>NC_141693.1:1453207686-1458007686 GCF_964263255.1 Lissotriton vulgaris
AATTCTGCGACAACACTACAGATGGACACCACACAGTGTATATTAAAAATAAGTATTCTTTATATAGATTTAACACAAGACCACAAATGACAAAATCTACAATACTGTACTTAAAATGGTAGAATTAGCTTAGTTCTCTTGAGGAAATCAACACTCCTTCTCAGGGGTCTTGCTGCTAACAAAAGTTGACACAGAAGCTGCAATATCAAAAAAACATTTATTAAACTCACATGAGTTGAGGCTGCGTCACACAAAAGCAGTGGCAACTGAATGAGGCAGTCTACAGAATGCAGAAAGCTGGGGCTTTTTATATGTTTTAGAGTTACATAGTAAGCATACATGCAAGGGGCAGTCCTGGCTCATGCAAGCACACAAAAATGCCTAATATGGACATACAAGTTCTCTTTGTTCAACCAAGTGGGAGGAGCTAACAGTTTTCAGACCGTAGTAAACACATTCCTATCTGAAACTAATCAGTAACAGCTGCAGACCCTACCGGGCATTTCTGAGCATGCGTTAAAGTGGAGGAGGCTAAATATATCCTGTTACTGGGCAGACTTTAGGCGCAGCTAACAGGAAAGTAGGACAAAGCACATGATGAGCACATGGCAGCACATGGCAGACAAAATGGCTGCCAGAAAGACAAATTGGCTTCTGCTAACCCATTGCTGCTAATTTACAACAGACGGCCGTTTTAGCGTTTAGCTGAAGACATTCCCTTGATCCAGTAGGAACATAGAAAACATGTGCTCATTAATTTTCACAATTTCATCAGTTTCCTAATTCATTGCTAGATGAGCATTTTCCATTCTAAACATTTCATTAAGGTATGAGCAGGAACACAAAAGAGAACAGGACATTGGGTCATAAACATACATACAGACAGTAGGAGAAAGTAATGACCACTATTACAAAGAAAATTTGCATTTTTCACAACTCTAAGCAAAAGCAAATCCTAAAATCTTTCAGTAAACACTATATACTCAGGTGAAATAGTGGCAATCCTTCAATGCTCTCAGGTTGAATAGGAATACTCTTCCACAGAGAATGAACTTTATTCTACCTTTACTAAACAGAATACTACTCTAAAACACTTCCAGAATCAGTCTCCTAACACCCATTTCAGGTAACTACAACTGTGCCCAGAGTCCAGTCGAAGCCTCTCTGGCAGGCTTCTATCGTCCATCAAATCTTCTACCATTGTTGCATGGGCCTCTTGATTCAGGCCTCCCATGGAAATGTGTCTCAGTATCCGTTGGAGTGCCCTCCTGGCAAACACTCTCAGCTCAGTCGAAAGTCTCAATGTCTCAAGGCAGTGCACCAATATCTCTCCTCTGCGGCAGACACTACAGATATTGTGCTCTTCACGGATCATGCAAAAACAACAGGTGATGGACCGAATGTGGATCAATGTCACACACTCACCCCAGTCCAAAGATCTGGGCCCAAATCCATCGTTTTTTTGCACTCCACACCACCCTGGGTTAGACAATGGCGATATGCAAATCAGCTCTGACCCTGTGCCCCATGGGAACAGTCCAGTCCGAACTACAAAAGCCATGTCCTTCCCAGAACGGAATCAAGCATCCGAGGACCGGACCGGTCCCAGATCTTTGGACTGGGGTGAATGTGTGACATTGATCCACATTCTGTCCATCACTTGTTTTGTTTGCAATTGCCGCCATAAGTGCGCTGGGGATGCTCAGACGTGGGTCCCAGGCACTCCACACCACTGGAGTCAAGCTAGCCGGGCTGATGAGAGGTGTTACCTCGAAACCGGTCCGGTCCTCGGATGCTTGATTCCGTTCTGGGAAGGACATGGCTTTTGTAGTTCGGACTGGACTGTTCCCATGGGCACAGGGTCAGAGCTGATTTGCATATCGCTATTGTCTAACCCAGGGTGGTGTGGAGTGCAAAAAAACGATGGATTTGGGCCCAGATCTTTGGACTGGGGTGAATGTGTGACATTGATCCACATTCTGTTCATCACTTGTTTTGTTTGCAATTGCCGCCATAAGTGCGCTGATGATGCTCAGACGTGGGTCCCAGGCACTCCACTCCACTGGAGTCAAGCTAGCCGGGCTGATGAGAGGTGTTACCTCGAAACCGGTCCGGTCCTCGGATGCTTGATTCCGTTCTGGGAAGGACATGGCTTTTGTAGTTTGGACTGGACTGTTCCCATGGGGCACAGGGTCAGAGCTGATTTGCATATCGCCATTGTCTAACCCAGGGTGGTGTGGAGTGCAAAAAAACGATGGATTTGGGCCCAGATCTTTGGACTGGGGTGAATGTTTGACATTGATCCACATTCTGTCCATCACTTGTTTTGGTTGCAATTGCCGCCATAAGTGCGCTGGGGATGCTCAGACGTGGGTCCCAGGCACTCCACACCACTGGAGTCAAGCTAGCCGGGCTGATGAGAGGTGTTACCTCGAAACCGGTCCGGTCCCCGGATGTTTGATTCCGTTCTGGGAAGGACATGGCTTTTGTAGTTCGGACTGGACTGTTCCCATGGGGCACAGGGTCAGAGCTGATTTGCATATCGCCATTGTCTAACCCAGGGTGGTGTGGAGTGCAAAAAAACGATGGATTTGGGCCCAGATCTTTGGACTGGGGTGAATGTGTGACATTGATCCACATTCTGTCCATCACTTGTTTTGTTTGCAATTGCCGCCATAAGTGCGCTGGGGATGCTCAGACGTGGGTCCCAGGCACTCCACACCACTGGAGTCAAGCTAGCCGGGCTGATGAGAGGTGTTACCTCGAAACCGGTCCGGTCCTCGGATGCTTGATTCCGTTCTGGGAAGGACATGGCTTTTGTAGTTCGGACTGGACTGTTCCCATGGGGCACAGGGTCAGAGCTGATTTGCATATCTCCATTGTCTAACCCAGGGTGGTGTGAAGTGCAAAAAAACGATGGATTTGGGCCCAGATCTTTGGACTGGGGTGAATGTGTGACATTGATCCACATTCTGTCCATTACTTGTTTTGTTTGCAATTGCCGCCATAAGTGCGCTGGGGATGCTCAGACGTGGGTCCCAGGCACTCCACACCACTGGAGTCAAGCTAGCCGGGCTGATGAGAGGTGTTACCTCGAAACCGGTCCGGTCCTCGGATGCTTGATTCCGTTCTGGGAAGGACATGGCTTTTGTAGTTCGGATTGGACTGTTCCCATGGGGCACAGGGTCAGAGCTGATTTGCATATCGCCATTGTCTAACCCAGGGTGGTGTGGAGTGCAAAAAAACGATGGATTTGGGCCCAGATCTTTGGACTTGGGTGAATGTGTGACATTGATCCACATTCTGTCCATCACTTGTTTTGTTTGCAACTTCACGGATCATGGGCACAAATCAGCTCGTGCAAACCATCACGTGCAGACTCGGGTCTACATTCTCCAGCTCCAACACTCATTATTCAGTGTCAGAGGACGCTCAGGCTGCTCTTTCATGGGCACCATAATGTAGTGCCTCTTGCCAATCTTGGATTCTCCGGTGCACTGCTCTTCCGTTGGAGCAAAGGAAAAAAAGGGAAGTGTGTGGCCAAAACTCATGCCAAGGGGATCAAGGGACTGCACACTGTCAGAGGTTACCAGCACATGACAGGTAGCTTTTGCTCTTTTGCCCTGAAACTCTGGTTCTGTGGCAAAACCAGATCCTTCTTTTTCTCTGTTGTTCAACGCTGTCCGATGAAGCAAACACAATACTTTGAAGATACCATTGATGGCGTGCGGGTGCCTTGCTACTTTCTGGGTGCTTGGGCTGTAGGCCATTGCCTCCTGCTTTCATCAGTAGCTGTCCGTAATAGGAGTTAGGATTCGTCTTGGTCACTTGTTCTGCAGGGTATCATTCTCCCTTTGACTCTGGAAGATCCTGCAGAACCTAGTGATGTAGGAAATGTGACACAATTGTTAATTTCCTGCAATTTAGTACAAGAAACAGTTCAATATTTAACAAGGAGACTGCAAACAGGTGGCCTACAATCTTCAAAAGAGTGGCCATACGCCATGGGACTATTATGATCTAAAATACACTGTCATTCTCATAGAATACAAAGACAAAGGCAACACAATGACTCTAGCCTCTTCATTTGGGTTTCCATATGAGAGCATATCCTCTACCATCTAAGGGTAGATAATTACATAAGAATTCTCTATGAATGGATGTCCTCACACATAGTGACATCGTCTAATAGGGTAAACATGTATTCTCAATGATTAAGTCTAAGTGTTCCTAAATTCCTCATCTAGAACACCTCTAAAGCGAAATCACATAATACAGATTATCAGGGACATGTAGACAAAGGCTAATTATCAAAATGTGGAAACAAAAAGACAAGAACCAGAGAGTCCTGGTGCTTCCATTATTAAAACACATCTGGTCTATCAAAGATTAAAGCAGCAGAAAAAAGAACTGAGAACCAAATTAGAATAGGCATTGAATTTGTCATATTCAAAAATAAACATAAAGTATCTCCTATTGAGATGGAAAACTTTTCTTACTATATTATTAAGTCAGTTAACCAGTCTATCACTACCCTGACAGTCAAACTGAAAAACATCAAAATAGGCCTAAAGAAAATTCTTAAAAAACAGTCTGGTCATACAAAAGGGAATTATACATAATATAGGGGTCCCTGTAACATCACTGCAGTCTGGAAGTGTGACCCTGAACAACACATCAATCATAAAAAAAATGAGTTGACTGGTGAAAGGAATACGGAAAAAGGAAATAGGAGTAGGACACAGCTAAAATCCCCAATAACTAGGCACAATGCAACATCAGTCAGGGGAGAAGCGGCCAAAGGAAAATCTATAGGAAGAACAAAAAAATTACTCAAGTGATGGTTAGGTTTGTGACATAATACCAAGAGTATGGGTAGTACACAAAAGTCACAGTAGTCCAGAAATTAGAACTCCACCACTGGCCCCTACACCATATACGGTAATCTCAGCTAATGGTCCATTTCCTTCTTCAAGGGAAAAAATGAAAAGTTTAGGTCACCGTTAGCAAGAGCCACAAATCTATAATTGCATCCTTAGGTCCAATCAAGGATACATAAATCTAGGCCTGCCTATTCCTTGAGGCAGAGGGCAGTAACGTGACTACAGATGACACAATTTGAACCTGTATCTCTTTTTTTATATTTTTCTTCAATACTTATAGCCAAATTTGACATACACTGATAAAGTATAAATCATATCTGTGAAATTTAGTATCAGCGCAAATTTACCCAGCTGTTGTGTAGAGACTTGCATCATCATGAAAGATCCCTTCACAACACAGGGGAACTTGTAATAGTATCAAAAGCAACAACATAAAACAAAAACATGCAATAACAATAAAAAACACACTTGCCAAGCCATCAGATATACGCGCTGTATATCAAGCACAAAAAGCATAGACAAAGTACAATTGCATATGTAAATAAGCGGTGACACACAACACCATTGCATACACTTTATACACTGCCTGCTTAATTTATCAGGCTTAAAATCTGACTTACACCAAAAATACTTTCCTTTACGTTCATCACCGGCCGTTTGACAGCAGATCACCAGTTAATGGAGATCAGCTGTCAAATACAGCACTGTGTCGCTTCTGACACACAGGACCAGCAGGAACAATTCATAAAAGGATAAAATACAAAATCATGAAAAAAATACACGAACATTTCTTTTCAAAGAAGTCATAATAAAAAAAAATCTCTTTTCAACATACTGCTGACACAGCAGATAACACACAAAATCTCAACTGTTAACCAACCATCTTTTTTTAAAATGCTAACCCACTTTAATATTGACTGTCCAAAAATAAAACTCTTTCACAGATGCTCTGCGTGTCCCGTGCGCCAACCCCCTTCACGGCCCTGCTATTTTTCTCTCTTCAAGGCTTATCAGGAATGCACTTCTCGGAGACAAAGCCCTAATGTAATAAGCTGCAGATGTGGACGTAAAAGCCTCGCACAATCCTTCTAATGTGCAAGATTGAATTTCTGATAGTCAGAGAAGCTTTACCAAGCAGTCATTTCTCCATCTGTTTTCACTTACTGCTAAACCCCCATCTCACTGACCTTAAGGTCAAAATCTGCCTGGCGCACTCCGCGCTCCTCAGCCTCCCTTCCTATTCCCTAACTCGAGCTGACAAAGGCAAAAAGCCTTCCCAACTCTTTCTAACCTACAATAATCAACCTTATTGAAAAACACATGTTATATAAATGACTTCTTTTTGGGGCTAAAATTCATTTATTCTTAGATTATTAAAAAATTTACTGTGAATAATCCGCAGAACATAATATCATAACAAACCAGCTTTATAATAAGTGTTTGCTACCACCATATGCAATGGTACTCATTTTATCAACCTTAAATGGTTGAACGTCTAAATAGGCCCCGCTAAAGTTAGAACCTTCAACCCTGATATTAAACACAAATCTCTGCACCGGGCACATTGGCTCACTGAGCTAGTAAAAACAGCTTCGAATAATAACAACCCACAAGTTTGTATCATACACAAATGTATGCATTTACTGACGCCTGAAACACTTTAAAGCTATTGTAAATGGCAAGAATGCTGTTTAAAAGGCTATTTAACTCAATTTCGACTTTGATCTTTGGGGCACTTAAAAATAAAAATCCTACAATTGCATTACTTATTAATCATCCTCAGAATGTTCTTAACAGATTGCAAACATTGGACATTAGACATATCTCATGTAATTCCTTCGAAAAATGAGTTTTTACGCCTGCGCCAAGTGAAAATCAACATGTAAATGTCCTGATTATGCAGAAACACACAACTTAAATTAAATTTCAATGCTAGGAGGTCATAGTATGAGTATTAAGCTTTATAAATATCAAAACACAAATTTAGAAGCGCTTCATTTGTAATAATAATTTTTTATAATTCATAATTATTTTTACTAAACCCAATCATTTGTGATAAATCCACATATAAAAACAAGCTGCATCCTTTGCCTATCATTTTAGACGCAGTCATTTATGAGCCTAAGCACAAAAGCCTAACTTAAAACAAGACAGATTTTCGCGCCACTGTTTTTTAAAAGGACAATCATTATTTCGCAACAGAACCAAGAATATACTTTGAAAAAAATGCTTAAAGAGAGGAAAACCGCAATTGAAATGTCTTCCTGTGATACAAAATAATGAACCTTATTTTTGTAGCCTTCTAAAACACTATTCTGAAATGCAAAATTCCAACCGTGATTAACTAACGACTAAGTCCTGGTTAAATAAACATTCCGATGTTATTCATGGCCTTCGAAAAACAACATCTGTTTCCTTAACGGCAGTCAGAGCCCTGCACATCTGAGCACGCTTTCAGTCTTACTGAAAACCGGCATTTCAAGTTTTAAAATGCGTGTGCAATAAGATGCATTTAAATGTAGCAAAGATTCACTTTAGCTGAAGTGTTTGCCTTTTTACATGTGGTACAATGCATGTAGGTAAAAAAAATGCTATAAATTTGTTTTTCTACAAAACACACAATTTATTTTTGAGGCCTTTCATATTCCTAGTGAATGCGAATTTTAATTTTATCTATTTTAAGCATTTAACATTTTGCACATATACGTTTTCGCTTAGTCTATAAATTAAATAGCAACATATAGCGATTTTAGCATGTGACATGGTAAATTGCTGCAGTCTCATTTAATTTCCACCTAATATTAATTAATCTAACATTTTACTTAACAGACTGAAAACATCAAGAAACCCACAACCACACATTGAGCTCATTTCAGACAGAAACAGAAAGGGTCCAAACACTCAGGACACACAATACAGCGCTTTAGGCATTTGTTTCATAAATTGCGCCATCGCTATTCACATACAGAAGTTACACTAACGGGAAAAACCACATAGACATCTAAACACACATTTAACCCACAGATCAACACATAGGACTGAAACAAAGGGCAGCCCACAGACTGTACTTAAACTAAACCATTTGTAAATACTAGTTGTAAGTCATATTTGCAAGAAACGCTTCACAATAGTGTTTCAAAAGACTGCAAAAAACAGTCCAACAGACTGCTGTATAATTCACCAGTTTTGACTGGCAGAGCACCAAAAATCGCTCTGCATTTCTCCATTCATAAAATTGCACAGAACAAAGGATCCTTATATGTATTATGTCCATAATTTATTTCCCTGGGGATACAAAATCACCAAGGAAGAAATATGTTTTTAAAACCCAAACCTATTCAGGTTTTCCCTCTAGGGGAGCTAGCCAATTTTAATTCACATCTCATTATGGTACCTTCCAAAAGCAACACATTCTAATTTGTGAGCTTGACAACAGGCATGACCAAAATATTGCAAAATATACAATATTATACCCAAAATAGTGCTTAAAGTACCTTTCGTACGTGCACCGCTCAAATTTCATACAAAGTAGAGAAACGTCTCTTCATTACCTGCCTACATGTGTTGCAACGCATATATCCCAAATTCAAACATATGACTAGTCCCACAAACAAAATAGCCACAGCAAGCGTATCCTAAAAATGCCTTGCCAACCCAGGCTTCCAAAAGCTCACAGCAAGTACCGTAGAACGGTTCTTACCAACCCAGAGCGTCCAGATTCTAACTGCCAAGTTCTGAATGACCTAACGGTCTCTATCTTTTTTTTTTAATACTCACACCAAAAATGTTCTCAGTCAGGGGTGGATTCATGTGGAGGATCAAAATCAGGAAAATCAGAAACACACTGGGCTGCAGACAAAGAATCCCCAGAATCTCCTGTGCACAGAGTACCTTCTTAGTAAAAACTTGTCTTGTCTTCCTCCGTATATATCTGTATCCTGACAAGATCACTACTTCAGATAGCCACCTCTCTGATGAGCCCAACGTTGGCGCACCATTTGAGGAAATCAACACTCCTTCTCAGGGGTCTTGCTGCTAACAAAAGTTGACACAGAAGCTGCAATATCAAAAAAACATTTATTAAACTCACATGAGTTGAGGCTGCGTCACACAGAAGCTGTGGCAACTGAATGAGGCAGTCTGTAGAATGCAGAAACCTGGGGCTTTTTATATGTTTTAGAATTACATAATAAGCATAAATGTAAGGGGCAGGCCTGGCTCATGCAAGCACACAAAAATGCCTAATATGGACATACAAGTTCTGTTTGTTCAACAAAGTGGGAGGAGCTAACAGTTTTCAGAAATTAGTAAACACATTCCTATCTGAAACTAATCAGTAACAGCTGCAGACCCTACCGGGCATTTCTGAGCATGCGTTAAAGTGGAGGAGGCTAAATATATCCTGTTACTGGGCAGACTTCAGGCGCAGCTAACAGGAAAGTAGGACAAAGCACATGGCAGCACATGGCAGACAAAATGGCTGCCAGAAAGACAAAATGGCTTCTGCTAATGCTAACCCATTGCTGCTAATTTACAACACTCTTTAGATCTTAAAATGCGACACTTTGAGTCAATGTACCTTAAAATGCGACACGCAGGGCAACGAAAAGTGTTGCAAAGATGGTGATGCATTGAAATTTTTTTGCAAAGAAATAAAGACGTTGTTTTCTTGTTGTTACAGCATGCTTCTCCGATGATGCGAGAAGTCTCGACTCGATGCATCAGCTGCAGCGGCGACACCCTTCTTCAATGATGCGACGACTTCAGCTTTGGCAGCGACACTCTTCTCCAACGATGCGATATGCTGCCACTCGATGCGACAGCTGCAGCAGTGACACCCTTGTTCCGTGTTGCGACAACAGTCACTCCGACTGCGGCACGCTTCTCCTTGGAGGAGAGACGCTTCTCTTGATGCGGTGCAATACGACCGCTACAGCGGCGACATCCACTATGCGACGGCAGCGGCTGCTACACGCTTCTTTTTTGTTGCGAGACGCTTCTCTTGATGCGGTGCAATGTGACAGCTACAGGGGCGACATCCACAATGTGATGGCAGCCGCTGCGATGAAGACATGCTTCTTCTTCGTTGCAAGACACTTCCAGCTCCTTGCGACACTCAGTTCCTAGGAAGGCCCAAAACAGCAGCAGGCACTTCCAAAGAACTCTTGGGGAGCTGGTGGTTGGAGTCTGTTGTCCCTGGGACTTTATCAGGAGGCAAGCTCTTCTCTCAAGCCCTTGGAGATCCTTTACAAGTTGAATAAAGTACATAAAGTTCCTTTCTCCTTTCTTTGACAGTCAGGCAACCACTGCAGGCCAATCCCCCAAGCAACACTTCAGTTTAGGGATAGTCTCTCCTCAGTTTCTTCTGGTTCCACTCCTCAGCAAAGGTTTCTTCTTGTTGTCCAAAAGTGATCTATATTCTTGGGATCAGGGTCCCAATATTTATACCCCAAAATCCTTTGCCCTCTGAGGGCAGAGGGGCCTTTGCCTAATCCTAACCAGTTCTGGTCAGTCCTGGAGCACTCTGTTTACATGACTCCTTCCTTTCTTTCACAGTGCAGGGCATAAACATCAGACACCCCACAGGAGGTGGTGCCAGCATTGTGGAGGGAAGGCACAGCAATGGAGCACTCTGTTGACATTACTCCTTCTTCCCGTTCGCAGGGCAGAGACATCAGCCACACCAAAGGAAGTGGAGCCAGGATTGTGGAGGGAAGCCAAAGCCCTTCTCAGGTCTCAGGTGCAACTTCTTCCTCCTATCTAGATGCAGATCTCTCTATTCACCACTGGACTGACACACCCTGTCTCCTGGAATCCCCCAGCCCCGTCACTCAAACCCCAGACAAAGAATATACAACCTAGCAGAGGCAGCCTTGGATAGTTAGACAAAAAAATACCTACTTTCTAAAAGTGGTATTTTCAAACACAGAATGTTAAAATCAACTTCACTAAAATATGTACGTTATCATTCTGAGTTCAGGCATACTAAACTCGAATTTCTACCACGTTCCCTAAATCAGTTAGGATTATAAGATTTAATAATCTAACTGACCATTCTGGCCTATGGGGAATAGGTAGCCTTGCAATAGTGAAAAACGAAAATGGCTGTAATTCACTATTAGGACATGCCACACACACCAGAGCATGTCCTACCTTTTACTTACAATGCACCCTGCCCTTGGGCCCACCACAGGGGTGTCTGATATGAAAAAAAGGAAAGGTTTAGGGACTGGCAAGTGGGTACACTTTCCCATTCAGTATGGCAGTACCAGACTGCACTCAGGCTCTGCAATGGCAGACCTGAGACATACTTTCACAGGCAGCTTCTGTGGGTGGCACAACCAGTGCTGCAAGCCCACCAGCAGCATTTGGATTACCACCCCTGGGCACTCCTGGTACACTGTACTAGGGTCTGACAGGTAAACCAAATCAGCCAATCATGGATTCACTAATCCATACATCAATTTACAGTAGGGACAGCAAATGTACTTTAGCACTGATCAGCAGTGGTAAAGTGCCCAGAGTCATAAAACCACCAGAAACAGGTCAGACAAAATACAGGAGAAAGGGAAAAAGTTCAGGGATGACCCTGCAAAAAGGGCCAAGTCCAACAGGGTGACAGTAGGAATAAAAAGATTCAATTGATCAAAAGTCGGGGATCCCTTGCTCAGACTTGCGGGTCGGGAATAGATGTTAATGAAAGCCAGTTTCAGCTTGGTGGGAAAACTAAGTGCTACACATTGGATGTCATTAGACATGGAGTTCAGCTGATTAGCAGTGCAACCTAGGTGTGAGCCAACCCAGACACATAGACCCCGGATGGTCTACCCCTACCCCTCGAGGTGGCTGGAATTATAAATGACGTAAACCCACCCTTACAGACCATGTTTCCTGGAACATGCAGATATCATATTGGTCCACAAAAAGCCCCTAATCAAAACAAGCCAATTTGCTTTTAAGACCACCAGCGTTCCTAAAAGGGACCCTCAGCTTACTCCCTGTGTTAAGCTTGTCAGTCGAAACATAAAAAACGTGGATGTCCGGGGTTTGAGTACCCTCTATTAGGGCCGAGGGGGGGTTACCAAATGTTCTGATGGGTTGTTCTGCCCTCATGACGCTGATATTTAGAGGATCAGGGCTTATGGAGTCTAGTGGTCCAGGGAGCTCTTCTTCCTGTGACCCTACTACACAACCGGTCACCTGTTGTGTTAATATATCCAGGTCCATTGGATCGGTCCTTACCCCGGGGTTGGTGGACTGGCTTGGTTGACGGCAACCAAGCTCCTCTAGTTCTCTAAGAGACCTTGGGGTTCTTGTTCCCTGACCTGTTCCCATTGTCACTACTTGTCAATCCACTTCTTACAGAACTCCAAATCTGTTTATTAGGGGTATGTTATAGAGCAAGAGTCTAAAAGAGGAATACCTATGGCCAGTATTCTGATGTTCCAGTGGCCACGTACCAGGGTCTATGATGGTGTTGACCCCATCTGGTATATAGCAGTGGGAGTAAAAATAGTCCAGTGGGAGGGCCCTAACCTCAGCGTGGGGCGCTGGGTGACTGCGTTTCTAGCTTAAAAGCCTGCATGCAGTCTGCAGATTTTTTAAATGAATGACCACACAGTACCCTTGTTTTGTTTTTTGGCTGTTTCCCACCCAACCAACTCTGCAGACCATTAAAATTTCCCCTGCCCCGTCATAGGGGACTTGTCTGTGCCTTGCCAACCAAAACAGGCTTTTGTTCCAGAGGTCCAGCTGTGACTCCCTCTGGCCGTTTTGAAGTTCTGGTACCCCTGTCAAAATGATTACGTAGGTGGATGAGGCTGGGGGTAGATTTATGGTAGGCTGGAATGTTACTTCTGTCCTTCCCACTCGACTTTCTTCCCCCCCAAGCTCTTCTCTACTCGCACTAGGCCCTGTTAGAGTAATGCTGCTTTTGTTTAAGCTCTGCATGGTGAGTGTTGTGTTGTCGTTTCCAACCTTGCAATTAACATTCCTTGGTGCTGTGTGGGTAGTGTGATCTTGTGCCTGCAGTGCACCTAGACAGTGCAGGAGTCGAGGTGGTTTTATCTCTTGAGTTAGTGTGGTCGTTGGGCCGTCTGGGACCCCATAGACTGGTGAGCTCTTGGTTCCTTGGCATCCCTGGCTTGTCTGGGGTGTCAAACTTGGTCTGTCTACAAGCCAGCTAAAATCAATCCCCCTCAGTAAATTTTGTGTAGTATTAGTATATATGTGTGCTTGCCTAGTGTCCCCCAATGTTGTCAAATTGTGCATTCGATCAGCTGGGGGGCAACTTCTTCCTTCACAATAGCTCTAAGTTGGGTCAATAGATCTGTTAACAGGTTCTGCACCCAAGATGGATAAACCAGATCTGTTTGGGTGTTGACAATACATTCTATGGTTGCATCGGAGATATCCAAAGGCTTCACACTAGTTGTAGGCCCCCCTTTGTCTTTCTTACTTTTGGGTGTCCCCCCACTTACTTGCTTGCACTTCCCATTCTTGCATGTACTAGGAGCAGAACCCCCCTTCCGGGTTACAATTTTTGGTGCAGCTTCTTGTCGTGGGGATGGCAAGGGTACGTGTAACCTAGGTTTAGGAGCTGGTGTAGGGGTTTTGGAAGTAGATAGATCTAACAGCAGGAGACAGAGATCTAGGGTTAACAACAGACACCTTTTCGTGAGTTTTATTTCTATTGTTACCACACCTATAGCCCTCTGTAGCATTTTATCAATTGAGGTTGGGGGCAGTGGGGGGAAGGAGTTGCTTGGGGACGGAGCTGTTTAACAGTGCAGGTGCGTTTCTCATTGTTGAACCTTAGCGGTCCCACAGTGTAACCACCCAACTAGAAACCACAGAACAAGCACCTGGGATTGATTTAATCAATAAGCCAGAGAGTATACAGAGAGTATGATTAATGGATAAAGTGGGAAGAAGATTTCAACCTGTGTACATGCAAGTCAAACTAACCGTTATTCCCGCCCCTTAAAATCCGTACTCGATAGAGTTAAGTAAATGCAAGCTAGTCATTCAGAAGTCAAGATAAAATTGCCAGAATGGTTGCAGGAGCAGCCCAGTCCACTGCTGTGGGGGAGTGGTGAACAAAACTCTTCCCTTGAGGTGATTAGGAGGCGCGCTTTTGATCCCCACTGCAAATACTCTTCCCCGTAATCCTGCTTGGGCTCGGCTGTGATAGGACTAGGTAGTAGAGAGTGACTGCACAAAGTTCAACACAGAATGGGCAGTAGAACAAAAGAATGAACCAGCAAAGTCTTAGCCGCAGTTTTCAGCAGAAGATAAAAGTCAAGAGGGTAGCCCTGCCTCTTCCTGGCAATGACGGGCTAGCCCTTGGCTCGAGCTGGCACGGGCGCATCACACGCCGCGTGGTTCTCAGCACTTTTTGTAGCACTGGATGCCTCCTCCCTACTGAGAGGGAATGCAGCAATGGGTTATGGGGGTTGCCGTTCCCCAGCAGCGGCAGCAACCAAGTGCGTCCCACAATGCGGTGGTTCTCTGCGCTTTTTGTAGCGCTGGATGACTCCTCATCCTCCCTCATGGGAGGGAATGCAGCAATGGGTTATGGGGGTTGCAGTCCCCCAGCAGCAGCAACCAAGCCCGTTCCCCGCCGTGGTGTTTCTCTGCACTTTTTGTAGCGCTGGATGACCCTTCCTCCTCCCTCCTGGGAGGGAATGCCGCAATGGGTTATGGGGGTTGCAGTCCCCCAGCAGTAGCAGCAACCAGGCGCCTCCTGGGCCACGGTGGTACTCTGCGCTTTTTGTAGCGCTGTATGACTCCTCCCTCCTGGGAGGAAATGAAGCAATGGATTATGGGGGTTGCAGTCTCCCAGCAGTGGCAGCAACCAAGCGCGTTCCATCCTGCACCTTTCACCTACTCATTCAATAATCTGTGGCAGCAAGTAGGGGGTACTCATTGTCCAATGGGGCACAGGATGCCACCCAAAAGCAGGACAGCTTCCACCAAAGGGTGGCATCCCTCAAAGCACTGCACTTTAAAATTCAAGATGGACGAATCTGTTCCAAGAGTGTAAAATCCTGCTCAACCAACCCACTGGTGTGGCTCATTTCCATTACCACTACCTTGCCCTTCTGTAAGTTCCTTTCCTGGCCCTGCCATCTGGCCGGGCGGGGGTACAGGATGTGGGGAATGGTAGGCTTGGCATTATTTTATTGTCCTCCACTCTCTGAAGCCTAGTCTGATTTAACCAGCCCCCAACCTGACCCGTTTTTCTTTAGCCTCAGAAACTCTCTCCATCAGGTAACCTGTGCTCCCTGCTGGTCACTTATCACCTCTTCAAAGTAGTCTGGCTAACCCTGTTAAGGCTGACCAATCAGCAGAGACTGATAGAAGGCTGGATTTTGGCTTATAGAAGAGAAAGTTTTATGCCTAATTTTCTGAACTAGTTATGATAAATTAAACAGTGGCAAGTTGTTGGATTTATCATTGCCCATCTTTTCAGTCTTTGAAATACAATTTTAGGTCCTTCTTAGCAATATTTGAAATTAAATAAAATATTCAAGTGTTAGCCTATGGACCTAATAATCTACAATAGGGGAAATGAAATAGGCAATTTTTCCCTCACCAGGGCATATAAAACACCTTTTATAATGTCCTTGATTGTAGTTACATGACATCCCACCCCTGGGGCACCCAGTGGATTCCTTGGGGTGACATATCTGTAAACATAAGGTAGTTTAACACTTTGGAAGTACCTGTACCACCAAAGACGTTTTTGCATGTAATTTGCTTTTAAAGACAGTCTGCCTTTAAAAAGGACAGAAGGCACACAGCAGTGCCCACTCCAGTGCAGGAAATCTACCGGTATCCGAAACTCCCTTGCCCTATCATATACTAGGGACTTATAGGTAGTTTGCGTCACTCTTGCCCTATTATATATTAGGGACTTAAAGGGTCTGTCACTGACAATTGTAATTATTCCTAATTACCATACACCATTTTCACAGGAGCACTGACCCTGGGCCTGTTTAGAAGAGCCGCAGGGCACAGTCAGAGTCAGTTTCCACCAGTATCAGTCAAAACATGAGGGTGAACAGGTCAGAAAGGATGACTTTCCATACTGCTACTTCCTAAGGGTCCTTTGAAAAGTTCATCATCATTCAGTTTGGAACCATTACATTTCAGGACAATCTTCGGAAACTCCTGTCATTCAAGGAGATCTTGAGTACTTCAAATGAACCATTACCCCAAATCATGGCGTCTCCTGGCAAAAGATTGAATATAAATAAATACTTACTAACCACTGCCACGTTACATGACTCTACTAACCCAGGAGACCTTCACTCTCAGAAAGTCTTAGCATCCATGGAAACTACAGATGACTCTGGCAAAATTGATGCTCCCCACCCACTTGTAAATAGCAGCCTCATCAACACTTTTCAGTCCTCTTAAAACATAGAGATGGAAAAGAAGGGAAGACCTAGCCTCAACTAATGCCACTCACCTGACCTGCAGTGACATCCTCATATAGTGTATTCCTTGTTTTTATATACAGCTGCCTGCCTATCCACATATCTCAATTGCTCTCTTATTGTAGCAGTATTCCACTGCCTCCAGCTAACAATCCCAATGTTAAGGAAGAACCCCTTGAACTGACACTCTAACTTCTGACCAAGTCAACCAAACTGTGATCATGCACACAAATGACAAATTATCAATAAGGGGACCCAGAGATATGAATTTTTAAAACTGTTATAAGCCATGAAGCATTACGTGCCAATGATAGTCAATGGTCACAGCAGAACTGCCATGGAGCGAAGGTCAGATACACTAACCTGATTTGATCTGGTCAAAGATTTTATCTTCTGACTTTAATCCTTTAATTCTCAATCGACCACAGGGGTATACTTAGTACACGTCTACAACCCCCAGGGTCTCAGGAGAGGTGCTTCGAGACTCATAGGCTAGCAAGCCGGGTTAAAACAGGAGAGTCTGGTCCTGGTACAGCTAAAATTGGTCAGGTGGGCAGCTACAGTAAAAGGCCACTTGTAGCTTGTTGTGTCCCTGTAGCTTTAACAGGAGGTCAGCGTATGACCCTTGACGTTCACTTCTTTGTCCTGGGTACAAGAGAGAGAGCTGGTCCAGTCCTCCAGGGCTCTTCTTTGATAGCAGACAGCATGTTCAGTCCTCTTCTGATCTACCTTAGTTTCAGGGGTCATCTGACGTGGGTGTCAGGAGGTGTCACATTTATGCATGGCATGAGATAGTGGGTTGAAATGACCCCTGGGGACATCCTAACCAAAGGGGTAAAGGTTTCTGGGGCTACCTCTAGCCACTTTGGATGTTTTCAAGAGGCAGAAGTCTTTGGCCACAATGAACTTAGCTCTGAGGGCTACAGGTGTGTGAGTGGTGTGTAGTATGGTAATCCTGGTATCCTCGCACAACTAACACCATAATCCAGTTTAGGCCCTGTATCCCCAACAAACTCAGAGACAGTGATGTGTAGTGAAATCAAAGCTGAGCTTTCAGTAACCTGAGAGTTGATACACACAAAGTGTTTTGGCATTCTGTTTCCCTCCTTCGAAGTGCACGCCAAATATTATATGTAACAGGTTGTCAAACAGGCTATGACACCATAATGGTAAAGAGAATCCCACTGTGATTAGGGCCATATGAAAAACCTTTGCAGACCTGTCAAGCAGGCTGTGACACTCAAGCATGACTTGACACTTTAATGTCAAAGAGGATCCTATCAGCCCCCCTGCATATTTTATCAAGGTTCTATAGGGCCATCTCCACCCATTCAGGTTTGCACCTAATGGCAATTCACCTCTCACCACAGGAAAGCCATCAGCTGCCAGGTGGCAGCTGAAAGGGCTTAGAAGCTCTAGGTAGGTGAAAGGTAACATTTCTGAGGTACTTTTTCTGTAGCCTAAAAAATCAACTTTACTATTACAAGGGATAGTGTTTAGCTATTAAATAGAGACCTTGAAATATTTCTCTAGCTGTTTCGTAGGTGGATATATCCTGCATTAAACTTAATATTGTATCCCCAGTGCTTACCCATGGATTAGCCAAACCCACTACAGTGAAAATTGCTTTGAGGAGCTAGTCACTGTAAGGACATGTTTAACAGTAACCTTTATATGTCCTACTTTTAAATGTTGTGCACGGTGCCCTAATGGGCAGTAAGGTTTACATAGGGGTTACTTATAAATATTTAAATGGAAGGTTTAGGCCTGTCAAAAATGGTTACCATGAAAGGTCAAATTTGCTGTTGTAAACCTCCACAGCCAGGCCAGTGGTGGCAAGACTGCAGTCATATCTGCATTGTCAATTAAGTAGTTGACACAATGAGTGCTGTAGTCCATGGGTGACATTTAGCTTACAGATCCCCTTGTGGGTACCATATACTAGGGACTTATAAGTAAGTTAAATATTCCAATCAGGAGTATAACAATTTTACCATGTTACAAAGCGGAGCACCAACACTTTTCCATTGGATAGCAGTGGTAAAATACACAGTGCTCTATAACCAGCAAAAATAGTGTTCAGCAAACAGGAGAACACATTTGGAGTGATCCTATATGAAGGGCACAGTTCCAACCCACAGCGAAACCCATTGCAGTCTCAATGCAGTTAATTGAATGAAATTGGGCTGATCCTAAACAATATCAAAGTATGTATATGTGCATTTCTAAACGGACCGAGCAGGAGCATTTGAATAATATTGTGCATAGCCAGTGCAACAGGTTTCAACTTATTAAAACAATACATAGTAAAATATAGCATGGAGAACTGAACCATCTACTCGACGACCACCAGTCTGGGTGTAGATCTGAGAGGGTCACTGAAACAGCCATAGACAACATAAGGGATGAGCTCCTCCTTTTAATGTATGAAGATAAGAAGACATCCCTCACTTCCATTAACTTGTCTGTGACATATTAAACTGCTGAAAAATCGGGCACTAAGATTTGGCTCTACCTTATAGGGGTCCCATCATTTAAATCCAACTGCAGTTAAAAAATGTGGATCAGGGCTGCTGGATAATCCTCACATCTGGTAACTTGTGGAGTCCTCCAAAGCCTGCCTCTTTGCTGCCTCTTATTTAACATCTATGTATGCTCCTTCACACAGCTTTGCAAACAATATTAAGTAAACTTACAGATATATGCAAATGAACCTGAGACCTATTTACAGTTAGACAGCAGCAAGAATAGCACTACTAACATAGCCTCATGTTTGCGCCACATCCTTCACTGGTTGAGGAGAGATGTTGGTCTATGAACATCATGAACATCATACTGAGGAAATCTGAGCCCATTTCACTACTCCTTGACTAGTGCCTTGGTTTTGAACTTTTGTAACTACCCCTCAAGCTGGGAACATAGGTATACTTTTTGACTCAGAGTTGCTCATCCTAAATTTCAGTGCCTTGGTGAAATGGTTCAAACTCCATCTCTACTCCCTCTATAAGTACTTCTGATTGGCCAACATTATCATCAGATGTAACTCACCAGATCCCTAATCATGTCTGACCTGGACTATCATAACATCATTAATAATGGCCTTCCTAAAATCCCCATGGTCAAGCTACAAAGGATACAACATTTGCCTGCCAGAATATACCTTAGCTGAAAAAAGTAGAACTAAATTAAGCCTGCTATGAAAAAGCTCAACTGGCAAGAAGCCAAGGCCAGGATCAAATTCACGGTTGCCTACACCATCCACGAAGCTATACTTCAACTAGAAACATCTTTGGCTGCTAACTTGATCCAGCCACTCTAATTCAATTGAGCAAAACATGGACAAGATCCCTGGGAGTGCAGAGCCCAAACCTGTGGGATGCTCTCGGCTCTTCTATGAGATCTAATCCCAGACAACTGCTCTTTAGGCCACTCCTGATCACAGAAGTATTCGGACTTGTTTGGCTATTCTCCATACCTCTCTGGTGATTACCATAATGCCAAAGAAATAATAATGAATACATATTTTTCTGTACCTCTCCCTGCAATGCAATCAATTTGACCGATAGTGCTCCTACCTTTGCTGGCTTTTTTTCTTCTAGCCAACCCTCTTTTATTCCCTTAAGACCTGCTGGACATATGAATTCATGTGGGTCCATTTTATAGCTGGTTTGCAAATCAAAACTGTACAAATAAATTAGAGACACCAGACCGCTGCATTGAGTCTTATCCAAGATATGGAAAAATTGATCACCTGAATGTCCTGCTTGCCTCTTGACTACCCCTGGGCGTAGTTCGCGTAGTATCGCTACGCGTAGCTATGCGAAGTGCACTTTGCACTACGCGAGCTATGCGTTGCTACTCGAACTGTGTAGTGCACTGTGCTAAATGCTGTTCGCTCTGATTACACAGTGCCGGATGCTTGTCCGCACTGTGCAATCAGTGCAAACCGCATCTTGCACATTGCAAGCGGTCGTTTTCTTCCGCTCGAGTAGATTTTTACTCGAGCGGCAGCTTTCTCAATGCGGACTGGTAGTTTCTCATTGCGAGCGGTCCCGAGCATATGTGACCACTCGCAATGAGAAACCTGACCCCCACGCATTGAGAATCTTGCCAGGAGGTTTATTTTCCACGCTTGCAATCGGCAACTTGATGTTGCTGATGGCGAACGAGGAAAAAGTCTCGCTGGGATGTCATTTTGCTCGCTCGCGGTCGCCAACTTAACGTTGAGGAGTGCGAGCAAGCAAAAAATGACCACTACGCTACGCTTGTTTGCACTGTGCTACGTGCAATTCGTGTAGTGCGAAGTAGCGCACACTCCGCAAACTACACTAGTGTAGCGTAGTACTTCGCCCAGGGTTAATTTCGACACTGTTTCCAACTTTAATGTAGAATTACATTTCAGGCCTCACACTGAGAATCTTACCCTTTATTCTGTTGCATGGAGAAGGACTGGAAGGTGAGCATGCCCATGGTCCCTAAAATCCAGGCTCAGTGTTACTTGCATACACCATGGCGGTGAACAACATGATGCATATTGATGTGCCATGGCTCTCTAAATCCCAAAGGGGGCAGCTGTGCTCAATCTTCCACACACTGGTGCAGAGTATGGCTTTTCCCTAACTTATTAAAAAAATACTTGTAGAAAAATCAATAACTACTGTGCATAGTCTTTGCTATTTTGAAAGTATATGCTCTAATTTTATTTTACCTAAATGCAGCACCCATGGATGGAAACGAATGACTCTCTACATTCCAAGGTGCTTTGATTTTCTACATTTCAAGATTGAAGACAAACATTGACAACACTATACAAAGTCTTCATCTCTTCTAATTTACCATTGTTCTCTCTCTCTCTCTCTCTCTCTCTCTCTCTCTCTCTCTCTCTCTCTCTCTCTCTCTCTCACTCTCACTCTAGTGTACCTTTCTTCTCTTGGAATTTGAGTGTTAGGCTGTTATTCCAATCAACGTTCATTTTCTAAAATTTGACACATTTTAATTGGGTTCTCGGTAAATTCATGAGAAATATTAACGGCTCTTGTGTCAGTGATTTTTTGTTTTGTTTTAGACAGCGTTTGAGATCTGTTCATTTTAGGTGTTTTGTTTCCCTCATATTATCCTCTCTTTGTGAAATAGATTATCTTAGCATGGGGATTTTTTCCTTATTCAAAAGTATTTAGAGGCTGCATAAAGCTTTCCTGGGGCTGTTTCAGTCAGACATGTGTGCTATTGGTGAAACACATTTTACTGTTTTCGGGTGTGCTGAACTAACAAGTCTAACTATTATTAACTGACCAGGACGCCTAAAGGTCGACATCTGTTTATTCAAAAAGCCCCAAAACTGAAACTCCTAATGGAATAAATGCTGACTCAGTATACTCATAAAACGGAATACAATGGACATCTAGAAAACACAGCTTTTGCTTAAAATTGTATTTGGAGGTATAGGAAATTTGGCAAGCAAATTTTTAAATGTTTCTGACATGGACCTACCTCTATCACAGACACTTTCTTGTGGCAATCCATGTATTGACTCAGGACTAAATATTTAAGCTTTACAAATTTACTGATAATCCGATGAACTGCTCTTTAACTACTGTTTTTCTCAGAATTCTGTAATAGTTACCAAAATGGCACGTTTTGAAAATTAAACGTCTGCGGTGAAAATCCAATAATTTAAATGTGTGTACATTAGGGGCACGGATGGGCAGGGTTAGTGAAATTCTTAAAGAAAACAAGGATAGGATAAGAGGATAATTTGTTCGGAAGAAGTGTACTAAATATGTTGAGCTAATGATATATGGCTCAAGGGGAACATTAGTAAATATTTTGCACAGGAAGGGTGAATGTATGAAACTGTCACCTGGCAGGTGTGGTTAAACAAAAACGACAAATGAATGGAGTTACGGTATCATTAGGTCTTTGCAAGCAAGGGTTAAGATGCTGAGCCTATACGTAGGTGTGCACAGAGCAAATAGTCAAAAATGGTCATAATATTGTCTGTTTTTTGCTAAGTGCAGCTTCGTGATGGATATTGGGTCGAATGTTGATGATCTGACCGATAATGAAGACATCCATATGTCCCTTCGAATTGCATGTAAATTAAATTGCCAAAACAGCTAGATCTCTATAGCAGAATGTGTTTCTAAACAATTGCTCCTGTGCTTCCATGCAATTTTCCATTTTCGAAAATGAACTTCCTTGGGCCCGCAGGCTCTTAGATGAGGCACACATGATATCTTCATAACTGGTTACAAATTAACCCTGCCTGCTGGACAGAGTGAACCTGTTTCCTGTAGACTACGGTGAAAATGGCTGAGCGTGATGTGATTAGCTGTGCACCGCGATAAGAAATTCTCTTGTGCAAACAGTGATGCAATCAGTGGGTGATGTCTCTGCGTGTACTGGAACCCGTCCATTGCTTTTTATGGAGGGAATGACATAGCTTCTGGGTTTTTTTCTTCATGACTTAGCGAAAAAGGGACAACTTACAGGCTTCAGTACCTTATGCCGCCCACTTAGGCTGCATTTTGACCATAGGATGTAAATAGAGTAAACATGGTAGAAATGACAGGTGACTCCTTGCCACTGTGAACACCGTGTTCCCAATGGAATTCTATTTATATACAATTTTTTATGCCTCTTTAGTTCTGTTGGTACTGCTGAAGGGAAGTATGACTACAATTCCCATATTGCACTGTATCATTGAACGACCTCTATCACAGATTTAAATGGAATTCATTTAGGAAGGGATTTTTTTGGTCAATGCAAGGTTATTTTTTTTTCTACTTTCCTTTTAAAACCTATTTCAAAAACATTTTGAGGACTGGCATTAGCCTATGTAGCATACTTACTTATAGGGGCTTTCAGACTCCCTCGACATCCATTGGCTGTGTCGTTCACATTTTCCTCCCACCCACTACAGCATACAGAATAAGACAATGTGTCATCCCACCTCAGTCATTGGCTAACTTGACTGTTAGCAACAGCATTCTGCTATTTCGCAATGAGCACATCAACACTCAAAGTAGTACTGTTCAGTGCCCGGGACTACTTGGCAATATGTGCCTTTTGAGACCAAAATATTGTTTGTTTTTTCCCCATTTTTTCTTAGTTTATTGAGGGCCTGACAGCGCCCATAATGATAGTTTATAGCAAACAATAGCGCAACAAAACAAAACAAAACTAGCGTTGACAAAGCCAAATGGACAGCAGCCAATGCCAGACTGATTGGCTTTGTAAATGCGTAAATATTAGATGATAAGAAAAGATGAGATGATTCAGCAATTATAGGCTCAAGGCTTGATTATGAAACACACTTTATCAGGTCCTTCCGGTATATCTTTTACGGCTATTTCAAGTTATACAGAACCAATAAGGGCGTCTTGTGAGCAGATTTGGTCGAACCCGCCCACTCTCTTCTTTGGTTCCCATCCAATTTAAGGAACTTTGTACAGTCCAGAGACCATTGTTTGGAAACTAGTCTAGTTTTATTAAGACTTAGATATGAAAGTGTTCCCCTGAAATACACTTTAGCTCTTCTTACTTTAACCAATTTATTATCCCACAGTTTCTAGGAAGCAGATTGTGGAGGGTGCAGAAGTATAAGTGTCTGTGAGGCCGGACTTTGGAGAATTGAATAAGCTGAACTGAAGGACTCTGAAATTATAATTATCTTCTCCATTCGATAATCTGACCACTGGATGATGTCTTCAGTGATGTCATCAGTGATGTCATTTGAGATGTCATCAGTGATGTCATCAGTGATGTCACTGACCATGTCATGAATGAATTAATATGTGACATCATCACCAGTGGATTGCGGGAGCGAGAGTTACAGTTAGTACAACTAACTATAACAGAGGAATTTCAATGGTTTTATATGAGTGAAATGTCCAGCTAACTATAACACCCCTGAAACCTATGTTTTTTTTCAGTGATTTTCTAAGGTGTTTTAAATGATAATTCCTAACTATAACCTGCCTGAAACCTATGTTTTTTTCAGTGAATTTCAAACGTTTTTTAAATGATAATTCCTAACTATAACGGGCCTGAAACCTATGGTTTTTTCAGTGAAATTCAAAGGTTTTTTAAATGATAATTCCTTATGTTCATTAAGCCTATGTGTTTTTATCTATCTTTTTTAATTATCATCCCGTTCTCAACCCTAGTAAAAACTAGGGGTGTGCGGATATTTCCGTTCTGCCCACGGAATGTAAAGAGATTTGCCACTTCCGCCTTTCACAATGAAGGCGGAGAAACAAGGCAAATCTCTGCACACTCGGCGGTGTAACGGAAGTTGGCTGCCAGCCTCCCGCCCACCTCCTGCCCACCTCCCGCCCGCAGTATTAAATTACATTAAAAAGCCTAAAATAAGGTTGAAATAAAACTTACCTTATCGCGGGCGCATCCTTGTCCATTTTGCCTTCTTCTTGGAACTGTGCATGCGCGAGAGCCTGTTAAAGGATGTGACAAAAAGCATTCCTCGATGTTTGTGTCGACTACTGCCAGACAGCAGGGTTCACAACTTGAATTCAACTTTGGATCTACACTACGGACAGCATTGAAGTTAGCCTTGATTTATGTAAGGCAGAGACAATTTTGTTAAAAGAAGTGACAAAAAACATTCCTCAATGTCTGTACTGACTACTGCCTTCGATCTACACTGCGATCAACAGAGCTTACCACTTGATACCAGTTTCGCATCAGCACTACAGACAACATTGAATTCAGTCTCGATTTCTTTAAGGCAGAGACAATTGTACTTTGTCCTCAAATTTTGTTAAAGTATGTGATAAAAAGCATTCCTTGATGTTTGTGTCGACTACTGCCTTCGATCTACACTGCGGACAGCAGTGCTCACAATTCAGATAGAGTCGCGATTGCAGATGACGCAGTCGAGTAGGCAAAAGACATTGCTCCAAGTGTGGCGGTGGCTGCATACACGCTGAGAGCTACACCTACCACTAACTCTATACAGCTCAAGTCAATGCCACATGGCTGTGGGCCCTTCCTGACCACTGCCTCTGGTCTATACTGTGGACAGCAGGGCTCACAATTCATGATTAGTACTGATGCATATTGTGTAAGAGACTATAATCGGTTAAGAAAACCAAATGCTCCCAATCTGCAACATCGACACCAGACATATGTCCCCATTTTGAGAAAGTTAGAATGCACTGTGTGAAGTACAATCGTTTACTTTGTTATGGGGAGCGACCAGAAGACCTAGTTTGCAGAACAATTGATAACCATTGATGGTAGTTTTTTTTTTCCCCCTCAAAGTACATGCAATCCAGAATGCAACAGTGCTTTGAGTGCAGCCCGTTCAGACCACGCATCATCGCAGGGTGAGCACACGCTAAACACCAGACGTACCACTAACTCAGTACACCATAAATAATCGCCACGTGGCTTTAATAAGGCAAAATTCAGTCGTCAAAAAACATTACCCTCAGTGCGGCCTGCCCGGACCACGCATTATTGCAGGTTACATACACGCTCAGTCCCAAAGGTACTACTAACTCAGTGCACCATAATTCTTTGCCACATGGCCGTATTCAGGCAGAATTCAACTGACTCTTCATTCAATATTTGCAGAGTGCAGTACCTAACAAAGTATAACGTCACTCAAACCTACACAATATACCTTTAGTAGCCTTCCTTCAAAAATTTCTTTTATATCAGTTCTAGGTTTAGTTGAATAACAAAATTCACGCTGTAAGTGCAAAGGCAGTCTACACTGTGGACAGCACAGGTCACAACTTGAACTATAATGCCCCTGATTCGTGATTACAGATTATGCAGTCCGGTAGGCAACACGCTGAGCACCATACGTATCACTAACTCAGTGTACCATAAATAATCGCCATATGGCCTTATTTAGGCAAAGTTCAGTAGCTAAAAGACTTTCTTTCCAGTGTGCTCTGCCTGAACCATGCATCATTGCAGGCTCCACACAAACCCACCCTACCTTAGTGCACCACAACTCATGAACCCTTTACAATAGAATCTTCTGTGTATTATTTCAATATAGTGCTCCTACCTTTGTACAGCAGAAGTCATAAACCGTTTACGATTGAATAGCTGTGTATGATATCATGATTACTATTCTACTTGTTACCAACAGCAACGTAATAAAATGGAGTCAAGCACACGTGCCCGTACCCACTTCAACTATCTATCTGTGTATGTGTATTTATTATGTTTGTAAAACACTGCTCCTGCGCCCTACGACATTATATTGTAAACAGCATATGCAACCATCTTACCTCTGCCAGTAACAAAAACTTCAATTATATAACTTTTTCTCGCTCATTCTACAAATACAAGCGCACAAACTGGATCATTACAATACTGCAAAGAAAGTATATAGTAAATTTATAAGTGTGTGCTATTGCTATTTTTTTTTTAGAATATTTATATAGCGTGAAGTCGACCCAAAACTATATCAGCAATTTACATGAGCACCGTATTTACAGTACATTTCCAGGCAAGCGTAGATTACGTCTCTACAATAACACCAAGTTCGACAGTATACCCGAATGACCACATACGTATATATATTAGCTGCCCTTCATGTGCCAAAAACTGCAACTTAACGCTTTCCCAGCCCTGTATTACTACAACTACAACACTCCACTGAATGTACAACAAACATTCACATTCGCAGAAATGCGTCATGTCCACCATCTTTTATGTGTGCAACTATGGATGAATATAGGGACAGTGATACCCTGTACCTTCCATGTTGGCCATGTTGTGGGACTTAACAGACATAATGACAAATTTGCGTTTAAGACACAGGTGATGGCTGCACTACAACACGGACACCCGAATCAGTTGATTTCTCATATAGCTCAGAACGGAACCACGCCCAGAGCTCCGGAGTCATCGTTCACAGCCTTGCGCAGCACTGACATACGTCAGTCCTGCTTACGCTACCAGGAAAACACAAAAAGGCTTCATGGCCCAGATTTCCATTGTAGTGATTTCTTACTTCCAGGTCTAGTTGTCAGAACGGTACACACACACTCCCTCATGGCTGGTGTACACCCACACCACACCCATCCAGCCCATGCATCACTACACATGTGACCCTACCAATAAAAAAGATGGGGCGCACGTGCTCTACGCCATTTTAGAGTTGCTCCCATCACAAGTGCTGTGATGGCCCGTTCAAGTGGTTCGGACGCTGCATGTAGGCCCAAACTACTAAACAGGGATACCACCACCACATGCATGGCCTCTTTGGTCACTGAGTTAGTGGTACCGTAAGGACTGAGCGGGTGAAGAACCTGCGATGATGATGGGTGCACGAGCATGTCCTTTGCCATAGCGATATCAAGACTCAGCACCAAAAATGAGACGTCTTGGTGACAGAGCAGGACTGCATGGTGTAGAACGTACCCTGTCCGCAAAAAGGTGAGCAGTGAGGCCTGGGTGTGCACCGGAGGGCGTAGATGGGGTGCAGCAGACTGGATGCAAAAGGCGACACAGCGATTTAGGTGTACACAGTCCTACATACCGTATCTTATTGCATTTGTATTTTTTTTCCTATAGCAGGAAAGTTTATATAGTCGGTCAAAAGTCAGTCGCTCGTGATGATTGCAACCATGTGTATCACTGCGCACCACTTGTTTTCACAACCGGAAGAAAAACATTACTACTCCACTAATTCTTCATAAATCGAAGCCCATTAAACAAGACTGAACTGTACAAATAGTTGTATTTTTGATGCGGGAAGGAAGGTTTGTCAAAGGACGATTGTATTCTACTCCCCATTAAGATAGTGACAATTACCAATCATAGCATCTTTCTTTTACTATCTTTTAGATGTAGAGCTTCAGGGTGCACTCTGTCCTGGCACGTGGTGGAAGAAACACCGGTGACAGAAAGGTGAGCTGCGAATATTCTTTTTAGTCACTCTCTTACTTCCTCTCTCCTTTAAAATAAAATGGTGCACAATCTTATTTTCCTTTTTATCTAACAGGTTGTGTTTCACAAATAGGCGTTCCCCTCAACACCTCCAAAGCTCAACGTTTTAGGATTCTGCGATGATGCACGGCCATCGTAAAAATGCATAAGAAGGCTGCTTCAACACGTGGTGGACCCTCTTTGAATCACGCCAATAGCACAAGGTGAGCAAAGAAGCTTGTTTCTGAAGCAACGAGAAGTCACCTGTGGGCGGAGAGAGTGGATAGTGTGCAGCAGCTTGACTGCGTACAAATGTACAACTACCTACGGGCAGTGAAAGTGGATAGGTTGGAAAAGTCCGGGTATGCAAGACAGGGCACTCACCTCCGGATACAGGGAGTCAATGGGGTGCAACAGTCTGGGTATGCAGAAATGAGAACTTACTGCTATGCAGTGGGAGTGCATGAGGTATTGTACTCTGGGGGGAAAAGAGCACACAGACACCTCCTTGCAGTGGAAGTTGATGTAATACAGTGTCCTGAGTGTCCAAAGGCATAACTTAGAAATATACTTGTGCAGTTGTATGTACTCTGCTATTACTAACTCTATACTATCTTTCAGATCACTAAACTTGAGGGTGCACTATGAACCGGCACGTGCTTGGAAACACACCGGAGGCAAAAAGGTGAGCTACATAGATTTTCTCCAGTATTAACGCTACCTCTCCTGCTCAATCTATTAATTTCCCTCTCTCACACTTTCAATGTCGTTTTTTCTCACTTTCTCTCTCTCCCTCTCTCCCACATTGTTTCTCTTTCTCTTTTCAAGTTATGGACGCTGCTGTCCACTCTGCAGATAAATAAATCAAGGCTGAATTTAATACAGTCTGCAGTGTAGAACCAAAGCAGAACTCAAGTTGTGAGCTCTGTTGAACACCTGTGTTTACAAAAGGTAAGCAGAGCGGCCTAGATACACAATGACTCCAATTAAACACGTTGCAAATAAACGATATTGTCCTGCATAATGATGTGATCTCTCACCTAATTCTGTCTCATCTCTGAATAATTTTAAAGACCTGCTGGACCATACTGTAGATCTGACCCAGTAGGCACTTCCCTACAGACACCTCTTCAACGTGGGCCTATGAGAGGGGTAGGATGTATCAGGCACACTGCACACTTGCAATAAGCAATATTGCCAAGTGTTATGTTAATTTGTGATCTTTGACCTCATTCAGTCACATCGATCTAATTTTAAAGACTTATTTTCATTTTTGTTTTGCAAGTTACCTACCCTCCTACCATTGGAGTCCATCTCACAATTTGTTTATTATATTGCTATGTTAAAGTTACGTTTCTATTTACTGTTTTTTGTTCTAATAAAAATGAATTAAAAAAATGAGTGTGTCTTCTTTTTCTGACAACATATCACTGATATTTAGTGTGATAATCATGTGCTTAGAGAACATTTAACACTAAAAAGTACAAATGATGTTTATAACTAGAAGTATAATACTGAGGCTAACTCTTTACCAGAGTCTGTAGCTGCGATTAACGGTTCCTATGGAGAATTTTAAAAAGTATAGCACAGTTACTGTTTGGATTAGCAACATTGTGTGGTGAACTTGTGACCCGTGTGCTTACTCACGTCTTCCATGAGTTATTTCTATTTTAACAAGCAGTAAGCAGTATGGGGGTAGGGTTGAAAAGTACTGGCTGTACATGGATTTGTCCACAGCTTTTTACCTAGTTAATAGGTCGAAGCTGTGGGCTATCTTTGTGGCTGGTGGGTTGGACCTGGCATTGGTAAACTTCCTAGCCTATCTACACTGTGATCTTCAAGCTCAAGTTAGGATAGGGAAGAGTGGTGAGGTTTCAGGGACCATTATTATTGGCAGGGGTGTCAGACAAGGGTGCGTGTTGGCACCCTGCTTTTTATCATATATATAAATGGGCTCAATTCCTCCCTGAAAATGGCTACCAAAGATGTCCCATATGTTGGAAAAGAGCCCATCCCGGTACTTCTCTATGCGGATGACGCAGTTCTGATAGGTCGTACCCCTAATTCTCTGCGTCTTCTTGTCCAAAGATTTAATCACTACATGAAGGAACTAGACCTCCGGTTACATTTCAAAAAATCTTTTCATATGAGCAGTGGGACTGGGAAGCGCGACATAGGATCCTTAACAATAGATGGTCAAAAACTGACCTCTGTAAAATCTTTTGTTTATTTAGGGTTGGCCTTTGCTGTGAACGGCTCCTGGAGCGAGCATATTGCTCACGCCAGGAGCAAGTTCTCAAAGGCCTCCAATTCATTTTAAGTTTACCTCGCCCTAAGACCACGGGTGCCCTTGCAGCAATCCAGAAAATATATAAATTACAATGTGCCCCGGTGGCAACATACGGCGCTGAGATTTGGGGAATTGCTAATTGTTCAGCAATCCAGCTAGAAGAGAACAGGTTCTGCAGGAAATTGCTGTGCACCCCATTCTCTACTCCCAATACATATGTCACAAGGAGCTTAACATTGATGTTATAATTGATTTTATTCGAGCACGCCCGGCACTTATGTGGGACTCAGTGTGGAAAAACGAGGCAGCACCTCTGATGCAACAGATTATAAAGGATTGTCTCCAGTGCGACAAAGGCCTCGAAATTCCATGGCTAAGCAGTGTCACTTCTAGTTTGCGTAGCATAAATAAATAAAGTATTTTCCTGGATCCCACTCTGGTCGTATCAGCCTCAAAAAAGGAAATTCGGGACGCCCTTTATCAACTTTATAATAATGAGCGGTTAGTGGTGGAGTCCAGGAAAACTATGGTGTACAACTACCTGGCCCTAGAACAGTATAACGTTCAGCTTCACCTGTATCTGACCATCCCAATGAGTCACTGGGAAAGGAGTGTCCTGTTGCGATTCAGGGCAGGTATAATTTGATTTGCACTTTGTTTCCCATTAGGCTTTAACACAAATGGAAATCAAATTTTGTGTCCGTTTGACGATCGGAGTGAGCAAACCACCATGCACTTTATATTTCTTTGTAAATATTACTGTATATACTCTAAACAGCTGCTTTACCCATACTTTAACAAGCGAAGACCAATTAGCCTGGAGCAAGCATATCGTCACATTATAGACTTAGACAATGTTGATTTGATTTTTCGCACAGGCACTTTTCTTATAAGGGCTATAAGGGCCCGTAGGTCAATGCTGGTTATCTGACCCCCATGAAATTTGCTAACTGCTCCATTTTATTAATTGTATCCATTGTTCATCGACTGCCCACACACTAGCCACTTTCTGATATACATATATTCGTATTTTATCCTTTTTAGGATATATGTCCATCGTATTTTATATTTGTAATTACTGTAATGTTTTATATATTGTGCTTTTATGGTTACGATTGTATCCGAATAAAGATGTGCTGACTGACTGGCTGTACAGAAGCCATTATATTTACCCAGGATCCTCTACATGACAGAGGGGAAAGCAAACTGGGACGACAGAACACTGTGGGGCAGATTTACGAGCCCCTTTCGCCTCTTTCGCGTCACTTTTTCCATGTTCAAAGTGAAGCAATAGTGGCGCTAGGGACTCGTAAATATGCCCCTATGTACATTACGTGCAAAAGAAGTACCCAACTCTTTGAATTAACCTCAAGAGAGGGCTAGAGGAATTGCCACTGACCTTACGAAACCTCATGTACAATTTACCTACTCTGTACTCAACAATGGGCAATTCTTTATTGATCACAATTAGACAGTGTTGCTTCGCGATTCACAGTGTACACTACACTAAGTACTTTGTCCCAATTTAAATAATAGACTGGATTGTCAACATTTCAAAACTTAGGGGCATATTTACTAGGATGGCATTAAAATGATCGCCACTTTAATGACAGCAAACTACAGCTAAAATGTCGATAATGGACTACAAATCCTTTGTTGTCTTACCGGAAGATTTATTCAACACTGCTATTTGCTATGGCAGGGTGAGAGCTGAGGCTCCCCCCCTGCCATAGCAAACTTGGTGTGCATTTTGAAAGAGAGAACAAGAAAACCTACTCTCTCTTTTAAAATGCAAAGCAGAATGCTTTTCCCCACGGGGAGCTGTATATTAGCAGGTCCCCGTATGTAAAATTAATGGTGGCTTCCGAAGGATGCAGGGAGCTGACTGGCACCGTAGGGACATTGGGCCTCCACCCATAGTCCCCAACGTTGAAAATACGCCCATGGGATGGGATCCCGAAGAAGAATAAAAATTAGTAGTATGTGATATTATTATTTTTTATGATAAAATTCATGTTCGCAAGTGAAAAGCTTATTAATATCAGACTGTGAACTTAACATATCAATCCACCTCGCATATTAAACATGCTTAAGCCTACTTCAGAACAGATGTTACGATCCGGCATAAACCGCAGTTACCAAGAGTTTTGCTATTGTTCCTCAAATCCAGGGCCGCCTTGTAAATACAATGCTGTTGTCATACCTCCCTCATCCATGTTATATTGTCATAGGAACACCTACCTTCCCACTGGGAACGCCTACATTGCAACTCATTGGAGATAGGAGGCGAGCCGTTAGCAAACCGGCTGATAACATGCGTTAATGCATCTTAGCGTTGCCTAGTAAATAGGGAAATATAATTTTCATTGCATTTTTTGCTTTTTTTTAAAAAGTGCAGCAAAATGGCACTTGGTAATATGCCCTCAAGTTTGCTATGACGGAGTGGGAACATCGACTCCCACCCTGTCATAGCAAACAGCAGTGTCCCGGGGGTAGACACCCCAAGACACAGCAGAAGCCGCTCCTGGGGGGTGGTGTTCCCCTAGATTTTTGACTGCTCCAGAATGGAGACCTATGTGGCCCCCCTCCCAAAATATAAAAAGCTCCAGAGGGTGGTTATCCCCGGGGCTCAGACGGAACTTTGAGCTCCTTCACCCATTTATTTTGTAGCATTGAGGAATGGCGGTCCCCGGGCTACAGGGCCCCTCTAAACACCCATCAAATCTAATATTTTAGACCCGGGTAGCTAATTTCTGAAAACGCTCAGGAGCCCGCACTTCATTTTTATTTTTTTTACGGCGGATCCATGCACCCAGCGCACACTTTTCCTCCCTTTATACGTTTTGAACACTTTTTCCCCTAATTTCTAGATCCTCACTTCTACCGAGGCACAAAATGGCTGCCAACACTTCCTGGTTTCGAAAATTGACAACCACTTGACAGTCAATTAGCATTCAGCGCGTGATCGGGATGGTGCGCTTAGAGTGGGCACAAGATGTGCGGATCCACCGAGGCCATAGATATATATGTACTTTCAATTGTAATTTTCCCAGGAACTACTGAACGGATTTACACCATTGAAGCAAATCGCATGAGTCTGAACCAAGGACTACCTCTTTGCCAAATTTGGTGTAATTCCGTTTAGCCGTTTGGGCTGTAGCCGCGATGAACAGTTCCTATGGAAAATTGCATGGGGAAAACACATTTTGGGAACCCCCTTTTTTCTCGGCCCCGCTTCAAATGCAATATTTTAGACCCCTGGATTTGTCCCTCCTAGGTAGCTAATTTTTAAACAAGCACAGGAGCCTGTGCTTCGTTTTCATTTTTTTTACAGCGGATCCATGCACCCAGCGCACATTTCTCCTTTTAAAAAAAAATATATACATTTTTGGGCCCTAGGGGTCCTTATGGGACCCCCTAAGCAGGTTTAGAGGTTCAAAATATTTCTTACCTGCCCCCTTCATACGTTTTGAACACTTGTTCCACTAATTTCTCGATCCTCCTTTCTACCGAGGCACAAAATGGCTGCCAACACTTCCTAGTTTCGAATGTTGACAACCACTTGACAGCCAATTAGCATTCAGCGCGTGATCGTGACGGCGCACTTACAGTGAGCGCAAGATGCACAGATCCACCAAGGCCATAGATATATATGTGCTTTTAATTGTAATTTTCTCAGGAACTACTGAACGGATTTACACAATTTAAGTAAAAGGCACGAGCCTCAACCGTGGACTACCTCTTTGCCAAATTTGGTGTAATTCCGTTCAGCCGTTTAGGCTGTAGCCGCGATGAACGGTTCCTATGGAAAATTGCATGGGGGAAACACGTTTTGGGACCACATTTTTTTTCAGCCCTGCTTCACGAATCACCCCAGGACTTTCAGGATAAGAGCGGCCCAGGGCACCCCACCAGTTTTGAGAATTTCACGAAGATTCGTCAACCTGCGCCAAAGTTATTCCAAATAGAATGTTGCAGGTTTCCTATGGAAAATAGGTCCTAACTATAACTACCTACTGGCGACCGCCAGTAGGTAATATATACATACATTTAAATATATATATACAGGCTATAAAGATTTAAACAAATTAAGTATAGCCATTCCATACATTCAGACAAAATTGAACACATTAATTGTATAGTTAACAACATGTAAGAAATAAAAAAAAATACAAAATTAAAAAATGAGATGGCTATTTTTATCTAAACCGCCCAAAATCTCTGCACTTATTCTTCCAAACTTTTTCATAAAAAAATCCTTCTTAGCACTTTTTTACTGTTTTAAAAAAACTGGTATTGCACTTAGGCCCTTTATAAGCACTTTTATACAGTCTTTTATATGACCAGGTCTACTGTACATATACCAATATAGGGCAGCTTTAGACATGACCCACTGGGGCCATATCAGCTTGTGGTACTTAAAACATTTACATCCGGGTATGTTAGAAAAGTTGGGACATTGGTGACAAACATATGGTTATTCATGTTTGAGCCAAAAAAACGTTAGTATGTCTCCAACTTTCTAATTTGGGTAATGTACCCGAAATTTGTGATTGATATACATGTTTTTAAGGTGTCTTTTCTCAAATTCTGTTGTGTTCAATGTATGAACAAAAGATATTGCAGTTATAAATTGTGATTGTTAAAGATTGCAGGAATTGCTGTTAGCATGAGCTAAAAGCCATTTTGTTCCTGGTTTTAGAACTGACCAACCCTACTGAACGTGCAATTTCCATGTAGGGAGCCACTGTGACAGTATTTGATTTCAACATTACACTATGGAAGCTTGTAATGCTGAAGAGTAGTTTAATCAACTGATTTCTTTGTATTAATTGAATATCCTGATTCTCACATTGTAGGGTAAAGCACTATAAGTAATGTTTTAGGTAACGTCAGCTAAAGGAAATATTCTGTTAGGAGCACATCGGGATATCACTGTTTCCTTGAAACATAATACAAGTGTAGGAGATGTGCAGGGGGAGTTATTCTATTGAGTAACATTATCAAGGGATAGCAGCGTTTGTAGGTCATATGCAGAGAATATCTTTGCCATGTATATAGCACTAATAGTTTTAGCTTAAAGATTACTGTGCAAGGGCTGAGATAAGGAGGCAATTGGATTCAGTTTGCATTCATTAGCCCTCATGTGACACTAGTACAATTGCTAAAGGAATTGGTAGTTGGTTATTAATGATTTCTAGGTAGCTCAATGTGCTATTAACCTCCTACAAGTTTGTTTCTACCCACCTGCCACAAATAGGGATAGATAGCGTCGACAGAAGGTAACCTGTTTCAGGTTTCTTACTGTCGAAATGGGGAAAGGAGATTAGCTCCTGGGCAAATTAAGGGTAGGGAAATTAATGTTTTCTCTCTCTTTTTCTCACTCTCTTTTGAGCCTGCCTAAGCTGTCTGAGAAATGGCCATGAGACATTACATTGGCTATTCAGTAATACTGTTTTACAATTGCTAGCATTAATAAAATGAATAAATAAATATGCCATGTTGCTGCCCATCCTGTCTGATAAAATTGTGAAAGGATGAGTAGTCTAGATTGTTGTTCCCTTATTTGACCTTTATGGGGAACTATATGTTATTCTCATGATACATACAGTTTTGCAAGGGCATTGTTAGACTTTTATTAGCTAGTCTGTGTAAATAAGCTGACAACCTTTATTAGAGCTGGTGAACAGGATTTTTTTCTTTAAAGATGATGTTGCATAGTCCAGGTCGGGAAAAGTAGAATGCACAAGGTTCATAATGTCAAGAAAGATGCCCATGTGATCGTATGCAAACATTTTTAAAGGAAAATATTGTTTTATAGGAGTTTGCTTGTCACAACATTTTCTGCTGGAGAAATTTATGTACCCACTATGTTGAAGTTTTTTTAGTTATTTATGTAATAAGAATACCTATTAAATTAGCAGTTTTAGATTTTCCTGCTGCACCTATAACATGAGAACATGACCCTAAGTGTAAAATGTAGGTGCTTTTACTAAGAGGAATAATTTTAGAAGTGTCTGCAGTCCCGTACAAGTAATGTAAAGTCTATGAATAAAAGTGTAAAACATTTCCTTTTTTTTAGGTTCTTCGGATGAATAATATAGAAGTACACAAATGTAAGGATTTGGAGTATGTCTGTATTGTTTTTCTTTTTTCCTCAGAAATTAGTAAATGAACACAGACTTCCTTGGCTGCTTCGGATTGGGAGTAACAAATTAAATCATGTAATTTATTACTCTTTTCAGATCACCAAAGAGTTCCTTTTATACTTGCCAATAGGTCCAGGCTGTTGTTTTTTTTACTCTTAGACAGATGGAAGTGTTTCTTGGGTTCCTTGCTAATGTATGGGGCGCCCCAAGACTGAGGTAGTGTTCTGAGACTATCTCTCTGTTAATAGATTATTTGTATGCCTTGTCTAAAGGCCTTTTTATTCTGTCCACATATATATATTTGCAGCCCTACAACTATTGCCAGAGGGGCCCAGACATCAGATCCAGCCTGGGGAGTCAGCACCAGTCCAGCTTGAAGTCAAGTTGAAGGTAGCCAGCACAGGCATTGCTGGCAACTAGGACCTCAGTGAAGGTAGAAGGCCGGAAGACTGGGACGTGAAGTGTGTACCCCTGCAACTGTCTTGGGCGAAAGACGGGGTCAAAAATCAGAAAGGAGAAATTCGTGGATCAAGTTTTTTATGCCCAGCTGACAGAGTCACAGACCGACCAGAACGGCTTTTGCTTGAGGTGACCCCCTTTGAAATAAGGGTTGCTTCAGGTACTTCAGCATCACACCTTTGAGTCCTGGTCCCAAAGTGAATGCAAGTCTGCACCTTTGTTTGTTGATCAAGAGATACCTGGGCACACTGGGTACAATCTTTGGCCCCAACAAAAGAGCAGCACACCAGCAGAGCAATACAGGAGTTAGGGAAGGACTTGAGTTTAGGGTACAGGTGTTGTGCCACTTGGTGCCTGTTAGATTAAAGTGAAGAAAACTGGTGCACACTGCACTGCCTGAGACACTGGACAGGATCGTTGAGGCTATTTGCCCCTGAAGGTGATTACCCTATCCTGAAAGAAAGACTTTTTCTTCTCAAACTGGGCCGTGATTATTTTCCTGAGTTGCGAGTTGTGCAGCTCTATCGTGGGAACAACAAGAGCCTGCCTGTGAGGCTCAAATGGACACTGGGAGAAGACTCTCCTCTGGCTGGTTGTACAGCGGCTTCAATTGCCCAAGGACTTCTTTTTGTTAGCAATGTTACTTTGCCCTTTCCTTGAGTATATTAATTGATACTCTACCCCTCCTAAAAGTAACACTGGAAAAGTCTATTGATGTTTTGATTAGATATGTGCTGTTGACTATTCTGAAATTGAAATAGACATTTACTGAGATACATCAGAGCTCTGAAACTTAGAATTGGACTAGATGGTTTTTTGGATTTGCTTTCTTCTTAGGGTTGAAAATAATTGATAATTCTGTTTGTGAAAATAGTCATTACTCCCTCCTGCTCTCTGTATGACCCAATGCTCTGTTCCCTTTGTGCTTCAGTCTATACCTTTTATTTGCCCGCTTAATATTTAGAATGACAATTGCCCACCTAGCAATGGATCAGAATTTTGATGAATGTATGAGAATAAATGTGCAAAATATTTTTTATGTTCCTTCTAGATCATAGGGATGTCTCCAGCTCATGCTAAAAGGACTGTCTGGTAAAGATTGCAGGAATTGCTGTTAGCATGAGCTAAAAGCTATTTTGTTCCTGGCAGCCATTTTAGTTAGCCATGTGCTCACCATGTGCTTTCTCCCTCTTCCAGAGCCTTGCACATGCTCAGAAAGACCTGTAAAATATTTGTTATGTTCCTTCTAGATCATAGGGATGTGTCCAGCTCATGCTAAAAGGACTGTCTTGTAAAGATTGCAGGAATTGCTCTTAGCATGAGCTAACAGCATTCTAATATTTAGAATGACAATTGCCCACCTAGCAATGGATCAGAATTTTGATGAATGTATGAGAATAAATGTGCAAAATATTTTTTTGTTCCTTCTAGATCATAGGGATGTCTCCAGCTCATGCTAAAAGGACTGTCTGGAAAAGATTGCAGGAATTGCTGTTAGCATGAGCTAAAAGCCATTTTGTTCCTGGCAGCCATTTTAGTTAGCCATGTGCTCACCAAGTGCTTTCTCCCTCTTCCAGAGCCTTGCACATGCTCAGAAAGACCTGTAGCTGCCAGAATGCACCTGCTCCTAGTATGTAACTGCCAGGCTATTCTTACTGATGTAAGCAGTTTAGTCTCCCCTCCCACTTTGTTGAGCAAGCAAATTTTGTATAACCATATTTGTCAATAACCATGCTTGTATGTGCCAGGACCTCCCCTTGGTTTAATGCTGAATATGTAATAAATGGATATATAAGGCCCCTGTTCTCTGTACTCCTTGGACTGTCTCCCATAGTGGCCTGAGGGTACTGTGTGACACAGTCTCCCTCATGTGAGGTTAATAAATGCATAGTTTTTATATTACAGCTTCCGTGCCAATCTCTTCCTTGTTGGTTTAAAGGACCAGGTGTATCAGTGAACCCCTAAAAAAAGTTTATATTTTTACATGATTAATATGTATTTATACAGATATAATTAATTATTTATTTATTGCAAACACATGGACAACGTTATATTATGTTTTAACTTTTCCATAAAACAATAATGAATTTTGCTGCTTGGCGGGAAATTGTAAGACAGTACAATAGCCTGTCTTCATGGTTGTTTGTTGCACTAGCACTTTAAATAGGAGAGAAAGATGAGTCATGTCATGTGATCAAGGTCTGCAAAGCCTGAAACGTGTCATGGTGACATTTGCACATTAATAAGCCAGCATTTTGCACTGAGAAACTGGAGTCTGTTTCCTTCTTGACAGTTCTGGATCAAGGTTCTTTCTTGGATGGGAAAACTGCTCATATATATATATATCCACCTGGTGCTGGGCACCCCACAACATTCGTTGCTATGCAGTGAGGATCTTGTGGCTTTATTTTGTGTAGGGAGTATGCCTCTGGGCCCGACATTTTTGAGGATTTTAAAGGCGCTTTTATCTGATTGGCTACGCAATATAGAATGTTGTCCATCCACAGTTTGAGACTATGGGGCATATTATCAAGGGGGTTTATCTCCGCTTTTTTGGCTTTAAAAGCCAAGAAAGCGGAGATAAAATGTTCTCCCTATTACCTAGCTGTCGCTAACACCAGTTAGCGACAGCTAGTAGGAGATAGCGACCATCTTGGGCCCCGCTTTGCATGTCAGTGAAATTTATCACTAATGAGATGCAAAGTGGGCGTGCCAAGATGTTAGCGACTGGAAACAGTCGCTAACATCGCTATCTCCTTTTACCAACTTTTGGAGATATTTGCGCAAAGAGACATTTCTCAGTTTAAATTCTTTTAATGTACCATTTTAGTTGTGAATATGTGCAGACTTAAAACATTCTAATTTACATGCAGCGCGAACAGTGCACAAATTACGCTTGAATTTCACTTTGGCTTAATAGTTATATAATGTTTGCATAGTTCTACACATGTATTGCGCACACAAAAGTGTTATGTGGCTCTTTAGTCCTACCTGTATAAATTTGAATAGCAAGGGAATACCATTTCTATGTCTATGAATGAAGGGGTTTTTAAACTGTCAAACAACATGGTGATTTAATGATTGAGAAAGGCTGTGCGCAGCCGAAACGAGTCTTAGTTGATTGTTGGTGCCGGGTCCGGAGTGACCTTACCTCATTAAATCAGCCATTGCTTGGATCCTCGTGTATGTGCACCCTTTTCTTTGGTGAAAGTGGAATTTTAGTGGGGATATATATATATGTATATATTACCTACTGGCGGTTGCCAGTAGGTAGTTATAGTTAGGACCAAGTTTCCATAGGAAGAATATTTTTTATTTTGCTTATAACTTTGGTGTCGTCTGATGAATCTTCATGAAATTTTCAAAACAAATTCTTTGTTCATATCAACTCCTATGTATGAAGTCTGGGGGTGATTGGTCAAGGGGGGCCGAGATAAAAGGGAGGTCCCAAAATGTGTTTTCTCCATGTTAATTCCCATAGGAAAATTTAGACAAGGCTACAGGTCAAACGGGTGAACGGAATTTCCCCAAATTTGGCAGGGAGAAGGGTCTTGGTCTAGAAAGCACACATTTGTTTATCTGGTGTAAATTCGCTCAGTAGTTTTGGAGAGATATCGAAATTTACAGATATCGATATTTGGGAATTCTGCCATCTGATTGGCTGAGGCGTTACAAGCACAAGATTGCTGCTGATTGGCTCCGAGCAGTGCGAGCTGTTGCAACTAGGAAGTGTTGGCCACCATTTTGTGATCCCGTTGAAGTGAGTAAGGGGAAAAAAGGGGAAAGAGGAGGGTAGGAACACAGTGTCAGGCTCAGCATGCGGATAAACACTGCCTGCCCTCTTTGCACGGAATTGTCCCGAGACACCCTCGTTAAACTACATATCCCGGCATCCCTTGCGATGCCACGCATTACGTGAGTTAGACGTGACGCTGGAAGAAAATAAGATGTGCGGAAACCCGAAAGCACTGCCGATAATTCTACCCGGTACACTGATGTGAAGTCCTCCAAAGAACCGAAGAGTTTCATCTGGCGGTAAGAGTGCTGGGGCACTGACCTTCGAACTGTCAGTTTTTACTACAGAATGGTAGTAAGTACAACGTTATCTTCATTGCACTCACCTGTTGGACGAGACACTAACAATGTATTGTGGTCTCTTGCAGGGGAGCTTAGGTGTTGGTAGAGGCACTTGGCTTGCTTTTCCCCTGTTGGTGAAACCGTATTATTCTTATTGGTTTCATGCAGGGAATGCACAGCACCCGCGAGTATCCAGGGTATGAATAAAATACCCCTGGATTATTCATGTACATTGGTTTTGCTCACAGCCTTTTGAGTATCTCCGAGACATTACAGGAGCATATTGCAAACAGACTTTGCCTATGTTGTTTGGATTTCTATTGAAGCATTTATCTGGTAAAGTATTGGGGATCTCAAGTGATTTTATAATGCTTCCCTGCCCATTGATCTTAATCACTAAGGATCAAGATGTGAAATATTGAGTTCCGAGAAAACTCTCTGACTCAAGTCAAATTTTGGTTGTTCTTCCTTTATACCAGTTTTTTCAGGAGAGAGGTTGTTTTACAGGGGGCATGACTTGGCATCACAGTAGAAGAGACAAAAGGTCTTGGCCGGTGGATTCATCATCTACTGGGAAGAAAGTATTGTGAGGGCTAGTAGGGAACACAAAATCTTTCTAAAACGATGTGCTTTCTCTCTTGTCTTGTATTTCTGCTGTAGAAGATGTTTTGAAATGTGTGTCACCCTCTGCTCTCTTCTGAAGTCATCGCTTCCTTTTTTCTTTGTTACAGGTAGGGGTTATAGTTCATAGGAGAAGGAGGTGTGGAGATAGTGCTTAAGAGGGAGAGTAGACGAAAGAGGTCTCACGTTATTTTCTTGTTTCCCTCACAGATCTCCCTCCACACAGTCCCTACACTTTCCTTCTCCCACAAAATTGCCTCAATAGTCTGTGTGTTCATTAGTAATCCAGACTTAGGGTAGTTCAGAGGTGGGCCCCCTTTGAGCATCAGCACGTTCCTGAGGATTCAGACAGAGGACCGCGACACACTGTAACCTCTACGGGTGTTTAGGGTGTGCTATAGAGGGGGTGCGAAGAGAAGTATTCACCCCTACCAGTGTGAAAGTGGTGGGCTACAGAAATTAAGTGAAGTATTGCCTAGAGTCTAATGCTGCTAAGATGAGCTGGTGCTGGACTTGGGGATGTAACAAGATATGTTTTAATCTAGTGTATGTGAGTATTGATGTATGTAAGTGAGTACATGTGAGAGTGAGAGATTGTAAGAGTTCCTGTTTAAATAAGTATGTGTTTCTAAAAGTGATTGTTTAAGAGAGTAAGTATGTGTAAGTTTCCTTAGAAGTAATGTGCTAGTATGTGTATAGATGTATATGCAAATAAATTGATGTTCAATAATTTATTTGCATGTGTGAGTATGTGTGTGAGTAACTTTTGGATGACTGTCAGTGTGTAACAGGATGTATATGTGTATCACTACATATGATGAGTGAGTATATGTATGAGTGACTATATAGAACTGTTGCAGAATGAGTGGATGTGTATATAGATGGTGGAATTACTGAATTGGTTGTTGTAACTGGTTTGGGTATCTCCATTTTTTGGAAAATGTTAGTTTCTATTTTTGAATATGTGTTTCAAGGGTTACATTACACTGAAAGGAGGTCTGTCACTCTGTCACAAGGATGGTGTCATCAGTGATGTCATGAGTGATGTCACTGACCATGTCATGAGTGATGTAATATGTGACGTCATCAGCAGTGCATTTCAGGCGCACAAGTTATAGTGAGTCCAACTAACTATAACGTGGGAATTTCAATGGTTTTATCTCAGTAAAATTTCCAGCTAACTATAACTAGTGTGAAACCTATGGTTTTTTCAGTGAATTTAATAGGTTTTTAAATGCTAATTCCTAACTATAACTGGTGTGAAACCTATGGTTTTTTCAGTGAATTTAATAGGTTTTTTAAATGCTAATTCCTAACTATAACAGGTGGGAAACCTTTGGTTTTTTCAGTGAATTTCAAAGGTTTTTTAATTGCAAATTTCTATATCTATGAAATGTAATATTTTTTAAAATGAATCCTATATTGTATATTTATGTAATACTATTTTTCTATGTATATTCATATTTTTTGTTTTCTTTTCATTTTTTTGCCCTGGAGCGCTCCCGGTGCGCGTACCGGTGTGCTCACCGGTAAGCGCAGTATTCCGGCGCGCCCCGGTGCGCGTACCGGGGCGCGTCCCGTTAGCGCACCAAAAAAAAAGAAAAAAAAATAACGAAGGAGTGAGCATAAAGAAAAGGGACAGAGAGAGTGGTGTTAAGAGAAAGAGAGCTAGAGGGAGGAACACAGAGGGACTGTGTAATAGATAGCAAGACAGAGAAAAGGTGTTAGAGGAAGTAACTGAGAAAAGGAAAGACATGGGGTGCGACAAAGAGAAAGGACTGTGAGAGTAAAGGAAGGAGTGACAGAAAGGGACTGAGTGAACCAGAAAAAAAAGGTAAGTGAGAGAGTGTGGGTGAGCAGGGAGACTGAAAGAAGTTGAATGTGGTAGGAAAGTAAGGAAAAGAGAAGTAAACATGAAGGATAAGAATACGTGAGGGAAGCAGAATAAGGAAACAGGGGTGAGGTAAGGTGAGAGAAAAGTAGTGAGGTTAAAGCAAAGGGTGATGACAAACTACATTTTTTTAGTCACACTTACCATATAATTAATGTAAACCTAATTACATATTTTTTCTACACTTTGTATCCGTGAAAGAGAGAAGAAAAAATAAGTTAGAATTAGTAAAATATATATTTTAAAATAGAAAAAACAGGTCAAGAGGTTGAAAATCATAAAAGTGTACTAAGAAATAAAGCAAGAGTGAAGGATACAGAAAGGGAAATAAAGTAATGTGGAAGGACAAAAAGAGGGAAAAAGAAATAGAAGGAGAGCAAATTACTAAGAGTAAGGCAGATAAATTCAGTGACAGAGAGGAAGAGAAGAAGAGAGAAATGAACTGAAGGTAAGTAAGATACTAAAAGAATGTGAGTTAGCAAAACTAAATCAGGAAAGAGGAGTAAGTAAAAGGGGAATGAGTGAGAGGGAAAGGAGTCTGATTGAGTATCCATTTACAAGAAAGAAGAATGGAAGATGACTGAGAGTGAGTTAAGGGGAGTCACAGAATGAAGGGATGAAGGGAGTGTGGATAATATAGATGGATTGAGGGAAAAGGAGTGAGGAAGTAAGTACACAGAGGGACTAAGGGAAGGACTGAGTGAAGTGGAGTACAATGAGTAAAGAAAGGAAAGTGAGTAAAAGAGCAAAAGAAGGAAAGAGAGGGGAAGAGGACTAAAGCAGTGGTACTGAGAGAATGTGATTCGGTGATGAAAGTAAAGAGAAGGACAATGAAAGATAGGAAATGCGGAGTAGTAATGGAACCGGAGTAAAAGAACTGGGGTGAAGAATGATGAGAGAGGAGCAGTAAAGTTGTTCTAAGAGAAATTATAGAAGGTAGATAAACACAAGTGAGCATAACACAAGGCGAGTGAAGGACTGAGGACATAGAGGTAGAGAACGAAAAATGAGGACAAAAGAAAGAAGCAAAGGAAGATAAGTGAGGGAGAATGGGTGAGTTATAGTGACAGAATGCGACAAAAGAGGTGAGTGAGTAAAGAGAAATTAGTAAAAGAGCAAAGGAGGAAAAGACGGATAAAGGAAGTAAAGTAGACAGACTGAAAGCTGAAAAGTGGTGCAAGGGAGAGAGGGAATGCAGACAGTTGAAATGGGATTGAGGGGTTGTGAAAGAAGTGGAGTAAAGGAACAGCGATGAAACAGAATACAAACTATAGAATAACTTGTACAACATGTTAGATAGTTTATTTTTGCTGTTCTCAGAATATATTGAATTTCACTAAAAACAGTGAGTTCAAACTATTCATCATATGACAGCGGGAATAAAACACAATCTAAAAGATTGTGTTTTAAAAAACCCATATAAACTTACAAATCATATATGTACACTAATCTTTCATTCACTTACTTTTCCTTGAGGCCAAATAGTAGATCGTGAAGGTCCTTTTCGTTGGAAAATACTCTGCTCTTTTAAATTTCCATTTCATCGACTTTCTATAAAAAAAGCTCTAAGAACATCTGAAATAATTCTTAACGTTTTCATTTCCTCCTTGTGTTTAGTCATGACTCTTTGCTCATTCCTTCACCTTTCCATACGGCCAAATAGTGTCAGATATATCAGTATGTTTTTAAATTTCTCAAATCAAACTCTGAAATTACTGTTTACCCTATGTTTTGAAAGAAAAGCTCACACAACATTTTCACAATGTTTAAATATTCATATTCCCATCTTTGGATCACTCATGTTCAATATTTCCTATAATACTGATATCACTTACTGTACCTATATGAGAACTGAATTTTTTATATTATGTTGATCACTTTTACTCACAATATAATTTTAAACAGTAGACTAACTTTTATTAACTGCTCCCGTCTTCATAGGCCAATTACCTTTACTTAAACTTTGGTTCTAAAAACACTAGGTAAGAATTTTTTAAGTCAAAAGGCAAACATTGTTTATAAGTCAAATGAGTATCATTACAGTAAGTCCAACCTTTTCGACATTTTGAATAAGCTGTATAATGCCCTGATGTTGTCGAAGGACCGTCATGATAAATATTAGCTACAGTTGCAAAGGTTCTTCCTGAAATTGATAACTGAGAAGCCACAAAATTTTTGATACAAGTTGTCAATTTAGTTCCATCAGGTCTACATCGTTGGAACACTAAAATGACATACTGACCATAAGTTTGTATAAATAATGTAGACAGCATTGGACACTTACATTGGGTACACACCATATTATGATCAGCTGCTTTACCTAGGTTATTAAATGACACTGATTTGCAGTCTGGTAAAGTCAAATATATAAATCTTTCAGTGTCTATTCTAGTAGTACTTGATAAACTACAATTGTCGCAGTCATGCTGCCATTGATAAGAAAGGCTAAAAAGATTTTCTACATCTACACCTTCATCTTCCAAAACACCAAACATATATATTAAAAATTCCTGACAAACCTGCTGAATGTTCTGTGAAAATTTTTCTTGACCAGAACATATGTCTAAAACATTTCGAATTTCTGTAACACTTTCTATTTTTGCTCTATCACTGCTACATTTCTCAAACACAGAATTCAATAAACCGCACAATCTTTGATCCCGATTTTCAACAATCTGTTCTTGTAAAGTTTGAAGAAAAAAAACAATATTAACCACTACATTAGCATAGCAATTGACACCCGAACTCTTTTCAAACTGAAATCCAACAACATCTTCATCAGAATCCTTTTTCTTTCTGTTTTCAATTACATTTTCATCTACTTTTTGTTTTTTTGCTACTACCTCACTGCAATTATTCTGATTTCTTCTTTTTCGGCCTACCACATGTTTATCAAACAGAAGATATTGAGGCAAATGTGGAGCATACTCTCTTCTTAACCTATTGTATTCTTTAATACAATCTAGATCTGCACAAATCTTTGTCTCATCACACTTAATCAAGTACAATCCTGATAAAGTTCTGATTCCTGATAATGCCACATATGCCATACCCTCTTTAAACACAGAACTTCCAATATTCACAAAAGCACTATCTACACTTAAACCTTGAGATTTATGAATTGTCACCGCATATGCCAAACAAACAGGAAACTGTTTTCGGCGAACATATAAGTCTTTTACAAGCAAAAATCTAGCAGAACAACAACTGATTTGTTGTACTTGCTCAATGCCATCAAATTTAATTTTTAAAAATTCAATTCCATCTCTATTTCTATAATTCACAAAATCAACAACATGACCCATTGCTCCATTTACCAGACCTCTTTCAACATTTAAATTCCTTCTCAAAATAATACGACAATTTAAACACACATTCAGAGTCTTTTCAAAACCAGCTGTTTTAGATATACTCTTCTCTAATGAATCCAATTTTGATTTCAAATTTTCTGACAAAATAATTGTTGCTCCCATATGCTCAATTTTATCTATTGCTTCCAGTTTCACAATCTCTTCATTTTCTAACTTTAACATGTTGTTGTTGAAGATGGAACATTCTTGCAGAGTTGGCATCAAACATATCCCAGATTTGTTCTCAGTAATTTTCAAAAAAATATTCTCTGGAAGAATGTTTTCATTTGGATACAAATTTGAAATTAATCGTGCATGTAAAGCTTCTTTCCCATGCTCACTTACTTTTCCGATTCTTACATCTTGTAGAATATTTTTATAATCTTCATCCTTTGCCTGTCGCATATTTTGAAGCAGTTCTGCATATTTGAAATGTAACCATATATTAACGTTTCCAATGCTTTCAAGGGACTTCCTGGTATCTTCATGCGTGAGGATTTTAAACACTGGTTGTCCTTTTACTGGAGTCAACTGCAGTAGATCTCCAAAAACAATAATGTGTTTTCCTCCAAATAACACATCATACTCTGTTCTAAGAATTTCTTGCATTCTCAAATGCACAAAAGCAAGCATTAAATTTGAGACCATGCTTACTTCACCAATGATAAGAAGTTTCATTTTCTTCAGGACTCTGGAAACTTCAGAACACGCATCTCCAGATAGCTTGTTGTAATGCAATTTATTATCATGCTCAACTGGCAGCATCAGTAAACGATGTAGAGTAATCCCTTTAATGTTTTGTGCTGCCAGTCCAGTTGAAGCGGTTACAACACAAGACAGCGGTGATTCAGTCCTTTTCTGTAGATAAGTTGCAATTGCTTTAATCAGAAATTTTTTTCCTATTCCCGCTTCTCCACTTACGTACAGTCGGACAGGCTTACATGATGTACATGGGCACTCTTTTTTCTCATGTCTGAATCCATGTTCAATCTGTTCTGTGACTTCGTCATATATCTTTTTCTGCTCAAAGTTTACCAAATCTTCTAAGTTAACTACATCCTCTTGAGCTTGTTCCATAGCTCTTTCCACCTCATCCATGGCAGTGGCAGCTTCATTTTTGATAATTGGTCCTCCTAGTGGATCCTGACTCAATGAAGTAGAACTCTGACTGTCTTGAGAACTGTCTCTAGCAATCTCTTCAGCAATTGTGGCTTCTTGCTCTATTTCTTCGTTCAACATTTGCAGATAATTTGGAAAAACAGGACATTGTATGGTATCCTTGGTTGCATTAAAAGAATCTTTGTAACAGAGAAAATCTCCAAGTAGTTCCTCTTCTGTACGCCATGGCTTAAAGAGTTGCAAAAGAGCTAAATAGTCAAATTCTCTTTTGTCTGGAGATTCATAACTCAATTTTCGATGATTAATCAAATGGCCTTTTCTCTGCTTCACTAGACATCCTTCATACCCAAAGCATATTTTCCATTATTGATATCTTCTGTGATGTTCCTCTTATAACTATAGTTTTGCAGAACTTCATACAAACAAGTGTTCTCAAGGTGAGTACTTCTATTTGGATAGTATGTATCCAACATGTTTGTTTTCAAAATATCTGTACTGTTTAGTTCTTTCTCCTCCAAATACTCAATTTCTTGTACAGATTTCAAAACTCGGTTTCGTGTTGCAGCAAGACCTAGACTCACCCAAATGATTGTTCTAGATTTGGCATAGAGACTTGCTGATGATAACCGATCAGAACATTCATATGCTCCAATTTCTCGATGCGACAACATCTTCAGACTGAAACTGTATAATTTTTTACTTACACTCTTTTCATGTGAAATGTCCTCCCACATTTCCTTCAGTTCTGTCTTTTCTTTTTTTGTGATGTAAGACGTCACATATCGAGCCACAGCAATAGAGTTGTCAGCAACAAACTTAATATCCATGTTAGCATTCCACATGGACAAAATCACTGGGTTGTAGTCGTTAATATACTTGGGCTCTTCGTTTCTTTTTAAATTGTAGGTATTTTTTGGTGATTTTCTCGTCACAGTATGTCGCAGAGAAGACATCAAATAATTTACTCTTCCTTTAGAAATCACTGGTCGTGGAAACGCGAAATGACATTTTGTGTAGAACTTGTCCTTGTTTCTAAATTTTCGACGACAGTACTTTCCACAACGATGGAATTGAAAGTGTAAAACTTGTCTTAAATTGTTTTCTTCAGTAGTTTTCAGAACAGCACAAGTTGAATACTCTTCTATGAAACTCATCACTGTGTCATCCGAATCAGTTCCAAATGTGGGTGCATCTTTAATCCATAACAACATATGTATGTGAGGAGCACCTCTCGCTTGATACTCCTTCCTCCAAAAGAAATCCAAAACCTCTCCAAGGGGAGGATTTATTTTGTTGGTAATAAAAGACATCATAGCTTCAAATCTATGATTGAAATATCTGCATACATTCACTGGATCTAAAGAACACAGTTCTCCAGGTGTTTTGAATTCTATATTTTGTATGTTTCCATTTGCCTCTCGTAGAAATTGAAGTAAGTTGTCCCATGCATACTCAGCACAGCTAAGAGTGAGGAACCATGTAGGAGTTCCTAAGTTTCTTAGCATACATTTCAATTCCCCATGACGACTGAACCAATACTCGTTTGTACCACGGTGACATGCCATGAGATTGATTAGCTGAGATTCCAAAATACTGTTTTGCAGATTGACTTTCTCCATAAAGTCCCTTGCCAAAACATTTTGCAGATGTGCTCCACTTTTCAGTATATGGTTCACTGCATAAGAAAGCCCAGACAAGTCACTTTCATACAGTAGATGAAACAAATACGGAATGCATTGACGAAACCTTGGATCTTCACCATATAATCTTAAAGTCCGGTATTCAGCTGCAGGAATTTGAACTGGTAGATCGTCATATCGTCCACCTCGACTTGTTGGAAATAACTGTGGAAAACAACGAGCTTCCAATCTTTCTTCCCATACACTAATGGGACTTCCTTTTGCTGTTTTCATTTGAAACAAGTCAATTGCATTACCCATTACTTCTTTGGAATGCAAAGGATGAACAGTATAATGTTCATATATTTCTTCACTTCTAGACACATCAACTTTTTCAATTTGGCCGACTGAACAATCACTGTCTTCTTCTGTAGCTGTTTCCTCTGCTCCAACACATACATGTTTGTAGTACTCATTGTTTTTGACCAAAAACAATGTTGCTTTTTGACTTTCCTAACATCCACTAAATCTTGCCAGATTTTCTTACTCTTTGTCGGAACCCCATTAACTAGAATAACCAGAGGATCCTCTTCTACTCTTTCTACACCAATTGTATCAATATTTTTCTTGACATCTAGAGGCAAATAAACAACTCTTCCCTTTAATCCTCTTTGTGAATCTGAAGGAAGCAATTTCCCTATCTTAGGCTCCATGCGAACAATAGCCTGAAAAGGATGGACACATTGAATCAAAATAGATTCATAAGTATTTAAATCCATCAATTCAGAAGGAATATCTACCAACTGAAGATTATTATGAACAGCTCTAGCAGGCATTCTGTTTTCATTTAATTTTTTTAAACAATAATTACAAATACGCTGATGAGAACTGAAATCAAAAGAATTCTCCACCAACAAATAAGTTACAAAATCCTGCCATTCACTATTGTTTTCCATTTCACTTTTTGCATATAAATCAACTAACCTAGTCTGAATCTTATAATGAGTCCTTCGACAACACACACAAGTAAAATTAGACCTTTCACTTGATTTCACCTTAAACTTGGTAATTTCCTCGTCAAACTTTTCTGTACTTAAAATCTGTACATTGTCTTCACATTACCATCTATTACTATATCCATTTCTAATTCTAGATTCCTACCGAGCAATCTTTCAACTTCGTATATTCAGAAGAAATCACAGTGTGATATTTACATCAAAAAATTATTACTAGATCACTAGTATAAGAGCAAAAGTCCCAATTCTCATCCAGTAAGTATGCAGACACCCGAATCTTGAAATACGTCTGGTCCAAGTTTATTCCAAGTTTCAAAGGTCAATCCAAATCGTCCTTGATTCAATCATAGAATCTATTCAATTCCAAAGTTCATTCCAATTATTCAACAAAGTTCAAAGAACATCCACTGCAGCCAACACGTGTTTCGTTGGGCATTAATCTCATGCCAACCAACTTCCTCAGGGCTGCAAGCCAAATTAATAAAACATATAAACTAATATGAAAACAAGTATCAACATTATTATTGGTGTAGAAAGATAGATATTATGCTATTATAAAATTCACCACCTAGGTGAGTAGGAAAGCATAGTGCCCTTATTAAAGTGACAGGTATTATCCAAAATAACTGTATGTGGATCCCGGTGTCACGTCAAAGACAACAGCTTAACAGTCAGGTATTCGCCAAATTCATGACAGTAATACAAAAAGAAAATGATATCTTTTTTACCTAAGCAATAAGCCAGTATTCTCCAATCTCAAGATCCTTTCAGCAAAATTTGTGCAAAGACTTTACTATATCTAGAAATAACACAGGAAAACTTTTAGTTCTGTCACCACTAAATGTCCATTATTGGATAAATCATTAAGATCACCTTCCCTAAGCTATTCAATCTGTAGGTTAGTAAAAAATAAATCAGTAATATAGAGTTGATACCTCTGCACTTCTTTACTCCCACGTTGATATTAATTGATAACAGTGTAATTGTCCTCTGCGAATCTATCATAAAGGAATTCCAAATATCAGACTCCTACTATTAGATACAATCACATAAATTCCAATTGTATATAACTCAATCTCACCTTACCTATATCTCGGTATGTAATTTTCTAAGTCTCTGGTCTCGTAATATCCGTTTTATTTCTCGTATTTAACTCTCGGGTCTATAAGTAAAAAACCACACTATCAGGGGTCAGCTCTGGTTATTAATATTTAAGAACGCTCTAAGTTTAAATTTAACAGAGCAACTCTTACCTATAACCCGGCTCCGGTTTCGGCGTGTATCTCCGCCTGTTACCTAGTATCGGCGTGTGTCACAAGCGCCATCTTGTTTAAGTACGTAAGTTTATTACGCAAGAAAACAAGAAGAAAACACCAGCTAATCAGTCGCCATCTTAGCGTGGTTAGTGGGTCCGTGCAGAGGATCTATTTCTATCCTCAGACGTTATTCAATCATAATTATTACCACATTTCGGCAATAGTATGTGTAAGAATAAAAAGCCATAAACGTGCAGGAGTTTCATTATCAGTCAAACCCGTCACGAAATAATATATTATAACAATGTAAAACCTTCCCATTATTTGGTTGCAACGGAGCTATTTGATTCATAATTCTAAAAACTAATTATGTAGATGATTATTAACCATTGCATATTTCCCAAAGGAAATTGCGTCGCCATTACCGAAACGATATATTTTTACCTATTGAAATGCGTTGCCATCTTTGAATTGGTTTAGATTTCGTGAATTCAACAGCTTCTGATTAACACGAACCCATATCCATATCACTATTCCCTCGGGAAGTTTCTCCCTCGAGGTTTAAATTAAGCTTCAATGTCCATATCTCTATTCCATAATATTAGTGCAACCAGAGGGTAAGAAATTGAGTCTTATGTACTTCAAGTATGAAATAATGAGTATAATGCATTTCTAGTAAGATATAAGTTAAATAAAGGTGGTATAAGCTAGTGTGTTAACATATTAGTTAGGTGGTGACAGGACATCCAGCGTCCCGTGTCATTCCTGTAGTGATCAATATGATAGTATTGTAAACGCAATTAATAATTATTAAACAAAGACAAGGGTGAAAGAGTAGTGACATTAGCACTTGAAGTGTCCTATTAACATTACATCAGTTATTGATCATTTGTGTCTAAAATACATATGAGAGCCAAATCATATACAGTAAAATTCTTTCTGTTCTCTTACATAATTAGTCTCCCAAAAAGTACTGTAGTTCAGTATCCATATTCAGCCCTTCTTCCACAGCCCGGAGTGCCATAATCCAACGTGCCTCTCTGCGTCTGAGCTTAAGTACTCTGTCTCCCCCGCGTTTATCAAGAGTCACTTGTTCAATACCATGATAGGAAAATTTATGATTCCCTGTATCATTTCTATTCTGAATGGAGTGCGACGCTATAGGGTACCTTGTGTCACCATTCTTTAGTGCCCGATAGTGTTCCACCATACGATCTTTAAGCCTCCTGACTGTACTTCCCACATAAATCTTGCCGCAAAGGCAGGCAATAACATAAATCACAAAGGTAGATTCACAGTTAATGAAAGAGTCTATGTGGTGGGTACCTGTATCATTATACTCAAATGTTACAACTTTTCTCCTAGCCCACCAGCATGAGCTGCAGTTGCCACAGTAATGAAAACCTTTTGGGCGGGCACGTAACCATTCACTCTGATCCAAGTATGTAATCGGTTTTGGGTAGCTAGGGCTTACAATATTTGCTATAGTCGTTCCTTTTCTGAAGGTAATACTAGGTCTCTCCGTCAGATAAGGTTTCAAATCTTTATCAGTATACAGGATGTGCCAATACTTCCTCATAATACTGAAGATTTTGTTGCTTCCAACACCAAAGTTTGTAATCATTCTGATAGTTTGTTTATTTTCTCCAGTATCACTCTTGTCTTTTGATTTCAGTGTCACATCTCGTTTGAGCTTCTGCACTCTGTTAACAGCTTTATTAACAATATTACTAGCATAGCCTCTATTTTTAAACCTTATCTTCATGTCCTTGACATTCACATCAAAATCTATGTCTTTGGAACAGTTTCTTCTCGCTCTAATCATTTCCCCATAGGGGATTGAATTGATTTGGCTCTTGGGGTGGCAACTATCCGCTCGTAAAAGTGCATTGCAGCTTGTTTCTTTACGAAACATGCGACTAGATAGTTTGTTTTCATCTACAAATAATTCAATATCTAGGAAGGTCAAATTCTTTTTATCATAATGTGTGGTAAACGACATATTAAGGTCGTTGGTATTAAGATAAGCAAAAAATAACTCTAATTCATCAGTAGTACCTCTCCAAATTAACAAACAGTCGTCAATGAACCTTCCCCAATAGTATATATGGTCTATCCATTGACTGCCCCTAGGGCCCCAAATCCACTCCGCCTCCAATCTCCCCATAAAGAGGTTCGCGAAGGACGGAGCAAATTTGGAACCCATCGCAGTTCCGGTCTTTTGTTTGTACCAAGTAGATTCAAAGAGAAAGTAATTATTCTCCAAGACCATTCTTGTCATTTGTAATAGCATAGATGTGTGATCCAAATACTCAGCTGGCCTGTTGTTCAGAAAACTCTCTATTGCTGCGATACCTTTGTCATGTTCAATATTTGAGTATAAGGATACAACATCTAAAGTTACAAGGATCATACCATCATCCCATACTATGTCATTCATTATATTGAGGACATGTTTAGTGTCCTCAATATGGGATGGCAGATTGCGTACGAACGGTCTTAAGTAAGAGTCCACAAATTGGGATAGCTTCTCTGTTGGTCCCCCAATACCCGAAATTATCGGTCTGCCTGGTGGTTTGTTCTTATCCTTATGTATTTTAGGTAAGCAATACATGCATGGGGCCTTTGGTGATTGTATTTTAAGATACAAAAATTCATCATGGTCCAAAAGGCATTTGTCATACCACTCTTTAAGTTTAGTATTGATTGTACTTTTGATCAACTCTAGTGGATTAGTGATTACCTTCTCATAATATTTATTATTACCAAGCTGAGACAAGACCTCATTATTGTAGTCTGTACGATTCATCACAACAATGTTGCCACCCTTATCAGCTCTTCGTATTATTAGGTCTGGGTGATCAGTCAATTGACGGAGTGCCTCCCTTTCATCTATTTTTAAATTGTCTGGAAATTTTCTCTTAGATTGTCTTTCTTTCTTGATCATGTTATCAATCTCCAAGGTGACTGATTTATAAAATGCATCGATGACATTACCCGTAGAAAGTTGAGGAGTCCACTTGGATTTATCTTTTAACCCACTACCAGATGTTAAACCAGAATTAATCTCTAAATCACGTAAGAGAGAGTTCAAAGTAACAGGGTCATCTTCTGATTCTGTTAAAGATAATAAAAGTTGTGTATCATAAAGGTCCTGGATAGTGATATCAGTCAAAGTAGGTTTATTAGTAGTTTTCACCCTTGTATTATCTTTCAAAGAAAAATTTTTTTTTAGTTTCAACAAACGTACAAACTTGTACAAATCAATTTTTGTCACATACCAGTCTATACTTTTACTTGGACAATACCCAAGACCCTTCTTAAGTACACTGATCATACTCACAGACAATTCTATAGAGGAAAGGTTGATCACTTCTATCTCTTTTGTTCCAGTACTCATTTCCTCCATGACCTTAGTCTCTCCCTCATCCCTGGGACTGCTTCTCCTGCGTTTGCCGCGGCTCCCTCTCCTTGTCTTTCTGTTTGCAGATTCCCAAATCTCCCTCCTGTATCTCGAGTTCCTCTTTTGAACCTCTGTACTTCCACTAAAAAATTATTTGTGGTGTCTCCACTTGGGGCAACGGGAGCTCCTGAAGTACCTCCATCAGTAGATATACTGCTAGATGAAGTATTTACTGCTGAACTCATTGGGGTAACATTCCTCCTATTTCCTTGACCTTGTTGGAAAAGATAATCAAATTTACGCGCAAATGTAAATACCCTTCCAGCTGTATAATCTTGTTCATCCCTTTTTAGTTTACGCGCTTTTCTTCTTTTAATATCTGACTGAAGGTTAGCCAAGATTTCATCCAACATGTCATAGTTTTTCATAGTGGCTTCTGGTAAGTTTAATTGTTTAATTTCATCTTCACACGTTTTAATTTCAGTCAAAAGTTTCCCTATCTTACGTTCGGCATTATCAATTAGTATCCTTATTAGATTACTTGAGCTGGTTGTTAACTCATGCTCCCATTTATCCAATAAATCTGGCTCTAAGTCCTCATAAGTTGGTATAATAGTTGATCTTAATCCTCTAGGGATGCGATTCAAGGTGAGATATTGTTTAAGTGTCACCGCATCCCACCACTTATTCAATTCTGCTCTTTTAAGTTTCTCTAATCTCACGAATTTGGCTCTAAGCCCTTCCTGTCTTGCTGGTGTTGTAGAGGCTACTGCTACATTTACAGATGAGCCTGTGTTTAAGTTATTAAATAAATCTTGTGCTTCTTGTTCACGATTCATATTTACTTTTCTGGCCACTTGCGGCAGCCCAACCCAAAATTACTACTGTAAACAATAAATTGGTAACAAGGATAAGGGGCGCACAGCAATGAGTATGGCTAAGTTAAGATTCAAGAATAATGACAGTGATTGCTACTAGGCAGAAAAGGAAGGTTACCAAACTTCCTTAAGTATCCTGGACTAGTCCAAGATGTAAACTAATTCTAGATTCCTACCGAGCAATCTTTCAACTTCGTATATTCAGAAGAAATCACAGTGTGATATTTACATCAAAAAATTATTACTAGATCACTAGTATAAGAGCAAAAGTCCCAATTCTCATCCAGTAAGTATGCAGACACCCGAATCTTGAAATACGTCTGGTCCAAGTTTATTCCAAGTTTCAAAGGTCAATCCAAATCGTCCTTGATTCAATCATAGAATCTATTCAATTCCAAAGTTCATTCCAATTATTCAACAAAGTTCAAAGAACATCCACTGCAGCCAACACGTGTTTCGTTGGGCATTAATCTCATGCCAACCAACTTCCTCAGGGCTGCAAGCCAAATTAATAAAACATATAAACTAATATGAAAACAAGTATCAACATTATTATTGGTGTAGAAAGATAGATATTATGCTATTATAAAATTCACCACCTAGGTGAGTAGGAAAGCATAGTGCCCTTATTAAAGTGACAGGTATTATCCAAAATAACTGTATGTGGATCCCGGTGTCACGTCAAAGACAACAGCTTAACAGTCAGGTATTCGCCAAATTCATGACAGTAATACAAAAAGAAAATGATATCTTTTTTACCTAAGCAATAAGCCAGTATTCTCCAATCTCAAGATCCTTTCAGCAAAATTTGTGCAAAGACTTTACTATATCTAGAAATAACACAGGAAAACTTTTAGTTCTGTCACCACTAAATGTCCATTATTGGATAAATCATTAAGATCACCTTCCCTAAGCTATTCAATCTGTAGGTTAGTAAAAAATAAATCAGTAATATAGAGTTGATACCTCTGCACTTCTTTACTCCCACGTTGATATTAATTGATAACAGTGTAATTGTCCTCTGCGAATCTATCATAAAGGAATTCCAAATATCAGACTCCTACTATTAGATACAATCACATAAATTCCAATTGTATATAACTCAATCTCACCTTACCTATATCTCGGTATGTAATTTTCTAAGTCTCTGGTCTCGTAATATCCGTTTTATTTCTCGTATTTAACTCTCGGGTCTATAAGTAAAAAACCACACTATCAGGGGTCAGCTCTGGTTATTAATATTTAAGAACGCTCTAAGTTTAAATTTAACAGAGCAACTCTTACCTATAACCCGGCTCCGGTTTCGGCGTGTATCTCCGCCTGTTACCTAGTATCGGCGTGTGTCACAAGCGCCATCTTGTTTAAGTACGTAAGTTTATTACGCAATAAAACAAGAAGAAAACACCAGCTAATCAGTCGCCATCTTAGCGTGGTTAGTGGGTCCGTGCAGAGGATCTATTTCTATCCTCAGACGTTATTCAATCATAATTCTTACCACATTTCGGCAATAGTATGTGTAAGAATAAAAAGCCATAAACGTGCAGGAGTTTCATTATCAGTCAAACCCGTCACGAAATAATATATTATAACAATGTAAAACCTTCCCATTATTTGGTTGCAACGGAGCTATTTGATTCATAATTCTAAAAACTAATTATGTAGATGATTATTAACCATTGCATATTTCCCAAAGGAAATTGCGTCGCCATTACCGAAACGATATATTTTTACCTATTGAAATGCGTTGCCATCTTTGAATTGGTTTAGATTTCGTGAATTCAACAGCTTCTGATTAACACGAACCCATATCCATATCACTATTCCCTCGGGAAGTTTCTCCCTCGAGGTTTAAATTAAGCTTCAATGTCCATATCTCTATTCCATAATATTAGTGCAACCAGAGGGTAAGAAATTGAGTCTTATGTACTTCAAGTATGAAATAATGAGTATAATGCATTTCTAGTAAGATATAAGTTAAATAAAGGTGGTATAAGCTAGTGTGTTAACATATTAGTTAGGTGGTGACAGGACATCCAGCGTCCCGTGTCATTCCTGTAGTGATCAATATGATAGTATTGTAAACGCAATTAATAATTATTAAACAAAGACAAGGGTGAAAGAGTAGTGACATTAGCACTTGAAGTGTCCTATTAACATTACATCAGTTATTGATCATTTGTGTCTAAAATACATATGAGAGCCAAATCATATACAGTAAAATTCTTTCTGTTCTCTTACATAATTAGTCTCCCAAAAAGTACTGTAGTTCAGTATCCATATTCAGCCCTTCTTCCACAGCCCGAAGTGCCATAATCCAACGTGCCTCTCTGCGTCTGAGCTTAAGTACTCTGTCTCCCCCGCGTTTATCAAGAGTCACTTGTTCAATACCATGATAGGAAAATTTATGATTCCCTGTATCATTTCTATTCTGAATGGAGTGCGACGCTATAGGGTACCTTGTGTCACCATTCTTTAGTGCCCGATAGTGTTCCACCATACGATCTTTAAGCCTCCTGACTGTACTTCCCACATAAATCTTGCCGCAAAGGCAGGCAATAACATAAATCACAAAGGTAGATTCACAGTTAATGAAAGAGTCTATGTGGTGGGTACCTGTATCATTATACTCAAATGTTACAACTTTTCTCCTAGCCCACCAGCATGAGCTGCAGTTGCCACAGTAATGAAAACCTTTTGGGCGGGCACGTAACCATTCACTCTGATCCAAGTATGTAATCGGTTTTGGGTAGCTAGGGCTTACAATATTTGCTATAGTCGTTCCTTTTCTGAAGGTAATACTAGGTCTCTCCGTCAGATAAGGTTTCAAATCTTTATCAGTATACAGGATATGCCAATACTTCCTCATAATACTGAAGATTTTGTTGCTTCCAACACCAAAGTTTGTAATCATTCTGATAGTTTGTTTATTTTCTCCAGTATCACTCTTGTCTTTTGATTTCAGTGTCACATCTCGTTTGAGCTTCTGCACTCTGTTAACAGCTTTATTAACAATATTACTAGCATAGCCTCTATTTTTAAACCTTATCTTCATGTCCTTGACATTCACATCAAAATCTATGTCTTTGGAACAGTTTCTTCTCGCTCTAATCATTTCCCCATAGGGGATTGAATTGATTTGGCTCTTGGGGTGGCAACTATCCGCTCGTAAAAGTGCATTGCAGCTTGTTTCTTTACGAAACATGCGACTAGATAGTTTGTTTTCATCTACAAATAATTCAATATCTAGGAAGGTCAAATTCTTTTTATCATAATGTGTGGTAAACGACATATTAAGGTCGTTGGTATTAAGATAAGCAAAAAATAACTCTAATTCATCAGTAGTACCTCTCCAAATTAACAAACAGTCGTCAATGAACCTTCCCCAATAGTATATATGGTCTATCCATTGACTGCCCCTAGGGCCCCAAATCCACTCCGCCTCCAATCTCCCCATAAAGAGGTTCGCGAAGGACGGAGCAAATTTGGAACCCATCGCAGTTCCGGTCTTTTGTTTGTACCAAGTAGATTCAAAGAGAAAGTAATTATTCTCCAAGACCATTCTTGTCATTTGTAATAGCATAGATGTGTGATCCATATCCAGACCTAATAATACGAAGAGCTGATAAGGGTGGCAACATTGTTGTGATGAATCGTACAGACTACAATAATGAGGTCTTGTCTCAGCTTGGTAATAATAAATATTATGAGAAGGTAATCACTAATCCACTAGAGTTGATCAAAAGTACAATCAATACTAAACTTAAGCTCAAACGAGATGTGACACTGAAATCAAAAGACAAGAGTGATACTGGAGAAAATAAACAAACTATCAGAATGATTACAAACTTTGGTGTTGGAAGCAACAAAATCTTCAGTATTATGAGGAAGTATTGGCATATCCTGTATACTGATAAAGATTTGAAACCTTATCTGACGGAGAGACCTAGTATTACCTTCAGAAAAGGAACGACTATAGCAAATATTGTAAGCCCTAGCTACCCAAAACCGATTACATACTTGGATCAGAGTGAATGGTTACGTGCCCGCCCAAAAGGTTTTCATTACTGTGGCAACTGCAGCTCATGCTGGTGGGCTAGGAGAAAAGTTGTAACATTTGAGTATAATGATACAGGTACCCACCACATAGACTCTTTCATTAACTGTGAATCTACCTTTGTGATTTATGTTATTGCCTGCCTTTGCGGCAAGATTTATGTGGGAAGTACAGTCAGGAGGCTTAAAGATCGTATGGTGGAACACTATCGGGCACTAAAGAATGGTGACACAAGGTACCCTATAGCGTCGCACTCCATTCAGAATAGAAATGATACAGGGAATCATAAATTTTCCTATCATGGTATTGAACAAGTGACTCTTGATAAACGCGGGGGAGACAGAGTACTTAAGCTCAGACGCAGAGAGGCACGTTGGATTATGGCACTTCGGGCTGTGGAAGAAGGGCTGAATATGGATACTGAACTACAGTACTTTTTGGGAGACTAATTATGTAAGAGAACAGAAAGAATTTTACTGTATATGATTTGGCTCTCATATGTATTTTAGACACAAATGATCAATAACTGATGTAATGTTAATAGGACACTTCAAGTGCTAATGTCACTACTCTTTCACCCTTGTCTTTGTTTAATAATTATTAATTGCGTTTACAATACTATCATATTGATCACTACAGGAATGACACGGGACGCTGGATGTCCTGTCACCACCTAACTAATATGTTAACACACTAGCTTATACCACCTTTATTTAACTTATATCTTACTAGAAATGCATTATACTCATTATTTCATACTTGAAGTACATAAGACTCAATTTCTTACCCTCTGGTTGCACTAATATTATGGAATAGAGATATGGACATTGAAGCTTAATTTAAACCTCGAGGGAGAAACTTCCCGAGGGAATAGTGATATGGATATGGGTTCGTGTTAATCAGAAGCTGTTGAATTCACGAAATCTAAACCAATTCAAAGATGGCAACGCATTTCAATAGGTAAAAATATATCGTTTCGGTAATGGCGACGCAATTTCCTTTGGGAAATATGCAATGGTTAATAATCATCTACATAATTAGTTTTTAGAATTATGAATCAAATAGCTCCGTTGCAACCAAATAATGGGAAGGTTTTACATTGTTATAATATATTATTTCGTGACGGGTTTGACTGATAATGAAACTCCTGCACGTTTATGGCTTTTTATTCTTACACATACTATTGCCGAAATGTGGTAATAATTATGATTGAATAACGTCTGAGGATAGAAATAGATCCTCTGCACGGACCCACTAACCACGCTAAGATGGCGACTGATTAGCTGGTGTTTTCTTCTTGTTTTCTTGCGTAATAAACTTACGTACTTAAACAAGATGGCGCTTGTGACACACGCCGATACTAGGTAACAGGCGGAGATACACGCCGAAACCGGAGCCGGGTTATAGGTAAGAGTTGCTCTGTTAAATTTAAACTTAGAGCGTTCTTAAATATTAATAACCAGAGCTGACCCCTGATAGTGTGGTTTTTTACTTATAGACCCGAGAGTTAAATACGAGAAATAAAACGGATATTACGAGACCAGAGACTTAGAAAATTACATACCGAGATATAGGTAAGGTGAGATTGAGTTATATACAATTGGAATTTATGTGATTGTATCTAATAGTAGGAGTCTGATATTTGGAATTCCTTTATGATAGATTCGCAGAGGACAATTACACTGTTATCAATTAATATCAACGTGGGAGTAAAGAAGTGCAGAGGTATCAACTCTATATTACTGATTTATTTTTTACTAACCTACAGATTGAATAGCTTAGGGAAGGTGATCTTAATGATTTATCCAATAATGGACATTTAGTGGTGACAGAACTAAAAGTTTTCCTGTGTTATTTCTAGATATAGTAAAGTCTTTGCACAAATTTTGCTGAAAGGATCTTGAGATTGGAGAATACTGGCTTATTGCTTAGGTAAAAAAGATATCATTTTCTTTTTGTATTACTGTCATGAATTTGGCGAATACCTGACTGTTAAGCTGTTGTCTTTGACATGACACCGGGATCCACATACAGTTATTTTGGATAATACCTGTCACTTTAATAAGGGCACTATGCTTTCCTACTCACCTAGGTGGTGAATTTTATAATAGCATAATATCTATCTTTCTACACCAATAATAATGTTGATACTTGTTTTCATATTAGTTTATATGTTTTATTAATTTGGCTTGCAGCCCTGAGGAAGTTGGTTGGCATGAGATTAATGCCCAACGAAACACGTGTTGGCTGCAGTGGATGTTCTTTGAACTTTGTTGAATAATTGGAATGAACTTTGGAATTGAATAGATTCTATGATTGAATCAAGGACGATTTGGATTGACCTTTGAAACTTGGAATAAACTTGGACCAGACGTATTTCAAGATTCGGGTGTCTGCATACTTACTGGATGAGAATTGGGACTTTTGCTCTTATACTAGTGATCTAGTAATAATTTTTTGATGTAAATATCACACTGTGATTTCTTCTGAATATACGAAGTTGAAAGATTGCTCGGTAGGAATCTAGAATTAGTTTACATCTTGGACTAGTCCAGGATACTTAAGGAAGTTTGGTAACCTTCCTTTTCTGCCTAGTAGCAATCACTGTCATTATTCTTGAATCTTAACTTAGCCATACTCATTGCTGTGCGCCCCTTATCCTTGTTACCAATTTATTGTTTACAGTATATCCATTTCTACACTGTCCTCTTTGTCCCCAAAATAACAAAACTCAATTTCTTCACAAATGCTCTTCACATCTAATTCAGATCAATGCAAAAGAGCACTGTTTAACTGTTTAAGCTTAAGTGCTGGACTTTTTGTATAATACAACCTTCTCACTAATTTCCTCACTTTATTATGATGCACTGCTAACATTCTAAAATGATGAAAAACACTCTGACATACTTTTCTAGAAAGACAAGCCAGTGAATGCCCATGCAAACCTGTGTTTTCTCTCACTCTGCAAGGATCTAACTCTTGCAACATCTTCATTTTCTGTTTTACACTTTTCTTACTAAATGTACGTAAGAAATTACGAAGCAAATCGATTGAATCCTGTTTCACACTACAAATACTACTACACTTCCATGTGTACACTGGACCCTTAGTACGTCTCCCTAAAACTTCATCAGCTAACACCTCTTCTGCATCTCTAGACACAAGTTTCTCTTTTTCCATCAGACAACCGTCTTTCACCTCATATGCTCGACCACTGGTGTCAACTGCATGCACCAAATCATTCTCCTGGAAGTAACTCTCCTCATTAAAAAATGGCTCAGAACTTGAACCATGCATCCATTCTCCTGAAAATACTTCACAAAAATTAGTCCGATTAATTATTCTTTTCCATCTACTGTTCGATTTGAAAACATCAATTGCCTTCTTAAGTATCCTAATTCTATTGATTACTAAAATAAATAATTTTTTCTTAACTCCGAAAGCCTGATCAACAATCTTTTCTACACTTTTCTTTTTCTTGTAGAAAGCAGCTCTCTGTTTACCTTTCTTCATATTTTTTAACAAATTTAAAACTACCCTATTACGAAACATTCGTCTACGAATGTCCCTAAATTGTTTTTGTCTTCTATTACTATACATACTGTTCTCTCCTGGTCTAGTAGTAACACTTTTGGGGGGTCTCTCCTTCCTTTTTAAATTTGCTCTCTCCTTCTGTATATTCTCTTTCTCATTAGCATTTTTTTTGCTCTACATATGTTCCGAAAAAAATACTTAGTTGTCTTACCAGGAGCTTTTTTTATGTTTTTTGAAGCACTTGTTGTAGGGAGTGCTTTAATTCCGTTGCTGCTTTTGATTTTTTCCATATGGCATCTTTCCTTCTCCTCTGCCTTGAAGGCATATTTCCAAAACTTTTGAATTGTAGATGTCAATCTGTGGTAAAGAAAATAATAACACATTATAGACCACTATTAGCAAACAACAAAGGAATGACAATAAGCAAACGATATAAACACTAGTTTACAACATATCTAAGTTTATATCACAGCAACTATATAGCTAGGAGTAAGACAGAGAAAAACAGCTAGACGGAGTAACACAAACAGACAGACAGAGTCAGACAAAGAAACATGTAGAGGGAGTAAAACATAGAGAAGGAGTACGACAGAGAGAGTGTATAATATGTTGTAAGACAGAGAAAGGATGTAATAGGGAGAGGAAGTAAGTCAAAGAAATGGAGAAAATGAGTAAATCAGAAAAAGGGCGTAACAGGGTGTAAGACAGAGAGAGGGTGTTAGAAGGGAAGAGGATGTAAAAGAGACTTAAACAGAGAGAGCCTGTAAAAGGGAGAGAGAGAGTAAGCTTAAGAGAGGGTGTAAGAGGAAGTAAGAAAAGACAGAGGATATAACAAGAAATAGGTCAGACAGAGGATATAACAGGAAGAAAGGAAGAGAATAAAAAAGTCAAAAAGAGGGAGAGAGGGTGTAAAACAGACAAAAGGTGTAATAGGGAGTAAGACAGGGAGAGAATGTTACAAAGAGAAATGTTGTAAGACGGAGTAAATCAGGAAGAGGATGTAAGACAGAGTATGATTTAGAAATTGCTATAAAAAAGAGAGAAAGGGAATAAATCAGAGACAGGGTGTAACAGAAAGTAAGTCAAAGAGAGAGTGTAAGAGAGTGTAACACAGAGTCAGGATGTAAAAAGGAATAAGTCAGAGAGAGGGTGTTAGAAGGGGACAGGTGGAAAAATAATAATAATGCTTGGTAAAGAAACGTTGATGCATAAAGGAATTGTATTTTGAAAATAAGTGACATTTCAGTAGTGTAATAAAATACTTGTACATATGACCTGTGCTCTGTTTTTTTAATGTTATTTAAAAAAAGATTTACAGCACATTAATTAGTTTTACATTATTCACAAGGTTTAGATACTGTGTACATGATTTGCACGTTTTACCTGTGTTTCCTCAGATTAGGAAGCAGATTGTGCAGATGAGGTGAGGCCTGTCCAGAAGCGCAGAGGAGGTGAGGCCTGTCCAGGGGAGAAGAGATGGTGAGGCCTGTGTCTAAGAATGCAGTGGACTGGACTTCATGAAGCCTCTCCTCCACTGCATTCTTAGACACAGACCTCACCTCCTTTGCACCCCTGGACAGGCTTCTCTCCCACTACACTCTTGAACACAGGCCTCACCTCCTCTGCACCCCAATACAAGACTCACCTCATTTACAACCCTGAACAGGCTTCACCTCATCTGCACCCCTGGACAGGCCTCACCTCATCTACACTATTTATTCCTTCTCAAAAATGTAAAAACCATTCATTTTCCCAAAATCGTTTTCGCATCACATTTAAGAAACACAGCACAGGTCCTATGTACAAGCATACAATTTCACTACTGAAACCTCACTATTTCACAAAAGACAATTCCTCTATCTTGCATATGTTGATATCAAGCATTTCCAAAAAACATGCCACAAACCAACAAGAAAGAACCTCAATCTGCTTCCTAATCTGAGGTAATGCAAATGACATCATTGTAAAAGGTTCAAATATATTCATTTAATGAGGCAAACACTATTTATTCCTTCTCAAAAATATAAAAACCATTCATTTACCCCAAAATCGTTTTTAAAATAAAATTTTAGAAACACAGCACAGGTCCTATGTACAAGCATTCAATTTCACTACTGAAACTTCACTATTTCACAAAAGACAATTCCTCTATGCAGCAAAATGTTTTAACCAAGCATTATAAAAAAAGTGACACAAACCAACAAGAAAGAAGCTCATTCTGCTTTCTAATCTGAAGTAACTCATGTAACATCATTGTGAAAGCTTCACATATATGTATTTAATGAGCCAGACACTATATATTCCTTCTCAAAAATATAAAAGTCATTAATTTTCCCCAAAATCGTTTTTTAAATAACATTTTAGAAACACAGCACAGGTCCTATGTACAAGCATTCAATTTCACTACTGAAACCTCACTATTTCACAAAAGACAATTCCTCTATGCAGCAAAATGTTTTAACCAAGCATTATCAAAAAACATGACACAAAGCAACATTAAAAAAACACAATCTGCTTCCAAATCTTCTCCATAGAGCATACAAGTCTCTATCTTAATTAAATGAATCATTACTTACCTTTACAAATGCTTTGGGACTCTTGGCGGACTTTCACAACGGACCTTACCTCTGTGGCGACTGGAGTTCTGGTGGTAGCAGCCTTGTCTCTGTTGTGCTGCACAGCGACCTGTTAAAGCTAGCGGTACCCGCTGCGCGGGTCCCGCGTCGCGTGACTGAGAACAACTTGCACCCTTGTGTCCCCTGGGCGTGGAGGGACTTGAGGATCCTTGTTTCTGCAGGGCTGCGAGCAGGCGGGAGGCGCAGGACTACCTGTCCCAGGAGCGCCCGCCCGCCCTAACTCATTCCACCTGGTCAGCTCTCCCTGCAGGCTCCTCCCCCTTTTCACCCTAGTATCCTATAAACAAGGACGACAGTCCCGCTGCGCGGAAGCGCGCGGGAGCGCGCGGGAGAAGCCCGGGACAAGGGCGGGACCGTCCAAGGCCGTCATCGGCCGGAGTAGGCCGGGCTGGGCCCACTTTCCTGGTTTCTCATATTGCGCAGGTATTTACTGGATTTATTATTTTGTTGCACCCGCCCTGGGAGGCATAACTGACTGACCCTACCGGAGCTTAATCATGCCCTCACCAACAAGGGAGAGTACCCCTCAGAAGCCGGGTGGAGTGAAAAGCGGGACTCTTGAAAACTATTTTGCACGGGCTGTGGGGGAGGTGGACAAAGAGGGAAATTTGTCAAGGTTAAGGGCGGAACGGAGACGATCAGTGGACAACCTGAAAAACACCCCCATGGGAGAACAATCTATTACATTAAGGGAGGAGTTAACTCGAATTGAGGATGTTCCACTCCTGTTAAGGGAGGGTATGAACACCTCCCCAGCTGAAATTACGAGCACAGCTCTACCTATTAGCTCCAGCCCCGTTAGGGGGATTACGGATTTAACCTCACAACCGCCCCCAGCCCATAAAGATAGGCATCCTAAATTGAAAGTAGTCACCACACAAGTAATCCCGGGACCCCCCCCAAAAAAACGCAGGAGAAGGGCAAAGGGAGTGCAGGGTGGTAGTAAACCCAAGACTCTACACCTAGACTTTGGCAAATCCCTAAAACATTCTGTATCCACAGTAAAACCACTGGCAGAGTCACACCCTAAATCTAATGTGCAGGATGTTATAGTTCCCGCCCTGAGCAAAGATGCAGGAACTAGTAGTGTTAATGTCCCCCTCTCTGTTGTGCCGCTGGGAAACTTGGAATTTCTCTTAAGGTCACTGTTACTCCCGATCAGCGAAAGCGTAAAAAAGATCGAGATCAGACTAACCATACTGGAGGCCACATTGGGAAGTCTGAAAACTCGCGGTGGTCGACAGGAAAGCGATTTAGCACCCATCACCACCCCTGTTGCCTCGCAAGGGTCAAAACACAGGGTAGCTAACCCAGCGCCAGTTCCATCTCAGGCTGTAAATGGGGTAGTCCCCCAAAAACCCCTGAAACCAAATCCTGTAGCTACCAATTCACCTCATGCCAACACGCTTAACCCCCCCCTTGTATCAGTACCTCAGACACATACGATAGACAATAACATTCCGGACCACCAAAAAATGCCCCCCGCAAGACCCCGTCGCCCTAACCTACCCCCCGAGACTAATGACCTTACAGTAGTTATGGCAGGGGTCCCGCCACTTGATGAAGGAGAAGTAGAGGATTTTTGTGGCCTAAAAACTAGGGTTATTAAGTGGTTAAATAAAAATAGACCCCTCCCGAGACACCTTAACAATGAGATTATAATGGTAAGAAGGGTCCCATGGGTGGGGAGAACCCAGAAATCCATCACTGGGGACTGTGTTCTGGTGAGTTTCAGGGACAAGGGCACGGTGTCGCATATATGCCAAGGGGAAAATATATCAAGGGAATCTACCATCCATACCCTTCGTGTGTCTTTCTTCTTCCCTATTACCCCAGGCCCACACCACCCACCCCCAAATCATGATAGATGGGAGAGAGTCAGAAGAAGCGGGCGTCACCAGGCTTCTCATCCCTGGCCACTTTTGGGTAGACCGGCACCTTTTCTCCCAATTTATAATCGGTTCAATTGTCTAAACGGCCTAGAGGGGGTGGATTGACAAACAGATAAGGCCTCTAAGGAGATCACAGAAAAGGGCGCCCAAGCAGAAACACCAGAGGGGCAAAGACATTCGGCCCTGCAAACCCAAATAGTTAGGGCGGAGGATCCTATGCTTGTAGTTAATAAACAACCAACATATACTCAGACACCGCCTTTAGCTTCTTTAGGGGAGGTGGAACTCACTCCATGTCGGTTCCTTAGCTGGAACGTGGCGGGCACTAGAGCTAAAAGACTAGATCCCACATGGATAGACTTCATAGCCAGTAACCACGTAATTGCCCTCCAAGAAACATGGGATACCTCACCAACTTTCTGGTTGGATGGGTTCACAAGTTTTACTATACCTGCAACCCCAAGTAGTGCAGGAAGAGCTAAGGGTGGACTAGTTCTCCTCTTTTCACTTAAACTGGCAGGGACGTTTAAACAACTAGAGTCTGGCTCCCCAAATATTTTAATGGTAGAGTGGATTATCTCACCAGGGCGGGTCCTAGTGGTCTCTAATTTTTATAATTCCTGGGTTAGACAAACAGACACAGCCCATGTGGACCACTTGGAAAATGTTCTTAACGATTACAGTCATAAATGTGTTTTAAAATGTAACTTAGGCAACCTGGAGGGTCAGACTGAAAATGGCAATCTGCACTTCGCTCACACCAAAGCGGGGGAGGCGCTTGAATTTTTCCTTGCTAGCCTTAATATGTTTGAACCCCTCAGCACTGGTAGTGACAAATCTTTGCCCACTTACAAAGGGTCTGAAAGTGGGTCTGTGATAGATTTCATTTTTGTTTCCCAGGGTTTAACCTCTAAGATGGGGATATATGAGGTAACTGCCTCCCCACATAGTGACCACAACCCAGTTTCTGCACAGGTTCACTGGAGTGACTTATGGAGCAAACACCTGGGTTTTCCTAGGGCTTGCACATCGACGGTGCCCAGCGACCAGGGCAGACGGCTTAAGTGGGGTAAGGTGGTCCAGGAAACCTTCATGGCTTCCCTGTGCCCAAAGATAGAGGAACCCATGTGTATTTGTCTAGACCAAAATGCCACTAGCAAAGAGATTGTTTTAGCTTTTAACTCTATTTGCTCACGAACAGCTAAAGAACTCACAGTTCCCAAATCTAATTTGCCACCCAAGCCTCATAAATGGTTTGACAGAAATTGTTCTAAAGCCCATAAAGACCTGAAAAATGCACTCAAAACAAAGCCGAGGGATAAAACCTTAATCTCTAAATTAAGACGGGAGTATAAATTGGCTATCAAAAATAGGAAAAACACAATTAAAAAAAATGCCTGGAATGACTTGCTTGACGTGGATATACTACGTAATAGTAAGAGATTCTGGGACATTATAAATAACCAATTCTTCTCTGGGGAGATTAACACAATCTCGGACTGCATTATCAGTGATGAGAAATGGGTTGATCATTTTAAAAACATATACGGCGGTAATGATTCTGTGAATGGAAACGATATAGGACTGACCAGGGGGCTAGCGGCAGTAGAATTCTGCGAGGAAGAGGTATATAAAGCTATAATGGACTCCACGAAGAATAAGGCTCCGGGCCCAGATGGAGTCCCGGTAGACTTTTTTATATACGCCCCAACCACCTGGTCTAAAGTCCTCACAAATGTTTTTAGGGCAACAAATGATGGATGTTTTCCAGAAACTTGGAATACATCTGTCATAGTACCCATTTTTAAAAAGGGAGATAGGGAGAATCCGGGATGCTACCGCCCAATTTCTTTAATAGACTCTGCCTTTAAGATCCTGGGCAGAGTACTATTGACTAAATTGAGAACAAACCTGGAGCTCTGTGGGGGCCTCGCAGAGATTCAATATGGCTTTAGGGAAAAACGGGGAACCTTAGAGCAATGCTCAAATTTACATCTCCTAATATCTAAGTACACGGTGGCCGGGGAGGGCTCACTATATTTAGCCTTTATGGACCTCTCCTCGGCCTTCGACTTGGTTAATAGGGCCAAGCTCTGGGCTATACTCCGTGAGCTTGGTATCGAGGATTCCTTGGTGGCCCTCATAGCAAGTTTGCACCAAGGACTTACTGCGAAGGTCCGGGTAACCAGGGAAGGGCGATGCTCTGACAGCTTTAGGTCAAATAAGGGTGTTCGCCAAGGCTGCATTTTGGCCCCACTTTTATTCACCATTTATATTAATGATCTAGGGAAGTCCTTGTTAGCAGGCAACGCTGATGTCCCGCGGGTAGGTGGGAAGCAGATTCCGGCTCTCCTATATGCGGATGATGCTGTTCTCATCGCCCGCACGGGCATTGGTCTACAGACCCTTTTGGAGCTTTTTGGTTCCTTTATGGCTAAATTAGATTTAAAAATCAATGTGACCAAATCGCACACAATGATCGTGGGTCCGCAGAAAAATAAATCACACACAAAAACTTTTTTCTGTAAAGGCGAGGTTCTCTCCAGGGTCCCTGTTTTTCCATACTTAGGGGTCCTGTTTGATGAGAAGGGCTCCTGGGTCCCGCAAATTAAGGCCAAGCATATTTCTTTAGCCCGGTCCACAGCAGCCCTGATGGATTTCACTAAAAGACTAGGGGCTAAACCAATGGAAGCTGTGTTAAAAGTTTATAAAAGTAAATGCATTTCTATAGCCTCATATGGTGCAGCATTGTGGGGTTATACCAACCTGGACAGTATGCAGAGGGTAGAGAATAAGCTTATTAGAAGAATCTTGTCGGTTCCAAACTCCACACCTACCTACTCCATACATGAAGAAGTTGGCCTACCCTATATTATAGACGGATTGAAATTGGCCCCTTTACTTTTTTGGGCCAATACCTGGTTAAATACTGAGTTATCCTTAAACCACACAATTCTTAAAGATGTGACTGCAAGGGAGGGGGCAATGAATATACCCTGGTTGAGATACATAAAGTCATCATTCACTGCCCTCGGGAGACCTGACCTTTATACAACACCGTCAATAATTAGGAAAGCAGACATTGCATGGATCAAGAAGGAATTCCAGGGGAGGACACGCTTAGAGAGAGAGGAGTCTGAAGTTAACAAACCACTAGTAAGAGCACACTTGGTTTTGTCCTCTTCCCCCTCGATGGAACCATACCTGCAATATGTTTCTAAACCCTTGCACAGATTTTTGCTAACCAGATTTAGAATGAATCTGATCCACTATTCACTAGGCACCTTCCCTACGTGGGGTAAACCGGAGCATGCACCACCCTGTGAGTGTGACCAGTTTTCTAATCAGGACACTCTCCATTTTCTGTTTTTTTGTGCATTTCATAACACGGAGAGGAGAAAATATCTAATTCCCCTCCTGAAAATTCTTGGCTTCATACAAGTGAGACCAGCCTTGCTTTATCTTCAAAGATTACCGGATGCACACGTCACTTTTTGTGTAGCAAGTTTTTTAACAGCTGCATACAGAGGAAGAAACAAAAGAATCCCTAGAACTGTACTGTTTTAAACTAAAAACCAATATATTAATTGTAACTTCATTTTATATATTATGGTGATTAATTAAGTGACTCTTTTACGGACACTGTGTAAAAACAAAATGATTTGTGGGTATTTTTAAAATGTTTTTAATGTATGTATTTCCCTTGCCTTTCATGATTTTAACAAAAATCGAATAAAGTGTATTTTGACTGACTGACTGACTGAAATGCTTTGGGAGATTGAGAACAGTGTCAGACACACACACCAATTTTTCTTTAGCAGAGCAAAAGGTATGCACTCAAGACACTGCAACCATAACTGGCACAGAAAACCTCTAATTCTATACACATATGCCTCATTTCAACCAATCAAAACTCTTCCCTCACTATTTTCAAAACAACACCCTTCCCCCTCAGACCTTTCTACCTCTTACCATAGCAACTCCCTCCTTACTGAAATCTCAGGTTCAAAAGTTTATTCTACAATGTTGCAAATGAAGTCAGCAAGGATGTTTGACCTCTCAATACACCAGCTTATCCGGTGCAATGTTTCTTTGATTGACTTTTTCTTAACCATTCAAATTGCTTCTTTCACAAAACACAACCATGAACCCTAACTTTTAGTTTTCAACTATCTGAATCCACCAATCATTGCTTGTGATTCAAGAGCAGTGAAACTCCACAATTATTTTTCTGTAAACTCCTACTGTTCCAACTGCCATTTCATTCCCACACTTCATCTGACTGCACCAAAACCTTCTCTCACCATGTATTCTGTCTGGATTATTGGACATAGCTACATCCACTGGGCTCAAAGGTATGCAGCAAGCAGAAATGTACACAACCTTGATTTACCAAATGTGGAAATCAAGTGGATTGGCCAGAGAGGATTGAGATGTCACCAAATGATACCATTGGTGAAAACCTTTTTGCATCTGCCAAACCCTGACCTCTTAATAGTGCACCGTGGTGGAAATGACTTGGGCACTTTGACTGGGGTAGGTCTGGAAATGCTTTTAAAGGACACCTTTGGTCAATTGATGACACTTTTTCCACAAATTGCCTTGGTATATTCCAATATATGTCAAAGACAGAAATGGAACTGGTCCAACCAATTTTGTCCACAATTTGAGAAAGCACTGAAACATGTGAATAAATCTGTTTCTGCTTACATTAGAGACTATGGAATGGGTTCAATATACAAAAATAACTTGCGTTACAACATGCAAGATATCTACAGAGGAGATGGTGTGCACTTCTCAGATGAGGGGAATAGAATATTCCTCCTGAATTCAAGACTGTGCATTGAAACCTACTTGTAGGTACCTAAATCAAACACAGAATCCAAAAGCTCTTTTCAGGGCTACCCTACCTCTGATCACTCAAAATGATTATTTTACTCTAACTTTTTTCACTATTTTTCACCAAAGTACGCTGCCCGGGGCATGTACCGGGCGCGCCCCGTGAATTTTTTTTAATTTTTTTGGGGGCATATATGTACCTCCTAAGCTCCCCTCAGAAAACCTAGAGGGTCAGGGGGTGTCTACCGTGCCCCCTTTTACCCATTCCTAACATTGTTTGTCCTCCATCTTGTGTCTAAATTGTACCGAAACACAAGATGGCGGACTCCCGTAGCGCTCCCAGTGCGCATACCGGAGCGCGCACCTTTAAGCGCTCCCTAAAAAAGTGGGAAGTTAATTTACATAAAAACCACTGGAGACACTTTCACCAAATATAGAATAGGCCCTACTACATAGCAGTCCCTACAATTTTCCAAAATTTGGTGGTATTCCATTGAGCCATTTAGGCTGTAGCCCTGTCTAAATATCCTGAGGTAAATTACATGACAAAAACACATATGAAAGTGTTGGGAATTTACAACCAATTAAAATGTTACTTACATTTTATACTTTTACGTGCTGACATTTGTTTGGTTAAGTACATGAATATATATGAAAAATGAGAGGGAAACACAGCCATTTTGACTAGTACTACCTGAGGTACATTTGAAAAGGATTTTCACTGAAAACTTGAACTGCTTTCACAAAGGTAAGTTGTTAATTTGGAAGGGGGACTATGTTGTGCACTTTAAGTTAATTTGGGAAAACGTTTTCTGATAGTTATATACTATCCCTCTGTAATGGTTATAGATTGAGATAGGCTTCTCAGTTATAGTTATGGATTGAGCTAGGCAAATAAACAACTCTTCCCTTTAATCCTCTTTGTGAATCTGAAGGAAGCAATTTCCCTATCTTAGGCTCCATGCGAACAATAGCCTGAAAAGGATGGACACATTGAATCAAAATAGATTCATAAGTATTTAAATCCATCAATTCAGAAGGAATATCTACCAACTGAGGTTTTTATGAACAGCTCTAGCAGGCATTCTGTTTTCATTTAATTTTTTTAAACAATAATTACAAATACGCTGATGAGAACTGAAATCAAAAGAATTCTCCACCAACAAATAAGTTACAAAATCCTGCCATTCACTATTGTTTTCCATTTCACTTTTTGCATATAAATCAACTAACCTAGTCTGAATCTTATAATGAGTCCTTCGACAACACACACAAGTAAAATTAGACCTTTCACTTGATTTCACCTTAAACTTGGTAATTTCCTCGTCAAACTTTTCTGTACTTAAAATCTGTACATTGTCTTCACATTACCATCTATTACTATATCCATTTCTACACTGTCCTCTTTGTCCCCAAAATAACAAAACTCAATTTCTTCACAAATGCTCTTCACATCTAATTCAGATCAATGCAAAAGAGCACTGTTTAACTGTTTAAGCTTAAGTGCTGGACTTTTTGTATAATACAACCTTCTCACTAATTTCCTCACTTTATTATGATGCACTGCTAACATTCTAAAATGATGAAAAACACTCTGACATACTTTTCTAGAAAGACAAGCCAGTGAATGCCCATGCAAACCTGTGTTTTCTCTCACTCTGAAGAAGAAAAAGGTGTGGGTCACGCACTCCTCGGTGTATCAAAGCTGGTATTTTGTGGTGTGCTGCGGAGATATCACCCCCCGACAAGAAGGTGTGGAAATCACTGTGGTTGGTGGCACCTAGTGTAGATGCCAACTCTCAGCGCACAACCTCAGTTGAAACAAATAAGTTTCTTCAATAAATCATTCCAGGTTGTAACCAAAAATTAAATCAAGTTCATCATTGATTTCTCCATGTTTAATTTCACATGTATTGTTTCTCCAAATCAATGTAATTTCATGTCATGAATATATCCAATATCACAGAGTATGGGTGCACATCATTTCCCAATGCATTTCGGATACTAGATCCTTCATCAGGGGAATCCTAGGGACAAGATAAAATAAACTAAGTATGATCCTCGGTGGCGGAACGGTATGTACAACAGATTGTCACTGTGCAAAAAATCCCAGTTTAAATAAGTGCGCGAAATGTGAGAAAAAAGTGACCTAAAAGTACCTGAGCAAAGCGTGTTCGTAAATAATGAAATGAAAAATTAACGCTGTGAGATGGAAGATAAAAATCATATGGTGCTCGAGAAATATAGCGTGCTGATAAAGTGACTGCTCGCATACTAATCGGCATTGTGCATAGACACACACATCGAGTCCATTATCTCCCCAAAGTAAGACATTGATCATGCTAAGGTGGCGTGAGCATTAAAACCCGATTAAAAGTGCACTTACGGAAAACTGCAGGCAAGAACACGCGTCCTGCCGTTTGCGCCCTTCGCATTAGTTGAGGAACGTAGTGTTCCGTGAAAGCGGAAGTTTAACGAGGGTGACGAGTAAAAATAAAAGAAGGACCAACAGTGTGGCGGCCATGTTAGAGTGGTGAAATAAGACGCGAACCTCAAAGATAGGGGATTTGTGAAGAAAAAGTCGGGTGAAGACAAGGGATACATATAACAAGTGCAAAAAGGATTAAAAAAGAGCATACAAAAGCTGTGTTAAATGCAAGACATATTAAACAATAAAAAAATAAAAAACAAATGAATCAAAATATTCACAAGTAAATGCTGAATGTCATATCAGTTAAAGCAGTTGCACTAAAGATAACATTGGAACTCCATCCGATCATTCAGACCAGATGGTTTCATGGTCTGAAGAAATTTGATCCAGTGGTTTTCACGCTGCAACAAGAAATTGTTGTTGTCTCTGTCGTCTCGCTTATTCACCACTTCTACAGCAGCGAACCTCAATTGACTGATGTTGTGTCTGTGTTCTTTGAAATGTAGTGCCAAATTCGATTTAATGTTAGCTGTTCTTATATTGCTCTTGTGTTCGTTAATTCTTACTTTGAGCTTGCGTATAGTTTTGCCTGTGTACATCAGTCCACACGGGCATTTGATGATGTATATGACATTTTCAGTGTCGCAAGTGGCATTCAATTTGAGTCTCACATCTGTGCCCTTCATGGGATGTTTCAATACAGGGCCTTTAATCATGTTGTTGCAGTTCTGACAATTCAAGCAAGGTTGGTTGCCTTTATAGTTGACGTTTATTGTGGTTTTAGGGTTTTTTATAAGTTCCTTTAGGTTGTTTCCCCTCTTGTAAGCAAACAGTGGTTGTTCACTAAAGATTCCATTGAAGTCCTGTTCTTGGCTGACAATTGGCCAGTGTTTTAAGATGGAAGATTTGTAGGCCCTGGATGCCTCAGAAAATTTGGATACAATGACAGGTCTTGTCTTTTGGCTTTTTTGTTGAGTTGCTATCGCTTCCTCTCGTTTGATTTTGTCACATCGTTCTTTGGCGTGAGTCAAAATGGTTTGAGGGTATCCCCTTTTGGCAAAACGTGTCAACATCTCAGAGGCTTGTTCTTCATATTTGTGACTGTCAGATGCAATCCGTTTAACCCGTAATAGTTGTGAATACGGAAGATGATTTTTAAGTGATCTTTGATGATAAGAGTTATAATGAAGGGTGTTATTCTTGTCAGTGTCTTTCCTATACAGGTCAGTCTCCAGATGATCTCGCACCCTTGTTATTCGCACATCAAGAAATGTGATGGTATTCGGGCTGATTTCATGGGTAAATTGTATCCGATCATTGATGTGATTCAAATCTTCTACCGCTTTAGTTAGGGATTCATGATCACCTTTCCATAATACGAAAATGTCATCAATATATCGCAAGAATGACATGGCATGTTGTATCCAAGGTGTCTGATTCAAGATATGGTTCTCCTCGAAGTAAATCATAAATGCATTAGCGTAGACCGGAGCAGCGCAATTGCCCATGGAGGTCCCGGACAATTGAGCATAGCATTGATCATTCCAAGAGAAATAACTCTGGTAGAGAGTGAAGTGCATCAGTTGCATCAGAAAAATTTGAAAATCATTGGAAAGGTCAGATTGTAGTAAAATGTTCTCCACTGCTTCCATACCAAGATCATGCGGGATACTTGTGTATAAAGATTTGACATCAATGGAACAGAGATAGATGGTGGCGTCTTCCTCAAATCGAATGTCAATGATCTTCTGTAGGAAATGTGTGGTGTCCCTTACATAGGTCCGGGATTGCTGAATGAGAGGTTGGAGATAACGATCAATGAATTTGCCTGTGTTCTCATGGATACTACCACGTGTGGACACGATGGGTCTGAATGGGGGTTGGGTGATGCTCTTGTGAACCTTCGGCAGCATGTACATGCTAGGAGTGCTGGAGTTGACAGGTGTCAGAAACTTCTTGGTTTTGATGTCTATGGTTCCATGTTCTTCAGCTATAGTCAGTATGTTGATCAAGACTTCCCCATATTGTTTCGTTGGGTTGAAATGAATAAGACCATACGTGTTGGTGTCTGACAAATGTAAGTGAACTTGTTCGTTGTAAAATGAGGTGTCCATGAGTACCAGTGCACCCCCCTTGTCAGCAGTTTGGTATGTGATTTCTTTTTTGTTAGCCAAATTGTTCAGCAGTGAATATTCCTTGTTGGTCAAGTTGGTGTGTCTCGTCCTTTTAGAAAAATTGATCTTGCTGATGTCATTTCTAACCAGATTTTCAAAGATATCGAATGATTTATGGCTTATAGGTGCCATAAAAGAGCTCTTAGCCCGTAATCCTCTCAGTTGGTCTTCCCGGTTGGTGTCTTGAGGAGGTAAAACATTGTCAAAGAAATGTCTTAAGCGCAAACTACGCATAAATTTGAATAAGCTAACCGCCAGCTCTAACTCGTTGGTGTGACTGGTTGGAATGAATGAGGTACCCTTTTGTAGTACGTTTGTTTCTTGGTCAGACAACCTGTAAGAAGATATGTTGATGACTAGGTTGTCTTCTTCTTTGGTTTGTCCACCCTCTGGTTCAGTGTGGTGCTTCTCAATTCTCTCTCCCTCTCCTTCTCTCTTTCTTTCTCTCTTTCTTTTGACCTGGCTCCTCCTGGGTCTTCTCTTTCTCCCGGGCCTTCCCCTAAAAAAGGAACCGTAGAGAGGGTGGAGGATTCGGTGCTGGTTGAAGGTGTTTGTGAGTTGGTGGGTCTTTGTTGAGGTCGTGTATCCTCCTCTGAGGATGAAGTCTCTGTGGCAGTGTTGGTATTTGACCTTGGTGGTTTGTTTTGACGTCTCCTAGCGTAAACCTCTGCCCAAGAGTATACCTCGCCTAGCTTATAGTCTATAGTATCTCTGCGATACTTGCGTATTTTGCGTTCATTGATTTCCCTGGTGTGTTTGTCTAGTTGAATGGTTATATCTTCCAATATCTTGGACCATTCCTCCTTGGGTAGCATGTCATTGAGTTCTTGTTTGCATAGTTGTATGTCTCTGTTGAGTTCCTCCAGTGCTCTGGACAGTTCATCTACTATTAGTAATATCAAATCCAGCGAGCATTTATTTAGAATGGCGTACCATCTCTCTACAAATTTCGAGCTGTTCCTGCATAAGAGTGGTTTTAGCGGGACTCGGAGCCCCCTTGGGATTCGTTGTGCTTTATGATAGCGAATTAGAGTACTGGCGTGAAGCCTTTGGCTAATTTCCTTTTTTGAAAAGTAGAGTAGTTGTTTGAGGCAACTTTCTTTATTTCTGACGGATCCTTGTGAATTGTCCACCTCGGGGATCAAAGCATAAATTTTATCTACATCTTCGGTGTTAAAAGCAAAAGTGTCTGCTTTTAAATCAGTGAGTGCCGTGATGTCATCATAAGCCATTGTGTGTTCAATGAGTAAGTGATTTGGGGTGCAGTGTCCCTGGTCAGGGTCAACTTGAAGAAGAAAAAGGTGTGGGTCACGCACTCCTCGGTGTATCAAAGCTGGTATTTTGTGGTGTGCTGCGGAGATATCACCCCCCGACAAGAAGGTGTGGAAATCACTGTGGTTGGTGGCACCTAGTGTAGATGCCAACTCTCAGCGCACAACCTCAGTTGAAACAAATAAGTTTCTTCAATAAATCATTCCAGGTTGTAACCAAAAATTAAATCAAGTTCATCATTGATTTCTCCATGTTTAATTTCACATGTATTGTTTCTCCAAATCAATGTAATTTCATGTCATGAAAATATCCAATATCACAGAGTATGGGTGCACATCATTTCCCAATGCATTTCGGATACTAGATCCTTCATCAGGGGAATCCTAGGGACAAGATAAAATAAACTAAGTATGATCCTCGGTGGCGGAACGGTATGTACAACAGATTGTCACTGTGCAAAAAATCCCAGTTTAAATAAGTGCGCGAAATGTGAGAAAAAAGTGACCTAAAAGTACCTGAGCAAAGCGTGTTCGTAAATAATGAAATGAAAAATTAACGCTGTGAGATGGAAGATAAAAATCATATGGTGCTCGAGAAATATAGCGTGCTGATAAAGTGACTGCTCGCATACTAATCGGCATTGTGCATAGACACACACATCGAGTCCATTATCTCCCCAAAGTAAGACATTGATCATGCTAAGGTGGCGTGAGCATTAAAACCCGATTAAAAGTGCACTTACGGAAAACTGCAGGCAAGAACACGCGTCCTGCCGTTTGCGCCCTTCGCATTAGTTGAGGAACGTAGTGTTCCGTGAAAGCGGAAGTTTAACGAGGGTGACGAGTAAAAATAAAAGAAGGACCAACAGTGTGGCGGCCATGTTAGAGTGGTGAAATAAGACGCGAACCTCAAAGATAGGGGATTTGTGAAGAAAAAGTCGGGTGAAGACAAGGGATACATATAACAAGTGCAAAAAGGATTGAAAAAGAGCATACAAAAGCTGTGTTAAATGCAAGACATATTAAACAATAAAAAAATAAAAAACAAATGAATCAAAATATTCACAAGTAAATGCTGAATGTCATATCAGTTAAAGCAGTTGCACTAAAGATAACATTGGAACTCCATCCGATCATTCAGACCAGATGGTTTCATGGTCTGAAGAAATTAGATCCAGTGGTTTTCACGCTGCAACAAGAAATTGTTGTTGTCTCTGTCGTCTCGCTTATTCACCACTTCTACAGCAGCGAACCTCAATTGACTGATGTTGTGTCTGTGTTCTTTGAAATGTAGTGCCAAATTCGATTTAATGTTAGCTGTTCTTATATTGCTCTTGTGTTCGTTAATTCTTACTTTGAGCTTGCGTATAGTTTTGCCTGTGTACATCAGTCCACACGGGCATTTGATGATGTATATGACATTTTCAGTGTCGCAAGTGGCATTCAATTTGAGTCTCACATCTGTGCCCTTCATGGGATGTTTCAATACAGGGCCTTTAATCATGTTGTTGCAGTTCTGACAATTCAAGCAAGGTTGGTTGCCTTTATAGTTGACGTTTATTGTGGTTTTAGGGTTTTTTATAAGTTCCTTTAGGTTGTTTCCCCTCAAATTTTCTGAGGCATCCAGGGCCTACAAATCTTCCATCTTAAAACACTGGCCAATTGTCAGCCAAGAACAGGACTTCAATGGAATCTTTAGTGAACAACCACTGTTTGCTTACAAGAGGGGAAACAACCTAAAGGAACTTATAAAAAACCCTAAAACCACAATAAACGTCAACTATAAAGGCAACCAACCTTGCTTGAATTGTCAGAACTGCAACAACATGATTAAAGGCCCTGTATTGAAACATCCCATGAAGGGCACAGATGTGAGACTCAAATTGAATGCCACTTGCGACACTGAAAATGTCATATACATCATCAAATGCCCGTGTGGACTGATGTACACAGGCAAAACTATACGCAAGCTCAAAGTAAGAATTAACGAACACAAGAGCAATATAAGAACAGCTAACATTAAATCGAATTTGGCACTACATTTCAAAGAACACAGACACAACATCAGTCAATTGAGGTTCGCTGCTGTAGAAGTGGTGAATAAGCGAGACGACAGAGACAACAACAATTTCTTGTTGCAGCGTGAAAACCACTGGATCAAATTTCTTCAGACCATGAAACCATCTGGTCTGAATGATCGGATGGAGTTCCAATGTTATCTTTAGTGCAACTGCTTTAACTGATATGACATTCAGCATTTACTTGTGAATATTTTGATTCATTTGTTTTTTATTTTTTTATTGTTTAATATGTCTTGCATTTAACACAGCTTTTGTATGCTCTTTTTCAATCCTTTTTGCACTTGTTATATGTATCCCTTGTCTTCACCCGACTTTTTCTTCACAAATCCCCTATCTTTGAGGTTCGCGTCTTATTTCACCACTCTAACATGGCCGCCACACTGTTGGTCCTTCTTTTATTTTTACTCGTCACCCTCGTTAAACTTCCGCTTTCACGGAACACTACGTTCCTCAACTAATGCGAAGGGCGCAAACGGCAGGACGCGTGTTCTTGCCTGCAGTTTTCCGTAAGTGCACTTTTAATCGGGTTTTAATGCTCACGCCACCTTAGCATGATCAATGTCTTACTTTGGGGAGATAATGGACTCGATGTGTGTGTCTATGCACAATGCCGATTAGTATGCGAGCAGTCACTTTATCAGCACGCTATATTTCTCGAGCACCATATGATTTTTATCTTCCATCTCACAGCGTTAATTTTTCATTTCATTATTTACGAACACGCTTTGCTCAGGTACTTTTAGGTCACTTTTTTCTCACATTTCGCGCACTTATTTAAACTGGGATTTTTTGCACAGTGACAATCTGTTGTACATACCGTTCCGCCACCGAGGATCATACTTAGTTTATTTTATCTTGTCCCTAGGATTCACCTGATGAAGGATCTAGTATCCGAAATGCATTGGGAAATGATGTGCACCCATACTCTGTGATATTGGATATATTCATGACATGAAATTACATTGATTTGGAGAAACAATACATGTGAAATTAAACATGGAGAAATCAATGATGAACTTGATTTAATTTTTGGTTACAACCTGGAATGATTTATTGAAGAAACTTATTTGTTTCAACTGAGGTTGTGCGCTGAGAGTTGGCATCTACACTAGGTGCCACCAACCACAGTGTTTTCTCTCACTCTGCAAGGATCTAACTCTTGCAACATCTTCATTTTCTGTTTTACACTTTTCTTACTAAATGTACGTAAGAAATTACGAAGCCAAATCGTATTTTGTAAAAAAGTGAGGTTTCAGTAGTGTAATGAAATGCTTGTACATATGACCTGTGCTCTGTTTTTTAAATGGTATGTAAAAATTGATTTACAGCACATGAATTGGTTTTACATTATTCACAAGGTTTAGATACTGTGTACATGATTGCACGTTTTACCTGTGTTTCCTCAGATTAGGAAGCAGATTGTGCAGATGAGGTGAGGCCTGTCCAGAAGCGCAGAGGAGGTGAGGCCTGTCCAGGGGAGCAGAGGTGGTGAAGTCTGTGTCTAAGAATGCAGTGGACTGAAGTTCATGAAGCCTCTCCCCCACTGCATTCTTAGACACAGGCCTCACCTCCTTTGCACCCCTGGACAGGCTTCTCTCCCACTACACACTTGAACACAGGCCTCGCCTCCTCTGCACCCCTGTACAAGCCTCACCTCATCTACAACCCTGAACAGGCTTCACCTCATCTGCACCCCTGGACAGGCCTCACCTCATCTACACCCCTGGACAGGCCTCACCTCATCTACACTATTTATTCCTTCTCAAAAATGTAAAAACCATTCATTTGCCCCAAAATCGTTTTTCGCATCACATTTAAGAAACACAGCACAGGTCTTATGTACAAGCATACAATTTCACTACTGAAACCTCACTATTTCACAAAAGACAATTCCTCTATCTTGCATATGTTGATATCAAGCATTTCCAAAAAACATGCCACAAACCAACAAGAAAGAACATCAATATGTTTCCTAATCTGAGGTAACGCTGGTGACATCATTCTAAAAGGTTCAAATATATTTATTAATGAGGCAAACACTATTAATTCCTTCTCAAAAATATAAAAGCCATTCATTTACCCCAAAATCGTTTTTTAAATAACATTTTACAAACACAGCACAGGTCCTATGTACAAGCATTCCATGTCACTAGTGAAACTTCTCAATTTTACATAATGCAATTCCTCTATGCAGCAAATTCTATTTACCAGATTAGGAAGCACATTAAGCTTTTTTATTCTTCCTTTGTGTCATATTTCTTGATAATACTTGGTAAAAAAAATGTTACTGCATAGAGAAATTGTATTTTGTAAAAAAGTGAGGTCTCAGTAGTGTAATGAAATACTTGTACACATGACCTATGCTCTGTTTTTTAAACGTTATGTAAAAATTGATTTACAGCACATTAATTGGTTTTTCATTATTCACAAGGTTTAGATACTGTGTACATGATTGCACGTTTCACCTGTGTTTCCTCAGATTAGGAAGCAGATTGTGCAGATGAGGTGAGGCCTCTCCAGAAGCGCAGAGGAGGTGAGGCCTGTCCAGGGGAGCAGAGGTGGTGAGGCCTGTGTCTAAGAATGCAGTGGACTGGACTTCATGAAGCCTCTTCCCCACTGAATTCTTAGACACAGGCCTCACCTCCTTTGCACCCCAGGACAGGCTTCTCTCCCATTACACTCTTGAACACAGGCCTCGCATCCTCTGCACCCCTATACAAGTCTCACCTCATCTGCAACCCTGAACAGACTTCACCTCATCTGCACCCCTGGACAGGCCTCACCTCATCTACACCCCTGGACAGGCATCACCTCATCTACATTATTTATTCCTTCTCAAAAATGTAAAAACCATTCATTTGCCAGAAAATCGTTTTTTGCATCACATTTAAGAAACACAGCACAGGTCCTATGTACAAGCATACAATTTCACTACTGAAACCTCACTATTTCACAAAAGACAATTCCTCTATATTGCATGTTAATATCAAGCATTTCCGAAAAACATGCCACAAACCAACAAGAAAGAATCTCAATCTGCTTCCTAATTTGAGGTAACGCAGGTGACATCATTCTAAAAGGTTCAGATATATTTATTTAATGAGGCAACACTATTAATTCCTTCTCAAAAATATAAAAGCCATCCATTTACCCCAAAATCGTTTTTTAAATAACATTTTACAAACACAGCACAGGTCCTATGTGCATTCCATGTCACTGGTGAAACTTCTCAATTTTACATAATGCAATTCCTCTATGCAGCAAAATCTATTTACCGTGCATTATCAAAAAACATGATACAAACCAACAAGAAAGAAACTCAATCTGCTTCCTAATCTGAGGTAATGCAAATGACATCATTGTAAAAGGTTCAAATATATTCATTTAATGAGGCAAACACTATTTATTCCTTCTCAAAAATATAAAAACCATTCATTTACCCCAAAATCGTTTTTAAAATAAAATTTTAGAAACACAGCACAGGTCCTATGTACAAGCATTCAATTTCACTACTGAAACTTCACTATTTCACAAAAGACAATTCCTCTATGCAGCAAAATGTTTTAACCAAGCATTATAAAAAAGTGACACAAACCAACAAGAAAGAAGCTCATTCTGCTTTCTAATCTGAAGTAACTCATGTAACATCATTGTGAAAGCTTCACATATATGTATTTAATGAGCCAGACACTATATATTCCTTCTCAAAAATATAAAAGCCATTCATTTTCCCCAAAATCGTTTTTTTAAATAACATTTTAGAAACACAGCACAGGTCCTATGTACAAGCATTCAATTTCACTACTGAAACCTCACTATTTCACAAAAGACAATTCCTCTATGCAGCAAAATGTTTTAACCAAGCATTATCAAAAAACATGACACAAAGCAACATTAAAAAAACACAATCTGCTTCCAAATCTTCTCCATAGAGCATACAAGTCTCTATCTTAATTAAATGAATCATTACTTACCTTTACAAATGCTTTGGGAGATTGAGAACAGTGTCAGACACACACACCAATTTTTCTTTAGCAGAGCAAAAGGTATGCACTCAAGACACTGCAACCATAACTGGCACAGAAAACCTCTAATTCTATACACATATGCCTCATTTCAACCAATCAAAACTCTTCCCTCACTATTTTCAAAACAACACCCTTCCCCCTCAGACCTTTCTACCTCTTACCATAGCAACTCCCTCCTTACTGAAATCTCAGGTTCAAAAGTTTATTCTACAATGTTGCAAATGAAGTCAGCAAGGATGTTTGACCTCTCAATACACCAGCTTATCCGGTGCAATGTTTCTTTAATTGACTTTTTCTTAACCATTCAAATTGCTTCTTTCACAAAACACAACCATGAACCCTAACTTTTAGTTTTCAACTATCTGAATCCACCAATCATTGCTTGTGATTCAAGAGCAGTGAAACTCCACAATTATTTTTCTGTAAACTCCTACTGTTCCAACTGCCATTTCATTCCCACACTTCATCTGACTGCACCAAAACCTTCTCTCACCATGTATTCTGTCTGGATTATTGGACATAGCTACATCCACTGGGCTCAAAGGTATGCAGCAAGCAGAAATGTACACAACCTTGATTTACCAAATGTGGAAATCAAGTGGATTGGCCAGAGAGGATTGAGATGTCACCAAATGATACCATTGGTGAAAACCTTTTTGCATCTGCCAAACCCTGACCTCTTAATAGTGCACTGTGGTGGAAATGACTTGGGCACTTTGACTGGGGTGGTCTGGAAATGCTTTTAAAGGATACCTTTGGTCAATTGATGACACTTTTTCCACAAATTGCCTTGGTATATTCCAATATATGTCAAAGACAGAAATGGAACTGGTCCAACCAATTTTGTCCACAATTTGAGAAAGCACTGAAACATGTGAATAAATCTGTTTCTGCTTACATTAGAGACTATGGAATGGGTTCAATATACAAAAATAACTTGCGTTACAACATGCAAGATATCTACAGAGGAGATGGTGTGCACTTCTCAGATGAGGGGAATAGAATATTCCTCCTGAATTCAAGACTGTGCATTGAAACCTACTTGTAGGTACCTAAATCAAACACAGAATCCAAAAGCTCTTTTCAGGGCTACCCTACCTCTGATCACTCAAAATGATTATTTTACTCTAACTTTTTTCACTATTTTTCACCAAAGTACGCTGCCCGGGGCATGTACCGGGCGCGCCCCGCGAATTTTTTTTAATTTTTTTGGGGGCATATATGTACCTCCTAAGCTCCCCTCAGAAAACCTAGAGGGTCAGGGGGTGTCTACCGTGCCCCCTTTTACCCATTCCTAACATTGTTTGTCCTCCATCTTGTGTCTAAATTGTACCGAAACACAAGATGGCGGACTCCCGTAGCGCTCCCAGTGCGCATACCGGAGCGCGCACCTTTAAGCGCTCCCTAAAAAAGTGGGAAGTTAATTTACATAAAAACCACTGGAGACACTTTCACCAAATATAGAATAGGCCCTACTACATAGCAGTCCCTACAATTTTCCAAAATTTGGTGGTATTCCATTGAGCCATTTAGGCTGTAGCCCTGTCTAAATATCCTGAGGTAAATTACATGACAAAAACACATATGAAAGTGTTGGGAATTTACAACCAATTAAAATGTTACTTACATTTTATACTTTTACGTGCTGACATTTGATTGGTTAAGTACATGAATATATATGAAAAATGAGAGGGAAACACAGCCATTTTGACTAGTACTACCTGAGGTACATTTGAAAAGGATTTTCACTGAAAACTTGAACTGCTTTCACAAAGGTAAGTTGTTAATTTGGAAGGGGGACTATGTTGTGCACTTTAAGTTAATTTGGGAAAACGTTTTCTGATAGTTATATACTATCCCTCTGTAATGGTTATAGATTGAGATAGGCTTCTCAGTTATAGTTATGGATTGAGTTAGGCTTCTCTGGTATAATTATGAATTTACTTAGGCTTCATCACATGCACTTTTTAATAATTCTGCTTCCTGCCTGAAACCATACACTGTCCAAAGTTAACTTCACTGTTAAAAACTCAAAAGTACCTGTCTGAACTTAAACCCAACAGTGCCCTAACTCTACTGATATAGTTATTTTGTATGCAATTTACAGCAAGAAAATGGAAGGAAAACAAGACAAAATTAATATTTCTTTCGAAGTTGTTGTTGAGAACAATCCTGAGGAAGATATGGATGACTTGGACTTTATGGATCAGTCTCTGGACCAACAATTACTTGACATTGTTGAATCAATAGAATCATTGAATCAAAAGGAGGACATTCCAGATGATCTAATGTTAGAAGTTCTTTTAAATTTTGAAAAATCACAACAATAAATTTATATTTAATAACTAAAATTTGTTTGAGACATTATTCATTATTATATGTATTTCATGAAATAGTACCAAAATGATTATAATATAAAGTGAGACATATAGTATACTGTGCAATTTTTTTGTGTTACATAATAAGTTTGCTCATAGTTACTTCCTTTCTCCCACTATATTATCTCCAATGTGTATTTGACATCTCTTTTTCATCTCCTGCCTCCTTTCTCTCACTGTCTGTCTCTAATGCACCATATCACCGCCAATTTTGTGTAGATTCAGAAGAGAGTAAAATGTAATACTTGAAAACATCATAAGGGAGCAGGGCAGACTACCCATCATTCCCTAGGCCTTCCCAGGGAGGGCTTAAAGGATCTATTTCTTCTTTCCTGACAGACTATGGTATGGATTCCATATACCACAATAACATATGTAACAACATGCAAGATATCTACAGAGGAGTATCTACAGAGGAGACAGTGTACAACACAACATCTCTATTCAGAGCTACCCTACCTCTAAGCACTTTAAATTATTATTTTACTGTTTCACTGGGTTTAACCCATGGTACGCTCCCCGGTGCTCGTACTGGGCACTCCCCCCCCCGCAAATCAAATTTATCTTTTTTTTTTTGCCCTGTGGGTCTCTTTTATGGCCCCCACATCAAACCTAGGGGGTCAGGGGGGCTACCCTGCCCCCTTTTGCTCATTTCCCCCTTTGTTTTTGCCAGCTCTTGTGTCTCAATCCTACCGAGACACAAGATGGCGGCCGCTCCGGACTGTTTGGAATGTTTACAGACATCCGAGAGCCAATCAGGTTTCCGCGCGAACTCGCGTAGCGCGCTGGTACGCGCCCCGGTGCGCGTACCGGGGCGCGCTTATAGATATATATATTTTTTTGAACCTAAATCACTCAAAATCCACTGGACAACATATCTTGAGACATAGCAAAGGCACATCGGGCTACCAGTCCCTACAATTTTGCCACGTTTGGTGGAAATCCATTCAGCCATTCGGGCTAAAAGTGAGGTCGACAACAGCAGTTGTTTATCTAAGGCTGAGGTGTCTTGGATTAAAGCTCTCTCAACAGTGAAACCTGCTTATGTGTCATTATGAGAAGCAACCTACTTGTTCAAGGAGTTGCAAATTGGATGTAGTAGCTATTTTCTATGACACTTTTAGACAAGGCATGAGAAATATCTTCCCCTTCCTGCAGACTGTCAAATAATAATTAGAACATTGCATTCGATTGAAGAGAATGGCCCGGAGCTCCAGCATTCCAATGTTTGTCTTTCACAGCAACAGCTATGAACAAAGGCCTCATGGAGCCCAATGGGATTTCAACCCCTTTGGGGTCTGTGAGGCCTTTGTTTTACTAATTAGAAAATTCTGCCCAGAGGGACGGAATAGTCTTATAGCAGTATAGCCCTCCGTAGCGGGCTAGACCGGCCATTAAAGGCCCACTCCCTGGTTAAAGACCAAAGCCGAAGTATGCTTTTAATTGCTGGTACAGTTCGCTATGGTGAGCTATAAGGCTATATTGAAAATCTTTGATCAGCACCTGAGATGCATTATTTGCATATGTACCAGTCATTAAAGTGAAGTTCAACAGTTCTTAAATTTGCTTGAATGATGACTCCCCTTTCATCTCAATTGCATTTGGAAGAGAGATCTCTCCTTCAATTTATTAAGAGGCCGGTGGCATGCTTGCCAAAATATAGTTAGCTTTTGGGGTTTGTAAAATAAACTCTTCAAAGCTATCCAAAAAGAATCTTTTAAGAAAGCAACCTAGTGAACTCTGAGAAAGCCTGCATGTTTCTCCATTCTTTTAGGATAATGTAATGTATCATATCCTGAAAAGGTATGTAATCAAATGCTTTCTCAGTATATTGAGTAAAATATTCATCTTCTAGGTGCTCTATTCTTTGATCAAAGACAAGCGATAAGCACTGGACATGTCATAGCGCTTTTTTCCTAACTTTCAACCATGCTGCACAGCAACAGTGGTGCTGTACAACATGGCTAAAAAATATTGACAAAGCCAATAGCTCTCCCATAGGTGAGAATATTAGTTTCATTAATGCATGTTTTCCATTCCTGCTGCGTTCATGGATTGTGGGACTACAGATCACACAGTCTGTACAGGGATTGTGAAAGTCCGGCCACGCCTATATTGACGTCAACATGGACATAGGGAAGACGAATACATTACTTACATTTCGTGATCTAGTTTGTAGTAATGCTTACTTTGAATCCTACTGACGTTAATTCTCAGATTTAACTCTGAGCACTTGCGCTTCCTTCATGCGATAATCCCTCACTCTTTTTCTCTCCATAAATTGTCGGGTTCACTCCCGTACTCCATGGAAGCACGCACCACATCTACTGCTTTGATGCTGTGAAAGAGTTCTGTAAGAGTGTCACAAATAACAAAAGGCGCAGCCTTGTATCTACATTCATAGAAAGGCTGCAGTGACATAGCCTGCACTAGTATGGCTGAGATACCCGCCACCCCCTCTCAACACCAATCCCCAAGGATGGGAAACCGGAAACAATTCTGAAGTTTTTGGAAGACGGGAGGGAGTGACCCTCCCGGCCGTATTTATTAAAATATGAAACAAAATTAAAACAAAATTAACAGTTTCATATTATGTACAATTTCATAACCACATTGCGATGTTTGGCTAACCTTAACATATTCTCTAATACAAAGGTCCTCCTAGCCGAACTAACATCCTACAAAACATTTACTTGAAATTTTGAAATTGTACATCCTAACGTTTAAGGGCCAACGGCAAGGTCGTAACCGGTGTCAAGATCCCTAACCCAGAAATATCCCCCTCACTTGTGAGGGGCGGCACAGAGGCGTACCTCAAGTGCAACTTACCAATTTCCCTTGACTTGACGGGGGCCCCAATAAAACTCGACGCCACTTAAAGGTCGTACGAGGACTCGTGTGAGGTATCTAGAAGGTAGCGTAGACCCCCCCCCCAAACCCCACACAACTTACCACATCTGCCGTCGCAGACGTCCTGGCCCCGGGAAATTCCCCAGGAGGGGGCTGTAACCCCTCCTACCCAGGAAGGGGTCTTGACCGCATTTCCTTTCCTTTCGGCGACCCATCCTTAGAAGGGACCGCCTCCCTGTTGAGGGGCCAATGGCCACCTCCCCCGCGCGCTCCCATCCGTAATGGGTGACGCCCACTCATAGGGATCTTCCAATTAGTGCTCACCGATCATGACCTTACCGCCCGACCAAAATAAATACGACAATGCTAACTAAATTACAAATGACTAATTCTAAAAGACAGTAGCAACAACAACTTTATTAAATGCATGCTTACTCCGGGACACTAAAGCAGAATCACTTTATTTGCGAAACATAACACCAATCGACCATTCTTTATTGCATACTCAAAGTCATCACGATAATACGACAACCTGCAAACGAAAAAAAATCAGAATTAACATCAAACTTTATTCAAAACCAATCGCTGTCTTCAGGGGCTGGTGGGTGGGTCAAAATTGGCTCTTCGTTCCGTCTCGAGCTCACGTGCAGCGAGGAGGTGCAGCTTCAGAGCACAGGAACAAGAGGATGCCTTCTGGTCTTACTTCTCCTTTTATCCGTCTTCAGGGCGGGCGTAAACCCGCCCCTGCCTGCCCAAGGGCGTGGCCAGCCGCGTCCGTGTCTAGGCCAACCCACTCTAGGGCGGGAAAAGGCGCGCCCCGGCTACGCCGCTTCGGGCATACCAGCCGAGACTCGCCTCCCGCCCAAGATGGCTTCCCGGGGGGATCGTGGTACTCTGCCATACGTTCGGGGGGACCGAATGGTCGCCCCTTTCCATATGGCTGAGATACCCGCCACCCCCTCTCAACACCAATCCCCAAGGATGGGAAACCGGAAACAATTCTGAAGTTTTTGGAAGACGGGAGGGAGTGACCCTCCCGGCCGTATTTATTAAAATATGAAACAAAATTAAAACAAAATTAACAGTTTCATATTATGTACAATTTCATAACCACATTGCGATGTTTGGCTAACCTTAACATATTCTCTAATACAAAGGTCCTCCTAGCCGAACTAACATCCTACAAAACATTTACTTGAAATTTTGAAATTGTACATCCTAACGTTTAAGGGCCAACGGCAAGGTCGTAACCGGTGTCAAGATCCCTAACCCAGAAATATCCCCCTCACTTGTGAGGGGCGGCACAGAGGCGTACCTCAAGTGCAACTTACCAATTTCCCTTGACTTGACGGGGGCCCCAATAAAACTCGACGCCACTTAAAGGTCGTACGAGGACTCGTGTGAGGTATCTAGAAGGTAGCGTAGACCCCCCCCAAACCCCACACAACTTACCACATCTGCCGTCGCAGACGTCCTGGCCCCGGGAAATTCCCCAGGAGGGGGCTGTAACCCCTCCTACCCAGGAAGGGGTCTTGACCGCCTTTCCTTTCCTTTCGGCGACCCATCCTTAGAAGGGACCGCCTCCCCGTTGAGGGGCCAATGACCACCTCCCCCGCGCGCTCCCATCCGTAATGGGTGACGCCCACTCATAGGGATCTTCCAATTAGTGCTCACCGATCATGACCTTACCGCCACAGGACCGGATAGTTGACCGGCTATCCGGACCCCCCACAACACTTCTACCTAAAGGTCATGTTTTAACGTCTTCAGCCAAGCTATGAAGTCTCCTATGAGTAACTCATTCCCCACCCGAGACAAATGCACACCATCCCTCAAATACATACTGTCCCCATTAATACAACCATGCGAAATAGAATGCAGTGTACTGGAACGGAACAACCTACTCACTTTGTTATTAATTTTCCTTACAGAATGATTCAAAGCTGAAACAGAAAAAGCCCCCCGCCACACTTTTCGTGGGATCATATGGGACCACGCAATCGTGCACCCTGGAACTCTCCTTGCTAACCAACTTACAGTGGAAAGCATTGCCTCAAGGAGAAGTCGTCTACCAGTGGTGACCAAATCATTGCCCCCAAGATGTACTATGACTACAGACGGCGGTGACCTCATCCGCCCTAGCAAACCCTCGAAAAACGATTGAAACTGGTCAATACAGAGACCGCCCCTTCCGTAGAAGGACACACTGTACCCGTATTCCCCAGCCACGTGAATCATGTCACCTGTCTTGAATACGTCCGCGGCACGCCTCACGTATGAGTGGCCCACGACCCACACCTCCCTTTTCACAGCCGGTGATGTCTGACCGCTGGCCCGGTGTTGGGTCGACTGCATAGTCCGCCCCGCCTCGTAGGCTTGCGTAACTGAAAACCAAACAAACAAGAAGCGTGAGTACATCATTACAGCTTCACAACATGTGCAAACGCACATACCTCTTATAACAATTGGAGGACCAACGCCCCACCCGTTTAACTTGTTCCACATTCAGACCCCTGGCTGTAGCCTCTGTAGCAGCCCCTATCCGAAAGGAATGGGTCCCAAACTCGCCCGGGTTCAAGCCCGCAGCTGTAATCGACATCGCAAGCACCCGCTGAAACTGAAACCTTGTCAGTGGGGTGGCGTCAGCGTGTCTCAACAAGGTCCCCCCCCATGATGCCACCCTTCGTGTTAAATAATCCTCTAAACACTTCACCGGGCACATGGAGGACCCGGGAATCCTGCGTATGATTATGCAGTCACCCATCCCACTCTGATCGGTCTTGGACCTCACAAACGAGACAGTCATTGTCTCCCCTCTGATCTGTACGTGCTCTGCGCACAGCCCTCCCGTCACATCCTGCTTGTTCCTTGCCACTAATTCGCTTACCCGCATAGCCCATGAAATGCCAGCGTAAAAGCGGCTCGGAATAACACTGTCTCAAACTGAGATGAACAAGTTGCAGGGAGTCTGGATAATAACTGGGCCAACCTATCCAAACCTATCGGGCGCCTTTCATCTACTCTGCGACCCTCAAGGCGTTGCCACCCACGTAGCGCTTTTTGTACAACGAAAGACGCTGTCGGGTCCTGGATCCCATGAGCCCTAGCAACGAAGGAAATGGCAGCCCGATGCCTCTGGGCCGTGGCCACCGATTTCCCAGCCAGATGTAAAGACATCAGAAAGTTCACTACCCATTCCTCCTGACCCCAAAGCTCCTCTCTAGCAGTCCCCAAGAAGGCAAAATAGGACCGGAACGCCCCTTCATATGCCTTCCTTGTCCTGGGTGCTAAACTCTCTCCCACGAGGTTACGAAGTTCGGGGCACCGAGAGACCAGAGAGCTTCGGGAAAGGGTGCCGGCTCCGGGTCCGCTGTGGGAAGAAAACCCCAGAAGGCCTGCATACGAAAACGAGAAAGGGCATCAGCCGCCTGGTTCATTACCCCAGGGACATGTCTTGCCTTGAATAGCACATTCAATTGCATACACAGTAATACGATTTCCTTGAGCAGCCTCAAAATCCATTTGCATCGTGCTGCCTGGCTATTGATACACTCAACCACGGTCATATTGTCAGACCAGAATACCACAGAGTGATCTCTGAACCCTTCGGGCCATGTTCTCAGGGCCACCAAAATGGGGAAAAGTTCCAGGAAAGCAATGTTACTTGTCAGTCCACTGTCATGCCACCATGCCGGCCACTTTTGTGCAGACCATCGAGTGCCAAAAATGGCTCCAAAACCTATGCTCCCTGCCGAATCTGTCCACAGCCCCAGCTCCTCAGAGGACACGGCCGGTTTGCTCCAGACGACTCGACCATTGAAATCCGCCAGAAATGCCAACCAAATGCGCATGTCCTGGCGGACCTCTGCCGAGAGCCTTGTGCGATGATGGCCCTCCTTCAGGCCGACCATGGCTTGAGCGATCGAGTGGGAAAAGGGGCGGGCCATTGGTATAACTCTCAGGGCAAAATTCAACTGTCCCACTAACTGCTGTAATTGATGCAGCTTAACCTTAGATTCACTTATACACATTTGCAGGGATGACCTGAACCTTAACACTTTGTCACCTGGTAAACGGAAACAACCTTCTCCGGAGTCCAACTCGATCCCCAGAAACTCGAGGCAAGTCGAAGGACCAACAGTCTTACCTGGTGCCAATGGCACGCCAAACTGATTCATTAAGACACAAAATGCAGCCAAAGCCTGCCCACATTCCGGATCCCCGGCTGCCCCCAGGAACAAAAAATCATCAAGATAATGCATCACACGTTGGAAACCCGTCTTCTTTGTGAAGACCCATTGTAGGAAACTACTGAATTTCTCGAAATAGGCACAAGATATAGAGCACCCCATCGGCATACACCTATCCATGTAATAATGACCCTGAAACATGAAACCTAGGAGACGCTGATCGTCTGGGTGTACCGGGAGCAACCGGAACGCTGACTCGATATCAGATTTTGCCATCAGCGCACCGGGCCCCAGGCGATTCAAAATGGCTACGGCCTCATCGAAGGATGCGTACCGCACCGAACACACTTCCGGGTCTATCGCTTCGTTTACGGAAGCACCACGTGGGGCTGATAAATTATGTATCAGCCAAAACTCCCCCGGGTCCTTCTTGGGGACCACCCCTAAAGGAGAACAAACAAAGTTAGCCACCGGGGGTACACTAAACGGACCGGCGACTCGACCTCGAGTAACCTCCTTCCGGATCTTTTCCTGTACCACGGTCGTATGCTGCAAGACCGATATCTGATTTTTACATTTCTCTATTCCTTGAAAGTCCCCCACTGGGATGCGGAAACCATATGAAAAACCGTTTCGTAACACCCCAGCGGAAGTACGATCCGGGTATTCGCTGAGCCAGGGAATCATTGCCAAGGTATCAATCGGGGTAGGTAAAGGCGCCCCTCGGACTATGTTAGACCTGTTTGGCGCTTCCTCTACCCCCGTTATCACCCGTTTTGGCTCTGCACGTGGACTCAGGATGGGATGATTGCCCACACCCACTACATTCGTGTCTAAATTTGCACGACCCCTGGGGCCTAGTACATTTACCCCTGTTAAAGTTCCAACAGACCCCCCTTTTACCTGTATTGCCGGTAGGCCTCGAGTGACTGTCGGTACCCGTACCTGATCGAAAGGGCGTCCCCGCATATTGGCGGGAGGGTTCGCCAACGCTACTCCCTACCAATGGCAATTTCAACATACCAGTATCCTCCATTTTGGACCAGGACACAGAATCATAACAATCCCAAGTTAAATTCTTATCGTGTTCTTTTGCCTTTCTGAACAGATTATCATAGCAGAACCAATGATTACCCTCGTGTGATACAGAGTACCCCATGATCCGTGACTGATAAATCGGCAATTCGGGTAGCAATTCGGGCCTTCGTTCCCCCAAGATCGATGTAAATATCCCCCACGCTTTGCCCCAATTGCCAATGTTTTCATTTACCTTAAAGGCGGCCATCTTTGCGCGCCAAACACTCGGATGCATGAGGTCTTTCTGGCCCTTAACATGCTCCATCTCATAATGATCAGTAAGCAACGAGAAGATGTTTACATACTCCCCTGCCCATATCTTTTCTTTAATAGCTACAGGGACATGCTGACCCAACTTTTCCCTTCGAGAGGGTGCTGACTCATCCCTCGCAATCGGCAATGGCCGCTTACCTGAACCGGACGCTGTCTCTGCGACTGAACCAGTCCCCTGTGACTTCTCTACTGCCGCAGCCGGCATGGATACCTTCGCTGCTTCCCGAGTTTCACGCAGTTGCTTCATCAAGACCTGCGCGTCGACAGCCGTGGCGCCCTCGCTACCTTTACCCAACCACGCTGCTAATTGTGCTGCCAGTTCGGGCGGCATATCTTCCCCGGACACGGGAGTGACCACTACGGGAATCGGGTTCCCTTCTTCCGGCACGGGAGTGGGTGCTTCGAGCGGGGTACTGGGACCCGGGATGTCTCCCCCAGCTGCTCCCCTCCTGGGCCTCTTGCCTTTTCCTCCCGGGGCTGCTCCCGCCAAAGGACGTTTCGGCCCCCCTTCCTCGTCTTTATCCATTCGCCTCTTTAGGTCGGTCACCTCTTTCATGAGAACACGCAGCATCTGGTCGGTAGTCATTCGCTTTCCCGCCTTCTTCGGCATTCTCCGACAGAGTATCTGAAAAACAAACAAGAACGATTACAACGCTCAAAATTGGCTCTTCGTTCCGTCTCGAGCTCACGTGCAGCGAGGAGGTGCAGCTTCAGAGCACAGGAACAAGAGGATGCCTTCTGGTCTTACTTCTCCTTTTATCCGTCTTCAGGGCGGGCGTAAACCCGCCCCTGCCTGCCCAAGGGCGTGGCCAGCCGCGTCCGTGTCTAGGCCAACCCACTCTAGGGCGGGAAAAGGTGCACCCCGGCTACGCCGCTTCGGGCATACCAGCCGAGACTCGCCTCCCGCCCAAGATGGCTTCCCGGGGGGATCGTGGTACTCTGCCATACGTTCGGGGGGACCGAATGGTCGCCCCTTTCCACATTGGTAACTGCGGGCATGTTATGTTGCGAATCTTCATAATGTTAAGAACCTTGAAAAGCACAGTGATACTCACTTGGAACTTCAAGGCGCTAAGGGCATCCACATCAACCAACAGCTGCTCCAAAACAGAAACCATTGTAGTCATCTCCCTAAAACAGAGACAGGTCCTACAAGCTTTAGGAAACCTTGAATAGTATTCTTGTAATCTTAAAGTTACCCATGGTTCTTTCGAAGAATTAGTACTAGCATAATTTAGCAGATGACTAAATGCCAGACAGTGATGAGGTCTACATTGACTACGATTGGAGAACTAAAATTAGTTGCGAATCACACACCTCCTAATTTGCTACAGGTCTGTGTGCGCAAACTAGCAGGAGCTTTACTTGCATTCAGAAAGGGAGATTAATGCGCATTTTGCACTGTTTGCACACAATCCTGCTCATTATCAAGGCCCCAACTCTGCACTGGCTACACCGTCTCAGTTTGTGCTGAGATGCACCCTATACTCAGTGCACCTGGCACAAACTAAGACATTACACCTAATTGCAGTGGAATCTATACTGTCCTCGGTGTCGGTGCAAACTCTGACAGTTCGTGCTTGTGCTTAGCAGAGCACATTAGTGAAAGACAGGGTCGTGGTTTGAAACGAGTCGCAGATTCAGGAGTATGAAAAGCATCCCCAATCCGGGGGGGGGGGGGGATTGCGCTGCATCACTGCACCTGCCTGCAAGGGAATCCCTGAGATGTGCACTGCTGTGCACCATCTCTATGTGGTGCACGGTTCATGTTCCTTATGTGGCCTCTTTGTCTTTGCATCCGTGTTTATAATATGGCATGAACGCAAAGATAAATAAATCCATTATATGCATGGCCTGGCGCCTCCATTCTAAAACAGAGGACATAGCTGATACTAAAATGCAGCAGCATGGATTGGGATTTGCAGTTTGGTCATTGGGGTACAACCCCTTTAAAGAACGAAGTAAAACTGGGCCGAGTATGACGAAGGGACTTAGGGGTAGGACTCTGCATATCTGGGAACAAAATGACTATGTTAGCTGCGAAATAACTAAACAGCCTAAAGTAAGATGGATATGAAAACCACTCAGTTGCACAGTGACTGATTTGCTACCACACCTTCATTTTGTGATACGACTGATCAGTCGCTGCGCAAAATGTCTCATTTGTAAATAATTCCCAAAACCTTGCCTGATTAATATTTTTAAGGATTAATATTTATAAGGCAGGATTCAATTCAAATTCATAGTTTGATTACTAAAAATCATAACAAAATGTTAAAACCATATCACTGACGTATACAAGTACAAATTTAAAAAGGAGTGAAAAAAGAACTTTGGTTAGTACAAAAGCAGTGCGATAGTCTAACAGTAAAATTGGATAAAATTAAAAAATTGTCTGAACATGCATTTGTCTTTTACAGATCAAGCTCATTGAGTAACATGGCAGTCACGGAGTGGTTTTAAGAAAGTTTAAAAAAGGGGGCCAAGTAAGTATGCAGCTGATTTTGAAATGCTGAACCCGGTGTCCGTGTGGGCCTTGCTGAAGGGGGCCGGCGGCCACTAGAGTTTTTATTGCAGGGTGATAGCTGGGCCAACCGGCGAAAGAATTGCTGCCTTTTCTTTCTCCAGCATTTTTGCAGCTCTGGCAACGGATTTGGTGAACCGGATGTTCAGCTTTAATATTTTCTTGATTCATAGCTGCCATTATTGCCTAGCGACACGTGCGAGCGCCTAATTTGATCCACTCTGCTCTCAGTAAGGCCCTTCTGTCATGTAGCAGAGCTGGCCATGCGCAGGCTATGTGCTCCAGACTTTCGAAGTGGTAGCCGCATTCCCTGCATTCGATTTTGTGACTAAGGCGCCGCTGTTGTGGTAAATACTTTAAAGAGGGTCATTCACCTAGCCTTAGAGCCATAAATTTGACCTTCCAGAAGAGTGAATAAGTACTTTATAGTTAGGATGACTCAACCCCCGGTTTATAATCGGAGACAACGGCCCAAGAGTGCTTCCTTCTGGATAATTTTGCTCTGTAGGAGTGGAAAGACCAGAGCCAAACGCTTGATTCTGCTCTTCAATGCCTGTTGTGGAGGGTTTGTTCCCCAATATTTCGAAACTCCGAGGAGCTGTAGGGATTGGTCCAAGTGGTGCCAATGTTTTTGGCTAGATGCACTGGTCGATATTTCGTTCCAGAGTTTGATCTCAAGGCTGTTGTCCCGGGAGTTACACAGTCTGTTGCAGAACTTAATAAAAGCACCAGCCTCAACACCATTGTGATCTAGCAGCCCGAGTTCTAGTCTGACTTGTGCTGGAGATCAGGACCTCGGCAGACGCCATGCTCGCTGGTGGTTGATTTATTTAGTAAGATGTTTGTTGAGCCCATCATAATCTCGAGGCCATATGATAGGGAATTTGTGATTGTGGCCTTCATCACCTTGAGCAGAGGGTTAGACTTGGTCCTAGTAGGTGTTTTGAGAGTTTTGCCGATGCCACCTCCAGCGACAGTGCCTTAGCCTAGATGGCTCTGGAATCAAGGAAAATTCCCAAATACTTATAAGGCAGGCGTTCTTATACAACCTCCTGTGAATGACAACAAATGCATTGAAGGAGGCTTGCATGGGACAGCAGACCTTGTCACTGCATTTTTATTAATTAAATCCCAATTGTTTTTAATGCAGCAGCCATTCCTTAGAAATCCCCAGAAATACAAGTTGTCGTTCAGAGAATATAATGAGGGATGGAATGGGAAGGGGACAGGACCATACCATATGCTTCTGAGCCACTGTCTCATTGCCTCGATACCAAATGATCACAATTGCAAATGGGATACCATTTCCTTCTGGGAGCTGTTATCAAATTCAGATGAATGGTGATTGCAGAATGCAAACCATTGATGCACTGTACTGCCATTAGGTAGAAAATATTAATAATTCCTATTTGTAAAGCACAAACATATATATCACCCCTTAACGGTTTCAAGGCGCTGGGGGTCGTTGAGTAGTGTAAGTGAGCTATTGCCCAGAGTCACATGATGCCAAGCTGTTGTCGGCACCAGGGGAACGAACTGTGAACCGGCGCTTCAGAAGCAGCCACTCTGGCTGCTGTACCATACCTCTCCCTGTTCCTACTTCTCTTCTTTTTCATTTTCTCTCTTGCTTCCCAATTGCAAAGAATATTTCATGACTTAAAATGTGTTCTTTGCAGCCAATCAATTTTCGAATTGCAGACCCTGTAACCACAAAAGTGCTTCTAAAAGTAGGACCGATGTGCCCTATTCTTCCATTCTTTGGTACTGAATGGTATTGAATATGCGTTATCCTCTGGAGTTTAGTTTTCAAACTCCTGATCAAGACTTTCATAAGTCAGAGAGACAGCTTTCGCATTAACAATAAACACTCGATGAATTTAAGGAGATACTGATAGCTCAAACATTGACCAACGTTGTTTTTTAGGTTGAGCATTAAAGACCTCTTGTATATGCTTTACTATATACTTATATGTGTATGTACTTTGTGGGCTCTGGAGATCAGCCAAAGGACTTGTCTGCTTCCACTTAGAGACTTTTTTTGTTCCTGTTCAACTGCCTTTATTTAACTGTCTTGATAGAAAACGACCTGCAGAGGTAAATTATCAGACTCACTTTAGCATTCTCTAGATTCCAGTCCAAAGAAATTGTCTTCCACGACCACCCGTAGACAATAATATTTTTTCAAATTTTGTATTTTCAGTGATATGACCACCAAAGGCCCTGATTTTATATTAACTCCTTGCATGCTCATGACGGAGCCGCTCCGTCATGAGCATCGGTTGAGCTGTGCTCATGATGGAGCGGTTCCGTCATGGCCCGCTTGGCGCGCCTGCGCGGCGCGAATTCCGCGCCTGCGCTGGACGTTCCATTGAGGGGGCTGGGCCATGTCGGAACCGCTCCATCATGAGCACAGCTCAACCACGGCTCATGACGGAGCGGCTCCGTCACGAGCATGTGAGCGCCGCTCAGCCCGCCCGCCCCCCTAGCGCTGCAGGAATTGCCGCCGCAGCAAAGGGTTTAAAAACAGAGCTTTGGACTATAATATTTCCAGCTGAAAGGCAATATTTCTCTCCATGTGTTCCCGTACCTGGCATGTCACACAGTTTGGTGGTTCCTTTCCCGTCCATGTTAAAGAACAGTAGATGTTTCAGCACCCAGGCTTATGTGCTGCATAACTAAATACATGTAAGGTCCCAAAGGCGAAACCGATTGCATTGTAAATGCTTGTTATTTCTGGGAATTATATGTATTTTGATGCCATTTTGGGTGTGCTGGTATTACATGTGGGATTTACTTCTCATTTGTGATTTTTCTGTATTCCATTTTGTTCTTAAACCTTTGATTTATGGTTATAATGATGGAGGCGATTACACATCTATCTGTAGCTCACAGTGAAGAAGCTGTTGACCTCAGAGATGATGGTGTGGATTTTACTGAAAAAGTTTGAAGAAAAGGATATTGTGGATCCCACAAAAAGTCACATAGAGAGTGACTAGTTTGACAACAATTGTGGTGACCTGTGACTATGTTTTATGTCCTGAAGAACATTTTGCCTGGTGGAGTCTCAGGACCACCTTCTTGTTCTGATGTAAATCCGGCAATTGTAGAATTCTCAGTATCTGAAGGTGTAGAGAGAGGCTGGCAGTCTTCAGGTTTGTACATATGTTCCTTTACACCTCTGTATCTATCTGCTCCGCCAGTATGAGTGTTCCGGGTAGAATGTTATTGTGATTGACATGAATGGAATGCTTGGGTGACTGGTGTGAGTGCTGTCAGTTGGGAGATGGGCTGACCAGCTAGTAGGCTGCTCCTGGTGGAGCAGCTTGTTCCAGACATCTGCTCCCTCTTATCTTACTTATGGACTTAATAAACCTACTACTTATCTCAGCTACGTCTGCCTCAGCTACTTTATTACCTGAACACGTGGACTAGCACACTACACATTTTTGGAGAAGGTCTTGAGGAAACATACCTGAGATCAATTTGCCATCTAACAGGAGTTGGGACTATCCAGTAACGAATGTGGAAAAAGCAACAAGTACTCAAGATAAAGGAACCTCGACATGCACACGCTGTAGCCCCACCAGTGTCCATTTCAATGGACAGCCCTTACCAGGCTTGCTGTGTAGTCATCTCTACATCTGGTAATATGTCATCTAAGCTACCTACAATTCTACTTCTTTGTATCTGCTAAGGTCTTCAAGGCAACAACAAAGGTCTATGCTGCCAACTATTAACGTCTACAGTGCTTCTAAATTTAAGGTACACTGTGTCTGACTGAATTTTTGTCTCCTTTGGGAAGTAAAGAGCTTCCGAATTACGCAAATGTGTTTCTGTTCAAGTCTTTTATCTTTGACTGTGTGTGTCAGAGCAGCACAGATGGATATTCTACTTGTGGCTCTGTACTCTAAACAGTTGGTGTTTTCAAACGTGACTGGTCGTAATTTCAGTTATCGCTTTGTCTCTTGTCTGCTTTTTATGGAGAGACCCACTCGTTGGGCAAAGTGATTTTTTATTTTCATCAAAATGTTGAATTTTTGTCTTCTCCACCGTGATGCCAGTAATATCAACAGTTAGGTTATGGTTTAAAATGTAAAATTGGCTCGCGCAACTCACACTGACCACAGTGCCGCGCTGAGCCTTTTATCAACCTTCTATGACGTCTTCTTTTTTCATGGTCGTCAAGGCTGCCTAAAGATGTTTTGAAGCAGGAGCGTGCCGTGACAATTCGTCATACCTCTCCTGTGTAATGCCGCCATCTTTTATTTGGAGATTACCGGATGCAGGTATTCAACATAGCCTGCGATGGACAGTGGTTTGCTGCTTTGACTGTATTCTCTGCCAACCATCCTGTTCTTCAAATAAAGTTTTTTTTTAATGCTGAATCTCGCCACAAGCGTCCCGGTGTGAAGATCGCTTATCTCTTCATCTTAGTCTCAGCAACTCTTTCCATGTAAGGGCAACTGTCGCCCTGGCCAGAATCGTTTTCTTGTCTGTTTCTGGTTTGGGGTTCTGTTTCGAGTTGGTCATCACTTAATGAGGACTTTGAACTTTTCTACCAGCCCATGTGGTGAGTTTTCTTCATGCCATTAGCCTTTCCATCTTCATCTTCAACTGGCATGCTGCCTGCTGTCAAGTACTCAATTTCTTTCAAGCACTCATGTTCTTTGGTATTCAGTGGGCACTGTATCTGTTGCAGAGTACTTTATTATTGTTAATCTCCAAGAACTGTTCCAAGCCTCGCCTGTCTATCATCATAGTGACAGGCACACCTATGACTTTGGTTAAACAACAAGCATGTTTTTGGCTTACAGTACATACCAAATGGTTGCGGTTTCACTAATTTAAGAAATATTTGTGTTTTTCATAGACATGTCATTTTTACGCTGGTAACATACTGAAGACTGTATTACAGTGATGTTTTTCACTCATTTTGTTTTCATTACAGTTGTCGTATCTCTGCATAAGGGGTGGGAGTCCCATGTCCCTCTTTCACAGTTTGGCTCAAGGGGTGTTCCCTTGTCAAGTTTGGGATGGGTGTCTGCCCAATTTCAAGGTCATTTCTCCACGCTTCTTTGCTGTTAATGTTAAGCCTCATGTTTGGTTATGGGGTGATAATCCCCTTTCTACGTGTTTTGGACACTTTGATCTTTTGGGTGTGTTGGTTGTTAGTCCCACCACTTCGTTATGCATCTTTTGTCTGTAAGTGGCCCCGCGCTTCACTTTATTGTGTCCAGTGTGTAAGTGGCCCTGCGCCTCACATTTTCTCGTGTGTGTGTAAGCTGCCCTGCGCCTCACTTTTCATTGTTGTGTGTAAGTTGCCCTGTGCATCACGTTCTCTTGTGTGTATAGTCGTTCCGCAGCTCACTTTGTCTTGTTTGTGAAAGCGCCCCGTGCATCACCGTGTACTCTTACGTGGTCATGTGTGTGTAAGTCACCTTGTGCTTCACCTTGACGTTATGTGTGATTGTGCCACATTGTGCAGCACCTTTTCATGCTGCGTGTGTTTGTGGTAAATAAAATTACCGGGACTATTTTTCTATACATTAATTGACAATAAGGATAGCTCAATAAAATGAGAGGCAGAGTCCGTGGTATCTGAGTCATACGGGCTTTAATTAAGTATCTCGAGAAACTGGACATCGGGTTCCATCACCACTAAGGTTCAGGAAGGGATATTCAACATTTTATTAACATCACACATTATATATAGTAAAACTGTATAATTGAAATGAATACAGTAGGCGTAACAAGTGAAAAGAGAGAGATAAGAACACATGGGCGTAAAAGAAGGCGTGTACTGGGGCGTACAAGGAGGTGTGTACTGGAAACGTCACAGAAGTGTCATAGGTGGGTGGATGCATAGAGAAATTCTGCAGGGTCAGCAGAAACCTTTACCCTGTGTGCGTGCGCAACTGAGCATGACGTGTAACTGGGGAGAGCTGGGGGACTTGACTTTAGCTCTAGTAGAAGAGTCTTGGTGTCTGGGATGTCAGAACGACCTGCACCTATAACATATCTGGTATCTCGTGTTTGGAGGATGTGTTGTCTGAAGCTAAAGGTCTCTCGGACAGAGGCCATTCAATACTGAATGCTAGTGGGGGCATACGTGTCTTGGTGCAATGCGCGGGGGCCATGGGCCTACCATGGTAACGGGTTCAGTAAATTACTTGCATGGAGACAGGAGGACAGGGCCCTTTGCTCTGCAGCCGGGAACATGTTTACCTATTTCACTAGACTGGAATGTGTTTTTACGGAGGCTGAGCAGATAACTGTAGGCAAAATACTGTCTTGGCAGGCAGGCCAGGCCGAGCCGGGCACCGCTTCGCTGGGCAGGAAGTAAGGCAGAGGTCAGGGATGCATACCTAAACTACAGCTTTCCGAGACAGAAGAGACTCGGAGCCTCAATTAAGGGCCTGGCTCGTCCGAGACAGAAAAACGTGGAAAACGTGTGCTTCGCGTTATTTAAAAGTGCACCATGTAAAGACGTTGGCACCATAGGCCTAAAAGCCAAATTAACGTGGTTTTCTTGGAGGACTGAATAACTGACATGTTAACGTTGGACGCAAATGCATATGCGTCTTCATGGCAGGCACGGGAAAGGAATTACACGACATACATGGAACATGGGTGCATGGATAGGGTGCGAGTGGGGGACACATTGATTACCTAAAAATTTCTATTTCCTCATTCCCTCCTTGGCCCCTACTACACCCTTTAGGATATGTCTATTTTCATGAGACCATCTATCTGTTCGTATAACATCATTTGCTCGTCTTTTTTCATTCTGGAACGGGAACGTGAACTTGGATGGGGAATACAAGCTGTGGCGCACAAGCCGCAAATCGCTGGCCCACATTGCAGACAGAGACAATAACTGAATACTATAAGCAGTATTATTCCTAGGAATGATAACACTTTCCATCCCCAGGCGGATATCACACTCCAGAGCCAACCGGACCAAGTCCAGGTGCCAGGATTCTGATGTATCAGGTGAGCTATCTCATGAAGCCTTGTGATCGCTTTATACACTGATGGCGCGTTATTAGGAATAAACACGCAACAACTGGATCCGATCACTCTACAAGCCCCGCCCCTATCGGCCAAGATGACGTCAAGAACAAGGCGGTTTTGAAGAACAACAAGTCTCATAGCAGACTGCTCTTCGGTCAGGTTACCCAAAGCAGAAGTAGTCTCATTCACTACTGCTTCCAGAGTTCTGGTTAATCTACGTATTAATTTACTATTTTGAATGGGGCCTATGAAGAAAAAGAATCCTTTATTGAAATCTGTATATTGCTCCAATGTTGTTTCAGTCTGATCAACAATCGGGGTCTTGATCTCCCTTCTATGTCTTACATGCACAAGATGTGAATTTCGATGATAATCAGGTGGGGCTAGAAAAACAGGTGGTAATAGGAACGCGATATAACACGTTCCATCCCAATCCAAGGGCAGATGCACATAGGCTGTCTGACCACAAATAAAATAGGAATGGCGAGAGGCTTTGAAAGTAGACTTTCCTTTATCACTGAATTCGACCACAGTATTACAATCACTGTGTCCTAGATGTACTGAACCATTCTTTCTAACGCATAATTCGCCTTTCACTGGTAAAACTGTTATAAACGGCAAGTCCGAATTAGTCTCGGACTGGACGTTCAGAATCATGAAATTGAGGGAAAAATTACTTAATTCATACACTTCATTTTCTAGATCGGTCCCTGTCCTTTGGGGAAGACCGTCTGCGTTTGGGAAACATGCTTTATTCATAACTGTATTCAGGTTCCCCCATATCCAATTGCCTTGGGAAACCTTGGACTTACTGTCTAGGGAGGACATTAAAGCAAACCATGCTCCGCACGAACCATTATGTGTAAACGGGTAGGGAAAGAGGGGCAGAGCTCCCTTGTATTTCTGATAGGGTGGGAGTCGGCCACATACCCAGCAATTTGTGGCATTGCTGGTCTGGTGAGTATGGTGTAACATACGAATGAAAGTGTTGTTGCGCATTGCTAATCGATAGGACAGCTCGTGAGGGGGCAGGTCACTGAACGTGTGCTCTACAGTGTCATTAGAGGAAGTATGTACATGGGAACCAAGAGGAGGAAAGAAAACATGTAGCATTAAACTTATGCATACAATCGATATACTCAGAACAAACATAAAAATTAGAGTAATGACGCATCTGCTGTGCAGGTTTTTGCAATATTTTTCTCTCTTTTCGATTCGCCTATCTCTCTGACTATTTGGGTCTATCTTATACATGTCAGAAACCTGTCTAACCGCTTCACCCGAGGGGGACTTAAACAATTAAACGCTGTCTGACTTACTAGACCTCAACTTTGTTTTATACTCCTGTTGTGGAGTTTTCTCCAACAGGGGGAGTTTAGAGTCAGTATCGGGGCAGTCCTTGGGAAATGTCTTTGGACACAGTCCATGAAATCGCTTGATGTGGCTGGAGTGGAGCCACCCTTTTCTTCCTTCAATCTTCACAGCGGTCCTCGTGGTCATCAACACCAGTTTCGGTTCCTTCCACCTGGGCTCCAGAGGGCTTGAGCTGTCAAAGTTGCGGACCAACACCAGGTCTCCGGGAACAATTTCATGCGGTTTCACCTGGGTGTTGTCCGGGAAGGCAGCCGCGACCTGTGAACGACAAGAGAGTAGTGCAGACATCAAGGAAGCCAGGTAATCTGTCAGCATGTTACTGTCGACATCTGTAATTTTACGCGGCATAGGCGTACCCCACATATTGGGGGGACGACCGAAAACAATCTCATAAGGAGACAGTCCGGTTCTGGAATGGGCTACCATACGCATGTTAAAGAGGGCAACCGGCAGGGCTACCATCCAATCTACACCTTTTTCTGCACAGACCTTCGCTAACCCTGTTTTCAGAGTCTGATTGTGTCGCTCGACGAGACCAGCTGCTTCGGGGTGTCGTACACAGTGAAATTTCCACTGGTATCCTAACAGGAGTGATACCTGTTTCATGAGTTCGGACGAGAATGGCTGTCCATTATCTGAGTATACGACACGGGGCAAACCATATCGCGGGAAAAATTCATGAACCAACTGTTTGGCAGTGGTCACGGCAGTGTAATCTGGGACTGGGTAAGCTTCTGTCCACCTGGAAAGGGCACATACAACTACGAGGACATACTTAAATCCTCAGCATCTGTCCATCTGGATATAATCCATCTGGAGGACTTCAAAAGGATGGTCAGGAGGATGGAATCCACCTTGTTCCACGGGAATGCCCTTGCCTGGATTGAACTGACAACAGATCATACAGGTACGTACTTTCTGTTTTGCTGCTGCACGTAAATGCTTGTTGAACCATATATTCTGAATGCTGTCTAACATGGCTTTCTCTCCTAAGTGTGCTGGACTATGTGCTGTATTTATGATAACTTGAACCATTGAGTCGGGGAGAAACCATGTGGCTTTTCCCTTCGTCATCCATCCCTGATCTGTCTGGACCCCTCCTTGTTCTGTCCATTTCTTTATTTCGTCTGGAGTGGCATGTGACTGTATGTCGAGTACATCTCGATCAATGTAGCCGTCCACAATACCGCTACACTTTATAAACACGGCAGCCAGTAACACCATTTACTGGCGGACCGTACAGACGGACGATCGGATGATGGACGGATCCTGCAAATCATAGGTAAGCGCTCGCCTCCCGTGCAATTACTCGAATTTGTAGCCGCAGTTTCGAGCTTCCTGCTCGTAGCGACTTTAATGCTATTAGCGCTTTAGGTACGGAGATGCCTATATCCTCAGCCTCTGTCAGCACCTATCTTAAAATCATATGCAAGCGCTCCCCTACTTGTAAACACCCGGATTTGTAGCAGTGCTCTCTAGCTTTCTGCTCGTAGCGTAGTTTATGCAATTGGCGCCCTCGGTTAGCAGATGCCCATACCCTCAGCCTTGGGCAGTAATTATTTTTCTCAATATTACATGGAAGCACTCCCCCTCGTGTCAAAATCCGAACCTGTAGCATTGCTCTCTAGCTTTCTGTACGTAGCGGTGTTGATGTAATTGGCGCCCGCGGTAAGAAGATGCCCATACCCTAAGCCTCAGGCAGCAATTATTTTACAACATACGCAGGAACCTATGATTCCTGATATCAAGGGTATTTAACACAAAGAAAGTTAAACATCAGTAATCATCGTATATAAGGGGTTACACTCAATAGTATGCGGTCAGAATTATACACAGACCACAGTTTTGACTCACTGTACATTAAGATACAAGTCAGCACAGTATCCCTTATCGGTCAGTATACTTATAAAAGCTGATAAACTATAATCATTTACAGATGGAGTCCTCCCTGGATTCATGAGGGTAAACACTTTACCTGCATCAAACAAGCGTCTTTTGATCGATGGTACCATATACTTTTATATAGGTAAGACATCTGGCATGCACATGCCATTCCTAAATTACTTATCTCATATAGCCGGTACTCTGCTCATTAGTTCCTGTTGTTTCCTGGCCCTATAGTCAGTGCATTGGAAAGAATACCACGCTAACCTACCGATACAATCAGTGAACATAGGAGGTCCGATCGTTTACGCATCCATAGACCACCGTCAGGTATACAAATTTATCTTCTTGACATCCAGCTTTAAGTAGTGCTCCACTACCTAAATTAACCACCATATTCAATTTGTTGTTTCTGCCAGATAGAATATCTTCCACACAACTACATACCAGCAGGTGGACTGACTTCCTTATCATACTACAGTACACTTATATCCACTTGTGCTTTATCCGCCAGCAGGTATATACATGAGTGCCTTTCTTTCTTGTCTTTGTATGCTAGACCTAGAAAATAGGCAGTGTTTATTATGTGTGGATATTAGAGGTGCCCTAGACTTAAGTATGTGAAATGTTTCTGACCATCCCACGCTCTTCATATCCACTATCATGGTTGCCTACATGTTGGGTTACCCACTTACCTGTATTTTTCATTTTCAGTTCTGTCCATCAGGGTCCACTTGCCCCCCCTTCTTTTCCATCCCACACACAATCATACAACCACCTTGTATAAATTAGTCCAATATGCATTAGAGGATGTAATCATCAAAGAACTCAAAATATCAGTTCCATGTTCCTATACTATGAGTCAGTAAAATGTATAAATAAAATGTATATATGTGTATATAGAAGTCACAATGTGTATAATTAAACAATAACAGAATGTAGATAATGCACTAAGCACTTAGAGTTTTTAAGGATGTAATTTAAAAAAGTTTTTGATAATCTTTGTCGCTATGTATATAAAAAATATGTTCATTTCTATTTTTTTAACATGTATGTATACACAGGGAATTCGAGGTTTAGCCCAGCCGTCACCACAGGGTGCTTTTGGAGAGATCCATTCAAAACGAACAAATCATTAATTGAAATGCATTTATAAATCATGTGAGGTATGAAAACAAGATATCAAACTAATGACATGTAATCTTTATTTCTCAGTTTAAGATATTGGTGCATGAATACAGACTTCCTGAAGAAGGCTCACGCCGAAACGCGTTGAAAAGGAATGCACTTCTGTATTTTTTAATAATTAATCAAATTGTCTAGTTTTACACTATTTGCACATAATTTGTCTCTTTTTACCTATAATAATTTGCACGTATAATGATTTAAGAAAAACAATTGCTAAGAAAAAAAGATGTTATAAAAATAAAATATCATAAGAAATCAACACCAGAGTGTTTCCAGTCATTAGTTATTTAGTTTTCCTTCCCCCTTTTTCTACCAGGCACATAACCCGGTGCACTCTTGTTCTGTCTTTACCCCTACATGCTGTTTCCTTGCCAGGGTTCATCCGATTAGGCAGGGGCCCCTTATTTTCCTAAATTACTGGGTAAGCTTCTGTCCATCTGGAAAGGGCACATACAACTACGAGGACATACTTGAATCCTCGGCATCTGTCCGTCTGGATATAATCCATCTGGAGGACTTTGAAAGGATGGTCAGGAGGATGAAATCCACCTTGTTCCACGGGGATACCTTTGCCTGGATTGAACTGACAACAGATCATGCAGGTACGCACTTTCTGTTTTGCTGCTGCACGTAAATGCTTGTTGAACCAAAATATTCTGGATACTATCTAGCATGGCTTTTTCTCCTAAGTGTGCTGGACTATGTGCTGTGTTAATGATGACTTGAACAATAGAGTCGAAGAGAAACCAAGTGGCTTTTCCCTTCGTCATCCATCCCTGATCTGTCTGAACCCCTCCTTGTTCAGTCCATTTCTTGATTTCGTCCGGAGTGGCATGTGTCTGAATGTCTAGTACATCTTGTGTGGGATCCCTAACTGTCATGCAATTCGTCAGTGGAGTTACTTCAGTCTTTGTCGTGTCAGTCGGATTGTCTGTTTGAGTCTGAGCTGTGAGTTTAGCTGTTCGATCTGCCAGGTCGTTACCCTGGGAAATGGTGTCAGTGACTTTAGTATGTGCTTTGCACTTCATGATAGCAATGGATGCAGGCAAGTGTATTGTTTCTAACAGAGCTTGAATGAGGGGACCATGCTGTATCTTGGCGCCGTGAGAAGTTAAAAAACCTCTTTCTTGCCAGAGGATACCGAAGTCATGAACGACTCCGAATGCGTACTGTGAATCCGTTTATATGTTTACTTTCAGGTTCTTGGCTCGTATGCAGGCTTGGGTCAGAGCGATGAGCTCTGCTGCTTGAGCAGACAGTGTGTCAATATGATGTGTTTCTATGACTTCAGTTTCAGTGGTCACTGCATATGCGGCCACTAACTCTCCTGTGCTTGTTCTCATACATGAACCATCCACATAAAGTGTCAGGTCTGAGTCGGGCAATGCAATGTCTGTCAAGTCTTGTCTGGGTTTTGTTACCGTATTAATGACTTCCACGCAGTCATGTGGTGTAGGGTCAGTTGTACTTGAGGGTAACAATGTGGCAGGGTTTAAAGTGTTGCAACGTCTGATCTCTATGTGGGGCTGAAACAATGTCAATTCATATCCTGTCAGTCTCGCTATGGTCAAGTGTTGAGTCTGTGTTCTGTTTAGGAGAACTTCCACGGAGTGTGGAACCTGTACTGTCAGGGGATGTCCTAATACTATGGAATCGCTTTGTCTGATAGCTAGAGCTGTTGCTGCAACTGATTTCAGGCACGCAGGCAGAGCCTGGGCTACTGGATCCAATGTACTAGAAAAATAAGCACAAGGCTTGTGTTTTCCTGCTTGATCTTGTGTGAGAACAGATAATGCTGTGCCATCGCGTTCAGTGACAAAAAGTGTAAAAGGTTTGCTGTAACATGGTGTCGCTAAAACTGGTGCTTGACATAGAGCTTTCTTCAGTTCATCAAAAGCAAGTGTATGTTCCTGAGTCCAAGGGAGGACAGTCGAAGTTGCTGCCTCCTGTGTTGTCAACTGTATGAGTGGCTTTGCTAGATATGCATACTGAGGAATCCATTGTCTGCAGTACGAAGTGAGGCCAATGAAGGCCCGTACTTCCTTTTGTGTCTTGGGCTGTGGAATATGTGCAATTAACTGGATGCGGTCTGGTGTCAACTGTCTACCCCTCTTGGACAGCAAGTGTCCAAGGTATACCACTTGCTGGGCACAGAATTGTAGCTTCGAAGGGGACACTTTATGCCCTTTTTCGGCCAGAAAATACAAGACTGTCAGTGATGCACGTTCGCAATCACGTTCTGTTCGTGCTGTAATTAACAGATCATCAACTTATTGGAGTAGGGCAGTGTCAGTAGGCATATGAATACTGTCTAGTTGTTGTTTCAGGGCTTGGCTGTAAATACTAGGACTTTCCGTGAACCCTTGAGGTGCACGTGCAAATTTGAAACTTCAACCATTTAAACAGAATCCGAAAAGGTACTGGCTTTCCGGATGAATGGGGACACTAAAGAAGGCGTTCTCGAGATCGATAACAGTAAAGAACGCTGCTTCGGAATCAATGGCAGTCAATAAGGAAGAAATGTCGGGGACCACTGGGTACTGCGGTATAATGCATTTGTTTAATTCTCGAAGGTCGATCACCAGTCTGTAGACCGGTGGTGCATTAGGGTCAGTTTGTTTAAGAATCGGGATGATAGGAGAATTACATACATTGGAGTCAGTTTCTACAACCACTCCTTGAGCAATGAGCTCGTCAATAATTTTCAGTAAGGCTGCTACAGCCTCAGGTGGCAACTTGTATTGTCGGATTCGTGGCAGTACAATTCCTTGTTTCAGAGTGACACGATAAGGTGTAATATGCATGCAACCTACATCAGTTGGACCTTGCGCCCATAAGTGCTGTGGTACATTCTGCAATCGTGGATCAAAATCTCTTAACACATAATGTCCTTTAAAATCACGTAAAAACAATCTCACTCCTTCCAGAGAACAACAAATCACTGCTCCTAGTGCTTTCAATGTTTTAATACCAAGCAAGTTTTCTGGACATGATTTCGTAAGTAACAAGTCTGTAGTACGAGACAATGGACCAACTTCTAGGGAAACTGGCTTTGACACTTCGTTAACAATAGGCTTTCCTGAAAATCCCAGGGAAACATTCTGTGAGCCTGAGAGGGGTGCCCCTGGAACCTTGTCATGACTGATGGTAGTTCTGCTCGCCCCTGTGTCAATCAAAAATTTTCTGTCTTTCCCTAATACCTGACTATGTACATAGGGACCCTCTTGATCTACAGGAACCTCGATAAGGGGCAAGCCAACCTCCCTCTCTAGGCTGTTTCATGAGTACTGCTGATAATCGGGGTAATCTGACTGAGCATACTGATACATTTGTTGCGTGACATGTTGTGTGGCAGCAATGGGTTGGGGCTGGGGTACAGCCACTGTCTGTTGTGCATTCTGTGGAGGTTGCGTGTTCTGTGGACTATGTTGTGGAACATGTTCTTGTCTAGGTGGACGCGGTCTTTCTTTCGTCCTGCCTGTAGCGATATTGTATTTTAGAACGGCACATTCATTTATATAGTGACCTGGCTGTTTACAGTAGTTGCAGTTCCCTTTAACAGGAGCTGCAGAATGACTGGACGGAGCCATACCCCTCTTCTGACTATCAGCTTGGACAGACTGGGCTACTAGTACTTTAATTTTCGTGTCTTTAATACGTCTCTGTTCGTGTTCGTGTTCCTCTCTAATTCGGTTCTGATGGTACTGTAACATTTGTAACATCTGAGAAGGGCTATTTGCTTGCCATGTACTCTCGACTTTCAGTACTCTATTTTTAACTTGTGGTAAGGAATTCTCTACTAATTTGGTCACAAAAAGATGTGGGTATGATTCACTACTTGTCTTGAGGCCGCTATTGATAATGAAACATTTTTTGAATCTGGAATAAAAATCACTAGTGTCTTCGTCTTGTTTCTGTTTGCAGGCTGAGATAGCATCCCAGTCTTCCTTTTTAGTTGTCAATAACCTCGGCAGGACCTGTACTAATAATTCTGGTAATCCTTTAGCTTTATCCCCAAGACCAGTACCAGGGATTCGCGTATTTTCTTCGTTTTCTAATTCTGCCCAATCAATCTTTTTCTCCCCCACCTCCCAATCTTTTTCTTTAAGTTTTTCGTAAATCCCTGCAGGCAACAGAACTTTCAACATTTTAAGGATATCGGGATACGTATACTCCCCCATACGGAGCATGTCTTTTAATTCACGGTGGAACCCTGCTGGATCTTTATCATGACAGGGCACTAATTTTTTCATTTCCAATAATTCCATTTTGGTTAAGGGGGTGTAGACAAATACTCGTTCAAGTGTACCATCTGTCTTCCGGACGGGATGAACTTCTCGTAAGGGATTCTGTCTGTCTATGTAAAAAGTTTTCCTTACTGGGGGTGGAACGGGAACAAAATGTGGAGTCAGGAAAGTTCTGTATTTGTGTCGTTGTTCTAGAATGATATTAATTAAATCAGTACCTAGGCCTCTCCATCTCTTTAAGAGTAACTCTTCCAATATATTATATAAGGGACCTGGATCAGAATGCTGACTTTCATACAGTATAATGAGATGTTGAATCATATACATACCAGCTAATCGCTGTTCGTCTGGGGAAAGATTCAAAAACCTTTGTTCTACTGAATCATCTTTATATACTCTAGAATTGCTAGCCCATTGAACTGCTGACCGGGCTAGTTCCTGTTCATGCATGGTACTGAGTTCACTGTAACCTATTCGTTGTTTCAGTACTTTATCGGTGGCTTGGAATAGATGCTCAAGAGAACATTGTTCTGGTATGGGAGAAAGAAAATGTTTCTTGCATTCTGGGCGTATGGGTCTGTCAAAGGGGTTCGCCCTACCTACATACGCTATTCTATCTGCACTCGCAATTTCTATATCATCGTCTTCTGAGACTTCTTCCTCCGCTTTCTCGGCTTCTCTCGCTGCTTTTTCCCTTGCGTGTATGTCTAGAATTTATTTACGAATCTTTCTGTACATGGATTCTATACAACCTTGTTTACTATGTTTACCATCAGCTATGTTGTCACTCCAATTAATCAGGACTTTCATCTCTTCTTTGTTTTTACCTGGCTGATCTTGTTCCCTTATCAAACAATTTATCAAAAACTGTAAGATCATATTTTGCGTCTCCACCTTGTTGTGTGCCATGGCCTCGTGAATACTTTCTGGTTTTTCTCCTGTTCTGATAAAATGATAAATGTTATCTAAATGTTCTCTCATATCTGGAAAAATAGTCAAATAGTTTGTAACCTGTCGTAAACTTATTGAATATAGGATCATCTGGTCTTCGCCAGGTACTGGATCATATCTGCAATCAGTAAGGTACTGTTTAAGGGCTGCGTATGTAGTTACTTTTGGCGTGCGTTGTAATGCTGCTTCTCTGAGTGTGGTTCATTTAACTTGAGGCGGGGTGATAGGGAGACCTCCTACTGCTCCTCCTGAAGTGTGATCATCAACCATTACTGGCTGTGCTGTTACTGGTGGTAATGTAGCTGGTAAAGTAGGTGTAGGTAATGTAGGTGGGTCCTGGGTTACACGTGTATTAAAAGGATTGCTAGGACCAGTGGCAGGAGCAGTGGCAGGAGAGACAGTGGGGGGAATCGTGTCTTGAACAGGGATGTGAGGATTAATATTTGGAGGAGGAGTTCTGTTTGCATATTCTGGGACAGTGTCATCTAAGTACGAAGAAAGGAAAATGTCCGCTGCGGTCTGTTTATGACGGAGTTTAGTTGGGACCAGTGGTGGCGGTAAATTACTGGGTACTTCCTGGGTCGCCTTGGGTAGGCCCTCGGCGAGGACAGGATACAGACCTGTAATAAGGGCATTTCTTTGTCTGTCTAACTGTTCTGCTCTAACTCGTTCCCCTTCTTCTAGTAGCTCTCTTTCTCTGGCTTTTTCAGATTCTTCTCTACTTTTCTCTGCTTTCCTAATTTCTTTCTCTGTTCTTCTATGCGCTTCTTTACGCCACAATTCTATGGCATCTTTCTGGGATTGTCTAGATTTCTTTTTCCATAGTGCTTCTTCTACTCTCATGATGCATTCAGCATCCCATGTCCCTGAGACAGGCCATCTATATTTCTCTTCCAGATCCCTGGTATAATCAACACATAAGTCTAAGTACAGTATGGCATCTAAGACATGTTTATGGTACATAAAATGTCCAGGAGTGTCCCTAGGCGGGACGGGAACTGCTTCTTCGAGTATCCCTTTCCTAGTTCCTGACGTAATTTCGAGAACAGCGGCATATTTGAACTCACTTGAACGTGAACACAATAAACACAGTAATGTATAGCAAACAATCATTCATACCACGACATTAAACACATTTAGAACATTTCAGACAGATACTACCTGGTACATAGAAAACACAAATTCTGAAAATCTCGAGATACAATACTAGAATACTGGATTACTAGATGCACTGCTAAAACAGTACAGACATACCGGTCTCATAAAGAGACACGTCATACCGTATCCACCTAAGTGAACATGTCTGGACCGGGTCTGTGTACCCAGACCCGTCTTGACCGGGCACAAATTAATGAACCCGTCTAGATGCGTTCCCAACAACGGTACTCACCGGGAAGCAAAACTGAAGGCCTCGGAAACTTGATACTGGACTGGACTGGACCGCTACGGCGTCTGGCTGCTACTACTGCTACGCATGCGCTTCGGAACAGGTGGGCCTCCGGATACCTCGGACCTTGCTCTCTCGGCTTGGGCTCTGGTCGGGACTCTCCGCATTCCTCACCGCCTCGTCTGGATGCCGGACCGCAGTCTCCGTCTCCTCCGTGGGCCCGAGGGAGTTAGCAGGAAAACCCGCAGGTGTGCACAGAAAGGGGTCCGTCACGGCTGTAGAAGGGGTCAGGGGCCTGCGTTACATCGCCGGCACGTGATGAAGGGGAGGGGTTCCTATTCGGGCGCCAGATTATGTGGTAAATAAAATTACCGGGACTATTTTTCTATACATTAAATGACAATAAGGATAGCTCAATAAAATGAGAGGCAGAGTCCGTGGTATCTGAGTCATACGGGCTTTAATTAAGTATCTCAAGAAACTGGACATCGGGTTCCATCACCACTAAGGTTCAGGAAGGGATATTCAACATTTTATTAACATCACACATTATATATAGTAAAACTGTATAATTGAAATGAATACAGTAGGCGTAACAAGTGAAAAGAGAGAGATAAGAACACATGGGCGTAAAAGAAGGCGTGTACTGGGGCGTACACGGAGGTGTGTACTGGAAACGTCACAGAAGTGTCATAGGTGGGTGGATGCATAGAGAAATTCTGCAGGGTCAGCAGAAACCTTTACCCTGTGTGCGTGCGCAACTGAGCATGACGTGTAACTGGGGAGAGCTGGGGGACTTGACTTTAGCTCTAGTAGAAGAGTCTTGGTGTCTGGGATGTCAGAACGACCTGCACCTATAACATATCTGGTATCTCGTGTTTGGAGGATGTGTTGTCTGAAGCTAAAGGTCTCTCGGACAGAGGCCATTCAATACTGAATGCTAGTGGGGGCATACGTGTCTTGGTGCAATGCGCGGGGGCCATGGGCCTACCATGGAGACAGGAGGACAGGGCCCTTTGCTCTGCAGCCGGGAACATGTTTACCTATTTCACTAGACTGGAATGTGTTTTTACGGAGGCTGAGCAGATAACTGTAGGCAAAATACTGTTTTGGCAGACAGGCCAGGCCGAGCCGGGCACCGCTTCGCTGGGCAGGAAGTAAGGCAGAGGTCAGGGATGCCTACCTAAACTACAGCTTTCCGAGACAGAAGAGACTCGGAGCCTCAATTAAGGGCCTGGCTCGTCCGAGCCAGAAAAACGTGGAAAACGTGTGCTTCGCGTTATTTAAAAGTGCACCATGTAAAGACGTTGGCACCATAGGCCTAAAAGCCAAATTAACGTGGTTTTCTTGGAGGACTGAATAACTGACATGTTAACGTTGGACGCAAATGCATATGCGTCTTCATGGCAGGCACGGGAAAGGAATTACACGACATACATGGAACATGGGTGCATGGATAGGGTGCGAGTGGGGGACACATTGATTACCTAAAAATTTCTATTTCCTCATGTTCTTGGATTTTTTTCCATGTAACACCTACACTTATTTGGTTATGGGTTAGCCCCATATTTACACAGTCCCTCACATGAGGAGTGGCATGTAGGGTTTCTTTTCCCTTCGCCACTGTCTCCTTTCGTGAGGACCTCCTCTTCACGTTAGGTCATGCTCACTTGTTGTTTGTGAGTTCTTCTTTCACTTTTTATCTTTTCTTTGTTCACCATTAAAAGAGGATGATGGCGTTAGTGTTTTCTATCCCTTTCTTTCTTCTTTCCTTTCTTCCTCGTTTGTCTGTTTTCCCTCTCCATATGTGGTCTCACCTTCATCCCTGGGTTTACAGACTTCATGCTACGATTGAATATTTACTGTGTATAATTTTCTCTCTCCATTGTTATTTTTTCTTTTGTTTTTAATTTCGAGAGGAAGAGGATAATATAATATCCTCAGGTTTGTACATATGTTCCTTTACACCTCTGTATCTAGCTGCTCAGCCAGTGTGAGTGTTCCGGGTAGAATGCTAGAGTGATTGACATGAATGGAATGCTTGGGGGCCTGGTGTGAGTGTTGTCAGTTGGGAGATGGGCTGATTAGCTAGTAAGCTGCTCCTGGGGCTTCTTGTTCCAGACCTCTGCTTCCTGTTATCTTAATTATGGACTTAATAAACCTACGACTTATCTCAGCTACGTCTGCCCCGGCTACTTTATTACCTGAACACGTGGACTAGCACACTACAACAATGCTTTTGTCAAAAACACCATTAGGTTTGAGCCAGCCATTTGTGACAAAATTAGTCCTGGTACAGGGAACCTGCCATCCTTGCTGATGCTGCCTCTAAAACATAGAACGTTGGGAGGCTGCTTATCTTGCCTCCAAAGGCCATCAGGAAAAGAATTACCCCATGGAAAGTGATGCACAAGTCCTCCACCGAAGGCAGAGAAGCAACGTTGTCAAGAAGAGATATATTTCCCTCAGATCTAAGTTTTGTTGCTCTGCTTTTCGTATAAGTTAACCATGAGGGCACTGTATGCAAGTTTTAGGCATAGTGCACATGGATGTTGGGGGCAATACTTAAGAGTGTTATTCTTTGGTCTCTCTTCCTCCACCTCTTCCAGGTATATATGTTGTCTTTGACTCTATTACAGCACTGCGTTGAGGAGGCGGGATTCGAGGGGACCGTTCTGTGCTGGTTCAAATCCTTTTAATCTGGATGATTTCCAGTGGTCCATATAGCTAGTTACATGCCACAAACCTGTTGCTTTGGAATGTGCGGTTCCCCAGGAATCCCCCCTATAACACCTCTTCTGCAACACATAAACCTAAAGACAAATCCAAGAGCTGGCATCCAGTGGGTGCAGGGTCTACAACTGTACAAGCGATTCTCGGCTCTTGCTTAATCCAGACGAATGTCTGCATCCCAACGAGATTTCAATGCACCATGCACTTACAAAGAAGTGGATGGACTGGAATCAGTCAAAACTCAGCACGGATAAAACCGAGACGGCTTTCCTTAATAGAACCATTCTCGGGGCCCCCAGGGACTGCGACCAGCACCTCTACTAAAGCAACAGCAACAAGCCGAGGAGTTCTGGTGAACTCCAGCCTTACCCTAAAACCACAAGGCATGGTAGGATCTGAAAGTGTATGTCTAAAGAAAATACTTCAGAAAAAACTATCTATTGTCTCGTTAGAAGCATGCAGACTCATAACTGCAGTTAATATTTCAAGATTAGAGTATGCCAATGCTGCCCCCAACGTCTCCCTAAGAATGATCCCCGCAGGCTTCAGATCACACAGAATGAAACAGCAACATTGTGTCTTCAACTCCCTGGACATACCCATGCCACCCAATTGCTTCAAAATGTACATTGGCTCCTAGGGACTCAGTGCATTCATTTCAAAACTTGATGCCTTGCATTTAAGAATATATATAACTCTTCCCCTCACTTCCTGATTAACAAGATAGAAAGATAGACACCGTCCGAAATATGAGACGAGCTCGCTCATCTCTTCATCATGTCTCTACACTGAACCGGCAGAGCGGGAGGACGCAGCTGTGCGGTGAAGGCCGCAGAAGCCTGGCGTTCTCTTCTAGATTATTTACAACCGCAATGAACCAGACCTTATTGTCTATTCAAAAATAACTTACAACGTGGCCTTTCAAGCAAACATTTCAAATCTAATCAGCTTTCTTTATAGTACTTTTTATCTGGGGCTGAATAGCGTCAAGAAAACTACGGTATGCATTCGCTTAATAAATAAACTTAACATAAGAATGTACGTTCATGCTATTGTAGATTGGAAATAAGTGTGTAGGCCTGCACTTTAGTATGCATTTCGAAGATGCATAAAAGCAGAGCTATACTGATAGCCAGGTGTACACGGTAGATCAGTTTAGTTCCATCTGTATTTAGTTTGAGCCATTTTGTCTTGGATATATTTGGGATTGCAGTAATAAGGAAATCCTAAAATGTGTGAAAAATAACACCCAGCCTTCAACATACATGGGAATAAATAATAAAGTTTCAAAACACATGTAAATGTGCTAGAGAAGTAATGTATCTTATTGCAAATGTGGCTGTGAGGAAATGGGTTCTAACATGGGAAAACTATGAGTTTTTACTTTTTTTACTTCTGATATTTGGACCTTTACTGGGTGCCGTGTGGCCTACTGTAAGCTTTATTAACATTGGGTTATTAGCTGTAGCTCACAGTGTGTGCCTTTTAATATAAAGCATAAAGCCTGTGGACAGCTATGATAAGGGGCTTGGGTAAGTTGAAGTGTACGTGCGGGTGTGTTGCAAATATTGCTTATGTGGATTATGTTGATCTTGGATTATATTAGAGTATGGAGACAAGAATCCATTTTGGATTCCTTGTGTGTGGAAGGTGAACAAGATAGAGGATATGGAAAGCCTTTAAGGCAGAAATCAGGGGCCCGATTCACACAACTAACTTAAGACAAAATCATAAACTTACTACTTTTGGTATTCACAGAAGTTAGGATGTTGTCTTAAGTTTGTCTTAAGACAAACTTAAGACAGACTTAAGACAGATTTAGGACAAAATCCTAATTTAAGTCTGTTTTAAGACAAATTTAAGAAAAAATCCCAACTTCTGTGAATACCAAAAGTAGTAAGTTTGGGATTTTGTCTTAAGCTAGTTCTGTGAATCGGGCCCGTAGCGTTTAGAACACTCCTGAAGCCCTTTGATGGATACCAGGCCCACGTGACACAAAAGAGGGAGACAGGCTGCCCTTTAAAGCATTGGGAGAGTACCTGCAGTTTCCTGCTTCATTCTTTCCCAGATGTGTTACTGCAGGCATTGGTGTTCAGTGGCGAAGTGGAAAGGCCTCTTTCTGTTTGTGCTTTTGTTTTGGGTTTCTCTGATAGAGAACTAACAGCCCTGCCCTTTTTCCGCTGAACTTTGAGTGACAAATACCCTAGGCAGACCAGTCTGAAGATAATAAACACGTCTGGAACTGCTTAACACCCAGATCCAGAAATGGTTGGCTGGAATACACATTGCTCTCTGCAAAATTATGGTAAATACTGGGTAGACACCCAGGTCAATGTGCCAATTGCACAAGGAACCACATCATGGTGGGGGTGGGAATAACTTGACCCACAGTGACACAATCCATTATTGCAGGCTTCCTTAGTGGGGGGGGGGCAACGTGGGTAAGACATCTGCAAGTAGAGGTGAAGCCTGGAAAAGGTAGGACTGCCTGCTACAAGAAGGGGATTTTTAGCTTGCGCTCCCCAGAGGAGACACCTGTCTTCTGCTGCTATCAGACCAGCTGCCTGGTCACTAAGGAGCTGTGCAAGGGACTTGGGTCTTAAAAATGAACATAACGTAGACCCCTGTAGCCCTTGTGGCATAGGGGATGGGGAGCAACCCTTCAGGGCCCCCCTAACCTTCAAGACGGCCCGTTTCAGAGCAAGTATATGTGAAACATGGGAAACTCGAGAGTGTTTCCCATCTATTTTGAGGGGAGAGGATAGGCATGTTGTGAAAATAAGTCCTGCAAATGAGCTACATTGTAGGAGCCTATAAAGAAAAGATGATCACTGCTGTGGAGAATGAACAAGCAACTGAGATCAACCAAGTCTGTGTGCTATAAAGCACCTGAAAGATTGCGCTGGTGACCGGAGTCCCCCACCAGGAAGAGAACACAGGTGCCAAGAAACAGGGGGGCAGTATTCAGAGCTGCCCGCTGAAGTCTAAGTTCTGGGGTGGCTGGACCTGGCAGAGGCTTCAGGTTCTTGAGAGTTGGTGGGCGACCAACCCATAATATCAGCAACAATCTTTGTGGTCTCTAGATCAACAGACCAAGGCAACATAATTATCAACACAGGTGATATTGGGGTCCTCTTCCCTGCAAGATAAATGCCTTAAGGCCACCTGTGAGGCCTGAAGCTGTTAATGACATGTTGAACATTATATGAAGGGGTGTTTTATGGACTGGAGAGCAAGGATGGGGTGAGGACATGAGAGGTAAGTGAGAGCTTAGTGTGGAAGGCCCCATCCTGGGCCACAGAGCCCCCAACGTTCCAAGACTTCCCTCCTCTACTTTATTATCTTTGTATTCTCTCTGCTCCTTCTTTTTCACTTATCATTGCTTAACATAGTGGCCTAATTTTCTGGAATATAACTAGGACATAAGAACAAGTCAGAGTGAATTTACTCCCTCCGGTGTAGAGTGAGTGACTAGAGCATGTTATGGGGCAGATATATCAAGAATGCGCACAGCACAGTGACTCAAACCTGCACAATGCCTTGATAAAGTATTTAGGTTCTAGTGCAAAGCTATTATGTACTGCAAACTTTCCCTCAAAGTAAGGCAAGTAAAGCTTTGCATTGGTATGCATCACTTTGCGTCATGGGGAGGTGAAATTGGTGGTACAGAAGCGATCCCACGGTGTTTGACACAACATTCTACCAACTAAATGTGGGAGTCATGGCTTTGCACCAAAAAATAATGCCTCCTTGAGACAGGCTGCCGTGCTTAATTTGTGCCAGCGGTTTCCGGTGCTTAGCACCAGCACCTATTTAATATGGCGTGGATTTTTGACTTTTTTTCCCCTGTGCTATAGGCCCAATAATTACAAAAAATAAATGCACCTACCTGTTCTGTCCTCCTTCGGTTCGGAAGCATATCTGCCTGGTATGTCGGGAGAATGCCCCACCCAGATCCAGGCATGATGACTGCATCACATTAGTGATGTCAGTAGTTCGCGCCTGCTGAGCATGTCACTCCAATTGGTTGAGGGCCGGGTGGGCTAACGGTTGCCGTGAGCTGAGGTCGAGGTAGGCTGGTTCCTGGAAAGTTCAGGTGTGGTAAATTAAATATTACCCTGTCATAATTTCTATACTTAAACAAAGGGTCATGCATATAATGAGAGGCAGAGTCCGTGGTGTCCGATTCAAAAGGGCTTTATTTCAGTAACTCGAGTTAAGGGAGAATCGGGTTCCATCACCACTAAGGTTCAGGAAGGGTCTTCTAAACTTTATTCACAGAGTACAATATTTATACATTGCATTTTTATAGAGAGGAGGAGGGCTCCAGGCAGAGCAAGAGAAAGAGAGAGATAAGAGCATGTGGGCGTGCAAGAGGGCATACATGTAGGCATTCACTTGAGGAGTCATAGATGAGTCATAGGTGGGTGGATACATGGAGGGGTCACATGGCAAGCTGGAACCTTTGCCCTACATGTGTGCGCAACTTGGTCATGACGTGCAATTGACGTGTAACTGGGGGAAACTGGGGGGAGCTGACTTTCAGTCTAGTAGAGAAGCCTTCAGTGTCAGGACGACCTGCACGTCTGGTATTATCTGATATCTTAAGTTTGGAGGATGTATTGTCTGAAGTAAAGGTCGCTCAAGCAAAGGATGCTCATCACCAAGAGCCAGTGTGGGCATATAGTTCTTCGTTCATTGCGTGGGGGCTTTGGGATTTCTATGGATGCGAGCTCTATAAATCACTTAAACGGAGACAGAAAGGCTAGGCCCTATATCTGCAGACGGGTTCTGTTTACCTTCTTCACTAGGCAGGAATGTGATTATATGGAGCAAGCAGATAACTGTGTGCAAAATACTGTCTTGGCACCCTGGGCTGGGCCCCTTTCGGCTGAGCCAGAAGTATGCAAGAGGTCAGGGATACGTAGCTGAGCTGCAGCTTTCAGAGTGTCTGGAGGCATGAAAATTCAATTCGGGTCCTGGCTCAGGCTGAGCCACAAAACAGGTTCATCTCGATATTAAGCGTGCACAATGCAAAAACATTGGCAACATAGGCCTCAATGCGAAATTAAGGTTTCTCTTATGGAAGACTTGGTAACTGACATCCTAATGTGGGACGGAAATGCCGAGGCATCATTATTGCAGGCCTGAGAGGGAAGATGCATGGGAGACATGCACATACACTAAACGTGGGGTACAAGCAGGGGCACATTGACCATGTAAAATTTCATTTTCCTCATTCCCTCCTTGTCCCCTACTGTACCTTTCAGGACATATCTATATTCATGAGACCGTATATCTGATCATACAGCATCATTTGTTCATCTTTTTTCTTTTGTATACGTGGATGGGGAATACAGGCAGTGGCACACAGGCCGCAAATCGCCGGGCCACACTGCAGACAGAGACAGCAGCCGAATATCATGAGCAGTATCATTCCTAGGAACGACAACACTTTCCATCCCCATGCCGATATTACACCCCAGAGCCAACCGGACCAAGTCCATGTGCCTGGGTCTGGATGTATCTCGTGAGCTATCTTGTGAAGCCTTGTTATTGCTGCGTACACAGATGGCGCGCTATTTGGAATAAACACGCCACAACTGGAGCCGATCACTCTACAAGCCCCGCCCCTATCTGCCAAGATGACGTCAAGAACAAGACGATTCTGAAGAACAACAAGTCGCATGGCAGACTGCTCCTGGGTCAAGTTCATCAGGGCAGATGCAGTCTCATTCACAACTGCTTCCAGAGTTCTTGTTAACCTGCGTATGAGTCTACTGTTTTGGACGGGACCTATGAAGAAAAAGTATCCTCTAATGAAATCTGTATATTGCTCCCAAGCTGTCTCAGTCTGATCAACCACTGGGGAATCGGTCTCCCTCCTGTGTCTAACATGCTCTAGTCGTGAATCTCGATGATAATGGGATGGGGCTAGAAAGACAGGTGGCAGCAGGAACGCTATATAACATGTCCCACCCCAGTCTAAGGGCAGATGTACATAGGCTGTCTGACCGCAAATGAAATAGGTATGGCGAGATGCTTTGAAAGAAGACTTTCCTTTGTCAGTAAACTCGACTACAGCATTACACTTGCTGTGTCCCATATGTACTGATCCTTTCTTTCCAACGCACAATTCACCTTTTACTGGTAGGACTGATATAAACGGTGGACCTGTATTTTGCTCGGGCTGAACATTCAAAATCATAAAGTTAAGGGAAGCATTTCCTTGCTCGTACACTTCATTTTCTAGATCGGTCCCCTTCCTTTGGGGAAGACCGTTTTTGTCTGGAGAACATGCCTCATTCATTACTGTATTCAAATTTCCCCATATCCAGACACCCTGGGAAACTGCGGACTTTCTGTCTAGTGATGACATTAAAGCAAACCATGCTCCGCACAAACCATTGTGCGAGAACGGAAAAGGGAAGAGGGGCAGAACTCCCTTCGTTTTCTGATAAGGTGGGAGTCGGCCACACACCCAGCAATCTGTTACATTACTGGCCTGATGAGAATGGTGCAACATTCGAATAAAAGTATTGTTGTGCAGGGCTAGTCGATATGACAGTTCGTGGGGTGGCAGATCACTAAATGTATGCTCTGCTGTGTCATTAATGGAAAAGTGTATATGTGAGGAAATAGGAGGAAAGAAAACATGTAGTGTCAAGCTGATACATATTATAGTGATGCACAGAAGAGACTTAAACATCAGAGTTACTATACATCTACTGCGTAATATCTTGCAGTATTTTTCTTTCATTTCTCTCTTCTTACTATTCTGGTCTACGATCTTATACATGTCAGGAACCTGTCTAACCGATTCACCACCTAGTGGACTTAAACAATTAAACGCTGTCTGACTTACTAGATCGTAACTTGGACCTATACTCTTGCTGCAGAGTCTTTTCTAGCAAAGGGGGCTTAAAGTCTGTACTGTCTTTTGTCTTTATCAAAGTTCCAGAATCTCCAAAGTATTTTTTACAATGGTGGGCGTGAAGCAATCCTTTTCTTCCTTCGACCTTGATGGCTGTCCTCGTGGTGAGCAATACTAATTTCGGTGTCTTCCAGCGCGGCTCAAGGGGGCTTGATCAATCAAAGTTCCGCACAAAAACAAAATCTCCAGGGACTATGGCATGCTCCTTGACCTGGGTGTTGTCAGGGAAGGCGGCGGCAACCTGTGAACGACAAGAGAGTAGTGCAGACATCAAGGAAGCCAGGTAATCGGTCAGCATGTTACTGTCAACATCACTTATTTTCTTAGGCATAGGCGTACCCCACATATTCGGTGGTCTACCAAAAACCACTTCATAAGGAGATAGGCCTGTTCTGGAATGGGCTACCATGCGCATGTAAAAGAGGGCAACCGGCAAGGCTACCATCCAATCCATGCCTTTTTCTGCACAAATCTTCGCTAATCTCGTCTTAAGTGTCTGATTATGGCGCTCTACGAGTCCTGCTGCTTCAGGGTGTCGTACACAATGAAACTTCCATTGATATCCTAACAGAAGGGACACTTGTTTCATTAATTCAGAAGAAAAGGGCTGACCATTTTATGAGTACACGACACGGGGCAATCCATATCTGGGGAAGAATTCACGCACCAATTGCCTGGCGGCGGTCACAGCAGTGTAATCTGGGACTGGGTACGCTTCTGTCCATCTAGATATTGCACACATAACTACCAGGACATACTTGTAACCTCTACATCTGTCCATCTGGATATAATCCATCTGGAGGACCTCAAAAGGATGGTCAGGAGGATGAAATCCGCCTTGTTCCACCGGGATGCCTTTACCTGGATTGAACTGGCAACAGATCATACATGTACGTACTTTCTGTTTCGCTGCTGCACGCAGGTGCTTGTTAAACCAGATATTCTGTAAGCTGTCTATCATGGCCTTTTCTCCCAAGTGTGCTGGACTATGTGCTGTGTTTATGATCATTGTACCATAGAGTCTGGAAGGAACCATGTAGCTTTGCCCTTTGTCATCCAACCTTGGTCAGTCTGGACCCCTCCTTGTTCAGTCCATTTCTTTATTTCATCTGAAGTGGCATGTGTCTGTATGTCGAGTACATCTTGAGAAGGATCCCTGACTCTCATACTTTTTGTCAGTAATGGTACCTCTGTCTTTGTTGTGTCTGCTGGTGTCTGAGCTGTAAGTTTAGCTGTTCGGTCTGCCAGGTCATTACCCTGGGAAATGGTGTCTGTAACTTTGGTGTGTGCTTTGCATTTCAGGATTGCTATGGCTGCAGGTAAATGTATTGCTTCTAACAGGGCTTGAATAAGCTGGCCATGCTGAATTTTGGCACCATGAGAGGTCAAGAAACCTCTCTCCCTCCATAAAACTCCAAAGTCATGAACAATGCCGAATGCATACTGTGAATCTGTATAAATGTTCACTTTCAAGTTCCTAGCTCTTATGCAGGCTTGTGTCAGAACGATGAGCTCTGCTGCTTGTGCTGACAATGTGTCTATTCTTTGTGTCTCGATGACTTCAGTATCAGTGGTCACGGCATATGCTGCCACTAACTCTCCTGTGCTTGTTCTCATGCATGATCCATCTACATAGAGTGTCAGGTCAGGGTCTGGCAGTGCAATATCTGTCAGGTCTTGTCTTGGTTTCGTCACTGTATTCATTATTTCTACACAATCATGTGATGCGGTGTCTACTGTACTTGAGGGCAAAAGTGTAGCAGGGTTAAGAATATTGCATCGTCTGATCTCTACGTGTGGCTGAAATAACGTCAGTTCATATCCTGTCAGTCTCGCTTCAGTCAAGTGTTGTGTCTGTGTCCTGTTCAAGAGAACTTCCACTGCGTGTGGAACCTGTACTGTCAGGGGGTGTCCCAGCACTATGGAGTCACTTTGTCTTATGGCTAGGGCTGTTGCTGCAACTGATTTCAGGCACGCAGGCAGAGCCTTTGCCACTGGATCCAGTGTACTAGAAAAATAAGCGCAAGGCTTGTGTTTTCCTGCTTGATCTTGTGTGAGGACAGATAATGCTGTTCCATCTTTTTCAGTTACGAAAAGCGTAAAGGGTTTGCTGTAACAAGGAGTCGCTAAAACTGGCGCTTGACATAAGGCTCTTTTTAATTCTTCAAATGCCAAGGTATGTTCTTGTGTCCAAGGGAGGACAGTCGAAGACGCTGTTTCCTGTGTTGTCAACTGTATGAGTGGTTTGGCTAGATAGGCATACTGGGGAATCCATTGTCTGCAGTATGAAGTGAGGCCAATGAAGGCCCGCACTTCCTTTTGTGTCTTGGGCTGTGAAAGGTTAGCAATTAACTGAATACGTTCTTGTGTCAGCTGTCTACCCCTCTTGGACAGCAAGTGTCCAAGGTACACCACTTGCTGTGCACAGAATTGCAACTTTGAAGGGGACACTTTGTACCCCTTGTCTGCCAGAAAGTGTAGAACTGTCAGTGATGCATTTTTGCAGTCTGGCTCTGAACGTGCAGTAATTAGGATGTCGTCTACGTACTGGAGCAGTGCAGTGTTGGTAGGCATATGAATACTGTCCAGCTGTCTTTTTAATGCTTGGCTGTAAATGCTAGGACTCTCTGTAAAAACTTGGGGAGCTCTCGTAAATTTAAAGCTGCGTCCATTTAAACTGAATCCGAAAAGGTACTGACTATCTGGATGAATTGGAACACTAAAGAAAGCATTCTTCAAGTCAATAACAGTAAAGAACGTTGCCTCAGAATCAATAGCAGTCAGTAATGAAGAAATGTCTGGGACCACTGGGTATTGAGGGACTATACATTTGTTCAATTCTCGAAGGTCAACAACTTGTCTGTAAACTGGTGGTGCATTAGGGTCTGTTCGTTTAAGAATAGGGATGACAGGTGAGTTACATACATTCGAGTCAGTCTCCAATACCACCCCTTGTGCAATGAGTTCGTCAACAATTTTCAATAGGGCCACTACGGCTTCAGGTGGTAACTTGTATTGTCTGATACGTGGTAGTACTACTCCTACTTTGAGAGTGACATGGTGTGGTGTAATGTTCATGTAACCTACGTCAGTCGGACCTTGTGCCCATAGGTGCTGTGGTACATTCTGGAGTCTGTGGTCAAAATCTCTCAACACATAATGTCCCTTAAAATCACGTAAGAACAGTCGCACTCCTTCCGGAGAACAACATATAACTGCTCCTAGTTCTTTTAATGTCTTTATACCAAGTAAGTTTTCTGGACATGACTTAGTAAGTAGCAAGTCTGTGGTGCGTGACAATGGACCGACCCCTAGGGAAATTGGTTTCAATACTTCATTAACAATAGGCTTTCCTGAAAATCCCAGGGAAACATTCTGTGAGCCTGAGAGGGGTGCCCCTGGAACCTCGTCATGACTGATGGTAGTTCTGCACGCCCCTGTGTCAATCAGAAATTTTCTGTCCTTTCCCAATACACGACTATTTACATAGGGACCCTCTTGATCTACAGGAACCTCAATAAGGGGCAAGCCAACTTCCCTCTCAAGGCTGTTTTATGAGAACTGTTGGTATTCTGGATAGTCTGACTGCGTGTACTGTAACATTTGTTGTGTGGCATGAACAGGTGGTGGTGGGGGTGGGAAATTTGCTACTGTCTGTTGTGTGTTCTGTGGGGTGCTATTCTGCCTAGGAGGATGTGGTCGTTCCTTTGTCTTGCCTGTAGCTATATTGTGTTTCAGGACAGCACAATCTTTTACAAAATGACCTGGCTGTTTGCAATAATTACAGTTCCCTTTAGCAGGTATCTGCCATTTCTGTTCGTATTTGCTGGTACCGTTTGGGCAACCAGCACCTTCATTTGTGTCTCTTTCATGCGTCTCTTTTCATGATCCTGTTCTTCTCTAATCCTATTCTGGTGATACTGTAGCATTTGTAACATTTGCGAAGGGCTGTTTGCTTGCCAAGTACTCTCAACCTTCAGTACTCTATTCTTGATCTGGGGTAAGGAATTCTCTACTAATTTGCTCACGAAAAGATGTGGATATGATTCACTACTGGGCTTAAGGCCACTATTAATAGAAAAGCATTTCTCGAATCTGGAATAGAAATCACTTGTGTCCTCGTCTTGTTTCTGTTTACAGGCCGAAATAGCATCCCAATCTTCCTTTTTCGTAATCAATAATCTCGGCAAAACCTGTATCAGGAGTTCATGTAGTTCTTTAGCTTTGTCCCCAATACCAACCCCAGGGAGCCTGGCTTTATCCTCTGTTTCCAATTCTGTCCAACTTAACTTTTTCTCTCCCGCCTCCCAGTCTTTTTCCTTAAGCTTTTCATAAATACCTGCAGGCAACAGTACTTTCAGTAGTTTCAGAATGTCAGCGTACGTATAATCTCCTATGCGGAGAATGTCTTTTAATTCACGGTGAAACCCCCCCGGGTCTTTATCATGGCAGGGCAGCATCTTTTTCATTTCCAGTATTTCTAATTTCGTTAAGGGGGTGTAAACATACACTCGTTGAAGCTCACCGGTTGCAGTTTTAACGGGATGTACCTCTCCTAGGGGGTTCTGTCTGTCTATGTATAGGTGCTTTCTGTCGCTGTGTGGGGCGGGAAGCATGCATGTGGTCAGAGAATGTAAGTACTTATGTCGTTGATCCAGAATAACATTAATTAAATCAGTACCTAGGCCTGTCCATCTTTCTAGGAGTATGTCGTCCAGTAATTTATACAATGGACCAGGATCAGAATATTAACTCTCATACAACGTTATCAAATGTTGAACCATGTAAATACCAGCCAAACGCTGTTCGTTCGGCGGAAGACTCAAGAAAGTCTGGCCCACTATATCATTGCTATATATATTGGAATTGGACACCCACTGGACGGCTGACCGGACCAACTCCTTTTCGTGTGGGGTGTGGGATCGCTCGCTCTCTACCCGTCGTTTCAGTGCTTTTTCAGTTGCTTGGAATAGATTTTCAAGGGAATATCTTTCTCTTATAGCTTGTCCCTGTTTGCGGTAGTCGAGGCACTTGGGCCTGTCAAACTGTCGTGCTTTGCCTACATAATTCATTTTGTCCTTTGGCTCTTTTTCCACTTCTAACTCTTCCGTTGATGACTCACTCTTCTCGTCAGACCATACTCTGTGTATTTCTAATATTTCCTTTCGTATTTTCTTGTACATGCTATCTGTCTGTCCCTGTTTATCATGCCGACCGGCATCTATGTGATCACTCCATTCTATCAAACCACGCTCTACATCCTCGTCTCCTTTGTCTTGTTCCCTGATCAGGCAGTTAATCATAAAACGGAGAATGTAGTTCTTAACCTCTACCTTTCTGTGTTCCATGGCCTGTTCTATACTCTCGGGTCCCTCCCCTGTCCTAATGAAACGGTATATGTTATCTAGGTGTTCCTTCATGTCTGGTAATGTGACCAAATAGTCGACGGCTTTTCTTAATCTTAGTGAAATCACGAGCATTGAACCCTTTCCTGGTACTGGATCGTATATACAACGTGGAATTGCTACATCTACAGAAAGCTTAAATGGCGTTGATGGCGGTTGTGGCGTTCGTGGCGTTGGCAGTGGCCCCCCTCCCCCTACCGCCCCTGGGCCTACGTCGTCTTTCACGGTCTGCTGGAGCTGTAGGAGCTGAGCCGCTGATGGGGGCGGAGGGAAATCTGCGTTTACGTAGTCCGGTGCGGGCTCTTCTAGATAGGAGGAAATAAAAGCCTCTGATGCTGTCGGCTTTGTCTATGTACTCTAAATGGTACAGGTGGTGGCGTATGCGACCTACGCGGTGTTTCTGAGGGGGTCACTCTAGCTAGTTCTTCTGAGAGGACGGGATAAATACCAGCAACGATGGCATTTCTTTCTCTATCAGCCTGTTCTGCCTTGACCCGTTCCCCCTCCTCCCGTAGTTCTTTTTCTTTGGCTTTTTCCGCTGCTTGTTTACTTCTCTCTGCTTGGTGGAATTCTTTCTCTGCTCTCCTATGTGCTTCTTTACGCCATAACTCGATGGCATCTTTCTGTGAGGGTCTTACTTTCCTTTTCCATAACGCTTCCTCTACTCTCATAATACATTCAGAATCCCATGTTCCTGAGGCAGGCCATCTGTACTTCTCCTCTAAATCCTTCGTGTAACCTACCCATAAGTCTAAAAACAATATGGCATCTAGCCCGTGCTTATTATACATGTAATGACCAGGTGTGTCTCTAGGCGGGACGGGAACTGACTCTTCGAGTATTCCTTATCTGGTCCCTATCTGATGTAATTTCGAAAACAGTGGCATGTTGACACTAATTTAACGAAAACACAATACACACTAAAATCGACTGACTGAAACAACCATTCACACTACAGCACTAAAACACTAAAACAGATACAGTTTAACTGATACACGGAGAAAGACATGAACTTGAAAACAGTTAACTTTATGCACTGGAATACAGTACAACCATACCGGTCTCATAAAGAGACACGTCTTTACCGTTCCCACCGAAATGGACCCGTCTTTACCGTGTCTGTGTGAACGGACACGTCTTTACCGAGCTTAAATAAATGAACCCGTCTTGAATCTTTATGCGTTCCCAATAGCGGTACTCACTGGGAAGCAGAACTTGAAGGCCTCGGAAACTTGATACTGCGGGAACTTGATACTGTGCATGCGCCTCGGAACAGGTGGGCCTCTGGAAACCTCGGACCTTGCTCTCTCACGGCTTGGGCTCTGGTTGGGATGATCCGCGATCCTCACCGCCTCGTGTGGATGCCTGGTCGCAGTCCGTCTCCTCCGTGGGCCTGAGGGAGTAAGCAGGAAGTCCCGCTGGCGTGTACACTTTGAAGTCCATCACGGCTGTAGAAGGGGGCAAGGGCTGGACCTACATCGCCGGCGCGTGGGGAAGGGGATTTGTCCCTATTCGGGCGCCAGAATTATGTGGTAATTTAAATATTACCCTGTCATAATTTCTATACTTAAACAAAGGGTCATGCATATAATGAGAGGCAGAGTCCGTGGTGTCCGATTCAAAAGGGCTTTATTTCAGTAACTCGAGTTAAGGGAGAATCGGGTTCCATCACCACTAAGGTTCAGGAAGGGTCTTCTAAACTTTATTCATAGAGTACAATATTTATACATTGCATTTCATAGAGAGGAGGAGTGTTCCAGGCAGAGCAAGAGAAAGAGAGAGATAAGAGCATGTGGGCGTGCAAGAGGGCGTACATGTAGGCGTTCACTTGAGGAGTCATAGATGAGTCATAGGTGGGTGGATACATGGAGGGGTCACATGGCAAGCTGGAACCTATGCCCTACATGTGTGCGCAACTTGGTCATGACGTGCAATTGACGTGTAACTGGGGGAAACTGGGGGGAGCTGACTTTCGGTCTAGTAGAGAAGCCTTCAGTGTCAGGACGACCTGCACGTCTGGTATTATCTGATATCTTAAGTTCGGAGGATGTATTGTCTGAAGTAAAGGTCGCTCAAGCAAAGGATGCTCATCACCAAGAGCCAGTGTGGGTATATAGTTCTTCGTTCATTGCGTGGGGGCTTTGGGCTTTCTATGGATGCGAGCTCTATAAATCACTTAAACTGAGACAGAAAGGCTAGGCCCTATCTCTGCAGACGTGTTCTGTTTACCTTCTTCACTAGGCAGGAATGTGATTCTATGGAGCAAGCAGATAACTGTGTGCAAAATACTGTCTTGGCACCCTGGGCTGGGCCCCTTTCGGCTGAGCCTGAAGTATGCAAGAGGTCAGGGATACGTAGCTGAGCTGCAGCTTTCAGAGTGTCTGGAGGCATGAAAATTCAATTCGGGTCCTGGCTCAGGCTGAGCCACAAAACGGGTTCATCTCGATATTAAACGTGCACAATGCAAACACATTGGCAACATAGGCCTCAATGCGAAATTAACGTTTCTCTTATGGAAGACTTGGTAACTGACATCCTAATGTGGGACGGAAATGCAGAGGCATCATTATTGCAGGCCTGAGAGGGAAGATGCATGGGAGACATGCACATACACTAAACGTGGGGTACAAGCAGGGGACACATTGACCATGTAAAATGTCATTTTCCTCACAGGTCCGTCTCAGCCTCAGGACAAACAATGTGACGTCGAACGTTTTGAACGTTTTGATTTGCGACAGGTATTGTAGTAGACTCTATTTATTATTATAGTGCCAATGAGTTTGAGAGCTAGGGTTGCTCTAACACTGTGTACACAAAAATAAACACTGAGGGGCAGATTTGCAAGCCGCTTGCGCCACTTTTGCGTCAATTCTAACATGGGAAAAGAGACGCAAAAGTGGCGCAAGGGACTTGTAAATCTGCCCCGAGTTGGCTACCAATAATCTTATGTAAGTGGTAGCAGCACAATCTTCAGATCACGGCTTGCAGTTCTGATTGGGGTAGCTCCCCTTTCATTCTTTCAAGGCAGATGCGTTCAGTTTAGTACTAATAAAAAATGCTATTCAGAGAGTTATGAAATTTGTAAACTACATTATATAAGATATATTCTTATTTGCCAATGGAATAGCTTAGTAGTTTTTCTCCGCTCTGGCTGCAGGTCACAGGTTCTTGTGAGGGCAAAAATCGAGTGAAGGAGGTGGGACTAGATGATTGCGTAAAATCGGTCAACTGTTGTGGATCGGAGGAATTGAAAAGTGCGTAGCTTACTGTTTTAACAGCTTCCACGACGCAATAAACAGAATCCAGCTAAAGCGTGACAAAAATGATTAATTTTTACTTTTGCACGGTAATCCTCGGGGCATTGCCTTGCCCATCAAAACACAGCGCGGTGTCAGTTCTCGCCTCGGTGTGCATAGCACTACTGCACTGCACTGTATAAAAAAACTGCTGAAACACACCAGCACCAAACATGCTGTGCTGCTTGAGAGGGGCAGCAACAGGGAGCACATCACTGGGTAGGGGTAGCACTGCAGGCATGGTAGGCCCAGCTGAAACGCAGAGGCCTGCCCTACCTTTCAGAAGATCGGCGCATGACAAACAACAATGAATGACTGGGTGTGACCAGACCAGCCAACATTACATGATTTAATTTACACTGCACATTGTACGTGCTGCGTTGCTTGCACCCCTGCGTGGTTTTCATGGTAGGGCTGGGCGGGTGTATTGATCATACAGACTGCTGTTGAAGTCTTGAGGCACTGGAACAGACTGTACCCTTGTGGTAACACCAACAGGGCACCCATTGTTTCTCAGAGATCAGCCTTAAAGCACTATATGCTCTGCGAGGCTCTGTCCGTGACTTGACACATACCCATTGTTCTTCGCACAGCCCTGGTCTGCAGCGGACTGCAACAACGCATCTTTGGCTGAAGTGCTGCATTGCGCTATTTTCTTTATATTTACATTTATATATATATATATATATATATATATATATATATATATATATATATATATATATATATATATATATATATATATATATATATATATATATATATATATATATATATATATATATATATATATATATATATATATTACTTTTGTTTCTTCTTCCCACGATTCCCGCAGATGAAGACACGGCACAGCAACAGGTTAGATTTCACAGATTTAATTACACACCTTGTGCAAAAACGGACGGTCTACGCGTTTCGGCTCCTTGCCTTAGAGTCCTCGAGTCTAGACCTCATTTTAAGGTAGTGCTATGTGTAAGTACCCTCTTCCCTTTCCATGGTCATCTAGACCAGCAACCCTGCACAGTGTTTCTAGGCCTGCACATACTTGTGGCCATTTTGCATTTTCAAATTACCGTGAAGTACTCATATTCAATCATATATATATATGAATCCACCATACCACTCCAATTAAGAAGAAGGCACGTACTCGAGGAAGTCAGGATTGGCTTTTTTTAATGTCTCGGGTCTCGCTCGACCCCCTGGCAAGAGAGACGTGTTTTGCCTTCACAGAAGGCTTTCTCAATCTAAATGGCGCCAAACTCATTTGAATATAAATAGTCATTCCCCCCTGAAGGTAATGGTAAACATAAAAGAAATACTGATATGTTTAAAGCATGAATTGTCAAAAAGCTTTCAGCAATGTAAATATACACATTTTTCAAGCACCCTATCGAAGAATGCGACTGGTGAAATACCACAATGAAATTACAAAAAAAATATACAACGCAATGTGCGGTAAATGGTAACAAATTGTAGCATAATGTACCACCAGATTGTGTAATTCCTGAAATAAACATACTGCATGCCAGCCTAATGGGTGAACAGATAACCTGTTTTAAGAATGGCGCCAACCTCTCTGAAAAGTAAGCCCTTCATACAACAAATAATGAAATCCAAATGTAAAAAGTCATGCTGCAATTGTCCCACACACTTTAAAACCGAGCCGGCAGTATTAGTTCTGTAATTAATAGGTCCCTTGGCTCTTTGACCTGTGAGCTGGAAATGCAGAAAATATATTGCTGTGTGCCTGGATGCAATCACTTCGATATCTCAGTTTCAACACAAACGGCCGTGAGATTGAGGTGAATGTCTTTACACCGCTGAGTCAATTAACATGTGTGCACAGTCACAGCTTAAATGCCAGCCTCCCGGTGAACACTGTTAACCCCGAAAGGACTACCTCTCCCATAATGCTGCTCGGCCGTTCCTCACATATATTAGGGCATCCTTCCAAACATCCGCAAACAGCCTTAACTATAACAAAATCAGGACACTTCAGTATATTTAAATAGCAGCAGGTAGAGTCATTTACCCGAGAATTGTCCCGCTGTTGGTGGGAACTAGCAGCACTAAATAAATGTTTGAAAAATGGGCATAAACACAAAGCGGAAGTAGATCCGAGAATGAAAAAAATACTGATGCCGAACACTCCTCACCGCTTCCATGTAGGCGTCCGCAGTGCCCAGTCACCAGAGGATGCCAGTATTCCAAGTAGGGCTTTTCTAGACTGGGAAAACAACGGACCCCAAGCTGGCAGTTGGCAAAACCGCCGGCGACAGGATCCTCATCTCCCAACTGCTGTCATCCCGAATTGTCCTCCTGGCACGGACTCTGGGGGCTCTACCTTTAGCATTCCCATGCTGCTCATAAACAAGATTCGGTCAAGATGTAGAGTCACAAGCTGACTGGTGTTACGTGGATAGCGTTGAACCGCAGCCGCTGTAATTTGATGAATCCACCATACCACTCCAATTAAGAAGAAGGCACGTACTCGAGGAAGTATATATATATATATATATTTCTGTTGTTTGATGATCTTAAGAGCTCTCTGAGACATGGTCGAGCCCACCCTGACTTCTAGGCGTCAGGGTGTCCCGAAGATGAAGCATGACACCACTAGGTTGTGTGAGGGATTATAATACAAAAGGAGTTGCCTCCTTTCTCACCTACTGATGATGAACTATTCTGAGCTTCACGTAGGGACATTCCACCAATATCAACTTGGGGTTAATCATTGAAGTTATCCGGGGCCGCCGGACGTACAACTAGGGGAGTACTTTTTGTGCAATAGTGTTAACACACTGAAGGGAGCACTCCCCTCGCGAGTTCCTCTCAGCCCTCTAAGACGTGAGAAACACATGTCACTTCATAAGTGTTAGTAGTTTAGAGCACCGCACAGCTGTGGGGTGTCCCATAAACAAAGGGGTTCATAAATTGAACCCAAATATATACCCATATATTGGTGTACTCCTGTGGGTCGGACCGCCTCTCTGTGGCCTTCCCGTTTTTATTGCTTATACCTCTCTCCAGTCTTGCTCACTCCAAAATTATATATATAGGGCCTACTAAAATAAACATGAATACATTGGGATAACTTACTGCATCTGAGTCCCTAGGCCTAGGGTACTCAGATGAGATTGCATCAGCCATTTTGGCTGGCCCTTCACTGTTACTAGACACTAATCTTAGTCAAAGTTTGAATCAAACACAGAACTGGGATAAACTTAAGGAAATAAAACAAGCCCAGATGAAAATCTTACTCCAAGGGGCAACTGTAACTGAATAGCTTCGGGGCAATGCTGCACCAAGGGGCCTTCTGATTACGAATGCCGAAGAATATTCTTGGATGACCAACAGTTTAAAAAGGAATGGCCGCTGATCGCATGGTGATGTACACACAAATTGCTGATCTTTATCATCAATATGGCAAAACGCCTCTCAGAAGCTATTTTGGTCAAGATAAAAACCAGTGAAGACGCACTTATGACCGAAATAAAGATCACACTCTATAAGAAAAAACTAAATGAAGTGAAGAAGGAGATAGACGAACACAAGGACTTTCTAATGCAAAGTAAAGTTAACAAGTTGCAAAAAGATCTTTAAAAATGTCCCCATGAAAAAGTGTACCCGTACATTAATCAATCAATCAATCACAGCATTTGTAAAGCGCACTACTCACCCGGGAGGGTCTCAAGGCGCTGGGGGAGAGGGGTATGTTACTGCTCGAACAGCCAGGTCTTGAGCTGCTTCCTGAAGGAGAGATGGTCTTGGGTTCGCCGAAGGTGGGTGGGGATGGAGTTCCAAGTCTTGGCTGCCAGGTAGGAGAAGGATCTTCCTCTGGCGGTGGCTCTGCGGATGCGTGGTACTGTGGCGAGTGCGTGGCTGGTCGATCGTAGCTGGTGGGTGGGCGTGTAGAAGATGACTATAAATGCCGGGAGAATTCTGAGTCGGGTTCATCTTACCAGGGTGATTCAAGCAATTCAGAGTCAGAGAATGAAGGTTGGTCAAGTGACGGTTGAAACAAAAGTTGGGGAGGGAGGTCTAGGAGACCGAGATAGGGGAACTACAACCAAGGCTACCAACCATCCCAGATGTACCCCTGGCCGGGTCCGTTTGGTCCAGTTCCATTCTAGGGACTACCACCTGTCCACGGACCACCACATTACCAAACAAACCCCTTCTTCCAAACAAATTACATTCAGAACCATTTTTTAGGACTGGGTGGAAGAAGGGGCAGACGAGGCAGTAAGAACAACTTCAACAAACAAGTGCAATGGGAAGACAGCAACACACCGGTGAGCACTCGCAGTATGACGAAGGGACCAACGACAGCACAAGCACAACATGTGACTAGTGGTGAACCTGACAGATTGCACTTTGAGCACGGATGAGTCCACTGTCCTCAATAAGGGACTTGGGTTTGTGCCACCCGCATACCTGGACAAATCCAGATATGCTGCAAAATGAGCGAATTCATCTGAAAAATACGAATAAAAACATTTTTCATGAACAAAGAACCGCAGACGGTCGATCAAAACCACAGACGGTTGATCAAAACCACAGCACTCTATGTCCAAAATCGACCTTTTGCCTGCCCTCATCATTAATGCCCCCGAGGTGATCGCCTTTGAGGAAAGTGTATCCAAGGAGATTGAGGACTTACCCATGAGGACCGGCACTTACGACAACCTTAACAAAAGAGAGAGGGAGGCCTTGAAGTCTTTAAGCTTGAGGACTGACATCATCATAAAACCAGCGGACAAAGGAGGAGCAACAGTAATACAGAGCTTCACCTTACACAGAACAGCGTGTATGAATCTACTGGCAGACACCAGGTACTACAAGCCAATCATGAGAGACCCAACAACATGGCTCAGGAAAACCATAAGTACCCTAACAACAGAAGCACTGGCACAGGAATGGATAACTAAAAAAGAACACACATTTTTGAATCCAGATGATCCTCGAATACCGGTATTCTACACGATACCGAAAATTCATAAGGGCAAAATACCACCGCCAGGGAGACCCATTGTGTCCGGGATTGGTTCCCTCCTGGAACCTCTTTCAAAATACACCGACTGGTTCCTCCATCCTTTGGCGACCGTTATTAAGTCATACGTACCAGACACCTACCACCTGCTTAACTTACTAGCAGACGTCACGTAGGACCCCACCTTCAACATCTTGGTGTGCCTGGATGGTGAAGCACTCTATACGAGTATCCTACAAGAAGAGAGCATCCAGGTCATAGAGAATCTTCTCGAACTGGAGGATTGGAATTGGGACGCCCCTGCTAGCTGGGTCATCACATTGATGCGCCACGCTCTCACTGAAAACTTTTTCAGGTTTCAGGACTAGCTGTTCTCACAGGTCCACAGTACTTCAATGGGCAGCATGTTTGCGCCCAGCATAGCGTGCATGTATCTGTGCCAACTAGAAGACCAACATGTCTGTCCCCTTAACCCATACTTCATCAACATCAGGAAGTGGTGGCACTACATAGATGACATCCTGGTTATATAAGAAGGTGACACTACCACTTTAAACAACTCCTTTGAGTGGATAAACCAACTCAATCCACATTTGAAGTTCACCATGACTTACAACAAAGAGCAGGTGTCCTTCCTAGATGTAAACATCTCAGCCAGAGGGGGGACTCTTTCCAGCTCACTCTATACAAAACCTACTGACATAAACAGCCTACTGCACTTTGAGAGTGCGTACCCACGTGCCCTCAGAGAAAACCTTCCTGTAGGTCAGTTTTTGCGCATTCGCAGAAACTGCGCAGACCTCAATGACTACAGAGTTGAAGCAGATATTCTGTCAAAAAAATTGGAGGAGAGAGCATACCTCAAAAGGATAATTGAATGAGCAAAAAAGTGATCACGTAACACCCCTTAGAGAGGCGCTATTGGAATCTAATCCAAAGGAAGAGAAGGAGACACTAATTTGTGTAACAACATACAACGCATCTTCAAATGACATCAAGAGGATTATAAATAAATAATGGGCCATTCTGACGTCTAACAAACTCAAGTATGACAAACCGATGTTTTCATTCAGAAGAAATAAAAGCATGCAGGACTCATACATACATACGGACTTCCAAAAAACCAAAACAAACGAACAGCCTAAACTCTGGAACCAACAGCCGGTCACAGGCCACTACCCCTGTGAATCGTGTGTGGTATGTCCTTTGACCGAACATACTAAGGAAATAGATCTAGGTATGCACCATGCATGGGAACAACAAACCCACACGAATTGCAACCGTGAGACAGTAATTTACTTGATCGGGTGTCCGTGCAACCTCATGTACATGGGGATGACGGTAAGAAAAGTAAAGGTCCACATCAGCGAACACAGAAGCACCATAAGACGTGCAATCACAGCAACAAAACTGACAGCTCACTATGTGGAAAAGAAACATACAGACATGGACCCGTGAAGGGAGACGGTGACATCACAAAAACATTATTGGAACGCGAACAATGGTGGGTGTATCGGTTAAAAACCCATGTTACAGGATTGAATGATTCCATACCGTGGAATCAAATTAACAGGAACAGATAATCTAGCATGAATCCACAAACGTAATAAGCACATTGAGGTTGTTAATCGTGAGACTGCCCCTTCATTGTCACAAACTCGATCCCATGACGATTCACCACAATAGCACAATTCCTTAGAGCATGGCAATGCTAAAACTCCCCCAATACCAATAACTGTCTACATCCACTTGATGAATACCGGGGAATTCATACGTTTTTTTAGATTAAAGATTTGCAATAAGTATGTGTAGATCTTTGTTCTTTTAACGACTACATTTCCCATCACTACCTGAGTTAGGAAGTGTCCCGTAACTCGGGTTAACTCCACTACGTGTTTCCCAGCATACCAATGCCGGGTGCGATGATGTATTCACGCAGACCCGGCAATGGTGGCTCCACCTACTGACAGAGGAATTAGTTTCCTTTATAAACAGAGCTGTCCAGTTCAATGATTCCGCAAGCGGCTCGGGACCCTTTGCAAATAGAACAGACAGCAGGGCAGGACCCTTGATGGTGTGAGTAACCCTGATTATAGAGCCTCGATACAGGTAAATTCGAACCGTCACCGCCAACGAGCGGGACAGTATGATTTTAACTCACGTGTTTTTCTTTTGTTCCCCGTGTTTTTCTTCCTTTTTTTCTACCCTCTTTTTCCTTGCCTCTCTCACTGTGGCACCATATACTTTACTTGGTGCAACTACTTGCCTTGAGTAACTCATGCACTAATTTGATTCCAGGGTTTGACTACAGGGCTACCCCACTAGTTGGCGTCCAGCGTGAAGTGGAACCTCTCCCAAGTTGGGGTAAGAAACACTAATGGAGTGAAAGGGATGAGTGTATGGTATGGCGATTTTTAATGGCAGGAGTGTACCACATGGGTATAACACTAAAATGAGTGTTCAGCATAGACACACGTTATTCAACAGGTATACACACTCTACTGAAAAGTAATGTTCAGGAATGTGTCATCTTCGGAATATCTATTCACAGGGATCCTGGCACAAATGCATGATACACAACCCTATATATGATGAGTATATGATACTATGGTGGTTATTATGTTGTTTTTGTTGTTCTACAGATGGAGTGACGAAAAGTACACGTACATAGATAAGGAGCCGCTTTCTACCCTTGTTAAATTGATTGTAAGGAAATTCCATACCTCTTTCTCTTCCAAGGGGGTCACAGTCTTTGCCCTGAAGACAGTCCAGCACCATTTATGGGGCATCTGTGGACTGAAACATGTTGGCAATAGGGTCTTAGGACCATCTTATCCCAAAAGACCCTATTCCTTGGTCTTATTAACATCCCTGCCAGATCCAAGAATAAAGGGAAACTGGAATCTGACAGAGAATTTTTTAGCTTTATACCCCTTTGGCCCCAAAAATCTTTTAAGAGATCCCTAAGACATGGTCGAGCCCACCCTGACTTCTAGGCGTCAGGGTGACCGATGATGAAGCATGACACCACTAGGGTGAGTGAGGGAATATAAAACAAAATGAGTTGCCTCCTTCCTCACCCACTGGAGATGAACTATTCTGAGCTGCACGTAGGGACATTCCACCAATTTCAACTCGGGGTTAATCATTGAAGTTATCCGGGACCGCCGGACGTACAACTAGGGAGTACTTTTTGTGTAATAGTGTTAACACACATGAGGGTGCACTCCCCTCGCGAGTTCCTCTCAGCCCTCTAAGACGTGAGAAACACATCTCACTTCATAAGTGTTAGTAGTGATGATTTAAGTCGCCAATCTTGGGCAGCTGTGCTCATCAGGCCTGCCTTGCACCGTGCAGTCAGTGGGCTAAGACAGCAGGAAGAGGCACTCTCTTAGAGCCATTAGCCTTTTCACATTTTTTGTTTGCAAATATATCAACCCAGACTGTGATTGTCTATGGTGTTAAACCCTTCAGTGGGAACCCAGGGGATGTCTGTAATCATTGGCTGCTCACCACACCCAAACATGGCATTTAAGAATGAAATCACAAAGACATGCATTGTTGCTATAGAAAATGTACTTCATGTGAAAGAGGGACTCACGTGGGAGTGACAGCCTTGTGTGTCACGAAGATGGCCCAAACGATTTACAGAGCCTGGAAGCCATTTCCTGGTAGCTTGTGTCAACCGTCGCTGGGGCATTCCCTCTGGGTGACTTAACTGCTTGACAGTTAGGGGTGGGTGGACATCTCCGTTCCGCCCACGGAATGTGCAGAGATTTGCCCCTTCCGCCTTTCGCAATGTAGGTGGAGAAACTAGGCAAATATCTGCACACTCAGGCGTAACGGAAGTTGGCCGCCCACCTCTGGCCCCCCTCCCGCCGGCAGTATTAACTTACATTAAAAAGCCTTAAAATAACATTTAAAAGAATACTTACCTTATCGGCGGCGCATCTGTTTCCATCGCGCCTTATTCTGGGAACGGCCCATGTGCGGGACCCTGCGCATGAGCATTCCTGGCAAAGAATGCGCATGCACAGGCTCCCGCGCATGCGCAGTTCCCAGAAGAAGGCGCGATGGACACGGATGCACCGCCGATAAGGTAAGTTTTATTTTAAATGTTATTTTAAGGCTTTTTAATCTAATTTAATACTGCCGGCGGGAGGCGGGCGGAGGGCGGGCATCATGTAACGGAACTATGCTGAGAGTGTGGAGATTGGTTCAATCTCCATGCCTGTCCGAGTAAGTCCCTAACGCGACTTCCGCCCACCCCTAATGGCAATCATGTAAGAAATGGTGAAAATTCCAATAACGTTAGGAAGGTAATGAGAGGAAACAGTTATGTTGAAACTAGGCTTTTAGTTTAATTTTCTCATCAAAACCCCCAAACTGCGCACCTAATTCCTCTTTAAAATATAGTCCCCTCTGCAAACTAGGCTCGCCGGGTTCCATTTTGGGCTAATACCACATGCATTGAACGTGTGCTGAGCTGAGGGAGCAGGTCACATTTGTGTGCAGCAGCTGGTATGCTTCCCAGGTAGCTCGTCGAGGGACATCTGACGTATTTATTGAAAGGTTAACTAGACTGCAACAAAAAGTTGTTAGGATGTATGAGCGGACAAAATCTATCATGGTTTGTTGAGAAAATAAACCAAGTAGTTAAAAGCATAAGTGTAGAATTAGGAACAGATGTAAGGGCTCCCAAGCGCAAAGATAAGTTACAGGTTAATCATGGAAATTGGTTTAATATATATTGCTTAAATAAGAAAAGAGAAGTAAGGAGAGAAGAGCGCAGTTTACGCAAAAAGTTTGACCAGGATAGGGCTGAAAATCTTGCCAAAATAAAGAGAGAATATACCTAAGTATGGGCGAATTTTGCCGATTCACGGTCCGCGAATTCGCACGAAATGGCAAACAAATCTGCAAGTTTGCGGATTTTCCAGCGAACTCGCCGATTTTTTTGCCATTTGCAAAAATATGTGCCCACGTGTCTCTGTAACTTTGCCACCGCGCCGAAAGGCGCCGAGGTCCCCCGAGTGAGCTGTCCATTATAGTGAGGAAAGGGCTGGAAGATGTTACATACCCTAGTGTGTGTGTGTGGTGGGGCCAAACTGGCGGGGCTTCTATGTAAGTTCACATGCCTCTTGTTTAGGTCAGAGACCGATCAGAGCAGCAGATGAGTAGGAAGTTGCCTCCTGGTCTCAGGAAGTACAAGGGGATTGCTCACAAGAAACTCGTGGATGCAAAGACCTCCATAAAGGATTGCATCTAATTGTAGGCTTTAGATATAGGGAGGAAGCCCACCTGCATAGCCTCGACCGTGCTCACTACGTCACTAGTTGTTTGGGCTGATTATAATGCGTGACTGAATTTGGCTTCAACTCGGGCACCAGCTTTATTAATATCTGGAAGTGCTTCCTGTTGAGGTTTAATTGTTGTGACAGGAGCATCGTGCCAGAATAAATCCTGCCTGCATATTTATCCACGAAGATGTCACCGTGTTGCGCCATACCTCTACTCAACTGGAGTACTTTCTACTGGCTAATCAGTAAGTGCTACCTCGTTGGGTAAATGTATAATGCTTTTGCTACACTACAGCTGCGCAAATGGCCAGAAGAGTTGTGTCCAGTGACCACATGTGTCTGTACCTTTGCCACCGTGCCGATAGGCGCCGAGGTCCCTCCAGTGAGCTGTCCATCACAGTGGGGGAAAGAGCGGGAAGATGATGCATACCCTAGTGTGTGTTGAGCGGGGCCAAACTGGTAGGGCTTCTATGTGAGTTCACATGCAGGGGGGTTGGTGGGAGAAGTTACCCTATTGCCCTTGTAACAATAGGGTTTCACAAAATACTCTCCACCTTCTGCTTTTTTGCACTCTGTACAAAGTGCCAAGAAATACTTTCCTTAAACCATTATCAGAATCATTTGAAACGTGTTAATATAAAGAAGCGTATGATCACTTGTTATCCTTGTCAACTGCACGTATTTGTAATGCCGTTTTAAACTTTATTAGATCAGCTTTGGTAATTAGAAACAGATATTGATGGATTTTGGTAAACATGTATTGTGATTTTATGGTTGATTAATTCTAATGTCTTTTTAAAATTGTCTATGTATACTTTTATGGTTTCTACATGAAATCGAAATAAAGTTTTTGAACTGAACTGAGTTCACATGCCTCTTGTTTATAAAGGGTCAGAGGCTGATCAAAGCAGCAGATGAGAAGGAAGCAGCCTCCTGGTCACAGGAAGAACACGGGGATTGCGCTCGAGAAACTCGTGGTGCAAAGACCTCCATCAAGGATTACATCTAATTGTAGGCGTGGAAGCACAACTGCATAGCCTCGACCGTGCTCACTACGTCACTAGTTGTTTGGGCTGATTGTAATGCGTGACTGAATTTGAGCTTCAACTAGGGCACCAGCTTTATTTATATCTGGAAGTGCTTCCTGTTGAGGTTTAATTGTTGTGACAGGAGAATTGCGCCAGAATGAATCCTGCCTGCATATTTATCCATGAAGATGCCACTGTGTTGAATAAATCCTCAAATCCGCTCGTGGGCGGATTTTTCGGCAATTTCGCGAGATTCGCGGATCGCGAAATTGCTGAAAATCCACAAAATCTGCGAGCGGAACGTATTTTGCACCCACACTTAAATGTACCTCACTACTCCGTAATGCTAAAAGGGCCCACAAAGAAACATGTTAGGGAAAATTATTGGAGACAATTGAATTTAGGGAATATACATCAGTTCTGGAAGCTAATACATTCAGCTACAGAATTTTCGGTTGCCCCAATGATTTGCCTAGTGGAAAAGGGGGGCTTGGGAAGACTATCTACAGAAATGATATGCCCTGGGGAGAGGAACTGGAAAGGAGAGATCAAGGGATTGGAGAGGCCTAGTAGACAACTTAAAACTAGATTGCTCAACAGTTAATGTTCTTGGTACAATAAGGACTCTGAACTTAACAAGAGCAACTGGCCCAGACAAATTACCAGCCCTGATAATAAACTCAAACCAGACCTGGTGGGCAGAATTCTTCTCTGAAATGTTTTCAGTGATCTTAGAACAAGGGGAGATTCCCACATACTGGAAGGGTGCAATAATTAGGCCGATAAAAAGAAAGGGGATGTTCATGCCACTAAGAATTTCAGACTAATTAACCTATTAGATATAGGAGAAAAGATCTTTGCAAAAATAATTCTAAACAAGCTAAAAGACTGGGCAGAACAAGGATCTATTGTGCCAGTTGAACAGGGTGGGTTTAAAGAAGGTCACTCCACTATAGATCATTGCTTTACCCTGTGGGCATTGGCCAGGAAATCGATAGAGCAAAATGGTAAACTGTTCTGTTGCTTTGTCGATTTCCGGGCGCCTTTTGATTCGGTGGACCGTATTAGCCTCTGGGAAGTGCTGGAAAATTGTGGAATACCGGATGGCATGCTGAATATTTTGATAGAGTTACACAGTGGCAATTGGGCCCAGGTCATTAGAGATACACAGGGGTCATTAACCCACAAAATATCAATTAAGAATGGTCTTAGACAGAGGTGCATTCTGGCACCCTTGCTTTTTTCAATCTTTCTAGCGGACCTCCCTGTAGTGACCTTGTGATCCATGACTAAACTGAAATGGGACTGCAAAGGAAATTAAATGTGTTTAAAAATTATTGTTAATATGGAAAAAAACAAAGGTCTTATGTTTTGGGAATAGAGTTAAAAATGTTAACAGGTTTTTAGGACAAGATAAACTAGAAATAGTAAGCGAATATAAATACCTAGGCCATTGACTTGATAGCACATTAAAGTGGAGCACTCATTTGGAGGCTCAAGCTGCAAAAGCCTTCTCGTCAGTCTGTAGTTTGAAAAAATGTAATAAAGAATATGGCGATATGTCACACAGACCCATGTTAAATGCATTTGAAGTTATGATCCCCCAGCAAGTTTTATATGGTGCAGAAGTGCTCTGAGTGGCAAAAGGGGGTGGGATCGTGAAGAAGGAAAGATGTTTTTAAATGCTGCTGTCTTTACCAAACTGTACCATAATCCAAGCAATCGGAATGGAGGTAGGGCTAATAACATGGAACATAAAGACCCGGATGTATGACGTTAGAACGCATACATTGACAACGCGTACCTTTACAACGCGTTCGTAACAACGAAAGTTGTTACCACGCATTGCGCTGGGGGGCGCAAAATTGATTAATTTTATTTACTATTCCAACGCCAGTCTCCGTGGATTGTAGGGAAGGTGTTGGGATAGTAAATTAAATCATTTACTATCCTTGAGCGCCCCCCAGTGCAATGCGTGGTAACAACTTTCGTTGTTACGCCCGCGTTGTAAAGGTATTCCGTGGTAATGCTTGCGTTCTAAACACTGCATACCAAAGACCCAAATGTCCCTACTAGATTTTGGAAACGGCAGGACTCAGGCGGGGTACAGAAGGTCTCAACATGGTGCAGAGAGAAAACCTACACCAGCAGCCTTGGGTGGGCACGAGATGTAAGGAAAACCCTCCAGACCATAGCAGCGCACCTAAAACTGAGCCTTTCACAGCCATCCCTGGACGTAGTCTTTACAAAGAGAATGCTTAGGGATTAAAGGCTCCTATACTCTCGATCACAATATCATGATTATTTGAGGGTAAACAAATCTGTTAATTGGGTAAGGAGCGCATGGGAAAAGGAGGCTTAGTTCCCATACTTGGATTTTTTGCCCAATAAATGGTTAAGGCACGAAATCCTAAGGGTTTGTGTGGGCATTAATCCCCTTGGAAGACAGAAGGAAAAATAAAAGCAGCCTTGATCCTACCAGATGGTGTTTGTAAATGCGGCTTAGGAGTAACAAATGATACCTCACATATATTGCTTGATTGCACATTGATTTTAGTAATACAGAAAGTGTTTTTATGTCCAATATTTTTAAAATATACGGTGAATTCACATGCTCAAGCTGCTTGTCTTCTTATGGATATGTAATTTCTAGATATTACAATTGCTTTGGGGAAGTTCTTGAAAGCAACAAGAGAATTTGTAATGGAAAAAATAAAGGAGGGGTGCTGATTTTAAACCTTTTAGAGTTCTCCCAATAATGAGAATGTTATGGATTTATATTTTAGTAAACTGTGTTAAAATTAAATGTGCTCTAATTATGTTATCACTATGAGGATCCAAAACTTTTATGAATGGTGTATAGACTATGGTCTAAATAAACATTGTTTTATCTCTCTCTCTCTCTCTCTCTCTTTCTCTCTCGCCAAGGGACAGTTTTGTTTTTATGAGTCATATATTAATTTATGTGATATGCTATAGTGTCTAATAGGTGATCATAAAATATTTTGGGTTCTTGGCCCAACATAGTGCTGCTCACACTCCAGGCCTTTAGATTAAAATTCAGTGAAGGCGAGGTTACATGTGCGCTAATTGATACATCTCTGTACTTAGACTCGATAAGTGATTCTCTAACAATGAGACACACCCAGAATGCTTGCATTCGAAGTGGAAGAGTGCATCAGAAAAATATTTATGAAAATATCCGCTATCAAATCATCAGATCCACATATCAATGTGATAGATGCATATTACTATTATCTCTCCTTACAAACCTTGTAGAAATCTCTGACTCGTTTAATCCAGAGATATAAATATATGCCATTCTGGGGGTTTAGGAATGTCAAACGTAGGCATTTATATACATTTTCAAATTAGATAAAAAATAAAGGTAGTAGGATTGCGAATTTTTGACATATTTTAAAATTGCTATATCCGAGTTAAGGTGACAGAAGACAAGAGGACAACCCCGATAAAAGTCACTTTGAGAAAGTCAAACCTCTTTTGTAAAAGAAGAGTACTGAAGGTGGAGTTAGGAAATTGGTTAATATTGATTTGAATAAAATCATCATCCAACATGGAGCCCATAAATGTTTTAGGGTTAAGCCAAAGCTGCTGGCAGAGCGATCAATTCAAGGGACTGGGTCCTATGCAAAGAGGAGTGATAAGTCATATCAAAAGCTGGAGAGAGAGGGACAGACAATAACTATCTTACACACGAAACCTCGCTGACAAGCGAGAACACTCCACAAAACAATGTAACCTTCTCCATACAATATAGCTCTTCCACACAACAAAACCATGTCATGCCTCAGAATGGGGCGAACTCGCTCTGAAAAACTGAATATCCCCGGATTTAAAGCTGCTGACTTAAAAATGAAATTATAAATATCGTTCTGAGTCGAGTACAGTGCTGCTATTGACCAGGGGGACGCATGTATAGGTCAGAAGAGCCACATGTGGACCCCGGGCTGCACTCTGATAATTACTGATCCATACCCTGCCTGGGTTGCATCTGTCAGAGAGGATGAGGCACAGCAGTTGGGCTCAGATTAAGGGTCTCCGGGCACCCTGCATTGGTGGGGATTATTCTGTTTTTTCCTATTCTGTCTGTCAAGCTTCAGCAAAATGTAACACATCTATCGGTCTCCATAGAGTGTCAATTGAACACATAGGAAGGGTAATTTCATGTGTTTCATGATTAGTTATCAGGGGTCCTCAGAAAGCAATTTGATTAAAACAGATAATACCGTTTGTAAAAGTTCCACTGAAGTTTCCCTAATAAATAATTGGCTATGTTTACTATGTTGGTGTAGAGACGTTTTAAGGCATGGCCAAAGTGAGCACTTGCCCAAGACCCCTATCTTCCAGGGGTCCTCTAGGAAAGACATTTTTCTCTCTATATTGCCTCTACCTTTTTTTTTTTTTATTTCTCAACCTTGTCCCTTCTCCCTGTTAATCTCGGCCTCTGATGTTGTCTCTTTCCACATCATGGCATTTTAAGAAATGTTGCGCTCCAGGCAAGACACAAAGCAATTTTTATGTGACATCCTTTCTGAAAGTTTAATGTACAATTTCTTTTTTTTTTGGTAACACTTTGATGTAAATTACCCAAAAATGTATAATAAAATTCAAATTTGCTTCTAACAGAGGGCCTCAAAATATGCACTGCCTTGGGCCTCAGAAGATGACACTGTGTGGTGAGGGTAACGAGTCAGCGGTCATGTTATTCGCCCGGCGTGAGGCGCATATCTCGCACCTACGCGCTCGGGCCAGTGGCCTGAGGTGATAAATTAAAGGGGAGTGGCTGCTCGAGGTCATTCAGCCCAACCCCACCACCAAGTGTCAGCGTGTGTTTGTTATCCTCCAGTATCTCCAGAGTGCGTCACACCAGGGCCTATTTACCAGTGTGAGCAGTGTTAGTTAGTCATTTCGTGGCCCTCAATCGATGCAAAATTGTTCTCCTGCTTCTACGTTTGTGGATTGTCTTAGTATTCAATGTTCAAAACCTGGTACCACTGCTCAAATTGCTTCTTTTGGGCATGGCAAGACTGAAATTCATCAAGATGCTCCCCTATTCTAATAAAAACTCAATACTACACTGGTTTATATAGCGCTTCACGGCTGCCTGTTTCTAAGTGTAGTAAAGAACAGATGGGGCATGTTACCAAGAATAAGCGATAATTATCGCTAAGCTTGGTTAGCGGCAATAATTTTATCGCCGTGCTTCGCCTATTTTTATCGCTTAGGAGCCTTGCTATTATCAAAGTTTATCTCCTAAGCGATAAAAATCGGCCGAAATGCATGAATATCGCTGAAAAGTCAGCGATATTCATGCATTACCGAGCTAATGCTTTTAGCCATGTTATCCACCTAACAATGGATAACATGGCTAAGAACTGTTCAGGGCAGGCGCTAGCTTTTGCAGATATTCGCGCTCGAATATTTCCAAAAGTTGGTAATCGGAGATAGTGATGTTAGCGACTGTTTTCAGTCGCTAACATCTTGGCACGCCCACCTTGCATGTCATTAGCGATAATTATCGCTGACCTGCAAAGTGGGCCCCTAAATGCCTGCTATCACCTACAAGCTGTAGCTAACTGGTGTTAGCGACAGCTTGGTAATAGGGCGATGAAATTATCGCCGCATTAGCGGGAAAAAGTCCCGCTAATGCGACGATAATGGCCCTTGGTAATATGCCCCCATGCTATTATCAAGGTTTATCTCCTAAGCGATAAAAATCGGCCGAAATGCATGAATATTGCTGAAAAGTCAGCGATATTCATGCATTACCGAGCTAATGCTCTTAGCCATGTCATCCACTTACCATTGGATAACATGGCTAAGAACTGCTCTGGGCAGGCGTTAGCTTTTGGAGATATTCGCGCTTAGCGCGAATATTTCCAAAAGTAGGTAATAGGAGATAGCGATTTTAGTGACTGTTTCCAGTCGCTAAAATCTTGGCACGCCCCCTTTGCATGTCATTTGCGATAATTAACGCTGACATGCAAAGTGGGCCCCAAGATGATCGCTATCTCCTACTAGCTGTCGCTAACTGGTGTTAGCGACAGCTAGGTTATAGGGCGATAAAATTATCGCCGCTTTAGTGGGAAAAATTCCTGCTAAAGCGGCGATAAGGCCCTTGGTAATATGCCCCAGATGTTCTTGTTACTCAATTCATTGGGAAAATAGACGTTTTAAATGATTGTGATTAGGTATTTATTCTGAGTTGTTTCAAAGTTTTGGTTCAAACATTTTTACTGCAATCTTTGGGTCATATTATCAAGAAAGGTTGATACATTATCGCCGCTTTTATCGGCAGGAAACTGCTGCTAAAGCAGCGATAATGGGCTTGATAATATGTCCTTGTGAATTCCCATAGAAGCCCAGGTTAACACCAGAACCTGGGCTTCTATGGGAATTCACAAGGGCATATTATCAAGCCCATTATCGCCGCTTTAGCGGCAGTTTCCTGCCGATAAAAGCGGCGATAATGTATCGCCCTTTCTTGATAATATGGCCCTCTGTTCTGTACGAAATCATCCTTCTCAGAAAGACCAGCCACTTTTACGAACTGAGAGGAGCATATTATCAAGAACTGCAATAAAATTATCACCGCTTTACCGGCAGGAAACTGCTGCTAAAACAGCGATAATGGGCCCTTGTGAATTCCCATAGCAGCCCAGGTTAACACCAGAACCTGGGCTGCTATGGGAGGTCACAATGACATATTATCAAGCCCATTATCGCCGCGCTAAAGCGGCGATAATTGTATCGCAGTTCTTGATAATATGCCCCAAAGTGATATCCTCACACCAAAAGCAAATTTCCTATATTAGAGCAATGGGCGCCTTTTCCAAGACTTTCGCCCACCAGAGCCCTGAACGTATTCTTCCTTTATTCCGCCCAGATTGGGAGGAGAGGATCCTTTTCCACACAGCCCTCCCCAACGTATGTACCTGATATAGCTGCCCGTAAATTTCCAACCTGCACCAAAGTATTTCTTACCTTCTTTCTGAAGCTCTCTTAACACTCGTCTTTTAATTGACTGATAGTAAAACAAGGCTGCCATCATGTGGCCAATGACATACAGCACTGTATAGACTGAAACTCAACCCACATATTCGTATTGGACACAATGAAGATAATTGAGAAGTTTAATTTCTGCACTGTTTGACTTAACCTGAATTGGCAATATAACACACTGTCCCGATTTATAGGTGTGGCCTAGAGTTAGATTTAACTTCAAGCCAGCCTCATGTCTAAAAAAAAGATAATGAATGAAATATATACATACTTGCATCGATTCAATTAAATCTTGAAACTTTGTTCGATTATATATTTATAAAAATAAAAGTAAAACGTTAAAAGCATAGTTGTGTGCAAACAAAAGATCGCATATAAAATTACAGCAACGCACAGTGGGGCAGATTTACAAGCCCCTTGCGCCTCTTTTGCTTCCCTTTTCCCTTGTTAAAAATGACGCAAAAGTGGCGCAAGTGCCTTATAAATAAGCCTCAATATATTTAAGGACAGACTAAACTGTTGTACAGACCTCACCATCAGTCAATAGTTGTAAAAAAATAAAGAGCGGGGCTAACCCTAAACTTATTCTGCTTAAAAGGGGTATTAAAAATCTCTAAGAAAACAATTCCTAACATTTGCAGAAAAAGATAAAGTTCAACAGTGTCTGTTTTGAGAAATCATCACAGGGGCAACCGGCTGCACTAAAGTCGGCCTGGGCAGAATTACAATTACCCAAGAGTAATTGAAGTAATTTCAGTAATTCGTAAATTACTGTTTGGGGCAGAATTACCGATAATTATGCAATTCCTCCTTATCATATAATTAAGAGTAATTTAAGTGAAACAATCCTACCATGAGTGCACGTTTAGTGAGTACGAATACGAGTAGCCACTCACCCCATGCTATTCATATTCTTTTGCATTTGCACTGTTTCTTAGCGCATAATCATCCTTCCATCTATTTTAGATGCAAGGGTGCATTTTGAGCTAATAAATAGTGTCAAATGCCGGTAGTAAGTTGGAGTAAAATACTACCCCAACTTAACTAGTGTCAGCGGCTGCTCGAGCTCGCTATTCGTGTTGTGTTGCTAATGCGTGGCTCAAAATTCATCCTCTAAAGGGTGGCATTTTTGCGCAAAAAAAAAGCTCTAAACGCAGAACAACGCATCTCATGATAAGTTTACAGTGATCTGTACAACTAGTTAGAGTGTACTGTATTTCATGTTGTTGCAAAGTCATCCTGTATCCCCCAATTTTTTTGCCGACTGGTACTGGGGTAACTGACTCTGACTGTCCCTGGGCTCTGCCTAACCAGGCCTAGGGCCAGTGCTATGGTGAAAACACACAGTGAAAACACCTCTTAAACATTAGAGTACACTATGGGTTAGAGTGCCCCTATGATTGGCATGACCTACCTTACATGTCCCTAGTACATAATAGGGCAGGGGTGTTAAAACTACCTTTAAGTCCCTAGTATATAAGAGGCATTGCAGTTTAGAGGCCACACACCCTTTCTGCACTTGCATGTGTAACTAACTCGACTTCGGTGGTATGGGCACTTAGAAATTGATAAACTATAATATTTTATCATATTAGGTACCCGCAGGGTCTCAACTAGGTCTCTAAAGGGTGGGGTTTCAGGTACATATAAGGCAAACCCTTTTAAAATTGTATATGCCCTGGGGATAGAGAAATGACACGTTTCACTTTCATCTCAGTAAAGTGAATTCCAAAATTGGCTTTTATGCTAAAAGCATTGTGGAGTGAGTATCTACCATATAATTGCATATTCAGGACCCCTAAAGTCTCCCCTAGGTGTCCAAGGGGTGTTGGATCATGTAGCTATAAACAGGGTCCTTATAAAAGTTGCTTTATAGGCCATGGTTTTGGAGAAATTGGACATTTAATTTTCCCCATTGTACATCCCCAGCAACATAGGTTAACATTGCAATCGTTTATAAATTCATAACTATCGCAAATGATTACTGAAAAATTTCTTTGAAGGTCTTAGGAGAATGGTATTGGTAAATCCAAACAACATGATATTGTTGAATTTATCCTAAAATATACTGAAAAGAAGTTATGCAACTCTCTTGTCTGTAAACAAAATTCAACCTTCCTGCCCTCTTCCCTGATTAGTCAGAGTTGACATGATTAGCCAGGCTGCTTTGTTGAAGTGATAAGTGGCACGCGGGGAGAGAGGCTATCTGGGAGGAGATTGTTCCACTACACAGGAATGCCAGAGCATGGGAGAGGGGTCATAAACCATGAGCTTCAAAGGAAGAAGGGGCCAGACAGAAAAGGCTAGGTTCATCTACCCCATCCCCTCTTAACCCAGCCAGATGGCAGGCTTAAAGAAAGAATTTGTAGATTTCGAGGAGGAGAGCTATGGAAATAAACCATACTGGAGTTTGATTTAACTAGTTCTTGCTTCACTGCTGAGATTTCAGCCATATTGAATTTTGGAGGAATAGTGCTTTCCAGGAGTTCATTATGCCACACTTTGGAGGAAGTGGTCATGCTTTGGGGTGTTGCTCAGCACCTCATTGGCCAGGAGTACCGTCCTGCTTGACCTGAGAGAACGCTGAATAAGTATCTGAGCGGGCCAGAGCCACTCAGATCTGCTGCTTGAAACTAAGAGAAGAAGAAGGGTCCATGCTGGAAGTTTTGATTTGCACCAACCAGGCCCTACACTCTGATGCACTGTGCCTTCTGAACAATCTGGTACTACAGCCCTGTGGACCTAACTTGCTATAAGAGGAATACATAGTGGAATCCCTGCAAGCTACAGGTGTACAGAGCTTACCTGGATCATCACCATAAAACATTTTTCTACCTGTGCGTCCATTGGATTTGTAAGGGTTTTGTCCAAGTGGATTGTGGGAACTGAAGTCCGAAACTGTCAAGGATCATCTTGGAGATTCCTGACCCTTGGATTGTGTTATGGATAGTTTGTGACACCCAGAGGAACTTCATGAAGAAGTTTCAGAAGTTTGGAGAAGTTTGAAGCAACTTTGGACAAAAGCTCGAAAGGGGGACCGACTAAACCGCAAGAGCCAAGCAGGTGACCTTCAACCCCCAGACGGCCAGCCCTGCTGGTTCATCCTGCTGAAAAGCTCCGGATGTCTGACTTTCAGAGTTTGATCATGAGCTCCCTGGAAAGCAAGCCAGCAAACCCTCACCGAACCCGAACTGGTGAAGAGCATCAAGGGACCGCTGCAGAAAAAGCTCCAGAAAAGTTTCAAAGTCCGAAGGTAAACCTTTGACCAAGGCCTACTTTGAGGGGTAGCTGTGCAGGGGTCCATTGTGGTCGGTCTGAAACGGTGACTTTATTCTGGACTAGCAAGACCAGATGTCCCAATCACTGCAAGAGGTTTCTATTTGCTATATGGTACTACATCTTTAAACATTCATGTCTCCAGTTCCCTACATTGGATTTTTTTCATTTTGGTGTCATTTTAAAGATACTAATATTTCCTATTTTTATTACTTGGTGTTGGATTGTTATTGTGTGTTGTGTCTTAATTATTTACTGAACTGGTGTTTTTAAATGCTTTCCGTACCTGTCTCTGAATATAGGCCTGCCTGCTTACAGCCAAGCTACCAAGGGATGAGCATGGAAATCATTTTCTGAGACCTATTCTGAGCACTAGACTGTGTTACTGGCCTTAGTGCCAGTGATAGATGTATATTTACCACTACTAATAATTAACTTTCTAACATTTGGTTTTCAGCATTGTGTCTGAGGACTTGTGTTTAAAAGTACACCTTTCAATGAAGTGAACGAAGATTATAAAATTCCTCTAAATTGTGTTAGAAAAAACCTTTGAGTTTGATTTGTGAAATTTGGACTAAACTGGTTTTAATCCATTGTTTTGATTTTTCCAAAATTGTTCTAAGTCTGATTGCTAGTTGTTGTTACCCAAAGAGTTAGACCTAGCTAAACTGACTAAACTAAAGATGGCTGAGCTTAGGGCATAGTGTAGGCTTAGGGGCTGCCTGCGTCCAGCAAGATTGGGAAGGCAGGGTTGATTAAGTCCCTGAAAGCCTGGGCTGAGGTAGCTGATGAGATTCAGTGGAGGAGGGTGCCGGGGAGGTTGACCCCTCTAATGTCACCCCGGAGGAGGAGGGTGAGAATGATGACTCATCCAGTATTTCCAGTGGACACAGAGAGACAACTTAAGGCCCAGCTACTTTCCATTGCCTTAGAGGAGGGAGAAACACGATTTAGCTAAGAAGAACAATGATGAAAAGTTTGAGATGTCCAAGGGGGATGGGTTTGACCAAAAAGCTTCTCAAGGGGATAGTACCCAATAAAACAGAGGAGGATGACATTGATAAGTGGCTAGCAGCCATTTAAGAGAGCCCTCAGGAATAGTAGGTTCCACTCTAAGTATTGGGGTGCACTCCATTGGCAGTTCATTCCAGTAGGTGGGAGGGATAGGCTGCTGACCCTGAGAGGGGATGATGCAGAATACTACCAACAGATGAGGGCATGCTTAGTCAAGAGATTTGGTATTACTCCAGAGCAGTACAGGGTGAAGTTCAGAAACACCCAGAAAGTGAAGGCAAAGTATTGGGTGGACTTTATGGACGTCTTAGTGAAGGCGCTGGAAGGCTGGATTGTTGGTAACAAAGTTAACACATATGAGGGATTGTATAATTTGTTATTGAATACATTTTGACTCATTGCATTGAAGGGATGTTACACCAGTACCTAGTGGACCCTAAGCTGGCAGATCCCTGAGAGCAGAGGAAAGCAGCTGATGAATAATGATAGGTTCTTTGATCCCTCAAAGGTGAGCAAGTGCTTTGACTATAATCAATAGTTTTGGAAACCCAATGTACCCTTGGAGGCTTGGGCAGTATAATGAAAGGTAAAATAAATCCTACAAGGGATTTGATTTGCGACGATATTTTGTTAATCAAAAATGAATCAAGGAGTTAGCCCTTATGGAACAAACACCAAAGTGTCATTAGACAACATCAAACAATAAGATATCTTAACATGGATCACACAGGAGAGCCTAGTAGTTTGAAAATATATATTTTTATATATTTGAATAAATATCAAAGTGAGTACAAACAAATAAAAATCAATCAGCATATAGTCATGGAAGGAAGTAAAATCAAATTAACCTAACAATACATGACTGAACAACTATTCCAATCAAATCATAAGCAACAAATCTCATAATGAGAATACGTATTGGTCCAGAGTAACAAAATTTCTTAGGAATAGAGGATCTGGGCGACATTTTCGGCTGTAGTCCATCAGACCATCTTCAGGATGGAAAATTGAAGCTGAGAAAAAAGACTCTTATAAAAAGTTGCAAAAACAGCCTGGTACCATGTGCTCAATCTATGGTCACTGCTGTGGTTAGAATACTGTAATATAGGAAAATTAATTTCCTGTTCTTAATTTTATAGAAGAAAACCCTGTATGAATACAGGAAAATGTCTTCCAGATGCTTTATACACATGCACGATCTGGTTCGAACAAAGGGGATTGCCTGGAAACCGGCGTTTCAACACGGAAGAAAACAGCAGGTGCTACTTTCTTCCCTGTTGAAACGCCGGCAGCCAGTGTGTTTTTGCCATAGACCTGCATGTGTTCTTTTTTTGTGGCCATGCCTCCTTGCTTGTTGTTTGACCATGTGGTAAGTGGCCATTTTGTGTAGGCAGCCAGTATGCTTTTGCCATAGAACTCGGAGAGTTCTTTGTTCCCCATTCCTTCTTGCTTGTTAGTGTAACTGGCTGATCACAATTTTACGGAAACAGTGTGCTTTTGCCATAGGCCTGGGTGTGTTCTTTTTTTCAACATGCCTTCTTGCTTGTTGTAGCAATGTGGCTGGTGGCAACTGTGTGTAGGCAGCCAGTGTGCTTTTGTCATAGGCCTGCATGTCTGCTTTGTTGTGGCCATGCCTCCTTGCTTGCTGTTTGACCATGTGATCAGCAGCCATTTTGTGTAGGCAGCCAGTGTGATTTTTCCATAGGCCTCCATGTGTTCTTTGTTCCCCATGCCTTCTTGCTTAGTGTTATTTTTTTGACCATGTGGCACTGGCTGGCAGCAACTTTGTGCATCCATCCAGAGTGGCACATTGCCATAGGCTTGCATGGATAGTTGAGGTAGCCGTGTAAAAAAATATATTATTGAGGATAATTTAACTTATTTATAAAACATTTTTTTATTTTAGCTGTTTTAATTATAATTTTTTCATGAAATCGTTTTTTGATTGTATTTTTCAAGTTTATGTTTTTTAAAAATATTTTTTAATTCTGCCCCCGCCCCATTTTCCTAACATCCACAATCAATCCAATGCCTGTTATTTGTGCACAACAGCAGTCATTGTCTAAGGATCATTCCATTGTCACCTGCACCTCCCTGAGTGCAACGTCCTCATTTGATGCACATAAAGCAAACAGTTGCAGCTGTATATTGTTGTTGTTGCTTTTTCTTATCCTTCCTGGGTGTACAATATAAAAGTTTATGTTGGTGTGGTTTTACGAATGGATACACTGTACTGTTAATTATTTATAATAACTTAGGTAACCATACCACACTAAGAACCAGATGTACAACCCTTTTTGGGGGCCGCAAACGAGAGATCATCCTGTTTGCGACTGCAAAAAAGGTTAGTGGCATGTACAAATGCTATTTTGCGAGTCACTGACTCACACAATAACATTTGTTACACCCTCAATTAGGAAGGGGCGTCCCTTCCTAATAGCTAGTCACCATGCCTCGTATTTTACCACCTACTACAAGTAGGTGGTAAACGACTCACAAATGGGAAGGGGACCTCAGGGCCCCTATCCCCTTTGTGAATATTTGAGAAAATATTTTTAAGAACAGGCAGCGGTCCCAGGGACTACTGGCTGCCCTTAAAAAAAATGAAACTGAAAAGTTTAATTTTTGTTTTTTAAATGCATCTCATTTTCCTTCAAGGAAAACAGGCTGCATTACAAAAAAAACTACTTTATTTAAAAGCAGTCCCAGACATGGTGGTCTGCTGACCTCTGAACATTTATTATCTCAGTAGAGCATCATATCAGAGAAAGGTGAGTGCACGGGGATAACACAGCTGTACATGGTCTGCTGACCTCAACAGGCCACCATCCTTTCTTAGGCCTAGCCATTCTTAATGGGTTCGTAAATTGCAACAGCCTCATCAATATTCATGAGGCATGTAATTTGTGACCGCATTAGGAATCGCTAACAGTGTCTGAGACACTGTTATACGTCCCAATTTGCATGTTGCAAATTGCGAGTCGCTAATGTGACGCAATTTGCAAGTTGCAAATGGGAGGGTCATACATCTGGCCCTAAATGATATTGTTTGTTTGTACTACTAATTGAACTGTAACAATGCCATGTTTCATTGATGTTTTTCCTGCTTGTTTGCTTTTAGGTGCAAGAAGAGAAGAGATATCACGAACAGTGGGGCCAGACAGAAAGCCTGTGCTCGACGTGATGTGTAACTGACTATGCAGCACAGCATCTCTTCAGATTGTTAAGCTGAGTGCCACTGCCAAGTGACAGTTTGAAGATGGCTCCAAAGAAAGGTGCTGCCAAGAAAAAGGCCAGCGAGGAGGAGAAGAAGACGATTTCTACCACTGGCATTCAGACCAGACCTTTTTACAGCAAACTTGTGCCTGCCACACCAGCCTCCAGTGAGCAAGCTGAGAGCACCACTCCTGCACCAATGAGCACCACCCCCCCCAAACTATGCCTAGGACCTTGTCTGCCAGGGAGGCAACCACTGCTATCATGTTGACGCAAACGATTAATGACATCACATTGAATTTGTCCCTTTCACAAAGTAGTTCACAATCATTTCAATAAACAGAGCAAAGTGGACAGCAGCCAGAGCCAGCAATAGTACATTTGCCTTTTGTTGGAGCAGAACAGGAGGTTGACATTCCTTCTGAGCAAGAAGTTGAACCTCCTCTTTTAGAATCATTGGCTCCCTGATCTCCAGTAAGGTAAAAGAAGGGTACTACTCCATAACTTTCTCCAAGCACCACTTATGATGATGATGATGATAGGGACATGGAGTGGACCCCTGCAGAGTCCAGGAGACAACAGGAGAGGCAAGGGAAAAGAAAAGTTCCCGAAAGACTTATACTTATGGAATGGGATGATGAGGATGATGACAACGAAGAGGCAGTCATGGTGAAAGGTGACACAAAGGAGTCTGACATTACCATTTAACCCGCTCCAAGGGATGTGGTACAGGTAGCCCAGGTATTCTATGAATAAAAGAATCCTTTGGGTACTCCTGAAGGTATTTCTAACTATATAAATTTCTTCTGGATCTCTGATTATCCAGTTTGATTTACTCTAAGAACTCGCATCCTATCTTTGGTTGAGTCTGCCCTGGTGGTACCATGCTACCATGGTGTGGATGGGTGCTGATGATGAAGCGTGTCATGGTAAAGTGAGTGAGGCGTCTAATCCAATATCTTTGGATACCCAAGAGGTATAAGAGAGGACAGTAATAAAGTACTCCTATCCAGTTTGGGACTTTTTTTGCAGTTAGCAAAAAGGAGAAGCACATTGCAGTATGCACTATTTGCCATGTGAATCTTTGTCAAGGTAAGCCTGATGTGCATTTTGGTACTATAGGCCAAAAGACCCATATGAAAAAACACCACACAATCAAGTGGGAGGAGCACCTTAAAAAATTGCTGAACGTGTTTGTGGTGGTGAGAAAAGCCTGGGAACATCAGCTACAAGTACAAGTTCAATCACGTCCCTGTCCTGAGCAGTTCACCAGCAGATTCATCCACCTCTGCAACTTCAGAATGGCAAACGATTTAGAGTGAGATGGAGACAACATAGCATACAGTGACTGCCCAAACGCGATGCACATTGAATCTATCATCACCATCTACTTCTCAAAAGATGCCTGTGTCAGTGGCCCCTGAAAAGAAGAAAATCCAGGCTATTAATACAGGCATGATTAGGCAGGAAGGGCCCTACATACAGAACCACCCAACCACATGTTCGAGCAATGGGAAGCTGGCAAAAATGTTAGCACTGGACCTCCGCCATTTTTCTTTTGTGGAAGGAGAATAATTCTTAGAATTTGTGGCAGCCATTCGCCTGAAATGGAAGGTACCAATTTAGACCTATTTTGACAGGGTTGCTGTTCCAGCGGTGCAGTTGGTTGGACAAGTTTTGCAACAAAGTGTTGTTAACACCATCCACCTGATGACAGACATGTGGACCAGTTGTCAGGCGACTGATTACATATGCATCACGGCACACTGGATCTCTTTAGCGGGAGCAAAACAAAAGATATCTGCAGGTCTTGGCCCTGAAGAATGTTTTAAGAGTGTTTGGCAGAATGCAACTTTGAACATGTTCGCCATGGAGAAATCCCATGAAGCTGTAAACATCTTGGAGGAATTTAACAAGAAGATGTATTGATGACTGTGACCCAGAGTTCTCAGAATTGGATTTGTTGCCACAGACAATGGCAGTAGCATAGTCAAGGCCAAGTCAGACGGAGGCTATTTCAGGGTCGGTGTTTGGCCCATTGCGTCAACCTGTTTGTGCAAGACTTCCTCAAAAAAGAAGACATAATCAGCAACATACTGACAGCTTGAACTAATTTTGACCATTCTTTTAAAGCCCGGAAGGAATGGTGGATTATTCAGTGTAATAATAGAGCACCAAATAAAGTCGTGATACAGGAGGCGCCAATGGACTGGAACTCGATCATCTACATGTTGCAACGTCTGTTTAAGCAGTACCAACAGATCAATGATTATGTCTTTCAAAGAGTAAGAGGGCGGTCTTGTCACACAGCAGCCATCAACACAATCAACTAGAACACCGGCAACAACAGTAACACCCAACTTCTGCACTGTATTGGTTTCATAAGGCAGGGCTCAAGTCCAGTGCAAAGGTGATGGCAAAACAGCTTGAGCTATTTGTAGCACCAATAATCATCCACTGGATGTTCCAGGAGTATCTGGATGATCCAAAAGAGGTCTATGTGCATCAAAATCCATTGATGTATTGGTATGGGAAGATGCTTCAATGGCCACATCTTAGCAGGCTGGCAATAAAGTATCTGTCTTGTCCTGTCACTAGTGTTTCTGCTGAGCATGTGTTCAGTGCATCTGGTGCAGTTGTTACAGTGAGAAGGACCAGTCTCTTGCCTTAAAACATGGAGAGATTGACTATGATCAAAATTAACCAATATTTTATATCACACAATTACAATGTTCCTGAAACAGCAGCACAGGATGAGGAGGGTGGTGATTGGTCCTAAATTCAATCAAATGTGTCAGCTGATCAATTTTTGGATGATCCACCTGACTTTGAAGACAATCTCTACTTCCCAGACTAAGCATGCCAGTGCCCCTGTATTTATCGTTGAACTTCTATCTTCGCAAAAAAATAAAACATATATAGCTAGTGGAACATTATCATTCTTGTGTCAGATTTATGCTGCCCCACCATTATTTTAGTCGCATATATTGCTGGATAGCAGTTGGACAAGTGTGCATTGAAGGAGCCTTCACATTTACTTCATAACATTGGGGACAAAGCCTGCCCCCCTCGCATGCCTATTGCCTATCCCTTTTTGTATAACTTAACACTAGAAGGTCTGCCCCAGAAGAATTGTTATCAACAAGACTTCCTGGCCATCAGCAAATTCCAAGGTATTGCCTGCACCAAAGATGAATACCTAATACCTAAACTACCTGTGCTTGGATTGGAAGAGGTAACTACAACTATTGCAATGGTGAGTGAGCGATTGTGCTAGTGATGATGATTGATGATTCATGTGTTGGCAGACAGTGAGGGAGAGTGTTCAACTGTAATTTGGGAATGTGCCTGTGATGATTGCTTTGCCATAAGTGGGGCTTGAGTGATGCGTGATCATTTTTTCCCTGGAGGTGATTGACCTTCACAAAACTTACTTAGCATAAATTAATGAACTTGTTTGGTCCACTCCTTTTGTTTTTTTCATCATCTAGGATAGCTCCACTGGCATTCATTTGATTTACAAAATTGAGAATTTCCAATCTGCCTCTAGCATTAAAGTGGAAATGGTGTACCTACCACACTGCTTGGATTGGAACGGGTAACCATTGCACCAATAAGTGATCATATTATTAAGTGACTGTGAATGGCGATTGATGTGAAGGCTGAGGGAGGATAGGTGTGTTGAACTGTAATACGTGAAATTTCTTGAGATGATTATTGATTTACAATGGTTAATGCCTGACTGATGGGTGGTCGTTTTTTTCCTGGATGTGACCGACCCTTTCGACTTAGCCATATTTATTTGCAGGGTAATTTTGTCTCGTTCTTCTGAAACCAGAACAGTCACTTTAGTTAACCAACAAAATACTGTTCAAAATATTGAGATTTTGTTTCTCTACTTGTTGTTCAACAGCAGTGCACTTCACGTCTTTCTTGCTTGGGTCATGATGGTGACTGGTGTGGGGCGGAGTTACTCAGAGTCAGGACTCAGGAAGTGGATTGAAGAATCCAGGACAGGGGCTGTGAGACTACCTCATCGACAGCTATAAGCAAGACATTATTGACTTCAGTTTAAAGGTAAACCAAGAGTCTGAGGCCTAGTACTCAGTTATGCATAATAGAGGGAGGTGTATTTATAAAATGCTGCTCTGTGTGTTTGTGTGAGTGTGTGTGGGACTTGTGGCAAAAGTGAAACTCTGAGTCCCCCTTTTCTTTTTTGCTCTGCCTCTGAGTCTTCTTGATACATTCCTCATGAAGCTTACCATCATTCTGTCCTTCTCCTTGACTCTTGTTCAGTTTCTCTTTTACAATCTGCAGGCCTTCTTCTAGTCTCCTGCAAGAACGAAAGGTGAAAGTTGAGCCTAACAACACTCCTGCTTACCTACCGTACTAGTCCAGACAGGCCTTCAAAGAGTGAACATTACTGAGGAGAATGCAGATGCACCACCTAATTTTGCAATACATTATCTTTTTTCATTTAACAATCATATTTGGAGAACTGGGTGGGGGAGTTCACTCCCTAATCTAGAAGACAGAACATTTAGATATCTGATAACTTGGGTCGTTGGGGAAGAAGGACTGTCTGCAATGTATGTATCTGTACTCTGTCACATTACTTTGTTTCTTTCCACAACAGATTAATGACGAATGATGTCCTTCTCATTTCCCAGATAAATGTTGTGCTTGTGTAGTGTTTGTGTTAGACCTGGCATCATTGGCGTGGGTCTCCCTTCCATTTTTTGGCTATTGCCTCCTGTGTTTTTGCTGGTCTAGATGTTTTGGACACTTTGCCACTGCTATTCAGTGCCAAAGTGCAAGTGTTCCCTATTGTAAATTGTTGTAATGGATCAGTGACTCCATGATTGGCTTATTTGATTTACTTGTAAGAATCTAGTACAGTGCACCATGTGTGCCCAGGGCCTGTAAATCAAATGCTGCTGGTGGGCTTGCAGCACTGGTTGTGCCACCCACAGAAACAGCTTGTAAAATGTGGCTCAGGTCTGCCATTGCAGAGCCTGTGTGCAGTCTGGGACTGCCATGTCGACTTGGGAAGTGCACCCACTTGCCAGTCCTTTAACATTCCATTTTTTACATATTAGTCACCCCTTAGGTAGGCCCAAGGTACTCCTGAGGGCAAGGTGCATTGTATGTAAAAGCTAGGACATTCCCTGATATGTGTGGCATGTCCTGGTAGTGAATTACAGCCAATTTCGTTTTTCACTATTGCAAGGCTACATGTTCCCATAGGCCAGAATGAGCAGTTGATTATAACATCTTATAATCCTAACTGACCCAGGGAACAAGGTAGAAAAATGAGTTTAGTATGCCTGAACTCAGAATGTTAAAATACATCTTTTAGTGTGGGTGATTTTTACAGTCTGTGTTTGAAAATACCACTTCTAGAAAGTAAGTATTTTCTTGCCTAACCATCCAGAATGCCTCTGCTAGGTTTTTATATTATTCCATGTCTGGTTTGTGTGTGACAGGGGGCTGGAGAGGGCCATGGCTTCAGCAGTCTGATGGGTCAGGGCCACCCTGAATAGGACCTGCATTGAATAGAGAGTAGTGGGAGGAGATTTCCTTTAACTTGCCGGAGCCTTCATAGAATAGAGAGTAGGGGGAGGAGACTCCCTTTCAGCTACCTGGGCCAGGTCTGCTTTCAAAAATGCTGTCTCCACCTTCTGCCAGGAAGCTGCACCAGGGAAGACAGATCTGGTTTTGGCTGGGCAAAGACACTCTCTGCCTTCAGAGAACAAAGGAGTTTGCAGTATAAATGTTGGGGCCCAGACCACAGAACTTTAGATCACTTCTGGGAATCAAGATGAACCCTTTGCCAAGGAGATCTACCAAGGAAACTGAAGGAGGAGACTGCCCCTGTGCTGTTTGCTGTTTGTGGTTGGCCTGCAGTGGGTACTTATTGCCAAGGAAAGGAGAAAAGGACATTTCTGCGTACTTTTACTATCTTGAGGAAGATCCCTAAGGGCTTGAAGTTGAGCTTGCCTCCTGTTCTGAAGTTTCAGGGACACAAAGACTTCACCAGCAGCTCCCCCTGAATTTCCTTACTGGAAATTCCACCTGCAGTGAGGTGCCTACTGTTGTTTTGGGCCCTCTGAAGACTGCGTGTTGCTGGAAGTGCCACGCAACGAGGTAAAAGCATGTCGCCGCTATAGCTGTTGCCGGTGCTTCACCGGAGAAGCGTGTCGCCAGCAAAGAGGTTGCCATCGCATCACCGGAGAAGTGTGTCGCAGGGCTTGTCACGGTTTAAGAGTCCACCGAGTTCACCGCATGGCGGGGTGGCGTGCACAAATTGCTTCCAAGTTGTCGCAACGCACCGGATCGTTGCATCGCATCGAGGTGCCATCTTGTCGCATCGTAACCGGAACGCAGTAAGAAACCGGCACTTCACCTCTTCTCCTGTAAGGAACCAACGCATCACCTTCCCTGCAACCCCCTTGTTTGTTTTGCATTATCCATCCAAGGTACTTTAAGAGTAAAGTGTTGCATTACCATCTACATTAACCTAAGCTATTTCTACCATCAGAAAGTCATATTCTTGATATTGTATTGTGGATTTTTGTTGTTTGGTCTTGTGTTCAGTCTAGATAAAGATTACTTATTTTTCTAAACTAGTGTGGAGTGTTCCATTTGCAGTGTTTTCACTGTATTACTGTGTGTGTTCACAGATGCTTTATACACTGCCTCTGGGATAAGCCTGTCTGCTAGCTATCAAGCTATCAAGGGGGTGAGCAGGGGTTATTTTATGAGTGTATCCCCCTTTCCCTGACTAGAAGCAAGGGTTCCTATTTGGACAAAGGTGCAAACCATTGCCAACTTGAGGCATCCATTTCTAACATTGGTGGTCAGAGGTTAGGATTTGGTCTTGGATAAGTGACTCATATACAGTGATTGGTGTACACCACTAGTGAGTGCAGACAATAACGCCACCACATACATTTTTGGTAGAATTATTTCCTTGGGACTTCTATTTTTGCTAAAAACTGCAAATCCTTGTTAACATGAGCAAAGCAGCATCCAACGCATCTATGGATCTACAATTTGACAAAGATAGGGTGGATACCAACTCTGTGCCACAGCTTAAAGCCTTCTGTAAAAGATTTAAAATTCCTGTGAAAGGCATCACCAAGAAGGAAGACTTCCAAAAGGCGCTGACGGCTGGTTGGAATCTAGAGTGCTCCTGAGCATCCTGAAGAGTTTAGGGATGAGGCAGAGAATACAAATGGGCAGCTAGATGGGCCATTGGGCCTGACAGGGGAGAAAGCATTTTCCAAGGAAGGCAGCAGTGTTTCTTCAAAGGGCCTGTCCCCAGAAGAGCTGGAGGACAGGGAGAAGGTTAGAATCCACAGGATGGAGCTAGACAAGCTCAAATTGGGTGGCCAGATGGAATTAGAAAGCAAGAAGTTAGCCTTGGAAGAAAAGAGAATGCATTTAGAGGATGAGAGGATGTTGAGGGAGTTGGAATTGAAAGCCAAGAGTTTAGAAGTTACTCCCTCTGGTGGCAGCACACCATCCGTGCCTGTAGAAACAAGAGTATTCATCCCCAAAGATGTAATTAAGGAGTTCCACAAGCATGAAGATATTGGGAAGTGGTTTAAGGCCTACAAAGTAGCTATGACCTCCCACCGGGTCCCTGAGAAGGAATGGGGAGCGGGGTTGTGGGGGTGGTTTCTCAGTTATGGGCGGAACACCTTGTTAGACTTGCCCTCTGGGGACCAGAATCCTATGTCCACATAAAGGAAGCCTTAATGACCAGGTATAGGTTGACCACAGAGCTGTATAGACAAAGGTTTAGAAATTGTTAGAAACTGGAGTCAAGTACTTGGGTAGAATATGTGACTTTTTTTGCAGAGCATTCGATGGTTGGGTGAAGGATAGAAAAGTGATTGATTTTAAAGAGCTCTATGATTTGATTGTATGGGAGCACTTGTCCAGTAATTGTTTTCCAGAGCTATGCCAGCACTTGATTGATAGTAAGCTGACTAAGCTGACTATCCCTAGGAAGCTTGCACAAGGGTCATGTGGGAGACATCGCCAAAGGTGGACAGGGTCTCCAGCAGAAGAGTGGGGAGACAAGGGTCAACAGATGGAGTTCCAGAAAGGGCCCCAAAATAATCCCCAAGGGAACAAAGGGAAGGGTTCCCAGCCTCCCCTTGAGAATAAGTCAAGAGCCCTGACAGATAAGCCTGTTCAAAAGGGGCCTAGGACATGTCATAATTGTGATCAGGTGGGCCACTGTTCCTGGCATCCTAAGTGTCCCATAAGAGGAAACACAGCACCCACTGGTGCATCCCCTGGCAGATGGCTAGTTTAGCCCTGGCAGAAGAGATGGGTGACCAAGGTGGCTGGGGTCCTGCCGGGATGTCCCTAGTCTCTTTAGTAGACTGTGAGGCGGTCACCAGGACCCAGTTGCCTGATAACAGTAAGAAATACAGGCAGTGGGTGAGCATCAATGGCCAAAGGGGGAGTGTCTGAGAGACACCAGAGCCACTGTGACAGCTGTCAGTTGTCGGCTGGTGTCTAAAGAGTTGGTGATCCCCAATGCATTTTACCCTGTAGTTACAGCTGACAACTCGGAGAGTCACAGCAAGGTGGCCCAGGTTCCCTTTCAGTGATGTGGTGTCTCAGGTACCTTTCAAGAGACCAGCCATGTCTGTTGACAGTCTACTATGCAATGATTTGGAAAGCTCACCTTGGGCTAAGGTGGAGGGAAGGGCTAATTTGGAGATGTTGGGTCTGCCTGAGTGGGCGTGTGTGACCACGCAGTCCATGGCAGCCAGTAAGGGTGTTCAAGAGGACATGGAGCCCAAAAGAGTGGCCCAGGTGCCTGCCTTAAAGAGAAGAGGCAGGGGGTGCTTAACCTGCCCCAAATTTCCCATGGTCTAGGAGGAGGCAGACCTTGAGGGGGATGCCCTGGAACCTACAGGGGAGCAAGTAGCTGTACTGGGGTGCCTGCCTGAGCTGACCCATTGGCAGCAGGAAGGAGGACCCTCTAGGGAAGAGTTCTGTGAGGAACAGAAAAAGTGCCCTTCTCTTGTGGGTTTGCGGCAACCGGCCACACACCAGGCAGCAGGTAATCAGTCTGGATCACCTTGGATGTACTGGGAAAATGGTCTCCTGTATATCGAGCCTAAGATTGCTGAGCCTGGGACATCCCGGGTGCTGGTAGTACCCCAGGAATTCATAGACTTCCTACTGAGGCTGGCTCATGATGTGCCTTTTTAGCAGGACACTTGGGGCAGGACAAGACATTTGAAAGGCTTGTCACCCACTTTTATTGGCCCCAAATGTGCAAGAGTTTGGATACTCATTGCAGGACCTGTCAGACTTGCCAGGCAAGTGGTAAGAGTGGAAGGAAGCAGAAGGCTCCTCTCCAGCCATTCCCTGTGGTCAGCACCCTTCTTTGAAAGGGTGGGCATTGACATTGTCGGGCCTCTGGATCCGAAGACAGTCGTAGGCAAAAGGTTCATCCTGGTCTTGGTTGACCATGCCACCCAGTACCAGGAAGCCGCCCCTCTACGGACTGTGACAGCCCCGTGGTGAGTCGTGCATTGATGAGGATTTTCTCCCATGTGGGGTTCTCCAGAGAGGTGGTTTCAGACCGTGGTACCAACTTCATATCCAAGTATATAATGTTCCTGTGGTAGGAGTGCGGTACAATCACCAAGTTCAGAACTCCTTACCACCCCCAAGGTAATGGACTGGTTGAGAGATTCAACCGGACCCTAAAAGGCATGATTGTGGGTCTTGAGGAACCTATGAGGTGTAAGTGGGACATACTCTTGCCATGTCTTCTGTTTGCTTACAGAGAGGTGCCACAGAAATCCTTAGGGTTCAGCCCCTTTGAACTAATGTATGGTCACCCTGTAAGAAGACCTCAGAGTTTGCTATGGGAAGGCTGGGAGAAAGCTCTCAGTAAACCTCCCCAGGATGTATATAGCTACATGCTGGCCTTCAGAAACCAAACTAGGGGTTTCAGACAACTCGCTCACGCTAATCTGAAAGCCAGCCGGGAAGAGATGAAACGGTGGTATGATCAGAATGCCACTCTGATCGAGTTTCAGCCAACCATCAGCATAGCACTACGCTACGCTTGTGTAGTTTGCGAAGTTTGGGCTACTTCGCACTACGCAAACTGCATGTAGCACAGTGCAAACACGCGTAGCGTAGTGCAGCGGTCATTTTTTGCTTGTTCCCCGACCTCAACGTCAAGTTGGTGACCGCGAGCAAGCAAAATGACATCCAGGCGAGACTTTTTCCTCATTCGGGATTAGCAACATCAAGTTGCTTATCCTGGCGAGATTCTCAATGTGGGGAGGTCAGGATTCTCATTGCGAGTGGTCGCGTATGATCGCAACCGCTCGCGATGAGAAACTACCCGTCCGCGATGAGAAAGCTACAGCTCGAGTAAAAATCTACTCAAGCGGCAGAAAACTTCAGCTTGCACTGTCCAAGATGCCGTTTTCAATGATTGCACAGTGCCGGATGCTTGTTAAAACTGTGCAATCATTGAAAACGGCATCTTGCACAGTGTCTTGCACAGTGCGAACAGGGTACTACGCAGTTTGCCTAGTGCGAAGTGCACTTTGCGTAGCTTCGCGTAGCGCTACTTTGCAAACTACACCCAGCCCTAGTTTCAGCCTGGTCAGAAAGTGTGGGTCATGGCCCCGTGGAGCCTTGTGTGCTCCAGGATAAGTGGACCGGACCATTTGAGGTGGTGGAGCACAAGAGTTATGTCACCTACTTGTTGGACTTGCGGTCTCCTAGGAACCCTTTGTGGGTCCTTCATGTAAACCTTAAGCCCCACTTGGAGAGGTCCAAAGTGGGCATGCTCCTAGCGACAGATGATGGAATGAAAGAGGAGACTAAGCCTCTTCCTGACCTCCTGTCTGCAAAAGGGCAAGGTGAGTCAGTGGATGGTGTAAACCTCTCTTCCGCCCTGACCCTGAGCAGCAAGGTGACTATCGCCAACTGTTGGGACAGTTTCCTGATCTGTCTTCCCTGACTCAGAGTGTCCCTGATTGGTGCGTCCATTATGTGGACACTGGCGACAGTCCTCCTGTAAACACAAAACTGAGAGCTTGCATCAAGGGGGAGGTCTCAAAGATGTTTGCATTTGGGGTGATTGAGTCCTCAAACAGTCCTTGGGCCAGTCCAGTGGTCTTGGTCCCAAAGGCAGCCGCACCAGGTGCCACTTCAGAACTCCGGTTCTGTGTGGGCCACCGAGGACTCAATTCAGTCACCAGGACTGATTCGCACCCCATCCCCAGAGCTGATGAACTCATTGATCGGTTGGTGGCTGCACAGTACCTCAGTATATTTATTTAACGTTGGGGTACTGGCAGATCACCTTAATTGATGGGACAAAAGAGAGGTCAGCATTCTTCACACCAGATGGGTACTACCAATTCCGGGTTAAGCCATTTGGGATGAAGAATGCCCCTGCCACCTTTCAGAGGTTGGTCAACCAGGTGTTGGCTGGACTGGAAGATTTCAGTGCCGCTTACCTAGATGATATAGCAGTGTTCAGCACTAGTTGGCAAGGACATCTGCACCACCCCTGGGAAGTGTTGATTGTGCTGCGAGGGCAGGCCTCACGGTCAAGGTGAGTAAGTGCCAGATCGGGCAGGGTTCTGTGGTGTACTTTGGACACCAATTTGGGAGGGGCCAGGTGGCTCCCCTACAGCCCAGGTTTGATACCATCCTGGCTTGGCAACCCCCCAAGACCCAGACAGAGGTGAGAGCCTTTTTTGGACTCACAAGGTACTACAGGAGGTTTGTCAAGTGGTATGGCAGCATTGTTGCACCCTTTACAGAGCTGACTTCCAGGAAGCAGCCCAAGAAAGTGAACTGGATTGAAACTTGTCAGAAAGCTTTTGATGCCCTGAAAACTGCCAGGTGCACGGCGCCCTTGGTTCAGGTGCCCAGCTTCTCTAAAGAATTCATTGTGCAGACAGACGATTCAGGGCATGGTGTGAGGCCTGTACTTTCACCGATAAATGAGGAGGGCCTAGACCAACCTGTAGCCTTCATCAGTAGAAGGTTACTTCCACAGGAACAGAGTTGGAGTGCAATTGAGCATGAGGCATTTGCTGTGGTCTGGGCACTGAAGAAGTTGAGACCATACTTGTTTGGGACTCACTTCAGGGTTTATACAGACCACAGACCCCTCAGGTTGATGCAGATCAGGGGTGAGAATACAAAGCTGTTGAGGTGGTCCATTTCCCTACACGGGATGGACTTCACAGTGGAACACCGCCCTGGTACAGAATATGCCAAAGCTTATGGTCTGTCCAGATATTTTCTGCCTTAGTGAAGAGAACTCCCAAGAGGGTGGGTAGTTCTCCCCACATTTCAGCTAGAGGGCACACGTATTAGACCTTGCACCATTGACGTGGGTCTCCCTTCCATTTTTGTTGCTGTTGCCGCCTGTGCTTTTGCTATGTTTTTGCTGGTCTAGATGGTTTGGGCTCTTTGATACTGCCTTTCAGTGCTAAAGTGCAAGTGCTCCCTATTGTAAATTGTTGTAATGGATTAGTGACTCCTTGATTGGCTTATTTGATTTACTTGTCAGACCCTAGTACAGTGTACCATATGTGCCCAGGGCCTGTAAATCATATACTGCTGGTGGGCTTGCAGCGCTGGTTGTGCCACCCACAGAAGCAGCTTGTAAAATGTGGCTCAGGTCTGCCATTGCAGAGCCTGGGTGCAGTCTGGGACTGCCATGTTGACTTGGCAAGTACACCTACTTGCCAGTCCCTAAACCTTCCCTTTTTTACATATTAGTCACCCCTAAGGTAAGCCCAAGGCACTCCTGTAGGCAGGGTGAACTGATGTGTGTGGCATGTCCTGGTAGTGAATTACAGCCAATTTCCATTTTCATTTCTCACTATTGCAAGGCTACCTGTTCCCATATGTCAAAATGGGCAGTTTGATTATAACATCTTATAATCCTAACTGACCCAGGGAACAAGGTAGACAAGCATTGGCATAGCCATTAGGAGTTGCTTTTGGGACCTTATAAGTGCTTAGCCATGCAATAGTTGATGTTGTTGCACCAAGGATATTGTGCTGCATAACTAAAAACGTATAAGGTCCAAAAGGCGAGACCTGTTGGCTATGCCAATGCTTGTTTTTTTAAGGACAGGCAGTGCTATCAGGCTCCAGCTGCACTTAGTCCACAGCATCCCAAGTAGACACTGCAGCCATCTTTGAATGGTTTCAAAGCCAATTCATAGTGGCCGCCAGTGTATGTGAATCCTTATCTCAACTGTGAGACTGTTCTCCTGCTTCCAAATTCTATTAAATACAAATTATGTAAAAAGAACATCCCTTTTTGAGCTGCACAGCTTATCCTACCCACATTTCACGCGCAGATTTGAAATGCTGATGGTTTTGGCTTCCCAGAATTCAACTGGTTGGGTCCTGACTAAGGAGAGCGTAGCTATGATAATTTAATTGACTGCACAAGAAATGCAGCGTTTCACTTAGAACAAAGCACACACAAAAGAATAAACATCAAACATCAGTGCTTTTATTCTGATTGGTGAAAAAGCTTCAATTGAGTATATGAGATAAGTGTGCATCAGAAGACGCGTTTACAGCCAAATGGCGTGACCAGGACACCGGGGCGACCCCGAGGAGGCAGGGATGAGATCTGTAGATTGGCGCCATGCTGTGTAGTGGCCACAAGAACTCCACTACTCCCCTTAGACTCAGTGTGGTGACAGAGGCATGGGCCTTTCGGTACCCAGACTCTCTGCGTAGATTTACCTCACTGCCCCCACTCGTGCCAGCGGAGTCAACGACTGCCCCAATGGTGCTCAGGGTGAAGCATGCCGCTCTGTTTGGTCAGTTAGAGAGATGACCCTCCACACTGATGCACCAGAGGTAGGACTCCTACCTTCACCAGGCAGTGTCAGGGACCTCAGTGAAGAGGTCACAGTTTCCGGTTCATAAGCCTCCGGAATGCCACCCTGCCTGGGCTGTGTGCCCACAGGAGCACATAGGAGAGCGTGGGCATCAAAGCCAAGGAGGCCGCCCAGTAGTGAACTAAAGCAGGGCAGACTTTTGCATCCTGCACGGGGTATAATCCCAGATGCAAAGGAAAATGTTTTCCTCAGGTGGCCTGACACCGTTCATTGACGGGAACGGCGTCCAGACATGGGATGTTGGCGTGAGCGTTCCCTCAAGAGGAGAAGCCTCCAAAGGCCGTCCTGCGCTGGCCGTACCTCTTAACAAAACAAACTAAGAAAGGCTCAAAATGCACACTTCCACGAAATGCTATTTAATGTTTCTTGGGAAGACTCCAAGATTGGAGGCTGCTAGTGGGTGTCTGCCTAAATTTAGACCAGGGAGCCCACAAACCCAACAGTCTGGAAACAATCATTGCGTCAGACGAAGGACTTAAGAAAAGCTTCAAACAGGCCTTAACGGGCCGCAGCTTCAAATATTTACTCGCTTTGGAAAAGATTCCAATTGGCGTTAAAACAACCCCGTTTTAAACTTCTACCCAATCAAGATTATATATGAAGTTGACATTAATTGTAGCAGTTGGCAGCTGCTACTGGATGCACATTACCCCGGGTAATTAAATTAAATTAATTCTGCATTGAGTCGGAGGACAGGGCACCAGAGGCAGAGCAGCACCTTCTCCCCAACAGCAGCTCAAGTCAAAACACATCTCTGAAAAGTTTACGGGTGGTTGGAGGTCCCAAGGAAATCTATGAGAGGGAGAGACAGCAAGAGAGATTGCAAGAGAGAGCAAGTGTTCACAAAGGAGAGAGCCAGAAACAGAACAAAAGAGAGAGAGGGAGGTGTAGAGGGGTAGAGGTAGAGGTGTAGAGGGGTAGAGGTAGAGGTAGAGGTACAGAGGGGTAGAGGTATAGAGGGGTAAAGGTAGAGGTGTAGAGGGGTAGAGGTAGAGGTACAGGTAGAGGGGTAGAGGTAGAGGGGTAGAGGTAGAGGTAGAAGGGTAGGGGTAGAGGGGTAGAGGTAGAGAGGTAGAGGTAGAGGTAGAGGGGTAGAGGTAGAGAGGTAGAGGGGTAGAGATAGAGATAGAGAGGTAGAGGTAGATAAGTAGAGGAGTAAAGGTAGAGGTAAAGGGGTAGAGGTAGAGAGGTAGAGGTAGAGAGATAGAGGTAAAGAGGTAGAGGGGTAGAGTTAGAGTTAGAGGGGTAGAGGTAGAGGAGTAGAGGTACAGTTAGAGGGGTAGAGGTAGAGGGGGTTGAGGTAGAGAGGTAGAAGGGTATAGAGAGAGATGTGTTAGGGCTAGAGGTAGAGAGGTAGAGGGGTACAGGTAGAGGGGTAGAGAGAGGTAGAGGGGTAGATGTAGATGGTATAGAGAGGTAGAGAGAGAAAGGGGTAGAGGGGTAGAGAGAGGTAGAGGGGTAGAGGTAGAAAGGGTAGAGGTAGAGAGGCAGAGGTAGAGAGGGGTAGAGGTAGAGAGGGAGAGGGGTAGAGGTAGTGAGGGGTAGAGGTAGAGGTAGACGGGTAGAGAGGGGTAGAGGTAGAGAGGTAGCGATAGAGAGGGGTAGAGGTAGAGAGGTAGAGGTAGAGAGTAGTAGAGGGTTAGAGAGAGAGAGAGAGAGGGGTAGAGGTAGAGGGGTAAAGAGAGAGAGGGGTAGAGATGTAGAGGTAGAGATGTAGAGGAGTAGAGGTAGAGAGGTAGAGGGGTAGAGAGAAGAGGGGTAGAGGTAGAGGGGTAGAGAGAGAGAGAGAGAGGGGGGTAGAGGTAGAGCGGTACAGAGAGAGAGAGGGGTAGAGTGGTAGAGAAGTATGGGTAGAGGAGAGGGGTAGAGGGGTAGAGGGAGCTAGACGGGTAGAGAGAGAGGAGTAGAGCGAGCTAGACGGGTAGATAGAGAGGGGAAGAGGTAGAGGGGTAGAGGTAGAGGGGTAGCGAGAGAGGGGTAGAGGGAGAGGGGTAGAGGTAGAGGGATAGAGAGAGAGATGGGTAGAGGTAGAGGGGTAGAGAGAGGTATAGGGGTAGAGAGATAGAGGGAAGAGGTAGAGGGGTAGAGGTAGAGGGGTAGAGAGAGAGAGGGGGTAGAGGTAGAGGGGTAGATAGAGGTAGAGAGAGAGAGAGGGGTAGAGTTAGAGGGTCAGAGAGAGGTAGAGAGAGACGGGTAGAGGTAGAGAGAGGTAGAGAGAGCGAGAGAGAGCGAGAGATATAGATAGAGGGGTAGAGGTAGAAGGGTAGAGGGAGAGAGGTAGAGGTAGAGAGAGAGAGATAGAGAAAGAGAGGTAGAGAGGCAGAGAGAGAGAGGTAGAGGGAGAGAGGTAGAGGGAGAGGGAAGTAGAGAGGTAGAGGGAGAGAGGGAGAGAGGTAGAGGGGTAGAGGTAGAGGGGTAAAGAGAGGTATAGGGGTTGAGAGAGAGGGAAGAGGTAGAGGTATAGAGGTAGAGGGGTAGAGGTAGAGGGGTAGAGAGAGAGGGGGTAGAGGTAGAGGGGTAGATAGAGGTAGAGAAAGAGAGAGGGGTAGAGTTAGAGGGGTAGAGAGAGGTAGAGAGAGACGGGTAGAGGTAGAGAGAGGTAGAGAGAGCGAGGGATAGAGATATAGGGGTAGAGGTAAAAGGGTAGAGGGAGAGAGGTAGAGAGGTAGAGGTAGAGGGAGAGAGGTAGAGAAAGAGAGGTAGAGAGGCAGAAACAGAGAGGAAGAGGGCGAGAGGTAGAGTGAGAGGGAAGTAGAGAGGTAGAGGAAGAGAGTGAGAGAGGTAGAGGGGAAGAGAGAGAGAGGTAGAGAGAGAGGCAGAGGGAGAGAGGGAGAGGGGTAGAGAGAGAGTTAGAGGGGTAGGGAGAGGTAGAGAGGTAGAGAGAGGTAGATAGAGAGAGGGGGTATAGGTAGAAGGGTAGAGAGAGGAGCAGAGAGAGGGGTAGAGAAAGAGGGGCAGAGGTAGAGGGGTAGAGCTAGAGGGGAAGAGGTAGAGGGGTAGAGAGAGGTAGAGAGGGGTAGAGAGAGGTAGAGAGGGGTAGAGAGAGGCAGAGAAGGGTAGAGAGAGGTAGAGAGAGGAGAAACTAGGGTGGCGTAATGAGCAAACTAACCCAGATTTATTGACTGGGGGAGAATATTTGCATTGTCAGCATTCCATCCATCATTTGTTTGCTGTAACACTTTTTGTCCGAAATGGGATGGGTATGCCCAGGAGTGGGTCTCTTGCTCACTGTGCCACTGGACCTGGCCTGGCAGTTCAGTCTGGCCCGTTCCCATGGGGGACAGGGTCAAGACTCATTTGCATATGGCTGTGTCCAAACTAGGGTGGTGAAGTGGGCAAAAGCACGATGGATTTAACCCAGATCTTTTGACTGGGGAGAATGTTGCCATTGTCAGCATTCTGTCCATCATTTGTTTGCTGTAACACTTTTCACCCTAAATGAGATGGGTATGCCTAGACGTGAGTCCCTTACATTTGCTGTATGCAGACAAATTAGTAATTTTAGACCAAACGGAGCTGGGTCTGCAAAGAAAGTTAAATGCTTTCAATATATATTGTGCTTCTAAACGCCTTACAGTGAATATAGATAAAACAAAAGTCCTGTGCTTCGGTAAGAGAAATCAAACATTTAATTGGACTTTGGGGCAAACGAAATTAGAAATTGTTAAACACTATAAATATCTTGGGATATGGTTTGACAAGTCTCTAAAATGGACTACGCACCTGGAAGCCCAGAAAGTTAAAGCCCTAGCCTCAGTTTGCGGGCTGAAAAACTTCAAAAGTAGCTATCGTGATATGTCCCACAGACCACTGTTAAAGGCATTTAATGCAATGATCCCCCCACAAATGCAATATGGTGCAGAAATATTATGCTTAGGAGGGAAAAGTACCAGGAACAGAGAAGAGGGGAAATGTTTAAAAGCACCATAGTCATTACCTAGCTCATCAATGTTACAGTCAATCAGATTAGAGCTAGATGTGACTTTGTGGGATGCCCAGGTACAAGTAGGTTTGTTAAGGTTCTGGAAACGGCTGGGAAAAGGATAAGGGATGAAAGTGTCACGATGGTGTATGGAGGAGATCCAGAAGAGTGAACTTAGGTGGGCGAACGAAAAAAGAAAGAAACTGTACTCCATCTGCGATAATTTAAAAGTGGAAATGGATTTGTTGTCCCTGTATATTGCAAAGTCAAAGAGTGAGCTTAAACTCCTAGGGAAGGAACTGTCCAAATCAAACGATATAGAGTATCTGTTAAAAAAAAGAGTCAGTGCAACCCCTGATAAATAGCTGGAGGAAAGAAAATTGGTATCCCTATTTAGACACCCTGCCAAATCGGGGGCTTAGGATGGAACTTTAAAGGGTGAGAATTGGGATTAACCCAGCTCGATCAATTGACAAAATAAAAAAGGAATTGTTGGGTCCAGATGATAGATGCACATGCAGGATTGGTACGAAATGTGATTACTTGCATATATTAATAGACTGTCAAACATTAGTAGCCCAGCGAAAACAGTTTTTACGACCGATATTTATAAAATATAGCATTAGGTCCCGTCTGCAAGCAATTGAGCTCCTCACAGATATGTATTACCACGATATTGCCATTGCGGCGGCAAAGTTTATCCAGGCTGTTAAAAAGTTGTTCATGGAATAGGAAATGGAGGATTAGATCAAGTAATGAAGAATGGAGAATTAAGTTTTATTTTTTAATATTTTAAAACAGGTTTTAATGAAGTCGATCTACCCTTAGGATGTTGGAATGTATTTTATTGCTGTATGAAATTGGTTTTAACTATGATGGAGGATATGGAACATCATAAGTACATATGGAAACGAAATGTGGTTTTAGTAATTATTTTAAGAATTTAAAATAAATGTGTATTCCTTGTGGTTTAGAGATCAATGATCTAAATAAACTTAACAATTTGACTTGACTTGAGTTCCTTACTCACTGTGTCACTGGATTCAAGCTAGCCTGGCTGAAGAAGGGTAACATACCCTGAAACCGGTCCCCGAACGCTTGTTTCCGGTCCAGGGAGGACCTGGCCTGGCAGTTTGGTCTGGACTGTTCCCATGGGGCACAGGACCAATGCTGATTTGCATATGGCTGGGTCCAAACTGGGTGGCGTAGTGGGCCAAAGAACAATGGATTTAATCCAGATCTTTTGACTGGGGGAGAATGTTTACATTGTCAGAATTCCGTCCATCATTTGTTTGCTGTAACACTTTTCATCCTAAGTGGGATGGGTATGCCCAGATATGGGTCCCCTGCTCAATGTGCCTCTGGATTCAAGCTAGTCTGGCTGAAGCAGGGTGTCAAACCATGAAACCGGTCACAGGATGCTTGTTTCCGGTCCAGGGAGGACCTGGCCTGGCAGTTCGGTCTGGACTGTTCTCATGTGACACAGGGTCAAGACTGATTTGCATATGACTGGTTCCAAACTGGGGTGGCATAGTGGGCAAAAGAACAATGGATTTAACCAAGATCTTTTGACAGGGGAAGAATGTTTACATTTTCAGCATTCCATCCATCATTTGTTTGCAGTAACACTTTTCGTCCTAATTGGGATGAGTATGCCCAGAAGTGGGTCCCTTGCTCACTGTGCCACTGGATTCAAGCTAGCCTGGTGGAAGAATGGTGACATACCCTGAACCGGTTCCAGGATGCTTGTTTCCGGTCCAGGGAGGACCTGGCCTGGCAGTTCGGTCTAGACTTTTCCCATGGTGCACAGAGTCAAGACTGATGTGCATATGACTGGGTCCAAACTGGGGTGGTGTTGTGGGCAAAAGAACAATGGAGTTAACCTAGATCTTTTGACTGGGGAGAATGTTGCCATTGTCAGCATTCCATCCATCATTTGTTTGCTGTAACACAAGTGATTTTTATAGGTGCAAAGGGTGGGAAGTTACATACTTTTAATTGATGAATTGATAATTGATTGTTAATTAATGTTAATTAATTAATTATTAATTAATTATGGTAATTGTTTTATTAATTGTAGGTGTGTGTTGTGGTGTTTATATCAGTGAAGGGTGGGAAGTAATTTGTGTTTAATTAATGACTATATAGTTGTTAATTATTGTTAATTATTTGATATTTATTTTGGGTAAATGTTCATTATAGTGTGTGTTGATTTTACTTTTTAAGGGGTAAAGGGTGGGTATTAAATAAAATGTAATTATTTAATGATTAGTTTTAATTAGTTTTTAATTTAAATTTAAATTTAAATTTAATTTAGGTGTGTGTTGTGGATATTATAGTGTTAAAGTGTGTATGGTAAATTGATGTTTATTCGTTTTTTATTAAGAATATTTCTTTACTTGATTATTAAATATGTTCATTATGTAAATAAATGTAATACAATTTTTTTGAAGTGTTTTGTTATTGTGTGGTGTCATAGGGTAGGAAATAAAATAAATAAGTTTATGTTTAAATTATTTTTTTGGTTGTAATTATTTTCTAGTTTAAAATAAAAAATTTTTTACATTTAGTTATTATTTTGTTTTATATAATATTTGTAGGTTTGTGTTATATGTAATTAATATTATAATATGTGTTCTTTTTATATGTTTAATATGTTTTATTTTTATTTTTATTTTAAAGTACTGTTTATTATTTTTGATTATTTTTGATTATTTAAAAAACATAAAATTATATATTTAAGTGTTTGAGTGTGAATAGTAAAAGAAATTCTCAGGTATCCAACACTTTCTCTGCTATTGCATTCACTGGATCACTTTGCCCCTCCGCTATATCCTGCACTTTCCCTACAGTTGAACTCACTGGAGTAAGAATAGTAATTTTTACCCCTCCGCTGTTGCATTCAGTGGATTGTGAATATTCATTTTTACCCCTCCGCTATCCAACATTTTACCTACTGTTGCGCTCTTTGGAGTGGGAATAGTAATTCTCGCCCCTCTGCTATCCAACACTTTCCCAACTGTTGGTCTCACTGGAGTGGGAATAGTACATTTTACCCCAACCCTTTCCCTACTGATGCACCCACTGAAGTTGGAATTGTAATTTTTACCCCTCTGCTATCCAGCACTTTCCCTACTGTTTCACTCACTGGAGTGGGAATAGCAATTTGTACCTCTCCGCTATCCAACACTTATTCTACTGTTGCACTCAGTGCAGTGGGAATAGTAATTTTTACCCCCACTCTATTCAACGCTTTCCCTACCCTACTGTTGGTCTCACTGGAGTAGGAATAGTAATTTTTACACCTTCACTTTCTAACACTTTCTCTACTGTTGCACTCACAAGAGTGGGAGTAGTATTGTTTTCTCCTTTACTATCCAAACGATTCCATACTGTTGCTCTCACTGGAGTGGGAACAGTCCTTTTTACTCCTCCGCTATCCAACACTTTCCCTACTGTTGGTCTCACTCGAGTGGGGGTAGTAAATTTTACCCCAACACTTTCTCTACTGATGCACTTACTGTAGTTGGAAAAGTAATTTTTACCCCTCTGCTATCCAGCACTGTCCCTACTGTTGCACTCATTGGAGTGGGAATAGTAATGTTTACATCTCCGCTATCCAACACTTATACTACTGTTGCACTCAGTGGAGTGGGACTAGTAATTTATACCCCTACACTATCCAACGCTTTCCCTACTGTTACTCTTACTTGAGTGGGAATAGTAATTTTTACACCTTCACAAAATTCATACTAACTGTATGTCAAAGAAAAGGAGGTAGCAGTAGAGGAAGTAATAAGCCAACAGGACGAACATGCGTAGCTTTACTCACTGCACACACCGGACAAGACCCCAGAAATGCTTGTATTCAGGAGTCCAGATGTTTTCTCCCAAAACCAAAAAAACTCCCAACTACGAAGAGCACCTCCTTAAGATTTCAATGTAAAGGAAAGAAGGAAAAAAACAAAAGTACTGTAAATAACCCCTCCCTATCTGCAAAGCGGTACAAAGTACTGCTTTTCCTATTTTGTTAAAGGGGTGCAGCCTATACAAACACAAAATATTCGAAAAAATTAGACCCAACGGGTCACAAAAGGAAAGGTGAAGAAAACGAGGGTCTATACGAAATCGCAGCTGCGTTTTTGTTGCCTTTAAAAGAACACTACAATATCCAAGCAGCGGAACCTGGGCATATAAACACCCTCGCTATACCTTTGTGTAGTTGATTTCACCGCATAAATAGCCGTACCGGCAACAAAGGATCCAGAGGAATTCCACGATACCGGCATGTAGTGCCCAGGAAAGGAAACCAGAAGTCAGGCAAAGGAGCAGAACAGGAAGTTCCGTGCCATCCAAGGAAATCGGGTCACAGGACCGGGTAAGAAACCAAGCACTAATCAAGTGTCTGAAAGAAGGATTCATGCTCCATGAAGTCCCCGCCTACCCACCAAGTATATCCCCAGTCATGCATGCAGAGCAGGAAAACGGAACATCTAACGGGGTAAGGAAAACACGCGATCAGTTCTCAACATGGGCAAAAGAACAATGGATTTAACCCATTCTTTTGACTGGGGGAGAATGTTTGCATTGTCAGCATTCCATCCATCATTTGTTTGCAGTAACACTTTTCGTCCTAACTGGGATGGGAATGCCGAGACGTGGGTCCCTTGCTCACTGTGCCACTGGATTCAGCTAGCCTGGCTTAAGAAGGGTGACATACCCTGAAACCGGTTCCAAGATCCGTGTTTCCGGTCCAGGGAGGATCTGGCCTGGCAGTTCAGATTGGACTCTTCCCACAGGGCAGAAGGTGAAGACTGATTTGCATATGGCTGGGTCCAAACTGGTGTGGCCTAGTGGGCAAAGAACAATGGATTTAACCCAGATCTTTTGACTGGGGGAGAATGTTTAAATTGTCAGCATTTCATCCATCATTTGTTTGCTGTAATACTTTTCGTCCTAAGTGGGATGGGTATGCCCAGAAGTGGGTCCCTTGCTCACTGTGCCACTGGATTTAAGCTAGCCTGGCTGAAGAAGGGTGACATACCCTGAACCGGTCCCAGGATGCTTGTGTCCGGTCCAGGGAGGACCTGGCCTGGCAGTTCGGTCTGGACTGTTCCCATGGGGCACAGGGTCAAGACTGATTTGCAAATGGCTGGGTCCAAACTGGGGTGGCGTAATGGGCAAAAGAACAATGGATTTAACCTAGATCTTTTGACTGGGGGAGAATGTTTGCAATGTCAACATTCCGTCCATCATTTGTTTGCTTTAACACAAGTGATTTTTATAGGTGCAAAGGGTGGGAAGTTACACATGTTTAATTGATGAATTATTAATTGGTTGTTAATTAGTTTTAATTAATTAATCGGTAATTAATGATGGTAACTGTGTTATTAATTTTAAGTGTGTGTTGTGGTGTTTATTGGAGTAAAAGGTGGGAAGTAATTTGTGTTTAATAATTATTATATAGTTGGTAATTAATGTTAATTATTTGATATTTATTTTGGGTAAATGTTCATTTTAGTGTGTGTTGTTTTTACTTTTCAAGGAGCAAAGGGTGGGTATTAAATAACATGTAAATATTTCATTATTAGTTTTTAATACTGTTTAATTAAAATTTACATTTACATTTAATTTAGGTGTGTGTTGTGGATATTATAGTTTTAAAGTGTGTGTAGTAAATTAATGTTTATTCGTTTTTTTATTAATAATATTACTTTACTTGGTTATTAATTATGTTAATTATGTAAATAAATGTAATTAATTTTTTGAAGTGTTTTATTATTTTGTGGTGTCATAGGGTAGGAAATAAAATTAATAAGTTCATGTTTATATTAATTTTTTTCTTTGTAAATATTTTCTAGTTTAAAATAATTATTTTTTGTACATTTAGTTATTATTTTATTTTATATAATATTGGCAGGTTTGAGTTATATGTAATTAATATTATAATATGTGTTCTTTTTATATGTTTAATATGTTTTAGTTTTATTATTTAAGTATTGTTTATTCATTTTGGTTATTAATTAATTAATTAATTGTGGGTTTGTAATGCGCTAGAATCGACTCCCGAAGGAGTATCTCTGCGCAGTAGACCGCTGGGGAACCCGTCCTGGCTTTCCCTGTGAGATGGTCCCTGCTGGGTATCTCCATAGTGAAACCAGGCATCCCCAGCGTATGTGGGGGGCCCTTGTTGAGAAGAGGCAAGCTAATGCCCAGAGTTGGCGAGTGTGATCCCTGGTTAGAGTAGGCACCGAGATGAGAATTATCGAGTCCGCTGACCCTGGTCCACGACCCTGCCGCGTCGGGAATTGAACCCTGATCCCGGGCCGTCCTCTGCTCCCGGGTCTGCCGCCTCTAAGCAGTGAGCCACACCACTCCACTATTTTAAAAAAATATGTATGTATATATTTAAGTGCTTGAGTGTGAATAGTAAAAGAAATTCTCCGGTATCCAACACTTTCCCTACTATTGCATTCACTGGATCACTTTCATGTAAATAGCAATTTTCACCCCTCTTCTATATCCAGCACTTTCCCTATAGTTGAACTCACTGGAGTAGGAATAGTAATTTTTTCATCTCTGCTATCCAGCACTTTCCCTACTGTTGCACTCACTAAAGTGGGAATAGTTCATTGTTATCTCTCCACTATCTTGTACTTTCCCTACTGTTGCACTCACTGGAGTTGGAAAAGTAATTTTTACCTTTTTGCTATCCACCATGTTCCCTACTGTTGCACTCTCTGGAGTGTGGATAGTAATTCTTACTTCTCCACTGTCCAACACTTTCCCTACTGTTGCACTCACTGCAGTGGGAAATATTATTTTTTTACCTCTCCTCTATCCAACACTTATCCCACTGTTGCATTCAGTGGAGTGTGAATATTATTTTTTACCCCTCCGCTATCCAACATTTTACCTACTGTTGCAATGTTTGGAGTGGGAATAGTAATTTTTGCCCCTCCGCTATCCAACACTTTCCCAACTGTTGGTCTCACTGGAGTGGGAATAGTAAATTTTACCCTAACACTTTCCCTACTAATGCACCCACTGGAGTTGAAATAGTAATTTTTACCCCTCTGCTATCCAGCACTTTCCCTACTGTTTCACTCACTGGAGTGGGCATAGCAATTTTTACCTCTCCGCTATCCAAACACTTATCCTACTGTTGCACTCAGTGCAGTGGGAATAATAATTTTTACCCCTACTCTGTTCAACGCTTTCCCTACTGTTGCTCTTACTGGAGTAGGAATAGTAATGTTTACACCTTCGCTATCTAACACTTTCTCTACTGTTGCACTCACAGGAGTGGGAATAGTATTTTTTTTCTCCTCCGCTATCCAACAGTTTCCCTACTGTTGCTCTCACTGGAGTGGGAATAGTCATTTTTACTCCTCCGCTATCCAACACATTCCCCACTGTTGGTCCCACTGGAGTGCGAATAGTACATTTTACCCCAACACTTTCTCTACTGTTGCACTCACTGGAGTGGTGATAGTGAAGTTTGCCTCTCTGCTATCCAACACTTATACTACTGTTGCACTCAGTGGAGTGGGAATAGTACATTTTACCCCTACGCTATCCAACCCATTCTATACTGTTGCTCTTACTAGACTGGGAATAGTAATTTTTACACCTTCACTATCGAACAATATCCATACTGTTGCACTCACAGGAGTGGGAATAGACATTTTTTATCCTCGCTATCCAACAGTTTCCCTCCTGTTGCTTTCACTGGAGTGGGAATAGTAATTTTTACCCCTCTGCTATCCAATAGTTTATATACTGTTGCACTCTTTGGAGTGGAAATAGTAATTGTTGACCCTACGCTATTCAACACTTTCCCTACTGTTTCACTCAATTGAGTTGGAATAGTAATTTTAATTTTGTTGTTATCCAACACTTTCCCTACTGTTGCACTAGATGTATTGGGTATTTTAAGTATAAATATTTTTTCATAGTTTAATGCTTTGATTTATTCTAGATTTTTTTATATTTTAAATTATGTATATATATATACACATAAGAACTGCAAGAGTCCAAATCCCAGTGAGGCCGGTTTGCCCAAAACGCGATGGGGGTCTCTGTGAAGCGTCCCTGGGTGGCGCTGAATTGATGCACACACCTCCTTCCCGAAAAAAGGAGACAGATTCCCAGGAGGAACAGGTAGGAGACGCTTGTTTATTGGTATACATGCGAATGCATTTCGGCAGCTTGACTGCCTTCCTCAGCGCCCAAAGCGTCCCGTGAGTAAAATGTCACGCTGCAAGTAGGTCCCTCATTAATACGCTTGCTGGTGCAAGCCAGCTCCGTGAAGCAGGGGCTGAGCCACAGTGAGCTCTACCCAGCATGGGATTAGCAATCCCAAAACTGCTAGCTTTCCTCCTTGGTTTCGATGGCGGGCTCCCAGCCTTTCCAACTAACGCTGGCAACACATAAGAACTGCAAGAGTCCAAATCCCAGTGAGGCCGGTTTGCCTCACCACCCATGCCATTTCCTTGCACCGTGGTTTCCAGCATCCATTAAGCTGCATTCTGGGACATGCAGTCCTGCGCCACACCCGGGACTACTCACAGGTGCGTGTATGCCACTTGTTTATGCCAATAAACAAGTGTCTCCTACCTGTTCCTCCTGGGAATCTGTCTCCTTTTTTCGGGAAGGAGGTGTGTGCATACATTCAGCGCCACCCCGGGACGCTTCACAGAGACCCCCATCGCGTTTTGGGCAAACCGGCCTCACTGGGATTTGTACTCTTGCAGTTCTTATGTGTTGCCAGCGTTAGTTGGAAAGGCTGGGAGCCCGCCATCGAAACCAAGGAGGAAATTTAGCAGTTTTGGGATTGCTAATCCCATGCTGGGTAGAGCTCACTGTGGCTCAGCCCCTGCTTCACGGACTCTCTGGTCAACGTGGTTGTGATGTTTTTTTGGGGGACCGGAGGAGGCACTTATCAGTTGGCACACCAAAGCGGGACTTACATCACAGCATCCTAAGGGTTTCACGCTGTTCCTCGCCCCCCCTCGCAATGACATTGTCACCACCCATGCCATTTCCTTGCACCGTGGTTTCCAGCATCCATTAAGCTGCATTCTGGGACATGCAGTCCTGCGCCACACCCAGGACTACTCACAGGTGCGTGGAATCCATCACAGGGGCGGAGCTGGCTTGCACCAGCAAGCGTATTAATGAGGGACCTACTTGCAGCGTGACATTTTACTCATGGGACGCTTTGGGCGCTGAGGAAGGCAGTCAGGCTGCCGAAATACATTTGCATGTATGCCAATAAACAAGCGTCTCCTACCTGTTCCTCCTGGGAATCTGTCTCCTTTTTTCGGGAAGGAGGTGTGTGCATCAATTCAGCGCCACCCAGGGACGCTTCACAGAGACCCCCATCGCGTTTTGGGCAAACCGGCCTCACTGGGATTTGTACTCTTGCAGTTCTTATGTGTTGCCAGCATTAGTTGGAAAGGCTGGGAGCCCGCCATCGAAACCAAGGAGTAAAGCTAGCAGTTTTGGGATTGCTAATCCCATACTGGGTAGAGCTCACTGTGGCTCAGCCCCTGCTTCACGGACTCTCTGGTCAACGTGGTTGTGATGGTTTTTTGGGGGACAGGAGGAGGCACTTATCAGTTGGCACACCAAAGCGGGACTTACATCACAGCATCCTAAGGGTTTCACGCTGTTCCTCGCCCCCCCTCGCAATGACATTGTCACCACCCATGCCATTTCCTTGCACCGTGGTTCCCAGCATCCATTAAGCTGCATTCTGGGACATGCAGTCCTGCGCCACACCCGGGAATACTCACAGGTGCGTGGAATCCATCACAGGGGCGGAGCTGGCTTGCACCAGCAAGCGTATTAATGAGGGACCTACTTGCAGCATGACATTTTACTCACGGGGCGCTTTGGGCGCTGAGAAAAGGCAGTCAAGCTGCCGAAATGCATTCGCATGTATGCCAATAAACAAGCGTCTCCTACCTGTTCCTCCTGGGAATCTGTCTCCTTTTTTCGGGAAGGAGGTGTGTGCATCAATTCAGCGCCACCAAGGGACGCTTCACAGAGACCCCAATCGCGTTTTGGGCCTACTGGCTTCACTGGGATTTGGACTCTTGCAGTTCTTATGTGTTGCCAGCGTTAGTTGGAAGGGCTGGGAGCCAGCCATCGAAACCAAGGAGGAAACCTAGCAGTTTTGGGATTGCTAATCCCATGCTGGGTAGAGCTCACTGTGGCTCAGCCCCTGCTTCACGGACTCTCTGGTCAACGTGGTTGTGATGGTTTTTTGGGGGACCGGAGGAGGCACTTATCAGTTGGCACACCAAAGCGGGACTTACATCACAGCATCCTAAGGGTTTCACGCTGTTCCTCGCCCCCCCTCGCAATGACATTGTCACCACCCATGCCATTTCCTTGCACCGTGGTTCCCAGCATCCATTAAGCTACATTCTGGGACATGCAGTCCTGCGCCACAACCGGGACTACTCACAGGTGCGTGGAATCCATCACAGGGGCGGAGCTGGCTTGCACCAGCAAGCGTATTAATGAGGGACCTACTTGCAGCGTGACATTTTACTCACGGGACGCTTTGGGCGCTGAGGAAGGCAGTCAGGCTGCCGAAATGCATTTGCATGTATGCCAATAAACAAGCGTCTCCTACCTGTTCCTCCTGGGAATCTGTCTCCTTTTTTCGGGAAGGAGGTGTGTGCATCAATTCAGCGCCACCCAGGGACGCTTCACAGAGACCCCCATCGCGTTTTGGGCAAACCGGCCTCACTGGGATTTGTACTCTTGCAGTTCTTATGTGTTGCCAGCATTAGTTGGAAAGGCTGGGAGCCCGCCATCGAAACCAAGGAGGAAAGCTAGCAGTTTTGGGATTGCTAATCCCATACTGGGTAGAGCTCACTGTGGCTCAGCCCCTGCTTCACGGACTCTCTGGTCAACGTGGTTGTGGTGGTTTTTTGGGGGACCGGAGGAGGCACTTATCAGTTGGCACACCAAAGCGGGACTTACATCACAGCATCCTAAGGGTTTCACGCTGTTCCTCGCCCCCCCTCGCAATGACATTGTCACCACCCATGCCATTTCCTTGCACCGTGGTTCCCAGCATCCATTAAGCTGCATTCTGGGACATGCAGTCCTGCGCCACACCCGGGAATACTCACAGGTGCGTGGAATCCATCACAGGGGCGGAGCTGGCTTGCACCAGCAAGCGTATTAATGAGGGACCTACTTGCAGCATGACATTTTACTCACGGGGAGAAAAGGCAGTCAAGCTGCCGAAATGCATTCGCATGTATGCCAATAAACAAGCGTCTCCTACCTGTTCCTCCTGGGAATCTGTCTCCTTTTTTCGGGAAGGAGGTGTGTGTGTGTATATATATATATATATATATATATATATATTATTTGTATATAATTTACATGTTTTAAAATAAATTAAAGATAATACATATTTTATTATTTTAAAGTAAATATATATGTATAACTCATTATGTTTGTGTGTTTAATTTTTTAAATAAAGTTTATTTGTTATATTTTGTAAAATTGTATATTACTTTTAATTAATTTAGTTAAAATTAATATTCATATTTAATATATATTCTTTTATTATATATATATATGTTACAATCTACTCTGACGAAAGTAAAACAACTGCCTAGAGAGAAAATTTTAAAAGAAAAACACTAATGAAGGCAAATTCCGTTTGATAACCACTTTTTTTGAGAATCCCTCTGATTTAAGAACTATTATGAAAAGAAACTGCCATGTTCTAAAAACAGATCCAGTCATCGGCCCGATATACTACCGGTCCCTATGATCACTTTTAGGAAGGCGCACTCTTTACGAGACAGCTAAGTACATAGTCATCTGGACCCAGCTCCATCTAAACAAGGCACTTTGAAAGAAATGAAAGGCTTTTACCCTTGTGGTAAGTGCAAAGCCTGCGCCTTTAGTAAAAGAGTGTTAACCTGTAATGTAAAGGGGTTGAAGAAAGGAAGAACAATCACAAAATCCTTACCACACATGCTGTCTACTGTCAGAAATGTCCTTGCGGACTTTATGTATGTGCGCAGCACGATACATAATGTCAAGATTAGAATTTTAGAACACATGCGAGCAATAGCTAAAAAGGATTTTAATTATCCGGTTGCTCGCCACTTTGCCAAAAAACATAAAAACGATAAACGCAATAGAAACCTTTTACAGTTTTTTGCCATCGATTGTGTCCCTGTACATGCTAGAGGAGGGGACAGGGTGAACAGACTTTGTAGACTGGAGTCCCGATATATCATTGACCTGCAGACAAAAAACCCCCAATGGGTTCAAATCTGGGGAAGAACTAACAGTACACCTAGGGATCTATAATAGTACTTTATGAATTTAAGCTTGCATCTATTCATTTGATAAATTTTGTCTGTATAGGTAATGGGATTCATATATCGGATGTAAATCTTTTGCACTGAATCTTTTGCATTGAGTTAGGAAATCTGTGTTTAAGAAAATGTTTTTGTCAAAGTCAAAGTCAAACTTTGCTTTATTCGGTTAAAAATTTTAAAACCATCAAAGCTCACACAATATTTCATTTCACAGTTGAACAAATTTCCATATCACAATTAACGCAACTAAATATATTGCAATATAAAAAAGTGCTTTACAATACACATATACAAGCTAAAAAGTTTGTCACCCCATTTGTTAATTATATGAAATTCCAAAATTCATCTAATAATCGTCACTAATATAAACTTTCTACTATGCTCCAGAGTTAAACAGACAAGGGCAGAGAAAGGTGATTAGGGTAGCAATATTTTCTTGCGACATCTCACAGGCCCTATAATGTAGCTTGCCACCCCAAAACATAAAAACTTTTTACTATACTCCAAAGTTAAACAGACAAGGGCAGAGAAAGGTAATTTAGGGTAGCAATATTTTCTTGCAACATCTCACAGCCCCTATAATGTAGCTTGCCACCCCAAAACATACTACAGCAGACCCAAGCATTTGTAAATAGACCAGGGCTGGTCCCACCTGCTCATAATTACGACCTCTAAGCAATGGCAGGATAAATTTCTTTCGCTGCAGTTCATAAAACTTGCAGAAAAAGAACATGTGAAGGACGTTTTGCTCCGAATTATTATCACATGGGCACGGGCCCAAAGTCCCATTTTTAACAAACCCCCTGGAGAAAGATAACAACCATAGTAACATAGTATGTTTAAACCTTAACAAAACAAACAGATGGCAAGGCTTGCTTATGAATGTTAAGTACGGCTGAATCTCTCTCCCCGTGCTTAACACCTTGAATGCTACAGCTAATCCTCCTGGATGCTGACCTCTCTTGATTCCCATTGTTCATGACGAGCTCAGCACGTCATGAGTACACGACCAGTGTACTGCATGACGAGCTAGGCTCGTCATGAGCAGGGAAGGGGTTAACATGACAAAGTTTCAAACCAATGGTTTTACCAATTCCTCTTCTTCCCTTTGGGCCTTCAACCTTTTTAGAAATTGGGATTTTACTGTCTTTATTGCAATTTTACTTAAGGCCCTAGGGTTTATAAATAAGTCTGGGCTACCCATTATGTCCATCTGAGTTTTAATGTAACGGATCATTGGTATAGCCAAGGCCTTGTCTAAGGTCAAACAATCCTGGATAATTAATTGATTTAAATTCGGCCTTGTTGTGCTGAAATTCTTAACCACCCTAGTATTGGTGCTATAGCAATCTGATCAGAAATATAACCAGCCCCCACGTCTTCGTGCACATTAAAAGTTGCTGTGGATTGTGGTAGCGACAATACTTTTCCGAAGAAGACATTTTCTGCCATTTGGATCTCACTTGAATCAATGTAGCCCCACACCTCACTCCCATATAATACCATGGGCAAATATTTGGCATTATAGATTTTCATATTAGCTGGTAATGGCTTACAGCCTAAACGTTTTGCAAAGCCCAGCCGGGCCCCTGTGGCCCTTGCTAATGTGTTTCTTTCAGTGCACGTTGCATTACCCACGATCTTCTATTGTCAAATACAATACCCAGGTATGGGAAGGTAGGTACTTTAATAAGCGCCTGTCCTTTGCAGAAAAAAGGTGCCCTTTTTGCCCGTCCACCTCCTAGCGACATAACATGTGCTTTTTTAAAATTTGTTTTCAGATCCAAGGAGTCCATAAAATTGGTAAAACAGTCTAAGAGTAATTGTAATCCTCTTGCCGTCCTAGCGACTAGCACAGCATCGTCAGCATATAGTAATGCAGGGATCCTTTTTTAGACAACTCTCGGTATGTCCTTACATGATGAAATTAGGGCATCACCCAATTTATTTATATAGAGTGTAAACAGTAAAGGTGCGAGGATGATTTTGTCATTTAGTAAGTAAGCCGATACACGGCCACATAACGGTTTTTGAGAATAATGAGGGAGGGAGTTAGCAACCCCGATCTTGAGGTTGCTAAATGCAGATCCACGGCTATATTATTTTGCAACAGTGTGGGTGGTAGGATTACAAATTAGGCAATAATGTGCTTATAATAAGTTGCCTTTCACCTCCCACAATAGCTGTGGTTATCTAAAATGAAACACAATAATTGCGACAATTTGTCTTTTAAACATGGAGCCCACAACTTTGCCGGCGACCATCACCTCCTTTCTTTCTACTGGTTTTACTGTGACGTGATCGTAGGTGTGTATGTAATACGGCGTCTCACTATTCTATGTGTAACTAACACTGAAGAAGGACTAGATCCGAAACGCGTCTGTTTTACCTCCTGGATTAAATCATACTGCTGATATCACCCCCGCGAGTGCTTTTGATTCCTTCTGGAGTGGTGAAAGGAGTCTGGGAACGTATATGTATATATATATATATATATATATATATATAGATATTTCACCAAAGGTGTCCAACTGCTTAGAAACGCACTCCACTCAGCGAGTCTGTTCAAGACATTTTATTGGCCATCTCCGTCTGTGAAACCCAAAGGCAGCATGCTTCTCCTATTTCAGTGACTCTCAGTGGGTGTGGTCCTTCAATGGGCGTTTTCTTCTTCCAGGTGAGTCGCTAAGCATGTTGGGACTTGTGGTATCTTTTCACGGCATGACTTCCCCATTGGTGGGATTTCGATTTCTCTGCAGCTTTAATTTTTCAGTTTTTAGCCCTCCAGTGGGCTCCAGGCATGTGAGCGCTGTCAATTTTCATAAACGCTGTAGTGCTGTCAACTGGCCCGACTTGGTTCGAGTCCCGGAAGATCCATCATTAATTTCGATGGCGGTGCAATTTCCTGCGGCTTGGACGTGCCGCATACAAACATTTCACCAAAGGTGTCCAACTGCTTAGAAACACACTCCACTCAGTGAGTCTGTTCAAGACATTTTATTGGAGGAAACAGCGTTCTCATGCGTGTTTGTTCATTGTCTCTTGCCTGACCGGTTTCGGAGCCTCCTGCTCCTAACTCATAGGCTTGTCCGCAGCACCATCGGCCATCTCCGTCTGTGAAACCCAAAGGCAGCATGCTTCTCCTATTTCAGTGACTCTCAGTGGGTGTGGTCCTTCAATGGGCGTTTTCTTCTTCCAGGTGAGTCGCTAAGCATGTTGGGACTTGTGGTTTCTTTTCACGGCATGACTTCCCCATTGGTGGGATTCCGATTTCTCTGCAGCTTTAATTTTTCTGTTTTTAGCCCTCCAGTGGGCTCCAGGCATGTGAGCGCTGTCAATTTTCATAAACGCTGTAGTGCTGTCAACTGGCCCGACTTGGTTCGAGTCCCGGCAGATCCATCATTAATTTCGATGGCGGTGCAATTTCCTGCGGCTTGGACGTGCCGCATACAAACATTTCACCAAAGGTGTCCAACTGCTTAGAAACGCACTTCACTCAGCGAGTCTGTTCAAAACATTTTATTGGAGGAAACAGCGTTCTCATGCCTGTGTGTTCATTGTCTCTTGCCTGACCGGTTTCGGAGCCTCCTGCTCCTTACTCATAGGCTTGTCCGCAGCACCATCGGACATCTCCGTCTGTGAAACCCAAAGGCAGCATGCTTCTCCTATTTCAGTGACTCTCAGTGGGTGTGGTCCTTCACTGGGCGTTTTCTTCTTCCAGGTGAGTCGCTAAGCATGTTGGGACTTGTGGTTTCTTTTCACGGCATGACTTCCCCATTGGTGGGATTCCGATTTCTCTGCAGCTTTAATTTTTCTGTTTTTAGCCCTCCAGTGGGCTCCAGGCATGTGAGCGCTGTCAATTTTCATAAACACTGTAGTGCTGTCAACTGGCCCGACTTAGTTCGAGTCCCGGCAGATCCATCATTAATTTCGATGGCGGTGCAATTTCCTGCGGCTTGGACGTGCCGCATACAAACATTTCACCAAAGGTGTCCAACTGCTTAGAAACGCACTCCACTCAGCGAGTCTGTTCAAGACATTTTATTGGAGGAAAGAGCGTTCTCATGCCTGTGTGTTCATTGTCTTTTGCCTGACCGGTTTCGGAGCCTCCTGCTCCTTACTCATAGCACTCACATGCCTGGAGCCCACTGGAGGGCAAAAACAGAAAGGACATGTGTGTGTGTAACATACAACTTAGAAAAATGCACTAAAGTGCATTTTTCTAAGTTTTCGCTATTTACCACGTAGTTACACTTTGTGGTAAATAGCGGCCCCAGATTGCGAATTGGCAATATTAAAATGGTTCATGAATTGCATTTAAGGAATCTCAAATTGAGATTCCTTAAATGCAATTATTTGCAATTTAGCGATTTTTAGAATTGCGATTTTTGCATTTGGGATGATGAATCCCAAATGCAAAAATAGCGCTGACAAAGGGCCAGATTCTCAGAATCTGGCCCTTTGCTAGCCGATTTCGGCTTCATGAATCTAGGCAAGGATATACTCTACATCACAGAGAAGTACATCTTTTTGTTATACAATACCAGATATAAATCAGAAGAGGAAGAAGCTTCAGATAGTGGAGTAACCTGGTAGAGTTGAGGTGTAGATAATGGTCTTCTGGGTTCTTTCAGCTCGTCGCCATTGTAAAGTTCAATCAAAAAGTAAACAGGTAAATCCAAATAATGGTTTATTAAGATAGTCGAATACATCTCAGCCTGCTAACACAGCTCCAGTTCAAATGACAGTAAACTTGAAAGTAAACATTCTAGACATGGAGTCTGAATACAAAAATTCCATCCATTAGTATCAAGTGTACACAGCACTCTACCCAGTGTCTTACAATGGCTTAAAGTAACATATGCTGGATACTACACTTGCCCTCCACACAGCTGTGATAATTTTATATATGTATCCAGCTTCCTTATCTTGCACCTTACATTGTAAAACTATTAAAGTGACTTAGACAACTAGATAACTTGCATGTTTGTTTTTCCCTAGCAGCAGCAGAGATTGGAGGAGGGCAGTCTTCAGGATGTAGTTTTGTGTGTGAGAGCCCTGGGCTACACTAATCTATGTGAATATTTAGGTCTGGCTTTACAGTGCTACTGTTGCTTGACCTTATGTCATCAACAAAGAAATGTTTTCTGAATCCTACTTAAAGAGAGGCTTAGCCTCCACCCACATGTTGGTTTTCCGGAGCAAAGGATTTGATTTAGCCAAAAGTGTGCGTTTCCAGTAAAAAGACTGCTTATATTGCACTTGTATGCTTCTGGAAAAGTATACATTTGATGCAGCAGGATTTATTTGGTTATGGTGGCAAGCAAGTGATCATGGCTATAGGCCTGATCTGTTTATTATGAAATGTTATGATAAAGGCCCGAGGTCTAGGTAATTTATTGAGAAAAAGAAAAACTAAATGTAGAAAGAAGGGTCCCAGGGGAGTGTATAATATTTATAGGCCTTCGTGTATCTTGTCCCCCAACTCAGCAGTAAAAAAACACACGAAAGATACCAAGGGTCTTTAAAAAGTTTTGCTGTGGTCGGTACCTATTTGTGGTATGCGGACTCACATATACCAAATGGTTATCATGTCAAAGGAGAGATAGAGTATGGGTGATCTGGACAGAAAAAAGAGAAAGAAAGAAACCCATCAGCCCACCAGTTGGCGGAACCTCATCCTCTGGGTTATGTGGAAAAAGATGATATCCGCTAGACACTTCCTCAGTGTATTCATTGAGGATAGCTAGAGTCGGATCATGAAAGAAAGACCATCAACCAGAAGATGGGTATTTTTAGGGCTGAAAGGGCGTTGCAGTGCTCATAAAGTGTACAGGGTGTAAACAAAGTCAGTGGTGATTTAAAAATACCTGTATTGATGTCTAAAGAAATTTTAATAGATGTGACCATCAAGACGGCATGTTAAAAGAAGAGTGAATATAGTATGTAAAAATATTACTATTCATCAAAGATATAGGTTGGTCGACATGTTTCAGCCCCTCCGGGCTTTCATCAGGACCTATGATGTGCACTACTGCAACACTTGATAATGTAGAATGTGTAGACCTACCAGTTGTATGGTCTCTTAATCCAAATCCTCTCCTATAGAACAAGACACAAAAAGACAAGATATACACATAACAAAGCCAGTGTTCAATTTAAACAGGCACATTTGTTGTGTTCTACTCAGTGTGTCTATATTGATATTATCCACTCACCCAGTATTGTAGGGAGGAAAGACCGCACCTCGCCTGGCACTCGCTCAGGACAAAGAGGCCATGCACTATAAATAGAGAAGAAATGCATCCTCTATTATTTCAAACATATAATGCCAACATATATTGAGTGTGTACCTTTAAGAATTAAAAACAGTTAGGCAGAGAAGCAGGTCTGTGGCAACCACGAGAAAAGACTCTTTTAACCTATCCAATTAAATCCTTATGAGATTTGCATAAAATAGATTTTACAGGGAACCTCTGTTTATTAATTGCCTGTAGATGCACAAAATCTATGAGATTTGCAGTAAACCGATATTTCAGATAACCTCTGTTTATTGATTGCCTGTGGCATTCATTCACATCAATCAATCAATCAATCAAAGACATTTATAGAGCGCACTACCTACCCATAGGGTCTCAAGGCGCTTGGGGGGGGGGAGGGGGGTGCCGTTACTGCTCGAACAGCCAGGTCTTGAGCTTCTTCCTGAAGGAGAGGTGGTCTTGGGTAATGCGCAGGTCAGCCGGGAGGGAGTTCCAGGTCTTGGCGGCCAGGTAGGAGAAGGACCTTCCTCCTGTTGTCGCTCTCCGGATGCGTGGGATGGCGGCGAGGGCGTGGCTGGCTGATCGGAGGTGGCGTTTGGGAGCGTAGAAGTTGATACGGTTGTTGAGGTAGCTCGGTCCTTGATCGTGTAGGGCTTTGTGTGCGTGGGTGAGGAGCCGGAAGGTGATTCTTTTGTTGACGGGGAGCCAGTGCAGGTCTCTCAGGTGTCCGGAGATGTGGCTGTTTCGTGGGATGTCGAGGATGAGTCTGGCTGAGGTGTTCTGGATCCGCTGGAGTCTCTTCTGGAGCTTGGCGGTGGTTCCGGCGTAGAGGGCGTTGCCGTAGTCCAGTCGGCTGGTGACGAGGGCCTGGGTGACGGTCTTCCTGGTCTCCGTGGGGATCCACCAGAAGATCTTCCGAAGCATGCGCAGGATGTTGAAGCATGACGAGGAGACGGCTTTGACTTGCCTGGTCATGGAGAGGGAGGAGTCCAGGATGAAGCCCAGGTTGCGTGCGTGGTTCGTCGGTTTGGGTGCGGTGCCCAGGGCGGGGGGCCACCAGGAGTCGTCCCAGGCGGAGGGCGAGGAGCCCAGGATGAGGACCTCCGTCTTGTCTGAGTTCAGTTTCAGGCGGCTGGTCGTCATCCACTCGGCTACCTCTTTCATCCCTTCATGCAGGTTGGCTCTGGCGGCGGCGGGGTCGTTGGTCAGGGAGAGGATCAGCTGGGTGTCGTCGGCGTAGGAGATTATGTTGAGGTTGTGTTGACGTGCGATGGCCGCGAGGGGGCACATGTAGACGTTGAAGAGGGTAGGGCTCAGCGAGGATCCTTGAGGGACACCGCAGATTACTTCGGTTGCCTCTGACTTGTACAGTGGTAGGCGGACTCTCTGCGTTCTTCCGTCGAGGAAGGAGACGATCCATTCCAGTGCCTTCTCCTGGATTCCGACGTTGCCGAGGCGCTGCACTAGGGTGCGGTGGCAGACCGTGTCGAAAGCTGCGGAGAGGTCTAGGAGGATGAGGGCCGCTGTCTCTTCGTTGTCCATCTGGGCTCGGATGTCGTCGGTGGCGGCGATGAGGGCGGTCTCGGTGCTGTGGTTGGCTCGGAAGCCGGACTGTGAGGGGTCGAGGGATCCGTTCGTCTCGAGGAAGGCGGCCAGCTGTTTGTTGACGGTCTTCTCGATGACATTGGCTGGAAACGGGAGTAGCGAGATGGGGCGGTAATTCTTGAGTTCGGTGGGGTCTGCTGTGGGTTTCTTGAGTAGAGCGCTGAGTTCGGCGTGCTTCCAGCTCTCGGGGAAGGTGGCGGTGTCGAAGGAGGTGTTGATGATGTCCCGCAGGTGGGGTGCGATGACAGCGTCGGCTTTGTTGAAGACGTGGTGAGGGAAGGGGTCGGTTGGAGATCCGGAGTGGACGGAGTTCATCATGCGGATGGTGTCTTCGGTGCTGATCGGAGTCCAGGCTCGGAGGGTGGTGGTGGGCGGCGTTGCTGTGGTCATGGCGTGGGTCGGTTGAGTGCTGAAGCTGTTGTGTATGTCCGTGATCTTGTTGTGGAAGTAGGAGGCGAGGGAGTTGCAGAGGTCTTGCGATGGGGTGATGTCGTTGTTTCCGGCGTTGGGGTGGGAGAGCTCTTTCACGATGTTGAAGAGTTCCTTGCAGTTGTGTGTGTTGTTGTCCAGTCGGTTCTTGAAAGCCGTTTTCTTGGTGGCGCGGATCAGTTGGTGGTGCTTCCGGGTGGCGAGCTTGAGGGTGGTCCTGTTGTCCGGTGTGGGTTCCTTTCTCCAGACTTTCTCGAGGGCTCAGCAGTTCTTCTTGGAGCTCTTGATTTCGTCGGTAAACCATGGGGCTTTCTTGCTGCCGGGTCTGCTGGGCGGGGTCCTCATAGGGGCGAGTACGTCTGCGCAGTTGCTGATCCACTTCGTGAGGTTGTCGGCGGCCTGGCTGGGGTTCGCTGAGCTGGCCGGAGGGTGCAAGCTCAGGGAGGCGGCGAGCTGGTCGGCGGTGATCTTGTTCCAGCTTCTACGGGCGACCTGTTGCTGGTGGTGGTGGATCGTTGTTCTTTCGAAGGTGAAGTGGACACAGCTGTGGTCCGTCCAGTGGAGTTCTGTGGCGTGGTTGAAAGCGATGTCTTTGCTGGATGAGAAGATGGCGTTGAGTGTGTGTCCGGCGAGGTGGGTGGGGGTGCTCACCAGTTGCTTGAGACCAAGGTTGGCGAGGTTGTCGAGCAGGGTGCTGGTGTTGCGGTCGTTGTTGTTCTCCAGGTGGAAATTGAGGTCCCCCAGGAGGATGTAGTCAGCGGAGGGGAGGGCGTGCGGGCTGATGAATTCGGCGATGTCCTCGCTGAATTGAGTGCGTGGCCCCGGGGGTCGGTAGATCAGGGTGCCTCTGAGGGTGGTCTTCGGGTCGGTGTGGATCTGGAAATGCAGGTGTTCGGCGGTGGTTAGGGTGTTGTCGGTGCTGGTCGTGACACGGATGGTGTTCCTGTGGATGATGGCGATGCCTCCTCCCACCTGGTTGGTGGTGCGGTCCCTCCGGGTGATCTTGTAGCCCTCTGGGATGGCAATGGCGATGTCAGGCGCTGAGGAGGCGTTCATCCAGGTCTCCGTGAGGAAGGCGACGTCAGGGGCTGTGGTGTCTAGGAGGTTCCAGAGTTCGATGGTGTGTCTGTGGACGGAGCGGGTGTTGAGCAGGATGCACTTGAGGTGGTTGCTGCTGGTGTTCGGCTTGGCTGGTGCTGGTGCAGGGCAGGTCCGGATGCAGGTGAACTTGCATGTGTGACAGCTGAAGGGTCCGTGGGAGCGACGTGGGGTGGCTCGGTAGCATCCTGGGGTTCGGCCGGTGTTGAGAGCGATGAGGGTGGCGGCGGTGTACGTCAGGCGGGTCGGTCGGGGTCCTCGTGGGCCAGGGGTCCTGGCACTGGGCGCGGTCCAGGCGCGGACGGGCGTAGACGGGCTTACCTTTGGCGCGCCTTTGGCGCACAATCGGCGCGCCCGCTGCGCGTGACCGCTGCGCGTTCGCACGGTCACCATATATGGCGAAGTGCGCGGGGGGGCGGAGCAGCTGGGAGGCGGGAGCGGGGAGGGTACACAAAGAATGAGGCGGGGCTAGCGGTGATGGCGGGAAGCGGGGAGGGATGAGACGGGGACGGCAAAAAACGAAGGCAAAACAGGCACAAATGGGGGAATAAAACAATTTAACAGAACAGCTTACAAGTCAATACAAATCAATACAAATCGAATGACAGCAACAGAGACAGGTACACAGGCCAGGAAGCTAGTACAGACCACGCCGCTCGGTGGCAGGGGGCGTGGTCACGCGGCGGAGCCGGGGCAGCGAGGCACAAGGCGGGGAGGCACACGCAGCAGCTGGTGGCCGTGCGGTGCGGGGGTGTCCTAGAACTAGGTCACACTCACCTGCGTCGCACGGTCGCCATATATGGCCAAGTGCGCGGGGGGGCGGAGCAGCTGGGAGGCGGGAGCGGGGAGGGTACACAAAGAAAGGGGCGGGGCTAGCGGTGATGGCGGGAAGCGGGGAGCGGGGAGAAATGAGACGGGGACGGCAAAAAACAAAGGCAAAACAGGCACAAATGGGGGAATAAAACAATTCAACAGAACAGCTTACAAGTCAATACAAATCAATACAAATCGAATGACAACAACAGAGACAGGTACACAGGCCAGGAAGCTAGTACAGACCACACCGCTCGGTGGCAGGGGGCGTGGTCATGCGGCGGAGCCAGGGCAGCGAGGCACAAGGCGGGGAGGCACACGCAGCAGCTGGTGGCCGTGCGGCGCGGGGGGGTCCTAGAACTAGGTCACACTCACCTGCGTCGCACGGTCGCCATATATGGCCAAGTGCGCGGGGGGGCGGAGCAGCTGGGAGGCGGGAGCGGGGAGGGTACACAAAGAAAGGGGCGGGGCTAGCGGTGATGGCGGGAAGCGGGGAGCGGGGAGGGATGAGACGGGGACGGCAAAAAACGAAGGCAAACCAGGCACAAATGGGGGAATAAAACAATTCAACAGAACAGCTTACAAGTCAATACAAATCAATACAAATCGAATGACAACAACAGAGACAGGTACACAGGCCAGGAAGCTAGTACAGACCACGCCACTCGGTGGCAGGGGGCGTGGTCACGCGGCGGAGCCGGGGCAGCGAGGCACAAGGCGGGGAGGCACACGCAGCGCTGGTGGCCGTGCGGCGCGGGGGTGTCCTAGAACTAGGTCACACTCACCTGCGTCGCACGGTCGCCATATATGGCCAAGTGCGCGGGGGGGTGGAGCAGCTGGGAGGCGGGAGCGGGGAGGGTACACAAAGAAAGGGGCGGGGCTAGCGGTGATGGCGGGAAGCGGGGAGCGGGGAGGGATGAGACGGGGACGGCAAAAAACGAAGGCAAAACAGGCACAAATGGGGGAATAAAACAATTCAACAGAACAGCTTACAAGTCAATACAACTCAATACAAATCGAATGACAACAACAGAGATAGGTACACAGGCCAGGAAGCTAGTACAGACCACGCCGCTCGGTGGCAGGGGGCGTGGTCACGCGGCGGAGCCGGGGCAGCGAGGCACAAGGCGGGGAGGCACACGCAGCAGCTGGTGGCCGTGCGGTGCGGGGGTGTCCTAGAACTAGGTCACACTCACCTGCGTCGCACGGTCGCCATATATGGCCAAGTGCGCGGGGGGGCGGAGCAGCTGGGAGGCGGGAGCGGGGAGGGTACACAAAGAAAGGGGCGGGGCTAGCGGTGATGGCGGGAAGCGGGGAGCGGGGAGAAATGAGACGGGGACGGCAAAAAACAAAGGCAAAACAGGCACAAATGGGGGAATAAAACAATTCAACAGAACAGCTTACAAGTCAATACAAATCAATACAAATCGAATGACAACAACAGAGACAGGTACACAGGCCAGGAAGCTAGTACAGACCACACCGCTCGGTGGCAGGGGGCGTGGTCATGCGGCGGAGCCAGGGCAGCGAGGCACAAGGCGGGGAGGCACACGCAGCAGCTGGTGGCCGTGCGGCGCGGGGGGGTCCTAGAACTAGGTCACACTCACCTGCGTCGCACGGTCGCCATATATGGCCAAGTGCGCGGGGGGGCGGAGCAGCTGGGAGGCGGGAGCGGGGAGGGTACACAAAGAAAGGGGCGGGGCTAGCGGTGATGGCGGGAAGCGGGGAGCGGGGAGGGATGAGACGGGGACGGCAAAAAACGAAGGCAAACCAGGCACAAATGGGGGAATAAAACAATTCAACAGAACAGCTTACAAGTCAATACAAATCAATACAAATCGAATGACAACAACAGAGACAGGTACACAGGCCAGGAAGCTAGTACAGACCACGCCACTCGGTGGCAGGGGGCGTGGTCACGCGGCGGAGCCGGGGCAGCGAGGCACAAGGCGGGGAGGCACACGCAGCGCTGGTGGCCGTGCGGCGCGGGGGTGTCCTAGAACTAGGTCACACTCACCTGCGTCGCACGGTCGCCATATATGGCCAAGTGCGCGGGGGGGTGGAGCAGCTGGGAGGCGGGAGCGGGGAGGGTACACAAAGAAAGGGGCGGGGCTAGCGGTGATGGCGGGAAGCGGGGAGCGGGGAGGGATGAGACGGGGACGGCAAAAAACGAAGGCAAAACAGGCACAAATGGGGGAATAAAACAATTCAACAGAACAGCTTACAAGTCAATACAACTCAATACAAATCGAATGACAACAACAGAGATAGGTACACAGGCCAGGAAGCTAGTACAGACCACGCCGCTCGGTGGCAGGGGGCGTGGTCACGCGGCGGAGCCGGGGCAGCGAGGCACAAGGCGGGGAGGCACACGCAGCAGCTGGTGGCCGTGCGGCGCGGGGGTGTCCTAGAACTAGGTCACACTCACCTGCGTCGCACGGTCGCCATATATGGACAAGTGAGCGGGGGGCGGAGCAGCTGGGAGGCGGGAGCGGGGAGGGTACACAAAGAAAGGGGCGGGGCTACCGGTGATGGTGGGAAGCGGGGAGCGGGGAGGGATGAGACGGGGACGGCAAAAAACGAAGGCAAAACAGGCACAAATGGGGGAATAAAACAATTCAACAGAACAGCTTACAAGTCAATACAAATCAATACAAATCGAATGACAACAACAGAGACAGGTACACAGGCCAGGAAGCTAGTACAGACCACGCCGCTCGGTGGCAGGGGGCGTGGTCACGCGGCAGAGCCGGGGCAGCGAGGCACAAGGTGGGGAGGCACACGCAGCAGCTGGTGGCCGTGCGGCGCGGGGGGGTCCTAGAACTAGGTCACCATTCACATGGACCTATTTAGCTTGAAGAATGACTAATTTCACTAATGAAGTAATAGCACGCTGCTCTCACTTACCTCTCCATCGTTACCTCGGTCTGGCAACTGAGCCGAGGGGAAGGTAGAGAGGCTTTGTGCCATTGTGGTTTAAGAATACGAGATGCGGACCTGAAAGGAAACCCGATCTGCTGTCGCCTTTCTCCTGATAGGCTGTTCAATGTGTGGGAAAGCCTATCTTAGCACGGTGATGATAAAGTGATGGAGCGTCACTAGCTTTGAAGACAGGATTGCTTCCATTGGAGAATAATACCGGAACCGGAAATAATATCTCGGTCCTCCAAGGACTCAATGACAGTCCTTCTGGAAAAATAAACACCGCTCTTTCTAATGGCGAGTTTCTGATTGAAAGTTTACCGATCTCGGCAATGCGGAGCTGTGGGAAATCCGTCTCAAGACTGGACTCTGCTTGCTCGGCCAGATATGGTGTAGAGGAAACAATACGCCATGAGCGTAAAATCGAACGTGGGACGGACCATCCCGGGAACTCCATAGTGTAGTATTGGAGTTCTTTGGTAGGTTTTATTAGCACGTAGACGCATGCGTAAAAGCACACTACCCAGACAAACAACAAAACATACTTTCTCGTGTGTTAACCTCCTGATGTTTATAAATATTCTATAGAACAGCCATCTATATGTCACATGTATTTCGCCCTATAGTGGAGATAATGGAACATAGCAAAAAACTATATGAAGGGTATGATATAGTCCTCTTTTGCTTATACAAGTACTCACGGTAGCAAGAACCACTGTCTAGGGTGTAGTCAACAGTGGAGATGCTTTTCAACTCCGTGGCGAAATGGAAAGATTCTTTTGCAGTGTAAGACTGCACTTCTTCTTTAAAGATAGTAGCAAAGACCAAACACAACTCACTGTGGATACAAACAATGGTCTCAAAACCAAGTCTACCTTCATGCCCCTGCTACAACAGGTGCCATTAAGAGTTGGCACATTTGAAACTGCTGTGTTACATGAGATGAAAACATTAATCTTCTCAAGACACGGCGATTTTCAAAAATGTATCAAGGTATGAGAGACAAGCACTGGAAACTCTATCTAATGACAAGAACATCACGATAAAACCGGCCGATAAGGGGGGTGCTATAGTTATACAGGACACCACCTCATATCGAGCCGAGTGTCTAAGACAGCTAGGGAACACGAAGTTCTACTCACGTCTGAATACAGATCCTACTAACAGACTTCGTACTGAGATTAAACATCTAGTTGAAGAGGCAAGTGCGGAGGGCTGGATAACAGCACAGGAAGCAACATTTCTGATTACAACTCATCCAGTCACTCCGTACTTCTATACGCTGCCTAAAATTCATAAGACAGCCAGGCCTCCCCCAGGACGCCCGATAATCTCAGGCATTGGATCCCTTTTGGAACCTTTGTCTTCCTTTGTTGATGTGTTCCTTGGACCTCTAGTCAAAACCATGCCAACGTATCTGCAGGACACCAAAGATGTCCTACGTTTACTACCTGATACAGAGTTCAATACTGATCTGGACATTCTGGTTAGCTTCGATGTAGAGTCGCTTTACACTTGAATACCGCAAGCTGAAACTCTACAAACTGTTCAGGAACTCCTAGAAACCACCAATCATGACAGTATAACACCTATCCATTTTATCATGGACCTAGCCAGGATTGCAATGACTGAGAATTTCTTCAGTTTTGAAGATTATCTGTATCTTCAAACATCGGGCACGTCAATGGGCAGTAAATTTGCGCCAAGCCTGGCCAATCTATATGTCCACCACTTTGAGACCCATCATGTCCTCAACCACAACAATCCGTATTTCCATCAAACGGTGTTGTGGAAGAGGTACATTGATGATATTCTGGTGGTATGGCGTGGGGATAGTCAGTCAATACTGACCTTTCAGACCTGGCTCAACAGTCAGAATCCATATCTAAAATTCACTGTATATTACAGCAAAACTGAGCTTCCATTTTTGGATCTGCTCATTACTCCTAAAGAAGGACACCTTTCAAGCAGTCTGTACTGCAAACCAATGTCACGCAATTCCCTTTTGAGATTCGATAGTCATCATCCTCGTTCCCTGCGTGAAAACCTTCCATTCGGGCAATTTCTCAGGGTTCGAAGGAATTGCTCAGAAAAACCAAATTTTCACAACCAATCCAGAGATTTATCTCACAAACTCAAGCAACATCTATATCCTAGCACGCTGATCAAGAAATCTTGCAAAAGGGCCTCTAATAACCACCGAGAGGCACTACTTGCTCCTCCGGTTGAGAAACCACCTTTGAACAGACTAGCATGTGTGACTACATTCAGTACTGTCTCCTCTAGTATTCAAAAGATCATTAGACAAAAATGGCGCATTTTGAATAGTGCAGGGGATAACATCTCGTTACCTCTTTTCTCCTTCAAGAGGAGCACCAATCTGAGAGATGAACTGGTTCATACCAGACCCTGCAGTACGACCCAAGACACTACACCGAGACTATGGAACCTTCCTCCGGTACAAGGTCACTATCCTTGTGGCAACTGCTCGGTGTGCCCTCAAACCAAGAAAACATCATCAGTGGACAAAGGTACAACACGCCCCTGGCAGTTAAAACAACACACAAACTGCAACAGTGAAAGGGTCATCTATCAAATCACTTGCCCAAGTGCCCTCCGATACATAGGGATGACGACTCAAAAAATAAAACTAAGGATACAAGAACATAAAAGCACCATTAGATGTAACAGACAAGCAACTCGGTTGACGTCGCATTTTCTTACTATGAAACACTCTGCAGAGGAGCTAGAATGGCTGGTATTGGAGCAGCCATTTATACCTCCACATGTTAGTGATATTTCTCATTTTCTGCTCAGAAAAGAGCAGAAATGGGTCTTCAAACTTAAATCTGATACTGAGGGGTTAAATGATGAAATACCCTGGTTACAGCTTTAATCAATCCTATGTCCAAATACATCTTGACATCTGCTGGGATTGAGCCCATAACTACCAATGAGCGTCCCTTTTTCGAGACATGTGCACACATTTATCTGAATGACAATGTATCCACTTCTAACTTGACTGCACATGCCTAAATTGAGTGTATAATGATCCCTGTATCAGTCAGTTTCTAGTTTGTTGATACTAGATTGTTCGTCTGACTTATATTGTTTTCTCATTAGGGCATACACCAGTTATGCTCACGGCAAACTTTCAGGCTCACACAACAAACATTGTCTGACTACACCCTAGACAGTGGTTCTTGCTACCGTGAGTACTTGTATAAGCAAAAGAGGACTATATTATACCCTGCATATAGTTTTTTGCTATTTTCCATTATCTCCACTATAGGGTGAAATACATGTGACATATCAATGGCTGTTCTATAGAATATTTATAAACATCAGGAGGTTAACACACAAGAAAGTATGTTTTGTTGTTTGTCTGGGTAGTGTGCTTTTACGCATGCGTCTACGTGATAATACAACCTACCAAAGAACTCCAATACTACACTATGGAGTTCCCGGGATGGTCCGTCCCACGTTCCATTTTACGCTCATGGCGTATTGTTTCCTCTACACTATATCTGGCCGAGCAAGCAGAGTTCAGTCTTGAGACGGATTTCCCCACAGCTCCGCATTGCCGATATCGGTAAACTTTCAATCAGAAACTCGCCATTAGAAAGAGCGGTGTTTATTTTTCCAGAAGGACTGTCATTGAGTCCTTTGAGGACCAAGGTATTATTTCCGGTTCCGGTATTATTCTCCAATGGAAGCAATCCTGTCTTCAAAGCTAGTGACGCTCCATCACTTTATCATCACCGTGCTAAGATAGACTTTCCCACACATTGAACAGCCTATCAGGAGAAAGGCGACCGCAGATCGGGTTTCCTTTCAGGTCCGCATCTCGTATTCTTAAACCACAATAGCACGAAGCCTCTCTACCTTCCCCTCGGCTCAGTTGCCAGACCGAGGTAACGACGGAGAGGTAAGTGAGAGCAGCGTGCTATTACTTCATTAGTGAAATTAGTCATTCTTCAAGCTAAATAGGTCCATGTGAATGAATGGCGCTATTTTTGAAACACTTTTGACTTACCTTGACAGATTTGTAGGTTTGCAGTATGTTATATCTAGCCTCTATGTTTCGCTTCCACAGGCAATCAATAAACAAAGGTTATCTGAAATATCGGTTTACTGCAAATCTCATAGATTTTTTGCATCTACAGGCAATTAATAAACAGAGGTTCCCTGTAAAATCTATTTTATGCAAATCTCATAAGGATTTAATTGGATAGGTTAAAAGAGTTGTTTCTCGTGGTTGCCACAGACCTGCTTCTCTGCCTAACTGTTTTTAATTCTTAGAGGTACACACTCAATATATGTTGGCATTATATGTTTGAAATAATAGAGGATGCATTTCTTCTCTATTTATAGTGCGTGGCCTCTTTGTCCTGAGCGAGTGCCAGGCGAGGTGAGGTCTTTCCTCCCTACAATACTGGGTGAGTGGATTATATCAATATAGACACACTGAGTAGAACACAACAAATGTGCCTGTTTAAATTGAACACTGGCTTTGTTATGTGTATATCTTGTCTTTTTGTGTCTTGTTCTATAGGAAAGGATTTGGATTAAGAGACCATACAACTGGTAGGTCTACACATTCTACATTATCACGTCTTGTGGTAAGTGTTGCAGTAGTGCACATCATAGGTCCTGATGAAAGCCCGGAGGGGCTGAAACATGTCGACCAACCTATATCTTTGATGAATAGTAATATAATATTTTTTACATTCTATATTCACTCTGCTTTCAACATGCCGTCTTGATGGTCACATCTATTAAAATTTCTTTAGACATCAATACAGGTATTTTTAAATCACCACTGACTTTGTTTACACCCTGTACACTTTATGAGCACTGCAACGCCCTTTCAGCCCTAAAAATACCCATCTTCTGATTGATGGTCTTTCTTTCATGATACGACTCTAGCTATCCTCAATGAATACACTGAGGAAGTGTCTAGCGGATATCATCTTTTTCCACATAACCCAGAGGATGAGGTTCCGCCAACTGGTGGGCTGATGGGTTTCTTTCTTTCTCTTTTTTCTGTCCAGATCACCCATACTCTATCTCTCCTTTGACATGATAACCATTTGGTATATGTGAGTCCGCATACCACAAATAGGTACCGACCACAGCAACACTTTCTAAAGACCCTTGGTATCTTTCGTGTGTTTTTTTTAATTTATTGAGAAAACCATACTTTGAAGTCAATAGTCATTTAGGTGTGGATTATTATTCTTCTATATTAAACACTATAGTCGGGTAATTTGTTACATGGAAAACCACAGATTACTGTAGGAAGCAATGCTTTTGGGGTTGGTCACCCAGTGTGCAAACCATGGATATAGATGGTTTGCTCTGTGAGATTTTGTTGGCTATTATAAGAGACATTTTGTTTTACTTAGCCAGCTATATTTTTTTAAATCATTGTAATTTTACATATGTGTGTCTAATTGTTGGCATCTGGAAAAGTATACACTCAAAACTATAGGCCTGAGCTAATTTTGGTGACAAGCTATATGCCTGTTTGGTGCACAGGAAACGTTATGCCTGATGCAATAAGCCTGGGCACTGTTAAAGGGTAAATGTTCCTTGGGAAAGTCATGCCAGAGTTTATGGGTTTAATCTGTTTATTATGAAATGTCATGACAAAGCTGGTACTTATTGTGAAAATCAAGCATTAAAGACAAAAGACGTTTGTGGATTAATTGTAATTACACTGTGCTAAAGCCTGTAGGCAGGTATTTTGTTACATGGAATTTCACATGTTACTGTAGTAGGCACATTATGTTACAGGCTGTCGAAAGTTATTTAATTATGTGTAACCTCACAAATTTCCAAAGTAGGCAAGGGATTTTGTGTTAGTCACCCACTCTGACACACCCTGTCAGTACAATTTCACTGTGGTGATTCTTGTTAGGTGAAGTAAAGCCGCAAAAGGATTGGTGATTGATGCATATTTATTTGGTGATTAATGCATATTTATTTGGTGATTGATGTATATTTATTTTACATCAACTCCGTAAACCGAGCACCCTCACTTGCTTTCCTCTATCTCCTCGACCTTTCAAATTTCGCTCCTTCACAAACTTCCGTCCTCATGGCAACTCATGGCACAGATATGCCACGTGGAGAATGATTGAGAGGTTAAGCATTTTACACCCCCACTATCTAATCATAACGTATCCCCTTTCATTACTCAAATTAAAATCTGCTACAAAATTAACAATAAATGACATTACTTAATAATATTTAGATCTATAGAACTGCTACTGATGTAAAACTTTACACAAACAACATTTTTACTTTATCTTCTTTCTTTATATCTAAACTAAGTCCTCATGACTGCTCACTGAACCATTTTCTCACAACATTAACACATTACAAAATCTCTAAGTATAATGGGAGCGCAATGTTCCCTGCGTTCTTCCACCACAAGTCTCCTTTTTGCCCTGTTCTTTCTCTATCATCTGCAACCGACTCACTTGTTCCCCTAGAGGTTTCTTGCAGCCTTTGGCAAGCAAACCGTCATTTCAAAACCATTCATTAACATAAAAGCACTGCATCTTTGCTTATCCGACTCTCGTTCTCTCAGATCGCTTTCCATTGTCTCATCCCTTCTGCAATACAAAGCAACTCCTTTCTTTTTCCGCTTCTGCCAATTTCTCAAGAAAACATGCCAATTATGCATTCTTTTCACCTCCATGGTGTTAGAGAATGTATTTATACTATCGTTTTTCCTCCCTAACCTGATTTTCATGTAATCCCCAGCAACAATCTTGCCTCCTCTCCAAACATATGTCAACTCTCTCGCCTTTCCACTCTGTCATCCACTGGGGAGAAAGTTTAGTTTTCGACTCTCTTCCCCTCATATTAACAAAAAGTGATTTGTCCATAACTCCATTCAAAGTGGTATTTTGAGCCCAAACCATTTCTTCAACAACCTCTCTTACATTCTTTCCTCCACTCATTGCCATTTATATTTATCCCTGGACTAACCGATTGGCCTGTTAAACAATACCATGTCCTTGAGGATTATATGAAGATGTACAAATATTCTTTATTCCGTAACTCTTTAAAAACATTTGCATCATAGTAGAAGTAAGTTGCATCCCATTATCAGTTATGATAATTTTTGGAACCCCTCTTTCCTGAAAATATTCTTAAATACCTTGATGGCATTTTTCAATGTTATGTTTTTCACAAATTTCACAATCACACAAACTTTAAAAAAAATCTAGCATCACCACAGCAAAACATTTACTTTCTCTTAAATATTCCATAGGACCGATGAAATCCATACATAGGTTCTCCCATGTACCTCCAGCATCACTCAAAGAGCCCATTTCTTTAAGTACTTTCAACCCCTTCTCACTCTCCCTACATAAAGCACATATTTTGAACCAATCCCTGACATCACTATCCATGCGCAGCCACTAAATTTATATTTCAGAGGTCTCTTTGTGAGCAACTGCCACAAATGTCCCTCATGTTCCAACTCTTTTTTATACTCCTTCCAGAGGCAGAAATCTAATCTCTAATGACCACTGCCTTTGTCGAACTCATGCTCAGTTCACCCTGCTATTTGACATAATTGCCTTACTCTATCCCTGATGTAATTTCTTTATCAAATTCTGTAAAAATCAGCTTGAACAGCCTTTTCCCATTACTCACATGTAAAGGTACTACTCTCACCCTCCAAAGCATCTTCTATTCTTGCTACCTAAAAACAACATTCTTGTAGTCGAGAAGCAGATTTAGCCAAGCCAACCTTGCTGAAGCTCCGTTATTACCACCAGGTAGTAAGACTTTGAGTAAAGGTTTATGGTCTGTACGTAATGTGAAGCACACACCCCATCAATAAGTACAGAAATATTCAGCACCTCATGCAGCCGCTAGAACCTCTTCTCAATTGCTAGCTGTGTGATTGCTTTTAGTAACTTTCAAAGATTTTGAAGCAAACACTACTTGTTTTTCCATATCTTCTTTGATTTGTGAAAAATGTGCCCCCTAATTCATGAGCAGTAATATCTATCGTTAAAATGCATTTTCATTTTGGATAAAAAAGAGTCAATATTCTTGAATTCGCTATTTCTGATTTGATGTTGATAAAGGCATTCTGTTGTTTTTCACTCCACACAAACTCTTTTCCTTTCCTTAACAACTCTCTCATAGGTTCATACTTCCCCGAAAAATTACTTGTACATTTTGCATAATGTTGAATTAAGTCTATCAAGGTGCATAATTAATCCTTCCCTTGAGAAGTAGAGGCCTCCCTAATAGACCAAATCTTCCTTTGGGTTAAATCAGTTTTCAGAAATGCTATAACCCAAATATTCAACTTTTTAAAAATAAAAATAGATTTTTTTTTGTTATGAATTAAACCAGCACTTTTAACACACTTAAAACTTTGACTAGAACACTATTGTGTTCCTCTTCATTTGCACTGAAAACTAAAATGTAACTAAAGTAACTAAAAAACACTTCCTATCGAGTCACAACCTTCCTCATTCCCTGCCTTATAGCAGCCTCAAGCTTCCTTTCATACTATTTCAGAGACATACCCTTTAAAGGATTCACTTTTTGCATTAAAACATCAGCAAATGTATTTAATGTCTTCCATTTTCCCGTTTTCATGTATCAATAAAACCAGTTAATCAGATCTAGAGATCAAGCACTATGTGCAAATCATATTGCTACCCTCAACTTAATGTGGCTAGACCTCTTTGTGAGTTAGACAATTTTTCCATAGTCACACAACTTTTGAAAGAATATGTGGAATCCATCAACTCCAAAATTGTATTTCACACCCCATAATCTTTCGTTTAAATATCACTTGGGTCTAAAAGTGTACCAAGCCAAATTATATGGAACAAAGCCTTTGGTATAATAGCATGCATTGATCCAGGATCAACTATCATATCTATCACGCTCAAATTCACAGAAATTCAGCTCTGGAAGTGCAATTACCAACACTCTCAACACAAAGACTCAAGACCTGGCCCTTTGACAGAGACATGGCACTCCCAGTGCCCAGATGCTGATTGACAGTTCTTTGTTTACGTCCAGTCCTGTCACCTGTCAGACTCAACTGGCTCACATGTCCTGTGGCCATAAATCTCAAAATCACGAAGAAGAACTAAGGGGCATATTACCAAGGGTGGCTAAGCGACGATAATTCCATCGCCCTATTACCAAGCTGTCGCTAACACCAGTTAGCGACAGCTTGTAGGCGATAGCGAGCGGTTTGGGGCCCCCTTTGCATGTCAGCGATATTTATCACTAATGACATGCAAAGTGGACGTACCCAACCCGTTATCGACTGACAGCAGTCGCTAACATCGCTATCGCCTATTACCAAGAAAGGCGAAGCGATGGAAATATTTGCGCTAAGCGCGAATATCGCCAAACGCTAACGCCTGCAAATACCAGTTCTTAGCCATGTTATCCAATGGGAGGTGGATAACATGGCTAATAGCATTTGCACGCTAAAGCGTGAACACCGCGGGTTTTCCAGCGATATTTACGCTAACGCCTGCAATATTATCGCTTTTGAGATAAACATTGGTAATAGGACGTTATCTCAGCGATAATATTAAGCGAAGCGCGGCGTTAAAAAAACTAACACTAAGCTCAGTTAGCGATAAATATCGCTAACTGTTGGTAATATGCCCCTAAGTTTTGAATTAATTGAGGCACCACATTTTGAAGTAATTTAAGGAATGCCATGGTTAACAGTTCATAATCGTAGCAGATACTGGGCAAAAGGAATGTGACTTTTCTCTCAAATTGGTGTCACAAATCTTATGTCCAAGCCAGTACCTTTGACAACGAGGGTTTCAGTGATCACGCTTTTTTTGCAGTAATTTTTATATAGCGCAATTTTGACTGAAATGTATTGGAGCCCTTTACATATGCACCGCTAACATTACGCAAGGGCACATTAATTTTTTAGCACTGGGTAATTAAACGATTTGCCCAGAATCACCGGATGTTGAGCTAACGCAGAGACTTTAACCTGGTTCCCCAATTTCAAAGGCAGCAGCTCTGGCTGTAATCTAATATCATAATGTCAATATTGGAGGTTGTTGTGGGAACAAACGAAGACAGCAGGAAATGGTCAATCTAGTGAAGGAAGAGGTAGGACACTTTAGTAACGAGGTCCACGCAGGTATGTTGTAATTTCTGATGATTTATTTAAGCAGGTAACATGTTGAATAGTTCCAGAAAACAGGTAGTTGAGTTATGAAGGAGAGTCCCACCAGGAGCAGCCTGTCTGCTGGTCAGCCCATGTCCAACCGTCACTTCACCTCTCTGTGTCCCAACATTCCGAGGCTCATCAAGACTCCAACATTCTATTGAGCACAGAGCACAGGCACTGGCTGAGCAGGAGGTGTAAAATGCATTACATTACAAATGTATGATACTACATATCCCTTTTCCTTCCAACAAAAGAACAACAACACTAGGTGATAAAATATAACTAGAGTGAACAAATGACAGAAAGCAAGGAAGGAACAAAGGAGTGACAGAGTGAACGTCAAGGGAAAGAGCAAGCAAGGCAGAGCGAGGAGCTAGATGGGAGAAGACAAAAAGGAGAAGGTGAAGTGTAAGTATGCAAATAGAAAAAACCCATCCTCTACAACAATGAAATGGAAAGAAGGAGACAGTGAGACGCAAGAGAGGAAATAAGAAATAGAGAGAGAGACAGAAGTGCCAAAGACAACCCCTACGCACATCCACTGGCCAGGCAGGCAAGCAAGGAAAGAAGGACAAGGCACAATGGGAACCAAAGAATCAAAGAAGACTGAAGATAAAAGAAAAAATAACAGAGCAATGTGTATGATCCAAATTCCAAAGATGAAAAGGAAGTGACATCAAGAGGAAATCTGAACAAATGAGAAACAGAGAAAAAGTGAAGTAAATACAAACAGCATCACTTATCCTCCCCTATTATGAAATAGACAAACCAAATAAGAAATAATTTATAGCGTTGCGTAATAAAATCGACAATGTAACATAAACGATTACATAGAGAGAAAATAAAAGCCAATGGGACGGAAACCCATGGCCGTCCTCTACTCCTAAGCAGGAGGGTGAGGAGCACTGTGAATGGGACCTAAACCCATGACAAAGCAGCCCATGTAAAGTCAACCCCCATGTAGGGGGAAACAATACTGCCCTGAAGAGATGGGACTACAACCCATAAGACGCCCTGTGTAAGTGTGACTGTGTACATTTAAATGGGACAGTGACCCATGCAATGGTGCCCCGCGTAAGGGTAAAAAACATAAGTATCCTGTGTAGGAAAGTGTAATATCACATGGGGATAAAACCCAATGCCATCCCTAAAGATGGGAATAGTTACATGAAAAGTGAACAATGAACCCAAAGAAAGTATGTACCCAGAGTCCATAACTGCATGATGTAGCCCATGTAGGCAATGGTGTAATAAACAAGTGGGCCAAGACCCACTGCCACCCCTATGTGTATGTATATGGTGAAAACACCCAATGGCATCCCTGTATAGGGAAGAGATGTGTGAGAGGTGAACACATGCGAAAAGGACCGAACAAAGAACCAAGAATACATGTAACATATACGTCAGTTATGTAAGAATAATGTGCCACCATTACGATGCACTATCCTTAGAAGTATATGTAGCCTTTAATACAATTTAAGATGAGTAAGGTAAAATATGGCAAATATACATTTAGGGTCACCAAATGTGTCAGGAAATTTGACAACATCTACTTATCGTCCATCTTCTCTCCTGGATTGTTTGTGCTGGAGCGTGAAAAACTGTAGGTCTTTACCAGCATTATGGAAACACACAAACGTTTCCAAAGTGGGTATAAATCCAGTTCCAGGGAGATATGACCGAAGCCAGAGCAAGTAGAGAATGATGGGAGGACATTGCTGAGGACCAAAACTTACGTTAACTGAGATAAAATCCTAACTTTACTACTCCTTAATGCCCTTTGTGAATACCGAACGTCATAAAGTTAGGATTCTGTCTCAGATTACTTTTGTGAATCAGACCCCATGCTTCTAATCCTTAATTTTCATTTTACTTTTTTGTGTATTGGAAGAGCTGTAATCTTTGGGTGCTTCCTTTGAATTGAACTAAGAATGACTTGCAACTTTAATATCCAGGGTTAGATGCACTATCTAGAAAACCTGAAGATATTAGAGTGAGAAAGGTTCTGAATGACGGTGCAATGTTATGTTAACGTAACTTGCTGAGCCTAACCCTTAGGTGTGTCTTGGCTTTTCACTCAGCACAATAATATCACAAGATTTCAATTGAAATAATGCTGCCTTGAGGTGTTTTTTAAATTTGGCATGATCTGTGCAAAATCGGATGTCGTATGGAATGTTGATCCAGGAAGAGGGAGCAAGATAGTAAAAAGACCTGCCACCTTATCTATCCAAATGAATACGGGGGACAGTAAGTAAGGCTTTGTCATTAGATCTAAGGTTTCTAACCGGACATTAGTGGCTAAACTTCATCTGTGAGTAGCTCGGGCCCTTACCCATTAGGGCCTTATGCATAAGGCAGCAGAGCTTGCCCACTGCTCTTTACCTGACTAGCAGCCAGTGTAAGGATCTCAATAAAGGAGCAGAGGCATGGCCTGAAGGAAGATTGCTAAAAGTCGAGCTGGGGTGTTCTAAACTACTTGCATCTTAGACATCAGACTCTCATTTGCTACTGCCAGTAGGTTGTTTTCATAGTCCATCTTGCTAAAAAATCAATTATTGAACTAAAGTTTTCCTAGCAGAGAATGGAAGAAATGGAAACACTTTCCTCAACAGGCTCATCGTATTGAAACACTTGGCACAAATGGATGCAACATAATCTTTCATTGATCGAGATTGACACAGTTTGACCCCAATGTTCTTTTCTGACTGCCTGGCGAGGAATGCTTGACCTAGTTCATGGGACCACCACTCAGGAGACCAAAGCTGTTGGGCCTTACTAAACAGCATCATCTCTGTGTTATTATTGTTTAATTGCAAACAGTACTCCTTCATCCAGGCAGCAATCTCTCTCATGTACATAAAGAAGCATACATATATCATTAAATGGTTATACAATGAGGCCAAGGCTGAAATGGCAGTGTGCATATATCATGTTAATTACTAGAAGGCAAGACTAGAATGGATATAGAAGTGGTCATCACCCAGTAGAAGTAATATTTACAAAGAAGAATCGACTGGATGGATGTTGGTAGTTTACTAGATAGCTCAGTGGGTTACTGCTGTTGTCACAGAGATGTTTTGTTACTTGCATCTCATAAATTATAATTTTAATAAATCACAGTCAGCTATGAGCCAGAAGCAAATAGCAGCATACAAACTACATTACATAGGTTTAGAACTTTATTGTCTTCCCCCAATATGTAATTATTCCAAGATTGCTAAAAGGATTCCAAAGTTTGCTTTTCTCCAGATCATATTTACAACAAGGGGTGGTGAGGGACAGAGTCTCTGAATTAAACAGAATACTCTCACCCAGTCAAGAGATCAGGGCTAGATCCAACACCGTTTTTTAGCTCACTGCACCATCCCAGTTTCAGAACCTGGCTGTATGCAAATTAGTCTGTTCCTGTCCCAGTGCTTGATGGGAACAGGGCAAACCAAACTACAAAAGCCAATTCTTACACTGGGAAGGAAACAAGCTACCGGGGACCGGTTTCTGGCATTTCAGCCTCTTCGGCCCGGCTTGCTTGAATCCTGATGGTGCAATGAGCAAGGGACTCACATCTGAGTATACCCTTCCACGCTTAGGGTGGACAAAAATATTTACAACAAGGGGTGGTGAGGGACAGAGTCTCTGAATTAAACAGAATACTCTCACCCAGTCAAGAGATCAGGGCTAGATCCAACACCGTTTTTTAGCTCACTGCACCATCCCAGTTTCAGAACCTGGCTGTATGCAAATTAGTCTGTTCCTGTCCCAGTGCTTGATGGGAACAGGGCAAACCAAACTACAAAAGCCAATTCTTACACTGGGAAGGAAACAAGCTACCGGGGACCGGTTTCTGGCATTTCAGCCTCTTCGGCCCGGCTTGCTTGAATCCTGATGGTGCAATGAGCAAGGGACTCACATCTGAGTATACCCTTCCACGCTTAGGGTGGACAAAAATATTTACAACAAGGGGTGGTGAGGGACAGAGTCTCTGAATTAAACAGAATACTCTCACCCAGTCAAGAGATCAGGGCTAGATCCAACACCGTTTTTTAGCTCACTGCACCATCCCAGTTTCAGAACCTGGCTGTATGCAAATTAGTCTGTTCCTGTCCCAGTGCTTGATGGGAACAGGGCAAACCAAACTACAAAAGCCAATTCTTACACTGGGAAGGAAACAAGCTACCGGGGACCGGTTTCTGGCATTTCAGCCTCTTCGGCCCGGCTTGCTTGAATCCTGATGGTGCAATGAGCAAGGGACTCACATCTGAGTATACCCTTCCACGCTTAGGGTGGACAAAAATATTTACAACAAGGGGTGGTGAGGTCCCCGGTAGCTTGTCTCCTTTCTGGTAAAGAATTGGCTTGGTAGTTTAGTCTGCCCTGTTCCCATGATGCACTGGGCCAGGGACAGACTGATTTGCATATAGCCAGGTTCTGAGCTGGGATGGGGCAGTGAGATAAATAACGGTGATGGATCAAGCCCTGATCTTTGGACTGGGTAAGAGTGGTCTGCTCAATTCAGACACTCTGTTCATCACCACCCCCTTTTGTAAATCGATTTTGGCCACTATAGGTGTGGCAGGGTATACTCAGACATGAGTCCCTTTCTCACTGCTCCATCAGGATTCAAGCAAGCCGGGCCGAAGAGGCTGAAATGCCAGAAACCGGTCCCCGGTAGCTTGTCTCCTTTCTGGTAAAGAATTGGCTTGGTAGTTTAGTCTGCCCTGTTCCCATGATGCACTGGGCCAGGGACAGACTGATTTGCATATAGCCAGGTTCTGAGCTGGGATGGGGCAGTGAGATAAATAACGGTGATGGATCAAGCCCTGATCTTTGGACTGGGTAAGAGTGGTCTGCTCAATTCAGACACTCTGTTCATCACCACCCCCTTTTGTAAATCGATTTTGGCCACTATAGGTGTGGCAGGGTATACTCAGACATGAGTCCCTTTCTCACTGCTCCATCAGGATTCAAGCAAGCCGGGCCGAAGAGGCTGAAATGCCAGAAACCGATGCCCGGTAGCTTGTCTCCTTTCTGGTAAAGAATTGGCTTGGTAGTTTAGTCTGCCCTGTTCCCATGATGCACTGGGCCAGGGACAGACTGATTTGCATATAGCCAGGTTCTGAGCTGGGATGGGGCAGTGAGATAAATAACGGTGATGGATCAAGCCCTGATCTTTGGACTGGGTAAGAGTGGTCTGCTCAATTCAGACACTCTGTTCATCACCACCCCCTTTTGTAAATCGATTTTGGCCACTATAGGTGTGGCAGGGTATACTCAGACATGAGTCCCTTTCTCACTGCTCCATCAGGATTCAAGCAAGCCGGGCCGAAGAGGCTGAAATGCCAGAAACCGGTCCCCGGTAGCTTGTCTCCTTTCTGGTAAAGAATTGGCTTGGTAGTTTAGTCTGCCCTGTTCCCATGATGCACTGGGCCAGGGACAGACTGATTTGCATATAGCCAGGTTCTGAGCTGGGATGGGGCAGTGAGATAAATAACGGTGATGGATCAAGCCCTGATCTTTGGACTGGGTAAGAGTGGTCTGCTCAATTCAGACACTCTGTTCATCACCACCCCCTTTTGTAAATCGATTTTGGCCACTATAGGTGTGGCAGGGTATACTCAGACATGAGTCCCTTTCTCACTGCTCCATCAGGATTCAAGCAAGCCGGGCCGAAGAGGCTGAAATGCCAGAAACCGGTCCCCGGTAGCTTGTCTCCTTTCTGGTAAAGAATTGGCTTGGTAGTTTAGTCTGCCCTGTTCCCATGATGCACTGGGCCAGGGACAGACTGATTTGCATATAGCCAGGTTCTGAGCTGGGATGGGGCAGTGAGATAAATAACGGTGATGGATCAAGCCCTGATCTTTGGACTGGGTAAGAGTGGTCTGCTCAATTCAGACACTCTGTTCATCACCACCCCCTTTTGTAAATCGATTTTGGCCACTATAGGTGTGGCAGGGTATACTCAGACATGAGTCCCTTTCTCACTGCTCCATCAGGATTCAAGCAAGCCGGGCCGAAGAGGCTGAAATGCCAGAAACCGGTCCCCGGTAGCTTGTCTCCTTTCTGGTAAAGAATTGGCTTGGTAGTTTAGTCTGCCCTGTTCCCATGATGCACTGGGCCAGGGACAGACTGATTTGCATATAGCCAGGTTCTGAGCTGGGATGGGGCAGTGAGATAAATAACGGTGATGGATCAAGCCCTGATCTTTGGACTGGGTAAGAGTGGTCTGCTCAATTCAGACACTCTGTTCATCACCACCCCCTTTTGTAAATCGTTTCTCCAGATCAAGCATTCCTAACACATAATTTCTAACTGTATGAATGACATGTGACACCCGCACCTTTGTTGTTCTCACTTGTTTATGCAACATATCCTGCACACTCATTTAAACAAATATTAGCATAATATGCACACATGTGTGAGATGTAAAACAATCTGGGTCCCTACATTGGGGTGAGTAATGATAAAAGAGATTAAATAGAGGGCTATGAAAAGATGAAGGGTACTGTAGAAGGGTGGTGATGCGGAAAATCTTAGAGTAGGCTATGGGGGCTGGTGCCACCAAGATGTTTGGACCAGGTGTCACTAGAGTTAAATCTAGCCATGTTTATACACATTGAATGAACTTGGAAATCGAATCTACTGAACACCAATTCAGCATTCATAAGCCTGGAGGCCCATAGGAATGAATGGAGTCACATTAGCTAATAGCAATTTACAATTACCGAATCGCTATCAGCTAATGTTTAGGAATCACAATATGTATAGCGATTTCTACATGATTAAGGATTTGCAATATCCAAATAGTGATTCCTTAAAAATCGCTATTTGGTAATAGCAAATCCGACTTTTGATGCATGTGGCAGTATGCTAGTACCTCACTGATATTGGCTAAAAGAGAACAATGCCTCAGCAGTTACGTTCGCTGTGCCTAATCCCCTATCTTCATGCCGGTAATGCTGCCCTTCAGATTTTAGCCACCGTTTTTAATATTTTGTTTTTGCTCGCTGAGGCGGCTATTCTTTCTTGAGAGTACAAGTTTCATGCATTCTTTTTGCACTCTGCTAATCCCAGTGGGGGAAGTTTAGCCCAGCTAGTGCTAGTCTGTATGTAATGGCTTATCTTCCTGATCCTCCTCTCATTTATTTCAAGTGCTTTTCAATACATTCCTCCTGGAGTTTCTTCAGAGTTGTAGTACGGTGAGATTAAAGCCACTTTATTTCTTCGCCAAAGTGAAGTCGTTGAAACTTACAGTCCCACACCTGTCTTCTAGTGAACAATCATGGCCACTCTACTCCTTCTGATGGCATGGAGCATTCTATCCCTTTTTTATTGCTGAGTGTGCCAGCTTGCATTCATTCTTTCTTACTCTGCTAACTCCAATGAAGGCAATTTATACCAGTTGACTTTCTGTATTTGAGGAATTATTTTCATGACGCTCCCCTCACTCAATGCAAGTGCTTTCTACTACATTCCTTTTGAAGTTTCTTCAGAGCTGTTGTATGGGCAGATTAAGGACACTTATTAAAGCAAAATGCAGTCATCTAAACTCACAGACCCCCACGCCTGTCGTCTAGGGAACAAATCACAGACAACTCAGCTCCTTCTGATGGCATTGTGCATTCTACTCCTCCTCACTCTTTGTCTGCATCCGTTACCTCAGTAAAACAACACTCTTCCTCATCTGCACGTAAAAGACTCAAAGAAGACCACCGTCTCCTAAAAAACAAAACCTCTCTTCCATATCAATGGAGTTCTTACTGGAGGACATCACAGCCCTTCATCCATCTGTTGAGGAGACCAATAAGCAAATTCAGAGTCTTGATGAGAAATGGTCTAATATGGGGATGAGGGTATCTGAGGTGGAACAGCGAGTCAGTGATTTGCAGGATGAAACTAAGAAGATTGCATTTTTTGAAAAAGAGGTTCTTCCATTAAAAAAACAGAGGATTTAGAAAACAGGACTAGACACAATAATATGTGTATTTATGGACTTCCAGAGGGAATGGAGGGAGAGAATCCAGTCTCCTTCTTTGCATCTTGTTTTTTTACCACAATTAGTGGAGCATCTGTGTTACAATAATTTAAAAATACAGGGAGCACACAGACTGCTACTTCTACTCTGCATACTAATTCTCGAGGAGTGATGTCTTTATTTTGGGAGTTTACTGATGTTTTGGTCATGCTCAATGCTGTTAAATCAAATAGACAGGTTGTGTGATCTGGCAGGATGATCTTAATCACGCAGGATGTTTCGAATGTTACAGTTAGCAGACGGAAATACTTTTTCAGCCTTCATCCTGCAATACATACTTTGGGGGCTCTTTATGGACTCTTTCATCCATGTCTTTTAAAAGTCATTTCCCAAAACAAAACAAATACGTTTGAGGATCCGTCTGAGCTCAGAAGATTCATAAACCCTCCTATAACAAATGCTATGGATACAGCTGGTCCTCTACCCTCTAATGACTTTCATAATGTTTATATTAGCTCTCAATATTGTTTGTCTTGATAAGATGTTTTTCTCTGAAGTCATTTGCCTGCTTATTTCCTTTTATCTCTCCTTCCAGGTATTCAAGATTTCTAGGTTTGTCAGTTTTAATTTCATTCCGTTGTTGGTGTGTGGCCTTTGTCGTATGTAACAACTTCATCTGTGTTGTCATCACCCAATTTTTTTCTTATTAATATATAGTATGGTATTTGTTTTCAGTTGTCAGTTTTTGACATGTACTGTCTCCTTTTGTCCTTTCTCACGTTTCCTTTTCTTATATTTCTTTCCTCCCTTTTCCTTTCCCTTATTCCAAACAATATATATTTATCTCTACATGGTACTTCTTTTGTTCCTTACACTCTTTTAGTTATTATTTGTAATCATTTTACAGTTTGGAAAAGCCTCTTTAGTCCATCATATCTGTTATTGAAGACAGTTGCCGTATTGTCAAATTTTTGATTGATTAACAGTTTTGAATCTGGGAAAACAGCCCAGGTCATCCCTCTGAAAAGAAAACCTAATGTCCACATCTCCCAACTCCAAAACCTTCGGCTCATCTCCCTTCTTCCTTTTGTTGCCAAAATAGCAGAAAAAATGGTTAACATGCAGCTTATGAAATACTTGTAAGAAAATTCCCTCCTTCACCCAACTGAGTCAGGGTTTAGAACCGGCTACTCGACTGAGTCCGCCGTCCTTTATTCCACTGAGTGTCTCAGACAAATGGCTGACGAAGGACAGACAGCAGAGTTGATTTTATTAGACCTCAGTGCAGCATTTGACACCGTACTTCACACAACGCTGCTGTCTCGCCTCTCTGACATGGGAGTAGAGGGACCTGCCCTTGCCTGGTTAAAATCCTTCCTGGCTAACAGAAGCTTCCAGATGCACTGTCCCCCTTTCACATCCTCCCTCCGGAAGCTGAGACATGGGGTCCCACAGGGCTCCAGTCTAAGCCCAACCCTGTTCAACCTTTATATGGAACCCCTGGCTCACATAGTTGAAGCTTCCGGGGTGGATATAGTGACCTATGCCGACGACACCCAACTGATGATCAAGTTGTCACTCGACCATACGGAAGATGCCGCCACTTTCTCCAAATGCCTGTCTTCAGTAGCATTGTGGATGGATAACAACTGTCTACGCCTTAACAGCGAAAAAACTGAACTATTAATTGTCGGCAAATCTCCATCCGTGTGGTCGCACTTGTGGTGTCCGGCAGAACTGGGCAATCTTCCCTCCCCGTGGACTCTGTCAGAAATCTTGGAGTAATGCTTGACTCCGATCTCTCTTTCAGATCTCAGGTCAATAAAGTCACGGGAAGGTGCTTCAGCACATTAAAAACCCTCCGCAAAGTCCTCGATCTCCTCCCCATTAATGCCAGAAAAACACTAGTCCATGCCCTAGTCACACCCCACCTTGACTACGGCAATGTCCTGCTCCTAGGTCTAAGTAAAAAATGCTTACACCAACTGCAGTGCGTGCAAAACGCTGTTGCCCACCTGGTACTCAACTTGCCTCGCAGAGCTTCTGGGAAAAACACCCTAGCACAGCTGCACTGGCTCCCGGTCAAAGATCGCATCATATTCAAAGCCTTATGCTTTACGCACCGCATCGCCCAGGGCAAAGGCCCAGGTTATCTGCAAAAACTCCTCACAATTCACCGCCCCACCAAAAACCTGAGATCGGCCGGAGCTATGCTGTTCAAACTCCCTCGCACTCGCAGAGTCAAGATGGGTGGCTGCTCTTTCAGACATTTGGCCCCCAAGTACTGGAATGAATTACCCTTGGATCTTCGTATGGAACCCTCAGAAATGAGATTCCGAGCCAAACTCAAGACTCATCTATACCCAGGCACCTAAATACCCCTCCCTCCTTTCAACTGACGCTTCCCTCTCCCTCGTTTTCTGTTCTTGAGATTTAGTAGCATTCCAGCGCGGGGACACACTATTTTTAGTGCAGCCAGGCGCTTTAAAAATGGTTTTAATATTATTATTATTATTGAATGTATTTGCCCCATGACAACTAGTCTATGGACATGATTACGATCTTGTCAGATGGGGTACTCCATCACAAACATGACAGATATTCCGTCCACCAAATTACAAGTTTCATTGGATATAATGGAATTGTAATTTGGCAGACTGGATACCCAACACTTTTGTTATGGAATAACTCTGTCCGCCAAAATCATAATCAAGCCCTATAATTTGTGGCCCTCATTTAAAAAAACAAACCAATATAATGATACTTATTTCATCTTGGAAGGTGACTGCAACCAAATTATGGGCTCATTTTCTGAAAGACACTCTTAAGTCAGGTTTCCCCTCACAGAATGCATAAAGAATTTCACTCCACTATTTCCCACAGTGCTTTAATTGACTTATGAAGACTCTGTAATCCCCATTCAAAAGACTATACTTTTTATTCCAGTACACATGGTTCACTCACTAGATTAGATCACATTTTTGTTTCTAAATTTTTGTCTCAAAATAGCATTTATTTTATATTGGCCCTACCTTACTCTCAGATCATGCCATGATAATCACAGATTTGAACTCAACCTCATCTAGACGGATGGAGGTTCAACATTTCCTTATTAAAAGACACTCAATTTTACTTGCCCTTTGTTTCATTTGCCTCTGACTTCTTTTTGAATAATTATTCTACTAGCGCCTTCCCATTACTTTTACAGGAAACCTTTAAAGCTACTCCTCGTGGTTTTATCACTGAACATTTATCAAAGAAGAATAAGGATTGTGTCAAAGAACACAAATCTTTATTAACAATTAAAAATAAAAAATTTAGAACATAAATACTATGCTTCCAAATCAAATTGTGATCTCCAAAATTTACTGAAAGCCAAATTACAATTTGAGGAACTTTCAACTAATGAGTCTTCATCAATCTTGTTGGAAACTAGTGCTTGGTATTACGGTGGCGGCCAGAATAAAGTTGGTACAATATTAGCTAACTATCTTAAGGTTAAAAATAAATGATTTATGAGAGACTCTTTCAAAGGATAAAGATATATTGTAGGAATTTTTCAACTTCCATAAATCTTTATATACTCCTGAATCTCTAATAAGTACAACCCACATTGGTTCTTATCTGCAGAGTACTCTTACACCTATGCCTGCTAATTTGGATTTCAATTCTTAAGAAGTAAATAACCCTTGTTAGACCTTTCACAAGCACTTAAGCCACTGAGAATGGGCAAATCGCCTAGCACAGATGGATTTCCAACATTGTTTTACCTCACTTATTACAACTGTATTTTTTTATACAACAGTTGAATTCACCTCAGGTACTTTTCAAGAAGCCACAATTTGTCTTATACATATAGATGGCAAGGACCCTTGTTGTGTATCGGTTTAGATTCAGTATGCATTTCCCGATTCATGCTCATTTATAGGTATAATTCACAGTGCCCTTATATTTTCGTGATTCATTCAGTTAGCATTTACAATATCTACATGTGCTTAGAATGATTACCTGCTTTTAATGTGTACAGCACCAATGCAATAGTTTGAATACATTATTTACAATGTAGTTTGAAACATGCTTTTAGAACTTCATGTGTAGATATGATTTAGATATGTTTAACATGTTTAGAACTTAGTAATGTCGTACATAAGAAAGTGGAGTGGGTGTTGTGTATTGATCTAGATTCCGTATGCATTTCCTGATTCATGCCCTTATATAGGTATAATTCACATTGCCCTTACATAGGCATAGAAATCCAGTCCTTATTTAGGCTTTGTCCATGCTACCCAAATAAGGGCGTGGCTACTTCCATCCGTTCATCTATGTCACTATGATTTCTTGGTAAACTAGACTCTAAGCCGTTAGGGACTTCCCCTTGCTTGGATATTGATTTCTCCAAGAACTCATTTATTATGCATGAACATCTATTTCTTAGGGGTTCATTCATGACATTCATATGCCCGACTTTTCCGTCAATACTGGCATTCCTAAACACCTTCAAGGTATAAATATACCTTCTCTTGCTATGGCAAAGCATGGTGTGGTTCAGTGAAATTTGACTACCTACTTGCACGACGTGGCTCGTCAAAACAAGTAAAAAAGGAAGCCAACTCTCCAGCTGATGCACTGACTTAATGCTGTCATCCTCCTGCTGAGAATCCAGCTCCAATGTTTCTGACTACCCTTGTGTGGTGTTGGGAAATCGAGTCCAGGGAAAGGGATACCAACCTCTCTCATTCTATGTTATGGAGCTGATTAGAACCTAGGGAAACCATTAGTAATTTGTGGCAAAACTAAACCTATGCTAAAGCAGCACCTACTACATTGCTAGTACTAGACTTAGGTTAGGTACACTGGGGTAGGTGTATTTTAGAAGCACCAGTTGAGTATTTTGGCCTGCGTTTATTATGTATGTATTTATATATATCATAGCAACAGACAATGCTATTACAGTATTATTTCATATTACTGTTTACGCTGTAGGCATTATACTTTACATTCTGTCTAATGATTGTAGCAGTTCATATCTCTTGCATGAGAAAGAAGACAGTTCTATAAACCCCTTTTTATTGAAATGCCCGTCTTAATATTTCTGCGTAAACTCTGTAGAAACGAAGCATGCACAATTGCCTGAGTGAAATAGTTATCTATTGTTTCCACGACTCTAAAGATATTGTTCTGGTTCTAGGGGAAACAAAGTTGTCTTGTTTATGCAGTTATCAGAGACTAATCCCTTCTTGTTTACTCAAGAAAGTTTCTAGTGACCTCTGTGTAGCTGGCACACACAATTAAGTTTATTATACTCAATAGAGACATACTGACCTCAGTCCTATGTCAAATCTATAGTATATATTATTCCAATACGCAGAGCCCATTGAGAATATAGGAACTACACTACATGGCGCCCAACGGTTTGGTAAGGCACTAATTTAACGCTAGTTGCTAAAAGTAACTCAGTACTGCTTTTCTCAGAGACCCCCTTACTCATAATACTCCAATAGACATCTGGAGTGGGTAAGGGATTATATCCACCATAGCTGAGTAGGACGAAAAATCCTATGTATTAGTTTTTGGTTTGTTCAACGTTGAAGGCCAACAAAATGGCCGACAAAAATAATCCCGGGGCCAGTGGAGCTGCGGCTGATCCAGCCGATGCAGCTTTTAACTTCACAGGTTTTCAAGCAACTGACGAGAATGGTATATTAACTTCTCAAAATTTAAGGAAAGCCATCACTATAAAGCTTATAAAGCATTGCCTATCATCAAGAGGTGGTAGGGCAGTTTTTGTGATAGACGCACATGAATATCACCAGACAGAGGTATTCTGTTAATGGATAGTCTTCCCAGAAGCAAATCCAGTAACACTTAGGTTTCACTTCTATAAAGAAGATGATCCACCAGAAGAATATATGCTTTTCGAGGATTTTGAAATTCCACTCACTTACCAGGAGCATGAGCTCTGGTTTAACAGTGCCCTAAAACATTTAAATCATATTACTAGGCTCGGTCCACTAGGTAGACCAGGAGCAACATGGACGGTTTTAGCCGGCTATACACCGCATCCTGACATTAACGACATGTTAGCTGTAGAGTTACTAGCTCAACTCAAAGAGTTAATCAAAATCTACAGTCACTGTCCAACAGTTGTCTTGCCTTGGGTTAGCCAAGATCAAAGACATGAACAATCCGTCCATACCTACACCTACACCTGAGAGTGATAACACTTCAGAGGGGGAGGTCATAAAATGGCCCTACGGGTTCTCTGCACCGACACGTCCTCTACTGCTATGGTGTGTGGGGTAGCTAAATACTTGGGTAGTGCATGGCAGACACGTATGAGGAGGGCCAAGCCCACCCCCCATTCAACCTAACTGCCAGATGGCCCCCTGGTAGGATGTTTTCATGGGTCTCATGTATCTGTTTTTAGTGTATATTTTAATAATTTTAGAATTTGGGTAGTATGTGATGCTGTATGTATACAAGGATTGGTGGGCTCTTGTTTTTTATCTTTTTAATTGTATTGTATAAATTGCATACTTTTATGATGACATTTTTTTATCGAATAAAGTACAACTACCTACCTATTTTTTGATGTATTGTGTAATTGGTGATCTTTTCTGTTACACTGTTGATTCTCATGTAAAGCGCTCTGATACCTTCAGGTCTAGACAGCGCTATATAAAACTCTTTAAGTAAATAAATAAATAAAATAAATGTTGACCAATACAAAACAGATTTATTCTACAGCCTTTTATGCCCAACTGTCTAAACAAGGTTTCGACTATTGGAAAGACAACATTGAGACAAAAACTGTCTGGGGTACGAAAGATTGGCAAATGCAGGGTATAGAAGCTGTGTTTAGAGCCTGTATCATTCTTGAGCAAATTATGTTTTTGAATGACACTGTCCAACAGATGTCTTGCCTTGGGTTAGCCAAGATCAAAGACATGAACAATCCGTCCATACCTACACCTACACCTACACCTGAGAGTGATAACACTTCAGAGGGGGAGGTCGACATACATACTATTTTGCATCACAATAGAACAGATCCAGATTGGAAGAAATGGTTGATTTGGCCCACAGACGCAAACAACTGTCATGATAGATTCCTGAACAAAACACAGGGTTTCACATTCAATAGGCCAGACCGAAGATATGTTCAAAGATAGCCTCCTGGATGTCAAACAAAGCTACGTCGTCCCTTACCTTGATCTGTACCTGAATTCTCTTGGATGACGTAGGAGATTTCGCAGAGACGCAAGGGACCAACTTCCCCAATATCTAACTATAAACTGGCTGACTTAAATAACAGCTAGAATAAACCTAGAAATTTGGGAGGAGGGCCGGTACTGGACGTTGTGGAAGGTTTCTTGCTGTCGACCTGCGAAACAACAAGTAGTAATGACTTTAGTAATAACCTAACCTCTCCCTAGTAATTCTTAAAGAATTCCTAAAATAAGATCTTTCTTTTGATTTCTTGTTGGGCTTTTAAATCTAACTAGACTCCTACCTGCGATCAGCGTAGTTCAATCCTTAGTCCAGTATTTCTTTGTCTTGCATGTGGAGTCGTCTGAGTTCTTGTTAGGGGTTCTTTTGTTGAAGGGTGATGTATTGAATTACTAGAATAAATGAAGAAAAAACTCTTAATTCCAATCCTTAGAGCTGTTCCTTTTAAATACCCTCTCCTATCCAAACTTACTTGCAATTGTTTTCTTTCAAAGCCTTAATTTGGGTTTCTGTATTTTCTTTGTATCCAAACCTGTTGTCAACACAAAGAAAGAAAAACAACCTCCTATGCCAACACCTAAAGAAGATTTACATGAATTATCCAAACAGTCTTTTTACATATCTTTCAGAAAATATCACAATAATCTCTTGCAATATCTTTTGTACGTAAAACCTAAACAATTCTCCTAAGATTTCTTTGTCCTTGGAAATGAATTAAATATTTTCAGTCTTTCTTCTTTTATTCAACTAAACAAATCGTTTCCAAAAGAAAAGCCACGTCTTGCTTGCGTTGGGCGCCTGTTCGTTTACACTGAAGTGTACTTATCTTAATTCTCCTTGTATTTCTTTCCTTTCAGGTATTTCAAGTCTTAATTTTCCCCAAGTGAAGTCGTCCCGTTGAAGAATTCAGTCTTCCAGACTGGGTTGAAGCTGGAGCCCCCAGACACGATCCTCCTGCCGAGGAAAACCGGAAGGCAAAGCGTCTTCTAGAAGCCTGGGTGCGGTTTAAGTAGGCAACCGCACCCAGAGGAAATAGTGCGCACGTTGGCGTTAGGCTGCCACGAGCAGATGCGCTCAAGGCAATTTCAAAGCGAACGTCTTCTGGCATTCTCTGAGAGACTTTCGAAACAAAACCTAGGCAACATAAAAACGAATCCTGTGCTTAAAACAATCTCAGCATACAATATATCGAAGCCACATACCAGAGCTTTGCAATGAATAAACGAAGTGAAATACCAAGTCAAGTATACGTTTTTTTGTGCACCAAAACAAACAATTTATTTATATTTTATTTTATAGCATTTATAAGGCGCGCAGCTACCCACAAAGGGTTTCCCGGCGCCAGAACCGCAAAACATTCAAATATCACTGGGGAGAGAACAGACAAAGCAATTATTTATTAAACAGCCACGTTTTTATGCTCTTTCTAAAATTCACATAGCTTTCCTCCTTGCGTATGTGGATGGGCAGTGTGTTCCACAGCATTGGCCCCAGGTAGGAGAAAGATCTCCCGCCTATTCTGGCTCGTTTAAACCTTGGTACTACAAAGTTTGCCGCTGTACCTGAACGCAGGTTGCGATTTGGGAGGTAGGGCTTAGCAAGGGCCTGAAGATATTTGGGGGCCGTGCCAGCTTTGATTTTAAATAGGTAGCTCAAGTCTTTGAAACGAATACGGTTCTCGACCTTAAGCCAGTGCAGATCCCTGAGATGTTGGGTGATCCTAGCAGATCTGGGGATTTTGCAAAGCAGTCTAGCCGCAGCGTTCTGCACTAGTTGCAGACGCTTTATCACTGCCTTATTTGAGCCCAGGTATAAGATGTTACCGTAATCAAGCCGAGATGTCACTAAGGCGTTGACCACGGTCACAACGGTCACAAACAATAAACACTATTCACATACTGGACGTACAGGTGCACGGGAATGGGGTGGGATTTTTATTGATAATTGGTTCGCCTCTTTTTATAAGCATGGAACCAAGAGGTGAATCATGACACTGGAATAGTAACAAAATACAGTGTAGGGAAGCTCTGCCTTGATTGGCTACAAAGATCTACACTTAAGGATGTAAAGCAACACTTTTCTTTACTTAAAGATGGTGCAGATCTTAGGGAATTCTTGCTAGGACCAAGAAAACTGTGTCAAAAACGTTTTATATACGCCAGATAATCTGAGCTCAGCCAGAATGGAAAGAAGCGGAGCGTGAGTAGTTCATAACCGTTGCGGCCGGAGCCACTAAACATTTCCTTACGGGTTCTTCCCGCTGCAGAAGCAGCGAGTACACAACTGTTGCGGCCGGAGACGCTAAACATTTCCTTTATGAGGTAAAAGCCACGAGTGCCTCACAGCTGCAGCCAGAGCCGCTTCACCTTTGTTCTGCACGTGGCAGAAGCCACGACGGCACAATCGGGGCGGCTGGAGCCGCAAAACATTTTCTTCACTCTGTAACAGCCGCGAGCGCTTATTGATTGCGGCAGGAGCCGCCAAACATTTCCTTCAAGCGGCAGAAGCCGTGAATCTTCCATTACTGCGACAGATGCCACTCCCAAGTTTTCCAAGGCGGCAGAAGCAGTGAAATAATTTTTCCCCTAAAGCAGAAGCTGCAAGCTGGCTTCTGGTGTGGCAAGGATCATGAAGCCTTTTTTTTTTACGACAGCAGGAGCCGCAAGAGAGCTATAGTCAACGCTGACTGTGAGTGAGGACTCTGTTGTGCCGAACGCCAAAACGCCGCTCCCTTGCTCCATGCAGCAGTAGCCCTCCCCTGCCCTACTCCAGACGCCCCCGTCAGCAACAGCGCGAGTGGCGAGCATCCGAGCCAGCGCCATCACCTGCGCTCTACTAGAACAATCGACGAGGAGGAAACAATGACAACGAGGAGAACAGCATGTGGGGGCTGGTTGCTAGTGGCAGAAAGCAAACGCCGCTTGGCAGCACCGCAACCAGACACAGGCTTGGGCCCGGGAGCGGATAAAGCACAACAGAGGTAAGTGCCGATTTTGGGGGCATGGGTAATACTAAAGGACAGGCTAAAGGCTATTGGACTAAAGGCTGAAGGACTGAAGGATTATACCCTAAAAGATCAAGAAAGTAATTTGGATATGGTAGAGACTTTGAAACCCCAAACCAAATAAAGCTTTAGGAATGGCTTTAAAGAAATCCAAAAAGAACTTGGAGCATAAACTGAGATCAAGAATGACCCTAGCTAATTTGAGCGCCTCAGAAGGAAGTGAAGAGAGCCCTGAGCCGATCCCAGAGAAAGAGGCAAAGAAGAGAGCAAAGCGATGTATGGCAAGAGCAAAAAGCAGGGTGGTACCGCCTCAACATTGCTAAAAGAATTTGTGGGGAAACATTTCAAAAAAGTTCTCTCACCGGCAAAGGCCCCTGATATAGGCATTGAAATAATAGAAGCTGTGCTGCTGTATGAGAGTGTGAGTAAAAATGAGAGTGTGATTTAAAATAGAGTGTGAGTAAATGTGGGAACAGGATTGTGTACAATTCCCTACCACTTGAGGATAACTCAATTGAATCATTAATCCTGGCCAATAAGTCCTTACAACTCTTGATATCATCACCACGGTTTTCCTCTTAACCGCGAGGTCTCTTCACTTATGAATCAGAGAAAGGACACCGGGATGGCCAGATTTCAAAGGAGGACTCAAAGTTAGAAGAAAAGTATACATCTGAGAGAGAGTTAAGGCAAAGAAGAAATGAAAAGCAAAGACCGCTTGAGAACTCGGAAAAGACAGTAATAGAACAAAACGTGGAATTGAATCTAACCTCTGAATTAAACTTGGAACTTTTCTGCTACACCCTCTTCATCGATGCTGGACCTTATGTTAATACTACAGAAAACTTTAAAAGGACTTCTGGAAGTCACGCTGACAAATAATGACATATTAAAAGCACAAAAAATGTACCTAGCTAAGATAGAGGGATTAGATGCCAAATGCCTTCTATGGTAAGACCAGTCTCATATACAGCCCATGGTAGAGGAACACCCCAAACTAGTGGACTTATCTAAAGAAAAACAGGAGACTTATATTTCAAAATGGCCAATGAGAGTAATAAAAAGAGGCGAGGTCTCCAGATTTAGAGCAGCAATCAGAGTAAGGCGAGTAGGAAGGAAACCACTAAAAAAGGGGAGTAACAAGATAGAGAAAAGATTAAGGGAGGATGAGACGAGAGGTGGGGGTAGGGTGCAAGAAATAGAGCCACTCAACCCCATCAGGAGTATAATAAAGAAGAAAACCCCAAAGAAACAAACCATAAGGACGCAATTAGGTAGTAACCCAAGTACGCAAGAGAAACAAGCTAGGAATAAAACCCCAATTCAGCCTAAAAATCCCGGTGGTTGCCTGGGTTACGGCTTGGGAGGAAGCTCTCAAACCGGAAATATCCAGAAGGTAGGATAAATAAGGTACAAATGATACAACAGCTAGAATTAAAGGGGGTAAGAAAGGAAGGTAAAGAGGATAAGTGGTTATACTTTCAACCATTTCCAACAGGTAAAGGGGGTAAGAAGTTAAGGAAGAGGTTGCCTCTAAATATGTCACAACTTTTGCAAGTGTTTGCCAAATGCCCAAATCTGAAAGGTATAGCGTCAAATGACTTAAGACAAGTGGGATTTAGACAAAATATAGAAGGAAAGAATGTGACCAGAGTATTGATGTACTCGGATCGAGTAAAGAGTATGATCGAAAAAGCGGTTGGTGAGGTACAGAAAGAAGGAATACGGATACTATTTGAAGAGGAAGTACACATAGAGGTGGAAGGGAAGGAGCAGCAGGGTAAGAATTTTCTAAGGTACCTTGCATGATTAAGAAAGAGACAGGTAAGGATAATTGACACAGTAGAAGATAAAGGAGCTGACTTGGGAACCTTAAAAATAGTAGTAAATAATTCAGATGTGGAAAATTGGTGGGATCATGCCCCAAAGGTCCCTCAAATAGGAATACTGAGGGGCGTGGCGAGGAAGGATCCCTAGATGACATCGAATAGGAAAAGGGCCTCTCCGCATGGCATAAGAATAGGTTCCTGGAACATAAATGGTCTCAGAGATCAATCTAAACAAGAAAATGTAAGGGAAATAGGAAAAAGCACTGAGATCATCTGTATACATGAAACTTGGCTATGAGGCAAGACCCCGACATTTGCTGGTTTCTGCCAGTTTAACCTGCTTCATATTGTCCTGGGAGCCTGCTGACTACGAGCAGCGCCTCCCTCACTTTGACAAAACGCCCTCTGGCCGCCGCCATTGACGGCGTGTAACGAGGCCACGCCCCCGAGGCCACGCCCCCTCTCTGGCCACGCCCCCCGCCGAGTTTAAAGCGCTGAAGGCGAGCGCATTTGCAAAGATTCCTACTCCTGAGGCGGAAAGCCGGGAGCTGCACCTCTTGTTCACTTTTAAACATTTTAACCTTTGAGTGTTGCTGATTACTGTGTTTTATTTGTATTAGCCGACCTTCAGACCTGCTTCATATTGTCCTGGGAGCCTGCTGACTACGAGCAGCGCCTCCCTCACTTTGACAAAACGCCCTCTGGCCGCCGCCATTGACGGCGTGTAATGAGGCCACGCCCCCTCTCTGGCCACACCCCCCCCACCTCCCCACACTATAAAATGTGCCACTGGAGGAAGCGCAGCGGACGAGCGCAGCGGGAGCGCCGTTTGCGCGCCGAAGGCGTGCCTAAGGCAAGCCCGTCTGTGCCTGTCCGCGACCAGATCGCGACCAGCGCCAGCCATGCTGCCTGTGACCATGCACTCAAACAAAGGATAGTCTGGTCCAGTGCGGAGCTCCGGTCACTGAATGTTGCCACTACCTGTCAGTCGCCTGAGCTCAATCTGACGACTCTGGATCTCCCTCCCCATTGCCCAAGCTGCCAAAAGTCTCTAGGCATCGTCTCTTCTCAAACAACCTCACTTCTCAAAATAGCTAGTAAACCATCTCGCAACACCTCCTCCACCCAACTTAGGATCGGCCTACTTAACTGCAGATCCCTCCCCAAGCATGCTGATGATTTATGCTTGCTTATAACGGACTCACAATGGGATGCCTTGTGCCTCACAGAGACATGGCTCAATGAAGACAACATGGCATCCGTTTCGCTAGCAATCCCGCCAGGCTTTAAAATGAGTTTTTCTAATAGAAAGGATGGCCGTAGAGGTGGTGGAGTGGCTTTCATTTACAACGAGAAATACACATTGTTGTCCTCCACTCCCACCACATTCTCAAGCATCGAGGGGTTACACTTCTGCCTCCAAATCACCCCCCAACTGTCTCTTACAGGCCTAGTTATTTACAGACCCCCGGACTGTCCGACATCAGCCTTGTGCGAGCTTATGGACTTTATAGTCCTTAACTCTCTAGACCACTCCTATTATATCGTAGCCGGTGATTTTAATCTTCACGCCGACAGCTCTGACTGTCCACAGGCCACTCATCTTATCTCTACCCTGCAATCGGCCAATCTAACTCAAGCTATTGCAGGCCCCACGCATCGGGCGGGGCATATGCTGGATCTTTTCTTTTCCAACATACCGAACACAACAGCCATCTCCCCGCTCCCACTACTCTGGACGGACCACTACTTAATCACCATGGCCATCTCAATCCCCTCCCAATCTCAGATCACAGGAAAAAGATCCTATGTGCGGAGAAAATGGGACAATCTAACAGCGGACATACTGTGTCCAGCACTTCGTGCAAACCCCCCACCCCTTACCTCGAATGTAAACTCCGATGCTGCATCTCTGAACTTGTGGATAAGCAAAGTAGTGGACTCTATAGCACCGGCCAGTACCGCTACGTCACGCAGAGAATCTCCCTCAGCTCCGTGGTTCTCCCCCGAACTCATGGCCGAAAAAAGTAAATGTAAAAAACTGGAACGCCTCTGGCGAGCAAATTATTGCGATTCAGCCAAAACCAGCTATAAAAAAGCTCTTCATGCTCTACATTTATCCATCAAAAAAGCCAAAAAAACCTTCTTTGAGGCCTCCATTCTGCAGGCAGATCAATCGAGCAAAGAAGTTTTTAAGATTGTTCAATCTTTCTTCAAACCCAGAGCTATCGAGACGGATATCATCCCATCGGTAAGACTCTGCGAATCCATATCAGACTTCTTTGACACCAAAATTTTAAAAGTGTATGATACTTTTACGGACCCCGAGCCGACACTAATGGATGAGCTGGGAGTTTCTGAGTTTCCCACTACTCCCTTAAATCAATTTCAACCTATTACCCTCTCTGAGGCTGTAAAAGAAATACAAAAATGTAAATCTGGAGCTCCCGATGATCCTTGTCCACCTAAACTGTGGAAATTAATGTCTGAAGCAATCGCAGTTCCCCTCTTACACATATGGAACACGTCCATTGCAACGGGCGCGTTTCCGGACTGTTGGAAACAGGCCACACTTCTCCCGCTGAAAAAAAAGCCCCAAGGCGCACCGGATGATCTGAGCAATCTCCGACCCATCTCTCTCCTGGCAGCCCCCGGTAAAATGCTTGAAAAAATGATCCAACGGCAGCTAAACAACTTTATTGAAGAAAGCGGTGCCCTACATGAAACTCAATCTGGCTTTAGGGCCGGTTTCAGCACCGAGACGGCCCTCATTGAGGTTGCCGAGTCTATCAGGTGGTCCTTAGATTCAGGGGCATCAGCTATGCTGGTGCTCCTGGATCTATCAGCTGCTTTTGATACTGTAGATCACAGCAGACTGCTGACCCGACTTAAGGATATTGGCCTTGGAGACAAAGCACTTAACTGGCTCCTCTCCTACCTCACTAATCGCTCCCAGAAAGTGGCCCTTGGCCCCTTCTCTTCTGGACCAAAAAATCTTTGGTGTGGCGTCCCACAGGGGTCGGCACTCAGCCCCCTGTTGTTCAATGTCTATTTGGCCCCGCTTTTCACCTTGATTGCCAAATGGGGGGTCAAGGCAATATCTTATGCGGACGACACTCAATTAGTCTTCCCATACACAGACACGTCTGAGGCAGCCTTCAGCAAAATCAGGGGCTGCCTTCAAGACGTGGCCAAATGGATGAACACTAACAAACTTAAAATGAATGCGAGCAAAACGGAGGTGCTATTCTTCGGAAATCTCAAACATCCCCCTCCGGACCTGTGGTGGCCTACGGAAATGGGCCCTGCCCCATCTCCCGGAACTCATGCAAAAAATCTAGGAGTAAAATGGGATGAGAACCTGTCTTTCTTGCCGCATATACAACAGCTCACCGCTGGCTGCCTGCATAAACTCAAAAATTTGCGGAAATTTCTGCCTCTACTACCAATCGAGTGTCGAAAAACGGTTGTTCACGCAACAATCACATCCCGACTCGATTATTCTAATGGCCTCTATCTTGGTCTACCCAAATATGCGGTGCAACGCTTACAGATCGTGCAGAATGCGGCTGCGAGATTGATAAAACGTGTCCCTTTCAGGCAGCACATCTCTCCGCATCTGCACGAGCTGCATTGGCTGCCAGTGGCAAGCAGAATTAAGTTCAAAGTGCTTACTCTGGCTTTCAGAGCGCTAAAAGGCACGTGTCCCAATTATTTAAAACTCCGACTCCCCCGCTACCACCAAAAACGAGAGCTGCGCTCAAACTCCCTGCTCAAGCTAATGGTACCGCGCGTGAGGAAAGCTAGACTTGGAGGCAGGTCCTTCTCGGCCGGCACGGCGAAACTTTGGAATACACTGCCCCCTGCCATCCAATCCGCCACGTCAGAAGCCAGCTTTAGGAAACTCCTAAAAACTTGGCTTTTTATGCAATAATCCTGTTCTTTTTCCTGACTTCTCACTCTTGCTGTAGGACTCGCTAGCGCCGGGACACCTCCCCAGAGGTAGCTGTTCGCGCTCAACAAGTTTCTGTATTATTATTATTATTATTAACCGCTTAGCAAAGAAGCAAAGAAACAAAGATTTGGGCAGCCAGCAGGGGGGATAATGACATTTTCATCAACTAAAATAGTGAAAAAGGTGATCAAAATAACTGTAAAATGTAAATGGCTACTTGTAAGTAGGGTAACTTTATCTACCTCTGACAAAAAGAATACTATGATGCTGTTAAATGTGTATATGCAATGGAATAGCAGAGAGAAATGTGTAGTTGAAATGGGGTACTTTAAAGATGATATGGATAGAATCTGTGAAAAATATGGCATGGATTTGATCATACTATTGGGTGACTTTAACCATAAACTGGACCCAAAGAGAGTAGATTGTTGGTTCCAAGAATTGCTGGAGGGTTACGATATAATGCAAGCAACCTTCTGTGTATCTACATCCAATGACTGTGTATCTACATCCAATGATACTCAGCTGGGAAATTATTTGGGGACTAAAAGCTTATTTTGTCTAAATGGAAGATCAACCTTAGACTGCCCAGCGAAGAAAACATTTAAATTAGGTTTGCAAAACTAGCCAATAGATTATTTTTTTACGACACACTGGTGTTTCCAACTAATTAAAGATTTTAGGATTACTAATAGAGAAGGGATTGACCATAACCTCCTAGAATTAGAGCTCCCAGATGTACATTTGAACCCCTGTAATAAAGTTATCGAACAACAGGTGGGATATCCTAGGATGATCACCACAAGATTAACAGAAGAATATGTAGCTCGGCTACTAAAATTGCAGCAGAATTTAGATCCTGGCATAGTTAGTGGTCAGAGCTTGGATTGGTATGAGGATAAAATTGAAGAAGTGGTCCAAAGTCTCAGCGATGGTCTAAGGAAAGACAAAGTAAATGATAAAATGAACCAAAGAAAGCAGGAGAGACAAAGAAGGTGGTTTAAAAAAGAATTGTTTGAAAAAGAAAAGAGAAATGAGGAGAACAGCACACAGCCTAAGCATAAAGTATGATCAGGGTAAGGCCGATGCCTTCACGAAATTAAAAAGAGAACATAGGGCCAGATGTAGGTAGCCCAATACCGGTCCGAAACGGCCGAAAATACCAATTTTCGGCCGTTTCCGACCGGTATTGGGCTATGGAGATGTAGGGCCCTTAAAAACATACAAATTCGGTAATTTTACCGATTCGGTAATATTACCGAATCGATAAAATTACTGATTGAGTAAATTTTACTGATTCTGTAAATATACCGATCGGTAAAATTACCGATTCTGTATGTTTCCAATGTAGGTAGCACTTTTAACACTGCTACAGGGCTTTCAGGATTCGGTATTTACCATGCAATACAATTGCATGGTAAATAACAAATTCTTGTGTACATGCACATCTGTGCATGTACACCTGCGCCATGTGGCACACAGACATGCCCTTATGGCATGTCTGTGTGCCACATGGCACACAAGCCAGAAACAGGGGTGCAACAGGGTGTCAAAGTGACACCCTGTCCCCCTTGGCAATTCGGTACTTTTACCGATTCGGTAAATACCGAATCAGTATTTGCTATTGAATCCTATGGGCTTCAAGGCCCATAGGATTCAATAGCAAATACCGATTCAGTATTTACCGAATCGGTAAGTACCGAATCGGTATTTTTTACCGATTTTTTACCTACATAGGTTTTACCGATTCTTAAATACCGAATCGGTAAAATTCGGTATTTAAGAATCGGTAAAACCTATTTACCTACATCTAGCCCATAATATGTTAATTAGGAGGGCAAAAAGAGAGTTTTTGAAGACTGTTGGACAAAGCTGCTTGAGGCAATAGAAACAAAGAATATACGCCAGTTTTGGAAACTAATTTAATCTGAAGTGGATCGCCCTGCAGCCACAATGAACTGTGTGGTAGAAGAAGCAGCGTGGGAGGAATATTTGCTGAATCTATATAGCCCAGGCAGAGAACCGGAAGAGGGTTTGCAACCAGATTTGAGCGGTCTGCTAGCAGTCTTAAAACCCGACTTTTCAGCCTCTGAAGTGAACAATACGGTAAAAGGTTTGAATCTAACAAGGGCAGCAGGTCCTGACAACCTTCCTGCCCTGATAATGAAAACCCAGTTGGACTGGTGGGCAGCATTTTTTGCTAAAATGTTCCAAGTTATTTTAGAAACCGGTAAGTTCTCTAACAATTGGAAGGGTGCAATAATAAGGCTCATACACAAGAAAGGCGATCAGCAAGTTTAAAAAAAACTATAGATTAATTATTCTAATAGATATTGGGGAAAATATTTTCTCAAAAATAAGGTAAACTGAAAGCTTGGGCGGACCAGAACTCAGCGGTGCCGGTTGAACAGAGGGGATTCAAAGAAGGTCATTACACCATAGACCACTGTTTCGCCCTCTGGGCACTAGCCCGGAAGTCAATAGAACAAAAGGGGAAATTGTACTGTTGTTTTGTTGATTTCCAGGCAGCCTTCCATCTAGTGGATCGAAAGAGCCTATGGGAGTGCCTGATGAAATATGATATACAGGAAAGCCTATTGACCATCCTAAAGGAACTATATAGAGGGAACTGGGCCCAAGTAATAAAGGACACACAAGGGTCACTGACACAGAATATAGTCATGGGTAATGGGCTAAGACAGGGCTGTGTCCTGGCCCCCCAGCTCTTTGCAATATTCCTAGCCGACCTACCTACAGTGCTGGAGGTAGAAAGAAGTGCTGATGACCTTGTGATAATGGACCAAACAGAACTTGCGCTCCAAAGGAAATGAAATGCTTTTAAAGAATACTGTGATGCAAAGTTTTTAGTTGTAAGTATGGATACAACAAAGATTTTATGTTTTGGTAAGAGAGACAAAAATTTAAGTTGGTATTTTAGACAAACAAAAATGTAAATAGTAAAAGAATATAAATACCTGGGCCTTTGGTTTGACAGCTCCCTAAAATGATGTACTCACCAAGAAGCACAAAAAGCAAAAGCCTTTTCTTCCATCTGTGGGTTGAAGATATTTAACAAAGGCTATGGGGATATGTCGCATAAACCGTTGTTCAAAGCTTATAAAGCTATGATCCCACCCCAAGTACTGTATGGTGCAGAAGTCCTCCTTCTAAGAGGTAAAGGAGGGTGGGATCGGGAGGAGGGTGAGGCCCTAAAATGCTACTGTCCCTACTAAACTCTGCAATGATCAGGCAATTAGGTTGGAGTTAGGAACAATAGCATGGAACAGCCAGGTCCAAATGTCTTTTGTAAGATTCTGGAAACGCCAGAACCGAGGGGGAGTGCAGAAAGTCTCACACTGGTGTAGCGAGGAGATCCGGCACAGTAGTTTAAAATGGGCAAAGGAAGCGAGACGGAAAATCCAGGTAATAACAGTGAGTTTAAATGTAAGCTCAATACAGCACCCCCTGGATGTCGAATTTACAAAGTCGTCACTCAGATACCAAGGCATGGAGCAGTCAAGGAATAATGACCTAGAATACCTGAGGAAGAAAAAATCAGCCCTATGTATAATAAACTCCTGGGTAAATGCTGCATGGTATCCATATCTAGAAACCTTACCAAATTATAGGCTGCGGTGCAAAATCCTAAGGATTCAAATTGGAATTAAACCATGGTTAATGGATGGAAAAATGAAAGGCATAAATGTTTCACCCAGATGGAACATGCAAATGTGGCATTGGGACGAAATCTGAAATCCAGCGTATATTGCTAGATTGCCTTGCAGTTTTAGAATTGAGAAAATTATTTTTACGCCCAGTACTTTTAAAATATGGAATAAGGTCAGGAGCCCAAGTCATCGTGTTACTGACAGAAATTATAAATCTTGACATTGCAATTGCACTAGGAAGCTACATGAAAGGCTTACATCGTTTTGTATGGGACAAACTTAAGTAAGGGTAGAAATGGGTAGAAATGTTATCTATTCTTAAAATCCCTTATCCTGAGTATATAAGCATTGAAGCTTAAGGAACAGTCATGGATCCAATGGTTTTAATTAACTGCTGCTAAAAAGTAAGGATGTGGATAATAAATTCCCTTTTAATGATACCGCTGACTAATTATTGATATGCTATTTTAATTATTTAACTGTGTTTAGAATATTGAAATGTTGATGCCACCAGGGGAGAAGGTGGGTACCGGTCCCCTTTTTACAAAGTATTAAGCTAAATTGATTCTGAGGAATTAGTTGGTTTTATCCGTCAGGTGATCTTTTTGTGTGTGGTTTTATTGTGTATGATGGTTTCTTTTTGTTTAAAGACTATGGTCTAAATAAACAGAAAAAGAAACAGTAAACAGTAAAACAGTATGCCGGTATATATGCTGCATATAATGAAGCAAGCAGAAACTGCAGAAAGAATACGAGAAATTGATTGTATTAATTTAGAGAAATATATCTCTGTGGTTGACAATGGATTAACGACTCTGTCGTCCAGGATATATTCATTGGACAGCATAGTGTCTTTTGCCATAGACATCATGGAACAGGACTTGGTCATCTTGGAACATGGTCAGTCGCGATTGCATTCTATCATGCTATTAGGCTGGACGTTTAAAAACCTTTGTTCAGGCTACGTGCCTTGGCGTTTAATCAATACTACGTCACTGTTTTCAGAATTCAATCCTAATGATAAACAGATCAAATTGGCACAAAGGGGAGCAGACTATACGGTGCTGAGCATTGAAAAACTAGAAAGATTGCCATTTATGGTAGCAGAAAAAAACAGCTATTGTATGGATAATACATGGAACAATCACTCTGCCTGTTACAATTTTCCATTTTCAGTATTGCCTAAAACACATACCAGCAGGCACATATGAAACGTTGGGTAAAGAATGCATCAAGACATCCTGGGATTTACCTTACACACACAGATGTTGGAGTGGGGGACATGAAGTGTTTCTTACCGGTTTAAACTGTGAAAACGCACTAAGCGGTTCTCTCTTTTGTCAGGGTATAAACTTACATGGGGCCTGTGATGGTTCCTCTAATTTATCCTGCCACCTCCAAGGTTCACCAGCTGCGATGATTCAGGGTCACTTGCTGTATGCAAGTATTGTTTCCAAAAAACAGGTTAGACAGGGAGTCATCACTATGGCCTTCACTGAACATCTCTTCTATACAAATTGATACTCTAAGCAGAATGAAAGCCATTCTTTTGCAAAAAACTGTGCCACAGACCTCGGCCAAAGGGACCTATGATCTTAAAGTCGCAAGGACTGCTGCTGAGAAATATGCCCTTTTAAATACAAACTGCCCTATACATTTCTCAGAAATGTTAAGTCGTATCTTAACCTCATCCTTGCGATGGATATTTCCCTCCGGTGCTGGGTCCCCATGCAAATGGGTGTGGTCATGACGGAACGGTTCCGTCATGAGCACAGCTCGACCAATGCTTATGACGGAACCGTTCCGTCATTAACAGCGAAAGGGCTAAACATGTCTGATACGAGCGGTATTGTAAGTGTTTTTAAGACCGGATTTTCCGGACTGTTAGCACCTTTTCAAGCAGTCCTAGGAATCCTTCCAAACTTCATGCACTCTGTGTTTGGCGGATTGCCCCTCCTTTTGGGACTCTTGCAGGGATACTATTTTTGCTCCTACTGCTACGATATGGCAAGCCAAATCACCAGCGACACCCAGTTCTCCATGGAGACAACTCTACTGGCGATGAAGTGTTGTGAGCGCATCGTCCAAATTCTGGGATTAACTTGTCTACGAGAATTAAATAACACATGGTTACTGTCATTCAGACCAATTTGGCAAGATTGCATCTTACCTGTTCTACGCTGCCTGCTTTGAGGAGAAGAATGCGTGCTAGACATCTGTCTAACACTCCCATCAGTCAAGCCAACGGATGTTGATACTTTGCTTGAACAGGTAACGGCCCATGCTCTGTGTTGTCCCCAGCGGCTACCAATACTGATGACCGCATTCGTTGAGATCACACAGACGCAACTTGCAACTGCTGAGGTATGAGAGGAAACTACAGGCACGTAGGTAACATCCGATACGGACATTGCTGATGCGACCAATGCTGAAGGCGATGCTTCACATCTATGTGCAGTTAATCTTCTAAACAAGGTAATCTAACTTTCATCAACAATGGTACACAAATTTTTGTCAACAGAGATAGAAGATTTTCATGTTTTCTCCAAGCCTTCACACTGACATTTGAGTTTGGCACACAGTGTTCTGAGAGATTTTGAATTTGACCTTCATTTTTTCAAAACAAGGTACTAACTTTGGAATTTTTTCTTATGATTAATTTTTTTTTCTAAATTTGTATTATACATTTTTTGGTACAAGTAATCTGCTTATAGTAGAACTATTCATAGAGAACAAGAATTCTTTGAATACTTCCAGAGACAATATATGACCTTGTCCACATACAAACAGGTTTATGTGATCTAACATGAAATGGTTTTAGACTTTTTCTTCTGTATTTACGAGCCATTTCATAAAATGTATATTTTCGTGATTCATTCAGTTAGCATTTACAATATCTACATGTGCTTAGAATGAATACTTGCTTTTAATGTGTACAGCACCAATGCAATAGTTTGAATACATTATTTACAATGTAGTTTGAAACATACTTTTAGCACTTCATGCGTAGATATGATTTAAATAAGTTTAACATGTTTAGAACTTAGTAATGTCGTACATAAGAAAGTGGAGTGGGTGTTGTGTATCGATTTACATTCCGTATGCATTTCCCGATTCATGCCCTTATATAGGTATAATTCACATTGCCCTAACATAGGCATAGAAATCCAGTCCTTATTTATGCATAGTCCATGCTACCCAAATACAGGCATGGCTACTTCCATCCGTTCATCTACATCACAATGATTTCTTGGAAAACCAGACTCTTATACTGTGAGGGACTCCCCTAGCCTGGATATTGATTTCTCCAAAAACTCATTTATTATGCATGAACATCTATTCCTTAGGGGCTCATTCATGACATTCATACGCCCGACTTTTACGTCAATACTGGCATTCCTAAACACCTTCAAGGTATAAATATACCTTCACTTGCTATGGCAAAGCACGGTGTGGTTCGGTGCAGTTCGACTACCTACTTGCACGATGCAGCTCGCCACAGCAAGTACCGAAGGAAGCCAACTCTCCAGCTGACGCTCTGACTAGACGGTGTCATCCTCCTGCCGAGAATCCAGCTCCAGTGTTTCTGACTCCCATTGCGGGCTGTTAGGAGACCGAGTCCAGGAACAGAGATACCAACCTCTCTCATTCTAAGGTATGGAGCTGATTAGAATCTAGAGAAACCTTTGGCAATTCTTGGCAAAACTAAACCTATGCTAAAGCAGCACCTACTTCTTCCCTAGTACTAGACCTAGGTTAGGTACAGGGGAGTAGGCATATTTTAGAAGCACCAGTTGAGTATTTTAGCCTGTGTTATTTATGTATGTAGTTTTATATATGTCATAGCAACAGACACTGCTATTACAGTATTATTTTATATTACTGTTTACGCTGTAGGCATTATACTTTGCTTTCTGTCTAACGGTTGTAGCAGTTCATATCTCTTGCATGAGAAAGAAGACTGTTCAATAAACCCCTTTTTATTGAAATGTCCGTCTCACTATTTCTGTGCAAAATCTGTAGAAACGAAGCATGCACGATTGACTGAGTTAAATAGTTATCTATTGTTTCCACGGCTCTAAAGATATTGTTTCGGTTCTAGAGGAAACAAAGTTGTCATGTTTATGCGGCTGTCAGAGCCTAATCCCTTCTTGTTTATGCGAGAAAGTTTCTAGTGGCCTCTGAGTTAGCTGGCACACACAATTATGTTTAATATACTCGATAGAGTCATACTGACCTCATGTCAGATATATAGTGTATATTATTCCAATGTGCAGAGCCTATTGGGAATATAGGAACTACACTACACCCTGTTCATTGTAAACATAATCAGCCTATTTCTCTAGTCAATGTGGATTAAAAATTGTTTGCAAAACATTTTAGCAACTCACATTGGATCCTTCCTTCCACACCTTCTTGGTAAAGAACAATCAAGTTTTATTAAAAAAACGGTAAGCATCAGACAATACTCGGTTATTTTTTAATGTTTTAAATAAAGCACCTTTTCTTACATATGGACTTGGAGCAATAACCATTGATGCAGAGAACGTTTTTGATAGGATAATCTAGGATATTATGCTGGAACCGTTATCTTGCCACGGTTATGGTTCTAAGACTATTGCCCCGAATTTTGATCCTATATCAATCCCCAATGGCGGGGTCACGGTCTCACACCCAGGCGATGCAGGCAATGCAGGTAATGCAGGGAATGTAGAAGGTAATGTAGCCATCTTAAGAGTATCCTCCCCTAAGTCAAGCACCCGTGGGATAACCTTAAAATAGGAGCGGAGCAAAGGCGTAATTTTTGAGCCCGCCCCCAGGTTACCCCCAAGAATTCTAGAGGATTTGGAAGATCTTAGGCTCTTTGCTTTAACCTCTGTAACCACATAAGATGAAGCCTTCTTTTTCGCAAACTCAGACCTGCCTACGGGAGTAGGAGTATCATCCGCCTCCACTTCCACAATTGCTTCCTTAAGCACCTCTTTCTTCTTTCGCCCTCGTCTGCCTTTTGCTTTATGAGGCTTAGGAGAGAAGAGGGATAAAACCAAATGTTGCACGCCTCTAAGAGAGCTAGACGAAGGAGCAGTACATGTTTTAACCCCTTTCTCGCAATCTCTCCTGGGAGACACCTCAGTACCACCTTCCGCTATGATTCCTGGCAAAAATACAGGCACATCCTCAGGCACAGGTTCTTCAAAGCTGATATCTCGCCCCTGCGCCACACCGGTCTTACCCCCAACAGCTGGGGTCAAACTTCGCACTCTCCTACCCCTCCACAACTCCAGGGCGGCCACCACCCACTTCTGCAGCCCCAGAGAAACCCGGGGGCGCACTGGCTCAGGTAGGCAAAAAAAACAAAAAACAATCCTCCCTTGGGGCTCTGGACGGTCAATGTAGCCTCCTCCGTTTCCCTGCGTCAAATCCGGCATGGAAAGCAGGCTCCACCCCGCCTCCTCGAGAGAAGCGAATCCGAGTTGGAAAACACCTGGGAAGCTCGAGACGCTGCGGGACCCAGCCCGCACTCGGGACCCTCAATCCACAGTCTCCTCACCGACACCTCTCCGACAAAGACTCCGGGGGGGCCAGAAAACACTCCTACCACAGTAGAACAGCAAAATCGGCACTTTCGGTGAGTAGTGTCATCATCCGAGAAAGGGAAGGCTCAATTACAAGAGCGCAGGTCATGGAGTACTGCGGAGAGTCAGCCGACCACCGCTATGTTGCTCCCTCTCTTAACTAAGCCTGGGCGGAGAACTACGCTCCGTTCGCGGAGTTTGTGAAGTTTCGGCAACTTCGCACTTCGCGGAGAACGCGAAGCTGTCGCCTACTTCGCAATCTTCAGCGTAGCGTAGTAGTTTTTCTTCCTCGCGCGCTCAATAGCATTCTCGCGTGCGCGGTAATGACTTACAGTGGTTCTGCGTTCGCTTTCTCGCTTTTCTCTCCCGGTCGCGTTCGCTACGATGTTTGGAATCCGGCCTCACAAACCAACCCGACTGTGAGAACGCGATAACGTCATTCGGATGCGCGAACACGTCATTAGGACGCGCAATCTTCCTTACAGGGCTATGTAGGTAAGATCGCGTTTCCGAACACGCAGAAACTGCAATCTGGCACAGAATATCTCTTGAGCATGTTAAAATTTTCTCAAAAATGTTCATTTAACCCCTCAGATTGTGATTTGGCTGTATTTTTTTGGGCTAGGAGTCCTCTTTTTGTTTCTACTCTTTTTTTCAAGAGAAAGGAAGTGCCCCTGAGTCTCCAACTTCCTGTTCCTGTCCACCAGGCTCCTCCCAGTGCTTTGTACATGTGGTGTTCACTTTAATTTGGAATTGGAGCTGGAAGGATCACTCTTTGTGTTTGTCTGCTGCATCATAGCATTTAATTGGATTTATTGAGGAATTTTGGATTTGAACTTTTCTTTCACAAGTAAGTTTGAGAATTGAGAATTGGTGTACTGTATAAATGTTTTTTTTTTTTCAACTACAGTTTTCTGTGCTTCTTAATCTTTCCTAAATATTATTATTGGGGGAGGCCTGTACTGTTTTGGTATGTTTGCACAGTGCTACAACGCGACCTTACAGTTTTTGTCTTCTTCGCACGCTCGATGTGCGTGCTCGGGCGCGCGATCACGACGTTTTGTTCAGTTCGCACCGCCGAACACGCAGAATTTGCATTCTCGCGAGCAATATCTCTCGAGTTGCCTAAAACGTTCCCGAAAATGTAGATGCTGTTCATTTTGCTAAAAGAAACTCCTCAGGTTGTCATTTGCTTGTACTTTTTGGAGCATGGACCACTTACTGTTTCTGTCCTCTATGTACCTTGTTGTTTGAGGGTGGCCTGACCATGTGGGCGGCTTGGTGGCGGCCATTTTGTCAAGCCAAGCATTGTCCTTTTGCCATAGGAATGTATTGTCTATTTGTCTGTCTTCTCTTTCTTTTCATGTTTTTGGGGGTGGCCAGGCCATGTGGGGGCGGCCATTTTCCATGTGGAGGGCGGCCATTTTAATTCCTGGTACTAGTAGCAGCCTCTGTGTTTTTGCCATAGGCCTCCAAGCTACTAGAGTCCTCCTCATCATGGGTGCATGAAAGTTGTACAATTGTTATAGGGGTGTTTAAGTTGTAAGTGTAACATCATGTAGGTCATGGATGGCTTTAGATTAATTAGCAAAATGTGTCTTTGGTGTTGAATTGCAGGTTTTGGTTGTGTTGAATAATATGGCTTTTTCCTGCGTACTAGGTAACCCTAGAATTCAGCTCGCGTAGTTTTGGTAAGTTTGCACAGTGCTACAACGCGACCTTACAGTTTTTGTCATCTTCACGTGCTCAATGTGCGTGCTCGGGCGCGCAATCACGACGTTTTGTTCAGTTCGCGCTGCCGAACACGCTGAATTTGCATTCTCGCGAGCAACATCTCTCGAGTTGCCTAAAACGTTCCCGAAAATGTAGATGCTGTTCATTTTGCTAAAAGAAACTCCTCAGGTTGTCATTTGCTTGTAGTTTTTGGAGCATGGACCACTTACTGTTTCTGTCCTCTATGTACCTTGTTGTTAGACGGTGGCCTGACCATGTGGGCGGCTTGGTGGCGGCCATTTTGTCAAGCCAAGCATTGTCCTTTTGCCATAGGAATGTATTGTCTGTCTTCTCTTCTTTTTATGTTTTTAGGGGTGGCCAGGCCATGTGGGGGTGGCCATTTTAATTCCTGGTACTAGTAGCAGCCTCTGTGTTTTTGCCATAGGCCTCCAAGCTTGTGGCCTACTGTGCCAGTAGGTAGGCCCAAGGGTACTACTAGAGTCCTCCTCATCATGGGTGCATGAAAGTTGTTCAACTGTTATAGGGATGTTTAAGTTGTAAGTGTAACATCATGTGGGTCATGGATGGCTTTGGATTAATTAGAAAAATGTGTTTTTGGTGTTGAATTGCTGGTTTTTGGTGTGTGTTGAATAATATGGCTTTTTCTTGCGCACTAGGTAACCCTAGAATTCAGCTCACGTAGTTTTGGTAAGTTTGCACAGTGCTACAACGCGACCTTACAGTTTTTGTCGTCTTCGCGCGCTCAATGTGCGTGCTCGGGTGTGCGATCACGACGTTTTGTTCAGTTCGCGCCGCCGAACACGCTGAATTCGCATTCTCGCGAGCAATATCTCTCGAGTTGCCTAAAACGTTCCCGAAAATGTAGATGCTGTTTATTTTGCTAAAAGAAACTCCTCAGGTTGTCATTTGCTTGTAGTTTTTGGAGCATGGACCACTTACTGTTTCTGTCCTCTATGTACCTTCTTGTTAGACGGTGGCCTGACCATGTGGGCGGCTTGGTGGTGGCCATTTTGTCAAGCCAAGCATTGTCCTTTTGCCATAGGAATGTATTGTCTGTCTTCTCTTTCTTTTCATGTTTTTGGGGGTGGCACTGGCCAGGCCATGTGGGGGCGGCCATTTTGTGTGACCTTCCATCCTGGTTGCCTCAGGCCTACAAAGTTGTGTGATATTTTTCTGCCAGTAGGCCTAGAGTTCCAGAGATAGTCAGCGGGGATGCTTGATGTAGCAGTTTCCATTTTGTCTGTTGAATTTAACATCATTTAGGGCATGGGTGGCAATGCATTGAATTTTCAAATGTGGTGTTTGGGGTGTAGTTAACTGTTTGGGGGAAAACTCCAAATGCATTTGTTGTTTGTGTTGTTGTGTAACTTTCAAACCTTGTAGCCATGGGGATTTTCTTTTTTGCATTAAGCTGTGATGTATGTAGGCATGAGCGGGAAATCCGTGGCGCCCGCGGATTATGCGGATTTTTGGGAAATCCGCAATCCGCGAATTTTGCGGATTTCCCGCAAAATCCGCAAAAAAAAATCCGCGGACGTAACGGGTTCAAAAGTTGAACCCCCACTCATGTAACTATTTTACAATGGCGCCAGCAAGCTGCCAGCGCCATTGTAAAATAGTTACAAAGTTAGCTTGCACAGGAACCACTAGATAAAACGAAGCAGGTGCTGCTTTATTTTATCTAAGTGCTTCCTGTGCAAGCTAACTTTGTAACTATTTTACAACGGCGCTGGGAGCTTGCTGGCGCCAATGTAAAATAGTTACATCATACATGCCAACATTTCAGAAGAGCAAAGTGGGAGATTTAAAAAAAAAAAATCGGGAGAATGGGGCCTTGAATCGGGTTACTGGCATGTACGGGCTTCAATGCGCGCAATGGCAGGCAGAGAGAGGGTGATGCAAGTGCTGTGCACCCCCCACCCGTGGGCTTTCCAGGGCGCACACACAGCCAGCATGTCTGTTACATGAGTAGGCTGGGCACATTGTGTTCGCACAGGTTTCTGCAAGTTCGCGAGGGTTTTGTACAATTTTGCAATTTGCGAAATTGTACAAAACCCTCGCGAACTTGCAGAAACCCGTGCGAACACAAAAAAAAATCCGCAAAATCCGCGAGAATTCGCGGATTTTGCGGATTTTCGCAATCCGCAAATTCGCAAATCCGCAAATTCGCGGATTGCCAATCCGCAAAATCCGCCCATGCCTAGATGTATGCATCCTCCTTTTTCTGGCCATATAGGGAGGGATATAGGCTTGGTTGAGTTTATTTTTTTCTGGCCTTTACCCATGTACCTGTGATGAGTGCCCATGTGGAGCTGTGGTGGTAGTAGTAGTGTGCTGTTTTGTTTTTGACAAATTGGCCTGTGTCTTGCCATTGTTCCTGTTGGCTTACTACTGTTCACATCCCCATTGCTATCTGCTGCAGGTCACTGATGCTGCATCCATCCAAAATGATGCACAAATTATGGATAAACAAGTTCCACTTCCACTACATTTGCATTTTAATTCTTTGCTATTCTTACTCTTACTGGATGTACTAATACTTCTAGTAGTAATTAAAGCTAAAAAAATCCATATTCTGCCTTCTTTGCTTGTAGGTGCACAAAAGACTGAAGAGGAGGTGTCTCATCATTCATCGCCTGTTCTACTGCCAGACGGACGTCCTTCTGTACTACGTCACGTGTGGTGTGAGTGACTAACCTGACCAGACATCATTCTCAGCAACTTGTGCAACTGAGTGCTGCTGCTGACATCTGAAGAAGATGAGCCCAAAGAAAGCATGTACCAGGTCCTCCAAGACCAAGAAAGTTGCTGAGAAGAAGGAAGAACAGAAGAAGGAAGTGACAGTCTGGTGTTGACCCGAAAACCTTTTTTGGGAGAACAAAAAGTATGCCTGCAGCAGCAGTGACCAGGGTCCAAGTTGGGGCCAGCACCTCCGCATCAGTGGGCCCAAGCCACCACCCCAGGCCCAAGCAGATGAGTGGGGAAGAGGTAGCCAGACTAATGGTGGAAAGCAGTGATACTGAGCCTGACCTGAACTTATCTCAATCTCAAAGTAGTACACATTCCACGCAAGAGGGAACACAGCAAAAAAGTGGTGAACAACAACCAGCGCCCACAATAGTAGATGTTCAACAACCACCGCCCACAATAGAGGATGCTCAACAAAAAGAACAACCACAACCACCACCTGTAATAGTAGTTGTTCCACAACCACCGCCCGCAATAGTAGATGTTCAACAAAAACAACTACCACAACCACCGCCTGCAATAGTTGTTCAAGAACCACCACTGGCAATAGTAGTTGTTGTTCCTCCCGAAGTCGGGGCAGTTCAGGAAATTGAGCCTTATGCAGAGCAAGAAGAGGCAGCACATCATGCAGGAGATCTATTGATTTCCAAATCCCCACCAAGGAAAAGGAGGGTTAGTCCATTGAGTTCTTCGCCAAGCATCCCTTCTGATGATCTTGACTTCACTTGGGAGCCAGAACGATCTGAGCATGAGAGGGAGAGACATCCCAAGAAGACCAGGCTAGGGAAAAGGAAGGTTCCAGGAAGCCTACCACTTATGGAGTGCGATGTTCAGCAGCCGGATAATGATGGTGATGATGAGTCAGACCCAGTCATCACAAGCATTACCCCTGGCCCTGAGGACATGGAGACCAACATTTTAACCCTATCAAGCATGGCTGCGACTAGGGATGTAGTAGCACGCATACCACCAACACAGGCCACACCAAAACTACCTCCAGCTTCCATTTTTACATTTGCACAAAGCCGGCAGCATCCTACATCCAGCACAAGTTCCACCTCAGCAGAAGGAGGTAGTGGTACTACTGCGCAGCCTTATAGTGCAGTTCACCACACAACCTCCAGTTCATCCGGCATTGGAAGTGGCACTTCTAGCAGGAGACAAAAGTTAAGCTCCCCAGTGTGGGACTTCTTTACAGTTAGCGCAAATGAGGACAACTTTGCTATATGCTCCATTTGTCATTCCTCTGTTAGTCGTGGTAAGCTTGGCACAAACTATGGTACCGGAGGCCAAATGACCCATATGAAAAAACACCACCCAATCCAGTGGGAGGACCACCTACGTATCATAAAAGAAGGAACCATTAATGTTGGTGGGGAAGCAGTAGAAGGTCCACAGGTAACTGGACAGGATGAAGAGGGAGACATTCTATCTGGTAGTGGTACACTAAGTACCCCTGTCCCACTCCCCAGCACTGCAGTGGTAGAACCCAGATCCTCCGGATCAGCAACATCTCTGTGGCACCAGAGTAAGAGTAACCCGGAGACACTAAGGAGTACGGGTGCGAAGTCTGCAACACGAAGTACTGCATCGGGCATATCTGAAAGAAATACCAAGCAGCGTACCATTCTTAGCATGTTTAGGCAGGAGGGAAAGTACGGGCACAACCACCCAATAGCAGATTTGTGCAATGCTAAGCTTGCTAAAATGTTAGCTCTGGACCTTCTCCCTTTTTATATTGTTGAAGGGATGGGTTTCCTGGAATTTGTGTCAACCCTCTGCCCAAAATGGAATGTTCCCAGCCGCTTCTATTTTGCCAGAGTTGCTGTTCCAGCACTACACCACGACGTGCTGGAATTGCTTGGAAAAGCCTTGCAGCAGAGTGCTGTGCATGGTATCCACCTGACAACAGACATGTGGAGCAGTAGCCAAGCCACAGATTACATGTGCATCACTGCACACTGGATCTATTTTTCAGGTGTTAGAGACAAGATATCTACAGGCATTGACACTACTGAGATTTTTAATGATACTCGCAAACATGCTACTGTAGCCATGTTTGCTATGGAGCAATCGCATACTGCTGCAAACATTTTGGATGAGTTCAACAGCAAGGTCTTTGAATGGCTGCAACCAAGAGGCCTCAATATTGGTTTTGTTGCCACCGACAATGGCAGTAATGTAGTTAAGGCCATGGAAGATGGCCGCTATTTCAGGGTCCCGTGTTTGGCACACTGCATTAACATTGTGGTTCAAGACTTTCTGAAAAGTGAAAGCAAAGTCAGAAACTTACTGACCATTTGCAGAAGAATCTGCACGCATTTCAATAATTCTTTTAAAGCCCGGAAGCAGCTACGGGTCATTCAATGTGAGTGTAACATGCCAGTCAAAGCACTCATCCAGGAGGTACCAACACGTTGGAACTCTACGTATTACATGCTCGAACGATTGTTTGAGCAGTACATACCACTTAATGCTTATGTCATGACAAGAAGATCAGGGGATAATGCTGTTAAAGCTATGACCATTGAGATATGGCAATGGGACCTCATTAAATGCCTGACTGAGATGCTACTTCCTTTTGAGGTCTTCACACGTGCAGTCAGCAGGGAGGACTGTACTATGAGCCAAGCAATCCCATTGTTGTACATGCTTGAGCAAGAGCTGAAGGAGGTGTCTGAAACATACGAAGGTGTGGAAGGAAAACGTGAAGCATGTAATTTAGCGAAGTCCTTAGCAAGCCGCTTATCTCAGAATACAAGGATTCAAAATAAGATTTTGTCACATCAACATTACATTACTGCCACAATTTTGGATCCACGGTACAAATTATTTGTGAACAGTAATGCAGTAATTCCTTTTTCAGAAGAGGATGTTTCCAAGTACAAAACTGTAATAGCCAAGGAAGCCACTGAAAACGAACGGCTCTCAATTAGAGGCCTGCCAGTGCCAGCCCAGGACAGTGCAAGTACTACTGAGCATCCTATAAGGTCAAGTTCTTCTTCACAGCATGCGAGCAGTGCGTTTGCTTCCCAGCAGTCACCAACACAAACAATAACACCAACCGCACCAACAGGATCTGATTCATCAGACACAAGCAAAAAAATAGGTGCTTGGTTTCTACAGAAAGGGATGGGGAAGTCCAATGCTGTCGCAAAGCAAAAAGAGGACGAGCAAACCAGAGCACCAATGAACATTGAGCGGATGGTCCAGGCCTATCTGGATGACACAACAGAGGTGTTCATGGAGCAAAGCCCATTGGTGTATTGGTATAGGACAAGAAGCCAATGGCCACTGCTCAGCAGGCTGGCGATAATGTATCTAGCTTGCCCTGTTGCAAGGGTCTCTTCTGAGCGTGTGTTCAGTGCTGCTGGTGCCATTGTGACTGTGAGAAGAACCAGTCTCTCGCCCAAAAGCGTGGAGAGGTTAACCATGATAAAAATGAACCAGCACTTGATACCACCAGACTACAAAGTCCGTGAATCAGAGCTGGAAGAGGAGAGCGAGTCGGAAGAAATAAGTATTGGGTTACAGGACCTACTTCAGTCAGAAGAACCACCAGGGGTTGAGGAAAAGCTCCTCTTCCCTGACAACTAGGCTTGGAAATTGTTACATTCTCCCTTCCTTTATTTCTCCCTTCCTTAGTTATTTGTGTGTATCTGTCTTTCTGACTCAAACTTGAAAACCAACTCCATCTTCCTTTCTCTTTTAATTACCTATTGGAGTTGCACATCTGAGCATTTACTGTGCACTCCACTCATCAGAGTCCTGCTCCATCTTCCTGACTCACCCTAAATACATTTCCATCTTGCCATACTTTGGATGGAGATGGACAATAATGCAATAATGTAGCCTCTAACAGTCCCTCCATAACAATTGAAACGTACGTGACTACAGCCATCTTCTGTTTTGTTTCCAATCTGAAATGCATCACTGTCTTAAGGCTACACCTCTGTCTGCAGGCATACACAACTCTTCAATGTTAGAACTTGAGCAGGGCTCCAAATTTAAAGTAAACTCGTCATCACTTTCAGAAGGCTCTGCTGCATCTGTGATCTGACAGTCACAAAGAAGAGAAGACAGGTATATGAAATAAATGATGCCATACATTGCATTGGCTGCTTGCTGACTCAGAGCAAATGTGCATGAAGTCGAAGTATACTAGTAGTTTCAAAGTGCTTGTGTCTTGAGTGATGGTCAATATTTCCATGTTGTTTAATAATATGTATCCAATTGTACTCCTACTACTGCAGGTGCAGTCTGGACTTAATCGTAGTCACTCAATACATACTTAGTTGCTGTTTTTGGTCAGTTGGAGAACACGTACACGTGCCACACCGGATGATGATGATGATGACCACCATACCATCTTTGCACGCTGTCAGTCAGTTTGATCGGAGATGAATGATGGAATAAGTTCAGGAAGTGGAATACAAGGTAAACACACAACCAATCAAGAAGAAGCACAGCAGACCTAGGCTTCATGTGTGTGCAGTGGTGGAATGGAATAGTAGTATGAGTGACATTGGCGCATTGATTTACAATTACATTAATCACTTGTTTTGGAAATACTAGGTTGATGTATATGCCTTTTGTCTGAAACTCTGAAAAATGTAGGTAAATGGAGTTTGGGCCACAGACTCACGTCCCGGTGTTGTGGTGTGGCCCTGTAACTGTTCTGTGCTGGCTCCTATCTTGTTGTTCTTTCTGATGACTGCTGTGCAACTAGAAGAGTAGAGTTAATCAATGTATCGTATTAGCCTCAGTCTGAAAATTTTCTCGCTCACGAGTCTTGTCTTTTTCGCACGAAACCGTAATTGATTTCTATGTTTTCATTCTGTTAACTTATTTTGTAATACCCCATTTCTTCTTTCATCAACACTTACAGGCCGGCCTTTCACCCAGCGCTACTATATTATACGTGGAGCAACAACTTACACTTACCTTACCAATCCTCCTCATTATCATCATTCTGCCAGAGGCACCCAAGAATGATATAATCAATCAATCAGTCACAACAGTGTCCATGGAAGGGAGGAAAAAATGAATGACGAGATACAACTACACATTTGGCCCTGGATAATACATTAACTTTAGTATCATTTTCATATTTTTCCTTGATTCCTTTTTCCTCTTCATTTATTTTACGCTTATGTTTGGTAATTGATTGTTCACTTAAAGTATCTCAATTTTGTTTGCTAGCTTTCAGCCCGCTACAACAGGTATTACGGTTTCTTAGAGGGCATACAGCCTAGGCAAAAGTCATATCATTCATATCATAAGAAGAACTTCCTTTGAATTGTGTAGTAGTAGTTAAGTAATTACCACGTCTTATTAACCATCCAGTTAATAAAACCTTCATCGTGCATCCATTTCGTTGTTCTTAATTGACTTTACATTTATTGGGGAATTGTGGATCAGCAATCATCGTCTTCATTGTTTTGCTTGTTGTCTCCATGCGTACTGTTTTTCTTTGTCAAACCTTTCCCCAAACCCCCGTTCCCATCCATTCATCAAACCCTAACCCTCTTCCCCCGGGCTGTGTGGTTTTATATTGAGGTGTGATGTTACTACATTAAATATACACCAACAATTGATCACACGCTTGCTGGGGCAGATGTGGTGAAACCAACACTAATAAAATCAAATGTCAACGAGGCAACGCGAGGATCTTCTTCTGCTTGCCCACCCAAGCTCACTTTATGTAATAGTGTATAAGGCAATTAATTTCCCAAAGTGACCCAACGAATAAATGTAAATCATTGCTGGCATTGTTTGAATTTAATTTTAGAGCATGTACGTTTACGATTTGTATTGTGTTTTAATGACTCCAACGCAACTACAGTTATCTTCTACTTTTTCAGTCCCCGACACCATTGATTTCTTTGAGTTCGTTTAGCAGTTGCAATATTGTTTGTATTTTTGGTCCGTATTATGTACTGTAATTTTCTACTTCTCTCACATTCTTTCTCAGGCAAATGACTGTCTCTTTGTTTTTGTTTTCCAATGCTAGTGCCAGTGTCTAGGAATCTACTCTACTACTATCACACAACCACAGCATATTCTCCGTTGTCTTGGGAAACCATGCAGCCCTTGCGGTGCCAAACGTAATCAGCATCAATCACAGGTAAGAAGAGCAGTTTGCTGGGAGGTATAAAGGAGGAGAGGCTGGTAGTACTAATAGGACAAATGTTACTTTGAGAGAGGGGCACAGCATCTATCTGTTTGCATGTTACACATGTGGTCAGTTAATAAAGTATTTCAATCAAACACTGGCCGCTGCCCTGCATCTAGAGTAAACCTTGTGACGTACAACAGTAACCCCAACACAAAACAACATCATATCATATCTGTGTAAGTTGAAAATAAATAAAATGTATTCATGTATAAAAATATCCTCCTATCCCACCCCTATCCCCACCCTAACCCCAACCAATGTCCAAGTCCAAAGAATGTCCCACAAAAATAACCCCAACACCCAATTCCCACCCACCAACAAAAGTATTAAAAAAGGTGCAAATCAACAGGGTCCATTACAATTGGCGGGCTTTGAGGTGTTTGTCCACTAAAATCTTTACACGCTCCTCTAATTGGTCCTCCAGCTTGGCCACCCGGAGGAGAAGTTGTTGCCGAAATGCACAGCACCTACATTTGCATCCATGCTGTGAGGGGGTGGCAGATGTTAAATGGCGGCGGTGAGCGGCTGCCTGGCCACGGCGCTGTACTCCTGCAGGTGGAGCCTTGCTGGGGCCAGACGCATTGGAAGAGGCAGCAGCTGCTGCCGCCGCCTCTTCCTCCTCCTCCTCAGCTTCAGCCACCAGCTTGCGGTACTCCTCCACAATGGCCTGCAGTTTCCTTTGCCGGGCCCTGGCTGCCAACTCCTTCCGTGATGGTTTTGAGGAAGGAGTATGCGTATGTATAAAAAAAGAAACAGAATTGTAGCAAACTCTTCATAATGAATTCAACAGTACATAGTGGCATTGTAGCACTATCAAGCGCAGTCCATACAATTGGTGTCAACTTTTAGTATCTATCTAATCTGTCCTCCTGCTTCCCCTGCCTGTAGCATTTGTTGACGTTTTTTCCGACATTATACTTGCCCTAGTACTGGGTGGGCCTGAGTACACATAAGAACAAAAGTCTTTTTTGTATCTCCTTTTATTTTTTCAAAGTAAGACTCTGCTTCCAGTGACAGTCTTCACCTATGATGAATACAAATACATTTAGGGGGCATCCACCCATTAAAAATAAATGTCTATCATTCTTTCTTATCGGCTTAGCTGGTTTCACATTCACCAGCAACCCAACCACCCATGCCTCCACTGCTTCCTTGCCTTGGGTTTCATTGACACAAACTCCGCTCATGATTCTTGCTATCCACTGTATCCATGCACCCATATTCTTTTGCCCAACCAGGCCTGCATTTTCTTTGACCTTACAGTTCTACCCATCCTTTAACAACCCATGCATCCGATTCATATCATCCATGTGAATGAACCTTCCAAAGTATCCTTCTATGGTAGTTAGTCTTATTATTACATCTCTTAGTCCTCCCTTCCTCCTTCGACCCTAGTTCACTTCTTTCCCTTTTTGTTCAACACATGCCTCAAGGTCATCTGATCTGACTTTTAGTATCTCCATAAGTTTCACAGCTGAGTTGGAGTCTTATGGAAGAGGCCTTGTTTACTCAACTAAAACTGGTAATGCTACAAAGGGTGTCTTCTTCAACCATTGTATATTGTCCAGTACAACTTCAAATTCATACTTTCTTAATAAGTCTCATAGCACAGTGAGGAAAAAAAATGTCCCCCATCCACCTAGTAATGCAAATAAGTAATGAATATAACTTACCACTGCCCACCGCTGAACTTTCCTCCCCCACTGATGCTCCTGCAGGTGCCGCATCCTCTGTCCCCTCCTGGATGGCAATCTCTTCGCCGCTGGCCCCGTCGGCACTGGTGGTTAGTATTGATTGTGCACCTATAAAAGCAAGTACACCTTTTTAGATGCCTGCACACCTCCCCCTATTTTACTAGTTGTACTTTTTTAACCAGGAAGGAAGATTGAAAAAACAGTTACGTACAACATGAATCGTTGTGACAGTGTAACTAGTCCAAATTGCGTCCTAATGTACAGCAGTCACATTAGACAGAGTTTAGTTTTCATTTATTAGATGGTCCCTAGGGTCATCTAATCTACTCCTACTCTAGTCTTTGGAAAGTTCGCCTGAGCCATATAACCATTTTTAGATCCGTGTCTACTGCTTTGCCCATGTTACCTCGCAGCTTGTTGCATAGTAAGAAAGACACCATTGAGGCCACATGAGTGTCGCATACAATTGACAAACCAGTATTGTTAGTCCCTGTTGCTTATCTATAATGTAATGTTGCACTTTTTGCCATGACTGCTAAAAACTGGCATAGTTTTATTCACTGTCTAACGTGCAACATTTTTCTCATAGGCAGATGAGAAGAGAAGATTGCCTTCTATGAAACAATGGATTTGCAGAGCTTTCGAAAGATGCATGTGTAACCACTTACAGTATACGTTCAACAGTGAGAGGTCTCCCGCAATTCACACATTTTTCTATCGTGCACTAGATGTACAAAATATACAGTATTTAATCTACTTCATTTTGCATGGTGGAGCAGGATGTTTTTCATGGAAACACTTACAAGTTACAACAATACAAAGCTTGTTATTAAAAAAAATAACGTTTTTGAACTTGCACGTAGACTCTGTGGTATATTTTCAGTGTCTGGGGTGTTGTGGACTGAAACGAGTGAGTGAGCGAAAGGGTCTTCTTCTTCTTCTGTTCTGGCCTGGGTTGTGTAATAAAATCATTGGGTATATCTAACTATCTTCGTGTGGGGGTCGGGAGTGGGACAAATGACTATGACCGAGACGCTTAGGTAGGTAGACTAGACGGTCATTGAATTATGGGTTCTTCTGACTGAGTTCTGTGACCAGAGTGTAAAGTCCAACCTCCCTATCACCAACATTAACAACATCCTAATTTCTTGTGCATAGTTCTGTATGTGTATGTGCAGAGAATAATAACCACAACAGTAGTAGAAGTATACTAACTGAACAAAAATTAGTAGGCAAACATCTGGTTGTGCATTTTTGTTGGTGGGAATTGACAAAGACTGGAGATTACAGAGGACAACGCAAAAGACAGGAGTGGACCCAGTGCCTACAGCTATTCTATCACAGCTTTATTCAAAAGAATACCTTAACTAAAGAGTGGCCAACAGGGCAAGCTTAGCTACACACAGTCTAATAGTAGTAGCACAGAGAGTCATGGGGCAGAGGCAGTTTGAAGGAACTGAAAGTCAGGGATGGCATTGGATAGTTAGTTACCCAAAATTTGGAAAACAAATTTAAGACCAAAGAAGGTTTTGCTAACATTGAATTAGGAAGGAGGATTAATCGGTTGGAAAAGTGCGTTAAAAAGTTATGGAAATATAATTGTTAATGTAAGCACTGTAGGACTTACTGGGGCCAGCAGCAGGATCTGCGGTAGAGGAGCGCTCCTCTTGTGGTTGTCCCACCAACTCGGACCTCGTCTTCTTGCCCTTGGGTGGTGCTGATCATGTAAGAAATATTAAAGAAAGAGAAACATTAAGTGCTGTGAAACAAAGACCTCATTCAAAAATCCTCTCAAACATTTTAGGGAACAACAATTCCAATAAAATTGACTTCAAAGTATAAATGACTACTGGCTTGCAAGATCCACAGACCATCTACTTATAGAACACTAATCAAATGTGCCATAAACATTCTGATTGCAGAATATACTAAGGAAGCCAGTACCACCTGACCTACACCACCTATTCAAGAATCCAGACGGGCCAATTGTTCAGTAACTCGGCATTTCAATTTTATTTTTGCCCGCAAACATGCATAGATGATGAGATGGAGGACACATGCATAAATTTGTACATACACGTAATTGTTGGTTGCTTGCATCAGAACTGCTACTGACTCACCTGACCATGCTATTGCTATGCTAAGTCTACCACTCAGTAAACAAACTCAAACCGGTTCTATGGAGGGGTGGGGTAAATAAGAACTAACTAAGCATTCAGTGACAGAGGAGGCGTCATGCAGATCGTTAAAAAAATTATGAACTAATACTATCCATCCACCACTATTTCACTAAAGGACAATGTAAGGACTAGACTCTAGCAATAGCATCAACTAACTTCAGTTCTCTAAAAACTCTAACATCAATAATCAGCAGCCCAAGCCAGCGCTAAGTTACAAACCAGTAAGAGAAGTGGCGAGCAGCACCTGTGTCATACAATAACAGAAGAATTTGAGACGGAATTCATCTGCAATGTAACTAAGCGCACCAGTAACCGTGTTACTTATTCGTCCAAGAATTATACACAATACTTATACTACTATAATATATATTAAATTAATAATATTACTAGCTACTCACCAAGCCCCACGACTTCAACACCTAGCAGGTCCAACAGGTCCTGCTCCCTGTCCAGAATGTCTGCCCACCGGTGGGCCAGCTGCTGGTGGGGGTGCCGGATTTGCGAGCGACGGTACACTGCCCGGCGCACCTTTGCCCACTGGCGGTGACGCTCCTCTGGGAGGTAACGGGACCCTGTCCTGCCGCCTGCTGCCAAGGTCAAGGGGAGGTGGCACTGCATGAAAAAAACCAGGGCGGCCACCTCCGCCTCCCTGAAAAGATTCCAGGTCTGCACCCCTGCAGGTCGCATACTGCCGCAAGGCAGCCGGTTCTTCTTGGGCGCAGGCGCCTTGCCCTTCGAGCCGGTTCTGCTGCTCCTCTTTGCCATGGTTCTGGGGTGGAGGTGGAGGTGGAAAAGAAAAGTTAGAACAAAAGGAAAAAAAGTTAGGGGGAAGAAGTAGGAGCTTAAATAAACAAGTAAAATAAAACAGTAGAAAAGCTAATAAAAAGGTGGAAAAGTAGAAATAAAATGCAAAATATAAACTTAGGGACAGAGAGAAATAGATGAGAAGTAAAAAAAGTAAGAAAAACTGTGAAAATAGGTAAAGATTGAACAGATATAAGGTGGATAGAAAACTAGGCCCAGAACCATAGCATACAGTGTGAAAAACAAGATGGCCGCGCTCATCGCGACCACGTGGGTAAGTTTGCGCGAGATTTCACGCGAACACGCACTTTCTCATTGTGAACAAGTAGTTGTGTTCCCGAACAAGACATGCACCGCGCGAACGCGTTATTCGCGACCCGGAATAGGAAATAGGGGGGCGGGCGTGCGGGACAATTGAAAAAACAAGATGGCCGCGCCCATAGCCCAACCACATGGGTGAGGTCGCACGCTACAATCCCCCGAACACGCAGACAGCGCCCCGACCACGCACTACGCGCTCCCGAGCAAGAAAAACGGCTCGCGAACGGGACCAGCAAGCTACTACGCAAGCTTGCGAAGCTCGCGTAGTGCAAGAACGGCTTCGCGTAGCTTCGCGGAGTGCGGCTACGCGAACTACGCCCACCCTTACTCTTAACCAAAATTGTCTGTCCCCCCCCGAGGGATCTTTGGGCCCAGTGTCAACAGTCATGGCGTTAGCTCATGACTCATCTGCCTCGGTCCTTAATCCTATTAGCCCTGTTTCTCAGGCGGGTCTGCAGGGTGATTTTCCGGATCAGCAAACACTTGTTATAACTGAAAATGTACATCCAGGACCCTCAGTGCAGATATCTACCTCTGCAACAGACGGGCAGGCTGCTATTTTAGACCCCCTGGCAGTAATGTTTTCTTCTTTGTCTCAGGACATAAAAAAGGGGTTTGAGGACTCTTCGGCTAACCAGCTGGAGATTAGAAACTACTGTGATTTGCTGGACAATAAGATAGGTGGTCTTACTGCCAGAACAGGAGCCTTGGAAGAGACAGTAGCACTTTTATCGGTTCACTTGGACCAGGCTAAGGATGACATCTCTAAACTTAAACAAATGGATATGGATTTAGCTGATAGAATGGAATCGTTGGAAAACAACTCAAGGCGAAGTAATATCCGCATTCTTAATGTCCCGGAGGACTCTGAAGGGTCCGAAATCAAGCAATTCATTGTTGTTTTGTTAAAGGAGTCTTTGTCCCTAACCCACTCAGTGGAGAATCTTTCCCTTGATAGTCAACGAGTACATAGAGACCCCTTTCGACGTAACCCCCAAAGGACTAAACCACGCAAAATTCCAGTGAATTTCCATACGTACGCTTTGAAGGAGCCTATTCTAAATCTAGCCCTGAAACAGCGTTCACTGGAAGGTAAACGATTTGCCTTCCTAATAAGATCCGATCTGTCACGCACCACACTTGAAAAACAATGGGAATTTGGGAGGTGTTTGGATGCATTCAGGGGGCTGGGAGCAACAGCGCAATTGATGTTCCCTGCGGCTTTGAAAGTTATGCACAATAATAAAATGTTTAATTTAAGATCTGTGCAGGCAGCCGACGAGCTCTTACTATCATTGGGTAGCAAATCCTAGGGGATCTTGAGTAAGTTCTTTTTCTCAGGAGTAGGGTATGGGTAAGCATCAATACACAGAATAGGGTTAGTAGTGAAATACATTTTAAAAAAAAAATTGTGTAAAATGTATAAAAAATAGAAAGGAAAACAAAAGAAAAAATGGGTTTGGGAAAACATAAATTAGAGTGTGTATTTCACTATTTCTATATGGTGTTGGCATCTCTAGATTCTGGTTTCCGTTTTGTTTCTAGGCACATATAGAGGGGTAGGGGGAGCTCTTGCAGGAGCGCAAGGAGGGGTGCTATTCTACTGGAATTTTCCGGTTAGATATAGCAAGGGTTCTCCATGGGGTGGGGGAGGTGAGGGAAGAGGGCACAGGGGTTTTTGGGTGGGGGGTGGTAGGGAAAAAACAAAAAATCCTCATTTTTCAAGTCTTAGTTTATTTGTATTTATGGTGGTCTGTTTTGGCATTTTCATTGTGTTGGTCCAAATATAGAATGGTCATAGGGGCAAGGCGGATGGTTTTTCTTCATGGGAGATATTAAAATCATTTCCTGGAACATTAATTGTTTGCGTTCTAAACCAAGAGCTAACAAAATCTGGAAATATCTGCATGACTCCGAGGCTCAGATAATAATGCTCCAGGAAACCCACTTGACCCTTGCTGAATTTACGGCGGAGATTAATAAAAAGAGGTGGATTGACTTTGCAGTCTCCACTTCGCAAAATCTTAATATCAGAGGGGTATCGATTATTTTTAAAAAGCAGCTTAAAGCGAGGATGGTAAAGCAGATCGTTGACCCAGGTGGCAGATGGGTAATTGTTACGGTCTGCATTGCCGATGCCCTGTACACTCTAGTCGGCTACTATGGCCCTAATATAGACGATCCCTCCTTTTTGGAGACTATTGTGTTCCATCTTTTGTCATGTCCAAATCCCATAATATGGGCAGGAGATTTTAACATTGTCTTGGACCCGTTGTTGGACAAATCTCCTAGCAGCCGCCCCTTGGTTCTTTCCAAATCCAGGTCATTCCTCCTTGCATCTATGAGCCAATATGCCTACGTAGATATCTGGAGATTAAGATCAGGAAAGCAGCAGGGTGTTTCTTTCAGGAATTATAAGTACCATCACAAGTCTAGGATCGACTTTGTGCTGATAAGCCAAAGTTTGACCGACGCTGTAAAAGCTATTACTTATCTTCCCCTACACCTGTCAGATCATTCAGCGATTTTTTTGGTGTATAAAGGGTTGTCTAGGACAGTTCCAAGAGGTTGGTCCTTTGATCGCTCTCTCCCTACGAACTCTGAGAATGTCTCCTATCTCAAAGCTGAGGTCCAAAGTTTTATTAGCACTAATGTTGGCTCAGCTGCCCTGGATGTTGTTTGGGACTCCCTAAAGGCATGTTTGAAAGATCCGATCACAGGGAAAGTGTCTTTCCGTGCTAAACAATACAGGGAGGAGGTCGCTACCATCGAGGCAGAGATAGTTAAGATCCAAGCTGATATTGACTTACTGTCAACCCCGTCTGAGGCTGTCTTCAAGCCGCTTAGAGAGAAATTGTTTAGTTTAAAATCATCTCTGGGGACAGTTCTTGGTAGGAGAATTCAGCAGAGATGGGAGGCCAGTAGGTTGGCGCACTTTGAGTATGGTGAGGGCGCAGGCAAGCTTTTGGCATGGAAGGCCAAAACAGAGCAGGTTCGGAACAACATTGCTACAATAGTTTCTGAAGGTTCTATAGTCTCTTCAGACAAAGGTATTAGATCTGCCATTAGAGATTTTTTTAATGGGATATATCATGAAGATAAATCCATTAACCCTGCTTCAGCCAAACAGTGGCTTAGTAAAATCTCTCTTCCTGCCCTATCTGCAGAGAAAAGTATGCTCCTAGATAGAAACATTTCAGAGGAGGAGGTCAGGACTGCCATTCGGAGCAGTAAAAAAGGAAGAGCTGCACGACCGGATGGTCTCCCGGCTGAAATGTTTAAACTTTTAGAGCAAGAGATAACACCTCTGCTGGGTGCTCTATTCAATTACATCTTGATAGAGGGTCATTCTCCCCCTGAGTCATGGAATGGTGCCTCCATTACGCTAATTTTGAAACCGGGCAAGCCCGCCACATCATGCGGGTCCTATAGGCCAATTTCTATACTTAATGTAGACTATAATATCTTTACTACAGTATTGGCCACGCGGTTGGCAGGGGTTGCTCCTGAGCTGCTCCATCAGGACCAGAAGGGGTTTGTAAAAGGTCGACAGCTATACGAGTTAACCTACAACCTCATTGGGGCCATTGATATGGCCATGACTGCGTCCCTCCCCCTGGCAGCTATAACATTGGATGCCACCAAGGCCTTCGATATGGTAAATTGGATCTACCTTGCGAAGGCCTTGGTGAAATTTAACATCGGGGAGGGTTTTCGGCGCACTATTGAACTCCTGTACAAAAGGCCCTTTGCTCGAGTCCTGGTTGATGGGGTACTTTCGGACACGTTTGACATCTCTAGAGGGACGAGGCAGGGCTGTCCTTTTCCCCTTTACTTTTTGATTTATACATCGAGCCCCTAGCACAACGCTTGAGGGACGCTCCAAATATTAAGCCTTTTGTATATCATGGCTGGGAGCGTAAAGTTGCACTCTGTGCGGACGATGTGCTTATTTTGACATCTAATGCACAATCCGCACTCCCAGAAGCTCTTTTAATAGCTCAGGAGTTTGGGGATATAGCGGGTTATGAGGTGAACGCTGCAAAAACGGAAATCCTGGTTTGGAATGATGACATCGGCGATACTAATATCCTGCCAGGGTCTTCAATGCGATACTTGGGCTTAAATATCCCGAAGGATATAAATCATCTTGTTACATCTAATTTTTCTGCTGTAGCAAAGCACTGCCGCCAGTTAATGCGTTCTTGGGAAGTGCTTCCCTTAACTCTCTTAGGAAGGGTTAATTTAGTCAAAATGACCATTCTACCCAAAATTTACTTTTTATTTAATACAATACCATAATACTTTGAACCTGCCATGATTGCGAAGCTCCAGTCAGACATCACATCTTTTATCTGGAACAGGAAACAGTCACGGATTTCCTGGAAAAAACGTAGGAGGCGTAGAGAGAAAGGGGGTTTGGTGGCCCCGGACCTCCAGCTCTACGCCTGGGCCTTTCAATTATCACATGTTAGAATGCTTTTAAAGATGCCATTAGATTCGGGGGTAGGTGCCCTATTGTCAGCTTTGATTGATGGGGAGGGTTTAGGTAATTCAGGTTTATTATTTACATTTGGAAATCAACGTTTTAAAAAAAAAATTAAGTTAAAGATCTTACAGGGTATATCCAAAACATGGGCTAAACTGATGGGCACATTAAAAATAGGCTGTTATTGTGATAAGACTCCCTTATGGGGACTGCTGGAAAGTCCGGAGTGGCTGGGTGACAGCTTGGCGATTCCGATTAAGGAGGTAGGGCTGCTGGTTTGGTGGGACTTTTTCTCTGAGGGCAGCCTGCTTCCATGGGAGTGCTTGAGAGAGAAAGTGGGTCCTAACTTTTCAAAATTTAAATATCTTCAGATATCAGGTTGGACGCAAGCCTTCTTAGCGCGGCCATCTTTACTGAATAGATTTCCTATTGGAGGATATAGTTATCTGGTCTCACAGCTGGTCGACATTCCACCGTCTAAGAAAGAAGTCTCCTTGTGGTACAACTTGATGCTGGATGAACTTGATGGCGACTTTTTGTTACGAGAACAACTTTGGGGTTCTACATTACCGGGTCATAAGGTGACCGAGTTGTGGTCCATCTCATTTAAAATATTGTGGGAGTTTGTAAAACCGGCTTGGTTACGTAGGAACCACCTATATACGTTGCATAGGGCCTACTACTCCCCACTCAGGCTCTCAAAATTCAATCCCGGAAACCCTGTAATGTGCCCAAAACGTGGATCACCGTTGGCGTCAGATGCCCATATGCTCTTTGAATGCCCCTCTCTAAAACATTTTTGGGAAGATATTGGCCGTTTTCTTTCTGATTCTCTTGGAACTGTTATTACCTTTGATTTGGCTATGGTTATCTTTGGGCTTTTGCCTGAGGTTCAAAGACAGGCAAAAAATATTTTGTTCTATGCTGTTCTGCTTGCCCGGAGAGAGATCTGCAAAAAGTGGAAAGATGTTACACCACCTGCATTTTTAGATTGGCAGATCTCGGTTCTACATGTTTCAAGAATAGATCTAGAAAGATCTGGTAATCAAGCCAAGAGAGCCTTTTGGCATTGTTTGGTATGGGTAAATTGATGCCCGGGGTTTTTTTTGTTGTTTTTTTTCCCCCAGTCCAATGATTATTCACTGTTGGGGTCCCCGAACCTCAATACCTGGACTCTTTTGTTCGATGTCTTTGGTTTATATCAGTCCCATCAGCCGGGCATGGTGGTGGTGGCACGTACCCCTTCTTATCTATCTTGATTCCACACTAGATGGTCCCTGAAGGCATAACTTTTCTGAGGGTAGTGTTCAACCTTGTGTTGTCACAAACTATACCATGCCTGGTTTTTAACCTGAGACAGACTGTTGTGTTCTTGAAGGTGGCCACATCTGGAATCAATAGTGATTAATGAGGACAAAAGAAAAGAAAAAAAAATCAATCCCCAATGGCTTCGGTGTTGGTTAATGGTATGATCTCTTCATATTTTCCTCTTCAGAGGGTGTCCATCAGGGGTTGTCCTCTTTCGCTACTAATATTTGTTTTAGCACTTGAACAGTTTCTATCCCACATTAGACATAACTCGTCAGTTATGTGTTTTCAATACGGTGACCGATATTTAAAAATAACCGCATTGGAAGGCGCCAACCCCCTCGGGGAATGGCGTCGTTAGTGGCAGCCAAAGGGCCGACCCGGAGTAGGATCGCTTCCGGGTTATGTGACCCGGAAGTGAGCGCGGCGCCAGGACCAATGGGAACAAGGGTCGAGGTACGCCCTGGAAGTGATAGTAGGGCGCGAGGCTTAAAAGCCCGCGACCAGCCTAGAGACCCCCTCTTTGTCCGCTGATCGCCCAGGAGTCGGACGTCTCCAAGAGAAGACATCGTGGGAACATCGCGTAGGAGTATACAGCGAGATTTAATCCGACTCGTGGTGTAGGTTGGCGGGCCTTGCAGTGTGTGCTGGATTTCTTTGCAACTTTCGTGTTTATTTCTCTTGATTTAAATATTAATCGCAGGGGGGGATTGCCGTGGTAAATCCTCATGTCCAGGGGGAGGGCGAGCGCTGGCGCTCGATCATCCGATTCCCTGGGGTCCGGGCCCATCCGCGGCGCGGTGGGCCTAAAAGTCCTTTGGGGTTTCTCGACAAGTTTTAACGTTGTTTTCTTTAAGTGCAGGATGCCGTCGAAGAAGGTGCCGAAGGGTAAACAACCCGCAGCCAAGAATGAGGAATACCTTGCCTTTACGGAACTGCTGGAATTCACAAGGGAAAAAGGCATGGATTGGGTACTAAAGAATATGAGAGACGGGGCTAGAGCAGATGCGAACTCTCAGGAGGAGAGGGGGAGAGGAAAAAGAGCGAAGCATACCCCAGAAAAGATTAGAAGCTCGGCAAGAGGCAAGCGGTCTAGGCCGACGGATTCACGACCAGTATCACCAGGTGAGGAGGAGGTGCCAGAGACAATTGATTCGAACTCAGGCCCAGATAATGACCCAGATGACACCGACGGGCAGTATGATGCATCTAGGCCCACGCAGATAGGAGGGTTCCCCGTCACTTCTGTGGGGGGGTCCGGTCCGCACGGTATGTTACCGCCAGTAGTGGCACAGCCGGGTAGCGGAGTTTCGCAAGTTTGGGTTCAGCCCGGGGGGGTCGCTCAGTTACCAGGGATGCAATTATATGGGTCGCATGGTCAGGCGATAGGTAGCAGCCCTGTAAGCTCAATGTTTCCTGCCTACACGGCTCACGGGTCCCCCTTAGCGATGACTGCTTACTCCAACCTGGGGGGTCCAATTCAGGGCTCAATGGCGAACGCCGTAGTTGACGTGGCGGGTCCCTCTAATGGCCAGATGCATGGGGGGTTAGGGGGGCAACCAGCTGGTTCCCCGTTACTAGCATTCAGCCCGTTAATGTTCGGTTCGTCCTCAATGACCTTATCGCCATCCGCGGGGATCACTTGGCATGTGCCAGCAGATATGAAGGACAGGATACTCAGAGGCGAATACGTAGAAGTATTCGACCTTATCAATGCAGGGGTGGCGGCCGGAAAAACCAAGGGCGGGAAAGAGGGAGATTACAATCAGAAGAAATCGTGGGTGGAATGGTCCATGAAGAATTGGATCACGGGATTCGCAATATATGCCGCTGTTATGCTTGAGAAGTATCCGGTTCTAGGCCCACAAATGATGAGCTACATATCCCTGATACATGGAGCGGCAACAGAGTTTCCAGGCCAGGGGTGGCTGAAATACGATAAAATGTTCAGACAGATGAAGGCAGTTCACCCGGGTATAGCATGGGACCAGCGGGAGATTAATTTATAGCATACAGTCTTCTATTCCACCCCTTCAACGCCTACCCCGGTCCCCTCAACTCAGAGCCAGTCCTTTCGGACTGACAAAGGGGTTGGTGAGAAAAAACAGGCCGGCTGGCAGTTTAATAGAAATGAGTGTACCAGGGGGGTCTCGTGTAAATTCAAACACTGCTGTTCCTACTGCGGGGGTACCTCTCATCCCGAGGTTAGGTGTTTTAAGAAAACTGGTAACCCCAAAGAGCAGCCCAGCCACAGTGCTCCAAAAGGAAAGCCAACTAAGACTCCCGACAAAGCTTCCAACTCCAATTAAACGGCATGTCCTTACACACCTCCTCAGTAAGTACGATAATCTTGAGGAGGCTCAATTCCTACTGCATGGTTTTACAATTGGATTCCGTATCCCGTCTTCAGCCCCCCCTTCCAATGTCCCACCTCGTAATCAAAGCTCAGTGTTGCGAAATATGGAGGCAGCTCGAGAGAAGATCATGAAGGAGGCAGCATTGGGGCGGGTCGGGGGTCCTTTTACAGAACCACCTACCCATAATCTGGTTTGCTCCCCATTGGGTCTAGTTCCGTAAAAAGAGGAAGGTAAATTCCGTCTGATCCATAATCTTTCAAGTCCTCCAGGGCTTTCGGTCAACGACAAGTTAGACCCAGATCTGTGCTCGGTGAAGTATACCAAATTTGACACGGCTATTGAGAAATTGCAGGCGTTTGGGGAAGGAGCCTTAATGGCTAAAGCTGATATTGAATCAGCCTTTAGGTTACTGCCCGTCCACCCGGACGATACCAGGTTCTTGGGCTTCACATTTGACGGTAGCTATTTTTTGGATTTGTGCATGCCCATGGGGTGTTCTATTGCCTGTGCAGTTTTCGAGACTTTCGCAAGGTTCCTGGAAAGGGCGGTCGAGCAGTTTCTGGCCTCGGACAGCTCGCACTCAATAGTCCACTACCTGGACGATTTTCTGTTCATGGGTCCTGAGGGTTCTCAGTCGTGCAGGAAGGCCCTGCTGGGCTTCCAGCGCTTGGCTGAGGCGCTCGGAGTACCTTTGGCGGCGGAGAAAACCGAAGGCCCGACCACGTGTCTGACCTTCCTGGGCATAGAGATTGATACAACGGCAGGAGTGTGCAGGCTGCCAAAAGTTAAGGTCGATGCCTTTAGGGCCGCTATCGATAACTGCCTGGGGGCAAGGAAGGTAACCTTACATCAGCTACAAGTCCTCTTGGGTCAACTGAACTTTGCTCTGCGGGTCATTCCTATGGGCAGGGCCTTCTCCAGAAGTATAGCGAGGGCAATGTCTGGGCTGCGGGCCAAACACCACAGGGTGAGGCTTTCAGCCGAAGTTAGAGAGGATCTTCTGATTTGGAGAAGCTTTTTGAGGGATTTCAATGGCACGGTGTTGTGGCGAGCAGCCTGTTCGTCTAATACGGATCTTGAGCTTTTCACCGATGCTGCAGGTAGTATTGGCTTCGGAGCCATATTTGGTCAAAAATGGTGTATGCAGTGCTGGCCAGATGACTGGATCGAGCGAGGCCTGACTACTAACATTTCCTTTCTAGAACTTTTCCCCATAGTGGTAGCTTTGCACTTGTGGGGAGATCTGCTGGCAAACAGGAGTATAGTATTCTGGTCGGACAACATGTCCGTAGTCATGGTGATTAATAGCCAGAGGGCTACCTGTACTTGGGCTCTCAGGTTACTGAAAGAACTGGTTTTGCAATGCCTGAGCCATAATGTCCAATTCACTGCTAAGCATGTTCCAGGTGTAGAAAACAAAGCGGCTGACCGATATTTAAAAATAACCGCATATGCTGATGACCTTCTTTTTATTTGTCATCCTAAGGAATCTATACTGGCCCTACTGAGAGAAATAGTACGAATACAACCAAAATTCTCACCTTAAATAAATATACCACTAAAAATCCCTTTATTAATATAAATGTTCAGTGGGCACATTCCAGAATAAAATATTTAGGCATTTGTTTTCACATTCCATTCAGGATTCTATCACTATCATTTTCAAAGTGTGCATTACTCAAGTTGAAAATGTAATCTCATCATGGAACCCTTTATTTTTGACTCCATTAAAATGATGACTTCTCCCCTCTCACTATATATCATCTCTATGATACCTGTAAGTATTCCTAAACTTACTTATATGAAAACAGACAATCTAACTTTTTACGGAGGAACACAAAAGCTCGGATCTCTATCTCTGTACTCAAAAAGTCTAAACTAGAAGGAGGTGTAAACTTTATGGATTTTAGTCAATCAAGCATTTGGATTATGTCATGCTCTCCTTTGGATTTTGGAGTCTGATTTTCCATTCTATCCTCTTTGGTTAGATATTGAGAAGAAATGACTTCATCCTTTTACCCCACAGGAGATTCTGTCTTTCTCTTTTAAATCTTCTATTATTGCTTGTCCCCTTAGTTAAATACATGTATTCCCTGCTTTGATCCACCTATCCTCCTGCTGTTCTTTCCCAGATTACCTTCTTGGCCATGCCTATATGGTAAAATAAGTAAATTGAAATACAAAATAGACTTATTTTCCAGAGATCTTGGAGAGACAAAGGATAATTTGGATATCACATTTATTTGAAGGGATTGCTCCTGTATCTTTTCCTCATTTCTGGCATATATTTCACTTTCCACAATCTTTTCACACTCACTTGTAATTCCTTATAAACACCATCCTAGATGTGATTTTCACTTTACAGGATCGTTTATCCTCTGTACCTTAGATTTCTGATTTATCTAGACCCCTCCCTTCCTATCCCAAGGCTTCCATAATTTATAAGCTTCTTTCACCTCCAAATCACATGCTGACCAAGTCCAAAACTGAACTCCTCTGTATCATAGGAATTACTTTGCATATTCCATTTTGGATACACCCTGTAAGATCTTTAACTTATTTTTTTTTTAAAACGTTGATTTCCAAATTTATAAAATCTCCAGATCAGCTAGTACAAATCAAACATTTTTTTTTATTTGTTATAGACTTTATATTACTTTATTTAATTGTTCTACATTTTCTAAGCATAAGATAACCCAATGTTGGTCATGTCCTCTTCGCATTGGTGACATAATGCATGTTATTTTGTTGCCCCAATATCTATCTTTTTGGCATATGGTTTGGGCCCCAATTAAACAAGTATTTGCAATAGCTCAACCTTTTGACATTCTTAGACTCTTTTTCAGCACTTTAACTAGTGATTATGTTATGTTACAGGAATATTGTAGAGCGCATGTTCACCGTAAGGCAGTGTACTTCAAACATTTTGATGCCGAGACTCTCTGTCAAAACTTTCTAGGCGTAAGAACCCCCCTCCTGATCAAAATTTCTAGAACCAGTCAATCTGTGGCTGCACCTCATTAGTGCCAGTTTATAAATAGCAATAAGCAACAAAAAGGTGACCAGTGCAGCTTCACAAAGGGCCTTCTACTGAGAGGCAACACCTGTTGCTGCTTTTTAATAACCTTTTAACCTTTTGCGCATTTTATTTTAAATCAGCAGATTATGGAACAGATGATGGATCATGTGGCAAATGCTGAAATCACGGCGGCCACACATAATCCCAGTGGCCCTCGGTATAATAGCTTTAATGGGCTACAACTTTATTGCACTGCATCAGAGGAAAACCATTCTGGATTTCATGGAATGCTGATGGCTTGACATTTACAGCTGCATGTAACTGGAGGTAGCTGAAATTCATTAATTATAATTAAAACATACCATTTACAATCATTAATGATGAACTGTAAGGTCCAAGTAGTATGCTTTAATTCCAGGATATGTAGTGGTCCCTTAATCTTCTCTTCATGCTGTTTTTCTAAAAAAAAATATTTTTAACATTATGAAAATAAATGCTTCTCTTTTAGCAAAAACTGACTTCTGATTATATTAGTTTGTTGCTGTTGTTGACTTCAGTCATGTTTTGGGGGACTGGAAGGCCTTGAGAGTCTGAACATGGGGACTGGGTCAAAGGTGTGGCTAAAAACAAAAAATCCTGCAGGGTATTTTGTCTTTCACGGTCAGGTAGCTACATATAATGTAAGGCGCAGCTTCAGTGAATAATAAATACATTTAAAAAAGTTGTTACTCAGTGGGAAATGCACTACAGTGCATTATGGAACCTCTATTAGGTTATGCATTGCAAAGCTCTGTGTGAAACCAGAGAGCCGCGTGAATTAAGGGACTGATTATGAAGGCTGACGGACTTCAGTCCCACAATAGGAATTAGGATGCGACCCCCACCAGCATGGAATTGCTGGTGGGGAGGGAGCTTCCTAATCCCTACGGCAGTGGCTGGTAGGCACTGCCACCATTTTAGGGATAAGAAGGCCCTCCGCCGCACCGGCGGGCTCAAGGAGCCCATCGGATGTTTGACGGTCGGGCTTTCTGCACCCCTGCACACAATCCGCCATCAAAATCTGGCAGGCGGAAAAGCTGCTTAGGAATGCGAGGGGACCCCCATCGACAGCCTGACAATGACGATATTCCCGCCATCCTAATTAGCCCCTAAATCGTAATTGGTGCAGTGGAGAATAGTGAGCTGTGTATTTTTAGTGCAATGAGGTCACAGCCAGTGACAGAAAGCACTGTGACTATGTAAATCTTTATTTTATACTTGCATTAGACACAGTATAAGATCGACCACTACAAAATGCGCAAAATGTTTAACAATAAAATGGTGCTCACAACATATAGGCGCTTGTTTAAAAGCCCCTTGCGCTGCTGGTGTGCCACTTTTTAAGATGCTATGGTTGCGCAGAGTGCAGACCCATATCTACGAGGCCACGCAAAGTCACTTTGCGTTACTTTTCATGGCCTCCTAGATATGGTGAAAGGCAACGAAGCACAAGCAATTGCAGTGCCTTACACTGCATCAGGGGGGCGCTCCATGGATGTTGTGGTGGGTTTTCCCATGCAACACCCATGGGGTTTGACACTTACCCATATTTACAACGGTGTTAAAACCTGAGCATGCGTCAAAATTGTACGCCGACCCAGGGGGTACGTAATGAGAAGAACTATCTTTATTTCTCCTCAATTGTGTCCTCTTTCTATGTGCAGCACATATAGAAAGAGGAAAAAGCCTCCATATACATGCACAAAACCAATCCTGCCAACTATCCAGACACACTTGCACCATAGTGCAAGGGTGCCTGCGTTGGCACTAGGCACCAAATTATGCACCGGCAGAAAGGACAGGAATGCACAATTTCTCATAAATAATGTCCATTTCTGCCCTTTCAAATTGGTGTAGGGCAGCACAGCAAAAATACTTGCGGCGTTGTCTTTCACAGTTTCATTGTAAAGGAGGCTCATAGATTGTAGTAATACCCAGACCCTATGTAATGCCCTTTTTTTACATAACTGTCATTTCAGCACCTTTTCAGGGATAGTAAGTGCTATGTAAAAACAATGACAATTAAAAGCAAGCACTTCATGGCTCAGTTAACTCTGTGCAATGACACTCAAAAAGCTTCAAGTCATTAGATAATAACACAGCAATCTCCTGTGCTGTAAAATTGAAGCCAGGTAGCCAGGTAAACAAATTCACCTTTTGGCCAGAGTGCTGCTGGCCTGAAAGAAACTGACACGCGTAATCTGCAAATGTAAAGGATCTGCAGGTTAACTCATTGTGCACATTTGCATTTCTTAGAGGCCAGCAGCCCACTGGCAGAAAGACATGTTTAGCTGTCTGCCTGGCTTCGATTTCACAGGATAGTCCCTAAATACCACTCCAGTTGAAGCATTTTAACTATGGGAATTAACCTCCTGAATAGTGCATCTCCCTTCCCATGGCTCCAGACACCCCCTCCTAGGGGGTTGCTCCCCACAGATTGAAGACCTCTGCCTAGGGTCTCTAGGTAGCAGAATACAGTAACTAGCATTCGGGTTAGACATACACCAGTAAAAACAACCAGAGGAGCAGATTTACAAGCCCTTTGCGACATCTTTATGACACAGTTAAGTCACTTCTGTGACGCAGCCAAGTCGTAAACAATGCGCCACTATGCAACATATTTACAACGTGACGCATCTAGTGAGATGGGATAACAAAAGGCCAGTGTGAAGTCCTTTGTGAGTGTGCTGAGGCAGCTCCTTGAAATGTAAGTGTGGCTGTGCACAGCTCCATCCCTCCCGTTCTGGTAGGATGGCCCATCTGATAGGATCAGCCAACTCTCAGTCCTCCCATGGGTCACTGTCTGGGAGGAATACATAAAAGCCAACTGCCAACCACACCTAGCCATGTGACCCAGAGTACAGGCTGCATGCACCATATGGTTACGATAAGAAAATGTGAATGTTCTAAAAGTGACATTTTTAGTTTGGGAATTTGCGGTGCGCGAATTCCTGCAAAAGCGTACTCGCGGTCCGCAAAATCCGTGAACTTTCGCGAGATTGCGTTATGCGTGTTCGCGGGATGTTTTACACGGCGGCTACCGCGAACATACCCATGCGGTCGTATATGGGCGCGGCCATCTTGTTTTCACTGTTCGCCTTGCGTATTTCCGTTTCTGGTGGCTAGTGGCATGCTCGCGTTGTGCATTTCCTGTTCCCTGGGTGCAATTGCGTGTCGCGTCCGTTTTTGCGTGCTCGCGGGAAAAATATCGAGCAAACTTACCCACGTGGTTGCAATGGGCACGGCCATCTTGTTTTTCATTCAATGCTATGATTCTGGGCATTACTTTTCTATCCTGTTTCAATCTTTGTAATCCTTTGATTCTCAGAACTTTTTTTATCTTTTTTACTCATTATCCATCTCTCTATTTTTGTACATCTATATTTTGTGTTTTTCTCAACTTTTTGTTACTTTAATAACTACTTTTTTTTTAGCTCTCTCTTTTCTTTTTTTTCCCTATTCTTTCCTATTTTTCCTTTCTGCTTTGACCGAGGACCATGGCAAAGGGAGCCGGCAAGTCGTAGGGGAAGAGTCCCGCACCCCGTAGCCGGCTCGCTTGCGGGCGATTAAGGGGGGAGTCAGTAAGTCCCAGGGAGATCTTCAGCGCAGTGGAGGTGGCCACTATGGGGTAAGGGGTGCCGGGCCATGGATCGGGAGTTTGGGGTCCGGCGCACCTACAACCAGGTAACGCACTGGTGGTCCAATATCCTGGACCGGGAACAAGACCTGCTCGACCGGCTTGGCGTCGAGATCCCTGGGCTTGGTGAGTACTAGTAGCTATTTAATAACTAATTTGTTTTCTTTTACTCTGTGTTATATTGCAAATATATGTTTTTTCCGAAGAGCAAGAATGCTGCGGATTACATTGCAGGTAAATTATGTTTCAAAAGCTTCTGTGATTGCAGGTGCTCGCCTGCTCAGTCAGTGGCGGTGCTACTATGCTTACTTGTTTTAAATTTGGTGCTCATTTGGCCTGAGTGATTATGTATGAGTGTACTTTACAGAACTGCGTAATGCTAGAGAGAATAGTGACTCAAGTCCAGTCCTTCCTTTGTACTCATGCCATTAGGAAGAGATAGTGGTGGTGGATTGATAGGTTGAGTATATTATGACTTTGTATGTAGTATGACATTTGTTAGTGGTCTGCAATCATGACGGACTGTGTCTGTCACTTCGCGTGCTGCTGAGTGCTGCCAGTCCTATTAGAAACTTTTTATAGTTGGTTTAGTGAGTTACATAACTTTCCAAGTAGACGGTCCGCGAATCCAGCAATACTAATATCCTAGCAGACCACATCAGATAGGTCAATAAATTTAGTGCAATTGTTGCTTAATTCCCTGAAATAATTTGTTAATGTTTTTTTGAAATGTTTGATTTCGTTGACAACAATCATCCATGTTTGTGTCTTTCTTTCATGTACATCAGTTCCTCCTAGGGGCAAGAGGACAGAGGTGGCGGTGGCAGTGGCGGCGCCGGCTTAGCAGGAAGGCCAGGATCGGTCCGCTGAGGGCTCTTCTGCTGGCTTCAGTAAGTTTTCCTGTTAATATTAATAATTATACTTCCCTAACTTTTACAGCACCTATTTATTCCATACGTTCATCATAATTCTATTTTTTCAGAAATCATATTTGATCTTCTTGTAGACTGTTTCTAAATTCTTATCCTGCCTCTACTATGACTCTCTGTACTACTACTATTTATTATTATTATTAGTCTGTCTGTGTAGCTAGCTAAGCTTGCACAGTTGGCAAAAGGAGTTAAACAAAACTCCTATTCAGCAACAGCTCTAGGCACGGAGTGCAGTCCTCGGGGTTGTCCATAATGTCTATTGAAGTCTTCTTAATGTTTATGCTTTGACAATTCCCAACAATAAAATGTCATTGGCCACCAAGAATAAGATACTAGTTTACTTTTTGATTGGATAGGAGGACATACTACTACTGTGGCAGGGACTGTTCTGCACATACAGAACTATGGACAAGAAATAGGACATTGGTGATAATAGGCACAGTTAGACTTTCCACTTACCTCACTCATAACAGAAGTTGAACCCCCAATCTCCTTTCTGACTAGTGTGTCAGAGTCATTATTTAGCTCCCGAATGCAGCAATGATCCCCAATTATTATACAACCCAGAACATAAGACTACGGAGTCAGAGTCCCGACCTCTCAAAGTCACGGAATCATGCTTGCAAATTGCAAACCCTTTCGCTCACTCAGTCATGACCAAAAGCCACAGAGTCTATGTAAGTTTTAAATCTTTATTAAAAGTAAAACAACTAGCTCTGTGTGTACTCTGTATATTAAATTTCAATTGTGCATTATATAAAAACATTTATTAAAATCAACTTCATATAAGATAAACGGTGAACTCTTGAAAACTGAACAGTGGCTGATTTTACACAGTAATTGTGTTGGAACTTAAAGTCTTGGTGGTAATGATGATGACTCCGAGTAACATATTGCTCTTGTTCGTAGAAGGGAAGCTTCTGTCTGTTATGAGAACAATGTTGCATGTTAAAAAGCAAGCATTCATCAGTTGTGCCAAAAAGTGTAGCATGTTATGGCTAAGCATAAATAAAAACACCCTCCCCTTCCGAAAGGGGAATTTTTAGTGTAGACTAGAGAGTCACAACTAATTACATTGGTTTTCGTAGTAACAGATATTTGTTCATTCCTAGACAAAATAGGGAGTGGTGTATATGGCATCTAAAAATATGAAATGTATTTTCTAGGATCAGGAAGGCACGATGGGGGGGCAGAAGCTTTGTTAGAGGAGCTGCCACTGCTTGGAATTCCCTGCCCCTGGCCTTGAAACAAAGTGCAGACCTTTTGGCCTTTCGAAAAAATATTAAAACTTGGATTTTTATACATTAGGAAGGGCCTGACACTTAGGGGAGCTATAATTTCAGCGCCAGGACACCGCTTGGTAACAGCTTGGAGAGACAAAGGATAATTTGGATATCACATTTATTTGAAGGGATTGCTCCTGTATCTTTTCCTCATTTCTGGCATATATTTCACTTTCCACAATCTTTTCACACTCACTTGTAATTCCTTATAAACACCATCCTAGATGTGATTTTCACTTTACAGGATCGTTTATCCTCTGTACCTTAGATTTCTGATTTATCTAGACCCCTCCCTTCCTATCCCAAGGCTTCCATAATTTATAAGCTTCTTTCACCTCCAAATCATATGCTGACCAAGTCCAAAACTGAACTCCTCTGTATCATAGGAATTACTTTGCATATTCCATTTTGGATACACCCTGTAAGATCTTTAACTTATTTTTTTTTAAAACGTTGATTTCCAAATTTATAAAATCTCCAGATCAGCTAGTACAAATCAAACATTATTTTTTATTTGTTATAGACTTTATATTACTTTATTTAATTGTTCTACATTTTCTAAGCATAAGATAACCCAATGTTGGTCATGTCCTCTTCGCATTGGTGACATAATGCATGTTATTTTGTTGCCCCAATATCTATCTTTTTGGCATATGGTTTGGGCCCCAATTAAACAAGTTTTTGCGATAGCTCAACCTTTTGACATTCTTAGACTCTTTTTCAGCACTTTAACTAGTGATTATGTTATGTTACAGGAATATTGTAGAGCGCATGTTCACCGTAAGGCAGTGTACTTCAAACATTTTGATGCCGAGACTCTCTGTCAAAACTTTCTAGGCGTAAGAACCCCCCTCCTGATCAAAATTTCTAGAACCAGTCAATCTGTGGTTGCACCTCATTAGTGCCTGTTTATAAATAGCAATAAGCAACAAAAAGGTGACCAGTGCAGCTTCACAAAGGGCCTTCTACTGAGAGGCAACACCTGTTGCTGCTTTTTAATAACCTTTTAACCTTTTGCGTATTTTATTTTAAATCAGCAGATTATGGAACAGATGATGGATCATGTGGCAAATGCTGAAATCACGGCGGCCACACATAATCCCAGTGGCCCTCGGTATATTAGCTTTAATGGGCTACAACTTTATTGCACTGCATCAGAGGAAAACCATTCTGGATTTCATGGAATGCTGATGGCTTGACATTTACAGCTGCATGTAACTGGAGGTAGCTGAAATTCATTCATTATAATTAAAACATACCATTTACAATCATTAATGATGAACTGTAAGGTCCAAGTAGTATGCTTTAATTCCAGGATATGTAGTGGTCCCTTAATCTTCTCTTCATGCTGTTTTTCTAAAAAAAAAATATTTTTAACATTATGAAAATAAATGCTTCTCTTTTAGCAAAAACTGACTTCTGATTATATTAGTTTGTTGCTGTTGTTGACTTCAGTCATGTTTTGGGGGACTGGAAGGCCTTGAGAGTCTGAACATGGGGGCTGGGTCAAAGGTGTGGCTAAAAACAAAATATCCTGCAGGGTATTTTGTCTTTCACGGTCAGGTAGCTACATATAATGTAAGGCGCAGCTTCAGTGAATAATAAATACATTTAAAAAAGTTGTTACTCAGTGGGAAATGCACTACAGTGCATTATGGAACCTCTATTAGGTTATGCATTGCAAAGCTCTGTGTGAAACCAGAGAGCCGCGAGAATTAAGGGACTGATTACGAAGGCTGACGGACTTCAGTCCCACAATAGGAATTAGGATGCGACCCCCACCAGCATGGAATTGCTGGTGGGGAGGGAGCTTCCTAATCCCTACGGCAGTGGCTGGTAGGCACTGCCACCATTTTAGGGATAAGAAGGCCCTCCGCCGCACCGGCGGGCTCAAGGAGCCCATCGGATGTTTGACGGTCGGGCTTTCTGCACCCCTGCACACAATCCGCCATCAAAATCTGGCAGGCGGAAAAGCTGCTTAGGAATGCGAGGGGACCCCCATCGACAGCCTGACAATGACGATATTCCCGCCATCCTAATTAGCCCCTAAATCGTAATTGGTGCAGTGGAGAATAGTGAGCTGTGTATTTTTAGTGCAATGAGGTCACAGCCAGTGACAGAAAGCACTGTGACTATGTAAATCTTTATTTTATACTTGCATTAGACACAGTATAAGATCGACCACTACAAAATGCGCAAAATGTTTAACAATAAAATGGTGCTCACAACATATAGGCGCTTGTTTAAAAGCCCCTTGCGCTGCTGGTGTGCCACTTTTTAAGATGCTATGGTTGCGCAGAGTGCAGACCCATATCTACGAGGCCACGCAAAGTCACTTTGCGTTACTTTTCATGGCCTCCTAGATATGGTGAAAGGCAACGAAGCACAAGCAATTGCAGTGCCTTACACTGCATCAGGGGGGCGCTCCATGGATGTTGTGGTGGGTTTTCCCATGCAACACCCATGGGGTTTGACACTTACCCATATTTACAACGGTGTTAAAACCTGAGCATGCGTCAAAATTGTACGCCGACCCAGGGGGTACGTAATGAGAAGAACTATCTTTATTTCTCCTCAATTGTGTCCTCTTTCTATGTGCAGCACATATAGAAAGAGGAAAAAGCCTCCATATACATGCACAAAACCAATCCTGCCAACTATCCAGACACACTTGCACCATAGTGCAAGGGTGCCTGCGTTGGCACTAGGCACCAAATTATGCACCGGCAGAAAGGACAGGAATGCACAATTTCTCATAAATAATGTCCATTTCTGCCCTTTCAAATTGGTGTAGGGCAGCACAGCAAAAATACTTGCGGCGTTGTCTTTCACAGTTTCATTGTAAAGGAGGCTCATAGATTGTAGTAATACCCAGACCCTATGTAATGCCCTTTTTTTACATAACTGTCATTTCAGCACCTTTTCAGGGATAGTAAGTGCTATGTAAAAACAATGACAATTAAAAGCAAGCACTTCATGGCTCAGTTAACTCTGTGCAATGACACTCAAAAAGCTTCAAGTCATTAGATAATAACACAGCAATCTCCTGTGCTGTGAAATTGAAGCCAGGCAGCCAGGTAAATAAATTCACCTTTTGGCCAGTGTGCTGCTGGCCTGAAAGAAACTGAAACGCGTAATCTGCAAATGTAAAGGATCTGCAGGTTAACTCATTGTGCACATTTGCATTTCTTTGAGGCTAGCAGCCCACTGGCAGAAAGACATGTTTAGCTGTCTGCCTGGCTTCGATTTCACAGGATAGTCCCTAAATACCACTCCAGTTGAAGCATTTTAACTATGGGAATTAACCTCCTGAAGAGTGCATCTCCCTTCCCATGGCTCCAGACACCCCCTCCTAGGGGGTTGCTCCCCACAGATTGAAGACCTCTGCCTAGGGTCTCTAGGTAGCAGAATACAGTAACTAGCATTCGGGTTAGACATACACCAGTAAAAACAACCAGAGGAGCAGATTTACAAGCCCTTTGCGACATCTTTATGACACAGTTAAGTCACTTCTGTGACGCAGCCAAGTCGTAAACAATGCGCCACTATGCAACATCTTTACAACGTGACGCATCTAGTGAGATGGGATAACAAAAGGCCAGTGTGAAGTCCTTTGTGAGTGTGCTGAGGCAGCTCCTTGAAATGTAAGTGTGGCTGTGCACAGCTCCATCCCTCCCGTTCTGGTAGGATGGCCCATCTGATAGGATCAGCCAACTCTCAGTCCCCCCATGGGTCACTGTCTGGGAGGAATACATAAAAGCCAACTGCCAACCACACCTAGCCATGTGACCCAGAGTACAGGCTGCATGCACCATATGGTTACGATAAGAAAATGTGAATGTTCTAAAAGTGACATTTTTAGTTTGGGAATTTGCGGTGCGCGAATTCGTGCAAAAGCGTACTCGCGGTCCGCAAAATCCGTGAACTTTCGCGAGATTGCGTTATGCGTGTTCGCGGGATGTTTTACACGGCGGCTACCGCGAACATACCCATGCGGTCGTATATGGGCGCGGCCATCTTGTTTTCACTATTCGCCTTGCGTATTTCCGTTTCTGGTGGCTAGTGGCATGCTCGCGTTGTGCATTTCCTGTTCCCTGGGCGCAATTGCGTGTCGCGTCCGTTTTTGCGTGCTCGCGGGAAAAATATCGAGCAAACTTACCCACGTGGTTGCAATGGGCACGGCCATCTTGTTTTTCATTCAATGCTATGATTCTGGGCATTACTTTTCTATCCTGTTTCAATCTTTGTAATCCTTTGATTCTCAGAACTTTTTTTATCTTTTTTACTCATTATCCATCTCTCTATTTTTGTACATCTATATTTTGTGTTTTTCTCAACTTTTTGTTACTTTAATAACTACTTTTTTTTTTAACTCTCTCTTTTCTTTTTTTTCCCTATTCTTTCCTATTTTTCCTTTCTGCTTTGACCGAGGACCATGGCAAAGGGAGCCGGCAAGTCGAAGGGGAAGAGTCCCGCACCCCGTAGCCGGCTCGCTTGCGGGCGATTAAGGGGGGAGTCAGTAAGTCCCAGGGAGATCTTCAGCGCAGTGGAGGTGGCCACTATGGGGTAAGGGGTGCCGGGCCATGGATCGGGAGTTTGGGGTCCGGCGCACCTACAACCAGGTAACGCACTGGTGGTCCAATATCCTGGACCGGGAACAAGACCTGCTCGACCGGCTTGGCGTCGAGATCCCTGGGCTTGGTGAGTACTAGTAGCTATTTAATAACTAATTTGTTTTCTTTTACTCTGTGTTATATTGCAAATATATGTTTTTTCCGAAGAGCAAGAATGCTGCGGATTACATTGCAGGTAAATTATGTTTCAAAAGCTTCTGTGATTGCAGGTGCTCGCCTGCTCAGTCAGTGGCGGTGCTACTATGCTTACTTGTTTTAAATTTGGTGCTCATTTGGCCTGAGTGATTATGTATGAGTGTACTTTACAGAACTGCGTAATGCTAGAGAGAATAGTGACTCAAGTCCAGTCCTTCCTTTGTACTCCTGCCATTAGGAAGAGATAGTGGTGGTGGATTGATAGGTTGAGTATATTATGACTTTGTATGTAGTATGACATTTGTTAGTGGTCTGCAATCATGACGGACTGTGTCTGTCACTTCGCGTGCTGCTGAGTGCTGCCAGTCCTATTAGAAACTTTTTATAGTTGGTTTAGTGAGTTACATAACTTTCCAAGTAGACGGTCCGCGAATCCAGCAATACTAATATCCTAGCAGACCACATCAGATAGGTCAATAAATTTAGTGCAATTGTTGCTTAATTCCCTGAAATAATTTGTTAATGTTTTTTTTAAATGTTTGATTTCGTTGACAACAATCATCCATGTTTGTGTCTTTCTTTCATGTACATCAGTTCCTCCTAGGGGCAAGAGGACAGAGGTGGCGGTGGCAGTGGCGGCGCCGGCTTAGCAGGAAGGCCAGGATCGGTCCGCTGAGGGCTCTTCTGCTGGCTTCAGTAAGTTTTCCTGTTAATATTAATAATTATACTTCCCTAACTTTTACAGCACCTATTTATTCCATACGTTCATCATAATTCTATTTTTTCAGAAATCATATTTGATCTTCTTGTAGACTGTTTCTAAATTCTTATCCTGCCTCTACTATGACTCTCTGTACTACTACTATTTATTATTATTATTAGTCTGTCTGTGTAGCTAGCTAAGCTTGCACAGTTGGCAAAAGGGGTTAAACAAAACTCCTATTCAGCAACAGCTCTAGGCACTGAGTGCAGTCCTCGGGGTTGTCCATAATGTCTATTGAAGTCTTCTTAATGTTTATGCTTTGACAATTCCCAACAATAAAATGTCAATGGCCACCAAGAATAAGATACTAGTTTACTTTTTGATTGGATAGGAGGACATACTACTACTGTGGCAGGGACTGTTCAGCACATACAGAACTATGGACAAGAAATAGGACATTGGTGATAATAGGCACAGTTAGACTTTCCACTTACCTCACTCATAACAGAAGTTGAACCCCCAATCTCCTTTCTGACTAGTGTGTCAGAGTCATTATTTAGCTCCCGAATGCAGTAATGATCCCCAATTATTATACAACCCAGAACATAAGACTACGGAGTCAGAGTCCCGACCTCTCAAAGTCACGGAATCATGCTTGCAAATTGCAAACCCTTTCGCTCACTCAGTCATGACCAAAAGCCACAGAGTCTATGTAAGTTTTAAATCTTTATTAAAAGTAAAACAACTAGCTCTGTGTGTACTCTGTATATTAAATTTCAATTGTGCATTATATAAAAACATTTATTAAAATCAACTTCATATAAGATAAACGGTGAACTCTTGAAAACTGAACAGTGGCTGATTTTACACAGTAATTGTGTTGGAACTTAAAGTCTTGGTGGTAATGATGATGACTCCGAGTAACATATTGCTCTTGTTCGTAGAAGGGAAGCTTCTGTCTGTTATGAGAACAATGTTGCATGTTAAAAAGCAAGCATTCATCAGTTGTGCCAAAAAGTGTAGCATGTTATGGCTAAGCATAAATAAAAACACCCTCCCCTTCCGAAAGGGGAATTTTTAGTGTAGACTAGAGAGTCACAACTAATTACATTGGTTTTCGTAGTAACAGATATTTGTTCATTCCTAGACAAAATAGGGAGTGGTGTATATGGCATCTAAAAATATGAAATGTATTTTCTAGGATCAGGAAGGCACGATGGGGGGGCAGAAGCTTTGTTAGAGGAGCAGCCACTGCTTGGAATTCCCTGCCCCTGGCCTTGAAACAAAGTGCAGACCTTTTGGCCTTTCGAAAAAATATTAAAACTTGGATTTTTATACATTAGGAAGGGCCTGACACTTAGGGGAGCTATCATTTCAGCGCCAGGACACCGCTTGGTAACAGCTTGGAGAGACAAAGGATAATTTGGATATCACATTTATTTGAAGGGATTGCTCCTGTATCTTTTCCTCATTTCTGGCATATATTTCACTTTCCACAATCTTTTCACACTCACTTGTAATTCCTTATAAACACCATCCTAGATGTGATTTTCACTTTACAGGATCGTTTATCCTCTGTACCTTAGATTTCTGATTTATCTAGACCCCTCCCTTCCTATCCCAAGGCTTCCATAATTTATAAGCTTCTTTCACCTCCAAATCATATGCTGACCAAGTCCAAAACTGAACTCCTCTGTATCATAGGAATTACTTTGCATATTCCATTTTGGATACACCCTGTAAGATCTTTAACTTATTTTTTTTTTAAAACGTTGATTTCCAAATTTATAAAATCTCCAGATCAGCTAGTACAAATCAAACATTATTTTTTATTTGTTATAGACTTTATATTACTTTATTTAATTGTTCTACATTTTCTAAGCATAAGATAACCCAATGTTGGTCATGTCCTCTTCGCATTGGTGACATAATGCATGTTATTTTGTTGCCCCAATATCTATCTTTTTGGCATATGGTTTGGGCCCCAATTAAACAAGTATTTGCGATAGCTCAACCTTTTGACATTATTAGACTCTTTTTCAGCACTTTAACTAGTGATTATGTTATGTTACAGGAATATTGTAGAGCGCATGTTCACCGTAAGGCAGTGTACTTCAAACATTTTGATGCCGAGACTCTCTGTCAAAACTTTCTAGGCGTAAGAACCCCCCTCCTGATCAAAATTTCTAGAACCAGTCAATCTGTGGTTGCACCTCATTAGTGCCTGTTTATAAATAGCAATAAGCAACAAAAAGGTGACCAGTGCAGCTTCACAAAGGGCCTTCTACTGAGAGGCAACACCTGTTGCTGCTTTTTAATAACCTTTTAACCTTTTGCGTATTTTATTTTAAATCAGCAGATTATGGAACAGATGATGGATCATGTGGCAAATGCTGAAATCACGGCGGCCACACATAATCCCAGTGGCCCTCGGTATATTAGCTTTAATGGGCTACAACTTTATTGCACTGCATCAGAGGAAAACCATTCTGGATTTCATGGAATGCTGATGGCTTGACATTTACAGCTGCATGTAACTGGAGGTAGCTGAAATTCATTCATTATAATTAAAACATACCATTTACAATCATTAATGATGAACTGTAAGGTCCAAGTAGTATGCTTTAATTCCAGGATATGTAGTGGTCCCTTAATCTTCTCTTCATGCTGTTTTTCTAAAAAAAAAATATTTTTAACATTATGAAAATAAATGCTTCTCTTTTATCAAAAACTGACTTCTGATTATATTAGTTTGTTGCTGTTGTTGACTTCAGTCATGTTTTGGGGGACTGGAAGGCCTTGAGAGTCTGAACATGGGGGCTGGGTCAAAGGTGTGGCTAAAAACAAAATATCCTGCAGGATATTTTGTCTTTCACGGTCAGGTAGCTACATATAATGTAAGGCGCAGCTTCAGTGAATAATAAATACATTTAAAAAAGTTGTTACTCAGTGGGAAATGCACTACAGTGCATTATGGAACCTCTATTAGGTTATGCATTGCAAAGCTCTGTGTGAAACCAGAGAGCCGCGAGAATTAAGGGACTGATTACGAAGGCTGACGGACTTCAGTCCCACAATAGGAATTAGGATGCGACCCCCACCAGCATGGAATTGCTGGTGGGGAGGGAGCTTCCTAATCCCTACGGCAGTGGCTGGTAGGCACTGCCACCATTTTAGGGATAAGAAGGCCCTCCGCCGCACCGGCGGGCTCAAGGAGCCCATCGGATGTTTGACGGTCGGGCTTTCTGCACCCCTGCACACAATCCGCCATCAAAATCTGGCAGGCGGAAAAGCTGCTTAGGAATGCGAGGGGACCCCCATCGACAGCCTGACAATGACGATATTCCCGCCATCCTAATTAGCCCCTAAATCGTAATTGGTGCAGTGGAGAATAGTGAGCTGTGTATTTTTAGTGCAATGAGGTCACAGCCAGTGACAGAAAGCACTGTGACTATGTAAATCTTTATTTTATACTTGCATTAGACACAGTATAAGATCGACCACTACAAAATGCGCAAAATGTTTAACAATAAAATGGTGCTCACAACATATAGGCGCTTGTTTAAAAGCCCCTTGCGCTGCTGGTGTGCCACTTTTTAAGATGCTATGGTTGCGCAGAGTGCAGACCCATATCTACGAGGCCACGCAAAGTCACTTTGCGTTACTTTTCATGGCCTCCTAGATATGGTGAAAGGCAACGAAGCACAAGCAATTGCAGTGCCTTACACTGCATCAGGGGGGCGCTCCATGGATGTTGTGGTGGGTTTTCCCATGCAACACCCATGGGGTTTGACACTTACCCATATTTACAACGGTGTTAAAACCTGAGCATGCGTCAAAATTGTACGCCGACCCAGGGGGTACGTAATGAGAAGAACTATCTTTATTTCTCCTCAATTGTGTCCTCTTTCTATGTGCAGCACATATAGAAAGAGGAAAAAGCCTCCATATACATGCACAAAACCAATCCTGCCAACTATCCAGACACACTTGCACCATAGTGCAAGGGTGCCTGCGTTGGCACTAGGCACCAAATTATGCACCGGCAGAAAGGACAGGAATGCACAATTTCTCATAAATAATGTCCATTTCTGCCCTTTCAAATTGGTGTAGGGCAGCACAGCAAAAATACTTGCGGCGTTGTCTTTCACAGTTTCATTGTAAAGGAGGCTCATAGATTGTAGTAATACCCAGACCCTATGTAATGCCCTTTTTTTACATAACTGTCATTTCAGCACCTTTTCAGGGATAGTAAGTGCTATGTAAAAACAATGACAATTAAAAGCAAGCACTTCATGGCTCAGTTAACTCTGTGCAATGACACTCAAAAAGCTTCAAGTCATTAGATAATAACACAGCAATCTCCTGTGCTGTGAAATTGAAGCCAGGTAGCCAGGTAAACAAATTCACCTTTTGGCCAGTGTGCTGCTGGCCTGAAAGAAACTGAAACGCGTAATCTGCAAATGTAAAGGATCTGCAGGTTAACTCATTGTGCACATTTGCATTTCTTTGAGGCCAGCAGCCCACTGGCAGAAAGACATGTTTAGCTGTCTGCCTGGCTTCGATTTCACAGGATAGTCCCTAAATACCACTCCAGTTGAAGCATTTTAACTATGGGAATTAACCTCCTGAAGAGTGCATCTCCCTTCCCATGGCTCCAGACACCCCCTCCTAGGGGGTTGCTCCCCACAGATTGAAGACCTCTGCCTAGGGTCTCTAGGTAGCAGAATACAGTAACTAGCATTCGGGTTAGACATACACCAGTAAAAACAACCAGAGGAGCAGATTTACAAGCCCTTTGCGACATCTTTATGACACAGTTAAGTCACTTCTGTGACGCAGCCAAGTCGTAAACAATGCGCCACTATGCAACATCTTTACAACGTGACGCATCTAGTGAGATGGGATAACAAAAGGCCAGTGTGAAGTCCTTTGTGAGTGTGCTGAGGCAGCTCCTTGAAATGTAAGTGTGGCTGTGCACAGCTCCATCCCTCCCGTTCTGGTAGGATGGCCCATCTGATAGGATCAGCCAACTCTCAGTCCCCCCATGGGTCACTGTCTGGGAGGAATACATAAAAGCCAACTGCCAACCACACCTAGCCATGTGACCCAGAGTACAGGCTGCATGCACCATATGGTTACGATAAGAAAATGTGAATGTTCTAAAAGTGACATTTTTAGTTTGGGAATTTGCGGTGCGCGAATTCGTGCAAAAGCGTACTCGCGGTCCGCAAAATCCGTGAACTTTCGCGAGATTGCGTTATGCGTGTTCGCGGGATGTTTTACACGGCGGCTACCGCGAACATACCCATGCGGTCGTATATGGGCGCGGCCATCTTGTTTTCACTGTTCGCCTTGCGTATTTCCGTTTCTGGTGGCTAGTGGCATGCTCGCGTTGTGCATTTCCTGTTCCCTGGGCGCAATTGCGTGTCGCGTCCGTTTTTGCGTGCTCGCGGGAAAAATATCGAGCAAACTTACCCACGTGGTTGCAATGGGCACGGCCATCTTGTTTTTCATTCAATGCTATGATTCTGGGCATTACTTTTCTATCCTGTTTCAATCTTTGTAATCCTTTGATTCTCAGAACTTTTTTTATCTTTTTTACTCATTATCCATCTCTCTATTTTTGTACATCTATATTTTGTGTTTTTCTCAACTTTTTGTTACTTTAATAACTACTTTTTTTTTAGCTCTCTCCTTTCTTTTTTTTCCCTATTCTTTCCTATTTTTCCTTTCTGCTTTGACCGAGGACCATGGCAAAGGGAGCCGGCAAGTCGAAGGGGAAGAGTCCCGCACCCCGTAGCCGGCTCGCTTGCGGGCGATTAAGGGGGGAGTCAGTAAGTCCCAGGGAGATCTTCAGCGCAGTGGAGGTGGCCACTATGGGGTAAGGTGTGCCGGGCCATGGATCGGGAGTTTGGGGTCCGGCGCACCTACAACCAGGTAACGCACTGGTGGTCCAATATCCTGGACCGGGAACAAGACCTGCTCGACCGGCTTGGCGTCGAGATCCCTGGGCTTGGTGAGTACTAGTAGCTATTTAATAACTAATTTGTTTTCTTTTACTCTGTGTTATATTGCAAATATATGTTTTTTCCGAAGAGCAAGAATGCTGCGGATTACATTGCAGGTAAATTATGTTTCAAAAGCTTCTGTGATTGCAGGTGCTCGCCTGCTCAGTCAGTGGCGGTGCTACTATGCTTACTTGTTTTAAATTTGGTGCTCATTTGGCCTGAGTGATTATGTATGAGCGTACTTTACAGAACTGCGTAATGCTAGAGAGAATAGTGACTCAAGTCCAGTCCTTCCTTTGTACTCCTGCCATTAGGAAGAGATAGTGGTGGTGGATTGATAGGTTGAGTATATTATGACTTTGTATGTAGTATGACATTTGTTAGTGGTCTGCAATCATGACGGACTGTGTCTGTCACTTCGCGTGCTGCTGAGTGCTGCCAGTCCTATTAGAAACTTTTTATAGTTGGTTTAGTGAGTTACATAACTTTCCAAGTAGACGGTCCGCGAATCCAGCAATACTAATATCCTAGCAGACCACATCAGATAGGTCAATAAATTTAGTGCAATTGTTGCTTAATTCCCTGAAATAATTTGTTAATGTTTTTTTGAAATGTTTGATTTCGTTGACAACAATCATCCATGTTTGTGTCTTTCTTTCATGTACATCAGTTCCTCCTAGGGGCAAGAGGACAGAGGTGGCGGTGGCAGTGGCGGCGCCGGCTTAGCAGGAAGGCCAGGATCGGTCCGCTGAGGGCTCTTCTGCTGGCTTCAGTAAGTTTTCCTGTTAATATTAATAATTATACTTCCCTAACTTTTACAGCACCTATTTATTCCATACGTTCATCATAATTCTATTTTTTCAGAAATCATATTTGATCTTCTTGTAGACTGTTTCTAAATTCTTATCCTGCCTCTACTATGACTCTCTGTACTACTACTATTTATTATTATTATTAGTCTGTCTGTGAAGCTAGCTAAGCTTGCACAGTTGGCAAAAGGGGTTAAACAAAACTCCTATTCAGCAACAGCTCTAGGCACTGAGTGCAGTCCTCGGGGTTGTCCATAATGTCTATTGAAGTCTTCTTAATGTTTATGCTTTGACAATTCCCAACAATAAAATGTCAATGGCCACCAAGAATAAGATACTAGTTTACTTTTTGATTGGATAGGAGGACATACTACTACTGTGGCAGGGACTGTTCTGCACATACAGAACTATGGACAAGAAATAGGACATTGGTGATAATAGGCACAGTTAGACTTTCCACTTACCTCACTCATAACAGAAGTTGAACCCCCAATCTCCTTTCTGACTAGTGTGTCAGAGTCATTATTTAGCTCCCGAATGCAGCAATGATCCCCAATTATTATACAACCCAGAACATAAGACTACGGAGTCAGAGTCCCGACCTCTCAAAGTCACGGAATCATGCTTGCAAATTGCAAACCCTTTCGCTCACTCAGTCATGACCAAAAGCCACAGAGTCTATGTAAGTTTTAAATCTTTATTAAAAGTAAAACAACTAGCTCTGTGTGTACTCTGTATATTAAATTTCAATTGTGCATTATATAAAAACATTTATTAAAATCAACTTCATATAAGATAAACGGTGAACACTTGAAAACTGAACAGTGGCTGATTTTACACAGTAATTGTGTTGGAACTTAAAGTCTTGGTGGTAATGATGATGACTCCGAGTAACATATTGCTCTTGTTCGTAGAAGGGAAGCTTCTGTCTGTTATGAGAACAATGTTGCATGTTAAAAAGCAAGCATTCATCAGTTGTGCCAAAAAGTGTAGCATGTTATGGCTAAGCATAAATAAAAACACCCTCCCCTTCCGAAAGGGGAATTTTTAGTGTAGACTAGAGAGTCACAAATAATTACATTTGTTTTCGTAGTAACAGATATTTGTTCATTCCTAGACAAAATAGGGAGTGGTGTATATGGCATCTAAAAATATGAAATGTATTTTCTAGGATCAGGAAGGCACGATGGGGGGGCAGAAGCTTCGTTAGAGGAGCTGCCACTGCTTGGAATTCCCTGCCCCTGGCCTTGAAACAAAGTGCAGACCTTTTGGCCTTTCGAAAAAATATTAAAACTTGGCTTTTTATACATTAGGAAGGGCCTGACACTTAGGGGAGCTATAATTTCAGCGCCAGGACACCGCTTGGTAACAGCGCGCTTTATAAATGGTATAAATAAATAAATAAATAGGCGTAACACCATCGGCACAGCCCACCACCAGTGCCGGGGCCAGCGCGGAGGTGGTCACTCCAGGGGCGGATGCGGTGCCAGCAGGAACTGCTGCGGGGGATGCCACGGTAGTGGCGGGCAGTAGTAAGCTATTATATTCCTTACTTATTGAGATTGCAGAGTAGGCTCGCTGCAGGGTGTATATGCTGTACAGTACAAGTACACTTTATTGTTAAGAAGACTTACAAATTTAGAACTAAGTTTTTGTCAACCAGGTAGAAGACAGTCACCCTTGACTTCGCATTGGCAATAGCATTAGCGGCGGGAGTTGACGAGTAACCAATGGCCTCCTCTAAATTTGACTTCAACTTAGCTGTCAAAGTTTTATCGAGAAGCCAAGTCAGATCAGAGATGAACTTGATGGATGGGATGAACGAAAAGGGAAATAAAGGTGTAAGGAAGGACGAGTGAGTTAAATTAATGACTGGCAAAGAATGATACGTGTTTTTGAATGCAGGCACAGGTGGCTGGGAATGTCGATTCTCCAATTAACATGAAGAGAGAATCTTGATTTCATTAAAGACATACGGAGGCTAACATTATGCAAATACTTTTATTTGCTGCCCAACATGCAGCCCTTTAAAGAATATTACTACATCACAATAAAATAGAACGTTAACACATGACAACCAGGATGAACAGGCTCCTATCTTCCTCGTGGGCTGCGATGACACAGGAGTACAGTGAAGATTTCATCGAAACAATTATTCCTTAAGATTGTTATCTGAGAAGGAACAAAAAAATATCATATAGTGAAAGAGGTAAAAAATCATGTTTTCAGATATAACAAGAAAAACATTTGACATTAATCAACCCAAACCTCTCAGGGAGAGGAGGGTGGGATAATGTTAGCCTCCGTATGTCTTTAATGAAATCAAGATTCTCTCTTCATGTTAATTGGAGAATCGACATTTCATTACAAGACCGGAGGCTACCATTATGCATGTTTAAAGCCATGCAAAGCTGCACCGCTAACATGTTCTATTGGTCTCAAGTAGAACTTCGAGAAGGTACTTGCATTAGACCAATCTGCAGCTTTAAGTATTTCGGGCAGAGAACCTCCAGGCACAGGTGGCTGGGAATCTGATGAATGGCCGGTTGAAGGCTGGAGCAAGGGTGGGTGGAAGGAGAAAGAAAAGAGGACTGTCTGGGTGGGGAAACAGAAACTGTATTTGTTCGCAATATATCCTTTGGTTCATATTCAAATGCAAGTCAAGCACGGATGCATGGCTGGCGGTTTACAAAATAAAATAAAAAGGGTGTTTTTCGGTGAGAAAAAGTAAGGTTTGTCCAGTTGAGACATTAAGAAGAATGATGGACATTTACTTTGAATGGATGAATGCCTGGGTGGTATCTTCCTCATAGATAGCATAGGTGTATGCAGAGTAGACCGAGTAGACAGAGTAGACGGCCACTGGATGAAGAGTGTTACTTTGAAGAGCATGTAATACCGCACGTCCTTGCCAGAGTAGCAAAGACGAGGAAAGTAGAAGTTGTAATTTTTCATAATACTCCCTTGACTAACAGTAGTTTGCAAGCCCAGCATATATTGTGTACCTATATTGTATAGTTCACATTATCAAGTCAAGTCACAAGTGCCTTCCTCCAGCGATTCTAGGGACCACTCACTACCTCTGTTAAAAACATTTTTTCAACTCAGTCATTCATGTGTGGACTATGGGTGTTCACTCAATCAATAAAAACAAAGCACCTAAAGTCATCCCTTATATAAGCAAGTATCCTGTGAAGGGATAGATGATCATATTATCTTCTTCATTTTCCTTTTGTAGTAGTCAGGGGCAGGCCAGGGTGAAAGTTAAAATAATTGAGCAGTAGCCCTTGTAACAGAGTATGGCCAGTGCCACCCGTAATAGAAAAGTAAGAGCTTCACCACCTGCATGTACTGGACTGGTAACCGTAATGCAAGTCTGCGTCATCATGGCTTGGGTCTGTTTTTCTTGGGTGCAAGCTGACTGCGCTGGCATTATGCCGGCTTCCACAAGTTGACACACTAATTTCGCTAAACAAGAGAGAAGAAGAAGACTGGTGTACTGTCTGAGTCTAATGTAGTGAGTCCATATAGTGCTAGTAAAATTCCTGAAACTCCCAATGTTAGAGCAGAGGCCGACGAAGTGAGAGGTTAGATAGATACATGCCACAAATGTTATGTACTGTGCTTGCAAGTTGCTGGTGCTACTGTGACACAACTTTCTGTTGAATTATTTTGTGATAATCTCAAAGAGTATTGGTTACAGTATTTTTTTCTTTCTTCATATAGATACTCCTTCTAAACTATCAAGGAAGGAGTTGACTATCCGGGCCAGGCGACAGAAGCTGGAGGCAATTGTCGCCGAATATCGGCGGCTGGTGGCTCAGGTGGAGGAGGAGGACTCGCGGTCAACATCCACAACAACAGCTGCATCCTCCTCCGCTGCCCCTGGGTCAAACAGCCAGCCCAATACTCCAGCGGTACGGCGCTGTGGTCCGGCAGCCACCCACTGCCGCCAAGCAGCGAAAACAACAGCTGCCCCCCACAGTACCTGCAAGGCTTGTATGCACCGATTGACCCTGTGAGTGGCCTACCTTGAGCAGGAGGTGGAGAGGCAGAAAGCCCTGCTCAAGGCCCTCCGGAGAGAGCTGCATGACCACCTGGCCACAGGACACCGCCGGCCAAAGTAGAGATTGGGGAGAAACTGTCCCTTGCCCCTTTTTTAAAGACTTTTGGGGGGGTGGGAATTGGGCGTTGGGGTTTTTGAACTTTTGGGGACATTTCATGGACATTGTTTGGGGTTAGGGAGGGGGTTAGGTCGGGTCTTGTGGGATAGTTTATTTTTGTTAGGCTCGAAATAATTATTTATTTTACACTTAAACATAGTTTTTACTGTTTTGTGGGGGAGACAGGGGGGGTCAAATGCTGTCCTTTTGTTTTCCTGAAACTTAAGTGGCTGGTTGATTCAAATTGTCTAAGTAATCGCTCGAATTTGTACAAAAGTGCCACTGACAGAGTTAGTGAATTCAATTGTCCCACTACTTTACTAGTACTACCGTCAGTCTATCCTCTCCTCCTACTCCATTATTCTTCCTCCCTCAAAATGCTTATATTACCTGTGATTCTTGCTTGAGAATAGGGCTAAGCACAGGGCTGGCTGCATGGCAAATGGCGATTAAGGTTGGCTATGGAATCCTGGATGTATGAAATGGCATCGTTGTAGTGGTAGTAGTAGTGGTACACACTGGCAGTAGCAGCATATGAAAAAAAAGGAAATGAGACATTGAGTGGCCTGAGAGGAGCATTAGAACAGTACGATAGTACAAAAGAACAGTGCCATAAATTGTAGCCTAAGCAATGCTAAAGTATTCAATCAAAGGTGAACTACTAGTTGCATGGATTATGGCTAGTACAAGAACTAGTACTGAAGGACACAGCAGCGTAAGCTTTTGTCACGTGTAGGAGGATGTTGTTGTTGATGAATCCACTCGAAGGCGGACATAAAATTCAGAATTGATTTGCAAATACTCATGGGTATGTTTCAAGCAGAATAGGAATATATCCTTGGATTCCTTGACCTGCCTGAAATTGATTTTCTGTTGCTTTTGACCTTATCCTCCCCAGCAAGCGTGTGGAATTATTGGTGTCATTACTGACACCTCAATGAAAACCACACAGCCCGGGGGAAGAGGGTTAGGGTTAGAAAAATGGATGGGAATGGGGGTTTTTGGGATAAGTTTTTGGAGAGAGAAAAAAAACACAGCATGGACAAACAACAAATAAGGACATACAAATCTTTGGATATGACCATATCCATAAATCTTTTAAGGGACATAAAGGAAGTGCATGCTTGAAGATGTTTGCTAAATGGACGGTTAGGTTACTGAAAAGTAGTACTTATACTACAACTTACTAACTAGTACTAAACAATTAGACAGTACAGGGCAGCAGTAATTACGCAATTTCACTTGCCTATCTGTCCTCAGAGCGAATAAACACTTAGTAGTACATTACATTAGTTTTAAAAATAGCAAAGAAACTTATCAAATAGCTGTAGGGATGAATTTGAAGCAGAGAGCAAACGCACAGAGTCGCACTCATAGAAGTTCACAACAATAACATTATTTAAAAGATAAGGACAAGTGAAGTGGATACTGTAACTGTATGTTGTAGTTGTCCTGGTCAAATTGGTAAGTTGTATGCATCCAGCTATTCCTCTTATTCGCGGTACTCCTCCATTCCATCGGGCGCTCCGTCGATCAATCTTGGTGACCACACTGTTCACTGCCTGCCTGGTGGAAGCGGAAATGCGGATTGCTATGGTAAGCCTGAGTTAATGTTTTTTCCATCGCACAGGGTGAGTGCCGGCCTGTAATTGTTGATGGAAAAACAGAAAGGGATATTAAAACACCCCGGAGGAAAAATATAAGGTACAGTGTGTAGTGCAAAAATAACACTTTCACTTTCAGAGGCGACAGTATTACATACATGCATCATTTCTAAAATGCCTACTCTGAGTCTCTGGGCCATGCAAACGGTCAAGGCAGGCACCACTGAGTGAACCAACCTCCATGTAGATACCTCTTTGACACAGACAGACAAAGCAGATCTAATTTTATACAGCAAGCCACATAGTCGCAATTTTACATGAACCACTGTCTGGACTCTGGAATAACACTACACTGGCTCGACCACTCCATACCATGACTAGACAGACATGTAGTTCTGCTGTGGTTGTTGTTGACTGATTTACCTGTTTGCCACTCACGAAATGGCCATAGTTCTTCCGTAAATCGACGATGATGATCAATCCATCCCAGTGAGTGACTGTAAAAATATTATGTAACTTTGGTCATCATGACTCATCATCATCATCATTGTGTTGGCAAACTCAATGTTGTTGATGCAGTCACAGTCTACACACTGTGAGTCCAAGGACATTTTACATATTGAAAAATGCAAAGTAGTGGCCCCGGCAGCAGAAGTACAATTTGTATTAAACAAGGTAAACAGAGTAGACTTAGAGTTTAATTTAGTGTGTAAAAGATTAAATAAGAACAGAACACATAGTATTCATTTCATGCACAAACAGCAATTGCTTTCATCAGAGCCAGCCAGTGTTGTCCACTGTATGCCATCTCATCATTCATTACCTGTTCCACTTTTTGTCAGCATCTTATCTTATTCTTAAGTGAAGGGCCAGAGGGCAGCCTCTCGTGTCAATTTCAGAAGTAACAGTCAGCATAGCCAGTCATTCCAGTCCCACGTCTTTTGAGGGGACTTGTCTACGAAGTGACAGTTTCTTGATTCTGCATAATCCGGCCATCTGCCTTGAGGGAAATGGATAGGGGTAGTCTGGACAAGGAGGATAGAGGAGCATGACTGAGTTGTAAACTTGTGAACTTCAGGAATGCAGACAGCGGCACCTTCAATATGGAAATAAGATGAAGACAGTGCTGCTGATGGACTTGTTGTGATTAGAGTTTGTTGTGGTAAAAGTTGCAAAACAAAGAAAGACACACAGAAATGAAAGTGAATAAGGACGGAAAAAAAAGTAAGTATTTCAAGCCTAGGTGTCAGTGAAGTACAGCATGTCCTCAAACTCTTTGAATTGAAACGGGAGTAGGTCAGCTAACAGAGAAGAACTTCTGCCACCTAAGTCGGTGTCCTCTTCCTCCTGCGTGGATTCATATTTTGTAATCTGGAGGTGTGAAGTGCTGATTCGTCTGATCATTGTTAACCTTTCCACATTTTTGGTCGAGAGGCAGGGTCCTTTATGAAGTTGCAATGGCACCAGCAGCACTGAAAACACGTTCAGAAGACACGCTTGCGAGTGGGCAAGACAAATAATGTATAGCCAGCTTGATGATCAGTGGCCATTGAGGCCTTTTCCCATACCAATACACCGATGGGTTCTGATCAAAGAAGACCTCTGTTGGGTCATCCAGATAAGCCTGCATCATCCACTCAAGGTCCTCCAGGGGTGCTCCACTTTGCGTACCATCTGTTGCCTTAGCATCAACACTGGAACGAGCAAACCCTTGATGAGTTATCCAATCCGCTTCCGACAATATTATGGCTGGGCCTGGTGCAGGTGATGATACGGTTGCTGGTATCGTTAACGGCTCTGAGGGAAAGTGACTGCCTTCGGCCACAGAAGCGGACCTTGATGCCGGATGGCCTGCTGCTTCAGTAGTACTTGTGGTGGTTCCTTCAATTTCCTGCCGCTCTTTTTCGAACCTAGTGGCTGACAGAGCTAGCCAATGTTTGTACTTGGAAACATCTGCTTCAGAAAAAGGAATTAATGTATTGCTGTCCAGTGCCTTTTTGTACCATGGATCCAGAATAGTGGCACAAATGTAAGTTGTTCTGAATGTATTGCTTTAGCCTTGCATTGTCAACTAGGCGGCTTAATAAGCTCTTCACCAACCGATATGCGTCTTGTTTTTCAATATCAACTCGGAATGTTGAAGACACCGCCTTCAGTTGGTGTTCTAGCATGCGCAACAATGGGATAGCTTTGCCCAAAGTACAGTTCTCCCTGCTGAATTCACGGGTGAAAATCTCAAAAGGACGAAGCATGTCTGTCAGGCTTTTACCTAGGTCCCATTCCTCCACCTCTAGCCTCATGTCTTTCATAAAAACAGCCCGTGCGTGAAAGACATACTCATTGATTACCAAGTACTGCTCAAAAAGACGCTCAAGCATGTAGAAGGTTGAGTTCCAACGTGTTGCCACCTCCTGGATGAGTCCTCTGACTGGCACTCTATGGTCACTTTGAATTATCCTCAGCTGCTTCGGGACCTTAAAAGAATGGCTAAAATGAGTGCAGATTCTTCGACAGGGGGTCAGCAACTTGCTGACTGTGTTTTCTTTTTTCAAGAAATCTTGAACAATAATGTTAATGCTGTGCGACAAACACGGCACTCTGAAATAGCCACCATCAGCCATGGCCTTAACTATATTACTGCCATTATCAGTGGAAACATAACCAATCATGTGCTTTCTTGGATGCAGCCATTCAAAGACCTTACTGTTAAACTTCTCCAAAATGTTTACTGCAGTATGAGATTTCTCCATGGCAAACATGACTACTGTGCCATGTTTCCGTGTAGCTTGAAAAATTGTGACACTGTCAACACCTGTAGCTATCTTCTCTCTAAGCCCCGCAAAAGAGACCCAGTGTGCAGTGATGCACATGTAATCAACGGCTTGGCAACTGGTCCACATGTCTATTGTCAGGTGGATAGTGTGAACAGCACTCTTCTGCAAAGCTGCCCCAATCACGTCCAGCACATCTTCATGTAGTGCTGGAACCGCAACTCTGGCAAAATAGGACCGGCTAGGAACCTTCCATTTAGGGCAGACTGTTGCCACAAATTCTAGAAAACCCACCCCTTCCACGAAAGAAAAAGGGAGAAGGTCCAGCGCTAACATTTTAGCCAGCATTGCATTATACAGACGTGCCGTTGGATGGTTGCGTTCAAATGGCGCCTTCGACAAAAACATGCTTTTAATGGTGGTCTGGACCGTTTTCATATGTGATGATGATCCAGACTTCTTCAACCCAGTTAGGCTCATTAATGTCTTTTTTCGCATTGGTGTCTCTACCAGACTCTTACTGTGCCTCCTAGATGTTGCTGGGGTAGATGGTGTGGGTGCTGCAGTGCTGCTGCCAGGGGTACTGTGTGCACCAGACAAAAATGTCTCTCGCTTATTCACGTCCCCCCTGCACGATCAGCTCCTCATCATCACCAGATGCAACATCAATGGCTACATTTGGATTTGTACTTTTGGCTTTCCGAATGTTACTTAGGTGCGCCTCCCACTGGATGCTGTGGTGTTTTCGGAGATGACCTCTCTGGCCTCCGGTGCCATAGTTGGTACCAAGCTTACCCCGACTAACTACTTGTTTGCAAATCGAACAAATAATGTGGTTTTCCACCTTTTTGCTAATACTAAAAAAGTCCCAAACTGGGGAGTTGAGATTTCTGGTGGTGGTGGTGGAGGTGCCACTTTCAATGCCAGATGAAGTGGAGGATGGGCGTGGCGGAATTTGTCTCCGTTGTGCACTTACAGCACCACTACTTGAGGTAATGGAGGTCGAGCTAGATGGAGGTCCCCGCCAGCCCTTATGAAGAGAAAATATTTAAGCTGTAGGTTGAGTTGGTGTAGTAGTTACCTGTGTTGGTGGTGGTACCAGTGCCACGCCGCCCCCATCCCCCGCAGCATTTCGGGATAGGGTATAAATGTCTGTCTGCTGCATGCCCCCTGGGGCTGGAGTGACGACTGTGATGACTGGGTCATCATCGTCAGACTCTTCATCAGCAGCAGAATACACCAGTTCTACTTCTTCTTCGTCATCACCCATAACTGAAAGCCTTGCGGGAACCTTCCTTTTACCTAGCTTTGTCGGCTCATGGCGTGCCTCTCTCTCAGACTGAATTGGTGGGTGCCAAACAAGATCTAGATCATCAGAAGAAAGGGGGCTTGAAGAAGAAGTTGTACTAGTAGCCCTCCTTTTCCTAGCTGGGCATCTGGAAGACAATATATCATCAGGAGTGGCTTGCTCAGCTGATACCTCCGCATGAATCTCGATTTCCTCATGTGCCGCTACTTCTGGAGGAACAAGCATTGTGGGCAGTTGTGCCACTCTTTTGCCTCTCCTTGCGCCTATACTTGCGCCTCTACTTGCGCCTCTACATTCGCCTCTACTTGCACCTCTCCTTGCGCCTCTCCTTGCGCCTCTCCTTGTTGCACCTGTGGTTGTCGTTGCGACTGTGGTTGAACACTTGTCAGATGAGTTACACCCTGCGTTGATTGGATGCTACTTTGCAATGAGTCAACGCCAACATCACTGGTCGATGGTGAGAGGGAGGAGGAGCCGTGCGGAGCAGAGCAGAGAGAGGAGGCTGAAGGCGGCGAGAATCTGCCAAAAAACTGCCAAAAGACTGCCGGCTTACTGGAGAACGCCCGGTCTTCCCCGGCCTTTCCCTGAAATCCGCAGACTTGCAGAATTCGTACCCCAGCAGGGGAGGAGAGGGAGAAGAGGCCGTACCCCCGATGCAGCTCCATCCGTTCATTCGTCTGGACGAGGTGAGGCGAGGCTGTACTTGAGACGAGGGGGGGCAGAGACACAAGACGTGAGCGCGGCTGCCGATACAGGCAGCCGCAAAGTAAGAGCCCGGGTGTTGACTGGAAGGCAGCTCGACTAGGTCCAGCTTGCCGTGGTCCTCTCCATGAGCACCGCTCGCCACTATTTCCATCTTCTTTGGGTTCCCCCTGCCAACACCTGCCATCAGTAAGTAGTTAGTAGTTAGTAGTTAGTAATCAGTAACTAGTAATAACTAGTAGCCAGCTGCTAAAAAAGCCACAGGAGCCATTGGGATCAAGTTGCCCAGTCCGCCACTGTCTGATGGTCTGATGGTCTGACCAGAAAATCATCCTGTCTCATTGGCACTGCTGCAAACTTGTCTAGCTGACAAAACTGGTTCTATCTTCCTCAAACCATTCCCAGTGGCTCGTAGGAGCAATAAAAGCCACGGAAACCCACAGAAAATTGCAGCATCAGGCAGAACTGCACAAAACTCACCACTGTGTCGCTGAGTCACTGAGTCACTGGGTCACTGAGTCACGAGCCACGAGCCACGTGAAAGGGAGGAGCAGCGGAGCACTCCAACTCTCAGGATTGAGGGCGCAGAAGCTAGGAGCTAGGACCTAGAGGGGTTACTGCAGGCCCAACAGGTCGATAAGCCAGCAAGTTCTAAGCTATTAAAAGCTTATCAAAACCTCTCTGCACATAAGCAAACATCATATATTAATTAAACATTAAAAACTGAAAAAACCGAGGACCTGCTTAAGCAAGAACTCCTGCAGTAGACCCTACTAGGAGGGTTTCATCAAAGGGGAAAGCACTGTGAGGTAATATGAATTTTATGGTCAGTTATGTCCCCTATCGTAGACCCCAACGGCTCCATGTATGTGCTTCTAGTACATGTAAGTTCCCTCCACTTCCAGCTATGAAGACGCAAATACATTTGCGTCCAACGTTAACATGTCCTCTTTCAGATCCACCATGAATGGGTCAGATATTCCGTTCCTATGTGTACCTTGCCAACGTCTTTATGTGGTGCACTTTCATGTTTTCTAGCTCTGGCGAGTTAGGCCCTGATTTCTGCCATCGAGCCTCTTTCTGCCCTCTGTCTCTGAAAACCGCAGCCTGCTGCTTCCTGACCCTTGACTTACTCCCTGCGCGGCGAGCTGTGCCTGGCTCGGCCTGCCTTTCCTGCCAAGACTGAATTCAACCTTCAAGTTATCTGCTCCGCTCCTCGAAAATACATTCCTGTCTAGTAGTTTACGAAAACATCCTTCCCAGCTGCAGAGGAAAGGGCCCGGCCTCACTGTCTCCATGCAAGTAATTCATAGCTTCCGTTACCATGGTAGGCCCATGGCCCCTCACATCTCATGTAGACACGTAGTCTCATATGCACGCACTAGCAGTCAGTATAGAATAGCCTCTGCCCGAGAGACCTTTCCTTCTAGATAATACAGTTCCTCAAACACAAGATACCAGATATGATTTGGGATTAGGTTGTTCTGACACCCCAGACTTCTATCTCCTCATGTAGGGCTAAATGTCAAGTCCCCTTCACCCTCCAGTTCCACGTCAATCACACGTCATGCTGCTGCGCTCGCATCTCTGCCACATATTTTCTGCTGACACTGCAGGATTCACTTTTGGATCCACCCACTTGTAATGCGTTTCATGTGACGTTGTCTAAGCACACACCTCTGTGTACACCCTCATGCACGCCTTCTGTTACGTGCATACGTCCTTATCTCGTTTCTCTCAGCTGTTACGCCTCCTGCATATGTCTTACTGTAATGCATTGACTATATATATGATAACCTGTCAATAAAATATTGTCTATCCCTTCCTGAACCTTCGTGGTGATGGAACATGATTGCCTGGTTTAAACCAATTCCTTTTTAAGGAATAAAACCCCTTTTAAAACCTCTAATACCACGGATTCTGACTCTTATTTTTTGACTGAGTTATTCTTATTGAACTTTACCGCATAAATTCCGTATAGGTAATTAAAATTTACCACATAATTGGCGCCCGAATAGGGACCCCTCCCCCACCCCACGCGCCGGCGGTGCGTTGCAGGCCCGGTCCCCTGCCACAGCGCTGACGGACAATTACGCGTACCCGCATGATTTCCTGTATCTCCCTCAGGCCAACGGAGGTGACTGAGGCTGCGATCAACACCCAGACGAGGCGGTGAGGAGTGCGGAGGATCCCGACCAGAGCCTAGCTGAGAGAACAAAGTCCGAGGTATTCAGAGGCCCACCAGTTCCGAAGTTTCCGAAGTTCCGAAGTACCTACGTCACGAGTCCAGTCGAGTCCAGTCCGGTCCAGTCCAGTTTCGAGTTTCCGAGGCCTTCTGTTCCGTGCTTCCCGGTGAGTACCGTTGCTGGGGACGCATCTAGACGAGCGCATTAATTTGTGCCGGTCAAGACGGGTTTGGGTACACAGACCCGGTCTGCACTGTTTTAGCGGTGTATCTGTACTGTTTAGCAGTATATCGAGTATGAAGGTAGCTAGTTTTATTCTAATTATTGTTGTTCGTTTTCAAAATGTTTAAAATGTGTTTTAATGTTGTGGTATGAGTGATTGTTCGATCTGAATTATCGTGTTTATTGTATTAATTGTGTTCAAGTCCAAGTAAGCATCCAGTATTAAGTAGTACGGCTGAAACATGCCGCTGTTCTCCAAATTAAGACAGATAAAAACTAGAAAAGGGATACTAGAGGAAGCTGTTCCCATTCCACCTAGGGACACTCCAGGGTACTTTATGTACCATAAGCATGGCCTAGATGCCGTATTATTTCTCGATTTGTGGGAGGACTACACCAAAGATCTAGCAGAGAATCAGAGATGGCCCGCTGCTGGGACATGGGATGCCGATTGCATCATGAGAGTAGAAGAAGCATTATGGAAAAAGAAAGCCAGACAGTCACAGAAAGATGCCATTGAATTATGGCGTAAAGAATCGCATAGACGGACAGAGAAAGCACTTCGAAAAGAAGAGAAAAGTAGAGAGGATTCTGAAAAAGCCCGAGAAAACGTATTAGTTGAGGAAGGTATACGAGTTAAAACAGAACAAGTAGACAGACAACGAAACACTCTTATGAATGGTATGTATCCTCTTCTGGCCGAGGGTTTACCTAAGGCCACCCCGGAAGTACCAAAAGACCCGCCACCTCCATTACTCCCGACAAAATTACACCACAAGACCGCAAAGGACATTTTCCTTTCTTCCTATTTAGACGATGTAGCCCCCGAATATGTTAATGCTCCACCGCCACACACACCACCTGCTGACGGCACTCCACCCCGAGATAACCTACCGCCACCTCCGCAACGACATACTCCTCCTCCCGCTCCACCTCTTCCGCTTTTTCCTCCGCTTCTTCCTGCACCTATTCTCCCTGCCATACACCCAACGAATCCTTTTGGACCTGGCACCGCAGGAGGTGCCTCAGGAGGTTTTCAGACCCCGCCACAAGCACATCGATTGACCTATAGGGATTTAGCACACCAACGTACACCTCAAACAGCGGGTTACGACATACTTAATGAGCCTCTTACAGACTGTAGATATGATCCAGTACCCGGTAAAGATGACAGAATGATGCTATCATCAGTACGTCTACGACGAGTTGCAAACTATTTAATGATATTACCAGGAATGATTGATCATCTAGACAGAATATATCACTTTGTTCAGATGGGGGAAGGTCCTGAAAGTATTGGCGATGCCATAGCATACCAGAAAGTTGACACTCAGAAAATGATATTACGTTTTTTCATAGACTGCTTGATAAGAAACTAAGACAGGCCTGGTGCAGATCAGGAAGAAATGAAAGCACTTAATAAATGGGGTCAGAATATAGCGGACGGAAAACATGATAGACAGAATAGTATAGAAAATATGTGCCGAAGGATCCGAAAAGCAGTAGAACAAATACATGAAAGACCACGGCCCGAAAGAGAGCTAGAAGCAGATAAGACTGAATCCTCGGAGGAGGAGGAAACAACAGAAACGACAACAGGACAATTACAGCTACCAGCTAGAGAAATGATAGCATATGTAGGTAAGGGAAGGCCCTTTAATAATTCAATGCGCCCGGTACGTCCAGAAAGTAAGAGACTTTTTCAGGCTGCCATGTCAAACCCGAAGACGCCTGAACATCTATTTCAGGCTACCGATAAAATACTGCAAGAACGATTGGGGTACCATGTACTCAATTCTATGGATGAACAAGAATTAGCCAGGTCAGCAGTACAATGGGCTGACAGTTCTGATAAATATAGTGATCACGCATTAGCACACACGTTTTTGAATCTCTCTCCAGATGAACAGCGTTTAGCTGGTATCTATATGATACAACATCTCCTGATATTGTACAAAAGCCAACATTCTGATCCAGGTCCCCTGCCTGATATATTAATAGAATTACTCCTGAATAGATGGAGAGGTCTAGGTACCGACTTGATTAAAATAATTCTAGAACATCGGCACAGATATAGTGCCTTCCTGTGTCCGCAGCTTGATCCAGCTCCACCCATAGACAGAAAAATGTATTACATAGACAGACAGAATCCCTTGCGAGAAGTACATCCAGTCAAGAATGATGATAATACCTTTAGACGCGTGTTTGTGTACACGCCCATAACGAAGATGGAACTATTAGAAATGAAGAAATTAGTGCCCAGCCATGACAAAGATCCAGCAGGTTTTCACCGTGAAATAAAAGACATGTTACTCATGGGTGATTACACCTATCCCGACATCATGAAAATATTAAAGGTATTATTGCCTGCCGGTATTTACGAGAAACTCAAGGAAAAAGAATGGGAGGTGGGAGAGTCAAAGATTATTTGGGTTGAATTAGAGAACGAAGAAAATACTAGAACCCCAGGCCTAGGGCTCGGGGACAAAACTAAAGCATTACCAGGATTGTTAGTACAAGTATTGCCACGTCTGTTAGCAACGAAAAAAGAAGACTGGGATGCAATCTCAGCCTGCAAACAGAAACCCGATGAAGACACTAGTGATTTTTATTCCCGATTTGAAAAATGTTTTGGTATTAATAGTGGCTTGAAACCAAGTAGCGAGTCATATCCACATCTTTTTGTATCTAAATTGGTCGAAAATTCTCTGCCCCAAGTTAAGAATCGTGTTCTGAAAGTCGAGAGCACATGGCAAGCTAATACACCTTCACAAATGTTACAAATGTTACAGTACCACCAGAATAGAATTAGAGAAGAACATGATCACGAACAAAGACGTATGAAAGACACGAAAATGAAGATGTTAGTTGCTCAGTCAGTTCCAGCTGACGGTCAGAAAAAGGGCACGACACAGTCTAATAATTCAGCAGCTCCTGTTAAAGGGACATGCAATTATTGTAAACAGCCAGGTCACTATATAAACGATTGTGCAGTCTTGAAACATAATATACTTACTGGTAAGACTAAAGAGAGACCGCGTCCTCCTAGACAGGACCAGGTCCAACAACAAGTACCACAGAATATCCAGCCTATGCAGGCCTCACAACAGACAGTAGCGGTACCACAGCCACAGCCCATTGCCGTTTGCACCATCAGGATTCAAGCAAACCGGGCCGAAGACGGCTGTAATGCCAGAAACCGGTCCCCGGGAGCTTGTTTCCTTCCCAGTGTAAGAATTGGCTTTTGTAGTTTGGTTTGCCCTGTTCCCATCATGCACTGGGACAGGAACCGACTAATTTGCATACAGCCAGGTTCTGAAACTGGGATGGTGCAGTGAGCTAAAAAACGGTGTTGGATCTAGCCCTGATATCTTGACTGGGTGAGAGCTTTCTGCTTAATTCAGAGACTCTGTCCCTCACCACCCCTTGTTGTAAATATTTTTGTCCACCCTAAGCGTGGAAGGGTATTCTCAGATGTGAGACCCTTGCTCATTGCACCATCAGGATTCAAGCAAACCGGGCCGAAGACGGCTGTAATGCCAGAAACCGGTCCCCGGGAGCTTGTTTCCTTCCCAGTGTAAGAATTGGCTTTTGTAGTTTGGTTTGCCCTGTTCCCATCATGCACTGGGACAGGAACAGACTAATTTGCATACAGCCAGGTTCTGAAACTGGGATGGTGCAGTGAGCTAAAAAACGGTGTTGGATCTAGCCCTGATCTCTTGACTGGGTGAGAGCTTTCTGCTTAATTCAGAGACTCTGTCCCTCACCACCCCTTGTTGTAAATATTTTTGTCCACCCTAAGCGTGGAAGGGTATTCTCAGATGTGAGACCCTTGCTCATTGCACCATCAGGATTCAAGCAAACCGGGCCGAAGACGGCTGTAATGCCAGAAACCGGTCCCCGGGAGCTTGTTTCCTTCCCAGTGTAAGAATTGGCTTTTGTAGTTTAGTTTGCCCTGTTCCCATCATGCACTGGGACAGGAACAGACTAATTTGCATACAGCCAGGTTCTGAAACTGGGATGGTGCAGTGAGCTAAAAAACGGTGTTGGATCTAGCCCTGATCTCTTGACTGGGTGAGAGCTTTCTGCTTAATTCAGAGACTCTGTCCCTCACCACCCCTTGTTGTAAATATTTTTGTCCACCCTAAGCGTGGAAGGGTATTCTCAGATGTGAGACCCTTGCTCATTGCACCATCAGGATTCAAGCAAACTGGGCCGAAGACGGCTGTAATGCCAGAAACCGGTCCCCGGGAGCTTGTTTCCTTCCCAGTGTAAGAATTGGCTTTTGTAGTTTGGTTTGCCCTGTTCCCATCATGCACTGGGACAGGAACAGACTAATTTGCATACAGCCAGGTTCTGAAACTGGGATGGTGCAGTGAGCTAAAAAACGGTGTTGGATCTAGCCCTGATCTCTTGACTGGGTGAGAGCTTTCTGCTTAATTCAGAGACTCTGTCCCTCACCACCCCTTGTTGTAAATATTTTTGTCCACCCTAAGCGTGGAAGGGTATTCTCAGATGTGAGACCCTTGCTCATTGCACCATCAGGATTCAAGCAAACCGGGCCGAAGACGGCTGTAATGCCAGAAACCGGTCCCCGGGAGCTTGTTTCCTTCCCAGTGTAAGAATTGGCTTTTGTAGTTTGGTTTGCCCTGTTCCCATCATGCACTGGGACAGGAACAGACTAATTTGCATACAGCCAGGTTCTGAAACTGGGATGGTGCAGTGAGCTAAAAAACGGTGTTGGATCTAGCCCTGATCTCTTGACTGGGTGAGAGCTTTCTGCTTAATTCAGAGACTCTGTCCCTCACCACCCCTTGTTGTAAATATTTTTGTCCACCCTAAGCGTGGAAGGGTATTCTCAGATGTGAGACCCTTGCTCATTGCACCATCAGGATTCAAGCAAACCGGGCCGAAGACGGCTGTAATGCCAGAAACCGGTCCCCGGGAGTTTGTTTCCTTCCCAGTGTAAGAATTGGCTTTTGTAGTTTGGTTTGCCCTGTTCCCATCATGCACTGGGACAGGAACAGACTAATTTGCATACAGCCAGGTTCTGAAACTGGGATGGTGCAGTGAGCTAAAAAACGGTGTTGGATCTAGCCCTGATCTCTTGACTGGGTGAGAGCTTTCTGCTTAATTCAGAGACTCTGTCCCTCACCACCCCTTGTTGTAAACATTGCCGCAACACAACATGCAACTCAGCAGATGTACCAGTATGCACAGACAGATTATCCTGATTATCAGCGATACACATGAAACAGCCTAGAGAGGGAAGTTGGCTTGCCTCTTATTGAGGTTCCTGTAGATCAAGAAGGTCCTTATGTACATAGTCAAGTATTAGGGAAAGACAGAAAGTTTTTAATTGATACAGGGGCAAGCAGGACAACTATAAGTCACGACGAGGTTCCAGGTGCACCCCTCTCAGGCTCACAGAATGTTTCCCTTGGTTTTTCAGGCAAACCTATTATTAATGAAGTATCGCAACCACTCCCCGTTGCAGTTGGTCCATTGACACGTACTACAGATTTATTACTCACGAAGTCATGTCCAGAAAACTTGTTAGGTATCAAGACACTGAAAGCTCTAGTAGCTGTTATTTGCTGTTCTCCGGAAGGAGTAAGACTGTTCCTACGTGACTTTAAAGGTCACTATGTGTTGAGAGATATTGATCCCAGATTACAGAATGTTCCTGCACATTTATGGGCACAAGGCCCCACTGATGTAGGTTGTATGCACATTACACCATATCGAGTCACACTCAGACCAGGAGTGGTCTTGCCACGAATTCGACAATACAAGTTACCTCCAGATGCTGTAGTGGCTTTACTGAAAATCATTGACGAGCTCATTGCACAAGGAGTGGTTGTAGAAACCGACTCCAATGTATGTAATTCCCCCATCATTCCGATTCTTAAACGTACTGATCCAAATGCACCTCCAGTTTATCGATTAGTCATCGATTTGCGCGAATTGAATAAATGCATTGTACCACAATACCCCGTGGTTCCAGATATCTCGTCTCTATTGACTGCCATTGATTCTGAAGCAACGTTCTTTACTGTAATTGACCTGAAGAACGCCTTCTTTAGTGTCCCCATTGACCCGGAAAGCCAATACCTTTTCGGATTCTGTTTAAATGGACGAAGCTTCAAATTTGCACGCGCACCTCAAGGATTCACAGAAAGCCCCAGCATCTATAGCCAAGCACTGAAAAGACAACTTGACAGTATACACATGCCTGATAACACTGCCCTGTTACAGTACGTCGATGATCTGTTGATCACCGCCCGAAGTGAACCTGAATGTGAACTAGCGTCACTGACGGTTTTGCATTTTCTGGCTGTCAAAGGGCACAAGGTGTCCCCTTCGAAGCTGCAATTCTGTGTTCAGCAAGTGGTGTACCTTGGGCACTTGCTGTCCAAATGGGGGAGACAGCTAACACCCGACCGCATTCAGTTAATTGCAAACATGTTACCACCCAAGACACAAAAGGAGGTACGAGCCTTTATAGGCCTCACTTCTTACTGCAGACAATGGATTCCTCAGTACGCATTTCTAGCAAAGCCACTCCTACAGTTGACAACCCAGGAGGCAGCGTCTTCGACTGCCCTCCCTTGGACTCAGGAACATACACAAGCTTTTGATGACTTAAAGAAAGCCTTATGTCAAGCACCAGTTTTAGCAACACCATGTTACAGTAAGCCTTTTACACTTTTCGTCACAGAACGCGAAGGTACCACATTGTCAATGCTGACGCAAGAACAAGCAGGATCACACAAACCGTGTGCTTATTTTTCTAGTACATTGGATCCAGTAGCCCAGGCTTTGCCTGCATGCTTGAAATCAGTAGCAGCAACAGCCTTAGCAATCAGACAAAGTGATTCCATAGTGTTAGGACATCAATTGACAGTACAGGTTCCAGACTTCGTGGAAGTTCTTCTAAACCGAACACAGACTCAACACTTGACTATAGCACGACTGACAGGTTATGAATTGACATTGTTTCAGCCACACATAGAAATCAGACGTTTCAACACATTAAACCCTGCTACACTTTTGCCGTTAAATGAGACAGATCCATTGGCACATGATTGTATTGAAGTCATTACCATCACGACGAAACCCAGACAAGACTTGACAGATACCGCACTGCCGGATCCAGACCTGACACTTTATGTGGATGGTTCATGTATGAGAACAAGTACAGGAGAATTAGTGGCCGCTTACGCAGTCACGACAGAAACTGAAGTCATAGAAACACATCGTATTGACACCCTGTCAGCTCAAGCAGCAGAGCTCATCGCTCTGACACAAGCCTGTATTCAAGCCAAGAACAAGAGAGTTAACATATACACAGATTCCCGTTATGCATTCGGAGTCGTACACGACTTCGGTGTCCTTTGGCGAGAGAGAGGTTTTTTGACTTCTCACGGTGCCAAAATTCAGCACGGTCCTCTCATTCAAACTCTGTTAGATGCAATACATCTGCCTACAGCTATATCCATCATGAAGTGCAAGGCACATACAAAGGTTACAGATACCATTTCCCAGGGTAATGACCTGGCAGACCGAACCGCAAAACATACAGCCCAGACTCAGATTCACGCAACTGACCTGACAAAGACAATAGTCGCGACACCGACACATTGCATGACAGTTAAGGATCCCGCCCTAGATGTAATTGACATACAGACACATGCTACACCAGACGAAATCAAGAGATGGATTGAACTAGGAGGGATCCAGACAGAACAAGGATGGATGACGAAGGGAAAATCTATATGGTTTCTCCCTGACTCTATGGTCCAAGTAATCATTAACACAGTACACAGTCCAGCACATCTAGGAGAAAAAGCCATGTTAGACAGTATTCAAAATATCTGGTTTAATAAACACTTACGAGCAGCAGCCAAACAGAAAGTGCGTACTTGCATGATATGTTGCCAGTTCAATCCAGGTAGAAGCATTCCCGTAGAGCAAGGTGGATTTCATCCTCCCGATCACCCTTTTGAAGTCCTCCAGATGGATTATATCCAGATGGAACGTTGTCGAGGATTTAAATATGTCCTCGTAGTTGTATGTGCACTCTCCCGTTGGACAGAAGCATATCCCGTCCCAGATTACACTGCTCCGACCACTGCCAATCAGCTGGTTCGTGAATTTTTCCCCAGATATGGTTTGCCCCGCATTGTATACTCCGATAACGGTCAGCCATTCTCGTCCGAGCTTATGAAGCAGGTATCACTCCTGCTAGGCTATCAGTGGAAGTTCCACTGTGTCCGACATCCCGAAGCAGCCGGTCTCGTAGAGAGACACAATCAGACTCTGAAAATCCGCCTTGCTAAGATCTGTAGAGAGAAGGGTGTCGACTGGATAGTAGCTTTGCCAGTCGCTCTCTTCTATATGAGAATGATCGCGCACTCCAGAACAGGGCTATCCCCGTACGAGGTGGTCTTTGGTAGGACACCAAATATGTGGGGGACGCCTTTGCCTAGAAAAATAACCGATGTCGATTGTAACATGCTGACAGATTACCTTGCTTCCTTGATGTCTGCACTACAATCATGTCGTTCACAGGTCGCTGCATCCTTTCCCGACAACACCGAGGTGAAACCGCACGACGTTGTTCCGGGAGATATCGTCCTAGTGAGGAACTTCGACAGGAAAAGTCCGCTGGAGCCCCGTTGGCAGGCGCCGAAGTTGGTACTCCTTACAACCAGGACCGCGGTGAAGGTGGAGGGCCGCAAGGGATGGCTTCATTCAAGTCACATGAAGAAATTTCATGCATTGCTGCCAGAGACTGACTCACCCTCCCCCTCTAAGGACTGTCCAGATTCCAGTGACTCTAAACTTCCCTTGATAGAGAAAACTCCACAGCAGGAGTATAAACAAAAATTGAGGTCTAGCAAGTCAGACAGTTTAATTGTTTAAGTCCTCCCCTAGGTGAATCGGTTAGACGTGTTCTCTGACATGTATCCCCTAGACCCCAATAGAGAGAGAGATAGACAGAAATCCTCAAGAAACATGAATATTGTAAATCTCTTCGCAGCCACTGTATAGTGACACTTCTGATTATGTTTTTTCTAAGTCTTCTGATTATTGCTGCAAGTGTACTTTTACATATGTACTATCCTATTTTCAAGCGTGCGCATTCTCCCTTCAATGTCACTGCCGAGCATTCTTTCAGTGAACTGCCCCCGCACGAGTTATCTTACCGACTTGCGCTGCGCAATAACACATTCATTAGTATGTTACATCATTCCCATCAGACCAGCAACGCTACAAATTGTTGGATATGTGGCCGACTCCCTCCTTATCAGAAATACAAGGGAGTTTTGCCCCTCTTCCCGTACCCGTTTACACACAATGGTTCCTGTGGGGCATGGTTTAGTTTGATTCATTCCTTGGATTCAGATTCTGTAGTTTACCAGGGCAACTGGGTATGGGGAAATCTGAACACTGTTTTGCATAAAGTATGTTTTCCTGACAAGGAGGGTCTTCCAAAAAGGACAGGAACTGATCTAGAAAATGAAGTATATGGATTAGGTAACTTTACACTTAACCTCATGATTCTGAACGTTGAATCTGAATCCGAACCAGTCTTGCCTGCTATGTCCGTACTACCAGTCAAAGGTGAATTATGTGTCAGAAAGAATGGTTCAGTACACCTGGGTCATAGTAAATGCCTTACTGTGATTGAATTCAGTGACAAAGGCAAGTCTACATTTAAAGCTTCACGTCATTCCTACTTCGTTTGTGGTCATACTGCATATATACGCTTACCTCTAGATTGGGATGGCACCTGTTACATTGCATTCCTTCTGTCACCTGTTTTCCTAGCCCCTCCTGATTATCATAGGGACACCCATCTAGTACACAATAGACCACAGAGAGATCTCCCGATTGTCGACTACACTGAAACGGCATGGGAGCAATACACAGACTTCAATAAAGGTTTCTTTCCCTACTTAGGTACTGTCTCCAATAGTAAATTGATACGAAAATTAACCAGAACCCTTGAAGCAGTAGTGAATGAAGCTACTTCCGCTCTAAGTAACTTAACAGAGGAGCAGTCTGCTATACGGATTGTTGTTCTTCAAAATCGTCTCGTCCTTGACGTCATCCTGGCCGATAGGGGCGGAGCCTGTAAGGTCATCGGGTCGAGCTGCTGTGTTTTCATTCCAGAAAACGCGCCATCAGTATATAAAGCCATCACTCGTCTTCACAAGATTGCAAGTCTGATACACCAGAATCCAGGCACCTGGACTTGGTCCGGTTGGTTCTGGACTACGTTGTCAGCCTGGGGATGGAAAATCCTATCCTTCATAGGTATTGGCCTTCTCATAGTGTTCAGTTGCTGCCTATGTCTACAATGTGGGCCAGCGATTTGCGGCCTGTGCGCCACATCATGAATTCCTCATTCAAATCCGCATTCAAAACGCCATAAGAAGAAAGAAGAGCAAATGATGTTACATGAACAGATTGATAGGTTAATGAGGATTGATATATCATGAAGGGTCCGTAGGGGACAAGGAGGGAATGAGGTAATATGAATTTTATGGTCAGTTATGTCCCCTATCGTAGACCCCAACGGCTCCATGTACGTGCTTCTAGTACATGTAAGTTCCCTCCACTTCCAGCTATGAAGACGCAAATACATTTGCGTCCAACGTTAACATGTCCTCTTTCAAAAAATCTTTAAAAACTTGGATATACAGACTCCCAGAATCCAAGTGTAAAACTTTGGTCTGATTATACCCAAACATCCCAAACACAGTCAAAACATCACACTACCGGTCAGCAATGAAATGAAGCGCCAGGATGCTCCCTGGAGTGACAGAGCGCTATATAAAACACCACAAACATCAAACATCAAACATCAACACCATGAATGGGTCAGATATTCCGTTCCTATGTGTACCTTGCCAACGTCTTTATGTGGTGCACTTTCATGTTTTCTAGCTCTGGCGAGTTAGGCCCTGATTTCTGCCATCGAGCCTCTTTCTGCCCTCTGTCTCTGAAAACCGCAGCTTGCTGCTTCCTGACCCTTGACTTACTCCCTGCGCGGTGAGCTGTGCCTGGCTCGGCCTGCCTTTCCTGCCAAGACTGAATTCAACCTTCAAGTTATCTGCTCCGCTCCTCGAAAATACATTCCTGTCTAGTAGTTTACGAAAACATCCTTCCCAGCTGCAGAGCAAAGGGCCCGGCCTCACTGTCTCCATGCAAGTAATTCATAGCTTCCGTTACCATGGTAGGCCCATGGCCCCTCACATCTCATGTAGACACGTAGTCGCATATGCACGCACTAGCAGTCAGTATAGAATAGCCTCTGCCCGAGAGACCTTTCCTTCTAGATAATACAGTTCCTCAAACACAAGATACCAGATATGATTTGGGATTAGGTTGTTCTGACACCCCAGACTTCTGTCTCCTCATGTAGGGCTAAATGTCAAGTCCCCTTCACCCTCCAGTTCCACGTCAATCACACGTCATGCTGCTGCGCGCGCATCTCTGCCACATATTTTCTGCTGACACTGCAGGATTCACTTTTGGATCCACCCACTTGTAATGCGTTTCATGTGACGTTGTCTAAGCACACACCTCTGTGTACACCCTCATGCACGCCTTCTGTTACGCGCATACGTCCTTATCTCGTTTCTCTCAGCTGTTACGCCTCCTGCATATGTCTTACTGTAATGCATTGACTATATATATGATAACCTGTCAATAAAATATTGTCTATCCCTTCCTGAACCTTCGTGGTGATGGAACATGATTGCCTGGTTTAAACCAATTCCTTTTTAAGGAATAAAACCCCTTTTAAAACCTCTAATACCACAGATTCTGACTCTTATTTTTTGACTGAGTTATTCTTATTGAACTTTACCGCATAAATTCCGTATAGGTAATTAAAATTTACCACAACTGTGTGCCTAATTCTCAAAACTACCAACGATTCGATACAACAAGGAAAAAAAGCAGAGCAATGAGATCAGGCAGAGTTAGGCAACTACCACTCAAATCAAAACCAAAATCCAACTCTAAGCCTAAGTCACGGAAAAGGAAACTGGAGCCAGCACCGTCACCACATCTAAACAACTCTCCGGAAATCAATCAAAACGCCCATAATAAAAACAAAGAAGGTCCAACTCTGGGAGCTATGGAAACTTCGATGTCAGCAACAACTCAAAACCTAACCTCAACTCAAACCCCAAATAAAAACGTCCATATCAAGGACTCCGCCGCATCACCTTGTCTAATTATAGTCCTTCAGCAGCCACAGAGACCCACATAAACCTCATCACCCCCAGTATTAAAGTCGTCACCAATGGACTCAAACAACCTTATAACCATTGAAGGAATGCCAGCGAAGAAAAATATATGTTCCCATCAACCGAAGATATATACAAAGTTTTCTTTTCTAAAAGACCCTGGGACAGCTATTTTTTCCAAGACAGGGAACATCAAAGGTCTCCACACACCACTTCTATCAAGCGAACCTGATTGCAGTGCAGTCGCACTAATAGCAACCTAGTAGGTTCACCCCGGTTAGCCGGGGCCCTCAACTTATCCAGCATTGAGGCAGCTGCTGCAACATCAACATTAACATTGCCTGAAATAAGAGGAGTGGCAGCACTCACCCACTTAGTAGACCAAGAAGCTACCAATCACAACATTCCGGAAACGGTGTCTATCAGTAAAACTATCACCAAAGCCTTGAGCCCATCAAAGAAAGCTGAGCCCATAGAGGCAGTAACCCACCTACACTCTGCCAGTCAGGTTGAGACTCATCTTAGAAAATCTAGCTTACCGCATTTTGGAAATCAAGACCTGTTAGTGGAAATTAAGGTTTAGATTCACAACGAGGAGGAAAGAGAAGATCTACTTTCTCCTCAACTACTTAGTAGCTCGCCAGATTTAATGAAGGAAACCCGAGACATACAAACAGAACTGCCAACAGTAACTGAAGAGCAGGGAAGTGGAATGCAACTCCTTCAATCGCCTAATACTCCTTCGACTCAAACTAAGATACCTCAAACAAACTCCAACAGCACCTGTGAAAAAATGGTGTCAAATAACAGGCTAGCAGTGCAAACGTCACCCCAACGCCGTATTTTACTACCGTATAACGAGTCCCAATCCATAAACAACTCCATAAACAATGACATGTCTTCCATAGCAGCACAGGAGTGGGAAGAACTAGTTGCTACTTATAATCTTAAACCATCCAAAGGCAATTCATTCATCAACGTATCTCTGAGACTGGATATTAGCAACAATCCTGGAAAACCAGTCCCTGAATCCATATGGGTAACAATTTTAAACACTCTGCAACATTCGGCCACAGCCCTAGAATTCCAATCTCAAAAAATGGATTTGTAGCTTTCTGTCTTGCAGACAATGGCCGATTCTATTTCAGGAATTGACTGGAAAATCTCAGAACTAAACGGTCTCATAAGGAGGGGCCAAGACGCCGCCTCTGTGGCTCAAATAACTCCACCACAATCACTACCCTGTGATCCAATCTTAGACAAATTATCATCTTTACCATCTATGTTAGGGGACCTGATAAGCGACCTAAAATCAACAGTTTCACAAATCTCGATCCCACAAACTTCGGATCTACCTCCAGAACTCTCAATGGTACAAACAGGCCTAGTGACCGGGCATCCGGCTGAGCAGAGCTTGGTTATAATCTTACCCTCGGTTCAAACATCATCCTCTGGATCATTGGAAATTGAGCCTATGATCATTACTGCGACTACAGTTGAACCAACTCCAACAAACTTCCAGGCCTCGAACAGGACCCGTAGAAAGTCTGTTAACGGATGCAAGACAAAACATAGAAGCACAATCGAACTCTCCTTTTCCAGCAGTGATCCGTGGTCGGAAACCAAAAGACAATGAACAATCACCACTCCTGCACAAGGTCCCAGATAGTACTCCCTCATCGTCCCCAGTATGTTGTGCAAAACTGACAACCAGTGCCACTCAGAAACCTGTACCGAGAGAACCCAAACAGAAATTTCCTTGATTCAAACCAACTCAATCAGCACATAATACTCACAATACTGACTTAATACCATTTGAAGATGTTTCAACAACAGAAAGTGAGGATAACGCTACGGCCATCAACGCGGAGTCACCTCAGCAACCAAAACGAAAATCAAAAATTAAGACAAGGGAACTGAGGACAGACAACTATCAAAGTGAGCAACCAAATTATTCAGACATAGCACGCCTAACTTGTTCCCCTCAGTCCATTCAACATGACCATGTGGGATCAATAGCTAATCCAACAATACCCCAGCATCTGAATAGTCCAACATCAATCATCTTCATTCCTGAATACACATCCCGGGGTAGGGATGACATACTGAACAGGGGAAATATATTAAGACTTTTGCACTCGGTTACAAGCCTAGTAAACATCAGTTCCACTGACCTTATGCAAATAGAGTTTCAGCCAAACACCGAGTCGCATCGCCCAGATACAACAAAAGCAACCTGGAAATCCTCTGAGATAGCCAATAAAATCATGGAAGAAGAAGCAAAGTTCCGAAAATGGGGGATAGAGTTGAGACTTGAAAAGCGACCTCGCTATCCGACACCTTTTTTACCTCTCATCAGACCTTCAGTACAAAAAAGCACCAACTCAGTACTAAAGGGAGCTAGGAGTAATTCCTCAAGGATGTACTCCCAAAATACAAAAAGACTTCCATCTGGACAAAATCAAAGACACAGTAGCCATCCTTCGCCAAACACCCTCCACAATTGGAAGTCAATCCAACGTACACTCAAAACAACGACTGTCGCAAATTGACAAAAAGGGAAAGAATTTGTTAATCCCTCAGATAAGACCAGGGAAATCAGTATTTGCTCCTGGAACATCAATGGCTTAGCCAGTAAAAGCAATGATCCCGAGTTCCTACAATATCTAAATACATTTGACCTTCTACTGCTCCAAGAAACTTGGGAAGAAAAGGCATTTGAGCGGCTAGGGTGCACTTCTTGTTGTATCCCGGCAAACAAAACTCCACCTTCGGACGAAGATCAGGAGGTCTGATGTTCTTTGCTTCAATACCAACAATAGGTGAAATTAAGGCAATAGATTTTCACATATCTCCCCCAAGTGCTATACAGGCGGTAAAGATTTCACTTTGGCTAAAGAAGCAGCCCCAAGAAGTAATAATAATCAATACATACATTCATCCTAAACAGAAACAAAAAGCAGCCAAAGATTTGGCGAAAGCCCTGGAAAAAATAATGGAAGAAAAGGGACTGTAACATGTTCCTCATCAGCAAGAATTGAATGTGGCGTGGGGCATGCCAACAAAAGGCTCGACAATAAATAACAAATCAACGAAGTACTCAAAAAACTTACTTCGATACCTGGAACAACTTAACCTAAGGGCCCTGAATGGTTGCTCTGTCGCAGACGATCCACCAGTTGATACCTTCCTTTCCAACAAACAATCCTCCCACCTTGATTACATGTTCATATCGTTAAACATGTTTTGCTGGATAACAACTTTCAGAATAGGGACAAGTGACTTCAGCGACTACCTGCCTCAAGAGGCCACAATAAGAGTCAACTCGCGGGGGGAGGAGTCAAGATGGCGGGCTGAAGCCGCCAGGTGAAGGTTGCTACATGGAGCTGCTCCGCCGCCGCGACTTGGATACGTTTTTGCTGAGACACACCTGAATTGGCTGACTACGATAGCCGGTGAAGGGAGAAGAGAGAAGGCGCACTGGGAATAGCGGCACCATTATTGAAACTCACCGGTGTAACTTTGCTCGCTTGTTAAGTGGGGCTTTTCCACCGCACGGCAAAGATCCAATGTTCCTGATTGTGCTTCGCCAAAGCAGGGTTTTTCTCCACTCCTGGACACTCGCTAGAGCCTGCTTCACTCGCACGCCGATGAGGCTGCTTAGTGGGGCGGGTCTTGGATCTTTTTTGTTTCCCCTGCAGCTGTGTGCATGCCTAACGCCGCGCTCTGTGCTACAGGCGCCGAATAGTTTGGAGCTCACGGAGCAGATGTCATCAAGGCAGACGCGTTCTGCAAGAAGCCGGAAAGTTTGTAAAACGGTGAAACAAGGAATTACAGGTATGATGGCGGCAGCAGCGGCGCCAGGCGGCCCCAATACACCATTAGTAGAGCAATCAGCGAAGCTTAAGTCAACCACATGTGTTAGCAATATTGGTAAAAAAATAAACGACAAACAAAAAAACTCTGACACGCTAGACACGCTAGACCGAGAAGTAAACATGGAATTAGAAACAATGCCTGTGCAGGACAAGAATGGTGGAACTACCCTAAAGGGACAAAAAGAACGTAAAGAGTATGAGTCTGAGATAGAAGTAGAGATGGAGGTAGAAGAGCTGGCAGATAAAAACAAAAACTCAGTTAATAGCGCAAATGTTGCTCTGATGGTCACCACTACCACTATAGCTGAGAAAGTGGAAAACAGGAGTAGAAACAAGGGATCTGATAAATTTTCTAGAGTAAATAAAGTAGTACTCTCTCTAGAAAGCCAATCAAATACTGGAGATGTCACAACAAACGAAATCCAAACTGGTATGGAGACGACATGTGAAGAAGGGACCTTTGCGAAAAACGCTAGCCCAAAAAAGACGCAAGATATAATGCCTAAAAAGGGAGAGGACATAGTGGAACTAAACACTAATCCCAACTTACAAACGAATAAATATAAAATGGAGAGAAAAAAAACAGGAGCTGGTCCAATTCAAGAAACTATCGAGCTAGCAGATGATGACTCCAACCTGGAGTATGAGGAAATAACAGACGAGGACGAAATAGACGGCACCCCTAAAACTAACTCTAGCAAAACAACTGGTTCAAGGAAAACCAAAATGAAGGCTAAAAATAAACAAAAAAATATAACTCTCAAATCACTAACTAGAGAGCCAGCTGGAAATAATAAAAGTCGTTTAATTGCTGATAGTCCATTGAGAAGATGGATTGAAGCAAAGGGTGGAGTAAAGAATATGGCTCTAAGACTTTCTGGTACAAGCCCGAAGATGAGCACAACTCTCAGGGGAGCAATAAAGTACGCATAACGGAATCCATAAAGAAATCAACATTTGCGAACCAAGAATCAACAACTCCCCCAGGTGAAATTAGCGCTAACATAAATAATGAGAACAGCGAAGGTGCTTCCTCGACAATTACTTCTACCTCTACTGATAATATGGAGTTTGATGAATTTGTGGACATTAACCCTCAAGATATAATATCCAACTCTAATACGACTAGGGAGGACCCGGATTATATAATATCAAGTTTAAAACCAATTAAAACATTGTCAGTGGATAACTCAGTGGGACAGCCTGATACGGTAAACAATGTAACTGATGTAACTGAGGAAACAGACATGAATACTTATCCATTGGACGTTAATAAATTGCAGGCAAAAAAACCTCATATGGATCTTCTTAATCCAACTGCATTGCAGGGTCAAACACAAGCACAAGACACAATACCATTACAAGATCTCTGAAAAACTTCATCAAATACTATATCTATGGAATCAATTATGCAAACTCTTCTGGCACATAGAATGGAGAGTCAACAGCAATATTTACAGCTAAGAGAAGACAATAGTCAGCTACAAGTTTGCATGAGAGAAATCTGTCAAGGTCTTGGTGGGGTTACAAAAGAAATAGAGGACATAAAACAACGTATAGTAGAAGTGGAAGAAGGTGCCAGTAGAACAGAATCAACAGCAAAACAGAATACATCAAGGGTCTCTAAACTGGAAGCTAAAGTAGAGGATTTGGAAAATCACGCTCGGAGACAAAATCTTAGACTATTTGGAATTCCAGAAGGAATGGATGGGGCCGACCCGAGATCTTTTGTAGTGAAATTATTTCAAAGAGCCTTTAGTGATTTATCTGACTGGGACTGGGATTCCAAACTACAGAGAGTACATAGACTGCCTTTGTTTCAGAAAAACAAAAATAGTAAATTTCCTAGACCATTTCTGATATACTTTGGAAACTTTCTATTGAGGCAAGCTGTCTCACTCAAAGCCAAACCCAATAACCCTGTAACAATTGATAACTTAACCTTTTTCGTGAAGTCAGATCTAAGTAAAGGTACAATGGATAGACGATGGGAACTTCAGAAAATGATTGACTCTTTCAAAAACATAGGGTGCATGGCATTTCTCCAAGAACCTGCACGTCTCAAAGTTATACGTAATGGCCAAGCGTTTTTTTTTACTGAACTTGAAGAGGCAGAACAAGCTCTAGAAAAAATTACTTTGGAAAAAGAAAAAGAGGATAATGGAACTAGAACCTAAAATTCATTAATAATGGCACTATCTCTTTTGTCCGGCTACTTTGCTGCTATAACACTTAAATAACCCTTGGCCTATTTTACTTTTCCATATCACTCATTCACCTTTCTCTTTTCTCTCTTTTTGGTGTTTGCTTATATATATATTATTTTTTTTTTTGTGTGGCCAAATATAGACATACTTATGAAGCGGTTGGGGCAGTTTTTCATGCAAGCTCCTTCACTATGCTGCCTACACAGCGGCAGCAGGAGATAGAGGGGTGCTCCCCCCTAAGGGACGTGAGGGTGCGAGGGTGGGGGGGGGGTTCTGACAAGGGAGGGGGTGGGAAAAGGCGGGGGAAAAATGCGGAAAAAGTTTATTGCAAGAAATGAATCTGTTTTAAAGAACACTAGAAAATATTTGGTTAAAAAAAAGGTATCAACAGAGGGAAACTAATTACACGGGAGAGATTATAATTTATCAAAAATGCTTAAACTAAGACTATTAAGTTGGAATGTAGATGGTCTAAATAGTAAAATAAAAAGGAATTTAGTACAAGAAGAGATTAAAATGTACAATCCAGACTTTGTGCTACTTTCAGAAACTCACATTAAGTATCAGGATAGAAAATTGCTGTCCCAGATGGGGTACCAATTGGTTGTATGCTCTACTTTGAATGCGACTATTAGAGGGGTAGCCATTTTAAAACAAAGAGGAACTCGATTTGAAACAATTAAAACAGCTTCAGATACTCGGGGTAGGTGGGCAATTGCACAGATACAAGGCGATAACAAAAAATTTGTACTATGTGTGATATATGGACCCAATATCGATGACTCCAAAGTATTTGAAGAACTAAGTATAGAGCTATTAGAATGGGAGGGAGAAAGTATAATTGCGGGGGATTTTAACTGTGTCATTAATTATAAAATAGATTCCACAGGGCAAAGTAACCCTAACAGAATGCACAAAGTTAGATCAGCAATAATAGAACTAGCTAGATTAAACAATCTGAAAGATTTATGGCACTCTAAATACCCTCAGATAGCAGGCTATACTTACTACTCTGCGCCCCATAGATCTTGCTCTAGAATAGACATGATATGGGCATCAGACCAGATAGCAGATAACTGTGAAATTGAAATATGCCCAAAAATCACCTCAGATCACAACCCTCTGCTACTTGAATTTGTAATAAGAGATCAAAAGAAAGAAACACGAAACTTTACATTCCCAAGATACTTATTGGCTGATGCTAGGTTTATAACACTATTGAAAAAACATATACAAGAGTTCATATTACTTAATATCAATACTGCTAGTATAAATACTGTATGGGATACCTGTAAATGTAGCATCAGGGGGTTTGCTCAACGATATATATTGATGACAAACGCCGAGAATCGCCGTGCTAGCAAGAGAATTACCTCTAACATATTACAAACTGAACAACAACTTGCCGACGCTACGCGACACTCAAAAACTGATATTGATGGGATTAGAATAAAGTTAGTCGAATTACAGTCTGGTATAAAAAAAACTTTAAGAGAAAGATATAGTGCAAAAATACATAAATATAAACTTGCCCAGTATGAAGGTGGCGATCGTATAGGCAAAGTACTTGCATATAAGACTGCGGATAAAAAAGCCAAAACTAAAATTAAGGCAATAATAGGGTTAGATCAAGGCATTTATGAACAAGCAGACCAAATACTAAATCAATTTGTTAATTATTACCAAAACTTATACACTCCAGATAATATACCCCCCAAAAGTATAATAACACAATACCTCAATAAATATTTGTCAACACAAAGGGTTCTAAATATAGAAGCTCTTCAACAATTAAACTCAAAAATAACATTATTTGAAATAAAACGAGCAATTGACGCTCTACCGCTAGGAAAGGCAGTAGGTGAGGACTGTTTGCCTTTGGAAATATATAAAACTTGTGCCCAAGAACTATTACCACTGTTGGAAAATGTGATAAACTCAATTCTTTCATCTAAGCAAGCACCACCATCTTGGAAAATTGCCAAAATAATTGTTTTCCTCAAAAAAGGCAAACCTGAAAAAGAGTGTGGTTCATACCGCCCAATCTCTTTGCTTAACTCAGACGTTAAAATCTTCTCTAAGATTTTAGCCAATCGCCTTGCTCCTATTATGCCTGATATGGTTAATTCACAACAACACGGTTTTGTAACGGGTAGAGACACCACCGCCCACGTAAATATGGCAATCACAGCTTTTGATGTGGCTGAGACTATTCACACCCCACTCGGTATGATCATGTTAGATGCGGAAAAGGCATTTGACCGAGTGGGGTGGGAATACTTGTGGGAAGTTGGGAAGTTCTAAAGAAAATGGGAATATCCGGACCATATCTGGATTGGGCTAGTTCACTATACAATGAACCACTGGATAAGATTAGTTATGGGGGTAAAGACTCAGCTAATTTCAAGATAGGAAGAGGAACAAGGCAAGGTTGCCCCCTTTCCCCATTATTTTTTGCTCTTTCTCTTGAACCCTTTCTAAATGCACTAAACGGACAAGCTAACATCATTCCGGTTAACCACGGCGAAAAAACCCTCAAATTAACAGCTTTTGCTGATGATATCGCAATCTATACAACAGACATAAACAAAGCAATGCCTGAGATTATTAGTGAAGCGACAAAATTTGGGAATGTATCTGGGTACAAACTCAATGTGAGTAAAAAACAAATCATTGCTAATTATACCCCAGAAGAACCTATATATGATATATGCCAAAATGCTATATATTTAGGAATTAAATTAGCTGCTAATGTGGAAAACATACTAAACATGAATTACAAAGCTTTTCTAAAAGAAACTGTTCTAAGTCTTAAAAAATGGCACAAGATACCACTTAGTTTAATAGGACGACTTAATTTGATAAAAATGAAGATATTATCTAAATTACTTTACTTATTTAGGGCTACCAGGACACTCTGGTAGTAACGGAGCGCGTTATAAAACAGCTAAAAATAAATAAATAAAAATAAAAATAAATACCACTTCAACCGAATAAAATTTTCTTTAAAAAACTACATGGCATATGTAGTAGCTTTTTATGGGGGTACAAAAAAGCACGAAGGGCTATCAAGTTTCTGGAATTGCCAACATCAAAAGGTGGTCTCAATTTTCCTGATTTTAATCTGTACTTTCTAGCAACCTTTTTTCGCAGAATAAGGAGATTAATGAAGAACAAAAATCCACTATTTTTTCATCACTACATGCTAGGGCCTGATAGTAAACAATTCTTACTTCGCGCACACGACCCGTATTATTTTAAACGTGTCAAATTTTAAGACGGCTAAGCCCATCAAAAAAATCTGGGACCAAATCTTGTCCATTGACAAAAGTTCATTCTTTAATGCTGAACTTAGACTTTGGAACAATCCAGGTCTTCCTGGTATTTTCTCTGATGGGACAGGAAGCCGATGGATTAGACATGGAATTAACACACTGGGAGACCTCTATGGATCAAATGGTATTTTAGACTTTGAAAGACTGAAATCAACAAATGGTCTAACAAACGATATGTACTTTAAATACAGACAAATAAGAGACTTCCTTTTCTGCAAAATGAAAATAACGGAAGTAACCCAATCGGACTTACTGGAGTGTTTATACTCCGATAAAACAAAATCATTAATAAGATTGGGTTATCAACACTTAGCTAAGGGCAAGGGCGATGACACGATCAAAATTGCAATAAAATGGTCTGGTAGACTTAACATGGATATTAATCCTACACAGATTGCAACGGCACTATCCCATTTAAATAACATAGTACATTCCTCCAATCTTAGATTACAACTCTACAGAACAATTACACAACTTTATTATACCCCACAAAGAATATCTACTTGGACACAGGGGAATTCAATAACAGATAAAACTAAATGTCCAAAATGTGACACACGTGCAGCTGGAATAGAACATATGCTGTTTTCTTGTCCAGAACTATCCATATATTGGAACGAAATAATGGAAGTCCTAAAACACAAACAGATAACAACTCCGGTACTCTCTGCACATTTAGTTTTATTAGATCTACAAGAAACTAACTGTCTTAATAAAGATCTCATAACTATACTCTTTGCATATGCAAGACTAGTTATAGCTAGAACATGGATATCTAAGGATCCCCCTAATGTTTCAGAATGGTGTGCTTTGGTTAATGAAATAAGAATTATGGAACTTACATAGAGGCCCAAAAGCCTTTAAAAAAAAAGAAAAGATTTGGAAACATTTTTTTGAACCATAAAAGTTGGAATTTTTTTACTTGTGACTATCTACTATTTGTTGGGCACTATCTATAACTTGCTAAAATGTACTCCGCAATTTTTTCTCTTGTTTCCCTATTTTCTCTGTTGATCTTTTTATATTGCAAAATTTAACACAAGCTAATATTATGTTACTGTATTATTATATGATTCAATGTACTTTTTCCTATTTTCTGATCTTGCAATAATAAAAAATATCTAAAATAAAAAAGAGTCAACTCGCAACTGGAAACCGCACCACATACAGGCCTTGACACAGAAGTGACGTCAAATCTAAGGCAGCTACGGTGTAAGGCCGATAATATCGATTCCATAAGCTCTATAGCGAAAACTCTTTTCACCCAAATTGCCAGATCCTCAACTAAGCTGTCGGAAGTCTGGCAAAACTTCATTCAAACCATTTGTGAGAAACTGATAAAATTTTTGCCAAATAACTTACGTCAAGAGAAGGGAATTTCAAGTGAAAATCAACTAACCCCAGAAATGAAAACACAAAAACAGTTAATAAATCAATTCAATTCAATTCAATCAATCTTTATTTCGTTGCTTTTGCAACATAAAAGATATGCATAAAAATACAAAGTATAACATCAGAAATCAAATAATCGATACTACATTGCATCATATTAGGGCACACTATTATCAATGCTACATTTCATCATATTAGGACACACTATTTATAGTTGGGATTTATCACAGAAATTAAATAAATATATATAAAAGTTTAAAATTCAGATTAAAAATTCATTAAATGGAAATTATAACAGCCGAGGCAAGAAAAGGTTTAAATTCACACAGCCTAACAAAAAGAGAAAAAAAAAACATAATTCGTGGTTTAAGCAAATCCATAGGATATGCAATTTAGAAGAGGAGAGACACTTTCAGTCTGATAAAGTTTACAGCCAATAAAAATTTACTGATTCTGAACACAATTACTTGGCTGGTGTCCGTACTTAAGATTCTGCCAGCTTCCTTATGGGAGATAGAACCAATGTTGTAACACAGAGGCACTATCCATTTTTTTCTTGCATTGCCATAGCTAGGACAAAAAAACAATATATGTAGAACGTCCTCCCTTTGGTTATTTGTACACAAGGTGCAGTAGTCGCTGTTTGTCTTCCCCCAGCTTTCCTCAGTGGCCTTTGTCCTCAGAGTTCCCTATCTATATTTTAAGTACAATGTTTTGGCCAATGGTGGCTGGATCTCATTGAGAAATGGTTCAAAGTAAGCCACATTTTTGGCCATTAAAATTTTTTCGGTTAGAGGCCCATGAGTTCTTATGTACACAGACTCATGGCTCACATAGGACCAAAAAGACAATTTAACGATTTTCTTAGAAGCCGTACTTAGAGACTCCGGCTCACTCCAGAAATTGGTTAATCCTAGTTTGGTTAACCAAGCTCTTACGTGTTTGAACCAAAAGATTTTGCTGCCACTATCTAGGTCCAAAACTTCTTTCAGGCCATTTTTATAATCACTCAGTTCGGGGGTTGTCCATAGTCTGACCCATAGTAATAATGGTCTCAGCATTACATGGTGGTCAGTATGTTTAATATTTAGATCTAGAAATAAAGGTGTCAGTGGAGTGTTGTTAGGTACTTTTAATAGTCCCCTGATAAACTTATTCTCCTGTATTTCAAAGGTCTTCCTACATACTGGACCCCATAGTTCTGCCCCATACAAGGCGGCTGATTGAACCTTGTACCTAAAAATCTCTATTGCTGGGGTAACTGCCTTGTTCAGACATTTATTGTGTCTTTGTAATATTGGAAGACAATTTTGTTTAAACACCAATTTTGATTTTTCTAGCTGTGGACTCCATCCCATTGACGAATCTAGTAAAACCCCCAAATAGGTAAAGCTATGTTCGTAATCAAGTTTTTGGCCGTTTAACATTAGATTTCTTTTTAAACTTTTGTGCGGGTTTAGTGCCATGTATTTTGTTTTTTTTATGTTAATTTCTAACCCTTTTAAAGTGCAATATTGCTGGAACCTGTCTAGTAAGGTCTGGAGGCCCCGAGGTGTTTGTGAAATGAGGATCGTATCGTCCGCGAAGAGGAGGGACGCCACTCGTTCACCCCCCAATCAAGGCGAGTCATTATCACAATTCTCCATATAGGCTGCAATATCGTTAACGTAAAGGGAGAAAAGGGTGGGAGCCAGTACGCATCCCTGGCGTACTCCCCTTTTTATGAGGATTGGATCTGTAAGTTCCCCATTTGGATCAAACATTGAGACAGATGCGAAAGGACCAGACAAACCATAGCCTGCAAATTGTTCTACAGAAAGCAAAAAAACAGCTAAAACGGATGAAATGGGAAAAACAGAAGCTAAGAAACGAAGACCTATGGGTAAAACTTATTTATGAAGGGAAGCAGAAAAATAGCTCTAAGTTCTGGCAAAGGGTCAAAAGAATAAAGAATCCTGAACATCTAGGCCAAAACTCCCACATATCAGAGGAGGTATGGACAAAATACCTATTGAAGCATTTTAATAATGAGGATACTACAGAGGACGAGGTAACAAATAAACCCTGCACAGAAGTCACGAGGTCTAAAATAGAAGAAAAAGCTAACTGCTATATGGCCACAAGGACCCAAGAAATGCATGAGTATGGGGCTATGACCCCATCTAAACTTGACAAATCAGAGCCGGAAGCAAGCTCCTCGAAGTCTGTCGAGCCCGGGTGAAAGACAACTGTGCCAGCGGACATCAAACGGCAAATACCAAGGGGGAGGCCCACTGGAGCCCCGGGGCCTAATGGCATTCCACCCATGCTGTATAAAGGGCTGTGTATTAGCACCTATCTTATTCAACCTCTTCCTAGCCGATCTACCTGGGGAACTTGACAAATGCACTAATCATGCACCCAAACGAGGGACAATCAACCTCTCCAACCTGTAAGACGCGGACGACTTTGTTCTGATAAGTTGGACGCCAACGGGCCTTCAGCATCTCTTGAATGTAGCTTATACCTTTTCAGTAAAGAATGCTCTCCAAATAAACTTCAATAAGTCAAAGGTCATGGCTATGAATTATAGGGAAAAAAGGAGAGTTTGCTGGCACCTGAACAGAGAAAAGCTGGATCTGGTAACCACTTACAAGTACCTGGGAGTAATTTTGGATTAAAAAAATACGTCTAAGGCACAACTTGACTCCTTACGAGGGAAGGCGACTATGACCTACTTGCCTATAAAATCATTAAAGGCCAAACTTCCCGATCTCACACTTAAACCTCTCCTCCAAATCGTGCTTGCAAAACTACAGCCAACCCTTACATACGGGAGTGAATCGCTTCATGGGAAGGATGCCGCATTACTGGACATAGTCATAGCCAACTCATACAGGGCTATTTTTAACCTCCCAAAATATGTCTCTCCTGCCCAGATCCAGCTAGAATTCAGCATCCTTAAACAAACAATAGAAAGGCGGTGTGCGTATGTAGCCAGCTGGCATAAGATTTGCACTGCAGAGACTGGCTCTTTAAGTTCTAACGTATGGGAAGAGCTACTTAGGCACCGTAAATCTTCGGCCAGAGATTACTTACTTGAATCACTGCAAGTTTTAGGCTTGACCGACGTCTGGGAAACCTCAATAGATCTCTTGTCCTTCAAAAAAGTCGAAAAAAAATCAGCACGTATCATCTCAGCAATTGAAGACAAGAAGGAACTAGCAAACAGAGTGTATGGCTGGATAACGCTGGGTGATTATGGAAGGATACAATCACAAGCATACCTCAATATTGGTATGAAAATAAAAAAGTTTCTAAAATTACGCCTCAGAGTAATCCCTATACTCCCACACCTGCCACCCTGGTAGAGAAATAACTCCCCACAGCAGTGTCGCCTGTGCAAAATCGGCAAGGAGGACATCATCCATGCAATTTGCATTTGTCCCAAACTAAAGGACTTGAGGTATAACTTATTACGACCATCCTTCAAACTACATGGCGTTCGGACTTGCAGGCAGGCTGTTAAACTGTGCTTCAACCTAAACAACACCAAATTGAACTGCCAGGTTGTAAAGTTCTTTGATTTAACAGGAAAAAGACTTAAGAGCGTTTGATGAACACTATAAGGTTCTGAGGATAACCACGAACTGATCTTAACCAATTTTTTAATTTGATAAGATTAAGTACAAACAAATATTTTACACGTATTTACTGATGTTTTTATAATTTTGTAAAGATTTTAAATAATCATGTACAAATAAACGATTACTTACTTACTTACTTACTCACTGGTCGATGGTCGATGGTTAAAGAGCAATTAAAGTGGCTGTCTCTGCGGAACTCATGGGCTTGGGCCTAACTTGGCGTGGTGGCACTGAGACCAATGAAGTGGAGGTGCTGCTCCCAGATTGGTCCCCGGCGGACACTGCTGCTGCAGGCGTAGTTTTTTCCCCCCCAAAAAAGTGTCGGTCGGCACACCAGTCTCCTTGGTAAGTGGCGCCACTTGCTTCTTCTGCTCCTTCTTACTGGCAGTGGCACTGGCAACTTTCTTGGTAGAGGAGCTACAGCCACCTTTCTTTGGGCCCATCTAGAACAGCAGGACGCAGTTACACTAGTTGCAGAGTTGTCTATGGCCACACGTGACGTCACATGACGTTGTGCACACACCGCAGCAGGACTTCTTCCTGCCACTACAACAAGTGATGATGATGAGGATGATTCCTGGTTATCAGTCTTTGTGAACCTAAAAGCAAAGAAGCCATAGGAACATCAGTTTAATAACCGTTGCATATGTTGTGCTTCAAACAATACGATTGCAACTAGGCATTTATTATTATTAACACAGCACACCCAAAAACAGAAAGAACCAAAATAAAAATTGCAAAAAATGGATGTTTAAATTAATAGACGAGAGACCACACAGAGAGAGTTGTTTCATGCACCCAAAAAAATCAAAATACACACAAAAATCACCCCAATCCAATGCCATCATTTCCCTAAATGATGTTTAAATTCAAGCGACCCCACAGAAAGACTTGGTCCATGCACCACTGAGTACTCCTTAAGCATGGGCGAATTTTGCGAATCTCGCGTTCGCGAATTTTGCGGATTTGCGAACTCGCAATCTGCAAAATCCGCGAATTCCCGCAATTTTTTTTTTTTTTGTGTTCGCGCGTGTTTCTGCCAGTTCGCGAGGGTTTTTACAATTTGGCAATTTGCGAACTTACCTGTCGGGTCGCAAGTTTTGCGAACTTGTTGTTTCTACGTGTCCAGCCTGTTTGGGACACTCTTCTTCATCACTGCTACTCTCTGTCACCACTGCCACTCTCTGACTACTCATGCCACCCTCTGGCCCACCCATGCCACCCTCTGTTTCATCACCACACCCTCTGGTTGTCCAGTGTACATTATTTTCGGCAAAGCAAAGCACACCTTCCCTGCCTCAAGTGACCTGAATTAATTTGGGGCTGATTAATGTGTCACAGAATATTTCTTTAGCTGGCACCTGCTTCCTTAGTGCTTCCTGATTAGTGATCTTTTGCACTTGCTAAGTGCTTTCATTGTTGCAAAATTAGTTACAACACCTGCCCTGCCCCAACTGACAATAATGAATTAGGGGCTGATTAATGGATTTTAACTTCCAGCCTGGCTCCTGCTTGTCTCCCTTAGCTGTAATTCAGGACCTTTGTGGCATATGTGTAACTATTCTGAGGTTCAGAGCAGGGTCACATAATAGTTGCAACTGGCAACTGAACTCTGGAGGGGCCCCTCAGGAAGCACTACAGGAAATGGCTACTAATGATGAGCCTGAACTTTTGAACCTGGTAAGTAGTTTCAGTTTTGCTAAGATCGTATTTCTGCAATTTAGCACTTACTCACGGGGTGCGAAGTTGTACTGGCAAGCCGCAAACTCACGCGAACAGTGCGAGCAAGCCATAAAATCCGCTGCTCGCGGATTTGCGGATTTTGCGGGAGATTCGCGGATCTCGCGGATTGCGAATTTACCGAAAATCCGCAAAATCCGCGAGCGAAACGGATTTTCCGCCCATGCTTAGTACTCCTGGGCATAATGGATGAATGGATGAAAGCAAGGCTGACTGGGTGCAGGTCTATGGCACAAAGCAAACTGCCTGGCTTCAACATGGCCCCTAGACCCCCACCCACATGGCCAGGCCCTGGAACAGGCATCAAAATGGCCCCCACCCACATGATCAGGCCCTGGACCAGGCCCCAACAACACCCAAAAAATCAAACTACACACACACAAAAAAAACCTCAATCCAATGCCATCAATGACCTAAATGATGTTTAAATTCTGAGACCCCACAGAAAGACTTGGTCCATGCACCACTGACTACCCCTGGGCCTACTGGCTAGTGTGGCTTTAACACATACCCCAAAATTAAAAAAACAGTGAGCTATTCAATTCCATGCCATCCATGCCGTAAATGATAAGTTCAGCAAAACTCACAGAAACAGTTGTATCATGCACCCATGACTAACCCTGGGCCTACTGGATACTGTGGTTACCCACAATATATTTTTTTTAAAGTTGTGAAAAAGTTTATAAATTGTAGTTGCAGCATCTGCAATGCCCCAAACAAACAACACCAACTTACTTGTAAAATCTCAAATCCAAAAGTGATCCAAACAAAAAGTCCTCAAATACAAATATCCAGCAGCAGCCACAAAGAGTAAACCTTCCAGCTTCAGATCCAAATGAAAAGTGACCAGGACATGGACAAAGTACTGGGAGGAGCCTGCTGGAAAGGAACAGGAAGTTGGAGACTCTGGGGAACTTCCTTCCTCCGACCCCCCAAAAATCGACTCCTTGCACAAAAAAGTGCAGCCAAATGTCAATCTGAGGAGGTATTCTGATCCAAATCATCATTTTCAGAAGTTTTATGCTGCCAGCGATAGATTTCTTGTGCAGAAAGCGAGCTGTCAGATCTCCCCCCGGATGTCAGCTGCGCGTCGCATGTACGTATTCGCAATTGTTTACTCTTGCGATGTGTGATCGCGGGCCCTTATGATGAATTCGCGTTCTGAAAGTCTCGCAGTGCAAGATGGCGGGACTCCATGACGTACTTGCACTCAAAAAGTCTCGCGCGATCATGCAGCCAGATCCAAAATGGCGCAGCGCATGCAAACCGGGAGGAAAACAACTCAGCGAACTCAGAATTACGGTAAGTCAATGCCTTGCGCGCCAGATTGTATTTTTGAAGCGCGACCAAGCAAAACAAATTTGCCAAGTAGCGAATTGCGTATTTCTGGGCAATTTCGCGTGATTCGCGGACCGCCAAATTGCCAGAAATCCGCAAATTCCGCGAGCTGTACAAATTTTCAGCCCATGCTTAATTTTTATAATTGTAACTTAAAATACAACTTTACCATTAAAGAGGGGTTGAAATTACAATTCATTTGAGTGTAAATATGACATTCCTATCTGCTCCCAATCAAATGTTATCACCTAATAAATGTAATAGGGTAACCCAATGCAATCTTATGGTGAGGTAGGCATTGCAGTTGTGAAAAACAAATGTAAGAGTTTTCTACCAGGACATGTAAAGCTTAAAAGTACATGTCCATTGTTTTACATACATTGTGCTCTGCCCTAAGGGATGTTTTGGCCTACGCTAGGGCTACCTTATATGTATTCAAACAGAAGGCTTAGTACTGGCAAAGGTTTATTTTGCCATGTCAAAATTGCAGTTTAAAACAAAACACAGGTAGGCTTGATAATAATTTTAAAGGGTGATTTAAGTGATGGGGTACGGTAAGTAATGCAGGCCCACTAGTAGCATTTAATTTAAGGGCCCTGTGTATATGTAGTACCACTTTAATAGGGACCGTCAAGTAAATTAGATGTGCTAATTGGTTGTAAGCCATGTTTACCATGTTTAAAGGAGTGAGCACAAGCATTTTAGCACTGGTTAGCGGTGGTAAAGTCCACAGAGTTCTAAAGCCAACAAAAACAAATTCAAGCAAAATGGGAAGGAAGAAGACAAAGGTTTGAGGTAGGACCACGCCAAGGCTGTTAGATCTAACAGTGTGTACTTTTCAAAACTGGAATAATGCTGCAGCTTGTTTCCCCGACAGACAAGCCTCTTTGACCTTGGGGTCACTGTGGTATCCAAAGAAGATAGCTTGGTGATATTCATTGTCATGGAAGATTTCTTATTTTAAAGTTGGATAATAGCAATTGACCCTTCTCTAGAAACTTGGCGCCTGCAAGAGACCACCCCATACTTCTGAATATTGAATAAAATGCCACAATTTTCCTTTCTGCACAAGGAAAAGGGAGAATGCATTTGGAGAAAGGTGTGTATAATTTGAGTACTAATTTACTCAATGCATGAGATGCTTAGATGCAGAAATGCGGCGTCGTTCGGAAACAACAAATTATTGACTCTTTTAATGAAGGAAATAATAAATAAAGTCAAATATGTATAGAAAAGTGATTCATGACAACTGTCTCAAACTTTAATCTTGTAATAAAAGGCCACAAAGTATTGATTTGGAAAGTAGTTAATGAATGAACACAGTCCCACCATTTTTGCCAAGACAGACACTTTTGAACTTCTGTATGATTGTGGGCTTGGCAGAATTGCCAGGAATTTCAATATGAAGATTTAATATTAAAAAGTGTAGAGGTCAATGTTTACTTGATATCTTTAAAGGTGTAGTCCATTTATCCAATATCCTTTATGTTCTCCTCTGATCTCACCCTCTAGCGTTAAGATCTTAAGACAGTAAAGAAAATGCAGCCCCAACCTAAATAAGCAAGATATTTGAAACATCTATACAAATTAAATAGATTAATGTTTTTATGGGGAAACATAAAAAACTGTAGCTTTAGCTGTTTTGGTTTTTTCAAACAACAAGTACACTGCTATGTTTTTAATTTTGTTGTTGCAAAAGAGGAGAATAATAGGAAATGCAGAGCCATAACACATGGTGAATAAAACACGGATATCTGACAGCATAGTGAGGATCTCATTGGACGCAGTTTGGTACAGCCTGAGTGCATTGTCAATTCCAAAGAAAATGGTGTAGCAGAAGACCAGTAGCACTACACTCTGTGCCGCTTGAGACTCAGCACCTGTCTGACTTTGGCTAGAGCTTCTAACACCTTGCATTTTCTTCCTGTGCTTATAAAGGATCAGCAAGATTTGGCAGCTGGCTAGTGCCATCACAATCACAAGGAAAACATCCATGGTCACTGTGGCATATCCTTTGGCTTCAAAGGCCAGCTTTCCTGGGTAAACTATAATGCAGTAACCAGGATTGAATACATACTTCATGTCTGTTAAGTTGTAGGGGTTGGTTGCAAAAATGGTTGAATCTATATTGACTGCAATATTTATTACATATAGGATCGCCGTGACTGGGTTAACACATCTATGAATCTTTTGCTTCTCACTTACATTTCTTTTGGTTCCACTAAGAATGGCACACTGGAAGCAGCTCAGTAGACAAGTCAAACCTATGGACATTCCTCTACATGTCCCGAAGGCCAAGGCTGTGATCTTGCAGCTGGCGTCGTCAAAGAAGTTTTTAAGTCCAAACCTGAAGAGCACATCTGGGAGTGTGCGGGTTAGGTACACAATAACATTTGCCGCAGCCAGGTGGGAGAAAATGACCTCTGAGGTTGTGTGCTTACCTTCCTGGTAGGCAGCAAGGGAAATAAAAAGCAGGATGAGGATGTTACCCACAGTGCCAGTGAATGTCACAATAAAGTATAATGTCCCTTGAACAATGTTGTAGAATTCCATATTTGCAAGAAGAAATATTATGACAAGTACATCTGGGAATATAAAACCTGGCAAAATATAATAAAATAATTAGTATATTTTAGGAAGAAGTTGGTGCATTCATGTCGTTAAATATTATGGTTCTTTTTATTTTGTTCTTAGAAAATGTAAAGTTCAAATTCATACATATTCTTTTTAAAATAAAAAGACTAAAAGCCACTGGTACATGATTCAAAGTTTACAATAAATGCTATTATACAAACATTCTCCTTCTTTGCATTCTAAAACAACTAATGATATTCCTGCTGATTGCTTTTGGGGACTCCCAATTATGAGCAAGATCCATACACTGATAAAGTGAATCTTCTGAATTTAAGCATACAATATATCAAGCTCACAATTGAAAAAAGTCATGGGAGGAGGGATTAGCATCCAGCCATGAAGTAGCAAACAAACCATATGCAATTATTATGTCTACAAACATTGCTTTATAAGATGAGGCTAGATCAACAGATATGTTATCGATTCCTAACACAATCAATTCTAAGGTAGGGACAACCGATAAATGTAATAGTTAAGATGTAAAGTCTATAATTGAATTACAGGATGAATAACGTTTAGACCAACTTATAAACCTATGTACTATATCAGTATGTGACATGCGCCTCATGCTCCAACAACGTCAGTGGGAGCAGAACCGTCCCACGCAACAATTCCAACAACAACGTGGAAGAGGAAGGCAATGGCAGGAAAGAAAAATCAGAGAAGAGGAAAAAGGAGCAAGCGGTGGAGTGGAGAAAGTAGGCACCGAAACGAGGAGCATGCGCCAGAGGAGGAAATCATAAATGATGACTTAGAGGTGGTGAATCTATCAAAACGACCTATAAGCACCATGGAGACAGCACTACTGAAAAGAGTAATTAACTTTTGCCCCAAAAGTCGAATGGATTTGGCACAATTACAAATTGACTTATATCTGTACATCAGAAAAATAAAACTCGCAAAAGCGTTTAAAGAATCAACATTAAAATAAAAATACAAAGAAACAAGAGTTGAAACATCGGGTGGTCTTCAAGTGAAAGACTCAAGTGGGTTCTTAACTCTAAGGAATATTGACACAACTGGAGCGGAAGAAATCTCTCCCCAAGATGCATGCAAACAATCTGGTGCAGGTCTAAGTGGAAAAAAAACCAAAATCAAAATGTTATCCGCAATTAGGCCCAGGGAATAAAATTGACCTTTTCCAAGGGGCTGTGATCCAGGACCTCTATAAGTTAAAATGCCCCAAATACATCGACAATCTTTCAAAGGAAGAACGAGAAGCGTTAAAGAATCTATCAATGGACAATCAGAAGAAATAAAAATTGCTGACAAGGGGGGAAACATCGTTATTTGGAAACGCACAGCGTATGTGACAGAGGCACATCGACAGTTAAGAGACACCCAATACTATGAAAAATTGAAACAAAACCCCACAAATGAAATCAAGAGAATGATTGATGAAAATCTGGCAGAATGGTCAGTAAAGGGTTTGATCGACGAGGGAGAACATACATTTCTAACCGTCACACGTCCAATCATGGCAACTCAGTACTTCTTACCGAAGTTACATAAAGATCAGAAAAAACCTCCAGGCAGATCCCTATTGGAACCAATGGCTGATTACACAGATTATTTTCTAAGACGATATGTAACAAAATTGAGTTCCTACATACAAGATACAAGTGATTTATTAAGGGCGCTTGAAGACACACCTTGGCAAGCATCGTATTATTTAATAACGATGGATGTTATTGCCCTTTATACAAACATTGGAAATGAAATTGGAGAACATGCTTGCAATGACTTCCTTCAAGACAGAAATGTCAAATACAGTGATCATAACAAAATGTTGTTGAAAATTATATCATTCTGTTTGAGTGAAAATGTATTAACCTTTGGGGAAGAATTATTTCGACAAAAAAGCGGGGCCGCAATGGAATTTGCCTTCAGTCCTAGCTATGCGTGTCTCACTATGGGATGGTGGGAGCAGGAGAAAGCGTGGAATTCAACACACGATCAGTTTGTCAACAAAATCGTCAGTTGGAAAAGATTCATTGATGATTTACTGATAATTTGGAATGGCACGGTAGCAGAGTTCCAGGAATACTTCGAAATCACCAACAATTGCACAAAGGATCTAAAATTCACATATGCAATGAGTAAAGAAAGAGTGGTATTCCTGGATACAGAGATCTATATTAAGGCGAACCAAATCCATACAACGCTACACAGAAAGTCAGCAGCCACAAATGCCACCCTTGAAGCAACTAGCTTCCACCAGAACTCCCTAATCTCCAGTATTCCATATGGAGAATTTTTAAGGATCCGTAGGATCTGTAGTGAAGAAGATGAGTGGAGAAAACAAAGTGGGAAAACAGTGGAGCGTTTCAAGAGAAGACGCTACAAATCAAATGTGGTATCAAAATGCTGGGAGAGAGCAAACTCCAGAACACAAGGGGAGTGCCTAGCAGCGAAAATCCCATCTGACATAAAGACAACAGAAAAAATACGGATGATCACTGACTTTGCTCAAGAAAGCAGACAAATAGAGAAAATTCTGAGGAAGAATTGGAAAATTCTCCAACTGGATGCCACTGTAAAGGAAATAGTGGGAAATCACCCTGTAGTAACTTACAGAAGAGCAAAGAACTTGAAGGACCATATGATTCATAGTCATTTCCAAGGCAAAACGAAAGAAGAAACCTGGCTAAAAACAAAGGGTTTTGTCAAGTGCTACTCATGTAAAATGTGCCAAATAGCAAAGCCTACAAAAGAAATAAAATTGGCGAACAAGAAAGTATGGAAAGGGGCGACCACTCGGTCCCCCCGAACGTATGGCAGAGTGCCTCGATCCCCCCGGGAAGCCATTTTTTGGGCGGGAGGCGTGTCTCGGCTGGTATGCCCGAAGCGGCGTAGCCGGGGCGCGTTTTTTCCCGCCCTTGAGTGGGCTGGCCTAGACACTGATGCCGCCGGCCACGCCCTCGGGGCAGGCAGGGGCGGGTTTACGCCCGCCCTGAAGATGGATAAAAGGAGACGCAAGACCAGAAGACATCCTCTTGTTCCTGTGCTCTGAAGCTGCACCTCCTCGCTGCACGTGAGCTCGAGACGGAACGAAGAGCCAATTTTGACCCACCCACCAGCCCCTGAGGACAGCTAGTTTGTTTTAATAAAGTTGATCAGTTATTCTATTTCGTTTTCAGGTTGTGTTGGTGTTATGTTAATATTTAGTGTGTAATAAAGATTGGTGTTATTTTCAGGTTGTGTGATTAAAGAATTTCGGATTTAAGGTCCATTTTAGTACAGGTTGTTTCGGTCATAGTGGCCAATGTAGTTTCATTTAAGTAGCATTTTGTCGTATTTATTTCAGTCAGGCGGTAGGCGGTAAGGTCATGATCGGTGAGCACTAATTGGAAGATCCCTATGAGTGGGCGTCACCCAACACGGATGGGAGCGCTCGGGGGAGGTGGCCTTTGGCCCCTCAACGGGGAGGCGGTCCCTTCTAAGGATGGGTCGCCGAAAGGAGAGGAAAGGCGGTCAAGGCCCCTTCCTGTGTAGGAGGGGGTACAGCCCCCTCCTGGGGAATTTCCCGGGGCCAGGGACATCTGCGACGGCAGATGCGGTAAGTTGTGTGGGGTTGGGGGGAGGTCTACGATACCTTCTAGATACCTCACACGAGTTCGAACGACCTTTAAATGGCGTCGAGTTGATAAGTGCCCCCGTCAAGACAAGGGAAATTGTAGTAGTTGCACGTGAGTACGCCTCAGTGCGGTCGCCCCTCCCAAGTGGGGGGGGTATGTCTGGTTAGGGATCTTGACACCGGTTACGACCTTGCCGTTGGCCCTTAAACGTTAGGATGTACAATTTCAATATTTCAAGTAAATGTTTTGTAGGATGTTAGATCGGCTAGGAGAACCTCTGTATTAGAGAATCTGTTAAAGTTAGCCAAACATCGCAATGTGGTATGAAATTGTACATTAATGTTTAACCGTTTTAATTTTTTGTTTTAATAAATACGGCCGGGAGGGTCACTCCCTCCCACTTCCAAAAACTTCAAGAACTGTTTCCGGTTTCCCTCATTTGGGGATTGTGTTGAGAGGGGGTGGCGGGTATCTCAGCCATATGGGAAATACGCTAACTAATTACGTGCAAAACATCTTACACAGTATACATAGTAGAAGGCCCATGCCCGCAACTGTATGTGGAAAGTACTACTTGTGAATTGAAAAAGAGGATATTGGAGCACGTAAGAGCAACAATTCATAAAGATCGGGCCAATACAATATCAAAGCACATGGAACTATTCCATCAGGGAGACTCGAAGCAGCTAAAATTCTACTGAATAGAGACAATCCCTAAAAGAGTTTGCGAGGGAGATCGGGAAAAATTGCTGCGTCAAAAAGAATTGCGCTACATCTTAAATTTAAGATCATTATATCCACATGGTCTGAATCAGTCGGAAGAAATGTATATTCATCTGTAAATAGTAAAAAACATACATAATAGACATATAAAAAAAAATGTATATTTAAAAAAAAGCCACAAGTTGCGATGTGACTATGATCCCCAATGAGGAACTTTAACAATAAACATGTACAAGAATAAATGAATAGCAACAAAGATACATCAGTTCATTAAATTTCAAATGAAAATGAAAATGATTAGCCCCACTGGAGGGGAATAAATGGATAAGTCAATTCAATATGTTGAAATTAAAAACCGAAAAAAGAAAAAGAGAAAAAAATGAAACAAAATGAATGATATGTACCATATATAAATACAAGGACTATTGAACTGTGGCACTTGTTCTCATGTGGAAATGGAAAACAACACAAGGCAAGCTAAATGAAAAAGGAACTTTCCATGATTGCAAAAATAGAAATAGCGGCAACTACATTAACCATAATGCAAATGCCCACAAAAAAACAGGAAGTGATGTAATCAAATTTTGAACATTTTAAGGAAGTTGAATCAAGAGGACAGTTGATCGTGAGCAAGGTGTTGAGTAACATCGAAGCGCGTCGATCAGACACGCTTTCAGCCCCTTATTTAATGAAAGTTAAAAAATAAAAAAAAGAGGAAAATCCATTTTGAGTGTGCGGCCCGTTTTTCTTCCTGTGAAGAGGTATATATATACATATCTATTTACCGAAAAAACATAGGTTTCACGGAAGTTATAGTTAGAAATTAGCATTTAAAAAACCTTAGAAATTCACAGAAAAAAACACAGGTTTCAGGGACGTTAAAGTTGGTGGAACATTTCACTTGTACAAAACCAGACAAATGTAGCCATTATTGTTAATTTAGCTAACTATAACTTGCGCCCACGCAATGCACTGCTGATGACTTCCCATAATACATAATTCATGCCATGGTTAATGACATCACTGATGACATCACTATGTGGCACCTACTGGAGGTACCTGGTGGGCTAGTTGGACCCAAGGACCCTCAGTATTCAAGGGGACTTAATTCCCCAACTTAGAACGCACCAGTAAAATAGTGAGGGGTGACATCATATACTTACACCATTGGTGGGGTGCTAACTATTAAAGTAATCAGAGTTCATAAAATATTTAATGGCACCCATGAGCATTTGCGCAATAACTAGTAGATGTCTCAGCCAGGTGGCTTTCTTCTGATTGAATTTAGATGAAAATTGAGGATGAGCCACAAAGACAATGAGTATGCACCCCTGCCCATACGTGTAACGCAGTTCTGGCACCAACTACAGGATGGCGCTGTGTACAGGTGTTTGTGATGAAGTAGCTAAATGGGTGAGGTTTCTGGGTTTGTTATGCAGTCCCATTGTTAAGTAGCTGACTGACCCTTAATTCTCTTGGGGTTTCTAGAGGTATGTTTGTTAAAGTTCTTTGAAAGAAAAAAGTGTCTGAGCTTGCAGGCTCTATCAAAAGAACTATTTACACGAGGAAGTTTTCAAAGGCAGACTCGAAAGGCAGTTTACTTCTAAACGTGCACCAAACATGTTTTTTTCAGTGTGCTGTACCTTTTCTGAGACAACTGGCTCAGACAAATGGAGGTTCAAAAGTTGATAATTTCGAATCTACACCTTTGTTAAGGTGCTTTTTGGCAAAAGCAGGCCCTATAAGTGTTTTACTCGGACCTGTAAAGATTACAAGATTGGAGAGAGGATGTGACATTACTGCCAGAACTGCTGACTTCGGAACTGGGGAACCAGGCTCGAGTCCCGGCGCCTAGTCCATATCCTGTCATTTTAGGCAAATCACTCAATCTCCTTGTGCCAAAAAAGTAGATCTGACCTTGTGTAATTTTATATTACTAGTGCTCATGTAAAGTGCTCCAATGCCCTTGGGACGACTTTGCGGGATAATAAACTGCAGAAATAAATACATATAGCGTTATTTCAAAGGCGGTTTGTATCAAACACCGAGGTTTCAGTTCAAGTTATGAACGTGCAACACAGCCATGCAAAGAACGTGTGGACAAGTGCAGGGCACTGGCATACTGTCTTCAGTGTTGACCAAGGGGGAGCTATGCGTCTTAAGAGACCAAATATGGCAGGTCTTAAAGTACTTCTCAACACCAATCAGTGACAATAGGCGCAGCACTAAACTGCCAGCCAGAGAAAATAGGATGCACGCATATTTTCAAGATGCTAGTCTGATTTATTGCAGTGTTTTATGATAACATAGTGTATTGGGCACCCCTTTCTCGCATGCTTTACATGCAGATTCAAATGCAGCAAAAAGACGACTTTATTTATTTGAAAATACTTTAATTGTTCTTCTCCCCACGGGACGCCATAGGGCACTTTACAGCTTTTCGCAACCCACTGCTCACATGTGGCGTGGACAATAAATTAATCAGCCCTGCAGGAAATATGCACAAAAAGGGGGAGTCAGATGAAAGTTTACCCAGAGAGTAGGTGTTGCATCTCTTGCAGGCTGTCATAGTATAGCCAGGGCCACTGGAATTATGCAATTCAGCGATTTCGCATAATTACATTTTTGCCGTATTTGTCACATAATCTATTATCTGCTGAGTAATCTGCAGATTTTATTTTAAAAAAAATGTTTCTAGCTCAAACAGTTCAAAAGTACAAAAATGTTTTTACAGTGTTGCCGTGCTACGAAAGGCTCTTAGCATAGTGGCACTGGTCACCTTTCTATTGCTTATTGCTATATTTGGGCATTAAACTGATACCAGTGAGGTGCAAACAATTCCCAGAGAGTGTTATCAAGTTTAAAAATTACGAAATAATATAATACTATATCAAAAAAAAATGTGCAGTATAATGCTGCATAATTTGCCTTTTCTTGCTCCATAATTTACTCATCCCTGCCACAAAAATTGGCCCTCTCCTGCCACATAATTCCATTGGTGATGACTATAGCACAGTGCAGAGTAAACCTATGGAGACATAGGTGTTCATAACCTGGACCACGAACCTGTGCCTCCATTTAGACTCACAGCCAGTTCCAGATATATGAGATAGGATTTGATTTACAGAGTGGAGTGGAAGACTCGGCAAATGTTTTTATTTTTTTCCTATGGGGGGTATCTAAGTGTTTTCCATGGATGCATTTGTTGAGAAAGGGTGCCTATAAGTGAAGTTCACTCTGAGGAATAGAGTCGTTTCTAGAGGGGAACCTCAGTGTTCAGTACTTTGATATGGAGTACCGCACACAACATGCAGTAAGACACACAAGTGCTGATGGGGCTCTGTGGGAGCCTCAGTGTTCAGTACTTTGATATGGAGTACCGCACACAACATGCAGTACCACACACAAGTGCTGATGGGGCTCTGTGGGAGCCTCAGTGTTCAGTACTTTGATATGGAGTACCGCACACAACAGGCAGTACCACACACAAGTGCTGATGGGGCTCTGTGGGAGCCTCAGTGTTCAGTACTATGACATGGAGTAATACACACAACATGCAGTACCACACACGAGTGCTGATGGGCCTCTGTGGGAGCCTCAGTGTTCAGTACTATAACACACCAGTGCTGGTGCCCTGTACTATGGCATGCAGTACCTCACATAAGAGTGCTGTTGAGGCTCGGTGATACTGTGATCTCAAGTTGTCCAAACACAGTCACGTCAACAGAAGCGCAACTACACCCAATTTTCGGGGGAGGGGGTACTACACGGTGGGGGGCGGGAGTGGGATGACTCATCCAGCAAATTGCAGAGTGGAGATGCAGGGGCTATAAGAAGGGGTGAAAAACAACAAAGCCTCGTTAACAAGTGAATGGTCTTTTAAAGACCTGTGAAGTACTCAGGTGTGGCTGCAATAAGCTGTCTCAGCCCGGCTGCCACACAGGACAGGGGGGGGGGGGCGAGGGAGGGGGCTTGTGGGGGATGACTGAAGCCCTTTGAGCCCAATGGGCGTTGTGCTCCTGCATGTCAATGTAGAGAGTTGACAGATTATTGTGGTGAGCAGGTAACAGGAAATTATGTCACCGCCATATACTTCTGCGGTGAAGGACTAAAGGTTCCTTGCTTGAACCAGGAGATGATTGTGCCGGTAAATTGTATGAACATAAGCCTTTTTTTCCCCTGCAAAATGTAACTTTGAAAACGTAAGCACGAATATTCTTGCAACTAAACCGTCATCAAGGATAAACAAAGTTCTATCAACCACGTCTCCAACCTTCCAGTTCTGTACCTTCTGCCCTGGCTTCAGTTAACTGATAAGTGCTTGAGGCAGAGAGTTTCTGGAATCCCTGTCTATCACGTTGTACACCCATAATCTGCTGGGTAAGATAATTTGTTATCATTGTTTCATGAGATAGTTCAGTTAGAACATAATATAATCCGCATGAGGCTGCCTCGGGACCCAGTTCAGTAGCAGGGTGCTGGTTAAAAGAAAACTCGGATAACACTTTCCAAAGTGTCCCATGTGTTTCCATCAGAAACTCACCATAGAAATGGTGAAATAGACTGTAGTGTTGACATTTACTCTATCAACTGTGCAGGTTAATACAAAATAGAAACCTCTTTCAGTTGCTGTTTAAAGTTGCCATCATTCTTATGAACATGCTGTTCGATTTATTTTTTTTAATTGCCATGGGCACCTATACCTTAGAAACTTGAATAAGCATCAAAGAAAAGGCCTAAATGTGTTCAATGTACAGGAATGCCAGGTGCCCCTGTAAAAGGAAAAAAGTGCACATAGCATGGGCTGTGAGAGTCTGCCTGTCTATTCCCCCACCCAGCATTCACGCTGCCAAGCACTGTCAGTGTCAGCAAATTCCAGTACCAGGGAGTGATAGGGAGGTGAGTGCACGGTCAGGTGGCAGCAGGCCATGGCGTCTGTCAGTAAGCTGGAGTTGTGCAGAAATCATTCAGGATAGGAGACTGCCCTCAGAGATGTCCAGCCTTGGAGCAGGCCTGCTGATAAGGCTGTTGTTTTTCAGCCTTGGCCCTTTTACCAGCAATTTCATTGTTACATTTACTTGTGTGCCCATAGCCAAACTTGAGTACATTTCCAGCTGCAGTGTTGTATTTACATGCCAGTGACAGAGCAACTGCTCTAGCAGGATGACGATGTTTGTTTGAGCAAAGAGAAGAACAGGGGAACCCTACTCACTAAAGGAACTAGTTATATAAAGGGAAAACAGTGGTTCCTGTGGACTAATTTAACTGATTTAAGCAATAAAAATGCACAATCGCAATACAAAGGGTAGTATAATGTCAGAGGGCAAGGAACCATCAACACAAATGGTTCATGTAACATTTTTTATAGATTCTCAAGAAAAACAGAAAAGATATGTACAATGTTTCAATTTACAAGAACAAATATTTGTGCATTGTGTCCCCAAGTGAAACTGGAACCTAAATGTAAGTGACAAGGTGAATATTTATATACAAGGTTTCCAGAAAATCATGAAAGACGACCATTCTTGTATAGTTTCTTTCTAAACAGCATTAGATTATAATAATACGCGCTGGGTAATGGTTCGCTCTTTCTGCTTGTCAACTGCGTTTCGACCCTCTATCAGTGCGGGGTCTCCTCAGGACGAGTGATGCAGGGACAAGTAACTATAATAAAATAATGAGAGCATAAGACCCCACATCGCACAAATGCGAGAAATATTCAAAAGGGAATCAAAATGAGGGAAATACCTGAAATGCTAAATGCGCAGCCACTTGAAAGTGATGTGCCACACGTGAGAGGTGAATAACAGCCTCACTGTGGCCATTCCAGGAACCCTACCATACATGTGTATCTGTATTACTACACACAGCCAACAGTCATTGTTTTGTGGTGGTTGTTGGCCGCAGTTTATTACTCATTACATTCATCCTCTTTGTACAACTCCCCTGGACACCTTCTCGGGCCGGGGTCATAAATCATTATCATACATTATCAAAATAGGTTAACAATCATTGTCATTTGGTCATCATAAATCCTGGGTCATAAATCATCAGGTATCATATGTCATTCTGTCATCGTTTTGTTGTCATTATCAATCAGCGTCCTACATCGTGGCCATAAATCCTCGGGACGTCATAAATCATTCTGTCACAAATCGGTCATTGTTCTGTTGTCATAAATCATTTTTGCATGGGCATCCTAAATCACTGGCCTTAAATCATCGGCTGGCCATAAATCGCTGGTCTGTATTTTGCTCATGTGCATATCCTATGGTCATCAATCACCCTGATAGCTTGTAGATTGTTCTTTGTTGTTTTCCATGACCATTTGCATGTGGGGGTGTAGCCTTTTCCCGGAGCCAGGCCCAACTCGCTACCTTGTCTCTCGTGCGCCCTGCCGTCTGTCAGGGGCAGGCCTGTGAGTGCTGTATCCGTTTGCTATCCTGATTTTTCGTTGGGCGTACTCACCCAGCCGTGAGGCATCCAAGAGTGAGTGGCCCTCCTTTTAAACACCGCCCTGTCGGTGTGTGTCATAACCAAGCCAATACACCTTTTGTTTCCGGCTTTCATCCCGTTGGGCTGGCTTTGCGCGCCCCCCGCACTCCGTATGGGGGTAGGCTCTTCTCGGAGTTAGGCCTCAGCTCGCTACTATGTTGGATTCTTTTGTGCCCTGCCGACTGGCAGGGGCTGGGCCGTGAGTGCCGTCTCCGTTTGCTACCCCTTTCCTTAGCCTACTGCACTCAGCCGTGAGGCATCCAAAAGTGCCTGGCCATACTCCTGGTGTGTTTCCATCGCTACTCGCTGCACCCTTCGTCATTTCCATCCCTGCCAGCACTGCGACGCTGCTGGTGTAGGCGTGGGTGGGTGGGACTTGAAAACGTTGGTGCCGCTCCCCCAGCTCCCTGATGCAAAAGGTGAGCTGCCCAGGGGGAGCGTTCCCTTATATCCCCCTCCCCCTTTTCCTCTTCCCTTTGTTTTTGGGGAGGGGAAGGAGAGGCCTTGCCTCGGCCTTTTCGCCCTGCAGCGATTCCCGGCGGCGCTGCCCAGCGCAATCCGGCTCTGTTCCTTTTTGGGCTCAGGCAGTCATTACGGCGCCGGCCCTCGAGGCCCCCTTCGGGGGCGGCCTCTGCAAGAAAGGGTGTTACTCACATGAGGACCCGCCTGGTACTACAGTGATACGATGAGAGAGAAAGAAAGTTATGGTTAAGCAACATCGGTGAGATAAGGCAGGATGTGTCTTTTAAAAAGGTTTGCGGAGGTACTCTTACCTCAGTGTGAGGGCGAGCTGGCACTCAGGGGTGTAATTTGGCCAATAGGCTCTTCCATCAACTCACTACAGCCGTAGCGGTTATTTTATTCCCTGGTCAGTGCTGGATACAGTGACGGTGCACTGTCTAAATCTGCGGAGTTAAGGAATGGGAAAAGGTTGATGTCTTGAAGAAAGGACGGGCGTGAAAGTTATCGGCCTTGTGGATCTAACCTTACCCGGATTGTAATTTCAGCTGGACGAATCTCCGTGTCTGTTTCTGAAAGCCGTGTTAGTCAGCTTCAATCCATGTTACAGTGACACTGATCACTCCAGAAGATTTCTGCTTTATACAATGTTTTCTGCCATTCTGAATGGAGAATTGGCAGGCCTGGCTACAGGGGCATAGGAGACACTAACATTTTGGGGGGACAGGGACAACCTTGTGGACTTTCCAGTGACCCTATACAAATCACCGCCCATTAAACAAATACAATCGCATACTTTCGAAGTGCAATATTGAGAAAAGCAGGCATGTAGTCACAGTTTGAATTATGCTTTATTGCTATTTACATTCATATAGTAGTCAGACCAAATGTTAAAAAAAACATGTATATGAATCTTGCTGATGCCACGGATCTGCCGAGGGGTAGGATTAATGCAAGCATATCTGTAGCGGTTACTAGACCGCAAGATAGCGATCCCCAGCATGCAGACTCATGGTGCACACAGCATATAAAAGAACTGGACCACACCAGGTCTAAACATTTTTTTGCTTCACTGAGGGCCCACTCAAGCCCCGAAGCCTAACCAAGTATCCGATTTTTCCTACTAGGTTATAGGACTTTAGGCATACAACATTTAGTAATTGAGTTTTACTAGTAGGGACCATCAGAGGTCCTGATGAGTAAGCAGTAGGGGACTGCTTACGAAACATGTCATGTCGACTAGGTAGTTAACGTATTCTGTTCTACCTCTCTAACCCCTTTTTACTATTCCCATCAAGGGAAGCCAATAAATCAATTTTTTCCACTAGCCAGGGGATTTTTAATCTTTTTACATCCACGTATTTAGGTCCCTACACTCGTATCACTTATCACTGTCCTACATCACACATAGCCTATCGTCATTAATATCAGTGCTCCTGCGTACCTCGTAGGTCGTAGCACGCCCCGCCCCGTAGAGGGACGGGAAGACCCCTATGACTCATGGTAGACTTCAGTCTGTCTGCCATCGAATCGGGGAATGGGACTGCTGGCCTTCAAGGTGGCGGCCACACGATAGGCATTACAGTACGACCACCACTGCGGCGTTCGTAATGCCTATCTTTTACATTGCAGCCGGTGCTGCTGGCTGCATCATCCCCCTCAATGTAAAAAGGGGACATGTGACATATATCACTGTACTACGTGGCAGGCACAATGCGGTGCCTGCCACATGGTGCAGTGATTTGATGCCCCCCCAGGTCCCATGTCTGGGGGGAAATAGGCATGTTACGTGCCCCCAATGTCCCTTTCCGCCAGCTTTTCCATGGTGGGTGAACCGCCATGGCTAGGCTGGCTGGTAAGGGATATCGTAATCCCTAGTGGGGGGCCTGGTAGGCACCACTAGCATTGTAGGAACCACAAGCCCCTCTGCCGCACCGGCGGGCTGAAGGAGCCCGTTGGGTGTGTGGCAGTTGGTCTTTCCGACCACCAGGGAACCAGCCGCCATTGTAATATGGCGGGCAGTGATGCAGTCACCAAAGGCGGAGGGACCGCCACCGAAGGGGCAACATGGCGGTCTCACCGCCATTATAATCACCCCCTAAGTTTGGTGTGCATGCAAATCCTACATTGCCAAACCCTGGTAAATTGCACTACTACTGCAGACAAAGGCCAATGGAGGTACCAATTGGTGAGGTGGACTGCCCTCAAGGGTCTTGTGACCTCAGTGACAGAGTCACTGTCGATCTAGGGTGTGCTTCTTCGTATGCTTGCTCGCAAGTCAGGAGGTGAACTGCAGTATGAATTGTGGTGGACAGGCCTTCAAGGTTAACTCACACTTGCCATCGTTAGGGTCCACCTGCAGGTGCTAAGACACCAGGGCTACTAAGGTCTATTGGTCCTTCTAAGGTGTAGCATCGGAATGAGGTCTGTCAGGAGTGTGGTCTGGTGGACTGGTCATGAAGGCTGAACATGGTTCTCCAGTTCCAAATTCAGCATCTCTGGCCAGAGTGCCACATCCTCTGCCACACTGAACACCATACTGCCCCACTGAGAGAAACTCGCACTACCTTCAGCTACAACTCAATTGTGATGCGACTAAATTCAAATTATGCACTAGACAACAGTAAAATGCTGCCTAGAAAAAATGAATAACACCATGGAAAAAGCAAACACTCATAGGGAATGCAAGAATAAGCAAAGCATGTGAACTGTAATCAGTAACAACATTGTTACCTTAATGGTTTTAAACTCATTATTCAGAAATCAGTAAGTAATTTTGCCTGAAAAGTTCAGGACATGGCTACAGGACCAGGAAGGGACCCGTTTCAATATCCATCGCTTATATCCTTTCACAATGTAAGCAGGTTGGTTTAAAAAAGACCACATCCCCGAACACAGAGCCGCATTTTATAGGCTAAAATAATTAAAACAATTGAAAACGCTCATATTTAAGTTTCCACTCCACCCTTCAACCAGGTATTGCAGTCCTTTTAGGAATGGTGCACTTCCCCACCTGGGAAAACAATGTTGTTCAAAGCACGAAGATAAAAAGAAAGTAGCGCTTTCACTGGCAAGCTCTGTAAAGTGGCGCTAATGTGTGTGGGTGTAAATAATCTGGCATGTCTGCTGACCACTCTGTATTGCTTTATTTTGGTATTTAAATATTTTTTTCTCTCAGTCCTGACGTTTTTCTTTTGAATAGAAAACAGTCAAAAAAATGAGGACATTTCCAGCCAAAGTGTTCCACCTTTTTTGGATCCATTTCACAGGGGAACAAATAAAGAAAAGGAGAGGCAAGAGATAGTACAGGAGCTGTCTCTTGAAATCAGGATGTAAGGAGGAGCGAGAAAGACAGAAAGAGATGGAGGAATAAAGAGAGAGAGAGGGGAGGAGGGCAGCTGCCAGAGGTAGATCAGGAGAAGTTGACACTGTCCTTGCCTTCTCTGGGCATGAAGGAAAAGAGACGGAATTTTTTCCTTCTCTGCCCTTTCCAAAACGTAGAGCCTTCCTGCAGCATAACAAAGGGCAAAGGGCGGGTGGCCTCTTTGACTCCAGGCAGGTCAAGTGCAGGGCCATTAGATGGTGCGTACGTGCACTAATGGCCCTGTGAATAACAGAAGGGAGAGGGGAAATTAATTTGTCCCCTCGTCCCCCCCACCCTTGTCCCCCGCGTCCCCTGCACTCCAACATCTGGGGGGGATATATCTCCCGCGTCCCCCACAGTTCCTGCGCCCATGCCTGGCTAGAGATAGTTGCAAAGCTGTTCAATCCGGTGCTCAGTACCCATGAAGGGTAGACAGTGAAAAGAGACCTCCGCGTGTATGGAAGGGTTTTTGAAGTGTGGCACAAAGTGGAACGGCTGTGCTGCTATTGTGTGCTAGTAGTACTGTGAGGCATTATACATATACACGATGGAGGGAGCAGGTGCACATAATTTACATAATGTGGGGAACATAAGATACGCAACCTCTTGATAAATATACAAATATGGAAAATGCTGTGCACATAACCAATTCACAAGCAGTATGGTAAACCCACATTCAATACCCCCATCTCCCCCCTCCTCTGTTGTTTGATTTACACATCAGTGACTCCCTTGCCTTTGTGCTTCGCTTAGATTGGCCATAATGTGTTGAGCATTTGTGTCTGCCGTCCCACTATCACTTTCGCTTCTGTCTGGTTTGGGCCATTGTGAGGTGTAACGTGGCTGTCTTGAAAACAGTCTAACAAATGGGTTACCATGCCAGGAGAGACGCTGGTGTGTGAAAGAGGCAGACAATGACACACACAGACTAGCCTAGTAGCACTTTGGCAAAAATGCATCCTCGACTGGTAAAATGTGTTTACATCCCGCTTGGAGATATTTACCCCGATTCATCAAGCCAAATTGCGCTCGCAAAGGGCCAGATTCTGAGAATCTGGCCCTTTGCGAGTGCAATTTTTGCATTTGGGATTCAACATCTGTGATCTGGTGGCTAGATCGAAGAATGACACATCAGGGTTGGCACTGAAGCTGCTGGAAGTATCTCTTGTTGGCGACACACTCAAAATCACCTAACGAAAATCTAAGACTGATCAGCGGGGGGAGGGAAAGTGTTTTTGCTGAACAGCCTAGGAGCTGACAAGCACTGCCCAGTTTACCTTTTCTCTGCCTACTTAGCAGCACGCCCAGCAGTGGAGGGCTATCTTTTGATCTATGCAGACAGCACCCCCCTCACCAAATACCAGGTAGAACATGTTATGCACGCATGTCTGGCGCTGTCAGGCGGCAATGCTCCTGGTAAGAGATTTTGTATGCATTCCTTCCGCATATTCGCAGCCACCACAGTATTTACTGATGGCTTGGCAGGGAAAGACATCAAGAAGGTTGGCTGGTGGCAATCCAACTGTTTGAAAAGATACATTAGACCATGAAACAGAAAGGGGGGGCAGGCATGACTGCCGAACAAGCAGTGGGAGAGTTGTCACAGGGTGAAAATGTTAGAATTCATTGGTGACAAGTGCCTATTCTATTTAATTTTGTAGTGTTGTGTTAAGTGAAGTCCAGTGTTGTGTGTTGTTGTGTTTAATAAACAAGTTTGATACAAACACATCTCTTTATTTACCAGGAAAGAAAGTCTGGGTGATGGGCCACTCGGATGTCGCCAGAATAGCACAGTGGGGCGAAAGCAGGAAATGGAAACATGGGTTTTTCCACACCGACATCCTTTGGCTGGAAGTCCCAGGCATGCGTTGCAATGGGTTGTTGTGCACACTACAGCGTGAATTGGATACAACCTCCCTTCCTCCAGATGTGCTAGTAATTCACTTCGGAGGGAACGACTTACCGACTTTAGGCAAAAGAATTTTGCTGGGGGACATGAAGGAGACCATGTGCAAAATAAGCAACATGTTGGGGTCCTGTGAACTATGGTGGTCAGATATCACGCCACGCCTAGTCTGGCACGGGGCGCGATCAGGACTGGCACTGGAGGTTGCACGCAGGAGAGTTAACTGCGCTATGCACAAATTCACTGACCAAGGGGGCTTTGGCTTTATAAGACATGGGGAGTTACACACCAAATCCACAGGCTGCTTTGACGATGATGGGGTTCACCTTTCCCTGGTGGGGATGGACCTGTTCCTTTTAGACCTGGAAGAAGCACTAGGAATAGCAGGATGTAAATAATTAAGTGTGCGCAGGTGGGGGGCCCTGGTTGTGGCGGTCACCTTACCCAGAGCTGTGGCGGAGTTACAGGATGATCCAGAGGTGAAAGGGATGCAGAAGTACCCTATTCAGGAGCAAAAAGGGTTCTGAGGCCTAATATCCCCGGGAGATCTGTGAGGTGGCCCCTTGGGAGGGACAGCGCCTGTTATCCCATGGGCGGTTGGACACCTGGACAACCGGGGGTGGCTTGAACGCTCCGCCCCTCGTAGGGGGGTGTGTGAGCAAGATGGTGGACTAAGAGTTCACCGGAATTGGGAGGGGCTATTCCTCTCCCCACAACCGCGAAGCACCGTCTGGCCAAGGCTGCGATGCTACAAGGCCCATCAGGTAGTAAGCTGCGAGGGGCAGCTTGCCTTTGGATCATCTGTAAGATAACCCACCTTGTTGGCATTGTTTATGCTAATAAACCTGCAGCTACGTTTTCCCATCAACAATTTGTCTGGTCTATTTATTTCGGGTTATGATTGTTGCTGGGGGGGCTGGTGTGCGGGCCGATATGGGCACTATTAAAGATCCCTCAAACAGTATCCTAAAACGATCAGATTTTATCCAGACTCTGTCAATATAAACAAATGTAAATCTGAAGATGCGTTTGACTATTCACCGCAGTCCTGTTACTGTAAAATTTCCAACAATAGCATTCTGCCATGCTGGACTGTACTTTCAAATGCCCGCCTGACTTATAGCAGGTGGCAATCCGGGGGGAGTCTCGCGGACCCCCGTTAATTATTTTGGCATTGCCCCGGGACCTGGCCCATCTGAGGGCTTGAAACAAACAAAGCGGGCAGCCCGCGCTTCATTTAAAAAAATTTGCACCGGATTTATGAACCCAGCGCAAATTCAGCTGAAATTATTTTAAAAAAATTCTGAGAAGGCCTAGGGGGTCAGGGTGTTTCTACCCTGCCCCCTTTTCTTGTTTTCTTATCCTTTATTCACCTTCTTTCTTATGATTCGGTTTTACCGGGTCACAAGATGCCTGCCAACACTTCCAGGTTTGGAGTGTTGGCAGCCAATCAGAGTGAAGCTCGTGACCAGGAGGGTTTGCAAACCCTCCTCAGTGCTCAGATATCAAAAGTTTTCTTTTTATAATTTCTTAGGAACTACTGAACGGATTTACATCATTTAAAAAAAGGGTGCTTTCTGGACCAAGAGCTACCTTTTTCCAAACTTGGTGTAATTTCCGTTCATCAGTTTGGGCTGTAACTTTGTCTAAATTTCCTATGGAAATTAACATGGAGAAAACGCGTTTTGGGACATCCTTTTTTTCCTCGGCCCCTGCTTGATGAATCACACCAAAACTTTCAAGACAGGAGCTGACTGGAGCTCCTCATTAGCTTTGAAAATTTCCCGAAGATTCGTCAACCGGCGACAAAGATATTGGCAAAACAAAACACGCTTTTTGAATAGAAACAAGGTCTTAATTATAACTACCTACTGGTGACCGCCAGTAGGTAATTTATATATGTGTGTGTGTGAAATGAAATGAAATGAAATGAAAAGTAGATTTATAACAGCGCGATTGCTGCCCGGAGGCGTCCAAGTGCTAGGAACCAAAAAAATTAGATAGCAAGCCAAGAGAGGAGGCTGAGTTTTACTAAGAGGAATTAAACAGGTATGTTTTTAATTGTTTACGAAAAGAAGAGAGGTTGGGGTTGGATCTAAGATGGAAAGGGAGGGAGTTCCAGATCTTGGCGGTATTGTAGGCAAAAGTCCTTCCACCAGACCTTGTCTTTTTAATTCTCGGGGCTGTACCCATGAAAGCCTGGCTAGATCGAAGATCTCTGCTTGGTCGATACTGACTTACTAGACCGCGAGTAATTAAAGGCCCTGAGTCCCAAAAGGCCTGGTGGACCTGTATATTTGTGGGTATATGTGTATATGAGTGTGCATGTATATATGTGTGAGCATGCGTGTGTGTGTGTATATATATATATATATATATATATTGCTTTTACTTCGCTCGATACCACACTCGCAGCATCCACAGTCAAATCCAGACTGTCCAAAAAAACGAATAAGGCAGACCCAAAGTTAGGTGCAGTGGTTTTAATTCAGTTTAGCAAATAAAACGCAGCAAGCCCGTATGACGCGTTTCGCCTCTAGCCAGAGGCTTGATCACATGATACATTGCTTGACATAGGTGAGGGTATTTAAGGAGTAAATGTACAAGGAGGGCGGTGCTATTTATTTCCAACCCGCCTTTTCCAATTAACCCCATAGTGATCATCATTTTTTATATATTTACATTGAAAATTGGGAACCATAATGGTTAGTTGGGACAATTAAGGGCAAGTGCCCTGGTTCCAAAAGACAATCAATGGTCGCTATGATGTGCAAAATAGAATACTTGTGCAAAATCACGCAAATTTTAACTTATCTCAATCTATACAAAACTGTACAATATAAAAGACTAGAAAAAAAAAATATATATATATATATATGTTAGATATATGTATAAATATCCATAAAAACAATTCATCATCATTGCAATATGTACATTATTTACAATAAAGGACAAAGTGTCCTATATTCTTTCTATAAAATGTCATTATAAAGCACAAGGCACACATTCCAAGATTATAAAAGTACAAAATCTATCAGGCTTGATAAAAAACCCTAATAAAATCCATACAAAAAATTAGCGACCATGAGATAAATTAGATCATTAATCAACCTGTCATCCCTACCTATACATTTTGAAAAAGATGATCAAATTGCATTTCAATACAAAAATACATAAGGGCCCAAATTCATCACGTTTAATGTAAACTGCTATTCAATACCAAATGTACCTCATCAACAAATTTCCCTAAAACCCTAGTGCAAATTAATGTGCAAAACATCTAAGCAAAAATATTATATTTCTTTCTGTGTAATTTAAAAACATATTCATGGGAAAATTAGAGGAAATGGTCAGGGGAAAGCATCACATTCTTTTTCATCCTTATTTAATTAAGTTTTTCATTTTCATTTAGAAACCAACTTTCGATTACAGTGAGACTGATATACTGAAGGAAGATATGAACTCTAAAGTGTGTAATGACCGATAACTGGACCCAGGCAAATAAATTTATAGGCAAGTATATAGATCTTTGCTCGCGTTCAGGCCCCGCGGGGCCTTACTATCGAGCTCTATTATATACCTGGTCTCTAGTAGGCGAAGTTGAGCATCTCTATCTCCTCCCCTCTTAAGTGGCATTATACAGTCAATAGCATAATATAAAAGGACAGAAGGGTCACTATTGTGTAGACTTTCAAAGTGGCGAGCCACCGGATACGCCTGGTCTTTTCCAACAATAGCCCTGATGTGTTGCAGCATGCGCTTGTGTAATGGCAAACGCGTGCTGCCTACATATCGGAGATCACACGGGCATTGTAATATGTATACTGCGAAATCCGTTCTGCACGACATGCGTTTCTTAATCATTACGGGCTTGGTTTTAAAAGGCACCGTATATTGGGTTTTATTACATCCATTCTTGCATGCCTTACAGACAGTACATTTCTTGAACCCTCCTCCAATGGCACCCCAAGTATCAGAAACTGGTCTTTCCAGGAAGTTACTCATTAGTTTGTCTCCCATCGAAATAGATTTTCTAAAAGTAATGTCAGATTTACTCATTACAAATTTCCCAATAACAGGATCCCCTGAAATTAGGTTCCAGTTTTTGTAAAAGATTCTTCGTATCTCCTTATGTTGTCTGCTATAAGTTATGATGACTCTAGGTTTTATCCTATTATCCTCTGTTGTTTGTACAATCATTTTTTCTTTGACTGCTAAAGCTTCTTGTCTAGTTATAGACGTTGCTCTATTGATGGCTCTCTGGATAGTTTTGATGGAATAGCCTCTGGATAGAAAATGTGCCTTACTTTCATCCTGTGATTTGATGCATTCCTCATCTGTACTGCTTTTACGCCTGAAACTCAGCATTTCCCCAAAGGGAATGCTGCTAATCAAGTGATAAGGATGCTGACTAGACGCATGTAATACTGTATTACCTGCGGTTGGTTTCCTATGTAACCTAGTGGCAATCCCTGTATCCTTTATATATACTTCTGTGTCCAGAAAAAACCACTGATCTGGCATCTATATTTGCAGTGAAGTTCAGATTTAAATCATTATTGTTGATCTCTCTGACAAAATCTTGTGCTTGCTCTCGTGATCCTTTCCAGACCATGAATAGGTCGTCAATATACCTTAAATAAATCGGTATATGTTCCTGAGTAACATGTTTAAGAATGTCACCAAGGACCCGCTCCTCCCACAGTCCCATATGAAGACAAGCTAGACTGGGGGAGAAGCAGGCCCCCATTGCAACCCCCCTAACCTGTTGGTACATTTGATTATTAAACAGGAAATAGCTCTGTTCTAGACAGAGCTGGATCATAGATAGTAACATTTTGTTATGTTATATATATATATATATATATATATATATATATATATATATATATATATATATATATATATATATATATATATATATATATATATATATATATATATATATATATATATATATATATATATATATATATATATATATATATTCACTGAAAAAACCATTGGTTATAGACCATATATAGTTAGGGATTAGCCTTTTCAAAACCTTATTTTACTCACACAAAACCATTGAAATTTCATATATAGTTAGTTCCACTAACTATATATCGCGCACCCGCAATCCACTGCTGATGATGTCACATATTACATCATTCATGACATGGTTAGTGACATCACTGATGACATCACTGATGACATCTCAAATGACATCACTGATGACATCTCAAATGACATCACTGATGACAACATCCAGTGACTGTATGTTTCTGTAAAGTTAAAATATGTCTTACATATTGAAGAATGAGTGGATGTATAAGTGTCTGGATGAAGGATTTAGTAGGTGCATGACTGACTGTATGAGTGAGTGATTAAATGTGTCTCACTGAGTGCATGGGTTAGTGACTAAACTGTTTTAATTTGTGCATCATTATATCTGTTGTTCTACAAACTGCTACATATGTTGATCAGTAGCTATATGAGTAACTGTATGGGTTATTCATTGGTTGTCCAAGTATTTGTATGGGAAACTGAGTGTGTGTGTATGGGTGGCTGGGAGGTGTGTGACTCTGTACATAGATGTGTGAGTAGTTGATTCACTATATGTATGGGTTCAAAAGTGCATGTGCAAACAACTGTATGGGCGGTTGACTGTGCATGAGTGTATTAGTGAGTGAATGGATATCTCAGTACTACATGTCAAAGTAAGTACATAAGTAAAACACAGTACATGTGAGAGTTGACATATATAAATAACTGTGCATAAGAGCCAGTGAATGTGTGAGTGGCTGTATGGATCATTGTGAACATGTATCAGGGATTGTATAAGAGAGTAAAGTAAATGTGTTAGTATATGTTTGAATAAGTAAGGTGTGTATAACTGTATAGTTGAGAAAATGGAGGTGTGATTGATTTTTTGCATAACTGACTAGGTGTGTGAGTAACTCCATGGATGAGTGACAGTCTGTGACTGTCTATTTACACTGATTGTATCTAAGGTTATATTAGAGTCTGAAGAGGTTCATGGTATTATCACATGAATGATATCATCAGTGATGTGATCAGTCATGTCAAATGAGATGTTATCAGTGATTTTATCAGTGATGTCATTTGAGAAGTCATCAGTGATGTCATTTGAGATGTCATCGGTGATGTCATTTGAGATGTCATCAGTGATGTCATCAGTGATGTCACTAACCATGTCATGAATGATGTAAAATGTGACATCATCAGCAGTGGATTGCGGGTGCGCGATATATAGTTAGTGGAACTAACTATATATGAAATTTCAATGGTTTTGTGTGAGTAAAATAAGGTTTTGAAAAGGCTAATCCCTAACTATATATGGTCTATAACCAATGGTTTTTTCAGTGAATTTTCAAGGTTTTGTAAATGCAAATTCCTAACTATATATGGCCTATAACCTATGGTTTTTTTCAGTGAATTTCATTGGTTTTTTAATAGCAAATATCAAAAGCTGTAAAATGTCAAGTACGTGATAGGTAAAAACTTTTTCGTGTTTATGCACGCTGATGTGCTTTGAACGCTGCCCCCCTCCCCTCTTTTCTCTTAGTAGTACTCTCTCTTTGCAGATAGTGAATAGTAGTTAACGCAGGCCTTTACCCCCGTTGTAATCCGTCCTGCCTGCTTGTCTCTCCATTTGATTGATTGTTATCCAAGCATTTACTGTTTTACAATTGATTCTCTTTAGTTCATTCTCTATTTACAAACAAGCACAAAGTCGCAATACTCTGTTTAGTCTTTGCAGATAGTGAAAAATCGTGTAAAAAAATAAAAGTAATCGAGCAAAATCAGTAGGCCACTAATTGGATCTCTTTTTGACCTCGCTAAAATAGAAATATTATGAACAACCCTTCATGAGAAATACGAAAATAGTGAGATGAACTGAGCTCCACACCATGAGGGCTGCAAGACAGCTCGGCTCCGTCACCCATCCCGCCCAAAATAACGACAAACCCTATGCAAATATTAAAAATATAGACAACACACCAGCAAAGAAACAGGGTAAAACATTTTATTAAATAACTATTTACATAACTATTTTATACTTTTTATTGCCCGATCCGGCTAGCTCAATCAATCGAGCATGAAACTCATGCACTCTGATAGCAAGCGTTGCTACTGATGCTATGCAGACCAAAACTGGTTTTCAGTTTGTACATTTTTCTAGATTTTTCCATCCAAGGTTGGTTGACTTTGTAGAACGATGGCTTCAGATTTTCAACATACGGTGTGGTGGCGCGGACTGGGAGGGGGCGCTTCGCTCCTGCCCCCTCCCCAAGTAAGATTTTCATACGTGAAAGTACGTTAATGGTTTTGGTCCCTGAGTTGCTTCAATGTCACTGCCATTCTCAAATGGCATAAGTTCTGGATGTTGGGTGCCATACTTCAGAGTTCTGAGCAGCTTATTTCCACCTACTGCAGCTTCACTATTCTCAAAGTAAGTGAGTGTAGTTTGTGGACCTCACTGCATTTGAAAACAATGTGATATGTTACCTTCCTAAACCGCTTGACGGAGGCCCCCGAGGGGCGGTGTAATGGCCATGGACTCGGAGAAGACGCTTGGCTCCGACCCCCTCCCCAAGTCTTATAGCACCGGTGTAGCCTGAGATCGCCCACGACATAGGCGGCCGGCTCCCGGGGTCCGGCGGAACTTTTTGCCTTTTGATGACTCTTCTATTCTGGACCTTGTCCCACAATCCGTTTGACCTGAAGACACGCTGTAGTGGGGCGCCCCTTTACCGTTTTAGTTGCCATTCCGCCCGCTTTTGCTACACTGTGCCTCTTCCGCCATTCAGCTGTTTACCGCCCGCTCTTGCGACTACAACGTCTCGCTCACCATGTAGTTGAGTTGCTCCCGCTCTTGCGATGCAACGATAGGCGACTGCCACAGGACTCTCAAAATGGCGGCCGGCTCTTCAGATTTGGGCGTGGTCCACTAAAATGGCCCTGGGACACCTTGGAACTCGGACGCTTCCCTGATAGGGCTTGGGTCCCATTCTCGAAAGCGTCCCCTCAGCCGTGAAGATTCTACAAAAGTCTTGGGGGCCCCCGACTCCCGCAGGCTTCTGGTGGGGAGCGGCTGCCATGTTTGCTCGTGGAATGGCCACGACGGACCTACGAGATGGTAGTGCTCTCATGCTGACGCCAGCTTTAGTCTGAAACATCCAGAAACACTGTAGACTACCAATTCGATCAGTTCCGGTAGCGCCCCAACATGACCCGGTAGAGAAGAACTTGCCCTCCCCTCTTTGACTGATGGTTCTTGTTGCCTGTCCCGTCTGTTGTCATTTTACAGAACTTTTTGGACTGCTGAAAGGGGTCGTGTTCCGAACGCTGGTTGGTGGAGACATTTTGACTATATTCTTGACCTACGTTGTCGCGTAATGCGTTATATGACACGCCGCGTTAGCGCACCCGGAAGTAATCCGAGGCGCAGCGCGCAACGTAAGCATAACAGGTCATGTGACTTGTTAATAAAACTTTTTATTGGTTCATTTTACTTTTGTTATTTTAATAATGAAAAGCTTGGTCATATGACCTAAAAAATACGCTTTTTATTGATTTCGAACTTTTTTTTAAAAACATATATGTTATAATATTCCAGGCTAATGTACTTTCCCGGAAAATTTTACAACTGCAAGTAAAATATATTCCTTTTTCGAGAAAAAGGGCGTTTCTTCGTTCCATGACGGAGCCGTTGAGTAAAAGAGACTCGGCCTGCTGTCTTAGTCGCCGATACGTCTGATTATCAGATTCTTATCGATCACTTTATGTTGCAGAAGTGGAAAACACAACTGCCCTTGACCATTTATCTTTACTGCGTTCCTACATATTATACCTTTTATCCGTCATGTAATTGGACTACTTTATTTCACTTGCCTTTAACTGATTCGAAAACAGTGACTAAAAGTAAAAACGTTACCAATGTAAATACTACTACCATGTTTTGTTTTAAAAACCTTTATTGTGAAAATGTCAGTATACAAATACGGGCCTATAACCACGTGGGCCGGCCACGGAGCAAACTGGAATCGTATATGATGAGGAGACATTTACATTATAGAGGAACGTAACGAACTAGCCATTAGGTTGCAAGAACTAAGGTGTCTAACAGTTGCGGAATCGGTGGACGTACATTTTGTAATTAAAATACACAGGGCCACTTACAAAAAAGTTATCTAGATATACATTTGCGTGCAAGTACCATGGGTGACGTTAATTCGAACTTTCAATAGTACAGTAATCAATAACACATCAGAACTTAATATCAATAGAGATGTCGAAATATTCAATCAATTCTCGTCCCCACCCGCCATGAGCATCAAAACTGCATTCATATCTCGTGATATCAAGGTTGTTCAACCACTACACAACAATGAGTTACGAGTCCCATTTATACCGGCGCCATTTTGGGCGAGGCCGGGCAGGTCCAAGATATAGTCAAAATGTCTCCACCAACCATCGGCCAGACCAGAACCCCTTTCGGCCCTTTATGCTACAAGATGGTGTCTTCCATTCAGAAAATATTGTTCGCAGCATTTTGAAAGGAAACATAAACAGCCGTTCTCCTAGTGAGTCTCACATTGTTACATTTAGGAAGAATGTTGAAGAGTAGTATGTGGAAAATCTGAAGCCATTTTTCTACAAACTCTCAATCAGCCTTGGATGGAAAAAAAAATCCAGAAGAATGTACAAACTGAAAACCAATTTTTGTCTGTATAGCATCAACAGCAACGCTTGAGTCAGCTTTGTGTCAAGCCGCCATTTTCATTCAATCAATAGCGTCCCCCTGCACACATTCAGGGACCTGGTCGTGTCTTCAGATGAAACGGATTGTAGGACAAGAAGCAGAAAAGAAAAGGAAAAAAGATCCGCCGGACCTCGGGAGCCGGCCGCCTATGTCATGTGCGACCTTTGGCCACACCAGGGCAATAGTGAAGCTGCAGCAGGTGCAAATAAGCTTCAGACAATCTTACAAGCACTGCTCAGAACTCTCAACTATGGCACTCAACATCCAGGACTTGCCATTCGGATCTTGGCGCCTTGTGCTGGTTCCGACCTATTCACACATCGGTCCACTACTGACATCACCTCATAAGCCAACGGGGCACCCCACGCCGACTTTCGGCGCAGCATTGTAGGATGGCCACACCAGTGCGGCAACTTGCTGAACACCACCTCGGTGCCATCCGGATCTCGGCGCGTTCGAGTCACTGTACCGCAAGAGTGACCGGAACTCAGCTGGTCACGCCGTCTTTCGGCGCAGCATTGTAGGATGGCCACACCAGTGCGGCAACTTGCTGGACACCACCTCGGTGCCATCCGGATCTCGGCGCGTTCGAGTCACTGTACCGCAAGAGTGACCGGAACTCAACTGGACACGCCGTCTTTCGGCGCAGCATTGAAGGATGGCCACACCAGTGCGGCAATTTGCTGGACACCACCTCGGTGCCATCCAGATCTCGGCGCGTAGTGCTGCCTTCGGCCTACTGTAGCCGCAAGTGCGGACGCAACTCAGTTGGACGGCGAGTGAAACGCTAAGGGGCACTGCACTGCAGCCGAGGAGCCTCCATCTTGGGGGAGACGCACAGCCCCCACTGACTGACGCGACCTCACAGGCCAACGGGGCGCCCCACGCCGACTTTCGGCGCAGCATTGTAGGATAGCCACACCAGTGCAGCAACTTGCTGGACACTAACTCGGTGCCATCCGGATCTCGGCGCGTTGTGCTGCCTTCGGCCTATTCGCACATCGGTCCGCTACTGACGCCGCCTCACGTGCCAACGGATTTTCTACGCTTTTTGTAGCCCTATGCCGCATAACAGGTCATGTGACTTGTTTATAAAACTTTTCATTGGTTCATTTTACTTTTGGTTTCCTAAAGATGGAAGGCTTGGTCATATGACCTAAAAATAACACTTTTCATTGGTTTAGAACATTTTTTTTTCCCAAACGATGAAAGCCCCACCTTGTTTCTGGATGATTCAGACTGAAGCTGGCGTCAGCATGAGAGCACCACCATCTCGTGGCTCCGTCGTGGTCATTCCGCGAGCAATCATGGCAGCCGCTCCCCACCGGAAGCCTGCAGGAGTCGAAGGCCCCCAAGACTTTTGTAGAATCTTCACGGCTGAGGGGACGCTTTCGAGAATGGAGCCCAAGCCCTAGCAGGCAAGCGTCCGAGTTCCAAGGTGTCCCAGGGCCATTTTAGTGGACCAGGCCCAAAACTGAAGAGCCGTCCGCCATTTTAAGAGTCATGTGGCAGCCGCCTATCGCTGCACTGCAAGAGTGGGAGCAACTCAACAACATGGTGAGCGAGACGCTGTAGCCGCAAGAGCGGGCGCAACTCAGCTGGATGGCCGCCACCTGTGGATGCCCGTTCACGCCGCCTCCCCCACGCCCACCCCCCGGGCCGCCCCACGCCAATTTTCGGAGCAGCATTGTAGGATACCAAAACCAGTGCGGCAGTTTACTGGACATCACCTGGGTGCCATCAACATCTCAGCGCGTTCTGCTGCCTTGGGACTATTCGCACAACAGACCGCTACTGACGAGGCCTCCCTCCGCAACACCCTGGACGCCCCACGCTGTTTTTCTTTGCTGCATTGTAGGATCCCAAAAACCAGTGCGGCACCCAGGTGACATCACCTGGGTGCCGTCCAGAACTCAGCACGTTGTGCTGCCTTGGGACTATTCGCACAAAAGACAGCTTCTGACCATTGTTGCTTTTTTTTGTGAAAAATGTTTAAATGTTTTTACAGTTTTTGTTCCGTTCGTTATATTTAAAAGTTAATAAAGTTTTATAATCCTACTTTGTCGGAGTGTTATACATTTTTTTTAAAACGGGTGAATGGGGCCTTGAATCGGGTTATTGTCATATGTGGGCTTTGCAAGTGTACTGCTACAGGATCGGACATTTCAAACTCAAATGCACGTTCTTTTTCTTATCTTTCCGAAGCATGGAGCGCAATAGCAGGCAGAGAAAGGGTGATGCAACTGTTGAACACTGCCTGGCCTGGAAGTTGCTGGCAGTGACCCCCCCCCCCCCGCCCGCTCCTGAAAGAGGACACACACACACCGCCGCCCCGAGTACTTCACAGATCTTTAAAAGACCATGCGCTTGTTCATGAGGCTTAAATGGTTTATCACCCCTTCTAGAACCCCTGCATCGACCCTCTGATGTTTCCTGGAAAAATTACCACGTAACACAATACCAAGCCCTGTCAGCTGAAACCCCCGAGGAATCGTGGGGCATATTATAAAGGGGGTTTATCTCCGCTTTTTTGGCTTTAAAAGCCAAGAAAGCGGAGATAAAATTATCTCCCTATTACCAAGCTGTCGCTAACACCAGTTAGTGACAGCTAAAAGGAGATAGCAACCATCTTGGGCCCCGCTTTGCATGTCAGTGATATTTATCACTAATGACATGCAAAGTGGGCGTGCCAAGATATTAGCGACTGGAAACAGTCCCTAACATCGCTATCTCCTATTACCAACTTTTGGAGATATTCGCGCTAAGCGCGAATATCTCCAAAAGCTAACACCTGACCTGAGCAGTTCTTAGCCATGTTATCCAATGGGAGGTGGATAACATGGCTAAGAGCATTTGCTCGATAATGCATGAATATCGCTGACTTTTCTGCGATATTCATGCATTGCGGCCGTTTTTTATCGCATTTGCGATAAACCTTGCTAATAGCAAGGTTTATCTGCGATAAAAATCGCCGATGTGCGGCGATAATTTTTGTCTCTAAACAAGTTAGAGACAAAAATTATCGCTAGTTGTTGGTAATATGCCCCCGGGTTTTTGCTTGCAGAAATCGAGAGGCGGGAGACTAGCACTGAAATCAGTAGTCTCACGCCTGAATCGGGAGGGTTGGCATGTCTGGATTCTCTACAGCTGGGGCCATAAACTACATCCGCAGGGCTAGGTGATAGCCTGGGACCGGCCTGGCATCTAAAATGGCTGCCGTGCACGACAAAATTGTGGCATTGGAAAAAAGGCAAGATGGCGCAGACAATGTTTATCAATAAGGATTCATTTATAACAAAATATTTTATCGCACTGACAAATTGGCGGTCAACACTTCCTGATTTCCATCGAATCGAACGTTAACAGACGTCACGCAGCAAAAAAAAAAAAGCTCACGCACAGCCGCTGGAAGAGATGTATCAACATATATGAGCCTCCTCAGCCACCCTCAGAAAACATAGGGGATTAGGATACGTCTCCCGCACCCCCTTATACCTAGTAATTTAATTAAAACGAAGCACAAAATGGCAAATTCCCATTTCGCTACCAGTTTGCGGCCCAGTTCGCGGCCCGTGAAGCGCTTCTACCGTGAAAAATAATTTTTTTTTTATTTTCCCCATGGGACCCTTTAATAACCCCAACAACATTCCTAGGGGGTCAAGAGGGGTATACCTTGCCCCCTTTCATTAAATTCCCCCTTCGTTTTTCACCTCTTCTTCTCTCTCGATCCTACCGAGAGATAAGATGGCGGCCGCTCCGGACTGTTTAGAATGTTGACAGACACCGGGGAGCCAATCAGCTTCGCATCGCAAAGTTCCGTTTCGCGAAAAGTAAGCGGACCGGAGCGCAGCCCGGAGCGCTGTTACAGATATATATCTTGTTTTGAACGTTAATTTCTCAAAATCCACTGGAGCACATATATTGAGACCTAGCAAAGGCACATCGGGCTAACAGTCCCTACAATTTTGCCAAGTTTCGTGCAAATCCATTCAGCCGTTCGAGCTAAAAGTGAGGCCAAAGGCCCTATGGAAATTAACATGGGAAAAACGTGTTTTGGGACCCTCCTTTTTTCTCGGCCCCCCCTGACGAAACCCCCCCAAATTTTCAGGGGCTGCTCAGAAACAAAATGTGCCATTTTCCTGAAAATTTCAGCTGATTCCGTCCACAAACGCCAAAGTTATTAGACATAGAATTTTCAAAAGTTCCATAGACAAATAATCCTAACTATATATACCTACTGGCTATCGCCAGTAGGTAATATATATATATATATATATATATATATATATATATATATATAAATCCAAGTAGACGATCTCGAACCTCCAACCAGTGGCGAACAAAGACCAGCGAATCCCAAAGTAAGGCAAGATGGTGGCTCAGGGGTTAGAGGCGGCAGACCTGGAAGCTGAGATCGGCCCTGGACCAGGGTTCAATTCCCCGCCTCGGCGGGTCTTGGGCTACAAAATTTCCACGGACTCGACAATTCTCGCTCCGGTGCCTACTCGACTCACGGGTTCACACTCTGTGACTCTCGGAAATAGCTTGCTTAATCTCCACAACGGCCCCTCGCGGTGGGATGCCTGGCTTTCACCTTGTGGATACCCTGCCGGGGCTATCTCACAGGGGAATACCAGGACGGGTTCCCTAAGCAAGCGCTTAGATACCGGGTCGGTGATTTGCGCTATATAAATACATGTACATTTACACATTTACATTTTATTACACCAATTTTCAAAAAAGCACGCAGCGGACTGACGCATTTCAGGCGGATGCCCTTGATCACAGTGAAATGCAAATTTACAAGCCTTCTTCTTATATGTTGTGGAATACGCCATGAAAATAGACAACATACTATAGAGTAAACCTGCTTTCCCCAATGGACACCGAAAAGGTCACTTGTAATTGACGATTACTCAGTGTTGGTTCCACTTTGCTCATAATATTGTAACATATTGCTGAATAAATTCAGTAAAACAATGTATAACTGCATAAATGCAATAAGAGTGTTAAGTAAGCATGGGCGTAAAATCCGTTCCGCTCGCGAATTTTGCGGATTTTCGGTAAATTCGCAATCCGTGAACTCTCGCGAATTTGCCGAAAATCCGCAAATTCGCGCGCGGCGGATTTTTTTGCTTGGTGATACAATATTGCTGTGCGCGGCGTCCACTTACTGTCATTCAGCGTTTGCCGAGTTGTTTTTCTCGATATTTTGCGAGTGCTGCGCCATTTTGGATCTTGCTGCGGGATCCCGCGGGAGTTTGGCGACCGCGATTTCGTCATTGCGGCTTGCCACCTTGCACAGCGAGAGTTTGTCAAAGCGAGTACGCCGTGATCACGTATCGCGGGAGTTAGCAAATGCGAACACGTAGATGCGGCGGGCAGCAACAATTTCGCACTCGCGAAATTACGAAATTTGCAATTCTGCACAAGAAATCCACCAGCAAGCAGCATAAACCTTCTGAAAATTATGATTTTTATCAGAATAACTCCTCAGGTTGACATTTGCCTGCACTTTTTTTTGGAAGGAGTCCATTTTAAGGGGGGGGTGGGAGGAAGGAAGTGCCCCACAGTCTCCAACTTACTGTTCCTGTCCAGCAGGCTCCTCCCAGTGCTTTCTTCCTTCATGTGCTGGTCACTTTCCTTCGGATCTTGACCAGAAAGGATTACTTTTTGTGGATGCTGCTGGATATTTGGATTTGAGGCATTTTTGACTTTCTTTGGATCACTTTTGGATTAGAAATTTCACAAGTAAGTTTGTTTGGGGCATTACAGTTGCTGCAACTACAATTTTGGAATTTTCGATTTTTGGGCTGTTGTTGGGGCCTTTTGCCCAGTGGTAGTGAGTAGTGCATGGACTGAGTCTTTCTGTGGGGTCTCTTTAATGTAAACATCATGGAGGGCATGGATGGCATTGGATTGTGCTGATTTTTGTGTGTTTTTCGATTTTTGTGGCTGCTGTTGGGGCCTTTTGCCCAGGGCTAGTGAGTGGTGCATGGACTGAGTCTTTCAGTGGGGTCTCTTTAATGTAAACATCATGGAGGGCATGGAGGCATTGGATTGTGCTGACTTTTGTATATTTTTCGATTTTTTGGGGTGTTGATGGGGACTGGCCATGTGGGTGGTGGCCATTTTGAGTGCTGGTACAGGCAGGCCCTGGCCATGTGCCTGGGGGCAAGGCGCCATTTTGAATGCAGGCAGTGTTCTCAGGCCTGCACCCATTTTGCCTAGCTTTCATCCATTATGCCCAGGGGTAGTGAGTGGTGCATGGGCCTAGTCTTTCTGTGGGGTGTCTTGAATTTAAACTTCATTGAGGGCATGAATGGCATGGGATTGTGCTGATTTTTGTGTGTTTTTCGATTTTTTTGGCTGCTGTTGGGGCCTTTTGCCCAGGGCTAGTGAGTGGTGCATGGACTGAGTCTTTCTGTGGGGTCTCTTTAATGTAGACATCATGGATGGCATGGGATTGTGCTGATTTTTGTGTGTTCTTCGATTTTTTTGGCTGCTGTTGGGGATTGGCCATGTGGGTGGGGGCCATTTTGAGTGCTGGTACAGACAGGCCCTGGCCATGTGCTGGGGGCAAGGGGCCATTTTGAAGGCAGGCAGTGTTCTCAGACCTGCACCCATTTTGCCTAGCTTTCATCCTATATGCCCAGTGGTAGTGAGTGGTGCATGGGCCTAGTCTTTGGGTGGGGTGTCTTGAATTTAAACATCATTGAGGGCATGGATGGCATGGGATTGTGCTGATTTTTCTGTGTTTTTTTATTTCTTTGGCTGCTGTTGGGGCCTTTTGCCCAGTGCTAGTGAGTGGTGCATGGGCCTAGTCTTTCTGTGGTGTGTCTTGAATTTAAACATCATTGAGGGCATGGATGGCATGGGATTGTGCTGATTTTTATGTGTTTTTCGTGTTTTTGGGGTGTATAACTGAACTGATGTTCCTCTGTCTTCCATTGCTTTTAGGTGCACAAGACTCAAGAGAACCACCAGTGCCAGGAAGAAGTCCTGCAGCGGTATGTGTGTGCAGCATAACGTCACGCGACATCACGTCTGGCCACAGACAACTCTGCAACTTGTGCAACTGCAGCCTGCTGTTCTGATCTCTGAAGAAGATGGCCCCAAAAAAAGTTCCCCGTAGCTCCTCTAGCAGGAAAGTTGCCAGTAAGGAGCCGAAGAAGCAAGTTACCATGGAGACTGGTGTGCTGCCCGCCACATTTTTTGGGAATAAAAAAAAAAGGACGCCTGTAGCAGCAGCGGGATCTGCTGGGGACCAAGCAGGGAGCAGCAACCCCGCTCTATTGGGCTCAGTGCCACCACCACCACGCCAACTTAAGTCCAAGCCCTTGAGTGCTGCAGAGGCAGCCAGTCTACTTGTTCAATCACCATCGACCAGTGATGTTGGCTCATCGCAATAAAGTAGCAGCAATGTCCCTCAATCAACACAGGTTGTTGTAACTCATCTGATGAGTGTTGAACAACCACAGCCGCAACAACAACCACATGTGCAAGTACAAGCCCAAGTACATGTGGAAGGAGAGGCAGCGCAAGGAGATGCGCAAGCAGAGGGGCATGGAGGGGCACAAGTGCCCAGAACAGGTTTTCCTCCCGAAGTAGGGGCACATCAGTAAATCGACATTCAAGCCGAGGTATCATTTGAGGAAGCCACTCCTCCTCATGATCATTCATTGTCTTCCACATCCCTAGCAAGAAAAAGATCAAGGATGGTGTCTACATCTTCTTCAAGCCCACCTCCTTCTGATGATACGGATCAAACTTGGGAACCACCACTGCCGTCTGAGAGTGAGGCACACCATGATCTGACAAAGGTAGCTAAGCGTAAAAGGAAAGTCCCCGAAACTCTCATAGTTATGGAGTGTGATGCTGACGCTGAACAAGAAGTGGCGTATAATCCTGCTGATGAAGACTCTCACAACGACGATGCAGTCATCATAGACGTCACTCCAGCCTCAGCGGGCATGCAGCAAACAGACATTTTGACCCTAGCCCGAAAAGCTGCTGAGCGTGATGATGTTGTCAACGATGAGGCAATGGGAACACCCCCATCATTGGAGTTAACTAGTACACCACCACCTACCGCTTCCATATTCCTTTCTCGCCAGAAGGGACCTCCATCCACCTCGACCTCAATTAGTGGTGGTGCAAGTGCACAACGTAGTAAAGTTCGGCAACACACTTCCTCCACTTCATCTGGCATTAGCAGCATGACCACCACCAGTATCGCCTCCTCCGCCACCACAGACATTTCAAGTCCGCAGTTTGGGACTTCTTTAGTGCTTGCCCAAAAAGGGTAAACATAGCCATTTGTAGCATTTGTAAGCTTGCTGTTAGTCGTGGTAAGTTTGGTACCAACTATGGTACCGGAGGCCAGAGAGGTCCTCTTCAGAGACAGCACACTGTCCAATGGCTTGCGCACCTAAAGGAGATCAAGGAAGCCCGAATTGGAAGTCAACAAACTGTACACATTGATGTTTCATCTGATGATGACGAGGAGGAAGAAGCGTCAAACACTTCACTTACACCCATTACCCCTGTCAGGAGCACACCCCCTGTGAGCCACGCTAAGAGTGTGGGAGAGAATGAGACACCAATGCGAAAAAGTTTATCATCGAGCGTAACTGGGTCGAAGAAGTCATCATCATCCCGTAAAATGGTCCACCCCACCATTAGAACCATGTTGTTTTCAGAAGCGCCATTTGATCGCAACCACCCACTGACGCGTCTGTATAACACTAAGCTGGCTAAAATGCTAGCTCTGAACCTTCTCCCTTTTGCTTTTGTGGAAGGGGTTGGTTTTCTAGAATTAGTGGCAATGCTCAGCCCTAAATGGAAGGTTCCTAGCCGGTTCTATTTTGCCAGAGTTGCGGTTCCAGCACTACATGAAGATGTGCTGGAGTTGATTGGGGCAGCTTTGCAGAAGAGTGCTGTTCACACTATACATCTGACAACAGACATGTGGACCAGTGGCGCAGGCACTGATTACATGTGCATCACTGCACACTGGCTCTCTTTTTCAGGGGTTAAAGCAAAGCTAAACGCAGGTGTTGACCCGGACAACGTTTCAAAAGCTGCTCGGAAACATGCAACACTTGCCATGTTTGGCATAGAGACAAGCCATACAGGAGAAAACATTTTGAAGGAGATTAACACAAAGGTCTTTCAATGGCTGTCCCCCAATAAACGCATGATTGGTTATGTTTTCACGGATAATGGCGCCAATGTAGTTAAGGCCATGGATCTGGGTAAACATTTCAGAGTGCCGTGTTTGGCGCACTGTATAAACCTGGTTGTTAAAAAATTCTTGAGTGAAGAAAGTCCAGTGTGCGAGTTAGTGACCACCTGCCGAAGAATGTGCAACCATTTCAGCCATTCTTTTAAGGCCCGGAAGCCTCTGAGGGGCCTGCTACATGAACGTCGAATGCCAGTGAAAGCATTCATCCAGGAGGTGCCAACATGTTGGAACTCAACCTTCTACATGCTTGAGCGTCTGTATGAGCAGTATACGGTACTCGATCAGTATTTCTTAACACTGGGTACAGCTCTGAAGGACCTGAGGCTAGATGCGGCGCAATGGAAGCTAGTTAAAAGCCCGACAGACATGCTTCGTCCTTTTGAGGTCTTCACGCATGCAGTCAGCAGGGAGGACTGTAATTTGGGAAAGCTATCCCATTGTTGCGCATGGTACAGCACCAACTGAAGGCGGTGTCTTCTATGTTTGAAAAAGATGAAGAAAAGCAAGAAGCTTTTGTTTTGGCGGAGAAATTATAACAGCGGCTACTTGGCGATGAACGTCTTCAAATGATCCACTCGGAACAGCATTACATTTGTGCTTCTATTCTGGATCCACGCTACAAAAAGGCACTGGCAGGCAGAGCATTCTTTCCTTTTGGTGACGCAGAAGTTTCAAAGTACAAACATTGGCTAGCTCTGTCATCCATGAGGTTTGAAAGAGAACGGCAGACAATTGAAGGAAAAGGCAGTACATCAGCATCAGCAGGCCATCCCCAGTCAAAAGAATCCACTTCTGCACCTGTAGCTGTGGCAGAAGTGACCTCTCATGAAAATGATCAAGCGAAACCGCTTGCCCTCTACGCACTGTTGCGATTCCAACATTGGAAGTTGCTTAATGCATGAATCTAAATATAGCAAATATTTAACATATAATGCATAAAGACACTTCAAACTTTTTAATTTTCAAATTTGTATTTTTACTGACATATCGGTTATATCAGGCATGATATGCGTTTGGTATAGGTAAATACCGTGAATTCATAGTTTTTTTCAAAAAAATTGTTATATACATTAATGTTTACATCACATCATGATAAAGGTAATTTATCTGACAAGTTTGCCCTGCCCAATGCATTTCGGGCCACCTGGCCCTTCGTCAGGGGCGGTACCTGAAAAGACACAAAGAACAAGGTTCTATCACTTAAATGAAACAGGTTCTTCGACTGCAAAGTTCATAGATTGCCACAATATTAGTTTTTACAAACAAATAACTTTTTGCTTGAGAATTCCTATTGAATCAAATGCAACCTCTTAATTAAACTAATTGTGTGCTTCACACTCACTTGTATGAATGAGAAGGAAAAAATGGTGCAAATGAACAACCGAATTGGGCTGTGCCAGTAGAGAAAACTTGATCCGTTGCTCTGGGGAAAAGACGTACATCCTCAATCATATGGTGGAAAAAATAATGGTACAATAGCTGAACGGCACTAACGAAAGCCACAACTTACTGGGAAGACGTGAGCACTACTGCGTGATACAATCCTTATGGTTGAGATGTAGCTGATCCTAGGCTGATGGTCACAAACGCACTTTCGCCTCTACCGTCAATAACAGAAAACACGCCTGTAATGATCCTCAAAGAAACAAAAAGAGCTGACCTGAATAGACAATTATATCCAAGTGCAGGACTTATATGACGGGTCACTAACACACATGTTTACGTACTTCTAAGATCATACACCAAAATAGACGTGGAACACACCTCATTTATATTGCGGAATGCAGTGATGGTCGACGTATTCACAAGATAACTATCACAAACTGATGTCCGGAAAAACTAAAACAACAACAGAAACACCAACATTACTCTATCTGAACGCTGTCTTTCAAAAAACTACTGGGCCATATATCCATGGTTAATACCTTATGCCGCTCAAGGCGATGACTCCAATACTACGATTCTCCCTCTCTCTCTACTCGTAATCACGAACGTCCGGTACACGGGTAGATAAGAACGCCGAGCTAGGTGCGACGACCTATTTAAATGACGTAGGAATGTGCGGGAAAAAATAAAAAACGGACTACTGACATGAAAAGGGTCGCGTGAAAGAAAAACAGAGTCATGGTATTCTTATACCAAAGATACAACACACTTTCTACAAAAACTCATGAAAGTTGCTGTGAAACCAGGCATGTTGTTATGTACTTTGGATGTCAAAGCCCTATACACCTCTATCCCGCACACCGCAGGAATAGAGGCAGTGGAATGGGCTCTGCTAAAACAAGAGAACTTACCTGTCAACAAAATGTTCTTATTGGAACTTTTGCATTTCAGTCTTCACCACAGTTATTTTAAATGGGACAATGCTTACTATCTACAGAACAAGGGTACCTCAATGGGCTTTTCTGGGGCCCCAGCCTATGCTAATACCTATATGGCAAGGTTTGAAGATCAATTCTTGATAACAGACAATGACTGGATTGACAACACAGTTCTTTACTGTCGCTATATAGACGACATCTTTCTAATTTGGCAGAACTCCAAAATGTTGTTGGAACAAAAGATATCTGAGCTGAACTCACATGACGAGAATATCCAATTCACGCACAATATTGATGAGAAAGTCATTCCATTCTTGGATGTACTAGTGAAACTGGGGGATGACACTCTTGATACTGAAGTATACCACAAGGCAACAGATAAAAACACAGCCCTTTCATACAACAGTTTCTATTCAAATAACCTCATTGATAACCTGCCATATTCTCTGATGTTAAGAGCGAAAAGAATTTGTTCTCAAGAGGAGACTCTACAAACCAATCTCACCACCATCTTCACCAAGTATGTATCGAAAAAATACCCAATTACAGTATTGGAAACAGCCAAAGAAAAGACTGAAAAATCACCCAGGGAAACTTTGTTCCTCAAAAAAACTAAACAACAACAACAACGCCAGGTATTTGTTTCAAAATACTCCACCAGTTCACAAAAGATAAAAAAGAGTATCAATCGCCATTGGGAACTGCTTAGCAATGAGACTGACTTCAAAGAACTGTTTATTAACAAACCTATCTTTGCTTACAAAAGGTCTCGTAACATCAAAGAACTATTGAAATCTAATCCAGTGAAAACTACAGGGAACTACAAAGGAATGAAAAAGTGTCAAAACTGCGTACACTGTAACAACGTGATAGTATCTGACACAGTGAAACACCCACATACTGGGGAAACCATTCCCACCAGGATCAACGCAGACTGCAAATCCATGAACGTGATATACGCCATCAAATGCCCCTGCGGATTGTTGTATGTGGGCAAAACGGAAAGAAAAATTAAGACACGGATATCCGAACACAAAAGTACCATTCGCAACAAAAACATTAATAGCAGTTTGGCAGTACACTGGGACAAAAACAGACATACTATAGCCCAGATGAAATTCCAGATACTTGAAGTGGTTACCCCATCACCCGGAAAGAGCCTCACCAAAACTCTATTGCAGAGACAGATATTTTGGATAAGAAAACTGCAGACACAAGATCCCAAAGGGATCAATGTTCGAGTTGATTTAATCTGCTTTCTCTGATATTTGCACAGACGAGCACGCAGGAGGACTGTTGTTATTATTTTTTTAGGTTGCTCCCAACATTATATGATGGATTTCATTTCATGACAATGTATTATAATAATTTTTTATTTTCAATATAGACTTGTATCCATATTTCATTAGCATCTCATCCTAGCATCCTCATTTCTTACTCCACACCACACAAGTATGGCGCCTCTGTTTTTCTTTCACGCGACCCTTTTCATGTCAGTAGTCTGTTTTTTATTTTTTCCCGCACATTCCTACATCATTTAAATAGGTCGTCGCACCTAGCTCGGCGTTCTTATCTACCCGTGTACCGGACGTTCGTGATTACGAGTAGAGAGAGAGGGAGAATCGTAGTATTGGAGTCATCGCCTTGAGCAGCATAAGGTATTAACCATGGATATATGGGCCAGTAGTTTTTTGAAAGACAGCATTCAGATAGAGTAATGTTGGTGTTTCTGTTGTTGTTTTAGTTTTTCCGGACATCAGTTTGTGATAGTTATCTTGTGAATACGTCGACCATCACTGCATTCCGCAAAATAAATGAGGTGTGTTCCACGTCTATTTTGGTGTATGATCTTAGAAGTACGTAAACATGTGTGTTAGTGACCCGTCATATAATTCCTGCACTTGGATATAATTGTCTATTCAGGTCAGCTCTTTTTGTTTCTTTAAGGATCATTACAGGCGTGTTTTCCGTTATTGATGGTAGAGGCGAAAGTGCGTTTGTGACCATCAGCCTAGGATCAGCTACATCTCAACCATAAGGATTATATCACGCAGTAGTGTTCACGTCTTCCCAGTAAGTTGTGGCTTTCGTTAGTGCCGTTCAGCTATTGTACCATTATTTTTTCCACCATATGACTGAGGATGTACGTCTTTTCCCCAGAGCGACGGATCAAGTTTTCTCTACTGGCACAGTCCAATTCGGTTGTTCATTTGCACCATTTTTTCTTTCTCATTCATACAAGTGAGTGTGAAGCACACAATTAGTTTAATTAAGAGGTTGCATTTGATTCAATCGGAATTCTCAAGCAAAAAGTTATTTGTTTGTAAAAACTAATATTGTGGCAATCTATGAACTTTGCAGTCGAAGAACCTGTTTCATTTAAGTGATAGAACCTTATTCTTTGTGTCTTTTCAGGTACCGCCCCTGACGAAGGGCCAGGTGGCCCGAAATGCATTGGGCAGGGCAAACTTGTCAGATAAATTACCTTTATCATGATGTGATGTAAACATTAATGTATATAACAATTTTTTTGAAAAAAACTATGAATTCACGGTATTTACCTATACCAAACGCATATCATGCCTGATATAACCGATATGTCAGTAAAAATACAAATTTGAAAATTAAAAAGTTTGAAGTGTCTTTATGCATTATATGTTAAATATTTGTTATATTTAGATTCATGCATTAAGCAACTTCCAATGTTGGAATCGCAACAGTGCGTAGAGGGCAAGCGGTTTTGCTTGATCATTTTCATGTTTTAGTTCATTGGCGCAGTATGGACATAGCGTCTTCCTCTACAGCACGCGTAATTTATTAATGTTTATAAGTTTAGAGTTGAGTATTGATTTGTCAAAACTAAAGGAGTGCCTCTCCCATCACTAATTGTTGGTAGAAGTGACCTCTCAGCCATTAAAGACACCGGCAACCGGATCATCTGCACCAGACACAACAGTAACATTGGGTGAAGAAGAGGATTGGCTAACTAAGCTTGGGTTTGCTTCTCAAAAGGTCCCAGCAAAAAGTAAGCAAAGTGGAGGAACCGTGGGGTACCTTGAGTCGATGGTGCAGGACTATCTGAATGACTCAACAGAGGTCTATGTTAATGCTGATCCATTGGCGTATTTGCATGGGAAAAAAGAATTGTGGCCAGAGATCTCCAACCTGGCTATAAACTACTTGTCTTGCCCACTCGCAAGCGTGTCTTCTGAACGTGTTTCAGTGCTGCTGGTGGCATTGTAACTTGCAAAAGGACTCGCCTCTCGCCCAAAAATGTGGAGAGGTTAACAATGATCAAGATGAATCAGCACCTCATACCACCAGATTACAAAGTACGAGAATACACGCCGGAAGAAGACGTGGAGGACAGCAATGTAGATGAGGGAATTTCTTCTCTGTTAGGTGACCTACTCCCGCCTGAATTCGCAGAGTATGAGGACGAACTCTTATTCCCTGACACTGAGCCCTGAAAATGAGCCAATGAATCAATAACTTTCTTTTTTGTCCTCATTCACTTTTATTCCTGTGTGTCTGTCTTTCTTTGTTTTGCACAATTAATATAATTAAAACTTTAATCACCTAATCACAAAAACAAGCCCATAAGCAGAACTGTCTTCACTTATTTGCTTATTGATTTGAAGGTGCCGCAGTCTGCATTCCTCAGTTTCACAAGTTCACAAGAACATGCTCCTCTATCCTCCTCCTCCAGACTCCTATTTCCCTCAAAGCAGAGGGCTGGATTACGCCCAATGAAGAAAGACTCTGCACTTGTGGGGGTGTTCTACTTCTTTGAGGGTGAGTTGGCGGGTCTTGGGGCATAGCTGGGAAGGTCTAATACCGGATAAAACTGGTTTGGACAAAATCAGACTTGAAAAGTTTTTGCCTTTTTGCTCACTATCATGTTTTCTGGGGCCTGTGTGGGGGGCTTCCTGGTGTTTGTGGGTGGGTTTCGGGGTCTGGGAGCACTGCTGGGTATGGATACTTTTGATTGCAAGAGGTTTGAAGCAAATCCATGGTGGCAGAGGGGAGTTAGGGCCTAGCTGCAGAGTGCGCGCGGAGTGATTTTGGAAAATGCCCTTGAAATGACTACGTCCCCATTTTTGTATTTTTTCTTTTTGGCTATTTGGGGGTCTTCTACTAGTTTTCGCCTGGGTCGACGGCTCTGTTGCCATTGCTGGGAAGGTCTAATACCGGATAAAACTGGTTTGGACCAAATCCATGAGGAAAAAGTGTTTGCTTTTTCTGACATTTCGCTCAATTTAGCATTTTCGGCGGCCTGTTTGGGGGGCTTCCTGGTGTTTGTGGGTGGGTTTCGAGGTCTGGGAGCACTTCTGGGTATGGATACTTTTGATTGCAAGAGGTTTGAAGCAAATCCATGGTGGCAGAGGGGAGTTAGGGCCTAGCTGCAGAGCGCGCTCAGAGTGATTTTGGAAATTGCCCTGAAAATGACTATTTGGGGGTCTTGTACTTGTTTTTGCCTTTGTTGACGGCTCTGTGGCCATTGCTGGGAAGGTCTAATACCGGATAAAACTGGTTTGGACCAAATCGGAGGCGAAATTTTGTTTGCGTTTTTGCTGACTTGCTCGTCTTTGAGGTGCTCTTTGGGGGGGTTCCGAGTGTTTGTGGGTGGGTTTTGGGGTCTGGCAGCACTGCTGGCACAGTCTAATTTTGATTGCATTTGCTTTTCAGGAAATCCATGGTTGAAAACGGGAGTTATGGCCTAGTTGCACAGCGCGTTTGGACAGAATTGAAAGAAGGCTGAAAAATATTGTAAGTATGAGATTTTCCATTTCTGCTTTTTGGCTGTTTGGGGGTGTTGTGCTTTTTTGCGGGTGGGTTGGCGGGTCTTGGGGCATTGCTGGGAAGGTCTAATACCGGATAAAACTGGTTTGGAGAAAATCCATGCGGAAAAGCCTTTTGGCACTTTTTGTAACTTAGGGTTCGTTAGGGTTAGCACTAGCAGCAGGATTGCATGTGTTTCGGGGTGTTCTAGATTTTTGCAACTGAGTTCTGGGGTCTTAGAGCACTCGTGGGAATGTGTAATTTTGGTTGCAAGTGATTTGAAGAAAATCCATGGTGGGAAAGGGGGGATTTGGCATAGTTAAAGAAAGCGTTTGCCACTATTCTTAACTTAGGGCTCGTTAGGGTTAGCAGTATTTGTATTGCATGTGTTTGGACGGGGGCTGTTTGTGGGGGGGTTTGCGTGTCTTGGAGCGATGCTGGGTATGGATACTTTTGCTTGCTTGCAAGTGGTTTGAATACAATCCACGGTGGGTAAGGGGATTTGGGCCTACTTTTACTTTCAAAGTACGTTTTGTCACCAGTTTTCTACTAGTCCTCGTTTTTTGAGATCTGATTGGGGGTCTTCTACATTTTTGCGACTGGCTTTAGTAAGGGTCTGGGTGGGAGCACTGCTGGGAAGGTCTAATTTTGTTCTAAAACACAGTTTGCAGTACACCTAGTTTGAGGGGAAAGATCCGCTAAATTAATTTGCCCATACTTATTTATCCTTTGAAAGGAGACTCAGACAGAGTACGCACTTTCAAAAATATTGTACTGTCTATTAGGAAACTCAAAGTGTGACTTTTTCCACTACACAGCGTACATACCTTATTTTTATTTGTCAGTGGTGTTCTACTACCACTTCCTGTTTTTCCATCAATAATTACAGGCCGGGTTTCAGTCTGTGCAATGGAAAAAAATGTATGAAGTCAGGCTTCACATTAGCAGGCCGCAATTTAGCATCCGCCAGGCAGGCAGTGGACACGGTGTCTTCTGGTCACCAACATTGATGGACGGAGCGTCAGCTGGAATGGAGGAGTCCCGCTAATAAGAGGAATGGTTTGATGCATGCAATTTACCAAATTCAACAGGGCAACCACAACAACATACAGATACAATATCCGTTCTTTTCTATTTATCTTTAAAGTAATGTTATTGCTGTGAACTTCTATGAGTGTGACCCTGCATTTCTTGGATCTTTGCTTTTAAATTCATCCCTACAGCTATTCTATAGGTTTTACTTCTGCTATTTTTTAAACCTAATTTAATGTAAGAAGTGTTTCTCTGAGTGCAGAGATAGGCAAGTGATAACGCTGCAGCCCTGTACTGTCGCATTCTGTCATTCACGGTTGTCGAAAGTACTACTTACTTTTCAGTAACCATGCATGCAGTAGTGCATGCACTTCCTTTATGTCACTTAAAAGATTCATGGTTAGCTTTGTACCCAAAGATTTCTTTATCTTCCATTAGTATTTGTCCATGCTGTGCTTTTTTTTCTTCTCTCAACAAAACTTTCCCAAAATCCCCCATTCCCATCCATTTTCCAAACCCTAACCCTCTTCCCCCGGGCTGTGTGGTTTTGATTGATGTGTGACTAAATGACAGCAATAATTCCACACACTTGCTGGGGAGGATAAGGTCATAGCAACAGGCTGGTGAAGGAATCTGCGGATATATTCAATTCTTACTCAGCTTGACACTCAATCACTATTTGCAGCGGAAAGCAGATTTTCATGTGCGCCATCAACTTGATAGGTCATCAAGATTAGAACATCCTCCTCCTAGACGTGGCAAATTATTATGCTGCTGTGTCCTTCACCTTCTGTACTATTTCTTGTAGTAGTAGCCAATGTCAAAGAAATTCAACGCAAGTACTAGTTATACTTTCAATACTTTACCATTTGTTAGGCTACATTGTGGCACTGTTCTAGTGTACTGTCACCTGCTATATTCTCTATTGTACCGTTCTAATGCTACGGTAAGGACAAACAAGGTTTCATTTTCTTTTTTTTTCAGATGCTGCAACTGCCACTGTGTAACACCACTAGTATGAACGCAATGATGACATTTCATCCGCCCAGGATTGCCAGCCTTAATCGCCATTTGCCGTGCAGCCAGCCCTGTGCCTAGCCCTATTTCCAAACACAAATTACAGGTAAGATAAGCGTTTGGGGGGAGGAAGTATAATGGAGTATTAGGAGAGACAAGAGACTGACGCTAGTACTAGTAAAGTCATAGGACTATTGAATTCACTTACCCTGTGAGAGGCACTTAGTTTTGAAAACATTTGGGCAATTAATTACACAACTTGAATCAAGATGCCACTTAAGTTTCACGAAAACAAAGTTACTGTTAAACCCCCACCCACCAGCCTCAAAAGCAGTAAAAAAACACGTATGCTAAGATAAAGTTTAAAGTATATTTATATCCTTGACAAAAATAATCTCCCACAAGACCCAACCCACCCCCACTCCCTAACCCCAACGAATGTCCAGGAGAAGTCCAAAAAAGTGGAAAAACCCAACTCCCAATTCCCACCCCCCAGAAGTCTTTAAAAAAGGGGCAAGGGACAGTCTCCTCCTACTGCTGGCTGCTGCTGTTGACTTTCCGGGCCAGGTTGGAATGCTCCTGCGGAGGGTCTCGATCAGGGTTTTCGTGTTGAGCAGCTCCTGCTCGAGGTAGGAAACCCTCAGGGAAAGGCAGTGCATCCGTTTTTTGCAACTGCTGGCGGGGGCAGCTGATTACTTTGCTGCTCGGCGGTGGCGGGTGGCTGCGGCACCGGTACCCCGGCTCTGTACCGCTGGAGACCTGCTGCGCTGACTGGGTGACCCAGGAAGCGCGGAGGAGGATGCAGCTGTGCTGGTAGATGTTGTTGTAGACTGCGTGTCCCCCTCCTCCTGGGCCACCAGCCGCCGATATTCAGCGACAGTGGCCTCCAGCCTCCATTGCCAGGCCCGTCTAGCCAGCTCCTTCCGGGTTGGTTTGGAAGGAGCATCTATATGAAGAAAGAAAGACATAGTCTGTAGCCAATGCTCTTTAAGATTAACACAAAATGATTCAGCAGAAAGTTGTGTCACAGTAGAACTAGCAATTTGCAAGTGCAGTACATAAATATTGTGGCCAGTATCTATCTAACCTCCCACTTCTTCACCCTTGCTCTAACATTAGTGGGAGTTTAAGGAATCAATTCTATGAGCACTATGGACTCACTCCATTGGAGTCGACTATGACAGTACACCAGTCTTATTCTTCTTCTTCTCTCTTGTTTAGCAAAATTAGTATGTTAACTTCTGCAAGCCGGCATAATGCCAGCGCAGTCAACTTGCACCCGAGAAAAACAGACACCCGCCATGATGAGTGAGACAGACTTGCGTTACTGTACCAGTGCAGTACATGCAGGTGGTGATGCTCTTACTTTTCTATTACGAGTGGCACTGAGAATACTCTGTTACAAGGGCTACTGCTTAATTAATTTAACTTTCACCCTACAGTGCCAATGAATACTAGAAAAGGAAAATGAAGAAGATAAATAATCTGATTATCTATCACTGCACATGGTATGTATTTGCGTACATATGGAATGACTTTAGGTGCTTTGCTTTTTATTGAGTGAACAGTGATACATCCACACATGAATGACCGAGTTCTACTAAACTTATTAACAGAGGTAGTGAGTGGCCATCGTAATAGCCGGATATATGCTGTGCTTGCAAAACAAACTACTGCTACTATTCATGGTAGTATTCGGACAAAATTACAACTTCTTTTCCTTGCCTTTCCTACACTGGGACGGACGTGCGGGTGCGGTGTTACATGCTCTTCAAAGTAACACTTAGTTCATCCAGTGACTGTCTACTCTCTCTAGATACACATATGCTATCTAAGAGTCAGATAGTACCATGATCCAGGCATCCATCCATTCAAACTATGGGGCAGATTAGGATTGCGGATTTCCCGCATCCTCCGGGCCGGCGGAATCCACCGCCGCCCTGGAGGATGTGGGAAATCCGCAGCGGACTGAAAAAGACCCCCCCACCAGATTAGGATGGCTGGGAGATCGTTTTTCAGTCCGCAGCTTTTCCGCCGCGGTCGCCTCCCGTTCGCGGCGGAAAAGCACTAACATGGGTGGCGGTGTCTATCAGACACCGCCAGCCATATTAGGATGTCTGGAGGAACATGCCTTTACACTGCGGCATTTCCGACGTGCAAAGGCATACGGATTTTTGTTTGGGGGCCCGTTGCGGGCCACCAGAGGTGAAGGGGGTGTGGGGGGTGCACATGGGGGGTACCATTTGCCTGCACAAAGTGGCAGGCACCGCGCGGTGCCTGCCGCTTTGTGCATGCAAATGCACAACTTACATTTTTATCATTGCGGCGGGTGCTGCTTCAAGCAGCAATGATAAAAGTACAGGATGCTAATTACCACGGAGGGACCGCCGCTGACTCAGGTCCGTCCGCCATCATAATAGACCCCTAAATGTCAATCATTCTTCTTCATGTCTCTCATCTGGACAAACCTTACATTTTCTCATGGGGAGCAGCACACTATGCAGTCTGCAATCTCAATAAGTAAGGAATGTAAGAGCTTACCATTGCCCGCCACTACCGTGGCAACCCGGCACAGCAGTTTGGTCCAGCACTTCCACCCCCTCCTCCCCAGAGCATTCCTCCTCCACCTCCGCGCTGGGCCCAGCACCAGATGTTCCACCTACAAAGTACATTTAAGAATGTTAGATGTCATAGACATACACCACTCACTAGTATTTTGTCTAGGAATGAAGAAATGTAAATACAGAAACCAATCTAATAATTTGTGACTGTCTACTCTAAAGTAAAAATGTCCCTTTTTCCAGGGAAGGGTGTTGTCTTGCTGCACTTTTTGGCACAACTGATGAATGCTTGCTGTTAGACCTGTCTGGCCCTTTGCGTAGTCCCTCCAATTTATTATTTATTTTGTCCCCTTTTTGCCCCTCAGGCCTTTGTATTTTTTGTGTCCACTAGGTTTTTATGGTGTTGGCCTGGGGGATAGGTGCTCTTTTGACCTCCTAGTTTTTCACCTCAGGCCTAGGTGCCTTTCCTGACAGGAATTAATCCAGATCTACAAAATGGTGGCTTCTAACTGCCACAACTGTCACACCTGAGATCTGTCCCATAGGATAGCATAGGGCATTCCAGAACCTTCTGGTCCCTTCTGGACCTCTGAGGGTCAGCCTATAAAAGGCGGAATGCTGGGCAACCATTTTGTCTTGCCAGAGTGAGTCAGCTGGAGGGCAGGCAGTAGCATAAGGTGGGGGTAGGATAGCCAAAGGGTTGACCTCCCAAGTTAGGGACGCTTCCTTATTGATTTACCACCCATCCTTCCTTGTGGTTACTTGACTTGACCCCGCTGCGTTGGATTCCTGGAGACCCTGGGCGCCTGATCAACCCCTAGCCTAGAAGTAAGGGTTAGGTGTGGTTGAGGGTGGCTGTAGTGCTGAGGAGTACAGCCTATTGCCCAGTTGGGAAGCCTCAGTGAGACTCTGACAGAGTTTGGCCAAGAAGAGAGAAGGGTTAAGGCTTTAGGTTCGTTATTGTGACCCCTCCTCGTTTGGCTCCTTAAATCAACTAAGGACGTACTTGCCTTCAACTCCCCTCTGACATTCACCCAAGCAGAGTTTTCCCCTCATACCTAAGATGTCAGGCGGCTGGTGAGAATAGTGGCTCATCAAGGAAAAGAAGGCAGGGACTCTGCAACAAGTGGCGAGATTGAGCAGGAGAGGCTTTGGCTGAGGAGGGCATTCCCCTGATCAGCGCAGCTCTGGTGCGACCGCCACTGATCCTGGAGTTGGCGGAGCGGAAGAGGAAGAGCCGTCGGGATAGAGCGGGCTCGGGTGTGGAGACACTACACACCCGCGCATGCCCGGTTGAGCCGACTGACTTCGTGAGGCGGAGCCGACCGAGGGAAAAAGAAAACGGAAGATCAGATTCGGCTCTCAGCTGTGGTGAGCCCTTTGCCCGCGCCAGCTCTGGAGTTGAGAGTCTTGTCAGGCGAGGGAGCAAGCAGTAGTTTGCTGCACATGGAGAGATCCTCACCCCCACCCTCCCCGCGCCAGCGCTGACAGCGAGTGGCTGGTCGGGTGGGAAGAAACAAAATGAGCGCCAGAGGTTACCGGCTGAGACTTCTGTCGAGGTCTCCCTTTCTGCTCAGTGATCGGAGACTTTGGCCTCGCGGGCCCCACTGTAAGTAAGGAGTGTGTGGTGGGTGAAGACTGAGACTCAGAGTTAACGCCAAGAGGGACTGAGGAGTGGTTCCTCCCAGAAGGTCTCATTGTGTGGGAAAATTCAGACCTGGTTCTATTGGAACTTCCCTTGATACCTCATTCACTCCCCATACTGTGTCCTGGAAGGGAGTAATTGACATGATGAAGTAAACCTTGTGTTTCAGGTCCAGAGGAGAGCGGCCACAGGGCCATGATCTGGGGGGCTAGTACAATCTGTTGAAAAATTGCTAAAAGTACCTTCTGATGGGGAAAAGTGCTAAGTCCTCATAAGAGGTAAAGGTGCATATGCTATTCTAGGATAATCACTGACATCCTTCTCTGGCTGCATATATTGTTAGAAAGGTGGGGTGAGACTGGTAATGTACCTTAATGTAAATGTACTGAGCAGAATAAGATGGAGATGTAAAGTGTAATACATTACTTGGATTGAAACTGAATAAGGAGAAATGCTGGTGTACAAGTGATAAAGAAAAACAAACCTATTTTTATAAACTCAAGCCATATTTTTCCAAAATATTGGTGTAGCGTCATTCTATTGAGTGGAATTGCTTGGAGTTACTGCTGGGTGGTATGCAACCTTCGCACATGTGCCTCTATTAGCGATTGTCTTACCCTAGGCCAGCCTACCCTAGGTGACCTGACAACTTTAGGTTCCAACATTTTGGTGTCTAGCGGTGGGATGGTGACTGTGGTTGCGACTACTCTGCAGTAACTAAGTGTAATCCACTAACCTACACCTGGAGTTTTCTCCTAGCGGCCCTCCTACTTTTTACTTTTGCTTTTTCCAAATGTATTCCTGGTGGTGGGGTGGAGGTAGCTTCAGGTGGCCCTTGTAACTCTATTCTGTTTGTGTGTTTAACCTTGAATTGACTTCTGCAAAATGGAATTTGCACTGGAAGAACTGGACACTTATTCTGTGGCCCAGCTAAAAGATTTCTGCCAACAAATGGGGGTGTTTTTTAAGCGTGGTGCCAAGAAGGGTGAACTCCAGACCAGTTTGAGGGCTTGGGTGGAAGCACGAAGGGAAGGAAAGGGAAGGAAGAGGATGAAGGGACAGACCGGGACACGGTCATAGAGGTAGAGGGATTATTCCACCCTGAGGTGGAAAACCTACTCCCAGGACCAATGACCTACCCTAGGAGGGGCAGTAGTGTTTCCGGGGGAAGCTTGACCGAAGCGGAACTCACTGACAGGAGGGAAATGAGGCAACTGAAATGGGAGTTGGCCAGGCTAGAACAGGAGAGGGAAGAGCGGAGGATGGCTCATGAATTCAAACTGAAAGAGTTAGAACTCCAGGCCCTGCAACGGGGACCCTCTCCTACTCTGAATGGTGGCAGCGAATTTAGAGAACCAACCAGGGAGACCAGACCCTATTTGCCTAAGGACATAATTGCCAGCTATAGTCAGGGGGATGATATAGCCAAATGGCTGGCTGCCTATGAGGTCTCCTTAAGAGCCCATGGGATCCAGGAAAAGCACTAGGGGGGTGGGTTGTATAAGTACATGCATCCTACTGGTCGGGACACCTTGCTAGCCTTAGAACCGGAGGAGCAGCCCAACTACCCCACCATGAAGCTAGCATTGATCAGGAAGTTTGGGTTAACCCCAGAAAAGTATCGCCAGACGTTCAGGGGGAGCCACAAGTTAAGCACCCAGAACTGGGTGGACTTCCTGGATTATGCGAGGAAGGCATTGGAGGGCTGGGTACAGGGCAGTGAGGTGAAGGATTATGAGGGGTTGTATGATCTTTTTTTGAAAGAGCATCTACTCGAGAAATGTTTTCCCGAGCTGCGCTAACACCTGGTGGACAGCAAGCTGACCAACCCCCGGAAGCTTGCAGAGGAGGCGGACATCTGGGCAAGTACCCGGGTGTCCTCAAAGGAGACTGGAGGGGATTCCCAAAAGGCTGGACAGGGTGCCCCTCAGAAGAAGGAGGGGGGAGATAAAAAGCGGGAGTTCTCTAAAGGTCCCCAAAACAATTTTCAGGGAAAGGGAACAGGTTTCACCCCTAAGGCTAACCCGCCCAGAAACCCTCATCCTGGCCAAAGCCAGCAGCCAAGGGTTGTCCACTGCTTCGAGTGTGGTGGTGTTGGACATTATAAGGGAGATGTCAGATGCCCAAAGAGACCACCCCCTCCCAACGGAGGAAAAACCTCCGCGAGTAGCTAGTGTAGCGCTTGGGGAGGAGTTGCCCTTAGATAAGGGGGGTGAGTGGGCGGGTGTCACTTTAGTGTCCCTGGGAGAACGGGAGATGGTTCCTAAGATCCAGGTGCCCCCAAATACTGCTAAGTATGGGCAATGGATCACCATCAATGGCCAGAGAGGGGAGGCTCTGAGAGATACAGGAGCCAGTATGACTATGGTGAGAAGTCAACTGGTGTCTCCAGAGCAGGTGGTTCCCAATGTACTCCACCCCGCCGCGATGGCTGATGGCAGAATGGGCCACTATCCCGTGGCTGAGGTTCCCGTTGAGTGGGAAGGGGTTGCAGGTTCACTTCGAGTTGCCGTAAGCCCTGCCGTGCCAGTTGATTGTCTGCTGGGGAATGACATGGAGCACAATGCTTGGAGAGAGGTGGAATTCCAGACGCACTCTGCGATGCTGGGTACACCTGACTGGGCCTGTGTAAGCACAAGGTCTGCGACTGCCCGGAGAGGGAGTTCACCTGGGTTGGAGCCTGGAACAATGGCCCAATCCGCTGCCAAAAAGGGACAGACCCGAAGACAGGAGAAGCCTGCTTCGGCTTCCACACCCCACGTGATAGATCGGCCACCTGCGGTGGTGGACCAGGAGTCCCTGGAGGGGGAAGTAGTTTCTCTGGAGGACCTGCCCATCCCTGCTGAGTGGCATGTGGAGGGAGGGCCTACCAGAGAGGAGTTCTGTAAGGGCCAGAAGGAGTGCCCTACCCTTGAGGGACTGAGGCGACAGGCTGAAGCCCAGGCAGCAGGGGACGTTGCGGGACACTACCACATTTACTGGGAGGATGGACTCCTCTACAGTGAACCCAAGGTACCCTTACCTGGTTCATCAAGGGCCTTGGTAGTTCTGCAACGGTACCGAGCCTTTCTGCTGGAATTGGCTCATGCAATACCCTTGGCAGGACACTTAGGTCAGGACAAGACCTTTGCTCGGCTTGTCCCCCACTTTTACTGGCCTCAGATGAAAGTGGCGTCCAACACCTACTGTCGGACATGTGTATCCTGCCAGGCCAGTGGGAAAACAGGGGTGAAGCTGAAAGCTCCCCTGGAACCACTTCCTGTCGTTAGTACCCCCTTTGAGAGGGTGGGCATCGACATTGTAGGGCCATTGGATCCACCAACAACGGCTGGTCACAGGTTTATCCTGGTTCTGGTGGATCATGCCACACGGTACCCAGAGGCAATTCCTCTGAGGACTGTCACTGCACCTGTGGTGGCTAGGCCCTAATGGGGATCTTTACCCGAGTGGGTTTCCCCAAAGAAGTTGTGTCTGACAGGGGGACCAACTTTATGTCAGCGTACATGCGGGCAATGTGGAAGGTTAACCACTCCCTATCACCCCCAGTCAAATGGACTGGTCGAAAGGTTCAACAAGACCTTGAAGGGCATGATCAGAAGTCTGCCTGAAAGCCTGCGGAGGAAATGTACGTCCTCCTACCCTGTTTGCTATTTTCCTACAGGGAAGTGCCACAGAAGGGAGTGGGCTTCAGCCCCTTCGAGCTTCTGTATGGGCACCCTGTACGGGGTCCTCTCAGCCTGGTGAAGGATGGATGGGAAAAGTCTCCCAGGAAACCCCCCCAGGATGTGGTGAGCTGTGGTGAGCTACATGCTGGCCTTCAGGAGCCAAATGGCGAAGTTGTGGAAGCAAGCTTCTGACAACTTGGAGGCCAGCCAGGCAGTGATGAAGGAGTGGTATGACCACAACGCTCACCCGGTGGAGTTGGAGCCTGACCAGAAAGTGTGGGTGATGGAGTCTGGAGAGCTAAATGCCCTCCAGGATCGCTGGACAGGCCCCTTTGAGGTGTTGGAGAAGAAGGGTAAGGCCACATACCTGGTGGACCTTAAGACCCCACGACAGCCCCTGCGGGTGCTTCATGCCAACCGACTCAAACCCCACCATGAGAGGCCCGAGGTCATCTTAATGATGGTAACTGATGGGGGAGAGGAATCGGAAAGCGAACCTCTCCCAGACTTGTTCTCGTCTCAAAAAATAGGATGGGTCAGTGGAGGGAGTGATTCTCTCCCCGTCCCTAAATCCTGAACAGCGGGAGGACTGCCGCCAGATACTGGAGCAGTACTCTACGTTGTTCTCCCTTGTCCCGGGAAGGACTCACCTGTGTACCCATGATGTGGACACAGGGGACAGCCCACCAGTGAAGTCAAAGACCTACCGGCTGTCCGACAAGGTGAAGGCTAGCATCCATGGTGAGGTTGCCAAGATGCTAGAGCTAGGAGTTATAGAACCTTCCAGCAGCCCCTGGTCTAGCCCGGTGGTTCTAGTGCCCAAAGCCACTCCACCAGGCACCACCCCAGAACTGAGGTTCTGTGTGGATTACCGGGGACTGAACTCAGTTAAAAAAATCTGATGCTCATCCGATCCCTAAGGCGGATTAATTAATTGACCGGCTGGTAGCTGCCCAATATCTTAGTACCTTTGACCTCACTTCAGGGTACTGGCAGATCTCCTTGACAGTTGGAGCAAAGGAAAGGTCAGCCTTCTCCACGCCTGAGGGACATTTCCAATTTTGTGTGATGCCCATTGGGCTCAAAAATGCCCCTGCCACTTTTCAGCGGCTGGTGAATCAGGTCCTCTCCGGAATGGAGGGTTTCTCCGCTGCTTATCTGGATGACATTTCTGTCTTCAGTAGCAGTTGGGAGGACCATTTGCAACATTTGCAAGCAGTTCTCCAGGCCCTGAAACAAGCTGGATTGACAATCAAGGCCAGCAAATGTCATATTGGGCAGGGGTCGGTTGTGTACCTTGGACACTTGGAGGGTAGGGGAACAGTGCAGCCCCTTCAGGCAAAGATTGAGGCAATCATGGCCTGGGAACCCCCCAAGACCCAGACGGAGGTCTGAGCTTTCCTGGGCCTCACAGGCTACTACCGTCGCTTTGTGAAGGGGTATGGCACTATTGTAGCACCCCTCACAGAGCTTACCTCAAAGAAACAACCTCGACGGGTAGTTTGGACAGAGGCTTGTCAGCAAGCCTTTGAAAAGTTGAAGCAGGCAATGTGTGCAGCACCAGTCCTGAGGGCCCCAGACTTCTCCAAGGAGTTCATTGTCCAGACAGATGCATCAGAACATGGCATTGGGGCAGTGTTATCGCAACTGAATGAAGAGGGCCTGGATCAGCCTGTAGTTTTCCTATCCAGGAGACTGCTTCCCCGGGAACAGAAGTGGAGTGCCATTGAGAGGGAAGCTTTCGCGGTGGTGTGGGCTTTGAAGAAGCTGCGGCCATACCTGTTTGGCTCGCACTTCCTGGTTCAGAATGACCACCGCCCCCTTCGTTGGCTGATGCAGATGAAGGGGGAGAATCCCAAGTTGCTGAGATGGTCCATCTCCCTACAGGGAATGGACTTCCGGGTGGAACATTGGCCTGGAGTGGACCACGCCAATGCAGACGGTCTCTCTAGGTATTTCCGCCTTAGTGATGAGGACTCCCAAGGGGTTGGGTAGTTCTCCCCACATTCAGCTGGGGGGGGCGCGTGTTAAACCTGTCTGGCCCTTTGCGTAGTCCCTCCAATTTATTATTTATTTTGTCCCCTTTTTGCCCCTCAGGCCTTTGTATTTTTTGTGTCCACTAGGTTTTTATGGTGTTGGCCTGGGGGATAGGTGCTCTTTTGCCCTCCTAGTTTTTCACATCAGGCCTAGGTGCCTTTCCTGAGAGGAATTAATCCAGATCTACAAAATGGTGGCTTCTAACTGCCACAACTGTCACACCTGAGATCTGTCCCATAGGATAGCATAGGGCATTCCAGAACCTTCTGGTCCCTTCTGGACCTCTGAGGGTCAGCCTATAAAAGGCGGAATGCTGGGCAACCATTTTGTCTTGCCAGAGTGAGTCAGCTGGAGGGCAGGTGGTAGCATAAGGTGGGGGTAGGATAGCCAAAGGGTTGACCTCCCAAGTTAGGGACGCTTCCTTATTGATTTACCACCCATCCTTCCTTGTGGTTACTTGACTTGACCCCGCTGCGTGGGATTCCTGGAGACCCTGGGCGCCTGATCAACCCCTAGCCTAGAAGTAAGGGTTAGGTGTGGTTGAGGGTGGCTGTAGTGCTGAGGAGTACAGACTATTACCCAGTTGGGAAGCCTCAGTGAGACTCTGACAGAGTTTGGCCAAGAAGAGAGAAGGGTTAAGGCTGTAGGTTCGTTATTGTGACCCCTCCTCGTTTGGCTCCTTAAATCAACTAAGGACGTACTTGCCTTCAACTCCCCTCTGACATTCACCCAAGCGGAGTTTTCCCCTCATACCTAAGATGTCAGGCGGCTGGTGAGAATAGTGGCTCATCAAGGAAAAGAAGGCAGGGACTCTGCAACAAGTGGCGAGATCGAGCAGGAGAGGCTTTGGCTGAGGAGGGCATTTCCCTGATCAGCGCAGTTCTGGTGCGACCGCCACTGATCCTGGAGTGGGCGGAGCGGAAGAGGAAGAGCCGTCGGGATAGAGCGGGCTCGGGTGTGGAGACACTACACACCCCTGCATGCCCGGTTGAGCCGACTGACTTCGTGAGGCGGAGCCGACCGAGGGAAGAAGGAAACAGAAGATCAGATTCGGCTCTCAGCTGTGGTGAGCCCTTTGCCCGCGCCAGCTCTGGAGTTGAGAGTCTGGTTAGGCGAGGGAGCGAGCAGTAGTTCGCTGCACACGGAGAGATCTTCACCCCCACCCTCCCCGCGCCAGCGCTGACAGCGAGTGGCTGGTTGGGCGGGAAGAAACAAAACGAGCGCCAGAGGTTACCGGCTGAGACTTCTGTCGAGGTCTCCCTTTCTGCTCAGTGATCGGAGACTCTGGCCTCGCGGGCCCCACTGTAAGTAAGGAGTGTGTGGTGGGTGAAGACTGAGACTCAGAGTTAACGCCAAGAGGGACTGAGGAGCGGTTCCTCCCAGAAGGTCTCATTGTGTGGGAAAATTCAGACCTGGTTCTATTGGAACTTCCCTTGATACCCCATTCGCTCCCCATACTGTGTCCTGGAAGGGAGTAATTGACATGATGAAGTAAACCTTGTGTTTCAGGTCCAGAGGAGAGCGGCCACAGGGCCATGATCTGGGGGGCTAGTACAATCTGTTGAAAAATTGCCAAAAGTACCTTCTGATGGGGAAAAGTGCTAAGTCCTCATAAGAGGTAAAGGTGCATATGCTATTCTAGGATAATCACTGACATCCTTCTCTGGCTGCATATATTGTTAGAAAGGTGGGGTGAGACTGGTAATGTACCTTAATGTAAATGTACTGAGCAGAATAAGATGGAGATGTAAAGTGTAATACATTACTTGGATTGAAACTGAATATGGAGAAATGCTGGTGTAAAAGTGATAAAGAAAAACAAACCTATTTTTATAAACTCAAGCCATTTTTTTCCAAAATATTGGTGTAGCGTCATTCTTTTGAGTGGCATTGTTTGGAGTTACTGCTGGGTGGTATGCAACCTTCGCACATGTGCCTCTATTAGAGATTGTCTTACCCTAGGTCAGGCTACCCTAGGTGACCTGACAACTTTAGGTTCCAGCACTTGCTTTTTAACACGCACCATTTTTCTCATAACAGACAGAAGCTTCACTTCTAAGAACAAATCATTAGGACGAAGGGACCAATGATTCAGCACCAAAAGAAAAATGAAAGTTCAAACCAGGTGAGGGTTCGGCTCGCCCACAATAAATGTGTGAAATAAAAAATGACTAAGCACTTTTTTATTTTTAATCAACCGTTTATGTTTTATGACAAGCTTGATTTTAATAAATATTTTTACTTTTAATAAAGCTTCAAAACTTAAATAGACTCTGTGGTTTTTGGTCATGAGTGAAGGAACAAAAGGTTTTGTAATTTGCAAGCATGAGTCCGTGCCTCTGACACTTCTGGACTCTGACTCCGTACTCTTGTCCTGCGTTGGATAATCATCATTGGGGATCAATCATCGATGAATTCGGGAGCTAAATGACTCTGCCACACTATCTAGTCAGTAAGGAGATTGGGGGTTCTTCAAAGTCTGATATCACTGAGGTATGTGGAAAGTCTACCTGCGCCTATTATAATTGATAAACAATTCACTATTTAGTGTCCATAGTTCTGTTTGTGCAGATTTGTACCTGCAACAGTAGTAGTATGGATTGTCCTCCTATCCAAACCAAAAGTAAAGTAGTATCTTATTCTTTCTTGGTGGTCATTCACCTTTTTATTGTTGGTAATTGTCAAAGCATAAACATTTAGAAGACTTGAAAAGACATTATGGACAATCCCAGAGGACTGCACTCAGTGCATAGAGCTATTGCTGACTAGAATGGGAGTTTCGTTTTACACCTTTTGCCAAATGTGCAATCTTAGTTAGCTACACAGACAGACTAATAAGAATAATCTAGTAATACCACAGGGAGTCATAGTCGAGGCAGGATAAGAATTTAGATACAGTCTACAAGAAGATCAAAGACGATTTAGAAAAAATCGAATGAGGAACGCTAGGAAAAAATAGGTACTCTATATTAAAATTAACTTACCAGGGCCAGCAAAGGAGCCCTCACCTGCCTGATCCTGGCCTTGTTCAGCAGCAGCAGCAGCAGCCTCCACCAATGCCCTCTTGCCCCAGGGGGGAGCTTATGTACAACATGAAAGAAAGAAAGACCGGAAAACATGGATGATATTTGTCAACCAAATCAAACATTTCAAAAGAACAATAACAAAATATTTTGGCGAAATAGCAAATAGACAACTATTCCACGGGATATATTGACCTATCTCATGTTGTGACCTTGAGGCAAGATGGCTGCTGAGCTGTTGTAGAGGGTAGTCGCACCTACTCCCTCTCCTGACCCAAGAATGCTGACGGCGGTTTAATGGATATGCTGCTTCTTCAAGGACTAGCCAAGAATTTGGAAGGAACATACACTGATGCTGAGCCCGGAGTAGTGAAAGCAATACTGGAGTCCGTTTTTTCAGCATTTGCGATACTTGGAAAGCATTGACGGAGATTCTATATCGACCTACGGGATTCATTGAAGATGGCACATCGTTCTGGGACAATTCCGAAGGTGCCGACCTCAACTACAACTAAACGACTAACCCTCAACCCCCCAACCCCCAACAAACAACAAACAATACTGCCTCGAGAGGTCAGAAATCTAAGAAAATGGGCAAGGCTGACTTAACCGACAAAGAGAAAGAGAAGATATTCAAATCAAAAGCGGCGAAATCCACGAGCACGCCCGGGACCAGAACACAGCAGCAGCGGGGAACACAAAAGGGCGGCGGCGGCACGCAATCAAAAGAGGCCAGGGGCTCACAACAACCAAACCACTTTGCACCTAAAGATCTCAGGCAGCCTACCATGTCCGAAGTATTTGCTGGCAAAACAGCAACCGGGGGAACAACGGCATCGATCAAGACCCTGTCTGTCTCGATAAATGCTGAAGCTCCATCCGACGGCCTCGAGGACGCAAGCGCTGATGTTGCCCAGCAACAGGAGCTCCCGGAGCACACGCCTCCCGCTGAAGCGGCTCCCGAAGGTAGAGGCATGGTAACAGCAACGGCGGTGTGCAGTGGGGGATCAGAGGCGGCTCTGGAGGGCCTGGGCGACATGGAGAAATACAACAACTCGCAGATGATGGATGCCCTCTTACAGGTCGAAGAAGAATTTCTCATTGAGGGTAAGCAGAGGCAATTACAAGACGCAACCTGGGGCAGTCTGAAAAGCTTAGCAAGCCACGACTCGCAGCAGGAGCGAGGGGGAGCCAGGGGTGGGAGAGCTCGATCCCCCGAGGGGGACAAGTTTTACTCATTAAATGAAGGCTCTGACTCATCTCAATTGAGTATGCAGGGAGAGGGCAGTACTACAGAGATATCAACAGACTCTGAGGAAATTCGTACCAGCGCTTCCAAGAGCAAGGGCACGCAAAGGAAAAGAAGATTAGTAATTAGACGGGACAGGGGCGGTTCATCATTTAATGCTAACAAGAAACTACTGTGGGACTACACTGGTACCACCAGAGACTACCAAGGAAACTGTTTTGAAGAGGGAGCCACAAGGAATGAGGGTCCCTCAATGCCGGGGGTAACACTAGATGCAATGTTTAACATGCTGAAACAGATGCACGCCAAGGCTAGGACAGAGAGACGGAGGGCAAGACACAAAGAAAATTCAAGCAAGCATTAGGAAAATGAATAAAAAATATGAGGAAGTGGAGGAGAGAGTGGTTCAAGTAGAGGAAAGGACTGGCAGGCTTGAGGACGAGTTTTCAGACTGGCAGACATATAAAATGGAGCAGGAAACGGTTGTGGAAGATCTAAAATGGAAGCTAGAAGATTTTGAGAATCGCCAGAGACGCAATAATGTGAGACTACTTGGACTGGAGGAGGGGGTGGAAGGGCAGGATCCAAGAGGGTATGTGGTCAAACTGTTGAAAAGTGTATTCTCAGAGGCACAGTGGCAATGGGAGACTGAGGTTCAGAGAGCCCACAGATTCCCACTTATGCAGAAAAAGAGAAGAGGCGGTAATCAGGATACCCTGCCGAGGGCCATGCTAGTATTTCTAGGAAACTTTCTGGCGAGGCAAGAAATAATGGAAAAGGCCAGGCCCGTTAGCAGGAAAGCATATGATGGTTCCACTTTCTTCGCAAGACCTGACTTCTGTCATGTGACAGTTGAAAGGAGGTGGAAACTTAGGCAACTGATTACGCCTTTTCAGCAACAGGGTTCTGAGGCGTATTTAATGTTTCCTGCGAAACTGAAAGTCATTACGGGGGCCAAACTAGAATGTTTTTCTCAGAAATTAAGGCAGGAGAATTCCTAGCGGAAATCACGGAGAATCGTAGGGGTAGAAATAACAGAGGAACTGAGCTAGCCAAGGTAACATAGTAGCATAATAACACAGGGACCCACTCGGGGTAGGTTAATTATTCATGATTTATGGCTAGTCCCTTGAAGAAGGTTGTTTTTGTAACACGAGGAGATGGGAAAGGAGGGGGAGGCGACACTGCAACAGAGAGCAGTCACACATAGGTCATGGTTGACCTATTTGCCTGTAGTAGGGGGGGTGGGGAAGGCAGGGGAGGGGGGGAGTGAGGGGGAGGAGGGGGGTGCACGAGGGGACGGTGATGGAAGGTGGATAATTACAGCACAAAGAAAGAAGATACATGGATATATGCAGACATTACTCACACTAGTAGGAGGGCGGAAGGAATGGTTATCGAATAAGGGAAACAGCACTGAGTGCAAATGGCGTTCAAGATTGCCTCCATTAATATCTGCGGGCTAAACGAGGTAGGGAAAAGACAGAAAGTAGCAGCAATGTTAAGGTTCCTGAAACTAGATGTGATATGCCTCCAGGAGACACACATTGAGGGCAAGACTAAATACCTCCTGGAACAACTTGGGTTTGAGGTTCTGGCACATACACAGCAGGACTCCAAGACAAGAGGGGTGGCCATAATAGCGAAAAAGGGAGTAATGAGGGTGAAGAAGAAGAAGGAGGATCAGGGGGGAGATGGGTCCTGATCGAAGGAGAAACAGGTGCTGGCTGCTACACAATTGCTTCTGTGTATGGTTCGGATGAGGATGTACCTGAAGTGTTTGATTTCCTAGATATGGAATTAGCTCTATGGCCGGAACCTGTGATTTGTTGCGGGGATTTCAATGTAAATAGACTGATAGGTTTGGGTATGACGGGCGGGGGGGCTCAGGGGGATCGCAAAAGGAAATCGCGTAGGGCCATTTGTAATCTAGCACAACATAATGCACTTGTGAACGCCTGGTCAGTTAACAACCCGCCAGGGACAGGCAGCACCTTTTATTCAGCACCACATAGGATGATTGCTAGATTAGACTATTTTTTTATCTCCAGCTCCTTGGTCGCCGGTACCCAGATTGAAAGGTTTCCCCGCGTACTTTCAGATCATAACCCTCTTGTACTAACTATTCCACAGAGTACTAGGGGAGATCGTAAAGAGTACAACTGGACGTTCGAGAGAGGGTTATTAAGGGAAGAAGATTATGTTAATAAGATGAGGGTCTGGATCAGGCAGTTTTGGGAAATTAACAGAGGAACGGCTGCAGCTGGGATGGTTTGGGACGCCTTAAAAGCTCGGGTGCGTGGAGAAACATTAAGCTACACACTCCATAGGGGCAGAAATGAGAAGCTAGCATTACTCAGAAGGCTCAGAGATCTCTCAGAGCTGGAAGACCAACTGATTTGTGCTATTATTAGTCAAGAGCCCTTGGAGGAGATTTTATTAAGCATAGAGCTAAAGAGATCAGAGGCTAGCGAGAATATTGCAAGGAAAGCTGCAGGTAATTATTTAGCCAAAAGGGAAAAATGCTACGAATGTAACGAGAGAGTAGGCCACCTTCTAGCAGTTCGAATTTGACAAAACATGGCAGCCGGAGAAATAAAAGAAATTAATGATGAAAGGGGAAGGGTTGTAAATAAGGTAGAGGAGGTACGAGAAGTTTTCAGGGAATTTTACGCAAAGCTGTATGATTGTGACCTTAGGAACAGATATGATGAAATAGAGGAATACTTGTCAGGAATTCTACATATAAAGTTAAAAGATGAAGGAAAGGAGGTATTAGAGAGGCCACTGACATTGCAGGAAGTCCAAAATGCAGTACATCAGCTCCCCTCAGGGAAAGCAACAGGTCCTGACCAAATCCCAGCTGAATTCTATAAAACCTTTTGGGATATCTTGGGGATAGATATGTTGGAGACATTAAGACAAGCGCAGATGGGGGAAACTATCCCGCAGACATGGGCAAGGGCAGATATCATAGTAATTCTTAAAAAGAACAAGCCGCCCTTGGAGCCAGGATCATACAGACCTATAACACTTATGAACGCGGATACAAAGATCTACTCTAAAGCGTTAGCACAGAGGTTAAGTAAGATAATTGAGAGTCTAGTGAATACGGCACAGCACGGTTTTATTCCAGGGAAAGGTACAATGCAGCACACAAGACAAATGGTTACCATCTTGGACGCCGCGGGAGCTGCAGGAGACCCTGTCGCTGCTGTATTCTTGGATGCAGAGAAGGCCTTTGACAGGGTCTCCTGGGGCTATTTGTGGAACGTTTTGGAATGGTTTGGTTTTGGTGTAGGATTTATTAAGGCTATTCAGGCTTTATATGTGGAACCAACGGCAAGAGTAAGGATTAATAAAGGTTATACCTCTACAGTGAGAATAAGGCGTGGTATACGGCAGGGCTGTCCGGCCTCGCCGCTTCTCTTCGCGTTATACCTAGACCCCTTGTTGCGGAGGCTGCAGGAAAATATCAATATCCTCCCCGTCAAACTTCACGGGCAGGAGCATAAGATATTTGCGTACGCAGACGACGTAGCAATCATTACACCGAACCCAGGAAGAGCAATAATAGAAATAGAGCAGGAAGCAGCAAATTTTGGTATTGTGTCAGGCTACTCAATAAATAAAGGGAAGACACATATAGTACAGAACAGCTTTGTAACATATCAAGACTCAAGAGTAGCCACCGTGGCGGTATACTTAGGAATAAAAGTCACAGCCGACCTAGACAGATTGGTAGAACTGAATATGGGTCCACTGCTGGCAAAAGTGAAAGACAACACCGAAAGGATTTATAATTTACATCTAACCCTGATGGGCCGTATCAACGTAATAAAGATGGTGACCTTTCCGAAGTTCCTCTATCTTTTCAGGGCTGTCCCATTATATTTTGATCATATATGGTTTAATAAATTAGAAGGGATATTAAATAGATTTATACGGGCACAGGGGAAGACTAGAAGAGCCTATCGGCATCTCACGCTTTCTAGAGAGAAGGGGGGCTGAGGGGCACCTGATTTCAGGCTTTACTATTGGGCAGCTGCCCTGCAGTATTTTCAGGGGCTGATGGGGGGTAGTGGTCTAGGGCAAACTGAGGGTAGATTGGGATTCACTAATGTATACACTGCACTATTGGGTGAGGGGCGGAGAATGGATTCTTAAATACAATTGATTTCAGTTATTTTAAACATACACGCTTTAAGACATTAAGGGCAGCTTATATGATCTGGAAATCGATTTTAAAAAAACTGGGGCTAGGGAGGTATAATAACTACACACGGCTTTACTCAAATAGTTCATTACCGGGAGACATTTTTAGGGATTCAATAATGAGGGACTGGAATAACAAGGGGATTGTTAAGGCTGGTAATCTCCTGGATAATCAGGGAGGTATACTACAGTTTGCGGAGTTGCAAGCTAAATTTGGGTTAGACGGACGCAGCTTTTTTAAGTATTTACAAATAAGAAGTTTTTTTTTCACAAAAGAAGGGTGGCCTATTAGGTTTTGGTCAAAGTAAAATAATGGAGTATATAGAATGTTCCATCACTTGCACAATTAGGCAGCTCTATTCAGAACTCAGCGTACCTAAATGTGATGACAGGGAGAAATATGCCCTAAAATGGAGAGGAAAATTGGGGATCGATACAGAAGGCTTTCAGACATCTATTGATATGGGGCGAACTGTGCTCTGCTCAGCTACATTACAATCTCAACACTATAAGACTATATACTCACTATACCATACCCCGGCTAGAATTGCACAATGGGGTGGCACATCTGGAATAATATGTCCCCGCTGTGATTCTAATGACGCAGATATTGTACACATGTTTTCACAATGTCCACAGCTCTATTCTTTAAAAAACGCGATTGAGGAATTTCTGGAAATTTCACTAAAGATTAAGACAACGCTTACAGATGAATTAATAATTTTGGGGGTGGGGGAAGGTGTAGAGGAATTGTTAGTGGAATTAATGTTTGTCTCTGTGGCAGTTTATCGTATTTGTATAGCAAGGGCTTGGCTAGATAAGGTTCCCCCCTCGTTCCAAACATGGATTGCAAGTCTTCTTGCTACGTATAACCTTGAAAAAGCGATATATGAGAGGAAGGGGCGAAGAGCTAAGATATTAGGGCGGAAGATATGGCAACCTATAACCAGTTGGAAAAATGGCAGAGTTGGTGAAGGGCAGGCGGAGGCCGCATTGGAAAGTGTGATATAAGGCATATTAGCTCCTCATATCCCAGCTATGTGACACAGAATGTAATATTTTTATTTTTCTTAATTTTTTTTTGATTGATTTTGTAGAATAATGTGTGCTGTAACATGAACTGTATCTGTGCAGAAAATGGAAAAATGCTTAATAAAATGTTTTAAAAAAAAGATCAAAGACGATTTAGAAAAAATCGAATGAGGAACGCTAGGAAAAAATAGGTACTCTATATTAAAATTAACTTACCAGGGCCAGCATAGGAGCCCTCGCCTGCCCGATCCTGGCCTTGTTCAGCAGCAGCAGCAGCCTCCACCAATGCCCTCTTGCCCCTGGGGGGAGCTCTGATGTACAACATGAAAGAAAGAAAGACCAGAAAACGTGGATGATATTTGTCAACCAAATCAAACATTTCAAAAGAACAATAACAAAATATTTTGGCGAAATAGCAAATAGACAACTATTCCACAGGATATATTGACCTATCTCATGTGGTCTACTACAATATTAGTATTGCTTGATTTGCAGACCGTCGACTTGGAAAGTTATGTAACTCACTAAACAAACTACTAAAAAGGTTCGCCTAGAACTGGCAGGCAGCAGTCCGCAGCACGCGAAGTGACAGACAGAGTCCATTGTGATTGCAGATCAGCGACAACACTAAAAAGTTTCCTACTACATTAACCAGTCATTAAAATACTCAAACTATCAATCCACCACCACTATTTCTTCTTATTGCCAGGTGTACAAAGGAAGGACTGGACTTAAGTCTGTAGGGGCAGATTTACAAGCCCCTACAAAGCTCTTTTGCTCCATTGTTGCGTGACTTTTGTGACGCAGCGGCAGAACAAAAGAGGCGCCATGGTGCGGCTCATATTAACAACGTGACGCATAAGGGAGATACATCACGTTGTAAAGCCCTGCGCCATCAGGGGGCGTTCCGGCGCAATGGAGGGTGTTCCTGCGTGGGAACGCATCCTAAAAGTGTCTGAGGGAAATCTACAAGATTTCAATCAGTCACTTTTAGGACAATGATGCGTGACTCAAACCCTGCGCCTGCTTGAAGCAGACGTACGGCTTGATGCAGCATTGGGGAGATAGGGCACCCCAGAGCATTGCTCGAGCTGCGCCATCGTTGCGATGCAACTCCAGCAATGCGCCGCCTTTACTGCACAGATGCGTAACGCTTCGGTGACGTTTTGGGCCCATGGTGCGCCGCATTGTAAATACGGCGCACCATGGGTGGTGGTGGCATGGCGCACAATTACTGGCGCATCCCTGCTACTTTGCAGGGATGCGCCGGTAATTAAAAATCTGACCCTTAGTGTCTAGCATTACGCAGTTCTTTAAACTACACTCATACATAATTTCTCAGGCCAATGAAATGAACACAAAATCGAAAACAAATAAGCATAGTAGCAACGCTACTGAGAAGGAGAGCAGTGCACCTAAAATGCACAGAAGATTTTGAAATATAAATTACCTACAATGTAATCAGCAGCATTATTGCTCTTGGTAAAAAACAAAAATTTGCAATATAATAACACACAGAGCAGGAGAAAACAGAGTAGTGAAGAAATAGCTACTACTACTCACCAAGCCCGGGGATCTCAAGGCCGAGCAGGTCGATCAAGTTGCGTTCCTGGTCCAGGAGATCCGTCCAAAGGTGGGTGGCCTGGTTGTAGGTGCGCCTGACCCAAGAGTGTTGGTACATGGCCCGGCACACCTTCTCCCACCGCTTCCGGCTCTCCCGGATCCCGTACCCGCTAGCGATCTTGCCGCCTGCCATGATGGTCCTGGGGAGGCGGCGCTGAACATAAAAAACTAGTGCGGCCACCTCCTCCGCGCTGAAGATCTCCCGGGCTGTGACCTTCTCCCCCTCAAACGCCCGCACGGGAGCCGGGCACGGGGCGCGGGACTCTTCCCCTTCTCAGGATGCTTCCCGGCTCCCTTTACCATGGTCTGGGCAGAAAGGAAGGTAAATAATAAAGAAGAAATAGAATAGGGAAGAAGAAAAGAGAAGAGTTTAAAAAAGTAGTTTAAAATTAACCAAAAGTAGCAGAAAACACAAAAATATAGAGCTAGAAAAATAGAGGGATAGATAATAAGTAAAATAGATCAAAAAAAACTTCAAACAAGCAAAGGATGGCAGAGATTCAGAGAGGATACAGAAAGCATGCCCAGAACCATAGCAATGAATGAGAAACAAGATGGCCGCGCCCGTTCACGACCGCGTGGGTAAGTTTGCGCGAGATTTTCCTCGCGATCACACGCAAACTTGTACTAGCGAGCCGCACACTTTGCGAGATTACACATCGCGCCCGGAAACGTAAATACGTCATGCAAACAAGATGGCCGCGCCCGTGAACGTCCGTGAGGGTAACTTCGCGCCGTTGTGCTACAAGCGGCTCGTTAAAACGCACAAAACCTTGAGAACTAACACACCGCAAAAAAACAAATCGCATATTCGCACAAATTCGCGGCTTCTGAATTCGATCTCGCGCGAATTCGCGCCCCTCGAATCCTGCAAAATTGCAGAAAAACGAGTTTTGAAAAACTGAAAGCACTCAGCAGGTGCAAAAGTTCAAACTCATTATTAGTAACCATTCCCTGTAGTGCTTCCTGAGGGGCCCCTCCAGAGTTCAGTTGCCCACTTGCAACTATTCTATGACCCTGCTCTGACCCTCACAGCAGGCTCATAGAATAGCTACAAGTCGGCCACAAATTTCCTGTGGAAAAAAAATTGCACTGCAACAGAAAGCAATTTACAGATAAGGAAGCAGGTGCCAGACTGGAAGTTTAAATTCAGTGACACATTAATCAACCCCAAATTAATTCATGTCAGTTGAAGCAGGGCAGGTGTGCTTGCTTTTCACCCCCATAATCTACTGTGATGAACCAGAGGGTGGCAGTGATGTACCAGAGGGTGGCATGGGTGAACCAGAGGGTGGCAGTGGTGAAACAGAGGGTGCTGTGATGATGAACCAGACGTAGAAACAACATAGTCGTGGCCGTTGCGAGCCGACAAGTAAGTTCACAAAACCCTTGCGAACTGGCAGAAACCCTTGTGAACACAAAAAAAATAAAAAATCCGCAAATTCGCGAGAGTTTGCGAATTTTGCAGATTGCGAATTCGCGAATACGCAAATTTGCGAACCGCGAATTCGCAAAATTCGCCCATGGTAAGTGTTAAGTACAACAGACCCGGTAGGTACAGTACACAGTACATATTGTTCAAAAGGCATTGTATAAAGCAGCATGAATGATATGTGCAAAATATCGCATTATGTAAACAATTGTGCAAAATGCAAATAGAATGGCATGTGTTAAAAGTACTGTAATAAATACTTAAAAACCACACTGAAATATCAAAAATTTCTAAAAACCATTCTTTCCATTGTTGGAATGTGCAAAATGTCGCAATGTAAACCAATTATTAAATACAATGCCTCTAATTTGATCTGAGTACTGTCATGAAAAACTGAATCCGTCTGCATAATAGACATTGGGGACATCCTAAAAAGATGGCAGCCCCATAATGTTGTAGGGCCAACAAAAAATGGGGGCCTGAGCTGAAAAGGATAAATTCACAGAATGGAACCGCAAATAATAAAGGGGAAAACCTAACTTAATTGGCTCTATAGAATTGAAATGTGCCCATACAGCTGGGTTTAATAAACCAGATCTGTATAACCCCATGTGATTTAACAAAAGTGCGAATGAAAAAGTGATTTTCCAAGAATAAGATAAATGTCATGAATCATTTCGATTAGTATTATTTTAACATAGTACGTGATTGGGTACAGGAGGTACCAAACCAAGGAATAATAGAATTTCAGCATCTGCCCATATTAGACCGAACTACGCATCCCCTCATCTTTCATAGAGCCCTATAAAAAATGGTAAAGGTCCTCTGTCATATTAAGTCCATTAAGGACCTTACTATCTAGTTCCAATATCATTTTGGATTCAAGTTGACGAAGCATGTTGTCCCTGTCTCCACCTCTTCGAGGTTTGGGTACAGAGGTGAGTACAAAATAAGTGAGACACTTAAGATTATTGTCATGTGTACTTTTAAAGTGTCTTGCGACAGGGTAGGAACTGTCATTGTTGACAATTGCCCGGAGATGCTGCAATATTCTGGCATGCACCTGCAGCCTGGTGCTGCCAACATATCTCAGGCCACAGGTGCACACCAGAACATATACAGCATACTCCATCTTGCAACTGTAATTTTCCTTGATGGACAATGGAACAGCGCTGAAAGGGGTGCTGTAGTGGGTCGTATTTATGCCAAATTTGCATGCTCTGCAACTCAAGCATTTGTAAAACCCCGGCCGGGGTTTAAACCAAAATGTACTTTTGGGGAGTTCAGGAAAAGGGTTAGACACTAAGGTCTGCATGGAAGGGCCTCTGCGGAAGGTAATAACAGGATTGCTGGGGAGTTGGGATGACAGAACTCCGTCTGTCTTAAGAATAGGCCAACTCTTGGTCAGGATAGCTCTCATTTTTCTTTCCTGACAACTAAAAGATGTAATGAACCTGATGTTGCAGTTAGATGAATCTGTGTTACTGTTAGGGATAGAGGATTTTGGCACAAGCAGTGATTCTCTAGATTTTTGTTTGCCATATTGAGGATTTTTTCATTTTAGCCTCTGGCCTTGAATCTGATCACTGCATCAGAGGTGCATTTGTCAAATTCCTCTTCATCATTACAGATACGTTTCGGACGAAGTAGTTCGCCATAGGGTATGTTATCTATGACGTGACGTGGATGGGAACTACTCGCATGAAGCGTCGAGTTCCCAGCTGTGTCTTTTCTATGAAGGGTAGTTGACAATTTGTTATTTTTGGAGAATACCGTAACATCTAAAAAGTCTACATAGTCTTTGCTGATATTAGATGTAAACTTTAAATTTAAAGAATTGATGTTCAGGCCTGAGATAAAAGATCTAGCACTCTCATCATCACCCTCCCAAATTAAAAACACATCGTCTATATAACGAACCCATAAAACAACATGTTCTAAAAATGTTTGAAAGTGCTCCCCCATGATGACCCTCCTCTCCCACCAGCCTACGTGCAAGCACGCATAGCTGGGGGAAAAGCAGGCCTCCATGGCAACACCCCTCTTCTGTAGGTAAACATCTTTCACAAAGACAAAGTAATTGTGATGAAGACACCATGTTACAAATTCTAAAATCATTTTGTTATGGTTATAACAATGGAGAGGTCTTGTACCCAAAAAATATTCTAATGCTCTTAGACCTGCTTGGTGTCCTATGCTCGTATATATAGCTTCTATATCCAGAGTTATAAAAAGCAAATTTGTTGACCATGGAATGTCTTTGATTTTAAGCAAAAAATCGCCAGTGTCTTTGATGAAGGTAGGTAATTTAGTCACCAGTTCTTGTAGAAAATAGTCAATAAAATGCGCCAAATGTTCTGCCATACTACCAATTTCAGAAATTATTGGTCTTCCCGGAGTTGGTAGTGTACCCTTATGTACTTTAGGTATTACATAAAACCTGGGCATGATAGGTTGGTCAACATTAAGAAATTTGAATTCCTGCATTGATATCAGTCCTTCTCTTTTGTACTTGTGGAGCATCTTTCTTAGAGAATCTCTAGCATGTTCATATTGTTTTATATTAGAGATTTGGTAACAAGTGATATCTGACAACTCAATATATATTGTGCTTGTGGCCAAATCACTATGTTTCCCCCTTTGTCAGAGCTGCACACAATATTCTGATGGTCATTCTTGAGTTTTGAGATAAGGGCCCAGTATTGCTTTTCTTTGTTACTTTTTATTCTTTTTCGATGTTTGACTTGGTGATAAAGCTTTTTTAAATCAGATGTTATTACCTCATAAAAGGAATCGATGGAGTCTTTAGGCATGATTGGCATAAAACATGAAGTAGGTTTGAACGGGCTCATGCCTGCGCCAGATTGCGTGATATCTGCTTCCACAAGTTCTTGTCGTGTGGTCAGGTTGCAATCCACTTGGCTGTTGTCATTACCCATTTGTTGCAGAGTAAGCAAAGCTCTTGCATCCCGGGCTTGAAGTGCACTTATAGATGGTTCTGTAGTTGTTTCCATGTTGTTATTTAGACCATCTTTTACATTGAAAAATTTGCGTAGTTTTAATTTGCGTATATATCTAAAGATGTCTATTCTGGTGGAAGCATAATTGAAGTCTGTCAAAGGGCAGTGCGATAATCCTAGGCTGAGAAGTTGTTTTTCAGCTGCAGTTAGTGTTGTAGTTGAAAGATTGACAATAGTTTTGTCTCTTAGTTCTTTTTGTGCCAATATTGATTCCTCTTTTTGGATTTTTTGTTGTTGTTTGCATTTGTATTTTTTCCGGCGCTCTTTGCGTCTTCTGTTAATTCTGGCCCTTTTTGTTGCTGTTGTTGACGCCGATTGAGAGGGCGCAGAGTGTGAAGGCGCGCACTTACTAAAAAATCAATTTCTTCGCCCAGGTCGAGCACCATTTGTGGACCTCCGGTAGTTATGTTAGTCGAACTGCTTTCATCAGAGTATGTGCTGCTGTTGACTGAGTCAGTATCGCTAACTCCAGGGGCAGCTTCTGCCTGAGCATTTTGGTGATTACCCGCTAAGGTTGATGGTACATTTGCAGGAGCTTGTTTCTGACTCATTTTCATTTGTTTGGCACTTTCAAATTTGCACGCGAATGTGTAGATTCTTCCTTGCTCGTAATCATTCTTATCGCGAGCAAACTTGTAGGCCTTACGCGCTTTGATTTTCTCTTCATGTTGGACTAATCGTTCCTGTATTGCTTTTTTGGAAGATGCTATCATATAATTTTGGTTCAAATTTTTGCAAATCTGTGTAGATTTCTTCTAATCCCTTGAGCAATTCCAACCGATCAATCTCCGCGTATTCTATGAGTAACTTTACCAAATTGGCTGATGCATCCAAATTGCTTTGGCCCCATCTTTTTTAACATTTCGGGGTGAGGTTTTTCGTAGCTTGGTGCCAGAAGAATTTGCAAGCCTCGAGGGACTCGACCCTCCGCTATGTACATTGACAGGGATTTATGTTCCCACCATTTGGTACACTTGCTACGCATACACTTTTCCAAGCGTTTTAAAAGATTTTTTATTTGAGCTTCATTTGTTGAGGCAACCGCCTGTACGCCCGTTTTGAAATCAGACCAGAACAAATGAAAAAAAAGCAAACAAACCACACAAATATGCCTGTTATAATGCAGTCAATTAAAAATATTGTGTGCTTCCTTCATGTACTGCTTAAAACCCGATTTATGAATTGGAGACCACAGTACTCATTAGTAATTTAAAGAATATTGATCTTTAAATATAATGCAATGATATAATTTGCATGTCATAAGTGATGTAATTTGTGTGTCACTATAACCTTTGTTTGTACATTTGTGGTTTGTTTCGGTCATATTCTAAAGTGGCCCAGTGTTCAATCCTCTCACCTGCAATTCAAGGCCCTGTGCCCAACACTCTGCAGTCACCAACTCATGCTGTGCACAGCTTTTGCCATATGCGGCAGGGTTGGGCCATAGGGTCTGGCCTCAGCAGGTGGCGAACTCCCAGTGTGCACAACATCTGGCCTTGGAAAACAAGGGCTGGCGACTTGGGCCCGTGCCCATTCTTCCCCAGGCATCCCTCTGCAGGTACCCAACCACTACTGTGAACAAAGTTTGTCTAACTAAAGCTTTACTATTGTAAAACTAGGAAGCTGTTAGAGACTGAAAATTTGGGTAAGGTGTGTAAACAAGTGTGGAAAGGGGATGCTGTCCTTATGCAGACATCTCCCCCTTTAACTGTTATTAGCTCCTTTAAAAATACATTATGCCTTAAAACCCATACCACACCTCACATTTTTATCCCACTGGTTTCTTGCCTTCATTAACATCTCAATGTTCATTTACTTCAGCCTGTACCTCAGGAAAGGTTTTAAATTTAGCAGTTTCTGTTCCAGCAGAATGGCATTCAGGAATGCCTCACTTTTGTCTTGCATACAACATGTAATCCCTCTAGTTGTTTGTTAGAATCTGCGATGAAGCTGCAGATGATTATTAGGGGATTAACTGACAAACTGCTGCTGGTTTTGGAAGTACATGTTTCAAATTGCATGTTAAAATATTTTTCCGATATGGGTGAGGAATATATTTGAGAACTCATAGAACATGTGTCATAATTTTAGCTTTCTATATCACTAGCCATTATTTCTATGACATTTACTGAAGTATCCTCTGTAGGAAATGCTTTCAGTTTTACAGCATTCATTCCATCAAGATATCATTCAGGTGAGCCTCACTTCAGTCACAAATACAGAAGGTTTTGTCTTTAGTTTGTGATTGGAAATTTGTGGCGATGCTGCTCACATGCTGCTGTTGGTGTTGGAATTACATTTCACGAAGCATACCAGACTTTTTTCTGACATTGTTGGGGAAGATATTTGAAAATGGTGATCCTTAATATGTTATGCATAGAGAATCGATATTTCATTCAAAATACAGAGACTAGCATTATGCATGAACTTATGAATGCTAACCCTTTCAGCAGCTCCTTTAAAAACCACAAGCTACCATAGAAACCATTCTAGAATTAGAATTAAACAGAGCATATAAGTCCAATGCCTAGGGGTCTATTACGATGGCGGGCTGACATCTTCCCAGGAAATGGGACCGCCCGCTAAGGGTGCGGCGGTCCTGCATGGGCTGCAGAGTGCAGCTCAAGTAGAAAGAGGAAGAAACATGGAGAAATAAAGATATTTCTCCTTGTTACACCTCACCTGTGTAGGCAAAGCATTTTGATGCATTCCCAGGTCTACCACGAATGGTAAATCTGGGAATGCTGCGAAATCCATAGGTGGATGCAGGGGGACACCCACGCTTAAACTATGGAATGCCTGCCTTTGCGATTTGCACTGCCATGCAATCCACTAGATGTATCAAGCCATGCAGGGCCACGCAAAGTGGTCTTGCCTGTCTTGATAAATCTCATTTAGGTTGTGCGTCACTCTTAAACCGCAAAGGGAGAAGCAAAGCCTTGAGAAAGCTGGCCCTATATTTTTCATGAAACCAATTCTCTATGCACAGCACTTTGAGAATCGCAATTTCATTACAATACCAGAGGTTAGAATTATGCATTTTTAAAGCCTTTTAAGACAACATTTGACACATGTTCCACCAGCCTGAAATAGTGCCTCACAAAATTACTAGCACTAGACCAATCAGCTGCTTTCAGAATATCCTTAATCCGTTCTCCTGACTATTCTACCTTAAACATCATGGCCCCTCCCACTGAATGTATCCCAACCCTTCGCACATTCATGCCTTCTTCTTCCATGACGTTTTATACCCATTTTGCAAATGTTGCAGATGATACTACTCTAGATGGCTTTAAATAGAGTTCACTGTCAAAATATAAAATATAGATGTTAAAAATATTGAAAAAATATAGAGAATTCAAAAATATCAACTGCCTATACTTAAACAGGTAAGTCCAAAAGTATCAAAATCAAAAATATAGACGTAAAAAATACTGATTTAAAAATATAAATACAATAAAATATTATATACTAAATATATTAAATATTAATATTATTTTTAACAAAATAAATTAAATTTAATATACATTTTACCTAAATATAAAAAAGAAACGTACTTTAAAAAATATAAACACACAAACATAATAGTTTATAAATATACATATATTTACTTGAACATAATTTATAAAAGTTATCTTTATTTAATTCTTAAAATTTAAATTATACCAAAATACAATATATACATATATCAATAATTTAAAATTTAAAAAAACATTCTGTAATGAATTAAAAGATGAAGCTATTACAAAAAATTAAAACGTATATTTTGCAATACAATGAATACAACAGTTAGGAAAATGTTGGATAGCGGAATAATAAAATTTGCTATTCCATCTCCAATGAATACAACAGTAAGTAAAGTGTTGGATAGCGGAGGGGTAAAAATTACTTTTCCCACTCCAAAGAGTGTAACAGTAGGGAAAGTGTTAGCTAGACGAGGGGTAAAACTTACTAAACTGACTCCAGTGAGTGCAAAAATAGGGTAAATATTGGATAACAAAGAAATACATTTACTATTCCTACTCCAATGAGTGCAACAGTAGGGAAAGTATTGGATAATTGAGGGTTACAAATTACTATTCCCTCTCCAGTGAGTGGAACAAAAGGGAAAGTGCTGGATAACGGAGGCCTAAATATTACTATTCCCACTCCAATGAGTGCAACAGTAGGGAAAGTGCTAGATAGCGGAGGGTTAAAACTTACTATTCCCACTCTACTGACTGCAACAGTAGGGAAGGTGTTGGATAGTGGAGGGGTAAACATTACTTTTCCCACTCCAGTGAGTGCATCAGTAGGGAAAGTGTTGGATAGCAGAGAAACAAAAAACACTAATAACATTTAAATAATTGAAAAAATATATATATTTAAAAAAATAAATAAACAATAATTATGATTGAATATATTTAACATATAAAAAGAACACATATTACAATATTAATTACATATAACACAAAGGTACAAATATTATATAAAATAAATTAAAAAATACACTTATAAACAACATTTATTTAAAAGGAGCAAATATGAACTAACAAATTATTTAAAACAATTAATTAAATATGCTTCCATAATTAACATAAATAATAATGAATAAAAAAACATTATTAATAAAAAAACAGTCATTGAAGTACATATTTTTTAACACTATAATATCCACAACACACACCTAAAATTAGTTACACACTTACCATAATTAATTACTAATTAGTTCATATACATTATTTAACAAATAAATAATAATTCATCAACAAAAAACAAATTACTTTCCACCCTTCCCACCATTTACACCTATAAACCGCACAACACACTCCTAAATTTAGTTACACAGTTACCAGCATGAATTACTAATTAATTAATTACAATGAATTAACAACAAATTATTAATTCATCAATTAAAAATAAATTACTTCCCACCCTTCCCACTATTTTCACATATAAACACTACAACACACACCTAAAATTAATTACACAATTACCATAACTAATTCCCAATTAATTAATTCAAATTAATTAGCAACTAATTATTAAATAATTAATAATACATTAATTTACACATTTTACTCTATAACATACTACAAATAGTATTAAATACAAATTATTCAACATTCAATTAATGTAATTTAATTAATTAAATTACTTCCCACCCTATTACCCAATAAACCCACAACCCGCTACGGAACTAAAAGTGCAACATTTCAATAAAAAAAAAAACGACAAAAGATAACCCATACATTTTATATAAATAAATTACTTTCAACCCTATTCACCGATAAACCCACCACACGCTACAGAACTAAAAATGCTAAATTCATATACATTTCTTTTAATAAATGCAAACATTTTAACACATGTAATAAACATACAAACAATTCTTATACAAAAAAATACACCAGCCACATATCAAATATATACTAAAATACACAACATTAATTGAAAAATCGATATTTTTAACAACTATATTTTTGCAAACAATATTAAACACTTCAATAATTTTTACATCAATATTACTTACATAAAATCGATATTCTTGACCATGAGAATTTGTCTGTTTATATTCCTGACCCAGGTTATGTTTGACACGCCCCCTCCTTCGAGCGGCGTGGTCCGCTTCTCTCCCTGTGCCCCTGCTGTCTTATTGCTTAGAATTGTTTGTATAGTTGTGTTTTTGACTTCTGTATCTCGTGTTTTTGCTGCCTGCGACTAGCCTTCACCTTCCCTCCTCGCTCCCCGCTTCCCGCCACCGCCGCTAACCCCACCCCTTTTTTCTTCTGTACCCTCCCCGCTCCCGCCTCCCAGCTGCTCCGCCCCCCGCGCACTTCGCCATATATGGCGACCGTGCGAACGCGCAGCGGGCGCGCCGATTGTGCGCCGAAGGCGCGCCAAAGGTAAGCCCGTCTGCGCCCGTCCGTGACCGGACCGTGCCCAGCGCCAGGACCCCTGGCCCACGAGGACCCCGACCGACCCGCCTGACGTACACCGCCGCCAACCTCAGCGCACTCAACGTCGGTCGACCCCCAGGATGCTACCAAGCCACACCACGACGCACCCACGGACCCTTCAGCTGGCACGCCTGCAAGTTCACCTGCATCCGGACCTGCCTCGCACCAGCACCCGCCAAGTCGAACACCAGCAGCACCCACCTCAAGTGCATCCTGCTCAACACCCGCTCCGTCCACAGACACGCCATCGAACTCTGGAACCTCCTCGACACCACAGCCCCAGACGTTGCCTTCCTCACGGAGACCTGGATGAACACCTCTTCAGCTCCCGACATCACGATCGCCATCCCAGAGGGCTACAAGATCACCCGGAGGGATCGCACCGCCAACCAGATGGGAGGAGGCATCGCCATCATCCACAGGAACACCATCCGTCTCACGACCAGCACCGACAACACCCTGACCACCGCCGAACACCTGCATTTCCAGATCCACACCGACCCGAAGACCACCCTCAGAGGCACCCTGATCTACCGACCTCCGGGACCACGCACCCAATTCAGCGAGGACATCGCCGACTTCGTCAGCCCGCATGCCCTCCCCTCCGCTGACTACATCCTCCTGGGGGACCTCAACTTCCACCTGGAGAACAACAACGACCGCAACACCAGCACCCTGCTCGACAACCTCGCCAATCTTGGACTCAAGCAGCTGGTGTCCACCCCCACCCACCTCGCCGGACACACACTCGACGCAGTCTTCTCATCCAGCACAGACATCGACTTCAGCCACGCCACAGAGCTTCAATGGACGGACCACAGCTGCGTCCACTTAACCTTCAAAAGAACGACGACCCACCACCACCAGCAACAGGCTGCCCGCAGAAGCTGGAACAAGATCACAGCCGACCAGCTCACCACCTCCCTGAGCCAGCACCCTCCTGCCAGCTCAGCGAACCCCAGCCAGGCCGCCGACAACCTCACAAAGTGGATCAGCAACTGCGCGGACGAGCTCACCCCGCTGAGGACCCCGCGCAGCAGACCCGGCAGCAAGAAAGCCCCATGGTTCACCAACGAACTCAAGAGCTCCAAGAAGAACTGCCGAGCCCTCGAGAAAGTCTGGAGAATGGAACCAACACCGGACAACATGACCACCTTCAAGCTTCCCACCCGGAAGCACCACCAGCTGATCCGCGCCGCCAAGAAAACTGCATTCAAGGACCGGCTGGACAACAACGCACACAACTGCAAGGAACTCTTCAACATCGTGAAAGAGCTATCCAACCCCAGCGCAGGAAACAACGACATCACCCCATAGCAAGACCTCTGCAACTCCCTCGCCTCATACTTCCACAACAAGATCGCGGACATACACAACAGCTTCAACAACCAACCAACGCACACCACGACCAAACAACCACCCCCCACCACCACCCTCCACGCCTGGACTCCGATCAGCACCGAAGACACCATCCGCACGATGAACTCCATCCACTCCGGTTTCTCCGACCGACCCCTGCCCTCACCACGTCTTCAACAAGGCCGACGCTGTCATCGCACCCCACCTGCGAGACATCATCAACACTTCCTTCGACACCGCCACCTTCCCTGAGAGCTGGAAGCACGCCGAACTCAGCGCTCTACTCAAGAAACCCACAGCGGACCCCACCGAACTCAAGAATTACCGCCCCATCTCGCTCCTCCTGTTTCCAGCCAAAGTCATCGAGAAGACCGTCAACAAGCAGCTGGCCGCCTTCCTTGAGACAAATGGATCCCTCGACCCCTCACAATCTGGCTTCCGAGCCAACCACAGCACCGAGACCGCCCTCATCGCCGCCACCGATGACATCCGAGCCCTGATGGACAACGGAGAAACAGCGGCCCTCATCCTCCTAGACCTCTCCGCGGCATTCGACACTGTCTGCCACCGCACCCTAGTACAGCGCCTCAGCAACGTGGGAATCCAGGAGAAGGCTCTGGAATGGATCATCTCCTTCCTCGACGGAAGAACACAGAGAGTCCGCCTACCACCGTACAAGTCAGAGGCCACCGAAGTCATCTGCGGCGTCCCTCAAGGATCCTCGCTGAGCGTCACCCTCTTCAACGTCTACATGAGCCCCCTCGCGGCCATTGCACGCCAACACAACCTCAGCATAATCTCCTACGCCGACGACACCCAGCTGACCCTCTCCCTGACCAACGACACCGCTGCCGCCAGAGCCAACCTGCACGAAGGGATGAAAGAGGTAGCCGAGTGGATGACGACCAGCCGCCTGAAACTGAACTCAGACAAGACGGAGGTCCTCATCCTGGGCTCTTCACCCTCCGCCTGGGACGACTCCTGGTGGCCTCCCGCCCTGGGCACCGCACCCAAACCGACAGACCACGCACGCAACCTGGGCTTCATCCTGGACTCCTCCCTCTCCATGACCAGGCAAGTCAACAACGTCTCCTCGGCGTGCTTCAACATCCTACGCATGCTACGGAAGATCTTCTGGTGGATCCCCACCGAGACCAGGAAGACCGTCACCCAGGCCCTCGTCACTAGTCGACTGGACTACGTCAACGCCCTCTACGCCGGTACCACCGCCAAGCTCCAGAAGAGACTCCAGCGGATCCAGAACGCCTCAGCCAGACTCATCCTCGACATCCCACGAACCAGCCACATCTCCGGACATCTGAGAGACCTGCATTGGCTCCCCGTCACCAAAAGAATCACCTTCCGCCTCCTCACCCACGCACACAAAGCCCTACACGACCAAGGCCCGAGCTACCTCAACAACCGAATCAACTTCTACGCTCCCAAACGCCACCTCCGATCAGCCAACCACGCCCTCGCCGCCGTCCCCCGCATCCGAAGAGCGACTACAGGAGGAAGGTCCTTCTCCTACCTGGCCGCCAAGACCTGGAACTCCCTCCCGACCGACCTGCGCCTGACCCAAGACCACCTCTCCTTCAGGAAGAAGCTGAAGACCTGGCTGTTCGAGCAGTAGCGGCACCCCCCTCCCCCCAGCGCCTTGAGACCCTACGGGTAAGTAGTGCGCTCTCTAAATGTCTTGATTGATTGATTGACACGATATTTGTGCAAATCAATATTTTTTACTCGATATTCTGTCTCTGCACCTTCAAATAGTATATGAACAACTTCTTATCTACCTTATGACTGAATTCTAAAACCCTAATCCCAAACTCATGCATACGCTGCATGTTGTTGGGCCTGTCAGCCTTAGGGTTGTCTTTCCCCAAACGTTTTGCTTTCACCCTACTATTTTTTTAATTTGTTTTTGCTGGCTTTAGCTCTGCTAACCAGTGCTAACGTGATTGTTCCCGCACCCTAAAACACAGCAAAATGTGCTTACACCTGATTAGCATATTTAATACACTTATAAGTCCCTGGTAAAGTGGCATACCATATATCCAAGGCCTGTGTCAAGCACTGACCTATTTTTCCCTTGGAGACACAATGACGACTCAGGCTGCAAATTCCCAACTCTCCTGAACGTCAAAGCGATATTCATGAAGTGTACGTGATGAGCACCCGGGCACATCAGAGGAAAGGGGATTGGATGAGATAGAAATGAAAATTCCTCATGGACAGACGTACAATACTCTTGACCTTCTGTTGGACTAGTTGTGGAAACTGGGCACCTTCTGCTGAAAATTAACACTCCATGGAAATAGATGGACAGATTAGTGGCCTTCACAATTATGTGAACCCCAATAGATTGTTGAACTGAGATAGGATTTCTATGTTTTCTGCTAAACTTGGAGAAATCCTATTTTCCATTTTAGGTGCTCCCCCACTCCCTAGACTGACCTTGGCACTTCCTGCTGGGGTTCCTGCAATAAAGTGAAAGCAATTAACATTGATTTCCCTAAAGGTTTTCTCAATATCTTTTACCTACCTTGAACCCTGCTCCACCTCTTGTACCCAGAACTACCACATTGACTCCAAGAGCAAGTTGACTGGCCTCTTGATCAAAGCCTCAGGGACAGAAAAGGCTCCAATCATCTTAAACCAGCACCTGGGCCCACCATAAGTGAGTTCTGATCATCCAAGTGGTTGCCCTCCAGACCTGGATACTTGGAAGCAGTGGTAAATGTGCTCAGTTAGCCAAAATCCATAACTTGACTCAAAAGTGCTGTGAGAACTGAGAAGAGACCGCGATCAGCCTACTTGTCGATCTCCCCAACATGCATTACCGGCCTGCCTGACTTCGTGGCAGCTACCCACTACGTTCTTCTCCACAGCAGAAAATCTTGGCCAGCGGTCATTCGCACAAGAGGTCTCAGGCCTCATGGAGTCTTTATCAGCTACAGCTTGTAGTTTAGTCCTGCTGGAGCTTTTCAACTTCCAAAAAGAGATTATTAAGTCTTAACGTGGAAATCTTCACCACAACTTCATCCAGCGGATTCCTGATGACAACACCTCCTCCTCAGACACTGTGTGGAGCCCTGCCCCACTGCAAAGTACCTTCTCACACATTTTCCTACTACATTTCTTTTAAGCCCAAAGGTAAGTGCCCACTCGGCCCAATAAACTTTTTGTATCTGAAACATACTCCATCGCAGTTGGCCATATTTTTTAACTTTGACCTGGTCTTGTGCGACTACATGTCGTGGTTGCCACTTTGATCTTTTAGGTGCTAGTTTTTACCTTAAACGTTTAAAATTGACTCTATTTTTTCTAAATTGCTGTGAGATTTTTCTTGTTAACCAGCATATCAGTCTATAAAGTTAGCAGCCAGCGCAGTTTTAAAAAAAAAAGGATCAGCGCGTAACTTGTATACGTCATACGTAAAGACACGCATGCGCATGATATTTCATCACTATTCAAATCCCGGAAATGCCAGCAGCGCGAACCCACGGTAACATCTATGAGACGCGCGCGAGGCCAGTGCAGGTGAGTACTGAGAGTTAACGCAGGAACGCATTGGTATTTAAGAACCAAAACCCGTCGAGGGTAGTATAGAAACAATAGCATATAAAAATTGTATGATTGTTTAGGAATGTACATCTTGACCGTAAAGGACTCATTAGGCATGATGTAATATGCACATTTTTTTAATAAGAGGTTTTAACAACAAATTGTATAAATGTGTAAGCTCGTTTTGCAAAGAGCAGTTGTCATAGAATACACAGTTCTAAGATAATGGAAAGTGTTAGAACTGTCATGTTTTGACTATCCTAATGGGATATAGTGAGATGTTGATTGAGAGCATAGCCATTACACCGCATAAAGTGTTGATAAAATTTAAAATTTTTAATTTAAAATAAGACTGGTAATAATGCATTGGTTAGGACGTTGTATGCTCAGAATTTATTGTTTGTTATTCTCAGATGGATCCTTGATGAAGGTGGTTTCTCCACCGAAATGCATTGGATACATATCTTTTTTTGGATGAAATTTGAATACCATTGATATGAACACGTAAAGACTCATAAATTCAATGAAATAAAATTGAATGTTAAAAATCAACGTAATTAAATCAAATGATTTGTGGAAAGGGCTGGATTTTTTGGTCAGCCAAACACCAGTGCCCAGGGGGACAGTTATACTGGTATATGTAACTGCAACCAACCAACCATAATACTTTACACATTGTCTTGAGGTGAAGCTCGTCTGCTTTTGTGCCAAGCTACCAGAGGGTTAATCACAGGTTAATTTAGTGATGTTTGTGGTTTAACTTTGGCTGGATTGTGGTTATTTCTTGTGCAGTGTTAGCACCCCACTCAACCAACAACCCAATTTCTCACACTGCACCACACATACTTTTTGTTCTTCTCCTTATCTAAAAAAACACTCCCTCTGGTGCGTAAACTCTACTGTTTACCCCGAAAGCTTTGACGTCTGAGACTCTTCCAATTGAAATTCAACACAATAAAGTTGTCAATTTCCATATTAACTTCCTATAATCCAAAAATCCATTTGCTAGCCATGATTTAAACAAACTCAAAACTAAATTAATTTCCTAAAACACATAATATTTCGACCTAGGCATTCTTTTCAAATCTTGCTCTTCATTAGTCTGCAAATAAAAATATCCTTACCTAAAGACTTTCCATCTTCTAGAACATGTCCTGCAGCAACAGCTGACCTATGCCAATTCACTGTTCTGTAACTCAAAACTCCTTAAGTGGTTCTGTTTGAAAATTTACTACATCTACCACATGTGCCTACAAAAGATCCAAACTCATGCAGGAGGTACCCAAACTGTCCATATTCCCTATCACCTATGTCTGGTTCATGGTACCTAAAGTTTTTTTAGAAGTTCCACAGCAGCTATTGAAAGCCTTTTCAAAGCTCTAGATGTCCAAATACCATCCAACAAGAAGTTTCAACACCTTACTCACTCTGAAAGGATTTTCTTGTCTTTCTCCGTTTGTTGGAACTCCTTCTCCTACCACCATCAAAAAAGAAATTTCACAAGACAACTCTAAAACCACAGTAAACCACGCCTGGAATGTCCAAAATGGAGTCACTATAATTAACTGACAACTCTCCTGTCTCAGCTTCAAGAGGGCCCTCTATCACATCAAAAAAGGAGGGAATGTATATGCCTTGCTCCCTAACCACTACTTTTGAAATGCATCTACTGCAGCGTAACCCTGGGCGAAGCACTACGCTACGCTAGCGTAGTTTTTGAAGTTTGCGCTACTTCGCACTTAATGAATTGTACGTAGATTAGTGCAAACACATGTAGCGTAGTGCAGCGATCATTTTTTGCTCGCTTGCGGTCCTCAACGGCAAGTTGGCGACCGCGAGCAAGCAAAATGACATCCCGGCGAGACCTTTTCCTCGTTCGCGATCAGCAACATCGAGTTGCCGATAGCCAGAGTGGAAACAAAACTCCCGGCGAGATTCTCAACGCGGGGAGGTCAGGTTTCTCATTGCGAGTGGTCGCGTAGGCTTGTGATAAGAAACTACCAGTCTGCATTGAGAAAGCTGCCACTCAAGTAGAAATCTACTCCAGCGGCAGAAAACGACCGCTTGCACTGTGCAAGATGCGGTATGCACTGATTGCACAGTGCAGACAAGCATCCGGCCCTGTACAATCAGTGCGAACAACATTTTACACAGTGCACTATGCAGTTCGCTTAGCTACGCGTAGCTCGCGTAGTGCGAAGTGCACTTCGCTAGGTACGCATAGCGTTACTACGCAAACTACACCCAGGGTTAATGCAGTGCCCCTGGATCTGCAATCAACCACAATAACTCCTCGCCTAACCTTCTTGCAAACAGATCCAATTTTGCCAGACCTCAAAACTTCTTGATTTCCCTGAAATGTACGAGCTTCAAGTTCCAACTTCTGTAGTCCCTCAAGTCTCTTGAATTCCAGTCAGCTAAAAAAATTGTTTTTCTAGATCTGCCAACTTCCTTGATCTTGTTCCTCCTAAACTATTTATGTAGGAAAAAGCTGAAACATTGTCCATGCGCATAAGCACCACTTTTCAAAATGTTTGTAAAGATGTTTAATGCATATTGTCCCAATGTCAACTCCAAACAATGTGTATGCTTGTTCCTCTCCAAACCTGATTGTCTAGACATGTACGCCAACTGTGTAAGCTCACATTACATCATGACAAAATCTTGTGCATTACCAAAATTAACTCTCCTATTTCACACGTCTACATTTTCAGACCACTATTCTAATTCATTCCTTGCTTCCAATGTTAAAACTATACTGTCTCCATACCTTAACCCTTTAGTAAAGAATTTCCCTTCAATCTCTGTAAAGCATGATAAAACAGCCTGAATTGAAGAAGTCAAAAGGCCGATCAACCTTGCCAGATCTCTTGATGTTAAAACTCTTACTTGTCAGCCCCTGTCTCATTGATTTCCTTATAAATTCACCTTTTCCTTGCTAACAATAATTTTTGCATGATCTTTCTCAATCTGAAAACCTAGAAATTCTGTTTCTCTTGCAGGAACTATCACGGATTTCTCTTCATTGCAGATACAGCCCAAACTCTCCATGACTTCCTCACTGTCCACAATTGTTCCTTCAATATTTCCTTGTTCTGTGACATCACAAGTATATCGTCTAAATACCACTAGTCTTACCACCTAGGTGAAAGACCACTTTGCTGAAGACAAACCAAACGGGAGAGCTTGAAATTGGTTAAGCTGATGTCTCCATCTTGAATTGAAAATAAACCTGACTTTCTATATCAATCAGAATCATAAAATACGGGTCCTTCATATATAACTTGACCATCCAATCCTTCTCTTGCAGAATATTCCTCAACAAATGTATCTTCTCGAATTTAAAGTGCCAGTACTACACAAACCTGTTCAACTCCCTTAAATTAATCACCCAAAAATGCTGCTTCAAACTTTACGAAGCATTCCTATACTTTTATTATTGCACCTTTTTTAACAATTGTAATATTTTGCAGTCCATCATTTTGACCTGCTCCTTGTTCAGATTAAATTCCTTTTGATCCACCCTTTAGTCTGGTTCCCTACAAATTCTAAACTGTAACTCTGACTTGTCTGTAAAATCCATAGGCCTTTTGTTATCTTCTCCTAATTCTTCACAAAATGTTTTCATTTTCCTCCTACCTTTTTTGGTAAAAAACAGAAGTAATCACTGTACTCACCTTGCACTCCTGGAAAGTTTGATCCCGTCCCTCTAATATTCCTCTCTCTTTCTGCTCTTCCACTCTGAGAGAAAAAACCTGCTGAAGCCTAGAAGCTTCAGCCAATGTAGTTCCCATTTGCTAGCACTTGTAAAACACTACCACCAAAAACCTTTCTCATATTTTTCTATGCCTTGTCAATAACAGTGAATTTGTAAACATATTTTCCCACACTCTTAACTAAGCCTCACACTCTCGCTCCAGGGGACTGCAGCAAATAGAGAAGCCCCTCTAGCCACACTGGACTCCATGGACTGGCTCATTGAACTTGGACCAGCGAGGCTAGGGGTGCTCCCCCGCCCTCCACCCCCATCCGGTTCACCCATCAGGACATAGAATCTGTGAACTGACCACCGACCATTGAGACCTGGCCGATGCCCAGTGGAGCTACCTTGATAATTATAGAGGAGATGGGCTGTGGATTTCTCTCTCGGCAGTCACCTACCCAGCGGGACTTTGGGCAGACTTTCCTTTCTCTCTCCGCTGCATCTCGCTCCTATCTTTTTTACCTGACCCCCTTACCCTTCTACACACCATTTATCTCGACTTCTTTGTAACTTGTAACTGATGTAATTTTTGTAACAATGTGGAACTCTTGTAAAGCACTCTGATACCTCCAGGTCTAGCCAGTGCTATATAAAACTCAAATAAATAAATAAGCCTTCTCCAAAAATCAAGCCTCTTAAGACCTCACTTGCTTATTGCTACCAGCCATAGCACCCAATTATGGACTTATTTTCCAAAGCATTGCTTTTGTTCTCTGCAATTAGGCTAGCATTTGCAATACATAGAAAACACACAGCTCTTTGGCTCTAATTCCTAAGCAAGGCTATATCATTTAGTATTTTACTCAGCTGTGCCTCCTCTGTCTTATATAGCGTATCTGTGCAAGTGGGCCAAGAATATCTAACAACTTGTCCTGACTCTGCTTAAGTGAACTCTCATAACCCATATGAAGTACCTTCCTAATACAAACAAAAATTGTATTAATTCTGGATCCATACGTAACAGATGTGTTCTCCAATTGCAAGCATTGAGCATCCGACTCTCAAAACTGCTTGCACTTCCTTGTCCAAAGACTTCCTTATCCACTTTTTAATAAACCTTCCCACATGCTTTAGTGGCCACCAATCTTCACTACACTGGTGTTTTCAATCATAAGGTAAAATATTCTCCTAACCTTAAGGATTTTTAATCACATCTTTTGATGCTGATCGTTTTTCTAAGTCCTCATTAACTTTTTCAAACATCTCATCTTCATGCTGAAGATCTAGAACATATTTATGTATACTCTGATCCTTCCATTCATAATAATCCCAATATATTTCCTCCTCCAATTTGCCATCTCTGGCATTTCTCTATGTGCCACTATGACAAATTTTACATGTGCGCTGCTATGGACACTTTTCCCCTGTGTGTTGTTAGAACGCCCTAATTGTTTGAATCATCAATGACTGATGTTTACCAATTAGCACTGAAACTAAGCTTCTGTGTTTTACTTACATGTGCTTTTTCTAAATATTTATTATTATTTTTATTTTTTTTAAAGAAATGTTTTGTGTCCTCATATATGCCACCAGATGTTAAAAGCTCTAGATGGTACTCTCCGATGCCTTTTATACTGACATTCTTGGTACCGCCCCGGGGTCAATATACAGCAGCCAGAGATCTCCCAGAGGTAGGTTGTTTCCTTATCCAACTCCTCTGTCTCTTGATAGAATACCACAGACTAAAGGAGGACAGGACCGACACAAACCTCTTGCATAATCATCGGACCGTTACTTCTTTGACCAGGCCACTAGTTCCGACCATACATTCTCTGAGCTTTCTGCTCGACCAGCCATGTCCATTTTACAAACTTCCCTAATGTTTTTTGAACAGTCTCCAAATCTGGGAGGAGCCGCTGATTTCCATTCTTTACAGATCTCCCTCCTGGCTATAACTACCACATAAAATATAAATTGTGAGGAGAAATTATTAATATTATACCCACGTGGTAGACCAAAAAACACTAACCTAGGTGAGCAGGGGATTGTAGTTGATAAAACCTCTCCCAGAAAGTCAACTATCGCCTTCCAATACTCCTGGATCTCAGCGCACTCAAGGAATATGTGCATGTCGTTTGCTGCTAAGAGTTTGCAGCGGGGGCAACAATAGTTCACCTGCGTTACCTTACACAGTTTGGCCGGGGTCCAATATACCCAATAGGCAGTAAACAGATGATTTCTCCTTAAGTTAGCCGGTTTTATTAATCTCTGAGACAAGGAGAAAAAGTCTGTCCAGATCTTACAGATTTCTTCGGCACAATCAGCTATAGCGTTACCCCAGAGGCTTGCCAGCTCACGATCCAACATTCCTTTTGCCTCCGTGAGTAACTTGTACCAGTACGATACTTCTCGGTTCCAACCTCCCCCCCTGCAGATTGAGTCAAGAATTCCAGTATCTTTTTCCCGCTGTAATGCCTGCCTTGACCACCATGCAGATAGTTGGTAGAATTTAAATCTCGTCAATGACCCATTTGTGAGTGACACTAGAGAATTCCAATCCATAAGACCGGAATCAACCCATAGATTACCCCATTTCTGCACTCCTGCTGTTTTTAGAGGCTGGGATAGCTGGTCCTGAAGACACACTGGTGTGCCCGGAGAGTCCCAGACGGGGGTATAGGTATGGTAGTATGGAATTCTCAAGACCTTCTGAATATACCCCCAGTTCATAAGTGCAGTCTACAAAATCTTGAGACGGACTTTCTTATAGAATTTCTGGTCCCCAAATTTAAATAAAAAAGACTCTTGGCCATGTGGTAGATCATATAATAAAGCCTGAAATAAACGGCCCTCTGAAGATGAGTCTAATACATTAGCTAGTAGCCTGAAGTTTTTAAAATGAAAGGCATGGCAATTTAGTAGTAGGTCTGGTAGGGCCAGACCCCTGATCTTTAAACCCCTCCTTAGTTTTTTCCAGGCTATCCTGGGAGATTTACAAGCCCAGATAAAAGAACCAATCTTACCCTGAAGGTTCTCGATTTCTTTCAAAGGAAAAGATAAAGGGATGGAATTGTATAAAAATGTCAACTTGGGGAGTATGGACATTTTAATGAGGTTAAATCGTCCGTAAATATTTAATGGCAGGCTACCCCATCTTGTTAGTGTTTTAGTGATATCTTTAACTACAGTCTGCCAACTGATTTTTGGGATATTCTTGAGTTAAATAGATTCCCAAGTATCTCATTTTTTGTTTTGCACCCTGAATAGGAATACTATTGTTCCACCCCATTATCTCTGTCTTCTCCCTATTGATTTAATAACCAGATAACCTTCCAAATTCCTCAGCTAAAAATAAATAGCTTAGGTATAGCCTCTACGTGATTGGAAGTATATAGGAGAAGGTCGTCTGCGTATAAAGCAGTTTTATATCCAGATTTGCTATTCTAAAGGGCTGAATTACATTGTCCTCCCTATTGCCACAAACAAAAGGTTCCATATAAATGTCAAACAAAAGGGGGGACAAGGGGCAGCCCTGCCGTGTTCCGCAGGATATATTGAACCAATCGGATAAGGCCCCATTAACCAAGACTTTTGCTCTTTGGTTTTGATATAATGATTTGATGCCCGCTATAAAAACTGGAGGGAACCCAAACTCAATCATAGTGGCCCATAAAAATGTCCAATTTACTTGATCGAAAGCCTTGGCCGCATCTATTGCGACCAAGGCTAACGGAAGGCCTTTGTCCTCAGCGTGGTCTATGGCTCCAATCACTTGAAAAGTCAACTCATTCAGTTGCCTTCCCGGTGTAAACCCCCTTTGATCTGAGTGAATTATAGATTTTATTATTTTAGCGAGTCTAGTGGCTAAAATCCCAGAGTATAACTTCATATCTGAATTCAGGAGGGAAATTGGCCTGTATGATTCAATTTTCTTAGGGTCTTTATTAGGCTTTGCAATGAGAGTGATTGTGGCTTCAGCCCATGTAGGGGGGATATTGTAACCATGAATCAATAGACAGTTAAAAATTGTTGTAAGGACCGGTACCAATTGCTCTGAGTAATCTAGATAAACCTCAATTGGTAGCCCATCCGAACCGGCAGCTTTACCTCGCTTCATTTTTTTCAGTTGGTTCATTACTTTCCCCTCCATAATCTCGCTTTCCAAGCACCTCCTATCTATATCAGAAATTTGGGGCAGATTTCTCTGGGTCAACCAAGTCTGGACCACCGCTAACTCCGAATTCTTGTCCTCCGTGTATAGGCCTTGCATGAACCCCCTGGCTTCCTCTCTTATCCCTCCATCTTCCACAATTAAGGCCCCTGTTTCCCTCTGAATTAGGACTTTAATGTTGTTTCTATTTCTTTCTTCTCTCGATTTCCAGGCTAGAAGAGCGCCGCATTTTTCTCCGTATTCGAAATTCTTTAATTTTCTGGTCTCCCATTTTTCTTTAATGATTATTTCATTGTTGATTTTAAGTTGGAGCTGTAGACCAAATAGCTCCTTCTCTAACACTGGAATCCTCTCTCTGTTTGAAACAATAGCTCTTTGTAACTCTGAGTCTTTTCTGATCATTGCCTCCAATTCTTCCCGCCTTTTGTTTTTTTATCGTCTTCCTTTTATGGGCCATAAGAGAGCTCAGCACGCCTCTTAAGAACGCCTTGTAGGATTCCCAGAAATTTTGAAGGGTAGAGGAACCGATATTAGTTGTAAAGAATTCATTAGTCTTTTCTCTCACTTCTGTTTTAACCTGGTCATCTAGTAACAATGTCCTCTCCAGTGTCCATCTAGTGTTTAAGGAACTCAAACTTAATAGGAAGACCAGTTCAACAACAGCGTGATCAGATATCCCGACTTGTGTATACGAGAGGGAGCTAATGTCTGAAAGCAAGTGTTGGTCCACTAAAATATGATCTATCCTCGAATAGTGTTTGTACTTTTTACTGTAGAATGTAAATCCCCTAGTAGAGTCATATTTAGTCCTATCTAACAAATTAAAGTCTTTCATCATACATCCTAAGGCAGAAAGTGATTTAGTGGGGGCATGATATTTGGCCCTCGAGGTCCTATCTAATATATGATCGAAAACCGGGTTGAAATCACCCCCCAAGATCACTGGGCCCGTGGTCCCAAGTAAACCTGCTGCCAACTTTAAGAGAGGACCAGGATTATCATCTTTGGGGCCGTTGTACACTGTATAAGTATTGGGGATGTTGTAGATTGATAAGGCTGCCACCAACCACCTTCCTGTCTGATCGGTTTCACATTTTTTCAAACTTATCCCCCTATTCGCCCTAATTATTATTGGGAACCCCCTAGTTGCTCCCATCTGTCTAGAACATACAATTTCCTGCACCCACCTCAGTTTTTCAAAAAGTGCACTACAAGCGTTTGCCTCAAGATGCGTTTCCTGAAGTAACATGAGATGTGCATTTGAATTTCTTAAGAACTCACGAACCCGGGACTGCTTCCTTCTTTCCCCATTCCATTCACGTTCCAAGAAAGGGTTTTAATATTAGTTAACCTACTCATAACCAGGCTCTACTTCCCGCCCATACAGAGCACTGTACATAAGAACTTTTTGAGGATTTTTAATCTTTTTTTTTCCCTTCACCCTCCACCCAGTACCCCACCCAGAGGAACCCCTCCAACATACCTGACGATGAAACCGCCTTTGGAACCCCAGGAGAAAAACCTCTGGCTGAATGCAAACTTCAACTAACCTCATAACTCTTTTGAGGATACATTTTTACTGCGTACGACTCAAATTCTGATTTTTCTCTTCTTTGTGCCTCTAAATGACCCTATATATCACTCTGTGTCTCAAACAACTTCTATATTGTATGCCTTCCTTATTCCTTATTCCTAAACATCCCTTCACCCCATCCAGGTCACCTTTTAGCTCAACTTCAGTCATTCTGACTTATCTTATTTCTCTCTCATCAAGGCTAAAAGGTTATCCACATCCTCGGGCTGAGTGCAATTGTACATTTTTTTTCCACATGATCTTTAGCATGGCGGGGAATTTCATCTGTACTTGGGCTCCAAACGATCTCAATTCTGGCATTCTGGTGCCTAGCTCCCACTGTCGCTGTGCTGTTCTTGCTCCTAGGTCCGATCTAATAAGATAAGGGTTTGCTCGATAGTGGAGGTCTGACTTAGAAAGACATCTCCCTAGAATTAGCTCTTTAACACTGAAGGTCTGAAAATTTACCAATATTTTTCTTGGTACTTTCCTATCTGCATGCAACTTGAAAGGGTCTCTATGTACCCTTTGTATCTCCGCCTCCAAGTCGATATCGGGACGGTCTTTTAGGACCCCGTCTCTCAGAAGCCTGCAGACAAATCCTTTTATATCTTCAAATTCCTCGCCCTCCGGTATCTTTAGAATTCTCAAATTGTTTCTTCGAGCTTGGGTTTCCAGTCTATCCACGTCTGTAGCAAAGGATCTATTCTGTGCTCTCAGAGTTGTTTCAATGTCTTTTGATTTATTTAAAGCTACACTTCCGTTTCCAGCTTCCCAGTGCAGCAAATAACATCGTCTAACTTAGACTCCAATAGATCGAACCTATCGTGTATCGCCTTTTGATTGCCTTCTGAGATCTCGAATTTAGTCATCAAGTCTCCCCTTAAGGATTGAAAAAGATAGCCCAGTCTGTCTCCATCCAGCTCCCCTGATTCGTCCGGCTCTCCTGATCTTGGAACTAAGGTAAGACTCTGGCCCAGGCCCTGGTGCTGGCCCTGGATTACGTTCTCTTCCTGAGTAACCGTCAAACAATTTGAGGAAGGCTCTCCCAGCGCCAGGGGCGTCTGGAGTCCAGTATCTTGAGGACCTAGTGCTTTTTCTTGGACCTGAGCAATATGAGAAGGGAGGGAAGTGGAGGAGGGTGTGCTGGAGCTTATATGCTTTGGCTGGACCTGCTGTGGCTCAAAATCCTGTCCCGGATGCAGGGCCACAGTTACCCCTTTCCCCTCGCCTCCCGCCTCCACTTCTGTCTGCTGTAACTGTTTACCACCCCCAGCATTAGACAGACCTTCCAGGGGACCAAATCGATTCTCTAAGGGGAGCACAGTGCTGATAAGTTCTAGCTGTGTAGCTGGGCTTGCTGTCTGCTCCATAATTTTAAAATAAGTTTTAAGAGAGGGAGTATTCTTTGCTGGTAGCTGAACAGTTTTAAGCCCCTTAGACTTTTTTATACAGATTGCCTTTTTCTTCCCCTTACAAGGGGTTAATGGCATGGGTCGCTCCCTTTCCTCAAGGTCTAGTGCTCCTCCTGCTCTCAACTCCTGCCGAGATCTCAGCTGATACCTGTTCTTTCGTCTCCCTGGTGGTGAAGAGGACCTGGCTTTAGGTAACCCTGATTTCAGGCTCGAACCACCTGGGACAAGTTCCACTGATAGTTGAGAGAGCTCAGTCTGCCTTTGCCTCGTGGTGCGCTCTATAAGGTGCTCCTTGTCTTTTAAAGCTCCCCCCTCACTTATGAATTTTACCAGGGTGTCTACTGGTGCTAGCTCCATAAACCCACGCTTCAGTTTTAGCCCCTCCGCACCGCACCTTACCGCCTGTACTTGCTCATCTTGCTCATTAAAATAGATACTGCAGGCTCCCTCGCAGACTGGCCCTCTGAACCGCTGCTGCGTGAGAACGGAGCGTGTCCTAGGCCAAAGGCTCCGCCGGCGATCTACCGGGCTTCCCTGTGCCGACGCCTCTTTGCGTGGCATACCGCTTGATGCGTGGGTCCTAGCGCGCCGCCTCCGCCTCAGCTGCCAACAATATACAGCATGGCCCGTTACCTCGAGCAGATAGGAAGAAGGAAAAGCAATTTAGTTTTTACAGGGCGCCTCTGCTACGCCACAATTCGTCTGTATCTTACCGCCGATATCCTCCGCATTCAGCTTCTTGCGAGCCCGTTGCATTACTTGGTAGTTCCACCCATCGGGTTTCTCCTGGAGCTGCTGCGACCGGCACTCAGCCTGCCGCCATGTTCCTCACGACAATATTTATTATTTTTTAGGCATTTCTGTATTCTCACTACATCAACCTCGGACCTATCATCATCTTCTAAAGAAATATTCCTCTTCATCATAACAGTATTAATTGTCTCAATCAAGGTATATTTAATTTAATTCTGTATACATTTCCTTAAGATATCCTGACTAACTATGCCATCTGGCAAGTACATATCATCCTTCTCTGCTCCAGTAAACATCTTCAATTATTATAAACTAGCAGCCCGTCCCGACGTTGTCCAGGTATGAATTGCTGCCGGCTAGTAGTATATTGTTTTGTAGGATTTCGTTTTGATAGCATTTCCTATCTGTGACAGGCCTGTGAAACGCTCCGATTCACAGTGCACTGCTGATGCACTTAAGAGTGCGCGTTCAGTAGTGTGTGAACTCGAGTTTCCCTACTTTATTTTTCCTTGCAATATTATATAGCGCAAACTCGACAACATGGCATGAGCACAATTTACATTACAGAAGAACACATTAATTTGTTGTAGGCAGGGGGAGACAAAGCGATTTGCCTGGAATCACAGGATGTTGAGCTGATGCTGAGATTCGAACGTAGCTCCCCAGCTCTAAAGTTCACAATTCTAGAACTTGTGGTGGGAGGTGTGTCTAAAAGTGTGTGTCGGTGCTGGCCATCAATGAGAGAGATCTGTGCATTTTTCAAATCGGTGGTGAAAAAATATGAGTATGTGGGCCGCCGTGCCAACAATGTACTTACCGGGGGAGGGTAAACACCCATTATTCCGCAACTTTCTTTCCGCATACCATCACTCTGCATACTTTCATTACGAAAGTACCATGACTCCGCAATGCCATTATAACGCATGGCATTACATTTTATATGCTTTTACCACGCATACATTTACAATGAAATTCGTTTTAAATGCATGAATGGTAAAAGCATGTTATTTTTAAATGTTTGGATAAGGTAAGTATGGGTATAGGGGTATATGTTTTGGGGTACTGAGATATATGTTTTGGGGTGTTTGTGTATTTTAAGGGTTCAGATATAGTTTGGGTTATGGGGTACAGGGGTAGTTTTAGGGTTCAGGGGTAGGTATGGGTTTGGGGACAGGGGTATTTTTAGGGTTCAGGGCTAGGTTTGGGTTTTGGGGTATAGGGATATTTTTAGGGTTCAGGGGTAGGTTTGGGTTTTGGGGTACAGGGGTATTTTAAGGGTTCAAGGCTAGGTTTGGGTTTTGGGGTACAGGTGTATTTTTAGGGTTCAGGGCTAGGTTTGGGTTTTGGGGTATAGGGATATTTTTAGGGTTCAGGGGTAGGTATGGGTTTGGGGACAGGGGTATTTTTAGGGTTCAGGGCTAGGTTTGGGTTTTGGGGTATAGGGATATTTTTAGGGTTCAGGGGTAGGTTTGGGTTTTGGGGTACAGGGGTATTTTAAGGGTTCAAGGCTAGGTTTGGGTTTTGGGGTACAGGTGTATTTTTAGGGTTCAGGGTTGGGTTTGGTTTTTGGGGTACAGGGTTCTTTTTATGGTTCAGGGCTAGGTTTGGGTTTTGGGGTACAGGGGTATTTTTAGGGTTATGGGGTAGATTTGGGTTTTGGGTACAGGGGTATTTTTTAGGGTTCAGTGCTAGGTTTGGGTTTTGGGGTACAGGGTTATTTTTATGGTTCAGGGCTAGGTTTGGGTTTTGGGGTACAGGGGTATTTTTAGGATTCAGGGGTAGGTTTGGGTTTTGGGGTACAGGGTTGTTTTAAGGGTTAAATCCTAGGTTTGGGTTTTGGGGTATAGGGGTATTTTTAGGGTTCAGGGGTAGGTTTGGGTTTTGGGGTACAGGGGTAATTTTAGGGTTCAGGGGTAGGTTTAGGTTTTGGGGTACAGGGTTATTTTTATGGTTCAGGGCTAGGTTTGGGGTACAGGGGTATTTTTAGGGTTCAGGGGTAGGTTTGGGTTTTGGGGTACAGGGGTATTTTAAGGGTTCAAGGCCAGGTTTGGGTTTTGGGGTACAGGGATATTTTAGGGTTCAGGGGTAGGTTTGGAGGTACAGGGGTATGTTTAGTGTTCAGGGCTAGGTTTGGGTTCTGGGGTACAGGGGTATTTTTAGGGTTCTAGGATAGGTTTGGGTTTTGGGGTACAGAGTATATTTATAGGGTTAAAATGGGTTAGTGTTTAAGGTTGTTGGGGTATTTTAAGGAGTAAGGGTGGGTTATGATTATGGGGTGCAGGGATATTTAAAGGGAGCAGGGTGGACACCCGGAGCTGGAATGTACAGAACCTGGGAAGAAAAAACAATGAAATATTGGGTACAATGCTTGCTTTTTTCCGTTATCCCGCGCCCCCCACACGCCCACGCCAACAGCACACGCCCACAGCACACGATATGAGACATGGCATGAAGGACGGAACGTACCACACGCCCCCAGCATTTGTCACGCCCCCAGCACACGCCCAGCACAATGCAGACACGCCCACAAGGGACTACCTTGCTGGCACGATTCTTTTACCTTTTAAATGTATATGGTGGGCGTCTGCATAGCCTATGTCCTTCTGCTGCAACTGCCCTTTCCAACGCTGTATTGGGTGTTGTGATTGGTGCTGTGGTTCCTGAGATTACCCGCCTCAAAGGTTTGGGCTCTCTCTTTATTATATTAGTATAGATTTCCACCTTTGCAAAATTTTTAACTACACACTCTTGCTACTTTCAACTGTACACTTGATGGGTTTAATTGTTGAAGCATACTCAACATGTTCTCTTATATATTAAGCTTAATAGTGAGGGCCAGCTAGCTCAGAGGTCACTAGAAACTTTCTCAAATTCACAAGAAGGGATTAGTTCCTGACAACCGCATAAACATGACAACTTTGTTTCCCAAGAACAAGAAATATATCTCTAGAGTCGCGGAAGCAATAGATAAGTATTTCACTCAGTCACACGTGCATGCTTCATTTCTACAGAGGTGCAGAGAAATAGAGAGACGTCCATTTTCAATAAAAGGTCTTATTGAACAGTCTTCTTTCTCATGCAAGAAAAGTGCACTGCCACAATCGTAATGCAGACTGCTGAGTATAATGCGTACCGCGAGAATAATATTATAAAATAATACTGTAAGAGCATTTTAAGGTTTCTAAACCATATATAAATACATACATAAATAAAAATGACTAAAAATATTCAACGGATGCTTTTTAAAATACGCCTACCCCAATGGACCTAACCTAAGTCTAGTATGCGGGAAGAAGTAAGTATTGTGTAGCATAGGTTTTAGTTTTCTTTGCCAAGAATCTATCCAAGATTTCTCTAGGTTCTAATCAGCTCCATACCTTAGTTGAGAATGAAGGAGGTCTGGTATCTCAGTCTAGGGACTCAATTTCCCAACACCCCGCAAGGGGAGCTTGGAAAAACTGGAGCTGGATTCTCGCTGAGAGAAATGCAGCCTCTCGATCAGTGCGTCAGCTGGAGGGTCAGCTTCCTTCGGCACTTGCTGTAGCGAGCTGCGTCGGGCAAGTAGATTGTCCAACTGCCCCGAACCACTGTGTCTTGCTAGAGCAAGTGAAGGCATATTTACACCTTGAAGGTGTCTAGTTTGACGTGAAGTTGAGCATAATAACGTCAGGAAAGAACCCATAGGGAATAGTAGTTCTTTGTAAAGTACATGATTTCTTGGACAAAACAATATTCAAGCAAGGGAAGGTCCCTGACTGCTTAAGCCAATTTTCAGAGAAAGTGTTGTGACGTGTGGTACGGGTGAACGTAGCCATGCCTGTATTTGGTCTGCATGTGCTATGTCTTAATAAGGGATTGAGTTCTATGCCTATATTAGGGCAATGTGAATTGTACCTATATAAGGGCATGAATCGGGAAAATTCACTCAGAGCCCAAAACGCCACAAAACACCCACTCCACTTTATTATGTACGACATTACTAAGTTCGAGAACACACAAAACATATCTAAATATGATGTGCTAAAAACCCCACCCAAAATACATAAAAATGCATTGGTACTGGTTGTACACGAAAAACATATGTGCTGTACGCATTTAAAGCAATGTGTCATTCAAAGCATATAGTTTGACATTTTGATAATGCTATCTGAATGAATCACGAAAATACATTTATGAAATGGCTCTTAATTACGGAAGAAAACGTCGAGACCATTCCATGGCATATTATATAAACTGTTTGAATGTGGACAAGGTCAAATATTGTCTCTTGGAAGCTTTCAAACAATTCTAGTTCTCTATAAATAGTTCTACTTTAAGCAGATTACTATGTGCCAAAAAAATGAAAAAATACACATTTGGAAAAACAAAAGTTTGATCATAGAAAAAATAGAGTTCCAAAGTTAGAAGTTTGTTTTGGAAAGTGAAGGTAGAATTCAGAGTCTCACAGAACACTGTGTGCTAAATTAAAAAGTCAGTGTCATTGTTCGGAGAAAACATCAAATCTTCCAAGCAGGTAAAAAATGTGTCTACTACTGTAGGTGAAAGTTGGACTACCTCGTTCAGCAGATTAACGGCACATAGATGAGCAGCATCGCCGTCAGCGTCAGCCACATTAGCAATGTTCAAAGTAGATGGTACCTGTGTGCCTGTTGCTCCACGTATCTCACTGTCTGCAGTTTGCTTCTGTGAGATCTCAACGAATGCTGTCATCAGGATTGGTAGCCACTGGGGACAACACAGTGCATGAGCCGTTACCGGTTCAAGAAAAGCATCAATTTCCATTGGCAGGACTGATGGGAGTGTCAAACAGATGTCTAGCACACATTCTTCTCAACATAGCAGGCATCATAGAACAGGTAAGATGCAATCTTGCCAGATTGGTCGGAATGATAGAAACCACGTGGTATTCAAAAACGAGTCAAGCCCAGTCTTTGTATCATGCGCTCACGACACTTCATTGCCAGGAGGGTGTTCTCCAAGGTGATCTGGGTGTCGATGGAGATTTGGCTTGCCATAACGGAGCAGAAGGAGCAAAAATAGTATTGCTGCTATGAGTCTCAAAACTTGAGGCATGCCGCCAAACACAGTGCACGAAGTTTGGAAATATGCCTAGGACTGCTTCAAAGGGTGCTAACAGTCCCGAAAAAATAGTCTTAAATACATGTACAATACCACTCGTATCAGACATGTTTACAATACGACCTAACATTTCTAAGAAATGTATAGGGCAGTTTGTCGATAAAAGGGCATGTATCTCTGCAGAAGTCCTTGCAACCTGCAGATCATACGTCTCTTTGGCCGAGGTCAGTGGCACACTTTTTTGTAAAAGAATGGCTTTCATTCTGCTTAATGTATGAATTTGTATAGAAGAGATGTTCAGTGAAGGCCATAATGGCGACTCCCGTCTGTTTTAGCATTAGGAAACAATACTTGCATACAGCAAGGGACCCTGGTTGACACAGTGACCATAGGTCGGAATTTACCATCGCGCCAGCAACCTTTAACAATAAGCTTTTTAACCCCCATTTGCGGGTTGTGCTGATCTGTCTGCATAAATTAGCCATCCGTACTGTTCTAGAGGCAGAATCTCAGTGGGCAGAGGACTTTCTAGTACGTATTGTTGAAATTCTTGTGTTTCCAAATAAGGGTCAAAAACGTATTCAACGTCTGTTGCAGTAAGGAAATTAACCCATTGTATCCATCTCGGATGTAAAGCCTTTGCATTCGGAATGCTCGCTATTGTCACTGCCTCTAAGGCAGGTACAGGAGTGACGACCATTATGCGCTTACCCTGTGCTAGGGCTCTCTCTTTTGCTACAGTTTGAACTGCTGTCCAAATTTTTTCTGTAGAAGTGAATTTCATTTCTGCTTATGTGTATAAGTGTGATTTATAAGCAATAGGTACTTTTTCTCCTTCATTAAAGGTTAAGTACGTTAATCTTCCTGGAATGATTTGGATTACGAAGGTGCATATGTTTACACGTGTCTGTAAATGTGTTGTCGCTAACATGTATGTTTGTACCGAACGTAAAATTTCTGTGTGTTTTTGAGTCCAATTAACTGTTTTGAAATCAGGTTTGATTAATTTGTAGAGAGAGTTTTAACCCTTTCTGCGTAATTTAGAATGTAAGTTCTTCCGAAATTTAAGAAACCTAGAATTGACTGTAAGTTTTTCAGAGTTTTTGGAGGTTGGAGCAGTGCACATTTCTCAAGAAAGTTGGTTGCCAGGCTTTTGCCCACACTTGATAAGGACGTTTAAATAAGAAATTCTTGATTTCTTGAAATTGAATGTATACCCTTCAGAGGCAAAGCCAATTACTATGGTGTTCACCCTGTTCAAGTGCCTATCAAAGTCATCGTCTGTTAGATAGATGTCATCGACATATGATAATGCCATGCCTCATCATCATAGGTTTGTAGTAACTCTGTTACTCTGGATGAAAATAACCCTGGACTATTCTTGAATCCTTGGGGGAGACAACAGAATTGATGCTGTGTCCCCATAATTGAGAAAGTGGTCAAATACCTGCTTTCCGGTGCAATACCAGAAGAAACCATTAGAAATGTCTAATGTAGTTTTATATTTTTTACCCACAATGTTATTCATTAATACTGCACTGTGTGCATTTTGTACTGCAAACATTTTGCAACAGGAGTTTAAATGTCTGTAATCCAAAACAAGACGATATGTATTTTCCGGTTTGGAGACAGGAAAGAAAGGAGGTGCATGTTTCAATCACCGCTTGGTATTCAAGTTGATCTAAGATCTCCCTGACTTGTTTTTTAGTGTCTTGCTTAACTGGGTACTGCCTCTGTGCAGTTGGTTGAGTTTTTAACTGGATTTTATGTTGAGGGGAATCCTCATCCCATCCTACATGATTTTTATATAATGCAGGTGCCTGGGCTACTCCCCATTTCCTGGCATAAGTATATTTTTTATGAATTGGAATATGAATGGAGAAGGCTGGCATACTGATGTCTTTGCCATGTGAGCACTCACTGACAAATTCAGGAGGCCAGTCCTGTTCAGCTAGAAGAATGTCATAACCCTTAGAGAGCTTCTCCCAAAAGAGTGCTCTTATTTTTCTAGTTATATCCTCCTCCATCCGGAGTGTTACTTCATATAACTTGTGTGGGACTCTAACCCTGGTATCAGGAGTTTCAACCTGGATGTACTCATTCAGGTCCACTGTCTCCAGATCATCCTTCAAGATCTTGCAAGCTATGGTTATTTCTGCTGCGCTGTCCAACATTATCTGAGCCCACTCCCCGTTCTTGAGTTGTGTCCTCAAGATCCTCGACATGTCTGATTTTTAGACCTGCTACCTTCTTTTTGGTGAATTGAGTTTTCCTATTTTTTGCAACGTGCTGATCGTCTTGGACTTCATGCCTTCTTCCTTTTGATCTGACCTTCCTCTACTTTTGTATGTCTGTGATGAGATCTGAAAGGTACGAGAGGAACGTGTATGAGTATCTTAATATCTATCAGGTTTTCTCAAATTATCCCTATTCCTGAGGTTATACCTCCTTTCAGAGGGCTCCTTTTGAGGAGACCTACAGCGGGACTAAGAACGCTTCTCTTTAGAAGTTTGTTTAGTGTTTTCCCACTTCTTTTTAGGAAGAGTGAGAGTGTTTTTAATAAAGACCTTTTCAGGACTTTCAGTCAGTTGGGGTTTCACTGGTCTACCACCCAAACTGTCTCTACCTAGTTCTTCATAGGATTTCTCTATTATTCTGGCTAGTTTCTGAGGTTGCTCAGTTACATCAAATTCTCTTAACTTTTAGCGGATCACCACGGATGCTGCTTCACCTTTAATATTAGCTAATATTATTGTTGAGACCTGTTTGAAATCTTTCAGTAATTTCATACCTAGATTTAAAGCAGGTTCTGCTGCATATTCATTTTGAATCTGTTTCAGGACGTCTGGTATTACCGCCATAGTCGGAACACCTTGTGTTTTGGTGTAAGTAATTGTTTTTTTTAATATGCATGATTAATTAAAACCGTTGCATACATTAATTAATCTTTAAAATCAATAATCGTTATTATAAACATTTTGACCAATTAATAAAATAATTCACTGTTGCGATAAAAAAAGTTAATCAACTTAAAAATAATCCAATCTGTATCTTACATATATCTGCACAAAATATAATTAATATTCTAATCAGGATAAAAGACTGTATCATAAAGGTTATATTATTGAGCAGTATGCTCACAGATTCCATTGTCCAGAGTTTTCTTTTCTTTTGCAGTATGTTAGTGCCTTTCTCCATAGAGTTCCCTTACCGCTCTGGTTATTTGAGGCAACATAAGCAGCTTCAAGGTGTCAGTGCTGGAGTGGTCCTAATACTATGCTCAAGTTATTAAGGTTAGCTATCCTTGACTAACTAGTTTAGTTCTGAGGACCATCATGTGGGACAAGGCCGAGGCCAGTACAGATATGTTTTTCAGTCTCTGTTCAGTGAGATCAAGGAATTTTGTAAGGCGGCAATTCAGCTGTGTTAAAGTTGAATTGAAGCACAGGATTACCTCTTGTCTGCAGGACCTGATGCCATGCTGGTTAAAAAACGGCTTTAATAAAGTTTTCCTTATATCTTTTAGTTTATCGCAGATACAAATGATGTAGATGAGGTTGTCGACTCCACGAGCACATAGCTTGCATAGCTGATCTCCTCCTCTATTTTCCCAAGGGGGTAAAAATGTATTAATTGCACCAACTCCGAGACGAAGCTTCAAAATCTTTTCTTTAGTTGTTATCTTTATTCCTGCATTTAAATAAGGTTGAGGTTTTCCGGCTTCGTAATTATTGAGCACAACCCAGCCATGAGCTTGTTTTGATAGTGCTTCCTTGTACTCTGTAGTAGATTTAAGTCTTATTGACTTTGTGACTAGTTTTTTGAACACACAATGAGCCGTTGAGGTATTCCAAAGGTCTGTTAGACCCAGGGCTTGGATGGAATCCAAGAGGTATTTGTTAGCTGGCGATTTCCCTGTGCGTGTTAGTTATACCCAGAGGCGGTTATTTAGGGAACCCTTTTCCGCAGCTCTGATTTTGTGCCAACATTTTGCATAGACTCCCATTCTCTCTGCCGTTTGATTTTGTAGCCCGAATTCCAGTCGTATTTGGGCTGGAGAAATGTATTTAGGGAGATGAAATATTGCTCGGTAAGAGGTTATTATTATGCTGTTTAAAGTTCCAGCATCTCTTCCTTTCATTAATTCACTGCCATAGGTGATCGTGGGCTGCAATTTGGCTCGCAGGACTTTTAAGAAAGGTTCTAATGACAGGTCCGGCAACATCTTTTTCAGGGGTTTAAGTGCCAGATAGGTCATAGCACCCTTCCTTCTCAAGGATTCCAGCTGCGGTTAGAAGGGGTTATTTTGATCTAAAAGTATCCCCAGGTATTTATAGCTTGTTACTTGATGTAGACGTTTCCCATCAAGATACCAGTTTGGACTTGTCTTCTTATGGTAGTTTACTATCATAGTTTTAGTTTTAGTGAGATTTATTTTTAAGGCGTTCCGTTGAGAAAAGTTGCTAGTTACGTCCAAGAGATGTTGAAGACCAATTGGGGTATGGCTGAGTAGAACTAAATCATCAGCATATAACAAATTTGTCAGTGTCATACCTCCTAACTTTGGGGCATGGGATGAGCAACTGTCCAATTCATCCGGTAAGTCTGCTAAGAAGAGGTTAAACAGCAGTGGGGCTAGGCGCACCCTTGTTTTAGGCCCTTATTTGTGGTAATTCTGCTGGAAATGTGTGTTCGCCTCCTAGTTTTATTCTGATCCACGTGTTGGTGTACAAGTGCCTAAGGTAGTCTAAAAGATAACCACCAACTGGCCAGCTTGTGCCATAGTTTAGTGCGGTCAACGTGGTCGAACGCTGCTGTGTAATCAATGAAGCAGAGATGCAGGGGTTGTTTGCCCTTTTTTGCAGCATCCATTAGCATGGTCAAGGCCATGATGTTAGTTGTTGTTCCTTGGCCTTTGCGGAATCCTGTTTATGTTATGGGAATAATTTTATTCTCTGAGGCCCAGTTGGCTATTTCTTCCAAGATGATCCCTGCGTAATATTTAGCCTCAGTGTCTATAAGGGCTATCAGCCGGTAGTTATTTGGAATAGATCTCTCACCTTGTTCATATATAGGGCTGATAATTGAGCCTCTCCATGATTCCGGGAGTAAAGGAGTTCTTAAAGCTTGTCTGAAGACGGGTACCAGTGCGTTACTCCAGAACTCAGGATTTTGCTTGAACATTATTGGTGGTATGCCTTTGGGACCGGGAGCTCCCGTCCGTCTGCCTTTAGCTATTTGCTTCTTTATTGCTAGAGCCGCAGGGATATTATGCTCTTCCGCTGCAATGGATGAGCAGTTTTGGTGCCTCAGCAACGTCGGAATCCAGGACAAGGCGCTGGAGTGGATCACCTCCTTCCTCGACGGGAGAACACAGAGAGTCCGCCTACCACCGTACAAGTCAGAGGCCACCGAAGTCATCTGCGGCGTCCCCCAAGGATCATCTCTGAGCCCCACCCTCTTCAACGTCTACATGAGCCCCCTCGCGGCCATCGTACGCAAACACAACCTCAGCATAATCTCCTACGCCGACGACACCCAGCTGATCCTCTCCCTGACCAACGACCCCGCCGCCGCCAGAGCCAACCTGCACGAAGGGATGAAAGAGGTAGCCGAGTGGATGACGACCAGCCGCCTGAAACTGAACTCGGACAAGACGGAGGTCCTCATCCTGGGCTCCTCTCCCTCCGCCTGGGACGACTCCTGGTGGCCTCCCGCCCTGGGCACCGCACCCAAACCGACAGACCATGCACGCAACCTGGGCTTCATCCTGGACTCCTCCCTCTCCATGACCAGGCAAGTCAACAACGTCTCCTCGGCATGCTTCAACATCCTACGCATGCTACGGAAGATCTTCTGGTGGATCCCCACCGAGACCAGGAAGACCGTCACCCAGGCCCTCGTCACCAGCCGACTGGACTACGGCAACGCCCTCTACGCCGGGACCACCGCCAAGCTCCAGAAGAGACTCCAGCGGATCCAGAACGCCTCAGCCAGACTCATCCTCGACATCCCACGAACCAGCCACATCTCCGGACATCTGCGAGACCTTCACTGGCTCCCCGTCAACAAAAGAATCACCTTCCGCCTCCTCACCCACGCACACAAAGCCCTACACGACCAAGGCCCGAGCTACCTCAACAGCCGAGTCAACTTCTACGCTCCCAACCGCCACCTCCGATCAGCCAACCACGCCCTTGCCGCCGTCCCCCGCATCCGAAGAGCGACTACAGGAGGAAGGTCCTTCTCCCACCTGGCCGCCAAGACCTGGAACTCCCTCCCGACCGACCTACGCCTGACCCAAGACCACCTCTCCTTCAGGAAGAAGCTGAAGACCTGGCTGTTCGAGCAGTAGCGGCTCCCCCCCCCCCAGCGCCTTGAGACCCCACGGGTATGTAGCGCGCTTTATAAGTGTCACTGATTGATTGATTGATTGATGAATCTTTTCCCCCCTGCATCGACCAGAAGCTGCTACTGTTCTCTTTGCAGGGAAAATGTAGAGTAGTTACTTCTTCTTTTGAACTGATAATGCGAACATTACCCTGGTGAGTAAATGTATTGTCGAAAGTTTTAATTGAGTCGTTGAAGTGATTAAATAGATATTCATTCCAAACCACTTCTGTGATGTTGGAGTCGATACCAGGATGGTTAGGCCTCTGTAATCTATTCACTGATTGCCAAAATTTGGCGCTGTTTTTCGGTTTTGCATCATAGAGAAGTTTAGCCCATGCTTCATTGTTCTTTGCTCTTTTAATTGCACATCTCCTCTTGTTTAAAGACTTCTTACCTTCGCGGAGGGAGCTTTGTTGTCTTGGATTGTTTGGAAATTTGCGGAGCTGTCTTAGTGTGTGATTTATAAATTGCTTCAGTTTTGTCGATACTGGACTTTTTGCCATTTTACTAGGAATTTGTGAAGCGTTCCTCCGTTTCAAACCTTGCCTACTTACAAAGGTTTCTCCAAGCGTCTTGGCAAAGTTTTCCCAGTGTTCCAAAGGCTGAGCTGCCCATTCTCCCCCTTGATTGTACAAATCTTTGGCAATATTTGTTATTTCCTCTAAATTCGTGGAGTTACACCATATTCTTTTAACCCCTTCGATGCTGGTGACGGAACCATTCCGTCATCAGTCACGGTTGGGCTGTGCTGATGACGGAATGGTTCCGTCACGACCACACCCATTATCATAGGGGCCCAGCACAGGAGGAAAATATCGCCCGCAGCGATGCGGGTAAGATTGCTGGTTTCATTTTGCACAATTGTTTTGCTGACAAGCAATGTCTGACTTGAGTTTGCTTTAAGACGTAATTCTTGTGGCATGTGGTCGCTAAGATCGTTATTGCCATTCTCGAAAGAGTCTATGTAGTTAATTAGAGTACCAGAGTTGTGAAGATGTAGTCCAAGTGGGATGAGGCTGTGGTTGAATGATACGTGGCAGCTGGTGGATTGTCGTCCATAAAGCGGCCATTTATAGCTCTCATATTTAAGTATTCCAGCTCCTGAAGCAGGTATCTCGCGCTTCGAACTGGCTTGGAGGCTGTAGATTGGAATTCCCCATGCATCAGAAAGATCCTATATTTGGTTGTCATCTTGAGTGTTTCCTAAGAGATGCATGTTGAAGTCTCCAGCAAGGATAATATAATCCGTTGCTTCCTCTTCCATCAGTCTTTTTAATTCCATTGACAACTCATTTGCTGCTTTTAGCTTTTGTTTTGGGTGTACATAGATGTTTAATATTATTACTTCCTGTGGGATCTGGTTAATCTTTAGCTTTACTTTTATTCCCTGAATGCAACTTGGGGATGATAATTGAATATTCATTGGATCAGTCTGACCTATTTCTGTTATAGAGGTTAAAGCAATAAGCCACCCGAGCGGCGGCCAAAAACAGATCCCTTAGTTGCCGGAAGTAAATGAGAGATATAACCCTGTAGTTTAAAGGACTGGTCTTCCCAAGCCGCCAGGAGCAGGATTATGTCAAAGGATTTCAGGTAGTTTAGGAAATTTTGGTCGCTTGTTTTGGAAGCTAAGCCATTAATATTCCAGACACATATTTTGAGACCATCTTGCTCGATTTCAGGTAGTTGTTTCACGAGCAACTCTTGTCAATTTGTGCGTACTGATGTAATTACACAATGTATACCTGACCAGTTGTTGTTTGCTGGGGTTTGTACTAATGTGCATTGGGTCTTTGTTGGCAATACTGCAATTAACAAATTTGCCTCGATCTTTGTGCCTGGAGTTCTACTCCTTGCTCCTTTCAAGAGTGAAAGCGTTGCTGAACTTGTGTTTTTTTATATTGTTGTTTAGGAAGGGAGTTGGATATATGGTTTTGGGATTGGTTTCATAATTATCCCCCAATTTTGGAGGCGATCACCTTCCTGTAAAATTCTGCCTGCAACATCAGAATTTTTCCATCTAGTTCTGGTAGCTTCTGGGTTTTGGCTGTTATTATTTGACAAGAATTCAATTGACAACAATTCAGACGACGTAATATCAGTTAAAGTTGGAGTAGAGTGTAAGAGCTGTAGCACGTTTTGTCGATTTAGTATATCCATTCGGCTCGCGATTCATATTGAGGAAGTAGTATAATAGTGTCAGTCTCTGCCACTTTTGGTAGTTTCGAGCTGTGAGAAGATGTTTTGTCACAAATAATTGCTATGTTTGAAAAACATCCCTGATTTGGGTCGAAGGTGCCTTTGTTGCTGGTAACTGCACGGGTAGAGAGGCCCAATCGAGAGTCGTTGGTCGTGTTTGTTTCCCAGCCAGTATTATTATAAGCGGGTACTAGTTGCACAGATGTAACTCGAGTTGTTTAGTTGATGTTTAATTGAGGGCTTGGCTCGACGATAAGCTTAAGCCTATATAATTCCCTTGAGGGCTTAAACCTTGGTTCCGCCCTGTGACTTGTATACCCTTGGTTAAGGTCTTGCTTTTTAAAGGTGAATTAGGTGGTTCTTTGATCAGACTATTTTTTAAGGAGTTACGTTCATTGGTAGAGGGGATTGGTATGAGGTTACAGTCAAGCGTTTTCCTGGTTGGTTCTTGATTGCCTTGCCTGCTATTGGTAACACTGGCTGTGGGTCTAGGGGCTATTTGCTGGGCCTCTTTCCTGGCTTCAGTCGGAGCTGGTGCTGAAGCAGTTAGTGCTGGAAGATTTGGTGTTCCCTTAGTTGTGTTGTCCGGTTTAATAGGGGCAACTGAACATAGGATTTGGAGATGCGTTCTCTTCTTTCTTCCTTTCCTGTTTTGCTTACGCCCAGTTTTTACTGGAGAAGCTACTTCTTCTAAGGAGTCTGGCTTGCTGTTTTGCCAGCACCCACCACATACTGTTGGTGGTGCACTGTTTGATTAGGGCGTCTTAATGAGGGATGTGGCCGATGTGGTTTTCTCCAATAAGGAGTTGTCATTGCCTACAGCATTCTGCTTAATAACAGTTGTTTTCAGGACAGACATTAGGTCGCCTAACATTTCCGTAAGGGTCTGTAGCTTGTCCACTATTGGGGCACAGAAACATTCTAGTTGCGATTGCTGTATATTGTAGGTTGCTTCCTGCCCTCTCTTTATTAAACCGTTCAGGTCGGCTAATTTCCTGTTGATCCCCGAAGTAAAGTCAGCTAAAGTTTGGAGGATTGTCAGCTGGAGATCCATTTTGTGTGACTGATATTGTAAAGCCGCAGTTGAATATTGCATTGTACTCAGTAATGATTCCCAAATTAGGTTTTTATTTGAGTTGCTGCTTTCCAGGGGGGTGATTTTTGGAGGTTTAAGTTCGTGGTTGTAAGAGGCGACTAATTCCTCCCACTCTTGGTAGGCTAAGAAGGTCATGTCGCCATTGCCATTGGGTAAAGCTCCATGAATGGGCGGCTGACTGTGCTGTGGTGTGAATTTTTCAAAGAGTGCGTCTGGTGCCGAAAGGATCACGGGAGATGTTATTAATCCTGGATTGGAGATTGATGAGAAATGAAATGAAGAATTCTTTAGTGGTGATGATACAAGTTCATTTACTTTATGTTCTTTTATTTTATGTTCTTCCGGCTGGGCTGCTTTGGACAGTTGGCCATATTGGAGCTTTGATGCGAGCTCCAAATTTGATTTTGCTTGTTGTGGGCTATGCTGGACATCTATATTAGGAATAGTCACTGGTAATTGAGGGGTGGCTTGGCGATGCTTTGGATTTGGTCTAAGCATTTCCTCATCTTGCTTAGAAGGTGTTGAATTAGTTGTCTCTAATTGACCCTCGAGTCCTTCCGCAGGTGCATATAAAGTCAAAGGAAGTTTCTGAGGGCTGTGTTCAGAACATAAACTAACCGGTGAAGCATTTTGATGAGTTGGAGAAGTGATTTGAGTATTTTCTTTAGGGTGATGATGTCCTTTTGGTGAACAACTTGTTGGTCATAGTGGGCCTCCTCTGGAATTGGAGTAAAGTTTCCTAAGTTAGTCTTTTGGGTGAAATTGCTGTTTTGGTGTAGATTGCAGCAAAGACTGTATCCCAAGTGTCACAGTCCTCTAGGTGTGGTGCGATCCCCATTGGTAAACAGATTGTTAAAATCCTGTGTTTCTCATGAGAGGTAGTATCAGGATATACTGCCTCGATTTGAGTAATTTCTTTAGCTATCCGGAATGGAATTTGTTCCCTGTTTGCTGGTAATTTTACAATGACTGATTGTATAGTCTGTGGTGTAATTTTATTTGTATTCCCCTGGTAAGGGGTGTGTTGTGGAATCCTTATAGGAGGTTGTCCTGTTAGAGTCCGCATGACATATTGAACCAATTGTCTATGTATTTTTATTAGTTGTTTTATTTAAACTAATAGTTCTGCACCTGTCATTTCTTCAATGGCAGGATGCAGTGTAAAGCTTGCTAATACCGGCCATGTGGCTCCTGGTCTACCTAGTGGACCGAGCCTGTTAATGTGATTTTGATGTTGTAGGGCGCCTTTAAACCAGAGCGCATGCTCTTGGTAAGTTAGTGGAATTTCAAAATCCTCGAAAGGAATGTATTCCTTTGGATGTTCCTCTTCTTTGTAGAAGTGAAACACATGTGATACTGGATTTGCTTCAGGGAAGATAATCCATGAATAAAATACCTCTGTCTGACCATATTCATGTGCCTCTATTACAAAAATTACCCTACCACCTCTTGATGATAGGCCATTTGTTATAGTGATGGCTTTCCTTAAATATTCTGGGATGATTATAGCTTCCGCATTGGTCTCTTGGAAACCTGTAACGTCAAAGCCTGCTACAGCATTATTGCCTGTTGCTCCACCGTTCTCAGGATCACTTATTTTGTTGACTGTAAGTTTGGAGAGCAAGTTTCAAGGAAACAAAGATAAGGTGCACAATATTTTGGAACACTGCATCCTTCAACGTCGAACAAACCAAAACTAATACATAGGATTTTCGTCCTACTCAGCTATGGCAGATATTTTATCCCTTTACCCACTCCAGACGTCTATTGGAATATTTTATCGGGAAAAGGAGTCTCTGAGAAAAGCACAACTGAGTTACTTTAGTATCTAGCGTTAAATTAGTGCCTTACCGAACGTTAGGCGCCATGTATTGTAGTTCCTATATTCCCAATAGGCTCTGCGCATTGGAATAATAAATCCTATAGATCAGAGGTAGGACTGGGGTCAACTAGGTCTCTATCGAATATATTAAACTTAATAGTGAGTGCCAGGTAGCTCAGAGGTCACTAGAAACTTTCTTGAATTCACAAGAAGGGATACATTTCTGACAACCACATAAACATGACAACTTTGGTTCCCAAGAACAAGAAATATATCTCTAGAGTCGGGGAAACAATAGATAAGTATTTCACCTAGTCACTTGTGCATGCTTCATTTCTACAGAGGTGCAGAGAAATGCGTTTTCAATAAAAGGTTTTATTGAACAGTCTTCTTTCTCATGCAAGAAAAGTGAACTGCAACAATTGTAATGCAGACTGCAGAGTATAATGCGTACAGCGAGAACAATATTATAAAATAATACTGTAAGAGCATTGTATGGTTTCTAAACCATATATAAATACATACATAAATAACAGTGACTAAAAATACTCAACTGATGCTTCTAAAATACGCCTACCCCAATATACCTAACCTAAGTCTAGTATGCGGGAAGAAGTAAGTATTGTGTAGCATAGGTTTTAGTTTTCTTTGCCAAGAATCTATCCAAGATTTCTCTAGGTTCTAATCAGCTCCATACCTTAGTTTAGAATGAAGGAGATCTGGTATCTCAGTCTAGGGACTCGATTTCCCAACACCCCACAAGGGGAGCTTGGAAACACTGGATATGGATTCTCGCAGAGAGAAATGCAGCCTCTCGATCAGTGCATCAGCTGGAGGGTCCGCATCCTTCGGCACTTGCTGTAGCGAGCTGCGTCAGGCAAGTAGATAGTCGAACTGCTTCGAACCACCTTGTCTTGCTAGAGCAAGTGAAGGCATATTTATACCTTTAATCTGTCTAGTTTGACGTACAGTTGGGCATAATAACATCAGGAAAGAACCCCTAGGGGATAGAAGTTCTTTGAAAAGTACATGAGTTCTTGGACAAATCAATATTCAAGCAAGGGAAGGTCCCTGACTGCTAAAGCCGATTTTCCAAGAAATCGTTGCTGCTAAAGCCGATTTTCCAAGAAATCGTTGTGACGTTTGATACAGGTGGACATAGCCATGCCTGTATTTGGCCTGCATAGGCTATGTCTAAATAAGGGATTGATTTCTATGCCTATATTAGGGCAATGTGAATTGTACCTATATAAGGGCATGAATCGGGAAAATTCACTCGGAGCTTAAAATGCCACACAACACTCTGCATGTCCTGCATCTTCGCTGGAAGCACCAGGAGCCGCCGCTCCCAAAAGCCACATGCAGCATGACAATAATTGTAAGTGGGGTGCCTGGTATTGGTGGGCATGGGGTGCTGCCGATAAGAGCATGCACCATAACAACAGCACCAGCAACAGTTGTTGAAGTGACACAACAGGCATCACAGTGCTGGGAGCGGTGCCAACGAGGTCGGCTAACAGTGTTTGCCCTGACTTGGAAACTGTCCCACAGAGTCTCTGAGTCACAGAAGCTCAACATCAAGGCTAGAAGAGAACTGGGCAAGTGGAGATAGAGGTCCATGGGGGAGAGAATAAATGACCCTCTGTGCTTCAGTAAAACAGTTGCACCCAATGAGGCCTCACAAAAACAATCACCACAGACCCCAGAAACACAAGGACAGGGGAAAAGGACAAACCAAGCAGGAGGAAAGGGAGGCCACACACTCACCATTTCAAGGAACATTAATAACATACATAAATACCTTACAAGGGCTGGGGTGCCCCCAAAATGTATCAACAAGCAATACATGTCAAACACTGCAGAATATTGCAAGACTCACTCCTATCCACAGACTCGCCTCTGAGGGAACTACATCGATGGAGAAACCAGGAGATCTAGAGTATTGAAAAAAGCAAAGGTGTACAAGATCTTGCCCAAAGTTGAAGAGGCCTTCGAGACTATTGAACTTTCCTCAGCCATTGTGGGAGACACTGACATAAAGGTATACAAACAGGATTCCTTCCACCTCAACAAAACTGCTGAATTAAACTGGGGAGGCGTTGAAGGGCTATTGAAAGGATGGAAAACGATGGCTCAAACTCATCAACCCCCTAATCATCAATCAGACCAGAAATAATCATGGCTCATGGACCTGGGCAGAGATAAATTTGAAAGCTCAAGAACCATAGATACCTGCAATGAGAGGCAATGGTCATTGTCCAAATTGTCAGACCAGACCTTAAGACCAAGAAGTTCCGTACACTTTACACTCAAACCATCCAAGGCTGGTAACATCATAGGTGCAGGTGTGATCTGCTCAATTAGGGTGGAGTTGGGGGCCACGTCTAAGGGAGCAAGACCCACACAAATCAATTCATATACCTATGCACAGAAGGAAAAATCAACTGTACCTGATATGATCTTCAACTGCATCAACGCTTCCTTGCTAGCTACTGTCAAAGCCTTAACATGGTAGTAACATAAACTAGAGTTTTAGGTGGACTTCATGCAAATGCTTGTTCAAAGTATTCTAATACTAGACAAGAAGCTGGGCCCTATACCAGACTTATTTGCAGGGACAGCAAAACGAGGATGTGAGTTCCACAGACAGCGTTTCCCAAGGGTTGGTGGCAGCATCCGAGATCGACGTGGTACAGAACACTAGCGCAGATGTAGTGAGGCGGGAGCAGGTCTGAGTGCGTTAACAAGGGTGGGACCATTAAGTGTAGAGGGGGAGGATAGAGTGCGAGGTACATCAGCGGGGGTTTACTAGGGGGAACATACATCACACGAAGGTACCTATAGACGCCGCACTAACACCTAGAAAGATAGCCTGAACGCCTTCAGGGCCCTTTTCCACCAGACTTTCCACCAGGCTTACAGACACTATCAGATGTGGGGTCGGTGCGGGTCGGGCTACTACAGGCGCGGGTAACACAGAATGGAGCAGGAAACTTCTATGAGGCTGAAGGATGGGTAGGGGGCGGGTCGTTCCACAGGGGAGTTATAGGGGTGTTTCAGAGGGAGAAAATTCAAAAAATGCACATGAATACTAGACACTGCCTGCACTTAAGATCAAGACTAGATAATGAGACTACAAGATCTGCTTCACACCGCTGGACCCCCGGGTTGTCGGCCACCAGGCTGTGTAACATACGGTATAGTTTGTGATAGAATTACTTGTGTTGCGGCCGGCCCGGAGGGGTTGTAAGCCAGAAGCTGTGTCAATTGAAATTTCTTTTTCTGTGCAATAAAAAAAAATAAAAAAAATACTAGACAAGTGGATGGATATGTTTGCCCAGAAATTAGATAATTGTGTGTGCCATCTGAATTGTTATCATCTTTAATGAATCATCTTAAAACCACAGGGTCCAGGCCAACAAAAGAGCATACCTTCGGTGGGTATGCAATGACATTTCAGCAGGTCTCATAAGATATCAGTTGTATACAGATATCGGTGAGGCTGAGCAGAATGAAACATCCTTCCCCACGGATGGGCAGGACCAAGTGAGAGAAGAACAAAACAAATATCAAAAGGAGACTGATGAGGATGAGCAGAATGGTGTTTCTCTCCCCCGCAGGTAATCAGACACATCAAGAACAATTGACAAAGCGACCAAGAATACCCCAGAAACACTGAACATGTAGGCACCCAAGAGGCGGAAAAGTTGCAAAGACTCCTATCACATAGGCAAAAAAAAAAGTTGTCGAAATCAATGAAAAGGCATAAAAGAATTAAAAATTATGCATTTGGCACGGGAAACATGAGGCACCATACAACCAAGAGACAACAATAGACAACAACTGCTGAGAAGCAGGGCCAAAATCGTAACCAGGAAAAGATTGACATATATTCCATCTTTCACCCGAAAGTGCTGGCAAAGGACAATAATACACAAACAACCCTTGTTGAGTTGCCTATGCACAATTTAAGTATAAAAGAGGCCACCACCAACACTGAGAATAGCGGGCAGGCCCAAAAGGATGCCAGCTGCAGAGATGAAAGTATGATCCAACACACAGAGGGCAAGGGAGAATAACTTCCCACAACAAAGGCAATGGAATCAGAACAGGGGCACCGCTTGGCCACCAAACAAAATGGGATTTGTACAAACAGAATGGGGCAAGTCACCTAAGAAAAAACTGCGCTACCACACTATGCCCATGGAGGAAGACAGACTCTGGAAGGCCCCAAACAAAGCAGGCACTTAACTTTGTGGTGCCTGCAGAGTAAAATCTTCATCTATCCCCAACAGTAGGAACATTAATTTTCCTGCCAGAATATTCCACAAGAGGAGCATGTGACCAGTTAAATAGATTAAATATTTTACCACTTTTAAAAAACATTCCATCATTAACATATCTTACATATGATCACCAAAAAAGTATGCAATTTTAAAACCCCCACTTGGATTAGCATCAAAGAGTCAAAAGTAATTGAGTGGAAGGACATTGGTGATGTAAAAAAAAAATAACTTGAAGGAAAGTAAAGCGATTTGAGGTCTGGGGCATCCTCATGAATGAGCCAGTGGTGGAAAAATATTTTTGTGTGCTAACACAAAAACAAAATGTCAACTCTGAGCCCAGCAAAGCAAGAAGTATACTCAGAGGCACAAAGAAAACATTGGTTCAATCTTGTGAGAGGAAAATAACTATGCAATTGACAAAAATAGGGTGATGAAACATTTAGCACATGCACAAATAAAAACATCCCACCCGATGATAAACAGCATCCTGAGCAACATGGAAGCAAATAAAAACATGGTTAGACACAGCATAAGTGTGAAAAGTTGGAATGTCGCAGGATTGGCCAATCTCTTGGAGAAAAAAGAGCCCTAGACTATCTGAGCATTTACAACATTCTGTATCTACAGGAAACCTGGTCCACTGCCTCAATCCTAGGCTATCACGCAACCTACAAAATCTCACGGAAGAACCACTATGAAATGCCTGCCAGTAGAGAAATGCCTGCCAGTAGGCTAACTTTTTTTGTAAATCTTGACATTTAGCTAGAGTAATAGAGGTACAAGCTGTCAATCACAACTTGAAAGCATTTGAACGCAGAGGTTTAGAAATCAGTGGCCAATCATTTCTCATTATACTGTTAAACATGTACATCAACCCACAAAAAGAAGGTCAAAAAGGCTATCATTGACTTTTGCAAACAGATTCAGACACCCAGACCACAAGGCTATCTTGGCAGGATATTTTACCATATGAAATTGAGACCAAACAGGAGGGGATTAAAAGGAGGCAAATCTAAATCTTCTAGAGGCTTGCATCAAAGAACTTGATCAGTGCACATTTGATCAGCAAGGATGCCTGGAAAGCAGATGCCAGCCCACATTTAGAAAAATCACAACACTGGACTATGTGTTTCTCATCAGTCACTTGAGAACAAGATGTGCTGACTTTGCGGTCCCAACAAAAACTGAAAGTGATCAGCAATTTAAGCTTTAACATCCCTACGTTCATCACACCTGCTAGGCAATCGCTAACTCCTCAACCTAATCCCCTTCAGAGGGGAAACGTTTACATCGCAGATTTTACTCCACGATGCAAGCACAACTTGGTCCTTACAAAGACTGAATTTTTCACAACGCACTACCTTTACAACGCAAGTCTTTACAACGACTTGTGCTAGATGGCACTCTAGGATAAAGAATAGTATGATTTACTATTCCAACACTTTCTCTAGTGTTGCACACACTGGAGTTGGAATAGTAAATCATACTATTCCTGAGTCCAGCGAGCTATCTAGCGCAGGTGTTGTAGCCACCGCTTTGTGTTTGCATTGAGGAGTAAAATGTGCAATGTAAAGACATATATTCCCTACAAAGAAGAGTTAAGTGGGAGTCTGGCAGTAAGCTGCCATACCAAAAGTGGAAGGCACAACATGGTCCACTCGTACTCAGCCAGAATTCAACCTTATTGGAAAAAGAATGTGGGATATCAATAAGGAGTCTTCATATAGCATTAACTACCAGTAACCCAGGCTTAAAATCGCAGCAGCCGATGAGACGTATGCACAATTCATGCACCAAGGATAATGAATGCAAACAAAGCAAAAGGATGTGCTGGCTGGCTGACACTAAGTATAAAAACCAGAATGGATCAGAGGGAAAAAGAAAGCTAAAATGGGCGAGGAGAAAACACAAGAAGTTAGCCTGGGCCCTCAAAACAAAAATGAATAGAGGAAGAGTGGTTGCATACCTCAACCCTTCTGGCACCAGGCAAATCATGGATATTATAGGGTTAAAAAAATGACCCAGCAGGCAAAACTACTAGAAAAGAGAACATCATCTGTGCAGAGAACTGGATAGGCCGTATATAAGTGGACACTGAGATACCAATGGGCACACTGTGTGAATCACCTAGGGCCAGATGTAGGTCGACATTTACCGACCGATAACGGCCGAATCGGCCGTTACCGACCGGTAAATGGCTATTCTAGATGTAGGTGGCCTATTTTACCGATTCGGTAAATTTACCGAATCGGTAAATTTACTGAATCGGTAAAATACCAAATCGGTATTTTTACCGATTCGGTAATATTGAGATGTAGGTGGGACTCTTTTGAGTCCCACAGGCCTTACCGAATCGGTATTTTACCACCCAATCCAATTGGGTGGTAAAATACCGATTCCAGGTGTGCATGCACACCTATGGCCTGTGACAGACGGACATGCCCTTAGGGCATGTCTGTGTGCCACATGTCACACATGCTTTAAATCGGGGTGCTAGAAGGTGTCAAAGTGACACCCCCTGCACCCTTGCAAAATTTGGTATTTACCGAATCAGTAAATACCGATTCCGTAATGCCCATTGATTCCTATGGGCTTCAATGCCCATAGGAATCAATGGGCATTACCGAATCGGTAATTACCGATTCGGTAAATACCGATTCTTACAGAATCGGTAATTCAATTACCGATTCTATCTACATCTCCCCCCTTCTATTTTACCGATTCATAAATACCGAATCGATAAAATTTGGTATTTATGAATCTGTAAAATATACTTACCTACATCTGGCCCTTAGTGGTCTGACAGAGCTACTTAAAGATTAGCAAATTGATGTAATGGAGGCAGAAACAGCAAAAAACCTTAAATCAATTCGCAAGGATGTGGCCCCGGGGCCCCGGGGCCAAATGGCCTGCCTGGTAGTGTACAGAGAGAAGACATTGATTTTTGGGCTCCCCACTTGCATACACTTTTCAAGGAATGTATTTTGTCATCTAGTATTCCAGACTCATGGAAGGGCTCCATTTTGTATTCTATTTGTACAAAGGGTGATAATACAAAACCAGAGAGTTATAAACTTATCTCCCTATTAGACATGGAAGGTGAAGCTTACTCTAAATTGCTTCTGTGCAAATTAGAGGCCTGGGTCATGGCCAACAACATAATTCCTTACTACCAAACTGGCTTCCGCTCAAATTCCTCCACAATTGACAATACAATTGCCCTTCCATACCTGGTGGATAAAGCAGTAAAAAGTTTGTCGGGCCTGCTGTATGTGTGTTTTATAGACTACAGTGCAGCATTTGACAGCATAGACTGAAGAACACAATAGACCAAGCTTGCTGCCTGGAGTAATTCAAAACAACTACTGGGTGTGATAATAGCCCTATACACAGACACCTGTTTGTGTGGATCTTTTGAGTGGCGTGAAATTGATTTGCCTGACTTGGCAGACCAACAAGGGATTGAAGCAGGATGTGTTATAACTCATATATTATTCAATTTGTACATTTCAGACTTAGGCTTGGTGCTATCAAATGGGCAACCTGTTTCACCCAATGCTTGGAACCCTCAAGCTACCCATTATACAATACGTTGATGACCTGGTAATTCTAGATCACAGACGTATTGGATTAAAAAGGGCACTGGGCACATTGTCACACTTCAGCCTACAGAAAAGTCTTTGAGCTTCCCAAAACAACAAGGCGAACCTTGATATGGTTAGAGGTTGGGCTGGTGAACATGGATGTTGAATGTAAAAAGGACATAGTGAAATATTACCATTAAGTAATTAAGGCAGTAGCTGGCTCAATGAAAGGAGCTCTGCAGACACTTTTTAATGATGAAGGATGCCCTTGCACAAGATAATTCACAGTGCCACCACAAGGCTAAACCTCATCAGGGAAAATTTTAAACATCAAGCCCTGACTTACCCACATTTAAAGAGCATTCTAAAAAAGAACAGAAAGCATCTTTCAAAAGAACAAGACTTGTCCATGATCTGGCAGATTCCAGGTGCCCTGGGACTCCATAATTCGCATGTAGACATGGCATGTCAGCCATACCTGAAAGCTGCCCCGTGGAGGCCGGCCTTTAGGAATATCTTACGCACTAGGCTACTGACACTGCCAATTTGTGAAGTTGGAGCACATTGCAAAGCAGACTTTTGCCTGATTGTGACAGTGCAGACTGTGTGCTCAAGCCCCAGAAACAGTGATACATTTACTATGCTGCAGCTCAGTATTATTGCCCCAAAGGCGACTCTCTTTTAAGGCCAATATTTCTGCAACATGGCCTTCAAACCTGCATGGGGGGGCATCTACTGAGTCTACAGGTGTGTGGTCCCCATGGAACTAAAAAGAATCTCACAATTGTATGCAACAACAGGAGATATATTCAGGGTCTATTAAAGGTCCATAACATGTAATTTTCATAGGGCTTTCTTGTTGCACATTGCACTTTTCATGAAACTGTTCTAAACTCTCAGTGAAATTGCATTTGAAAGCTTTTGTATCATGGTTGACTCCTTTTTCACTTGCCTTGAATCAAAGCTATCGATTTTATTTGTCCAACACTTTTAATGTATCAAGCCCCAGAAAAGGCTATACATTTAATATGCTGCTACTCAGTGTTTCTGCCCCAAAGGCCACTGTTCTTAAGACCAATATTTCTGCAACATGGCCGTCGAACCTGCAAGGAGGTGGTCTACCATGTCTATATGTGTGTGATCCCTATGGAACGAGCAAGAATCTCCCAATTTTATGCAACAACAATAGAGCTACTAATAGACTATAGAGCATAATTTACATGGGGCTTCCATATTGCACGTTGCACGTTTGATGAAACTGTACTGTATTCTCAGTGAAATCCCATTTTAATGTTTGTATTGTCATGGCTGACTCCTTTTATACTTGCCTTGATTCCAAACTATTGTTTTTATCCATAACACTAAACTAACTATGTAATCTGTTAAAGCAATACATGGAAAGAGGAGGAGGGAAAGGGGGGAGGTGGAAGAAATGACATTCATTTATAACTATTTTTAACATAACCACTTCAATATTTACTAATTTGTAACCAATAGCATAAAGAAAGGAAAGTAAAATGACAACTTAATAGCATTGACATGAATAACAATGTGAATAGGTAGTGATGTTCCCTTAAAGGGAATATCCGCACCTGCACCTATGTGTCAAAATAAGAAATGTTTTGGGACATATAATTAAGACAAGATATTTAAAATCTTATCTAGAGTCTAGAATTACCACTGTCACACACTACCCAAAGTGACTATAGCAAATCAGGAGGATTCGCAAATACAAACTTACAAAGAAGGGGTCAAATAAGCACTATCCTGTATGTCATAACAACATGACCTATTAGTCATCACAATTACATGATCCAGATAGTCATAACATTGAACATTCCAATGACAGACTTCATTTCAAAGCAAGTCAAGTCAAGTTTAAATTTGTATAGCGCACTGCTCACCCAGAGGGTCTCAAGGCACTTGAGGGAGGGGGGGAGCTTTACTTATCAAATATCCATGTTTTTAGTTGTTTTCTGAAGGAGAGGTGGTTCTGTGTAAGGCGGAGGTGGATGGGGAGAGAATTCCAGGTCTTGGCCGCTAATTAGGAGAAGGATTTTCCCCCCATGGTGGATCTTTGGATGCGTGGGATTGCGGCGAGGGCTTGATTGGACGATCGAAGTTTGCGGGTGGGGGTGTAAAAGGACAGGCGCGTGTTGAGGTATTCGGGTCCTAGGTCGTAGAGGGCTTTGTGTGCGTGGGTGAGATGGCGGAACGTTATTCTCTTGTTGACGGGGAGCCAGTGGAGGTCTTTCAGGTGACCTGAAATGTGAGCTTGGCGGGGAATGTCAAGGATGAGTCTGGCTGAGGCGTTTTGGATTGTAGTGTAGTTCCAATTTTCCCTATAGGCCCTGCGCATTGGAATAACATAAACAGCAGTGTAGACGTAGAAGTGCTGTCTTCCAGGTCTCTACTGACTATGCTAAACTTAATTGGGTTTGTACCAACTAGCTCAGAGGTCACTGGAAACTTTCTTGACTGAATAGGAAGTGATCAGCTTCCCAGGCACAGACAAGAAGGGATTCAGTTTTCAAACAACCGCATAAACATGACAACTTTGCTCCTTAGAATAAGAGTCAATCTCAAGAGTCGTGTGAAACAATAGACAGCTATTTCACTCAGTCAGTTGTGCAGATTACTTTCACCAAGATGCAGAGAATAGAGAGACGGACGTTTTCAATCAAAGGTATTATTTATTGAACAGTCTTTCTTCTCATGCAAGAGAAATGAATTGCCACAATAGCAAGACTTGTTATTATAAAAAGTGCGTACAGTAAAAGGAGGATTGCGAAATAATACTGTAAAAGCATTGATATGGTTTCTTAGCCATACAATGGTTAAAATGAATAGAATATATACATTCATATATACATTAGGCTAACGTCCTCAACTGGTGCTTCTAACTACGCCTACCCCAGTGTACCTGACCTAAGCCTAATACTTGGGAGGGAGTAAGTAGCAGTTTAAGTTAAGTTGGTTTTGCCAAGGATTTGCTTCAAGAATTCTCTCTAAGGGTTTAGTCAACACCATATCTCTGGAATAGAATGTTGGAGGTCTTGTATCTCCTTCCAGGACTCGATATTCCAGTCACCTGCAAGGGTAAGCTGGAAACGCCGGAGCTGGATTTTCGCGGCAGGAGAAAAGACAGCGTCTCTCTCAGCTCATCAAGGAGGAGGAGGGGCAGCGTCCGTGGGCTTCTAGCATCTGCTGGGCTCTGCAAGGGACAGCTGTTCGGCTCCTGTATTCACCACACCATCGCTGTTGCTTAAGGCAACGTTGGTAATATTTATACCTGAAAGGTGCCTTGTTTGACGTAAGTTTTTGGACATAAGACGTCAATAAAGATGTCACTAAGAACCGGTCGTTCTTACAGTGCTCATTAGAGTTCTATTACTAATAAAAACAAAGCAAGCGGGGCTTTCCCAGGTTGCTGGGGGTTTTATCTTGTTGAAGAACTCGGAGTGTAATCTAGGAATCTAAGATAGTGGCTTCTGCTGTGTCATGTACTGTAATGAGCTGCAGAGGCGAGTTTCTGAAATATGGCTGAAATATGGCTCTGATCGTTTATGCCATTATAGGGGTATGAATGGTTATAGCCGTATAGGGGCATAAGGTCACAATATTGATCGGGGTCCTAGATAGAACACGACACCCACTCCACGAATTTATGTCCATCAAATTACTAAAAACTAAAGCTGCGCGTGTAACATTACCCACCCCAAAATACATATTGCATTTGAAATGGCGTATTTGAAATACATGAAAGTATAGTTACTGTACGTTATTAAGCATAGAAATCATTCAAAAATTATAGCATATGTAATCAGTTGAACGATTTTGCGAAAAAATAACACATGAAATGTCTCTGAATACAGAAAAGAAGGGCGAGACTATTTCATCACATATAAATGCATTTGCTGTCTAGAGGCTGAGGCAAAGTTATTATGTCTCTAGATCTACTTAAAAATAGAAGTTCTGTTCTTTATGAATAGTTCTACTTTAAGCAAAGAATTTGTGCCAGAAAAAAGGTTAATATTTTGAAAAAATGTTCAATTAAAAAAAAAACTTTTCATGGTGAACGGGGGAATAGAGTTCCAACGCTTTTCAGTAGTTTTTGTTGAGCAAAACTGAAGGCCGAATTCAGAGTTCATGCGAACGCTGTGTGTCGGAATGCTTTTCAAAAATTATTGTTTCTGTTCAGGGGAGAACATCATATCAGACAGGCTCTCAAAGAATTGGTCTACAAAATCAGGTGACAGTTCGACCAAGTTCGATAATGCTGTAACTTGGCAGGTGTGAGAATGATTGCTATCATCAATGTCTGGATCAGCAATGCTCACAGAAGGTCGTACCTGGGTGATGTTGCTTTTATTTCTTGCTCCAGTGTCACCACCTAGTCGTAGCACAGGAGTCTCAACGAATGCCGTCATCAGGATTGGTAGCCGCTGGGGACAACACAATGCATGAGCCGTTACAGGACTTAGCAAGGTATCGATATCCATTGGTACTGCTGATGGAAGTGCAAGACAGGTGTCCAACACGCATTCATCTCCGCATAGCATACATCGAAGCTCACGTAAGATGCAGGTCTGCCATATAGGTCTGAATGAAAGAAACCAGGTCATGTTCAGATCTCTCAGCCTGGCCAATCCAAGGACTCTAGATATCCGGTCCTGGTAGCATACTGCTAGGATCGTTTCTTCCATCCCTGCCGGAGTCATGTCTGTGTTTTGGCTTGCCATATCGGAGCAGGAGGGTCAAAAATAAAATGCCTGCTACAAGTCCCAAAATCAGGGGTATGCCGCCAAAGACTGAATGTACAAAATTGTGAATAATGCCCAGAATTGCTTTGAATGGTGTTAATCGTCCCGAAAAAATCGTCTTAAATACGCCTGAGATACCTACGGCATCTGACATATTTAGAATTTGGCTAAGCATTTCTGTGAAATGCATGGGGCAATTTGTTGATAAAAGGTCATGTATCTCTGAAGCCGTCCTTGCAACTTGGAGATCATACGTCTCTTTTGATGACGTGATGGGCACTGTTGTCTGTAAAAGCACAGACTTCATTCTGCTTAAAGTATCAATTTGTATAGAAGAGACATTCAAAGTCGGCCAAATCGGCGTCTCGGAATCTTCATGGGCGTTTGGAAACAATGCTTGCATACAGCAAGTGACCATGGAAGTTACGCTTACGAGATATGCTTTCCCTGGCATCAGGCCACAACAGCTGTGATCCGTTATTAGAATGTAACTCCTGTTAGAGAGCTGCTTAAAGAAAGGCTCTATCTGCGTTGCAGGTGTGACATGTTGGTGGCATGAAAGGTTGTTTGAATTTCCTTCACAGGCCCCGTGTAAATTAATACCCTGGCACAAAAGTATACCGCTTAGTGAATGTTTGCAATTTTCACCACTAAGAAACACATTTTTGTTGCTGTCACTATAGCATGTGTGTGTATATGGTAATTTCCATGCTGACTTAATGTACCCTTTACCCAAACGTTCATACTGGCCAGTCGGTATATATTCAAGGCGATTTCTAAATCGGAAAGTTGTTATCGGAATTGTGATAATCCCGTGTATTATCCATTCAATGACAGGACTTTCTGACATTGTCAATGGTAATCTCTCAAGTTTTTCGATGCTCAGGATTGTATAGTCTGCTCCTTTCTGTGCCAAGCTGATTTGTTTATCAGTAAGGTTAAAGATGGAAAACAATGACGTTGTGTTGATTAAACGCCATGGCACATAGCCTGAACGAAGATTTTGCAGCGCCCAGCCTAGCTGTACAATAGAACGCAATTGCGACTGGCCATGTTGTAACATTAGCAAGTCTTTATCTATTATATCGATGGCAGATGATACAATACTGTCCAGTGAATATATTCTGGAGGACAGAGTCATTAACCCATTGTCCACAACAGAAAGTGATTTTTCCAAATTAATACGATCAATTTCTCGTATTTTTTCAGCTGTTTCAATTTTGTGTTACTTTCCAAGCCTCGTTGTATGCCGCATATATACTTGCTGCTATGAAACGTTTTTGACGCTGTTTGCGTGGTCCCAGAATGAAATCGCGCAAATCAGTACCATCTTTAAGTAAAGATAAGTGTTGCTTAATTTCTGCCAGTGTGGATGATTCTAGCCATTCGAGGCACAGTTTCCCTACACTGTATGTTGTTACTATCCCTGGATGTTGTCTCTGGGAGTATCTAGGGTCTGGTCTGGTCATTGTTAACCCCTGTGTTTCATTCAGGAATCTATCTTGACAGTTATTCGTGTCAGTAGACCAGATTAACCACTTTTTCCAATCAGGATGTGTTCTGTTTAGATGTAAAATTTTAGATACGTCTATTTCAATAACTGTTGTTGCATTATCAGGTATTGGCTTTGGAATAGACGGTTTGTTAAGGTCTTTAATCTTAGCTAGGCCAAGACAGGTTGTTTGGTGAATTGTTTCATTTAAGAACATTATTTGTTCTGGGATCATGCAGGCTCGAAATAATGCTTCTAGCCCTTGTACCTGCCAATCTTTTGTACCCCAGATGGTTTTTGTTTCAATGGTATTTTTCCAAAAATCAAAACCAAATGTCATCATTTTTGCATAAAATGCTTCTGAATATATCAATTTAGTATTTGTCAACATGGTTTTTGTCCCTGTTTTATCCAATAGTTTATAATAAAACGTTTCTGCATCACTTGTGTTGAACCCTGAGAAGTACTGGAATTTCTCATAGAATGTTTTAGAACTACTTTTAGGTGGAGTAGCACAATGTTCCCATTGGTTATATTTAAAAACATTTCTAGGTTGTGCAGATTTATGTAAGTAATGGTCTCCGTAATGTGAGAAGCAGTACATCTGTTCATAATTAGACGAACCTTGTAAATAATCATGTTCTGTAAATCTAGCTGACAACACTAAATCTGACATCATATTATTTATACTTTCAAAATCCCAATCATCAGAAAATGTACTAGGTTTTACAAAGTCACTTAAGGAAACCTTGAACTGGTGAGGATATTTCAAGATCTCGACCGGGCCATATACTTCATAGTCAGTCTTGTCCCATACTACCCCGCCGGGTATTGGAATGGCTGTGACATTTACTAATGATAGTCCTCTTTTCTTCACGTGGGATGATCTGTGTGGTTTCAGGACTAAGTTGATGTTCTGACTTGCTGTGTCCATTGAACTGTATTTTCCCTCAAAGAATCTTCCCAAACAAAGTACCATGATGAGCCAAAGCAGGAGGAAAAATATACCTAGCCCAAACCAAAACTCTAACCATGGAGAAATAAGGTAAATTTCCTTGAGTTGATGAAAGAGTTTTGTTGCCTTTTCTTTAAAGGTCTTTGTTTCTGGCGTCACTTCAGGGTCGTCTTGATCTTCAGAAAAGGTATCGAAGTTGATGAAGTAGCCAGAGGCAGTTCTGTCAATTGTTGGAATTGTTTTCTCAATTTGTCTTTTGGTAGCACATTCTGATGCCACATCATTGTAGACTGGTGTTTCATGACGAATTGTTTCAATCTGTGTTTCAAGAGGCACGAGTTCCATGGCATTATTGCATAGTCCCTCTCTGTGCACTGTAGGTTTATCAAATGTGATTAGTCTTTCAGTTTGAACCTCTTGGATTGTTGCAAATTTGGGTATTCTGTTGTTTCTCGGGAGTCCACTTGGCCTACTGTTGATTATAGGCCACATGTTTGTGGTTTTACCAGGTCGATTGATACAACTCTATTCTCCTTTTTCACAGCAAGGGACGGTAGTACTACTGATCTTGTTCCGTTGATTGCCAAGACAGGTACTGCTTTTCTGTAAGAAGGCCCAAATTCCTTCTTCACCGCTATTTTCTCTCTGACTAGATCCCCAACCTTTGGAATCCAGACAGGTCTTGCTGGGGCTGGTGGTGCCTCTTCAGTGGTAGTTGGCTGTTGCTTTAACTTTATGTTGCTTAAGGATTTTCTTGTTTCATTCAAGTCCTGTAAAACAGCCAAACGATCTTTGATGTCAAAGTCTGTATTCCTATCTTTTACCACTGATGCCTGACTATCTAGGTCCTGAACATGCATTCTAGCTCCGAACAATAGTTTGTACGGGCTGAAACCTTTTAGAGAATTTCTTGGCAAATTATTTAGACTAAGTTGGACACTAATTAAATGTTTGACCCACCCATCACCCGAACCTAATACCTTCGCTGTTATAGATTGCTTTATGTCTCGGTTTTTTCTTTCCACTACACTGTTTCCCTCAGGGTGTGATGGACAAGAGTATCGCAACCCAACGCCCATACTGGCCATGGCCTCCTTATAAGCTCGAGAGCTGAAAGCAGGACCCTGGTCAGAATGGAATATGGCAATTGCGTATGTGCCGATAAAAACTCGCAGATCTTTTATAACCGTTTTGGTGTCAGCCGACGCTGGGGCCACATCCATATGAATCTCGTACAGGAATCCACTGCGACCATGATATATTTATAGTTGCTGTCCCTTTGTAGGGGACCACAGTGGTCCAGGTAAACACATGCTAATGGTTTATCTGAGATGAGAAGGGGTGTCTGCGCTGGTCGTTTTACTGTTGATACTTTCATTCTTTGGCATATTTCGCATTCTAATACATATTTCTTAGTTTGTATTCTCATGCGAGGCCACCAATATCTCTGTTTTAATAGTGATATTGTTGCGGAAACGCCAGCGAGTGCAGAAGCAAGCCCTTCGTGTGCCGCTTTAATTAGTCCCAACCTGTGTTCCATGTTTGGAATTACTCTATCCCCCACTCCAGGGATTCGAGCAAAAGGAACATTATTCGTATCTGTTAAATATAAGTACTTTTCTGGAAAGCCTTTTGGGAGTGTTTTTTATCATCTTTTACTGACGCACTGACAGCTTGTAGAATGTCGCTGTCTATTTTTTTTGTGACCGAGTAATTGCAGCTACGGAAGCCGTTTGCACAGCTGCCTTCACGGCTTCATCAGCCAATGAATTCCCTGCAACGTGAACGCCATCACGTTGATGACTGAGAGTGTGTATCACGAGAGTCTTTTGAAGTTCCTTCTGTAAGAGAACTACTTGTTCCCAAAGCATTTTATACTTGATTGTGCCACCTTTTGCATCTTTGAAACCATTTTCCACCCAATTCTGCAAGTATTCATTATAAGATTGTACGCAATAATATGAATCGCACACTATATGGCTGAGATACCCGCCACCCCCTCTCAACACAATCCCCAAGGATGGGAAACCGGAAACAGTTCTGAACTTTTGGAAGGCGGGAGGGAGTGACCCTCCCGGCCGTATTTATTAAAATATGAAACAAAATCAAAACATTAAAATAACAGTTTCATATTATGTACAATTTCATTTCCACATTACGATGTTTGGCTAACCTTAACATATTTCTAATACAAAGGTTCTCCTAGCCGAAACTAACATGCTACAAATACATTTTAACTTGAAATTGTACATCCTAACGTTAAGGGCCAACGGCAAGGTCGTAACCGGTGTCAGATCCCTAAACCAGAATTACCCCCTCACTTGCGAGGGGCGACCGCACAGAGGGCTGTACCTCATGTGCACATACCAATTTCCCTTGACTTGACGGGGGCCCCAATGAACTTGACGCCATTTTATGGTCGTCCGAGGACTCGTGTGAGGTGTCTAGAAGGTAGCGTAAACCCCCCTCCCCACCCCACACAACTTACCACATCTGCCGTCGCAGATGTCCTGGCCCCGGGAAATTCCCAGGAGGGGCCCGTAGCCCCTCCTATCCAGGGAGGGGCCTTGACCGCCTTCCCTTTCCTTTCGGCGTCCCATCCTTAGAAGGGACCGCCTCCCCGTTGAGGGGCCAATGGCCACCTCCCCCCGGGCGCTCCCATCCGTAATGGGTGACGCCCCCACCATAGGGATCTTCCAATTACTGCTCACCGATCATGACCTTACCGCCCGACCAAAATAAATACGACATTAACTAGCAATACTAAATTAAAAAACAAAACAATAACCGCTTTAAGTATGACTATTGAAACATCATTGATCAACACTGGTGCAAAATACTTTATTCGAAAAACATACTGTAAGGAATCATTCACTTTATTGCATACTAAAACCACACTTTAATCACAACAACCTGTAAAAAATAGAGTTACCACATCAAAACTTTATTTCAAAACCACTTGCTGTCTCCAGGGGCTGGTGGGTGGGTCAAAATTGTCTCTTCGTTCCGTCTCGAGCTCACGTGCAGCGGGGAGGTGCAGCTTCAGAGCACAGGAACAAGAGGATGCTTCCTTGGCTTGTTGCTCCTTTTATCCTTCTCCGGGCGGGCGTGAACCCGCCTCCGCCCGCCTCCGGGGGCGTGGCTGGCGGCTTCAGTGTCTAGGACAACCCACTCTAGGGCGGGAAAAAGCGCGCCCCGGCTACGCCGCTTCGGGCATACCAGCCGAGACTCGCCTCCCGCCCAAGATGGCTTCCCGGGGGGATCGGGGTACTCCACCATACGTTCGGGGGGACCGAGTGGTCGCCCCTTTCCATATGGCTGAGATACCCGCCACCCCCTCTCAACACAATCCCCAAGGATGGGAAACCGGAAACAGTTCTGAACTTTTGGAAGGCGGGAGGGAGTGCCCCTCCCGGCCGTATTTATTAAAATATGAAACAAAATCAAAACATTAAAATAACAGTTTCATATTATGTACAATTTCATTTCCACATTACGATGTTTGGCTAACCTTAACATATTTCTAATACAAAGGTTCTCCTAGCCGAAACTAACATGCTACAAATACATTTTAACTTGAAATTGTACATCCTAACGTTAAGGGCCAACGGCAAGGTCGTAACCGGTGTCAGATCCCTAAACCAGAATTACCCCCTCACTTGCGAGGGGCGACCGCACAGAGGGCTGTACCTCATGTGCACATACCAATTTCCCTTGACTTGACGGGGGCCCCAATGAACTTGACGCCATTTTATGGTCGTCCGAGGACTCGTGTGAGGTGTCTAGAAGGTAGCGTAAACCCCCCTCCCCAACCCACACAACTTACCACATCTGCCGTCGCAGATGTCCTGGCCCCGGGAAATTCCCAGGAGGGGCCCGTAGCCCCTCCTATCCAGGGAGGGGCCTTGACCGCCTTCCCTTTCCTTTCGGCGTCCCATCCTTAGAAGGGACCGCCTCCCCGTTGAGGGGCCAATGGCCACCTCCCCCCGGGCGCTCCCATCCGTAATGGGTGACGCCCCCACCATAGGGATCTTCCAATTACTGCTCACCGATCATGACCTTACCGCCACAGGCCGGATAGTTGACCGGCTATCCGGACCCCCCACAAAACTCCTGCCTAAAGGTCATGCTGTAAACTCTTTAACCAAGCTATGAGGTCTCCTATGAGTAACGCATTCCCCACCCGGGACAAATGGACCCCATCCTCCAAATACATACTGTCTCCCATGATACAACCATGAGGAATAGAATGCAATGCATTTGAACGAAACAATCTACCCAATTTGTTATTGACTTTCTTCACCGAATGATTTATCGCAGACACCGAATTCGCCCCCCGCCACACCTTACGTGGAATCATATGGGACCATGCAATTGTGCACCCTGGAACCCTTCTCGCCAACCAACTTACTGTGGAAAGTATCGCCTCGAGAAGAAGTCGTCTACCAGTGGTCACCAAATCGTTGCCCCCAAGATGGACTATGATTATAGATGGCGGTGACCTTGTCCGCCCTAACAAACCCTCGAAAAAGGATTGAAAATGGTCAATACAGAGCCCGCCCCTTCCGTAGAAGGTCACCCTGTACCCGTATTCCCCAGCCATGTGAATCATGTCACCTGCTTTGAATACGTCCGCGGCACGCCTCACGTATGAGTGGCCCACGACCCACACCACTTTTTCCGCAGCCGGTGATGTTTGACCGCTGGTTCCCAGGTGTCGGGTCGACTGCACAGTCCGCCCCGCCTCGTAAGCTTGCGAAACTGTAAACCAAACAAAAACAAGAAGCGTGAGTACTTGATAGCAGCTTCACAACATGTGCAACCGCACATACCTTTTGTAACAATTCGAGGACCAACGCCCCAATCGTTTCACTTTTTCCACACTCAGACCCCTGGCTGTAGCCTCAGTAGCAGCCCCTATCCGAAAGGAATGGGTCCCAAACTCGCCGGGGTTCAAGCCCGCGGCCGAAATTGCCATTGTAAGCACCCGCTGGAACTGAAACCTCGTCAGTGGGGTGGCATCAGCGTGTCTCAACAAGGTCCCCCCCCATGATGCCGCCCTCTGCGCTAAATATTCCTCTACGCAAACAACAGGGCACATGGGAGATCCGGGAATTCGATGTATGACTACGCAATCCCCAGTCGCACCCTGATCGGCCTTGGACCTGACAAACGGGACAATCATCGTCTCCCCCTTAACCTGAATGTGCTCTCGGCACAGTCCTCCCACCGTATCCCGCTTGTTCGTCGCCACCAGTTCGCTTACCCGCATCGCCCCATGGAATGCTAACGCAAAAGCGGCCCGGAATAACACTGTTTCATACTGAGATGAACATGTCGCAGGGAGTACGGATAATAACAGGGCCAACCTATCCAGACCTATCGGGTGCCTCTCATCTACTCTGCGACCCTCAAGGCGTTGCCACCCACGTAGCGCTTTCTGCACAACGAAAGACGCAGTCGGGTCCTGGATCCCATGAGCCCTTGCCATAAAGGAAATGGCGGCCCGATGCCTCTGGGCCGTAGCTACTGATTTGCCTGCCTGATGTAAAGACAGCAAACATTTTACAACAAACTCTTCCTGGCCCCAAAGCTCCCCCCTAGCAGCACCCAAAAAGGACCAATAGGAACGGAACGCCCCTTCATATGCCTTCCTTGTCCTGGGTGCTAAACTCTCTCCCACGAGGTTTTGTAGTTCGGGGCACCGAGAGACCAGAGAGCTTCGGGAAAGGGTGCTGCCACCGGGTCCGCTGTGGGCAGAAAACCCCAGAAGGCCTGCATACGGAAACGAGAAAGAGCATCAGCCGCTTGGTTAAGTACCCCCGGCACATGTCTTGCCCTAAAGAGCACATTCAATTGCATACACAATAACACAATTTCTTTGAGCAATCTCAGAATCCATTTGCATCGTGCTGCCTGACTATTGATACACTCAACCACGGTCATGTTATCCGACTAGAACACCACAGAGTGATCCCAGAACCCCTCAGGCCATGTTTTCAGGGCCACCAAAATAGGGAAAAGTTCAAGAAAAGCAATGTTACTCGTCAGCCCGCACTCGTGCCACCATGACGGCCATTTTTGAGCCGACCATTGATTACCGAATATGGCGCCAAAACCTATACTCCCCGCCGAATCTGTCCACAGCCCCAGCTCCTCGGAGGACACCGCCGGCTTGTTCCAGACAATTCGACCATTGAAATCCGCCAGGAATGCCAACCAAATGCGCATGTCCTGGCGAATCTCTGCCGAGAGCCTTGTGCGGTGGTGTCCCTCTTTAAGACCGACCATGGCTTGTGCAATCGATCGGGAAAAGGGGCGGGCCATTGGCATTACTCTAAGGGCAAAATTCAACTGACCCACAGTTTGCTGCAATTGATGCAAGTTCACCTTAGTCTCCCGAATACATGTTTCAAGGGAGGCCCTGAATTTCCCCACCTTTTCCTTGGGTAGCCGAAAGCAACCTTCTTCTGAATCGAGCTCTATTCCAAGAAACTCGAGCGAAGTTGATGGCCCCACAGTCTTACCTGGTGCCAATGGCACACCAAAATGACTCATCAGGCCACAAAATTCTTTTAAAGCCTGTGCACATTCTGGATCCCCGGCTGCCCCCAGGAACAGAAAATCATCAAGATAATGCATAACATGCTGAAAACCCGTCTTTCTCGTGAATACCCATTGCAGAAAACAACTGAATTTTTCAAAATAAGCACAAGATATGGAGCATCCCATTGGCATACATTTATCCATGTAATAGCGACCCTGAAACATAAAACCAAGGAGACGCTGATCGTCTGGGTGTACCGGGAGCAACCGGAACGCTGACTCGATGTCTGATTTTGCCATCAGCGCTCCGGGCCCCAGGCGATTCAACATGGCGACGGCCTCATCGAAAGATGCGTACCGCACCGAACACACTACCGGGTCTATCGCATCATTCACGGAAAGACCTCGTGGGGCTGACAAATTATGTATTAGTCTAAACTCACCGGGTCCTTCTTTGGGACCACTCCTAAGGGGGAACAAACAAAGTTAGCAACTGGTGGTATATCGAATGGTCCGGCAACCCGCCCTCGAGTCACCTCTTTCCCAATCTTTACCTGTACCACCGCCGTATTTTGCAGGACCGACAGTTGGTTCTTACAACGTGCCTTACCCTGAAAATTCCCCACTGGAATGCGGAAACCATACGAAAACCCGTCTTGCAACACCCCAGCGGAGACATGATCCGGGTATTCATTGAGCCAAGGAATCATTGCCATGGTATCAACCGGGGTAGGTAAAGGCGCCCCTCGGACTATTTCAGACCTGTTTGGCGCTTCCCCTACCACCGTTATCACCCGTTTTGGCTCTGCACATGGTCTCAGGATGCGAGGACTGTCCACACCCCCCACACTCGTGCCTAAACTTGCATGACCCCTGGGGCCTTGTACATTTTCCCCTATTAAAATTCCAACAGATCCCTTTTTTACCTGCGTTGCCACTCGGCTTCGAGTGATGCTCGTTACCTGCCCCCGTCCGAAAGGGCGTCCCAGACGAATTGCGGGAAAACTCACCCCCGCTACCCCCCGCCAATGGTGTCTTTAACATGCCTGAATTCTCCATTTTTTGCCAAGAAATGGAGTCGTAACAATCCCAGGTCAAAGCTGGGTCGTGCTCCTTGGCCTTCCGAAAAACATTATCATAGCAAAACCACTGATTGCCCTCATATGATTGAGAATACTCCATGATACGTGTCTGATATATGGGCAACTCAGCCAACAACTCAGGCCTACGTTCCCCCATAATTGAAGTGAATATGCCAAACGCTCTGCCCCAGGTACCTATGTTCTCCTCGACCTTGAAGGCGGCCATCTTTGTGCGCCAAACACTCGGATGCAGAAACTCTTTTTGACCCTTCACATGCTCGATCTCGTAGTGATCGGTAAGCAAAGAAAACATGTTTACATACTTATCAGCCCAAATCTTTTCCTTGACTACCATTGGAATATGCTGGGCCACTTTCTCTCTCCGTGAGGGTACAGACCCCTCCCCCGCAATCGGCAGTAGCCGCTTACCTGAATTAGAAGCTGTAGTCGCTGCCGAACTCGTGCCCGCTGCGGTTTCACCCACCGGAGCCTGTGGGGGAACAGAAGATGATGCCTTCGCAGCCTCTCTAGATTCTCGCAGTTGCCTCATTACTGCCCTGGCGTCATCTGCCGTGGTGCCCTCACTATCTTTCCCCAACCACGCTGCCAGTTGTGCAGCCAACTCGGGAGGCATATCCCCCTTGTTCACAGGGGTGACTACGACGGGGATCGGTTGTCCATCCTTCGGAACCGAGATTGGTTCCTCAATCGGTGTATCGGGAACCGGGGCCTCTCCCCCAGATGCCCCCCTCTTGGACCTCTTGCCTCTACCGCTGGGGACTACACCCGGCAATGCTGGCCCGATGATGCGCTTCGGGCCTCCTGCCCCGTTCATTGCCGCCATCTGCTTCTTCATCTCGGCCATATCCTTTACGAGCATGCGGAGCATCTGATCGGTACCGACCCGCTTTCCGACCTTCTTGCCCGGCATTCTCCAACGAAGATATCTGAAAGAACAAGGACAAAATTACAACGCTCAAAATTGGCTCTTCGTTCCGTCTCGAGCTCACGTGCAGCGGGGAGGTGCAGCTTCAGAGCACAGGAACAAGAGGATGCTTCCTTGGCTTGTTGCTCCTTTTATCCTTCTCCGGGCGGGCGTGAACCCGCCTCCGCCCGCCTCCGGGGGCGTGGCTGGCGGCTTCAGTGTCTAGGACAACCCACTCTAGGACGGGAAAAGCGCGCCCCGGCTACGCCGCTTCGGGCATACCAGCCGAGACTCGCCTCCCGCCCAAGATGGCTTCCCGGGGGGATCGGGGTACTCCACCATACGTTCGGGGGGACCGAGTGGTCGCCCCTTTCCATAAGTGTGGGGAATTCGCGATCGGTATTTTCTAGTGCCATCTTAAATGCTACCAGTTCAGCTCGCTGAGCTGAACAATCTCCTAGAGATTGTGTTTTAGTGACCAGTGTTCTAAATTTTCCTTTGTGCCAACGACCTTTAACAATCGTGCACGCAGCACTGTAAGCTTGTTTACCCCCAACTGCAGGTTGTGCTGATCCGTCTGTATATATGATACTTCCGTATTCTTCCAGAGGCAGGATTTCAATTGGCAGAGGACATTCATATTCATATTGTAAAAATTCCTGTGTCTTTAGGTTAGGATATAATTCGTACACTACGTCTGTTGCAGCAAGAGAATTAACCCATTGGATCCATCTCGGATGCAAAGCTTTAGCATTAGGAATGCTTGCTTTAGTTACCGCTTCTAAAGCTGGTATGGGTGTAACGATTATTACTCGTTTACCTTGTGCTAGGGCCCTTTCTTTTGCTACAGCAGTCTGAACCGCAGTTAGAATTTTTTCCGTTGAACTGAATTTTATTTCAGCTTTTGTGTACAAATGAGATTTCTTAACTTATTGGTACCGTTTCTCCCTCATTAGAGGTCAGGTACGTGAATCCGCATCTTCCTGGGATGACTCGGATTACAAGGTTGCGTGTGTTGTCACGTGTATCTAATTTAGTTTTTGCTAACATGTCTGTTTGCAATGATCTCAAAATTTCTGTCTGTTTTTGAGTCCAGTTGATTGGTTTAAAATCAGGTTTAATTAGTTCGTAGAGAGGTTTAACCCTCTCCGCATAATTTAGAATGCAAGTTCTTCCGAAATTCAGGAAGCCTAGAATCAATTGTAAGTTCTTCAGCGTTTTTGGTGCTTGGAGTACAGCGCACTTCTCTAAGAAGTTGTCCGCTAGGCTTTTTCCTTCACTTGATAATTCGTATCCTAAAAATAAGACTGTCAGATGGGCAATTCGAGACTTTTTAAAGTTGAATTTGTAACCCTCTGCAGCGAACCCAAGTATTATGGTGTTCACCCTTTTCAAGTGAGTCTCCAAGTCGTTGTCTATTAGATAGATGTCATCGACGTAAGATAATGCCTCATCATCATATATTTGTAGTAACTCTGTTACTCTGGCTGAGAATAGTCCTGGGCTGTTCTTGAATCCCTGTGGGAGCCTACAGAAATTTTTCCGTGACCCCATTATTGAGAAAGCGGTCAAGTACCTGCTTTCTGGTGCAATGTTTTGACAAAAGAACCCATAGATATATCTAATGTCGTTTTATATTTTTTGCGAACTATGTTATTCATTAGTGCAGCACTATGCAAATTTTGTACTGCAAATGTTTTGCAACATGAGTTAAGGTGTCTGTAGTCCAAGACTAGACAATATGAATTGTCTGGTTTGGAGACAGGAAACAAAGGATTGTTCATTTGAGAGGTGCATGTTTCAATCACCCCCTGGTATTCAAGTTGATCTAAAATCTCCCTGACTTGTTTTTTAGCTTCTTGCTTAATTGGATACTGCCTTTGTGCAGTCGGTTGACTTTTTAACTGGATTTTGTGAGGAGGAGAGTCCTCAACCCATCCTACATGGTTTTTATATAATGCTGGTGCCTGGGCGACCGCCCATTTCCTTGCATATATATATTTAGTGTGAATCGGAATGTGATTCGAGAAGGCAGGCATAATCATTTCTTCGCCACGAGGGCACTCCCTGACAAACTCCGGGGGCCAGTCTTTCTCAGCTAACAGGATGTCATAGCCTTTTGAGAGAGTATCCCAAAATAGACCCCTTATTTTCCTAGTCTTATCTCCCTCTATACGCAGTGTTATTTCGTATATCTTATGAGGTTCGCTAACTCTGGTGGCAGCAGTTTCTACTTGAATGTATTCATTCGTGTCCACTGTCTCCAGATGACTCATCAGGATCTTGCGAGATATGCTGATTTCTGCTGCACTGTCTAGCATTGTCTGTGCCCACTCCCCGTTTTTCAACTCTGTCCTCAGTATTCTCGGCATGTTCGATTACTCTAATACTGGCTACCTTCTTTCTTGGAAATTGTAACTTTTTACTTTGAGCAGGTTCCTTGTCTTTGGACTTGGTGTGCTCTCCTGGGTCTGACCGTCCTCTTCTTTCCGATTTCTGCGAAAAAGATCGAGAGGGACGTGTATCAATACTTTGATATCTATCAGGTTTTTTCAAGTTATCCCTATTTCTAAGGTTGTATCTTTTCTCAGAGGGCTCCCTCTGGGGAGATTGGTGTTCTCGAGTCGGAGTTCTTTCCCTCCGTCGAAGAGACCTTCCTCTGGACTGGAAAACTTTTCCTTGGGAGTGGATTGTTTATTTCCATCCCAGCTCTTTTTAGGAGTGTTTGAATTATTTTTAATAAATAATTTTTCAGGATTTTCGAGTAGTTGGGGTTTTACTGGTTTTCCACCCAAGCTGTCTCTACCTAATTCTTCATAACATTTTTCTATAATTCTGGCAAGCTCAATTGGTTGATCTGTTATATCAGTTTCTTTCAATTTCTGGCGGATCGCCACAGATGCTGTTTCTCATTTTATATGGGCTAGTAATATTGCCGAGACCTGCTTGAAGTCTTTCAGTAATTTCATACCAAGAGTTAAAGCAGGTTCTGGACCGTATTAATTCTGAATCTGTTTTAGCACATCTGGTATTACCGCCATGGACGGAACACCATGTGTTTTTGTGTAAATGGAAGCAAAGACTGTACCCCAAGTGTCACAGTCCTCCACCTGTGGTGCGACCCCCATTGGAAGGCAGATGGTCAGAATTCTGTGTTTCTCAATAGGGGTAGTATTCTGAAATACTGCCTCTATTTGAGTAATTTTCTGCGCTAACCAGAAAGGAATTTGTTCTCGTTTTATGGGTGTTTTACCAAGACACGATTGTATGTTCTGTGGTGTAATTTCATTTGTGTTCCCCTGATGAGGGGTCAGCTGTGGGACATTAGCAGCTGTTTGGACCGTTGCAGTCCGCATTACATATTGGACTAATTGTCTATGTATTTTAATTAATGTTTTTAGCTGTGCTAACAGCTCTTCTTTAGACATTTTTTCAATGTCCGGATTTGGTGTGTAGCTGGCTAGAACCGGCCACGTTGCTCCTGGTCTACCTAGTGCACCGAGCCTGGTAATATGATCATTGTGTTTTAGGGCGCCTTTAAACCAGAGCAGGTGCTCTTGGTATTTTAATGGGATTTCAATCTCTTCGAAAGGAGCATACTCTTCCGGTGGATCCTCTATTTTGTAATAGTGGAACTCGTGTTGCGGAAATTTTATCCAAGAATAGAATACCTCTGTCTGCCGATATTCATGTGCCTCTATCACGAAGATGACTGTGCCACCTTGTGTGGTCAGTCCGTTTTCTATAAGTTTTAACGTTATAGTTTTTCTTATGTTGACCGGGATGTTTATTGCACCCGGTTCAGTAATCCCTGTACCATCGGGACCCTGCTGAGTCGCATTTAATGTGGCATCAGCGGTTCCGTTGTTTTCTACTGACATTGTATAAATGAAATTTTTTCAGAGCAGGTCTCCAAGGAGACAAAGATTAGGTGCACAATATTTTGGAACACTGTATCCTTCAACGTTGACTAAACCAAAACTCTACATAGGAATCTCTTCCTACTAAGTCCCGGCGGATTTTAACCTTTCACCCACTCCAGACGTCTATTGGAGTATTTACGGGAGAAAGGGTCTGTGTGAAAAAGCACGACTGAGTTACTCTAACGTCTTGCGTTAGTTTTATCGCCTTACCAAACGTTGGGCGCCATGTAGTGTAGTTCCTATTTTCCCTATAGGCCCTGCGCATTGGAATAACATAAACAGCAGTGTAGACGTAGAAGTGCGGTCTTCCAGGTCTCTACTGACTATGCTAAACTTAATTGGGTTTGTACCAACTAGCTCAGAGGTCACTGGAAGCTTTCTTGACTGAATAGGAAGTGATCAGCTTCCCAGGCACAGACAAGAAGGGATTCAGTATTCCAACAACCGCATAAACATGACAACTTTGCTCCTTAGAATAAGAGTCAATCTCTAGAGTCGTGTGAAACAATAGACAGCTATTTCACTCAGTCAGTTGTGCAGATTACTTTCACCAAGATGCAGAGAATAGAGAGACGGGCGTTTTCAATCAAAGGTATTATTTATTGAACAGTCTTTCTTCTCATGCAAGAGAAATGAATTGCCACAATTGCAAGACTTGTTATTATAAACAGTGCGTACAGTAAAAGGAGGATTGCGAAATAATACTGTAAAAGCATTGATATGGTTTCTTAGCCATACAATGGTTAAAATGAATAGAATATATACATTCATATATACATTAGGCTAACGTCCTCAACTGGTGCTTCTAACTACGCCTACCCCAGTGTACCTGACCTAAGCCTAATACTTGGGAGGGAGTAAGTAGCAGTTTAAGTTAAGTTGGTTTTGCCAAGGATTTGCTTCAAGAATTCTCTCTAAGGGTTTAGTCAACACCATACCTCTGGAATAGAATGTTGGAGGTCTTGTATCTCCTTCCAGGACTTGATATTCCAGTCACCTGCAAGGGTAGGCTGGAAACGCGGGAGCTGGATTTTCGCGGCAGGAGAAAAGACAGCATCTCTCTCAGCGTGTCAAGGAGGAGGAGGGTCAGCGTCAGTGGGCTTCTAGCATCTGCTGGGCTCTGCAAGGGACAGCTGTTCGGCTCCTGTATTCACCACACCATCCCTGTTGCTTAAGGCAACGTTGGTAATATTTATACCTGAAAGGTGCCTTGTTTGACGTAAGTTTTTGGGAATAAGACGTCAATAAAGATGTCACTAGGAACCGGTCGTTCTTACAGTGCTCATTAGAGTTCTATTACTAATAAAAACAAAGCAAGCGGGGCTTTCCCAGGTTGCTGGGGGTTTTATCTTGTTGAAGAACTCGGAGTGTAATCTAGGAATCTAAGATAGTGGCTTCTGCTGTGTCATGTACTGTAATGAGCTGCAGAGGCGAGTTTCTGAAATATGGCTGAAATATGGCTCTGATCGTTTATGCCATTATAGGGGTATGAATGGTTTATAGCCGTATAGGGGCATAAGGTCACAATATTGATCGGGGTCCTAGATAGAACACGACAGGATGCGTTGGAGTTTTTTCTGTAGTTTGGCTGTGGTTCCGGCGTAAAGGGTGTTTCCGTAGTCCAGTCGACTTGTGACCAATGCATGGGTGACTGTCTTTCTTGTTTCGGTGGGGATCCAGCGGAAGATTTTTTTGAGCATTCGTAGGATGTTGAAGCATGATGATGAGACGACGTTGACTTGTCTGGTCATCGAGAGGAAGGAGTCTAGGATGAAGCCCAGGTTACGTGCGTGGTCCGTTGGTTTGGGTGCGGTTCCCAGGGCCGGTGGCCACCATGAGTCGTCCAGGCGGAGGGGGATGATCCTAAGATGAGGACTTCCGTTTTGTCCGAGTTCAGTTTTAGACGGCTGTTCTTCATCCACTCGGATACTTCTTTCATTCCTTCGTGTAGGTTGGTTTTGGCGGTGTTTGGGTCTTTGGTGAGGGAGAGGATCAGCTGGGTGTGGTCTGCGTAGGAGATAATGTTGAGGTTGTGTTGGCGCGCAATGGATGCGAGGGGACTCATGTATACGTTGAAGAGGGTGGGACTGAGTGAAGATCCTTGGGGTACGCCGCATATGAGTTCTGTGGCCTCTGATCTGAAAGGGGGGAGGCGGACTCTCTGGGTTCTTCTGGAAAGGAACGAGATTATCCAGTCCAATGCTTTTCCTTGTATTCCGACGTTGCTGAGGCGTTGTATAAGGGTGCTATGACAGACTGTGTCGAAGGCTGCGGCGAGGTCAAGTAGGATGAGGGCAGCTGTTTCTCCGTTGTCCAGTAGGGTTCGAATGTCGTCTGTTGCTGCGATTAGGGCGGTCCCGGTGCTGTGTTTGGCTCGGAAGCCGGACTGTGAAGGGTCGAGGGATTTGTTGGATTCGAGGAAGGCGGCGAGTTGACTGTTGACGGCTTTCTCAATGACTTTGGCAGGGAATGGGAGGAGCGAAATGGGGCTGTAGTTCTTAAGTTCAGTGGGGTCTGCTGTAGGTTTCTTAAAGAGGGCGCTGAGTTTGGCATGTTTTCCAGCTTCCGGGAAGGTAGCGGAGTTGAGGGAGCAGTTGATGACGTCTCGGAGAAGGGGTGCGATAATGGAGTCTGCTTTGTTGAAAATGTGGTGGGGACATGGGTCGGTTGGTGATCCTGAGTGAATGGTGTTAATCAGGCGGATGGTGTCTTCGGTGGTGATTGGGTTCCAGGCGCAAAGGTAGTTGGGGGGCGGTTCAAGTTCGGAGGTGTGTGGGGTGGACTGGTCTCCAAAGCTGTTATGTATGTCAGCGATTTTGTTGTGGAAAAACGAGGCTAGAGAGTCGCAGAGGTCTTGGGAGGGAGTGATGTCATTGGTGCCGGCGGTGGGGTTGGTAAACTCTTTGACGATGTTGAATAGTTCTTTGCTGTTGTGGGCGTTGTTGTCGATCCTTGAATGATGATTTCTTGGTGGATCGGATCAGTTGGTGGTGTTTGGGGGTGGCGTTCTTGAAGGTGGCCAGGTTGTCAGAGGTTGGGTTTTTTCGCCATGCTTTCTCGAGGGTGCGGCAGATCTTCTTGGATATCTTAAGGTCATTATTAAACCAGGGGGCTTTTTAGCTGCCTTGCTTGATTTGATGGTTTTTTAAGGGTGCTAATTCGTCAGCGCTGTGGGTGATCCATTGTGTGAGGTTGGTGGCTGCTTGGTTTGGGTCCGATGATTTTGCAGGAGGGTTTTGGTGAAGCGATGTGAAGAGCTGGTCGGAGGTAATTTTGTTCCAGTTTCTCCGTGGAATTGGTTGTGGGTCGTAGTCTTTTAGAAGTTAAAGTAAACGCAGCTGTGGTCCGTCCAATGGAGAGCTGTGGTGTGATTTATTCATAACTTTCAGAAGCTACAGCCAAGTAACAGAAGAAACAGCCAACACGTGTTGGCCGATAGCAGTGAACACGACTCAGGAGAACGAAAGCGTCGTTCCTCCGGTATTGCGGTATACGCAAAAAGTTATCGAGGCGCTCTCACGTCACAAGTCATGAGGAGGCACCAAATATGTATTCCGACGTAGTAACATCCAGTCCGCTTGATAACGCGACTGAGACTTTTTGCGCATACCGCAATACCGGAGGGACCACGCTTTTCGTTCTCCCGAGTCGTGTTCACTGCTATCAGCAAATTGTCTCTGACTCGCTGCGCAAGACCTTGTGGACTATTAGGGTCAGTTGTTATACACACCAGATTCGCATTCTTTCTGAATCCCCCTGGGTCACGTGTCCTCACTTGTGTTTCCCGACTACTTCGATGGCTGCCGAGCTTGACGTTATTACAATTGACACATTCTCTGGATTACTTGTGTGCTCGGGTTTGGAACATTTCTCTTATCTTCGCGTACTCCATTGCTCACATCGTATATACTTTTTCTTCTCCGTGGACTGCACAACCATTTCGCGTTGAGAAAGTCATTAGTACATACTGTGTACTGACGAAACACGTTTTGGCTGTTTCTTCTGTTACTTGGCTGTAGCTTCTGAGATTAATGGAACAACCCATACAGAAGGACTTTGACTTGTTCCTGCTTTGAAATGCACTCTGTCATTGGAATGTTCAATGTTATGACTATCTGGATCATGTTATTGTGATGACTAATAGGTCATGTTGGTATGACATACAGGATAGTGCTTATTTGACTCCTTCTTTGTAAGCATTGATATGAATACATTTAAATCATGGGGGTTCAGGTCCCTCTTCAATTCGGGGATTATGAACTTGTGTTGCATTTGCAGATACAGCTAGGAAATGAGTAATGGGTGAGCACAGGAAATCTCTTTCCATTGCAAGGGCAATGGGATGAACTTATCCGCTATTCAGTCTGTGGTTATAACTAACAGTTTAATTGTTAGTGCGGCCACTCCAATTGTTTACACCCGGCGCCAAGATGCCCCGGCATAAGTGCGCTTTATAAATACATTCAGTCAGTCAGTCAGACCACCTAGGTCAGTAAGAAATACTGGTAGCATCCTTCCATGCCCTGGTAATTTGTTGGAAAGCCACTGTAAGGAGTAGATCTATAATATGAAAAGCGTTTGAGTGCAAAATCGAGTCATCAGATACACGACCTAGAAATATATTAACAAAAGTAAAGGGGATTTGTGTATGAAAAATTTTATTGATTTGTCTCCAAACTTGTTTCTAAAAGGTATGAATATGAGGGCACACAAATAACATGTGTTTTAAGTCTGCTGGGCTCGTATTACAAGTCCAACAGGGGGTAGGAAGAGTAGGGTTTATTTTATGTAATGAGACAGGAGTAAGTAAAAGTTTGTTGTAAGCATAAAATAAAGTTTGAGTAGTATTAGAATCTCTAGAAGATTTCCTAATTTTAATCCAAACCATATACCAGGTAGGAATAGAAAGGGAAAGTTTAAGGTCAATTTCCATGAGAGTTCTACTTCTGTTTAATCTCGAGTGACTGGAAAGATGTTAAATATTTGTATACTTCGGATGCGGATGCAGATAGAGACAAGACTGAAAGAACAGTAGGAGGTGAAGATGAAGAAGTAGATATGAGCGCCAAAGAATTGTAAATTGACTAGATCGCTGAAATTAAGCAAGCGTATTTAGATGCATAAGAGGGAGGTGAAGAAAAACGTGTTTGAGCAACTATAAAAGATATCCATGTATTTTGATAAAGTTGGTGAACCCAATGGAACCCTTTAAAAAAGAAATCTTTCTCAAAAATAATTATATTAATAATTCTAAGATGCTTATTGTACCATATTGAAGATTGCAGAAATTGATCTTTAGGAGAAAGGTAATTTGTAAGTAAAGCTTGAAGGATTTTCCAAGTGTTATTAAAAATAGGAAGCAACAGTGACAAAGGTTGGTGTGTAAAAGATAAAAATTCTTGGAAGGAGAAAGTTTGAAGAAAAGATTTTTCAATAGTAGTCCACAGCGGTAGTAATGAATTGTCATCATCGTCCTGGAGTACTAGAGAGGATTGTTTAAGAGAGAAAGTGGTGTGGTAGGTTTGAAAATCTGGGAAATTATGCCTCCCAAATGTTTATGTCGCTGGAGTTTATATAGAGACATATACAAGGTTTTTTATTATTCCACAAACATTTCGATAGTGTAGAATAAATTATTTTAAAATGAGAATAAACAATATTTATAGGGATATTAGAAACACAAAAAAAGTATTATATGAACCAACATCATTTTATTCATGTCAAGACGTCCCCAACATGATAAAAATATGGGATTCCATCCGGATGTGGTAGAACTCAAGAGGGTTTGTAATTCTTTTAAATTTGTTAACATGAAATCTTTAATAGAAGATTTAAACCGCAAACCTAGATACTTGGTTTTATCCAAGGTCCAACAAAAACCAGAAGAAATATAACTAACTGAAAAACATAGTTTGTTCCCTGGAAGAATTTCACATTTGTCAACATTTAATTTGTAACCAGACACAGACAAATGTACTTCAAATAAGAAAGCCAGCAAAGAAGTCTGTGGTTGTGATAAAAAGAGCAAAACATCATCAGCATAAACAGAGAGTTTTGATTGGTTGGCCCATATTTAAAACCTGGAATCTGAGGGTTTGAACGAATTCTAATCAGGAAGGGCTCGAGTGCAAGTATAAAAAGAAGCGGAGAAAGAGGACATCCTTGTCTTAACCCATGATATAAAGAAAAAGATGGAGAGATAAGACCATTAGATAAAGCTGGAGGAAACAAGAGAAGAGTATAACAAGGAGATATAGTTTAAATAATGTTATGCCCAAAACCAAACCAGGATAATGTAAAAGAAAATAAATGAACATCCAACTCTATCGAAAGCTTTCTCAGCATCCAAAGAGATGGCTGCTAAAGAATCTTTACAGAATTTGGCCTTGGTAAGGACATTAAAGAAGAAACTATTGTTAGCTGAAAGATGTCTACCTTTAATAAACCCACATTGTTCATGCCCAATTAGTAGGGATATAAAAGACTCTAAACGAAGAGCTAGAGTTTTTGCAAAAAAATTGTAGTCTAAGTTAATTAAGGAAATGGGTCTATAACTTTTAACCAAAGTATGATCTTTACCATCCTTGCGAAGAAGGGATATCAAGGCCTCTTGAAAAGAGCCACTGGATTTTTGGGAAGAAATAAAGAAATTAAATTATTGATGTAGTTTAGGAATAAGATTTTGAGAAAAATAAAAATCAAATTCAATTGTGAAACCGTCAGGTCCTGGGGCTTTACCACGTTTAAGAGTACGAATAGCATTAATAATATCTAGATCTCGAATATCCTCATCTAATACAGAAAAAACCTAGATCAGAGGAGGAGGGTGGTTTAATTGAAAATAAGTACTGAAGAGTATCTTTCTTATTTACAGAGGACTCAGGAGTGTAAAGAGATTGAAAAAATTGAGTAAATTATGATAAGATATCTTCATTTTTGTAAACCATGTGAATACTAGAAGTAAGAATAGAGATAATCTTGGTGCATTCCTTTTTTTAATTTTAAGATAATTAGCTACAAGTTTACCCACCTTATTTTAAACTTCATAATATTTGACTGAAGATTTGAATAAGAATGAATTATCATTTTCTGGAGATATTTTATTGAATTCAAATTTGGATCTGACAAGTTTTTTAGACAGGATTTAGAACTTGCGCGAAAAAAAGAAATGTTCTAATTGTCTAATGTGTGCCGTAAGTGATTGAAAATTAAGCAAAGGAGATTTCTTTCAATGAGATGCAAAATAAATATTAAAGTCCCTATAGGTTGCTTTAAAGGTATCCCAGATGATCTGTGGAGACATGGATGGAGTTTCATTTTCAAGAAAGAAAGTGTGGCAAAAACTTTAAACTGCTGGGTAAAATTGGAATCTAAAAGGAGGGAGTTATTGAATCCCCATCTTCTTGTACCATGAGTAGGTGGAAAGAGTTCCAAGTTTATAGTTACCAGAGCATGATCGGAAATTAATATTGAACCAATATCAGAATGAGTAATATGTTGTGTGAGTGCTAGGGAACAGTGTACAGGAGAAAAGAAAGTGTATTCTAGAAGTGTAGGATTACATAATCGCCAAGCATCTACCAGTGACCGTTGTTGAACAGTGGATGTAAACTGAGAGTGCATAGGTGAGAAAATGAATTTAGGCTTGGACTTATGGTCAATAATGGGGTCTATAATAAAATTACAATCCCCCACCAATTAATAAGTATTCATTTTGAAAGGACATCAATTTAGATAGTACTGAAGGCCAAAAGGCAACATCTGGGGCAGTAGGTGCATAACGATTATAAAAGAGGTATGGCGATATTGTTAAGTAACAATGAACCAGATACCCATCTACCCACATCATCAGCATCTTGCATGAGACTATGTAAGTTAAGATGTTTATGACATAAAATGACACCACCATTACGATTTCCTGTACCTGGAGAAGGAAAACCATGACCTACCCATTGTCTTTTAAGTTTAGGAATTTCCTTATCTAAAACATGGGTTTCCTGTAATAAAGCTATATCACATTTTAAATTAGATAAATGAGTTAGTACTCGTTGATGTTTTGTAAGATAACCCAAACCCTTAACGCTTCATGAAATAACTTTCAGAGGCATGTATAACAGTCAAGATTATATAAACATTATATAACTATAATTATAACAACTAAAACTTAACAACAGTATACAAGTAATAATATTTAACAAAGAATTTAGAGAACTGTACCAGCAAAATTGAATAGCATAGAAATAGAAATAGGTAGTTATGAAAAAGGAAAAAATAACAAAGAAAGATAGAAGTAGAAACGAAGAGGAGAGGATAAAGAGAGAAAAGGAAAAAGGAAAAGTCATTAATGAAGGGGAAGGAGTATCTGAAAAAAGATAAAAAAGTTGAAAAAAGTACAAGGAAGAAACAGAAACCGCAAATTTCAAAAACATAATGACCGACTACAAAAAACATGAATATGATGAGGGTGGTGAAGCCACATAAAGAACATGGAACAACTAACCAGGCAAATCAGGGCAGACCTGGGAGGGAGGACATCATCCAAAGCAGACCAGGGATTACAGAAATCATCTATGAAAATATCCGCACCTAACAGAAGATAAAACATGAAAGGTGAGTATCACATAGGGTAGCATGAAAAACTTAAGACTAAACAAGAACGAAACAGCAATCCTTGGGAGACAGAGCATATTAAACAATTGGCATAGCAAAGTTCGACACATCCATATCTTCTTCTCTGCACTGATCCAAGAATCTTTGTAGCAAAGCCGAATCCTCATAATTCATAGTTCTATTTTTATGTGTGACTTTGAAAAGGCAAGAATTTCTTTCTTCTATCTGCTGTTTCTTTGGTGTAATCTTGAGCAAAAAAGAAGATTAGAGCCTTGCCACGAGATACAGCCCTTGAGTTTATTTGCTTGCAAGATCTTCAATAAATCTCTATATTCCAAGAAGAATATGATGACTCCTCTAGGTTTGACTGAGGAGGTTACCATAGTTGGACCCAAGTGATGTGCTCTTTGAATGTTCCAAACAGGAGAGCTGGAAATATCAAGAACTTGTAGAAGGAATAATGTAAGGAATGAAATGGTGTCTGAGCCTTCCAATCTATCTGCCAAACCATATATGAGCAATTTAATATGTCTATTGCGGTTCTCAAGATTTTCCACTTGCGTTTTGAGTAATGAAATTTCAGATTTCATCGAAGAGACTTGGTTCACCACAACCTGAACAGAATCAACTTGCTGCTCAATCTGCATAACCTAATTTTCCATAGTATACCACTAAAGCTTGAAGTCATTTATTTGTTTCTTCCATGTATGGTCAAAGAGCTCATATTTCTTTAAGAAGCACATCCATAGCATTTGGTTGGGAAAACATTACAGGTGAAGGAGGATCTTTTTTGACACATTTACCAGAAGATAGGGTAGACAAAGTGGTCCATTTAGGATTAAAATTGTTGGTGGAAAGTGGAATACTGGATAATACTGGATAATGCCGCCAATGTTCCGACATGGGGGAGCGGAATATTGCCTTCAAAGATGTCCATGTTTGTTGAAAGTACAGAATAAGGTTGTGGTCTGGCAAAGATGAAAACGGCAAGGAAGAGCCAGCAACGCAATGTGTGGATTTCGTTCTCCCCATAAAATTCTGGGCAGGTTTTGATAGTAGTGAAAGCACAGAAACAGGAGAGTGCAGAATATGATGTGACAGTGAAGCCTCAGTGTAAGGAACCAAAGTGGTATGCCTTTCTTAGCAGCCAATAGTAATTGATGTTGAAATCTCAGAACATATCTCCTAAGAATAACAAGTCCAATGAATAATAATTTGTATGTTTAGGATCAAAATGAATTCATTTGTATTCCATTTCTACTTTGCTGTAAAGCAACATGAGAACATAATGACAAGTGCAAAACCTGTGTGGGACACCCGTCATCCGCAACAAACTGGTGCCTTCCAAACAACCAATTCTATCTCACTCGTCTGCCAAATTTAAATTCACTGTAACATGTCTTTTTATTCAACGCCATGCTCATTTCAGCTTTTGCGCACATTTTAAGCAATCTGGGATGGCTGGAGGGTTCTATTTAAAGCAATGCTACATAATTGTTCCCTGTCATTTGAACAACAAATTTAAGAAAAGTGTTCATTATTGGCTATTTATTTGGGGCATTGGGATATTTCAAAGAATTCATGTTTCTGTTCCCTTACGATAGTAAGCAGCAGCGTTGTGGAAAGACAAAATGGCAGGTGCGAGTTCCTTGAGGGGAAACACACAAACCATAGCTGACAGGAAGGAATGCTCACCGGAATGTAAGGAAGGTGGAAAAAGTTCTCGGAATCTTTCACACCACGAAAGACTCCATTGTTGTGCGGTGAAAAGATGAAGGTCAGCAGGAAAATCCAACACTCCGTCCGAGCCACTGTGGAGCCCCCTCAGCGAGCAGCCATTTTCTTCAGGCATCAAGCCATGCTCCTATCCATGGTACTTTATAAAGTATGTAACAAGTTTTGTCGGACCTTAGATAATTGATTGCCTTAGGCATGAGCGTTCAGGCAGGTGCCACCACTGGTATATAAATTGCTTCAAAGTACCGCCATGGGGCAATCGCAAAGTGTCCCCTTGTGGCTTTTTGTATTGCACTGCACTTTTTACAAATCTGTATTGCATTCTCATTGAACATTGCCATGAATGGCTTGTATGATGGTTAGCTATTTTTATATTTGCTTTTAACGAGATGCACTAAAATATTTTCATTTTCTATCCCATTTGTCAGGCCGAAATTGTGAAGATTTTATAGTATGATTTTAACTCACCATACAATAGCATTTTCTACGACTTCAACTGAATTTACTCTTGAAAAGTTACTATTAGTAATTTTTCACTTGTTTGTGGGGCAGGGCAGAGATCTCCTTATAAAAATCAAATGAGAGTTTTAAGAAAAATAATTTTAAATTAAAAAATATAGATATTTTAAAAAGTGACTTATTTTCCTAACTCCTATTCACCTACCACAATAACAAGGAACAATGCTCCTGCCCTAAACTTTAACATATTATTAAATTGTAATTAATGATATTTGTATTTTAAATTATGTTTTTTATTAAATTAAATCTAGTCTTGATGTTTCCTTCCCCATTACTAACATTATCAGTTTTGTTGAATGCCCACAATATTGGATGCTTTCAAATTATGTATTATTTTATTGTGAAGTTACCATTTACAATAAATTTCATGAAAATGTTATTATGTACATTAAACACTAACATTTACTTTTTTTATAACTATAAAAAAGTAAAGTAAATAAAGTCTCAATTGAAATGCTGTTGTTATGTTATCATGTCATCATGTGCCAATGTTATTTCTTGCCTCTCTTGAAAGCGTGTTGCAGTACCAGAAGTTAGCCATGTATGGTGCTTAACTTACTACTAGCCTGTCTTAGAGTACATTAGAGCTTGTTTTGTCAGCATTGTACTATGTTGTCTTGTAATTCAATTTATATTGTGTTTACTACCCTGACAAGGTGATGAATTGCTTTATGCCAAGCAGCATGCTATTCTGGAATCCATGGTCAATTGTTGGCAGCAGCTGAGCGACAGGGCGAGCAAGACCTCTGACCTCCTGGTCAGGGTAACCGCTCACCCCTTGCGCAGCCCATCCTTAAAGTACTGCACCAGCACCTTCTGCTCTCCCAGGTGGGTGTTCAGGGCTCTAATCCACCGCAGACTCCTGTGTGCGCCTCATCCCTGGTGGTCTAGAGGAAGACTTTATTGTCAACAATATATTCTCTCGAAAAACTCAATACGTTCACTGCTTGTGTCCTTCACTTCTTTCAAAATCATACACTTCTCTGCACCTGTCTTGAAAGGGACTCACACAGAAGTTCTAAATAATCAATTTTTAATATTAGACCGTATAAAACAATTTGTACAACCACATAAAATTCATTTAATTAAAAACTATTTAAAACCCAATCATAGATAAACTATTGCACATGATATTATAACTACATTATAGCAAGAGAGTCAATACAAAAGACATTCATTCATCATCAAAAAGTAAATTTGAAGGAATCATTAGAATAATAATTAACCCTGGGTGTAGTTTGCGTAGTAGCACTACACGTAGCTGCACGTAGTATACTTTGAACTATACGTAGTACTGCATAGCGTAGCTGATGGCACTGTGTACTTCTCTGCACTGTGAAATAATAGCAAATGGCATCTTGCACAGTGCCTGGTATTATAAAATAAGTATCTTAATATGCTAAAGAGCATATAGTACTTTCACAAAAGTGAAACTGAAAAATTAGCAAGCAGTGAGAGAGGTGATGATTTTGGAATCCTCCCTAACCTAGTGAGAGAACCAAGCAGACGCCTTGAAAACAAAAAGCACATCTTGTTTAACGATTCGGTGGTGTTCCCATCGTCTTAGGACCACTCCAAGCACAGTTATTGGCAAACAAACAATCTCAACCAAAGGCTCTGCAAAGCATTGTGGGACGTGATTAGCAGTGGTCAGTGAAAATTATAGTTGGGCCGCCTACATTAGTTATAATGGCAACCGGAGTGAGGCACATACTGGGGCGTCACATAGTAGGGTTGTACAGATCGCATGAGGATCGTAAACGATCATGCCTACTTCAGTGTTACATAGTGTTCGGCGGTACGTCCTATCTTCACATTGTTTAAAAGAGCTTGGAATGACTCATGTGGCTGCCAATGGTGTATGGTGCTGTCAAGTGACTAGCATCGGGATTTTCTACAATGCCCGAAGGAACAATATCTAAAAATTGACAAATGTAAATGTGTTTGTATTTATATAGCGCCTTCTACCCTGAGGTCTCGTAGCGCTGTATTCATACCGCTGTGGAACCCTTCCTAGCTTTCCTGTGAGATGTCCACTCCTGGGCACCCCCCAAGGTGAAGCCAGGCATCCAAGCGCTGCTGGGGCCGTTGTGGAGATTAAGCAAGCTATTGCCTAGAGTCACAGAGTGGGACTCATGATTAGACTAGGCACCAAGGCGAGAATTATCAGGTCCGGGGAGATTGAGTCCAAGAGCCGCCGAAGCGGGAATTGAACCTTGGTCCCGGGCCAGACCTCTGCATCAGGGTCTGCCGCTCTAACCATTGAGCCACGCTTCTCCACTAGAGACGGTTGCCATGTAAAGGTGATGCGGGACCATTCACATACTCCTACAAAATGGGCATAAATAAATCTCCTTCCCATATTCCACACAAATCCCAAACTTAAGGAACGTCCTGATAAAATGCTATTTCTGGCTCAGAGACTCAGTTAAAGGCATAAATTCCATACATTGCACAGAAGGCAGACAAAATAGGGTTGCCCCTCCAGTGAACAACAATAAGTGGTCATACCACTTGCACTAAAGATCCCACAGATGCCAATAGGGTACCATATGTCCCCAGGGGTACAAACATAATAAATAAGTTATAAGGCTCTCAAAATGATGCTAAATTTACAGATTCCCAATCAGGTCCTCAAGATAATACTATTCAATATTATAGGGAAGTATACAGAAACCAAAATGGTCCCGTCTACAGGTCATTTGATTAATTTCATCTAGTCTTCCTTGGTGTTCAATCCATATCTAACTTTATCTAAGATGGAAATATACCACAACATTACCCCCTCTTCTACTGGTTCCACTCTGTCAGCCTTTTCTGTTCTGCTTTTTTCTGTCTTTTTCTTTTTTGCCTATATTTTGCATGTATTTTCTATTTGTCTCCATTTCTGACTTTTTTCCCACCACTGCTACCCCCGTGCTCCCACTACCGCCTCCCAGCTGCCCTTCCTCCCCCCACCCCTACCTAATGGCAGCCGCTGCATGGCTCGTTCAGTGGGCGTGCTACTGGCACGCCAAAGGCAAGCCAGTCAGCACTCGTCCATGACTAGCGCCAGGGACCCTGGTCCTCCCAACCCCCACTGCTATGACTCTAACACTGTCCATGCTGTAAACCCTGGATGCAACAACTGCCAGTTCTTGATGCCAAGCAACTCCCAAGGCATGTTCTCCTTCCACCACTGACGCCACACCTTCTGGACCCAGACAGCCACCACTAACCCACCGAACACCAGCACACTCAAACACCTGAGCTGCATCATCCTCAACGTACGCTCCCTGCACAGACATGCAGTGGAAATCTGGGACTAGCTCAACACCCTCTCGCCCAACGTAACCTTTCTCACAGAGACCTGGACTAATGCCACCTTTGCTCCTGACATCGCAGCCACCTTCCCCGATGGATACAAGATCCTGAGAAAAGACTTCTCTAAACCCACCACTCACAAGCCTACACCACACCTTCAGCACAGAAACTGGAGCAAGATCACCAAAGACCACCTCACTTCTGCCCTCAGCCACACTCCTCCATCTACCACGACCCCCACGACAACCAACACCATCTCTGCAGCATACGACCTCCACCAATCGGTCACTGACTGTGTAAACACACTTGCCCCCCTTTAGAACTCCGACAGATGACACAATTTGAAAGTCACCTGGTTCATCACAGAGTTGCAAGAATACAAGCTCTTGTGCCGACAACTGGAGAAAGCATGGAGAAATAGGAAAACCATGGAAGCACGCAACACCTACAGGGCCGCCAGGACGGCACACCACCAACTCATCAGATCTACGAAGAAAAACTTAATTCAGGGCAAAATCCTCTCCAACTCCCACAACTCCAAGGAACTCTTCAACATCATACCCCACAGTGACACCTCCGATGTCCACCCCTCCCAGGACCTCTGCAAAAAACTCAGCTCCTTCTTCCACCACAACATCAGGAATCTTTACAACAACCTTGGGGACCAAGGCACTGACCGAACACCATCCACCAGCAACGTCACCCAGCCAACCCCAACACATGGGATGGCATCTGGTGGGCCCCTGTCCTCGGTAACCTCCCACACCCACGGACCACGCCTGCAACCTCTGCATCATACTCAACTCCTCTCTCACCATGAACAGACAGATCAAGGGCGTATCCTCCTCATTCTTCAACACCCTATGCATACTCCACAAGACCTTCAAATGGATGCCCCCGGAACTCAGGAAGACCGACAGGTGCCTCCTTTAAACAACAATTTCATACAAAACTGCTGCCTACGCAAATGATACCCTGATCTTTACTGATTCTCCACAACTTGTAATTCCTGCAACCCTATCCTGCATTGATTTACAATGAAATACAATGGTCCAGCACTCCACTCAAAAAGTTAGCAATACTCAAGTTTAACAAAAATGTAAATCCATTCAGCAGGTCTTTATGTAAATATTCTTTATTCATATTCTTCTAGTGAATCACACAACCATAGCCAATGCGTTTCGTCCTTAAGGTTTTTCTAACTGGTCTTTCAGCCACTACTGACAATATATCATTGCCACCTCAATTGTTTCCAATATTGTTCTCCCTGGATTTTGGCAATCCAATTCTAGTGAGTGCTCCGAATAATACTTTTTCTAACTAGTCCTCCGGTCTCCACCGGCAATTTATCACGCCCTCATAAAGCGGCCACCTCAATATTTTCCATAATTCTTCTCCCTGTATTCGGGGAATCCAATTATAAAGCGTGCTCCCAATAAAGCATAAATGGTGTTAGCCCGTCTCAATTAGAGATCCGTCTGCACCCGTGGTGTGGTACTTCCAGAGATCTCTGGAAGTAGCACATGACGTGTGCAGACGGATCTCGTATCACTAATTAAAACTTGACTTTTGCTGGCTTTTTGAGTGGAGTGCTGGACCATTGTATTTCATTGTAAATTGTGGGAATTTCCCTTGGAAGTTTAGGGGTATTGAGCTTCAGGTCCCTAGCACCCAGAGATTAGGATAATTTACACCAGACTATTGATAGGTGCAGTCATTATCGCCTTATACTCTGTGCTCCTTTTTGTTGTTTATCTATCCTACATTGATTGTTTCACCAAATTCTCATGACATTTCCAAAGTAGGGAAAAGATTGAAATTCTCCAGCTAAATATCCACTGCGATCCCTCAATGGGTGAATCATCCAACTTCTAATGGAAATCAACTATCAAATACCTAGGAATATGGTTTTGCAAAGACCTCGCCAACTCTATTTCCTTCAATGAAAATAAATCTCTAAGGAAAGTAAAAAATCTACTATCAACATGATCACCAAAACATATTTCTTAGTGGGGTAGATTCAAAACCATCAAAATAATGACTCATTTTTGGTTACCTTCTTATCAAGTATGTTACCCACTCGTCTCTCCCCATATTTCTTCCTTAAAATTGATAAGGCTGTTTCACACTTCCTTTGCAAGAATAAAAAGGCCAGAATTAGACTTACAAAATTAGAATGCCAGCAAAAGTCGGCAGTTGAAGAGTCTCCAATTGGATTTCCTACCAAATGGCCTACCTGGCCTCACAGGGCTCCTGGGATGTATGACGTTACAACGCATACATTCACAACGCATGCCATCACAACGCAACTATTACAACGCAGGTGCCATTACAACGCATGCCAATACAATGCAGGTGCTATTACAACGCATGCCATTACAACGTAAGTATAGGTAAGTATTTATTTTTATTAATATTTTTTAAATTTTTAAAAATTTCAAAAACTGTTTATTAAATAATGTTAATTCATTTTACATTTATTTTAAAAAATAAAATTTAAAAATCTAACTCCTTGGGTGTGTAATAGTAGAGTAAGGGTAAAAATTACTATTCTAACTCCAGGGGGGTTTAATAGTAGGGTAAATTTTGGATAGTGTAGGGGTAAAAAATACTATTCTAACTCCAGGGGGGTGTAATAGTAGGGTAAGTGTTGGATAGTGTAGGGGTTAAATTTACTATTCTAACTCCAGGGGGGTGTAATAGTAGGGTAAGTGTTGGATAGTGTAGGGGTTAAATGTACTATTCTAACTCCAGAGGGGTGTAATAGTAGTGAGGAAATAGAAATTTTATATGGCCAATGTGTCCCCTCCATGTACCCCACGTTTAGTGTATGTTCATGTTATTCATGCACTTTTCCCTCTCATGCCTGTAATAATAATGCCTCTGCGTTTCCGTCCAACATTAGAATGTCAGTTACCAGGCCTTCCATGAAAGAAACATTAATTCTGCACTGAGGCCTATGTTGCCAATGTATTTGCATAGTGCACGTTTAAAAGTCAAGATGAACCCGTTTTTGTGGCTCAGCCGAGCCAGGACCAGAATTCAGGCTCCATGCCTCCAAGACACTCTGAAAGCTGCAGTTTAGCTTAGCTATGTATCCCTGACCTCTCGCATACTTCCTGCTCAGCCGAGAGGAGCCCCAACCCGGCCTCCCAAGACAGTATTTTGCTTACAGTTATCTGCTCTGCTCCACAGAAACACATTCCTGCTTAGTGAAGAAGGTAAACAGAGCCCCGTCTGCAGAGATAGAGCCCAGCCTTTCTGTCTCCGTTTAAGTGATTTACAGAGCTCGCATCCATAGAAAGCCCATGGCCCCCACGCAATGCACGAAGAAATATATGCACATACTGGCTCTTAGAGATGAGCAACCTTTGCTCGAGCGACCTTTACTTCAGATAATACATCCTCCAAACTCAAGATATCAGATAATACCAGTCGTGCAGGTCGTCCTGACACTCAAGGCTTCTCTACTAGAATGAAAGTCAGCTCCCCCCAGCTTCCCCCAGTTCCACGTCAATTACACGTCATGACCAAGTTGCGCATACAAGTAGGGTAAAGGTTCCGGCTGCCCATGCAGACCCCCTCCATGTATCCACCCACCTATGACACACCTATGACACCTCAAGTGAACGCCCACGTGTACGCCTTCTTACACGCCCTTTTGCACGCCCATGTGCTCCTATCTCTCTCCTTCGCTTGCTCCACCTTCTCTATGCAATGTAATGTATGTTTAAAGTATAAATAATGTACTCTGTGAATAAAGTTCAGATGACGATCCTTCCTGAACCTTAGTGGTGATGGAACCCGATTCTCCCTTAACTCGAGTTACTGAAATAAAGCCCTTTTGAATCGGACACCACAGACTCTGCCTCTCATTATATGCATGACCCATTGTTTAAGTATAGAAATTCCGACAGGGTAATATTTTATTTACCACATAATCTGGCGCCCGAATAGGGACTAGTCCCCTTCCCCACGCGCCGGTGATGTAGGTCCAGCCCTTGCCCCCTTCTACAGCCGTGACGGACTTCAAAGTGTACAACGACAGCGGGACTTCCTGCTTACTCCCTCAGGCCCACGGAGGAGACGGACTGCGACCAGGCATCCACACGAGGCGGTGAGGATTGCGGATCATCCCAACCAGAGCCCAAGCCGTGAGAGAGCAAGGTCCGAGGTATCCAGAGGCCCACCTGTTCCAAGGCGCATGCGCAGCACCGCAGTCACGCAGTATTGAGTTTTCCGAGGCCTTCAAGTTCTGCTTCCCGGTGAGTACTGTTATTGGGAACGCATATAGTTCAAGACGGGTTCATTTATTTGAGCTCGGTAAAGACGTGTCTGGTCACACAGGCACGGTAAAGACGGGTCCATTTTGGTGGACACGGTAAAGACGTGTCTCTTTATGAGACCGGTATGGTTGTACTGTCTTACAGTGCATAAAGTTAACAGTTTTCAAGTTCATGTTTTTTTCCCCATGTACTAGTCAGAATGTATCTGTTTTCAATGTTTTAGCGTTGTAGTGTGAATGGTTGTTTTCAGTCTATTTTTGTGTATATTGCATTTTCGTTAAGTTCGTTCCAACATGCCACTGTTTTCGAAACTACGTCAGATAGGGACCAGGAAAGGGATACTCGAAGAGTCAGTTCCCGTCCCGCCTAGAGACACACCTGGTCATGTTATGTACCAGAAACATGGGCTAGATGCCATATTGTTTTTAGACTTTTGGGTAGATTACACGAAGGATTTAGAGTAAAAGTACAGATGGCCTGCTTCAGGAACATGGGATTCTGAATGCATTATGAAAGTAGAGGAAGCGCTATGGAAAAGGAAAGTAAGGCCGTCCCAGAAAGATGCCATTGAGTTATGGCGTAAAGAGTCACATAGGAGAGCAGAGAAAGAATTCCAACAAGCAGAGAGAAGTAAACACGCAGCGGAAAAAGCCAAAGAAAAAGAACTGCGGGAGGAGGGGGAACGGGTCAAGGCAGAACAGGCTGAAAGAGAAAGAAATGCACTCGTTGCTGGTATTTATCCCGTCCTCTCAGAAGAACTAGCTAAAGCGACCCCCTCAGAAGTACCCAGTAAGTTGCCACCACCACCAGTACCCTTTAGAGTACGTAGAGCGAAGCCGACAGCAGCTGAGGCTTTTATTTCCTCCTATCTAGAGGAGCCCGCACCGGACTATGTAAACGCAGAATTCCCTCCTCCCCACGGTTTCCCTCCGCCCCCATCATAGGATCAGCTTCTACAGATACAGCTTCCGCAGGCCGTGAAAGACGACGTAGGTCAAGGGGCAGTGGGAGGGGGGCCACCGACAACGCCACGAACACCGACAACGACCCGAACACTGCTAGGATTAGGACTACCACGAACGCCACCAATGACATCAACATCATTTAAGCATACTGTAACCGTTCCACGTTGCATATACGATCCAGTACCAGGCGAGGGTGCAATGCTCGTGTATTCACTAAGAATAAGACATGCTGCCGACTATCTGATCACATTACCAGGCATGAAGGAACATCTAGATAAAATATACAATTTCGTTAGAACGGGGGAGGGACCCGAGAGTATAGAAGAGGCCATGGAACAAAGAAAGGTGGAAGTTAAAAGCATGATTTTACGTTTTTTGATTAACTGTCTGATCAGGGAACAAGACCAACCAGACAACGAAGTAAAGAAAGGTCTGACTGATTGGAGTGACAACATAGCTGCCGGTCGGCATGATAAACAGGGACAAACAGAATGTATGTACAGGAAAATACGAAAAGAGATCTTAAAAATACACAGGAAAGAGTCTGACGGGAAATATGAGTCACCACCGGAAGATGTTGAGCACGAAACTGAGGAAATGGACAAAATGAATTACGTAGGCAAAGCACGACAGTTTGACAGGCCCAAATGTCTCGACTACCGTAAACAGGGACCTGCCATAAAAGAAAGATATTGCCTCGAAAATCTATTCCAAGCTACCGAAAAAGCTCTGAAAAGACGGGTAGAGAGCGAGAGACCCCACACCCCACACGAACAGGAATTGGTCCGGTCAGCCGTCCAATGGGTGTCCAATTCTAACATATATAGCAGTGATGTAGTGGCCCAGACCTTTTTAAGCCTTCCACCGAACGAACAGCGTTTGGCTGGTATTTACATGGTTCAACATTTGATCACGTTGTACGAAAATCAATATTCTGATCCCGGTCCCTTGTATAAATAACTGGACGATATCCTTCTAGACAGATGGATCGGCCTAGGTAATGATTTAATTAATGTAATTCTGGACCAACGACATAAGTACTTGACTTCTCTGACCACCTGCATGCTTCCTGCCCCACACCACGACAGAAAGAACTTGCACATAGACAGACAGAACCCCCTACGAGAGGTGCATCCCGTCAAAAACACGGCGGGTGAGCTTCAACGAGTGTATGTTTACACACCCTTGACAAAAATAGAAATACTGGAAATGAAAAAGATGTTGCCCTGTCATGATAAAGACCCGGAGGGGTTTCACCGAGAATTAAAAGACATCCTCCGCATCGGAGATTACACGTGTGCTGATATTATAAAGTTATTGAAAGTACTGTTGCCTGCTGGTATTTACGAAAAACTTAAGGAAAAAGACTGGGAGGTGGGAGAGAAAAAGATAAGTTGGGCAGTATTGGAAACAGAGGATAAAGGCCGGCACCCGGGTGTTGGTCTTGGGGAAAAAGCTAAAGAACTACCTGAACTCCTGATACAGGTTTTGCCAAGGCTATTGATTACTAAAAAGGAAGATTGGGATGCTATTTCAGCCTGTAAACAGAAACAAGACGAGGACACGAGTGATTTCTATTCTAGATTCGAGAAATGTTTTTCTATTAATAGTGGCCTTAAGCCTAGTAGCGAGTCATATCCACATCTTTTCGTGAGCAAATTAGTAGAGAATTCCTTACCCCAGATCAAGAATAGAGTACTGAATGTTGAGAGTACTTGGCAAGCAAATAGTCCTTCGCAAATGTTGCAAATGTTACAATATCACCAGAACAGAATCAGAGAGGAACAGGATCATGAAAAGAGAGGCATGAAAGATACGAAAATGAAAGTGCTGGTTGCACAATCGGTACCAGCCAATGCGAACAAAAAAGGCACGACACTTGTTACTGGGAACTGTAATTATTGCAAACAGCCAGGTCACTTTGTAAAAGATTGTGCTGTCCTGAAACACAATATAGCTACAGGCAAGACAAAAGAACGACCACACGTTCCAAGGCAGAATAGCACCCCACAGAACACAAACCAGACAGTAGCGACCTTACCACCCCCACCGCCACCTGCTACTGCCCCGACACAAATGTACCAGTACACGCAGTCAGACTATCCAGAATACCAACAGTTCTCATGAAACAGCCTAGAGAGGGAAGTTGGCTTGCCCCTTATTGAGGTTCCTGTAGATCAAGAGGGTCCCTATGTACATAGTCGTGTTTTGGGGAAGGACAGAAAATTTCTGATTGACACAGGGGCAAGCAGAACTACCATTAGCCATGACGAGGTTCCAGGGGCACCCCTTTCAGGCTCACAGAATGTTTCCCTGGGATTTTCAGGAAAGCCTATTGTTAACGAAGTGTCGAAACCAGTTTCCCTAGGGGTCGGTCCATTGTCACGTACCACAGACTTGCTACTTACTAAGTCATGTCCAGAAAATTTGCTTGGTATAAAGACATTGAAAGAACTAGGAGCAGTTATATGTTGTTCTCCGGAGGGAGTACGACTATTCTTGCGTGATTTTAAAGGACATTATGTGTTGAAAGATTTTGACCATAGACTCCAGAATGTGCCACAGCATCTATGGGCACAAGGTCCGACTGACGTAGGTTACATGCACATTACACCACACCGTGTCACTCTGAAAACAGGAGTAGTACTACCACGTATCCGACAATACAAGTTACCACCTGATGCCGTAGTAGCCTTACTGAAAATTGTTGACGAGCTCATTGCACAAGGAGTGGCAGTAGAGACTGACTCGAACGTATGTAATTCACCTGTCATCACTATTCTTAAACAAACAGACCCTAATGCACCACCTGTTTACAGACTAGTTGTTGACCTTCGAGAACTGAACAAGTGTGTAGTACCTCAATACCCAGTGGTCCGAGACATTTCTTCATTACTGACTGCTATTGATTCTGAGGCAACGTTCTTTACTGTAATTGACCTGAAGAACGCCTTTTTCAGTGTCCCAATTCATCCAGATAGCCAATACCTCTTCGGATTCAGTTTAAATGGACGCAGCATTAAATTTACGAGAGCTCCTCAAGGTTTTACAGAGAGTCCTAGCATTTACAGCCAAGCATTAAAAAGACAGCTGGACAGTATTCACATGCCTGCTAACACTGCACTGCTCCAATATGTAGACGACATCCTAATCACAGCACGATCAGAAACAGACTGCGAACATGCATCACTGACAGTTTTACACTTTCTGGCAGAAAAGGGGCACAAAGTGTCCCCTTCAAAGTTGCAATTCTGTGCACAGCAAGTGGTGTACCTTGGACACTTGCTGTCCAAAAGGGGTAGACAGCTGACACACGAACGTATTCAGTTAATTGCTAACCTTTCACAGCCAAAGACACAAAAGGAAGTACGGGCCTTCATTGGCCTCACTTCATACTGCAGACAATGGATTCCTCAGTATGCCTATCTAGCTAAGCCACTCATACAGTTGACAACACAGGAGGCAGCGTCTTCGACTGTCCTCCCGTGGACACAAGAACATACCCTGGCATTTGAAGAATTGAAAAAAGCCTTATGTCAAGCACCAGTTTTAGCGACTCCTTGTTACAGCAAACCTTTTACGCTTTTTGTCACTGAACGAGATGGAACAGCATTATCTGTTCTTACACAAGATCAAGCAGGAAAACACAAGCCTTGTGCTTATTTTTCTAGTACAATGGATCCAGTGGCCCAGGCTCTGCCTGCGTGTCTGAAATCAGTTGCAGAAACAGCCCTAGCTATACGACAGAGTGACTCCTTAGTGTTAGGACACCCCCTGACAGTACAGGTTCCACATGCAGTGGAAGTTCTCTTGAACAGAACACAGACACAGCACTTGACTATAGCGAGACCGACAGGATATGAACTGACGTTATTTCAGCCACACATAGAGATCAGACGATGCAATATTCTCAACCCTGCTACACTCTTGCCCTCAAGCACAGTAGACACTGCACCACATGACTGTGTGGAAGTAATAAATACAGTGACGAAACCAAGACAAGACCTGACAGACACCGCACTGCCAGACTCTGACCTGACACTCTATGTAGATGGTTCATGCATGAGAACAAGCACAGGAGAGTTAGTGGCCACATATGCTGTGACTACTGATACTGAAGTCATAGAGACACAAAGAATAGACACACTGTCAGCACAAGCAGCAGAGCTCATCGCTCTGACACAAGCCTGCAAAAGAGCCAAGAACCTGAAAGTGAACATATATACAGATTCACAGTATGCCTTTGGGGTTGTTCATGACTTCGGAGTGTTATGGAGGGAGAGAGGTTTCCTGACCTCTCATGGGGCTAAAATTCAGCACGGTCCCCTTATTCAAGCTCTGTTAGAAGCAATACATTTGCCTGCAGCCATAGCTATCATGAAATGCAAAGCACACACGAAAGTTACAGACATCATTTCCCAGGGTAACGATCTGGCAGACCGAACAGCTAAACTTTCAGCCCAGACACCAACAGACACGACAAAGACAGAGGGACCATTATTGACAAACAGCATGACAGTCAGGGATCCTTCACAAGATGTACTCGACATACAGACACATGCCACTCCAGATGAAATAAAGAAATGGACTGAACAAGGAGGGGTCCAGACTGACCAAGGTTGGATGACTAAAAGCAGAGCTACATGGTTTCTCCCAGACTCTATGGTACAAGTCATTATAAACACAGCACATAGTCCAGCACACTTAGGAGAAAAGGCAAGGCTAGACAGTCTACAGAATATCTGGTTCAACAAGCACCTGCGTGCAGCAGCGAAACAGAAAGTACGTACCTGTATGATCTGTTGCCAGTTCAATCCAGGCAAAGGTATTCCGGTGGAACAAGGTGGATTTCATCCTCCTGACCATCCTTTTGAAGTCCTCCAGATGGATTATATCCAGATGGACAGATGTAGAGGTTACAAGTACGTCCTAGTAGTTGTATGTGCACTATCCAGATGGACAGAAGCGTATCCAGTCCCAGATTATACTGCTGTGACCACCGCCAGGCAATTGGTACAAGAGTTTTTCCCACAGTATGGATTGCCCCGTGTCGTGTACTCAGATAACGGTCAGCCATTTTCCTCTGAATTAATGAAACAAGTATCCCTTCTGTTAGGATACCAGTGGAAATTTCATTGTGTACGACACCCTGAAGCAGCTGGACTTGTTGAGCGCCACAATCAGACACTTAAGACGAAATTAGCGAAAGTCTGTGCAGAAAAAGGCGTGGATTGGATGGTAGCCCTGCCGGTTGCCCTCTTTTACATGCGTATGGTAGCTCATTCCAGAACAGGCCTATACCCGTACGAAGTGGTTTTTGGTAGACCACCGAATATGTGGGGTACGCCTATGCCTAAGAAAATTACTGATGTTGACAGTAACATGCTGACAGATTACCTGGCTTCCTTGATGTCTGCACTACTCTCTTGTCGTTCACAGGTTGCCGCCGCTTTCCCTGACAACACCCAAGTCAAAGGGCACACCATCGTCCCTGGTGATCTAATATACATAAGGAACTTTGATCGTTCAAGCCCTCTTGAGCCGCGCTGGAAAACACCGAAGCTAGTTCTGCTTACCACGAGGACTGCCGTCAAGGTCGAGGGACGCAAAGGTTGGATTCACGCCCAGCACTGTAAAAAATGCTTCGGAAATCCCGGAACTGTGACCAAAACTAAAGACTGCCCCGATAGTACGGACTGTAAGCCCCCTTTGCTAGAAAAAAACCCGCAACAGGACTATAGGTCCAAATTACGATCTAGTAAGTCAGACAGCGTTTAATTGTTTAATCCACTAGGTGGTGAATCGGTTAGACAGGTTTCTGACATGTGTAAGATCGTAGACCAGAATAGCAAAAAGGGCAAGATGAGAGAGAAATACTGCAAGATGTTACGCAGTAGATGTATAGTAACTCTGATTATTATGTTTCTTCTAAGTATAACGATTATATGTATCAGCTTGGCACTACATGTTTTCTTTCCTCCTATTGCCTCACATATACACTCTTCCTTTAATGACACCACAGAGCACACATTCTGTGATCTGCCACCCCATGAACTGTCATATCGACTAGCCCTGCGCAACAATACTTTTATTCAGATGTTGCACCATTCTCATCAGACCAGCAATGTAACAAATTGCTGGGTATGTGGCCGACTCCCACCTTATCAGAAAACGAAGGGAGTTCTGCCCCTTTTTCCTTTTCCGTTCTCGCACAATGGTTCGTGCGGAGCATGGTTTGCTTTAATGTCATCACTAGACAGAAAGTCCACAGTTTCCCAGGGCGATTGGATATGGGGAGATTTGAATAAAGTAATGAATGAGGCATGTTTTCCAGACGAAGATGGTCTTCCCCAAAAGAAAGGGACCGATCTAGAAAATGAAGTGTACGCACAAGGAAATGCTTCCCTTAACTTTATGATTCTGAATGTTCAGCCTGAGCAAAATACTGGTCCACCGTTCATATCAGTCCTACCAGCAAAAGGAGAATTGTGCGTTAGAAAGAAAGGGTCAGTGCATTTAGGACACAGTGATTGTAATACTGTAGTCGGGTTCAATGACAAAGGAAAGTCTACTTTCAAAGCTTCCCGCCATTCCTATTTCATTTGCGGTCAGACAGCCTATGTACGTCTGCCCTTAGGCTGGGGTGGGACATGTTATATAGCATTCCTGCTGCCACCAGTCTTTCTAGCCCCATCCCATTATCATCAAGATTCACGACTAGTGCATGTTAGAAACAGGAGGGAGACCGATTCCCCAGTGATTGATCAGACTGAGACAGCTTGGGAGCAATATACAGATTTCAATAAAGGATTCTTTTTCTTCATAGGTCCCATCCAAAACAGTAAACTAATACGCAGGTTAACAAGAACTCTCGAAGCAGTAGTGAATGAGACTGCATCTGCTTTAGCGAACTTGACCGAGGAGCAGTCTGCCATGCGACTTGTTGTTCTTCAGAATCGTCTTGTTCTTGACGACATCTTGGCAGATAGGGGCGGGGCTTGTAGAGTGATCGGCTCCAGTTGTTGCGTGTTTATTCCTAATAACGCGCCATCCGTGTATGCAGCAATAACAAGACTCCACAAGATAGCTCACGAGATACATCAAAACACAGGCACATGGACTTGGTCCGGTTGGCTCTGGAGTGTAATATCAGCATGGGGATGGAAAGTGTTGTCTTTCCTAGGAATGATACTGCTTATGATATTCAGCTGCTGTCTCTGTCTGCAATGTGGCCCGGCGATTTGCGGCTTGTGTGCCACTGCCTGTATTCCCCATCCACGTATACAAAAGAAAAAAGACGAACAAATGATACTGTATGATCAGATATACGGTCTCATGAATATAGATGTGTCCTGAAGGGCACAGTAGGGGACAAGGAGGGAATGAGGAAATAGAAATTTTATATGGCCAATGTGTCCCCTGCATGTACCCCACGTTTAGTGTATGTTCATGTTATTCATGCACTTTTCCCTCTCATGCCTGTAATAATAATGCCTCTGCGTTTCCGTCCAACATTAGAATGTCAGTTACCAGGCCTTCCATGAAAGAAACGTTAATTCTGCACTGAGGCCTATGTTGCCAATGTATTTGCATGGTGCACGTTTAAAAGTCAAGATGAACCCGTTTTTGTGGCTCAGCCGAGCCAGGACCCGAATTCAGGCTCCATGCCTCCCAGACACTCTGAAAGCTGCAGTTTAGCTTAGCTATGTATCCCTGACCTCTCGCATACTTCCTGCTCAGCCGAGAGGAGCCCCAACCCGGCCTGCCAAGACAGTATTTTGCTTACAGTTATCTGCTCTGCTCCACCGAAACACATTCCTGCTTAGTGAAGAAGGTAAACAGAACCCCGTCTACAGAGATAGAGCCCAGCCTTTCTGTCTCCGTTTAAGTGATTTACAGAGCTTGCATCCATAGAAAGCCCATGGCCCCCACGCAATGCACGAAGAAATATATGCACATACTGGCTCTTAGAGATGAGCAACCTTTGCTCGAGCGACCTTTACTTCAGATAATACATCCTCCAAACTCAAGATATCAGATAATACCAGTCGTGCAGGTCGTCCTGACACTCAAGGCTTCTCTACTAGAATGAAAGTCAGCTCCCCCCAGCTTCCCCCAGTTCCACGTCAATTACACGTCATGACCAAGTTGCGCATACAAGTAGGGTAAAGGTTCCGGCTGCCCATGCAGACCCCCTCCATGTATCCACCCACCTATGACACACCTATGACACCTCAAGTGAACGCCCACGTGTACGCCTTCTTACACGCCCTTTTGCACGCCCATGTGCTCCTATCTCTCTCCTTCGCTTGCTCCACCTTCTCTATGCAATGTAATGTATGTTTAAAGTATAAATAATGTACTCTGTGAATAAAGTTCAGATGACGATCCTTCCTGAACCTTAGTGGTGATGGAACCCGATTCTCCCTTAACTCGAGTTACTGAAATAAAGCCCTTTTGAATCGGACACCACGGACTCTGCCTCTCATTATATGCATGACCCATTGTTTAAGTATAGAAATTCCGACAGGGTAATATTTTATTTACCACAGTAGGGTAAGTGTTGGATAGTGTAGGGGTAAAAATTACTATTCTAACTCCAGGGGGGTGTAATAGTAGCGTAAGTGTTGGATAGTGTAGGGGTAAAAATTACTATTCTAACTCCAGGAAGGTGTAATAGTAGGGTAAGTGTTGGATAGTGTAGGGGTAAAAAACACTATTCTAACTCCAGGGGGGTGTAATAGTAGGGTAAGTGTTGGATAGTGTAGGGGTAAAAATTACTATTATAACTCCAGGGGGTATAATAGTAGGGTAAGTGTTGGATAGTGTTGGGGTAAAAATTACTATTCTAAAATAAATTTAATTAAAAAATAAAAAAAATATTAAATACATTAAATTATAATTTAAAAATATATTAAATGTATTTAAAAGGTTATAATTATTTAAATAAATTAATTTATAATACAAAAAAAGTTACATCAAAAATATAAATATTTAAAAAAAAAACAATTTATTTTATAAAATTAAAAGAAATTAAAATTAAATTAATAATAATTAAAAAAATACTTATCTATACTTATGTTGTAATGGCATGCGTTGTAATAGCACCTGCGTTGTAATGGCATGCGTTGTAATGCCATGCGTTGTAATGGCACCTGCGTTGTAATAGTTGCGTTGTGATGGTACTGCGTGGTAAAAGTTTAGTTGTTATTGTTGTTCCCTGGGCTACTGGTGGTTTAAATCTAATGCACTGAAAAATCCAATTTGGCTTGATGTTGAATCTTCTGCCATCCATATCCACTCATATAAACTCTAACTATAGAACAGGTTCCTTAACCCTGCCCTGCACACTTTTTAAAGATACCGTTTCCCGTAGATGCGACACTGACAACTAACACCCAAAAATTGACTCTGATGTCTTTATGACATAATAAGAAACTACGCTTTCCTAACTCGTACACCATTGGACCAATATAGGCACACAAAGGGATATCAGACCTCTATGATAACTCTGACCTGCTCTCGTTTGCCTCCCTGCAACATAAGCACAGCCTCACTATGTCTTTCTTCAACTTCCGGCCAAGATATCCAAGCTGCACCACCTTCTCAGTTCACCCCTACTACAGAAACTCCAACGGATCCTTCTCTGTGGTCAAGCAGCCTCAAAATCTATAAAACGCTTATCTCCTCTAAAACCCCACGCCACCCACCCTTAGCACAAAAGTGGACTTTTTACTTTTCATCCAAAAACATTGCTCCTCAGGATGAGGACTCCTGGGCTAAAGTAGGATCACACTTGCTTCAACACAAACTGATCCCCTTCCTATTCCAGACCAAATTTGTGCAGCACGGTGCATGTACTGGATCCCATCAAAACTTTCAATTAAATTTAAAAGATGCCAATATATGCTGGACGTGCGACACGTCTGCCAGCGATGACGAGCATACGTTCTTCTCTTGCCCATGCCTGCTGGCCTACTCGGACGATGTGTCTTTACAGCTACAAAATATTTTCAAAATGACTATTACGCTATTCTTCCCGAAGCTCTTGCAGGGACCTTAACTGGCAGACCACCCGATTGATCTCCCTGGCACGGACCTTTTCCTCCTTGGCCTTCCACTCACCATTGCTATTAAACTAATATTGAACAATTGGAAATCTAGCAACAATGTATCTTACCACACTTGGCAGGCCTTGGTGAGCTATCTAAGGGGCACACATATAACCTAATCTAAAAACAAAGGTTGCCCAATGACCTCCCAGCGCATCTGGAATAAGCTTGATCACTTTATCCGCCCCATGCCGATCTAGAGATAATTCCGCTAACTCTCCCCCTGGCTACAAGGTCTATCGTTGTCTATCATCGCCAGCATTACTTACGTTTTCTACACCTCTCATGCAGTATCACATGGCTCCCCCTCTTGACCCCCTCCTTCCTTAGACAGGATACCGGTCAAACTCATAGAATGTGTAAATCTTGTCCTCCAATTCGCTCCTGCACCTTGAAGAAGCACTCTACACAGGTGAAACAACATCTTCATCCGTGCAATAAAGTGGGTTTTGGCTTACCTGCCTCTCAAGTGCTTCTTCAAGCAGCAGGAGCGATTTGGAGGACAATGTGAACACGGCGGCTTCGGCCGTGGAAGAGGCACTACCTAACAGAAGGCAAGAGCCAATGGAATAGGGGAAGTGAAAGCAGGAAGTGTCTTGCTTTAACCAGCACAGCAGGGGCATTACACTAACGAAGGTGCCTTTTTCATCCGGGGCGCACTGGAGTGCCTGAAATACAGAGGACTGGCACAGAACCCCTGCACCCTTTTTAATCAGTTGGTGAGTCGGGGTACCCACGTGGGTGGTAATTACGGCGGATGGCAACTACAAGTCCCAACATACCTTGCAGCTACTTAAGTTTGAATTAGATTTGCTCACTACTAAAGTGCAACAAATCATGGGAAACCATCGAGGACTGTAAATCCCGCTTTCCATCAACTAGCCCAAGAAGAAGGAGCGCACAGCCCCGAAATGCGTAGGCAGAAGAAAAAATAATGTGTGAAACGACATCTTCATCTCTTCAATAAAGTGGGTTTTCGCTTATCTGCCTGTCGAGTGCTTCTCCAAGCTGCAGGAGCGTTTGGAGGTCAATGTGTACATCTTGTATATATGTTCGTTTACTTACACTAAGACTCGTATCCCTCCCACAACTCAAGATGCCAAACCAACGTTATACTCTATGGGTCTGTTCTACAGCTATCAACTTTCTATGTACTCTGCTGATAATGATCATAAGTACCACATTGATGTACACTTTATCTAATTGTTGAATGTTTAATTTAATCTATTCATCTCCCTTCTTGATTTCTTCTGTACTGTTTCCAAAACCAATAAGAACACATTGAACTAAAAAGAAATATCTAGCAATAAAATCTACAGTTTGCAGTTCAGTGTGCATATATTTTATTTCCATACTATGCACTACTAGACTTAACGACCAAGTTACCATTACATTACAGCAATGGGAGGAATAGGCTGCTTATTCATCCAATTCCACACAATGTATTTTACAAAGCAAACAAATATTGACCAAATGATAAGAATAAATGCCCTAGTTACTTACCGGTAATCTTCATTACTCCGAGTCCTAGTCTTCCTCGCCACAGTAATTACTAATGAGCATCCTGCTCCCACAGAAACTCCAAGCAAAAGTTAACATACTAGTCTCCCTATCCCTCCAACCTGGCCCCCAGTGGTAACCACCAATCACATAAAAGGATACAAGATCCACACCACGACCTGTAAACAAAAGCTGTATACATGAAGCCATAACAAAGGGCCGGGAGGGAAGGGACACTATACTGTGGCGAGGAAGACTAGGACTTGGAGTAATGAAGATTACCGGTAAGTAATTACTAATGAGCAGATAGCAGATCAATATCAGCTTCATGGAAAGGAAATACAGCCCACACACGGAAGGCAATACAACAAATAAACGTCAGTGACAACAAAGGAGAGATATACACCCCAAGAAGCCACTGAGTACCGAACCAAAGAGGCAATGGCAACAGAAGCACCAACCTCAAGCCGGGAATGAGAAAAGAAGGTACGAGGGGAAGACCAAGTGGTCGACCCATAAAACACCCAAGGAAACAACCGGAAAGGCAACAATACCAGTCGAATGCCCCGGAATCGAACACGAGGGAACCACCAACAGATATAGACACCAAAAGGAGAACCACCCAAATCTACCGATGGAGAGTGGAAGAGATGGCAATAGACCCCGTCTGAGCAGCCAAAATGACAAACAAGAGGCCCCCACAGAAAAAGCAGCCGAGCGAGACCAATAATACACCAAGGCATGCTCCACAACCAAAAACGTGCAAAGGAGACAGCAGGAACCATCATTCCTGCCGACGTACCAATAATAGCACAAGCAGGCACAAAAGAAGGAAGAGCACGCAAGAGCAACGAAACATTCATACCGCCAAAAAACAGCAAGGCCCCCATACTCCTATAGACCAAAGGGAACCCAGTGCAACAAACCCGAACACCAACGGAAGGCCCCACAGGGAGGAGACAACTCAGGACAAGGGCGCAGAAGAGTCAGAGATGCGAAAGACGAACCTTCAAAGGCCCCACAGACACAAAAAGGAGACCAAGAAAAATCTCTTAAGGCATCCCCCCCGAACATGGAGGGCAGAAAGGCCAAGCCCAACCAACACTGACCCCCCCAAAAATATCCAGGACCCGATCAGGAGTAAGCATGGGCGAATTTTGCGAATCTGGCATTCGCGAATTTGCGTATTTGCAAACTCGCAATCTGCAAAATCCGCGAATTCTCGCGAATTTGCGAATTTTTTGGTTTTTTGTGTTCGCAAGGGTTTCTGCCAGTTCGCGAGGGTTTTGTACCAGTTCGCAATTGCGAACTTACTTGTCGGCACGCAACGGCGCGACTATGTTGTTTCTACGTCTGGTTCATCATCACAGGTTCACAGCACCCTCTGTTCCAACACTGCCACCCTCTGTTTCTCACATGCCACCCTCTGGTACATCAATGCCACCCTCTGGTTCATCATCATCACTGTAGATTATGGGGGGGAAAGCAAGCACACCTGCACTGCTTCAACTGACATGAATTAATTTGGGGTTGATTTATTAATGTGTCACTGTTTTAAAATTCCAGTCTGGCACCTGCTTCCTTATCTGTAATTTGCTTTCTGTTGCAGTGCAATTTTTTTTTCCAGGACCTTTGTGGCCTACTTGTAGCTATTCTATGATCCTGCTGTGAGGGTCAGAGCAGGGTCATACAATTGTTGCAACTAGCAACTGAACTCTGGAGGGGCCCCAGTCAGGAAGCACTACAGGGAATGGTTACTAATGATGAGTTTGAACTTTTGCACCTGCTGAGTGCTTTCAGTTTTGCAAAACTCGTTTTTCTGCAATTTCGCAAGATTCGCGGGGCGCGAACGTGCGCGAGATCGAATTCGGAAGCCGCGAATTCGTGCCAATATGCAATTTTTTTTTTTGCGGCGTGTTAGTTCGCAAGGTTTTGTGCGTTTTAGCGAGCCGCTTGTAGCGCCATGGCGCAAAGTTACCCTCACGGTCGTTCACGGGCGCGGCCATCTTGTTTGCATGACATATTTCCGTTTCCGGGCGCGATGTGTAATTTCGCTAGTACAATTTCGCGTGTGTTCGCGAGGAAAATCTCACGCAAACTTACCCACGCGGTCGTGAACGGGTGCGGCCATCTTGTTTCTCATTCATTGCTATGGTTCTGGGCATGCTTTTTCTATCCTCTCTGAATCTCTGCCATCCTTTGCTTGTTTGAAGTTTTTTTTTATCTATTCTACTTATTATATATCCCTCTATTTTTCTAGCTCTATATTTTTGTGTTTTCTGCTACTTTTGGTTAATTTTAAACTACTTTTTAAACTCTTTTCTTTTCTTCTTCCCTATTCTATTTTCTTTATTATTTAGCTTCCTTTCTGCCCAGACCATGGTAAAGGGAGCCGGGAAGCATCCTGAGAAGGGGAAGGGTCCCGCACCCCGTGCCCGGCTCCCGTGCGGGCGTTTGAGGGGGGAGCAGGTCGCACCCCGGGAGATCTTCAGCCCGGAGGAGGTGGCCGCACTAGTTTTTTATGTTCAGCGCCGCCTCCCCAGGACCATCATGGCAGGCGGCAAGATCGCTCGCGGATACAGGATACAGGAGCGCCGGAAGCGGTGGGAGAAGGTGTGCCGGGCCATGAACCAACACTCTCGGGTCCGGCGCACCTACAACCAGGCCTGCTTGGCCTTGAGGTCCCCGGGCTTGGTGAGTAGTAGTAGCTATTTCTTTACTACTCTGTTTTCTCCTGCTCTGTGTGTTATTATATTGCAAATTTTTGTTTTTTACCAAGAGCATTAATGCTGCTGATTACATTGTAGGTAAATTATATTTCAAAATGTTCTGTGCATTTCAAGTGCACTGCTCTCCTTCTCAGTAGCGTTGCTACTTTGCTTATTTGTTTTCGATTTTGTGTTCATTTCATTGGCCTGTGAAATTATGTATGAGTGTAGTTTAAAGAACTGCTTAATGCTAGACACTAAGGGTCAGATTTTTAATTACCGGCGCATCCCTGTAAAGTAGCAGGGATGCGCCAGTAATTGTGCGCCACGCCACCACCACCCATGGTGCTCCGTATTTACAATGCGGCGCACCATGGGCCCAAAACGTCACCAAGGCGTTACGCATCTGTGCCGTAAAGGCGGCGCATTGCTGGAGTTGCGTCGCAACGATGGCGCAGCTCCAGCAATGCTCTGGGGTGCCCTATCTCCCCAATGCTGCGTCAAGCCGTACATCTGCTTCAAGCAGGCGCAGGGTTTGAGTCACGCATCATTGTCCTCAAAGTGACTGATTGAAATCTTGTAGATTTCCCTCAGCACACTTTTAGGATGCGTTCCTGCGCAGGAACGCCCTCCCTTGCGCCGGAACGCCCCCTGATGGAGCAGGGCTTTAAACGGGATGCTTCTCCCATATGCCTCACGTTGTTAATATACGCCGCACCATGGCGCCTCTTTTGTTCTGCCACTGCGTCACAAAAGTCATGCAACAATGGAGCAAAAGAGCCGCAAGGGGCTTCTAAATCATCCCCTACAGACTCAAGTCCAGTCCTTCCTTTGTACACATGGCGATAAGAAGAAATAGTGGTGGTGGATTGATAGTTTGAGTATTTTAATGACTGGTTAATGTAGTAGGAAACCTTTTAGTGTTGTCGCTGATCTGCAATCACAATGGACTTTGTCTGTCACTTAGCGTGCAAATCAAGCAATACTAATAACGTAGTAGACCACATGAGATCGGTCAATATATCCCGTGGAATAGTTGTCTATTTGCTATTTCGCCAAAATATTTTGTTATTGTTCTTTTGAAATGTTTGATTTGGTTGACAAATATCAACCATGTTTTCTGGGCTTTCTTTCTTTCATGTTGTACATCAGCTCCCCCCAGGGGCAAGAGGACACAGGAGGAGGAGGCTGCTGTTCAACAGGATGCAGGCCAGGATCGGGCAGGCGAGGGCTCCTTTGCTGGCCCCGGTAAGTTTTAATTTTAATATAGAGTACCTATTTTTTCCTAGCGTTCCTCATTCGATTTTTTCTAAATCGTCTTTGATCTTCTTGTAGACTGTATCTAAATTCTTATCCTGCCTCGACTATGACTCCCTGTGGTATTACTATATTATTCCTATTAGTCTGTCTGTGTAGCTAACTAAGATTGCACATTTGGCAATTCCATTGGACTCCCATTTCAGTCAGCAATAGCTCTATGCACTGAGTGCAGTCCTCTGGGATTGTCCATAATGTCTTTTCAAGTCTTCTAAATGTTTATGCTTTGACAATTGCCAACAATAAAAAGGTGAATGACCACCAAGAAAGAATAGGATACTACTTTACTTTTGGTTTGGATAGGAGGACAATCCATTCTACTACTGTTGCAGGGACAAATCTGCACAAACAGAACTATGGACACTAAATAATGCTTTGCTTAGCTTATCAATTATAATAGGCGCTGTTAGACTTTCCACATACCTCAGTGATAACAGACTTTGTAGTTGAACCCCCAATCTCCTTACTGACTAGATAGTTTGGCAGAGTCATTTAGCTCCCAAAGTCACCGATGATTGATCCCCAACGATGATTATCCAACGCAGGACAAGAGTACGGAGTCAGAGTCAAGAAGTGTCAGAGGCACGGACTCATGCTTGCAAAAATTGCAAAACCTTTAGCTCAGCCACTCTAGTCTGGAGGACCAAAAACCACAGAGTCTATTTAAGTTTAAAAGCTTTATTAAAAGTAAACACATTTATTAAAATCAAGTTTGTCATAAAACTAAAGGTTTAACTGAAAATGGAAAAGTGCTGACGATTAATTGAACACATTTCTTGTGGTCGAGCAGAGCTCTCACCTGGTTTGAACTTGATCTTGCTCCTGTTCTTAGAAGTCAAGCTTCTGTCTGTTAGGAGAAAAAGTGGTGCATGTTAAAAATAAAAAGCAAGTATTCATCAGTTGTGCCAAAAAGTGCAGCAAGACAATAGCCTTCCTTGGAAAAAGGGACATTTTTACTTTAGAGTAGACAGTCACAAATTATTACATTGTTTTCTGTTTTTTTCACATTTCTTTATTCCTTGACCAAATATTATATAGTATTGAGTGGTGTATTCTAACATTCTTAAATGTACTTTATAGGTGGAACATCTGGTGGCGGGGCCAGCGCGGAGGTGGTGGTGCTGGATGAGGAGAACACTTCTGGGGAGGAGGCGGCGATGCAAGTGCCGGACGACACCAATGTGCCTGTGAGGGTTCACACGGTGGTGGCGGGCAGAGGTAAGGTATATATTCCTTACTTATTGAGATTGAAGACTGCAGAGTGTGCTTTCTGCACGCGTGTATTATAAATCAACCAGGTAGTAGCCTCCTCTAAATGTACTTCGACTTAGCTGTGAAGTTTTTGGCGAGAAGAATCCCAATCAGATCTGAGATGAACTTGATGGATGGGATGAAAGAAAAGCGAAAGAAGGGTGTAAGTAAGTGTGGAAGGACGAGAAATGTAATGATGACTGGCACAGAAGAATGATATGTGTTTGCTTGGTCCCCGAGGTGGCTGGGAAGGAAAGAATATGGTATGGTGCATGGCTGGATGAATGATAAAGCAAGGATGGGTGGAAGGAGAACAGCCTGGGTGGGTGAAACAGAAACTGTATGTGTGCATATACTTTGAATGGATGGATGCCTGGATCATGGTACTATCTGACTCTTAGATAGCATATGTGTATCTAGAGAGAGTAGACGGTCACTGGATGAACTAAGTGTTACTTTGAAGAGCATGTAACACCGCACCCGCACGTCCGTTCCAGTGTAAGAAAGGCAAGGAAAAGAAGTTGTAATTTTGTCCAAATACTACCATGAATAGTAGCAGTAGTTTGTATTGCAACTGCAAGCACAGCATATATCCGGTTATTACGGTGGACACTCCCTACCTCTCTTAATAAGTTTAGTTTAGTAGTAGTACGTCATTCATGTGTGGGTATATCACTGTTCACTCAATAAAAAGCAAACCACCTAAAGTCATCCATATGTAATCAAATGAAGTGATAGATAATCAGATTTAGCTTCTTAATTTTCCTTTTCTAGTACTCATTTGCACTGTAGGGTGAAAGTTAAATTAATTAAGCAGTAGCCCTTTTAACAGAGTATTCTCAGTGCCACCCGTAATAGAAAAGTAAGAGCTTCACCACCTGCATGTACTGGACCGGTACAGTAACGCAAGTCTGTATCACTCATCATGGTGTGCGTCTGTTTTTCTCGGGTGCACGTTCACTGCACTGGGATTATGCCGGCTTGCATAAGATAACGTACCAATTTTCCTAAACAAGAGAGAAGAAGAAGAATAAGACTGGTGTACTGTCATAGTCGACTGTAATGGAAGTCCATAGTATTCGTAGAATTTGTTCCTTAAACTCCCACTAATGTTAGAGCAAGGATGAAAAAGTGGGAGGTTAGATAGATACTAGCCTCAATAGTTATGTACTGTGCTTTCAAGTTGCTAGTTGTACTGTGACACAACTTTGTGCTCAATCATTTTGTGTCAATCTTAAGGAGCATTGGTTACAGACTATGTCTTTCTTTCTTCATATAGTTGCTCCTTCCAAATCAACAAAACCAACAAGGAAGGAGCGGGCTCGAATGGCCCGGCAACGGAGTCTGGATGCCACTGTCGCCGAATATCGGCGGCTGGTGGCCCTGGAGGAGGAGGACACGCAGTCTGATGGTCCAACATCCACTGGGACAGTTGCATCCTCCTCCGTGCCCCCACGGGCTGCCAGCCAGCGCAGTGCTCCAGCGGTACGGAGCCAGGCTACCAAAGCCAACCGCCACCGCCGAGCAGCAAAGACAGCAGCTGCCCCCCACAGGAGTTGCAAGGCACGCCAGCCCCGCTTATGCCTCAGAGTGTCCTACCTGGAGCAGGAGGTCCTAACATATAAGACCTTGGTGGAGGGCCTCCGCTCCGACCATGCCACCCTTCGCAAGGAGTATGATGCCCTGGCCGCTAAAGTGAACAGCATCCTGCCGTAGTGTCCCTTGCCCCTTTTTTAGAGACTTTTGGGGGGTGGGAATTGGGAGTTGGGTTGTTTTTGGGACTTTTGAAGGACAATCATTGGGGTTAGGGAGGGTCTTGCGGGAGATTATTTTGTTAGGGCTACACAAATATACTTTTTGAAACTTTATCTGAGCATACCTGTTTTTTACTGCTTTTGAGTCTGGTGGGTGGGGGTTTAACAGTAAGTTTGTTTTCCTGAAACTTAAGTCTGTGTCATTTTCTTCCTTTAAGTGTAAATGGCTAAATGTTTTCAACACTAAGTGCCTCTCACAGAGTAAGTGAATTCAAGAGTGCTAGGACTTTAGTAGTACTACCGTCAATCTATCGTCTCTCCTAATACTCCATTATACTACCTCCCACCAAACGCTTATCTTACTTGTAATTTGTGTTTGACAGTAGGGCTAGACCCAGGGCTTGCTCCACGGGAAATGGCGATTAAGGTTGGCAATCCTGGGCGGATGAAATGTCCTCATTGCGGTGGTACTAGTGGTGTGACACAGTGGCAGTTGCATGCCTATGGAAAAAAAAGAAAATGAAACCTGGTTTGTCCTTACTGGAGCATTACAACGGTACGATAGAGAATATAGCAGGTGACAGTACACTAGAACAGTGCCACAATGTAGCCTAACAAATGGTAAAGTATTGAAAGTATAACTAGTACTTGCGTTGAATTTCTTTGACATTGGCTACTACTACAAGAAATAGTACTGAAGCTGAGTAAGTCTAGAATATATCCTCGGATTCCTTCACCAGTCTGTAGCTATGACCTTATCCTCCCCAGCAAGTGTGTGGACTTATTGATGTCATTTAGTCACACATCAATCAAAACCACACAGCCCGGGGGAAGAGGGTTAGGGTTTGGAAAATGGATGGGAATAGGGGTTTCTTTTTGGGTAGGTTTTGTTGAGAGAAGAAAAAAAAAGCACAGCATGGACAAACAATAATTGAAGATAAAGAAATCTTTGGGTACAAAGCTAACCATAAATCTTTTAAGTGACATAAAGGAAGTGCATGCACTACTGCATGCATTGTTACTGAAAAGTAAGTAGTACTTTCGACAACCGTGAATGACAGAATGCGACAGTACAGGGCTCAGCGTTTTCACTAACCCTGGGCGGAGTTCGCGGAGTGGAGCTTCGCGGAGCTACGCGAAGTGGGCGAGAAACTACGCCCACCTCCGCACTCCGCGTAGCCCCACTCCGCAAACACCACTGGCCGCCAGCCCCGCCACCCGCCTCCCTCCCGCCCTCCCTAAATACTTTGAAATAAAGGAATAAAATAATTTAAAAAGCACTTACCTTGCCGCCGCTGCCCGCCGCGTCCCCGGGGCTCGCTATCTTCCGTCTTCTTTACTAATGCGCATGCGCGAGCGGCCGCGCATGCGCATTTTCTCGTGAAAATGCGCATGCGCGGCCGCCCGCGCATGCGCATTAGTAAAGCGGACGGAAGATAGTGAGCCCCGGGGACGCGGCGGGCAGCGGCGGCAAGGTAAGTGCTTTTTAAATTATTTTATTCCTTTATTTCAAAGTATTTAGGGAGGGCGGGAGGGAGGCGGGTGGCGGCCAGCTATGCTCCGTCTGCGGAGCGTGCGTAGTGCCGCATGGCTCCGCCAGCTCCGCAAAATGCGGAGTAGGCGGCACTACGCACGCTCCGCAGACGGAGCGTAGCTGGCCGCCCACCGTTAGTTTTCACTTGCCTATCTCTGCACTCAGAGAAACACTTCTTACATTAAATTAGGTTTAAAAAATAGCCGAAGTAAAACCTATAGAATGGCTGTAGGGATCAATTTAGAAGCAGAGAAAGATCCAAGAAATGCAGAGTCACACTCATAGAAGTTCACAGCAATAACATTACTTAAAAAAACATTACAAAAGAATGGATACTGTATCTGTATGTTGTTGTAGTTGTCCTGTTAAATTTGGTAAGTAAGTTGCACGCATCAAACCATTCCTCTTATTAGCGGCACTCCTCCATTCCAGCTGATGCTCCGTCCATCAATGTTAGTGACCAGAAGACACCCTGTCCACTGCCTGCCTGGCGGATGCTGAATTGCGGCTCGCTTATGTGAAGCCTGACTTCATCCTTTTTTTCCCATTGCACAGACTGAAACCCGGCCTGTATTTATTGATGGAAAAACAGGAAGTGATATTAGAACACCACTGACAAATAAATATAAGGTATGTACGCTGTGTAGTGCAAAAAGTCACACTTTGAGTTTCCTAATAGACAGTACAATATTTTTGAAAGTGCGTACTCTGTCTGAGTCTCCTTTTGAAGGATAAATAAGTATGGGCAAATTAATTTAGCGGATCTTTCCCCTCAAGCTAGGTGTACTGTAAACTGTGTTTTAGAACAAAATTAGACCTTCCCAGCAGTGCTCCCACACAGACCCTTACTAAAGCCAGTCGCAAAAATGTAGAAGACCCCCAATCAGATCTCAATAAACGAGGCCTAGTAGAAAACTGGTGACAAAACGTACTTTGAAAGTAAAAGTAGGCCCAAATACCCCCTTACCCACCGTGGATTGTATTCAAACCACTTGCAAGCAAGCAAAAGTATCCATACCCAGCATCGCAACAAGACTCGCAAACCCCCCCACAAACAGCCCCCTACCCAAACACATGCAATACAAATACTGCTAACCCTAATGAGCCCTAAGTTAAGAATAGTGGCAAACGCTTTCTTTAACTATGCCAAATCCCCCCTTTCCCAGCATGGATTTTCTTCAAATCACTTGCAACCAAAATAACACATTCCCACGAGTGCTCTAAGAAGACCCCAGAACTCAGTTGCAAAAATCTAGAACACCCCGAAACACATGCAATCCTGCTGCTAGGGCTAACCCTAACGAACCCTAAGTTACAAAAAGTGCCAAAAGGCTTTTCCGCATGGATTTTGTCCAAACCACTTCTATCCGGTATTAGACCTTCCCAGCAATGCCCCAAGACCCGCCAACCCACCCGCAAAAAAGCACAACACCCCCAAACAGCCAAAAAGGAAAATCTCATACTTACAATATTTATCGGCCTTCGGTCCAAACGCGCTGTGCAGCTAGGTCATAACTCCCGTTTTCCACCACGGATTTCCTGAAAAGCAAATGCAATCAAAATTAGACTGTCCCAGCAGTGCTCCCAGACCCCAAAACCCACCCACAAACACCCAGAACCCCCCCAAAGAGCACCTCAAAGGCAAGCAAGTCAGCAAAAACGCAACAAAAATTTCGCTCCGATTTGGTCCAAACCACTTTTATCCGGTATTAGAGCTTCCCAGCAATGGCCCCAGAGCCGTCAACCCAGGCGAAAAGTAGTAGAAGACCCCCAAACAGCCAAAAAGCAAAAGTACAAAAATGGGGACTTAGTCATTTTCATGGCAATTTCCAAAATCACTCCGCGAGCGCTCTGCAGCTAGGCCCTAACTCCCCTCTGCCACCATGGATTTGCTTCAAACCTCTTGCAATCAAAAGTATCCATACCCAGCAGTGCTCCCAGACCCCGAAACCCACCCACAAACACCAGGAAGCCCCCAAACAGGCCCCCGAAAACGCTACATTGAGCGAAATGTCAGAAATAGCAAAAAAAAATTCCGCATGGATTTTGTCCAAACCACTTATATCCGGTATTAGACCTTCCCAGCAATGCCCCAAGACCCGCCAACCCACCCGCAAAAAAGCACAACACCCCCAAACAGCCAAAAAGGAAAATCTCATACTTACATTCATCGGCCTTCGGTCCAAACGCGCTGTGCAGCTAGGTCATAACTCCCGTTTTCCACCACGGATTTCCTGAAAAGGCAATGAAATCAAAATTAGACTGTCCCAGCAGTGCTCCCAGACCCCAAAACCCACCCACAAACACCCGGAACCCCCCCCAAAGAGCACCTCAAAGGCAAGCAAGTCAGCAAAAACGCAAAATAAATTTTGCCTCCGACCACTTTTATCCGGTATTAGAGCTTCCCAGCAATGCCCCAAGACCCGCCAACTCACCCGCAAAGAAGTAGAACACCCCCACAAGTGCAGAGCCTTTCTTCATTGGGCGTAATCCAGCCCTCTTCTTTGAGGGAAATAGGAGTCTGGAGGAGGAGGATTGAGGAGCATGTTCTTGTGAACTTGTGAACCTGAGGAATGCAGACTGCGGCACCTTCAAATCAATAAGCAAACAAGTGAAGACAGTTCTGCTGATGGGCTTGTTTTTGTGATTAGGTGATTAAAGTTTTAATTATATTAACTGTGCAAAACAAAGAAAGACAGACACACAGGAATAAAAGTGAATGAGGACGAAAAAGAAATTTATTGATTCATTGTCTCATTTTCAGGGCTCGGTGTCAGGGAATAAGAATAAGAGTTCATCCTCATACTCTGCGAATTCAGGCAGGAGTAGGTCAGTGTCACCTAACAGAGAAGACATTCCCTTATCTACGTTGCTGTCCTCCTCGTCTTCATCCGGCGTGGGTTCACGTACTTTGTAATCTGGTGGTATGAGGTGCTGATTCATCTTGATCATTGTTAACCTCTCCATATTTTTGGGCGAGAGGCGGCTCCGTTTGGAAGTTACAATGCCACCAGCAGCACTGAAAACACGTTCAGAAGACACGCTTGCGAGTGGGCAAGACAAGTAGTTTATAGCCAGGTTACAGAGCTGTGACCACAATTCTTTTTTCCCATGCCAATACGCCAATGGGTCAGCATTAACATAGACCTCAGTTGAGTCATTCAGATAGTCCAGCACCATCGACTCAAGGTTCTCCAAGGTTCCTTCACTTTGCTTACTTTTTGCTGGGACCTTTTGAGAACCAAACCCAAGCCAAGTTAGCCAATCCTCTTCTTCACCCAATTTTACTGCTGTGTCTGGTGCAGATGATCCGGTTGCCGGTGTCTTTAACGGCTGAGAGGTTACTTGTGCCACAGCCACAGGTGCAGAAGTGGATTCTTTCGACTGGGGATGGCCTGCTGATGCTGATGTACTGCCTTTTCCTTCAATTTGCTGCCATTCACTTTCAAACCTCATGGCTGACAAGGCTAGCCAACGTTTGTACTTTGTAACATCTTCATCATCAAAAGGAAAGAATGCTCGGCCTGCCAGCGCCTTTTTGTAGCGTGGATCCAGAATAGTAGCACAAATGTAATGCTGTTCTGAGTGAATCATTTTAAGACATTCATCGCCAAGTAGGCGCTCTAATAATTTCTCCGCCAAAACAAAAGCGTCTTTCTTTTCTTCATCTTTTTGAAACATAGAAGACACCACCTTCAGTTGGTGCTCCAGCATGCGCAACAATGGGATAGCTTTTCCCAAATTACAGTCCTCCCTGCTGACTGCACGCGTGAAGACCTCAAAAGGACGAAGCATGTCTGCCAGGCTTTTAACTAGCTTCCATTGCGCCGCATCTAGTCTCAGGTCCTTCTGAGCTGTACCCAGTGTTAAGAAATAGTGATCGAGTACCGTATACTGCTCATACAGACGCTCAAGCATGTAGAAGGTTGAGTTCCAACGTGTTGGCACCTCCTGGATGAGTGCTTTCACTGGCATTCGACGTTCATGTAGCAGGCTCCTCAGATGCTTCCAGGCCTTAAAAGAATGGCTGAAATGGTTGCACATTCTTCGGCAGGTGGCCTCTAACTCGCACTCTGGACTGTTTTCACTCAAGAATTTTTTAACAACCAGGTTTATACAGTGCGCCAAACAAGGCACTCTGAAATAGTGACCCAGATCCATGGCCCTAACTACATTGGCACCATTATCCGTGGAAACATAACCAATCTGGCGTTTTTTGGGGGACAGCCAGTGAAAGACCTTTGTGTTAAACTCATTCAAAATGTTTTGTGCTGTATGACGTTTCTCCAAGCCAAACATGGCTAGTGTTGCATGTATCCGAGCAGCTTTAAAAACGTAGTCCGGGCCAACACCTGTTTTTTAGCTTTGCTTTAACCCCTGAAAAAGAGACCCAGTGTGCAGTGATGCACATGTAATCAGCGCCTGCGCCACTGTCCACATGTCTGTTGTCAGATGTATAGTGTGAACAGCACTCTTCTGCAAAGCTGCCCCAATCACCTCCAGCACATCTTCATGTAGTGCTGGAACCGCAACTCTGGCAAAATAGAACCGGCTAGGAACCTTCCATTTAGGGCTAAGCGCTGCCACTAATTCTAGAAAACCAACCCCTTCTAGAAAAGAAAAAGGGAGAAGGTCCAGAGCTAGCATTTTAGCCAGCTTAGTGTTATACAGACGCGTCAGTGGGTGGTTGCGATCATATGGCGCTTCTGAAAACAATATGGTTCTAATGTTGCCCTGGACCAAGCTTTTACGGGATGATGATGATGAATATGACTTCTTCGACCCAGTTACGCTCGCTGATGAACTTTTTCGCATTGGTGTCTCACTCTCTCCCAAAATCTTAGTGTGGCTCACAGGGGGTGTGCTGCTGACAGGGGTACTGGGTGTAAGTGAAGTGTTTGACACTTCTTCCTCCTCGTCATCATCAGATGAAACATCAACGTTTTCTTCACTTGCAATTCGGGCTTCCTTGATCGACGATACTGGTGGTGGTGGTCATGCTGCTAATGCCAGATGAAGTGGAAGATGTGGATTGCCGAACTTTACTACGTTGTGCACTTTCACCACCACTAATTGAGGTCGAGGTGGATGGAGGTCCCTTCTGGCGAGGAAGAAATATGGAAGCGGTACGTGTTGGTCTACTAGTTAGTTAACTCCAATGATTGTGGTGTTTCCATTGCCTCCTCGTCGACAACATCATCACGCTCAGCAGCTTCTCGGGCTAGGGTCAAAATGTCTGTTTGCTGCATGCCCACTGGGGCTGCAGTGACCTTTATGATGACTGGGTCGTCGTCGTGAGAGTCTTCATCAGCAGTAGTATCCGCCACTTCTTGTTGAGCCTCATCACACTCCATAACTATGAGACTTTCGACGACCTTCCTTTTACGCTTAACTACCTTTGTCAGATCATTGTGTGCCTCACTCTCAGACCGCAGTGGTGGTTCCCAAGTTTGATCTTTATCATCAGAAGGAGGTGGGCTTGAAGAAGATGTAGACACCACACTTGATCTTTTCCTTGCTAGGGATGAGGAAGACAATGAATGATCATCAGGAGGAGTGGCTTCCTCAAATGATACCTCGGCTTGATTGTCGATTTCCTGATGTGCCCCTACTTCGGGAGGAACAACAATTGTGGGCACTTGTGACCCTCCATGCACCTCTGCTTGCGCATCTCCTTGCGCATCTCCTTGCGCTGCCTCTCCTTCCACAAGTACTTGGGCTTGTACTTGCACATGTGGTTGTTGTTGCGGCTGTGGTTGTTCAACACTCGTCAGATGAGTTACAACAACCTGTGTTGATTGAGGGACATTGCTGCTACTTTCTTCCGATGAGCCAACATCACTGGTCGATGGTGATTGAACAACTAGACTAAGTGCCTCTGCAGCACTTAAGGGCTTGGACTTCAGTTGGGGTGGTCGTGGTGGTGGTGGCACTGAGCCCAATGGTGCGGGGTGCTGCTCCCTGCTTGGTCCCCAGCAGATCCCGCTGCTGCTGCAGGCGTACTTTTTTTTTTACTCCCAAAAAATGTGGCGGGTGGAACACCAGTCTCCTTGGTAACTGGCTTCTTCTGCTCCTTACTGGACACTTTCTTGCTAGAGGAGCTACCGGGAACTTTTTTTGGGGCCATCTTCTTCAGAGATCAGAGCAGCAGGCCACAGTTGCACGAGTTGCAGAGTTGTCTGTGGCCAGACGTGACGTCGCGTGACGTTATGCTGCACACACACACCGCTGCAGGACTTCTTCCTGGCACTGGTGGTTCTCTTGAGTCTTGTGCACCTAAAAGCAATGGAAGACAGAGGAACATCAGTTCAGTTATACACCCCAAAAACTCAAAAACCACATAAACCACATAAAAATCAGCACAATCCCATGCCATCCAAGCCATCCATGATGTTTAAATTCAAGACACCACACAGAAAGACTAGGCCCATGCACCACTCACTACCCCTGGTCAAAAGGCCCAAACAACAGCCCAAAAATCGAAAAACACAAAAATCTGCACAATCCCATGCCATCCGTGCCCTCCATGATGTTTAAATTCAAGACACGGATTTTAACAAGAGGGGGGAGAGAGAGTCAGTGGATTCAGTCTCCCTAAATGTATGAATAAACAAAGTAGAATCCACTTAGAAGTGCACTTCTTTTAACAATACCAGCCGGGGATTAAATTAAAAATATTTTTTCCTCCCACGTGCCAGGTATTTTTTAACTTTTCACTTTTTTCACCTCACCTCACTCACACCTTGGTTATGGTTATATACACACACCCCCACACATAGTTCACTTCTAAGTGCTCCTGCGTATCCGCGAGTCGTAGCACGCCGCATCCCGTAGAGGGGTGCGAAGGCCCCGATGATGAAGCATGACACCAAGGGGCCTGTTGGTGTGTGAGGGGCATTTAAACAACACTGTGTGTTCCCCATCACTTTAGGGATCACTATCACTTTGAGTAAATTCAAGACACCCCACAGAAAGACTAGGCCCATGCACCACTCACTACCCCTGGTCAAAAGGCCACAACAACAGCCCAAAAAATCGAAAAACACAGAAAAATCAGCACAATCCCATGCCATCCATGCCCTCCATGATGTTTAAATTCAAGACACCCCACAGAAAGACTAGGCCCATGCACCACTCACTACCCCTGGGCATAATGGTTGAAAGCTAGGCAAAAGGGTTGCAGACCTAACACTGCCTGCATTCAAAATGGCCCCCTGCCTCCCGGCACATGGCCAGGGCCTGCCTGTACCAGCACTCAAAATGGCCCCCACCCACATGGCCTGTCCCCATGAACACCCCAAAAAATCGAAAAACACAGAGAAATCAGCTAAATCCCATGCCATCCATACCCTACACGATGTTTAAATTCAAGACACCCCACAGAAAGACTAGGCCCATGCACCACTCACTACCCCTGGTCAAAAGGCCCCAACAACAGCCCAAAAATCGAAAAACACAGAAAAATCAGCACAATCCCATGCCATCCATGCCCTCCATGATGTTTAAATTCAAGACATCCCACAAAAAGACTAGGCCCATGCACCACTCACTACCCCTGGTCAAAAGGCCACAACAACAGCCCAAAAAATCGAAAACCACAGAAAAATCAGCACAATCCCATGCCATCCATGCCCTCCATGATGTTTAAATTCAAGACATCCCACAGAAAGACTAGGCCCATGCACCACTCACTACCCCTGGGCATAATGGTTGAAAGCTAGGCAAAAATGGTTGCAGACCTAAGAACACTGCCTGCATTCAAAGTGGCCCCCTGCCTCCCAGCACATGGCCAGGGCCTGCCTGTACCAGCACTCAAAATGCCCCCCACCCACATGGCCTGTCCCCATGAACACCCCAAAAAATCGAAAAACACAGAAAAATCAGCACAATCCCATGCCCTCCATGATGTTTAAATTCAAGACACCACACAGAAAGACTAGGCCCATGCACCACTCACTACCCCTGGGCATAATGGTTAAAAGCTAGGCAAAATGGTTGCAGACCTAAGAACACTGCCTGCATTCAAAATGGCCCCTTGCCTCCCAGCACATGGCCAGGGCCTGCCTGTACCAGCACTCAAAATGGCCCCCACCCACATGGCCTGTCCCCATGAACACCCCAAAAAATCGAAAAACACAGAAATCAGCACAATCCCATGCCATCCATGCCCTCCATGATGTTTAAATTCAAGAAACCCCACAGAAAGACTAGGCCCATGCACCACTCACTACCCCTGGTCAAAAGGCCACAACAACAGCCCAAAAAATCGAAAAACACAGAAAAATCAGCACAATCCCATGCCATCCATGCCCTCCATGATGTTTAAATTCAAGACACCCCACAGAAAGACTAGGCCCATGCACCACTCACTAACCCTGGTCAAAAGGTCACAACAACAGCCCAGAAAATCGAAAAAGACAGAAAAATCAGCACAATCCCATGCCATCCATGCCCTCCATGATGTTTAAATTCAAGACACCCCACAGAAAGACTAGGCCCATGCACCACTCACTACCCCTGGTCAAAAGGCCCCAACAACAGCCCAAAAATCGAAAATTTCAAAATTGTAGTTGCAGCAACTGTAATGCACCAAACAAACTTACTTGTGAAATTTCTAATCTAAAAGTGATCCATGGAAAGTCAAAAAGGCCTCAAATCGAAATATCCAGCAGCATCCACAAAAAGTAATCCTTCCAGGTCAAGAATCCGAATGAAAATGACCAGCACATGAAGAAAGCACTGGGAGGAGCCTGCTGGACAGGAACAGGAAGTTGGAGACTGTGGGGCACTTCCTTCCAAAAAAAAAATGGACTCCTTGCAAAAAAAAGTGCATGCAAATGTCAACCTGAGGAGTTATTCTGATAAAAATCGTCATTTTCAGAAGGTTTATGCTGCTTGCTGGTGGATTTGTTGTGCAGAATTTCAAATTTTGTAAGTTTGCGCGTGCGAGATTGTTGCTGCTCGCCGCATCTACGTGTTCGCAATTGCGAACTCTTGCGATGCGTGCTGTGCAAGGTGGCAAGCCGCGATTACGTAATCGCAGTCGCCAAACTCCCGCGGGATCCCGCAGCAAGATCCAAAATGGCGCAGCACTCGCAAAATATCGAGAAAAACAACTCGGCAAACGCTGAATGACGGTAAGTGAACGCCGCACGCCGCAAAATTGTATCACCAAGAAAAAAAAATCTGCTGCGTGCGAATTTGCGGATTGCGAATTTACCGAAAATCCGCAAAATCCGCGAGCGGAACGGATTTTCCGCCCATGCCTAATCAGGAGCCAAACCACAGTGCAGACCCCAAAAGCAAAGGAGACCCAATGCGTAGTGAAAGACAAAAAGGCAGAGGGGCGCCCGCACAGCGGGATAAGACCCTCCACACCAAATGAACAAACATTCAGGAACATGGAACACCGCACAATAGCCCACCCAGAAAGAACAAGGAACAGAACACCGGAAGAGGAACCAGAGGGCCCAACAAAGGATATGAAAGGAACGGCAACGTCCAACCCGGACGCAACGCTGCCACCAACAACAGAGGAAAACCACAGGGCGAAGCCAACCCGGAACCACCTGAGGCACCAAAGCCTCATCAAAACGAAACCTCAGCACAATTGCAGGAATCATGGGAACCAGAGGCAGGCATACAACAGGTACCTCGGCCACTGGAAGGACAGCGCCTCCATCCACCAAGCCCATGGAAAAGGCAGAAATGCGTTGAAACAACGGAAAGCGGCCTGAGCCGAAGACTCAAACAAGTCCCCCATCGGACACCCAACCATTACTACAACGGCAGGAATAACATCTAGAACAGAGAAAAAGATCCCAAGGAGGGAAATAACCCGTACAGACAGTCCGTCATCACATACCCCCGGAATGGGAGAGAAACCGCTGACAGGGAAGCCAACCACGACCCAGTCCAGGAACAACGGAGGCGACAGAGGGAACCGAGGGAACGAACATCGTAACCCCTGCAAAGAGAGAAGCAGAACATGAAAACATGAGAGCCTGTCCGGACCCAACACGGTGAGCCACCATCAAGGCAGGAAATGTTAAGTGACCCAACTGAATAGCCTACAGATCCCCACAAACGGAGAAACAAGAAAGCAGAGACACCGACCACCAGCCACTCCACCAAGAATCGTCCAGATCACCCCCCCAGGGCAACAGATAGGCACTCGCAGTGACCATCCGAGAGGGAAGAAACAGAAACGGAGGACATCTGAACAGATGACCAAAAACCCAGCCACCAACCAAGAACCACCCACACTAGGGCAGGCATAGGAATACACAAAACGAATTCCAGAAAATACGGGTGCCAAAGAAATAAGAGACAAAGGGAGAGGAGCCCAAGGCACCATCAACAAGTAGGCGAACTGCACAACCGGACCCCCAACCAAAGCCACACCGGAGGGTAAGTCCCCGACACCAGGGACTGAGAACAGACGTCAGAGGCAAAGACAGTGCCTGAAGCCTGAACATCAAACCTAACAGTGTCCCAAGTGAGCCCCAATGTGCATCGGATACAGAGAAGGAAGCAGGAAGCAAGAGAATCCGAGACCCCCGAGGAACAACCAGGCGAGGAAGATCACAGACCCCCTCACATGAAAAAGCCCAACCAGAGGTGTCAGAACCGCAGCAAAGACACGCAGAGAGGAACACAGATAAAAGGAGGGAAAACCAAAACGAGAGGCCAAAAGGGCATGGAGAGAAGTACCCTGCAAATCGAAGGAATCCAGAAACCCAATGAAGGATTAGAGGCAGGAACACCTGCAATAACACCAACCGGAATCTGACGGGAACAAAACACCAATCCAACCAAAGCAGATCCCACACCGGACCTCCTTGAGGCATCCCACCAGGAAGAGAACAAAGAATACAACCCCGCCCCCGCTGATCCACAGGCAGCGGAACAACAGCGCTGTATCAACAGGGAAGCGAACGCACCCAACAGTGCCCCCAAACACAGAGTGACAGAGGGCAAGAAAACCCGGCAACAGCATCAGGAGAGCCCAGTGGACCGTCACAGGCCACATGCAGCCGACCATAAAGAGAGACAGTCGAACTCTCACATGACCCACACCCGGAGCAACCCACGGTAGTAGTAGAGGAGGAAGAGGGAGCAGGTAACGGCAACCAGTCAGAGGAAGAAGCACCCCGTCCACGCACAAGACCATGAAGTCAGAGAAGCCCACCCATGACGAGCCTGAGCAAGAGCAGAATCACAGTAGAACCACAACAGGCGTCAGCTCTCAGCACCCGGTACCACCAGGTGGCCGCCCAACCAGGCACCATCTGAGAACAATCGAGAACAGGGTGGAGCAGGCCAGAACGGGCATAGGCCGAAGGAGTCAAAGGAAATGAAATAAAGAAACTTCCCCCACCATCCCATAAGGGCGAGAGTGGGAAAATGACCACGCCTCAACAACAGAAGCAGGAAAACCAATGGAAAAGTCCTGCAAGGGAGAAGGGTTCTTCAGAACCGGGGGAAAACAATTCCAACAATACCATTTCATCTAGTCTCCAATACCCTCAAACAGATGAGGAGAGAGGCAACGATACTGGCTTCTTACGCCAAAATCGTGCAAAGAAAGGAGAGACCACCATATCCACCACGGGCATGGAAAATAACAGGATGGAACGAATGTGCATAAGAAAGTCACCAAGACCAGCCCCCCCACACAAAACGACCCATTAGACCCACATCCCCGGCCCAACAAGACAAGGGAGAAACCAGGGTCACAACCGGCTGTAGTAGAGGGAGGAACCCAGGCCACACCATCCAAAACGGCAGATACCGCAGATTGAAACAGTAGCCAGATCAAGGTAAGCGAAGGGGCCACGTCCAGATACCCAGAAGACCCTAGAGCAGCAGAAGAATCCAACTAAGCACCTGCCACTCAACAATGCACATAAAGAAAAATTACATGCAAAACACCCACAGTGAGCCAGAGCGCCGAAAAAGCGTATCACAGCCAAGGAAACTGGGTAAAATAAATAAATAAATGCCGCAGGACGGCCATCGGCAGGCCCATAGCAAGGACGCCATATCTGTAAAGAAGGTACAGACAGACGGGCATCAAACGACTCAAACAAGACAACTCCGCAAAAATGCGTAACAGGACCACACATCCATGGGATCTAGAAAACATGACGCAAAAAGAGTACATTCCCAGAAACCAAGCTGCGGAAACAGGGACACGAACCCCAGAACCTCAGAGTAAAAGACGGATGTTCCACCGATCTGCATCCAGACGGCATGGAGCCACACCCCCTTCAAGCCGCCAAACGGGACCCCAGAGCGAAGCTGCTGGAGACTCGGAAGCTGACAACCACCAGGTATGAGGGAGAACGCGAGTGACCTAGCCCCACCCGAAGGCAGGCATTAAGAAAGACATGCCGAGTCCTCTAAAGCAGGACTCGGCAATACAGTAGACACGCCAGGAGGCAGCAAAAGGAACATACGCCGAGTCCACTAAGCAGGACCAGGCAGCACAAACAAGGGAGACACTACGAGGGAGGAGGAAGCCCGTGTGCGCAGCGCCAGCCCCCCTCGGGATACAGGTCAACAAGGAAGACACGCCTAGTTCGGTAACCAGGACCCGGCGGCAAAATCAAATCAACAGGAAGCAAAATCATCCCAGACACGCATGTAAACTCCCAACGTCCGCAAGAGCAGGACAGAGGAGAACTCCCAGAAGTGCCAAACAAGAGGGGGGGGGGAGAACACACGCAGATAGGAACACCAACCCCGCTTCATGGAACGGGGCCCATTAGCCTGCTAAGCAAGACTCGGCGGGACAAATCCAGAGAGGCACAGCAACACCCAAAAGTCCGCTAGAGCAGGACCAAGGAGAAAGCACAAAAGAGCCCAATAAGGGGGGGGGGGAACACTGTGAAACACCCATGGATATAACAATAACCCCCCCCCCCCATGGAAGGGGGCACAAGAGTCCGCTAAAGCAGGACCGCCACCCCAAACTTACCTGAACAAACAGGAACATGAACAGAACTCGGAGCAGTGCTGAAACAAAAAAACAGGTCGTGGTGTGGATCTTGTATCCTTTTATGTGATTGGTGGTTGCCACTTTGGAGGGATAGGGAGACTAGTATGTTAACTTTTACTTGGAGTTTCTGTGGGAGCAGGATGCTCATTAGTAATTACTGTGGCGAGGAAGACAGACGTGGAGGTAATGGCTTTAAGAATGTTTGCGCAGGCTTTATTTTGGATCTCTTTGTTGACAATCACTGGACAGTGTGACATTTTGACTGTTTTGGGTCCGTCACCACCCCCCTCCGGTTTTCAGGCATAATCCAATTTCAGGCAATTCCACTGGGTTCACTGTTTTATAAAGTGTGTGCAAAGGCACTTTTAAAATCATATTTTCACTCTACAGGGGTGGCTCCTCTGTTAACGCGGAGGAGCATTGCCCCAATAAAGAATTGCTCCCAGAGAAGTTCTGGAGTCACCATGAGGGGTGGGGATCTCAGATTTCTGATTGTCTAAGACAGCTGGGTTCGAGCCAGGATATGGTTTCAGTGTCCTGGGAAGCGGCGAGAGAGGCCGACACCGCTCCTTCCAATCCTGACAGAAGAAGACAGAGTGAGGAGGAGGACGTCGAGCCAGGAAGGTAAGTGAGATTATTTTTTGTTTGATTGTTGTTAAACATATATACTTTTTACTTTTATTCCCCCCTCCAGCCCTACCACCCTCCTTACATGCCAGTCGCCACTACTCTGCAGAGAAATATTGGCTCACGTGGAGAAACTCAATTTGCACTCAACCCCAACAATTCTGAGGGAGAACCGTTTCGTTTATTTACGCTGGAAAGATCTTTGTACAATATAAATACTCTCATTCATACATAAATACATACAAATGAAATAGAAGGGAGCCAAACAGCATTAACCTTGCATTCTGTCAATAGAAGAAAAAAGCAACTCCAGGCCCAGGAAAGGGAAATGTTATTTGAAAAAAGACACACTGCAGAGTCCCCATATATATTGGGGTGGAATTTAACACCTGACTCAATGCACAAAGCTTTTAAAACATGACAATTCTAAAACAAATTGTAGGCAAGAATGTTACTACTGACCGCGAGCAGTTAAAGATTGCACATGATAGCTTTTAAAAACACCACATAACAGAGGCATAATTGTACCTTGATTCTAGAAGCTGACACGTTTTTGCTGGGGCTCTGAGGCTGGTATCCGACGAGTCAGGCTGAAGCAGTCTTATATAGAGATGCAGTGTGTATGAGCCCAGAGTGCCTTTTCTTTTTAAAGGGATGTAAGGCGACTAGATATTCATCAGGGATATGTATCTCCAACAGTCCTTAGTTAAGAATGGCAAATACACTGATGAAAATATATGCTCACATATACTCTCAGGATTTAGAGTTCCTACTATGAGATGTTTCTTATTCCCTTTGGACAACGCAAGCAGGTAGCATGGACGTGCAGCCTCTTTCTTACACCCTAATGGTTGATGTGTATATTGTGAACAATAACTTCAAACAAATAATTCAGTCACCAATACGTTCAAGGCTATGGGTACTCCCTAGTAGTCAGAGTTCCCAAAATTAACTTTGACTTTCTCGGGGCAGCCCCAAGTGCAGCGGCCAGACTCACTAGTCAAGAATAGTTTTTTTTATTTTTTGTCAAACATATGTTTATTCAATATGACTTTCAAGTGACATACTACATGTTGAAAACATACAGAACTTAATATGAGCATTAACATCTAATGAAGATTCAACTTCTCTTTTTAAGAAGTCCCAATGCCTCCCTCACTCAATTCAAATCAATCTCTGTTTTGGTACATCAAGTCTTTAGGTTACTAATACAAATAAGTTTAGTTTTGTAAACAAACCTCAACACTCCCCCTCACCCTTCCTTCCCCTGGTGGTGGTGATTCTTTGAAATATGCTGTTGAAAAATTAGGCAAGTGGCGGATAGAAGGGTAGAGCCCTCCTCTGGCTCAACTAGTACTCCGTATTGGCCGGGACAATATCATGTGCGTAGGAGCATTGTCGGGACCGTACCCTGGCTAACCTAGAACTGGAAGAGGTGCATGGCTTGTACAGAAGGTGGGCACACTGCCAAGGGGAGTCCGCGTGAGAGAAAGGAGACCAGTGGGCCCTATTTATATTAAAAAAATGTATATTCATCTCTTAAAATCTCCGCTAATCGTTTCATAGTGAGAATTCTCCACAAGAACATGGCTGGTGCCACTATCTTTTTCCAAGCTGCCGCGATTGTAGCCATGGCTGACCCAAGAAAGGCCAACATTATTGCCTTATCTGCTTTTGTCTGATGTTCTAGGTCTGGATCCCTGGTGCCCAGGAGCACTCCCTCAATGGATGTTTTTATAGGGTAGCCCAACATGTCTTTAATGTGTGTTAGGATCCCCTCCCAGACGTTTCGGATAGTAGGGCAGTACCACAACATGTGGCAGAAATCCCCGAGAAAACCACAACCCCGCAAAAAGAGATCGGGGGGTTCTGGAAATGTCTTTTTGAGTTTAGTGGGATAGAGGTGCCAATCAAAAAGGGTCTTGTAATAGGCCTCTCTCAAGGCAACTGAGTGGTTGTTCTTGGTGATATCTGACCATAAGTGTTTCCACTCCTGTTCTGTAATATCCCTTCCAACCACCAGCTCCCAAAAAGACATGTAGCCCACCCAAGGAGCATGTACTGTGGAAAGCAGCAAGGCATAGAGTGAGGAAATTGCACCTTTCATATTGCCCACAATCTGTACCAGCTGTTCTAATGGGGTAAGCTCTCTGGTGGCGGCTTCTCCTATCTGCGGCTGGGGTACCCAATGTTTGTGTTGGAGATATTGGAATGGGTCGCTGCTGGGAACATGGAACTCTCTCTGGCAGCTCTCAAATGTGCGTATGTCAAAATTGTGAAACAGGTCCGAGACCATCAGGCAGCCCCCCTCCCACCAAGCATCAAATGGGCCCTCTCGTAGTACTGGGGGAAAGTCAGGGTTGAAGTGTGTAGGGGATTCCGGTGAAGGGATGGAATTTTAGCCCGATCCCTCGTGACTTCTTCCCAAACCTTAAGTGTGGTGAGTGTCGGGGTTCTTATATTCGCATTGGCCAGCCTATCGTTTTTCTGCTTCTAAAGCACGTCCTTCCCACTATCGCCCTGTTCATGTGAAGCCAATGTTCGTTGGACTCCCTCATGGACCACTCTACCACCACCCTACGTTGGGCTGCTTTGTTGTACAGGAAGAAGTCTGGTAGCGCCACCCCCCCCTCTTTCTTTAGGCATTGTAGAGCATGAAACGGGAAACAAGCCCTTCCGTTCTGCCAAATGAATTTAGTTAAAAGAGAGGGAGCTTGGGAAGGAGCTCAAGATCCAGGTCGAACTGAAGCGCCTGGAGCAAATAAAGTAAATTTGGTTAGCCTTGACCATGATTATTATTTAAAAAAATATATATTTTCAATAGAGCAGGACTAAAAACCATAGGAGAATGACATCAAGGGATGAATAAATAAGATGGACATAACTGATATCAAATAGCTGGCAGCCAAAATACATTTACATGGAATGGAGCATTTGGCCCATTGATAGAGGGCCTGTCCCTACAGCTGTAGGGTGTCCCTTTCAGGGTTTGTACGATTTAGGATGAGCAATTTCGATAAATTAACTTTGAAGCCTTCTAACGCCTCAGATTTACACAGTTCTGCCTCTAATGCCCTTAATGAAGTGCCTGGGTCTGTGAATGTCATCAGGATGACATCCTCGAAGGTTGATGCTTTGTGTTCTATACCTCCAAAGTGTATACATTTGATCTCCTGGTTTTCCTTGATTTGAATTGCCAATGGTTCTATGCTCAGGGCAAATAGAAGAGGGGAAAGTGGGCAGCCCTGTCTTGTACCTCTGCTATGTGCAAATGGGTGTGATGAAGACCTGTTAACCTGAACTCGGGAACGTCGGTGCTTATAGTTAGCCCTGACCATGATTATTATTTTAAAAAATATATATTTTCAATAGAGCAGGACTAAAAACCATAGGAGAATGACATCATGGGATGAATAAATAAGATGGACATAACTGATATCAAATAGCTGGCAGCCAAAATACATTTACATGGAATTGCATACAATAAATAAGAATAAACATCAATTAGAAAACTACTTTGTAAAAAAACAGTTCTAAAGGAATCAATAATTAGGAAAGTGAATATATTGCACATTAACCCATACTAAACCATGATCCTGTAGACTATTAGGCATTTGCTACCTCAGATAATTCCCCTGAAATACAAATACATATGTTCATTAGTGACTATTACACCTTAGTTAGTAAGCTGTAATCTATAAAATGGCTACTTCAGGCTAACATACGACTATCAAAAAATGTATTAAAGTGCATGTGCGGCTAGCAGCAGTTATTTTAGTAAATTGCAAAAATGTACTCTCTGAAGCATAAATCTCTAAAAATATACTTTTACTCAGATATATAATGGACAGAAAAATTTGCCCAGATAACGCTAAATCTTACAGCAGCTCCTACACATTTTGCATAGGCCTCCGCAAATTTATAAGTCCTGCACATTTGATTAACCCAATTTTCAATCCTAGGTAGGCATGAGCGAATTTTGCGAATCTCGCGTTCGCGAATTTTGCGGATTTTGCGGATTTGCGAACTCGCAATCCGCAAAATCCGCGAATTCTCGCAAATTTTGCGGATTTTTTATTTTTTTTATGTTCGCAAGGGTTTCTGCAAGTTCGCGAGGGTTTTGTACAATTTCGCAAATTGCGAAATTGTACAAAACGCGTGCGAACTTGCAGCAACCCGTGCGAACACAATTATTTGAAGAGAAAGAAGCTCCTGGCCACAGGAACAGCACGGGAATTGCGCTCATGAAAGTCAAGGATGCAAAGGCCTCTACCCAGCATCACAGCTGATTTTCCACAGTAGATTTGGGAAGAGGCACACTTGTACCGCCTCGAAGACGCTCATGATTGTTTTTGGGCTAAGGAATGAGTCACTGATTTTGAGCATCAACTAGTTCGAGCGACCATGCAAAGGCCGCCCTCTACCCAGCATCACAGCTGATTTTCCACTGTAGATTTGGGAAGAGGCACACCTGTCCAGCCTCAAAGACGCTCAGGATTGTTTTTGGGCTAATGAATGAGTCACTGAATTTGAGCAACTAGTTCGAGTGACCATGTGTGTGTTACTATGCAATCGCCCTGAAGGGCGCAGGGGTCCCTTGAGTGACCTGTGTGAGGCTGTGCCTGTAACTATTTTACAATGGCACCAGCAAGCTGCCAGCGCCGTTGTAAAATAGTTACAAAGTTAGCTTGCACTGGAAGCACTTAGATAAAATAAAGCAGCACCTGCTTCGTTTTATCTAGTGGTTCCTGTGCAAGCTAACTTTGTAACTATTTTACAACGGCGCTGGCAGCTTGCTGGCGCCATTGTAAAATAGTTGCATGAGTGGGGGTTCAACTTTTGAACCCGTTACGCTCGCGGATTTTTTTTTGCGGATTTTGCGGGAAATCCGCAAAATTCGCGGATTGCGGATTTCCCAAAAATCCGCAAAATCCGCGAGCGTAACGGATTTCCCGCTCATGCTTAATCCTAGGTTGCTTATTAGTCTTCCAATTTTGAAGGACAAGTGATCTAGCGACCGTTATAGAAATTACTATAAAATGCTGCTGATATTTAGTTAAACACTTTACCTTCCCCGACAAACCAAACAGCACCAACATACATGATTGAGTGATTGTTAAGGACACAATTTGAGAAATCTAAATAAAAATGTCCTTTGTCAAAACAGTGGTTTTGATTAGTTGGAAACATTTTATGCCAATATTTTGCATTTATTTTCTATTTGTCTCCGTTTCTGACTTTTTTCCCACAGCTGCTACCCCCGTGCTCCCGCTACCGCCTCCCAGCTGCCCTTCCTCCCCCCACCCTTACTTAATGGCAGCCGCTGCATGTCGCGTTCAGTGGGCGGGCTGCTGGCACGCTAAAGGCAAGCCCGTCAGCACTCGTCCTCGACTAGCGCCAGGGACCCTGGTCCTCCCAACCCCTACTGCTACGACTCTAACACTGTCCATGCTGTAAACCCTGGATGCAACAACAACTGCCAGTTCTTGATGCCAAACAACTCCCAAGGCATGTTCTCCTGCCACCACTGCCCCCACACCTTCTGGACCCAAACAGCCACCACTAACCCACCGGAGGCCAGCACACCCAAACACCTGAGCTGCATCATCCCCAATGTGCGCTCCCTGCACAGACATGCAGTGGAAATCTGGGACTAGCTCAACACCCTCTCGCCCGACGTAACCTTTCTCACAGAGACCTGGACTAATGCCTCCTTTGCTCCTGACATCGCAACCGCCTTCCCCGATGGATACAAGATCCTGAGGAAAGACTTCTCTAAACCCACCACTCACAAGCCTACACCACGCCTTCAGCACAGAAACTGGAGCAAGATCACCAAAGACCACCTCACTTCTGCCCTCAGCCACAGTCCTCCCCCTACCATGACCCCCACCACGACCAACACCATCTCTGCAGCATAAGACCTCCACCCATCGATCACTGACTGTGCAAACACACTTGCCCCCCTGCAGAACTCGGACAGATGACACAACTCAAAAGTCACCTGGTTCACCACAGACTTACAAGAATACAAGCTCTTGTGCCGACAACTGGAAAAAGCATGGAGAAATAGGAAAAGCATGGAAGCACGCAACGCCTACAGGGCCGCCACGATGGCACACCACCAACTCATCAGATCTACGAAGAAAAACTTAATTCAGGGCAAAATCCTCTGCAACTCCCACAACTCCAAGGAACTCTTCAACATCATACCCCACAGTGAAACCTCCGATGTCCACCCCTCCCAGGACCTCTGCAACAAACTCAGCTCCTTCTTCCACCACAAGATCAGGAATCTTTATAACAACTTTGGGGACCAAGACCAAGGCACTGACCCAACACCATCCCCCAGATACGTCACCTAGCCAACCCCACCACATGGGATGGCATCTGGTAGGCCCCTGTCCTCGGTAACCCTCCCACACCCATGGACCACTCCGGCAACCTCTGCATCATACTCAACTCCTCTTTCTCCATGAACAGACAGATCAACGGCGTGTCCTCCTCATGCTTCAACACCCTCTGCATACTCTGCAAGACCTTCAAATGGATGCCCACGGAACTCAGGAAGACCAACAGGTGCCTTCTTTAACAACAATTTCATACAAAACTGCTGCCTACGCAAATGATACCCTGATCTTTACTGATTCTCCTCAACTTGTAATTCCTGCAACGCTATCCTGCATTGATTTACAATGAAATACAATGGTCCAGCACTCCACTCGAAAAGTTAGCAATAGTCAAGTTTAACAAAAATCTAAATCCATTCAGCAGGTCTTTATGTAAATATTCTTTATTCATATTCTTCTAGTGAATCACACAACCGTAGCCAACGCGTTTCGTCCCTAAGGACTACTTCAGGGCAAAAATAATAGAAGGAGGTTTTTCTAACTGGTCTTTCAGCCACTACTAACAATATATCATTCTCTCTTAAGGCAGCCACCTCAATATTTTCCAAAATTGTTCTCCCTGGATTTGGGCAATCCAATTCTAGTGAGTGCTCCCAATAATACTTTTTCTAACTCGTCGTCCTGTCTCCACTGGCAATTTATCACTCCCTCCTAAAGCGGCCACCTCAATATTTTCCATTATTGTTCTCCCTGTATTTGGGGAATCCAATTATAAAGCGTGCTCCCAATAAAGCATAAATGGTGTTAGCCTGTCTCACTTAGAGATCCATCTGCGCCCGTCGTGTGGTTCTTCCAGAGATCTCTGGAAGTAGCGCACGATGGGTGCAGACGGATCTCGTATCACTAATTGAAACTTGACTATTGCTGACTTTTTGAGTGGAGTGCTGGACCATTGTATTTCACTGTAAATTGTGGGAATTTCCCTTGGAAGTTTAGGGGTATTGAGTTTCAGGTCCCTAGCACCCTGAGATTAGGATAATTTACACCAGACCATTGATAGCTGCAGCCATTATCGCCTTATACTCTGTGCTCCTTTTTGTTGTTTATCTATCCTGCATTGATTGTTTCACCAAATTCTCATGACATTTCCAAAGTAGGGAAAATACTGAAATTCTCCAGCTAAATATCCACTGCAGTGGATCATCCAACTTCTAATGGAAATCAACTATCAAATACCTAGGAATATGGTTTTGCAAAGACCTCGCCAACTCTGTTTCCTTCAATGAAAATAAAACTCCAAGGAAAGTAAAAGATCTCTTATCAACATGATCACCAAAACATATTTCTTAGTGGAATAGATTCAAAACCATCAAAATAATGGTCTCATTTTTGGTTAACTTCTTATCAAGTATGTTATGTTATGTATAAAATCTTATAAAGCGCACTTTCACCATGCGGTTTCTTGGCGCTGGTAAGCATCAGGAGAACAAAACGGTTTGAGAAACAAAGGGTGAAGACAGCCAAAAGGAAAGGCTAATCATAGGCCTTGCGAAACAAGAGGGTTTTCAAAGAAGATCTAAACTGAGTAAAGGAAGATGTGAGCCTGAACTCAGGAGGAAGTGCATTCCAAAATGAAGATGCAAGGAAAGAAAATCGTAGCCCCCCATGTTTCTTGCGTTTGAAGGAAGGGATAGTGAGCAGGGCCAGGCGGGAAGACCTGAGGTTGCGGGAGGGGACATAGCTGCACAAGAGAGAAGAAATAAAAGCAGGGCCGAGGCCAGCCAGCGCCTTGAAGACGATGCAGCCCAATTTGAACTAACAGTGCTCGACCACTGGCAGCAAGTGTAAGGATTTTAGCAAGGGACGGACGTGCTGATGTCTGGGCTGGTGAAAGATCAGTCGGGCCGCCTGGTTCTGGACCCTCTGGAGCCGGTTCAGTTGGAAGGCCGGGATCCCGACATATTGGGAGTTTGCGTAGTCGACTCTGGACATGACCAGGGCCAGGAGGGCCAGGGTAAGTGCCTCGGTCGTGAGAAAGTGGGCGATCTTCCGAATAGTTCGAAGATGGAAAAAACTGGAAGACACCACAGAATTAATCTGCGCCTTCATTGACAGATCTTTAGAAATAATCAGTTCGAGGTTTTTGGGAGAGTCAACAGGGCAAGGGGGACTGCCGAGGTTAGAAGGCCAGAAATTGGAGTTCCATGGATTGGAGGCCCCCCCGATAAGAACCAGCTCGGTCTTATCGGGATTCAGTTTCAGGTGGTTTGCTCCCATCCAGTCGCTGATGTGGCGCAGAGTCGACTGAAAATTATCAACTGATTGGTCCGAGGGGTCGATGTTAAAAATAAGCTGGATGTCATCTGCATAATTGAAAGCAGTGACATGGCTTCCTCGCAGGGACCGAATCAGAGGGGTAAGGTAAAGGTTAAAGAGGAGGGGGGAGAGGGAAGAGCCCTGAGGGACACCACATGATAGCCCAACCTGGTCCGCGGTAAATTGAGAGAGGCGGACGACCTCGTGACGATTGCTCAAAAATGAGCGGACCCAGTTGAGGGCTGTCCCCTGGATGCCGGCCTCCCCGACACGGCCGACCAAAATATCTTGGTCGACCGTGTCAAAGGCCGCCGATAAATCCAGGAGCACCAGAGCCTGCCTGATGTTAAAGTCCGCTCCTCTCCGCAGCTCCTCCATCACCGAGAGAATGACCGACTCGGTGGAATGGGCGGGTCTAAAACCGGCCTGTTGGGGGTCGAGGTACTGCGAGTGCTCGATGAAAGGGCTCAGGACAGAGGTGACGTGAGCCTCTAGGACCTTGGTCAGGTAGGAGAGTAAGGAGATGGGGCGGAAATTACTCATTAGTGAGGGATCAGCGTTAGGCTTTTTCAGGATGGGGACTACTTCAGCGTTTTTAAAGGAATTAGGGACCAGGCCTTCTCTGAGAGAGTTATTGAGAAGGGTCAGAGGGGGGCTGGACAAGCAGAGAACACCTCTCGAAGGACGTGAGGATGGCAGCAGTCAGGGGGGGAGCCAGAGGCGACCTTATTTAATGAGGCTAAGAACTCCACCTCAGAAATTGGGGGTATCTGAGTGATGCTTTGAAGATTAGATTTAGCAGATGTGGTAATGGGAGTGGTGGGAACTGGGGGGGGGGGGGTGCAGGAGATACTATTTTTGATTTTTATTATTTTGACAATAAAAAAAGAATTCAAGGAATCGCAGAGGGATTGGGTAGGGAGAGGCTTAAGAGTGACCCTGTCTGGGTTACAAAGTTCAGAGACAATAGAAAAGATATATTTAGCCTTGGAGGCCGAATCTAAGATTTTTTTTTAAACGTAAAGTGTTTTGGCTTGTATGATGGCTGATTTGTAATCCATGAGCAGGGAGGTGAATGTCAGCTTTTTGTCGGCGGCGTAATTGTGCCGCCAACACTGCTCTGCCTGTCTAAGTTTGAGCTTCCGATCTTTAAGCTCCCCCGAAAACCACCTCTGCGCGTCGTGGAGGCGTTTAAGCCTAACTCGCTTAAGAGGAGCCACGATGTAACTGGCGGATTCGAGCCAACACCGCAGGTTGGATGCCTGAGTGTCCAGGGAATCACACCCCATAAGGGAAGGAGAGGCTTTGAGAAGGGAAATAAGTTCTCCAAGGTCAGCCCTATTCCAGTTTCTGGCAAGAAGGTCGCCCTCCAAAGTGCGGTAAACATGGGAAGGAATAGAGAAGGAGAAGGAAATAATAAAGTGGTCTGACCAAGTGCACGCAACAATGCAAGGGGTGGTGATGTCCAGGTTGGACGTCCAGACCTGGTCAAGAGTGTGGCCCTTAATGTGCGTGGCTGAGTTGATATGTTGGGCACAGTTCATGAAAGTCAGAAGATCAGAGAAGATGGAAGAGCATACAGTTTCTCTGTCATCAGACGGGCAGTATTTGAAATCTCCAAGGATCAACATTTTGGAGTTGTTGATGACCAGTTGAGATAGTAGGTCACCAAACAAAGAAGGGAAATTGGGCATGGTCTGAGGGGGCCTGTATACCAAGACGCACAGAAGAGGGGCCACAGGGGAATCCAACCTAATTATAAGACAATCGACTAAGGGAATACAAGTCCCTTCTAGGGCAGATAAACTAAGGGGATGTTTAATGAAGGCTGCAACCCCCCCACCTGGCTTAACAGAGGCTCTGTTGGTTTGCAAGACATAGTAGCCGGGCGGAGCCGCAGCTAGTATGTCCGGAGAAGACTCTTCATTAAGCCAGGTTTCACTGATAAAAAGAATATCAGGGTGTTCTGCGTCAAGCAGCGGAAAGATCTCTAGCTGGAGCGACCGTGTGTTGAGGTAGGTCACTAGGAGTTTGGGGCTAGTAGGTCTAATGTTAGGTGCCAGGGGAGCAGCTACCAAAGGCCGGGCAGCCGGAGTATAAGAGGGCTCTGGCAAGGGTTTGAACTCAGGAAAAAAGTCACGAGGGCAATAAAGTTCCAAGCGAGTCTAATCTAGGGGCGATCATCGTGGGGAGAGGCCACCGGGCATGCATGCTAAGTAGCTCAGAAGCGGCAAAGGTGGTAGAATGAGCAGCATGACCGGCCCCTAGTCCCGGCCGGTCGCGGACGGGCGCAGATGGGCTGACCTTAGGCGCACCTTCGGCACGCCTCCGTCGTGTCCGCTGCGCTTCCGGCCGGTCATTGCAATTTATGGATGAGCCCCACCCCCAGCTAGACCGCAGGCAGGCAAGCGGCACCGCCAAGATCCAGGCCCTCACCGAAGATGGCGCCTACCCTTCACAACAAGTGGCACGTCAGCCGTGTTGGACCGGGGCAGGGAGGCACATCCGGGGGAGGGGGCGGGTATTAGATCACCCGCGCTGCACCCGGAGTAGTCAGGCCAGAGATGAGGTAGGTGCAATGAGTTTTAAAAAGATGTGCGACAAAATAGATTGTAAAATACTCACTCGTCTTTCCCCATATTTCTTCCTTAAAATTGATAAGGCGGTTTCACACTTCCTTTGCAAGAATAAAAAGGCCAGAATTAGACTTAAAAAAAAATTAGAATGCCAGCAAAAGTCGGCAGTTGAAGACTCTCCAATTGGATTTCCTACCAAATGGCCTACCTGGCCTCACAGGGCTCCTGGTGGTTTAAATCTAATGCACTGAAAAATCAAATTTGGCTTGATGTTGAATCTTCTGCCACCCATATCCACTCATATAGACTCTTACTATAGAACAGGTTCCTTAACCCTGCCCTGCACACTTTTTAAAGTTACCGTTCCCGCCATACTTCCCGTAGATGCGGCACTGACAATTAACACCCAAAAATCGACTCTGATGTCTTTATGACATAATAAGAAACTACGCTTTCCTAACTCGTACACCATTGGACCAATATAGGCACACAAAGGGATATCAGACCTCTATGATAACTCTGACCTGCTCTCATTTGCCTCCCTGCAACATAAGCACAACCTCACTAACATGAACTTCTATGACTTTCTTCAACTTCAGGCCAAGATATCCAAGCTGCACCACCTTCTCAGTTCACCCCTACTACAGAAACTCCAACAGATCCCTCTCGTGGTCAAGCAGCCTCAAAAATCTATAAAACGCTTATCTCCTCTAAATCCCCACACCACCAACCCTTAGCACAAAAGTGGACTTTTTACTTTTCATCCAAAAACCTTGTTTCTCAGGATGAGGACTCCTGGGCTAAAGTAGGATCACATTTGCTTCAACACAAACTGATCCCCTTCCTATTCCAGACCAGATTTGTGCAGCACGGTGCATGTACTGGACCCCATCAAAACTTTCAATTAAATTTAAAAGATGCCAATATATGCTGGGCGTGCGACACGTCTGCCAGAGATGACGAGCATACGTTCTTCTCTTGCCCATGCCTGCTGGCCTACTAGGACGATGTGTCTTTACAGCTACAAAATATTTTCAAAATGACTATTACGCTATCCTTCCCGAAGCTCTTGCAAGGACCTTAACTGGCAGACCACCCGATTGATCTCCCTGACACGGACCTTTTCCTCCTTGGCCTTCCACTAACCATTGCTATTAAACTAATATTGATCGATTGGAAATCAAGTAACAATGGTTCTTACCACACTTGGAGGGCCTGGGTGAGCTATCTAAGGGGCACACATACAACCTAATCTAAAAACAAAGGTTGCCCAATAACCTCCCAGCGCGTCTGGAATAAGCTTGATCGCTTTATCCGCCCCATGCTGCTCTAGAGAGAAATCCGCTAACTCTCCCCCTGGCTACAAGGTCTATCGTCGTCTATCATCGCCAGCATTACTTACGTTTTCCACACCTCTCATGTAGTATCACATGGCTCCCCCTCTTGACCCCCTCCTTCCCTAGACAGGATACCGGTCAAACTCGTAGAATGTGTACATCTTGTCCTCCAATTAGCTCCTGCAGCTTGAAGAAGCACTCTATACAGGTGAAACAACATCTTCATCTCTGCAATAAAGTGGGTTTTCACTTACCTGCCTTTCAAGTGCTCCTTCAAGCTGCAGCAGCGATTTGGAGGACAATATGAACACGGCGGCTTCGGCCGTGGAAGAAGCACTACCTAACAGAAGGCAAGAGCCAAGGGAATAGGGGCAGTGAAAGCAGGAATTGTCTTGGTTTGACCAGCACAGCAGGGGCATTACACTAATGAAGGTGCCTTCTTCATCCAGGGCGCACTGGAGTGCCTGAAATACAGAGGACTGGCACAGAACCCCTGCACCCTTTTTAATCAGTTGGTGAGTCGCGGTACCCATGGTGGGTGGTAATTACAGCGGATGGCAACTACAAGTCCCAACATACCTTCCAGCTACTTACGCTTGAATTAGATTTGGTCACTACTAAAGTGCAACAAATCATGGAAAACCATCAAGGACTGTAAATCCTGTTATCAACTAGCCCAAGAAGAAGGAGCGCACAGCCCCGAAATGCGTAGGCAGAAGGAAAAATAACCGGTGAAAAGACATCTTAATCTCTACAATAAAGTGGGGTTTCACTTACCTGCCTGTCGAGTGCTTCTTCAAGCTGCAGGAGCGTTTGGAGGACAATATGTACATCTTGTATATTTGCTAGTTTACTTACACTAAGACTCATATCTCTCCCACAACTCAAGACGCCAAAACAACGTTATACTCTATGGGTCTGTTCTACAGCTATCAACTTTATATATATATTCTGCTGATAATGATCATAAGTACCACATTGATGTACACTTTATCTAATTGTTGAATGTTTAATTTAATCTCTTCATCTCCCTTCTTGATTTCTTCTGTACTGTTGTCAAAACCAATAAGAACACTTTGAACTTAAAATAAATATCTAGCAATAAAAGCTACAGTTTGCAGTTCAGTGTGCATATATTTTATTTCCATACTATGCACTACTAGACTTAACGTCCAAGTTACCATTACATTACAGCAAATGGGGGGAATAGGCTCCTTATTCATCCAATTCCACGCAATTTATTTTACAAAGCAAACAAATATTGACCAAATGACGAGAAGAAATGGCTTTAAGAATGTTTGTGCAGGCTTTATTTTGGATCTCTTTGCTGACTGTCACCCGATAGTGGGACATTTTGACTGTTTTGGGTCCTTCACCACTCCCCTTCGGTTTTCAGGCATAATCCAGGTAAGCATTTATGCATGTATTTCTGTTTCCAAGTATACAATGGCAATTCCACTGGCTTCACTGGTTTATAAAGTGTGTGCAAAGGCACTTTTAAAATATTTTTTTCATTCTACAGAGGCTGCTCCTCTGTTAACGCGGAGGAGCATCGCCCCAATAAAAAATTGCTCCCAGAGAAGTTCTGGAGTCACCATGAGGGGTGGCAATCTCAGCTTTCTGATTGTCTAAAACAGCTGGGTTAGAGTCAGGATACGGTTCCTGTGTCCTTGGAATCGGCGAGAGAGGCCGCCGCCGCTCCTTCCAATCCTGACACTGTCCTCATGCTACCTGAAAGCAGCGCCAGGATTGGTTACTACAGTTTCCTGGTGCCTGCCTGCCTGGAGAAGACAGAGTGAGGAGGAGGACGTCGAACCAGGAAGGTAAGTGAGATTATTTTTTGTTTGATTATTGTTAAACATATAGGGCCTCATTTATGAGGCTGTGCGTCATTTTTAGGCCGCCGGTGCGTCACTTTTTGTGACGCACCAGTAGCGTAAAAAATCTGCCTTGTTGCACCATATTTACAAAGTGACGCATCTAGGTAGATGCGTCACTTTGTAAACCCCTGCGCCCATTATACCTGCACTAGGTATAATGTATGCAAGGGGGGCGTATTGAAGCAAGGAAGGGTCGTAGAAGTGACGCAGTGAAATCTATCAGATTTCACTGCGTCACTTTTAGGACGCAGTTGCGTCAAAATCTTGCGCCTGCCTCACAGCTTGCCCCATGTGAAAGGACGCATTGCTGGAGTTGCGTCACTTTTGTGACACACTCCAGCAATGGGTCACTTTTGCACCATACAGATACGTCAGAAATACTAACGTATCTGTAACTCCTTGCGACATGATGTGTCATACATTAAATATGACGCATCAGGAATGTCGCAAGGAGTGCGCACTGAGAAGTGACGCATCGCTGCTTTCAAGCAGCGATGCATCATTTCTCACAAATGAGGCCCATATATTTTTTACTTGTATTCCCCCCTCCAGCCCTACCACCCTCCTTACATGCCAGTCGCCACTACTCTGCAGAGAAATATTGTCTCACGTGGAGAAACGCAATTTGCACTCAACCTCAACAATTTTGAGGGAGAACTGTTTCGTTTATTTACGCTGGAAAGATCTTTGTGCAATATAAATACACTCATCTATCTATATCTATACTACTATTATAAAGAGAGAACTTGCACCTTTTGGCCAGGTACACTCGGGAACCACAGCGCCAATCTACACACCCGATACATCTATGAAAATGTCAGGGTGTGTAGATGGACATTGGCTATATAAATAAAAATAAAAAAGTTAATTAAAAAAATTAAGTTTGTAAACAAAGTAGTCCCCTGAAAGTAGAGCCGGCCGGGACCTAGAGCTGGCCACGACGCGACATGCGTGATGGCGACGACGAAGGAGGAGCGGTAGTGCAGTGACGAGCGGCTGTGCAGTGAGGAGCGGCGGCACAGGTAAGGAAAGGGAAAGTTCAGTGCGAGACTGTGATGCAGGGGGAGGCAAGAAGGAGGCAGCAGTTAAGGAAAATGTCGGAGCGCGAGTGAGTCGGGGCGGAGGGGGGCGCGAGTGAGTCGGGGCGGGAGGGGGGCGCGAGTGAGTCGGGCGGGAGGGGGGCGGTGCGGGAGGGGGTCGGGGCGGGAGCAGGTGTACTGCCCCCAGCCCCTTTCTGCCCCAGGCAACGCTGGGGCGGGCTGCTAGTTACTATTATAAAGAGAGAACTTGCACCTTTTGTCAAGGTAATCTCGGGAACCACAGCGCCAATCTACACACCCTATACATCTTTGAAAATGTCAGGGTGTGTAGATGGACATAGGCTATATAAATTTAAAAAAAAAGCAAAATAAAAAAATTAATTTACAAAACAAAGTAGTCCCCTGAAAGTAGCGCCGGCCGGGACCTAGTGCTGGCTGCGACGCGACGTGCGTCATGACGAAGGAGGAGCGGCGGCGTCATGGAGGAGCGGCGGCGTCATGGAGGAGCGGCGGCGTCATGGAGGAGCGGCGGGCTGTTGTGCAGTGGTGCAGTGAGTAGCGGCGGCGACGACATGAAGAGGCGGCGGTGCAGTGGTGGCGACATGAAGAGGAGGAGCGGCGGGTCAGGTAAAAAAGTAAATAGTCGGGGGCGGGAGGGAGTCGGGGTGGTACTCGGGAGGCTGGAGGCGGGGGGCGGGAGGCTGGAGGCGGGGGGCGGGAGGCTGGAGGCGGGGGGGGCGGGAGGCTGGATGCGGGGGGGCGGGAGGGAGTCGGTGGGTGCACCGCTCGACAACATGCTGCCCCAGCCACCTTCTGGCCCCGGGCTAAAAATGCAGCCCCCAGCCCCCTTCTGCCCCAGGCAACGCTGGGGCGGGCTGCTAGTTCATACATAAATACATACAAATGAAATAGAAGGGAGCCAAACAGCATAAACCTTGCATTCTGTCAATAGAAGAAAAAAGCAACACCAGGCCCAGGAAAGGGAAATGTTATTTGAAAAAAGACACTCTGCAGAGTCCCCATATATATTGGGGTGGAATTTAACACCTGACTCAATGCACAAAGCTTTTAAAACATGACGATTCTAAAACGAATTGTAGGCAAGAATGTTACTACTGACCGCGAGCAGTTAAAGATTGCACATGATAGCTTTTAAAAAAACACCACATCACAGAGGCATAATTGTACCTTGATTCTAGCAGCTGACACGTTTTTGCTGGGGCTTTGAGGCTGGTATCCGACGAGTAAGGCTGAATCAGTCTTATATAGAGATGCAGTGTGTATGAGCCCAGAGTGCCTTTTCTTTTAAAAGGGATGTAAGGCGACAAGATATTCATCAGGGATATGTATCTCCAACAATCCTTAGTTAAGAATGGCAAATACACTAATGAAAATATTGGCTCACATATACTCTAAGGATTTCGAGTTCCTACTATGAGATGTTTCTCATTCCCTTTGGACAACGCAAGCAGGTAGCATGGACGTGCAGCCTCTTTCCTACACCCTAATGGTTAATGTGTATATTGTGAACAATAACTTCAAACAAATAATTCAGTCACCAATACTTTCAAGGCTATGGGTACTCCCTAGTAGTCAGAGTTCCCAAAATTAACTTTGACTTTCTCGGGGCAGCCCCAAGTGCAGCAGCCAGACTCACTAGTCAAGAATTTTTTTTTATTTTTTGTCAAACATATGTTTATTCAATATGACTTTCAAGTGACATACTACATGTTGAAAACATACAGAACTTCATATGAGCATTAACATCTAATGAAGATTCAACTTTCTTTTTAAGAAGTCCCAATGCCTCCCTCACTCAATTCAAATCAATATCTGTTTTGGTACATCAAGTCTTTAGGCTACTAATACAAATAAGTTTAGTTTTGTAAACAAACCTCAACACTCCCCCTCACCCCCCCCCCCCTTCCCCTGGTGGTGGTGATTCTTTGAAATATGCTGTTGAAAAATTAGGCAAGTGACGGATAAAAGGGTAGAGCCCTACTCTGGCTCAACTGGTACTCCGTATTGGCCGGGACAATCTCATGTGCGTAGGAGCATTGTCGGGCCCGTACCCTGGCTAACCTAGAACTGGAAGAGGTGCATGGCTTGTACAGAAGGTGGGCACACTGCCAAGGGGAGTCCGCGTGAGAGAAAGGAGACCAGTGGGCCCTATTTATATTAAAAAAATGTATATTCATCTCTGAAAATCTCTGCTAATCTTTCCATAGTGAGAATTCTCCACAGGAACATGGCTTGTGCCTCTATCTTATTCCCAGCTGCCGCGATTGTAGCCATGGCTGCCCCAAGAAAAGCCAACATTATTGCCTTATCTGCTTTTGTCGGATGTTCTAGGTCTGGATCCCTGGTGCCCAGGAGCACTCCCTCAATGGATGTTTTTATAGGGTAGCCCAACATGTCTTTAATGTGTGTTAGGATCCCCTTCCAGAAGGTTCGGATAGTAGGTTAGTACCACAACATATGGCAGAAATCCCTGAGAAAACCACAATCCCGCAAAAAGAGATCGGGGGTTTCTGGAAATGTCTTTTTGAGTTTAGTGGGATAGAGGTGCCAATCAAAAAGGGTCTTGTAATAGGCCTCTCTCAAGGCAACTGAGTGGTTGTTCTTGGTGATATCTGACCATAAGTGTTTCCACTCCTCTTCTGTAATATCCCTTCCAACCACCAGCTCCCAAAAAGACATGTAGCCCACCCAAGGAGCATGTACTGTCGAAAGCAGCTAGGCATAGAGTGAGGAAATTGCACCTTTCATATTGCCCACAATCTGTACCAGCTGTTCTACCGGGGTAAGCTCTCTGGTGGTGGCTTCTCCTATCTGCGGCTGGGGTACCCAATGTTTGAGTTGGAGATATTGGAATTGGTCACTGCTGGGAACATGGAACTCTTTCTGGAAGCTCTCAAATGTGCGTATGTCAAAATTGTGAAACAGGTCCGAGACCATCAGGCAGCCCCCCTCCCACCAAGCATAAAAATGCCCTCTCGTAGTACTGGGGGAAAGTCAGGGTTGAAGTCTGTAGGGGATTCCCGTGAAGGGATGGAATTTTAGCCCGATCCCTCTTGATTTCTTCCCAAACCTTAAGTGTGGTGCGTGTCGGGGTTCTAATATACGCATTGGCCAGCCTATCTTTTTTCTGCTTCTAAAGCATGTCCTTCCCACTATCGCCCTGTCCATGTGAAGCCAATGATCGTTGGACTCCCTCATGGAACACTCTACCACCACCCTACGTTGGGCTGCTTTGTTGTACAGGAAGAAGTCTGGTAGCGCCACACCCCCCTCTTTCATTGGGCATTGTAGAGCATGAAACGGGAAACAAGCCCTTCCGTTCTGCCAAATGAATTTAGTTATAAGAGAGAGAGCTTGGGAAGGAGCTCACGATCCAGGTCGAACGGAAGCGCCTGGAGCAAATAAAGTAATTTTGGGGGCATTGTCATTTTTATGGCATTTATCCATCCAAGCTAAGAGATGAACAGCGGTTTCCAGCGCTTGAGATCTTGTTGGAGTATAGACTGCAGGGGGGGATAGTTGGCCTTATAGAGATCCTCATCCTCGGGGTGAACTTGATACCTAACTATTGAATAGAGCATTTGGCCCATTGAAAGGGGGCCTGTCCCTGCAGATGTAGGGCATCCCTTTCAGGGTTTGTACGATTTAGGATGAGCAATTTCGATAAATTAACTTAGAAGCCTTCTAACGCCTCAGATTTACACAGTTCTGCCTCTAATCCCTTAATGAAGGGCCTGGGTCTGTGAATGTCATTAGGATGACATCCTCGAAGGTTGATGCCTTGTGTTCTATACCTCCAAAGTGTATAGATTTGATCTCATGGTTTGCCCTGATTTGAATTGCCAATGGTTCTATGCTCAGGGCAAATAGAAGAGTGGAAAGTGGGCAGCCCTGCCTTGTACCTCTGCTATGTGCAAATGGGCATGATGAAGACCCGTTAACCTGAACTCGGGAATGTTGGTGCTTATAGTTAGCCCTGACCATGATTATTATTTAAAAAAATATATATTTTTAATAGAGCAGGACTAAAAACCATAGGAGAATGACATCATGGGATGAATAAATAAGATGGACATAACTGATATCAAATAGCTGGCAGCCAAAATACATTTACATGGAATTGCATACAATAAATAAGAATAAACATCATTTAGAAAACTACTTTATAAAAAAAACAGTTCTAAAGGAATCAATAATTAGGAAAGTGAATATATTGCACATTAACCCATACTAAACCATGATCCTGTAGACTATTAGGCATTTGCTACCTCAGATAATTCCCCAGAAATACAAATACATATCTTCATTAGTGACTATTACACCTTAGTTAGTATGTTGTAATCTATAAAACGGCTACTTCAGGCTAACATACGAGTATCAAAAAACTATTAAAGTGTATGTGCGGCTAGCAGCAGTTATTTTAGTAAAGTGCAAAAATGTACTCTCTGAAGCATAAATCTCTAAAAATATACTTTTACTCAGATATATAATGGACAAAAAAATTTGCCCAGATAACGCTAAATCTTACAGCAGCTCCTACACATTTTGCATAGGCCTCCGCAAATCCATAAGTCCTGCACATTTGATTAACCCAATTTTCAATCCTAGGTTGCTTATTAGTCTTCCAATTTTGAAGGACAAGCGATCTAGCGACCGTTATAGAAATTACTATAAAATGCTGCTGATATTTAGTTAAACACTTTACCTTCCCCGACAAACCAAACAGCACCAACATACATAATTGAGTGATTGTTAAGGACACAATTTGAGAAATCTAAATAAAAATGTCCTTCCAAAATTGCTGTAGACTACTACACTCATAAAATATGTGCACCCACGCCCGTCATCCTGTTTATTACATCTAAAACAGTGGTTTTGATTAGTTGGAAACATTTTTTACCAATATTTTGCATTTATTTTCTATTCGTCTCAGTTTCTGACTTTTTTCCCACAGCTGCTACCCCCGTGCTCCCGCTACCGCCTCCCAGCTGCCATTCCTCCCCCCCCCCACCCTTACTTAATGGCAGCCGCTGCATGTCGCGTTCAGTGGGCGTGCTGCTGGCACGCTAAAGGCAAGCCCGTCAGCACTCGTCCTCGACTAGCGCCAGGGACCCTGGTCCTCCCAACCCCTACTGCTACTACTCTAACACTGTCCATGCTGTAAACCCTGGATGCAACAACAACTGCCAGTTCTTGATGCCAAACAACTCCCAAGGCATGTTCTCCTGCCACCACTGCCGCCACACCTTCTGGACCCAGACAGCCACCACTAACCCACCCGATGCCAGCACACCCAAACACCTGAACTGGATCATCCCCAACGTACGCTCCCTGCACAGACATGCAGTGGAACTCTGGGACTAGCTCAACACCCTCTCGCCCGACGTAACCTTTCTCACAGAGACCTGGACTAATGCCTCCTTTGCTCCTGACTTCGCAACCGCCTTCCCCGACAAATACAAGATCCTGAGGAAAGACTTCTCTAAACCCACCACTCACAAGCCTACACCACACCTTCAGCACAGAAACTGGAGCAAGATCACCAAAGACCACCTCACTTCTGCCCTCAGCCACACTCCTCCCCCTACCATGACCCCCACCATGACCAACACCATCTCTGCAGCATAAGACCTCCACCAATCGATCACTGACTGTGCAAACACACTTGCCCCCCTCCAGAACTCGGACAGATGACACAACTCAAAAGTCACCTGGTTCACCACAGACTTACAAGAATACAAGCTCTTGTGCCGACAACTGGAAAAAGTATGGAGAAATAGGAAAACCATGGAAGCACGCAACGCCTACAGGGCCGTCATGATGGCACACCACCAACTCATCAGATCTACGAAGAAAAACTTAATTCAGGGCAATATCCTCTCCAACTCCCATAACTCCAAGGAACTCTTCAACATCATACCCCACAGTGAAACCTCTGATGTCCACCCCCCCAGGACCTCTGCAACAAACTCAGCTCCTTCTTCCACCACAAGATCAGGAATCTTTACAACAATTTTGAGGACCAAGACCAAGGCACTGACCCAACACCATCCCCCAGATACGTCCCGCAGCCAACCCATGGGATGGCATCTGGTAGGCCCCTGTCCTCGGTAACCCTCCCACACCCATGGACCACGCCGGCAACCTCTGCATCATACTCAACTCCTCTCTCACCATGAACAGACAGATCAACGGCGTATCCTCCTCATGCTTCAACACCCTCTGCATACTCCGCAAGACCTTCAAATGGATGCCCCCAGAACTCAGGAAGACTGACAGGTGCCTCCTTTAACAACAATTTCATACAAAACTGCTGCCTACGCAAATGATACCCTGATCTTTACCGATTCTCCACAACTTGTATTTCCTGCGACCCTATCCTGCATTGATTTACAATGAAATACAATGGTCCAGCACTCCAAGCGCCGGGAAACCCACTGCGGGTAGCTGTGCGCTATACAAGTACAAACACATTTACATTTATATTTACTCCACTCAAAAAGTTAGCAATAGTCAAGTTTAAGAAAAATCTAAATCCATTCAGCAGGTCTTTATGTAAATATTCTTTATTCATATTCTTCTAGTGAATCACACGCCCGTAGCCAACGCGTTTCGTCCCTAAGGACTACTTCAGGGCAAAAATAATAGAAGGAGGTTTTTCTAACTGGTCTTTCAGCCACTACTGACAATATATCATTCTCTCTTAAGGCAGCCACCTCAATATATTCCAATATTGTTCTCCCTGGATTTGGGCAATCCAATTCTAGTGAGTGTTCCCAATAATACTTTTTCTAACTGGTCGTCCGGTCTCCACTGGCAATTTATCACTCCCTCCTAAAGCGGCCACCTCAATATTTTCCATTATTGTTCTCCCTATATTCGGGGAATCTAATTATAAAGTGTGTTCCCAATAAAGCATAAATGGTGTTAGCCTGTCTCACTTAGAGATCCATCTGCGCCCGTCGTGTGGTACTTCCAGAGATCTCTGGAAGTAGCGCACGATGGGTGCAGACGGATCTCGTATCACTAATTGAAACTTGACTATTGCTGACTTTTTGAGTGGAGTGCTGGACCATTGTATTTCATTGTACATTGTTTGAATTACCCTTGGAAGTTTAGGGGTATTGAGCTTCAGGTCCCTAGCACCCTGAGATTAGGATAATTTACACCAGACCATTGATAGCTGCAGTCATTATCGCCTTATACTCTGTGCTCCTTTTTGTTGTTTATCTATCCTGCATTGATTGTTTCACCAAATTCTCATGACATTTCCAAAGTAGGGAAAACACTGAAATTCTCCAGCTAAATATCCACTGCAGTGGATCATCCAACTTCTAATGGAAATCAACTATCAAATACCTAGGAATATGGTTTTGCAAAGACCTCGCCAACTCTGTTTCCTTCAATGAAAATAAAACTCCAAGGAAAGTAAAAGATCTCTTATCAACATGATCACCAAAACATATTTCTTAGTGGGGTAGATTCAAAACCATCAAAATAATGGTCTCATTTTTGGTTAACTTCTTATCAAGTATGTTATGTTATGTTATGTATAAAATCTTATAAAGCGCACTTTCACCATGCGTTTTCTTGGCGCTGGTAAGCATCAGGAGAACAAAATGGCTTGAGAAACAAAGGGTGAAGACAGCCAAAAGGAAAGGCTAATCATAGGCCTTGCGAAACAAGAGGGTTTTCAAAGAAGATCTAAACTGAGTATAGGAAGATGTGAGCCTGAACTCAGGAGGAAGTGCATTCCAAAATGAAGATGCAAGGAAAGAAAATTGTAGCCCCCCATGTTTCTTGCGTTTGAAGGAAGGGATATTGAGCAGGGCCAGGCGGGAAGACCTGAGGTTGCGGGAGGGGACATAGCTGCACAAGAGAGAAGAAATAAAAGCAGGGCCGAGGCCAGCCAGAGCCTTGAAGACGATGCAGCCCAATTTGAAATAACAGCGCTTGACCACTGGAAGCCAGTGTAAGGATTTTAGCAAGGGACGGACGTGCTGATGTCTGGGTTGGTGAAAGATCAGTCGGGCTGCCTGGTTCTGGACCCTCTGGAGCCAGAATTAATCTGCGCCTTCATTGACAGATCTTTAGAAATAATCACTCTGAGGCTTTTGGCAGAGTCAACAGGGCAAGGGGGACTGCCGAGGTTAGAGGGCCAGAAATTGGAGTTCCATGGATTGGAGGCCCCCCCGATAAGAACCAGCTCGGTCTTATCGGGGTTCAGTTTCAGGTGGTTTGCTCCCATCCAGTCGCTGATGTGGCGCAGAGTCGACTGAAAATTATCAACTGATTGGTTCGAGGGGTCGATGTTAAAAATAAGCTGGATGTCATCTGCATAAATGAAAGCAGTGACATGGCTTCCTCGCAGGGACCGAATTGGAGGGGTAAGGTAAAGGTTAAAGAGGAGGGGGGAGAGGGAAGAGCCCTGAGGGACGCCACATGATAGCCCAGCCTGGTCCGCTGTAAATTGAGAGAGGCGGACGGCCTGGTGACGATTGCTCAAAAATGAGCGGACCCAGTTGAGGGCTGTCCCCTGGATGCCGGCCTCCCCGACACGGCCGACCAAAATATCATGGTCAACCGTGTCAAAGGCCGCCGATAAATCCAGGAGCACCAGAGCCTGCCTGATGTTAAAGTCCACTCCTCTCCGCAGCTCCTCCATCACCGAGAGAATGACCGACTCGGTGGAAAGGGCGGGTCTAAAACCGGCCAGTTGGGGGTCGAGGTACTGTGAGTGCTCGATGAAAGGGCTCAGGACAGAGGTGACGTGAGCCTCTGGGACCTTGCTCAGGTAGGGGAGTAAGGAGATGGGGTGGCAATTACTCATTAGTAAGGGATCAGCGTTAGTCTTTTTCAGGATGGGGACTAATTCAGCGTTTTTAAAGGAATTAGGGACCAGGCCTTCTCTGAGAGAGTTATTGAGAAGGGTCAGAGGGGGGCTGGACAAGCAGAGAACACCTCTCGAAGGACGTGAGGAGGGCAGCAGTCAGTGGGGGAGCCAGAGGCGACCTTATTTAATAAGGCTAAGAACTCCACCTCAGAAATTGTGGGTATCTGAGTGATGCTTTGAAGATTAGATTTAGCAGATGTGGTAATGGGGGTGGTGGGAACCGGGAGGGGGGTGCAGGAGATACTGTTTTTGATTTTTAATTTTTTGACAATAAAAAAAGAATTCAAGGAATTGCAGAGGGATTGGGTAGGGAGAGGCTTAAGGGAGACCCTGTCTGAGTTAGAAAGTTCAGTGACAATAGAAAAGATATCTTTAGCCTTGGAGGCCGAATCTAAGATTTTTTTTGAAAAGTAAAGTGTTTTGGCTTGTAGGATGGCTGATTTGTAATCCTTGAGCAGGGAGATGAATGTCAGCTTTTTGTCTGCGGCGTAATTGCGCCGCCAACACTGCTCTGCCTGTCTAAGTCTGAGCTTCCGATCTTTGAGCTCCCCCGAAAACCACCTCTGCGCGTCGTGGAGGCGTTTAAGCCTAACTCGCTTAAGAAGAGCCACAATGTCACTGGCGGATTCGAGCCAACACCGCAGGTTGGATGCCTGAGTGTCCAGGGAATCACACCCCATAAGGGGAGGAGAGGCTTTGAGAAGGGAAACAAGTTCTCCAAGGTCAGCCCTAATCCAGTTTCTGGCAAGAAGATCGCCCTCTAAAGTGCGGTAAACATGGGAAGGAATAGAGAAGCAGATCAGTGGTCTGACCAAGTGCACGGAACAATGCAAGGGGTGGTGATGTCCAGGTTGGACGTCCAGACCTGGTCAAGAGTGTGGCCCTTAATGTGCGTGGCTGAGTTGATATGTCGGGCACAGTTCATGCAAGTCAGAAGATCAGAGAAGGTGGAAGAGCATACAGTTTCTCTGTCATCAGACGGCCAGTATTTGAAATCTCCAAGGATCAAAATTTTGGAGTTGTTGATGACCAGTTGAGATAGTAGGTCACCAAACAAAGAAGGGAAATTGGGCATGGTCTGAGGGGGCCTGTAAACCAAGACACACAGAAGAGGGGCCACAGGGGAATGCAATCTAATTATAAGACAATCGACTAAGGGAATACAAGTCCCTTCTAGGGCAGAGAATCTAAGGGGATGTTTAATGAAGGCTGCGAACCCCCCGCCTGGCTTACCAGAGGCTCTGTTGGTTTGCAGGACATAGTAGCCGGGCGGAGCCGCAGCTAGTATGTCCGGAGAAGACTCTTCATTAAGCAAATTTTCACTGATAAAAAGAATATCAGGGTGTTTTGCGTCAAGCAGCGGAAAGATCTCTAGCTGGTGCTTGACCAGCGACCGTGTGTTGAGGTAGGTCACTAGGAGTTTGGGACTAGTAGGTCTAATGTTAGGTGCCAGGGGAGCAGCTACTAAAGGCTGGACAGCCGGAGTATAAGGGGGCTCTGGCAAGGGTTCGAATTCAGGAAAAGAGTCACGAGGGCAATAAAGTTCCAAGCGAGTCTAATCTAGGGGTGATCATTGTGGGGAGGGGCCACTGGGCATGCATGCTAAGTAGCTCAGAAGCGGCAAAGGTGGTAGAATGAGCAGCATGACCGGCCCCTAGTCCCGGCCGGTCGCGGACGGGCGCAGACGGGCTGACCTTAGGCGCACCTTAGGCGCGCCACCGTCGCGCCCGCTGCGCTCGTCTGCTGCGCTTCCGGCCAGTCATTGCAATTTATGGATGAGCCCCACCCCCAGCTAGACCGCAGGCAGGCAAGCGGCACCGCCAAGATCCAGGCCCTCACTCAAGATGGCGCCTACCCTTCACAACAAGCAGCACGTCAGCCGTGATGGACCGGGGCAGGGAGGCACATCCAGGGGAGGGGGCGGGTATTAGATCACCCGCGCTGCACCCAGAGTAGTCAGGCCAGAGATGAGGTAGGTGCAATTAGTTTTAAAAAGATGTGCAAAGCGCGACAAAATTGATTGTAAAATACTCACTTGTCTCTCCCCATATTTCTTCCTTAAAATTGATAAGGCGGTTTCACACTTACTTTGCAAGAATAAAAAGGCTAGAATTAGACTTCAAAAAAATTAGAATGCCAGCAAAAGTCGGCAATTGAAGAGTCTCCAATTGGATTTCCTACCAAATGGCCTACCTGGCCTCACAGGGCTCCTGGTGGTTTAAATCTAATGCACTGAAAAATCCAATTTGGCTTGATGTTGAATCTTCTGCCACCCAAATCCACTCATATAGACTCTTACTATAGCACAGGTTCCTTAACCCTGCCCTGCACACTTTTTAAAGTTACCGTTTCCGCGATACTTCCCGTAGATGCGGCACTGACAATTAACACCCAAAAATCGACTCTGATGTCTTTATGACATATTAAGAAACTACGCTTTCCTAACTCTTACACCATTGGACCAATATAGGCACACAAAGAGATATCAGACCTCTCTGATAACTATGACCTGCTCTCATTTGCCTCCCTGCAACATTAGCACAACCTCACTAACATGAACTTCTATGACTTTCTTCAACTTCAGGCCAAGATATCCAAGCTGCACCACCTTCTCAGTTCACCCCTACTACAGAAACTCCAACGGACCACTCTCGGTGGTCAAGCAGCCTCAAAAATCTATAAAACGCTTATCTCCTCTAAATCCCCACGCCACCCACCCTTAGCACAAAAGTGGACTTTTTACTTTTCATCCAAAAACCTTGTTCCTCAGGATGAGGACTCCTGGGCTAAAGTAGGATCACACTTGCTTCAACACAAACAGATCCCCTTCCTATTCCAGACCAGATTTGTGCAGCACGGTGCATGTACTGGACCCAATCAAAACTTTCAATTAAATTTAAAAGATGCCAATATATGCTGGGCGTGCGACACGTCTGACAGCGATGACGAGCATACGTTCTTCTCTTGCCCATGCCTGGCCTACTAGGACGATGTGTCTTTACAGCTACAAAATATTTTCAAAATGACTATTACGCTATCCTTCCCGAAGCTCTTGCAAGGACCTTAACTGATAGACCACCCGATTGATCTCCCTGACACGGACCTTTTCCTCCTTGGCCTTCCACTCACCATTGCTAATAAACTAATATTAATCAATTGGAAATCTAGTAACAATGTATCTTACCACACTTGGAGGGCCTGGGTGAGCTATCTAAGGGGCACACATTTAACCTAATCTAAAAACAAAGGTTGCCCAATAACCTCCCAGCGCATCTGGAATAAGCTTGATCTCTTTATCCGCCCCATGCCGCTCTAGAGAGAAATCCGCTAACTCTCCCCCTGGCTACAAGGTCTATCGTCGTCTATCATCGCCAGCATTACTTACGTTTTCCACACCTCTCATGTAGTATCACATGGTTCCCCCTCTTGACCCCCTCCTTCCCTAGACAGGATACCGGTCAAACTCGTAGAATGTGTACATCTTGTCCTCCAATTAGCTCCTGCAGCTTGAAGAAGCACTCTATACAGGTGAAACAACATCTTCATCTCTGCAATAAAGTGGGTTTTCACTTACCTGCCTCTCAAGTGCTCCTTCAAGCTGCAGCAGCGATTTGGAGGACAATGTGAACACGGCGGCTTCGGCCGTGGAAGAAGCACTACCTAACAGAAGGCAAGAGCCGATGGAATAGGGGCAGTGAAAACAGGAATTGTCTTGCTTTGACCAGCAGAGCAGGGGCATTACACTAATGAAGGTGCTTTCTTCATCCAGGGCGCACTGGAGTGCCTGAAATACAGAGGACTGGCACAGAACCCCTGCACCCTTTTTAATTAGTTGGTGAGTCGCGGTACCCACGGTGGGTGGTAATTACAGCGGATGGCAACTACAAGTCCCAACATACCTTGCAGCTACTTACGCTTGAATTAGATTTGGTCACTACTAAAGTGCAACGAATCATGGGAAACCATCGAGGACTGTAAATCCCGTTTTCCATCAACTAGCCCAACAAGAAGGAGCGCACAGCCCCGAAATGCGTAGGCAGACGAAAAAATAACCGGTGAAAAGACTTCTTAATCTCTACAATAAAGTGGGGTTTCACTTACCTGCTTGTCGAGTGCTTCTTCAAGCTGCAGGAGCGTTTGCAGGACAATGTGTACATCTTGTATATTTGCTAGTTTACTTACACTAAGACTCATATCTCTCCCACAACTCAAGACGCCAAACCAACGTTATACTCTATGGGTCTGTTCTACAGCTATCAACTTTATATATATTCTGCTGATAATGATCATAAGTACCACATTGATGTACACTTTATCTAATTGTTGAATTTTTAATTTAATCTCGTCATCTCCTTTGTTGATTTCTTCTGTACTGTTGCCAAAACCAATAAGAACACGTTGAACTTAAAATAAATATCTAGCAATAAAAGCTACAGTTTGCAGTTCACTGTGCATATATTTTATTTCCATACTATGCACTACTAGACTTAACGACCAAGTTACCATTACATTACAGCAATGGGGGGAATAGGCTCCTTATTCATCCAATTCCACACAATTTACTTTACAAAGCAAACAAATATTGACCAAATGACGAGAAGAAATGGCTTTAAGAATGTTTGCGCAGGCTTTATTTTGGATCTCTTTGCTGACTGTCACCCGATAGTGTGACATTTTGACTGTTTTGGGTCCTTCACCACTCCCCTCCGGTTTTCAGGCATAATCCAGGTAAGCATTTATGCATGTATTTCTGTTTCCAAGTATACAATGGCAATTCCACTGGCTTCACTGGTTTATAAAGTGTGTGCAAAGGCACTTTTAAAATATTTTTTTCATTCTACAGAGGCTGCTCCTCTGTTAACGCGGAGGAGCGTCGCCCCAATAAAAAATTGCTCCCAGAGAATTCTGGAGTCACCATGAGGGGTGGCAATCTCAGCTTTCTGATTGTCTAAGACAGCTGAGTTAGAGCCAGGATACGGTTCCTGTGTCCTTGGAATCGGCGAGAGAGGCCGCCGCCGCTCCTTCCAATCCTGACACTGTCCTCATGCTGCCTGAAAGCAGCGCCAGGATTGGTTACTGCAGTTTCCTGGTGTCTGCCTGCCTGGAGAAGACAGAGTGAGGAGGAGGACGTCGAGTCAGGAAGGTAAGTGAGATTATTTTTTTTTGATTATTGTTAAACATATAGGGCCTCATTTATGAGGCCGTGCGTCACTTTTACGCCGCTGGTGCGTCACTTTTTGTGACGCACCAGCAGCGTAAAAAATCTGCCTTGTTGCACCATATTTACAAAGTGACGCATCTAGGTAGATGCGCCACTTTGTAAACCCCTGCGCCACAATATACCTGCGCCAGGTATATTGTATGCAAGGGGGGCGTATTGACTCAAGGAAGGGTCGTAGAAGTGACACAGTGAAATCTGTGAGATTTCACTGCGTCACTTTCAGGATGCCGTTGCGTCAAAATCTTGCGCCTGCCTCACAGCAGGCGTAAGACTGACGCAGGCCCTTTCACATGGGGCTTGCCCCATGTGAAAGGACGCATTGCTGGAGTTGCGTCACTTTTGTGACACACTCCAGCAATGCGTCACTTTTGCACCATACAGATACGTCAGAAATACTGACGTATCTGTAACTCCTTGCGACATGATGCGTCATACATAAATTATGACGCATCAGGAATGTTGCAAGGAGTGCGCACTGAGAAATGACGCACCGCTGCTTTCACGCAGCGATGCATCATTTCTCATAAATGAGGCCCATATATTTTTTACTTGTATTCCCCCCTCCAGCCCTACCACTCTCCTTACATGCCAGTCGCCACTACTCTGCAGAGAAATATTGTCTCACGTGGAGAAACTCAATTTGCACTCAACCGCAACAATTTTGAGGGAGAACTGTTTTGTTTATTTATGCTGGAAAGATCTTTGTGCAATATAAAACACTCATTCATACATAAATACATGCAAATAAAATAGAAGGGAGCCAAACAGCATAAACCTTGCATTCTGTCAATAGAAGAAAAAAGCAACACCAGGCCCAGGAAAGGGAAATGTTATTTGAAAAAAGACACACTGCAGAGTCCCCATATATATTGGGGTGGAATTTAACACCTGACTCAATGCACAAAGCTTTTAAAACATGACGATTCTAAAACGAATTGTAGGCAAGAATGTTACTACTGACCGCGAGCAGTTAAAGATTGCACATGATAGCTTTTAAAAAAACACCACATCACAGAGGCATAATTGTACCTTGATTGTAGAAGCTGACACGTTTTTGCTGGGGCTCTGAGGCTGGCATCCGACGAGTCAGGCTGAAGCGGTCTTATATAGAGATGCAGTGTGTATGAGCCCAGAGTGCCTTCTCTTTTAAAAGGGATGTAAGGCGACTAGATATTCATCAGGGATATGTATCTCCAACAATCCTTAGTTAAGAATGGCAAATACACTAATGAAAATATTGGCTCACATATACTCTCAGGATTTAGAGTTCCTACTATGAGATGTTTCTCATTCCCTTTGGACAACGCAAGCAGGTAGCATGGACGTGCAGCCTCTTTCTTACACCCTAATGGTTGATGAGTATATTGTGAACAATAACTTCAAACAAATAATTCAGTCACCAATACTTTCAAGGCTATGGGTACTCCCTATTAGTCAGAGTTCCCAAAATTAACTTTGACTTTCTCGGGGCAGCCCCAAGTGCAGCGGCCAGACTCACTAGTCAAAAATTGTTTTTTATTTTTTGTCAAACATATGTTTATTCAATATGACTTTCAAGTGATATACTACATGTTGAAAACATACAGAACTTCATATGAGCATTAACATCTAATGAAGATTCAACTTCTCTTTTTAAGAAGTCCCAATGCCTCCCTCACTCAATTCAAATCAATATCTGTTTTGGTACATCAAGTCTTTAGGCTACCAATACAAATAAGTTTAGTTTTGTACACAAACCTCAACACTCCCCCTCACCCCCGCCCTTCCCCTGGTGGTGGTGATTCTTTGAAATATGCTGTTGAAAAATTAGGCAAGTGGCGGATAGAAGGGTAGAGCCCTCCTCTGGCTTAACTAGTACTCCGTATTGGCCGGGACAATCTCATGTGCGTAGGAGCATTGTCGGGCCCGTACCCTGGCTAACCTAGAACTGGAAGAGGTGCATGGCTTGTACAGAAGGTGGGCACACTGCCAAGGGAAGTCCGAGTGAGATAAAGGAGACAAGTGGGCCCTATTTATATTAAAAAATGTATATTCATCTCTGAAAATCTCTGCTAATCTTTCCATAGTGAGAATTCTCCACAGGAACATGGCTGGTGACTCTATCTTTTTCGAAGCTGCCGCGATTGTAGCCATGGATGCCCCAAGAAAGGCCAACATTATTGCCTTATCTGCTTTTGCCTGATGTTCTAGGTCTGGATCCCTGGTGCCCAGGAGCACTACCTCAATGGATGTTTTTATAGGGTAGCCCAACATGTCTTTAATGTGGGTTAGGATCCCCTCCCAGAAGGTTTGGATAGTAGGGCAGTACCACAACATGTGGCAGAAATCCCCGAGAAAACCACAACCCCGCAAAAAGAGATCGGGGTTTCTGGAAATGTCTTTTTGAGTTTAGTGGGATAGAGGTGCCAATCAAAAAGGGTCTTGAAATATGCCTCTCTCAAGGCAACTGAGTGGTTGTTCTTGGTGATATCTGACCATAAGTGTTTCCACTCCTCTTCTGTAATATCCCTTCCAACCACCAGCTCCCAAAAAGACATGTAGCCCACCCAAGGAGCATGTACTGTCGAAAGCAGCAAGGCATAGAGTGAGGAAATTGCACCTTTCATATTGCCCACAATCTGTACCAGCTGTTCTAACGGGGTAAGCTCTCTGGTGGTGGCTTCTCCTATCTCCGGCTGGGGTACCCAATGTTTGAGTTGGAGATATTGGAATTGGTCGCTACTGGGAACATGGAACTTTCTCTGGCAGCTCTCAAATGTGCGTATGTCAAAATTGTGAAACAGGTCCGAGACCATCAGGCAGCCCCCCTCCCACCAAGTATCAAATGGGCCCTCTCGTACTACTGGGGGAATGTCAGGGTTGAAGTGTGTAGGAGATTCCGGTGAAGGGATGGAATTTTAGCCCGATCCCTTGTGACTTCTTCCCAAACCTTAAGTGTGGTGCGTGTCGGGGTTCTAATATACGCATAATAACTGCTGCTAAAGCACGTCCTTCCCACTATCGCCCTGTCCATGTGAAGCCAATGTTCGTTGGACTCCCTCATGGAACACTCTACCACCACCCTACGTTGGGCTGCTTTGTTTTACAGGAAGAAGTCTGGTAGTGCCACACCCCCCTCTTTCTTTGGGCATTGTAGAGCATGAAACGGGAAACAAGCCCTTCCGTTCTGCCAAATGAATTTAGTTATAAGAGAGGGAGCTTGGGAAGGAGCCCACGATCCAGGTCGAACGGAAGCGCCTGGAGCAAATAACGTAATTTTGGGGGCATTGTCATTTTTATGGCATTTATCCATCCAAGCTAAGAGGTGAACAGCGGTTTCCAGCGCTTGAGATCTTGTTGGAGTATAGACAGCAGGGGGGATAGTTGGCTTTATAGAGATCCTCATCCTCGGGGTGAACTTGATACCTAACTATTGAATGGAGCATTTGGCCCATTGAAAGAGGGCCTGTCCCTACAGCTGTAGGGCGTCCCTTTCAGGGTTTGTACGATTTAGGATGAGCAATTTCGATAAATTAACTTTGAAGCCTTCTAACGCCTCAGATTTACACAGTCCCTTAATGAAGGGCCTTGGTCTGTGAATGTCATCAGGATGACATCCTCAAAGGTTGATGCCTTGTGTCCTATACCTCCAAAGTGTATACATTTGATCTCCTGGTTTGCCCTGATTTGAATTGCCAATGGTTCTATGCTCAGGGCAAATAGAAGAGGGGAAAGTGGGCAGCCCTGTCTTGTACCTCTGCTATGTGCAAATGGGCGTGATGAAGACCCGTTAACCTGAACTCGGGAACGTCGGTGCTTATAGTTAGCCCCGACCATGATTATTATTTTAAAAAATATATATTTTCAATAGAGCAGGACTAAAAGCCATAGGAGAATGACATCATGGGATGAATAAATAAGATGGACATAACTGATATCAAATAGCTGGCAGCCAAAATACATTTACATGGAATTGCATACAATAAATAAGAATAAACATCAATTAGTAAACTACTTTATAAAAAAACAGTTCTAAAGGAATCAATAATTAGGAAAGTGAATATATTGCACATTAACCCATACTAAACCATGATCCTGTAGACTATTAGGCATTTGCTACCTCAGATAATTCCCCAGAAATACAAATACATATCTTCATTAGTGACTATTACACCTTAGTTAGTAAGCTGTAATCTATAAAATGGCTACTTCAGGCTAACATACGAGTATCAAAAAACTATTAAAGTGCATGTGCGGCTAGCAGCAGTTATTTTAGTAAAGTGCAAAAATGTACTCTCTGAAGCATAAATCTCTAAAAATATACTTTTACTCAGATATATAATGGACAGAAAAATTTGCCTAGATAACGCTAAATCTTACAGCAGCTCCTACACATTTTGCATAGGCCTCCTCAAATCTATAAGTCCTGCACATTTGATTAACCCAATTTTCAATCCTAGGTTGCTTATTAGTCTTCCAATTTTGAAGGACAAGTGATCTAGCGACCGTTATAGAAATTACTATAAAATGCTGCTGATATTTAGTTAAACACTTTACCTTCCCCGACAAACCAAACACCACACACATACATAATTGAGTAATTGTTAAGGACACAATTTGAGAAATCTAAATAAAAATGTCCTTCCAAAATTGCTGTAGACTACTACACTCATAAAATATGTGCACCCACGCCCGTCATCCTGTTTATTACATCTAAAACAGGGGTTTTGATTAGTTGGAAACATTTTATGCCAATATTTTGCATTTATTTTCTATTTGTCTCCGTTTCTGACTTTTTTCCCACAGCTGCTACCCCTGTGCTCCCGCTACCGCCTCCCAGCTGCCCTTCCTCCCCCCACCCTTACTTAAATGGCAGCCGCTGCATGTCGCATTCAGTGGGCATGCTGCTGGCACGCTAAAGGCAAGCCGGTCAGCACTCGTCCTCGACTAGCGCCAGGGACCCTGGTCCTCCCAATCCCTACTGATACGACTCTAACACTGTCCATGCTGTAAACCCTGGATGCAACAACAACTGCCAGTTCTTGATTCCAAACAACTCCCAAGCCATGTTCTCCTGCCACCAATGCCGCCGAACCTTCTGGAACCAGACAGCCACCACTAACCCACCGGACGCCAGCACACCCAAACACATGAGCTGCATCATCCTCAACGTACGCTCCCTGCACAGACATGCAGTGGAAATCTGGGACTAGCTCAACACCCTCTCGCCCGATGTAACCTTTCTCACAGAGACCTGGACTAATGCCTCCTTTGCTCCTGACATCGCAACCGCCTTCCCCGACGGATACAAGATCCAGAGGAAAGACTTCTATAAACCCACCACTCACAAGCCTACACCACGCCTTCAGCACAGAAACTGGAGCAAGATCACCAAAGACCACCTTATTATTATTATTATTATTATTATTATTATTATTATTATTATTAATGAGTTTTATATCGCGCCTGGTTACCCTTGGGCATCCCCGCGCTCATCCAGAGAAAAACGCCAAAACAAGAGACACAGGAATTAGGCAGGGAACAGATGGGTTTTTAAAAGTTTGCGGAAACCTAGGAAGCTCGTTTCCGAGCGCAAGTACAGAGGAAGAGAGTTCCACAGTGTGGCCACATTTATGGAAAATCTTCTGCCACCGGTTCTTGCCTTCCTTACCCTCGTAACTTGCAGCAGATGTTGATGGTCTGAGCGGATGGCGCGGGAGGCCTTATAAGATTGAACCATATCCCGTAGGATGGGTGGGCCTTTCCCCTGCAGAATTTTACGGGCCATACAGAGTGCTTTAAATTTCACCCTCTCTCTGACAGGGAGCCAATGTAGCGCCTTCAGCGCAGGGCGAGCCGACTGACGCCTGGGAAGGTCCATCAGGAGCCTGGCGGCCGCATTCTGCACTTGCTGCAGTTTGTTTAGGGTGGATTCTGGGGCCCCCAGAAACAGCGCGTTACTGAAATCCAGTCGTGAGATGATGAGCCCCTGGATGAGTAACCTCCTAGAGGCCATTGGGAGGAGTGGTAAGATCTTCCGGGCTGACCGGAGCAGACCGAAGAACACGCCTGTGGTCTTTTTAGCGTGTGTCTTGAAGGAAAGGTCCTGCTCCAACCACACCCCCAAGCTCTTGATCTCCTGTTTGGGGGTGGGTGCCGCTCCCAGACAGCTGGGCCAGCTGCTCGGTGATAAGGAGGGAGGAGAGTTCCCCAACATCATCAGTTCCGTTTTAGAGCCGTTAAGCTTGAGTGCTGAGCTACACATCCACGTGAAGATCTTAGCCAAACACGTGTGCAGCCGGTCGGGATGGTAAGCCAACTGGGGAAGCCCTACCACCAACTGAGTATCATCAGCATAGCTGATGATCTTGATACCCAGAGGCAGTACCACACTCTCCAGAGGGGCCATGTAAATGTTAAATAAAGTAGGGCTCAGCGATGAGCCCTGTGGCACACCACACTGGAGAGGGACCGATGATGACTTCTCGTGGCCTTCCCACACCTCAAACGTCCGGCCTTCCAAAAAGGAAGCGAACCACTTCAGGGCCATCCCGGAGACCCCCACCCCCGACAGCCGTTGGAGAAGCACCTGATGGTCTACGGTGTCAAATGCCGCACTGAGGTCCAGGAGGATCACTGCCACCGATCCCCCTGAATCCAAAATGCTCCTGGCATTCTCTACGACTGCCAGCAGGGCGGTGTCGGTCCCCTGACCGGGGCGAAAACCCGTTTGGGAATCACCCAGAAGGGAGTTGGACTCCAGAAAGCCCGATAGACGACTATTCACCAACTTCTCCCGGGGAGCAGGGAAATGGGCCTAAAGTTGGCAAGGTCGGCGGGGTCCAGGTTAGGCTTCTTCAAGAGAGCCTTGACAACTGCTCCCTTCCAACTGGGGGGCACCACTCCTTGGGTGAAAGATAGATTTATAAGGTCCGTCACTGGGCCACCGATGGTGGAGGCTACCTGCTTAAGATATTTCATTGGTGCAGGGTCTTTTGGAGAACCACTTTTCTTGGTCGTCAGGACTGCGAGAACTTCTTCCACAGTGACAGGGCCGAAAAAGGCCAACTCCGCTGACCGCTCCCTGGGCTGAGACCCTAGGTTACCACCGGAGGGGGTCTCCTGGGCTAGCCGGGGGAGAGATGCCAGGATGTTATCTATTTTGGTTTTAAAGAAGGAGGCAAGTTCTGAACATTTTTCACGTGGATTATCGTGAATGACCTGAGGTTTGGGAGCTTTCAAGAGTTCTTTGATGACCCTAAATGATTCTTTCGAGGAATTGGCAGAAGAGCCTATTCTCTCCTCAAAGAACACAGATTTTGCTGCCCGAATTGCGGATTTGTAGGTACTAAGAGCCGCCCGATATTCTCTCCGGCTCGTTTCGCTCCAGTCTTTCCTCCAGGTCCGCTCCAGCCTCTTGCAGCCCTTCCTCAGTGTTCTCAGCTCAGGTGTATACCAGGGCGCGGATCCCACTCTCTTACCCCTGGTGAGTTGTTTCTTCTTGGGGAGGAGAGCATCAAGCGAGTTAGTGAGCCAGATGTTTAAGTTCTCATCGGCAACTAACGGATTAGACCTAGGGGGAGGCCGAGACGCCTCCAGATGTACCGCCCAGGTGTCCACTGGGAGCCTGGACCAGGCTCTTTCCACGGTGTATACCCTGGGAGCTGATGCCACTGGGACATCAAACTGCCACTGGGCAGGCACCAAAAAATGGTCTGTCCAAGGCAGAGCCAATGTAGGTAGTACTTTAAGGCAGTCTGAGTTTGAAAATATAGGGTCCAGCAAGTGACCCTTCCCATGTGTGGCACCCGAGTTAGCCAAGTTGATCCCAAATGCTTTAAGATCGCCTTGCAAATCTATTCCCAGAGAGTTGGAGGGGTCATCGAAATGGATATTAAAATAACCCAAAGCTACAAAGTTACCAGTAGAGGAAGCAAGGAGCGCAGTTTTTTCTAAGAGAGAATTAAGAAAATTCCCCAAAGACCCAGGTGGACGATAGATCAGAAGGCCCGCCAAGGACGCAGTGGGTGACAATCGAAGAGAGAACTGACAGCTCTCGCAATCGCTCATCCCTCCGTCCTGAACCTTACACACTAGCGAATCCCTATAAAGGATAGCGATTTCTCCTACCCCGCCCCACAGGTCTGTCCAGATGTGATATAAGAAAGCCTGGAGGAAGTGCTCTCACCATGTCAGGGCCTGAGCAGGAGGAAATCCAGGTCTCTGTTAAAAATAACACATCCAACTTGTGGTCCAGAATGAGGGAGTTAATTTCAGTGGCGTGACTGGGTAAAGACCGGCAGTTCAACAAAGCTATTGAGAGCACCGATTTGTCAGGGGCCCTATCCTGACCCGCAATACACGCCCCGCAAGGTAGGAACGGTTGTCCTCCCTCGTGGGCGAATCTGCATGTAGTGAGTTTCGAAGACCGCCAAGACATGAGTTCCTCCCTCCCATACCCAATACGAATGTGAGATGGCTCCAGTGGATCGGGCATAAGGACCAGCCCTGAGCCCATCTGGGCCCGGACAGGCCCAGACGGGCTGAACTCTGGCGTAACTCCGGCGTCAGTCCGGCGTCCCCGCTGCGCGTGGCCGCTGCGCGTTAGCATGGCTACCTAAGTACTCTCCTAACGAGATGGAGAGAGGACATGCTGACGCGCTGGGACCCACTCACCCAAGATGGCCGCCACGAGACAGGGGCGAAGGACCCACAAAACGCGGTGAATTGCCAGAATTAAAGTGCAGGTGTGATGGCAGAGGTGGGGGTATGCGAGGCCAGGAAGGTAAGAACAGGGGATAACTGTGAAAACAAAATTTAAATCAAATGCAAAAACGGGTAATTAAAATCAGGAGCTGCCACAAAACAAGCGCTGCATGAATAGCGCCCACGCTGGAATAGGGCGCGCTGCTAAAAATTGCCTACCTAAGTACTCTCCTAACGAGATGGAGAGAGGACTTGCTAACGCGCTGGGACCCACTCACCCAGGATGGCCGCCACGAGTTAGGGGCGAAGGACCCGCAAAACGCAGTGAATTGCCAGAATTAAAGTGCAGGTGTGATGTCAGAGGTGGGGGTATGCGAGGCCAGGCAGGTAAGAACAGGGAATAACTGTGAAAACAAAATTTAAATCAAATGCAAAAACGGGTAATTAAAATCAGGAGCTGCCACAAAACAAGCGCTGCATGAATAGCGCTTGCGCTGGAATAGGGCGCGCTGCTAAAAATTGCCTACCTAAGTACTCTCCTAACGAGATGGAGAGAGGACTTGCTGACGCGCTGGGACCCACTCACCCAAGATGGCCGCCACGAGACAGGGGCGAAGGACCCACAAAATGCGGTGAATTGCCAGAATTAAAGTGCAGGTGTGATGGCAGAGGTGGGGGTATGCAAGGCCAGGCAGGTAAGAACAGGGAATAACTGTGAAAACAAAATTTAAATCAAATGCAAAAACGGGTAATTAAAATCAGGAGCTGCCACAAAACAAGCGCTGCATGAATAGCGCTCGCGCTGGAATAGGGCGCGCTGCTAAAAATTGCCTACCTAAGTACTCTCCTAACGAGATGGAGAGAGGACTTGCTGACGCGCTGGGACCCACTCACCCAAGATGGCCGCCACGAGACAGGGGCGAAGGACCCGCAAAACGCAGTGAATTGCCAGAATTAAAGTGCAGGTGTGATGGCAGAGGTGGGGGTATGCGAGGCCAGGCAGGTAAGAACAGGGGATAACTGTGAAGACAAAATTTAAATCAAATGCAAAAACGGGTAATTAAAATCAGGAGCTGCCACAAAACAAGCGCTGCATGAATAGCGCCCACGCTGGAATAGGGCGCGCTGCTAAAAATTGCCTACCTAAGTACTCTCCTAACGAGTTGGAGAGAGGACTTGCTGACGCGCTGGGACCCACTCACCCAAGATGGCCGCCACGAGTTAGGGGCGAAGGACCCGCAAAACGCGGTGAATTGCCAGAATTAAAGTGCAGGTGTGATGTCAGAGGTGGGGGTATGCGAGGTCAGGCAGGTAAGAACAGGGAATAACTGTGAAAACAAAATTTAAATCAAATGCAAAAACGGGTAATTAAAATCAGGAGCTGCCACAAAACAAGCGCTGCATGAATAGCGCTTGCGCTGGAATAGGGCGCGCTGCTAAAAATTGCCTACCTAAGTACTCTCCTAACGAGATGGAGAGAGGACTTGCTGACGCGCTGGGACCCACTCACCCAAGATGGCCGCCACGAGACAGGGGCGAAGGACCCGCAAAACGCGGTGAATTGCCAGAATTAAAGTGCAGGTGTGATGGCAGAGGGGGGGGTATGCGAGGCCAGGCAGGTAAGAACAGGGAATAACTGTGAAAACAAAATTTAAATCAAATGCAAAAACGGGTAATTAAAATCAGGAGCTGCCACAAAACAAGCGCTGCATGAATAGCGCTCGCGCTGGAATAGGGCGCGCTGCTAAAAATTGCCTACCTAAGTACTCTCCTAACGAGATGGAGAGAGGACTTGCTGACGCGCTGGGACCCACTCACCCAAGATGGCTGCCACGAGACAGGGGCGAAGGACCCGCAAAACGCGGTGAATTGCCAGAATTAAAGTGCAGGTGTGATGGCAGAGGTGGGGGTATGCGAGGCCAGGCAGGTAAGAACAGGGAATAACTGTGAAAACAACATTTAAATCAAATGCAAAAACGGGTAATTAAAATCAGGAGCTGCCACAAAACAAGCGCTGCATGAATAGCGCTCGCGCTGGAACTTCTGCCCTCAGCCACACTCCTCCCCCTACCATGACCCCCACCACGACCAACACCATCTCTGCAGCATAAGACCTCCACCAATCGATCACTGACTGTGCAAACACACTTACCCCCCTCCAGAACTCGGACAGATGACACAACTCAAAAGTCACCTGGTTCACCACAGACTTACAAGAATACAAGCTCTTGTGCCGACAACTGGAAAAAGTATGGAGAAATAGGGAAACCATGGAAGCATGCAACGCCTACAGGGCCGCCACGATGGCACACCACCAACTCATCAGATCTATGAAGAAAAACTTAATTAAGGGCAAAATCCTCTCCAACTCCTACAACTCCAAGGAACTCTTCAACATCATACCCCACAGTGAAACCTCCGATTTCCACCCCTCTCAGGACCTCTGCAACAAACTCAGTTCCTTCTTCCACCACAAGATCAGGAATCTTTACAACAACTTTGGGGACCAAGACCAAGGCACTGACCCAACACCATCCCCCAGATACGTCACCCAGCCAACCCATGGGATGGCATCTGGTAGGCCCCTGTCCTCGGTAACCCTCCCACACCCATGGACCACGCCGGCAACCTCTGCATCATACTCAACTCCTCTCTCACCATGAACAGACAGATCAACGGCGTATCCTCCTCATGCTTCAACACCCTCTGCATACTTCGCAAGACCTTCAAATGGATGCCCCCGGAACTGAGGAAGACCAACTGGTGCCTCCTTTAACAACAATTTCATACAAAACTGCTGCCTACGCAAATGATACCCTGATCTTTACTGATTCTCCACAACTTGTAATTCCTGCAACCCTATCCTGCATTGATTTACAATGAAATACAATGGTCCAGCACTCCACTCAAAAAGTTAGCAATAGTCAAGTTTAACAAAAATCTAAATCCATTCAGCTGGTCTTTATGTAAATATACTTTATTCATATTCTTGTAGTGAATCACACGACCGTAGCCAACGCGTTTCGTCCCTAAGGAATACTTCAGGGCGAAAATATTAGAAGGAGGTTTTTCTAACTGGTCTTTCAGCCACTACTGACAATATATCCTTCTCTCTTAAGGCAGCCACCTCAATATTTTCCAATATTGTTCTCCCTGGATTTGGGCAATCCAATTCTAGTGAGTGCTCCCAATAATACTTTTTGTAACTGGTCGTCCGGTCTCCACTGGCAATTTATCACTCCCTCCTAAAACGGCCACCTCAATATTTTCCATTATTGTTCTCCCTGTATTTGGGGAATCCAATTATAAAGCGTGCTCCCAATAAAGCATAAATGGTGTTAGCCTGTCTCACTTAGAGATCCATCTGTGCCCGTCGTGTGGTACTTCCAGAGATCTCTGGAAGTAGCGCACGATGGGTGCAGACGGATCTCGTATCACTAATTGAAACTTGACTATTGCTGACTTTTTGAGTGGAGTGCTGGACCATTGTATTTCATTGTAAATTGTGGGAATTTCCCTTGGAAATTTAGGGATATTGAGCTTCAGGTCCCTAGCACCCTGAGATTAGGATAATTTACACCAGACCATTGATAGCTGCAGTCATTATCGCCTTATACTCTGTGCTCCTTTTTGTTGTTTATCTATCCTGCATTGATTGTTTCACCAAATTCTCATGACATTTCCAAAGTAGGGAAAATACTGAAATTCTCCAGCTAAATATCCACTGCAGTGGATCATCCAACTTCTAATGGAAATCAACTATCAAATACCTAGGAATATGGTTTTGCAAAGACCTCGCCAACTCTGTTTCCTTCAATGAAAATAAAACTCCAAGGAAAGTAAAAGATCTCTTATCAACATGATCACTAGAACATATTTCTTAGTGGGGTAGATTCAAAACATCAAAATAATGGTCTCATTTTTGGTTAACTTCTTATCAAGTATGTTATGTTATGTTATATTATGTATAAAAGCTTATAAAGCGCACTTTCAACATGCGGTTTCTTGGCGCTGGTAAGCATCAGGAGAACAAAACGGTTTGAGAAACAAAGGGTGAAGACAGCCAAAAGGAAAGGCTAATCATAGGCCTTGCGAAACAAGAGGGTTTTCAAAGAAGATAAAGAAGATCTAAACTGAGTATAGGAAGATGTGAGCCTGAACTCAGGACGAAGTGCATTCCAAAATGAAGATGCAAGGAAAGAAAATTGTAGCCCCCCCATGTTTCTTACGTTTGAAGGAAGGGATATTGAGCAGGGCCAGGCGGGAAGACCTGAGGTTGCGGGAGGGGACATAGCTGCACAAGAGAGAAGAAATAAAAGCAGGGCCGAGGCCAGCCAGCGCCTTGAAGACGATGTAGGTCAATTTGAAATAACAGCGCTCGACCACTGGAAGCCAGTGTAAGGATTTTAGCAAGGGACGGACGTGCTGGTGTCTGGGTTGGTGAAAGATCAGTCGGGCCGCCTGGTTCTGGACCCTCTGGAGCCAGAATTAATCTGCGCCTTCATCGACAGATCTTTAGAAATAATCACTCCGAGGCTTTTGGCAGAGTCAACAGGGCAAGGGGGACTGCCGAGGTTAGAGGGCCAGAAATTGGAGTTCCATGGATTGGAGGCCCCCCCGATAAGAACCAGCTCGGTATTATTGGGGTTCAGTTTCAGGTGGTTTGCTCCCATCCAGTCGCTGATGTGGCACAGAGTCAACTGAATATTTTCAACTGATTGGTCCGAGGGGTCGATGTTAAAAATAAGCTGGATGTCATCTGCATAAATGAAAGCAGTGACATGGCTTCCTCGCAGGGACTGAATCAGAGGGGTAAGGTAAAGGTTAAAGAGGAGGGAGGATAGGGATGAGTCCTGAGGGACGCCAAAAGGTAGCCCAACCTGGTCCGCGGTAAATTGAGAGAGGCGGACGGCCTGGTGACGATTGCTCAAAAATGAGCGGACCCAGCTGAGGGCTGTCCCCTGGATGCCGGCCTCCCCGACACGGCTGACTAAAATATCATGGTCGACTGTGTCAAAGGCCGCCGATAAATCCAGGAGCACCAGAGCCTGCCTGATGTTAAAGTCCGCTCCTCTCCGCAGCTCCTCCATCACTGAGAGAATGACCGACTCGGCGGAATGGGCGGGTCTAAAACCGGCCTGTTGGGGGTCGAGGTACTGCGAGTGCTCGATGAAAGGGCTCAGGACAGAGGTGACGTGAGCCTCTGGGACCTTGCTCAGGTAGGGGAGTAAGGAGATGGGGTGGAAATTACTCATTAGCGAGGGATCAGCGTTAGGCTTTTTCAGGATGGGGACTACTTCAGCGTTTTTAAAGGAATTAGGGACCAGGCCTTCTCTGAGAGAGTTATTGAGAAGGGTCAGAGGGGGGCTTGACAAGCAGAGAACACCTCTCGAAGGACGTGAGGAGGGCAGCAGTCAGTGGGGGAGCCAGAGGCGACCTTATTTAATAAGGCTAAGAACTCCACCTCAGAAATTGGGGGTATCTTAGTGATGCTTTGAAGATTAGATTTAGCAGATGTGGTAATGGGGGTGGTGGGAACCGGGAGGGGGTGCAGGAGATACTATTTTTGATTTTTATTATTTTGACAATAAAAAAAGAATTCAAGGAATCGCAGAGGGATTGGGTAGGGAGAGGCTTAAGAGTGACCCTGTCTGGGTTAGAAAGTTCAGTGACAATAGAAAAGATATCTTTAGCCTTGGAGGCCGAATCTAAGATTTTGTTTGAAAAGTAAACTGTTTTGGCTTGTAGGATGGCTGATTTGTAATCCTTGAGCAGGGAGGTGAATGTCAGCTTTTTGTCGGCGGCGTAATTGCACAACCAACACTGTTCTGCCTGTCTAAGTTTGAGCTTCCGATCTTTGAGCTCCCCGAAAACCACCTCTGCGCGTCGTGGAGGCGTTTAAGCCTAACTCGCTTAAGAGGAGCCATGATGTCACTGGGGTATTCAAGCCAACACCGCAGGTTGGATACCTGAGTGTCCAGGGAATCACACCCCATAAGGGGAGGAGAGGCTTTGAGAAGGGAAACAAGTTCTCCAAGGTCAGCCCTATTCCAGTTTCTGGCAAGAAGATCGCCCTCTAAAGTGCGGTAAATATGGGAAGGAATAGAGAAGGAGATCAGTGGTGTGACCAAGTGCACGGAACAATGCAAGGTGTGGTGATGTCCAGGTTGGACATCCAGACCTGGTCAAGAGTGTGGCCCTTAATGTGCGTGGCTGAGTTGATATGTTGGGCACAGTTCATGCAAGTCAGAAGATCAGAGAAGGTGGAAGAGCATACAGTTTCTCTGTCATCAGATGGCCAGTATTTGAAATCTCCAAGGATCAACATTTTGGAGTTGTTGATGACCAGTTGAGATAGTAGGTCACCAAACAAAGAAGGGAAATTGGGCATGGTCTGAGGGGGCCGGTAAACCAAGACGCACAGAAGAGGGGCCACAGGGGAATCCAACCTAATTATAAGACAATCGACTAAGGGAATACAAGTCCCTTCTAGGGCAGAGAATCTAAGGGGATGTTTAATGAAGGCTGCGACCCCCCCGCCTGGCTTACCAGAGGCTCTGTTGGTTTGCAGGACATAGTAGCCGGGCGGAGCCGCAGCTAGTATGTCCGGAGAAGACTCTTTATTAAGCCAGGTTTCACTGATAAAAAGAATATCAGGGTGTTTTGCGTCAAGCAGCGGAAAGATCTCTAGTTGGTGCTTGACCAGCGACCGTGTGTTGAGGTAAGTCACTAGGAGTTTGGGGCTAGTAGGTCTAATGTTAGGTGCCAGGGGAGCAGCTACTAAAGGCTGGGCAGCCGGAGTATAAGGGGGCTCTGGCAAGGGTTCGAACTCAGGAAAAGAGTCACGAGGGCAATAAAGTTCCAAGCGAGTCTAATCTAGGGGCGATCATTGTGGGGAGGGGCCACTGGGCATGCATGCTAAGTAGCTCAGAAGCGGAAAAGGTGGTAGGATGAGCAGCATGACCGGCCCCTAGTCCTGGCCGGTCGCGGACGGGCGCAGACGGGCTGACCTTAGGCGCGCCACCGTCGCGCCCGCTGCGCTCGTCGGCTGTGCTTCCGGCCAGTCATTGCAATTTATGGATGAGCACCACCCCCAGCAGGCAAGCGGCACCACCAAGATCCAGGCCCTCACTCAAGATGGCGCCTACCCTTCACAACAAGCAGCACGTCAGCCGTGATGGACCAGGGCAGGGAGGCACATCCAGGGGAGGGGGCGGGTATTAGATCACCCGCGCTGCACCCGGAGTAGTCAGTCCAGAGATGAGGTAGGTGCAATGAGTTTTAAAAAGATGTGCAAAGCTCGACAAAATTGATTGTAAAATACTCACTCGTCTCTCCCCATATTTCTTCCTTAAAATTGATAAGGCGGTTTCACACTTCCTTTGCAAGAATAAAAAGGCCAGAATTAGACTTCAAAAAAATTAGAATGCCAGCAAAAGTCGGCAATTGAAGAGTCCCCAATTGGATTTCCTACCAAATGGCCTACCTGGCCTCACAGGGATCCTGGTGGTTTATCTAATGGACTGAAAAATCCAATTTGGCTTGATGTTGAATCTTCTGCCACCCATATCCACTCATATAGACTCTTACTATAGCACAGGTTCCTTAACCCTGCCCTGCACACTTTTTAAAGTTACCGTTTCCGCCATACTTCCCGTAGATGCGGCACTGACAATTAACACCCAAAAATCGACTCTGATGTCTTTATGACATATTAAGAAACTACGCTTTCCTAACTCTTACACCATTGGACCAATATAGGCACACAAAGGGATATCAGACCTCTATGATAACTCTGACCTGCTCTCATTTGCCTCGCTGCAACATAAGCACAACCTCACTAACATGAACTTCTATGACTTTCTTAAACTTCAGGCCAAGATATCCAAGCTGCACCACCTTCTCAGTTCACCCCTACTACAGAAACTCCAATGGACCACTCTCGGTGGTCAAGCAGCCTCAAAAATCTATAAAATGCTTATCTCCTCTAAATCCCACGCCACCCACCCTTAGCACAAAAGTGGACTTTTTACTTTTCATCCAAAAACCTTGTTCCTCAGGATGAGGACTCCTGGGCTAAAGTAGGATCACACTTGCTTCAACACAAACTGATCCCCTTCCTATTCCAGACCAGATTTGTGCAGCACGGTGCATGTTCTGGACCCCATCAAAACTTTCAATTAAATTTAAAAGATGCCAATATATGCTGGGCGTGCGACACGTCTGACAGCGATGACGAGCATACGTTCTTCTCTTGTCCATGCCTGCTGGCCTACTAGGACGATGTGCCTTTACAGCTACAAAATATTTTTAAAATGACTATTACGCTATCCTTCCCGAAGCTCTTGCAAGGACCCTAACTGGCAGACCACCCGATTGATCTCCCTGACAGGGACCTTTTCCTCCTTGGCCTTCCACTCACCATTGCTATTAAACTAATATTGATCAATTGGAACTCTAGTAACAATGTATCTTACCACACTTGGAGGGCCTGGGTGAGCTATCAAAGGGGCACACATATAACCTAATCTAAAAACAAAGGTTGCCCAATAACCTCCCAGCGCATCTGGAATAAACTTGATCGCTTTATCCGCCCCATGCCGCTCTAGAGAGAAATCCGCTAACTCTCCCCCTGGCTACAAGGTCTATCGTCGTCTATCTTCGCCAGCATTACTTACGTTTTCCACACCTCTCATGTAGTATCACATGGCTCCCCCTCTTGACCCCCTCCTTCCCTAGACAGGATACCGGTCAAACTCGTAGAATGTGTACCTCTTGTCCTCCAATTAGCTCCTGCAGCTTGAAGAAGCACTCTATACAGGTGAAACAACATCTTCATCTCTGCAATAAAGTGGGTTTTCACTTACCTGCCTTTCAAGTGCTCCTTCAAGCTGCAGCAGCGATTTGAAGGACAATGTGAACACGGCGGCTTCGGCCGTGGAAGAAGCACTACCTAACAGAAGGCAAGAGCCGATGGAATAGGGGCAGTGAAAGCAGGAATTGTCTTGCTTTGACCAGCACAGCAGGGGCATTACACTAATGAAGGTGCTTTCTTCATCCAGGGTGCACTGGAGTGCCTGAAATACAGAGGACTGGCACAGAACCCCTGCACCCTTTTTAATCAGTTGGTGAGTCGCGGTACCCACGGTGGGTGGTAATTACAGCGGATGGCAACTACAAGTCCCAACATACCTTGCAGCTACTTACGCTTGAATTAGATTTGGTCACTACTAAAGTGCAACGAATGATGGGAAACCATTGAGGACTGTAAATCCCGTTTTCCATCAACTAGCCCAAGAAGAAGGAGCGCACAGCCCCGAAATGCGTAGGCAGACGGAAAAATAACCGGTGAAAAGACATCTTAATCTCTACAATAAAGTGGGGTTTCACTTACCTGCCTGTCGAGTGCTTCTTCAAGCTGCAGGAGCGTTTGGAGGACAATGTGTACATCTTGTTTAGTTTACTTACACTAAGACTCATATCTCTCCCACAACTCAAGACGCCAAACCAACGTTATACTCTATGGGTCTGTTCTACAGCTATCAACTTTATATATATTCTGCTGATAATGATCATAAGTACCACATTGATGTACATTTTATCTAATTGTTGAATTTTTAATTTAATCTCTTCATCTCCCTTCTTGATTTCTTCTGTACTGTTGCCAAAACCAATAAGAACACGTTGAACTTAAAATAAATATCTAGCAATAAAAGCTACAGTTTGCAGTTCAGTGTGCATATATTTTATTTCCATACTATGCACTACTAGACCTAACGACCAAGTTACCATTACATTACAGCAATGGGGGGAATAGGCTCCTTATTCATCCAATTCCACACAATTTACTTTACAAAGCAAACAAATATTGACCAAATGACGAGAAGAAATGGCTTTAAGAATGTTTGCGCAGGCTTTATTTTGGATCTCTTTGCTGACTGTCACCCGATAGTGTGACATTTTGACTGTTTTGGGTCCTTTACCACTCCCCTCCGGTTTTCAGGCATAATCCAGGTAAGCATTTATGCATGTATTTCTGTTTCCAAGTATACAATGGCAATTCCACTGGCTTCACTGGTTTATAAAGTGTGTGCAAAGGCACTTTTAAAATATTTTTTTCATTCTACAGAGGCTGCTCCTCTGTTAACGCGGAGGAGCGTCGCCCCAATAAAAAATTGCTCCCAGAGAATTCTGGAGTCACCATAAGGGGTGACAATCTCAGCTTTCTGATTGTCTAAGACAGCTGAGTTAGAGCCAGGATACGGTTCCTGTGTCCTTGGAATCGGCGAGAGAGGCCGCTGCCGCTCCTTCCAATCCTGACACTGTCCTCATGCTGCCTGAAAGCAGCGCCAGGATTGGTTACTGCAGTTTCCTGGTGCCTGCCTGCCTGGAGAAGACAGAGTGAGGAGGAGGACGTCGAGCCAGGAAGGTAAGTGAGATTATTTTTTGTTTGATTATTGTTAAACATATAGGGCCTCATTTATGAGGCCATGCGTCACTTTTACGCCGCTGGTGCGTCACTTTTTGTGACGCACCAGCAGCGTAAAAAATCTGCCTTGTTGCACCATATTTACAAAGTGACGCATCTAGGTAGATGCGCCACTCTGCAAACCCCTGCGCCACATTATACCTGCGCCAGGTATAATGTATGCAAGGGGGGGCGTATTGACTCAAGGAAGGGTCGTAGAAGTGACGCAGTGAAATCTATGAGATTTCACTGCGTCACTTTTAGGACGCCGTTGCGTCAAAATCTTGCACCTGCCTCACAGCAGGCGTAAGACTGACGCAGGCCCTTTCACAAGGGGCTTGCCCCATGTGAAAGGACGCATTGCTGGAGTTGCGTCACTTTTGTGACACACTCCAGCAATGCGTCACTTTTGCACCATACAGATACGTCAGAAATACTGACGTTTCTGTAACTCCTTGTGACATGATGCGTCATACATAAATTATGACGCATCAGGAATGTCGCAAGGAGTGCGCACTGAGAAGTGACGCACCGCTGCTTTCAAGCAGCGATGCATCATTTCTCTTAAATGAGGCCCATATATTTTTTACTTGTATTCCCCCCTCCAGCCCTACCACCCTCCTTACATGCCAGTCGCCACTACTCTGCAGAGAAATATTGTCTCACGTGGAGAAACTCAATTTGCACTCAACCGCAACAATTTTAAGGGAGAACTGTTTCGTTTATTTACGCTGGAAAGATCTTTGTGCAATATAAATACACTCATTCATACATAAATACATGCAAATGAAATAGAAGGGAGCCAAACAGCATAAACCTTGCATTCTGTCAATAGAAGAAAAAAGCAACACCAGGCCCAGGAAAGGGAAATGTTATTTGAAAAAAGACACACTGCAGAGTCCCCATATATATTGGGGTGGAATTTAACACCTGACCCAATGCTCAAAGCTTTTAAAACATGACGATTCTAAAACGAATTGTAGGCAAGAATGTTACTACTGACCGCGAGCAGTTAAAGACTGCACATGATAGCTTTTAAAAAAACACCACATCACAGAGGCATAATTGTACCTTGATTGTAGAAGCTGACACGTTTTTGCTGGGGCTCTGAGGCTGGTATCCGACGAGTCAGGCTGAAGCAGTCTTATATAGAGATGCAGTGTGTATGAGCCCAGAGTGCCTTTTCTTTTAAAAGGGATGTAAGGCGACTAGATATTCATCAGGGATATGTATCTCCAACAATCCTTAGTTAAGAATGGCAAATACACTAATGAAAATATTGGCTCACATATACTCTCAGGATTTAGAGTTCCTACTATGAGATGTTTCTCATTCCCTTTGGACAACGCAAGCAGGTAGCATGGACGTGCAGCCTCTTTCTTACACCCTAATGGTTGATGTGTATATTGTGAACAATAACTTCAAACAAATAATTCAGTCACCCATTCTTTCAAGGCTATGGGTACTCCCTAGTAGTCAGAGTTCCCAAAATTAACTTTGACTTTCTCGGGGCAGCCCCAAGTGCAGCGGCCAGACTCACTAGTCAAGAATTGTTTTTTATTTTTTGTCAAACATATGTTTATTCAATATGACTTTCAAGTGACATACTACATGTTGAAAACATACAGAACTTCATATGAGCATTAACATCTAATGAAGATTCAACTTCTCTTTTTAAGTAGTCCCAATGCCTCCCTCACTCAATTCAAATCAATATCTGTTTTGGTACATCAAGTCTTTAGGCTACTAATACAAATAAGTGTAGTTTTGTAAACAAACCTCAACACTCCCATTCACCCCTCCCCCCCTTCCCCTGGTGGTGGTGATTCTTTGAAATATGCTGTTGAAAAATTAGGCAAGTGGCGGATAGAAGGGTAGAGCCCTCCTCTGGCTCAACTAGTACTCCGTATTGGCTGGGACAATCTCATGTGCGTAGGAGCATTGTCGGGCCCGTACCCTGGCTAACCTAGAACTGGAAGAGGTGCATGGCTTGTACAGAAGGTGGGCACACTGCCAAGGGGAGTCAGCGTGAGATAAAGGAGACCAGTGGGCCCTATTTATATTAAAAAATGTATATTCATCTCTGAAAATCTCTGCTAATCTTTCCATAGTGAGAATTCTCGACAGGAACATGGCTGGTGCCTCTATCTTTTTCCAAGCTGCCGCGATTGTAGCCATGGATGCCCCAAGAAAGGCCAACATTATTGCCTTATCTGCTTTTGTCTGATGTTCTAGGTCTGGATCCCTGGTGCCCAGGAGCACTTCCTCAATGGATGTTTTTATAGGGTAGCCCAACATGTCTTTAATGTGGGTTAGGATCCCCTCCCAGAAGGATTGGATAGCAGGGCAGTACCACAACATGTGGCAGAAATCCCCGAGAAAACCACAACCCCGCAAAAAGAGATCGGGGGTTTCTGGAAATGTCTTTTTGAGTTTAGTGGGATAGAGGTGCCAATCAAAAAGGATCTTGAAATATGCCTCTCTCAAGGCAACTGAGTGGTTGTTCTTGGTGATATCTGACCATAAGTGTTTCCACTCCTCTTCTGTAATATCCCTTCCAACCACCAGCTCCCAAAAAGACATGTAGCCCACCCAAGGAGGAGCATGTACTGTCGAAAGCAGCAAGGCATAGAATGAGGAAATTGCACCTTTCATATTGCCCACAATCTGTACCAGCTGTTCTACCGGGGTAAGCTCTCTGGTGGCGGCTTCTCCTATCTCCGGCTAGGGTACCCAATGTTTGAGTTGGAGATATTGGAATTTGTCGCTGCTGGGAACATGGAACTCTCTCTGGCAGCTCTCAAATGTGCGTATGTCAAAATTGTGAAACAGGTCCGAGACCATCAGGCAGCCCTCCTCCCACCAAGCATAAAAATGCCCTCTCGTAGTACTGGGGGAAAGTCAGGGTTGAAGTGTGTAGGGGATTCCCGTGAAGGGATGGAATTTTAGCCCGATCCCTCGTGACTTCTTCCCAAACCTTAAGTGTGGTGCGTGTCGGGGTTCTAATATACGCATTGCCAGCCTATCTTTTTTCTGCTTCTAAAGCATGTCCTTCCCACTATCGCCCTGTCCATGTGAAGCCAATGATCGTTGGACTCCCTCATGGAACACTCTACCACCACCCTACGTTGGGCTGCTTTGTTGTACAGGAAGAAGTCTGGGAGCGCCACACCCCCCTCTTTCATTGGGCATTGTAGAGCATGAAACGGGAAAAAAGCCCTTCCGTTCTGCCAAATGAATTTAGCTATAAGAGAGGGAGCTTGGGAAGGAGCCCACGATCCAGGTCGAACGGAAGCACCTGGAGCAAATAAAGTAATTTTGGGGGCATTGTCATTTTTATGGCATTTATCCATCCAAGCTAAGAGATGAACAGCGGTTTCCAGCGCTTGAGATCTTGTTGGAGTATAGACAGCAGGGGGGATAGTTGGCCTTATAGAGATCCTCATCCTCGGGGTGAACTTGATACCTAACTATTGAATGAAGCATTTGGCCCATTGATAGAGGGCCTGTCCCTACAGCTGTAGGGCGTCCCTTTCAGGGTTTGTACGATTTAGGATGAGCAATTTCGATAAATTAACTTTGAAGCCTTCTAACGCCTCAGATTTACACAGTTCTGCCTCTAATGCCCTTAATGAAGTGCCTGGGTCTGTGAATGTCATCAGGATGACATCCTCGAAGGTTGATGCTTTGTGTTCTATACCTCCAAAGTGTATACATTTGATCTCCTGGTTTGCCCTGATTTGAATTGCCAATGGTTCTATGCTCAGGGCAAATAGAAGAGGGGAAAGTGGGCAGCCCTGTCTTGTACCTCTGCTATGTGCAAATGGGCGTGATGAAGACCCGTTAACCTGAACTCGGGAACGTCGGTGCTTATAGTTAGCCCTGACCATGATTATTATTTTTAAAAAGATATATTTTCAATAGAGCAGGACTAAAAACCATAGGAGAATGACATCATGGGATGAATAAATAAGATGGACATAACTGATATCAAATAGCTGGCAGCCAAAATACATTTACATGGAATTGCATACAATAAATAAGAATAAACATCAATTAGAAAACTACTTTATAAAAAAACTGTTCTAAAGGAATCAATAATTAGGAAAGTGAATATATTGCACATTAACCCATACTAAACCATGATCCTGTAGACTATTAGGCATTTGCTACCTCAGATAATTCCCCAGAAATACAAATACATATCTTCATTAGTGACTATTACACCTTAGTTAGTAAGCTGTAATCTATAAAATGGCTACTTCAGGCTAACATACGAGTATCAAAAAACTATTAAAGTGCATGTGCGGCTAGCAGCAGTTATTTTAGTAAGTTGCAAAAATGTACTCTCTGAAGCATAAATCTCTAAAAATATACTTTTACTCAGATATATAATGGACAGAAAAATGTGCCCAGATAACGCTAAATCTTACAGCAGCTCCTACACATTTTGCATAGGCCTCCGCAAATCTATAAGTCCTGCACATTTGATTAACCCAATTTTCAATCCTAGGTTGCTTATTAGTCTTCCAATTTTGAAGGACAAGTGATCTAGCGACCGTTATAGAAATTACTATAAAATGCTGCTGATATTTAGTTAAACACTTTACCTTCCCCGACAAACCAAACAGCACCACCATACATAATTGAGTGATTGTTAAGGACACAATTTGAGACATCTAAATAAAAATGTCCTTCCAAAATTGCTGTAGACTACTACACTCATAAAATATGTGCACCCACGCCCGTCATCCTGTTTATTAAATCTACAACAGTGGTTTTGATTAGTTGGAAACATTTTATGCCAATATTTTGCATTTATTTTCTATTTGTCTCAGTTTCTGACTTTTTTCCCACAGCTGCTACCCCTGTTATGTTATGTTATGTTATACTTTATTTTTATAGCGCATGGCTACTCCAACGGAGTGTCCCGGCGCCTTGTTTGGCAACTCAGAAAGAAAAACATAGCAGAAAAGAGGATTTACAGACCAAACAGAATAACATAACTAAAGAGTAAAAAGCCAGGTTTTTAAATGTTTCCTAAAGGACAACAGATTCGAAGTGCATCGTAGAGCAGTGGCAAGGTATTCCAAAGCTGGGGTGCCCTCACACTGAAGGAGCGCCCCCCCACCCGGGCCTTCCTGACCCGGAGAACCACCGCGAGAAACAGAGACTCCGAACGGAGAGCTCTAGTTGGACGATAGAAAGCAAGCCTGCGCTGAAGGTATTTAGCTCCCGAGCCAAAGAGCGCCTTATGGGCCAGTGTCAATGCCTTAAAAACTATCCGCTTTCGGATAGGCAGCCAGTGAAGTGACTGTAGCAGGCCGGACACTCTGTCTCGTCTGCGGAGGCCAAAAATGGAACGCGCCGCCGCATTCTGCACAACCTGGAGCCGCTGCACAAAATAATCTGGGAGACCCAAGTAGAGAGCGTTGGCATAGTCTAATCTTGAGCCAATCAGAGCTTGCACCGTTATCTTCCTATGCCCTTCAGGGAGCAAAGGGAGGAACTTTCGCAGCATCTTTAAGATTCCGAAGTATGTGCCCAAGAGGCCCAGAATCTGAGATTTCATTGTCAGATTGTTATCAATTTTAACACCCAGGTTTTTTGCCATCTGGGATGCCTGTGCTCCCGCTACCGCCTCCCAGCTGCCCTTCCTCCCCCCACCCTTACTTAATGGCAGCCGCTGCATGTCGCGTTCAGTGGGCATGCTGCTGGCACGCTAAAGGCAAGCCTGTCAGCACTCGTCCTCGACTAGCACCAGGGACCCTGGTCCTCCCAACCCCTACTGCTACGACTCTAACACTGTCCATGCTGTAAACCCTGGATGCAACAACAACTGCCAGTTCTTGATGCCAAACAACTCCCAAGGCATGTTCTCCTGCCACCACTGCCGCCGAACCTTCTGGACCCAGACAGCCACCACTAACCCACCGGACGCCAGCACACCCAAACACCTGAGCTGCATCATCCCCAACGTACGCTCCCTGCACAGACATGCAGTGGAAATCTGGGACTAGCTCAACACCCTCTCGCGAGACGTAACCTTTTTCACAGAGACCTGGACTAATGCCTCCTTTGCTCCTGACATCGCAACCGCCTTCCCCGACGGATACAAGATCCTGAGGAAAGACATCTTTAAACCCACCACTCACAAACCTACACCACGCCTTCAGCACAGAAACTGGAGCACGATCACCAAAGACCACCTCACTTCTGCCCTCAGCCACACTCCTCCCCCTACCATGACCCCCACAACGACAAACACCATCTCTGCAGCATAAGACCTCCACCAATCGATCACTGACTGTGCAAACACACTTGCCCCCCTCCAGAACTCGGACAGATGACACAACTCAAAAGTCACCTGGTTCACTACAGACTTACAAGAATACAAGCTCTTGTGCCGACAACTGGAAAAAGTATGGAGAAATAGGAAAACCATGGAAGCATGCAACGCCTACAGGGCCGCCACGATGGCACAACACCAACTCATCAGATCTACGAAGAAAAACTTAATTCAGGGCAAAATCCTCTCCAACTCCCACAACTCTAAGGAACTCTTCAACATCATACCCCACAGTGAAACCTCCGATGTCCACCCCTCCCAGGACCTCTGCAACAAACTCAGTTCCTTCTTCCACCACAAGATCAGGAATCTTTACAACAACTTTGGGGACCAAGACCAAGGCACTGACCCAACACCATCCCCCAGATACGTCACCCAGCCAACCCATGGGATGGCATCTGGTAGGCCCCTGTCCTCGGTAACCCTCCCACACCCATGGACCACGCCGGCAACCTCTGCATCATACTCAACTCCTCTCTCACCATGAACAGACAGATCAAGGGCGTATCCTCCTCATGCTCAACACCCTCTGCATACTCCGCAAGACCTTCAAATGGATGCCCCCGGAACAAAGGAAGACTGACAGGTGCCTCCTTTAACAACAATTTCATACAAAACTTCTGCCTACGCAAATGATACCCTGATCTTTACTGATTCTCTACAACTTGTAATTCCTGCAACCCTAACCTGCATTGATTTACAATGAAATACAATGGTCCAGCACTCCACTCAAAAAGTTAGCAATAGTCAAGTTTAACAAAAATCTAAATCCATTCAGCAGGTCTTTATGTAAATATACTTTATTCATATTCTTCTAGTGAATCACACAACCGTAGCCAATGCGTTTCGTCCCTAAGGACTACTTCAGGGCGAAAATATTAGAAGGGGGTTTTTCTATCTGGTCTTTCAGCCACTACTGACAATATATCATTCTCTCTTAAGGCAGCCACCTCAATATTTTCCAATATTGTTCTCCCTGGATTTGGGCAATCCAATTCTAGTGAGTGCTCCCAATAATACTTTTTGTAACTGGTCATCCGGTCTCCACTGGCAATTTATCACTCCCTCCTAAAACGGCCACCTCAATATTTTCCATTATTGTTCTCCCTGTATTTGGGGAATCCAATTATAAAGCGTGCTCCCAATAAAGCATAAATGGTGTTAGCCTGTCTCACTTAGAGATCCATCTGTGCTCATTGTGTGGTACTTCCAGAGATCTCTGGAAGTAGCGCACGATGGGTGCAGACGGATCTCGTATCACTAATTGAAACTTGACTATTGCTGACTTTTTGAGTGGAGTGCTGGACCATTGTATTTCATTGTATATTGTGGGAATTTCCCTTGGAAGTTTAGGGATATTGAGCTTCAGGTCCCTAGCAACCTGAGATTAGGATAATTTACACCAGACCATTGATAGCTGCAGTCATTATCGCCTTATACTCTGTGCTCCTTTTTGTTGTTTATCTATCCTGCATTGATTGTTTCACCAAATTCTCATGACATTTCCAAAGTAGGGAAAATACTGAAATTCTCCAGCTAAATATCCACTGCAGTGGATCATCCAACTTCTAATGGAAATCAACTATCAAATACCTAGGAATATGGTTTTGCAAAGACCTCGCCAACTCTGTTTCCTTCAATGAAAATAAAACTCCAAGGAACGTAAAAGATCTCTTATCAACATGATCACCAAAACATATTTCTTAGTGGGGTAGATTCAAAACCATCAAAATAATGGTCTCATTTTTGGTTAACTTCTTATCAAGTATGTTATGTTATGTATAAAAGCTTATAAAGCGCACTTTCAACATGCGGTTTCTTGGCGCTGGTAAGCATCAGGAGAACAAAACGGTTTGAGAAACAAAGGGTGAAGACAGCCAAAAGGAAAGGCTAATCATAGGCCTTGCGAAACAAGAGGGTTTTCAAAGAAGATCTAAACTGAGTATAGGAAGATGTGAGCCTGAACTCAGGAGGAAGTGCATTCCAAAATGAAGATGCAAGGAAAGAAAATCGTAGCCCCCCATGTTTCTTGCGTTTGAAGGAAGGGATAGTGAGCAGGGCCAGGCGAGAAGACCTGATGTTGCGGGAGGGGACATAGCTGCACAAGAGAGAAGAAATAAAAGCAGGGCCGAGGCCAGCCAGCGCCTTGAAGACGATGCAGCCCAATTTGAAATAACAGCGCTGGGCCACTGGAAGCCAGTGTAAGGATTTTAGCAAGGGACGGACGTGCTGATGTCTGGGCTGGTGAAAGATCAGTCGGGCCGCCTGGTTCTGGACCCTCTGGAGCCGGTTCAGTAGGTAGGCCGGGATCCCGACATATTGGGAGTTTGCGTAGTCGACTCTGGACATGACCAGGGCCAGGAGGGCCAGGGTAAGTGCCTCGGTCGTGAGAAAGTGGGCGATCTTCCGAATAGTTGGAAGATGGAAAAAACTGGAAGACACCACAGAATTAATCTGCGCCTTCATTGACAGATCTTTAGAAATAATCACTTTAAGGCTTTTGGCAGAATCAACAGGGCAAGGGGGACCGCCGAGGTTAGAGGGCCAGAAATTGGAGTTCCATGGATTGGAGGCCCCCCCGATAAGAACCAGCTCGGTCTTATCGGGGTTCAGTTTCAGGTGGTTTGCTCCCATCCAGTCGCTGATGTGGCGCAGAGTCGACTGAAAATTATCAACTGATTGGTCCGAGGGGTTGATGTTAAAAATAAGCTGGATGTCATCTGCATAATTGAAAGCAGTGACATGGCTTTGTCGCAGGGACCGAATCAGAGGGGTAAGGTAAAGGTTAAAGAGGAGGGGGGAGAGGGAAGAGCCCTGAGGGACACCACATGATAGCCCAACCTGGTCCGCGGTAAATTGAGAGAGGCGGACGGCCTGGTGACGATTGCTCAAAAATGAGCAGACCCAGTTGAGGGCTGTCCCCTGGATGCCGGCCTCCCCGACACGGCCGACCAAAATATCATGGTCGACCGTGTCAAAGGCCGCCGATAAATCCAGGAGCACCAGAGCCTGCCTGATGTTAAAGTCCGCTCCTCTCCGCAGCTCCTCCATCACCGAGAGAATGACCGACTCGGGGGAATGGGGGGGTCTAAAACCGGCCTGTTAGGGGTCGAGGTACTGCGAGTGCTCGATGAAAGGGCTCAGGACAGAGGTGACGTGAGCCTCTAGGACCTTGCTCAGGTAGGGGAGTAAGGAGATGGGGGCAAAGGAGGTAGAATGAGCAGCATGACCGGCCCCTAGTCCCGGCCGGTCGTGGACGGGGGAAGATGAGCTGACCTTAGGCGCACCTTCGTCGCGCCTCAGTCGCGCCCGCTGCGCTCGTCCGATGCGCTTGCGGCCGGTCATTGCAATTTATGGATGAGCCCCACCTCCAGCTAGACCGCAGGCAGGCAAGCGGCACCGGCAAGATCCAGGCACTCACTCAAGATGGCGCCTACCCTTCACAATGAAAGGCACGTCAGCCGTGATGGACCGGGGCAGGGAGGCACATCCAGGCAAGGGGGAGGGTATTAGATCACCCGCGCTGCACCCGGAGTAGTCAGGCCAGAGATGAGGTAGGTGCAATGAGTTTTAAAAAGATGTGCAAAGCGCGACAAAGTTGAATATAAAATACTCACTCGTCTCTCCCCATATTTCTTCCTTACAATTGATAAGGCGGTTTCACACTTCCTTTGCAAGAATAAAAAGGCCAGAATTAGACTTCAAAAAAATTAGAATGCCAGCAAAAGTCGGCAGTTGAAGAGGCTCCAATTGGATTTCCTACCAAATGGCCTACCTTGCCTCACAGGGCTCCAGGTGGTTTAAATCTAATGCACTGAAAAATCCAATTTGGCTTGATTTTGAATCTTCTGCCACCCATATCCACTCATATAGACGCTTACTATAGCACAGGTTCCTTAACCCTGCCCTGCACACTTTTTAAAGTTACCGTTTCCGCCATACTTCCCGTAGATGCGGCACTGACAATTAATACCCAAAAATCGACTCAGATGTCTTTATGACATAATAAGAAACTAAGCTTTCCTAACTCGTACACCATTGGACCAATATAGGCACACAAAGAGATATCAGACCTCTATGATAACTCTGACCTGCTCTCATTTGCCTCCCTGCAACATAAGCACAACCTCACTAACATGAACTTCTATGACTTTCTTCAACTTCAGGCCAAGATATCCAAGCTGCACCACCTTCTCAGTTCACCCCTACTACAGAAACTTCAACGGATCCCTCTCGGTGGTCAAGCAGCCTCAAAAATCTATAAAACGCTTATCTCCTCTAAATCCCCACGCCACCAACCCTTAGCACAAAAGTGGATTTTTTACTTTTCATCCAAAAACCTTGTTCCTCAGGATGAGGACTCCTGGGCTAAAGTAGGATCACACTTGCTTCAACACAAACTGATCCCCTTCCTATTCCAGACTAGATTTGTGCAGCACGGTGCATGTACTGGACCCCATCAAAACTTTCAATTAAATTTAAAAGATGCCAATATATGCTGGGCGTGCGACACGTCTGACAGCGATGACGAGCATACGTTCTTCTCTTGCCCATGCCTGCTGGCGTACTAGGACAATGTGTCTTTACAGCTACAAAATATTTTCAAAATGACTATTACGCTATCCTTCCCGAAGCTCTTGCAAGGACCTTAACTGGCAGACCACCCGATTGATCTCCCTGATAGGGACCTAATCCTCCTTGGCCTTCCACTCACCATTGCTATTAAACTAATATTGATCAATTGGAAACCTAGTAACAATGAATCTTACCACACTTGGAGGGCCTGGGTGAGCTATCAAAGGGGCACATATATAACCTAATCTAAAAACAAAGGTTGCCCAATAACCTCCCAGCGCATCTGGAATAAGCTTGATCGCTTTATCCGCCCCATGCTGCTCTAGAGAGAAATCCGCTAACTCTCCCCCTGGCTACAAGGTCTATCATCGTCTATCATTGCCAGCATTACTTACGTTTTCCACACCTCTCATGTAGTATCACATGGCACCCCCTCTTGACCCCCTCCTTCCCTGGACAAAATACCGGTCAAACTCGTAGAATGTGTACATCTTGTCCTCTAATTAGCTCCTGCAGCTTGAAGAAGCACTCTATACAGGTGAAACAACATCTTCATCTCTGCAATAAAGTGGGTTTTCACTTACCTGCCTCTCAAGTGCTCCTTCAAGCTGCATCAGCGATTTGGAGGACAATGTGAACACGGCGGCTTCGGCCGTGGAAGAAGCACTACCTAACAGAAGGCAAGAGCCAATGGAATAGGGGCAGTGAAAGCAGGAATTGTCTTGCTTTGACCAGCACAGCTGGGGCATTACACTAATGAAGGTGCTTTCTTCATCCAGGGCGCACTGGAGTGCCTGAAATACAGAGGACTGGCACAGAACACCTGCACCCTTTTTAATCAGTTGGTGAGTCGCAGTACCCACGGTGGGTGGTAATTACAGCGGATGGCAACTACAAGTCCCAACATACCTTGCAGCTACTTACGCTTGAATAAGATTTGGTCACTACTAAAGTGCAACGAATCATGGGAAACCATTGAGGACTGTAAATCCCGTTTTCCATCAACTAGCTAAAGAAGAAGGAGCGCACAGCCCCGAAATGCGTAGGCAGACGAAAAAATAACCGGTGAAAAGACATCTTAATCTCTACAATAAAGTGGGGTTTCACTTACCTGCTTGTCGAGTGCTTCTTCAAGCTGCAGGAGCGTTTGGAGGACAATGTGTACATCTTGTGTATTTGCTAGTTTACTTACACTAAGACTCATATCTCTCCCACAACTCAAGACGCCAAACCAACGTTATACTCTACGGTTCTGTTCTACAGCAATCAACTTTATATATATTCTGCTGATAATGATCATAAGTACCACATTGATGTACACTTTATCTAATTGTTGAATGTTTAATTTAATCTCTTCATCTCCCTTCTTGATTTCTTCTGTACTGTTGCCAAAACCAATAAGAACACTTTGAACTTAAAATAAATATCTAGCAATAAAAGCTACAGTTTGCAGTTCAGTGTGCATATATTTTATTTCCATACTATGCACTACTAGACTTAACGACCAAGTTACCATTACATTACAGCAATGGGGGGAATAGGCTCCTTATTCATCCAATTCCACACAATTTACTTTACAAAGCAAACAAATATTGACCAAATGACGAGAAGAAATGGCTGTATGAATGTTTGCGCAGGCTTTATTTTGGATCTCTTTGGTGACTGTCACCCGATAGTGTGACATTTTGACTGTTTTGGGTCCTTCACCACTCCCCTCCGGTTTTCAGGCATAATCCAGGTAAGCATTTATGCATGTATTTCTGTTTCCAAGTATACAATGGCAATTCCACTGGCTTCACTGGTTTATAAAGTGTGTGCAAAGGCACTTTTGAAATATTTTTTTCATTCTACAGAGGCTGCTCCTCAGTTAACGCGGAGGAGCGTTGCCCCAATAAAAAATTGCTCCCAGAGAAGGTCTGGAGTCACCATGAGGGGTGGCAATCTCAGCTTTCTGATTGTCTAAGACAGCTGGGTAGAGCCAGGATACCGTTCCTGTGTCCTTGGAATCGGCGAGAGAGGCCGCTGCCGCTCCTTCCAATCCTGACACTGGCCTCATGCTGCCTGAAAGCAGAGCCAGGATTGGTTACTGCAGTTTCCTGGTGTCTGCCTGCCTGGAGAAGACAGAGTGAGGAGGAGGACGTCGAGCCAGGAAGGTAAGTGAGATTATTTTTTGTTTGATTATTGTTAAACATATTGGAGCCTCATTTAAGAGGCCGTGCGTCACTTTTACGCCGCTGGTGCGTCACTTTTTGTGACGCACCAGCAGCGTAAAAAATCTGCTTTGTTGCACCATATTTACAAAGTGACGCATCTAGGTAGATGCGTCACTTTGTAAACCCCTGCGCCACATTATACCTGCGCCAGGTATAATGTATGAAAGGGGGGCGTATTGACGCAAGGAAGGGTCGTAGAAGTGACGCAGTGAAATCTATGAGATTTCACTGCGTCACTTTTAGGACGCCGTTGCGTCAAAATCTTGCGCCTGCCTCACAGCAGGCGTAAGACTGACGCAGGCCCTTTCACATGGGGCTTGCCCCATGTGAAAGGACGCATTGCTGGAGTTGCGTCACTTTTGCGACACACTCCAGCAATGCGTCACTTTTGCACCATTCAGAGACGTATCTGTAACTCCTTGCGACATGATGCGTCATACATAAATTATGACGCATCAGGAATGTCGCAAGGATTGCGCACTGAGAAGTGACGCATCGCTGCTTTCACGCAGTGATGCATAATTTCTCATAAATGAGGCCCATATATTTTTTACTTGTATTCCCCCCTCCAGCCCTACCACCCTCCTTACATGCCAGTCGCCACTACTCTGCAGAAAAATATTGTCTCACGTTGAGAAACTCAATTTGCACTCAACCGCAACAATTTTGAGGGAGAACTGTTTCGTTTATTTACGCTGGAAAGATCTTTGTGCAATATAAATACACTCATTCATACGTAAATACATGCAAATGAAATAGAAGGGAGCCAAACGGCATAAACCTTGCATTCTGTCAATAGAAGAAAAAAGCAACACCAGGCCCAGGAAAGGGAAATGTTATTTGAAAAAAGACACACTGCAGAGTCCCCATATATATTGGGGTGGAATTTAACACCTGACCCAATGCACAAAGCTTTTAAAACATGACGATTCTAAAACGAATTGTAGGCAAGTATGTTACTACTGACCGCGAGAAGTTAAAGATTGCGCATGATAGCTTTTAAAAAAAACACCACATCACAGAGGCATAATTATACCTTGATTCTAGAAGCTGACACGTTTTTGCTGGGGTTCTGAGGCTGGTATCCGACGAGTCAGGCTGAAGCAGTCTTATATAGAGATGCAGTGTGTATGAGCCCAGAGTGCCTTTTCTTTTAAAAGGGATGTAAGGCGACTAGATATTCATCAGGGATATGTATCTCCAACAATCCTTAGTTAAGAATGGCAAATACACTAATGAAAATATTGGCTCACATATACTCTCAGGATTTAGAGTTCCTACTATGAGATGTTTCTTATTCCCTTTGGACAAAGCAAGCATGTAGCATGGACGTGCAGCCTCTTTCTTACACCCTAATGGTTGATGTGTATATTGTGAACAATAACTTCAAACAAAATAATTCAGTCACCAATACTTTCAAGGCTATGGGTACTCCCTGGTAGTCAGAGTTCCCAAAATTAACTTTGACTTTCTCGGGGCAGCCCCAAGTGCAACAGCCAGACTCACTAGTCAAGAATTGTTTTTTATTTTTTGTCAAACATATGTTTATTCAATATGACTTTCAAGTGACATACGACATGTTGAAAACATACAGAACTTCATATGAGCCTTAACATCTAATGAAGATTCAACTTCTCTTTTTAGGAAGTCCCAATGCCTCCCTCACTCAATTCAAATCAATATCTGTTTTCGTACATCAAGTCTTTAGGCTACTAATACAAATAAGTTTAGTTTTGTAAACAAACCTCAACACTCCCCCTCAACCCCCCCCCCTTCCACTGGTGGTGGTGATTCTTTGAAATATGCTGTTGAAAAATTAGGCAAGTGGCGGATAGAAGAGTAGAGCCCTCTTCTGGCTCAACTAGTACTCCGTATTGGCCGGGACAATCTCATGTGCGTAGGAGCATTGTCGGGCCCGTACCCTGGCTAACCTAGAACTGGAAGAGGTGCATGGCTTGTAAAGAAGGTGGGCACACTGCCAAGGGGAGTCCGCGTGAGAGAAAGGAGACCAGTGGGCCCTATTTATATTAAAAAAATGTATATTAATCTCTGAAAATCTCTGCTTATCTTTCCATAGTGAGAATTCTCCACAGGAACATGGCTGGTGCCTCTATCTTTTTCCAAGCTGCCGCGATTGTAGAAATGGCTGCCCCAAGAAAGGCCAACATTATTGCCTTATCTGCTTTTGTCTGATGTTCTAGGTCTGGATCCCTGGTGCCCAGGAGCACTAACTCAATGGATGTTTTTATAGGGTAGCCCAACATGTCTTTAATGTGTGTTAGGATCCCCTCCCAGAAGGTTCGGATAGTAGGGCAGTACCACAACATGTGGCAGAAATCCCTGAGAAAACCACAACCCTGCAAAAAGAGATCGGGGGTTTCTGGAAATGTCTTTTTGAGTTTAGTGGGATAGAGGTGCCAATCAAAAAGGGGTCTTGTAATAGGCCTCTCTCAAGGCAACTGAGTGGTTGTTCTTGGTGATATCTGACCATGAGTGTTTCCACTCCTCTACTGTAATATCCCTTCCAACCACCAGCTCCCAAAAAGACATGTAGCCCACCCAAGGAGCATGTACTGTCGAAAGCAGCAAGGCATAGAGTGAGGAAATTGCACCTTTCATATTGCCCACAATCTGTACCAGCTGTTCTACCGGGGTAAGCTCTCTGGTGGCGGCTTCTCCTATCTGCGGCTGGGGTACCCAATGTTTGAGTTGGAGATATTGGAATTGGTCGCTGCTGGGAACAAGGAACTCTCTCTGGCAGCTCCCAAATGTGCGTATGTCAAAATTGTGAAACAGGTCCGAGACCATCAGGCAGCCCCCCTCCCACCAAGCATCAAATGGGCCCTCTCGTAGTACTGGGGGAAAGTCAGGGTTGAAGTGTGTAGGGGATTCCAGTGAAGGGATGGAATTTTAGCCCGATCCCTCGTGACTTCTTTCCAAACCTTAATTGTGGTGCGGGTTGGGGTTCTAATATACGCATTGGCCAGCATATCTTTTTTCTGCTTCTAAAGCACGTCCTTCCCACTATCGCCCTGTCCATGTGAAGCCAATGTTCGTTGGACTCCCTCATGGAACACTCTACCACCACCGTACGTTTGGCTGCTTTGTTGTACAGGAAGAAGTCTGGTAGCGCCACACCCCCCTCTTTCTTTGGGCATTGTAGAGCATGAAACGGGAAACAAGCCCTTCGGTTCTGCCAAATGAATTTAGTTATAAGAGAGGGAGCTTGGGAAGGAGCTCACGATCCAGGTCGAACGGAAGCGCCTGGGGCAAATAAAGTAATTTTGGGGGTATTGTCATTTTTATGGCATTTATCCATCCAAGCTAAGAGATGAACAGCGGTTTCCAGCGCTTGAGATCTTGTTGGAGTATAGACAGCAGGGGGGGGATAGTTGGCCTTATAGAGATCCTCATCCTCGGGGTGAACTTGATACCTAACTATTGAATGGAGCATTTGGCCCATTGAAAGGGGGCCTGTCCCTCTAGCTGTAGTGCGTCCCTTTCAGGGTTTGTACGATTTAGGATGAGCAATTTCGATAAATTACCTTTGAAGCCTTCTAACGCCTCAGATTTACACAGTTCTGCCTCTAATGCCCTTAATGAAGGGCCTGGGTCTCTGAATTTCAACAGGATGACATCCTCGAATGTTGATGCCTTGTGTTCTATACCTCCAAAGTGTATACATTTGATCTCCTGGTTTGCCCTGATTTGAATTGCCAATGGTTCTATGCTCAGGGCAAATAGAAGAGGGGAAAGTGGGCAGCCCTGTCTTGTACCTCTGCTATGTGCAAATGGGCGTGATGAAGACCCGTTAACCTGAACTCGGGAATGTCGGTGCTTATAGTTAGCCCTGACCATGATTATTATTTTAAAAAATATATATTTTCAATAGAGCAGGACTAAAAACCATAGGAGAATGACATCATGGGATGAATAAATAAGATGGACATAACTGATATCAAATAGCTGGCAGCCAAAATACATTTACATGGAATTGCATACAATAAATAAGAATAAACATCAATTAGAAAACTACTTTATAAAAAAACAGTTCTAAAGGAATCAATAATTAGGAAAGTGAATATATTGCACATTCACCCATACTAAACTATGATCCTGTAGGCTATTAGGCATTTGCTACCTCAGATAATTCCCCAGAAATACAAATACATATCTTCATTAGTGACTATTACACCTTAGTTAGTAAGCTGTAATCTATAAAATGGCTACTTCAGGCTAACATACGAGTATCAAAAAACTATTAAAGTGCATGTGCGGCTAGCAGCAGTTATTTTAGTAAAGTGCAAAAATGTACACTCTGAAGCATAAATCTCTAAAAATATACTTTTACTCTGATATATATTGGACAGAAAAATGTACCCAGATAACGCTAAATCTTACAGCAGCTCCTACACATTTTGCATAGGCCTCCGCAAATCTATAAGTCCTGCACATTTGATTAACCCAATTTTCAATCCTAGGTTGTTTATTAGTCTTCCAATTTTGAAGGACAAGTGATCTAGCGACCATTATAGAAATCACTATAAAATGCTGCTGATATTTAGTTAAACACTTTAACTTCCCCGACAAACCAAACAGCACCAACATACATGATTGAGTGATTGTTATGGACACAATTTGAGAAATCTAAATAAAAATGTCCTTCCAAAATTGCTGTAGACTACTACACTCATAAAATATGTGCACCCACGCCCATCATCCTGTTTATTACATCTAAAACAGTGGTTTTGATTAGTTGGAAACATTTTATGCCAATATTTTGCATTTATTTTCTATTTGTCTCCGTTTCTGACTTTTTTCCCCACAGCTGCTACCCCCGTGCTCCCGCTACCGCCTCCCAGCTGCCCTTCCTCCCCCCACCCTTAATTAATGGCAGCCGCTGCATGGCGCGTTCAGTGGGCGTGCTGCTGGCACGCTAAAGGCAAGCCCGTCAGCACTCGTCCTCGACTAGCGCCAGGGACCCTGGTCCTCCCAACCCCTACTGCTACGACTCTAACACTGTCAATGCTGTAAACCCTGGATGCAACAACAACTGCCAGTTCTTGATGCCAAACAACTCCCAAGGCATGTTCTCCTGCCACCACTGCCGCCACACCTTCTGGAGCCAGACAGCCACCACTAACCCACCGGACGCCAGCACACCCAAACACCTGAGCTGCATCATCCCCAACATACGCTCCCTGCACAGACATGCAGTGGAAATCTGGGACTAGCTCAACACCCTCTCGCCCGACGTAACCTTTCTCACAGAGACCTGGACTAATGCCTCCTTTGCTCCTGACATCGCAACCGCCTTCCCCGACGGATTCAAGATCCTGAGGAAAGACGTCTCTAAACCCACCACTCACAAGCCTACACCATGCCTTCAGCACAGAAACTGGAGCAAGATCACCAAAGACCACCTCACTTCTGCCCTCAGCCACACTCCTCCCCCTACCATGACCCCCACCACGACCAACACCATCTCTGCAGCATAAGACCTCCACCAATCGATCACTGACTGTGCAAACACACTTGCCCCCCTCCAGAACTCGGACAGATGACACAACTCAAAAGTCACCTGGTTCACCACAGACTTACAAGAATACAAGCTCTTGTGCCGACAACTGGAAAAAGTATGGAGAAATAGGAAAACCATCGAAGCACGCACCGCCTACAGGGCCGCCACAATGGCACACCACCAACTCATCAGATCTACGAAGAAAAACTTAATTCAGGGCAAAATCCTCTCCAACTCCCACAACTCCAAGGAACTCTTCAACATCATACCCCACAGTAAAACCTCCGATGTCCACCCCTCCCAGGACCTCTGCAACAAACTCAGCTCCTTCTTCCACCACAAGATCAGGAATATTTACAACAACTTTGGGGACCAAGACCAAGGCACTGACCCAACACCATCCCCCAGATATGTCACCCAGCCAACCCATGGGATGGCATCTGGTAGGCCCCTGTCCTCGGCAACTCTCCCACACCCATGGACCACGCCGGCAACCTCTGCATCATACTCAACTCCTCTCTCACCATGAACAGACAGATCAACGGCGTATCCTCCTCATGCTTCAACACCCTCTGCATACTCCGCAAGACCTTCAAATGGATGCCCCCAGAACTCAGGAAGACCGACAGGTGCCTCCTTTAACAACAATTTCATACAAAACTGCTGCCTACGCAAATGATACCCTGATCTTTACCGATTCTCCACAACTTGTAATTCCTGCAACCCTATCCTGCATTGATTTACAATGAAATACAATGGTCCAGCACTCCGCTCAAAAAGTTAGCAATAGTCAAGTTTAATAAAAATCTAAATCCATTCAGCAGGTCTTTATGTAAATATTCTTTATTCATATTCTTCTAGTGAATCACACAACCGTAGTCAACGCGTTTCGTCCCTAAGGACTACTTCAGGGCGAAAATAATAGAAGGAGGTTTTTCTAACTGGACTTTCAGCCACTACTGACAATATATCATTCTCTCTTAAGGCAGCCACCTCAATATTTTCCAATATTGTTCTCCCTGGATTTGGGCAATCCAATTCTAGTGAGTGCTCCCAATAATACTTTTTCTAACTGGTCGTCCGGTCTCCACTGGCAATTTATCACTCCCTCCTAAAGCGGCCACCTCAATATTTTCCATTATTGTTCTCCCTGTATTCGGGGAATCCAATTATAAAGCGTGCTCCCAATAAAGCATAAATGGTGTCAGCCTGTCTCACTTAGAGATCCATCTGCGCCCCTCGTGTGGTACTTCCAGAGATCTCTGGAAGTAGCGCACGATGGGTGCAGACGGATCTCGTATCACTAATTGAAACTTGACTATTGCTGACTTTTTGAGTGGAGTGCTGGACCATTGTATTTCATTGTAAATTGAGGGAATTTCCTTTGGAAGTTTAGGGGTATTGAGCTTCAGGTCCCTAGCACCCTGAGATTAGGATAATTTACACCAGACCATTGATAGCTACAGTCATTATCGCCTTATAGTATGTGCTCCTTTTTGTTGTTTATCTTTCCTGCATTGATTGTTTCACCAAATTCTCATGACATTTCCAAAGTAGGGAAAATACTGAAATTCTCCAGCTAAAAATCCACTGCAGTGGATCATCCAACTTCTAATGGAAATCAACTATCAAATACCTAGGAATATGGTTTTGCAAAGACCTCGCCAACTCTGTTTCCTTCACTGAAAATAAAACTCCAAGGAAAGTAAAAGATCTCTTATCAACATGATCACCAAAACATATTTCTTAGTGGGGTAGATTCAAAACCATCAAAATAATGGTCTCATTTTTGGTTAACTTCTTATCAAGTATGTTATGTCATGTTATGTTATGTATAAAATCTTATAAAGCGCACTTTCACCATGCGGTTTCTTGGCGCTGGTAAGCATCAGGAGAACAAAACGGTTTGAGAAACAAAGGGTGAAGACAGCCAAAAGGAAAGGCTAATCATAGGCCTTGCAAAACAAGAGGGTTTTCAAAGAAGATCTAAACTGAGTATAGGAAGATGTGAGCCTGAACTCAGGAGGAAGTGCATTCCAAAATGAAGATGCAAGGAAAGAAAATTGTAGCCCCCCCTGTTTCTTGCGTTTGAAGGAAGGGATATTGAGCAGGGCCAGGCGGGAAGACCTGAGGTTGCGGGAGGGGACATAGCTGCACAAGAGAGAAGAAATAAAAGCAGGGCCGAGGCCAGCCAGCGCCTTGAAGACGATGCATCCAAATTTGAAATAACAGCGCTCGGCCACTGGAAGCCAGTGTAAGGATTTTAGCAAGGGACGGACGTGCTGATGTCTGGGCTGATGAAAGATCACTCGGGCCGCCTGATTCTGGACCCTCTGGAGCCGGTTCAGTTGGTAGGCCGGGATCCCGACATATTGGGAGTTAGCGTAGTCGACTCTGGACATGACCCGGGCCAGGAGGGCCACGGTAAGTGCCTCGGTCGTGAGAAAGTGGGCAATCTTCCGAATAGTTCGAAGATGGAAAAAACTGGAAGACACCACAGAATTAATCTGGGCCTTCATTGACAGATCTTTAGAAATAATCACTCCGAGGCTTTTGGCAGAGTCAACAGGGCAAGGGGGACTGCCGAGGTCAGAGGGCCAGAAATTGGAGTTCCATGGATTGGAGGCCCACCCGATAAGAACCAGCTCGGTCTTACCGGGGTTCAGTTTCAGGTGGTTTGATCCCATACAGTTGCTGATGTGGCGCAGAGTCAACTGAAAATTATCAACTGATTGGTCCGAGGGGTCGATGTTAAAAATAAGCTGGATGTCATCTGCATAATTGAAAGCAGTGACATGGCTTCCTCGCAGGGACCGAATCAGAGGGGTAAGGTAAAGGTTAAAGAGGAAGGGGGAGAGGGAAGAGCCCTGAGGGACGCCACATGATAGCGCAACCTGGTCTGCTGTAAATTGAGAGAGGCGGACGGCCTGGTGACGATTGCTCAATAATGAGCGGACCCATTTGAGGGCTGTCCCCTGGATGCCGGCCTCCCCGACACGGTCGACCAAAATATCATGGTTGACCGTGTCAAAGGCCGCAGATAAATCCAGGAGCACCAGAGCCTGCCTGATGTTAAAGTCCACTCCTCTCCGCAGCTCCTCCATCACCGAGAGAATGACCGACTCGGTGGAATGGGCGGGTCTAAAACCCGCCTGTTGGGGGTCGAGGTACTGCGAGTGCTCGATGAAAGGGCTCTGGACAGAGGTGACGTGAGCCTCTAGGACCTTGCTCAGGTAGGGGAGTAAGGAGATGGGGCGGAAATTACTCATTAGCGAGGGATCAGCTTTAGGCTTTTTCAGGATGGGGACTACTTCAGCGTTTTTAAAGGAATTAGGGACCAGGCCTTCTCTGAGAGAGTTATTGAGAAGGGTCAGAGGGGGGCTGGACAAGCAGAGAACACCTCTCGAAGGACGTGAGGAGGGCAGCAGTCAGTGGGGGAGCCAGAGGCGACCTTATTTAATAAGGCTAAGAGCTCCACCTCAGAAATTGGGGGTATCTGAGTGATGCTTTGAAGATTAGATTTAGCAGATGTGGTAATGGGGGTGGTGGGAACCGGGAGGGGGGTGCAGGAGATACTATTTTTGATTTCTATTATTTTGACAATAAAAAAAAATTCAAGGAATCGCAGAGGGATTGGGTAGGGAGAGGCTTAAGAGTGACCCTGTCTGGGTTAGAAAGTTCAGTGACAATAGAAAATATATCTTTAGCCTTGGAGGCCGAATCTAAGATTTTTTTTGAAAAGTAAAGTGTTTTGGCTTGTAGGATGGCTGATTTGTAATCTTTGAGCAGGGAGGTGAATGTCAGCTTTTTGTCGGCGGCGTAATTGCGCCGCCAACACTGCTCTGCCTGTCTAAGTTTGAGCTTCCGATCTTTGAGCTCCCCGGAAAACCACCTCTGCGCGTCGTGGAGGCGTTTAAGCCTAACTCGCTTAAGAGGAGCCACGATGTCACTGGCGGATTCGAGCCAACACCGCAGGTTGGATGCCTGAGTGTCCAGGGAATCACACCCCATAAGGGGTGGAGAGGCTTTGAGAAGGGAAACAAGTTCTCCAAGGTCAGCCCTATTCCAGTTTCTGGCAAGAAGGTCGCCCTCTAAAGTGCGGTAAACATGGGAAGGAATAGAGAAGGAGAAGGAAATAATAAGGTGGTCTGACCAAGTGCACTGAACAATGCAAGGGGTGGGGATGTCCAGGTTGGACGTCCAGACCTGGTCAAGAGTGTGGCCCTTAATGTGCGTGGCTGAGTTGATATGTTGGGCACAGTTCATGCAAGTCAGAAGATCAGAGAAGGTGGAAGAGCATACAGTTTCTCAGTCATCAGACGGCCAGTATTTGAAATCTCCAAGGATCAAAATTTTGGAGTTGTTGATGACCAGTTGAGATAGTAGGTCACCAAACAAAGAAGGGAAATTGGGCATGGTCTGAGGGGGCCTGTAAACCAAGACGCACTGAAGAGGGGTCACAGGGGAATCCAACCTAATTATAAGACAATCGACTAAGGGAATACAAGTCCCTTCTAGGGCAGAGAATCTAAGGGGATGTTTAATGAAGGCTGCGACCCCCCCGCCTGGCTTACCAGAGGCTCTGTTGGTTTGCAAGACATAGTAGCCGGGCAGAGCCGCAGCTAGTATGTCCGGAGAAGACTCTTCATTAAGCCAGGTTTCACTGATAAAAAGAATATCAGGGTGTTCTGCGTCAAGCAGCGGAAAGATCTCTAGCTGGTACTTGACCAGCGACCGTGTGTTGAGGTAGGTTACTAGGAGTTTGGGGCTAGTAGGTCTAATTTGGTGTGCCAGGGGAGCAGCTACCAAAGGCCGGGCAGCCGGAGTATAAGGGGGCTCTGGCAAGGGTTCTAACTCAGGAAAAGAGTCACGAGGGCAATAAAGTTCCAAGCGAGTGTGATCTAGGGGCGATCATCGTGGGGAGGGGCCACCGGGCCTGCATGCTAAGTAGCTCAGAAGCGGCAAAGGAGGTAGAATGAGCAGCATGACCGGCCCCTAGTCCCGGCCGGTCGCGGACGGGCGCGGACGGGCTGACCTTAGAAGTACCTTCAGCGCGCCTCTGTCGCGCCGCTGCACTCGTCCGCTGTGCTTCCGGCCGGTCATTGCAATTTATGGATGAGCCCCACCCCCAGCTAAACCGCAGGCAGGCAAGCGGCACCGCCAGGATCCAGGCCCTCACTCAAGATGGCGCCTACCCTTCACAACAGGAGGCACATCCAGGGGAGGGGCGGGTATTAGATCACCCGCGCTGCACCCGGAGTAGTCAGGCCAGAGATGAGGTAGGTGCAATGAGTTTTAAAAAGATGTGCAAAGCGCGACAAAATTGATTGTAAAATTCTCACTCGTCTCTCCCCATATTTCTTCCTTAAAATTGATAAGGCGGTTTCACACTTCCTTTGCAAGAATAAAAAGGCCAGAATTAGACTTCAAAAAAATTAGAATGCCAGCAAAAGTCGGCAGTTGAAGAGGCTCCAATTGGATTTCCTACCAAATGGCCTACCTGGCCTACCTGGCCTCACAGGGCTCCTGGTGGTTTAAATCTAATGCACTGAAAAATCCAATTTGGCTTGATGTTGAATCTTCTGCCACCCATATTCACTCATATAGACTCTTACTATAGCACAGGTTCCTTAACCCTGCCCTGCACACTTTTTAAAGTTACCGTTTCCGCCATACTTCCCGTAGATGCGGCACTGACAATTAACACCCAAAAATCGACTCTGATGTCTTGATGACATAAAAAGAAACTAAGCTTTCCTAACTCGTACACCATTGGACCAATATAGGCACACAAAGGGATATCAGACCTCTATGATAACTCTGACCTGCTCTCATTTGCCTCCCTGCAACATAAGCACAACCTCACTAACATGAACTTCTATGACTTTCTTCAACCTCAGGCCAAGATATCCAAGCTGCACCACCTTCTCAGTTCACCCCTACTACAGAAACTCCAACAGATCCCTCTCGTGGTCAAGCAGCCTCAAAATCTATAAAACGCTTATCTCCTCTAAATCCCCACGCCACCAACCCTTAGCACAAAAGTGGATTTTTTACTTTTCATCCAAAAACCTTGTTCCTCAGGATGAGGACTCCTGGGCTAAAGTAGGATCACACTTGCTTCAACACAAACTGATCCCCTTCCTATTCCAGACCAGATTTGTGCAGCACGGTGCATGTACTGGACCCCATCAAAACTTTCAATTAAATTTAAAAGATGCCAATATATGCTGGGCGTGCGACACGTCTGACAGCGATGACGAGCATACGTTCTTCTCTTGCCCATGCCTGGCCTACTAGGACGATGTGTCTTTACAGCGACAAAATATTTTCAAAATGACTATTACGCTATCCTTCCCGAAGCTCTTGCAAGGACCTTAACTGGCAGACCACCCGATTGATCTCCCTGACAGGGACCTTTTCCTCCTTGGCCTTCCACTCACCATTGCTATCAAACTAATATTGATCAATTGGAAATCTAGTAACAATGTATCTTACCACACTTGGAGGGCCTGGGTGAGCTATCAAAGGGGCACACATATAACCTAATCTAAAAACAAAGGTTGCCCAATAACCTCCCAGCTCATCTGGAATAAGCTTGATCGCTTTATCCGCCCCATGCCGCTCTAGAGAGAAATCCGCTAACTCTCCCCCTGGCTACAAGGTCTATCGTCGTCTATCATCACCAGCATTACTTACGTTTTCCACACCTCTCATGTAGTATCACATGGCTCCCCCTCTTGACCCCCTCCTTCCCTAGACAAGATACCGGTCAAACTCGTAGAATGTGTACATCTTGTCCTCCAATTAGCTCCTGCAGCTTGAAGAAGCACTCTATACAGGTGAAACAACATCTTCATCTCTGCAATAAAGTGGGTTTTCACTTACCTGCCTCTCAAGTGCTCCTTCAAGCTGCAGCAGCGATTTGGAGGACAATGTGAACACGGCGGCTTCGGGCGTGGAAGAAGCACTACCTAACAGAAGGCAAGAGCCGATGGAATAGGGGCAGTGAAAGCAGGAATTGTCTTGCTTTGACCAGCACAGCAGGGGCATTACACTAATGAAGGTGCCTTCTTCATCCAGGGCACACTGGAGTGCCTGAAATACAGAGGACTGGCACAGAACCCCTGCACCCTGCACGGTGGGTGGTAATTACAGCGGATGGCAACTACAAGTCCCAACATACCTTGCAGCTACTTACGCTTGAATTAGATTTGGTCACTACTAAAGTGCAACGAATCATGGGAAACCATCGAGGACTGTAAATCCCGTTTTCCATCAACTAGCCCAAGAAGAAGGAGCGCACAGCCCCGAAATGCGTAGGCAGAAGGAAAAATAACCGGTGAAAAGACATCTTAATCTCTACAATAAAGTGGGGTTTCACTTACCTGCCTGTCGAGTGCTTCTTCAAGCTGCAGGAGCGTTTGGAGGACAATGTGTACATCTTGTATATTTGCTAGTTTACTTACACTAAGACTCATATCTCTCCCACAACTCAAGACGCCAAACCAACGTTATACTCTACGGTTCTGTTCTACAGCTATCAACTTTATATATATTCTGCTGGTAATGATCATAAGTACCACATTGATGTACACTTTATCTAATTGTTGAATGTTTAATTTAATCTCTTCATCTCCCTTCTTGATTTCTTCTGTACTGTTGCCAAAACCAATAAGAACACTTTGAACTTAAAATAAATATCTAGCAATAAAAGCTACAGTTTGCAGTTCAGTGTACATATATTTTATTTCCATACTATGCACTACTAGACTTAACGACCAAGTTACCATTACATTACAGCAATGTGGGGAATAGGCTCCTTATTCATCCAATTCCACACAATTTATTTTACAAAGCAAACAAATATTGACCAAATGACGAGAAGAAATGGCTTTAAGAATGTTTGTGCAGGCTTTATTTTGGATCTCTTTGCTGACTGTCACCCGATAGTGTGACATTTTGACTGTTTTGGGTCCTTCACCACTCCCCTCCGGTTTTCAGGCATAATCCAGGTAAGCATTTATGCATGTATTTCTGTTTCCAAGTATACAATGGCAATTCCACTGGCTTCACTGGTTTATAAAGTGTGTGCAAAGGCACTTTTAAATATTTTTTTCATTCTACAGAGGCTGCTCCTCGGTTAACACGGAGGAGCGTCGCCCCAACAAAAAATTGCTCCCAGAGAAGTTCTGGAGTCACCATGAGGGGTGGCAATCTCAGCTTTCTGATTGTCTAAGACAGCTGGGTTAGAGCCAGGATACGGTTCCTGTGTCCTTGGAATCGGCGAGAGAGGCCGCCGCCGCTCCTTCCAATCCTGACACTGTCCTCATGCTGCCTGAAAGCAGAGCCAGGATTGGTTACTGCAGTTTCCTGGTGCCTGCCTGCCTGGAGAAGACAGAGTGAGGAGGAGGACGTCGAGCCAGGAAGGTAAGTGAGATTATTTTTTGTTTGATTATTGTTAAACATATAGGGCCTCATTTATGAGGCCGCGCGTCACTTTTACGCCGCTGGTGCGTCACTTTTTGTGACGCACCAGCAGCGTAAAAAATCTGCTTTGTTGCACCATATTTACAAAGTGACGCATCTAGGTAGATACGTCACTTTGTAAATCCCTGCGCCACATTATACCTGCGCCAGGTATAATGTATGCAAGGGGGGCGTATTGACGCAAGGAAGGGTCGTAGAAGTGACGCAGTGAAATTTATGAGATTTCACTGCGTCACTTTTAGGACGCCGTTGCGTCAAAATCTTGCGCCTGCCTCACAGCAGGCGTTAGACTGACGCAGGCCCTTTCACATGGGGCTTGCCCCATGTGAAAGGACGCATTGCTGGAGTTGCGTCACTTTTGTGACACACTCCAGCAATGCGTCACTTTTGCACCATACATAGACGTATCTGTAACTCCTTGCGACATGATGCGTCATACATTAAATATGACGCATCAGGAATGTCGCAAGGATTGCGCACTGAGAAGTGACGGATCGCTGCTTTCACGCAGCGATGCATCATTTCTCATAAATGAGGCCCATATATTTTTTACTTGTATTCCCCCCTCCAGCCCTACCACCCTCCTTACATGCCAGTCGCCACTACTCTGCAGAGAAATATTGTCTCACGTGGAGAAACTCAATTTGCACTCAACCGCAACAATTTTGAGGGAGAACTGTTTTGTTTATTTACGCTGGAAAGATCTTTGTGCAATATAAATACACTCATTCATACATAAATACATGCAAATGAAATAGAAGGGAGCCAAACAGCATAAACCTTGCATTCTGTCAATAGAAGCAAAAAGCAACACCAGGCCCAGGAAAGGGAAATGTTATTTGAAAAAAGACACACTGCAGAGTCCCCATATATATTGGGGTGGAATTTAACACCTGACTCAATGCACAAAGCTTTTAAAACATGACGATTCTAAAACGAATTGTAGGCAAGTATGTTACTACTGACCGCGAGCAGTTAAAGATTGCACATGATAGCTTTTAAAAAAACACCACATCACAGAGGCATAATTGTACCTTGATTCTAGAAGCTGACACGTTTTTGCTGGGGCTCTGAGGCTGGTATCCGACGAGTCAGGCTGAAGCAGTCTTATATAGAGATGCAGTGTGTATGAGCCCAGAGTGCCTTCTCTTTTAAAAGGGATGTAAGGCAACTAGATATTCATCAGGGATATGTATCTCCAACAATCCTTAGTTAAGAATGGCAAATACACTAATGAAAATATTGGCTCACATATACTCTCAGGATTTAGAGTTCCTACTATGAGATGTTTCTTATTCCCTTTGGACAACGCAAGCATGTAGCATGGACGTGCAGCCTCCTTCTTACACCCTAATGGTTGATGTGTATATTGTGAACAATAACTTCAAACAAATAATTCAGTCACCAATACTTTCAAGGCTATGGGTACTCCCTAGTAGTCAGAGTTCCCAAAATTAACTTTGACTTTCTCGGGGCAGCCCCAAGTGCAACAGCCAGACTCACTAGTCAAGAATTGTTTTTTATTTTTTGTCAAACATATGTTCATTCAATATGACTTTCAAGTGACATACGACATGTTGAAAACATACAGAACTTCATATGAGCATTAACATCTAATGAAGATTCAACTTCTCTTTTTAAGAAGTCCCAATGCCTCCCTCACTCAATTCAAATCAATATCTGTTTTGGTACATCAAGTCTTTAGGCTACTAATACAAATAACTTTAGTTTTGTAAACAAACCTCAACACGCCCCCCCCCTTCCCCTGGTGGTGGTGATTCTTTGAAATATGCTGTTGAAAAATTAGGCAAGTGGCGGATAGAAGGGTAGAGCCCTCCTCTGGCTAAACTAGTACTCCGTATTGGCCGGGACAATCTCATGTGCCTAGGAGCATTGTACCCTGGCTAACCTAGAACTGGAAGAGGTGCATGGCTTGTACAGAAGGTGGGCACACTGCCAAGGGTAGTCCGTGTGAGAGAAAGGAGACCAGTGGGCCCTATTTATATTAAAAAAATGTATATTCATCTCTGAAAATCTCTGCTAATCTTTCCATAGTGAGAATTCGCCACAGGAACATGGCTGGTGCCTCTATCTTTTTCCAAGCTGCCGCGATTGTAGCCATGGCTGCCCCAAGAAAGGCCAACATTATTGCCTTATCTGCCTTTGTCTGATGTTCTAGGTCTGGAACCCTGGTGCCCAGGAGCACTCCCTCAATGGATGTTTTTATAGGGAAGCCCAACATGTCTTTAATGCGTGTTAGGATCCCCTCCCAGAAGGTTCGGATAGTAGGGCAGTACCACAACATGTGGCAGAAATCCCCGAGAAAACCACAACCCCTCAAAAAGAGATCGGGGGATTCTGGAAATGTCTTTTTGAGTTTAGTGGGATAGAGGTGCCAATCAAAACGGGTCTTGTATTAGGCCTCTCTCAAGGCAACTGAGTGGTTGTTCTTGGTGAAAACTGACCATAAGTGTTTCCACTCCTCTTCTGTAATATCCCTTCCAACCACCAGCTCCCAAAAAGACATGTAGCCCACCCAAGGAGCATGTACTGTCGAAAGCAGCAAGGCATAGAGTGAGGAAATTGCACCTTTCATATTGCCCACAATCTGTACCAGCTGTTCTACCGGGGTAAGCTCTCTGGTGGCGGCTTCTCCTATCTGCGGCTGGGGTACCCAATGTTTGAGTTGGAGATATTGGAATTGGTCGCTGCTGGGAACATGGAACTCTCTCTGGCAGCTCTCAAATGTGCGTATGTCAAAATTGTGAAACAGGTCCGAGACCATCAGGCAGCCCCCCTCCCACCAAGCATCAAAATACCCTCTCGTAGTACTGGGGGAAAGTCAGGGTTGAAGTGTGTAGGGGATTCCCGTGAAGGGATGGCATTTTAGCCCGATCCCTCGTGACTTCTTCCCAAACCTTAAGTGTGGTGCGTGTTGGGGATCTAATATATGCATTTAGCCAGCCTATCTTTTTTCTGCTTCTAAAGCATGTCCTTCCCACTATCGCCCTGTCCATGTGAAGCCAATGATCGTTGGACTCCCTCATGGAACACTCTACCACCACCCTACGTTGGGCTGCTTTGTTGTACAGGAAGAAGTCTGGTAGCGCCACACCCCCCTCTTTCATTGGGCATTGTAGAGCATGAAACGGGAAACAAGCCCTTCCGTTCTGCCAAATGAATTTAGTTATAAGAGAGGGAGCTTGGGAAGGAGCCAGGATCAAGGTCGAACGGAAGCACCTGGAGCAAATAAAGTAATTTTGGGGGCATTGTCATTTTTATGGCATTTATCCATCCAAGCTAAGAGATGAACAGCGGTTTCCAGCGCTTGAGATCTTGTTGGAGTATAGACAGCAGGGGGGATAGTTGGCCTTATAGAGATCCTCATCCTCGGGGTGAACTTGATACCTAACTATTGAATGGAGCATTTGGCCCAATGATAGAGGGCCTGTCCCTACAGCTGTAGGGCGTCCCTTTCAGGGTTTGTACGATTTAGGATGAGCAATTTCGATAAATTAACTTTGAAGCCTTCTAACGCCTCAGATTTACACAGTTCTGCCTCTAATGCCCTTAATGAAGTGCCTGGGTCTGTGAATGTCATCAGGATGACATCTTCGAAGGTTGATGGTTTGTGTTCTATACCTCCAAAGTGTATACATTTGATCTCCTGGTTTGCCCTGATTTGAATTGCCAATGGTTCTATGCTCAGGGCAAATAGAAGAGGGGAAAGTGGGCAGCCCTGTCTTGTACCTCTGCTATGTGCAAATGGGCGTGATGATGACCCGTTAACCTGAACTCGGGAACGTCGGTGCTTATAGTTAGCCCTGACCATGATTATTATTTTTAAAAAGATATATTTTCAATAGAGCAGGACTAAAAACCATAGGAGAATGACATCATGGGATGAATAAATAAGATGGACATAACTGATATCAAATAGCTGGCAGCCAAAACACATTTACATGGAATTGCATACAATAAATAAGAATAAACATCATTTAGAAAACTACTTTATAAAAAAACAGTTCTAAAGGAATCAATAATTAGGAAAGTGAATATATTGCACATTAACCCATACTAAACCATGATCCTGTAGACTATTAGGCATTTGCTACCTCAGATAATTCCCCAGAAATACAAATACATATCTTCATTAGTGACTATTACACCTTAGTTAGTAAGCTGTAATCTATAAAATGGCTACTTCAGGCTAACATACGAGAATCAAAAAACTATTAAAGTGCATGTGCGGCTAGCAGCAGTTATTTTAGTAAAGTGCAAAAATGTACTCTCTGAAGCATAAATCTCTAAAAATATACTTTTACTCAGATATATAATGGACAGAAAAATGTGCCCAAATAACGCTAAATCTTACAGCAGCTCCGAACATTTTGCATAGGCCTCCGCAAATCTATAAGTCCTGCACATTTGATTAACCCAATTTTCAATCCTAGGTTGCTTATTAGTCTTCCAATTTTGAAGGACAAGTGATCTAGCGACCGTTATAGAAATTACTATAAAATGCTGCTGATATTTAGTTAAACACTTTACCTTCCCCGACAAACCAAACAGCACCAACATACATAATTGAGTGATTGTTAAGGACACAATTTGAGAAATCTAAATAAAAATGTCCTTCCAAAATTGCTGTAGACTACTACACTCATAAAATATGTGCACCCACGCCCGTCATCCTGTTTATTACATCTAAAACAGTGGTTTTGATTAGTTGGAAACATTTTTTACCAATATTTTGCATTTATTTTCTATTTGTCTCCGTTTCTGACTTTTTTCCCACAGCTGCTACCCCCGTGCTCCCGCTACCGCTTCCCAGCTGCCATTCCTCCCCCCCACCCTTACTTAATGGCAGCCGCTGCATGTCGTGTTCAGTGGGCGTGCTGCTGGCACGCTAAAGGCAAGCCCGTCAGCACTCGTCCTCGACTAGCGCCAGGGACCCTGGTCCTCCCAACCCCTACTGCTACTACTCTAACAATGTCCATGCTGCCAGTTCTTGATGCCAAACAACTCCCAAGGCATGTTCTCCTGCCACCACTGCCGCCACACCTTCTGGACCCAGACAGCCACCACTAACCCACCGGACGCCAGCACATCCAAACACCTGAACTGCATCATCCCCAAAGTACGCTCCCTGCACAGACATGCAGTGGAAATCTGGGACTAGCTCAACACCCTCTTGCCCGACGTAACCTTTCTCACAGACACCTGGACTAATGCCTCCTTTGCTCCTGACATCGCAACCGCCTTCCCCGACGAATACAAGATCCTGAGGAAAGACTTCTCTAAACCCACCACTCACAAGCCTACACCACGCCTTCAGCACAGAAACTGGAGCAAGATCACCAAAGACCACCTCACTTCTGCCCTCAGCCACACTCCTCCCCCTACCATGACCCCCACCACGACAAACACCATCTCTGCAGCATAAGACCTCCACCAATCCATCACTGACTGTGCAAACACACTTGCCCCCCTCCAGAACTCGGACAGATACCACAACTCAAAAGTCACCTGGTTCACCACAGACTTACAAGAATACAAGCTCTTGTGCAGACAACTGGAAAAAGTATGGAGAAATAGGAAAACCATGGAAGCACGCAATGCCTCCAGGGCCGCCATGATGGCACACCACCAACTCATCAGATCTACGAAGAAAAACTTAATTCAGGGCAAAATCCTCTCCAACTCCCACAACTCCAAGGAACTCTTCAACATTATACCCCACAGTGAAACCTCTGATGTCCACCCCCCCAGGACCTCTGCAACAAACTCAGCTCCTTCTTCCACCACAAGATCAGGAATCTTTACAACAACTTTGAGGACCAAGACCAAGGCACTGACCCAACACCATCCCCCAGATACGTCACCCAGCCAACCCATGGGATGGCATCTAGTAGGCCCCTGTCCTCGGTAACCCTCCCACACCCATGGACCACGCCGGAAACCTCTGCATCATACTCAACTCCTCTCTCACCATGAACAGACAGATCAATGGCGTATCCTCCTCATGCTTCAACCCCCTCTGCATACTCCGCAAGACCTTCAAATGGATGCCCCCAGAACTCAGGAAGACCGACAGGTGCCTCCTTTAACAACAATTTCATACAAAACTGCTGCCTACGCAAATGATACCCTGATCTTTACCGATTCTCCACAACTTGTAATTCCTGCAACCCTATCCTGCATTGATTTACAATGAAATACAATGGTCCAGCACTCCAAGCACCGGGAAACCCACTGCGGGTAGCTGTGCTCTATACAAGTACAAACACATTTACATTTACTCCACTCAAAAAGTTAGTAATAGTCAAGTTTAAGAAAAATCTAAATCCATTCAGCAGGTCTTTATGTAAATATTCTTTATTCATATTCTTCTAGTGAATCACACGACCGTAGCCAATGCGTTTCGTCCCTAAGGACTACTTCAGGGCGAAAATAATAGAAGGAGGTTTTTCTAACTGGTCTTTCAGCCACTACTGACAATATATCATTCTCTCTTAAGGCAGCCACCTCAATATTTTCCAATATTGTTCTCCCAGGATTTGGGCAATCCAATTCTAGTGAGTGCTCCCAATAATACTTTTTCTAACTGGTCGTCCGGTCTCCACTGGCAATTTATCACTCCCTCCTAAAGCGGCCACCTCAATATTTTCCATTATTGTTCTCCCTGTATTCAGGGAATCTAATTATAAAGCGTGCTCCCAATCAAGCATAAATGGTGTTAGCCTGTCTCACTTAGAGATCCATCTGCGCCCGTCGTGTGGTACTTCCAGAGATCTCTGGAAGTAGCGCACGATGGGTGCAGACGGATCTCGTATCACTAATTGAAACTTGACTATTGCTGACTTTTTGAGTGGAGTGCTGGACCATTGTATTTCATTGTAAATTGTGGGAATTACCCTTGGAAGTTTAGGGGTATTGAGTTTCAGGTCCCTAGCACCCTGAGATTAGGATAATTTACACCAGACCATTGATAGCTGCAGTCAATATCGCCTTATACTCTGTGCTTCTTTTTGTTGTTTATCTATCCTGCATTGATTGTTTCACCAAATTCTCATGACATTTCCAAAGTAGGGAAAATACTGAAATTCTCCAGCTAAATATCCACTGCAGTGGATCATCCAACTTCTAATGGAAATCAACTATCAAATACCTAGGAATATGGTTTTGCAAAGACCTCGCCAACTCTGTTTCCTTCAATGAAAATAAAACTCCAAGGAAAGTAAAAGATCTCTTATCAACATGATAACCAAAACATATTTCTTAGTGGGGTGGATTCAAAACCATCAAAATAATGGTCTCATATTTGGTTAACTTCTTATCAAGTATGTTATGTTACGTTATGTTATGTATAAAATCTTATAAAGCGCACTTTCACCATGCGGTTTCTTGGCGCTGGTAAGCATCAGGAGAACAAAACGGTTTGAGAAACAAAGGGTGAAGACAGCCAAAAGGAAAGGCTAATCATAGGCCTTGCGAAACAAGAGGGTTTTCAAAGAAGATAAAGAAGATCTAAACTGAGTATAGGAAGATGTGAGCCTGAACTCAGGAGGAAGTGCATTCCGAAATGAAGATGCAAGGAAATTAAATTGTAGCCCCCCCATGTTTCTTACGTTTGAAGGTAGGGATATTAAGCAGGGCCAGGCGGGAAGACCTGAGGTTGCGGGAGGGGACTTAGCTGCACAAGAGAGAAGAAATAAAAGCAGGGCCGAGGCCAGCCAGCGCCTTGAAGACGATGCAGCCCAATTTGAAATAACAGCGCTCGACCACTGGAAGCCAGTGTAAGGATTTTAGCAAGGGACGGACGTGCTGATGTCTGGGTTGGTGAAAGATCAGTCGGGCCGCCTGGTTCTGGACCCTCTGGAGCCAGAATTAATCTGCGCCTTCATTGACAGATCTCTAGAAATAATCACTCCGAGGCTTTTGGCAGAGTCAACAGGGCAAGGGGGACTGCCGAGGTTAGAGGGCCAGAAATTGCAGTTCCATGGATTGGAGGCCCCCCCGATAAGAACCAGCTCAGTCTTTTTGGGGTTCAGTTTCAGGTGGTTTGCTCCCATCCAGTCGCTGATGTGGCACAGAGTCGACTGAAAATATTCAACTGATTGGTCCGAGGGGTCGATGTTAAAAATAAGCTGGATGTCATCTGCATAAATGAAAGCAGTGACATGGCTTCCTCGCAGGGACCGAATCAGAGGGGTAAGGTAAAGTTCAAAGAGGAGGGGGAGAGGGAAGAGCCCTGAGGGAAGCCACAAGATAGCCCAACCTGGTCCGCGATAAATTGAGAGAGGCGGACGGCCTGGTGACGATTGCTCAAAAATGAGTGGACCCAGTTGAGGGCTGTCCCTTGGATGCCGGCCTCCCCGACACGGCCGACCAAAATATCATGGTCGACAGTGTCAAAGGCCGCCGATAAATCCAGGAGCACCAGAGCCTGCCTGATGTTAAAGTCCGCTCCTCCCCGCAGCTCCTCCATCACCGAGAGAATGACCGACTCGGTGGAATGGGCGGGTCTAAAACCGGCCTGTTGGGGGTCGAGGTACTGCGAGTGCTCGATGAAAGGGCTCAGGACAGACGTGACGTGAGCCTCTGGGACCTTGCTCAGGTAGGGGAGTAAGGAGATGGGGTGGAAATTACTCATTAGCCAGGGATCAGCGTTAGGCTTTTTCAGGATGGGGACTACTTCAGCGTTTTTAAAGGAATTAGGGACCAGGCCTTCTCTGAGAGAGTTATTGAGAAGGGTCAGAGGGGGGCTGGACAAGCAGAGAACACCTCTCGAAGAACGTGAGGAGGGCAGCAGTCAGTGGGGGAGCCAGAGGCGACCTTATTTAATAAGGCTAAGAACTCCACCTCAGAAATTGGGGGTATCTGAGTGATGCTTTGAAGATTAGATTTAGCAGATGTGGTAATGGGGGTGGTGGGAACCGGGAGGTGGGTGCAGGAGATACTATTTTTGAATTTTATTATTTTGACAATAAAAAAAGAAATCAAGGAATCGCAGAGGGATTGGGTAGGGAGAGGCTTAAGAGTGACCCTGTCTGGGTTAGAAAGTTCAGTGACAATAGAAAAGATATCTTTAGCCTTGGAGGTCGAATCTAAGATTTTGTTTGAAAAGTAAAGTGTTTTGGCTTGTAGGATGGCTGATTTGTAATCCTTGAGCAGGGAGGTGAATGTCAGCTTTTTGTCGGCGGCGTAATTGCGCCACCAACACTGCTCTGCCTGTCTAAGTTTGAGCTTCCGATCTTTGAGCTCCCCGAAAACCACCTCTGCGCGTCGTGGAGGCGTTTAAGCCTAACTCGCTTAAGAGGAGCCACGATGTCACTGGGGGATTCGAGCCAACACCGCAGGTTGGATGCCTGAGTGTCCAAGGAATCACTCCCCATAAGGGGAGGAGAAGCTTTGAGAAGGGAAACAAGTTCTCCAAGGTCAGCCCTATTCCAGTTTCTGGCAAGAAGATCGCCCTCTAAAGTGCGGTAAACATGGGAAGGAATAGAGAAGGAGATCAGTGGTCTGACCAAGTGTACGGAACAATGCAAGGCGTGGTGATGTCCAGGTTGGACGTCCAGACCTGGTCAAGAGTGTGGCCCTTAATGTGCGTGGCTGAGTTGATATGTTGGGCACAGTTCATGCAAGTCAGAAGATCAGAGAAGGTGGAAGAGCATACAGTTTCTCTGTCATCATATGGCCAGTATTTGAAATCTTCAAGGATCAAAATTTTGGAGTTGTTGATGACCAGTTGAGATAGTAGGTCACCGAACAAAGAATGGAAATTGGGCATGGTCTGAGGGGGCCTGTAAACCAAGACGCACAGAAGAGGGGCCACAGGGGAATCCAACCTAAATATAAGACAATCGACTAAGGGAATACAACTCCCTTCTAGGGCAGAGAATCTAAGGGGATGTTTAATGAAGGCTGCGACCCCCCCGCCTGGCTTACCAGAGGCTCTGTTGGTTTGCAGGACATAGTAGCCGGGCGGAGCCTGAGGTTCCGTGACGATTTGAACCCGTGTTTTCAATATTGTCGGAAATACATAATATTGGTATCAGCGAACCGCAAATGATCCATTTAGCATATCCTGGTGTTTTCGCTACGCTACGAGCAAGAGTACTCCTGTAACAAACACATTTCTGATCTACCCATGGCATCCATCTTAGATCATGGTGGCCATTTTGTGTTTCTTGCCCTCACATACGCAATAACCTCTGATCACTTCATTTCAATTAAGGACACGTAGCCTTAGCCGGAGATTCACCTCTCTAGTGACACGTGCACCTTAGACCAGAACACGCTGTAGCTGCATGACTCGACAAAGACTGCCTCCTCTGCCCGAGGCCAGTCCTGCTGAACTGGTCCTCATGTCCGTTGGCCTGATCACGATTAGGCGGCCGAAGCAGGTAGCCTTGCCCATTTACAACCCACAAACATCTCTTATGCTGCTTTTCTATCTTCTACACCTGGCTCTGCTCCTTTCCTTCTGGGCTTTTATTAGGGGGAGGTAACGAAATTTACGATGAGGCGGTCCGGGTCCTGAATGAAAAGTTGACATGAGATTATGATGGAAAAGTGGGAACCTCTCATTCGTAATGTTGTATCATCAGATATTGTCGACGATTCCTGTGCAACGCCAAATATTTATTGTTTAGGACACAAAGGTTTGGGAATGTAGTAACATGTGAAGAATTTGCCCGAAGCCCAATTTTCAGTATATAAGGAGCAGCCCTCTTTGTACAAATCGAACAGGCTCCTAGACACTGCCCATGCGTAGTTTCTGTGACTTCTGTGTCCCTGCAGTAATAAACCTTTGGTCTTTGACGCCACCATCGAGAAGCCCGTGTTTCTGTTTATTAGTGCACCAAGACAGGTGGAACTCCGGGGTCTTCGGGTTTTTGTTCCCTGACACCTCTGGACGGAACCAAAAAGTCCAGAACTCCAATTGGCGCCCAACGTGGGGCGACGTCATTCGGTACCAGTCCAAAAGCCTGAAGAGTTCGAGAAGCTTCGTGTGAAGATTCCTGAGGGAGGCGCCCCACTTCATTGATCCCGGCATATCGCAAAAGTGGCCCGACGTTCTCTTCCACGAGGGTTCCCGTTCAGGACGGCTGCAGTGGGCCGTTGCCTTGACCGTCGCCCTGTCTTGGACCCGAGGTGCAGTCCTTAGTACGGCGAAACGAGACGGGTTTCTCCTTGGTGACGTCTTCAGTGCCTCAGTTAAGTATTTAGTGGTTGCTAGCTGGTTACTTCGTGAGGGTTGTTAAAATCCTTTTTGGTTCTTGGTTTGGTTTGGTTTCGTAAGATTGTCACTGGTTGTTCTGGTTACGATAATCTATTTGGTTTGGTTTGGGTATCGATACATCAGTTCGTTTTTGGTAGGCCTAAGTTCTTGGTTCAGGTGCACATATTTGTTTCTTGTTTTGTTCGTTCTGTGTTCCGGATTGCAAAATGGTAAGTCGGAGAAATTGTATGTTGTCTTGTTTTGGTTGCAACAGTGATTCACGATTGGAGGACTCATGTCTGGTTCCTCCGATTGGGACTCCCCTGTATGATCTTTACTGTAAGCATGGTGTGGGTCCTATATCTTATAATGAAGTTTGGGTCCGCTACACGGAAAAGGACGGTGTCCTTAGTTGGCCACTGCATGGTAGTTTTGAACCCGAAATCCTTGATAATTTAGAAGCGAAATTGTTTAGGAAGAAAGCCCGGCCGGCAATGTTTGATTCTTTCCGTTACTGGCGAAAAGAATCTAAACAGAGAGAGATTAAGAGGTTGAAGAAAGAACAGAAAGAGCAAGAAGAGTTGACTTTAGAACAGGCGGCTAAGCAGCTGCAAGTTAACGAGTCTGAGAAAGCCATAGAGGTGGCCATTAGAGAGCATAATTTAGCGATTGACAAGTGCTATCCTGCCTTGCCATCGAAAACAGCTAAGATACTGGAGGACCCCGAAAACGATCCTCTGTGGTCTTATTTGTTACGGTCACCTCCACCGTATGCACAAGGTGCTACGGCTCCACCTGTACCGAATGTTCAATTGCCGGTTGCTGGACAACCTGGTATTCCTGCTCCTGCCCCTCAGAATCAAGCTCCTGAACCCCCTGTGGTCAATGTGAATGTTCCTACGGCACCTCCTCTTCCTGGGTTGCCGTCTTCTTTACCTATACCTATGTCACTTACACCTACTGTTCCACAAGCTATCTTCCTCGATACTCCTACTGTCCCGCTATCTATTCCAACTGCTACTGTGTTCTCTGCATCTGCCAGTATGTTGACTCCGCTCTCTGTTCGTCGAAGAATCACTGATTCTGTCTCTAGCATTCTGTCTCCTCTCTATAAAACTTTAATTAAGACTCCTACTTCTGACTCTGTACAAAGACGTAGTCAGCTTCGAAGTACTGAGGAACGGAGAATATTAGATTCCACGGCTCTCAGATGGATTTCGAAGAGTAGGAGATATAGCACGAGAGATGTACTAGATACATTTATGCAGTGGAATGAACCAACGCAACGTTATGTTTTTGACGAGATGTGCTCTCTTTTACGTGAGGAACTAGAAGAAGATGACTCTGAATCGAATTTAGAAGAATTAATTAAGGTTCAGAAAGAGTTTGCTGCAGGAATGATAGTAGGTCAAAAAATAAAAGAAGCGATGGAACTGATTTTAAGTTACAGAAATGATCCATCACTTCGTTCACCGAGAGATTTAGAGAAAAGTAGTATGAAGCTGAATCGCCAATATCCAATGAGGGAGGTTCCTCCAATTTGGTGCGAAGCTGTGCAAGCTGATGCTATTAATGGTATTCCAGCCGCTCCGGCGCAATTCCAGAGAGTGTGGATACACATTCCGTGGAAGCGAGCTGAAGTGTTAGCAGTAAAGCAGGCCTTGCCAGACCCGCGTAAGAATCCTGCTGGATACTATAAGGAATTAGCACAGACAGTAGAGGCCTGTGTTATGAATCTGGCGGACATCGACATGTTATTTGGGAATGTAGTTCCGCAACCAATTTGGGCTAAAATACGTAAAGAGAATCATCCAGTTGCCCTAGGTGGTGATTGGGCAGCTATCATTGCAGCGGATGGTCAGCAAATAGGTGGTTCCAAACCCGAACCTCTAATTGCTAATCTTCCAGGTAGGATAATCGACTTAATGAAGACTCTGATGCCCGCATTGCGTGTTAATTGGGACAAGTTGTCCGCATGCAGGCAAAAGAAAGACGAAAGTGTTTCCGACTTTTTCACGAGGTTCGAAGAGACTTTTGTAGATCATAGTGGTCAGGATATGAGCACAGAAGGAGGACAGAGACTGTTTGTCGATAAATTCGTACATAATTTGTTACCTGAACTATGCAATAAATTAAAAGATTCCGAGAGTGCGTGGGCTGTTTCTACAACTGCGCAAATACTTGCAACTGCACAGTATTATGAAAATAGGGATAAAGAAGAGAAAGAGAAATCAGGTAAGAAAACGAAAGATTTAAAGACTAAAGTCCTTTTGCAACAGGCGTATCCGCCTCGCATGAATCAGACTAATACACAGCAAGGATCGTATCAAAGAACAGATTATAGTTCACCTAGGCCACAATATCAGTGGAATCAGTGCGCGTATTGTAAGAAAGAAGGTCATTATAAAAATGAGTGTCCAGTCCTAGCGCAAAATAATACAGCAGCAGCTCGGAGAGGTCGTGGTGGTTTTGTGCAAAATTCTAGAGGTCGAGGACGAGGTGCTATGCCTCCACAGACGAATGACCGCCCTTCCAATCACTTTGATCAACGAAATGGACAGTCTGCTCAGCAAAATAGATCTCAACAGTATCATGTTGAAGATTATTGTGAAGTGGATGAGGGATTTCAGCAAAATGGGTACTAGGACAGCCATGGACAGAGAGAGGGAGTAGTATCAGTTCCAGTGGATCAGAGTGGGCCTTATGTCGCAGTAGCAACATCAGGTGTAGTCGAACCGTTTCTGTTGGATACTGGTGCAGCAAAAAGTTCTATCATTCATGCGAAACTCCCTGGCGCACCTTTGTCCGGCTTAACAAATGTTTCTGTAGGTTTTTCAGGCGCCCCTGTTTACAACCCCATATCTGGTCCTTTGTCTATTTCTGTTGGATCGTGTCAATTTAAAGCACCCCTGATTTTGACGACAGGTTGTAATGAAAATCTGCTTGGTTTAGACTTATTAAAACGACTATATGCGACATTGTACTGTTCTCCGGAAGGAGTACAGCTTACATTGGGTAAAAGAATCACCTCTCCGATGTATTTGTCAATGGATGCACTCCCGCCAGAGCTGCGTTCACTCCCTGATACTCTTTGGGCGACTGGTCCTAACGATGTAGGCCTTTTGGAAATACCACCATATGTAGTCACTTTGAAAGCAAATGTAAAATTTCCACGAATTCCTCAATATAAAATATCTAGTGAAGGTGAACGTGCACTTTTATTGATTGTACAAGATTTGATTAAGAAAGGTGTGGTTGAAGAAACTAGAGGAAATGTCTGTAACAGTCCTGTATTACCGATTTTGAAAAGAACTGATCCTACAAAGCCTCCAGTGTATAGGTTTGTCATTGATCTCAGAGAAGTTAATAAGATTGTGGTACCGCAGTTCCCTGTAGTTCCAGATATTACTGCCTTGTTAACATTGATTCCTGCTACAGCCACATGGTTTTCAGTCATCGACTTGAAAAATGCCTTTTTCAGCATTCCGATAGCCGAGGAAAGCAGAGATATTTTCGGCTTCTGTCTAGGAGGTCGAAGCTTCAGATTTAAACGCGCTCCACAAGGCTACTGTGAGAGCCCATCCATTTACAGTCAGGCATTAAAAAGTCAGTTAGATTCTTTTGTACTTCCTCAAGGTTCTGCTCTAGTGCAGTATGTAGACGATCTTCTAGTGGCTGCCGATGACAAGGAAACTTGCAAAGCAGCTACAATTTCCTTATTGCATCATTTGTCCAATTTGAATCACAAGGTATCACCTTCGAAAATGCAATATTGCTGCCAAGAAGTGACCTACCTAGGTCATCTCTTGTCAAAGGAGGGAAGGAAGTTGACCCCAGAGAGAATAAAAGCAATTACACAGATGAGTGTTCCTCGCACGCAGAGAGAAGTACGTGCCTTTTTAGGTGTTACCTCTTACTGTAGGCAGTGGATCCCAAATTTTTCTCTTTTAGCAAAACCGTTGGTAGCTTTGACTGGGAAAAATGTTCCGAGTCCGGTGCCATGGTCTGCTGAATGTCAGGAGAGTTTTTCTGAGTTACGAAAAGCATTGTGTTCAGCTCTGTATTGGGTACACCCGACTACAGCAAGCCATTCACGCTCTATGTTCACGAGAGAGAAGGTTGCGCGTTGAGTGTTCTGACACAGAAATTTGGTGATAAACAACGCCCTTGTGCGTATTTTTCATCAACATTAGATCCGGTAGCTAGAGCGTTGCCTAGTTGTTTGAGAGCTACAGCGGCAGCTGCGGCTTCCATTCGACAATCTGCTGGTTTGGTGATGAACAATATGCTAGTGGTCATGGTTCCTCATGCTGTGGATACACTCATGAACAGAACCAAGACACAACACCTTACCAGTGCGAGATTATCTGGCTACGAGCTGACACTGCTAGCGAGTCATATTCAGATCAAAAGATGCAATGTATTGAATCCAGCAACATTGTTGCCGGCTAATCAAGAGTCGAGTGATTCCGAGCCCCATGATTGCTGTTTTAGAACTGAGGAAGAGACAAAAGGACGAATTGATTTAAAAAACACCCCATTGTCAGATCCAGATGGCACGTTGTATGTTGATGGGTCATGCTTTAAATTGGAAAATGGTGATTTGACTGCTGCCTATGCGGTAACGACTTTGAGTACGATTGTGGAGACTGCAAGAGTGAGTCAGAATTCTGCCCAAGCTGCGGAATTAATAGCTCTAACAAGAGCGTGTGTCTTAGCTAAGGGAAAGAGAGTGAATGTGTTTACAGATAGTCAGTACGCATTTGGCGTGGCCCATAGCTTTGGCCGTTTGTGGAAAGAAAGAGGTTTCATTACGTCCCATGGGACTAAGATTCAACATGGTCAGCTAGTTAACGACTTGTTGGAATCTCTAACCTTACCGACTGCAGTTGCGATTGTGAAATGCAGTGCTCATAAAGCAATCACGGATGATGTTGGTCGTGGGAATGCCTTTGCTGATGAAACCGCTAAACAGACAGCTAGAGATATTATGAGTAGAATGTATGTTGCAACGTCTGCAAGATGGATTTCCGAGTCTGGAATGTGTGAGGATACAGTGGAAAGTGTGAAAGAGATTCAGAAAGAGGCAACTGAGGAGGAAAAACGTGCATGGAAAGAGAGTTCGGGCAAGTTGGATTCGAGTGGGTGTTGGATTGATTTGTCAGAACAACAGCGTTGGATGTTGCCTGATACGTATGTGCTTGCAGTGGTGACAATGGCGCATGGAGTAGCACATATAAGTTCTAAAGGAATCTGTAAGATGTTAGCTCCGGTCTGGAAGAATGATGGGATCAGTAAATGTGCAGAGAGAGTGGTGAAAAATTGTATGGTATGCTTGATGCATAATCCTGGCAAGGGAACCCCAACTCCTGCTGGTCACTTCGCTCCTCCTTCCTGCCCCTTTGAGGTAAATCAGCTAGATTTCATACACATGGATCGTTGTAATAATCTGAAATACGTCCTGGTGGTAGTCTGTGCATTCTCCAGATGGATCGAAGCATATCCACTAAAGGACAATACTGCCCTATCAACTGCCAAAATTCTTCTCAAAGAATATTTCCCTAGGTATGGAATGCCACGGATTGTATGGTCAGATAACGGAAGTGAGTTTATAGGGAAAGTTATGCAGAGTGTGTGTGCCGGTTTGGGCATTAAACAGAAATTTCACAGTGCAAATCATCCCCAGTCTGCTGGTTAAGTTGAGGGTTACAATGGCACCCTCAAACTAAAACTTGCTAAAATACAGGCATCCACGGGTTTATCCTGGCCAGACGCACTACCCTTGGCTTTGTTATCAACGAGGGCGACTGTACATTCTAGAGTAGGGCTTAGTCCTTACGAAATAGTTTTTGGTCGTCCCGCGAATGTTTGGGGAGTGCCTAGGCCGAAAGAATTTTGTTCCCTAGAATATCCAATGTTGATTGATTACCTTTACGACTTGACTGCTAAATTGAGTCTTATTCACCAACAGGTTTTCGATGCATTGCCAAAGCCTCCGGAGAGTCCAGGTCATCAGCTGAAACCCGGCGACCACGTTGTGGTCCGAAATTTCGCGAGGACAAAGAACCTTCAGCCCAAGTTTGTCGGACCCTTCCAGGTGCTGCTTGCAACGAGAACTGCCGTTCGTGTGGCCGGACGTAAGCACTGGATACACGCAACTCATGTCAAACGTGTACCTTTGCCACTTCCTTACGACGACTGGGTGAAGAAGGGAATTGGTGCCTCTGAATGCGAGCAAACACCCAAGTTTATCCCTTTCAGCGATGCCGAATTGGTAACTGACACTCCGAACTCTGACTCTCCTCCTGAAAAGACTCCTTTGAACTGTGAACATTTGTCCTCTGTATCAGAAAGAACTCAGTCATCTGCGAACCTGAACACAGCAACAGGTACTAAGGATACATTATTTTCCGATCAAACGGTTCCTGCAAAACTAAAATACAACTTACGACCTCGTAATATGGACAAATAAAGCAGGAAACTGCCTATTGCGATATTTTGAAATTTTGAACTTTTGCCTTCAGCCAGGAAGTTTGCTATTATTTTATTATTTTTAATAATTGCCTTGCCGTCTGGGTAGCCGTAGGGTCGTGGCTGTGTGCCTAGTTGAATCTGCGGGGGTCTGACACAAGGTCGATCTTTCTGTTGGTTCTGGGAACTCCCAGGGCTGATAGAGGCATTTTCATCTACGTACACATCATCAGTGGTCGCAAGCGGATTGTAGAAGATGGAGCTTCCTGCGCTGCAACGAGAAAATGTGATTTATGTTCGCAGAAACAGACTTTACAGAATTCTTCACAGCAAATGCTTTCTGATACAATGTGCCATTACATTTTTGATTGTTTTGATAACGTTGGTGGGTGGAATCGTCTTTGGTATGAGTTTAATCTTTGTGCTAGTCACTACAGTACCTCCCCTTGATCCTGCTTCCTCTACTGTTTCTTCTATACACTCTTTTCACTCGTTTCCTGAACATGAGCAAGCTCGACGCTCAGAATTTATCAATAACACTTTTGTACAACTCTTGCACCAACACCAACTGGTAGTTAACACTACAGACTGCTGGGTGTGTGGCTTGATACCCCACACTATGGATAAAGGTATTCCCTATCTGGTTTTGCCTTTCAGCTATAATGGATCATTTCAGGCCCTTCAAACCATCTTTGCTTATGCCCTTGAAACCTATCCTCCACGTCCACCACGTTCCACTAAATATAACTCTGCCAACAAAGCTTTAGTCCAGGGAATTATTGACATGATCAAGGACATCAATAATACTCCATCTTACCATAGAGACGAATTACGAGTATATTTGAGTTGGAACTCTTCAGAGTATCGCCTTAGTTTGGGAGAAAGCAAACGGAAAAGCTCCACTCCAATCTGGGTCGTACCTCACCGAGGTCAGGTCTGTTTGCAAGGTAATGGGAGAAATCCGAGAGCTCAGCTAGGGAGGAGTGAGTGCGTAGAGACTTATGTGTTTCCGTCTAACTCTTCCCCTGCTTTTCTTACTGCTAGGGGTACCTACTTCATCTGTCAAGACAGAGCGTATACATGGTTGCCTGCTGACTTTTCAGGATCATGTTATATTGCTCGTCTATTGCCTCCAACATACACTGCTTCATCTGATTATCACAAAACCAGAGTAGCAAGAGGTGTTTTCAGCAAGGAAGACACCGCTGGTCAGGAAGCTGGAGACTTCTTCAAAGGCTTCCTTCCGTTCTGGGGGCCTATGGCCAATAGTAGAAACATACATCAGCTAACACGGGTAGTTGAATCTACTATTACCGAAACTGCTGGTGCCCTTAGCAATTTGACAGCTGAGCTTCAGGCGGATAGACTCATGACGTTGCAGAACCGTATGGTTCTAGACGTAATACTTGCAGATCGAGGTGGGGTATGCAGAATGATCCAATCGAGCTGCTGTGTCTTTATTCCCAATAATGCTCCAACAGTCTATGAGGCGATCTCAAAACTACACAAGATTTCCGACTCTATACACGTAGACAAGGGAAACTGGTCCTTCATGGAGTGGTTTTGGACTCTGATATCAGCGTGGGGATGGAAGGTTCTGATGGTCATTGGTGTCATCTTAGTATCCCTATTCTCATGCTGCCTGATTATCCAGTGTGGTCCAGCTCTGTGTAGTCTTTGTGCTGCAACCTGTTTTAGGAAACCACCTGCGTTTGGAGAAAAGGCGCGAGAAAGGATGATGATACAACAACATGTCACTGACCTGATGAGCATAGAATTAGACTCTGACATAGACTGAGTAATTGCCTATGTAAGGGCAAAAGGAGGGTCTGAGGTTCCGTGACGATTTGAACCCGTGTTTTCAATATTGTCGGAAATACATAATATTGGTATCAGCGAACCGCAAATGATCCATTTAGCATATCCTGGTGTTTTCGCTACGCTACGAGCAAGAGTACTCCTGTAACAAACACATTTCTGATCTACCCATGGCATCCATCTTAGATCATGGTGGCCATTTTGTGTTTCTTGCCCTCACATACGCAATAACCTCTGATCACTTCATTTCAATTAAGGACACGTAGCCTTAGCCGGAGATTCACCTCTCTAGTGACACGTGCACCTTAGACCAGAACACGCTGTAGCTGCATGACTCGACAAAGACTGCCTCCTCTGCCAGAGGCCAGTCCTGCTGAACTGGTCCTCGTGTCCGTTGGCCTGATCACGATTAGGTGGCCGAAGCCGGTAGCCTTGCCCATTTACAACCCACAAACATCTCTTATCCTGCTTTTCTATCTTCTACACCTGGCTCTGCTCATTTCCTTCTGGGCTTTTATTAGGGGGAGGTAACGAAATTTACGATGAGGCGGTCCGGGTCCTGAATGAAAAGTTGACATGAGATTATGATGAAAAAGTGGGAACCTCTCATTCGTAATGTTGTATCATCAGATATTGTCGACGATTCCTGTGCAACGCCAAATATTTATTGTTTAGGACACAAAGGTTTGGGAATGTAGTAACATGTGAAGAATTTGCCCGAAGCCCAATTTTCAGTATATAAGGAGCAGCCCTCTTTGTACAAATCGAACAGGCTCTTAGACACTGCCCATGCGTAGTTTCTGTGACTTCTGTGTCCCTGCAGTAATAAACCTTTGGTCTTTGACGCCACCATCGAGAAGCCCGTGTTTCTGTTTATTTGTGCACCAAGACAGGTGGAACTCCGGGGTCTTCGGGTGTTGTTTCCTGACACCTCTGGACGGAACCAAAAAGTCCAGAACTCCAAGCCGCAGCTAGTATGTCCAGAGAAGACTCTTTATTAAGCCAGGTTTCACTGATAAAAAGAATATCAGGGTGTTTTGCGTCAAGCAGCGGAAAGATCTCTAGCTGGTGCTTGACCAGCGACCGTGTGTTGAGGTAGGTCACTAGGAGTTTGGGGCTAGTAGGTCTAATGTTAGGTGCCAGGGGAACAGCTACTAAAGGCTGGGCAGCCGGAGTATAAGGGGGCTCTGGCAAGGGTTCGAACTCAGGAAAAGAGTCACAAGGGCAATAAAGTTCCAAGCGAGTCTAATCTAGGAGCGATCATTGTGGAGAGGGGCCACTGGGCATGCATGCTAAGTAGCTCAGAAGCGGCAAAGGTGATAGAATGAGCAGCACGACCGGCCCCTAGTCCCGGCCGGTCGCGGACGGGCGCAGACGGGCTGACCTTAGGCGCGCCACCGTCGCGTCCGCTGCGCTTCCGGCCAGTCATTGCAATTTATGGATGAGCCCCACCCCCAGCAGGCAAGCGGCACCACCAAGATCCAGGACCTCACTCAAGATGGCGCCTACCCTTCACAACAAGCAGCACGTCAGCCGTGATGGACCGGGGCAGGGAGGCACATCCAGGGGAGGGGGCGGGTATTAGATCACCCGCACTGCACCCGGAGTAGTCAGTCCAGAGATGAGGTAGGTGCAATGAGTTTTAAAAAGATGTGCAAAGCTCGACAAAATTGATTGTAAAATACTCACTCGTCTCTCCCCATATTTCTTCCTTAAAATTGATAAGGCGGTTTCACACTTCCTTTGCAAGAATAAAAAGGCCAGAATTAGACTTCAAAAAAATTAGAATGCCAGCAAAAGTCGGCAATTGAAGAGTCTCCAATTGGATTTCCTACCAAATGGCCTACCTGGCCTCACAGGGCTCCTGGTGGTTTAAATCTTATGCACTGAAAAATCCAATTTGGCTTGATGTTGAATCTTCTGCCACCCATATCCACTCATATAGACTCTTACTATAGCACAGGTTCCTTAACCCTGCCGTGCACACTTTTTAAAGTTACCGTTTCCGCCATACTTCCCGTAGATGCGGCACTGACAATTAACACCCAAAAATCGACTCTGATGTCTTTATGACATATTAAGAAACTACGCTTTCCTAACTCTTACACCATTGGACCAATATAGGCACACAAAGGGATATCAGACCTCTATGATAACTCTGACCTGCTCTCATTTGCCTCCCTGCAATATAAGCACAACCTCACTAACATGAACTTCTATGACTTTCTTCAACTTCAGGCCAAGATATCCAAGCTGCACCACCTTCTCAGTTCACCCCTACTACAGAAACTCCAACGGACCACTCTCGGTGGTCAAGCAGCCTCGAAAATCTATAAAACGCCTATCTCCTCTAAATCCCCACGCCACCGACCCTTAGCACAAAAGTGGACTTTTTACTTTTCATCCAAAAACCTTGTTCCTCAGGATGAGGACTCCTGGGCTAAAGTTGGATCACACTTGCTTCAACACAAACTGATCCCCTTCCTATTCCAGACCAGATTTGTGCAGCACGGTGCATGTACTGGACCCCATCAAAACTTTCAATTAAATTTAAAAGATGCCAATATATGCTGGGCGTGCGACACGTCTGACAGCGATGACGAGCATACGTTCTTCTCTTGCCCATGCCTGCTGGCCTACTAGGACGATGTGTCTTTACAGCTACAAAATATTTTCAAAATGACTATTACGCTATCCTTCCCGAAGCTCTTGCAAGGACCTTAACTGGCAGACCACCCGATTGATCTCCCTGACACGGACCTTTTCCTCCTTGGCCTTCCACTCACCATTGCTATTAAACTAATATTAATCAATTGGAAATCTAGTAACAATGTATCTTACCACACTTGGAGGGCCTGGGTGAGCTATCTAAGGGGCACACATATAACCTAATCTAAAAACAAAGGTTGCCCAATAACCTCCCAGTGCATCTGGAATAAGCTTGATCGCTTTATCCGCCCCATGCCGCTCTAGAGAGAAATCCGCTAACTCTCCCCCTGGCTACAAGGTCTATCGTCGTCTATCTTCGCCAGCATTACTTACGTTTTCCACACCTCTCATGTAGTATCACATGGCTCCCCCTCTTGACCCCCTCCTTCCCTAGACAGGATACCGGTCAAACTCGTAGAATGTGTACATCTTGTCCTCCAATTAGCTCCTGCAGCTTGAAGAAGCACTCTATACAGGTGAAACAACATCTTCATCTCTGCAATAAAGTGGGTTTTCACTTACCTGCCTCTCAAGTGCTCCTTCAAGCTGCAGCAGCGATTTGGAGGACAATGTGAACACGGCGGCTTCGGCCGTGGAAGAAGCACTACCTAACAGGAGGCAAGAGCCAATGGAATAGGGGCAGTGAAAGTAGGAATTGTCTTGCTTTGACCAGCACAGCAGGGGCATTACACTAATGAAGGTGCCTTCTTCATCCAGGGCACACTGGAGTGCCTGAAATACAGAGGACTGGCACAGAACCCCTGCACCCTTTTTAATCAGTTGGTGAGTCGCGGTGGGTGGTAATTACAGTGGATGGCAACTACAAGTCCCAACATACCTTGCAGCTACTTACGCTTGAATTAGATTTGGTCACTACTAAAGTGCAACGAATCATGGGAAACCATCGAGGACTGTAAATCCCGTTTTCCATCAACTAGCCCAAGAAGAAGGAGCGCACAGCCCCGAAATGCGTAGGCAGACGGAAAAATAACCGGTGAAAAGACATCTTAATCTCTACAATAAAGTGGGGTTTCACTTACCTGCCTGTCGAGTGCTTCTTCAAGCTGCAGGAGCGTTTGGAGGACAATGTGTACATCTTGTATATTTGCTAGTTTACTTACACTAAGACTCATATCTCTCCCACAACTCATGACGCCAAACCAACGTTATACTCTATGGGTCTGTTCTACAGCTATCAACTTTATATATATTCTGCTGATAATGATCATAAGTACCACATTGATGTACACTTTATCTAATTGTTGAAGGTTTAATTTAATCTCTTCATCTCCCTTCTTGATTTCTTCTGTACTGTTGCCAAAACCAATAAGAACACGTTGAACTTAAAATAAATAAATATCTAGCAATAAAAGCTACAGTTTGCAGTTCAGTGTGCATATATTTTCTTTCCATACTATGCACTACTAGACTTAGTGACCAAGTTACCATTACATTACAGCAATGGGGGGAATAGGCTCCTTATTCATCCAATTCCACACAATTTACTTTACAAAGCAAACAAATATTGACCAAATGACGAGAAGAAATGGCTTTAAGAATGTTTGCGCAGGCTTTATTTTGGATCTCTTTGCTGACTGTCACCCGATAGTGTGACATTTTGACTGTTTTGGGTCCTTCACCACTCCCCTCCGGTTTTCAGGCATAATCCAGGTAAGCATTTATGCATGTATTTCTGTTTCCAAGTATACAATGGCAATTCCACTGGCTTCACTGGTTTATAAAGTGTGTGCAAAGGCACTTTTAAAATATTTTTTTCATTCTACAGAGGCTGCTCCTCGGTTAACGCGGAGGAGCGTCGCCCCAATAAAAAATTTGCTCCCAGAGAATTCTGGAGTCACCATGAGGGGTGGCAATCTCAGCTTTCTGATTGTCTAAGACAGCTGAGTTAGAGCCAGGATACGGTTTCTGTGTCCTTGGAATCGGAGAGAGAGGCCGCCGCCGCTCCTTCCAATCCTGACACTGTCCTCATGCTGCCTGAAAGCAGCGCCAGGATTGGTTACTGCAGTTTCCTGGTGCCTGCCTGCCTGGAGAAGACAGAGTGAGGAGGAGGACGTCGAGCCAGGAAGGTAAGTGAGATTATTTTTTCTTTGATTATTGTTAAACATATAGGGCCTCATTTATGAGGCCATGCGTCACTTTTACGCCGCTGGTGCGTCACTTTTTGTGACGCACCAGCAGCGTAAAAAATCTGCCTTGTTGCACCATATTTACAAAGTGACGCATCTAGGTAGATGCGCCACTTTGTAAACCCCTGCGCCACCTTATACCTGCACCAGGTATAATGTATGCAAGGGGGGCGTATTGACTCAAGGAAGGGTCGTAGAAGTGACGCAGTGAAATGTATGAGATTTCACTGCGTCACTTTTAGGACGCCGTTGCGTCAAAATCTTGCGCCTGCCTCACAGCAGGCGTAAGACTGATGCAGGCCCTTTCACATGGGGTGAAAGGACGCATTGCTGGAGTTGCGTCACTTTTGTGACACACTCCAGCAATGTGTCACTTTTGCACCATACAGATATGTCAGAAATACTGACGTATCTGTAACTCCTTGTGACATGATGCGTCATACATAAATTATGACGCATCAGGAATGTCACAAGGAGTGCGCACTGAGAAGTGACGCACCGCTGCTTTCACGCAGCGATGCATCATTTCTCATCAATGAGGACCATATATTTTTTACTTGTATTCCCCCCTCCAGCCCTACCACCCTCCTTATATGCCAGTCGCCACTACTCTGCAGAGAAATATTGTCTCACGTGGAGAAACTCAATTTGCACTCAACCGCAACAATTTTGAGGGAGAACTGTTTCCTTTATTTATGCTGGAAAGATCTTTGTGCAATGTAATTACACTCATTCATACATAAATACATGCAAATGAAATAGAAGGGAGCCAAACAGCATAAGCCTTGCATTCTGTCAATAGAAGAAAAAAGCAACACCAGGCCCAGGAAAGGGAAATGTTATTTGAAAAAAGACACACTGCAGAGTCCCCATATATATTGGGGTGGAATTTAACACCTGACTCAATGCACAAAGCTTTTAAAACATGACGATTCTAAAACGAATTGTAGGCAAGAATGTTACTACTGACCGCGAGCAGTTAAAGATTGCACATGATAGCTTTTAAAAAAACACCACATCACAGAGGCATAATTGTACCTTGATTCTAGAAGCTGACACGTTTTTGCTGGGGCTCTGAGGCTGGTATCCGACGAGTCAGGCTGAAGCAGTCTTATATAGAGATGCAGTGTGTATGAGCCCAGAGTGCCTTTTCTTTTAAAAGGGATGTAAGGCGACTAGATATTCATCAGGGATATGTATCTCCAACAATCCTTAGTTAAGAATGGCAAATACACTAATGAAAATATTGGCTCACATATACTCTCAGGATTTAGAGTTCCTACTATGAGATGTTTCTTATTCCCTTTGAACAACGCAAGCAGGTAGGATGGACGTGCAGCCTATTTCTTACACCCTAATGGTTGATGTGTATATTGTGAACAATAACTTCAAACAAATAATTCAGTCACCAATACTTTCAAGGCTATTGGTACTCCCTAGTAGTCAGAGTTCCCAAAATTAACTTTGACTTTCTCGGGGCAGCCCCAAGTGCAGGGGCCAGACTCACTAGTCAAGAATTGTTTTTTATTTTTTGTCAAACATATGTTTATTCAATATGACTTTCAAGTGACATACTACATGTTGAAAACATACAGAACTTCATATGAGCATTAACATCTAATGAAGATTCAACTTCTCTTTTTAAGAAGTCCCAATGCCTCCCTCACTCAATTCAAATCAATATCTGTTTTGGTACATCAAGTCTTTAGGCTACTAATACAAATAAGTTTAGTTTTGTAAACAAACCTCAACACTCCCCCTCACCCCCCCCTTCCCCTGGTGGTGGTGATTCTTTGAAATATACTGTTGAAAAATTAGGCAAGTGGTGGATAGAAGGGTAGAGCCCTCCTCTGGCTCAACTAGTACTCCGTATTGGCCGGGACAATCTCATGTGCGTAGGAGCATTGTCGGGCCCGTACCCTGGCTATCCTAGAACTGGAAGAGGTGCATGGCTTGTACAGAATGTGGGCACACTGACAAGGGGAGTCCGCGTGAGATAAAGGAGACCAGTGGGCCCTATTTATATTGAAAAATGTATATTCATCTCTGAAAATCTCTGCTAATCTTTCCATAGTGAGAATTCTCCACAGGAACATGGCTGGTGCCTCTATCTTTTTCCAAGCTGCCGCGATTGTAGCCATGACTGCCCCAAGAAAGGCCAACATTATTGCCTTATCTGCTTTTGTCTGATGTTCTAGGTCTGGATCCCTGGTGCCCAGGAGCACTCCCTCAATGGATGTTTTTATAGAGTAGCCAACATGTCTTTAATGTGGGTTAGGATCCCCTCCCAGAAGGATTGGATAGTAGGGCAGTACCACAACATGTGGCAGAAATCCCAGAGAAAACCACAACCCCGCAAAAAGAGATCGGGAGTTTCTGGAAATGTGTTTTTGAGTTTAGTGGGATAGAGGTGCCAATCAAAAAGGGTCTTGAAATATGCCTCTCTCAAGGCAACTGAGTGGTTGTTCTTGGTGATATCTGACCATAAGTGTTTCCACTCCTCTTCTGTAATATCCCTTCCAACCACCAGCTCCCAAAAAGACATGTAGCCCACCCAAGGAGCATGTACTGTCGAAAGCAGCAAGGCATAGAGTGAGGAAATTGCACCTTTCATATTGCCCACAATCTGTACCAGCTGTTCAACTGGGGTAAGCTCTCTGGTGGCGGCTTCTCCTATCTTCGGCTGGGGTACCCAATGTTTGAGTTGGAGATATTGGAATTGGTCGCTGCTGGGAACATGGAACTCTCTCTGGCAGCTCTCAAATGTGCGTATGTCAAAATTGTGAAACAGGTCCGAGACCATCAGGCAGCCCCCCTCCCACCAAGCATCAAATGGGCCCTCTGGTACTACTGGGGGAAAGTCAGGGTTGAAGTGTGTAGGGGATTCCGGTGAAGGGATGGAATTTTAGCCCGATCCCTCGTGACTTCTTCCCAAACCTTAAGTGTGGTGCGTGTCGGGGTTCTAATATACGCATAATATCTGCTTCTAAAGCACGTCCTTCCCACTATCGCCCTGTCCATGTGAAGCCAACGTTCATTGGACTCCCTCATGGAACACTCTACCACCACCCTACGTTGGGCTGCTTTGTTGTACAGGAAGAAGTGTGGTAGTGCCATACCCCCCTCTTTCATTGGGCATTGTAGAGCATGAAACGGGAGGGGGAAAGTCAGGGTTGAAGTGTGTAGGGGATTCCGGTGAAGGGATGGAATTTTAGCCGGAATCCTCGAGACTTCTTCCCAAACCTTAAGTGTGGTGCGTGTCGGGGTTCTAATATACACATTGGCCAGACTATCTTTTTTCTGCTTCTAAAGCACGTCCTTCCCACTATCGCCCTGTCCATGTGAAGCCAATGTTCGTTGGACTCCCTCATGGAACACTCTACCACCACCCTACGTTGGGCTGCTTTGTTGTACAGGAAGAAGTCTGGTAGCGCCACACCCCCCTCTTTCTTTGGGGATTGTAGAGCTTGAAACGGGAAACAAGCCCTTCCGTTCTGCCAAATGAATTTAGTTATAAGAGAGGGAGCTTGGGAAGGAGCCAGGATCAAGGTCGAACGGAAGCACCTGGAGCAAATAAAGTAATTTTGGGGGCATTGTCATTTTTATGGCATTTATCCATCCAAGCTAAGAGATGAACAGCGGTTTCCAGCGCTTGAGATCTTGTTGGAGTATAGACAGCAGGGGGGATAGTTGGCCTTATAGAGATCCTCATCCTCGGGGTGAACTTGATACCTAACTATTGAATGGAGCATTTGGCCCAATGATAGAGGGCCTGTCCCTACAGCTGTAGGGCGTCCCTTTCAGGGTTTGTACGATTTAGGATGAGCAATTTCGATAAATTAACTTTGAAGCCTTCTAACGCCTCAGATTTACCCAGTTCTGCCTCTAATGCCCTTAATGAAGTGCCTGGGTCTGTGAATGTCATCAGGATGACATCTTCGAAGGTTGATGGTTTGTGTTCTATACCTCCAAAGTGTATACATTTGATCTCCTGGTTTGCCCTGATTTGAATTGCCAATGGTTCTATGCTCAGGGCAAATAGAAGAGGGGAAAGTGGGCAGCCCTGTCTTGTACCTCTGCTATGTGCAAATGGGCGTGATGATGACCCGTTAACCTGAACTCGGGAACGTCGGTGCTTATAGTTAGCCCTGACCATGATTATTATTTTTAAAAAGATATATTTTCAATAGAGCAGGACTAAAAACCATAGGAGAATGACATCATGGGATGAATAAATAAGATGGACATAACTGATATCAAATAGCTGTCAGCCAAAATACATTTACATGGAATTGCATACAATAAATAAGAATAAACATCAATTAGAAAACTACTTTATAAAAAAACAGTTCTAAAGGAATCAATAATTAGGAAAGTGAATATATTGCACATTAACCCATACTAAACCATGATCCTGTAGACTATTAGGCATTTGCTACCTCAGATAATTCCCCAGAAATACAAATACATATCTTCATTAGTGACTATTACACCTTAGTTAGTAAGCTGTAATCTATAAAATGGCTACTTCAGGCTAACATACGAGTATCAAAAAACTATTAAAGTGCATGTGCGGCTAGCAGCAGTTATTTTAGTAAAGTGCAAAAATGTACTCTCTGAAGCATAAATCTCTAAAAATTTACTTTTACTCAGATATATAATGGACAGAAAAATTTGCCCAGATAACGCTAATTCTTACAGCAGCTCCTACACATTTTGCATAGGCCTCCGCAAATCTATAAGTCCTGCACATTTGATTAACCCAATTTTCAATCCTAGGTTGCTTATTAGTCTTCCAATTTTGAAGGACAAGTGATCTATCGACCGTTATAGAAATTACTATAAAATGCTGCTGATATTTAGTTAAACACTTTACCTTCCCCGCCAAACCAAACAGCACCACCATACATAATTGAGTGATTGTTAAGGACACAATTTGAGAAATCTAAATAAAAATGTCCTTCCAAAATTGCTGTAGACTACTACACTCATATAATATGTGCACCCACGCCCGTCATCCTGTTTATTAAATCTAAAACAGTGGTTTTGATTAGTTGGAAACATTTTATGCCAATATTTTGCATTTATTTTCTATTTGTCTCCGTTTCTGACTTTTTTTTTCCCCACAGCTGCTACCCCCGTTATGTTATGTTATGTTATACTTTATTTTTATAGCGCACGGCTACTCCAACGGAGTGTCCCGGCGCTTTGTTTGGCAATTCAGAAAGAAAAACATAGCAGAAAAGAGGATTTACAGACCAAACAGAATAACATAACTAAAGAGTAAAAAGCCAGGTTTTTAAATTTTTCCTAAAGGACAACAGATTCGAAGTGCATCGTAGAGCCAGTGGCAAGGTATTCCAAAGCTGGGGTGCCCTCACACTGAAGGAGCGCCCCCCCACACGGGCCTTCCTGACCCGGGGAACCACCGCGAGAAACAGAGACTACGAATGGAGAGCTCTAGTTGGACGATAGAAGGCAAGCCTGCGCTGAAGGTATTTAGCTCCCGAGCCAAAGAGCGCCTTATGGGCCAGCGTCAATGCCTTAAAAACTATCCGCTTTCGGATAGGCAGCCAGTGAAGTGACTGTAGCAGGCCGGACACTCTGTCTCGTCTGCGGAGGCCAAAAATGGCACGCGCCGCCGCATTCTGCACAACCTGGAACCGCAGCACAAAATAATCTGGGAGACCCAAGTACAGAGCGTTGGCATAGTCTAATCTTGAGCCAATCAGAGCTTGCACCGTTATCTTCCTATGCCCTTCAGTAAGCAAAGGGAGGAACTTTCGCAGCATCTTTAAGATTCCGAAGCATGTGCCCGAGAGGCCCAGAATCTGAGATTTCATTGTCAGATTGTTATCAATTTTAACACCCAGGTTTTTTGCCATCTGGGATGCCTGTGCTCCCGCTACCGCCTCCCAGCTGCCCTTCCTCCCCCCACCCTTACTTAATGGCAGCCGCTGCATGTCGCGTTCAGTGGGCATGCTGCTGGCACGCTAAAGGCAAGCCTGTCAGCACTCGTCCTCGACTAGCGCCAAGGACCCTGGTCCTCCCAACCCCTACTGCTACGACTCTAACACTGTCCATGCTGTAAACCCTGGATGCAACAACAACTGCCAGTTCTTGATGCCAAACAACTCCCAAGGCATGTTCTCCTGCCACCACTGCCGCCGAACCTTCTGGACCCAGACAGCCACCACTAACCCACGGGACGCCAGCACACCCAAACACCTGAGCTGCATCATCCCCAACGTACGCTCCCTGCACAGACATGCAGTGGAAATCTGGGACTAGCTCAACACCCTCTCGCCCGATGTAACCTTTCTCACAGAGACCTGGACTAATGCCTCCTTTGCTTCTGACATCGCAACCGCCTTCCCCGACGGATACAAGATCCTGAGGAAAGACTTCTTTAAACCCACCACTCACAAACCTACACCACGCCTTCAGCACAGAAACTGGAGCAAGATCACCAAAGACCACCTCACTTCTGCCCTCAGCCACACTCCTCCCCCTACCATGACCCCCACCACGACCAACACCATCTCTGCAGCATAAGACCTCCACCAATCGATCACTGACTGTGCAAACATACTTGCCCCACTCCAGAACTCGGACAGATGACACAACTCAAAAGTCACCTGATTCACCACAGACTTACAAGAATACAAGCTCTTGTGCCGACAACAGGAAAAAGTATGGAGAAATAGGAAAACCATGGAAGCATGCAACGCCTACAGGGCCGCCACGATGGCACACCACCAACTCATCAGATCTACGAAGAAAAACTTAATTAAGGGCAAAATCCTCTCCAACTCCCACAACTCCAAGGAACTCTTCAACATCATACCCCACAGTGAAACCTCCGATGTCCACCCCTCCCAGGACCTCTGCAACAAACTCAGTTCCTTCTTCCACCACAAGATCAGGAATCTTTACAACATCTTTGGGGACAAAGACCAAGGCACTGACCCAACACCATCCCCCAGATACGTCACCCAGCCAACCCATGGGATGGCATCTGGTAGGCCCCTGTCCTTGGTAACCCTCCCACACCCATGGACCACGCCGGCAACCTCTGCATCATACTCAACTCCTCTCTCACCATGAACAGACAGATCAACGGCGTATCCTCCTCATGCTTCAACACCCTCTGCATACTCCGCAAGACCTTCAAATGGATGCCCCCGGAACTGAGGAAGACCGACTGGTGCCTCCTTTAACAACAATTTCATACAAAACATCTGCCTACGCAAATGATACCCTGATCTTTACTGATTCTCCACAACTTGTAATTCCTGCAACCCTATCCTGCATTGATGTACAATGAAATACAATGGTCCAGCACTCCACTCAAAAAGTTAGCAATAGTCAAGTTTAACAAAATCTAAATCCATTCAGCAGGTCTTTATGTAAATATACTTTATTCATATTCTTCTAGTGAATCACACGACCGTAGCCAACGCGTTTCGTCCCTAAGGACTACTTCAGGGCGAAAATATTAGAAGGAGGTTTTTCTAACTGGTCTTTCAGCCACTACTGACAATATATCATTCTCTCTTAAGGCAGCCACCTCAATATTTTCCAATATTGTTCTCCCTGGATTTGGGCAATCCAATTCTAGTGAGTGCTCCCAATAATACTTTTTGTAACTGGTCGTCCGGTCTCCACTGGCAATTTATCACTCCCTCCTAAAACGGCCACCTCAACATTTTCCATTATTGTTCTCCCTGTATTTGGGGAATCCAATTATAAAGCGTGCTCCCAATAAAGCATAAATGGTGTTAGCCTGTCTCACTTAGAGATCCATCTGTGCTCATTGTGTGGTACTTCCAGAGATCTCTGGAAGTAGCGCACTATGGGGGCAGACGGATCTCGTATCACTAATTGAAACTTGACTATTGCTGACTTTTCGAGTGGAGTGCTGGACCATTGTATTTCATTGTATATTGTGTGAATTTCCCTTGGAAGTTTAGGGATATTGAGCTTCAGGTCCCTAGCAACCTGAGATTAGGATAATTTACACCAGACCATTGATAGCTGCAGTCATTATCGCCTTATACTCTGTGCTCCTTTTTGTTGTTTATCTATCCTGCATTGATTGTTTCACCAAATTCTCATGACATTTCCAAAGTAGGGAAAATACTGAAATTCTCCAGCTAAATATCCACTGCAGTGGATCATCCAACTTCTAATGGAAATCAACTATCAAATACCTAGGAATATGGTTTTGCAAAGACCTCGCCAACTCTGTTTCCTTCAATGAAAATAAAACTCCAAGGAAAGTAAAAGATCTCTTATCAACATTATCACCAAAACATATTTCTTAGTGGGGTAGATTCAAAACCATCAAAATAATGGTCTCATTTTTGGTTAACTTCTTATCAAGTATGTTATGTTATGTATAAAAGCTTATAAAGCGCACTTTCAACATGCGGTTTCTTGGCGCTGGTAAGCATCAGGAGAACAAAACGGTTTGAGAAACAAAGGGTGAAGACGGCCAAAAGGAAAGGCTAATCATAGGCCTTGCGAAACAAGAGGGTTTTCAAAGAAGATCTAAACTGAGTATAGGAAGATGTGAGCCTGAACTCAGGAGGAAGTGCATTCCAAAATGAAGATGCAAGGAAAGAAAATCATAGCCCCCCATGTTTCTTGCGTTTGAAGGAAGGGATAGTGAGCAGGGCCAGGCGAGAAGACCTGATGTTGCGGGAGGGGACAAAGCTGCACAAGAGAGAAGAAATAAATCAGGGCCGAGGCCAGCCAGCGCCTTGAAGACGATGCAGCCCAATTTGAAATAACAGCGCTCGGCCACTGGAAGCCAGTGTAAGGATTTTAGCAAGGGACGGATGTGCTGATGTCTGGGCTGGTGAAAGATCAGTCGGGCCGCCTGGTTCTGGACCCTCTGGAGCCGGTTTAGTTGGTAGGCCGGGATCCCGACATATTGGGAGTTTGCGTAGTCGACTCTGGACATGACCAGTGCCAGGAGGGCCAGTGTAAGTGCCTCGGTCGTGAGAAAGTGGGCGATCTTCCGAATAGTTCGAAGATGGAAAAAACTGGAAGACACCACAGAATTAATCTGCGCCTTCATTGACAGATCTTTAGAAATAATCACTTCGAGGCTTTTGGCAGAGTCAACAGGGCAAGGGGGACTGCCGAGGTTAGAGGGCCAGAAATTGGAGTTCCATGGATTGGAGGCCCCCCCGATAAGAACCAGCTCGGTCTTATCGGGGTTCAGTTTTAGGTGGTTTGCTCCCATCCAGTCGCTGATGTGGCGCAGAGTCGACTGAAAATTATCAACTGATTGGTCCGAGGGGTTGATGTTAAAAATAAGCTGGATGTCATCTGCATAATTGAAAGCAGTGACATGGCTTCCTCGCAGGGACCGAATCAGAGGGGTAAGGTAAAGGTTAAAGAGGAGGGGGGAGAGGGAAGAGCCCTGAGGGACACCACATGATAGCCCAACCTGGTCCGTGGTAAATTGAGAGCGGCGGACGGCCTGGTGACGATTGCTCAAAAATGAGCGGACCCAGTTGAGGGCTGTCCCCTGGATGCCGGCCTCCCCGACACGGCCGACCAAAATATCATGGTCGACCGTGTCAAAGGCCGCCGATAAATCCAGGAGCACCAGAGCCTGCCTGATGTTAAAGTCCGCTCCTCTCTGCAGCTCCTCCATCACCGAGAGAATGACCGACTCGGTGGAATGGGCGGGTCTAAAACCGGCCTGTTAGGGGTCGAGGTACTGCGAGTGCTCGATGAAAGGGATCAGGGCAGAGATGACGTGAGCCTCTAGGACCTTGCTCAGGTAGGGGAGTAAGGAGATGGGGCGGAAATTACTCATTAGCGAGGGATCAGCATTAGGGTTTTTCAGGATGGGGACTACTTCAGCGTTTTTAAAGGAATTAGGGACCAGGCCTTCTCTGAGAGAGTTATTGAGAAGGGTCAGAGGGGGGTTGGACAAGCAGAGAACACCTCTCGAAGGACGTGAGGAGGGCAGCAGTCAGTGGGGGAGCCAGAGGTGACCTTATTTAATAAGGCTAAGAACTCCACCTCAGAAATTGGGGGTATCTGAGTGATGCTTTGAAGATTAGATTTAGCAGATGTGGTAATGGGGGTGGTGGGAACCGGGAGGGGGGTGCAGGAGATACTATTTTTGATTTTTATTATTTTGACAATAAAAAAAGAATTCAAGGAATCGCAGAGGGATTGGGTAGGGAGACGCTTAAGAGTGACCCTGTCTGGGTTAGAAAGTTCAGTGACAATCGAAAAGATATCTTTAGCCTTGGAGGCCGAATCTAAGATTTTTTTTGAAAAGTTAAGTGTTTTGGTTAGTAGGATGGCTGATTTGTAATCCTTGAGCAGGGAGGTGAATGTCAGCGTTTTGTCGAAGGCGTAATTGCGCCGCCAACACTGCTCTGCCTGTCTAAGTTTGAGCTTCCGATCTTTGAGCTCCCCCGAAAACCACCTCTGCGCGTCGTGGAGGCGTTTAAGCCTAACTCGCTTAAGAGGAGCCACAATGTCACTGGCCGATTCGAGCCAACACCGCAGGTTGGATGCCTGAGTGTCCAGGGAATCACACCCCATAAGGGGAGGAGAGGCTTTGAGAAGGGAAACAAGTTCTCCAAGGTCAGCCCTATTCCAGTTTCTGGCAAGAAGGTCGCCCTCTAAAGTGCGGTAAACATGGGAAGGAATAGAGAAGGAGAAGGAAATAATAAAGTGGTCTGACCAAGTGCACGGAACAATGCAAGGGGTGGTGATGTCCAGGTTGGACGTCCAGACCTGGTCAAGAGTGTGGCCCTTAATGTGCGTAGCTGAGTTGATATGTTGGGCACAGTTCATGAAAGTCAGAAGATCAGAGAAGGTGGAAGAGCATACAGTTTCTCTGTCATCAGACGGCCAGTATTTGAAATCTCCAAGGATCAAAATTTTGGAGTTGTTGATGACCAGTTTAGATAGTAGGTCACCAAACAAAGAAGGGAAATTGGGCATGGTCTGAGGGGGCCTGTAAACCAAGACGCACAGAAAAGGGGCCACAGGGGAATCCAACCTAATTATAAGACAATCGACTAAGGGAATACAAGTCCCTTCTAGGGCAGAGAATCTAAGGGGATGTTTAATGAAGGCTGCGACCCCCCCGCCTGGCTTACCAGAGGCTCTGTTGGTTTGCAAGACATAGTAGCCGGGCGGAGCCGCAGCTAGTATGTCCGGAGAAGACTCTTCATTAAGCCAGGTTTCACTGATAAAAAGAATATCAGGGTGTTCTGCGTCAAGCAGCGGAAAGATCTCTAGCTGGTGCTTGACCAGCGACCGTGTGTTGAGGTAGGTCACTAGGAGTTTGGGGCTAGTAGGTCTAATTTGGTGTGCCAGGGGAGCAGCTACCAAAGGCCGGGCAGCCGGAGTATAAGGGGGCTCTGGCAAGGGTTCTAACTCAGGAAAAGAGTCACGAGGGCAATAAAGTTCCAAGCGAGTGTGATCTAGGGGCGATCATCGTGGGGAGGGGCCACCGGGCCTGCATGCTAAGTAGCTCAGAAGCGGCAAAGGAGGTAGAATGAGCAGCATGACCGGCCCCTTGTCCCGGCCGGTCGTGGACGGGGGCAGACGAGCTGACCTTAGGCGCACCTTCGGCGCGCCTCAGTCGCGCCCACTGTGCTCGTCCGATGCGCTTGCGGCCGGTCATTGCAATTTATGGATGAGCCCCACCTCCAGCTAGACCGCAGGCAGGCAAGCCACACCACGAAGATCCAGGCACTCACTCAAGATGGCGCCTACCCTTCACAACAGGCGGCACGTCAGCCGTGATGGACCGGGGCAGGGAGGCACATCCAGGCGAGGGGGCGGGTATTAGATCACCGGCGCTGCACCCGGAGTAGTCAGGCCAGAGATGAGGTAGGTGCAATGAGTTTTAAAAAGATGTGCAAAGCGCGACAAAGTTGATTGTAAAATACTCACTCGTCTCTCCCCATATTTCTTCCTTACAATTGATAAGGCGGTTTCACACTTCCTTTGCAAGAATAAAAAGGCCAGAATTAGACTTCAAAAAAATTAGAATGCCAGCAAAAGTCGGCAGTTGAAGAGGCTCCAATTGGATTTCCTACCAAATGGCCTACCTGGCCTCACAGGGCTCCTGGTGGTTTAAATCTAATACACTGAAAAATCCAATTTGGCTTGATGTTGAATCTTCTGCCACCCATATCCACTCATATAGACTCTTACTATAGCACAGGTTCCTTAACCCTGCCCTGCACACTTTTTAAAGTTACCGTCTCCGCCATACTTCCCATAGATGCGGCACTGACAATTAATACCCAAAAATCGACTCTTATGTCTTTATGACATAATAAGAAACTAAGCTTTCCTAACTCGTACACCATTGGACCAATATAGGCACACAAAGGGATATCTGACCTCTATGATAACTCTGACCTGCTCTCATTTGCCTCCCTGCAACATAAGCACAACCTCACTAACATGAACTTCTATGACTTTCTTCAACTTCAGGCCAAGATATCCAAGCTGCACCACCTTCTCAGTTCACCCCTACTACAGAAACTCCAACGGATCCCTCTCGGTGGTCAAGCAGCCTCAAAAATCTATAAAACGCTTATCTCCTCTAAATCCCCACGCCACCAACCCTTAGCACAAAAGTGGATTTTTTACTTTTCATCCAAAAACCTTGTTCCTCAGGATGAGGACTCCTGGGCTAAAGTAGGATCACACTTGTTTCAACAAAAACTGATCCCCTTCCTATTCCAGACCAAATTTGTGCAGCACGGTGCATGTACTGGACCCCATCAAAACTTTCAATTAAATTTAAAAGATGCCAATATATGCTGGGCGTGCGACACGTCTGACAGAGATGACGAGCATACGTTCTTCTCTTGTCCATGCCTGCTGGCCTACTAGGACGATGTGTTTTTACAGCTACAAAATATTTTCAAAATGACTATTACGCTATCCTTCCCGAAGCTCTTGCAAGGACCTTAACTGGCAGACCACCCGATTGATCATCCCTGACAGGGACATTTTCCTCCTTGGCCTTCCACTCACCATTGCTATTAAACTAATATTGATCAATTGGAAATCTAGTAACAATGTATCTTACCACACTTGGAGGGCCTGGGTGAGCTATCAAAGGGGCACACATATAACCTAATCTAAAAACAAAGGTTGCCCAATAACCTCCCAGCGCATCTGGAATAAGCTTGATCGCTTTATCCGCCCCATGCCGCTCTAGAGAGAAATCCGCTAACTCTCCCCCTGGCTACAAGGTCTATCATCGTCTATCATTGCCAGCATTACTTACGTTTTCCACACCTCTCATGTAGTATCACATGGCACCCCCTCTTGACCCCCTCCTTCCCTAGACAGGATACCGGTCAAACTCGTAGAATGTGTACATCTTGTCCTCCAATTAGCTCCTGCAGCTTGAAGACGCACTCTATACAGGTGAAACAACATCTTCATCTCTGCAATAAAGTGGGTTTTCACTTACCTGCCTCTCAAGTGCTCCTTCAAGCTGCAGCAGCGATTTGGAGGACAATGTGAACACGGCGGCTTCGGCCGTGGAAGAAGTACTACCTAACAGAAGGCAAGAGCCGATGGAATAGGGGCAGTGAAAGCAGGAATTGTCTTGCTTTGACCAGCACAGCAGGGGCATTACACTAATGAAGGTGCCTTCTTCATCCAGGGCACACTGGAGTGCCTGAAATACAGAGGACTGGCACAGAACCCCTGCACCCTTTTTAATCAGTTGGTGAGTCGCGGTACCCACGGTGGGTGGTAATAACAGCGGATGGCAACTACAAGTCCCAACATACCTTGCAGCTACTTACGCTTGAATTAGATTTGGTCACTACTAAAGTGCAACAAATCATGGGAAACCATCGAGGACTGCAAATCCTGTTTTCCATCAACTAGCCCAAGAAGAAGGAGCGCACAGCCCCGAAATGCGTAGGCAGAAGGAAAAATAACCGGTGAAAAGACATCTTAATCTCTACAATAAAGTGGGGTTTCACTTACCTGCCTGTCGAGTGCTTCTTCAAGCTGCAGGAGCGTTTGGAGGACAATGTGTACATCTTGTATATTTGCTAGTTTACTTACACTAAGACTCATATCTCTCTCACAACTCAAGACGCCAAACCAACGTTATACTCTACGGTTCTGTTCTACAGCAATCAACTTTATATATATTCTGCTGATAATGATCATAAGTACCACATTGATGTACACTTTATCTAATTGTTGAATGTTTAATTTAATCTCTTCATCTCCCTTCTTGATTTCTTCTGTACTGTTGCCAAAACCAATAAGAACACTTTGAACTTAAAATAAATATCTAGCAATAAAAGCTACAGTTTGCAGTTCAGTGTGCATATATTTTATTTCCATACTATGCACTACTAGACTTAACGACCAAGTTACCATTACATTACAGCAATGGGGGAAATAGGCTCCTTATTCATCCAATTCCACACAATTTATTTTACAGAGCAAACAAATATTGACCAAATGACGAGAAGAAATGGCTTAATGAATGTTTGCGCAGGCTTTATTTTGGATCTCTTTGGTGACTGTCACCCGATAGTGTGACATTTTGACTGTTTTGGGTCCTTCACCACTCCCCTCCGGTTTTCAGGCATAATCCAGGTAAGCATTTAAGCATGTATTTCTGTTTCCAAGTATACAATGGCAATTCCACTGGCTTCACTGGTTTATGAAGTGTGTGCAAAGGCAATTTTAAAATATTTTTTTCATTCTACAGAGGCTGCTCCTCGGTTAACGCGGAGGAGCGTTGCCCCAATAAAAATTTGCTCCCAGAGAAGTTCTGGAGTCACCATGAGGGGTGGCAATCTCAGCTTTCTGATTGTCTAAGACAGCTGGGTTAGAGCCAGGATACGGTTCCTGTGTCCTTGGAATCGGCGAGAGAGGCCGCCGCCGCTCCTTCCAAACCTGACACTGGCCTCATGCTGCCTGAAAGCAGAGCCAGGATTGGTTACTGCAGTTTCCTGGTGCCTGCCTGCCTGGAGAAGACAGAGTGAGGAGGAGGACGTCGAGCCAGGAAGGTAAGTGAGATTATTTTTTGTTTGATTATTGTTAAACATATAGGGCCTCATTTATGAGGCCGTGCGTCACTTTAACGCCGCCGGTGCGTCACTTTTTGTGACGCACCAGCAGCGTAAAAAATCTGCTTTGTTGCACCATATTTACAAAGTGACGCATCTAGGTAGATGCGTCACTTTGTAAACCCCTGCGCTACATTATACCTGCGCCAGGTATAATGTATGAAAGGGGGGCGTATTGACGCAAGGAAGGGTCGTAGAAGTGACGCAGTGAAATCTATGAGATTTCACTGCGTCACTTTTAGGACGCCGTTGCGTCAAAATCTTGCGCCTGCCTCACAGCAAGCCCCATGTGAAAGGACGCATTGCTGGAGTTGCGTCACTTTTGTGACACACTCCAGCAGTGCGTCACTTTTGCACCATACAGAGACGTATCTGTAACTCCTTGCGACATGGTGCGTCATACATTAAATATGACGCATCAGGAATGTCGCAAGGAGTGCGCACTGAGAAGTGACGCATCGCTGCTTTCACGCAGCGATGCATCATTTCTCATAAATGAGGCCCATATATTTTTTACTTGTATTCCCCTCTCCAGCCCTACCACCCTCCTTACATGCCAGTCGCCACTACTCTGCAGAGAAATATTGTCTCACGTGGAGAAACTCAATTTGCACTCAACCGCAACAATTTTGAGGGAGAACTGTTTCGTTTATTTACGCTGGAAAGATCTTTGTGCAATATAAATACACTCATTCATACATAAATACATGCAAATGAAATAGAAGGGAGCCAAACAGCATAAACCTTCCATTCTGTCAATAGAAGAAAAAAGCAACACCAGGCCCAGGAAAGGGAAATGTTATTTGAAAAAAGACACACTGCAGAGTCCCCATATATATTGGGGTGGAATTTAACACCTGACCCAATGCACAAAGCTTTTAAAACATGACGATTCTAAAACGAATTGTAGGCAAGTATGTTACTACTGACCGCGAGCAGTTAAAGATTGTACATGATAGCTTTTAAAAAAACACCACATCACAGAGGCATAATTGTACCTTGATTCTAGTAGCTGACACGTTTTTGCTGGGGCTCTGAGTCTGGTATCCGACGAGTCAGGCTGAAGCAGTCTTATATAGAGATGCAGTGTGTATGAGCCCAGAGTGCCTTTTCTTTTAAAAGGGATGTAAGGCGACTAGATATTCATCAGGGATATGTATCTCCAAAAATCCTTAGTTAAGAATGGCAAATACACTAATGAAAATATTAGCTCACATATACTCTCAGGATTTAGAGTTCCTACTATGAGATGTTTCTTATTCCCTTTGGACAACGTAAGCATGTAGCTTGGACGTGCAGCCTCTTTCTTACACCCTAATGGTTGATGTGCATATTGTAAACAATAACTTCAAACAAATAATTCAGTCACCAATACTTTCAAGCCTATGGGTACTCCCTAGTAGTCAGAGTTCCCAAAATTAACTTTGACTTTCTCGGGGCAGCCCCAAGTGCAACAGCCAGACTCACTAGTCAAGAATTGTTTTTTATTTTTTGTCAAACATATGTTTATTCAATATGACTTTCAAGTGACATACGACATGTTGAAAACATACAGAACTTCATATGAGCATTAACATCTAATGAAGATTCAACTTCTCTTTTTAAGAAGTCCCAATGCCTCCCTCACTCAATTCAAATCAATATCTGTTTTCGTACATCAAGTCTTTAGGCTACTAATACAAATATGTTTAGTTTTGTAAACAAACCTCAACACTCCCCCTCAACCCCCCCCCCCTTCCACTGGTGGTGGTGATTCTTTGAAATATGCTGTTGAAAAATTAGGCAAGTGGCGGATAGAAGAGTAGAGCCCTCCTCTGGCTCAACTAGTACTCCGTATTGGCCTGGACAATCTCATGTGCGTAGGAGCATTGTCGGGCCCGTACCCTGGCTAACCTAGAACTGGAAGAGGTGCATGGCTTGTAAAGAAGGTGGGCACACTGCCAAGGGGAGTCCGCGTGAGAGAAAGGAGACCAGTGGGCCCTATTTATATTAAAAAAAATAATATTCATCTCTGAAAATCTCTGCTAATCTTTCCATATTGAGAATTCTCCACAGGAACATGGCTGGTGCCTCTATCTTTTTCCAAGCTGTCGCGATTGTAGCCATGGCTGCCCCTAGAAAGGCCAACATTATTGCCTTATCTGCTTTTGTCTGATGTTCTAGGTCTGGATCCCTGGTGCCCAGGAGCACTAACTCAATGGATGTTTTTATAGGGTAGCCCAACATGTCTTTAATGTGTGTTAGGATCCCCTCCCAGAAGGTTCAGATAGTAGGGCAGTACCACAACAAGTGGCAGAAATCCCTGAGAAAACCACAACCCCGCAAAAAGAGATCGGGGGTTTCTGGAAATGTCTTTTTGACTTTAGTGGGATAGAGGTGCCAATCAAAAAGGGGTCTTGTAATAGGCCTCTCTCAAGGCAACTGAGTGGTTGTTCTTGGTGATATCTGACCATAAGTGTTTCCACTCCTCTACTGTAATATCCCTTCCAACCACCAGCTCCCAAAAAGACATGTAGCCCACCCAAGGAGCATGTACTGTCGAAAGCAGCAAGGCACAGAGTGAGGAAATTGCACCTTTTATATTGCCCACAATCTGTACCAGCTGTTCTACCGGGGTAAGCTCTCTGGTGGCGGCTTCTCCTATCTGCGGCTGGGTTACCCAATGTTTGAGTTGGAGATATTGGAATTGGTCGCTGCTGGGAACAAGGAATTCTCTCTGGCAGCTCCCAAATGTGCGTATGTCAAAATTGTGAAACAGGTCCGAGACCATCAGGCAGCCCCCCTCCCACCAAGCATCAAATGGGCCCTCTCGTAGTACTGGGGGAAAGTCAGGGTTGAAGTGTGTAGGGGATTCCGGTGAAGGGATGGAATTTAGCCCGATCCCTCGTGACTTCTTCCCAAACCTTAAGTGTGGTGCGTGTTGGGGTTCTAATATACGCATTGGCCAGCATATCTTTTTTCTGCTTCTAAAGCACGTCCTTCCCACTATCGCCCTGTCCATGTGAAGCCAATGTTCGTTGGACTCCCTCATGGAACACTCTACCACCACCCTACGCTGGGCTGCTTTGTTGTACAGGAAGAAGTCTGGTAGCGCCACACCCCCCTCTTTCTTTGGGCATTGTAGAGCATGAAACGGGAAACAAGCCCTTCGGTTCTGCCAAATGAATTTAGTTATAAGAGAGGGAGCTTGGGAAGGAGCTCACGATCCAGGTCGAACGGAAGCGCCTGGGGCAAATAAAGTAATTTTGGGGTCATTGTCATTTTTATGGCATTTATCCATCCAAGCTAAGAGATGAACAGCGGTTTCCAGCGCTTGAGATCTTGTTGGAGTATAGACAGCAGGGGGGGATAGTTGGCCTTATAGAGATCCTCATCCTCAGGGTGAACTTGATACCTAACTATTGAATGGAGCATTTGGCCCATTGAAAGGGGGCCTGTCCCTCTAGCTGTAGGGCGTCCCTTTCAGGGTTTGTACGATTTAGGATGAGCAATTTCGATAAATTAACTTTGAAGCCTTCTAACGCCTCAGATTTACACAGTTCTGCCTCTAATGCCCTTAATGAAGGGCCTGGGTCTGTGAATTTCATCAGGATGACATCCTCGAAGGTTGATGCCTTGTGTTCTATACCTCCAAAGTGTATACATTTGATCTCCTGGTTTGCCCTGATTTGAATTGCCAATGGTTCTATGCTCAGGGCAAATAGAAGAGGGGAAAGTGGGCAGCCCTGTCTTGTACCTCTGCTATGTGCAAATGGGCGTGATGAAGACCCGTTAACCTGAACTCGCGAATGTCGGTGCTTATAGTTAGCCCTGACCATGATTATTATTTTTAAAAATATATATTTTCAATAGAGCAGGACTAAAAACCATAGGAGAATGACATCATGGGATGAATAAATAAGATGGACATAACTGATATCAAATAGCTGGCAGCCAAAATACATTTACATGGAATTGCATACAATAAATAAGAATAAACATCAATTAGAAAACTACTTTATAAAAAAACAGTTCTAAAGGAATCAATAATTAGGAAAGTGAATATATTGCACATTAACCCATACTAAACCATGATCCTGTAGACTATTAGGCATTTGCTACCTCAGATAATTCCCCAGAAATACAAATACATATCTTCATTAGTGACTATTACACCTTAGTTAGTAAGCTGTAATCTATAAAATGGCTACTTCAGGCTAACATACGAATATCAAAAAACTATTAAAGTGCATGTGCGGCTAGCAGCAGTTATTTTAGTAAAGTGCAAAAATGTACACTATGAAGCATAAATCTCTAAAAATATACTTTTACTCTGATATATAATGGACAGAAAAATGTACCCAGATAACGCTAAATCTTACAGCAGCTCCTACACATTTTGCATAGGCCTCCGCAAATCTATAAGTCCTGCACATTTGATTATCCCAATTTTCAATCCTAGGTTGTTTATTAGTCTTCCAATTTTGAAGGACAAGTGATCTAGCGACCATTATAGAAATTACTATAAAATGCTGCTGCTGATATTTAGTTAAACACTTTACCTTCCCCGACAAACCAAACAGCACCAACATACATGATTGAGTGATTGTTAAGGACACAATTTGAGAAATCTTAGTAAAAATGTCCTTCCAAAATTGCTGTAGACTACTACACTCATAAAATATGTGCACCCACGCCCGTCATCCTGTTTATTACATCTAAAACAGTGGTTTTGATTAGTTGGAAACATTTCATGCCAATATTTTGCATTTATTTTCTATTTGTCTCCGTTTCTGACTTTTTTCCCACAGCTACTACCCCCGTGCTCCCGCTACCGCCTTCCAGCTGCCCTTCCTCCCCCCACCCTTACTTAATGGCAGCCGCTGCATGTCGCTTTCAGTGGGCGTGCTGCTGGCACGCTAAAGGCAATTCAGAAAAGGGGGTGGTGATGAACAGAGTGTCTGAATTAAGCAGACCACTCTTACCCAGTCCAAAGATCAGGGCTTGATCCATCACCGTTATTTATCTCACTGCACCATCCCAGCTCAGAACCTGGCTATATGCAAATCAGTCTGTCCCTTGCCCAGTGCATCATGGGAACAGGGCAGACTAAACAACCAAGCCAATTGTTCACCAGAAAGAAGACAAGCTACCGGGGACCGGTTTCTGGCATTTAAGCCGTCTTCGGCCCGGCTTGCTTGAATCCTGATGGTGCAGTGAGAAAGGGACTCATGTCTGAGTATACCCTGCCACACCTATAGTGTTGTCAAAAACGATTCAGAAAAGGGGGTGGTGATGAACAGAGTGTCTGAATTAAGCAGACCACTCTTACCCAGTCCAAAGATCAGGGCTTGATCCATCACCGTTATTTATCTCACTGCACCATCCCAGCTCAGAACCTGGCTATATGCAAATCAGTCTGTCCCTGGCCCAGTGCATCATGGGAACAGGGCAGACTAAACTACCAAGCCAATTCTTCACCAGAAAGGAGACAAGCTACCGGGGACCGGTTTCTGGCATTTCAGCCGTCTTCGGCCCGGCTTGCTTGAATCCTGATGGCACGCTAAAGGCAAGCCCGTCAGCACTCGTCCTCGACTAGCGCCAGGGACCCTGGTCCTCCCAACCCCTACTGCTATGACTCTAACACTGTCCATGCTGTAAACCCTGGATGCAACAACAACTGCCAGTTCTTGATGCCAAACAACTCCCAAGGCATGTTCTCCTGCCACCACTGCCGCCACACCTTCTGGACCCAGACAGCCACCACTAACCCACCGGACGCCAGCACACCCAAACACCTGAGCTGCATCATCCCCAATGTACGCTCCCTGCACAGACATGCAGTGGAAATCTGGGACCAGCTCAACACCCTCTCGCCCGATGTAACCTTTCTCACAGAGACCTGGACTAATGCCTCCTTTGCTCCTGACATCGCAACCGCATTCCCTGACGGATACAAGATCCTGAGGAAAGACATCTCTAAACCCACCACTCACAAGCCTACACCACGCCTCCAGCACAGAAACTGGAGCAAGATCACCAAAGACCACCTCACTTCTGCCCTCAGCCACACACCTCCCCCTACCATGACCCCCACCACGACCAACACCATCTCAGCAGCATAAGACCTCCACCAATCGATCACTGACTGTGCAAACACACTTGCCCCCTTCCAGAACTCGGACAGATGACACAACTCAAAAGTCACCTGGTTCACCACAGACTTACAAGAATACAAGCTCTTGTGCCGACAACTGGAAAAAGTATGGAGAAATAGGAAAACCATGGAAGCACGCACCGCCTACAGGGCCGCCACGATGGCACACCACCAACTCATCAGATCTACGAAGAAAAACTTAATTCAGGGCAAAATCCTCTCCAACTCCCACAACTCCAAGGAACTCTTCAACATCATACCCCACAGTAAAACCTCCGATGTCCACCCCTCCCAGGACCTCTGCAACAAACTCAGCTCCTTCTACCACCACAAGATCAGGAATCTTTACAACAACTTTGGGGACCAAGACCAAGGCACTGACCCAACACCATCCCCCAGATACGTCACCCAGCCAACCCATGGGATGGCATCTGGTAGGCCCCTGTCCTCGGCAACTCTCCCACACCCATGGACCATGCCGGCAACCTCTGCATCATACTCAACTCCTCTCTCACCATGAACAGACAGATCAACGGCGTATCCTCCTCATGCTTCAAAACCCTCTGCATACTCCGCAAGACCTTCAAATGGATGCCCCCAGAACTCAGGAAGACCGACAGGTGCCTCCTTTAACAACAATTTCATACAAAACTGCTGCCTACGCAAATGATACCCTGATCTTTACCGATTCTCCACAACTTGTAATTCCTGCAACCCTATCCTACATTGATTTACAATGAAATACAATGGTCCAGCACTCCACTCAAAAAGTTAGCAATAGTCAAGTTTAACAAAAATCTAAATCCATTCAGCAGGTCTTTATGTAAATATTCTTTATTCATATTCTTCTAGTGAATCACACGACCGTAGTCAACGCGTTTCGCCCCTAAGGACTACTTCAGGGCGAAAATAATAGAAGGAGGTTTTTCTAACTGGTCTTTTAGCCACTACTGACAATATATCATTCTCTCTTAAGGCAGCCACCTCAATATTTTCCAATATTGTTCTCCCTGGATTTGGGCAATCCAATTCTAGTGAGTGCTCCCAATAATACTTTTTCTAACTGGTCGTCCGGTCTCCACTGGCAATTTATCACTCCCTCCTAAAGCGGCCACCTCAATATTTTCCATTATTGTTCTCCCTGTATTCGGGGAATCCAATTATAAAGCGTGCTCCCAATAAAGCATAAATGTGTTAGCCTGTCTCACTTAGAGATCCATCTGCGCCCCTCGTGTGGTACTTCCAGAGATCTCTGAAAGTAGCGCACGATGGGTGCAGACGGATCTCGTATCACTAATTGAAACTTGACTATTGCTGACTTTTTGAGTGGAGTGCTGGACCATTGTATTTCATTGTAAATTGTGGGAATTTCCTTTGGAAGTTTAGGGGTATTGAGCTTCAGGTCCCTAGCACCCTGACATTAGGATAATTTACACCAGACCATTGATAGCTACAGTCATTATCGCCTTATACTATGTGCTCCTTTCTGTTGTTTATCTATCCTGCATTGATTGTTTCACCAAATTCTCATGACATTTCCAAAGGAGGGAAAATACTGAAATTCTCCAGCTAAAAATCCACTGCAGTGGATCATCCAACTTCTAATGGAAATCAACTATCAAATACCTAGGAATATGGTTTTGCAAAGACCTCGCCAACTCTGTTTCCTTCAATGAAAATAAAACTGCAAGGAAAGTAAAAGATCTCTTATCAACATGATCACCAAAACATATTTCTTAGTGGGGCATATTCAAAACCATTAAAATAATAGTCTCATTTTTGGTTAACTTCTTATCAAGTATGTTATGTTATGTTATGTTATGTATAAAATCTTATAAAGCGCACTTTCACCATGCGGTTTCTTGGCGCTGGTAAGCATCAGGAGAACAAAACGGTTTGAGAAACAAAGGGTGAAGACGGCCAAAAGGAAAGGCTAATCATAGGCCTTGCGAAACAAGAGGGTTTTCAAAGAAGATCTAAACTGAGTATAGGAAGATGTGAGCCTGAACTCAGGAGGAAGTGCATTCCAAAATGAAGATGCAAGGAAAGAAAATCGTAGCCCCCCATGTTTCTTGCGTTTGAAGGAAGGGATAGTGAGCAGGGCCAGGCGGGAAGACCTGAGGTTGCGGGAGGGGACATAGCTGCACAAGAGAGAAGAAATAAAAGCAGGGCCGAGGCCAGCCAGCGCCTTGAAGACGATGCAGCCCAATTTGAAATAACAGCGCTCGGCCACTGGAAGCCAGTGTAAGGATTTTAGCAAGGGACGGACGTGCTGATGTCTGGGCTAGTGAAAGATCACTCGGGCCGCCTGATTCTGGACCCTCTGGAGCTGGTTCAGTTGGTAGGCCGGGATCCCGACATATTGGGAGTTAGCGTAGTCGACTCTGGACATGGCCCGGGCCAGGAGGGCCACGGTAAGTGCCTCGGTCGTGAGAAAGTGGGCAATCTTCCGAATAGTTTGAAGATGGAAAAAACTGGAAGACACCACAGAATTAATCTGGGCCTTCATTGACAGATCTTTAGAAATAATCACTCCGAGGCTTTTGGCAGAGTCAACAGGGCAAGGGGGACTGCCGAGGTCAGAGGGCCAGAAATTGGAGTTCCATGGATTGGAGGCCCCCCTGATAAGAACCAGCTCGGTCTTATCAGGGTTCAGTTTCAGGTGGTTTGATCCCATCCAGTTGCTGATGTGGCGCAGAGTCACCTGAAAATTATCAACTGATTGGTCCGAGGGGTCGATGTTAAAAATAAGCTGGATGTCATCTGCATAATTGAAAGCAGTGACGGGAGAAGGGAGACAAGTTCTCCAAGGTCAGCCCTATTCCAGTTTCTGGCAAGAAGGTCGCCCTCTAAAGTGCTGTAAACATGGGAAGGAATAGAGAAGGAGAAGGAGAAGGAAATAATAAGGTGGTCTGACCAAGTGCACGGAACAATGCAAGGGGTGGGGATGCCCAGGTTGGACGTCCAGACCTGGTCAAGAGTGTGGCCCTTAATGTGCGTGGCTGAGTTGATATGTTGGGCACAGTTCATGCAAGTCAGAAGATCAGAGAAGGTGGAAGAGCATACAGTTTCTCAGTCATCAGACGGCCAGTATTTGAAATCTCCAAGGATCAAAATTTTGGAGTTGTTGATGACCAGTTGAGATAGTAGGTCACCAAACAAAGAAGGGAAATTGGGCATGGTCTGAGGGGGCCTGTACACTAAGACGCACAGAAGAGGGGCCACAGGGGAATCCAACCTAATTATAAGACAATCGACTAAGGGAATACAAGTCCCTTCTAGGGCAGAGAATCTAAGGGGATGTTTAATGAAGGCTGCGACCCCCCTGCCTGGCTTACCAGAGGCTCTCTTGGTTTGCAAGACATAGTAGCCGGGCAGAGCCGCGGCTAGTATGTCCGGAGAAGACTCTTCATTAAGCCAGGTTTCACTGATAAAAAGAATATCAGGGTGTTCTGCGTCAAGCAGCGGAAAGATCTCTAGCTGGTGCTTGACCAGCGACCGTGTGTTGAGGTAGGTTACTAGGAGTTTGGGGCTAGTAGGTTTAATGTTAGGTGCCAGGGGAGCAGCTACCAAAGGTCGGGCAGCCGGAGTATAAGGGGGCTCTGGCAAGGGTTCGAACTCAGGAAAAGAGTCACGAGGGCAATAAAGTTCCAAGCGAGTCTACTATAGGGGCGATCATCGTGGGGAGGGGCCACTTGGCATGCATGCTAAGTAGCTCAGAAGCGGCAAAGGTGGTAGAATGAGCAGCATGACCGGCCCCTAGTCCCGGCCGGTCGCGGACGGGCGCAGACGGGCTGACCTTAGGCGCACCTTTGGCGTGCCTCCGTCGCGCCCGCTGCACTCGTCCGCTGCGCTTCCGGCCGGTCATTGCAATTTATGGAAGAGCCCCACCCCCAGCTAGACCGCAGGCAGGCAAGCGGCACCGCCAAGATCCAGGCCCTCATTCAAGATGGTGCCTACCCTTCACAACAAGCGGCACGTCAGCCGTGAGGGACCGGGGCAGGGAGGCACATCCAGGGGAGGGGGCGGGTATTAGATCACCCGCGCTGCACCCGGAGTAGTCAGGCCAGAGATGAGGTAGGTGCAATGAGTTTTAAAAAGATGTGCAAAGCGCGACAAAATTGATTGTAAAATACTCACTCGTCTCTCCCCATATTTCTTCCTTAAAATTGATAAGGCGGTTTCACACTTCCTTTGCAAGAATAAAAAGGCTAGAATTAGACTTCAAAAAAATTAGAATGCCAGCAAAAGTCGGTAGTTGAAGAGTCTCCAATTGGATTTCCTACCAAATGGCCTACCTGGCCTCACAGGGCTCCTGGTGGTTTAAATCTAATGCACTGAAAAATCCAATTTGCCTTGATGTTGAATCTTCTGCCACCCATATCCACTCATATAGACTCTTACTATAGCACAGGTTCCTTAACCCTGCCCTGCACACTTTTTAAAGTTACCGTTTCCGCCATACTTCCCGTAGATGCGGCACTGACAATTAACACCCAAAAATCGACTCTGATGTCTTTATGACATAATAAAAAACGACGCTTTCCTAACTCGTACACCATTGGACCAATATAGGCACACAAAGGGATATCAGACCTCTATGATAACTCTGGCCTGCTCTCATTTGCCTCCCTGCAACATAAGCACAACCTCACTAACATGAACTTCTATGACTTTCTTCAACTTCAGGCCAAGATATCCAAGCTGCACCACCTTCTCAGTTCACCCCTACTACAGAAACTCCAACGGATCCCTCTCGGTGGTCAAGCAGCCTCAAAAATCTATAAAACGCTTATCTCCTCTAAATCCCCCACGCCACCCACCCTTAGCACAAAAGTGGACTTTTTACTTTTCATCCACAAACTTTGTTCCTCAGGATGAGGACTCCTGGGCTAAAGTAGGATCACACTTGCTTCAACACAAACTGATCCCCTTCCTATTCCAGACCAGATTTGTGCAGCACGGTGCATGTTCTGGACCCCATCAAAACTTTCAATTAAATTTAAAAGATGCCAATATATGCTGGGCGTGCGACACGTCTGACAGCGATGACGAGCATACGTTCTTCTCTTGCCCATGCCTGGCCTACTAGGACGATGTGTCTTTACAGCTACAAAATATTTTCAAAATGACTATTACGCTATCCTTCCCGAAGCTCTTGCAAGGACCTTAACTGGCAGACCAACCAATTGATCTCCCTGACATGGACCTTTTCCTCCTTGGCCTTCCACTCACCATTGCTATTAAACTAATATTTATCAATTGGAAATCTAGTAACAATGTATCTTACCACACTTGAAGGGCCTGGGTGAGCTATCTAAGGGGCACACATATAACCTAATCTAAAAACAAAGGTTGCCCAATAACCTCCCAGCGCATATGGAATAAGCTTGATCGCTTTATCCGCCCCATGCCGCTCTAGAAAGAAATCCGCTAACTCTCCCCCTGGCTACAAGGTCTATCGTCGTCTATCTTCGCCAGCATTACTTACGTTTTCCACACCTCTCATGTAGTATCACATGGCTCCCCCTCTTGACCCCCTCCTTCCGTAGACAGGATACCGGTCAAACTCGTAGAATGTGTACATCTTGTCCTCCAATTAGCTCCTGCAGCTTGAAGAAGCACTCTATACAGGTGAAACAACATCTTCATCTCTGCAACAAAGTGGGTTTTCACTTACCTGCCTCTCAAGTGCTTCTTCAAGCTGCAGCAGCGATTTGGAGGACAATGAGAACACGGCGGCTTCGGCCGTGGAAGAAGCACTACCTAACAGAAGGCAAGAGCCGATGGAATAGGGGCAGTGAAAGCCGGAATAGTCTTGCTTTGACCAGCACAGCAGGGGCATTACACTAATGAAGGTGCCTTCTTCATGCAGGGCGCACTGGAGTGCCTGAAATACAGAGGACTGGCACAGAACCCCTTCACCCTTTTTAATCAGTTGGTGAGTCGCGGTACCCACGGTGGGTGGTAATAACAGCGGATGGCAACTACAAGTCCCAACATACCTTGCAGCTACTTACGCTTGAATTAGATTTGGTCACTACTAAAGTGCAACGAATCATGGGAAACCATCGAGGACTGCAAATCCTGTTTTCCATCAACTAGCCCAAGAAGAAGGAGCGCACAGCCCCGAAATGCGTAGGCAGAAGGAAAAATAACCGGTGAAAAGACATCTTAATCTCTACAATAAAGTGGGGTTTCACTTACCTGCTTGTCGAGTGCTTCTTCAAGCTGCAGGAGCGTTTGGAGGACAATGTGTACATCTTGTATATTGGCTAGTTTACTTACACTAAGACTCATATCTCTCCCACAACTCAAGACGCCAAACCAACGTTATACTCTATGGGTCTGTTCTACAGCTATCAACTTTATATATATTCTGCTGATAATGATCATAAGTACCACATTGATGTACACTTTATCTAATTGTTGAATGTTTAATTTAATCTCTTCATCTCCCTTCTTGATTTCTTCTGTACTGTTGCCAAAACCAATAAGAACACTTTGAACTTAAAATAAATATCTAGCAATAAAAGCTACAGTTTGCAGTTCAGTGTGCATATATTTTATTTCCATACTATGCACTACTAGACTTAACGACCAAGTTACCATTACATTACAGCAATGGGGGGAATATGCTCCTTATTCATCCAATTCCACACAATTTATTTTACAAAGCAAACATATATTGACCAAATGTCGAGAAGAAATGTCATTAAGAATGTTTGCGCAGGCTTTATTTTGTATCTCTTTGCTGACTGTCACCCGATAGTGTGACATTTTGACTGTTTTGGGTCCTTCACCACTCCCCTTCTGTTTTCAGGCATAATCCAGGTAAGCATTTATGCATGTATTTCTGTTTCCAAGTATACAATGGCAATTCCACTGGCTTCACTGGTTTATAAAGTGTGTGTAGAGGCACTTTTAAAATATTTTTTTCATTCTACAGAGGCTGCTCCTCTGTTAACGCGGAGGAGCGTCGCCCCAATAAAAAATTGCTCCCAGAGAAGTTCTAGAGTCACCATGAGGGGTGGCAATCTCAGCTTTCTGATTGTCTAGGACAGCTGGGTTAGAGCCAGGATACGGTTCCTGTGTCCTTGGAATCAGCGAGAGAGGCCGCCGCCGCTCCTTCCAATCCTGACACTGTGTTCATGCTGCCTGAAAGCAGCTCCAGGATTGGTTACTGCAGTTTCCTGGTGCCTGCCTGCCTGGAGAAGACAGAGTGAGGAGGAGGACGTCGAGCCAGGAAGTTAAGTGAGATTATTTTTTGTTTGATTATTGTTAAACATATAGGGCCTCATTTATGAGGCCGTGCGTCACTTTTACGCCGCCGGTGCGTCACTTTTTGTGAAGCACCAGCAGTGTAAAAAACCTGCCTTGTTGCACCATATTTACAAAGTGACGCATCTAGGTAGATGCGTCACTTTGTAAACCCCTGCGCCACATTATACCGGCGCCAGGTATAATGTATGCAAGGGGGGCATATTGACGCAAGGAAGGGTCGTAGAAGTGACGCAGTGAAATCTATGAGATTTCACTGCGTCACTTTTAGGACGCCATTGCTTTAAAATCTTGCGCCTGCCTCACAGCAGGCGTAAGACTGACGCAGGCCCTTTCACATGGGGCTTGCCCCATGAGAAAGGACGCATTGCTGGAGTTGCGTCACTTTTGTGACACACTCCAGCAATGAGTCACTTTTGCACCATACAGATACGTCAGAAATACTGACGTATCTGTAACTCCTTGCGACATGATGCGTCATACATTAAATATGACGCATCAAGAATGTCGCAAGGAGTGCGCACTGAGAAGTGACGCATCGCTGCTTTCACGCAGCGATGCATCATTTCTCATAAATGAGGCCCATATATTTTTTACTTGTATTCCCCCCTCCAGCCCGACCACCCTCCTTACATGCCAGTCGCCACTACTCTGCGGAGAAATACTGTCTCACGTGGAGAAACTCAATTTGCACTCAACCGCAACAATTTTGAGGGAGAACTGTTTCGTTTATTTATGCTGGAAAGATCTTTGTGCAATATAAATACACTCATTCATACATAAATACATGCAATTGAATATAAGGGAGCCAAACAGCATAAACCTTGCATTCTGTCAATAGAAGAAAAAAGCGACACCAGGCCCAGGAAAGGGAAATGTTATTTGAAAAAAGACACACTGCAGAGTCCCCATATATATTGGGGTGGAATTTAACACCTGACTCAATGCACAAAGCTTTTAAAACATGACGATTCTAAAATGAATTGTAGGCAAGAATGTTACTACTGACCGCGAGCAGTTAAAGATTGCACATGATAGCTTTTAAAAAAACACCACATCACAGAGGCATAATTGTACCTTGATTGTAGAAGCTGACACGTTTTTGCTGGGGCTCTGAGGCTGGTATCTGACGAGTCAGGCTGAAGCAGTCTTATATAGAGATGCAGTGTGTATGAGCCCAGAGTGCCTTTTCTTTTAAAAGGGATGTAAGGCGACTAGATATTCATCAGGGATATGTATCTCCAACAATCCTTAGTTAAGAATGGCAAATACACTAATGAAAATATTGGCTCACATATACTCTCAGGATTTAGAGTTCCTACTATGAGATGTTTCTTATTCCCTTTTGACAACGCAAGCAGGTAGCATGGACATGCAGCCTCTTTCTTACACCCTAATGGTTGATGTGTATATTGTGAACAATAACTTCAAACAAATAATTCAGTCACCAATACTTTCAAGCCTATGGGTACTCCCTAGTAGTCAGAGTTCCCAATATTAACTTTGACTTTCTTGGGGCAGCCCCAAGTGCAGCGGCCAGACTCACTAGTCAAGAATTGTTTTTTATTTTTTGTCAAACATATGTTTATTCAATATGACTTTCAAGTGACATACTACATGTTGAAAACATACAGAACTTCATATGAGCATTAACATCTAATGAAGATTCAACTTCTATTTTTAAGAAGTCCCTATGCCTCCCTCACTCAATTCAAATCAATATCTGTTTTGGTACATCAAGTCTTTAGGCTACTAATACAAATGAGTTTAGTTTTGTAAACAAACCTCAACACTCCACCTCACCCCCCCCTTCCCCTGGTGGTGGTGATTCTTTGAAATATGCTGTTGAAAAATTAGGCAAGTGACGGATAGAAGGGTAGAGCCCTCCTCTGGCTCAACTAGTACTCCGTTTTGACCGGGACAATCTCATTTGCGTAGGAGCATTGTCGGGCCTGTACCCTGGCTAACCTAGAACTGGAAGAGGTGCATGGCTTGTACAGAAGGTGGGCGCACTGCCGAGGGGAGTCCGCGTGAGAGAATGGAGACCAGTGGGCCCTATTTATATTAAAAAATGTATATTCATCTCTGAAAATCTCTGCTAATCTTTCCATAGTGAGAATTCTACACAGGAACATGGCTGGTGCCTCTATCTTTTTCCAAGCTGCCGCGATTGTAGCCATGGCTGCCCCAAGAAAGGCCAACATTATTGCCTTATCTGCTTTTGTCTGATGTTCTAGGTCTGGATCCCTGGTGCCCAGGAGCACTAACTCAATGGATGATTTCATAGGGTAGCCCAACATGTCTTTAATGTGTGTTAGGATCTCCTCCCAGAAGGTTCGGATAGTAGGGCAGTACCACAACATGTGGCAGAAATCCCAGAGAAAACCACAACCCCGCAAAAAGAGATCGGGGGTTTCTGGAAATGTCTTTTTGAGTTTAGTGGGATAGAGGTGCCAATCAAAAAGGGTCTTGTAATAGGCCTCTCTCAAGGCAACTGAGTGGTTGTTCTTTGTGATATCTGACCATAAGTGTTTCCACTCCTCTTCTGTAATATCCCTTCCAACCACCAACTCCCAAAAAGACATGTAGCCCACCCAAGGAGCATGTACTGTCGAAAGCAGCAAGGCATAGAGTGAGGAAATTGCACCTTTCATATTGCCCACAATCTGTACCAGCTGTTCTACCGGGGTAAGCTCTCTGGTGGCGGCTTCTATTATCTGCGGCTGGGGTACCCAATGTTCGAGCTGGAGATATTGGAATTGATCGCTGCTGTGAACATGGAACTCTCTCTGGCAGCTCTAAAATGTGCGTATGTCAAAATTGTGAAACAGGTCCGAGACCATAAGGCAGCCCCCCTTCCACCAAGCATCAAATGGGCCCTCTCGTAGTACTGGGGGAAAGTCAGGGTTGAAGTGTGTAGGGGATTCCGGTGAAGGGATGGAATTTTAGCCGGAATCCTCGTGACTTCTTCCCAAACCTTAAGTGTGGTGCGTGTCGGGGTTCTAATATACACATTGGCCAGACTATCTTTTTTCTGCTTCTAAAGCACGTCCTTCCCACTATCGCCCTGTCCATGTGAAGCCAATGTTCGTTGGACTCCCTCATGGAACACTCTACCACCACCCTACGTTGGGCTGCTTTGTTGTACAGGAAGAAGTCTGGTAGCACCACACCCCCCTCTTTCTTTGGGCATTGTAGAGCATGAAACGGGAAACAAGCCCTTCCGTTCTGCCAAATGAATTTAGTTATAAGAGAGGGAGCTTGGGAAGGAGCTCACGATCCAGGTCGAACGGAAGCGCCTGGAGCAAATAAAGTAATTTTGGGGGCATTGTTATTTTTATGGCATTTATCCATTCAAGCTAAGAGATGAACAGCGGTTTCCAGCGGTTGAGATCTTGTTGGAGTATGGACAGCAGGGGGGGATAGTTGGCCTTATAGAGATCCTCATCCTCGGGGTGAACTTGATACCTAACTATTGAATGGAGCATTTGGCCCATTGAAAGGGGGCCTGTCCCTGCAGCTGTAGGGCGTCCCTTTCAGGGTTTGTACGATTTAGGATGAGCAATTTCTATAAATTAACTTTGAAGCCTTCTCACGCCTCAGATTTACACAGTTCTGCCTCTAATGCCCTTAATGAAGGGCCTGGGTCTGTGAATGTCATCAGGATGACATCCTCGAAGGTTGATGCCTTGTGTTCTATACCTCCAAAGTGTATACATTTGATCTCCTGGTTTGCCCTGATTTGAATTGCCAATGGTTCTATGCTTGGGGCAAATAGAAGAGGGGAAAGTGGGCAGCCCTGTCTTGTACCTCTGATATGTGCAAATGGGCGTGATGAAGACCCGTTAACCTGAACTCGGGAATGTCGGTGCTTATAGTTAGCCCTGACCATGATTATTATTTTAAAAAATATATATTTTCAATAGAGCAGGACTAAAAACCATAGGAGAATGTGTAATGATTGAAAGCAGCGCAAGAATACGCACGCGCCACTAACCTGAATCCGAGGCCCAGCACGGACGACTGGATGACTGTCCTCGCAACCTCCCACTGCACGTCTCCCAACAATGGGAACAACCACCACTCTTGGAACGAGTACAGCCGGAGGCTGTAAGGGATAAATCGGGTGGAGGGATGTGAGGGTCTTCTAAGCTTTGCAGGACGAGTTCGGGGGTCAACGGCTGTACTAGGAAGACCTCCCTGGAGGTGGGCGAGAAGACATACAGAGGATAATGTACTTCTGAACTGCTGCGAAGATCCCCACCTCCCCAGTGTTCTGGAACTTACCACAATAGTGAATGGATACTCCGTGGAAGAAGTAGGGGTTCCAAGGTTACAGGTAAGTCTGCTTCATCAGTGTTGAAAGGTTACTTCACCTTCCAACCAAGCTCTTGCAAGGAAATACTGAGGATAGGTATTCTCCTCGTGAATGAGTCAGCAAGGTAATGCTCATAGAAAAACCCAAAATACTCCTTTTGGGGTGAAATATGTTTGCAGATTTTCCACAGGCGCAATCACGCCAGTATAGCAGGATTCAAAGGGATAAACAACAAAAGAAACGTGCGATCCGCACTCGTATCAATTCCAGGCTTGGAAGCAAAGAAAAACAAGATAGTAGAAGAGAGCGAGCCCGCTCTCCTCAATGTATTCCCACAAACAAACGCGGCTCTGTTGTACTCACAGGGACACGCTGGGAAACAGGTAATCTGACCTCGCAGGCACTTCGTCGTCTCGGCGGGTGTCTGCTCAACTGACCTCGCAGGCATTTCGTCGTCGCGGCGGGTGTCTGCTCAACTGACCTCGCAGGCACTTCGTCGTTGCGGCGGGTGTCTGCTCAACAGGACGAACAGGCTAGTCACTAGAATCCAAGGCAAGTCTTCAGATGCTCCAACGATGTGAAACTGACCAGGAACAGGATTGACAAGCCCCGTTTTGTTCCAGGGGAGGAGCTTAAGTAAGTTCTGCCCATTGTGCATTCTTTCTATACCGCTTGGCATTCTGGGACTTGTAGTTTTTCCAATTACGGCTGAAAACGTACTGTCTGCGGCAACTTGCCGCTCTGCCTAGGGTGATCGCTACAGAACCCCCCCTCGAGGACTGCCGTCCCGGCGGTCGACCCGGCTTACCGGGGTAGCGTTCATGGAAAAGGGCAACCAAATCAGGGCAGTGCAAGTTGTCCACAGGTTCCCATGAGCGGTCTTCGGGACCGTAGCCTTTCCACTCGACCAAATATTGGACCCGACCCCGCACCATACGGGAATCCAGGACAGACTCTACCTCGTACTCCTCCTCCCCTTCCACTTCCACAGGACCAGGACGTTCAGGCACTCGGACGCCAGGGAGGCAAGGCCGTAGAAGCGAGACGTGAAAAACTGGATGTATGGACCAGGACACAGGCAAAGACAGTTTCATGGCCACGGTATTGATCACCTCACAGATCCCATACGGACCTATGTATTTAGGTTTCAGTTTGCTCACACCTTTCAAGTGTAAGTTACGGGTAGAAAGCCAGACTTTATCGCCCACTTTGTACTCGGGTTCCTGGGTTCTTCGTTTATCAGCAAACGTCTTCTGGGCGTCTTGAGCCTTTTTCAGATTGTTTCGAGCCTCAATCAGTACAGCTCGGAGATGCGCATGGTGTTCCTGGATGGTGGGTACTAGGGAAGTAACAGGCCACTCAAAGGGAAGCATGTTCGGGTGGAATCCGTTCAGACAATAAAAAGGAGAACATCCCAGAGTAGAATGTGTTGCATTATTGTATGCAAATTCCGCCAACCACAACAGGGTGGTCCAGTTGGTAGAGTTTTGCAAGGTGAAACAGCGTAGGTATTGTTCCAGGGTTTGGTTCAACCGTTCGGTCTTACCATCCGTTTGGGGATGGTAACTGGATGATAGACGGGCGTCTATCTGCAGGATGGTACACAGCGCTTTCCAGAAATGTGAGGTGAACTGCGTACCCCTATCTGTTATCACCACACTCGGTAGTCCATGCAGACGGACGATGTTTTGCAAGAACACCTTCGCTAATTCTCCGGAGGTAGGCAAACCCGGTAGGGAGATAAAGTGTCCCATCTTGGTGAGATGATCTACCACCACCAAGATGACTGTTTGTTTCTCACAGGGAGGCATTTCTACTATAAAATCCATGGACAAGGTATGCCAGGGTTTGGACGGAATAGGTAGAGGGTGCAACAATCCTGTGGGTTTAGTATGGGAGGATTTCCCTTGCGCACAAATTGCACAGTTCTTGACGTATTCCTTCACATCAGTCCGGACGCTGGGCCACCAGAAAGATCTTGCCACAGTAGAGAGTGTCTTGTATACACCCATGTGTCCTCCCAATACTGAGTCATGAGCCCATTGCATTACTTTGGTTTGCAGCTCACTGAGGGGAACGTATAAAGCATGGTGATGATATGCTAGGTGATCCTTCTCACAGCGGTGATCTGGCTCTGCAAGGACCCATGCGGGTATGTCGAGGTCAGTGAGGGCAATTTTGACATCTTCAAGAAAGTCATCTGAGGAGATCAAGGCGATGGAGGCCTCGATGTTCTCGATGCCCTGCAGTATAGAAGGAGTTTCCACAGATCTCCATGTGTCATCCTCACCCAATCGAGAAAGAGCATCCGCCTTACCGTTCCGAGTTCCAGGTCTATATCGGATAACGAAGTCAAAGTCGGAAAAGAAAAGGGTCCATCTCAATTGACGGGGCGTCAAGGCTTTTGCTGTTTTCAAAAACAGGAGATTGCGATGATCCGTAATGATCTCCACGGTATGAACAGCCCCAAGGAGGTAATGCCTCCACTCCTCACATGCTCTTTTAATAGCCAGGAGCTCCTTGTCTGTGATGGTGTAGTTTATCTCACAAGGAGTGAGCTTCTTTGAAAAATACGCCACTGGATGTAGCTGTCCAGTGGTGGGGTGTCGTTGCGATAGTATCCCGCCAAGAGCATATTGGGAGGCATCCGTTTCGAGAATGAAAGGTATCTGGGGGTCTGGATGTCGAAGGACAGGTGCTTGCGTAAACCTCTCCTTGAGGGTTTGAAAGGCCTTTTCTGCTTCTGCTCCCCACTTGAACAAAGCATTTTTTCGCAAGAGGGACGTGATGGGATGAATGATTTTGGAAAAGTCTTGCACAAAGCGCCTACAATAATTGGCAAAACCAAGAAAACTCTGAACGGATTTGATAGTCTGCGGCGTTTTCCAAGTGAGTATGGCCTCAACCTTTCTCATGTCCATTCTAAATCCTTGGGCATCGATCACATACCCCAAGAACGCCACTTCTTGGACGTGGAAAAGGCATTTTTCAAGCTTGGCGTACAAAGAGTTTCGTTGTAGCCTCTCCAACACTTCCTTGACATGTGTGATGTGCTCCGGGAGAGAGGCAGAGTACACCAGAATGTCGTCGATGTAGACGATACAAAAAGACTCCAAACACCCCCGCAATACCTCATCCATAAAAAACTGGAAGGCGGCAGGGGCGTTGCATAGACCAAACGGCATTACTCAATATTCATAGAGACCGAATTTGGTCCTGAATGCCGTTTTCCACTCATCCCCGGTTTTTACCCTCACGAGATGGTAGGCCCCTCGAAGATCGAGTTTGGTAAAGTACCTTGCCCCTTTGAGTTGGTCCATTAGAACGGGAATCAAGGGCAATGGGTACCGGTTTTTGATTGTCACCCGGTTGATGGCTCGGTAGTCGATACATGGACGCAACTCCTCACAATCCTTCTTAGGAATAAAAAACATAGGCGAAGAGACAGGGGAAGTGGAGTGTCTGATGAACCCGGTGGCCAAATTGTCTTCGATATAGGTTTTCAGATATTGTGTCTCTTTTTCGGTTAAAGCATACACTCTGCTACAGGGGAGATCCGCACCTGGAACAAGGTCCACACGGCAATCGTATGCCCTATGTGGAGGCAGGTGAGTGGCCTTTTTCTTATCGAACAAGGAGGCGTATTCATGGTACTCTGCTGGTAAAACCGTGGCACAGCAGAACCTGTCGACTGAGCAGGCCCCAGCTAAGCAAGAGGCAGGCGAGGGTTCTGGGACGTTGTGGAGAAGGTCCCTGTTCTGGCAATGTTCATGGCAGTATTTGGATGTCATCCGTACTGTGCGAGTGGACCAGCAAACAGAGGGGTCATGCAAGGTAAGCCAGGGCATGCCTAGAATGAGCCGGAATTGTGGGGCGTCTATTAGGTCGAATTGGATATATTCATAATGATTGGCTCCGTATTCCATCAACAAGGCCAGGGTATGTTGAGTCACCGGTCCTGACGACAAGTCGGTGCCATCTACTGCCTTGACCATCTCGGGCGCTGTTTTCTTGTCACAGGGGATACCCATTTTCCTTGCATAAGCTTGATCAATATAATTCCCTGTGGCCCCCGAATCCAACAGGGCGTCAACAGGGAAGGGTTGTTGATTTCCCACCTGTAGAGATACATGTATATTCATATGTGCAACGGCGGGGTGAAGGGTGTTTGCTACGTAAGGGGAGACCGGAGGGGAATGGAGTCTTGAATCAGTGGTCTCCTTCTGATCCAAGACCGTTAGTTTTCCGACGGCTCCTCCATCCTCAAGGTGGCCTGTGATCTGGGAAAGGCGCTCCTTCCGGACGTAGAAGCCCGAGCTCTACACTCGTTAACAAAATGCCCGCTTTTTCCGCAGTACATGCAGAGTTTGAGCCTTCTTCTCCTGTCCCTTTCTTCTTTGGTAAGGGGGCCCCGGATTCCTCCGATTTGCATGGGTTCTGGCCCCTCTTGGGGCTTGGCTTTTTCCTCGCCCGCTTGTCGGGATCTGACCATGGGGTAGGAGAACCTGGAGTCTCCTCGGCTCCGATCGCCTCTCCGCTACAACAATCTATGATCCAGTTGGACTGTTAAGTCGATAAGTTCTTCGCATGTGGAGGGCAATTGCACCACCTGTGCTAAGACGTCCTTCAATTCCCCCCCGAAGACCCTGATAGAAAAGTGAGATCCTTTTCTGAGCCGGCCAGTCTGTCTCTACAATGAGACGGTTGAAAGTCGTAATATAAGATAATAGATCCTGTGATCCTTGGCGTAAGGTCATCAACTCCCGATCTAACGACAACATGTGGGATTTTCTGTCGAACAGTTTACGTAGTTCAAGACAGAAATCGGCGAAATTATGTAGTATGGGATCATTCCGTTCCAATAAAGGAATAGTCCAACCTGATGCGTTCCCTCCCATGTATGACATGACGAAAGCTGTTTTAGATGATTCATCCTGAAAGACTTGAGGCTTGCAGAGGAAATGAAGGCGACATTGATTTAGGAAGGTCTCAAACTTTTTGGGATCTCCGTAAAACCGTTCGGGAGGAGCTAGAGGTATGCCATGGGTCTGTAGTATATGAACCGTGGGGGCGGCATCTGTGGACGTAGAAGGAGCTGCAAACGCTCCTCCTGGTTGGAACGATGGAGGAGGGGGCAAGGTAGCAGGCCGTATCAAAGGTTTGACACTCGGCTCCTTCTGGGCAAGATCTGACATTTCTCTGCGCAAGTCCGACACTTCTTTGTATAAAGCTTGGTTCTCAGCGCGAGATGTTTGGACCTCGCTTTGTAATTCCGAGAAGCTTTCCAACAAGGAGGTTAGTATGGTGTTTGTATCCATCGTCCAGGCTGGTTAGCGTTCTTGGGCTTGTCAATCTGTAATGATTGAAAGCAGCGCAAGAATACGCACGCGCCACTAACCTGAATCCGAGGCCCAGCAGGGACGACTGGATGACTGTCCTCGCAACCTCCCACTGCACGTCTCCCAACAATGGGAACAACCACCACTCTTGGAACGAGTACAGCCGGAGGCTGTAAGGGATAAATCGGGTGGAGGGATGTGAGGGTCTTCTAAGCTTTGCAGGACGAGTTCGGGGGTCAACGGCTGTACTAGGAAGACCTCCCTGGAGGTGGGCGAGAAGACATACAGAGGATAATGTACTTCTGAACTGCCGCGAAGATCCCCACCTCCCCAGTGTTCTGGAACTTACCACAATAGTGAATGGATACTCCGTGGAAGAAGTAGGGGTTCCAAGGTTACAGGTAAGTCTGCTTCATCAGTGTTGAAAGGTTACTTCACCTTCCAACCAAGCTCTTGCAAGGAAATACTGAGGATAGGTATTCTCCTCGTGAATGAGTCAGCAAGGTAATGCTCATAGAAAAACCCAAAATACTCCTTTTGGGGTGAAAAATGTTTGCAGATTTTCCACAGGCGCAATCACGCCAGTATAGCAGGATTCAAAGGGATAAACAACAAAAGAAACGTGCGATCCGCACTCGTATCAATTCCAGGCTTGGAAGCAAAGAAAAACAAGATAGTAGAAGAGAGCGAGCCCGCTCTTCTCAATGTATTCCCACAAACAAACGCGGCTCTGTTGTACTCACAGGGACACGCTGGGAAACAGGTAATCTGACCTCGCAGGCACTTCGTCGTCGCGGCGGGTGTCTGCTCAACTGACCTCGCAGGCACTTCGTCGTCGCGGCGGGTGTCTGCTCAACTGACCTCGCAGGCACTTCGTCGTCGCGGCGGGTGTCTGCTCAACAGGACGAACAGGCTAGTCACTAGAATCCAAGGCAAGTCTTCAGATGCTCCAACGATGTGAAACTGACCAGGAACAGGATTGACAAGCCCCGTTTTGTTCCAGGGGAGGAGCTTAAGTAAGTTCTGCCCATTGTGCATTCTTTCTATACCGCTTGGCATTCTGGGACTTGTAGTTTTTCCAATTACGGCTGAAAACGTACTGTCTGCGGCAACTTGCCGCTCTGCCTAGGGTGATCGCTACAGAATGACATCATGGGATGAATAAATACGATGGACATAACTGATATCAAATAGCTGGCAGCCAAAATACATTTACATGGAATTTCATACAATAAATAAGAATAAACATCAATTAGAAAACTACTTTATAAAAAAACAGTTCTAAAGGAATCAATAATTAGGAAAGTGAATATATTGCACATATAACCATACTAAACCATGATCCTGTAGACTATTAGGCATTTGCTACCTCAGATAATTCCCCAGAAATACAAATACATATCTTCATTAGTGACTATTACACCTCAGTTAGTAAGCTGTAATCTATAAAATGGCTACTTCAGGCTAACATACGAGTATCAAAAAACTATTAAAGTGCATGTGCGGCTAGCAGCAGTTATTTTAGTAAAGTGCAAAAATGTACTCTCTGAAGCATAAATCTCTAAAAATATACTTTTACTCATATATAATGGACAGAAACATTTGCCCAGATAACGCTAAATCTTACAGCAGCTCCTACACATGTTGCATAGGCCTCCGCAAATCTATAAGTCCTGCACATTTGATTAACCCAATTTTCAATCCTAGGTTGCTTATTAGTCTTCCAATTTTGAAGGACAAGTGATCTAGCGACCGTTATAGAAATTACTATAAAATGCCGCTGATATTTAGTTAAACACTTTACCTTCCCCGACAAACCAAACAGCACCAACATACATGATTGAGTGATTGCTAAGGACACAATTTGAGAAATCTAAATAAAAATGTCCTTCCAAAATTGCTGTAGACTACTACACTCATAAAATATGTGCACCCACGCACGTCATCCTGTTTATTACATCTAAAACAGTGGTTTTGATTAGTTGGAAATATTTTATGCCTATATTTTGCATTTATTTTCTATTCGTCTCAGTTTCTGACTTTTTTCCCACAGCTGCTACCCCTGTGCTCCCGCTACCGCCTCCCAGCTGCCCTTCCTCCCCCCACCCTTACTTAATGGCAGCCGCTGCATGTCGCGTTCAGTGGGCGTGCAGCTGGCACGCTAAAGGCAAGCCCGTCAGCACTCGTCCTTGGCTAGCGCCAGGGACCCTGCTCCTCCCAACCCCTACTGCTACGACTAACACTGTCCATGCTGTAAACCCTGGATGCAACAACAACTGCCAGTTCTTGATGCCAAACATCTCCCAAGGCATGTTCTCCTGCCACCACTGCCGCCACACCTTCTGGACCCAGACAGCCACCACTAACCCACCGGACGCCAGCACACCCAAACACCTAAGCTGCATCATCCCCAACGTACGCTCCCTGCACAGACATGCAGTGGAAATCTGGGACTAGCTCAACACCCTCTCGCCCGACGTAACCTTCCTCACAGATACCTGGACTAATGCCTCCTTTGCTCCTGACATCGCAACCGCCTTCCCCGACGGATACAAGATCCAGAGGAAAGACTTCTCTAAACCCACCACTCACAAGCCTACACCACGCCTTCAGCACAGAAACTGGAGCAAGATCACCAAAGACCACCTCACTTCTGTAATATGGATAGCTATGGTTGATTTAACTAGTTCTTGCTTCACTGCTGAGATTTCAGCCATATTGAATTTTGGAGGAATAGTGCTTTCCAGGAGTTCATTATGCCACACTTTGGAGGAAGTGGTCATGCTTTGGGGTGTTGCTCAGCACCTCATTGGCCAGGAGTACCGTCCTGCTTGACCTGAGAGAACACTGAATAAGTATCTGAGAGGGCCAGAGCCTCTCAGATCTACTGCTTGAAACTGAGAGAAGAAGAAGGGTCCATGCTGGAAGTTTCATTTGCACCAACCAGGCCCTACACTCTGATGCACTGTGCCTGCTGAACAATCTGGTACTACAACCCTGTGGACCTCACTTGCTTCAAGAGGAATACATAGTGGAATCCCTGCAAGCTACAGGTGTACAGATTTTACCTGGATCATCACCATAAAACATTTTTCTACCTGTGCGTCCATTGGATTTGTAAGGGTTTTGTCCAAGTGGATTGTGGGAACTGAAGTCAGAAACTGTCAAGGATCATCTTGGAGATTCCTGACCCTTGGATTGTGTTATGGACACTTTGTGACACCCAGAGGAACTTCATGAAGAAGTTTCAGAAGTTTGGAGAAGTTTGAAGCAACTTTGGACAAAAGATCGAAAGGGGAACCGACTAAACCGCAAGAGCCAAGCAGGTGACCTTCAACCCGGAGACGGCCAGCCCTGCTGGTTCATCCTGCTGAAAAGCTCCGGATGTCTGACTTTCAGAGTTTGATCATGAGCTCCCTGGAAAGCAAGCCAGCAAACCCTCACCGAACCCGAACTGGTGAAGAGCATCAAGGGACCTCTGAAGAAAAAGCTCCAGAAAAGTTTCAAAGTCCGAAGGTAAACCTTTGACCAAGGCATACTTTGAGGGGTAGCTGTGCAGGGGTCCATTGTGGTCGGTCTGAAACGTAGACTTTATTCTGGACTAGCAAGACCAGATGTCCCAATCACTGCAAGAGGTTTCTATTTGCTATATGGTACTACATCTTTAAACATTCATGTCTCCAGTTCCCTACATTGGATTTTTTTCATTTTGGTGTCATTTTAAAGATACTAATATTTCCTATTTTTATTACTTGGTGTTGGATTGTTATTGTGTGTTGTGTCTTAATTATTTACTGAACTGGTGTTTTTAAATGCTTTCCATACCTGTCTCTGAATTTAGGCCTGCCTGCTTGCAGCCAAGCTACCAAGGGAGGAGCATGGAAATAATTTTCTGAGACCTATTCTGAGCACTAGACTGTGTTACTGGCCTTAGTGCCAGTGGCAGATGTATATTTACCACTACTAATAATTAACGTTCTAACATTTGGTTTTCAGCATTGTGTCTGAGGACTTGCGTTTAAAAGTACACCTTTCAATGAAGTGAACGAAGATTATAAAATTCCTCTAAATTGTGTTAGAAAAAAACCTTTGAGTTTGATTTGTGAAATTTGGACTAAACTGTTTTTAATCCATTGTTTTGATTTTTCCAAAATTGTTCTAAGTCTGATTTCTAGTTGTTGTTACCCAAAGAGTTAGACCTAGCTTAACTGACTAAACTAAAGATGGATGAGCTTAGGGCATAGTGTAGGCTTAGGGGGCTGCCTGCATCCTGCAAGATTGGGAAGGCATGGTTGATTAAGTCCCTGAAAGCCTGGGCTGAGGTAGCTGATGAGATTCAGTGGAGGAGGGTGCCAGGGAGGTTGACCCCTCTAATGTCACCCCGTAGGAGGAGGGTGAGGATGATGACTCATCCAGTATTTCCAGTGGATGGTGAGACCACTGCTGTCCCTCACAGAGAGACAACTTAAGGCCCAGCTACTTTCCATTGCCTTAGAGGAGGGAGAAACACGATTTAGCTAAGAAGAACAATGATGAAAAGTTTGAGATGTCCAAGGGGGGTGGGTTTGACCAAAAAGCTTCTCAAGGGGATAGTACCCAAGTACACAGAGGAGGATGACATTGATAAGTGGCTAGCAGCCTTTGAGAGAGCCCTCGGGATTAGTAGGTTACACTCTAAGTATTGGGGTGCACTCCATTGGCAGTTCATTCCAGTAGGTGGGATTGATAGGCTCCTGACCCTGAGAGGGGATGTTGCAGAATACTACCAACAGATGAGGGCATGCTTAATCAAGAGATTTGGTCTTACTCCAGAGCAGTACAGTGTGAAGTTCAGAAACACCCAGAAAGTGAAGGCAAAGTATTGGGTGGACTTTATGGACGTCTCAGTGAAGGCACTGGAAGGCTGGATTGTTGGTAACAAAGTTAACACATATGAGGGATTGTATAATTTGTTATTGAATACATTTTGACTCATTGCATTGAAGGGACGTTACACCAGTACCTAGTGGACCCTAAGCTGGCAGATCCCCGAGAGCAGAGGAAAGCAGCTGATGAATGGATGAGAACCGGATTTCCAATCAGAACCATGTGGATGACCAGAAGAAAGGAGGATAGGTCCCTTCCCAGGGTAAAGCCCAAAGGACAGAAGGTTAAAAACAGAAGGAGTCCTCAAAAGTCCTACAATAACTTGAACAAGCGAGGGGGGGGGGCAGAGCCAACCTAAATTCAAAGGAAGGGGGTATCAGGAAAATAATGATAGGTTCTTTGATCCCTCGAAGGTGAGCAAGTGCCTTGACTATAATCAATAGTTTGGGAAACCCAATGTACCCTTGGAGGCTTGGGCAGTATAATGAAAGGTAAAAAAATCCTCCAAGGGATTTGATTTGCGACAATCTTTTGTTAATCAAAAATGAATCAAGGAGTTAGTCCTTATGGAACAAACGCCAAAGTGTCATTAGACAACATCAAACAATAAGATATCTTAACATGGATCACACAGGAGAGCCTAGTAGTTTGAAAATATATATTTTTATATATTTGAATAAATATCAAAGGGAGTACAAGCAAATGAAAATCAATCAGCATATAGTCATGGAAGGAAGTAAAATCAAATTAACCTAACAATACATGACTGAACAATTATTCCAATAAATCATAAGCAAAAAATCTCATATTGAGAATACGTATTGGTCCAGAGTAACAAAATTTCTTAGGAATAGAGGATATGGTCGACGTTTTCGGCTGTAGTCCATCAGACCATCTTCAGGATGGAAAATTGAAGCTGAGAAAAAAGACTCTTATAAAAAGTTGCAAAAACAGCCTGGTACCATGTGCTCAATCTATGGTCACTGCTGTGATTGGAATACTGTAATATAGGAAAATTAATTTCCTGTTCTTAATTTTATAGAAGAAAACCCTGTATGAATACACGAAAATGTCTTACAGATGCTTTATACACATGCACGATCTGGTTCGGACAAAGGGGATTGCCTGGAAACCAGCGTTTCAACACGGAAGAAAACAGCAGGTTCTACTTTCTTCCCTGTTGAAACGCCGGCAGCCAGTGTGTTTTTGCCATAGACCTTCATGTGTTCTTTTTTTGTGGCCATGCCTCCTTGCTTGTTGTATGACCATGTGGTAAGTGGCCATTTTGTGTAGGCAGCCAGTATGCTTTTGCCATAGAACTCGGTGTGTTCTTTGTTCCCCATTCCTTCTTGCTTGTTAGTGTAACCGTATGGCTGATCACAATTTTACGGAAAACAGTGTGCTTTTGCCATAGGCCTGGGTGTGTTCTTTTTTTCAACATGCCTTCTTGCTTGTTGTAGCAATGTGGCTGGCGGCAACTGTGTGTAGGCAGCCAGTGTGCTTTTGCCATAGGCCTGCATGTCTGCTTTGTTGTGGCCATGCCTCATTGCTTGCTGTTTGACCATGTGATCAGCAGCCATTTTGTGCAGGCAGCCAGTGTGATTTTTCCATAGGCCTGCATGTGTTCTTTGTTCCCCATGCCTTCTTGCTTAGTGTTATTTTTTTGACCATGTGGCACTGGCTGGCAGCAACTTTGTGCATCCATCCAGAGTGGCCCATTGCCATAGGCTTGCATGGATGGTTGAGGTAGCTGTGTAAAAAATTATATTATTGAGGCTAATTTAACTTATTTATAAAACATTTTTTTTATTTTAGCTGTTTTAATTATAATTTTTTCATGAAATCGTTTTTTTGATTGTATGTTTCAAGTTTATGTTTTTTAAAAATATTTTTTAATTCTGCCCGCCCCATTTTCCTAACATCCACAATCAATACAATGCCTGTTATTTGTGCACAACAGCAGTCATTGTCTAAGGATCATTCCATTGTCACCTGCACCTCCCTGAGTGCAACGTCCTAATTTGATGCACATAAAGCAAACAGTTGCAGCTGTATATTGTTGTTGTTGCTCTTTCTTATTCTTCCTGGGTGTACAATATAAAAGTTTATGTTGGTGTGGTTTTACGAATGGATACACTGTACTGTTAATTATTTATAATAACTTAGGTAACCATACCACATTAAGAACCAGATGTACGACCCTTTTTTGGGGCCGCAAACGAGAGATCATCCTGTTTGCGACTGCAAAAAAGGTTAGTGGCATGTACAAATGCTATTTTGCGAGTCACTGACTCACAAAATAGCATTTGTGACACCCGCAATTAGGAAGGGGCGCGCCTTCCTAATAGCAAATATATGGAAGTGCCGTAGCCGGCGGTCCCGTATTATCGAGGCGCGAGGAAGTTTAATCTTGCAGCTCCTGACCATTAAGTGAATAATAGCACACCGTTTAATTCGGTTTTATCTCCCGACCTATTGGCAGGACTTAGTCGAACAGTTTGTTGTGGGAAGATTATTGCCCAGTAAAACCTTGCAATCACCGGCTGGTGGTGCTTGATATAATTGTGCAACTGGTCCTGAGGATGGTCCTATGGAATTAATTAACCGAAGTAGGACCGAAACGTCGACGCTTAACACCGTCTTGCTGATATTGATATAATTTTTTATGTCAAGGAAGAATGTATTATCATGAGAAATTCTCTCATACATGGTATTTGGTTTGATCCATGTGTTTAGCATGAGGTGTCGTATACTACGAAAAATCATCAACTGCTATAGTATTTTTGTTGCCAAGTCTAAATTTTGATGAAAAAATATTCTAACAAATTAAGTTGTTGGAAATAAAAAACAGTAAGAAACTGTATCTACCTTGCCTCGGATGAATGATTGATCACTTACAGTGACAGTATTAATTAATGAAAGAAATGTATAAATTATTCCTTTGAGGACAAACGTTTATTTGTTATTGAACATACCCAGTCCTCACGGGATTAATGGGTGGCTCTGTCTTTTTTGAACATTCCTAATAGCTAGTCACCATGCCTCGTATTTTACCACCTACTACAAGTAGGTGGTAAACGACTCACAAATGGGAAGGGGACCCCAGGGCCCCTATCCCCTTTGTGAATATTTGAGAAAATATTTTTAAGAACAGGGACCACTGGCTGCCCTTAAAAAAAAATGAAACTGAAAAGTTTAATTTTTGTTTTTTAAATGCATCCCATTTTCCTTTAAGGAAAACAGGCTGCATTACAAAAAAAGCTACTTTATTTAAAAGCAGTCCCAGACATGGTGGTCTGCTGACCTCTGAACATTTATTATCTCAGTAGAGCATCATATCAGAGAAAGTTGAGTGCACGGGGGATAACACAGCTGTACATGGTCTGCTGACCTCAACAGGCAACCATCCTTTCTTAGGCCTAGCCATTCTTAATGGGTTCGTAAATTGCAACAGCCTCATCAATATTCATGAGGCATGTAATTTGTGACCGCATTAGGAATCGCTAACAGTGTCTCAGACACTGTTATACGTCACAATTTGCATGTTGCAAATTGCGAGTCGCTAATGTGACACAATTTGCAAATGGGAGGGTCATACATCTGGCCCTAAATGATATTGTTTGTTTGTACTACTAATTGAACTGTAACAATGCCATGTTTTATTGATGTTCTTCCTGCTTGTTTGCTTTTAGGTGCAAGAAGAGAAGAGATATCACAAACAGTGCTGCCAGACTGAAAGCCTGTGCTCGACGTGATGTGTAACTGACTATGCAGCACAGCATCTCTTCAGATTGTTAAGCTGAGTGCCACTGCCAAGTGACAGTTTGAAGATGGCTCCAAAGAAAGGTACTGCCAAGAAAAAGGCCAGCGAGGAGGAGAAGAAGCCGATTTCTACCACTGGCATTCAGACCAGACCTTTTTACAGCAAACTTGTGCCTGCCACACCAGCCTCCAGTGAGCAAGCTGAGAGCACCACTCCTGCACCAATGAGCACCACCCCCCCAAACTATGCCCAGGACCTTGTCTGCCAGGGAGGCAACCACTGCTATCATGTTGACGCAAACGAGTAATGACATCACATTGAATTTGTCCCTTTCACAAAGTAGTTCACAATCATTTCAATAAACAAAGCAAAGTGGACAGCAGCCACAGCCAGCAATAGTACATTTGCCTTTTGTTGGAGCAGAACAGGAGGTTGACATTCCTTCTGAGCAAGAAGTTGAAACTCCTCTTTTAGAATCATTGGCTCACTGATCTCCAGCAAGGTAAAAGAAGGGTACTACTCCTTAACTTTCTCCAAGCACCACTTATGATGATGATGATAGGGACATGGAGTGGACCCCTGCAGAGTCCAGGAGACAACAGGAGAGGCAAGGGAAAAGAAAAGTTCCCGAAAGACTTAGACTTATGGAAGGGGATGATGAGGATGATGACAACGAAGAGGCAGTCATGGTGAAAGGTGACACAAAGGAGTCTGACATTACTATTTAACCTGCTCCAAGGGATGTGGTACAGGTAGCCCAGGTATCCTATGAATAAAAGAATCCTTTGGGTACTCCTGAAGGTATTTCTAACTATATACATTTCTTCTGGATCTCTGATTATCCAGTTTGATTTACTCTAAGAACTCCCATCCTATCTTTGGTTGAGTCTGCCCTGGTGGTACCATGCTACCATGGTGTGGATGGGTGCCGATGATGAAGCGTGTCATGGTAAAGTGAGTGAGGCATCTAATCCAATATCTTTGGATACCCAAGAGGTATAAGAGAGGACAGTAATAAAGTACTCCTATCCAGTTTGGGATTTTTTTTGCAGTTAGCAAAAAGGAGAAGCACATTGCAGTATGCACTATTTGCCATGTGAATCTTTGTCAAGGTAAGCCTGATGTGCATTTTGGTACTATAGGCCAAAAGACCCATATGAAAAAACACCACACAATCAAGTGGGATTGCTGAACGTGTTTGTGGTGGTGAGAAAAGCCTGGGAACATCAGCTACAAGTACAAGTTCAATCACGTCCCTGTCCTGAGCAGTTCACCAGCAGATTCATCCACCTCTGCGACTTCAGAATGGCAAAAGATTTGGAGTGAGATGGAGACACTATAGCATATAGTGACTGCCCAAACGCGATGCACATTGAATCTATCATCACCATCTACTTCTCAAAAGATGCCTGTGTCAGTGGCCCCTGAAAAGAAGAAAATCCAGGCTATTATTACAGGCATGGTTAGGCAGGAAGGGCCCTACATACAGAACCACCCAACCACATGTTTGAACAATGGGAAGCTGGCAAAAATGTTAGCACTGGACCTCCGCCGTTTTTCTTTTGTTGAAGGTGAATAATTCTTAGAATTTGTGGCAGCCATTCGCCTGAAATGGAAGGTACCAATTTAGACCTATTTTGACAGGGTTTCTGTTCCAGTGGTGCAGTTGGCTGGACAAGTTTTGCAACAAAGTGTTGTTCACACCATCCACCTGATGACAGACATGTGGACCAGTTGTCAGGCGACTGATTACATATGCATCACGGCACACTGGATCTCTTTAGCGGGAGCAAAACAAAAGATATCTGCAGGTCTTGGCCCTGAAGAATGTTTTAAGAGTGTTTGGCGGAATGCAACTGTGAACATATTCGCCATGGAGAAATCCCATAAAGCTGTAAACATCTTGGAGGAATTTAACAACAAGATGTATTGATGACTGTGACCCAGAGTTCTCAGAATTGGATTTGTTGCCACAGACAATGGCAGTAGCATAGTCAAGGCCAAGTCAGACGGAGGCTATTCAGGGTCGGTGTTTGACCCATTGCGTCAACCTGTTTGTGCAATACTTCCTCAAAAAAGAAGACATAATCAGCAACATACTGACAGCTTGAACTAATTTTGACCATTCTTTTAAAGCCCGGAAGGAATGGTGGAATATTCAGTGTAATAATAGAGCACCAATTAAAGTCGTGATACAGGAGGTGCCAATGCACTGGAACTCGATCATCTACATGTTGCAACGTCTGTTTAAGCAGTACCAACAGATCAATGATTAAGTCTTTCAAAGAGGAAGAGGGCGGTCTTGTCTCACAGCAGCCATCAACACCATCAACTAGAACACCGGCAACAACAGTAACACCCAACTTCTGCACTGTATTGGTTTCATAAGGCATAGCTCAAGTCCAGTGCAAAGGTGATGGCAAAACAGCTTGAGCTAGTTGTAGCACCAATAATCATCCACAGGATGTTCCAGGAGTATCTGGATGATCCAAAAGAGGTATATGTGCATCACAATCCATTGATGTATTGGTATGGGAAGATGCTTCAATGGCCACAGCTTAGCAGGCTGGCAATAAAGTATCTGTAGGCTTTCCTGTTTTCAGTTTCTATTTATGGTAAATTCTGGTGGGGTTTTTTCAGTGTTTTCAATATCTTAAAAAACTGTTGTTATCAGTGGTTACACATTTTCGCGCCACTGAAAACAACATAAAAAGTGTTTTTCCAGTGTTTATGGAACGTTTTGCTTTTATTATTGCTTGCTTTCTGCACTGAAAGAACATGGTATATAGACAGTGTACTTATAGTGTATATGAGGTCCAAATAGATTTTTGCAAATTAATCTTATTGTAGCACACCATACAATACTTCTTCAGTGAGTCTTTGGGTCATGTGCGCTCGCTCTTTCCTTCCCATGTAAACTTCTGTGAAAAGGCCCTCTCAGCATTCTAAGCCCATTGGGCTGAGAACCATCAGCTAAGGGACACAGTTGGGAGGACTCTTTCTTTGATGCCACATAAAGCACGAAATGATAAATATTTGCGTTTTAGTTTCTATACATTAGAAACCAGTGCACCAGAATGGACTAAAAAGTCAATAGCATCCCTCATTAACTCTTAAGATTGTAAAGATGCTTTCAGCATATCTTCTAACAAGTCTAACAAGTGACAAGGATCTACTACAGGGAATCACTTCAGCTCGGGTATCAATTTTGACAGGTCATCACACAACTTTTTTATATACGTAGCTGAATCACTGCAAATACAAACAATATCACTCCAATCTTTGTTGAACTTGGAAAAAAAACTTTTTTGCAGAGCATTACAAGTGACACTGCGTTCCATGTTTTCCAAACGTCTGGTGTCATGTTTTCACCACTATCCCAGATGCTTGGTGATGTCTATATACTTGTCACTATACCTTTCATTGAATGTTTCAAGCCTGAGGTTTTGGCAATTCACCTACTATCAATACTGTCCCACTAGAAACTATGGTCTCTGGGTTTTTACCCATTCTCTGTGGGTAAATGTGATGACACATATTAGGAAAGATTTTTATGAAACCAGCATTTTACCTATCGCTGACAGAATCAAATGCAGCCAAAATATCAAATATGAGTTTGATATTTCCTGATTCTCTATAGTTTGTAAAATAATCAAGCTAGACCTAAAACATGAAAATAAACCCTGCATCTTTAGACCAAAGGCCACAAAACTGAAAAAGTAAAAGGAAGAAGAAACACTATTTTAGTGGCATCCCTAAAGAACAAAACTCAAGCAGAATAATGTTAGCCAGTCTTTCTTACTGCTACTTGTATAACAAAGTTACATTGTATTGACCCCTTCAGGAAGAAAAAAATGACTTTCACTCTCTTTTTCCTTTCTTTGAATGGCATTTAGTTTGTGGTTGTCCAGGTGTTTTTTCAGTGTTTATATGTTTTCACTGGTGAGGGCTATTTTTCTTTCAGTGGGGTTTTATCAGTTATTATAGGTTTAAACCTAAAACCCCACAGCCTAAGTATCTGTCTTGTCCTGTCACTAGTGTTTCTGCGGAGCATGTGTTCAGTGCATCTGGTGCAGTTGTTACAGTGAGAAGGACCAGTCTCTTGCCTTAAAACATGGAGAGATTGACTATGATCAAAATTAACCAATATTTTATATCAGACAATTACAATGTTACTGAAACAGCAGCACAGGATGAGGAGGGTGGTTATTGGTCCGAAATTCAATCAAATGTGTCAGTTGATCAATTTTTGGATGACCCACATGAGTTTGAAGACAATCTCTACTTCCCAGACTAAGTATGCCAGTGCCCCTGTATTTATCGTTGAACTTCTATCTTCGCAAAAAAATAAAACATATATAGCTAGTGGAACATTATCATTCTTGTGTCAGATTTATGCTGCCCCACCATTATTTTAGGAGTGAGAAAGGGGTTGACCCTACAAACTCCAGGACCTGGGTCCGGAAATGTCAATATAGAAAACAGTGGTCCTGGTTAGGTTTCAATTTGTATGCAATGTTCAGTATCTAACACATCAAAATAGCACCCACCAAAAATTCATTTATCATACTTAAGAAACTGAAAATGATATGTATACATTTAGACCAAGTGTATATTTTGTATGCATTTATTTATGCATAGTTCATATCAACGCTCTATTACTTTTACGAGCTTTGAGCATATATCCAATAACATGAATAACACATAAAAACTAAAATGCAATTATATAGTCATTACATTTCAAGTGTGCTCTCAGAAGAAAAAGGAAGGGGAAATGTGCAAGTTGTGAGGGACCGGGTAAAGGTGGTGTGACTGGTTCAAGAACATCACGTAGAAATCAAGATGCCTTTACACTCATTATGTACATGGTTCCAAAAATGCATCCGACATAGGTTAAAATTCATTAATTTCTTTATATCCTATGCTGTGCTAGTGTAGCGCGGTCTACGTTTCGACCCCCAAAGAACGCTGTACGGGTGATTATTGCCTCATGATGGGGTCTTCATCAGGACTGAGAGTTGTGAGAGCATCATCAAGACGGTAGAAATCTTTTCCGTCTGGGAGAGGGCCTGGTTGCGCTCCTGGGAAGTTTGTGGAACTGCTCCTGAAAGTTATATGCAGGTTGCTCCAGGCTTACGTCCTGTTATTCTTTATTAGGTGCGTTAAAACGCGCCGTCCGTGGTCCGACCTCTGGGGTTCTGGGCTTGGAATGAGCAACTAACGCACCTAATAAAGAATAACAGGACGTAAGCCTGGAGCAACCTGCATATAACTTTCAGGAGCAGTTCCACAAACTTCCCAGGAAGGAATACACTTGGTCTAAATGTATACATATCATTTTCAGTTTCTTAAGTATGATAAATGAATTTTTGGTGGGTGCTATTTTGATGTGTTAGATACTGAACATTGCATACAAATTGAAACCTAACCAGGACCACTGTTTTCTATATTGACACCACCATTATTTTAGTCACATATATTGCTGGATAGCAGTTGGACCAGTGTGTATTGAAGGAGCCTTCACATTTACTTCATAACATTGGGGACAAAGCCTGCCCCCTCGCATGCCTATTGCCTATCCCTTTTGTATAACTTAACACTAGAAGGTCTGCCCCAGAGGAATGTTTATCAACAAGACTTCCTGGCCATCTGCAAATTCAAGGTATTGCCTGCACCAAAGATGAATACCTACCTAAACTACCTGTGCTTGGATTGGAAGAGGTAACTACAACTATTGCAATGGTGAGTGAGCGATTGTGTGAGTGATGATGATTGATGATTCATGTGGTGGCAGACAGTGAGGGGGAGTGTTCAACTGTAATTTGGGAATGTGCCTGTGATGATTGCTTTGCAATAAGTGGGGCTTGAGTGATGCGTGATCATTTTTTCCCTGGAGGTGATTGACCTTCACAAAACTTACTTAGCATAAAATAATGAACTTGTTTGGTCCACTCCTTCTGTTTTTTTCATCATCTAGGATAGCTGCCACTGGCATTCATTTGATTTACAAAATTGAAAATTTCCAATCTGTCTCTTGCATTAAAGTGGAAATGGTGTACCTACCACACTGCTTGGATTGGAACAGGTAACCGTTGCACCAATAAGGGATCATATTATTAAGTGACTGTGAATGGCGATTGATCTGAAGGCTGACAGGGAGGATAGGTGTGTTGAACTGTAATACGTGAAATTTCTTGAGATGATTATTGATTTACAATGGTTGATGCCTGAGTGATGGGTGGTCGTTTTTTTCCTGGAGGTGACCGACCCTTTCACACTTAGCCATATTTATTTGCAGGGTAATTTTGTCTCATTCTTCTGAAACCAGAACAGTCACTTTAGTTAACCAACAAAAACCTGTTCAAAGTATTGAGATTTTGTTTCTCTACTTGTTGTTCAACAGCAGTGCACTACACGTCTTTCTTGCTTGGGTCATGATGGTGACTGGTGTGGGGCGGAGTTAGTCAGAGTCAGGACTCAGGAGGAGGATTGAAGAATCCAGGACAGGAGCTGCGAGACTACCTCATCGACAGCTATAAGCAAGACATTATTGACTTCAGTTTAAAGGTAAACCAAGAGTCTGAGGCCTAGTACTCAGTTATGCATAATAGAGGGAGGTGTATTTATAAAATGCTGCTCTGTGTGTTTGTGTGTGTGTGTGTGTGGGACTTGTGGCAAAAGTGAAACTCTGAGTCCCCCTTTTCTTTTTTGCTCTGCCTCTGAGTCTTCTTGATACATTCCTCATGAAGCTTACCATCATTCTGTCCTTCTCCTTGACTCTAGTTCAGTTTCTCTTTTACAATCTGCAGGCCTTCTTCTAGTCTCCTGCAAGAACAAAAGGTGAAAGTTGAGCTTAACAACACTCCTGCTTACCTACCATACTAGTCCAGACAGGCCTTCAAAGAGTGAACATTCCTGAGGAGAATGCAGATGCGCCACCTAATTTTGCAATACATTATCTCTTTTCATTTAACAATCATATTTGGAGAACTGGGTGGGGGAGTTCACTCCCAAATCTAGAAGACAGAACATTTAGATATCTGATAACTTGGGTCGTTGGGGAAGAAGGACTGTCTGCAATGTATGTATCTGTACTCTGTCACATTACTTTGTTTCTTTCCACAACAGATTAATGACGAATGATGTCCTTCTCATTTCCCAGATAAATGTTGTGCTTGTGTAGTGTATGTGTTAGACCTGGCACCATTGGCGTGGGTCTCCCTTCCATTTTTTGGCTATTGCCTCCTGTGTCTTTTCTGGTCTAGATGTTTTGGACACTTTGCCACTGCTATTCAGTGCCAAAGTGCAAGTGTTCCCTATTGTAAATTGTTGTAATGGATCAGTGACTCCATTATTGGCTTATTTGATTTACTTGTAAGAATCTAGTACAGTGCACCATGTGTGCCCAGGGCCTGTAAATCAAATGCTGCTGGTGGGCTTGCAGCACTGGTTGTGCCACCCACAGAAACAGCTTGTAAAATGTGGCTCAGGTCTGCCATTGCAGAGCCTGTGTGCAGTCTGGGACTGCCATGTCGACTTGAAAAGTGCACCCACTTGCCAGTCCTTTAACATTCCATTTTCTACATATTAGACACCCCTTAGGTAGGCCCAAGGTACTCCTGAAGGCAGGGTGCATTGTATGTAACAGGTAGGACATTCCCTGATATGTGTGGCATGTCCTGGTAGTGAATTACAGCCAATTTCGTTTTTCACTATTGCAAGGCTACATGTTCCCATAGGCCAGAATGAGCAGTTGATTATAACATCTTATAATCCTAACTGACCCAGGGAACAAGGTAGAAAAATGAGTTTAGTATGCCTGAACTCAGAATGTTAAAATACATCTTTTAGTATGGGTGATTTCTTCAGTCTGTATTTGAAAATACCACTTTTAGAAAGTAAGTATTTTCTTGCCTAACCATCCAGTATGCCTCTGCTAGGTTTGCATATAATTCCATGTCTGGTTTGTGTGTGACAGGGGGCTGGAGAGGGCCATGGCTTCAAGCAGTCTGATGGGTCAGGGCCGCCCTGAATAGGACCTGCATTGAATAGAGAGTAGTGGGAGGAGATTTCCTTTCACTTGCCGGAGCCTTCATAGAATAGAGAGTAGGGGGAGGAGACTCCCTTTCCGCTACCTGGGCCAGGTCTGCTTTCAAAAATGCTGTCTCCACCTTCTGCCAGGAAGCTGCACCAGGGAGGACAGATCTGGTTTTGGCTGGGCACAGACACTCTCTGCCTTCAGAGAACAAAGGAGTTTGCAGTACAAATGTTTGGGCCCAGACCACAGAACTTTAGATCACTTCGGGGAATCAAGATGAACTCTTTGCCAAGGAGATCAACCAAGGAAGCTGAAGGAGGAGACTTCCCCTCTGCTGTTTGCTGTTTGTGGTTGGCCTGCAGTGGGTACTTATTGCCAAGGAAAGGAGAAAAGGAAATGTCTGTGTACTTTTACTATCTTGAGGAAGATCTCCAAGGGCTTGAAGTTGAGATTGCCTCCTGTTCTGAAGTTTCAGGGACACAAAGACTTCACCAGCAGCTCCCCCTGAATTTCCTTGCTGGAAATTCTACCTGCAGTGAGGTGCCTGCTGTTGTTTTGGGCCCTCTGAAGACTGCGTGCTGCTGGAAGTGCCACGCAACGAGGTAAAAGTGTGTCGCCGCTGTAGCTGTTGCCGGTGCATCACCGGAGAAGCGTGTCGCCAGCAAAGAGGTTGCCATCGCATCACCGGAGAAGTGTGTCGCAGGGCTTGTCACGGTTCAAGAGTCCACCGAGTTCACCGGATCGTTGCATCGCATCGAGGTGCCATCTTGTCGCATCGTAACCGGAACTCAGTAAGAAACCGGCGCATCACCTCTTCTCCGGTAAGGAACCAACGCATCACCTTTCCTGCAACCCCCTTGTTTTATTTTGCATTACGCATCCAAGGTACTTTGAGAGTAAAGTGTTGCATTACCATATACATTAACCTAAGCTATTTCTACCATCAGAAAGTCATATTCTTAATATTGTATTGTGGATTTTTGTTGTTTGGTCTTGTGTTCAGTCTAGATAAAGATGACTTATTTTTCTAAACTAGTGTGGAGTGTTCCATTTGCAGTGTTTTCACTGTATTACTGTGTGTGTTCACAGATGCTTTATACACTGCCTCTGGTATAAGCCTGTCTGCTTGTCACACGCTATCAAGGGGGTGAGCAGGGGTTATTTTATGAGTGTATCCCCCTTTCCCTGACTAGAAGCAAGGGTTCCTATTTGGACAAAGGTGCAAACCATTGCCAACTTGAGACATCCATTTCTAACATTGGTGGTCAGCGGTTAGGATTTGGACTGCATAAGTGACTCATATACAGTGATCAGTGTACACCACTAGTGAGTGCAGACAATAACGCCACCACATACATTTTAGGTAGAATTATTTCCTTGGGACTTCTATTTTTGCTAAAAACTGCAAATCCTTGTTAACATGAGCAAAGCAGCATCCAACGCATCTATGGATCTACAATTTGACAAAGATAGGGTGGATATAAACTCTGTGCCACAGCTTAAAGCCTTCTGTAAAAGATTTAAAATTCCTGTGAAAGGCATCACCAAGAAGGAAGACTTCCAAAAGGCGCTGAGGGCTGGTTGGAATCTAGAGTGCTCCTGAGCATCCTGAAGAGTTTAGGGATGAGGCAGAGAATACAGATGGGCAGCTAGATGGGCCATTGGGCCTGACCGGGGAAAAAGCAATTTCCAGGGAAGGCAGCAGTGTTTCTTCAAAGGGCCTGTCCCCAGAAGAGCTGGAGGACAGGGAGAAGGTTAGAATGCACAGGATGGAGCTAGCCAAGCTCAAACTGGGTGGCCAGATGGAATTAGAAAGCAAGAAGTTAGCCTTGGAAGAAAAGAGAATGCATTTAGAGCATGAGAGGATGTTGAGGGAGTTGGAATTGAAAGCCAAAAGTTTAGAAGTTACTCCCTCTGGTGGGAGCACACCATCCGTGCCTGTAGAAACAAAAGTATTCATCCCCAAAGATGTAATTAAGGAGTTCCACAAGCATGAAGATATTGGGAAGTGGTTTAAGGCCTACGAAGTAGCTATGACCTTCCACCGGGTCCCTGAGAAGGAATGGGGAGCGGGGTTGTGGGGGTGGTTTCTCAGTGATGGGCGGGACACCTTGTTAGACCTGACCTCTGAGGACCAGAATTCCTATGTCCACATGAAGGAAGCCTTAATGACCAGGTATGGGTTGACCACAGAGCTGTATAGACAAAGGTTTAGAAATTGTTAGAAACTGGAGTCAAGTACTTGGGTAGAATATGTGACTTTTTTTGCAGAGCATTCGATGGTTGGGTGAAGGATAGCAAAGTGATTGATTTTAAAGAACTCTATGATTTGATTGTATGGGAGCACTTGTCCAGTAATTGTTTTCCAGAGCTATGCCAGCACTTGATTGATAGTAAGCTGACTAAGCTGACTATCCCTAGGAAGCTTGCTGAGGAGGCAGACCGCTGGGTTAGTACCCGGGTCCACAAGGGTCATGTGGGTGACATCGCCAAAGGTGGGCAGGGTCTCCAGCAGAAGAGTGGGGAGACAAGGTTCAACAGATGGAGTTCCATAAAGGGTCCCAAAATAATCCATAAGGGAACAAAGGGAAGGGTTTCCAGCCTCCCCTTGAGAATAAGTCAAGAGCCCTGACAGATTAGCCTGTTCAAAAGGGGCCCGGGACATGTTATAATTGTGATCAGGTGGGCCACTGTTCCTGGCATCCTAAGTGTCCCATAAGAGGAAACACAGCACCCACTGGTGCATCCCCTAGCAGATGGCTAGTTTGGCCCTGGCAGAAGAGATGGGTGCCCAAGGTGGTTGGGGTCCTGCAGGGATGTCCCTAGTCTCTTTAGTAGACTGTGAGGTGGTCCCCAGGACCCAGTTGCCTGATAACAGTAAGAAATACAGGCAGTGAGTGAGCATCAAAGGCCAAAGGGGGAGGGTCTCAGAGAGACACCAGAGCCACTGTGACAGCTCTCAGTTGTCGGCTGGTGTCTAAAGAGTTGGTGATCCCCAATGCATTTTACCCTGTAGTTACAGCTGACAACTCGGAGAGCCACTGCAAGGTGGCCCAGGTTCCCTTTCAGTGAGGTGGTGTCTCAGGTACCTTTCAAGTAGCTGTGGGACCAGCCATGTCTGTTGACAGTCTATTATGCAATGATTTGGAAAGCTCACCTTGGGCTAAGGTGGAGGGAAGAGCTAATTTGGAGATGTTGGGTCTGCCTGAGTGGGCGTGTGTGATCACGTGGTCCATGGCAGCCAGTAAGGGTGTTCAAGAGGACATGGAGCCCAAAAGAGTGGCCCAGGTGCCTGCCTTAAAGAGAAGAGGTAGGGGGTGCTTAACCTGCCCCAAATTTCCCATGGTCTAGGAGGAGGCAGACCTTGAGGGGGATGCCCTGGAACCTACAGGGGAGCAAGTAGCTGAACTGGGGTACCTGCCTGAGCTGACCCATTGGCAGCAGGAAGGAGGACCCTCTAGGGAAGAGTTCTGTGAGGAACAGAAAAAGTGCCCTTCTCTTGTGGGTTTGCGGCAACCGGCCACACGTCAGGCAGCAGGTGATCAGTCTGGATCACCTTGGATGTACTGGGAAAATGGTCTCCTGTATAGCGAGCCTAAGATTGCTGAGCCTGGGTCATCCCGGGTGCTGGTAGTACCCCAGCAATTCAGAGACTTCCTACTGAGGCAGGCTCATGATGTGCCTTTTTAGCAGTACACTTGGGGCAGGACAAGACATTTGACAGGCTTGTCACCCACTTTTATTGGCCCCAAATGTGCAAGAGTTTGGATACTCATTGCAGGCCTGTCAGACTTGCCAGGCAAGTGGTAAGAGTGGGAGGAAGCAGAAGGCTCCTCTCCAGCCATTCCCTGTGGTCAGCACCCCCTTTGAAAGGGTGGGCATTGACATTGTGGGGCCTCTGGATCCCAAGACAGTCGTAGGCAAAAGGTTTATCCTCGTCTTGGTTGACCATGCCACCCGGTACCAGGAAGCCGTCCCTCTCCGGACTGTGACAGCCCCGTCGTGAGTCGTGCGTTCATGGGGATTTTCTCCCATGTGGGGTTTTCCAGAGAGGTGGTTTCAGACCGTGGTACCAACTTCATATCCAAGTATATAATGTTCGTGGGGTAGGAGTGCGGTACAATCACCAAGTTCAGCACTCCTTACCACCCCCAAGGTAATGGACTGGTTGAGAGATTCAACCGGACCCTAAAAGGCATGATTGTGGGTCTTGAGGAACCTATGAGGTGTAAGTGGGACATACTCTTGCCATGTCTTCTGTTTGCTTACAGAGAGGTGCCACAGAAGTCCTTAGGGTTCAGCCCCTTTGAACTAATGTATGGTCACCCTTTAAGAAGACCTCAGAGTTTGCTATGGGAAGGCTGGGAGAAAGCTCGCAGTAAACCTCCCCAGGATGTATATAGCTACATGCTGGCCTTCAGAAACCAAACTAGGGGTTTCAGACAACTCGCTCACGCTAATCTGGAAGCCAGCCGGGAAGAGATGAAACGGTGGTATGATCAGAATGCCACTCTGATCGAGTTTCAGCTAACCATCGGCATAGCACTATGCTACGCTCGTGTAGTTTGCGAAGCACTACCCAAACTGCATGTAGCACAGTGCAAACATGCGTAGCGTAGTGCAGCGGTAATTTTTTGCTTGTTCCCCGACCTCAACGTCAAGTTGGTGACCGCGAGCAAGCAAAATGTTATCCCGGCGAGACTTTTTCCTCCTTCGTGATTAGCAACATCAAGTTGCTCATCGCGAGCATGGAAAATAAACCTCCTGGCGAGATTCTCAATGTGGGGAGGTCAGGATTCTCATTGCGAGTAGTCGAGTATGATCGCGACCGCTCACGATGAGAAACTACCCGTCCGCGATGAGAAAGCTGCAGCTCGAGTAAAAATCTACTCAAGCGGCAGAAAACTTCAGCTTGCACTGTCCAAGATGCCGTTTTCAGTGATTGCATAGTGCCGGATGCTTGTTCACACTGTGCAATCATTGAAAACGGCATCTTGCACAGTGTCTTGCACAGTGCGAACAGGGTACTACGCAGTTCGCCTAGTGCGAAGTGCACTTTGCGTAGCTTCGCGTAGCGCTACTTTGCAAACTACACCCATCCCTAGTTTCAGCCTGGTCAGAAAGTGTGGGTCATGGCCCCGTGGAGCCTTGTGTGCTCAAGGATAAGTGGACCGGACCATTTGAGGTGGTGGAGCACAAGAGTTATGTCACCTACTTGTTGGACTTGCGGTCTCCTAGGAACCCTTTGTGGGTCCTTCATGTAAACCTTAAGCCCCACTTGGAGAGGTCCAAAGTGGGCATGCTCCTAGCGACAGATGATGGAATGAAAGAGGAGACTAAGCCTCTTCCTGACCTCCTGTCTGCAAAAGAGCAAGATGAGTCAGTGGATAGTGTAAACCTCTCTTCCGCCCTGACCCTGAGCAGCAAGGTGACTGTCGCCAACTGTTGGGACAGTTTCCTGATCTGTTTTCGCTGACTCATAGTGTCCCTGATTGGTGCGTCCATGATGTGGACACTGGCGACAGTCCTCCTGTAAAGCACAAAACTGAGAGCTTGCATCAAGGGGGAGGTCTCAAAGATGTTTGCATTTGGGGTGATTGAGTCCTCAAACAGTTCTTGGGCCAGTCCAGTGGTCTTGGTCCCAAAGGCAGCCGCACCAGGTGCCACTTCAGAACTCCTGTTCTGTGTGGACTACCGAGGACTCAATTCAGTCATCATCAACAATAAGCTTTATTCGGTTGAAACAAAGCAACCATAAAAGCACAATACAATTATTAAAGTACATTCATATCAAATACATAGTAAAAAGAGATACCATACCAAAGAATAGATGAGTTCATACATACAATGGATTTACCACAATATTACAAAAGGTTTTTGAATTATGCGAAAGTGCAAAGTGCATTAGCAGGAAATTTCATTCGTTCGTGGAGTAGCACTAACTATGGTAATAAACAACCCCTGACATCAGGATTATATTATCAGACCATTCGAGGATCAGTTTATCAGGTCAATACACCCAATCTGTATCGGAGTGTACAGAAAAACAATTCCGAATGGGTAGATTATCATTGCTGAGTGTATGGCCTTTATTGCCCCTACAGTGATTCTTTCCTGTCTTTAATCTAACTGGGGGCATGTATGCAGTTCTAGGGTAAAAGTCTCTCAATTCCCTTAAAACTATTGGGCCGTCACCCCTTTGAGGCTGCCAGCCTTGCAGATAAGGGACAACACGGGGATCCCTAAAATTTACGAGGATGAGATCACCCGCTATATCTTTAGTTAGAGGACCCAACCATTTCACCCTTCTGACGTTCAAAATTTTCCCGACAGTGTTTAGTGGGAGGGGCCAGTTCTTTGTTAGCCAGAAAGATACCTTGTTTGCCAATTCCGCTTGTCCCTCGATCTTTCCGTTACTTAATTCGGGCACACCTGAAAAAATGCATACAAATGGAGCGGCCTCCGACGGTAGATCAATTTGGTTGATTTTTCTTTGCCTGTGGCCATTGTTTGAGAGAGTCCCCACTAAGGGCGTTGGATCATTGATAGACCCTACTCTGTTATCAGCGCTCTGTGGTATTACCCTTATTGGTGTTATCTGCCGAGTATTGGATGGTAGTGGCTTTTTAGATTTTTTAGGGGCAGATGACTGGGTTGGGGGGGTACTGCTTTGTGTCAAAGTTATTGGGGGATCGGCAGTGGCTGGGGGTTCTACCTTGTTAGCTCCTACCAGACTTTCTAAGAGGATCGCGTTTGCCTTCATTGTCTCTACTATAGATGCTACTTTTTCACCTATTACCATAATTTTTTTAACCAATGGGGATATTAAAGATTTAACAATAAGTTCAATCAGGGCCAATGGGTCAGTTGGTATGAAAGATAGGGGAGAATCAGAAGTTGAGTATACCCTGAATGATTTCGGGGTTTTGCTAGTGGCAGGGGGGGAACTTGCATGCCGCTTTCTTTTAGTGGGGGGAGTCTGAGGGTTAGTTGTTAAAAGAGTGCTATCTTTAACTGAAGTGTTAGGGAGTGGCTTCCCAGGTAGGTTACTTTAGGTTTGGGTGGTGTGTTATGCTTAGGACTTATATTTATTGGGGCACCTGTTTGTTTGTTTCCCTCTTCAATCCAGGTGTGATTAGTTTTGCAAAGCGCGTTCTTCCAATAAGGATAGTGATTGGCAGTAGTTAGCTGTCACCAAAGGGGATTCACAACTGGATTTTAAATGGTCCAAACTCCCATTCCCAAGCCCCCCATGGGAGTTAGTGTTATTTATGGTCCCTTTACCAGCCATAATATGGGTTGCTTTTGAAAGTGATATGGGAGCAACAACAAGCACCAGTGTTGGGCCAATGTACAATGTCAGTTGTCCTTTTCTGTTAGCCCAAGTGTGAATCAAGGTAGTCACTGTTATGGGACTATAAGTTTTACCTCCTTTATCCAGTGGATGGCAGGCGAGATGCAAATGGGATGGCCCTGCCCTGCCTCCTATGGCCTCTGAGGGCCACAGAGGGCCCGCCCTTTGCCCGGGATTAGCCCGGTGCAGTCCCGCGTGCCTCCCGCGACGCGGAGGGAGCCTCGTCAGTTATCAGCACCTCCGGGCACACAGAAACCGGAAATGACCTGCTCAGGCTGCTGGGAGCTGTAGTCCGCCGGCGGCCGTGCAGGTGGAGAGCAACGGCGGCGTGCAGCACTCATAGCGTGTGGGCCCCAGCAGCAGCGGCGGAGTGTGCCCGGTAAGTCCCTCCTGCACCTCAACTCAGGTGCTGAGCTGTGTTCCCCCGCTCCTCAGTGGGAGCCTCGTCCGTTATCAGCGCCTCCGGGCGCGCAGAAACCGGAAATGACCCGCTCAGGCTGCTGGGAGCTGTAGTCCGCCGCCGGCCGTGCAGGTGGAGAGCAACGGCGGCGTGCAGCACTCACAGCGTGTGGGCCCCAGCAGCAGCGGCGGAGTGTGCCCGGTAAGTCCCTCCTGCACCTCGACTCAGGTGCTGAGCTGTGTTCCCTCACTCCTCAGTGGGAGCCTCGTCCGTTATCAGCGCATCCGGGCGCGCAGAAACCAGAAATGACCCGCTCAGGCTGCTGGGAGCTGTAGTCCGCCGGCGGCCGTGCAGGTGGAGAGCAACGGCGGCGTGCAGCACTCATAGCGTGTGGGCCCCAGCAGCAGCGGCGGAGTGTGCCCGGTAAGTCCCTCCTGCACCTCGACTCAGGTGCTGAGCTGTGTTCCCACTCAATTCAGTCACCAGGACAAATTCGCACCCCATCCCCAGAGCTGATGAACTCATTGATCGGTTGGTGGCGGCACAGTACCTCAGTATATTTGATTTATAATTTTTTAACCCCATGATGCAATTCTTCCCCCAAAATAGACTGCCCCCCACCCTAACCTTACCACCAGGCCTCAGCCTGCCCCGACCCGCCCTCCCCCTACTTACAGGTCCCCCCATATGAACAGCTGCCGTTCTGTTTGGCAGCTTTAACCCGGAGCTAGCCGTCTCGAGGCCTGAGCATTCAAATATTAGTAGAAATTATTTAAAGACCATGTCTAATTTTGCTTACATTTTCTCTAAGAAGAATTAAGAGATATAGAAAAGTTATTCAGTAACAGCTTTCTTTTCCATTTTCCACTCAGCCAGTGCTCTTTCTATTTCGTTTTCTTCCATGAAATAGTATGTTCGGCCACTTTTAAGCACTTTCAGTTTAGCTGGTTCTTGCAAATAAGCTTGGCCACCTAACTCCTTTATTGGGTCTATATATTGCTTCAGTTTCCATCGTCGTTCCATTGAAGATTTACTTAAATCGGATCTTACAAAGAAAGTAGTTGAATCAATAGTAACCGGAGTATTTGGTCTTGCTTTTAGTGAAATAGCCTGGCGAAGCAAAAAATTACCAATGTATATCAAAATTGGGCGAGGATATTTGTTGTTTTTATTTGTTTGAAAGAGAGGGAGTCGATGGGCACGTTGTATTTGTGAATCCCAGTCCCAATCAGATAATTCAGGAAATGCTTTCTGAAGCAGCTGAAGAATATATGCCCTAGCATCAGCACCCTCAGCCCCTTCCGAAATTCCAAATAAGCGTAAATTCTGTCGTCGTTGCCTATTTTCCAAATCTTCAAGTTTGGCTTGCATTTGACACAGTTGAGATCCGTGTTTATTTACAGCTATCTGATTGGTGAAAAAGCTTCAATTGAGTATCTGAGATAAGTGTGCATCAGAAGACGCGTTTACAGCCAAATGGCATGACAGGACACCGAGGCGACCCGAGGAGGCAGGGATGAGATCTGTAGATTGGCGCCATGCTGTGCAGTGGCCACAAGAACTCCACTACTCCCCTTAGACTCGGTGTGGTGACAGAGGCATGGGCCTTTCGGTACCCAGGCTCTCTGCATAGATTTACCTCACTGCCCCCACTCGTGCAAGCGGAGTCAACGACTGCCCCAATGGTGCTCAGGGTGAAGCATGCCGCTCTGTTTGGTCAGTTAGAGAGATGACCCTCCACACTGATGCACCAGAGGAAGGACTCCTACCTTCACCAGGCAGCATCAGGGACCTCAGTAAAGAGGTCACAGTTTCCGGTTCATAAGCCTCCGGAATGCCACCCCGCCTGGGCTGTGTGCCCACAGGAGCACATAGAAGAGCCTGGGCATCAAAGCCAAGGAGGCCACCCAGTAGTGAACTAAAGCAGGGCAGACTTGCGCATCCTGCACGGGGTATAATCCCAGATGCAAAGGAAAATGTTTTCCTCAGGTGGCCTGAGACCGTGCATTGACGGGAACGGCGTCCAGACATGGGATGTTGACGTGAACGGTCCCTCAAGAGGAGAAGCCTCCAAAGGCCGTCCTGCGCTGGCCGTACCTCTTAACAAAACAGACCAAGAACGGCTCAAAATGCACACTTCAACGAAATGCTATTTAATGTTTCTTGGGAAGACTCCAAGATTGGAGGCTGCTAATGGGTGTCTGGCTAAATTTAGACCAGGGAGCCCACAAACCCAACAGTCTGGAAAACATCATTGCGTCAGACGAAGGACTTAAGAAAAGCTTCAAACAGGCCTTAACGGGCCGCAGCTTCAAATAATTACTTGCTTTGGAAAAGCTTCCAATTGGCGTTAAAACAACCCCGTTTTAAACTTCTACCCAATCAAGATTATATATGAAGTTGACATTAATTGTAGCAGTTGGCAGCTGCTACTGGATGCACATTACCCCGGGTAAACAAACTTTTTTTTTAATGGACTTAAATTAATTCTGCATTGAGTCAGAGGAAAGGGCACCAGAGGCAGAGCAGCACCTTCTCCCCAACAGCAGCTCAAGTCAAAACACATCTGTGAAAAGTTTACGGGTGGTTGGAGGTCCCAAGGAAATCTATGAGAGGGAGACACAGCAAGAGAGATTGCAAGAGAGAGCAAGTGTTCACAAAGGAGAGAGCCAGAAACAGAACAAAAGAGAGAGAGAGAGGTGTAGAGGGGTAGAGGTAGAGGTGTAGAGGGGTAGAGGTAGAGGTACAGAGGGGTAGAGGTATAGAGGGGTAGAGGTGTAGAGGGGCAGAGGTAGAGGTACAGGTAGAGGGGTAGAGGTAGAGGTAGAGGGATAGAGGGGTAGAGGTAGAGGTAGAAGGGTAGGGGTAGAGGGGTAGAGGTAGAGAGGCAGAGGTAGAGGTAGAGGGGTAGAGGTAGAGAGGTAGAGGGGTAGAGATAGAGAGGTAGAGGTGGATAAGTAGAGGAGTAAAGGTAGAGCGGTAGATGTAGAGGGGTAGAGGTAGAGAGGTAGAGGTAGAGAGATAGAGGTAGAGGGGTAGAGTTAGAGTAAGAGGGGTAGAGGTAGAGGAGTAGAGGTACAGTTAGAGGGGTAAAGGTAGAGGGGGGTTGAGGTAGAGAGGTAGAAGGGTATAGAGAGAGATGTGTTAGGGCTAGAGGTAGAGGGGTAGAGGTAGAGGGGTAGAGAGAGGTTGAGGGGTAGATGTAGATGGGTATAGAGAGGTAGAGAGAGAAAGGGGTAGAGGGGTAGAGAGAGGTAAAGGGGTAGAGGTAGAGAGGGTAGAGGTAGAGAGGCAGAGGTAGAGAGGGGTAGAGGTAGAGAGGGAGAGGGGTAGAGGTAGTGAGGGGTAGAGGTAGAGAGGTAGAGGTAGAGAGGGGTAGAGGTAGAGAGGTAGAGGTAGAGAGTAGTAGAGGGCTGGAGAGAGAGGGGTAGAGGTAGAGAGGTAGAGGGTTAGAGAGAGAGAGAGAGGGGTAGAGGTAGAGGGTTAAAGAGAGAGAGAGGGGTAGAGATGTAGAGGTAGAGAGGTAGAGGAGTAGAGGTAGAGAGGTAGAGGGGTAGAGAGAAGAGGGGTAGAGAGAGGTTGAGGGGTAGATGTAGATGGGTATAGAGAGGTAGAGAGAGAAAGGGGTAGAGGGGTAGAGAGAGGTAGAGGGGTAGAGGTAGAGAGGGTAGAGGTAGAGAGGGTAGAGGTAGAGAGGCAGTGGTAGAGAGGGGTAGAGGTAGAGAGGGAGAGTGGTAGAGGTAGTGAGGGGTAGAGGTAGAGAGGTAGAGGTAGAGAGGGGTAGAGGTAGAGAGGTAGAGGTAGAGAGTAGTAGAGGGCTGGAGAGAGAGGGGTAGAGGTAGAGAGGTAGAGGGTTAGAGAGAGAGAGAGAGGGGTAGAGGTAGAGGGTTAAAGAGAGAGAGAGGGGTAGAGATGTAGAGGTAGAGAGGTAGAGGAGTAGAGGTAGAGAGGTAGAGGGGTAGAGAGAAGAGGGGTAGAAGTAGGGGGTAGAGAGAGAGAGAGAGAGGGGGTAGAGGTAGAGCGGTACAGAGAGAGAGAGGGGTAGAGGGGTAGAGAGGTATGGGTAGAGGAGAGGGGTAGAGGGGTAGAGGGAGCTAGATGGGTAGAGAGAGAGGAGTAGAGCGTGCTAGACAGGTAGATAGAGAGGGGAAGAGGTATAGGGGTAGAGGTAGAGGGGTAGCGAGAGAGGGGTAGAGGGAGAGGGGTAGAGGTAGAGAGGTAGAGGTAGAGAGTAGTAGAGGGCTGGAGAGAGAGGGGTAGAGGTAGAGAGGTAGAGGGTTAGAGAGAGAGAGAGAGGGGTAGAGGTAGAGGGTTAAAGAGAGAGAGAGGGGTAGAGATGTAGAGGTAGAGAGGTAGAGGAGTAGAGGTAGAGAGGTAGAGGTGTAGAGAGAAGAGGGGTAGAGGTAGGGGGTAGAGAGAGAGAGAGAGAGGGGGTAGAGGTAGAGCGGTACAGAGAGAGAGAGGGGTTGAGGGGTAGAGAGGTATGGGTAGAGGAGAGGGGTAGAGGGGTAGAGGGAGCTAGATGGGTAGAGAGAGAGGAGTAGAGCGTGCTAGACAGGTAGATAGAGAGGGGAAGAGGTAGAGGGGTAGAGGTAGAGGGGTAGCGAGAGAGGGGTAGAGGGAGAGGGGTAGAGGTAGAGGGATAGAGAGAGAGATGGGTAGAGGTAGAGGGGTAGAGAGAGATAGGGGTAGAGGGATAGAGGTAGAGGGGTAGAGGTAGAGGGGTAGAGGTAGAGGGGTAGAGAGAGGTATAGGGGTAGAGAGATAGAGGGAAGAGGTAGAGGGGTAGAGGTAGAGGGATAGAGAGAGAGAGGGGGTAGAGGTAGAGGGGTAGATAGAGGTAGAGAGAGAGAGTGAGGGGTAGAGTTAGAGGGGTAGAGAGAGGTAGAGAGAGACGGGTAGAGGTAGAGAGAGGTAGAGAGAGCGAGAGATAGAGATAGAGGGGTAGAGGTAGAAGGGTAGAGGGAGAGAGGTAGAGGTAGAGAGAGAGATAGAGAAAGAGAGGTAGAGAGGCAGAGAGAGAGAGGTAGAGGGAGAGAGGTAGAGGGGGAGGGAAGTAGAGAGGTAGAGGGAGAGAGGGAGAGAGGTAGAGGGGTAGAGGTAGAGGGGTAAAGAGAGGTATATGGGTTGAGAGGGAAGAGGTAGAGGGATAGAGGTAGAGGGGTAGAGAGAGAGGGGGTAGAGGTAGAGGGGTAGATAGAGGTAGAGAAAGAGAGAGGGGTAGAGTTAGAGGGGTAGACAGAGGTAGAGAGAGATGGGTAGAGTTAGAGAGAGGTAGAGAGAGCGAGGGATAGAGATAGAGGGGTAGAGTTAGAAGGGTAGAGGGAGAGAGGTAGAGAGGTAGAGGTAGAGGGAGAGAGGTAGAAAAAGAGAGGTAGAGAGGCAGAAAGAGAGAGGAAGAGGACGAGAGGTAGAGGGAGAGGGAAGTAGAGAGGTAGAGGGGTAGAGGAAGAGAGGGAGAGAGGTAGAGAGGAAGAGAGAGAGAGGTAGAGAGAGAGGCAGAGGGAGAGAGGGAGAGGGGTAGAGAGAGAGTTAGAGGGGTAGGGAGAGGTAGAGAGGTAGAGAGAGGTAGATAGAGAGAGGGGGTAGAGGTAGAAGGGTAGAGAGAGGAGCAGAGAGAGGGGCAGAGGAAGAGGGGCAGAGGTAGAGGGGCAGAGGTAGAGGGGTAGAGGTAGAGGGGTAGAGCTAGAGGGGAAGAGGTAGAGGGGTAGGGAGAGGTAGAGAGGGGTAGAGAGAGGTAGAGAGGGGTAGAGAGAGGTAGAGAGGGGTAGAGAGGGGTAGAGAGAGGTAGAGAGGGGTAGAGAGAGGTAGAGAGGGGTAGAGAGAGGTAGAGAGGGGTAGAGAGAGGTAGAGAGGGGTAGAGAGAGGAGAAACTAGGGTGGCGTAGTGAGCAAACTAACCCAGATTTATTGACTGGGGGAGAATATTTGAATTGTCAGCATTCCATCCATCATTTGTTTGCTGTAAAGCTTTTCATCCGAAATGGGATGGGTATGCCCCGGAGTGGGTCTCTTGCTCACTGTGCCACTGGACCTGGCCTGGCAGTTCAGTCTGGACTGTTCCCATGGGGCACAGGGTCAAGACTCATTTGCATATGGCTGTGTCCAAACTAGGGTGGTGTAGTGGGCAAAAGTACGATGGATTTAACCCAGATCTTTTCACTGGGGAGAATGTTGCCATGTCAGCATTCTGTCCATCATTTGTATGCTGTAACACTTTTCACCCTAAATGAGATGGGTATGCCTAGGCGTGAGTCCCTTATGTTTGCTGTATGCAGACGAATTAGTAATTTTAGACCAAACGGAGCTGGGTCTGCAAAGAAAGTTAAATGCCTTCAATATATATTGTGCTTCTAACGTCCTTACAGTGAATATGGATAAAACAAAAATCCTGTGCTTCGGTAATCAAACATTTAATTGGACTTTGGGGCAAACGAAATTAGAAATTGTTAACCACTATAAATATCTTGGGATATGGTTTGACAAGTCTCTAAAATGGACTACGCACCTGGAAGCCCAGAAAGTTAAAGCCCTAGCCTCAGTTTGCGGGCTGAAAAACTTCAAAAGTAGCTATCGTGATATGTCCCACAGACCACTGTTAAAGGCATTTAATGCAATGATCCCCCCACAAATGCAATATGGTGCAGAAATATTATGCTTAGGAGGGAAAAGTACCTGGAACAGAGAAGAGGGGAAATGTTTAAAAGCACCATAGTCATTACCTAGCTCATCAATGTTACAGTCAATCAGATTAGAGCGAGATGTGACTTTGTGGGATGCCCAGGTACAAGTAGGTTTGTTAAGGTTCTGGAAACGGCTGGGAACAGGATGGTGTATGGAGGAGATCCAGAAGAGTGAACTTAGGTGGGCGAATGAAACAACAAAGAAACTGTACTCCATCTGCAATAATTTAAAAGTGGAAATGGATTTGTTGTCCCTGTATATTGCAAAGTCAAAGAGTGAGCTTAAACTCCTAGGGAAGGAACTGTCCAAATCAAACGATATAGAGTATCTGTTAAAAAAAAGAGTCCGTGCAACCCCTGATAAATAGCTGGAGGAAAGAAAATTGGTATCCCTATTTAGACACCCTGCCAAATCGGGGGCTTAGGATGGAACTTTAAAGGGTGAGAATTGGGATTAACCCAGCTCGGTCAAATGACAAAATAAAAAAGGAATTGTTGGGTCCAGATTATTATTATTATTATTATAAATTTTATAGAGCGCGTAGTCACCCGGAGGTATCCCAGCGCTAAGGATCCCTCTCTCTTCAGGTCAGTGGGACAAAGGTGGAAGGGTGGAGGGGAAGGAGGGGAAGGGGGAACAGAAGATCGGGGTTGTGGACAGGCATGATTCCTTAGGGAAAAAGGTGGGTTTTGAGCCGCTTCCTGAAGCGAAGATAATGTGGTTCGAGTCTCAGGTCACGGGGGAGTGAGTTCCAGAGACGTGCAGTGTGAACTGAGAAACGTCTTCCTCCTGAACGAGCTTTCTTAAATCTGGAGATGATGATGAGATTTTCCTTGTCCGAACGGAGGGGTCTTGAGGATTTATAGGGTTTGATGAGTTTCCTGAGAATAGGGGGGCCTTGATTTTGTAGCAGTTTGTGGGCTAGGCACAAGGCCTTGAATTTGACCTGCTCCCTTATAGGAAGCCAGTGGAGGAGTTTTAGTGCTGGTTTGGCCGAAGCTCTGGCAGGGGTATTAGTGAGGATCCGGGCCGCGATGTTCTGAATTCTCTGAAGCTTGTTCATCGTTGCTTCGGGGGCGCCCAGGTAGATCACATTGCTATAATCAAGCCTCAAGAGTATTAGGCCTTGAATTAGCAGTCTCTGCGAGTTGGGGGGGCAAGAGGGGCAGGACTTTCCTCAACGATTTCAAGAGCCCGAAGCAAGTCCCGGCTACTTTCTTTGCTTGCACGGTGAACGACAGATCGGTATCGAGCCACACGCCCAAGCTTTTTACTTCTTCTTTTGGATCAGGGGGGGGACCCAAACAAGCTGGCCAGATGTTCGGGGAGAGTGCAAGTCCTTTCTGGCCGAGGAGCAGAACGTCAGTTTTCGTCCCGTTCAGTTTTAAGGCTGAACTGTTCATCCAGTGTTGGACCTGCGTAAGGCAGTTGAATAAATGTGCTGGTTGTTGCCTGGGGTGGGAAAGTGACACAACTAGTTGTGTGTCGTCAGCGTAGCTGACGACGCTCACTCCGAACGGGGTGATGACCTCCTCCAATGGGGAAATGTAGATATTAAATATTGTAGGGCTCAGGGAGGAGCCCTGAGGCACGCCACGTTGGAGGGGAGTTTCAGAGGAGCAGGTGTTGTTCTCCCAGATCTGATAGGTCCGTTGGGCCAGAAAGGATGAGAGCCAGGATAGGGCGGAGCCTTCCACACCGACTCTTTTGAGCCTTTTGATGAGAAGTTGGTGGTTGACGGTATCGAAGGCCGCACTCAGGTCGAGAAGGATCACTGCCACTGATCCTCCTTCGTCTAAGAGTGCTCTGGCCTCCTCTACCGCTGCCAGGAGGGCGATGTCCGTGCCCTGCCCTGGACGAAAGCCTGTCTGTGAGCTTTTTAGCCTGTTGTTGTCCTCCAGGAACTGTGAGAGTTTCTTACTAACCAGTTTTTCAGCAATCTTGCTGATTCCTGGGAGTAGGGAAATAGGCCTAAAGTTGGCCAGGTTTTCAGGATCAAGGGAAGGTTTCTTCAGTAAGGCTTTAACAACTGCCGCCTTCCAGCTCGGGGGTACGGCTCCCTGTTGGAATGAGGTGTTGATCAGGTGGGTAAGGGGGGGAACAATGGTGGGAGCTACTTCCTTGAGGATCCGAAGCGGGGCGGAGTCCCTGGGAGATCCGCTTTTTATGGAGTTTAGCGTATTTCCCACTTCTTCGGATGTTACTTGACCCCACGAGGAGAGACAAATGGGTGTCGGGGCATGCGGGGGGTCGTTTTCCTCGCACGGACTCGTAGGGGGGATTGAACCAAGGATTTTTTGAATTTTTTCATGAAAGAAATTAGCCAATTGCTAGCATTTTTCCTGATCAGCCTTGGGGTCTGGGGGGTGTCTCAGTCCAGGTTCTGGGGTCTTCAGAAGTTCTTTTAAGATGACGAAGGATTCTTTGCTGGAGCATACCGCTTTTTCTATTCTTTCCTGGAAGAATGCACTTTTAGTTTTACGAATAGTTGTTTTGCAAGTTAAGAGAGAGGTGGAGTAAGCATCTTTATTTGTTTTCGACTTATCTTTCCTCCAGGAACGTTCCGTTCTCTTGCAATCTTTGCGCAGGGCTTTGAGCTCTGGGGTGTACCACAGAGCGGAGGATACTCTCTTGGGATGTTTAAAAGTGGAAGTTTTAGGGAGGAGTTTATCTAGTGAAGAAGTAATCCACGCATTAAACTGCTTATCGGCCGTGGCAGGATCGGTGGAGAGCTCAGGGATGGAGTTTGAGAGGGCGGTGGCCCATTCCCCCGGGACAAGTTTGTGCCACCGTCTATCGGTGACCTGGATTTTAATAGTTTGAGGGTTCATAGTGGGTACTTCCCAGGAGATAGGGACAAGAAAATTATCAGTCCATGGTAGGGTCAGGGGTGGCCTGGTGGTGATGGTAGTAACATTTGTGAGGATGGGATCTAGTAAGTGTCCCTACTCATGGGTAGGCTCATTGTTGACCAGTTGGATATTAAGTGACGATAGGTCCTGAAGAAGATCGGAGGCTATCCGGTCCGTAGGGTCCATGAAGTGCAGATTCAGGTCGCCTAGGATAAGAAAGTTGGAGGCAGAAGAAGCTAATTGTGATACCGATTCGGTAACGGCATTAAGGAATTTCCCAGGAGCACCTGGAGGGCGATAAATCAGTAGTCCTGCCAGGGAGTGGGCTGGGGAGGTTTGAATAGAAAATTGACAACTTTCGCAGTCATCGATGTGGGCGTTGGAGGTTCTACAAATAAGCTGTTCCCTGTAGATAATGGCTAGCTCCCCTCCCCTCCCTTTGGGTCTATGTAAAGCTTGACAGAGATAGCCTGGGGGGAGGGCCGTGACGATGTCGAAGTCAGAACTGTCCGATAGCCACGTTTCCGTGAGAAACAGCAGATCGAAGTCCTGATCTTGAATTAACAGGTTTGTTTCGAGCGCATGTTTAGGGAGGGAGCAGCAGTTAAGAAGACCTATCTTGAGTCCGGGTTTAGCTGGGTTCTGGGGGGTTGGATTACAGCGTATACAGTTAAAGAAGGGTTTACCTTCAGTGTGCGTGTGGTAACAGGCCAAAGTTTTTTCCAGTTGGAGAGCACGGAGCATGTCTCCTGAGTACACCAAGCGGTCAGGAGGAACATCCGACAGAGTCCCTGGGCCTGGGTCCGGTCGGGCCTGGACGGGCCCCGACGGGCTTGCCTTTGGCGCGCCTTCGGCGCGCTGACGGCACACCCGCTGCGCCCGTCCGCTGCGAGTACGTGGGAAACACATGTTTATGAAGGCGAAGGGGGCGTGGCCTCGAGCGAGTGGGCGTGGCCAAAGACCGGCTCACTGGCTGCTGGCGGTGATGAACAGGGCGTTCCCTCTGCAGCGATTAGCTCTGCTGCGTGGGGCAAAGGAGAAGCGAGTGTGATCTCCCTGAGGGTCGATCAGGTGAGAGAAGGGTGATCGTGACACAAAGTAATACACAAGTTTTAAAATCACAAGTATAAAGTTTTAAAAAATAGCGCTCCCGGCTGTGCCTCAGGAGTAGGGTCTGATGAGATGGTAGATGCACATGCAGGATTGGTACGAAATGTAATTGCTTGCATATATTAATAGACTGTCAAACATTAGTAGCCCAGCGAAAACTTTTTTTACTACCGATATTTATAAAATATAGCATTAGGTCCCGTTTGCAAGCAATTGAGCTCCTCACAGATATGTATTACCATGATATTGCCATTGCGGCGGCAAAGTTAATCCAGGCTGTTAAAAAGTTTTTTATGGAATAGGAAATGGAGGATTAGATCAAGTAATGAAGAATGGAGAATTAAGTTTTGTTTTTTGATATTTTAAAACAGGTTTAATGAAGTCGATCTACTCTTAGGATGTTGGAATGTATTTTATTGCTGTATGAAATTGGTTTTAACTTTGATGGAGGATATGGAACATCATAAGTACATATGGAAACGAGATGTGGTTTTTGTAATTATTTTAACAATTTAAAATAAATGTGTATTCCTTGTGGTTTAGAGATCAATGATCTAAATAAACTTAACAATTTGACTTGACTTGAGTCCCTTACTCACTGTGTCACTGGATTCAAGCTAGCCTGGCTGAAGAAGGGTAACATACCCTGAAACCGGTCCCCGGACGCTTGTTTCCAGTCCAGGGAGGACCTGGCCTGGCAGTTTGGTCTGGACTGTTCCCATGGGGCACAGGATCAATGCTGATTTGCATATGGCTGGGTCCAAACTGGGTGGCGTAGTGGGCCAAAGAACAATGGATTTAACCCAGATCTTTTGACTGGGGGAGAATGTTTACATTGTCAGAATTCCGTCCATCATTTGTTTGCTGTAACACTTTTCATCCTAAGTGGGATGGGTATGCCCAGATATGGGTCCCTTGCTCAATGTGCCACTGGATTCAAGCTAGTCTGGCTGAAGCAGGGTGTCAAACCATGAAACCAGTCACAGGATGCTTGTTTCTGGTCCAGGGAGGACCTGGCCTGGCAGTTCGGTCTGGACTGTTCTCATGTGGCACAGGGTCAAGACTGATTTGCATATGGCTGGTTCCAAACTGGGGTGGCATAGTGGGCAAAAGAACGATGGATTTAACCCAGATCTTTTGACAGGGGGAGAATGTTTACATTGTCAGCATTCCATCCATCATTTGTTTGCAGTAACAGTTTTCGTCCTAATTGGGATGAGTATGCCCAGAAGTGGGTCCCTTGCTCACTGTGCCACTGGATTCAAGCTAGCCTGGCTCAAGAATGGTGACATACCCTGAACCGGTTCCAGGATGCTTGTTTCCGGTCCAGGGAGGACCTGGCCTGGCAGTTCGGTCTAGACTTTTCCCATGGGGCACAGAGTCAAGACTGATGTGCATATGGCTGGGTCCAAACTGGGGTGGCATAGTGGGCAAAAGAACAATGGAGTTAACCTATATCTTTTGACTGGGGAGAATGTTGCCATTGTCAGCATTCCATCCATCATTTGTTTGCTGTAACATAAGTGATTTGTATAGGTGCAAAGGGTGGGAAGTTGCATACTTTTAATTGATGAATTAATAATTGATTGTTAATTAATTTTAATTAATTAATTATTAATTAAATATGGTAATTGTGTTATTAATTTTAGGTGTGTGCTGTGGTGTTTATATCAGTGAAGGGTGGGAAGTAATTTGTGTTTAATTAATGACTATATAGTTGTTAATTAGTGTTAATTATTTGATATTTATTTTGGGTAAATGTTCATTATAGTGTGTGTTGATTTTACTTTTTAAGGGGTAAAGGGTGGGTATTAAATAAAATGTAATTATTTAATGATTAGTTTTAATTAGTTTTTAATTTAAATTTACATTTAATTTAGATGTGTGTTGTGGATATTATAGTGTTAAAGTGTGTGTGGTAAATTAATGTTTATTCGTTTTTTATTAATAATATTTCTTTACTTGATTATTAATTATGTTCATTATGTAAATAAATGTAATACATTTTTTGAAGTGTTTTGTTATTGTGTGGTGTCATAGGGTAGGAAATAAAATAAATAAGTTTATGTTTAAATTATTTTTTTTGGTTGTAATTATTTTCTAGTTTAAAATAATTATTTTTTTACATTTCGTTATTATTTTATTTTATATAATATTTGTAGGTTTGTGTTATATGTAATTAATATTATAATATGTGTTCTTTTTATATGTTTAATATGTTTTAGTTTTATATTAAAGTACTGTTTATTCCTTTTGATTATTTAAAAAAAAAAAATTATATATTTAAGTGTTTGAGTGTGAATAGTAAAAGAAATTCTCAGGTATCCAACACTTTCTCTGCTATTGCATTCACTGGATCACTTTCGTGGAAATAGCAATTTTTGCCCCTCCGCTATATCCTGCACTTTCCCTACAGATGAACTCACTGGAGTAAGAATAGTAATTTTTACCCCTCCGCTGTTGCATTCAGTGGAGTGTGAATATTCATTTTTACCCCTCCGCAATCCAACATTTTACCTACTGTTGCACTCTTTGGAGTGGGAATAGCAATTTTCGCCCCTCTGCTATCCAACACTTTCCCAACTTTTGGTCTCACTGGAGGGGGAATAGTACATTTTACCCCAACACTTTCTCTACTGATGCACTTACTGTAGTTGGAATAGTAATTTTTACCCCTCTGCTATCCAGCACTGTCCCTACTGTTGCACTCCATGGAGTGGGAATAGTAATGTTTACATCTCCGCTATCCAACACTTATACTACTGTTGCACTCCGTGGAGTGGGACTAGTAATTTTCACCCCTACACTATCCAACGCTTTCCCTACTGTTACTCTTACTTGAGTGGGAATAGTAATTTTTACACCTTCACAAAATCCATACTAATAGTATGTCATAGAAAAGGAGGCAGCAGTAGAGGAAGTAATAAGCCGACAGGACGAACATGCGTAGCGTTACTCACTGCACACACCGGACAGGACCCCAGAAATGCTTGTATTCAAGAGCCCAGATGTTTTCTCCCAAAACCAAAAAACTCCCAACTACGAAGAGCACCTCCTTAAGATTCCAATGTAAAGGGAAAGAAGGAAAAAACAAAAGTACTGTAAATAACCCCTCCCTATCTGCAAAGCGGTACAAAGTACTGCTTTTAATATTTTGTTAAAGGGGTGCATCCTATACAAACACAAAATATTTGAAAAAATTAGACCCAATGGGTCACAAAAGGAAAGGTGAAGAAAACGAGGGTCTATACGAAATCGCAGCTGCGTTTTTGTTGCCTTTAAAAGAACACTACAATATCCAAGCAGCAGAACCTGGGCATATAAACACCCTCGCTATACCTTTGTATAGTTGATTTCACAGCATAAATAGCCGTACGGGCAACAAAGGATCCTGAGGAATTCCACGATACCGGCATGTATTGTCCAGGAAAGGAAACCAGAAGTGAGGCAAAGGAGCAGAACAGGAGGTTCCGGGCCATCCAAGGAAATCGGGTCACAGGACCGGGTAAGAAACCAAGCACTAATCAAGTGTCTGAAAGGAGGATTCATGCTCCATGAAGTCCCCGCCTACCCACCAAGTATATCCCCAGTCATGCATGCAGAGCAGGAAAACAGAACATCTAACGGGGGTAAGGAAAACACGCGATCAGTTCTCAACATGGGCAAAAGAACAATGGATTTAGCCCATTCTTTTGACTGGGGGAGAATGTTTGCATTGTCAGCTTTCCGTCCATCATTTGTTTGCAGTAACACTTTTCGTCCTAACTGGGATGGGAATGCCGAGACGTGGGTCCCGTTGTCACTGTGCCACTGGATTCAAGCTAGCCTGGCTTAAGAAGGGTGACATACCCTGAAACCAGTTCCAAGATCCTTGTTTCTGGTCCAGGGAGTATCTGGCCTGGCAGTTCGGTCTGGACTCTTCCCACAGTGCAGAAGGTGAAGACTGATTTGCATATGGCTGGGTCCATACTAGGGTGGCGTGGTGGGCAAAGAACAATGGATTTAACCCAGATCTTTTGACTGGGGGAGAATGTTTAAATTGTCAGCATTTAATCCATCATTTGTTTGCTGTAATACTTTTCGTCCTAAGTGGGATGGGTATGCCCAGAAGTGGGTCTCTTGCTCACTGTGCCACTGGATTTAAGCTAGCCTGGCTGAAGAAGGGTGACATACCCTGAACTGGTCCCAGGATGCTTGTGTCCGGTCCAGGGAGGACCTGGCCTGGCAGTTCGGTCTGGACTGTTCCTATGGGGCACAGGGTCAAGACTGATTTGCAAATGGCTGGGTCCAAACTGGGGTGGCGTAATGGGCAAAACAACGATGGATTTAACCTAGATCTTTTGACTGGGGGAGAATGTTTGCAATGTCAACATTCCGTCCATCATTTGTTTGCTGTAACACAAGTGATTTTTATAGGTGCAATGGGTGGGAAGTTACATATGTTTAATTGATGAATTATTAATTGGTTGTTAATTAGTTTTAATTAATTAATTGGTAATTAATGATGGTAACTGTGTTATTAATTTTAAGTGTGTATTGTGGTGTTTATTGGAGTAAAAGGTGGGAAGTAATTTGTGTTTAATTAATTAATATATTGTTGGTAATTAATGTTAATTATTTGATATTTATTTTGGGTAAATGTTCATTTTAGTGTGAGTTGTTTTTACTTTTTAAGGGGTAAAGGGTGGGTATTAAATAAAATGTAAATATTTAATTATTCGTTTTTAATACTTTTTAATTAAAATTTACATTTACATTTAATTTAGGTGTGTGTTGTGGATATTATAGTTTTAAAGTGTGTGTAGTAAATTAATGTTTATTCGTTTTTTTATTAATAATATTACTTTACTTGATTATTAATTATGTTAATTATGTAAATAAATGTAATACATTTTTTGAAGTGTTTTATTATTGTGTGGTGTCATAGGGTAGGAAATAAAATTAATATGTTCATGCTTATATTATTTTTTTGTTTGTAAATATTTTCTAGTTTAAAATAATTATTTTTTGTACATTTAGTTATTATTTTATTTTATATAAAATTTGCAGGTTTGAGTTATATGTAATTAATATTATAATATGTGTTCTTTTTATATGTTTAATATGTTTTAGTTTTATTTTTTAAGTATTGTTTATTCATTTTGGTTATTCAAAAATATATATATATGTATATATTTAGGTGCTTGAGTGTGAATAGTAAAAGAAATTCTCCGGTATCCAACACTTTCCCTACTATTGCATTCACTGGATCACTTTCATGTAAATAGCAATTTTCACCCCTCTGCTACATCCAGCACTTTCCCTACAGTTGAACTCACTGGAGTAGGAATAGTAATTTTGTCCGCCCTGCTATCCAGCACTTTCCCTACTGTTGCACTCACTGAAGTGGGAACAGTTCATTGTTATCTCTCCGCTATCCTGTACTTTCCCTACTGTTGCACTCACTGGAGTTGGAATAGTAATTTTTACCTTTTTGCTATCCACCATGTTCCCTACTGTTGCACTCTCTGGAGTGGGGATGGTAATTCTTACTCCTCCACTGTCCAACACTTTCCCTACTGTTGCACTCACTGCAGTGGGAATATTTTTTTTTACCTCTCCTCTATCCAACACTTATTCCACTGTTGCTTTCAGTGGAGTGTGAATATTAATTTTTACCCCTCCGCTATCCAACATTTTACCTACTGTTGCAATCTTTGGAGTGGGAATAGTAATTTTTGCCCCTCCGTTTTCCAACACTATCCCAACTGTTGGTCTCACTGGAGTGGGAATAGTAAATGTTACCCCAACACTTTCCCTACTAATGCACCCACTGGAGTTGAAATAGTAATTTTTACCCCTCTGCTATCCAGCACTTTCCCTACTGTTTCGGTCACTGGAGTGGGGATAGTAATTTTTACCTCTCCGCTATCCAAACACTTATACTACTGTTGCACTCAGTGCAGTGGGAATAATAATTTTTTACCCCTACTCTATTCAACGCTTTCCCTACTGTTGCTCTTACTGAAGTAGGAATAGTAATGTTTACACTTTCGCTATCTAACAGTTTCCCTACTGTTGCTCTCACTGGAGTGGGAATAGTCATTTTTACCCCTCCGCTATCCAACGCATTCCCTACTGTTGGTCCCACTGGAGTAGGAATAGTACATTTTACCCCAACACTTTCTCTACTGATGCACTTACTGGAGTTGGAATAGTAATTTTTACCCCTCTGCTATCCAGCACTTTCCCTACTGTTGCACTCATTGGAGTGGGAATAGTAAAGTTTACCTCTCTGCTATCCAACACTTATACTACTGTTGCACTCAGTGGAGTGGGACTAGTACATTTTACCCCTACGCTATCCAGCACTTTCCATACTGTTGCTCTTACTGGAGTGGGAATTGTAATTTTTACACCTTCACTATCTAACACTTTCCCTACTGTTGCACTCACAGGAGTGGGAATTTTAATTTTTTCTCCTCGCTATCCAACAGTTTCCCTCCTGTTGCTTTCAATGGAGTGGGAATAGTAATTTGTCCCCCTCTGCTATCCAACAGTTTCCTTACTGTTGCACTCTTTGGAGTGGCAATAGTAATTTTTTCTCCTCCGCTATCCAACAGTTTCCCTACTGTTCCTCTCAGTGGAATGGGAATAGTAGTTTTTGCCCCCTGCTATCCAATAGTTTCCTTACTGTTGCCCTCTTTGCAGTGGGAATAGTAATTTTTGCCCCTCTGCTATCCAACACTTTCCCAACTGTTGGTCTCACTGGAGTGGGAATAGTACATTTTACCCCAACCCTTTCCCTACTGATGTACCCACTGAAGTTGGAATAGTAATTTTTACCCCTTTGCTATCCTGCACTTTCCCTACTGTTTCACTCACTGGAGTGGGGATAGTAATTTGTACCTCTCCGCTATCCAACACTTATCCTACTGTTGCACTCAGTGCAGTGGGAATAGTAATTTTTACCCCTACTCTATTCAACGCTTTCCCTACCCTACTGTTGGTCTTACTGGAGTAGGAATAGTAATTTTTACACCTTCGCTTTCTAACACTTTCTCTACTCTTGAACTCACAAGAGTGGGAATAGTATTTTTTTCTCCTCTACTATCCAAAAGTTTCCATACTGTTGCTCTCACTGGAGTGGGAATAGTCCTTTTTACACCTCCGCTATCCAACACTTTCCCTACTGTTGGTTTCACTGGAGTGGGAATAGTACATTTTACCCCAACACTTTCTTTACTGATGCACTTACTGTAGTTGGAATAATACATTTTACCCCTTTGCTATCCGGCACTGTCCCTACTGTTGCACTCACTGGAGTGGGAATAGTAATGTTTAACTCTCCGCTATCCAACACTTATACTATTGTTGCACTTAGTGGAGTGGGACTAGTAATTTTTACCCCTACGCTATCCAATGCTTTCCCTACTGTTATTCTTACTGGAGTGGGAATAGCAATGTTTACACCTTCACAAAATCCATACTAACAGTATGTCATGGAAAAGGAGGCAGCAGTAGAGGTAGTAATAAGCCAACAGGGCAAACATGCGTAGCTTTACTCACTGCAGACACCAGACAGGACCCCAGAAATGCTTGTTTTCAAGATTCCAGATGTTTTCTTCCAAAACCAAAAAACTCCCAACTAAGAGGAGCACCTTCTTAAGATTCCAATGTAAAGGGAAAAGAGGAAAAAACAAAAGCACTGTAAATAACCCCTCCCTATCTGCAAAGCGGTACAAAGTACTGCTCTTAATATTTTGTTAAAGGGGCGCATCCTATACAAACACAAAATATTCAAAAAAATTAGACCCAACGGGTCACAAAAGGAAAGGTGAAGAAAACGAGGGTCTATACGAAATCGCAGCTGCGTTTTTGTTGCCTTTAAAAGAACAATACAATATCCAAGCAGCGGAATCTGGGCATATAAATACCCTTGCTATACCTTTGTATTGTTGACTTCACAGCATAAATATCCGTACGGATTTATGGCGATTCGTGGTGGTCGGTAATCATATTTGGAGCTGTAAACCTACCGATGCAGGAGGACGGACGGAGGTGGTTTTTCAGCCAGCATGCTAAACCAAACACGGAGAGTTCTTCGTTTGGCAGCGGCGTTGTGGAATCAGCAGCAGCTGCGGTAACAGCTCAACTCTCCGAGGTCTTCTCCGGCTTGCCAGCCTGACACCTAGGACTGTTCGGATGAATATGAAAATGCTACATTTTTTAAAAACTGACTGAAAAGAACTGTTTTTTTTTCTTTTTGTTGTTTTGTTTTTTTGTTTTTGTTTTTTGGAACATTTTTTTTTGGGGGGGATTTTCAGAACAATTTTATATTTTTTTTGTAGTTTTTCTGGGGTGAAACAAAAGACAGGGAATTGCAAACAGCTCAACTGGAGCAAAAAAATAGAAAAAAATTAAGGTTGCTTGCTGCAGTGATGGTTGTCTGCAGCTCGATTAAGTAAAGTGATGCTCTGCTCTCCATATGAGATCGTTTTGTTGCAATATATGCAAACAAATTTAAATTTGGAAAACTTGGTTTGGACATTAGGGACCATCTCCCTAGCCTCTTCACCCGATGGAGTGGGTTGGTTGGAGGTGCTGGAAGTAGAAGGTTGGGGAGAGTTCTTGGTCAGTTGCCTGACTTCTGCTCTTGAATAATTGTTTGGGTGCTTCCTCTGCATGTGCCTTATCATTGTGTGGCTCCCAAACGAATATTTTTTGTTTGGGTTCCCTCTTGACAGTTCTTGGTCACAGATGAGGCAAGTCACCTTTGCTGCATTTACTTTTTTGGCACCCCTTGGCATTTTGAAATACTCCAAAATAAAATGTTCTTTGGGTTTGTATGGGGGATTGTCCTCAGGCAGATATTGCCTCTCCTCCTGCTCCTCTTCGTCCTCCTCTTCTTCATTACCACCAATGTGGTCTTGTGGTGGTCCTTGTGTTGGTGGTGGAGGTGGTGGTGGTCCAGATGCACCTGCAGCTGCTACTACTGAAGCCATTTCTCACAGAATGCAGGTCTTCTTCCCTCAAACAACAAAGTGAAAATGAGGAAAAAAGGTGGGGTCTTTCATCATTTGGAAAACAAAACTGTTGTGAACTAATCAAAAGTGTTATTTTCAGGTCACATGACCCGACACGCTTACGCTACGCGCCCTGGGGCGCATCGCGTAAGCGCGTCGAATGCTTCCGGGTGCGTTTACGCCGTGCGTATCACGCGGACTCAGCTACGCGATACGTCACGATCATGTTTTCGTTCGCGACATTGCCGCTAACGGGACGCTTCCCGGTTCACGCACCGGGGCGCTTCAAACGAGTACGCTCTCCGGGGCGCTCACCGGGGCGCGCACCGGGAGCGCTCCAAGGCAAAAAAAAAATTAAAAAATAAATTAATTTTAAAAAAAATTACAAAATTTAAAAAAAAATTGGGGAAAAATTGTAGGGACTGGTAGCCCGATGTGCCTTTGCTGTACTCAAGTGGTTTTTACGAAAATTAACTTTCAAAAAAATATATATTGTGCTACATTGGGCTATATATATGTTAGAGCCCAAATGTAGCCCAAATGTAGCCCAAAGATGGCCACCAGAGACAAAAAAAAAACAAATGTAGCCCAAATATCAGCCATAAGTAGCCCAACTATAGCCCAATGATAGAATGTACCAGAGTGTTTTAAAGAACAACTAGAGCGTTAACAGTCTTACTTATAAAGTGAGACTTATAGTTAGGAATTAGCATTTAAAAAAACCTATGAAATTCACTGAACAAACCATAGTTTTCACACCAGTTATAGTTAGGAATTAGCATTTAAAAAACCTATTAAATTCACTGAAAAAACCATAAGTTTCACACCAGTTATAGTTACCTGGAAATTTTACTGACATAAAACCATTGAAATTCCCACGTTATAGTTAGTTGGACTCACTATAACTTGCGCGCCTGCAATGCACTGCTGATGATGTCACATATTACATCACTCATGACATGGTCAGTGACATCACTCATGACATCACTGATGACACCATCCTTGTGACAGAGTGACAGACCTCCTTTCAGTGTAATGTAGCCCTTGAAACACATATTCAAAAATAGAAACTAACATTTTCAAAAACATGGAGATACCCATACCAGTTACAACAACCAATTCAGTAATTCCGCCATCTATATACACATCCACTCATTCAACAACAGTTCTATATAGTCACTCATACATATACTCACTCATCATATGTAGTGATACACCTATACATCCTGTTACACACCGACAGTCATCCAAAATTACTCACACACATACTCACACATGCAAATAAACTATTGAACATCCATTTATTTGCATATACAGCTATACACACACTACCACCTTACTTCTAAGGAAAATTACACATACTTACTCTCTTAAACAATCACTTATAGAAACACATAATTATTTAAACAGGAACTCTTACAATCTCTCACTCTCACATTTACTCACTTATATACTTCAATACTCCATATACTAGATTAAAACATATGTAGTTACTGATAAAGACACTAGTGAGACAGTCATTCACCCACTAACACACACATATACACACTCATCCACCATACAGTCCTGCACATAAGCTGTCTTCAAAACACATACAAACAGTGAGTCAGTCATTGATGCATCTATGTGCTAAGTAATACCCCCACCAAACCATACAGACACTCATACTGATACTAAAAAAAACATCTAATAACCCATATACACACACATGTAGCTACTCACCAACCCATGCAGTCATTTATACACAAAGTGAAACACTGATACAAACATTTAAATATTTAAACATTACTCGCTAATATATGTATTCACTAAGATACACTTAATAAGCCAGTTAATCAATCAATTTGTTTTTTTAAAAACATCCATTTAGACACTTATTTAAACATTTAGGGGCCGATTAGGATGGCGGACGGAAATGGGTACTGTCCGCCATGGTGGGGGAAATTTTACTCCCGGCTGCGCCGCGGAGATACCGCGTTTGGGATTAGGATATTCATGTGACGAAACTCCGACCGCGGCGGACGGTTCACAACCAACACCGTCCGCGGCGGTCGGAACACAACCAAGTCCGTCCGCGGCGGACGGAGTTCAATGAACAACCACTGCCGCGGACGGAAATGACCGCGGAAAATAAAACATGTACCGCCATACCTGAGAATACTCCGTGGCCGCAATTAGGATAAATCCGCCCGTACCACGGAACGCACAGCCATCCACGTCCGCGGCGGAAACAATGCCACGAGAACCACAGCATCACCGCGGAAGGCCAACAGGCACAACATCCCTAGCGCCGAACAAATGTCAGAAACTGCACCGCAAGTCCTAAGCAAACATACGAACATTGACAAGCCCCCCCCCCAACACCATTCACAAGCCACCATGACAAGTCCCAATCATCCAATAATGCACACACGTCAACACGCCCACCTACCACCTGACTCGCAACAACCATTGAGACACGACTACAAAATGACACCCACACACAACCACAATCCTTTGCACCACAGCATTGCTGCCAGCAAGAGGGCAAATCGAGAAACTGCTAACTCACATAAAATCACATAGAAGACACCCACCCACCACCCTACCACACCCACCACACAAACACCCACCACACAAATCCGACACATCACACACCACACACCTGCACCTCCCAACTCACACAACTCACACACTGAGCACCACACACCATGGCACCCAAAAAAAATCCTAAATTCTCAGAGACAGAGTTGAGGGTAATGGTAGACGAAATAATCCGTGTCGAGCCCCACATCTTCGGGGCCCAAGTCCAGCAGACGAGCGTGGCGCAAAAGAACCACATGTGGGACAGGATCGTCACTCGGGTGAATGCGTCGGGGACTGTGCCGAGGACGAAGCATGACATTCAGAGGCGGTGGCATGACCTGAAACCAGGGTCAAGGGCATCCGAGCGAAAAACGTCACTAGAGCCAATCATACTGGCGGTGGCACACCCCCGGAGCCATTACCCTACACAGATTGGGAGGAGAAGGTGCTGGGGATACTGCACCGAGAGAGCCTAGACGGACTTGACGAAGGAGAAGAGACTGGTGAGTACAAACCAACACCACGATCAGCACGACATGGTCAGGCTCACACAACTGAGAAGAAACATCCCCTACGCCCCAAACCATGCACGTTCGACACCAACTCACTAACATGTCCATGGCTCCCAACAGGCCCCCATGTTCACGGGGAGGGTGGTGGTGGTGGTGGTGGAGGGTGGGGTGTGTGAGAGGCCCAAACTACAACTTCCAACAGGCCCCCCATGTTCACGGGGAGGGTGGTGGTGGTGGTGGTGGAGGGTGGGGTGTGTGAGAGGCCCAAACTACAACTCCCAACAGGCCCCCATGTTCACGGGGAGGGTGGTGGTGGTGGTGGAGGGTGGGGTGTGTGAGAGGCCCAAACTACAACTCCCAACAGGCCCCCCATGTTCACGGGGAGGGTGGTGGTGGTGGTGGAGGGTGGGGTGTGTGAGAGGCCCAAACTACAACTCCCAACAGGCCCCCCATGTTCACGGGGAGGGTGGTGGTGGTGGTGGTGGAGGGTGGGGTGTGTGAGAGGCCCAAACTACAACTCCCAACAGGCCCCCATGTTCACGGGGAGGGTGGTGGTGGTGGTGGTGGTGGTGGAGGGTGGGGTGTGTGAGAGGCCCAAACTACAACTCCCAACAGGCCCCCATGTTCACGGGGAGGGTGGTGGTGGTGGTGGTGGAGGGTGGGGTGTGTGAGAGGCCCAAACTACAACTCCCAACAGGCCCCCATGTTCACGGGGAGGGTGGTGGTGGTGGTGGTGGTGGTGGTGGAGGGTGGGGTGTGTGAGAGGCCCAAACTACAACTCCCAACAGGCCCCCCATGTTCACGGGGAGGGTGGTGGTGGTGGTGGTGGTGGAGGGTGGGGTGTGTGAGAGGCCCAAACTACAACTCCCAACAGGCCCCCATGTTCACGGGGAGGGTGGTGGTGGTGGTGGTGGTGGAGGGTGGGGTGTGTGAGAGGCCCAAACTACAACTCCCAACAGGCCCCCATGTTCACGGGGAGGGTGGTGGTGGTGGTGGTGGTGGTGGAGGGTGGGGTGTGTGAGAGGCCCAAACTACAACTCCCAACAGGCCCCCATGTTCACGGGGAGGGTGGTGGTGGTGGTGGTGGTGGTGGAGGGTGGGGTGTGTGAGAGGCCCAAACTACAACTCCCAACAGGCCCCCATGTTCACGGGGAGGGTGGTGGTGGTGGTGGTGGTGGAGGGTGGGGTGTGTGAGAGGCCCAAACTACAACTCCCAACAGGCCCCCATGTTCACGGGGAGGGTGGTGGTGGTGGTGGTGGTGGTGGAGGGTGGGGTGTGTTCGACAGGAAACCGAAATGGCTACAAATCCATATACCCATGTAATGTCCAAATTACTGACCAGCTCGATCTTGTCCCTCAGGTGATCGTCAACTGACTGCGGAAACCAGTACCCGGCCGCCAGCCTCGCCTCTCACATCTACAGGACTCTCTGGTGACGAGGACACAGTCAGCTCCGGGGCGGAGGATGGAGCGGGACCAAGCACGCAGCCAGGGCCATCTGGCTCACAGGGACTCCCTGGACAGACCAACGTCGCATGTGTGACTCCAGCGGCACCTGTCTCTGTGATCTGCACAGTCCCCACCACCACCAGTACCACCAGTACCACCAGTACCACCACTACCACCAGCACCACGACTCCTGCCGCTGCCACCCAGCAGAACCCACCGCGCAACGCTGGTCCAACGGCCCCACACACAAGCAGAGTGAGTGGGCCACAAACACAGGCAACGGGACAACATCCAATCAGGCGAGCCACACACCGCCGTGCAGAGGAGGAACAGCTACCCCAGCCAGTGGCACAGTCCCTACAAGCTCTTGCCAGGTGCCAGGCGTCATACGACCGGTCCCAGGCAAACGCTGATCGTGCACACCAGGACTCAGTGGACAACACCAACACCCAGCGCCAAATCGCTGGCATCCTTGGCCAGATGTTGCTGATCATGGGGCAGCAGGCAACGATGTGGAGTGAATGGGTTGACCGGAACAACCCCCCCCCCCTCCACCAAGTGTGGTAGCGCCACCGTCACCTCCGCCTCCCCCGCCACCTCCGCCTCCCCCGCCACCTCCGCCTCCGCCGCCACCTCCGCCTCCGCCTCCACCGCCGCCACCACCACCTGAGCCCCTGGCGACGGATGTGGCCCATCAACAACCTGCCCTCCCAGCTGACTCTGTTCCAGGTCAGAGACGGAGGGGCCGTCCGAGTAAGAAAGAGGCTGAGAGCAGTGTTGGAGCGCCAGGCACACGCTCCAAGAGGGGACGACCATGACAATGTCACTGCCTGTGCCAGACATTCACCCAGCTAAGTAGCCTGTCCCACAGACAATCATTCCCACTGGTCTGCTGGTCTACCCTGACACCCACCAATGTGGCGTCAGCACGGACATTTCATCAGCCAATACCTTCAACTCCAACTCCCTCCACCCCACTGACTTGTAAATATTCACCAGCACAGAAGCACAACCTGTAAATAAATAGCATTAATTCACACAATGATGTTTTGCCTCCATGTTTATTCACATGATTGCCATCAGATACAGACGTAAACAGGTACAGGGATCATAGTCGTACATGATCATGGCGCTGCGGGAGTGACCTAGAGAAAACCAGAGACAGCAAACACACGTCAGTAAAGAGATTCACACACATCACAACACAATGCACAGCTACATTACACAAACGACAACCATCACACAAGCATGGGATGAGAGCACACACATCATGGACACTTCCATGTCCAAAGACATGAAGACACACATGTGCAACCATCACAAACAACACCCAGCTGATTAACCCCATACCCACACAACACCAGCAAACATACATGAGGCATTGTCAACCGCCACTACAGGTAGATACTCACATTCAAGGGAAGTAGCGATCTATGAGCTGGCGCCTCTGGTCCACACCTTCCTCCTCACCACTATCCTCATCAGTGGACATGGGTGGGATGGGAGGCCGAGGCACTCCTTCGTCTTCAGGGTCCAACAGCAGTTCAATGCCATTGCGTACTGCAATGTTGTGGAGCATGCAGCAGGCTATCACGATCTTGCATACTTTTCCTGGTGTGTAAGGCAGGGCCCCTCCGGTCTTATCGAGGCACCGAAACCTGGACTTTAGCAGTCCAAAGGTACGTTCGATGACTCTCCGTGTCCTTCCATGTGCCTCATTGTACCGCATGTCACCCGCCGTCCTCGGATTACGTAGGGGACTGAGGAGCCAGGGCCGGTTTGGGTAAGCCGAGTCGCCTATGTAGGGGGATGACAGAGACAAACATCTGAAATATATATGGTGGGTACCCCATGCAACACAGACATCACAAGAGTACCCACTGCACACTCACCAACAAGCCACGCTTGACCGGGTCGCAGATTTGCCATGAGTCGTGGGACATTGCTGCTCCGCATGATGTGGGCGTCATGTGCGGATCCAGGAAATCTGGCACACACATGGGAGATGATGTTGTTCGCCAGGCACACCACCTGCACGTTCAGCGAATGAAAGTGTTTGCGATTCCTGAACACTTGTTCGCGTGCCCGTGGTGGAATCAGAGCGATGTGTGTGCCATCAATTGAGCCCACAACGTGAGGCATGTGGCCCAGTGCATAGAAAGCAGCTTTGACAGCTGGCAACTCTTCCGGCCGTGGAAAATGTATGTACTCATCCTTGTAGAGCATCATAGCTGTCAACACATCCCGAAGAACCGTGCTAAACATGGCCTGCGACATCCCCCCGGAAACTGCAACAGTGAACTGAAAAGTGCCAGTAGCGAAGAAATGTAGTACCGCCATGACCTTTGCAGTGGGTGTAATCGACCCAGGATACGTTCTACGTGGCTGCAGATGAGGAGACAATAGTGCCACAAGGTCCATCAACCGACGTCGATCCAGCCTGAATTTCCGAATGATGTCCTCGTCTACCATATCCTCCAGCACAGTGTATGGCCGAAGCACATTTGGAGCCCTCCTGTGTGGGACAGAGATGTAACTTTGGTCAACTTACAAACGACGCATACGTGTAGAACTCCATCACATGTGTACCTTACTGACAAAACTTCTGTCATCACCCTAATGTTTCGTAGACACATCACAGACACTCATGCTACTGCATGCACACAAACGATAAGTGTACACACGCCATGTCATCAAGCACAAATGCCACCACCAATAATGATGTGCATACGGAAATGACATGCATGGTGACACAACGTACAAAACACATACACGGAATGCATGTGTACCACCACCACTGTAGTCACCTCGACACAACAAGAAACTGACAACAGATGCATTAATTGGCCACACAGCCGTGATGTACTGTGTAGTTGTGAAGATGTAACAACGTCTGTAGGGTCACACCCGACGTCAACAAGTAGAAATGCACATCTTTTGGCCATAATGTGCCGACCGATTGCCATTGTATGGACACACATGCTATATTGTATGACATATGACCTTTCCCAATCACGCTCACATCCCTCATGACACAACTGCACACAACACATCACGGTGCAGCGTCTGACAAGATCACATAATTGGCGCCGCCATGGCGGTGCTCAACTTCCGCTACTTCCCAAAGGCCATATGCGGCCAGCGTCCCTCTCCCCATTGGCTGCATGTGCATGGACCGTCACGGGCAGACATCGGCGACCGCACGTGCAAGCCTCAGGCACGGATGCTTCCGTTGCAACAATGTACTGTCACTGGCGCCTCCATGGCGGTGCACGTACTCAGCGGGGGAGGTGCAGGCCCATACACCCTGTAGATGTAGTCAATGGACATGCCATTTCATGACCCCCCTTACAGTCACCTTGCATCATCCACCGTACACCGGCCGGAGCGGCCGGGCCTAGGACGACCGCCGTGCCCGGCCATGTTGAACCGCCGTGCCCGGCCATGAACAACCGCCGTGCCCGGCCATGAACAACCGCCGTGCCCGGCCATGAACAACCGCCGTGCACGGCCATGAACAACCGCCGTGCCCGGCCATGAACAACCGCCGTGCCCGGCCATGAACAACCGCCGTGCCCGGCCATGAACAACCGCCGTGCCCGGCCATGAACAACCGCCGTGCACGGCCATGAACAACCGCCGTGCCCGGCCATGAACAACCGCCGTGCCCGGCCATGGCGCTTGTGTTCATGGCCGGGCACGGCGGTCGTCCTAGGCCCGGCCGCTCCGGCCGGTGTACGGTGGATGATGCAAGGTGACTGTAAGGGGGGTCATGAAATGGCATGTCCATTGACTACATCTACAGGGTGTATGGGCCTGCACCTCCCCCGCTGAGTACGTGCACCGCCATGGAGGCGCCAGTGATAGTACATTGTTGCAACGGAAGCATCCGTGCCTGAGGCTTGCACGTGCGGTCGCCGATGTCTGCCCGTGACGGTCCATGCACATGCAGCCAATGGGGAGAGGGACGCTGGCCGCATATGGCCAATCGCAAGTAGCGGAAGGTGTGTACCGCAACTATGGGCCAGTCATTGGCCCATTTCACGATCACGCTTCCAGGGCTGACCAATTGCTGGCGACGTATGCCACTGACACGTGCAGAGGGCCCTATATATGTGTGTTGGCCAAAACGACGCTACCTACCCTGGGGACCAGTGCTGCCTGTGACCATCACCTCGACCTACTGCTGCTGCTGAGCTGACCACCGACTGCTGCCTGTGACCATCACCTCGACCTACTGCTGCTGCTGAGCTGACCACTGACTGCTGCCTGTGACCATCACCTCGACCTACTGCTGCTGCTGAGCTGACCACCGACTGCTGCTCTAGTGCCATACTCCGTGATCTTGCCATGTCGAGAGGCAATGAGATCCGGTCTCGACCCTTCACCGCCGCGGAGCTTGATGTCCTCGTGGACGGTGTACTCCGCAACTATGGACGCCTCTACGGCGCACCAGGACGGGTGGTAAGTGCAGTGTGGGACATGTTGGTGTGCATGAGGGGGCTAAATGATCTTGCCAATTTCTATCTTAGCTGTGTAGTGTGGGCTACACATATGTTCCCGATTGTGCATGGCTGCTGACAGTTACGTCTTGCCCCTATGTGTGTCACAGGCCACCTGTCCACTGACTAAAACCCTTTTCTCTTTCATCATGGTAGGTCAAGCTGCACCTTCGCAAGGACCTGTGGAGGGGCATAGCACGGGAAGTACGGGCATTGGGGGTGTGCAACAGACGACATACACACTGCCACAAACGCTGGGACGACATTTCCAGGCTGAGCAAGAATGTAGCTGAAGTGACACTGGGCCTGATTCCAAGGACGCCCCGTCTGGCCCGACGCTCCATGACCCCTCTCATGCACCGTATAATTGCAGTGACGCATCCTGAACTGGCCGAACGTCTGAGTGCCGATCAACAGCAAACTAGCGGTGAGCATACTGTCTGTGTAGGAAACTTGTGAGTGCTATGCATGTATTGGTGCCCAGACACACTATTGAGTTCCGTGTTGCGTACGTATGCCTGTGCTGCCATTTTGGTCCCATTGGGTGGTACTCATTTGACAGCCAGGTCCGCCATGTTGACACGCCACTTGCTTAGTACTTGAGTGTTAATGCACATCCCCTAGTGGTCCATGGCCCCATTCCAGGAAATGTGAGGATGACTGGTAGGGGTGGGCCATGTGCAGGATGTTGGCTCCTAAACCTTTGTCTGCTATGTAATTTTGGCTATCCTGTTCCATCTGTACGTCAGTCTGCCCATGACTCACACATCTTTTCTGTGCATTTCAGCTTTGACAGAGGACACTCTGCCACAGACGGTGGAGAGTAGCCGAGGAAATGAGTCCGGCTCAGACATCGCACACACGCAGACTGACACGGAGGAGGCCAGCGCCGGAGAGGGGGACAGGACCGTCCCTGAGGACTCGCATGTGGAGACACCATCGTCCTCCTCGTCGGACACTCTTGGTGAGCCTGCACTGTTGTCACAGACTGGGAGTGGGCACTCATCACCTTCTGTCGGAAGACAGCACACAGGGCCCACACTTCCACCAACTGCACCATGTACTGTTCGTGGCCGGAGGAGTAGGGGGAGCAGAGTGGCGTTCGGTGCAGGCACCGCTGCCCCTGCCACGGTGAGCCAAAATGCACTGTGTGCTGAGGCAGTTGATCTGCTGCGACAGCTGTGTGTGGGGCAGACCAATATGACGAATGCATTCCAGGAGCATGATAGGAAGTTGGGGCAGGTGGTGGCATTCATGGAAGGGATGCATGGCGATCTTTCAGGTCTACGCAGGACAGTGCAGTCATTGGCAAGCAGTGTGTCGTCTGCAATAGTCCAGTCGAATGAACAGGGTCCTACTTCTGTTTCCCCATCTACACCGCTGGATGTCTCAGGGGGTAGTGATTATTGTGTGCAAGACTCAAATAAAGGTTATTGCACTAGAAGCAGCGTCAGACAGCACGTCAGGGCACGCAGGGCACAGACCACATCCCCTAGATCACCTACATCTGTTCACGTACACGACGTCAGATGCACTGGAGTACACACACAGGATCCACAAGTGTTGTTGGAGGACATGCCTTCAGGAGCTACACAGGCATTCAACACAAAAGGTACTCCCAAGGCATGGGATACTCACATGTCCATGGACTGTTCCTTGGACAAGGCCAGTGAGAAGACTAAGGCACCTACTAAGAGCAGGGAGACTCCCAAGAGCAGGCCCACAGCGGTCGATAGGAACACTCCCAAGGACAGTGAGAAGACTAAGGCACCTACTAAGTGCAGGGAGACTCCCAAGAGCAGGCCCACAGCAGAGGTAAGGGACACTCCCAAGGACAGTGAGAAGACTAAGGCACCTACTAAGTGCAGGGAGACTCCCAAGAGCAGGCCCACAGCAGAGGTAAGGGACACTCCCAAGGACAGTGAGAAGACTAAGGCACCTACTAAGTGCAGGGAGACTCCCAAGAGCAGGCCCACAGCAGAGGTAAGGGACACTCCCAAGGACAGTGAGAAGACTAAGGCACCTACTAAGAGCAGGGAGACTCCCAAGAGCAGGCCCACAGCGGTCGATAGGAAAACTCCCAAGGACAGTGAGAAGACTAAGGCACCTACTAAGTGCAGGGAGACTCCCAAGAGCAGGCCCACAGCAGAGGTAAGGGACACTCCCAAGGGCATGGACACACACAGAGAGCAGGTGTCTACTGGAGACAGGTGCACCACAGACGACAAGTCTGCTGGCAGGAACAGGGCGGCGAGCAGGGCACAGGCTACATCCAGAGACAACACTCCACCTAAGGATAAGGCACCTCCTACGGACAAGGCATCTAGCATGGACATTGGCGCAATCAAGGACAGGCATACTCCACCCCTGGCTGCACTGAGGCTGATGTTTACTACTGGACGCCAAACTAATGTCTCCGCGGCGGAGTCCCCCCATACCTCCACTCCCATCCAGGCCAGTCAGAAGCAGAGGTGGGTGTCCCCTGTTGTAGCATCCCCCATTACACATCATTCCGAGTCCAGGCGGCAGGCACAGAGCAAACGACAAGCAGGCTCCAGCACGTCCCCAGAAACCAGGTCCCCGGCAGCAGTTGCTCCACCTATGCTGGGTGGTGATTCTTTGGAGTCCCCGCCACTTGGCAGTCCAGTCCTGTCCAGGGTGCACTCACACCTCCATAAGAAACGCAGACACACACCATTGACACCTGCCACACCCGATTTGGCTCTAGATGACCTATCACCAGCTCCCAGGGCCACCCTGCCTCCTGGCCCATACAGCCCTGTGGCTCATCATTTCAGTTGTCCCAGTGGCGCTGGTGCAGTTGACTCTCATGTATCAGATGGTGGCACAGTGTCAGTTGTGCCCTCTCCTGTTGCACGTCCTGGCAGTGTATCTGGGTCTATGGCTCACGTGTCAGTTAGGAGATCTGTGGCTGTGTTGCACACTCCTGTTTCTGGTGCTGCCAGTGTGTCTGGGTCAGTGGCTCACGTGTCAGTGACTACATCTGTGGCTGTGTCTCACACTCCTGTTGCTGGTGCTGCCAGTGTGTCTGGGTCCGTGGCCCATGTGTGTGTGACTCGGGCTGTGGCTGTGGCTCACACTCCTGTTGCTGGTGCTGCCAGTGTGTCTGGGTCCGTGGCCCATGTGTGTGTGACTCGGGCTGTGGCTCACACTCCTGTTGCTGGTGCTGCCAGTGTGTCTGGGTCCGTGGCCCATGTGTGTGTGACTCGGGCTGTGACTGTGTCTCACACTCCTGTTGCTGGTGCTGCCAGTGTGTCCGAGGCAGGTGGTTCACGCAGTCCCCCTGAGTCTGTGATGTGAGGTGCTGTACACTTCACTGAAATGTTACTTCACATGGTGTGTCCATTGGGAACAGCGTGGCACTCTTGTGGTTCCTGTGACGGGTTGGTAGGGACACGTAGTTGTGCAGCCTCTGATGTACCTGCTGTGTACTGCACTGTGCCCTGTTGATGCTCTGATACTGCATAGTGCCCTCTCGTTACCTGCTATGATGTACCTGCTGTGTACTGCACTGTGCCCTGTTGATGCTCTGATACTGCATACTGCCCCTCTCATGTGCTGCCTCTGATGGACCTGTTCTGTGCAATGGACTGTTGATGCTCTGTGCCCCTCTCATGTGCTGCCTCTGATGGACCTGTTCTGTGCAATGGACTGTTCATGCACTTGGCCCCTCTCATGTGCTGCCTCTGATGGACCTGTTCTTTGCAATGCCCTGTTGATGCTCTGATACTGCATAGTGCCCTCTCGTTACCTGCTATGATGTACCTGCTGTGTACTGCACTGTGCCCTGTTGATGCTCTGATACTGCATAGTGCCCTCTCGTTACCTGCTATGATGTACCTGCTGTGTACTGCACTGTGCCCTGTTGATGCTCTGATACTGCATACTGCCCCTCTCATGTGCTGCCTCTGATGGACCTGTTCTGTGCAATGGACTGTTGATTCTCTGTGCCCCTCTCATGTGCTGCCTCTGATGGACCTGTTCTGTGCAATGGACTGTTCATGCACTTGGCCCCTCTCATGTGCTGCCTCTGATGGACCTGTTCTGTGCAATGGACTGTTGATGCTCTGTGCCCCTCTCATGTGCTGCCTCTGATGGACCTGTTCTGTGCAATGGACTGTTGATGCTCTGTGCCCCTCTCATGTGCTGCCTCTGATGGACCTGTTCTGTGCAATGGACTGTTCATGCACTTGGCCCCTCTCATGTGCTGCCTCTGATGGACCTGTTCTTTGCAATGCCCTGTTGATGCTCTGATACTGCATAGTGCCCTCTCGTTACCTGCTATGATGTACCTGCTGTGTACTGCACTGTGCCCTGTTGATGCTCTGATACTGCATAGTGCCCTCTCGTTACCTGCTATGATGTACCTGCTGTGTACTGCACTGTGCCCTGTTGATGCTCTGATACTGCATACTGCCCCTCTCATGTGCTGCCTCTGATGGACCTGTTCTGTGCAATGGACTGTTGATTCTCTGTGCCCCTCTCATGTGCTGCCTCTGATGGACCTGTTCTGTGCAATGGACTGTTCATGCACTTGGCCCCTCTCATGTGCTGCCTCTGATGGACCTGTTCTGTGCAATGGACTGTTGATGCTCTGTGCCCCTCTCATGTGCTGCCTCTGATGGACCTGTTCTGTGCAATGGACTGTTGATTCTCTGTGCCCCTCTCATGTGCTGCCTCTGATGGACCTGTTCTGTGCAATGGACTGTTCATGCACTTGGCCCCTCTCATGTGCTGCCTCTGATGGACCTGTTCTTTGCAATGCCCTGTTGATGCTCTGATACTGCATACTGCCCCTCTCGTTACCTGCTATGATGTGCCTGCTGTGTACTGCACTGTGCCCTGTTGATGCTCTGATACTGCATAGTGCCCTCTCGTTACCTGCTATGATGTACCTGCTGTGTACTGCACTGTGCCCTGTTGATGCTCTGATACTGCATACTGCCCTCTCATTACCTGCTATGATGTACCTGCTGTGTACTGCACTGTGCCCTGTTGATGCTCTGATACTACATACTGCCCTCTCGTTACCTGCTATGATGTACCTGCTGTGTACTGCACTGTGCCCTGTTGATGCTCTGATACTGCATACTGCCCTCCCGTTACCTGCTATGATGTGCCTGCTCTGGTGCCCACTTTGCCCATGCTCACGCATACACTGTGATTGAACCCCTATTTTGTGAAATAAAGGTGGTCTATCAAATCTCGTGGTTTTTCGTTGTCATTCCTGCTTGCGTACTACAATTGTGTATTCGTATTTGCTTCTCATCAGTGGTTACGGTGACATGACACTCCCCCTCCCTACGTCACGTCCCTTGCTGGTATTCACCTCCAGACAGCCAATGGTTTGTGCCTTACCTGCGTCGTCCATAGTAGGCCATGACTAGGACGTGGTGGATCGCGAAGAGCATCGGGAAGGCGTGTAGCGCAGGGTCCATGGTGGTGGTCAGCTTGCGGTGGGTATCTCGGCTATGTCACCTGTGTTCGCTGTGGGGATTCCGACGTGTTCAGACAGGTTGTTTTTCCGCTGCGGTTTTATGTGTGTTTTCCGCCATCTTGATTGGGGGGACGGTCTTCGTCGTCAGTACGTACGGCGGTGCGTCCGGATCTGTTACGTCCGCCGCGTGGTCGTGTGTAGTTGGCCGGCGGAGCGTGCTTTTCCGTCGCGGACGGAAATTTGACAAGTTTTCCTATCCTGATATGGCGGACGGAGTATCCGCGGCAGGCGGACACGGAAAAGGCTTTTTCCACCTACTCACGGGCCGCGGTGGCTCTTCCGTCCGCCATCCTAATCGACCCCTTATTCTTCCATCCACCTTTACAAATACATATATAAAACATATTTATTTTTTAGAAAGACACACATTCACTGGATGGTGTCATCGGTGATGTCATGAGTGATGTCACTGACCATGTCATGAGTGATGTAATATGTGAAATCATCAGCAGTGCATTGCAGGCGCGCAAGTTATAGTGAGTCCAACTAAATAAATAGATTTCCAGGTAACTATAACTGGTGTGAAACCTATGGTTTTTTCAGTGAATTTAATAGGTTTTTTAAATGCAAATTCCTAACTATAACTGGTGTGAAACCTATGGTTTTTTCAGTGAATATATATATATATATATATTGGTAACACACACTAGTTCCTTTCAACGAAAGTAGACGGCACTCTGAGCTTGATTTTAAAAGGTGATTTATTGGCAGACCCCCCTGCTCCCTTGACAAACTCGTTTCACCGTTAAGGCTTCCTCAGTGTCATAAAAAAAAAAAAAAAAAAAATATATATATATATATATATATATATATATATATATATATATATATATATATATATATATATATACATATATATATATATATATATATATATATATATATATATATATATATATATATATATATATATATATCTATATATATATATTTAATCAATATTTTTTACATCTATATTTTTTACATTTATATTTTTGATTCAATATTTTTGTCCTTACTTGGGTAGGTATGGGAGTTGATGCTTTTGTAGTCTATATATTTGTTTCGATATTTTGAACATCAATATTTTTAACATTCTATCAGTGAAACACTGTACGAGATCATTGGCATATTATGCACTCTTGACATTGTAGTGTCATGGCACATTATAGCATAATGGTGGCCTTTGCATATTATGGACATCCTTTGAAATATGGTTACATCCACTCCCACATTAGTGGCCCTCAGGAGACTGGTTGTGATTATCCTTGTGTTAATGGTTCGTACATGCATGGTGACTGATCTGGCATACTATGCTCATCCATGACATTATTCTGGCATCCTTGGTATAATTATATCTTTCTCAGTTATATAACTTGATATACCTGTCATAATGGAGGCCTGCTCTGACACAAAACTGTACTCTGGCACAAAGTGACCATCTTTGCATGCTGTGTTCATTCCAGGTGAAGCATTTGTTATCCTTGCACAATACTTGGTGGCGGTTCGCTGAGGGAGTGCAGTGGGGCGGTGAGGCACGGCGGGGAGGGGTGGGGTGGGGAGGGTAGTGAACTCAGACATACGACGGACAGGAGTTAAGTAAAATATTAAATAAATAAAACGATTTACCTTGCGCTCGCTGCATTGCCGAGATTGTGATATCTATTGAACTTCATTCACCCTGCATCTTTCCTCTGCATTCTTAGTCTGTATACTATGTCTGTAAGTACACTGCTAATAGGTAGGAAGTCAAAATAAAAGTGAGTCATTACCAGTTTTACTTTTTATACATCCCCAAGTTCTAACCACGCTGAAAACTTATAGGGACTGCATGACCAGCATGCTTCAATTGTCTGTAGAACCCGTGCACAGAAAACTGCAGTGTTTTATAACCATGTTTCAGTGTTTTTTTTTAGGTGAAGACCCTTAATGGCACTGTGGAACGGCGGGAGTGCTAGGCGTACTTTTACCACATTGGGGTATTTAAGAAGGGTATAGCCATTGGGACTGAAGGGCCACCAGAAAAGTGTTTAGATATTCAAATGAGTTTGTTATTGGTTGGAATTAAGCTGGGGATCAACCATAATAAATGTGGAAAATCGATTTTTGAGTGTGTAAAACTTGAATTAGGAATCACAGTGATTGCAACTTTCGCCAACCACATCAAAGGTATTTCTTTATTAATTAATCAGTCTCTCCCTGAGATGTATTTGCAAATAAAATTATTTAATATGGACATCTGTTCTTTGGGTGTTTCTTTCATGGAAGAGTTTGAGTGAAGGATTACCCTCTTTCCTTTAGATCTGTCTTCAACTAGCTGCCAGCTCTGCATAGCCATCTTAACCTCTGTGTGTTACAGCAGGTATCCAATAGCCTACTCCCAAAGCAGGGGTGAGATCACAAACAGTGATGAGTGGAAGGTGATGAAAAGTATGTAAACTCACCTTCTCTTAAGTGTGATGATTTCTTTTGTCCCAACGGTTCATTAAAAACCTACAAAAAATATTGCTCACCTTTTTTCATTATGGAACCCATTTCTGGCATAATGTCAACAATTCTAGGAACAATAGTGGAGGATTTTTGAATGCCATCTCAAGTATTTTGGGGGCGCCGGGCAATACATATTTTGTGGGCCCCTGAACTGAACACATTTTAATTTTAATACCCATTTCTTGCTAATTCAAGCCCCATGATGCCAAACACTACTACATTTTATGCAAATTTTTAACAGGATCTCAAACAAACAACTGAACTATGTATTGCATATGGCCCCAAACATCTTTCAGAGGATAATGGGTAGGGAGGCAGAGTCTTAGGTAGAGATAGTCAAAAAAGGTAGAGATTTAGGTAAGGAAATAGAATAGACAAAGGTCAAACAGAGCGTAAGTTCACTTTCCCAGGGGGCCCTCTGGAAGTTGGGGGCCCTGGGAAATGACTCACTTTGCCCATGTTTTCAAGCGTCTCTGAGCATCGTACTTTATGGCGATCAATCCTTGCACAATGCTAGTGAGGGACCTGAACCCCACACATCATCTGAACCCACCCTGCTATTTATATAAGTATTTCAGCTCCAGAATCTTTAATTGATATAGCGGTTAGAGACTACACTCCTCACTAGGGAAATAGCAATTTAGTAAAGTTAAAAAAGATTAATAAATATCAGGCACAATAAGGGCTTTGCAAAAAGAGATATTTTTTACAGAAAAATCAAAAGACGGTCCAAAGGAGAATAACAAAGATCACTATAAATGGCCAGATCAGAAGAACAAGAAATAATACAGAAACCTCAGTCTTAGTTAGTCATATTCTTAATGAAAATTCTGTGTCAAACTCATGAACAGTTCCGTCAGCATAATAGGACACAAGAAAATGGCAAATTATCACTGTCTATTACCAAAAGAGAATCAAGTTCATGGATCGTGCACAGGCCAAAATAATAATTATCTCCCAATAAATACAAGACCTCAGGAGGTTTTATAGCAAAACCACACTATGTATTTTATGATACAGAACATTCAGCATAGCATGATTATGGTAGGGTCGCATTTGGCAAATCAGAAACAACATATTAAATAAAAAAGTATGCAACTATTTAACCACTAATCCCTTTCTTAAGGTAAGTTAAATCTTCTATTGCTTCCTTGGCAACTACACTACGGAGAAATATAACACAAATGAAACATTTCTAGATCAATAGCTCATAGAACTCCCATGTCTTCGGCGGAACTTCCAGTGGAAGTCCTTGAAAATTATACTTTGGGGACATCCTGGAAGCCTCATTCACAATACACACTTTCTAATAAGATATTATACATTGGTAATTCATTGACACCATCGGCTTGATTCTCTGCAGAGCAAGAGGAGAGATGACTCTGCAGCAGGGCACTGATAAGCATGAGCAAATTGAATGGAACCATATAAACAGCATCCATTTTAAAATTAATGGTGTACCACATGAAAATGTAACCTAACAATTCATAGCATAATATGGACTTCTGTATGAGCTAAACATTTTGTTGTAATGGTTAATACCTCTCTTCTTTCTTTTCATCAATCCTCTCTCTTCTGTTCAGTCTGCATAGCTGGAGAATGCTGTATGATGTCATGGAATGTTGGTGCGTGGACAGGTGGAAAGAGTGTCAGTTGAGGATGAGAGGCTGAGCAGAGGGAGACTGCTCCTGGTGGGGCTATAGTTCAACCTTATTTTCATCTTCCTACATCTACTATTGAAACTTAATAAAAGAACTACTTGGAACTTACCACCTGGTCTACAACTTGGATTGTTACTTAAAACATTTTGGCGACGATTGGACTCTTGAACCTACAGATTTTGAATTCTCTTCTACAAAGAACATTGAAACTGTAACTTACAAGCTTCAAGCATCTACATGAATATTCAAGTACTTTCTAAAGAAACTGGCAGCTCCAGCCCCACCAGTGGCCTTTTCACACCGGCCAGCCTTAAAGAAGCCTGCCAGATTCTTCTTTTGTAACCTGTGACCAGATGTGACTGCCACAGTGCTTATCAGGCATCCACTTAAACCTGCATTTGTCATGTGAGTCATGCTATTTTGTATTACAAGTATTATATGAGCAGCAGCGTTTATTTTGATTGGACAGGCACCATTTATTGATTCACTATCCAATCAGTGTGGGACATTGTTACCTGCATTTGCGAGATTCTACAGAGACTGCTAGTGTTTGTGAAAATGCAGCGTGGGATACTCAGTTCTGGCACCGGTTGTGTTTTCTTCTTAATTTTCAAGGCATATTGTTATTCTTCCATAATTCTCTACTACGCCATAATATAACTGTCACTGTCTGTTATGCGCAGCGCAAGCCTAACCTTTTGAATATAGCCTCGCGCTGCTTCTGTGTTCCTTCAGCCTCCGTGGAGATTCCACATTTCGTCTGTCTCTAGTCAATCACTGCACGGTGATGCCGGGAGCCATCCAGCGCAGCGTCACCGTGCGTGCTGCCATTTTGCGGTGTCCTTCAGGATGTGATTGAAGTGCTTTCATCCTCATCGATGCATGGATTCTGGAAGCTGAGTCGCTTTCATTCCCACTTATTATTACCTCCATCTCCTACATTGTACTTTTATTCACTGTCTTCACTTTCAATACCGGCTGAGGTAACCAATAAATATCGGTAATTTTACGAGACTTTGCTTATTTTGAAAACCGGAACTTTGTGATTACTTGGTGTCATCTACTGGAGGTTAGTGGAACTTTTATTTGCCTGCATTTTCGTTTTGAAGTAATGTACTGCACTTCGTGGGACCTGATTGAAACTAAGACTTCCAAGAGCGACGTTTTGGAACTGTGCTGTTTTTGGTATCATCTTTCTTTTCATACAAATGAGTACGGTGACTACATTTATTATTTTAGTTTGTTGTTTTTATTTTTCTTACGTATGAGTTGTTTCTTTTCCTGCAGATTTGTTGCGAGTCACGATATTTTCTCTAATTCTTTTCTGCCCATTTTTGTTTCAGCTGCTAGCCTCCGATTTGCAGAATTGAGATTTAGACATATTTTAAGGCATATTTCAGTTCTCTATATATTGTGGATTCTGTAGCAATGTTTTAACTTGTATTTTATTCATGTGTTGAAATTCCTGCATTTTAAGTGAGTGCATATGAGATTATTGCTTTGCTGGTATTCCTTATGCTACACTAGTTATTGTGTGTTTCCAATGCGCACAGTGTAATTCTGTTTTTTTAACTTGTTTTGCTTTAGGGTGAGTGTATCCTTGTAATTTCTTATTGTATGCTTGGGTGAGGGTATCCCTGTAATTTTCACAGATAAGTGTATCCCGTTTCGTTCTTGTTATTTACTCGAGTGAGGGTAACCCTGTAATTTTCACAGATGAGTGTATCCCGTTTCGTTCTTGTTATTTACTCGGGTGAGGGTAACCATGTAATTTGCACTATTGAGTGTATCCCATTTCATTTTGTTTATTTACACAGGTTAGGGTAACCCTGTAATTTACACAGATAATTGTTTCCTGTTTCATTTTAGTTATTTACACAGGTGAGGGTATCTCTGTAATTTATACAGATGAGTGTATCCTGTTTCATATTGGTTATTTTCACGGATGAGGGTATTCCTGTAATTCACACATATGAGTGTATCCTGTTTCTTTCTTATTTGCATACACAGATATTTCTGTTCTGTTTTGTTCTTGTTGTTTACACGGGTAAGGGTATTCCTGTAATTATCACGGGTACGTGTATCCCATTGCTTGTTATTTATTTGGGTGTATCCCTTTATTTCTATTGGTGTCTTCTTTGTTGAGTACCAGTTGTCACACATGTATTTTTCTACATTCCAGTTATGGTCCAGTAAAGTTTCAGCCCTGGTTCACTGTTAATTTCACGGCTCTTGTTTTATCCATCTTTCCTTCTGTTGCCGTTGATTGGATCTTTGGCACATAGGGAAGCCTGAGACGTCAGGTTTACTTATGTTGTACGTGCATTGTTTTCTTTTCTTTGGCTGTCACTTCTAGTGTCTTCAGGTTTGCGAATTTTCTTGGCACAAGTTGTGTTTTGCCTTCCTTTGTGAGAAATGGGGATGGTGTGCGTGCCATTAATTTGTTTTCTTTTGATCTCATTATACTTTTATTGATGTTATATTATTGCATTGCATTTTAAGTTATTGCATTATTGCATTTGCATTATTGCATTTTCTTTATTATTGCATTGCATTTTATGGTATTGCATTATTGCACTATATTGCATTTTATGTTTTTCGCATTATTGCATTTCAGTATTGCATTACCTGTATATGTATTATCTCATTCTGATAATACTTCTTTCCATCTGTTTTGCTACTCCTTATTCTCGTTTTGTTCTTTGTTGTGAAGAAAGAGGATATGTTGTAATGGTTAATTCCTCTCTTCTTTCTTTACATCAATCCTCTCTCTTCTGTTATAGCTGGAGAATGCTGTATGATGTTGTGGAATGTTGGTGTGTGGACTGGTGGAAAGAGTGTCAGTTGAGGATGAGAGGCTGAGCAGAGGGAGACTGCTCCTGGTGGGGCTATACTTCAATCTATTTACCATCTTACCATCATCTTTCTACATCTACAATTGAAACTAATAAAGGAACTACTTGGAACTACCACCTTGTCTACAACATGGATTTCTTACCTAGAACACATTTCATTTCAGGAGCAATTTCTCTATTAGTTCTTCTGGTTCTTCGTCTGCATCATTAAAACTAAAGCATAAAAAAAATCACATTATTTGCATATTTTGCAAGATTTTAGCCTTGGACTACTAGCTATTATCAGCAAGTTGTTGGCACCCTTTAGCATAATGGTGCTGACTCTTAGCATAAATGTTGCTATTCTTTACATAGTTTTAGCAGTCTTTGCTTATATTGATCTCGTTTATGCTCTCTCTGCCCTGGCTGTTGTGCTCTCTCTGTACTCCCCTGCCTTTTTTATTTTCTCTATTTTTCTAGTCCACAATGTCTTTCTCTACCTATTCTCCAGTGCCGCCCTGGAGCTGGGCTCTCTCACCTTTTCCCCATCTGCTCTTTCTCCCCTACTGACCACTGTTCTGTAGTTTGTTCTCTGCCATGGCTATGCTCTCTGCTCCCCCACACCACTTGCGCTCTTTCTAGTACTCCACCCGTCAGTGCCCAAGTTTCACAGGGAGGGTTGGATGGAAGGAAATCCACTGCATATGTAAATACTTCTACTCAGGGCCAGCTTTAGCTCTGTTGGCGCCCTGTGCAACAGTATTTGTTGCCGCCCCTCAATGACCACCTCCGTCACGGATTCCATCACTATCACCCTTTAACAGTGCTCCTAAAGTCTCCATAACCACTCTCTCTCAGAGACATTTAATTAATTTTATAGAGCCAATCATACCAGTGTAGTGTGTGAGAGCACTTTACATCAAGCACACATACCACACAGACAGTCAATCATATAGGTGTAAATAGGTATATAGGAAATGTTACATAAGACAGAGGACTACAAGGTGTAATAGCCACAAGTCATCCCTACTGGTAAGCAATATAGTTTAAGAGTGCTTGGTCTGGTGAATTACAAACTCAGAATTTAAAACATAACACCATGGTTGGGGTCAGTTTATTCCTCAATTTAGCATTACAAGCTACTGTAACAACGGGGAAGACAAACCCTTAGGACATGGTGAAGAAGATGCGGACATCACTCACAACAGTGAGGATCTCATTAGACACTGTTTTTAGTAGAGCCAGATGGCATTGTCAATCCCATAAAATGGTACATACAGGGTCACCAGAGTGATGACCATCTTGCTGGCCTGTGATTCAGCTGTTCACCCTGTCTACCGATCCGGGTGTTGGAGGCGTCGAAGCACCTTCTTGTGTTGATACAAAACCAGCAAAATGTAACAACTAGCTGCAGCCATGACCAACACAGGGAGGAGATCCTGCACGAAGTTGAGGATCCCCATGGCCTCAAAGAGCAGTTTGTTTAGATAAGTGACTAAGCAGTACCTCAAGTTGTCGGTAAACTGGAGCATGGTCACATTAGAGATGGAAAGTGCATAGTATACGACATCCAGGTTGGATGCCATGTTCAATAAATAGCACATATATATGATGGTGGTGAGATACTATTTTTCTTTTTTTTAACACTTTATTTTTCAGATACAGAAAAATAGTCACATTGCATTGCAAAAAATCACTTTACAAGCCAATCGAGTCATACCTGATAGATACATACACAGTGGTGGTTATTATAGAGGTCTACACGGAGGTCTAGCCCAGTACCCCCGCCAGCCCAGCACAACCCCCACCTCCTCCCACAATCCCATTCCCAGAAAATGGGCATCCCGATCAGCAGTTCCTCCCATGTGTAGCCAATGGACCGCGGATCACGTAGAACATGCCGCGTTGCAAAGGAGTACCGGGGCTCAGAAAGCATCCCCTCAGCCCACTCCCTCAGGTACTATCCCATAATTTGCCTGTGTAGTAGAGGCTCACTTGGTGGTCTCAAAATAGGTCCTCAGTGGTCCCCAAATATCCCTGGGTCGTGATGTCAGAGGCATAAGACTGGCGAATTTCTCAGCATTGGTGTTGCAGTGTGCCAGACTCCCCAGCCAGTCTTGTAGCTTAGGAGTGGTCTTCCTGACCCAGTGAATGGCAACCTCTCTTTTAGCTAATAGTAGCCCCAACAATGCTTGTTTCCTAACTTTCATAGGAATCTGTACAGTGTACCCAAAAAGAGCTATTTCAGCGATGGGGTCCATCGGAAGGCCAATTATCTTTCCCAGAGTCACAGGTACCGCAGACCAATAGGACTGCAAGCGGGGACAGGACCATGCCAGATGTATAAAATCAGAGTGTGGTGCATTGCATTTCAAACAGGTGTGTGGCCTGTTGGCGCTATCCTATGTGCCAAGGCTGGTGTAAAGTAGGTGCGGCGGAGAAATGTAACCCCTTCCCGGTGAGGGAGGACGCCCGCGGGCCCGGCAGTGCTCGTGACAAGCTCAGCTCGTCATAACTCCGCCAACTCAATGGAAAGCCCCGCACAGGAGGGGAATTATCCCCGTGTGGGCGTTCCACGGTGGTTATGACGAGCTGAGCTCGTCATGAGCACAGCTCCACTGTACCTCATGACGAGCTGAGCTCGTCAGGAGCGTCCAACGGGTTAAAGGGCAGCAACTTGTGGTGGCTTTTGAGTGAAATGTACTTGGTGGCCTCAGAGCATTTGACCCATTTCTCATCCGTGATGGTACAACCCGTGTCTGCCTCCCAGGCCTGTCTAAGGCTGGAGTCGTCCACAGGCAGCATCCCAGCGCAGATTTAGTACATTTTAGAAATGAGGCATGCACCGCCAGGGGTCTCCAACACCGAACCTCGTCCCGAACGGTCGCTCCCCCACGCTCCCTGGCTCCAGCTCGCAATTATCTCTGCAGCGCCCACAGCTGAAGCACATTCATTCAGCACTTGTGTGTGGTATCGTAGCTCTTTTGATTGAATAGCTGTGTAAATTCATAGCGCTTGTGCATTATTGATTTTTGGTAGCGCTTTAACATAATTGCATTGTATTGTGGGATCGCAGCAGTGTTCAGTCGATTGCGCTCTCACTGTTTGTGCATTCCTTCATTGCGGGCATTGTACTGGGTTTCGCTTTCAATCCCTCCCACCATTTTGTTGTTGTGCTTTCCCCTGGCCCGCCTCCCCGCTACCGCCTCCCAGCTGACCCTCCCACGCTCCGCCCCCTCCAATATCCACTTAAGACAGATGACTCAACGCGCAGCGTCCACGCGCTACGTCCGCGCCGAAGGTGCGCCAAAGGTAAGCCCGTCTTTGCCCGTCCGCGCCTGGACCGCGCCCAGCGCCACACCCCCTGGTCCCCGCATCACTCATACCCCCCGCATTACATACGACGCCTCTACCCTCTTAGCACTTAACCCCGGCTGCATCCCCAACTGCGTACACACCTGGCAACACCCACGGACCCTTCACATGCAACTCCTGCAAGTATGACGGCACCAAGACCAACTCCACATCCACAAACACCAAACAGAGAGCCGACACCAACCACCTTAAATGCATCCTGCTCAACACCCGCTCGGTCCACAGTCACGCCATCGACCTTTGGAATCTACTCGACACCATCTCTCCAGACGTCGCCTTCCTAACAGAAACCTGGATGAACGCCTCTTCAGCTCCACACAGCACCATAGCCATCCCGGATGGCTACAAGATCATCCGAAAAGACCGCACCAACCAAACAGGAGGAGGCATCGCCATCGTCCATAAGAACTCCATCCGCGTCACGACCAGTTCTGACGATAACCTCGCAATCGCCGAACACCTTCACTTCCAGATCCACACCGACCCCAAGACCACACTCAAAGGCACACTCCTCTACAGGCCACCAGGACCCCGCTCACAATTCTGTGAAGACATCACTGACTTCATCACCCCACACGCCCTCCCCTCCGAGGACTACATTCTCCTGGGAGACCTCAACTTTCACCTGGAAAAGAGCAACGACAGCAACACCACCACCCTTCTGGACAATCTCGTCAACCTTGGACTCAAACAACTAGTTAACACACCCCACCCACTACGCAGGACACACACTCGACCCTATCTTCACCTCCAGCAAGCACATCTCCTTCAGTCACTCCACAGCTCTCCATTGGACGGACCACAGCTGCGTTCACTTTGTCTACAAAAAGACCGCAACCCACAACCACCCTCAACCTACTCTGCGAAGAAACTGGAACAAAATCACCATCGATCAGATCTCCACATCGCTTCTTCAAAACCCCCCTGCCTACTCATCGAACCCTAACCAAGCAGCCATTAACCTCACGCAATGGCTGACCAACAGCGCCGACAACCTAGCACCTTTGAAAAAACGTCAAACCAAACTAGGCAGCAAATACGCCCCCTGGTTCAACGATGAGCTCAAGAAATCCAAGAAACTCTGTCGCTCCCTCGAGAAGGCCTGGAAAAAAAAACCAAACACCAGCACCAAGGACGCCTTCAAAAACGCCACCCGCATACACCACCAACTGGTCCGTACAGCCAAGAAAGCCGCATTCAAAGACAGACTAGACAACAACGCCCACAACAGCAAGGAATTATTCAACATCATCAAAGAGTTCACCAACCCCACTGCCAACTCCAACAACATCACTCCCTCTCAAACCCTTTGCGACTCCTTAGCTTCGTTCTTCCACGACAAAATCGCCGACATCCACAACAGCTTCGACAACCAACCCGGAGACCAACCCACCCAACCTTCTGCCGAACCGTCACCCCCCCTGAACATCCTCAATGACTGGAACCCAATCTCCACTGAGGACACCATCCGCCTGATGAACTCCATCCACTCAGGATCCCCCACTGACCCATGCCCTCACCACATCTTCAACAAGGCGGACTCCATCATAGCACCACACCTCCGAGACGTCATCAACTGCTCCCTCAACTCTGCCACCTTCCCGGAAAGTTGGAAACACGCCGAACTCAGCGCCCTTCTGAAAAAACCCACAGCTGACCCCACCGAACTCAAAAACTACCGCCCCATCTCGCTCCTTCCATTCCCGGCCAAAGTCATCGAGAAAGCAGTCAACAACCAGCTCGCCATCTTCCTCGAAACCAACAAAGCCCTCGACTCCTCACAATCCGGCTTCCGAGCCAAACACAGCACTGAGACCGCACTCATCGCAGCAACGGACGACATTCGAACTCTACTGGACAATAGAGACACAGTCGCCCTCATCCCCCTCGACCTCTCCGCAGTCTTTGACACAGTATGTCATAGCACCCTGCTACAATGCCTCAGAAACATCGGAATCCAAGGAAAAGCACTGGAATGGATCACCTCGTTCCTTGCCGGAAGAACTCAGAGAGTCCGCCTCCCACCGTTCAAATCAGAGGCCTCTGAAGTCATCTGCGGCGTACCACAAGGATCTTCACTCAGCCCCACCCTCTTCAACGTATACATGAGCCCCCTCGTGACCATCGCACAACAACACAACCTCAACATCATCTCCTACGCTGATGACACGCAACTAATTCTCTCACTCACCAAAGACCCCATCACCGCCAAAAACAACTTACATCAAGGAATGAAAGAAGTAGCAGAGTGGATGGAGCTCAGCCGTCTGAAACTAAACTCGGACAAAACAGAAGTCCTTATCTTGGGAACCACCCCCTCCGCCTGGGATGACTCCTGGTGGCCAACGGCCCTTGGAAAAGCACTCATCCCGACGGACCACGCACGGAACCTGGGCGTCATCCTGGATTCCTCACTCTCGATGACCAGACAAGTCAACGCTGTTTCATCTTCTTGTTTCAACATTCTTCGCATGCTCAAAAAAACATTTCACTGGATCCCCACCGAAACCAGAAAAACGGTCACCCACGCACTGGTTACAAGCCGCCTGGACTACGGAAACACCCTATACGCCGGTACCACTGCAAAACTTCAGAAAAAACTCCAACGCATCCAGAACGCATCAGCTAGACTCATACTAGACATCCCGCGTAAAGACCACATCTCCGATCACCTGAAAGACCTCCACTGGCTCCCTGTCAATAAGAGGATAACATTCCGCCTCCTCACCCACGCACACAAAGCACTTTACGAACTTGGACCCGAATGCCTCAACACGCGAGTTTCCTTCTACACCCCCTCCCGCCAGCTTCACTCTTCCAACCAAGCCCTTGCTGCTGTTCCACGCATCAACAAAACCACCATGGGAGGAAGATCCTTCTCCTATCTGGCGGCCAAAACCTGGAATTCACTTCCCATCCACCTCCGACTCACTCAATACCACCTAGCATTCAGAGAGCAACTTAAAACCTGGATATTCGACAAATAACTCCCCACCCTTCCTCAAGCGCCTTGAGACCCTCTGGGTATGTAGCGCGCTATATAAATTTCTGACTTGACTTGACTTGACTTGAGTTTGAGTGGAAGGGAAGAGTCAGGCTCAACAGGGTAAGTGGGAGAGCAGCACGCAGTGAAGATTTCATGCGGCTCAGGAGGAATCGCGTCACGAAGTTACAATAGGTGAACCTGGTGTCCTCATCCATTGAGAAAATATGGCCTCCCGGGAAGAGATCACCCACTTTTGCAATATCTAGTGTAGACAGTGTGTTCTGTACTAGCCTCTCCACAGTGATTGGGAACCATCTAGCATTGGGTAAAGGCAGGGCGGAGGAATATAGTTGTGTAGCACCTGTGCATTTCTTTAACTTACCCCACGCCCAGGCAGTTGTTGACACTGTTTGTATGTCATGTCTGTCATGCGAAAAACCCTCCGGTAGCACCTCACACAATTTGTCAGGGAGAACCAGGTCTGCCTCCGGTCACAGAAAAGGTATGCGTGCATCGGGGTGGAACCTGGCTAACGCATAGTGACATTGTGCTACTAAATAATATAGTTGGAAGTTCGGTACATTGAACCCGCCTCTGCTGTTTGGTAGAGTCAATGTAGACCAGCGGACACGCTGTCTCTTCCCGCCCCATAGCAGTCGAGTCATGAGTGTCTGCAAAGTGCGGAAGTAGCCATCAGAAAGGGGGATCAGGATATTGCTAAAGAGGTATAAAAATTTGGGAAGGACCACCATTTTCAATATAGCCACCTGGCGAGCCAGAGACAGAGGCAACCTCAGCCATCTGTCGACCTGTTTCTCCAACTTTTGAATAGTCTATTCATAATTTAGGTGAATGATTTGAGTGGTGTCCAGATGAATATGTCTACCAAGATACTTTACCGAGTGTTGGCACCATTCGAGAGGAAATTCGCAGTCCCATTGGGTTTTGCATGCCGTAAGCGGGAAGATGATAGATTTGTGCCAGTTTATACCTGAAAATTTACCAAAGCGGATGATTTCCCGGATAAGGGTAGACAGATTAAAGTGTGGTTCCTGGACATAAAGGATGGTAGCGCCGGCGTATAGAGAAGCTAGGAGTGGACCAGTGTTGAACTGCAGTCCTCTGCCTGGATATGTCTTGCCTGGATATGCCTTACCAAATGGTCCATGGCTAGGATGAATAAAAGCGGGGATAAGGGTCAGCCCTGTCTTGTCCCTCGATATAGCCGAAATGGCCTTGACAGGGTGCCATTCAGACGGAGTCGCGCCGATGGCTTACTATATAGCAGGGAGACTGTGGAAGTTAAGCTATAGGGCAATTCCATGCGTTGCATCACCTCCCCAAGGAAAGGCCATTCTAAAGAATCGAATGCTTTCTCCGCATCTAGTAATACCACCGCTGCTGGGACGTTGGGCTGTATTCTGTGTGACACAGCAAACAGCGTGTGGAGATTCAGGGATGTAGAGCTTCAGGGGACGAAGCCAGATTGCATTGGGGAAACGATATACTCCATCAGCTGTGATAGCTTATTTGCGAGCACTTTTTCCAGGATTTTATAATCTAGATTCAATAAAGACAGCGGTCAGTATGAAGCGCATTGCTTGTGGTCTTTGCTGGGTTTTGGAAGAAGTATAATTACGGCTTCCCGTAACGTGGGGGGAAGAATTTGTTTTCCAATGCTTCTGCATAAACCTCAATCAACTGAGGGGCCAGAATGTCCTTGAATTCCTTATAAAAATCCCTCGTAAAGCCACCAAGCCCCAGGGCGGAGGAACTTCGCAGGGTGTCTTTGGCCAGTGTGACATCGGTAACTGATATGGGCTTCGCCATAAAGTCTAACATACATTTTTCCAGAAACACCAGCGTGATCTCATCAAAATACGCAGTCTGGGCTGCGCCATCATTGTCTTGCCTGGAGGAGTAAAGTGTGGTGTAAAAGTCCAGAAACTCATCTCTAATGGCCGATGTGGAGGTGAGCATGGCACCGGAAACCGTGCGGGCCAGAATAATGAATGTAGGTGGTGAGGGTTGGATTACGCTGCCACCAAATGTCTATCAGTGCATACTGAGTACAGAGGTCCTTCAGGGCACGCCTCGCCTGTGGTTTAGCATCAGGTGCATGGGACGAGCTGTCCAGTGTGGTGTTTATCAACAGATTGAGGCCCCCCTAAGAGTAGCACATGAGGATCATGTTTTGCAATCCGGGCATTCAGGTCGTGAAAACACTCAGGGGCGTCTACATTGGGAGTATACACATTAATCTGAGTGACTTTGTGGCCATACAGAGCACCGGTGACTACCACGTACCTGCCCACTGGATCACGGGTCACGTCAATAAGTGTAAAGGGAACTCTCTTGTGTATCAGTGTCGCTGTGCCTCTAGCATAAATGCTATACTTGGCAAAGTATCTCTGCGTTTCCCAGCTGGTGCCAAAGCGAGCTGAATCAGAGGGGGGGGGAGATGTGTTTCCTGTAAATAAACGATATCAACCTTGTGTCAAAGAAGGTAATAAATCGCCTGCCGCCTTTTACGAGTATTATTGAGGCCTCAGCAATTCCAGGTCATTAGGGTGATGGCTGAAGGCCCCTGTATGTTACCTAACCATGGCATTGAATCCCCGTATAGACATTCTCCTGTCAGGACTGTGAAGTAATAAAAACTTGGCAAGCAATGCTAAACTAAAGTGTGAACAACAACAATTGCAATGTGTAGCCTTACCCCATCCCCCTTCCCCCCACCCAGCCGCCTTCTATCCCTTAGTTGGCCAACCCCTAGCAAGTAAACACATCCGGGGATCATAGGGATCGCCGGGCAAGCAGTTGTGGTCCAATAAGTGGACCCCAAAATGATATAAACCAACTTAGCTGATACACCAGAGGGGGGTGGCAGCTCAGAATCGAGCTTGCCCAGTGCTGTATCTGTAGTGAAAAATCAAAACGAACAATGCGATTTCCCATATACAAACTGTAGATTGCTCAAGACCATTCTCAACACCCTCATCCAGTCCTAGTGTTCAAAAATAGGCCCGCACTCACGTCAGAGCCGCTGTGAGGTGGGGAAGCAAACGCACCCTCCGCAGAGGTCTGTGAGTTCTGTGTCTTGTGCTTGCAGCAGAATTCCTGGTCCGCTGTTGGGGTATCAAAGATTGGAGATCTGCCGCCCGCATTCACCTTAAGTCTTGCAGGGTATAGCATGCCATATTTGAGACCAAGATTGCTTAATGTAGCCTTAACCCCTTAAAATTTGCGGCGTGCCTCCTGGACCATTGGAGTAAAGTCCGGATAGAATGCCAATTTGGACCCCTGCCACTCAACCGTGACACGTTCTCTTGCCAGACAGAGCGTGGTGTCTCATTCTCTAAAATTCAGGAGACGTGCTACGATGGGTCTAGGGTGGAGGCCCGGGTTAGGTCTAGGGCTCAGTGACCTGTGGGCCCTCTCTATCACAAAGCCCGGTGTAAAGTGCTCGCTGCCAAACAATAATTTCTCCACAAAGAGGTCCATTCGGCCAGTAGATGTCGTCTTTGGGACTCTCATAATGCGGACTTTGTTGCGGCGTCCGCGTGCTTCCAAGTCCTAATTTTTTATTGCTACTTCCTTGAGTAGGCGTTCCGCCCATTCCAGCCGCTTCAGAGAGAGAGCTGTCCCATCCTGCAGGTCAGAGACACGAGCCTCTGCCACGTCAAGGCGCCTGTCGTGGCCCTGTACTTTGGCGGCCAAGAATGCGATTGTCTGGTCCAGGGAGACAAAGCGGGAGTCCAGCACCTTGAATCCCGCCTTCATTTCCAGCAGCAGGGAGGCGTCGGAGGCACCCGAGGGCTCAGGTTCTGCCATGGCCGTGGCCAGCTTCTTTTCAGCCATGACTGTGTTGAGTGATGATGCACCTTCAGCCACTTTTTCAAAAGGCAAGGTTCTTTGCCTGGGATCCTTGCGTCACATTCCGCGAAGGTAAGGCAGCAGAAGAGAGGGGGTCCGGACAGAAACGTATTGTGCACAGTCAGTGGGACAGGTATCAGTTTTTTACAGACCTCAGACACTTCAGGAACGCAGGGTAACAGGCTGGCGCAAACGCGCGTTTATAGCAAGTTCTATGTGCTGCCGGCAAGGGCAAACAAGATGGCGGCGTCACTTCAAGGTAACGTAGGGTTTATTGTGGCATATTTGTGGACACCAGTGCAGACTGAGTGTGCATGCACTAACCGCATAGTGCAACAGAATCTGATTGTGCGATAATTGTGGCATCTTTGCAGCATGGGTAAAGTGGCTCCAGTGTCCATGTGACATCTTGGAGGACCCCCAGTTGTCTCGGGGAGTCCCTGCGGTGCTGCGGGTAAATAAAGCCGTTCTTGGCATCGGGCTCCAGCCGATCGTGTACCCGGCCCCTCCGGAGCCGCCTGAGCACCAGGCCAGCGGCCAATTCCCCCAGCGGTGGTAATTGGTGGGCCCTGTCCCCACGCACGCCCAGCAAAGCGTGGAAGGGCAGCAGGGTAGAGCGGCTGGACCGGCGGCCGCAGCGGAACCCCACAGCAAGGAAAGGGGGTGCTGCTACTCGCACGGGCCCGACTCACCCGGTCCGTCGCTGTAGTGAACCAGCGGGCCGTCCTCTTTTCCGATGGGCGTGCTCTCGCAGTGTGTCTCTTGGACGCCAGACGGGGTTGCGCCGGTGTAGTAAACCAAACTACACAGGAAGTAGGTTCAAGTAGATTTATTCATAGGAAAAACAGCTTAACAACCACAGGTGGCAAGAGATGTCTTCATCATGAGTCCGGCAGTAACAGTCTACCATCAAGGGAAAACATTCTAAGTTACTAACACTCTACTGAGTGACATGGGAAGGTTCCAGATGACATCAGGTCATGGAATACCACACACCTCCCCCCCTTTAAAAAAGAAAAACAAAAAAAAAGAAAAAAAAAAAACTAAAGCCTTAACAGAAACAAGATAATACAATAAGAATTTAAGTTCTAATATAACCTTTAAGCTTCGAAGGAGCACATTTCACACGCTCACTGCGTCTTAATGGAATATCTTCACACTCTACATTTGATTGGTTGTCTGTTGCGACACACGGAACAGGTCGAACATCAGAGTTAATCACAACATCAGAATTTGATTTTTGGGAAAGACTATACTGAGCATGATGAGAACTTAGCTTGTGTTTTGGGAAAAGTTCGATCTAAGGGTCTTACTCTGAAGTATAACAAATGCAAATTCAGACAAGACAAGGTTGAGTACCTTGGACATGAAATATCAAAGTATGGAATCAAACCCAAAGTTAACCATGTCCAAAATATTGTTAATGCACCTTCTCCTAATTCAAAGGAACAGTTACTTTCTTTTTTAGGATTGACTGAATTCTATGGTAAATTTGTAAAAAATTATTCAGATATTGTGCATCCTTTGAGGATTCTTTTAAAAAAAAATGCAAAGTTTGAGTGGGGCAAAGAACAAGAGAATTCCTTTGAAATTTTGAAACGCAAAATTGTTGAAGCCCCATTTTTGAAACCCTACTCAGTGGGTAAGGAATGTATCGTTTATGTTGATGCAAGCAATGTTGGCTCAGGGGCTGTTTTAATGCAATGCAAATTTGTTTGATTTATTGTTTCGTTGTGTTGTGCTGCTACCTTGTCGGGCGCCAGGACGCTCCTTTGCTGGAGCATCTGTGCGCCTGATAAAAACGCATAACATAACATAACATAACATAAATCTGGTGAGTTTGTTGTATCGTATGCTTCTCGAGCTCTACGTGACGCTGAAAAGAACTACTCAACTATTGAGAGAGAATTGCTTGCTTGTACTTGGGCTTCTCTGCATTTCAGACAATTTTTGTGGGGGACAAAATTCTCTTTGAGAACTGATCATAAGCCTTTGATCACTATGTTAGCTGCAGGTGGTGGAAGAGTTCTTACTGCTCGTTTAGCGAGGCTAGCAGCCAAATTACAGGAATATTGTTGTGAGGTTGTGTATATTCCAGGACATTTAAATGTTCATGCAAATTGCATGTCACGTTTTCCAGCAATTGTAGATGTAGGTGACAGTGTTGATTGTGATGTTGCGTACTCGTTTGCAGATGTTAATATAATTTCAGATAAAGAGAGTTCTTTGATTCTTTCAGAGAAGGATTGGTCAGCAGCTATGGAGAATGACTTTGTCTTGAATCAAGTTAAGCAGTTTTTGATTAGAGGTTGGCCCGAAGAAAGGAAGCTTTCTGGTGAGTTGGGATCGTTTTATAAAGTCAAGGATGATTTAATGTTATGTCAAGACATCATTGTCAGATCTGATAAAATCATACCTCCCACAAGATTAAGAGAAACAATTTGCAAGTTGGCACATGAAGGTCACATGGGCATGTCCACCACCAAAAGAAGGATTAGGGAACACTACTGGTGGCCTGGTATTGATGCTATGGTAGATAGTTGGGTCAGGAATTGTTCTCCATGCTCTTTGAGTGACAAATCTGTGAAGAGTATGTCTGTTGATATTACTCCTATTGAGTACGCTAATGGTCCCTGGCGAAGGTTAGCAATTGACATTATTGGACCTTTCAGTTATCAGTCTGGTAAGGAAATGTTCGCATTAGTTCTAATTGACTACTTCTCTAAGTGCCCTGAATTAAAAATTGTTGAGAAAACTTCCTCAGAGCAAGTAATTGATTTTCTTGACGAGATATTTGCTAGGGAAGGTTTACCGGAGGAACTGATCTCAGACAATGGCCCACAGTTCATTAGCAACGAGTTTGAGGTTTTTCTCAGAAATTGTGGTATTACTCACAAAAGAACCTAAAATTATTTTCCGCAAGCCAACGGCCAAGTTGAGAGGTTCAACAGAGTCATCAAAGAATCTTGCCAATTGGCTGTAAAAAGTGGTTTGAAGTGGAAGAAAGCGCTTCAAGCAACCTTATTAACTTATCGGTTGTCTCCCAATTCAGTCACTGGTCTGTCTCCTTTTGAGTTATTACGAGGGAGGAAACCAGGTTCTCGACTTTTACCCTGGTGGTTAAAAGGTAATTCTCCCTACGAGGTAGATTTTAAAGAATTGAGGGATAAAATTGGTAAATACCAGGAAAGAATGATCCAACATTCTGCTAAAAAGAAGTATAATACTTGCAGTGTAAAAATCGGTGATCAAGTTCGTGTTAAAATGGGTGGTTTGTTTCACAAGAAGGTTTCTAGATGGTCTGATCCTGTCAAAGTAATTGACATTTTTAGCAAGGCTGTCAGAGTTGAAGGGGGGAAAATATGGAATTTGAGAAGGATTTCTTTATGCAAGCCTTTTGGAAGGTTCCAGATGACATCAGGTCATGGAATACCACAGCCGGCCTGCCCCCCACCTTCTTCGGCACGACTATTCTCCTCTATTAAGGGGAGATCATCGTGTGCCACTTTTCTGTCCCCATCAGCTACGTCGACTTTAGCGCTGATATTCGTGCATTGCCTGGGGTAAATCCCAGATAACACCGGCTGATTACAGGAGCTTCACTAGCAGGAGGCCATCTTCGCTGCCAGCTCAGCCACGCCCCCCCAATGGTGAGATACTTATTTTATTGTGTTCCCAAGTGCATCCACTTTGGCCTGCTTGCACTTATATTGATGCCTTGATAGCAGCTAAGAAGACAGGTTAAGCTAATGACTGCTCCTCTGCAGGTTCGGGACATTAAAAGGATGACCTTGCAGTCACAGTCTGTGAAAATTTCCCTGTAGCCGAATGCAGGCAACAATGAAGGCAATGCTCGGGTTGCGAAGACAATAAGGTTTGATCCAGCGATATGGGACATGATGACCTCTGGCATGAGTGCCTTGCCCATGTTGCTTGAGATGAGGCAGAAATAGAACAGGATAGAGAAGTTGGTCAGACTTCCAAGCATTGTCATCAGGAAATAGATTGCCCCCTGCTGGATGCAATAAAGATCCATCTGCAGAAGAAGATACACAATGAAGTCACCAGTGGTACCAACAGTTTGTGATAAATGTAATTAATGGATGGAATGAACACATTTATTGCCATACATCTTTAATTTCAGTGGCTCTCACTTAAAGTGCGATATCCTAATCAGCACTGATGAGCTCTTTTATAATACATTGTTGTCTAGTTATAATAGACACATCAATAGCTGCATTTTCTTTGGCACTTAAATGATGGGTGTTAATATTAACACAAAACATAAATCTCCTTTCATTCATCTAGGATTCAATCATGAGACTATCAGGTTATTCATGGGTATTTAAGCATATCCTTATTCATTGAGTAAAACAGACATGCTCTCTAATATAATCCTACTTGACCAATACTGAAACATGATTGATGAAGCATGTCCTGTAACAAAAGCCACTCAAGACAGAGCACACCAACCGTACAACCCCCAGCGCAGCTTCAGTACCCGAGTCACTTGTAGCAATGACACTGGTTAGTCTTGGATAAACTAGTTAACTATAGGTTGAATAACATGACAATAGAATGGAAAACGTTATCAACCACTAGATGTACTCCCATGCAATGGCAAAATATTATGTTACTGTGTCAAGCATTAAATCCAGATCCTAAAAGACTACTTCCTCTGGGAGCAGATTGGAAAATCACGCCCTCAACCAGTCTCTTCAATCTAGGTAACCCTTCTGCTGGACATAGCAAAGTGTAGGTCATTCCTTTCCCCTTCTCTTGAAAGATCACCCTCAAAGCCCACCTTCTTTGGCTAGAGTAGGAGCACGATAACTGCCCCCCACCCCTGACGCCCGGGTAGCAAGCACAGGGGGATCCGCTGCCGGCAACCAATTATCCTTTCACTCAAATTCCACTCACTGCAGAAACATAACTTCTAAATGAGAATTGTTTTCAACAACACTAAATTGTAAAACATTTTTGCCACATTTTACTGTTCACAGCCTTCATAAAAAATCTAAAAAAAAACACAAACAACCATTAGTTATCTATTTCTTAAATGTATTTATTAAGTTCAATTTTGTAATATGGTGGGGGGGAAATGGGAGTTGGGCGGTAGATAATGGCGGGCGATCCGCCAACTATTAAAATTGGGATGTTAGGTGAGGAAGGGATGAGCCCTTCTTATGTCAAAAACAAGGTTGGTGGAGGGTCTAAGGGGAAAATTATTTAAAGACCAAAGGACAGACAAACCCCTTATTCACAGTATAACAATACAAAAAGGACTGTCAATGGTCTGTACAACTAATGGGGGCAAAGAAAAGAAAAATGTGACAGACTCTGTGTCTACCTGTAAGGTGTGTACTACAAAAAGGAAATGAATCCCATCAGCCCACCCATATGGCAGAGCTTCATCATCTGGGATAGAACCAAAGATGGTCCGGTTAAGGAGCCACACCCATGTTGGAATTATGTGCTTCTCCAAACCCAAGGAACCACCAGTGATGGATCGTACCAAAAATCAAAACAGTTTGAGATGGTGTGGGATATTAAATTGCAGTGAGAAAAGAATCAAAAAGTGAGATGTAAAATTGGCTACAATGATTTAAGGAAAAGTCTATAAGGGAAAATCATGGTGTCAAGATTAAAATGAGTGTGAGACAGTTTGAAATAATCACTGTCTGTTAAGGATGGTATTTGGTCAACATGTTTCAGCCATTGTAGGAAAGTTTACGCCTACCCGACTTTCGTCAAGACCTCTTGAACACTACTACAATAAAGCTTGACCTAAGCTTAGTGAAAAAAGCTAAAATTAACACAAATTAATGATACAAAACATCCTACCATACAATGGATTTCCAGACGGGGGATGTCTGTTTCATAAAGTATTTAGGATGCTTTCCTAAAAAGGGAGATACACAACAACAAATAGGTAGAACACAGACACACATTTTTACTGTTTTTGCGCCATATATTTCTTTATGCCAATAGGTCATTCCCCAAAACGATAGAGATATGTTTTTTTATATTTATTTTTACTCACCCAAAAATGCTTGGAAGAAAGCCTCACCTCTTCCTGGCCACTGCTCAGGGTTGGAGGCCCCGCTCTAATTTGGGAGGCGGGCGGTAGATAATGGCGGGCGAATTGCCACCACCTTACAGGCGGTGGCGATCCGCCAACTATTATAATAGACCCCTAAAATTTTAAAACTTATGTAAACACTATAGAATAATAAAATCACAAAAATTCATATGCAGACTGACCAAGGTAACTTTCAAATACAGGATCAATTGAGATTTTTTCTTCTTTACCTGCAGATTGTTCTAAAAATACAGGACACTGCTAATCAACTCAGCAAAAATTGCAAACCTCAATGAGATACTTAGATTCCTGCTAAAAAATTGGGATGTTAGTTGAGGAAGGGATGAGCCCTTCTTAAGCAACAGCCACAATCCCTGTCACCAATCACTAAAGTCAGTAAATTAACCTGTGCTTAACCCTCTAGTAGCTTGACACAAAAAGAGTCAGGCTTAACTTAGAGCAATATGTAAAGTATTCATGCACACAAACAGTAATAAAGTGAAAAAACAACACAAGAAAATAAATACAATTTAATAAACTATTTCATACCAAAACTAAAAAATCTAATCAGTTGAAACAGAGATATGGAATTGAAAAAAATGTAGATAAACATATTGCTTATAAAGACAAAGTGCCAACAGTGGATGACTGGTCGCTCCGGACTAGGACAATGTTACAAGTTCAGGCTAACCGCGGGCCACATACAGGGTCCAGGTTAGGCCAGCTGAGAATTGTACCTTATGTCCTTGATTTGGGGCGTTGCTTCATGCAGTGGTGGATCCGAGGAGCCATGCACGGGTCTGCTTCGAGTTGCATCATGCTGCGTCAGTTATGATGAGGAGCTATGAAGGCTGCGATACGAGGTCCACATCGAGTTGCATCGCACTTCGTCAGTTCTGATGGGGAGCTGCGAGAGCTGCATCTGGTTCTGATTGGGACCACAGATGGGCTGGCAGAGCACTTTTTCAACACTTCCAAGGGTCCAGGACTGGAGACGTACCACATGGGAGATTTAGGACTCACAACAGGCAGAGCCCAGGTGCAGGGTTCAAGATGTTTGCATCCTTTTCTGTACCTGAGGCTCTGATCAGGAGTCTAGCCAACTAGCCCTTAGAATCACTCTGGCTGTCCTGGGTTCAAGGCGCAGGTACAGTCCTTCTTACTCAGGCAGCAGGACAGCTGAGCAGTAGGGCAGCAGATCAGTCCTTATTGCAGAACAGAAGCAGAACAGTCCTTCTTCTAAGTCATCTACAGGTCCAGAGGTGATCTGAAGAGTTGGTCTGAGGGTAGAATATATATACCTGGTGCCCACTTTGAAGTGGGAGATGCTTCTAGAATTTCCCCCTACAGAAGTGCCTGGAATGTCCTGCCTCCCTACACTGGTCCCAGTCTGTCTGGGGGCACAATAGGCTAGTGTGAAGTCCTTTTATGTGTGAGCTGAGCCAGTGCCTTTGAATTGCATGTGTGATACTTGATAGCTCCACCACCCCTATCAAGTCAGAGATGGCCCATCATGTACAACACATAAACCCTCTATTGTGATGGTGTCTGAGAAGATTAAGCAAAGGCGAACTGCCAACTACTAGTCATGTCACCAAGGAACAGGCTGAAGGCACAAAATGGTTAGGACAAGAAAATTCCAACTTTCTAAAAGTGAAATGTTCAACATTGTGATGCAAATTACAATTCCTCAAGTTCCAAACATGACTTTCCTAGCTGCTCCCAATCAAAAATTAGCACTTATTAAATGTAATTAGGTAACCCAAGAACCCAGAACATATACAACTTAAAAGTACATGTCCAACTTCTAAATCAAGATGCACCCTGCCCTATGGGCTGTTTATGGCCTACCTTAGGGGTGACTTATATGTATTGAAAAGTGAGTGTAGGGTTGGTATAGAGGTTATTTTGCTAAGTCGAACTTAGATTTTAAAACTGCTTTCAGGCTGCAATTGCAGGCCTGAGATACATTTTAAAGGGCTACTTAGGTGGGAGGTGCAATAAGTACTACAGGGCCACTAGTAGCATTTCATTTACAGGCCTTAGGTATATATCATACCACTTTACTAGGAACTTATAAGTAAATTAAATAAGCCAATCAGGTGTAAGTCAATTTAAACGTGTTTTAGGGAGTGAGCACAAGCACATTATCACTGGTTAGTCCTAAGGCCAACAAAAACAAATTCAGAAAAATAGGAGGTTGAACGCAAACATTTTGGTGGTGATTCTGCAGAGATCAGGGGGGTCAAAGAGGCTTGGAGAAAAATGCCTATGGTGAGGTGAATTGTGTGTCTTCAGCTGGACTGAAGAGGGTTGTGGTTGGGACAGATTTTGTGAAAGGAAGAGGGTGGGTCACTGGGAGCACGATATAAGGTGTCCAAATAGCAAAATTCTGTGGCCTTGGGTGGTGGTGTCACCCAGGTCCCCATGCTAGGTATTCCACAGAGTCATGCGCAGACCCCATCACATACCTTATCCGGTCTACCTTACTTGCTCTTCCTGCAGCAGGCTCTCGGTACCCGGCCTTTTTCCCCGCCATGTCTCTCCTCATGCTGGTCATCGCCTCTTCACCTGCCACCATGACTTAAGTTACTTGACAATCTCCCGGGGGCCGACACCTGTGGCGGAAGAAGGCCGGCAAATGGGCAATACGACAGCAGCCTGGAAAAGGCAGTGAGGTCCTTCGCCCTCCTCCAACTCATACAGGGAGGAAGTAGGAAGGAACCAGCGGCACAAACGTCCACTCGCAGAGGGGGGTTCAGTCTCCAGTGGAGGCGGGTTAGGCAACCAGTTGGCAGCCAGGCCCCTTAATGCTGCACCTTAGTATAGTCCACCAACAGTTGATGTGGACTGAACCATACCAGTAACAGCCAAGAGTCAGGGTGTGAAGTGTACTCAACAGAAATAACATAGAGGTGCATACCTGGTCCCCTTTCACATCAGTACATTGTGTGGAGATGTAACCATGCAGTCACTCCTTGACATACGTTGTCACTGGATTAAGATTGAAGAAATGAGTATTAAGCATTGAGGCTCTAGAACAGACTGTGTGTCAATGAGCAACTCTGGTAGTGGGAATAGGAGCTACAATCATAGAAACGTAAATGTTGAATAAGGTCAGACTGTGTTGGACCGTGCTGAATGACATTAGGAGTGAGCGGTGGAGAAAAACTCTACACAGCTGAATCAGTGTTTTTGCCAAAACACTGCTCTCCCAGCAGAGCTGGGAGCTGGCAAATCTCTGCAAACTCTGTTAGCGAAGCGGAGCTCACCGTCCACACTTGATGCAATTAAAAGCACCCACAAAAGAGTAATACCATTCCTACTCTCAAACTAAAGTTATCATAGACATAAATGTAACAAAATAGATGCAATGTGCTCCTGCCCAGCCTTGAAGAAAGTCTTGCACCACTCATGGAAACTCACTTGTTCTGCAACACACTCCCATTTAAAATAATGGAGGAAGGTAGTCAAAATGACACCTAGTAGGGAATAATGGTAAAATAATTAAATTATTTTGCATTTTAAAATTAAATATTCATACACAGCAACACTTAACTGAATGACACTCGACGCTGCAATTTGCAACACACCTATATTAAAGAATAAAAAGCCTTTAGGTCCAATGAAAAAACAAAGGTTAAGGCTAAACCCAACCATAGTTATGACTTATATTTTGAATTTATGCACCACCTTCAAATTACTATAATTCGTGCACCTCAGTGCACAGTTTAAAACATGAGTTAAAAGTCAAATAAGTCCATCGAAAAAATAAACAAAAGATTGTGGAAATTAAAGTCCCTTGGTAGCATTAAATCATTAAATGTGCCGCAATAAAGACAAAATAGAGAAATGAATATCAGTATTGGCATTTTGGTGCTTTTGTTGATTGGGCTTAGCTTTACTAATTAAGAGTCAAAACCCTTTGTTGTTAGTAAGTACAGTGGAAAACAGAAGAGTGGGATAGAGTGGTGTGGCACAGCGCACAGTGGAGTAAAGTGCTATACAGTGGAGCGGTGTGGTGTGTGGCAGAGTAGAGTATCGTAGAGTGAAGGGATGTGTTGTATATTGGAGTGTCATACAGTACAGTTGAGTGTTGTACAGTGAAGTGACGACTGCATTGTCATTAAGTCGAGTGTCATGGAGTGTCATAGATTAGACTGTCGTACAATGGCATAGAGCGTTGCAGACTATAGTGGCATAGACTGGAGTTCAATGTAGTACAGTGTTGTATTGTCATTGTTGTTTAGTCGCGTGTCATACAGTAGAGTGGTGGAGTTTTACGTACACTGCAGTGTCGTAAAGTGGAGCCACAGAGTGGCGTGTCATACAGTGGACTGTGGTACAGTGTATCGTACAATGGACTGCTATGTCATATAGTGGAGTGGCGTGTCATAGAGAGGAGTGGAGAGGCGTGTCCTATCGTCAGGGCCACTCGAATTATGCAGCACAGTAGAGCCAAATTATGCATCAGGTTTGAGTAAATTATGCAGCAAGAAAAGGCAAATTATGCGGCATAATGCGGAACATTTTGTGATAGTATGAATTCATTATTTTGTAATTTTTACACTTGTTACCACTGTCTTTGCATTGGTTGCACCTCATTTTAACACCCACATAAAGCAATAATCAATCAGTAAATCTCTCCAAACAGCCATCCATGTTTGGAGAGATTTACTGATACTGAGTTGCTGCGATTTCATTACCTTTTGAACCGTTTGAGCAAGAAATCTGTTAAAATCTGCAGATTATGTAGCAGATGATGGATTATGTTGCAAATGCGCCTTAAATATAATTATGCAAAAATCGGAGCGGCCCCACAATCAGATAATCCCAGTGGCCCAGTCTATATTGCCATACAGTTTAGTACATGGGCATAAAATGGAGAAGAGTTGCATACAGTGTGTTAGAATTTTGTAGAGTGGAGTAGCATAGAACAGGGGGTCGTACTGTGGAGTGGCATAGAGTGAATTGTGGTACACTGGTGTCATGCAGTGCAGTAGAATGGAGTGGAGTGCTGTAACAGTGTGGAGTAAAGTATAATAGAGTAGATTAGTGTATCATAGAATAGAGTGGTGTGGAGTCAAGTAGACTGGTGTGGTGTAGCTTAGGGCCAAGTAAAATGTAAGAAATTCAAGTGCCATTTCGTATAGTAGTGTGAAGTGCTATATTACGGACTGTTGGAAAGTCTTGTAGAGTGTTGTACAGTGGAGTGTAAGGGCATAGAGTCGAGTACAGAAATGTACAGTGGTGTGTATAGGGGTAGACTGTAGTACAGTGTTGACGAGTGTCGTAGAGTGTAGTAAAGTTTTGTAGAGTGGAGTTCAATACAGTGGAGAAGAGCGTCATAGAATGAAGTTGCGTAGTGTGGAGTGTTGAACAGTGCTGTGAAGTGGGGCAGAGTATTGTACAGTGGACTAGAGTGTAGTGGAGTTGAGCATAGCGGCGTAGCGTTGAGTAGAGTAGCGTCTTATAGACTTGAGTATTGTGTCATACAGGACAGTGCTTCAGAGTTGAGTGACATGGCACACACTGGAGAGAAATATCATAGAGTTGAGTGACATGTCGAACTGTGGAGTGAATTGGCATGTCGTAGAGTGTTGTAAAGTGTCATAGATTGGAGTTTAAGGTCACAGGGTGGATTAAAGTGTTCTAAAGTGAAGTGGCATAGAGTAGTGTCGAGTGCGGTACAGTGTGGTAGATTGGAGTGGCATAGCTTACAGTCTCGTACAGTTGTGTGCCATAGAGTAGCAGAGATTGTAGTGGTATAGAGTGGAGTACTGGAGTAGAGTATATTAGTAGAGTAGTGTTCCATAGAGTAGAGTGCAGTAAAGTGGGGCTGGGTGAAATAGAGGGAGTTGTATAGAGTGTCGTAGAGTTAAGTACACTGTTATACAGAAGCACGGAGTGGACTAGAGAAGTGTACATTCAGATAAACTGGAGTACACTATTGTATAGTTTCATACTGCAGAGTGAAGTATTGTATGGTAGGAGGGAAGAGCTTGGAGAATGTTTTTCAGAAGAGTAGTGTCATAAAGTGGAGGAGAGTGGAGGGGTGTACAATGGAGTAGCATACAGTGGAATAGCACAGGGTGGAGTGGCATGGAGTGAAGTGTCATAGAGTCGAGTGGCATAGTGTGGAGTTTCATACAATGGAATAGCAATCATTGGAGTAGTGTAGAGTGGAGTGGCATGTCATAGGGTGTCTGAAAGCGTTTTAGAGTGGAGTTTAATGGAGTGGCATAGAGTGGAGTATACTGTTGTACAGTGGAGTAGCATAGTAGCATAACAATAAAGTGCTGTAGAGTGTGGTGAGTGTAGTGGTATAGAGTATTGGAGAGTACAGTGGTGTAGAGTGGAGGGTGCACTTTGGAATAGAGTGGATCAGCATGTCATAGAGTAGAGTAGAGTAAAGTGGGGTGGGGTGGGGTGGGTAGAGGGGTTTAGACGGAGCTGTGCAGTGTGTCTTAGAGTGGAGAAGAATGTCATAGAGTGAAGTAAAGTGTTGTACAATGGAGTGTAGAGGCATAGAGTGTAGTACATAGTTGTACAGTGGCATATCGTGTAGGACAGTGTTATAGAGTGGACTTGTATAGAGTAGAGTAGAGTAGAGTATTGTAGAGTGGTGTAGCAAATAGCGGAGTGCCATTCAGTGGCATAGAGTAAGCTAAAATGTCATATAGTGGAGTCGAGTGGAGTGGCATAGTTTAGAGTGGAGTAAAGTATCAGTGTGGAGTGGAGTGGAGGTTCTTACAATATAGCGCGATGAAGTGGAGTACAGTGGGGTAGTATACACTGGAGTAAAGTGTCATAGAGTGTAGTGGAGTGTCATACAATGGAGTGGTATGGCGTGTCGTAAAGTGTGGGAAACTGTAGAGTGGAGTAGAGTGGAGTGTAATAGAATGGAGTAAAGTGAAGTTGAGTGGTTTAACGTGTTATAGAGTAGAGCCGAGCAAATTGTGGTGTAGTGTCACAGAGGGAGTTGCGTAGAGTTTTGTAGAGTGGAATAGAGTGTGGTAGAGTGACATAGAATGGACAACAGTGTTGTATAGTGACACTGGCTGGAGTAGAGTGTTGAACAGTGCCATAGTATAGAGTGGAGAAGAGTTTGGTAGAGTGGAGGGGTAGAGAGTTGTAGAGTGGTTAGAGGGGTGTTGAGTGGAAGAGACTAGACTGGCATATACTGGAGTAGCATAGAATGCACTGTTGTTCAGTATCTTGTCGTAGAGTGTTGTATCATAGAATATCATGGTGTAAAGTTTCATGGCAAAGACTTGTTGTGTAGAGTGTTGTGGCATAAGGTGGAGTGGTGTAGAGCAGTAGTGTGCAGTGGAGTACATATTAAGGGGAGGGACTAACCTCTCCATCAACACCCCTCCTCAGGGTAACAATCATACATTTAAGGGTGTGCAGAGAGACTAGCCTCTCTGCTAAGATCTCTCTCTTTGATGACAGATATGCATAGTAGGATGTGGGGAAGGACTGACCTCTATGCAGAGACTTCTCTCATGGATTAGAGAGGTGCGCCTTAGGGTTTGGGGAGGGGCTGGCCTCTCTGCTGACATCTCTACTAGTGGTAACAAGTGTGTATAGTAGGGTGTAGTAAGGGAGTGACCTTTCCCATGAGACCTCTCTCTTGGATGAAGGATGTGGGTAGTTTGGTGTACAGCGGTACTGACCTCTCCACTGGGATGTTTGACTTGGATGACAGATGTTCGTAGTAGGGTGTGGAGAGAGAGACAAGCCTCTTCACTGAGATATTTCTCTGGGATGACAGGTGTGCATACAAAGTAGTATAGAGAGACAAGACCTCTCTCTGATAGGTGTGAGTAGTAGGGTGTGTGGAGTTGTGCCCTCTCTGCTGACAGTTTTCCCCAGGGCATAGGTTATATGTAGTCGGGTGTGGGGAGGGACTAACATCTTCACTATCCCTCCACAGGGCGATAAGCATGCATAGTGGTGTATTGGGAGGAACTAGTCTCTCCGCTGAGACCTTTCTCTTGGATACAGGTGTGCATTGTACAGTCTAGAGAGGTACTGACCTCTTGGATTATAGCTGTGCATATCAAGCTCTGGAGAGAGACTGTCCTCTCCACTGAGACCTCTATCTTGGATCTCGGGTGTGTGCAATAGGGTGTGTGGAGTTGTGGAAAAGGATGCCTTTCTCCTTCCCCCTTAAAAAGCTTTTTTGGTTAATTCTTACAACGCCTCAAATTTTTCACAGCAAACTAATGGCGGCCATTTCTTTTCTAAACCTCCATCAGCCAGCCAGTCAGAGTGCTCGCTCCCACTGGACTCATGGGAATCTCTCATTCCAGTGGAGTGAGAAGACTGATGGGGAGAATTTTAAATGTTACTTGAAAAAAGACAAATTCAATTTGTGCATTTACAAACATTTATGTCACTACAAGTGATTTGAGCATTGTATGTTTTTTCAAAAAAGCACAAAAGAGAATGATTTTAGAAATGCACTTAAACATGGTAAGATTCAGTCACAGGCTGGGCATGTGATGAACTATGACCTCGCCTACTAGCTTTGTAGAGACAGCACCTACAGTGATAGTTTACCATTAATGATCAGTCAGCAGAGGACAGAATATAATCCAGTAAACACCGATTATGTTGGTTAATTTATCTGCTAATAGGGACCACTTTCGTTCGCATTCTTTTCAAGAATTTAGTAAGATGGCTTTGATGTCCTAATGAGACCCACTAATTATTACCCCTGAGTTGAAATGTCACAATGCAAGGGCAGCTTGTTTGTGATTGCACAACGTGTACTTCCTTACTTTGAATGAACTGTGAATCTAAGTTCCCAGACAACCCATTGTATTTTTGATTGTATCTGTTTTATCTGTATATTTCTCAGCTCACAAGAGTACTGCACCATCTGTATTAATATCCACCCTTGATGATTTGACATGTTGTTATTGATGGAGCAAGGTTTCATTCGTACAGAAACTTGCTTGTATTCAACCCTCTCGAAATAACATATAATATATTAATCAACATGTTTTGTCCATTAATAGTTGCATTACACGACATATTTAGCAAGCTGGGGAAGCTTGCCAATGTGCTTTTACTATCAGTAACCCGAGTGTCTTAATATGGCTGCTGAAAACGCAGGAACTTCACTGTTTATGCGTCCGCCACCTTTATGTTGTGTGACCTACCTCTGCTTGGTGGGAAAATCTTTGCTTCTGCGCAATAGTGCCAAGATGGCTGCTTCATGCTTACTCATCCTTATGCTTATGCTGCTGCTTTTACTAAACTTGTTCGTTCTGCTTAACTATTAATGCAAAAGTTAAAATAAAGTAATGGGTTAGAGTAGAGATAAATGGTATACAGTGCATTCATTTATTTTTGTATTCTAATATGTTTCTCTTTGACTTTGTTAATAGCTCATATTTGGGCCTGAAGGGTGACTTGAGACACCATTTTGAAATTATACCCCACATGTGCCGGGAGAAATGAGAGACCTCGAGCTGTGGCATTGAAACCGTGCCATGGATTGTCTTGCCCGCGATGCGGCTGAGAACTTTACCCCATGACCTGGTGAAAGGAAGAAGACTTGCAAATTGTTACAAAATTGTATGCTAAAATTAAATAATATTGGTGGGCGGAATAAAATCGTGAGAAAATAAAATATGGGTGCGAACTTGATCAATTCAAGTCAATTGAAATTACCTCATCTTAGTATGGTGTGATGACCTCTCCTCGTCTTTCTGACCAATCACTGAAGGGGAACACATAGATTTGCAATATTTATAGGTACTCTGTGGTTTAATGCTTAGTATCAAGTCTAATGATCTGGAAGAGCAGAATCGTAAATGGGGGATTAAATTGGGGCGCCAGGATATACGATTGGAGGTATCTATCAAATTGTCTACTCAATTATTTTTGTCTGCTAAACTCTCTGCCCAACACTTCAAATCAGGTTTTAATCTTTATTACACCCCAGATAAGGTCTCAAAATGGAGTGGGGTTCAAATGGGGAAATGTTTGCGCTGTGGGTTCCCTTCTGCAGATGATGTACATATCTTTTTTGGGTGCCCATCATTAGTCATTATTTTGACACAGCTGGAGAAATTTCTAACAGAGATCTTTGGGGCCACTATGCAATTGTCAGTAGTGCAGATCTTGTTAGGGATGGAGATGGGACCGCGGGCAGTAGGAATACCAAAGGCACAGGCTTTTCTAATATTTTTAGGTACAGCTGTATTCAGATTGTGTATAGCTTCGCAGTGGCTTAAACAGGAACCACCCACATTTGAGCGTTGGAGGGCAAGATTCTTTTCAGTGTATGATATGGAGCATAGCCTGTATGCCCTTAAAGGCCATCGTAAAAAAAAGTTGGGACGACAAATTTGGGGCATAGCATCGGACTATCTGGATTTGGATACTTAAAAAGAGGGTTCTGGGCAGTCCCTGACTAGTTCACATTTTATATCGGCAGTTTGATATTTATGATCTGTATTAGCCACACTTGTTCAATTTAAATTGAAATGTATTTGCTTAAGTATAGATTTGTTGTTAATATCCTTTTGGTATAGGATTCATTTGATAGATCTTGCCACATATTGATTGTATGATACTGATTTGAATATACTGACCCATGTATTGTCAATAAAAAGATTAAAAAAATAAAAAAATAAAAAAAATAGATTTGCAATATTTAGGGGTGGTACATTGCCCTCGAAATAGTATAACTAAGGTAGGTTTAGATAGAGAAATTGTCCGACTTGTCTGAGTAGCTGACCTGTTACTGACCCAACTCATGCTATAGGAGATCGAGAGCAGCGGTGCTGGCGGAGCACTCTGTCAGAAGAATCGAAGTGTTGTGGGAAATTATTGGTTACCCAGTCGGGGTACTAATTGGCTTGCTGAGAGAGAGGGGTGTGACACTGGCGTTGCACTTAGCAGAGGTCACCTGTCCTGAACTGCACCTGTCTTGTCCCGTGGGCACCTGATTAGTCAGGAGCCTTGTCTTTACCCCAGCCCGTGACCAGGATTGGTCATTGCACCATTCTAGGTAAATATAATCCATGTGTTATGTCCTTGTGTTATTTCCTTTTTTCACCCTTCCCAGTTACCAATGTTTAAAGGTGTTGCTGTGATTTCTTTCAAACTTTATGTCCTATTGATTTATTCTTGCTTGTACATTTTATGGTAACGGTATTGTTGCATATTGACTCAGAAAATCTTGCATTGATAAAACTTTTAAAACTTGCCCTGAGTCTGTGGTTATTACAGGAAAGGTAAATGTGTTCAAATACTGCCTCTTTATTCTAACTCCTTTTTCGATCCCTTATCCCTAGGACTTATAGCAAAGGTGACAAGGATTGGTAAGTCATGGTTTACAGGTATAAGTCCTAAAAGGACTCAAAGTAATGATAGGCGATTAGTTAGTAATCCAAGGCAGGACTGCTAGTTCAAGGTGTGAATGTTTATGGACCCAGGTGAGTCTGGTAAATCAGAATACTTTTCTGGTAGTAGATTGATGGTTAGGTATTAGTTAAAAATAGGTAATTAGTTGCGTATTGATTATTGACTTTTGATCCTATTGATTTTATGTACTAACCAAAGTCTGCTTGTATTGTTATTTGTGGTCTAGAATATCCCGGGATAAGAAAAGCGGGTGTTAAATAGAAGCCACACAGCTGTGAGGTTACTTGCCTTGAGGAAAAATATGCATAAAGTTAGGTAAAACTTGAAGCACTAATTAGGATGCATTTTTTCTAGTAAAAGTGAGAGTGATTGGTAGCAAAGGAGTTCGCTGGTGAAACTTTGGTCTTATATCACCTAGAAAGGCTAATTCTGAAGGAGTAGCAGGTTCTTTTTGCTTAAGTGAAGAGTAAACAGAAGGTTGTTTTACTCACAGTGCATGAAGAGTAGGCGGAATTAGGTTTACTCGTTGTGAAAGGAATTATCTTTTCTTTGAATTTAGTCAATCCGGCACAGTAGCGAATGTTTTCATGCTGTCAAATAATGAAATGTATAATTGAATTTGAAAGAAATTGAATTGTTGTATTACCTTGCAAAGGATGGAGTCAGTCACGGGTGCTGCACTGATGTCATAGAAAGCCGCGCTGCAATTGGTAGAAACAGCTGGTGTGCAACTGGGCGAAAATTGTAAAGGAGGGGTGAGTGCAGAGAGTGAGATTCACGTTACCGAAAAGCCACGCAATCATTGGTTAACGCTGCATGTAAGTTTAAACCTCATTGGTCATTAAAATTAAGAGACGCACTGGTATTGGAGGAATAATTCTGCAAAGTAAAGAAATTGAATTAATTGAATTAATTAACATTTCGTAGAAATTGAAAAAGTGGTATATGTGGCATCTAGATCCAGCATTTATTGGAAATCGTCCTGATAAAAAATACTTTGAATTTGCTAAAGAACAACAGATTAGAGGAAGACCCTATAACATGTACGGAGGAAAGAGAAAAAGTTTGCTTTTCAAGAAAATAAAGAAATACTTTAAGAAGGACAAAGCTATTAAAACAAGAGAAGGGATTATTATTCCACCACCTAATACGCCTGCATCATACACGATGGTAGAAAGGGGCTACCACACTATTAATTATGGCAAACTAGCTTTTCCAGAACATGGTACATGTAATGGTAGAATTTTGCACAATTTGCGAACTCGCATTAATGAACTAGACCCAAGACCAAGATTAACACAATATGAAGCACTAGAAGAATGGGAGACAGAGGCTTTTGAGCGAGATAGATCTCGAGGTGACAAAAGTTTTAGCAGAATTTATCCCAGATTTCCAAAGGATACTCGAGATAAGCAAATGAAAAGATGGAGACAATCCATGTTAGTGGAAGGGTTATATCCTGTTTTTACTGCAGAAGAACCATCAGGAAGTAAAAGTAAAGAGAAAATAAGAAATTTAATGACTAGTGGTGATTCAGATGATGATTATTTAGATGATTTGTTAATGAAAAATCCGCCACCTTACCAAGAAGAAACTCATAGAGTTACTCCCAGTGCTCTGTTTTTACAACCACCTTTAGTTTCGCAGATTATACATGAAACCTCATTGGAAAAAGTATTTCAGGAAAGGGAAAAAGAAGCTTTAAATAAACAGCGTAGTGAATTAATACAGAAAATTTCTCAATTAAATACAAGTCCTGAAACCCTGACAATACCTGTAACTATAGATCCCGTAGTTCCTTTATATGGTGATAAGCAAGCTATTCCTAAAGCTCCCAATCTGACTACACCCTTAGTACAGCCTAGAAAAGAAACCCTAATAGTTGATGATCAAGCAAGTGAATGTGAATCGGTAATTTCCCTAATGGATTTACCTATACGAGAACCAGTCAGAGACTCCGTCAGAACAATTACTCCCCGATATTCAAAAGAAGTACAGATTGAGACATCCTCAGGAACGAGAATAGCAACTGTAGTAAGCCCAGAAGAATTAGATCGATGGAACCGAAACATAAAGAAGCAAAAATCATAGTCAAAGGTTTTGGACATATTCAAATTAAGGATGGAATTAAAAGATGAATTATTGCTTATATGCAGAAGCATTACTCGAAATACAAAAATATACCATGAAAAGGTAATGAATTTGGCTTTCGAAGTGGGAATTGACATTGGTAAATCAAAGGTATTACAAAAACCATGTAGAGCTGAATTTTCTGATAAGGATTTGGAGAATATGAATGTATCAGAACGAAAGTTGCAGATAAAGGAATTGTTGCCGTTGTTGCAAAAATGGAGAGATTAGGATAACTGGAAAGCTAGATGGACAAAGAAAAAGGAAGAGGCACAGGCAAATAAAACCACTTCTGAGTATTTACTAAAAGAAACTGAAAGGGTTGAAAGGTTTTGTCCGATGAGAGAAGTACCAGGAGGAGGTAATGTATATGGCCCAGGTCCCAACAGGATATTTTATCATTTACTAATGATTTTCCAAAGCTCAGAGAAAAACCTGTAGAATGGTACCGGCAAGTTGTAAGGTTTGTGAAAGTGTCGAAAGTACTGTTAAAAGATTTAGATGGTTTGTTTGACATTGTTGTTCCAGCTGATTTGTGGACCGAGTATAAAATTACAGTAGATTGACCAAATGATGAATACCCTAGAGATCCTAAAACAGGAGCCCCATCAGAAGATGTGATGAAGATTCATAATCAGGTGATAACTTATTTAAAGGGAAAAATTCCTCCAGAAGAAACTGATTGGACTAAAATAGACAGAACCACCCAAAATAAAGATGAATCTGTACATGCATATTATGAACACCTCTTGCAGGTATTTAAACAGTACAGTGGTTTGGAAAACATTAATAATAAGGACATGACACATTTCATTTATCGTTTTATGTCTGGGCTAAAACCTGAAATCTCCCAAACAATTAAAGAGCATAAACTGTGATGGCAAGCAAAGCCTGTCGACAAAATTCTGAAGTATGCAAAATACTGTGAGGATGAACTTGATAATAAACTAATGAAATTAGAAGAAAAGGTAATGTGGGCTCAAGTAAAAATGTCAGAACAACAGGAACTTCAATTAAGTCAGCAAGCAAATAATCAGAAAAGACGGGAAGACCAAGGTGAAGGAAGTTGGGGCAAACCTAGAGGGAAAATGAGTAAAGAAGAGGCAAAGAAAAAGTTTCCTTGTCATGGGTGCGGAAAATTGAGGCATTGGAGAAACAAGTTTAAATTAATACAGAATAATAATATCCAAAATCAAAATTTTAATCCACAGACGCAGAAGGAGGTGTCAATGAGACATCCGCAACAGGTAATACAAGCTCCTATGCCAGATTTTGTGAGTCAACCCAAAAACCCCGCAGTACCTGATCGGCAGGCTGCAGATTGTCCAGAATGCTGCGGCCAGGCTGATCGGTAACATCCCTTACCGCCAATCTGTTTCTGCATATCGAAGGCAACTCCACTGGCTCCCTGTGGCCAGCCGCATCCAGTTTAAGGTACTCACCCTTACCTATCGAGCCGTCAACAACTCTGGTCCCACTTACCTGAAAAATCGGGTCTCGATATCCCGCTCCACCAGATCCCTGAGATCCAATGACCTCCGCCTCCTCATCTCGCCCCGCTTCAGACTTTCCAGAACCGGTGGCAGAGGTTTCGGTGTCATTGCTGCCAGACTTTGGAACTCCCTTCCTCTTGAACTGAGGTTCTGCCCCTCTGAAACCGCCTTCCGAGCCAAGCTCAAAACTTGGCTCTTCTCCGGACTCTAACTTCTTGCACCGTCCTTTTTCTTCTCTTCCTGTTTCCACTCAGTACCCCTGGTTTTTAGCGCCGGGACACCCCTTCGGGGGTAGCTGCGCGCTTTACAAACTCCATAAAATAAAAATAAATAAATACAGTGTGGACACCGGATTTCGGGAGGGAAGTGGTAAGAAAAATACGGTAACACCACAGTTTCTTTTACAGGACAATTTGTTTGGGGACGAGCCCTACTGACGGTGCCTGAGAGGGGGGGTGGGAAGAGGATTGCGTACTTGGCTCATCCTTACCGGTAGATCAGTCAGGTCCTTACATTGAAGGGAAAGTGGAGGGAAATTATGTTACCTTTTTGTTGGACACTGGTGCTACCCGTTCTACTGTGAGAACAACAGACATTCAAAACCTACCACTCTCTGGAGAAGCGATCCAAGTAGTGAGCGTTTCTAATAAACAAATTAGGACCCCTGTCACAGAACCTATGAAAGTCTGTATCCGTAACTTCCGCGAAATGCACAAATTCGTAGTGTGCGATTCTAGCCCTGTAAACTTGTTAGGAAGGGATCTACTGTGCAAAATGAACTGCACAATCTTTTGTACACCAAATGGTGTTGAAATTCAGACTCCAGATGAGGATGGAGTGTATAAAATTATGCTAGCAAGACAAGAAACAGAAGTTAAAAAGATGTTGTTAGATGATTTATCAGGAGAATTAAAAAACTTTGTATAAGTAGGTCTAATGGCAAATGTTGATCCCATAAAAGTGACAGTTATAGAAGGTGCAGTTTACCCAAATTTTCGACAGGACAAGATGAGTCCTGAAATAAAAGCAAGCGTTGCAAAAGAAATAGAGTGTTTGGTTGAACAAAGCATTTTACAAGAAATTATGAGCAGTCCTTGCAATTCACCTATAATTCGCATAAAGAAACCAAATGGAAAGTACAGAGTGGTCCAAGACCTCCGTAAGATTAACCCCTTCGCTGCTCATGACTGAACCATTTTGTCATGAGGCCAGGGGCACCAAATCCCGATTTCTATTACACCCCTGTGACCATGGGAGTGGGGGAAGAGCTTCCCCTGCTCCCGAGGCCCCCTCCCTGGTTTCTGTGCCATGAGGATTAGTGCACATGTCGCGCTGTCGTCATTGCACAGAAACCAAAACTGAAATGAACCTGTAGGCTCATTTCAGTTTCACTTTCTATGTGCTCAGGGGGCTATCTCAGTCCCCCGGGCATGTAGAAAGATGGGAGAGGTATCATTGGAAAGGGGAGAATCTCCCCTTTCCAATGGTACCCCTCCCCAGTGGATCTCTGCTTGGGCATCACCCCAGGAGGGCGATACTGAAGCAGGGATCCACCCACTAGACACCAGGGAGGGGGCAAGGGCTTTTTCTCCCCCCAAATTTTTTGGTGTGATTTAGTCTTCCCCCCCCCCCGGGGGGGCAGATGGGGGCAGTAGCCCCAATATTCCTCCCTCTGGAGTTGGCAAAAAGCCTACTAGATGCCAGGTATATTATTTTCCACATAATTTATTAGGGTGGGGGTTTCTGCTCCCCCTGGGAGCACATGGGGGCATTAGCCCCCAAACTGCCCCGCGGGGGGGGGCAAAAAGCCCACCAGACTCCAGGGATATTTTTGGGGCAAATTTGAATTAGGGTGGGGGCTCCTAAAACGGGCAAGCCCATGCACCCTACCCCCTCCCCCACACAAATACCAGCCTTCCTGCCCCCCTGGGAGGCAGATGGGGCAGTAGCCACCAATCTGCCCCTGGGGGCAAAAAGCCCACTAGATGCCCGTGATTTTTTGGGGGCAAATTTGAATTAGGGTGGGGGCTGCCAAAACGGGCATGCCCATGCCCCCACCTCCTCTCCCGTGAAAATAACAATGTTCCTGCCCCCCTGGGGGGCAGATGGGGCAGTAGCCCCCTTTCTGCCCCCCCAGAGGCAAAATGCCCACTAGACGCGAGGGATTTTTTGGGCACATTTTAATTAGGGAGGGGGCATTGGCATGCCTGTTTTGTGCAGCCCCTACCCCAATTAAAATATCTGGACTTTCTGCCCCCCTGGGGGGCAGATTGGGGCATTATCCCCCAATCTGCTCCGCCGGGGGGGCCAAAAATCCCATTAGAAACCAGGGATTTTTGGGGGGCAAATTTGAATTAGGGTGGGGACTCTCAAAACGGGAAAGCCCATGCCCCCAATCCCCTCCCCCGCAAAAACGTCAGCCTTCTTGACCCCCCTGGGGAGCAGATGGTGCAGTAACACCCAACCTGCGCCTGGGGGGGGCAAAACACCCAGTAGACGGCAGTGATTTTTTTTCGGCAAATTTTAATTAGGGTGGGGTCATTGGGATGCCAAATTTGGGCAGCTCCACCCTAATTAAGATTTGACCCAAAAACTCCCTGGCATCTAGTGGACTTTGTGCCCCCCCACTGGGGTCAGATGGGGGCATTTGCCCCCAATCTGCCCCGCCGGGGGGCAAATATCCCACTAGACTTCATGGATTTTTTGGGGGCAAATTTGAATTAGGGTCGGGGGCTACCCAAAATGGGCATGCCAATGTCCCCACCCCTTCACTGCAAAAAAGACAGCCTTCCTGCCCCCCCCTGCGGGGCAAATGGGGCAGTAGTTCCAAATCTGCCCACCGGTGGCCAAAAAGCCAGCTAGACTGCAAGGATTTTTTTGGGACAAATTTTAATTAGGGTGGGGCTGCCCAAAACGGGCATGTCGATGCCCCACCCCCTACCCACAACAATTACAGCCTTTCTGCCCCCCCGGAGGGAAGATAGAGGCAGTAGCCGCAATCTGCCCCCCCGGGGGGGCAAAAAGCCCACTAGACGGAAACAATTACGCTAGCTTTTTTTAGGCATGGGGGTAGGGGCTACCTAGAATAGGCCTACCAATACCCCCACCCCCCAAAAAAATAGCCACAGGGGTAACCCCCTCCCCTGATATTCCCCCCAGGGTAGCAGAAATCCGACTAGGCACATAGGGAAACCTAGCAGACTTGTACATTTTTGAAAACTAGGCACCCAGGGAAATCCAGGATGGAGTGACTTGACGGGCTCTTGACTGGCTCTCACCAGGTTCTGTTACCCACAATCCCTTGAAAACCTTAATATTTGTAAAAAACAAAAACAAATTTCCCTCACATTTCTGTGGTGGAAAGTTCTGGAATCTGCGGAGATCCACAAAAATCCACCCACCTCGCGTTCTGCAAAGTCTTCCGAGAAAAATGGTGCCTCACTTGCATGGGTGGGCCTGTGCCCACGACAGGCAATGGCCCAAAACCTATTGAGGCAACAACAAAATTACCTATCACAAAACAACTTGGGTCCATATTATCAAGAAAGGGCGATACATTATCACCTCTTTTATCGGCAGGAAACTGCCACTAAAAGCGGCGATAATGGGCTTGATAATATGCCCTTGTGAATTATCGCCGCTTTAGCTGCAGTTTCCTGCCGTTAAAAGCAGCGATAATGTATCACCCTTTCTTGATAATATGGCCCTTGGTTTTGCAAGGAGGGTCCCATGAGTTTGTGGCCCTGGGCTTGGCGGCCACCTAGTGAATCCCTTCTCAAATTTCTGTGTGGGATAGTTCAGGAATTGATGTGGATCCACAAATTTCTCCCTACCCAGTGTTCCCCCAGGTCTCCCGATAAAAATGATAGGTCACTTGTGTGGGTAGGAAAAGTGGCTAAAACAGGAAATGACCCAAATCGTATTGTGGAGACTTCAAAATTACCTATAACAAAACTACTTTGGGGGGGCACCGGGTTTTTTGGCCCTGGACCTGCCACCATCTACAGAAACCTATCAAACACAAATGTTTTTGAAAACTAGACACCCTGGGGCGTCCAAAGATGTATGGCTTGCGTGGATCCCCCAAAGTTTCCCTACCCAGGAACCCCTACAAACCTCAAATTTCGGTGAAAAAAATATATGTTCCACATATTTTTGCATGGAATCACCGTGCTGGCACACATGTCTACCACCCAGTGTTCCGCTTGTTCTCCCGAGCAAATTGATACCTCACTTGTGTGGGTGTCCAAAGCAGAACTAGCTAAAAACGTATTTAAAAAAAAATATAGAGCTTAGAATTCTCTGTGCTATACTCTAAATCCCTATGTTTTGGGCTCTTCTTAATCACAGGCCTTTGGCCCCCGCACGTGAGGTATAATTTTACTCAGGAGAACACGTGGAATGTTGGGTGGTAGGACATTTGTGCCAGCACGGTGATCCTGCGCAAAAACGTATGGATTGAGGGACCCACACAAGCCATACATCGCTGGACTTCCCCGGGTGTCTAGTTTTAAGAAATGTGTGGGTTTGGTAGGGTTCCCTAGATGGCCACCGAGCCGGGGGCACAAAATTCATGGGACACCCCTAGCACAACCAGGTTGTTTTGTGATGGGTAATTTTGATGTTGCCTCAATATGTTTTGGGTCGTTGCCTGTCGCGGGTACTTGACCCACCCACACGAGTGAGGTATCATTTTTATAGGGCGACCTGGTGGAATGCTGCGTGGGAGGAAATTCTTGGATCCACATAGATTCCAGAACTTTCCCACACAGAAATTTAAGAAAAAAGTTATTTTTTTAGCTAAATTTGAGGTTTGCAGGGGATTCTGGGTAGGAAAATGTTAAGGGACTCACGCAAGCCATACCTCGCTGGACTCCCCCGGGTAACTAGTTTTCAGAAATGTGTGGGTTTGATAGGATTCCCTAGATAACCGCCAATCCCACGGCCAAATACTCATGGGATACCCCTAGCAAAACCAGGTTGTTTTGTGATAGGTAATTTTAATGTTGCCTCATTATGTTTTGGGTCGTTGCCTGTCGCGGGTACTTGACCCACCCACACGAGTGAGGTATCATTTTTATAGGGCGACCTGGGGGAACGCTGCGTGGGAGGAAATTCTTGGATCCACATAGATTCCAGAACTTTCCCACACAGAAATTTGAGAAAAAAGTTATTTTTTCAGCTAAATTTGAGGTTTGCAGGGGATTGTGGGTACGAAAACTTTAGAGGACCCACGCAAGCCATATCTCGCTGGACTTCCCCTGGTGTCTAGTTTCTATAAATGTGTGGGTTTGGTTGTTTTCCCTAGATGGTTGCCAAGCCCAGGGCCACAAACTCATGGGACCTTCCCTGCAAAACCAGGTTGGTTTGTGATAGGTAATTTTGATGTCACCTCAATAGTTTTTGGGCCCTTGCTTGTCAGGGATCCTTGACCCACCCATGCAAGTGAGGTACCATTTTCTCAGAATACTCTGGGAAATGCAGGGTGAGTAGAAATGTATGGATCCACAAAGATTCCAGAACTTTTCACCACAGAAATTTAAGGAAAATTAGTTTTTTGTAGGCCTGGGCGGAGTTCGCGGAGTGGGGCTTCGCGGAGCTACGCGAAGTGGGCGAGAAACTACGCCCACCTCCGCACTCCGCGTAGCCCCACTCCGCAAACACCACTGGCCGCCAGCCCCGCCACCCGCCTCCCTCCCGCCCTCCCTAAATACTTTGAAATAAAAGAATCACATAATTTAAAAGCACTTACCTTGCCGCCGCTGCCCGCCGCGTCCCCGGGGCTCGCGATCTTCCGTCTTCCGTACTAATGCGCATGCGCGGGCGGCCGCGCATGCGCATTTTCTCGTGAAAATGCGCATGCGCGGCCGCCCGCGCATGCGCATTAGTACGGAAGACGGAAGACGGAAGTAAGTGAGCCCCGGGGACGCGGCGGGCAGCGGCGGCAAGGTAAGTGCTTTTAAATTATTTCATTTCTTTATTTCAAAGTATTTAGGGAGGGCGGGAGGGAGGCGGGTGGCGGCCAGCTACGCTCCGTCTGCGGAGTGCCGCCTGGCTCCGCCAACTCCGCAAAATGCGGAGTAGGCGGCACTACGCATACTCCGCAGACGGAGCGTAGCTGGCCGCCCACCCCTAGTTTTTTGACAATTCTTTAGGTTTGCAAGGGATTCTGGGTAACAGAACCTGGTGAAAGGCAGTCAAGTCACCCCATTGTGGATTTCCCTGGGTGTCTAGTTTTCAAAAATGTATAGGTTTTATTGGTTTTCCTAGGTGCAGAGCTAGCGTTAAAAAACTATAGCTAGGTTCTTTGCCAAAAAAGGGCCATTGTTCGCTGTGAAATTGTGGTGTGTCCACATTGTGTTTTGAGCCGTTTCCTGTCGCAGGTTGTAGGCCTACCCACACAAGTAAGGTACCATTCTTCTCGGAAGACGTGGGGGAACGCAGGGTGCATGGAAATTTGTTGATCCATGTAGATTCCAGAACTTTCCACCACAGAAATGTCAGGAAAATGTGTTTTTTGGACACTTTTTTAGGTTTGCAAGGGATTCTGAGTAACAGAACCAGGTGTGAGCCAGTCAAGTAACCTTATCTTGGATTCCCCTGGAAGTCTAGGTTTCAAAGATGTATAGGTTTGCTAGGTTTCCCTAGGTGCCAGCAGAGCTAGGGTTAAAAAACTACAGCTAGGTACTTTGCCAAAAAAGGGTAATTTTTCGCTGTAAAATTGGGGTGTGTCCACGTTGCGTTTTGCGCCATTTCCTGTCGCAGGCACTCGGCCTACCCACACAAATGAGGTATCATTTTCCTCGTAAGACTTTGGGGAATGCGGGTTGGGTAGAAATTTGTGGATCCACGCAGATTCCAGAACTTTCCACCACAGAAATACGAGGAAATTGTGTTTTTTTGACAATTTTTAAGGTTTGCAGGGGATTTTGGGTAACAGAACCTGGTGAGAGGCAGTCAAGTCACCCCATCCTAGATTTCCCTGGGTGTCAAAAATGTATAGGTTTGCTAGGTTTTCCCTAGGTGCCGGCAAAGATAGGGTTTAAAAACTACAGCTAGGCACTTTGCAAAAAAAGGGTAATTTTTCATTGTGAAAATGTGGTGAGTTTACATTGCGTTGTGAGCAATTTACTGACGTGGGCACTAAGCCTACGCACACAAGTGAAGTACCATTTTTATTGGGAGACTTAGGGTAATTCAGATTTGTAAAGCAAATGGTATTACCTATTGACTTTTGATGCATTTCTGCCTTCCAAATGAAAGTCAATGTCTAAAAAAGAAGTCACTTTGAAAAATGATCGATAATTCTCATGCTAGTATGAGTATTCCCAATTTTGGAAATGTGCAAATATCTACTGTTTCTAAACTATATATTTTGTTCCCATTTCAGAAATACATAGGTGTCTTTCATATCGATTTTTCCATGTATACATTTTCCCAGAATAATTGCTATATACCTGGTACATAATAAAATACCATTGCAAGTTGCTGCTCAGTTTTTGGCTCTGGGTTCGTCAGGTTCTTGGTGAACCTACAAGTCCTTTAAATCCCCACAACCAGGATGGTCCAGTGGATGTAAAAGTATATAGCTCTCAAAGAGTTGTCATAATTAGAAGAAGTTACATGTGTAAACGTTGAAAAAAAGGCTATTTTATTCAACTAATGTTCAATGTTTCCTATTTTTAACTGTTAGTTTATATAAAGAAACCTTAAAGGATCTACGCAAGTGACCCCTTGCTGAATTCAAAATGTTGTCTACCTTTCCAAAATGTTTAGGTTTCTTGGATCCATTATTGCTTTCATACCCATTTCTACCATTAACAGGAAGGAGGTTGAAAGCACAAAAAATAGCAAAAATGCCAAAACTGTAAAAAAAAATGTTGGTTTTCTGACAAAAGCCAGCTTGTCCCTTAAAGCTGGGAAGATGGTGATTTCAGCACCACAACCTCTTTTTTTATACCATTTGCAGGGAAAAACAGATGCTTTCCTCTGTAGCCCTTTTTTTGCATTTTTCCCCTCAAAAACAAAATTTAGCTCTATTTTGTCTAATTTCTGGGTCCCCTCCGGGGGAATCCACAAACCCTGGGCACCTTTAGAATCCCCATGATTTTGGAAATAAAGGACGCAAATGTGGCATTGGTACCCTATGTGGTCAAAACGTTACAGGGGCCTAGGCGCGAACTCCCCAAAATAGCCAGAAAAAGTCTTAGCACAGGGGGGGAGAAGGGAGGGTCCTAGTTGCGAAGGGGTTAATAAAATTGTCGTCCCATGTTGCCCAGTTGTTCTAATTCCAGCTGTGATTCTGTATCAAATACCATGGGCAGGAGGATGGTTCACTGTAATCGATTTATGCCATGCCTTCTTTTCCATCCCACTGCATCCAGATAGCAAGTTTTTATTTTCGTTCAAATTTGATGAGCATGTTTACATTTGGAATTGTGTTCCACAAGGGTACACGGAAAGTCCATCCATTTTTAATCAAATTCTGAAAAAGTGCCTTCAATCAATGGTGTTGCCCGGACAATCTGTTCTGGTGCAGTATATTTATGACCTATTATTGGCATCGAGAACTGGAAATGAATACATGATTGACTCCATTGCATTATTTAACCATGTAGCTAAAGGTGGACATAAAGTGTCTCCAGAGAAATGGCAATACTGTACAACCTCAGTCAAGTATCTGGGAAACCAGATAGAAAGAGAGGTCAGAAGAGTGATATCTGAAAGAATCAAAATAATTGAAAACATGAAATTATCGCAAACTCAGAAAGAAATCAGAATGTTTCTCGAAGTTGTAGGTTACTGCAGGCAGTGGAATGTGGGATTTGCAGTGCTAGAAAAACCATTGATTCAAATGACAAAGAAACAAGCAAAAGACCCAGTAATACGGGATGATGAAAGCATGACTGCTTTCCTAACATTGCATAACCGTCTGTGTGAAGCTCTAGCATTAGGGATGCCTGATTATTCAAAAGAGTATGCACTATTTTGTGACACTACAGACAATTGTGCTCTCGCAGTTCCAACCGAAACTCATGGGTTAATGCGACGACCTGTGGCATATTTTTTTGCCATATTGGACCCAGTGGCATCAGCACTGTCAGTTTGTTTGAAAGCGATAGCTGCAACGTGCATGAGTCTTAAGCAAAGTGAATCCATCATCATGGGACACCCTGTAACAGTGTATGTCCCACATTCAGTTGTGATTCTGTTAACCAGAACATGTACTCAGCATTAAACTCTTAGTCAGATGACTAAATATGAAAGAATCATCATTGGTTCAGAAAACGTGGCAATAGTGAGGTGCACTGATCTAAATCCAGCAACCTTATTGCCAGATTCTCACTTTGAAGAAGTGAGAGAGGAAGTCGAACATGATTGTATCGACTTAACTGAATTCAGTACTAACCCTCGCGCAGACATACAAGAAGAACCTTTAAAAGACCCAGATCATGAGTTATTTGTAGATGGCTTGTGTATGCTCCATGAGGAAGGTGGACTAAGTGCGGCTTATGCTGTGTGCACATTATCTGGTATAATTGAAGCATCCTATTTACCAGGAGTCAAGTCTGCACTAAGAGTGGATGCAACATTTTTTCCGTTCGCGGAATTTGCTGATTTTTGGCAAATTCGCGGTCCGCAAATCGCTCGAATTTGCCCCAAAATCCGCAAATTCGCAAGCTGGCTAATTTTTTTGCTTAGTCGTTCTTGAAATGTGTGGGTTTGGTAGGGTTCCCTAGATGGCCACCGAGCCGGGGGCACAAAACTCATGGGACACCCCTAGCAAAACCAGGTTGTTTTGTAATAGGTAATTTTGATGTTGCCTCAATAGGTTTTGGGTCGTTGCCTGTCGCGGGTACTTGACCCACCCACACGAGTGAGGTATCATTTTTATAGGGCGACCTGGCGGAACGCTACGTTGGAGGAAATTCGTGGATCCACGTAGATTCCAGAACTTTCCCACACAGAAATTTGAGAAAAAAGTGATTTTTTTAGCTAAATTTGAGGTTTGCAGGGGATTCTGAGTAGGAAAATGTTAAGGGACTCACGCAAGCCATACCTCGCTGGACTCCCCCGGGTAACTAGTTTTCAGAAATGTGTGGGTTTGATAGGATTCCCTAGATAACCGCCAATCCCACGGCCAAATACTCATGGGATACCCCTAGCAAAACCAGGTTGTTTTGTGATAGGTAATTTTAATGTTGCCTCATTATGTTTTGGGTCGTTGCCTGTCGCGGGTACTTGACCCACCCACACGAGTGAGGTATCATTTTTATAGGGCGACCTGGGGGAACGCTGCGTGGGAGGAAATTCTTGGATCCACATAGATTCCAGAACTTTCCCACACAGAAATTTGAGAAAAAAGTTATTTTTTCAGCTAAATTTGAGGTTTGCAGGGGATTGTGGGTACGAAAACTTTAGAGGACCCACGCAAGCCATACCTCGCTGGACTTCCCCGGGTGTCTAGTTTCTATAAATGTGTGGGTTTAGTTGTTTTCCCTAGATGGTTGCCAAGCCCAGGGCCACAAACTCATGGGACCTTCCCTGCAAAACCAGGTTGGTTTGTGATAGGTAATTTTGATGTCACCTCAATAGTTTTTGGGCCCTTGCTTGTCAGGGATCCTTGACCCACCCATGCAAGTGAGGTACCATTTTCTCAGAATACTCTGGGAAATGCAGGGTGAGTAGAAATGTATGGATCCACAAAGATTCCAGAACTTTTCACCACAGAAATTTAAGGAAAATTAGTTTTTTGACAATTCTTTAGGTTTGCAAGGGATTCTGGGTAACAGAACCTGGTGAAAGGCAGTCAAGTCACCCCATTGTGGATTTCCCTGGGTGTCTAGTTTTCAAAAATGTATAGGTTTTATTGGTTTTCCTAGGTGCAGAGCTAGCGTTAAAAAACTATAGCTAGGTTCTTTGCCAAAAAAGGGCCATTGTTCGCTGTGAAATTGTGGTGTGTCCACATTGTGTTTTGAGCCGTTTCCTGTCGCAGGTTGTAGGCCTACCCACACAAGTAAGGTACCATTCTTCTCGGAAGACGTGGGGGAACGCAGGGTGCATGGAAATTTGTTGATCCATGTAGATTCCAGAACTTTCCACCACAGAAATGTGAGGAAAATGTGTTTTTTGGACACTTTTTTAGGTTTGCAAGGGATTCTGAGTAACAGAACCAGGCGTGAGCCAGTCAAGTAACCTTATCTTGGATTCCCCTGGAAGTCTAGGTTTCAAAGATGTATAGGTTTGCTAGGTTTCCCTAGGTGCCAGCAGAGCTAGGGTTAAAAAACTACAGCTAGGTACTTTGCCAAAAAAGGGTAATTTTTCACTGTAAAATTGGGGTGCGTCCACGTTGCGTTTTGCGCCATTTCCTGTCGCAGGCACTCGGCCTACCCACACAAATGAGGTATCATTTTCCTCGTAAGACTTTGGGGAATGCGGGTTGGGTAGAAATTTGTGGATCCACGCAGATTCCAGAACTTTCCACCACAGAAATACGAGGAAATTGTGTTTTTTTGACAATTTTTAAGGTTTGCAGGGGATTTTGGGTAACAGAACCTGGTGAGAGGCAGTCAAGTCACCCCATCCTAGATTTCCCTGGGTGTCAAAAATGTATAGGTTTGCTAGGTTTTCCCTAGGTGCCGGCAAAGATAGGGTTTAAAAACTACAGCTAGGCACTTTGCAAAAAAAGGGTAATTTTTCATTGTGAAAATGTGGTGAGTTTACATTGCGTTGTGAGCAATTTACTGACGTGGGCACTAAGCCTACGCACACAAGTGAAGTACCATTTTTATTGGGAGACTTAGGGTAATTCAGATTTGTAAAGCAAATGGTATTACCTATTGACTTTTGATGCATTTCTGCCTTCCAAATGAAAGTCAATGTCTAAAAAAGAAGTCATTTTGAAAAATGATCGATAATTCTCATGCTAGTATGAGTATTCCCAATTTTGGAAATGTGCAAATATCTACTGTTTCTAAACTATATATTTTGTTCCCATTTCAGAAATACATAGGTGTCTTTCATATCGATTTTTCCATGTATACATTTTCCCAGAATAATTGCTATATACCTGGTACATAATAAAATACCATTGCAAGTTGCTGCTCAGTTTTTGGCTCTGGGTTCGTCAGGTTCTTGGTGAACCTACAAGTCCTTTAAATCCCCACAACCAGGATGGTCCAGTGGATGTAAAAGTATATAGCTCTCAAAGAGTTGTCATAATTAGAAGAAGTTACATGTGTAAATGTTGAAAAAAAGGCTATTTTATTCAACTAATGTTCAATGTTTCCTATTTTTAACTGTTAGTTTATATAAAGAAACCTTAAAGGATCTACGCAAGTGACCCCTTGCTGAATTCAAAATGTTGTCTACCTTTCCAAAATGTTTAGGTTTCTTGGATCCATTATTGCTTTCATACCCATTTCTACCATTAACAGGAAGGAGGTTGAAAGCACAAAAAATAGCAAAAATGCCAAAACTGTAAAAAAAAATGTTGGTTTTCTGACAAAAGCCAGCTTGTCCCTTAAAGCTGGGAAGATGGTGATTTCAGCACCACAACCTCTTTTTTTATACCATTTGCAGGGAAAAACAGATGCTTTCCTCTGTAGCCCTTTTTTTGCATTTTTCCCCCCAAAAACAAAATTTAGCTCTATTTTGTCTAATTTCTGGGTCCCCTCCGGGGGAATCCACAAACCCTGGGCACCTTTAGAATCCCCATGATTTTGGAAATAAAGGACGCAAATGTGGCATTGGTACCCTATGTGGTCAAAACGTTACAGGGGCCTAGGCGCGAACTCCCCAAAATAGCCAGAAAAAGTCTTAGCACAGGGGGGGAGGAGGGAGGGTCCTAGTTGCAAAGGGGTTAATAAAATTGTCGTCCCATGTTGCCCAGTTGTTCTAATTCCAGCTGTGATTCTGTATCAAATACCATGGGCAGGAGGATGGTTCACTGTAATCGATTTATGCCATGCCTTCTTTTCCATCCCACTGCATCCAGATAGCAAGTTTTTATTTTCGTTCAAATTTGATGAGCATGTTTACATTTGGAATTGTGTTCCACAAGGGTACACGGAAAGTCCATCCATTTTTAATCAAATTCTGAAAAAGTGCCTTCAATCAATGGTGTTGCCCGGACAATCTGTTCTGGTGCAGTATATTTATGACCTATTATTGGCATCGAGAACTGGAAATGAATACATGATTGACTCCATTGCATTATTTAACCATGTAGCTAAAGGTGGACATAAAGTGTCTCCAGAGAAATGGCAATACTGTACAACCTCAGTCAAGTATCTGGGAAACCAGATAGAAAGAGAGGTCAGAAGAGTGATATCTGAAAGAATCAAAATAATTGAAAACATGAAATTATCGCAAACTCAGAAAGAAATCAGAATGTTTCTCGAAGTTGTAGGTTACTGCAGGCAGTGGAATGTGGGATTTGCAGTGCTAGAAAAACCATTGATTCAAATGACAAAGAAACAAGCAAAAGACCCAGTAATACGGGATGATGAAAGCATGACTGCTTTCCTAACATTGCATAACCGTCTGTGTGAAGCTCTAGCATTAGGGATGCCTGATTATTCAAAAGAGTATGCACTATTTTGTGACACTACAGACAATTGTGCTCTCGCAGTTCCAACCGAAACTCATGGGTTAATGCGACGACCTGTGGCATATTTTTTTGCCATATTGGACCCAGTGGCATCAGCACTGTCAGTTTGTTTGAAAGCGATAGCTGCAACGTGCATGAGTCTTAAGCAAAGTGAATCCATCATCATGGGACACCCTGTAACAGTGTATGTCCCACATTCAGTTGTGATTCTGTTAACCAGAACATGTACTCAGCATTAAACTCTTAGTCAGATGACTAAATATGAAAGAATCATCATTGGTTCAGAAAACGTGGCAATAGTGAGGTGCACTGATCTAAATCCAGCAACCTTATTGCCAGATTCTCACTTTGAAGAAGTGAGAGAGGAAGTCGAACATGATTGTATCGACTTAACTGAATTCAGTACTAACCCTCGCGCAGACATACAAGAAGAACCTTTAAAAGACCCAGATCATGAGTTATTTGTAGATGGCTTGTGTATGCTCCATGAGGAAGGTGGACTAAGTGCGGCTTATGCTGTGTGCACATTATCTGGTATAATTGAAGCATCCTATTTACCAGGAGTCAAGTCTGCACTAAGAGTGGATGCAACATTTTTTCCGTTCGCGGAATTTGCTGATTTTTGGCAAATTCGCGGTCCGCAAATCGCTCGAATTTGCCCCAAAATCCGCAAATTCGCAAGCTGGCTAATTTTTTTGCTTAGTCGTTCTTGAAATGTGTGGGTTTGGTAGGGTTCCCTAGATGGCCACCGAGCCGGGGGCACAAAACTCATGGGACACCCCTAGCAAAACCAGGTTGTTTTGTAATAGGTAATTTTGATGTTGCCTCAATAGGTTTTGGGTCGTTCCTGTCGCGGGTACTTGACCCACCCACACGAGTGAGGTATCATTTTTATAGGGCGACCTGGCGGAACGCTACGTTGGAGGAAATTCGTGGATCCACGTAGATTCCAGAACTTTCCCACACAGAAATTTGAGAAAAAAGTGATTTTTTTAGCTAAATTTGAGGTTTGCAGGGGATTCTGGGTAGGAAAATGTTAAGGGACTCACGCAAGCCGTAACTCGCTGGACTCCCCCGGGTGACTAGTTTTCAGAAATTTGTGGGTTTGATAGGATTCCCTAGATAACCGCCAAGCCCACTGCCAAATACTCATGGGAAACCCCTAGCAAAACCAGGTTGTTTTGTGATAGGTAATTTTGATGTTGCCTCAATAGGTTTTGGGTCGTTGCCTGTCGCGGGTACTTGACACACACACACGAGTAAAGTATAATTTTTATCCTGAGACCTAGGGGAACGCTGCTTAGGAGGTAATTTGTGGATCCACATAGATTCCAAAACTTTCCCACACAGAAATCTGAAAACAAAGTGATTTTTTCAGCTAAATTTGAGGTTTGCAAGGGATTCTGGGGAGGAAAACCTTAGGGGACCCATACAAGCCATACCTCGCTGGACTCCCTCGGGTGTCTAGTTTCCAGAAATGTGTGAGTTTGGTAGGTTCCCCTAGATGGCCGCCGAGCCCGAGGCCAAAAACTCATGGGACCCCCCTTGCAAAACCAGGTTGTTTTGTGATTGGTAATTTTGATGATGCCTCAATAGGTTTTGGGCCCTTGCCTGTTGTGGGTATTTGACCCACCCACGCAAGTGAGATATCATTTGTTTTGGGAGACCTTGTGGAAGGCTGGGTGGGAGGAAATATGTGGATCCAGATAGATTCCAGAACTTTCCCACACATAAAAGTCAGAAAAAAGTTATTTTTTCAGCTAAATTTGAGGTTTGCAGGGGATTGTGGGTACAAAACCTTTAGAGGACCCATGCAAGCCATACCTCGCTGGACTTCCCCGGGTGTCTAGTTTCTAGAAATGTGTGGGTTTGGTTGTTTTCCCTAGATGGTCGCCAAGCCCAGGGCCACAAACTCATGGGACCTTCCCTGCAAAACCAGGTTGGTTTGTGATAGGTAATTTTGATGTCACCTCAATAGTTTTTGGGCCCTTGCTTGTCAGGGGTCCTTGACCCACCCATGCAAGTGAGGTCCCATTTTCTCAGAATACTCTGGGAAATGCAGGGTGAGTGGACATGTGTGGATCCACAAAGATTCCAGAACTTTTCACCACACAAATTTGAGGAACATTTGTTTTTTTGACAATTCTTTAGGTTTGCAAGGGATTCTGGGTAACAGAACCTGGTGAAAGGCAGTCAAGTCATCCTATTGTGAATTTCCCTGGGTGTCTAGTTTTCAAAAATGTATAGGTTGTATTGGTTTCCCTAGGTGCAGAGATAGCCTTAAAAAATTATAGCTAGGTTCTTTGCTAAAATAGGCGATTGTTTGCTGTGAAATTGTGGTGTGTCCACATTGTGTTTTGCACCATTTCCTGTCGCGGGTACTAGGCCTACCCACACAAGTAAGGTACCATTATTCTTGGAAGACGTGGGGGAACGCAGGGTGGGTGGAAATTTGTTGATCCACGTAGATTCCAGAACTTTCCACTACAGAAATGTGAGGAGAATGTGTGTTTTGGACACTTTTTTAGGTTTGCAAGGTATTCTGAGTAACAAAACCAGGCGTGAGCCAGTCAAGTAACCTTATCTTGGATTCCCCTGGGAGTCTAGTTTTCAAAGATGTATAGGTTTGCTAGGTTTCCCTTGGTGCCAGCAGAGCTAGGGTTAAAAAACTACAGCTAGGTACTTTGCAAAAAAAGGGTCATTTTTCGCTGTGAAATTGTGGTGTGTCCACATTGCATTTTGCGCCATTTCCTGTCGCAGGCACTCGGCATACCCACATAAGTGAGGTATCATTTTCCTCATATGACTTTGGGGAATGCGGGTTGGGTAGAAATTTGTGGATCCACGCAGATTCCAGAACTTTCCACCACAGAAATATGAGGAAAATGTGTTTTTTTGACAATTTTTAAGGTTTGCAAGGTATTCTGGGTACCAGAACCTGGTGAGAGGCAGTCAAGTTACCCCATCCTAGATTTCCCTAGGTGTCAAAAATGTATAGGTTTGCTAGGTTTTCCCTAGGTGCCGGCAGAGATAGGGTTTAAAAACTAAAGCTAGGCACTTTGCAAAAAAAGGGTAATTTTTCATTGTGAAAATGTGTTGGGTTTACTTTGCTTTATGAGCCATTTCCTGACGTGGGCACTCAGCCTCCGCACACAAGTGAAGTACCATTTTTATTGGGAGACTTAGGTTAATTCTGATTTGTAAAGCAAATGGTATTACCTATTGACTTTTGATGCATTTCTGCATTTCTGCATTCCAAATGAATGTCAAAGTCTAAAAAAGAAGTCATTTTGAAAAATGATCGATAATTCTCATGCTAGTATGAGTATTCCGAATTTTGGAAATGTGCAAATATCTACTGTTTCTAAACTCTATATTTTGTTCCCATTTCAGAAATACATAGGTGTCTTTCATACCAATTTTTCCATGTATACATTTTCCCAGAATAATTGCTATATACCTGGTACATAATAAAATACCATTGCAAGTTGCTAATCAGTTTTTGGCTCTGGGTTTGTCATGTTCTTGGTGAACCTACAAGTCCTATAAATCCCCACAACCAAGAAGGTCCAGTGGATGTAAAAGTATATAGCTCTCAAAGAGTTGTCATAATTAGAAGAAGTTACATGTGTAAACGTTGGCAAAAAAGGCTATTTTATTCAACTAATGTTCAATGTTTCCTATTTTTAACTGTTAGTTTATATAAAGAAACCTTAAAGGATCTACGCAAGTGACTCCTTGCTGAATTCAAAATGTTGTCTACTTTTCCAAAATGTTTAGGTTTCCTGGATATATATACCATTTGCAGGGAAAAAAACAGATGCTTTCCTCTTTAGCCCTTTTTTCACATTTTTCCCCCCAAAAACAAAATTTAGCTGTATTTTGTCTAATTTCTGGGTCCCCTCCAGGGGAATCCACAAACCCTGGGTACCTTTAGAATCCCCATGATTTTGGAAATAAAGGACGCAAATTTGGCATGGGTACCCTATGTGGTCAAAATGTTACAGGGGCCTAGGCGCGAACTCCCCAAAATAGCCAAAAAAAGTCTTAGCACAAGGGGGGGCCTAGTTGCGAAGGGGTTAATAAAATTGTCGTCCCATGTTGCCCAGTAGTACCAAATCCAGCTGTGATTCTGTATCAAATACCATGGGGAGCAGGATGGTTCACTGTAATCAATTCATGCCATGCCTTCTTTTCCATCCCACTACATTCAGACAGCAAGTTTTTATTTTCGTTCAAATTTGATGAGCATGTTTATGTTTGGAATTGTGTTCCACGAGGGTACACGGAAAGTCCATCCATTTTTAATCAAATTCTGAAAAAGTGCCTTGAATCACTTGTGTTGCCCGGACAATCTGTTCTGGTGCAGTATATTGATGACCTATTATTGGCATCGAGAACTCGAAATGACTACATGATTGACTCCATTGCATTATTTAACCATGTAGCTAAAGGTGGACATAAAGTGTCCCCAGAGAAATGGCAATACTGTACAACCTCAGTCAAGTTTTTAGGACACCAGATAGAAAGAGGGGTCAGAAGAGTGATATCTGAAAGAATCAAAATAATTGAAAACATGAAATTATCGCAAACTCAGAAAGAAATCAGAATGTTTCTCGGAGTTGTAGGTTACTGCAGGCAGTGGAATGTGGGATTTGCAGTGCTAGAAAAACCATTGATTCAAATGACAAAGAAACAAGCAAAAGACCCAGTCAAACAGGATAATGAAAGCATGACTGCTTTCCTAAAATTGCATAACCGTCTGTGTGAAGCTCTAGCATTAGGGATGCCTGATTATTCAAAAGAGTATGCACTATTTTGTGACACTAGAGACAATTGTGCTCTCGCAGTTCTAACCGAAACTCATGGGTTAATGCGACGACCTGTGGCATATTTTTTTGCCATATTGGACCCAGTGGCATCAGCACTGTCAGTTTGTTTGAAAGCAATAGCTGCAACGTGCATGAGTCTTGAGCAAAGTGAAGCCATCATCATGGGACACCCTGTAACAGTGTATGTCGAACATTCAGTTGTGATTCTGTTAACCAGAACATGTACTCAGCATTAAACTCTTAGTCAGATGACTAAATATGAAAGAATCATCATTGGTTCAGAAAACGTGACAATAGTGAGGTGCACTGATCTAAATCCAGCAACCTTATTGCCAGATTCTCACTTTGAAGAAGTGAGAGAGGAAGTGGAACATGATTGTATCGACTTAACTGAATTCAGTACTAACCCTCGCGCAGACATACAGGAAGAACCTTTAAAAGACCCAGAGCATGAGTTATTTGTAGATGGCTTGTGTATGCTCCATGACGAAGGTGGACTAAGCGCGGCTTATGCTGTGTGCACATTATCTGGTATAATCGAAGTATCCTATTTACCAGGAGTCAAGTCTGCACTAAGAGTGGGCGCAAAATTTGTTCCGTTCGTGGAATATGCTGATTTTTGGCAAATTCGCGGTCCGCGAATCGCGCAAATTTGTCCCAAAATCAGCAAATTCGCAAGATGGCGAATTTTTTTGCTTAGTTGCTCTTGAAATCTGTGGGTTTGGTAGGGTTCCCTAGATGGCCCCCGAGCCAGGGGCACAAAACTCATGGAACACCCCTAGCAAAACCAGGTTGTTTTGTGATAGGTAATTTTGATGTTGCCTCAATAGGTTTTGGGTCGTTGCCTGTCGCGGGTACTTGACCCACCCACACGAGTGAGGTATCATTTTTATAGGGCGACCTAGGGGAAAGCTACGTGGGAGGAAATTCGTGGATCCACGTAGATTCCAGAACTTTCCCACACAGAAATTTGAGAAAAAAGTGATTTTTTTAGCTAAATTTGAGGTTTGCAGGGGATTCTGGGTAGGAAAATGTTAAGGGACTCACGCAAGCCGTACCTCGCTGGACTCCCCCGGGTGACTAGTTTTCAGAAATTTGTGGGTTTGATAGGATTCCCTAGATAACCGCCAAGCCCACGGCCAAATACTCATGGGATACCCCTAGCAAAACCAGGTTGTTTTGTGATAGGTAATTTTGATGTTGCCTCAATAGGTTTTGGGTCGTTGCCTGTCGGGTACTTGACACACACACACGAGTAAAGTATAATTTCTATCCTGAGACCTAGGGGAACGCTGCTTAGGAGGTAATTTGTGGATCCACATAGATTCCAAAACTTTCCCACACAGAAATCTGAAAACAAAGTGATTTTTTCAGCTAAATTTGAGGTTTGCAAGGGATTCTGGGGAGGAAAACTTTAGGGGACCCATACAAGCCATACCTCGCTGGACTCCCTCGGGTGTCTAGTTTCCAGAAATGTGTGGGTTTGGTAGGTTCCCCTAGATGGCCGCCGAGCCCGAGGCCAAAAACTCATGGGACCCCCCTTGCAAAACCAGGTTGTTTTGTGATTGGTAATTTTGATGACGCCTCAATAGGTTTTGGGCCCTTGCCTGTTGTGGGTATTTGACCCACCCACGCAAGTGAGATATCATTTGTTTTGGGAGACCTTGTGGAAGGCTGGGTGGGAGGAAATATGTGGATCCACATAGATTCCAGAACTTTCCCACACATAAAAGTCAGAAAAAAGTTATTTTTTCAGCTAAATTTGAGGTTTGCAGAGGATTGTGGGTAGGAAAACTTTAGAGGGCCCACGCAAGCCATACCTCGCTGGACTTCCCCGGGTGTCTAGTTTCTAGAAATGTATGGGTTTGGTTGTTTTCCCTAGATGGTCGCCAAGCCCAGGGCCACAAACTCATGGGACCTTCCCTGCAAACCCAGGTTGGTTTGTGATAGGTCATTTTGATGTCACCTCAATAGTTTTTTGGCCCTTGCTTGTCAGGGGTCCTTGACCCACCCATGCAAGTGAGGTACCATTTTCTCAGAATACTCTGGGAAATGCAGGGTGAGTGGAAATTTATGGATCCACAAAGATTCCAGAACTTTTCACCACAGAAATTTGAGGAACATTCGTTTTTTTGACAATTCTTTAGGTTTGCAAGGGATTCTGGGTAACAGAACCTGATGAAAGGCAGTCAAGTCACCCCATTGTGGATTTACCTGGGTGTCTAGTTTTCAAAAATGTATAGGTTTTATTGGTTTCCCTAGGTGCAGAGCTAGTGTTAAAAAACTATAGCTAGGTTTTTTGCCACAAAAGGGCCATTGTTCGCTGTGAAATTGTGGTGTGTCCACATTGTGTTTTGCGCCGTTTCCTGTCACGGGTACTAGGTCTACCCACACAAGTAAGGTACCATTATTCTTGGAAGACGTGGGGGAACGCAGGGTGGGTGGAAATTTGTTGATCCACGTAGATTCCAGAACTTTCCACTAAAGAAATTTGAGGAGAATGTGTTTTTTGGACACTTTTTTAGGTTTGCAAGGGATTCTGAGTAACAGAAGCAGGCGTGAGCCAGTCAAGTAACCTTATCTTGTATTCCCCTGGGAGTCTAGTTTTCAAAGATGTACACACTTCAAAATGGCGCAGCACTCGCAAAATATCAAGAAAAACAACTCTGCAAACGCTGAATGACGGTAAGTGAACGCCGCACGTCGCAATATTGTATCACCAAGCAAAAAAATCCGCTGCGTGCAAATTTGTGGATTTTCGGTAAATTCGCTAGAGGTCGCGGATTGCGAATTTACCGAAAATCCGCCCATGCTTAAGTACTAACCCTCGCGCAGACATACTGGAAGAACCTTTAAAAGACCCAGATTATGAGTTATTTGTAGATGACTCGTGTATGCTCCATGAGGAAGGTGGACTAAGCGCGGCTTATGCTGTGTGCACATTATCTGGTATAATCGAAGCATCCTATTTACCAGGAGTCAAGTCTGCTGTAAAAGTGGGCGCAAAATTTGTTCCGTTTGCGGGGTTTGTGGATTTTTGGCAAATTCGCGGTCCGCGAATCGCGCGAATTTGTCCCAAAATCTGCAAATTTGCAAGCTGGCGAATTTTTTTGCTTGGTCGTGCTTGAAAAATACAATATCGCGGGCGCAGCGTTGACTTACTGTGATTCTGTGTTCGCCGAGTTGTTTTTCTCCCGGTTTGCGTGTGCTGCGCCATTTTGGATCTTGCTGCGTGATTGCGCAAGAGTTTTTCGACCGCGATTACGTCATTGGGGCCCGCCATCTTGCACAGCGAGAGTTTGACAATGCAAGCACGTCATAAGGGTCCGCGATCACGCATCGCCAGAGATGCGGCGCGCAGTTGACTTCCGGCGGGAGATTTGAACATCTTGCGTTCCCGAACTTGCAAAAATTGCAATTCTGCACAAGAAATCCACCGCAGGCAGCATAAACCTTCTGAAAATGATGATTTTGATCAGAATAACTCCTCAGATTGACATTTGGCTGCACTTGTATGTACAAGGAGTCCATTTTTGGGGGGGGGGTGGGAGGAATGAAGTACCTCAGAGTCTCCAACTTCCTGTTCCTGTCCAACAGGCTCCTCCCAGTGCTTTGTCCATGTCCTGGTCACTTTTGATTTGGATCTGGAGCTGGAAGGATTACTTTTTGTGGCTGCTGCTGGATATTTGTATTTGAGGACTTTTTGGACTTTGAAGTTTGGATCACTTTTGGATTTGAGATGTTACAAGTAAGTTGGTGTTGTTTGTTTGGGGCATTGCAGTTGCTGCATCTACAATTTTAAAACTTTTTCACAATTTAAAAAAAATATATTGTGGGTAGCCACAGTATCCAGAAGGCCCAGGGTTAGTCATGGGTGCATGATACAACTGTTTCTGTGAGTTTTTTTTTAACTTAAATCTCATTTATGTCATGGAATTTTAGCTCACTGTTATATGTGGATTTCTTTTTATTTTGGGGTGCCTATACAGCTTCACTAGCCAGTAGGCCCAGGGGTAGAGAGTGGTGCATGGACCAAGGCTTTGTGTAGGGCCCCTTGAATTTAAACATCATTGAGGGCAAGGATGGCATTGGATTGTGGTGTTTTTTGTTTGTTTTTCGACTTTGTGGGTGCTGTTGGGGCCTGACTATGTGGGTGGTGGCCATTTTGAGGCCTGGCCTTGTGGCTGGGGGCCAAGGGGCCATTTTGAAGCCAGGCAGTGTGCTTTGAGCCATAGGCCTGCTCCCAGCCTGCCCTGCTTTCAAACATTTTGCCCAGGGATAGTGAGTGGTGCATGGACCAAGGCTTTGTGCGGGGCCTCTTGAATTTAAACATCATTGAGGGCATGGATGGCATTGGATTGTGGTGTTTTTTGTGTGTTTCTCGACTTTGTGGGTGCTGTTGGGGCCTGACCATATGGGTAGGGGCCATTTTAAGGCCTGGTCCAGGCAGAGCCTGGCCATGTGGCTGGGGGACAAGGGACTATTTTGAAGCCAGGCAGTGTGCTTTGAGCCATAGGCCTGCACCCAGCCTGCCCTGCTTTCACCCATTATGCCCAGGGGTAGTGAGTGGTGCATGGACCAAGGCTTTGTGTGGGGCCTCTTGAATTTGAACATCATTGAGGGCATTGATGGCATTGGATTGTGGTGATTGTTGTGTGTTTTTCGACTTTGTTGGTGCTGTTGGGGCCTGACCATGTGGGTGGGGGCCATTTTGAGGCCTGGTCCAGGCAGGGCCTGGCCATGTGGATGGGGGACAAGGGGCCATTTTGAAGCCAGGCAGTGAGCTTTGAGCCATAGGCCTGCACCCAGCCTGCCCTGCTTTCACCCATTATGCCAAGGGGTAGTGAGTGGAGCATGGACCAAGGCTTTGTGTGGGGCGTCTTGAATTTAAACATCATTGAGGGCATGGATGGCATTGGATTGTGGTGTTGTTTGTGTGTTTTTCGACTTTGTGGGTGCTGTTGGGGCCTGGCCATGTGGGTGGGGGCCATTTTGAGGCCTGGTCCAGGCAGGGTCTAGCAATGTGGCTGGGGACTAGGGGCCATGTTGAAGCCAGGCAGTGTGCTTTGAGCCATAGGCCTGCACCCAGCATGCCCTGCTTTCACCCATTATGCCCAGGGGTAGTAAGTGGTGCATGGACCAAGGCTTTGTGCGGGGCCTCTTGAATTTAAACATCATTGAGGGCATGGATGGCATTGGATTGTGGTGTTTTTATGTGTGTTTTTTGACTTTGTGGGTGCTGTTGGGGCCTGACCATGTGGGTGGGGTCCAGTTTGAGGCCTGGTACAGGCAGGGCCTGGGCATGTGGCTGTTGGACAAGGGGCCATTTTGAAGCCAGGCAGTGTGCTTTGAGTCATAGGCCTGCACCCAGCATGCCCTGCTTTTACCCATTTTGCCCACGGGTAGTGAGTGGTGCATGGACCAAGGCTTTGTGTGGGGCCTCTTGAATTTAAACATCATTGAGGGCATGGATGGCATTGGATTGTGGTGATTTTTGTGTGTTTTTCGACTTTTTGAGGTGTTTAACTGATGTTCCTCTGGCTTCCTTTGCTTTTAGGTCCACAAGAGAATCACCCGTGCCAGGAAGAAGTACTGCAGCGGTGTGTGCAGCACAACATCACGTGACGTCACGTGTGACCACAGACAACTCTGCAACTCGTGCAACTGCGGCCTGCTGTTCTGACATCTGAAGAAGATGGGCCAAAAGAAAAGTGGCCGTAGCTCCTCTACAAAGAAAGTTGCCACTGCCAATAAGAAGGAGCAGAAGAAGCAAGTGATGCCACTTACCAAGGAGACTGGTGTGCCCACAGACACTTTTTTCAGGAAAAAAAAAACAACGCCTGCAGCAGCACCTCCACTTCATTGGGCTCAGTGCCACCACACCAAGTTAGGTCCAAGTCCATGAGTGCTGCAGAGGCAGCCACTTTGGTTGTTCAATCATCATCGACCAATGATGTTGGCTCATCGCAAGAAAGTAGCATACAATCAACGCAAGGTGTAACTCAGCTGATGAGTGTTCAACAACTACAGCCGCAACGACAACCACATGTGCAACTAGTACAAGCGCAAGTACATAGGCAAGGAGAGGCGCAAGGACATGCACAAGGAGAGGCGCAAGGAGAGGCACAAGTACATGTGCAAGGAGAGGCGCAAGTACATGCTCAAGGAGAGACGCACGTAGAGGCGCAAGGAGAGGCACAACTAGAGGTGCATGGAGCTGCACAACTGCCCACAATGCTTGTTCCTCCAGAAGTAGGGGCACATCAGGAAATCGAGATTCAAGGGGCGGAGGTATCATCCTAGGAAGCCACTCCTCCTGAGGATGATCCATTGTCTTCCAGATCCCCAGCAAGAAAAAGGTCAAGGAGGACTACTACAAGTTCTTCTTCAAGCACCCTTCCTTCTGATGATCTTGATCTTGATTGGAACCCACAAATGTAGTCTGAGGGGGAGGCAAGCCATGAGCCGACAAAGGTAGCTAAGCCTAAAAGGAAGGTTCCCGCAAGGATTCCACTTATGGGTGATGACGACGAACAAGAAGTGGTGTCTTCTGCTGCTGATGAACAGTCTGACGATGACCCAGTCATCACAGTCATCACACTGCAAATATCATCTGTCTTAAGGACAAACAAAGCAATTGCTTTTCTTCCCAACAGAACCATTGTTGCATATATATACTTAGAACCCAGGTTCTGAGGGTCACAGGGCCACCCCATTATAACTAATGGTCACTCCAGCCCCAGCAGGCATGCAGCAGACAGACATTTTGACCCTATCCAGAATGGCTGCTGAGCGGGATGTGGGCGGTGTGGCACTGGTGCCACCACCAACGCAGTTAACTACAACACCAACACGACCTACAGCTTCCATATTTTCTCGTCAGAAGGGCCGGCAGGGACCTCCATCCAGCTCAACCTGTCAGGAACCTAATCTTAAGGTTCACGGTTTTCTTTTTTGTTCCTCAGGAGCAGTACCCAAAAGCCCACCTTCCAGCAGCTCCGACCCTGCACTATGAGTTCCGCAGGGGATCGAAGTGGCTAGACGAGGGGAGGTAAGGGAGGGTACTGCGGGGAGGGAGATCTGGAACGAGATAAACACAAAACACTGGAACTCAGGAGAGACGATCCACTGTTAAGAGTATGTTGAGATTCTTGACACTAAAACTCTGAATACCTGAAATAAAAGTTTGGGTTAAACATAGGAATATATGTTCTTTTCCTTAGAGAAATTCTTCTATTCAGAATTAAGAGGAAAAGTATTCAAAGTATACTCTTGCAAATCAAATCTACTATTTAGATTATCAGATCTACTAACACATAATTAAATATATTACATAACCATTGTAGGTAGTATTCAAAAGACTCAAATTACTGAAAGAACCTAAAAGATAATTTGTTCTGCATTAAAAGATAATTTGTTCTGCATTTGAACCATTTGTCACAAAAAGTACTTCTCATAAAATTAACCTTTGCCCAACACAGAGTGCCAAGATTATTCGTAAGGAATGAATATCAGTAAAACAAGAATGTAGCTAATGCCAGATGAAAGCACAAAAAATGAATGTTCACAAATGCATTGCTTTGAATAATCTCTCTCAAAAGGAAAACCTCTAGTCATTTGCAGTTAAAATGTGTTTCGTAATTCTTTGACAGTTTTACTCATGAAATATGACCAAACTCGTAGCTGTAATGAGCCTCGTAATTCTTTGACAGTTTAACACATGAATTATGACCAAACTCAGAGCTGAAATAAGCCTCGCAATTCTTTGACAGTTTAACACATGAATTATGACCAAACTCGGAGCTGAAATGAGCCTGGTAATTCTTTAACAATTTAGCACATGAAATATAACCAAACTCTGAGCTTTCAGCTGAAAGACATCGCTCTTAACCAAGCGCCAGCAAGGACTGAATCCTTGCACCAAAACAGGCCAAATGAAAGTCTTCAGAAATCGAGCCTGCACCAAAACACGCAGGTTAAAAGCCTCTTCCTCCTTCCTCGATGCGAGAGAAAGAAAATTGGATGGATCCTACCTGTGACTTCTTTCAATGAAACTCTGTGGTAGGAAACCACCAAATGCAGGAAACAGGAAACAAAGTTCACAGAAGATGACCGGAGCCTCGAGGAGCAGCGCTGGGAGAAGTGAACTCTTCGGAACACTCCAGAATAATCCGCAAAGTTCCAAGGGTGTGGCCCTTTTTATAGGCCCAAAAGCAACTACGGTGGCTGCGAAGGAACAAAAGGTTCTTAGCAGCATCAAACTCAAAACAAGCATTGGCCCACATGAAGAATGAACAAACCAGATACTAAACAAGCATTGGTCAAAACATGAATAGCGTACCAGTGTCAAATAAGATTGCATGCATTGTTCTTAGAAATCAAAGGTGCATACATTAATGCAATATAGCATGAACTAACCCAATATGAATCAGCAAAGTACACCAAGGCCAGGGGAGGTACTAGGAAAAGGTCAAAGGTCGTGGAACTGAACAGATCCTGACAGTACCCCCCAACAAAAATTGAGTCACCCCTCTCAAGGAGCATTTAAGTCACGGCATCTGGGTGACGTACATGAAATTGTCTTATTAAACGGGGAGCATGAACGTTTTCTTGAGAAACCCAAGAGTCTTCCTCAGGTCCATAGCCTTTCCAGGACACAAGGTACCATAACTTTCCTCTGATTCGTTTGCTATCCTTAATGCAGCGAACCTCGAACTCTTCTTGATTGTTCACGAGTATTGCAGGTGGACAAGGCCTCTTTTTGGAGGTCGCAGGTTTCAAGAGAGAGGTATGAAACACTGGATAGATTCTCATAGTCTTTGGAAGAAGTAATTTATAAGTTACTGGATTTACACGTAATTCTATTTTGTAAGGTCCGATGAACTTTGGGTGGAATTTATAACGTCTCCTAAACTGAAAGTTTTTGGTAGAAAGCCAAACCATGTCCCCTGGTTTATACTCTGGGGCTTTCTTTCTTTTTCTATCCGCAAATTTCTTATACGAAGCTTTGGCTTTCATTAAGTTTTTCTGTAATGTTTTTGTGACTCTTCTCATTTCCTGGAAATGTGTATCCAAGGAAGGTGTGTTCGTTTTTGATTGAGTTAGTAACAGAGGTGAGAAATGTGGATGTCTACCATAGACAGCAAAAAACGGAGACATTCCTGTTGATGAGTTTTGCAAGTTGTTGTATGCAAATTCTGCTTCCCATAAAAAACTCGTCCAGGAACCTTGTTTCTTGAAAAGGTAAATACTGTTTCAGAATTTGGTTAACTCGTTCCGTTTGTCCATCTGTTTCAGGGTGGAAGCTTGTGGATGTATTGCTTTTGATATTCAAGGAAACACACCAGTTCTTCCAAACTTGTGCTATAAACTGTGCTCCACGATCTGTAGTAATAGATCGTGGTAAACCGTGTAGTCGTACTATATGATGTAAAAGGATTTGTACGAGTTGAGAAGCAGTGGGAAGTTTTTTACAAGCTATAAAGTGTGCCATCTTAGACAAACGATCCACTACAACTAAAACAGTTGTCATTCCCTGATCTTCAGGCAAATCTGTGATAAAATCCATAGCTATGTCTTCCCAAACCTCGGCTGGAGTAGGAAGGGGAAGTAACAAACCCTTTCTACCTCCATGTTCTGTTTTAGCTTGGGCACAAATGTCACAAAATTGTATAAAAGAGGTTACATCTTTACTCCAGGTTGGCCACCAGAAATTCCTTCGTACTAATTCTTTGGTTTTTGCAATTCCTGGATGGCCAGCTAATTGTCTAGTATGACACCACTGCAAAACCTGCGTTTGTAGATGTTTAGTTGGTACATATAATAAATTTGAGTGAAAAGGCAAATGATGATGGATGGATCTATTAGGCTCTTCCTGTACCCATGTCAACAATTTTGGTATTGGCATAGCTTTTCTTATTTGTTCAAAGAAAATATCAGACATAGTGGCCCCAACAACCTGGTTACTAGATAGCATGTTCGTAGGTCTGACAGTAAGAGGTGTTTCATCAGGTTTTATGTTGCACCGTGATAATGAGTCAGCTTTATTGTTCTTGATCCCTGGTCTGAAGGTAATCACAAAATCGAATTCTGCGAAAAACATTGTCCAGCGAAGTTGTCTGGGAGTCAACGCTTTTGCACAGCGCAAAAACTGTAAATTCCGATGGTCCGTATAAACAGTTATAGTATGCTTAGCCCCAAGTAAATAATGACGCCATTCTTTGAAAGCATGTCGAATAGCTAAGAGTTCTTTTTCTGCTACAGTATAATTGACTTCTGCAGGTAGAAATTTCTTTGAAAGAAAAGCAATTGGATGAATTTCATTGCTTTCTACGTCTTTTTGCGACAAAATTGCTCCAATGGCATAGTCAGAAGCATCGGCTTCTATTATGAAGGGTCTTTCAGTGTCGGGGTGTCGTAGGACGGGAGCTTGTGTAAAAGTTCTTTTGAGATTTTGGAATGATTGTTCTGCTTCCGGAGTCCAAGTGAACTTCACATTCTTCCTTAAAAGATGGGTTAAGGGAGTAGCCAAGGTAGAAAAGTTTTTAATGAATCGGCGGTAGAAATTAGCAAATCCTAGAAATCTTTGGATATCTTTCACGGAAGATGGAGTGGGCCACTCCATTACTGCTTGGATCTTTCTAGGAGCCATAGTCATACCAGATGGTGAAAGAATGAAACCCAAAAATTCCACCTTTTTAGTATGAAACTCACATTTTGACAGTTTGCAGAATAAACCATGTGTTCTTAGAGTAGATAGAATAGTTTTAACATGTTGTACATGCTCTTCCGTGGAAGATGAAAAAATTAAGAGATCATCAATATAAGCAATGACAAATCTATCTAGATAATCTCTGAGGACGTCATTTATGAAAAATTGAAATGCGGCTGGGGCATTGCATAAGCCAAAGGGCATTACACAATACTCGAACAATCCAAAACGAGTTCGAAAGGCCGTCTTCCACTCATCGCCAGGTCTTATGCGGACTAAGTGGTAGGCTCCTCGCAAGTCATGTTTGGTATAGATAGTGGCTGATCTTACTTGGTCCAAAAGAACTGGTATTAACGGTAGTGGATACCGATTCTTAATGGTGATATTATTGAGCGCTCGGTAGTCTATGCAAGTGCGTAGTTCTCCACTACTTTTTGGCACAAAAAAAAGAGGCGAGGCAGCTGGAGACTTGGAGGGTCTAATAAAACCATTTTTTAAAAACGTATCCAAATATTCTCGAAGATGTTGGTTTTCTTGTTCGGTAAGAGCGTAAATCCTGCTGCAAGGAATCTTAGCTCCAGGTACTAGATCAATAGCACAGTCATAATCCCTATGAGGAGGTAAACTTTCGGCGCTCTGCTCGCTGAAGACATCAGCAAAGGATTCATAAATAGATGGTAACTCAATATCTTTTTCAGCAGCAGTGGATACGAAAAGAGCTGAAGCACTATGCAATAAGGCACTTGGAGTATCTCTAGATATTTTGTTTGAACAAAAACACTCCTGTTGGCACCACAGAGAAGAGAAATCGACAGCTCGGTGTACCCAGTCTATTATCGGGTTGTGTAAGGTTAACCAGGGTATACCCAGAATTATTCCAAATTGCGGTGCATCAATCACTTCAAAAGAAATATTTTCTTGATGTGTTTTGCCATTCGTGTCACAAGTCATAAGAAGAGTACTAGTGCAGTGGGTTATCATTCCTGATGTTAATTGAGTCCCATCTACAGCATACACTAGTTCAGGTTTAGATTTTTCTAGAACTGGTATGCCTCTTTCTTTAGCAAACTGGGTATCAATAAAATTCCCGGTAGCCCCTGAGTCTATCATGGCCGCTACCAACAAACTTTTCTGTTCAGTTAACTTGATCAGGACGTTAAGAATTAAGTGTGGTACAGTTAACTGTAAAGTATTAGCAATCGACTGTGCAGGAGAGGAAAAAGAACTCGAAAAAGCCTCCTGATCCAATCTCGAGTTTCCTAGTTTTCCGATTTATTAACAGCTTTATCGCGGGGCCAGGAACCTTCTGGCTTAAGAAGACAGTCTCTGACAAAGTGACCTTTTTTCCCACAATAAAGGCATAGACCGCTTTTTCTTCTATTTTCCTTTTCCTCTGTGGTTAATGGTTTCCTTAAACTACCAACTTCCATGGGTTCTCCACCATCTTGGTGTGATTTTTCTTTTGCTCTTGTAAAAATCCTAACATCAGGTTTTCTCTTATCACTCTTGCGATCCGCAACCCAGTGATCCAATCGTAAACTAAGGGCTATTAAATCTGAGCAAGACCGGGGTTGAGGATCTATAGGAGCAATGAGATCCTTACGTTCATCCCGAAGACCTTGATAGTATAAAGCTGCCCTTTTTTCCTCGGGCCACTCAGTTTCTGCTACCAGACGGTTAAATTAAGTGAGATAATGAACGAGATCTTTATTCCCCTGTTTCAACTCAAGTAATTCTCTATCAGCAGATCCAGTAATAGTTCTTCTATCAAAAATCTTTTCAAATTCACGTTTAAAGTTGGTCCAATTATAAAGCAAAGGATCATCAGCTTGAACTAAAGGAACTGCCCACATTGCTGCATCCACACTAAGATAGGAAATTAGGAAAGCTATACGGGATTGAGCATCAGGAAAAGAAGCTGGTTTAACCATAAAATGCAATTGTACTTGAGTCAAAAAGGTCTGAAATTTATTTGGTTCCCCAGCAAATCTCTCAGGTGGGGCTAGAGGAACAGGTGTAGGTACAGATACAGAAATAGACGAAGAGGAACCTGTTAGGTTAGTTTGAGAAGGATTTGTGGTATGACCAGAATCCAATCGTGTTTGTAATTGGATAACTTTACCAGCTAAGGCTGCAGTTTCTTGACGGCTTGCCGTAAGCTCCTTCTGGAGATTAGCCATCATAGCACAAAGATCATTCATGGTGGCCATTTTTTGAGTACTGCTCGGGAGGAACTGAATTCTTGGGCGGATTATTCTGTCAGGAACCTAATCTTAAGGTTCACGGTTTTCTTTTTTGTTCCTCAGGAGCAGTACCCAAAAGCCCACCTTCCAGCAGCTCCGACCCTGCACTATGAGTTCCGCAGGGGATCGAAGTGGCTAGACGAGGGGAGGTAAGGGAGGGTACTGCGGGGAGGGAGATCTGGAACGAGATAAACACAAAACACTGGAACTCAGGAGAGACGATCCACTGTTAAGAGTATGTTGAGATTCTTGACACTAAAACTCTGAATACCTGAAATAAAAGTTTGGGTTAAACATAGGAATATATGTTTTTTTCCTTTGAGAAATTCTTCTATTCAGAATTAAGAGGAAAAGTATTCAAAGTATACTCTTGCAAATCAAATCTACTATTTAGATTATCAGATCTACTAACACATAATTAAATATATTACATAACCATTGTAGGTAGTATTCAAAAGACTCAAATTACTGAAAGAACCTAAAAGATAATTTGTTCTGCATTAAAAGATAATTTGTTCTGCATTTGAACCATTTGTCACAAAAAGTACTTCTCATAAAATTAACCTTTGCCCAACACAGAGTGCCAAGATTATTCGTAAGGAATGAATATCAGTAAAACAAGAATGTAGCTAATGCCAGATGAAAGCACAAAAAATGAATGTTCACAAATGCATTGCTTTGAATAATCTCTCTCAAAAGGAAAACCTCTAGTCATTTGCAGTTAAAATGTGTTTCGTAATTCTTTGACAGTTTTACTCATGAAATATGACCAAACTCGTAGCTGTAATGAGCCTCGTAATTCTTTGACAGTTTAACACATGAATTATGACCAAACTCAGAGCTGAAATAAGCCTCGCAATTCTTTGACAGTTTAACACATGAATTATGACCAAACTCGGAGCTGAAATGAGCCTGGTAATTCTTTAACAATTTAGCACATGAAATATAACCAAACTCTGAGCTTTCAGCTGAAAGACATCGCTCTTAACCAAGCGCCAGCAAGGACTGAATCCTTGCACCAAAACAGGCCAAATGAAAGTCTTCAGAAATCGAGCCTGCACCAAAACACGCAGGTTAAAAGCCTCTTCCTCCTTCCTCGATGCGAGAGAAAGAAAATTGGATGGATCCTACCTGTGACTTCTTTCAATGAAACTCTGTGGTAGGAAACCACCAAATGCAGGAAACAGGAAACAAAGTTCACAGAAGATGACCGGAGCCTCGAGGAGCAGCGCTGGGAGAAGTGAACTCTTCGGAACACTCCAGAATAATCCGCAAAGTTCCAAGGGTGTGGCCCTTTTTATAGGCCCAAAAGCAACTACGGTGGCTGCGAAGGAACAAAAGGTTCTTAGCAGCATCAAACTCAAAACAAGCATTGGCCCACATGAAGAATGAACAAACCAGATACTAAACAAGCATTGGTCAAAACATGAATGGCGTACCAGTGTCAAATAAGATTGCATGCATTGTTCTTAGAAATCAAAGGTGCATACATTAATGCAATATAGCATGAACTAACCCAATATGAATCAGCAAAGTACACCAAGGCCAGGGGAGGTACTAGGAAAAGGTCAAAGGTCGTGGAACTGAACAGATCCTGACACAACCTCCATTACCTCATGTAGTGGTGCTGTAAGTGAACAACAGACCCATCCATTCAGCCACGCCCATCCTCCACTTCATCTGACATTGAAACTGGAGGTAGCACCTCCACCACCAGCAAACATCTCCAGTCCCCAGTATGGGACTTCTTTACTGTTAGCCAAAAGGCGGAAAACATGGTCATTTGTTCGATTTGTAGACAAGTAGTTAGTTGGGGTAAGCTTGGTACCAACTATGGCACCGGAGGCCAGGGAGGTCATCTGAAAAAACACCACACTATCGTTTGGGATGCGCACCTAAGGAAGATCCAGGGAGCCATAAGTACAACAAATCCAAATGTATCCATTGATATTGCATCTGATGATGATGACGAGGGACTTATCGTGCAGGGGGGAAGTGAAGAAGCGACAGATATTTTTTCTGGTACACCCAGTACCCCTGGCAGCAGCACTGCAGTGGTATCGCCCACACCCTCTACTCCTGCAACACGTATGAGGCACACTAAGAGTCTGGGAGAGACACCAATGCAAAAAAGTACATCAATGAGCCTAACTGGTTTGAAGAAGTCTGCATCATCATCATCACGTAAAACGGTCCAGACCACCATTAGCAGAATGTTTTGGTTGGAGGCACCATTTGAACTCAACCACCCAACGGCACGTCTGTATAACGCAAAGCCTGCTAAAATGCTAGCGCTGGACCTTCTCCCTTTTTCTTTTGTGAAAGGAGTGGGTTTTCTAGAACTTGTGGCAACAGTCTGGCCTAAATGGAAGGTTGCTAGCCGGTCCTATTTTGCCAGAGTTGCTGTTCCAGCACTACATCAAGATGCGCAGCTATTCAGAAGAGTGCTGTTCACACTATCCAGACAGACAGACCAGACTATCCTGACAACAGACATGTGGACCAGTTGACAAGCCCTTGATTACATGTGCATCACTGCACACTGGGTCTCTTTTGCAGGGGTTAAAGACAAGTTAAAAGCAGGTGTTGACACGGACACAGTTTTTCAAGCTACTCGGAAACATGCAACAGTAGCCATGTTTGCCATGGAGAAAACTCATACTGCACCTAACCTTTTGGAGGAGTTTGATAGGAAGGTCTATGAATGGCTGTAACCAGGAAATTGCATGATTGGTCATGTTTCCACGGATAATGGCAGTAATATAGTTAAGGCCATGCATCTAGGTGACTATTTCAGAGTGCCATGTTTGGCGCAGAGTATTAACATTGTTGTGCAAGATTTCTTGAAAAAAGAAATCACAGTCAAAAAGTTACTGACCACCTGCCAAAGAATCTGCACATTTCAGCCATTCTTTTAAGGCCCGGAAGGAGCTGAGGAGCATTCAACATGAACGTAGACTGCCAGTCAAAGGACTTATCCAGGAGGTAGGAACACGTTGGAACTCAACCTTTTACATGCTTAAGCGTCTGTCTGAGCAGTGGGGGGTAATCAATGAGTATGTCTATAAACTGGGTTCTACTATGAAAGACATGAGGCTGGAGTTGGAGGAATGGAAGCTATTTGCAAGCTTTACAGACATGCTTCGTCCTTTTGAGGTCTTCACGCGTGAAGTCAGCAGGGAGGACTGTTCTTTGGGCAAAGCTATCCCATTGTTGTGCATGCTAGAGCACCAACTGAAGGCGGTGTCTTTAACGTTCCGAGATGATGTCAAAAAGCAAGACGCATATCAGTTGGCGGAGAGGTTATTAATCCGCCTATTTAACAATGAAAGGCTTAAAAAAATACATACAGAACAACATTCCATTTGTGCCACTATTCTGGCTCCACGGTACAAAAAGGCACTGGTCAGCAAAGCATTCATTTCTTTTGATGAAGCAGATGTTTCAAAATACAAACATTGGCTAGCTGTGTCAGCCACTCGGTTCGAAAAAGAGCAGCAGAAAATTGAAGGAGGCGGCAGAAGTACAACTGAATCAGCAGGCCATCTGGCGTCAAGTTCCACTTCTGAATCTGTGGCCGAAGGGAGTCACTTTCCCTCACAGCCGTTAATGACACCAGTAACCGTATCATCATCCTCACCTGCACCAGGCCCAGCCATAATATTGTCGGAAGTGGATTGGCTAACTCATCAAGGGTTTGCTCGTTCCAGTGATGCAAAGGCCACAGATGGTACGCAAAGTGGAGTAACCCTGGAGAACCTTCAGTCGATGGTGCAGGCCTATCTGGATGACACAACAGAGGTCTTCGTTAGTCAGAACCCATTGCTGTATTGGTATAGGAAAAGGGCTCTATGGCCACTGGTCACCAACCTGGCTCTAAATTATTTGCCTTGCCCAATCACAAGTTTGTCTTCTGAACGTGTTTTCAGTGCTGCTGGTGCCATTGTAACTTCAAAAAGAACCCAAATCTCGCCGAAAAATGTGGAGAGGTTAACATTGATCAAGATGAATTAGCACTTCATACCACCAGATTTCAAAATATGTGAATGCACGCAGGAAGAAGAGAACACCGACTTAGGTGACGGAAGTTCTTCTCTGTTACCTGACCTACTCCTGTCTCAATTCATAGAGTTTGAGGACGAGCTATACTTCCCTGACACTGAGGACTGAAAATGACTTCCTTTTTTTTCCGTCCTTATTCACTTTTATTCCTGTGTGTCTTTCTTTGTTTTGCAACTTTTACCACAACAAAACTCGAATCACCTAATCACAACAAGTCCATCAGCAGGACTGTCTTCATCTTCTTTCCTTATTGATTTGAAGGTGCCGCAGTCTGCATTTCTGACGTTCACAGGTTCACAACTCAATCATGGTCCTCTATCCTCCTCTTCCAGACTCCCCCTATCCGTTTCCCTCAAGGCAGATGGCTGGATTACGCAGAATGAAGAAACTTTGTCTTCATAGGCGAGTCCCCTCAAGTGGGACTGGAATTACTGACTACATGCTTGCTGATTGCTGACAGTTACTTCTGAAATCGACAGGAGAGGCTGCCCTGTGGGCCCTCACTTTCAGAAGAAGATGCAGACAAAAAGTGGATCAGGTATGGAATAATGAGAAGAAGATGGCATGCAGTGGACAGCAATGGCTGTCTGGGTCTGATGAAAGCAATTGCTGTTTGTTTGCTGTGCATGAAATGATTAAACAACAGGGGGTGGTGATGGACAGAGTTTCTGAATTAAGCAGAATACTCTCACCCAGTCAAGAGATCAGGGCTTAATCCAACGCCGTTTTTTAGCTCACTGCACCATCCCAGCTCAGAACCTGGCTATATGCAAATTAGTCTGTCCCTGGCCCAGTGTATCATGGGAACAATGCAAACCAAACTACCAACCAATTCTTTCACTGGGAAGGAAACAAGCTACCGGGGACCGGTTTCTGGCATTGCAGCCATCTTTGGCCCGGCTTGCTTGAATCCTGATGGTGCAATGAGCTAGGGACTCACGTCTGAGTATACCCTTCCACGCTTATGGTGGACAAAATAATTAAACAACAGGGGGTGGTGATGGACAGAGTTTCTGAATTAAGCAGAATACTCTCACCCAGTCAAGAGATCAGGGCTTAATCCAACACCGTTTTTTAGCTCACTGCACCATCCCAGCTCAGAACCTGGCTATATGCAAATTAGTCTGTCCCTGGCCCAGTGTATCATGGGAACAGGGCAAACCAAACTACCAAGCCAATTCTTTCACTGGGAAGGAAACAAGCTACCGGGGACCGGTTTCTGGCATTTCAGCCGTCTTCGGCCCGGCTTGCTTGAATCCTGATGGTGCAATGAGCTAGGGACTCACGTCTGAGTATACCCTTCCACGCTTATGGTGGACAAAATTATTAAACAACAGGGGGTGGTGATGGACAGAGTTTCTGAATTAAGCAGAATACTCTCACCCACTCAAGAGATCAGGGCTTAATCCAACACCGTTTTTTAGCTCACTGCTCCATCCCAGCTCAGAACCTGGCTATATGCAAATTAGTCTGTCCCTGGCCCAGTGTATCATGGGAACAGGGCAAACCAAACTACCAAGCCAATTCTTTCACTGGGAAGGAAACAAGCTACCGGGGACCGGTTTCTGGCATTTCAGCCGTCTTCGGCCCGGCTTGCTTGAATCCTGATGGTGCAATGAGCTAGGGACTCACGTCTGAGTATACCCTTCCACGCTTATGGTGGACAAAATAAATAAACAACAGGGGGTGGTGATGGACAGAGTTTCTGAATTAAGCAGAATACTCTCACCCAGTCAAGAGATCAGGGCTTAATCCAACACCGTTTTTTAGCTCACTGCACCATCTCAGCTCAGAACCTGGCTATATGCAAATTAGTCTGTCCCTGGCCCAGTGTATCATGGGAACAGGGCAAACCAAACTAGCAAGCCAATTCTTTCACTGGGAAGGAAACAAGCTACCGGGGACCGGTTTCTGGCATTTCAGCCGTCTTCGGCCCGGCTTGCTTGAATCCTGATGGTGCAATGAGCTAGGGACTCACGTCTGAGTATACCCTTTCATGCTTATGGTGGACAAAATAATTAAACAACAGGGGGTGGTGATGGACAGAGTTTCTGAATTAAGCAGAATACTCTCACCCAGTCAAGAGATCAGGGCTTAATCCAACACCGTTTTTTAGCTCACTGCACCATCCCAGCTCAGAACCTGGCTATATGCAAATTAGTCTGTCCCTGGCCCAGTGTATCATGGGAACAGGGCAAACCAAACTACCAAGCCAATTCTTTCACTGGGAAGGAAACAAGCTACCGGGGACCGGTTTCTGGCATTTCAGCCGTCTTCGGCCCGGCTTGCTTGAATCCTGATGGTGCAATGAGCTAGGGACTCACGTCTGAGTATACCCTTCCACGCTTATGTTGGACAAAATAATTAAACAACAGGGGGTGGTGATGGACAGAGTTTCTGAATTAAGCAGAATACTCTCACCCAGTCAAGAGATCGGGGCTTAATCCAACACCGTTTTTTAGCTCACTGCACCATCCCAGCTCAGAACCTGGCTATATGCAAATTAGTCTGTCCCTGGCCCAGTGTATCATGGGAACAGGGCAAACCAAACTACCAAGCCAATTCTTTCACTGGGAAGGAAACAAGCTACCGGGGACCGGTTTCTGGCATTTCAGCCGTCTTCGGCCCGGCTTGCTTGAATCCTGATGGTGCAATGAGCTAGGGACTCACGTCTGAGTATACCCTTCCACGCTTATGGTGGACAAAATAATTAAACAACAGGGGGTGGTGATGGACAGAGTTTCTGAATTAAGCAGAATACTCTCACCCAGTCAAGAGATGAGGGCTTAATCCAACACCGTTTTTTAGCTCACTGCACCATCCCAGCTCAGAACCTGGCTATATGCAAATTAGTCTGTCCCTGGCCCAGTGTATCATGGGAACAGGGCAAACCAAACTACCAAGCCAATTCTTTCACTGGGAAGGAAACAAGCTACCGGGGACCGGTTTCTGGCATTTCAGCCGTCTTCGGCCCGGCTTGCTTGAATCCTGATGGTGCAATGAGCTAGGGACTCACGTCTGAGTATACCCTTCCATGCTTATGGTGGACAAAATAATTAAACAACAGGGGGTGGTGATGGACAGAGTTTCTGAATTAAGCAGAATACTCTCACCCAGTCAAGAGATCAGGGTTTAATCCAAACCGTTTTTTAGCTCACTGCACCATCCCAGCTCAGAACCTGGCTATATGCAAATTAGTCTGTCCCTGTCCCAGTGTATCATGGGAACAGGGCAAACCACACTACCAAGCCAATTCTTTCACTGGGAAGGAAACAAGCTACCGGGGACCGGTTTCTGGCATTTCAGCCGTCTTCGGTCCGGCTTGCTTGAATCCAGATGGTGCAATGAGCTAGGGACTCACGTCTGAGTATACCCTTCCACGCTTATGGTGGACAAAATAATTAAACAACAGGGGGAGGTGATGGACAGAGTTTCTGAATTAAGCAGAATACTCTCACCCAGTCAAGAGATCAGGGCTTAATCCAACACTGTTTTTTAGCTCACTGCACCATCCCAGCTCAGAACCTGGCTATATGCAAATTAGTCTGTCCCTAGTAAACCGCACTGAACCCTAAACCCTAGATATGCTTTGTCTGTCAGTGTCAAAGAGCCTAGTAGGTATGCTACATCAGGTTGCTTCACTCAGTGGTGCCTGCCTTGACCGTCTGCATGGCCCTGCCGCAAGCATGGGCCAAAAATCCATTCCGGCCACGAAATTTGCTGTTTTTCGGCAGCAAATTCGCAATTGGCGAATCTCGCGTAGTTGCTGAAAATTAGCAAAATCTTTAGTGTAACGGATTTTTGGCCCATGCTTGCGCAGGGCCATGCAGATGGTCAAGGCAGGCACCAGTGAGTGAAGCAACTTGATGTAGTATACCTACTAGGCGCTTTGACACAGACAGACAAAGCATATCTAGGGTTTAGGGTTCAGTGCGGTTTACTAGGGTTTTTGGGTTTAATTTGGTAGGGTTCCCGGAGTCTAGGGCTCAGGGCCCAATGCAGGCTCATTCATAATGATGTTGGCAAGGTTTTAGGGGGATTTGGCGTTTTTTGGTCCAGAATTGACCGAATTTTGGCCTTTTTTTGTGTTTTGCAGGCGCAAGTGTTTGGGTGAAAAGTAGCCGCACACCTTCCAGTGGATCGATTTTGTTGTGCCTTGCTGAGATTCTTGGGAATCGCTGGAACAAGTGTCCTGGTACGTTTCAAGAGGATCGAAGTAGTGGAAGTGCTGAAAACAGCAACTTTTTGTTAACGGAGCAATTTGGCATGTTTTGGGGATACCAACATTGCATATATTTGGGGTGCTGCTTGGGGGGTTCTAGATGTTTGGGGGTGGGTTAAGGGGTCTGGGAGCACTGTTGGGAAGGTCTAATTTTGATTGCAAGTGGTTTGAAGAAAATCCATGCTGGAAAAGGGGGGTTTTGGCCTAGTTGCAGATAGCGTTTTGACAGAATTGAAACTTAGGCCTAGTAGTATGCATGTTTTTGGGGGGCTGCTTGGGGGGGTTCCAGATGTTTGGGGGTGGGTTGAGGGGTCTGGGAGCACTGCTGGGAAGGTCTAATTTTGATTGCAAGTGGTTTGAAGAAAATCCATGGTGGAAAAGGGGGGTTTGGGCCAAGTTGCAGAAAGCGTTTGGCACGATTTAAAGGTAGGCCTTGCTGAGGATAGCACTCCTGCGTGTTTTTGGGGGGCTGTTTTGAGATGTTCTCCATTTCTGGGGGTGGGTCAATGGGTCTGGGAGCACTGCTGGGAAAGTCTAATTTTGATTACAAGTGGTTTCAAGAAAATCCATGGTGGAAAAGGGGGGTTTGGGCCTAGCTGCAAAGTGCGTTTTGGAGCGATTTAAATTTAGGCCTCTGGAGATTCCAAGTGTTGCATTTCTGTGATGGCCTGTTTGGGGGGTTCTACATTTCTGGGGGTGGGTCGAGGGGTCTGGGAGCACTGCTGGGAAGGTCTAATCTTGATTGCAAGTGGTTTGAAGAAAATCCATGGTGGAAAAGGGGGGTTTGGACCTAGCTGCAGAGCGCGTTTGGCACGATTTAAAGGTAGGCCTCACTGAGGATAGCACTCCTGCGTGTTTTTGGGGGGCTATTTGGGGGTGTTATCAATTTCTGGGGGTGGGTCGAGGGGTCTTGGAGCACTGTTTGGAAGGTCTAATTTTGATTGCAAGTGGTTTGAAGAAAATCCATGTTGGAAAAGGGGGGTTTGGGACTAGCTGCAGAGTGCGTTTTGGAGCGATTTAAACTTGGGCCTCTGGAGATTCTAAGTGTTGCATTTCTGTGATGGCCTGTTTGGGGGGGTTCTACATTTTTGGGGCTGGGTCGAGGGGTCTGGGAGCACTGCTGGAAAGGTCTAATATTGAATGCAAGTGGTTTGGAGAAAATCCATGGTGAAAAGGTTTTTTTTTTTGCACTCCTGCATGTTTTTGGGGTGCTGTTTGGGGGTGTTCTCCATTTCTGGGGGTGGGTCGAGGGGTCTGGGAGCACTGCTGGGAAGGTCTAATTTTGATTGCAAGTGGTTTGAAGAAAATCCATGGTGGAAAAGAGGGGTTTGGGCCTAGTTGTAGAGAGCATTTTGGCGCGGTTGAAAGTTAGGCCTAGTAGTATCGCATGTTTTTGGGGGGCTGCTTGGGGGCGTTCTAGATGTTTGGGGGTGGGTTCAGGTGTCTGGGAGCACTGCTGGGAAGGTCCAATTTTGATTGCAGGTGGTTTGAAGAAAATCCATGGTGGAAAAGGGTAGTTTTGGGCCCTACTTTCAGCGTGCGTTTTAGCACGATTTTCAAGTAGGCCTCAGCCAGGTCACAGTACCGCATGTTTTTGGGGGGCTACTTGGGGGTGTTCTAGATTTTTGGTGGTGGGTTGAGGGATCTGGGAGCACTGCTGGGAAGGTCTAATTTTGTTCTAAAATCACAGTTTACACCTAGCTTGAGGGGAAAGATCCGCAAAATTCACCCACACTTATTTATCCTTGAAAAGGAGACTCAGATTACGCAAAATGATGCTTGTATGTATTGTAATACTGTCGACTCTGAAACTGAAAGTGTTATTTTTGCACTACACAGCGTACCTTATATTTTTTTCTCTGTGGTGTTTTAATATCACTTCCTGTTTTTCCATCAACAATTACAGGCCGGCTTTTACCCTGTGCAATGGAAAAAGGATGAACTCAGGCTTACCATTAGCGAGCCGCAATTCAGCATCCGACAGGCAGAAGTGGACAAGGTATCTTCTGGTCCCCAACATTGATCGCCGGAGCGTCAGATGGAATGGAGGAGTACCGCGAAAAAGAGGAAGGGCTGGATGCATGCAACTTCCCACATTCAACAAGACAACTACAACAACATACATTTACAGTATCCATCTTCATTTCTACTTATCTTTTAAGTAATGTTATTGCTGTGAACTGCTATGAGTGTGCCTCTGTGCATTTGTTTGCTCTCTGCTTCAATTCATCCCCTCCAGCCATTGTGTACTTTTTTCTTTGCTATTTTGTAAACTAATTTAATGTAATAAGTGGTTCTCTTCTCTCTGAGGGCAGATAGGCAAGTGAAATTGCATAATTACTGCAGCCCTGTACTGTCACATTTTTTCTTCATAGTTAGTATATTGTAGAAAGTACTACTTACTTTTCAGTAACCTATCCATTTAGCAAACAACTTCATGCATGCAGTAGTGCATGCACTTCCTTTATGTCCCTTAAAAGATTTATGGATAGCTTCGTCTGCTCGCCTTTTCCTTGGATCTGAGCCATAAAATAACATCTTCCTCCCCCAAAAACACCTGGGCAAGGAACTGGACTCATGTCGACATTCCATCCCTGTGTAACTCGCTAACCGCCACCTGCTCAGATCTATCGGGCCTAGCCCCACACTCTCAGGCCACCATTCTGGACCACTGGCTCACCAAAGCCTGTGACCCAGTGGCTCCCCTGAAGCGGGTCACCATCAACCGCACCCACAATGCCAACAAGTGGTTCAATCCTGGCCTTAAAGCCAAGAAATTAGAGCTACGGCAGGCTGAACGAGCTTGGAGAAGGACCTACTGCCCGACCCGAAGACAACTCTTCATCACCCAACTTAGTGAATATAAACAAGCCATCCTGACAGCCAAAACAGAATACTTCTCTGGGCGCATCTTAGCTGCAGAAAACCAGCCTCGTGAGATTTTTTCCACCGTCCACGAGCTGGCATCATCAGATAGAACCTTACCCAAGATCCCCCCCTCCCAGGCCCTATGTAACTCCCTCAACGAGTTCTTCATCGAAAAAATAGTCCACATCAAAGCTAACATCCCTCCTCCTTCGTCCACTTTCACCCACCCGCAGTCACCGGACAATGATCGGTCCTTCACTACCATTCCCACACTGACTAGAGAATCCCTGCTCCCTTTACTGAGGCGTGTCAAGTCGGGCTCCCCAGCCGACATCTGCCCGGCACGCATGTTCTGTCCGATTTTTACTGAATGCCCAGCCCCTGCCCTCACCCTTCTGAATAATTCCCTTATGCTTGGTTCTGTCGCTGCTTCCTTCAAAACTGCCACAATTCTTCCTATACTAAATAAACCGGGCACCGACCCGTCCTCCCCGGCAAACTATCGCCCCATATCCCTTCTCCCTTATCTGGGAAAGGTAGCTGAGTCCCACGTCACCCAGGTGCTCAGCTCCTTTGTAGAGGACAATAATTATCTCGCACCCTGTCAGGCGGGCTTTCGCCCCCGCCACTCCACTGAGAAGGTGGTTATTTTGGTCATGGACCAACTCAGGGAGGGACTTGACATTAACACCCCCCAGGCCCTGGTCCTCCTAGATTTGTCCGCCGCATTTGACACGGTGGACCATTCCATCCTCTTGTCCCGTGTCAAGGCGGCGGGCATGGGGGGACAGGTACTGACCTGGATTAGTTCCTTCCTGGCTGATCGCACTCAGGCAGTCCACCTTGCTAAATTCTCCGCCCCGCCCCGCAGGGTGAATTGTGGCATTCCTCAGGGTTCTTCCCTCTCCCCCCTCTTATTCAACCTTTACATTTTCCCCCTTATTTCTGCACTGCAACAACTGGAGGTCACAGTCTACAACTATGCTGATGACCTCCAACTTATTTTTAATTTCTCTTCCCCCCCATCTGGTGCCGCTAGCTTCCAGTCTGTCATGCTGTTTATCCGGGATTGGATGAACGTAAACCATCTCAAACTCAACCCGGATAAAACAGAACTGATTTTGACTGGAGGCAGTGGCAACCCCTGGTCTCCTTCATTTGGGCCCCTTCCCTTGTCTCACCTCCCACCCCCTCTTTTTCAATTAAAACCCTTGGTATCACTCTCAATCAGCATTTGACACTCCATTCTCACATTAGTTCTGTTGTTTCTTCTTGTTTTTTTACCTTGCGCATTATTAGGACATTATCCCGGTTCTTTTCCCCCCCTGCACTTAAACTGTTAGTAATGGCCATGGTCTTATCTAAGATCGACTACGGGAACATTATTTACAATGGTGCTCCCGCATACCCTCGCCAGCGTCTCCAGCTGGTGCATAACCAGGCTGCTCGCCTGGTACACGGCCTATCTAAACATCATCACTCTTCACCCCTTCTTATTGTCCTTCACTGGTTCCCCATTAAACAACGTGCCCTTTTCAAACTTGGCTGTCTCACTTTTCAAGCTCGGGCGGGCACTGCCCCTGCTTTCATCAACTCTACCATCACTAATTACTGCCCCTCTAGAGAGTTACGCTCCTCTACTAAATCTTTATTAGTTATCCCCCACTTCAAGAAAAAAAGATCGGGTGGCCAGAAATTCTCGGTCCTTGCACCCACCTTCTGGAACTCTCTCCCACCCCAGGTCAGACTTTCCCCCTCCTATCTTGAGTTTCGCAAAGCCCTCAAGATTTTCCTGTTCCAACAAGCTTTCAGCCTATAGCCCCCTGTGTCCGCCTTAGCTCAAGAACCCTCTAGCGCCAAGAAACTGCACAGTGAACGTGCGCTTTATAAATTTTTTAAAATTCAAATTTGTATCCAAAGATTTGTTTATCTTCATTTGTTGTTTGTCCATGCTGTCTGTTTTTTTTCCTCTCTCCACAAAACTTTCCCCACAAACCCCATTCCCATCCAAGTTTCAAACCCTAACCCTCTTCCCCAGGGCTTTGTGGTTTTCATTGAGGTGTGATTAAATTACAACATTAATTCCACGCACTTGCTGGGGAGGATAAGGTGCAAGCAACCTCCTCAAATCAATTTTAAGACAGCTAGATGAATCCTAGGATATTGTAATTCTGGTTAAAAAAAGACAATGAGTATTTTAAAATAAATTCTGAATTTCATGCCCACCATCGATTGGATCCATCGTCAACATCATCCTCCTACATGTCAAGAAGACTTGTTATGCTGCTGTGTCACTGTTCTTGTTGTAGCCATAATCACCCATGCAATTCTTTTTTCCCCATACTTATCTTCAGCATTGCTTAGGCTACTGTCCCTTCTAATACTCCTCTCAGGCCACTCAATGTCTCATTTTTTTTAACTTTGTTTTTCATATGCTGCTACTGCTAGTGTGGTTACAACAAGGAGGGGTTGCTGGACTGTTCCTAGGCGTGACTAAGGGAAAAGTTAACTGGCGTGACCGAAGGTGTAAGTGTAACACCCAAGGGCATCCATTTTGTTGGATGGATTTGCCTCACACACCCCGAAGGATGTCATGCTTCATCATCGGCGGTTGCTCCTCGTCGGGGAGGCGGTGCAATCCCCGACGGGCTCACCTCAAAGAGGGGCTCTTTGGCGGAGATCTTTTTCCAACAGCCTTATGGTGAGGTGTGGGTGTGTGGGCAGGGAGGTATGTGATAGTGAAAAGGGATATTTAAAATGTAGCTAAGGGTACCGGAATCAACTTTATTCTGGGGGTCCCTAGCTGCAATTAAAACCAGGGGGCTAGCTCACTAGGAGTCAACGAGTAAAGTCAGGTGAACCTAGATGGGGCTAGTGGTGAAGACGGTCGACATGTTTCTCGCTGTGGGCAAAAGTTACCCGCGATTAATCAGGACCTATAACAAGGTGATCTACAACATGCTGGTGTCATGTGTGAGTTTGTGTGTGTTTACCTCTGTGGGAGTTGAATACAAGCAGCTGAAGCTGCCTTAAAAACAGCGGTGCAATGACTGTTACTTGAAGCACTAGTACACCTACAGCATGCCACACTATTCACAGGTCTTTCCCTTGGCGTGACCTACTCTGCGACTTGCAAATTGTTTATAATTATTGTTGTTTTATCTCCTTTCTATGTCTAGGCATAGGACAACTCCTTGGGTGTTACACTTACACCTTCGGTCACGCCAGTTAACTTTTCCCTTAGTCACGCCTAGGAACAGTCCAGCAACCCCTCCTTGTTGTATCCGCTGATACGGGCACACGCTGTGACTGGACCTTCCACTCCCCTGAGTGGTAAACGGTGTCCGTTGATCAATCGATCACTTCTCCTTCCTCCCTCTTTTTTGGAAAATACTGCTAGTGTGGTACCACTCCTACTAACACCACAACAACGGAATTTCGGTCCTGGATGGCGTAATCGCCATTTGCCATGCAGCCAGCGCTGTGCCTAGCTTTATTCTCAAACACGAATCACAGGTAAGATAATCATTTTGGGGAGGTAGAATAATGGGCTAGGACTCGGAGGAAAGACTGACAGTAGTACTAGTAAAGTACTAGTAGGCCAATTGAATTCACTAACTCTGTTAGTGGCACTTTTGAACATTTTTGGACGTTTAGATAATTCATGCTGTTAAGTTTGAGGAAACCAAACGGGCCGTAACCCCCGCCCACCACCCAACAAAATAACATCAATGCGTACACTATGTTGAAGTATGAAAAATAAATAATTATATATTTACCCTAACAAAAATAAACTAGTCCCATCCCTCCCTAACCCAAACAATTGTCCATTTCAAATAGTCCTCTGAAAAGTCCCAAATAATCCCCAACTCCCGATTCCCACCCCCCAAAAGTCTTTAAAAAAGGGCCAAGGGACACAGTCACTTCCGGTGGTGCGTGGACAGGCGGTCCCGCCGCTCCTTGCGGAGGTCCCGGAGATGTCGCTCAAGATTGTCCACCTTGCGCTCCAGGTAGTCCACTCTGAGGCGTAGGCGGCGCAGGCAGGCCATCTAGACTCTGTGGGGGCCAGCTGCTGGTATTGTTGCAGCGGAGCGGTGCCGGGAGGCTGTCCGAGCACGGCTGCTGGCTGGTGGACACGGTGGCACTGGAGGAGGTTGTTGATGCCCCCTCCTCCTGTTCCCGAGCCCACAGCCGGCGATATTCCACAAAAATGGCCTCCAGCTTCCGGGCCCTGGCCCGGACAGCGATCTCCTGTCTGGTGAGCTTTTTTGGAGCATCTATATGAAGAAAGAAAGAAAAATAATGTAACCAATACTCTTCAACAATAACACAAAATAATTCAACAGAAAGTTGTCTCACTGTAATACTAGCAATTTGCAAGCACAGTATAACATTTTGACATGTATCTTTCCACCGTCTTTGTAGGCCTGTAACAGTGGGAGTTTAAGGAATTCTACTACCAGGCAGCACTATGGGCTCAATACATAGTCAGAGAGTACACCAGTATTTTTCTTTTTTTCTCTAGTTTTGCAAAAGAAATTACTTGTACGTGAACTTGTGGTAGCCGGCATAATGCCAGCTCAGTCAGCTTGCACCCAAGAAAAAGAGACACAAGCCATGATGACGCAGACTTGCATGCATTACTTTAAGCAGTACATGCAGGTGGGGATAGGGAAGCTCTTATTTTTGTATAGGGGTGGCACTGGCCATACTCGGTTACATCAAGGGCCACTGCTCAATGTAATTTATATTTCGCACTGCCCCCCCTGGGCCTTCAGTACTACAAAAGGAAAATGAAGATTATTTATTTCTCATCATGTATCCAGCCGATCACATGATCTCTTTGGTTATATGATGGATGACTTTAGGTGCTTTGTTGTGATAGATTGAGTGAACAACAGCGATAGTTCACCCATGATTAACACAGCAGAAAGAAAATTACCAACATAGGGAGTGAGTGTGGTAACCATAATTGCCGGAGGAAGGGACTTGACTTGATATATTTATAAACTACACAATTACCATCACCCTGGTTACTGCTACTATCACAAACAACGACACACTCAGCAGCTTTCCCCCAGTACCTCAGAGCAATTCCAAGAGCTTCTAGTGAGAGTTAAATCCGGTGCCCCTTCAGACAGCTTCCCCCCATATTCTAAAATACTGCTTGCTGAAATTGCCTGCACCCTTCTGAACGACTCTCTAAGGTCGGGACAAGTGCCTCTAGCATTCAATGAAGCTACGGTAGTACCGCTTCTGAAGAAACCCTGGGCTGACCCAACATGCAAGGCAAACTACCACCCTATCTCTCTGCTCCCTTTTCTAGCAAAGGTGATGGAGGCCCACGTAGCCAGATGCTTGTCCAATTTTTTGGAGGAACCAAATTACCTCGAGCCCCATCAAGCAGGGTTTCGGCCCGCGCATTCGACGGAGGCGGTGGTACTTACGGTTCTGGATACTCTCCGGGACTGTGCGGACAACCGCTCCCCTCAGGCCCTGGTGCTTCTGGATCTCTCGGCCGTGTTTGACACGGTCAATCATACCATCCTGATCGACCGTGTCACCCAGGCCGGTATCCAGGGCACAGCGGTCAGCTGGGTAAAAATCCTTCCTGGAGAACAGATTTCAGGCAGTACGCCTTGGAGATCTGGTTGCCCCCAAACAGACCATCACCTGCGGTGTCCCTCAGGGCTCCTCCCTGTCCCTCCACTTGTTCAATCTCTACATCTTTCCCCTAATTCAGTCTCTTGGAGATAGACAAGTGACGGTTTTCAATTATGCAGATGATTTGCAACTGCTCTTCACGATAGGTAACTCCGAAATCTCTATCATCAGCTTTCAGGCTACCATGAGATACATCCAAGCTTGGATGGACCAAAATCATTTGAAACTGAACACGGGTAAGACTGAGCTGGTACTCACAGGGGACAGTGTCAAACACTGGGGCATGCACTACTCGCCGCCAGACATGGGGCCAGCTCCGATTCCCTCTACATCGGCAAAGACACTTGGAGTCACTTTAAATAGTGATCTCTCACTGAAAACACAAGTGGGCCAGGTGGTCTCCAAGTGCTTTTTCCAACTCAGGAAAATTAGGAAGGTTCGGCGCTTCCTTACATCAGAGGCCATTACCCAAGTGGTGATAGCTACGGTGCTGTCCCACCTGGATTATGCTAATTCTATTTACCTTGGCATACCTCTCTACCTGTGTAAAGCGACTTCCGATGGTTCAAAACTATGCAGCCAGACTGATTTCGAGTCAACCTGGATGGCAATCTGCCTCCCCGTTGCTCATGAAACTTCACTGGCTCCCCATGACCCAGCGTTGCACCTTTAAGTCAGGCTGCATGATTTTCAAATCCCTACACTGCAAAAGCCCCAAATTCATTGATAAGTTGATAATGCGGCACACCCCCTCCCGCAATTTGCGGTCAGCCCACCTTGCCCTTCTACATACTCCCTCTTTCAGCACACTGGTGGCTGTCGATTTGCGACACTGGGCCCTCGCCTGTGGAATTCCTTTCCCCTTGAGATCCGGACTTGCCGGGACTTCATGAAATTTAGAAGAGCACTAGCTCTATAAACAAGCATATCACTGACTCAAGCACACAATAAAATTCTTCTGGATGCGCTCCCTGTCTTTCCTACAGCGCCATGAAACCAATCGGTGTTAGTGCGCTCAATAAATTTCTTTTAACATAACATAACATAAACATACATACACAATATATGCTGTGCTTGCAAAGTAAATTACTGTACTGTTACTTTAGGCAAGCGAGAGTTTCTGAACAATCACAACTTGTAGTATTTGGATTTCCTCTGCTTTGCTACTCTGGCATGGACATGCTGTTCAAACAAAGTAACACTCTTCATGCACTGAGCGTCTGCTCTACATACACCTCTGCTATGTATGAGGAAGAAGATACCATCCAGGCTTCCAAAGTAAACGTCTATCATTCTTCATAATGTCCAACTGTAACAACTTTACCTTCTCTCAACAACCAAATAACACCCTTTTCATTTTATTTGTTAAACCACCGTCTTGACTTGCATTTGAGTTTCACCCAAATGATATATTGCAATGCACACCACACTCTAAAATGTCAATAAGAAAGGAGTATAATATTAACTTACCACCGTCCGCCGCTGCTGAGCCATCCCCCTCAGCTCCTCCTGGTGGCACCTGTGGCGCCGCCGCATCCGCCCCTGGAGTGGACCCCTCCGCGCTGCTGGCCCCGGCACTGGTGGTGGGAAGTGCTGCATCCAATGTTGTGATGCCTAGAAAATACAAGTCATATTTTTAGATGCCATACACCACCTCCTATTTCGTCTCGTAATGGAAGAGAAAATGTTAAAAAATAATTAATTATTGGGGCTGAAAAGAAGTCACGGTTTTGGGGAGGGTGTTAACTTTTATGCTTAACAATAACATGCAACTCTTTTTGGCACAACTGATGAATGCTTGCTCTTTAACATGCTACATTTTTATAATTACAGACAGAACCAACTACTCCTCATCACCACTAGGAGGACTTGAAGTTTCAACAAGGTGAGGGGTCCCGAGTCCCGCACAGTTACTTCTGACTGAGGTATGTGGAAAGTCGAGATGCACCTATCATCAACAATGTCCTATTTCTCTCGTCCATACTTCTGTATGTGCAGAATAGTCCCTGAAACCCTAGCGGTATGGTATGTGCTACTATCAAATCAAAAAGCCAACTACTAGCTTATTCTTGGGGGACACTGACATTTTGTTGTTGGAAAATGTCAAAGCACTAACAGACTGGAATAGACAGCAAGGGCAACCCGGAGGACTGCACTCAGTGCCTCTAGAGCTATTGCTGGATCAGAGTTTTGTTTAACACCGTTTGCCAACTGGGCAAGCTTAGCTACCTACACAGACCGACTCATAATAATAGTAAATAGAATTAGCACAGAGAGTGATGGTAGAGAGGCAGGATAAGAATGTAGAAACAGTCTACAAGAAGATCAAAGACTATTTTGTAAAAAATAGAATTAGGAAACAGTTTGGAATGAATAGGAACTGTAAAAATTAGGGAAGTATAATTATATTAACAACAGAACAACCTCCTGGGGGCCGGCAGAAGAGACTGCAGAGGACCGTTCCTGCCCACTCTGTTCCGCCGGAGTCCGGGTTATTGTTGTCTTCTTGCCCCTAGAAGGTGCTGATGATCATGAAATAAACACAAACATGGATGGTAATTTAAACATTAATTTACCTGCAATGTTATCGAATCTGCAGCATTCTTGATCTTCGGGAAAAACATATATTAGCAATATAACACAGAGCAGAAGAAAACAAAGTAGTTATTAAATAGCTACTCACCATGGCCAGGGATCTCCACGCCTAGCAGGTCGAGCAGGTCCCGCTCCCGGTCGAGGATGTCGGCCCACCGGTGCATCGCTTGGTCATAGGTGCGCCGGACCCCCGACTCCCGACCTATTGCTCGGCACACCTTATCCTACTGCTGGTGACGCTCCCGGAAGCCATACCCTTGACCCGGCCTGCCCCCTCCTGCCACGGTCTTAGGGAGGTGGCACAGAACAAAAAATATAAGAGCGCCCACCACCACCGCGGTGAAAATCTCCCTGGCCACTACATCCTGCCCCCCTCAATCGCCCGCTTGGGAGCCGGGTACGGGGTGCGGGACCCTTCCCCTTGCTCTTCCCGGCTTCCTTTGCCATGGTCCTGGACAGCTGAAAAAAAAAATAGGAAAGGATAGGGAAAAGTAAAGAAAAGAAAAGAGTTACAAAAAGTAGCTTTAAAGTGAGCAAAAGTAGAAAAAAACACAAAATATAGAGGTAGAAAAATAGAGAGATAGATAATAAGCAAAAAAGATTTTAAAAAAGGTTAAAGAAACAAAGGATTACAAAGATTAGGGAAGCATTCTAAAACCATGCCCAGAACCATAGCAATGAATGAAAAACAAGATGGCCACGCCCATAGAGGATCGCGTGGGTAAGTTTGCGCGATATTTCCCCCGCGAGCACGCAAAAATGCACGCAACAACGCAATCGTGCCCCGCGCACAATGCGAGCATGCAACTGAGCCCGGAAACCGAAATACGGCCGCGCCCATGTATGACCGCATGGGTAACTTCATGGTCAGTGCACTGCAAGAGGCCCGCGAACATGCAAAAAGCTCTGCGAACACGCAAAAAAAAATCCGCCTGGGCGAAATTTGTGCGAAAACGAATTCGCGGACCGCAAATTCGCAAATTTTGCCCATACTTATTCTGCACAAGTAGCCACATTTATTGCTTTAATAAAAGTGTGCAAAATTGGGAAAAATTAGAGAGTAACCATTTACACTGATAGCCGGTATGGTTACGGGGTTGTGCATGACTTTGACCAGCTATGGATGCAAAGGGAGTTCATGACTTCTTCAGGAACCCCTATTAAAAATTTGTAAAAGGATTACTTGAAGCAATTCAATTGCCTAAAGAATTGTCTGTGGTCAAGTGCGCTGCTCACCAATCTGGAAATGACAAAGTGACAGCTGGTAATCGTTATGCTGACCAAGTGGGCCAACACTGTGCCGAATATATAAAATGGCAGTAAACAAGAAAATTGAAGCATGTGGAAACAGCTGCCAACTTATGCTATTGAGAGGTGTGAATACATTGGAGGAAGTCAAAGATTTACAAAGTGAAGCAGGGCCCAAAGAAAAGGAAGACTGTCAGAATATAGAGTGTCAGATGAGACCTGAAGATGGTGTAATAGTCTCCCTAGATGGGAGACCAGTACTACCTGACTGTATGTTTGCACCAATGGCTAGAATGTACCATGGGGATACACACATGGGGACAGATGCCATGGTTAGGTTGTTTAGACGGGACTGGTTCAATGCGAAGTTCAGGAACATAGCAGAGAGTCTTTGCCAGAGATGCCTAACATGTCAGCGGTTGAACCCTGGTAAGAAAACTTTAGTGTGTCCTGGGAAAATTGGGAAAGCAGAAGGCCCATTTATCAGACTCCACATTGACTTCATTCAGTTACCTGCTTGACGAGGTTTAAAGTATGTCTTTGTCTAATTTCAAAATATGTGGAAGCATACCCTACCCGCAGGAATGACAGCTTAACTGTAGCTAAACTCTTTTTAAGAGAGTTTATTCCTCGGTTCGGTTTTCCAGTAACGATTGAGTCAGACCGAGGGAAACATTTCAATAATTAAATTATTAGTCTAATCTGTGAAGCATTCAAAATTGAGCAAAAGCTGCACTGTGCATACCTCCCAGAGGCTTCTGGAGTGGTAGAACAATTGAATGGCACAATTAAATCAAGATTGGGAAAGATGTGTGATTCTACCCAATTAGAATGGCCTGATGCTTTACCTCTTGTCCTGATTGGACTCATAAGCAGTCCAGACAAGAAAACAGGCTTGAGACCCCAAGAAATACTCATGAGAAGGGCAATGAGGCAAGTATGTGTGCCAGGACATCAGCTGTTACTATATCTGATGATTTAGGGTTGGAGTACTGCAAAGAGTTCGCTGACCAAGCGCGTTCTATCTCTCACCAGGTTGGGGAAGACGCTGAAGCCAGACATTCAACTCCAGCACATGATTTGAATCCTAGAGATTGGGTAGTGATAAAAAATCACACCCGGGAGTCTTGACTAGCATCAAGGTGGGGAAAGCCACATCAAGTGATATTGGTCACACCACAGCTGTAAAGTGCAAGGGAATCTCCAACTGGATCCACGCAAGCCGAACCAAAAGGGTAACAGAACCTGATGAAATTGAGGCTGAAGGTTGTGCAGCTGAAGGGTCTCAAGAAGTTGATCTTGAAGTAGTTGACGAAGAACAACTAAGCACCAGTCAGGATGAATGGATCCCAGTGGTTGACATTCCTGAAATAAGAGTAGGAACAAGAAGCCAAACATATTTAGATCGTTAGACTGATAGTGAGGACGAAATAGGTATAGAAGAACGTACTCAGATTACAGAAATCCAAGCTAATGGTAATCATGAGGAGGACCAGATAAGGAAGGAGCAATATACTCATACCAACGAAACCCCTACTAGAACACCTTTGTCTGAGGAGGGACAGATAGGTACTAGACAAAACGCACAGGCGGAAGACCATCACGAATCTGCAAGACCTGTGCAGGACCAGACAGGACTAGTAAAATGGGTTCAAGATGAAGAAAAACTTCAGGCCCAACAAAGTCATATCCTGAACCAGGTCAGATTAGTCTAGAAGAATCCATCCAGGCAGAACAGTCAACAGCAATGAGCCCTGGACAAGGTCAGTTAGAGATGATACCTGAAGTTGACGAACATCAAGTTGTGGCACAACTTAAAGAAAACAAAAGAACATTTGAAGAATCAGAAAGCACAGTGCCAGCTAAAAGACTCAGAAAAGGCAATAAATGGCTTGCTTTTGTTAAAAAACTGAAATATTGCCTAGTCACAATAGATGAAGAACAAGAACAGGTGGACGAAGTAACCAGTCTAACTGAACCGTCTACAAGCAATCAAAGAAGAAGTCCACGCCTGAAAAAGCTGAATAATAAATTCAAAGGCCTTGAATGGACTTGCGTCATACTTGAAGATTTAGAGAATCTGGAAATCAGTGATGAAAGTGATGAAGAATTGATTACTGATCAAGAAGAAGAAGATTGAAGAAGTGAGGCCAATTTGAGATAAAAGCACAGGTGTATTCTGTGTAAAATTCTCAAAGAGGGGCTAAGCCTCCTTAGTCAAAATGGCTGATGATTGAGTTACTAGAAAATCGAAAAGAAGTTGTATAAAGACATGCTGTAGTATATGTATATGTAGTGTGCTTATAGTACTTGTAGTATGGTTAGGACTGACAATAGCAATACCTTACTTGATGGCTGCTGAGCAGAATAAAACTAGTATACATGATAGCGCACCACAAACAAGATAGAGTGGACATAGAAGCACCAGATGAGATAGAATTACATCACTTTAGAAACAGAAATGAAACAGATATGAATGTATTCGCTAGTCTATTAGTACATTATGTAGAGACTATGCAAATTAGTGACTGTTATGTCTGTATCAAATTACCTACTGCAGTAGCTCAAGGTGTTAATTACCATCATTTACCCTTGACCTATGGTATTTCCTGTAGCATATTAACTAGCCTGTTTTATAAAACTGGGAAATTACAGTATTATTATTCTAACATAGATGTTATTTTCTCTGAAATTCCTATCCAGAGAAGAATGAATCATGTCCTTAGTAGTAAAGACTCCCAATTCATTGGTGAATATTTTCTAACAATGGAAACAATAGATGAAGCTGATGCACACAAAGAAGAAAATATATTTTTAAATTTAGTAGAGAAAAGGAGACAGGATTTCAATAGAAAGCCACTGAAACGAAACCCCAGATACCCAAATGGGTTGAAAGGGAGGACTTTAAGGCAACTGGCAAACCTCATGCTCCTATGTCTTTGGACTTTAAAAAGAAGGGGAGAATCTGTCTCCATAGAATTAAAACTGAATATAACAATGTATTCATCGGTTCCGTTGAATGTGAACACAATTTCCTCAAAATTGGGGGTTGGGTACTAAAAGGGGGAACTGATCCAATATTTCCTGGAACCTATTATATTTGTGGGAACAAAGCTTACTTTGCACTGCCTGATCATTGGTATGGAAGTTGCTATTTTTGAATAGTATTCCCAAAGGTATACCATGTAAAAAGATTCACTGGAAGCAATGACCATGAAAATGAACTAACACGATATAAAAGAGCTAGTTTTGCAGAAATTGTAGGTGATATATTCAGTGCATTGATACCTTCAGTGGGAGTAATTCTGAAAACTCAAAGAATCTGTAAAATGTCTACAGTGGTGGATCGCTTATCGACTGACACTGCTGGAGGATTTTTATTGATCAATACCAAATTGGTTGCGATCAGATCAATGGTTTTACAAAATCGACTTGCTCTTGATATACTATTAGCTAAAGAAGGCGGAGTCTGTAGAATGTTGAAAGTGCATCATTGTTGCACTTACATACCTGATAAAAGTGTTGAAATTGGAAGGTATGTAAGAAATATTACCCATTTGGAAGAAGAACTGAAACCACTGGAGGTTGATAGTGCATGGAAGAGACTGACTGATGGTCTCTCTTCTGTTCATAGTTGAATTTCTAATGTAGGTAGAAGTATTGTAGGTAAAGTACTGATGCCAATAATGGGGATATCACTAATAATTTTGATGATAATGATCTTGTGCAAATGCAGCAGAAATAGAAAAAGGTAACAGTAAATGAGAAAAAGAAGAAAAGAAAATTTGATGAAATTCAAATGAAAGAATTAAAAGCGGACATGTTTAAGAGAATTAAAGTTTACCAGAATTAAAGTGAAAAGAAAAGTCCCAAAGTAATTGAAGAAATTGAACTGGGAGAGTGTTGCAGTTGGCATCTGGTTCCTTAATTTGTGATGATATAAAAAATCATAAAAGTGGGATTGATGTAGCAAGGTTTCATACGTACAGAAATTTGCTTGTATTCAACCCTCTTGAAATAACATATAATATATTAATCAACATGTTTTGTCCATTAATAGTTGCATTGCACAACATATTTAGCAAGCTGGGGAAGCTTGTCTTTGTGCGTTTACTATCAGTAACCCAAGTGTCTTAATATGGCCACCGAAAACGCGGGAACTTCAGTGCACATGCGTCCGCCACCTCTACATGGTGTGATGTACCTCTGCTTGGTGGGAAAATCTTTGCTTCTGCGCATTAGTGCCAAGATGGCTCCTTCATGCTTACTCATACTTATGCTTATGCTGCTGCTTGTACTAAACTTGTTTGTTCTGCTTAACTATTTATGCAAAAGTTAAACTAAAGTAATGGGAAGAAGATACCATCCAGGCTTCCAAAGTAAACGTCTATCATTCTTCATAATGTCCAACTGTAACAACTTTACCTTCTCTCAACAACCAAATAACACCCTTTTCATTTTATTTGTTAAACCACCGTCTTGACTTGCATTTGAGTTTCACCCAAATGATATATTGCAATGCACACCACACTCTAAAATGTCAATAAGAAAGGAGTATAATATTAACTTACCACCGTCCGCCGCTGCTGAGCCATCCCCCTCAGCTCCTCCTGGTGGCACCTGTGGCGCCGCCGCATCCGCCCCTGGAGTGGACCCCTCCGCGCTGCTGGCCCCGGCACTGGTGGTGGGAAGTGCTGCATCCAATGTTGTGATGCCTAGAAAATACAAGTCATATTTTTAGATGCCATACACCACCTCCTATTTCGTCTCGTAATGGAAGAGAAAATGTTAAAAAATAATTAATTATTGGGGCTGAAAAGAAGTCACGGTTTTGGGGAGGGTGTTAACTTTTATGCTTAACAATAACATGCAACTCTTTTTGGCACAACTGATGAATGCTTGCTCTTTAACATGCTACATTTTTATAATTACAGACAGAACCAACTACTCCTCATCACCACTAGGAGGACTTGAAGTTTAAACAAGGTGAGGGGTCCCGAGTCCCGCACAGTTACTTCTGACTGAGGTATGTGGAAAGTCGAGATGCACCTATCATCAACAATGTCCTATTTCTCTCGTCCATACTTCTGTATGTGCAGAATAGTCCCTGAAACCCTAGCGGTATGGTATGTGCTACTATCAAATCAAAAAGCCAACTACTAGCTTATTCTTGGGGGACACTGACATTTTGTTGTTGGAAAATGTCAAAGCACTAACAGACTGGAATAGACAGCAAGGGCAACCCGGAGGACTGCACTCAGTGCCTCTAGAGCTATTGCTGGATCAGAGTTTTGTTTAACACCGTTTGCCGACTGGGCAAGCTTAGCTACCTACACAGACCGACTCATAATAATAGTAAATAGAATTAGCACAGAGAGTGATGGTAGAGAGGCAGGATAAGAATGTAGAAACAGTCTACAAGAAGATCAAAGACTATTTTGTAAAAAATAGAATTAGGAAACAGTTTGGAATGAATAGGAACTGTAAAAATTAGGGAAGTATAATTATATTAACAACAGAACAACCTCCTGGGGGCCGGCAGAAGAGACTGCAGAGGACCGTTCCTGCCCACTCTGTTCCGCCGGAGTCCGGGTTATTGTTGTCTTCTTGCCCCTGGAAGGTGCTGATGATCATGAAATAAACACAAACATGGATGGTAATTTAAACATTAATTTACCTGCAATGTTATCGAATCTGCAGCATTCTTGATCTTCGGGAAAAACATATATTAGCAATATAACACAGAGCAGAAGAAAACAAAGTAGTTATTAAATAGCTACTCACCATGGCCAGGGATCTCCACGCCTAGCAGGTCGAGCAGGTCCCGCTCCCGGTCGAGGATGTCGGCCCACCGGTGCATCGCTTGCTCATAGGTGCGCCGGACCCCCGACTCCCGACCTATTGCTCGGCACACCTTATCCTACTGCTGGTGACGCTCCCGGAAGCCATACCCTTGACCCGGCCTGCCCCCTCCTGCCACGGTCTTAGGGAGGTGGCACAGAACAAAAAATATAAGAGCGCCCACCACCACCGCGGTGAAAATCTCCCTGGCCACTACATCCTGCCCCCCTCAATCGCCCGCTTGGGAGCCGGGTACGGGGTGCGGGACCCTTCCCCTTGCTCTTCCCGGCTTCCTTTGCCATGGTCCTGGACAGCTGAAAAAAAAAATAGGAAAGAATAGGGAAAAGTAAAGAAAAGAAAAGAGTTACAAAAAGTAGCTTTAAAGTGAGCAAAAGTAGAAAAAAACACAAAATATAGAGGTAGAAAAATAGAGAGATAGATAATAAGCAAAAAAGATTTTAAAAAAGGTTAAAGAAACAAAGGATTACAAAGATTAGGGAAGCATTCTAAAACCATGCCCAGAACCATAGCAATGAATGAAAAACAAGATGGCCACGCCCATAGAGGATCGCGTGGGTAAGTTTGCGCGATATTTCCCCCGCGAGCACGCAAAAATGCACGCAACAACGCAATCGTGCCCCGCGCACAATGCGAGCATGCAACTGAGCCCGGAAACCGAAATACGGCCGCGCCCATGTATGACCGCATGGGTAACTTCATGGTCAGTGCACTGCAAGAGGCCCGCGAACATGCAAAAAGCTCTGCGAACACGCAAAAAAAAATCCGCCTGGGCGAAATTTGTGCGAAAGCGAATTCGCGGACCGCAAATTCGCAAATTTCGCCCATACTTATTCTGCACAAGTAGCCACATTTATTGCTTTAATAAAAGTGTGCAAAATTGGGAAAAATTAGAGAGTAACCATTTACACTGATAGCCGGTATGGTTACGGGGTTGTGCATGACTTTGACCAGCTATGGATGCAAAGGGAGTTCATGACTTCTTCAGGAACCCCTATTAAAAATTTGTAAAAGGATTACTTGAAGCAATTCAATTGCCTAAAGAATTGTCTGTGGTCAAGTGCGCTGCTCACCAATCTGGAAATGACAAAGTGACAGCTGGTAATCGTTATGCTGACCAAGTGGGCCAACACTGTGCCGAATATATAAAATGGCAGTAAACAAGAAAATTGAAGCATGTGGAAACAGCTGCCAACTTATGCTATTGAGAGGTGTGAATACATTGGAGGAAGTCAAAGATTTACAAAGTGAAGCAGAGCCCAAAGAAAAGGAAGACTGTCAGAATATAGAGTGTCAGATGAGACCTGAAGATGGTGTAATAGTCTCCCTAGATGGGAGACCAGTACTACCTGACTGTATGTTTGCACCAATGGCTAGAATGTACCATGGGGATACACACATGGGGACAGATGCCATGGTTAGGTTGTTTAGACGGGACTGGTTCAATGCGAAGTTCAGGAACATAGCAGAGAGTCTTTGCCAGAGATGCCTAACATGTCAGCGGTTGAACCCTGGTAAGAAAACTTTAGTGTGTCCTGGGAAAATTGGGAAAGCAGAAGGCCCATTTATCAGACTCCACATTGACTTCATTCAGTTACCTGCTTGACGAGGTTTAAAGTATGTCTTTGTCTAATTTCAAAATATGTGGAAGCATACCCTACCCGCAGGAATGACAGCTTAACTGTAGCTAAACTCTTTTTAAGAGAGTTTATTCCTCGGTTCGGTTTTCCAGTAACGATTGAGTCAGACCGAGGGAAACATTTCAATAATTAAATTATTAGTCTAATCTGTGAAGCATTCAAAATTGAGCAAAAGCTGCACTGTGCATACCTCCCAGAGGCTTCTGGAGTGGTAGAACAATTGAATGGCACAATTAAATCAAGATTGGGAAAGATGTGTGATTCTACCCAATTAGAATGGCCTGATGCTTTACCTCTTGTCCTGATTGGACTCATAAGCAGTCCAGACAAGAAAACAGGCTTGAGACCCCAAGAAATACTCATGAGAAGGGCAATGAGGCAAGTATGTGTGCCAGGACATCAGCTGTTACTATATCTGATGATTTAGGGTTGGAGTACTGCAAAGAGTTCGCTGACCAAGCGCGTTCTATCTCTCACCAGGTTGGGGAAGACGCTGAAGCCAGACATTCAACTCCAGCACATGATTTGAATCCTAGAGATTGGGTAGTGATAAAAAATCACACCCGGGAGTCTTGACTAGCATCAAGGTGGGGAAAGCCACATCAAGTGATATTGGTCACACCACAGCTGTAAAGTGCAAGGGAATCTCCAACTGGATCCACGCAAGCCGAACCAAAAGGGTAACAGAACCTGATGAAATTGAGGCTGAAGGTTGTGCAGCTGAAGGGTCTCAAGAAGTTGATCTTGAAGTAGTTGACGAAGAACAACTAAGCACCAGTCAGGATGAATGGATCCCAGTGGTTGACATTCCTGAAATAAGAGTAGGAACAAGAAGCCAAACATATTTAGATCGTTAGACTGATAGTGAGGACGAAATAGGTATAGAAGAACGTACTCAGATTACAGAAATCCAAGCTAATGGTAATCATGAGGAGGACCAGATAAGGAAGGAGCAATATACTCATACCAACGAAACCCCTACTAGAACACCTTTGTCTGAGGAGGGACAGATAGGTACTAGACAAAACGCACAGGCGGAAGACCATCACGAATCTGCAAGACCTGTGCAGGACCAGACAGGACTAGTAAAATGGGTTCAAGATGAAGAAAAACTTCAGGCCCAACAAAGTCATATCCTGAACCAGGTCAGATTAGTCTAGAAGAATCCATCCAGGCAGAACAGTCAACAGCAATGAGCCCTGGACAAGGTCAGTTAGAGATGATACCTGAAGTTGACGAACATCAAGTTGTGGCACAACTTAAAGAAAACAAAAGAACATTTGAAGAATCAGAAAGCACAGTGCCAGCTAAAAGACTCAGAAAAGGCAATAAATGGCTTGCTTTTGTTAAAAAACTGAAATATTGCCTAGTCACAATAGATGAAGAACAAGAACAGGTGGACGAAGTAACCAGTCTAACTGAACCGTCTACAAGCAATCAAAGAAGAAGTCCACGCCTGAAAAAGCTGAATAATAAATTCAAAGGCCTTGAATGGACTTGCGTCATACTTGAAGATTTAGAGAATCTGGAAATCAGTGATGAAAGTGATGAAGAATTGATTACTGATCAAGAAGAAGAAGATTGAAGAAGTGAGGCCAATTTGAGATAAAAGCACAGGTGTATTCTGTGTAAAATTCTCAAAGAGGGGCTAAGCCTCCTTAGTCAAAATGGCTGATGATTGAGTTACTAGAAAATCGAAAAGAAGTTGTATAAAGACATGCTGTAGTATATGTATATGTAGTGTGCTTATAGTACTTGTAGTATGGTTAGGACTGACAATAGCAATACATTACTTGATGGCTGCTGAGCAGAATAAAACTAGTATACATGATAGCGCACCACAAACAAGATAGAGTGGACATAGAAGCACCAGATGAGATAGAATTACATCACTTTAGAAACAGAAATGAAACAGATATGAATGTATTCGCTAGTCTATTAGTACATTATGTAGAGACTATGCAAATTAGTGACTGTTATGTCTGTATCAAATTACCTACTGCAGTAGCTCAAGGTGTTAATTACCATCATTTACCCTTGACCTATGGTATTTCCTGTAGCATATTAACTAGCCTGTTTTATAAAACTGGGAAATTACAGTATTATTATTCTAACATAGATGTTATTTTCTCTGAAATTCCTATCCATAGAAGAATGAATCATGTCCTTAGTAGTAAAGACTCCCAATTCATTGGTGAATATTTTCTAACAATGGAAACAATAGATGAAGCTGATGCACACAAAGAAGAAAATATATTTTTAAATTTAGTAGAGAAAAGGAGACAGGATTTCAATAGAAAGCCACTGAAACGAAACCCCAGATACCCAAATGGGTTGAAAGGGAGGACTTTAAGGCAACTGGCAAACCTCATGCTCCTATGTCTTTGGACTTTAAAAAGAAGGGGAGAATCTGTCTCCATAGAATTAAAACTGAATATAACAATGTATTCATCGGTTCCGTTGAATGTGAACACAATTTCCTCAAAATTGGGGGTTGGGTACTAAAAGGGGGAACTGATCCAATATTTCCTGGAACCTATTATATTTGTGGGAACAAAGCTTACTTTGCACTGCCTGATCATTGGTATGGAAGTTGCTATTTTTGAATAGTATTCCCAAAGGTATACCATGTAAAAAGATTCACTGGAAGCAATGACCATGAAAATGAACTAACACGATATAAAAGAGCTAGTTTTGCAGAAATTGTAGGTGATATATTCAGTGCATTGATACCTTCAGTGGGAGTAATTCTGAAAACTCAAAGAATCTGTAAAATGTCTACAGTGGTGGATCGCTTATCGACTGACACTGCTGGAGGATTTTTATTGATCAATACCAAATTGGTTGCGATCAGATCAATGGTTTTACAAAATCGACTTGCTCTTGATATACTATTAGCAAAAGAAGGCGGAGTCTGTAGAATGTTGAAAGTGCATCATTGTTGCACTTACATACCTGATAAAAGTGTTGAAATTGGAAGGTATGTAAGAAATATTACCCATTTGGAAGAAGAACTGAAACCACTGGAGGTTGATAGTGCATGGAAGAGACTGACTGATGGTCTCTCTTCTGTTCATAGTTGAATTTCTAATGTAGGTAGAAGTATTGTAGGTAAAGTACTGATGCCAATAATGGGGATATCACTAATAATTTTGATGATAATGATCTTGTGCAAATGCAGCAGAAATAGAAAAAGGTAACAGTAAATGAGAAAAAGAAGAAAAGAAAATTAGATGAAATTCAAATGAAAGAATTAAAAGCGGACATGTTTAAGAGAATTAAAGTTTACCAGAATTAAAGTGAAAAGAAAAGTCCCAAAGTAATTGAAGAAATTGAACTGGGAGAGTGTTGCAGTTGGCATCTGGTTCCTTAATTTGTGATGATATAAAAAATCATAAAAGTGGGATTGATGTAGCAAGGTTTCATACGTACAGAAATTTGCTTGTATTCAACCCTCTTGAAATAACATATAATATATTAATCAACATGTTTTGTCCATTAATAGTTGCATTGCACAACATATTTAGCAAGCTGGGGAAGCTTGTCTTTGTGCGTTTACTATCAGTAACCCAAGTGTCTTAATATGGCCACCGAAAACGCGGGAACTTCAGTGCACATGCGTCCGCCACCTCTACATGGTGTGATGTACCTCTGCTTGGTGGGAAAATCTTTGCTTCTGCGCATTAGTGCCAAGATGGCTCCTACATGCTTACTCATACTTATGCTTATGCTGCTGCTTGTACTAAACTTGTTTGTTCTGCTTAACTATTTATGCAAAAGTTAAACTAAAGTAATGGGGTTAGAGTAGATATAAGTGGTATACAGTGCATTACTTTATTTTTGTATTCTATTATGTTTCTCTTTGACTTTGTTAATAGCTTGTATTTGGGCCTGAAGGCTGACTTGAGACATCATTTTGAAATTATACCGTGCATTTGTCGGGAGAAGTGAGAGACTTCGAGCTGTGGCATTGAAACCGTGCCAAGGATTGTCTTACCCGCGATGCACCTGAGAACCTCACCCCATGATCTGGGGAAAGGAAGAAGACTTGCAAATTGTTACAACATTGTATGCTAAAATGAAATAATATTGATGGGCGGAATAAAATCGTGAGAAAATAAAATATGGGTCGGAACTTGATCAATTCAAGTCAATTGAAATTACTTCATCTTAGTATGGTGTGATGACCTCTCCTCGTTTTCTGACCAATTACTGAAGGGGAGCACATAGATTTGCAACATTTTAAGAGTGGTACATTGCCCTCGAAATGGTATAACTAAGGTAGGTTTAAATAGAGAAATTGTCCGACTTGTCTGAGTAGCTGACCTGTCACTGACCCAACGCATGCTATAGGAGATCGAGAATAGAGGTGCTGGCGGAGCACTCTGTCAGAAGAATCGAGGTGTTGTGGAAAATTATCGATTACCCAGTCGGGGTACTAATTGGCTTGCTGAGACAGAGGGGTGTGACGCTGATGTTGCACTTACCGAAGGTCACCTGTCCTGAACTGCACCTGTCTTGTCCCGTGGGCACCTGATTAGTCGGGGGCCTTGTCTTTGCCCCAGCCTGTGACCAGGATTGGTCATTGCACCATTCTAGGTAAATATAATCCATGTGGTATGTCCTTGTGCTATTTCCCTTTCTCACCCTTCCTAGGTAAAGATGTTTCAAGGTGTTGCTGTGATTTCTTACAAACTTTATGTCCTATTGATTTATTCTTGCTTGTAAATTTTATGGTCACGGTATTGTGGCCTTTTGACTCAGAAAATCTTGCATAGATAAAACGTTTAACACTTTCCCAGAGAAGTATTAGGGTGTCTGCATTTTTTCCATTTGAAACACTGGGTTGAACTAATGACGTGCCCAATAAAGGGATAACCCACCAGGCAGAGGGCAAAAGGACATTAATAGTGACAAAGCCAATAGCCCTTGCATTGTAGAGACCTATTGGCTGTGCCAAGGCTTTTTTAAGCTGCAGCTTTAATTATGTTTTAAGACCTGCCTTTCAAATTAGCACTGGCCTTGGCTGCAGAAATAACGATGTCACAGCCCAGCTGTAATATTACATTTGAGCAGGTATGTTCTATTTTTACTGTAGGTCAGCATAGACTCTACAAATCAACGGTTATAAGAAAGTGAGGGAGGGGTTCTTATACACCAATTACAGAGTTCCACATATGATATGGTAATATTCAGTAATTTGAACGTGTATCTCAGCACAGTATATTGAAACCTTTGTATGATTACTCTCTGATGTCGCCTTCTTGGGAAACATCCTTTACAACGCGGGCTATGCCAAGTGAGCTGTTTCCATTGAGGCGGAACACCGCTATCTTAAACCACACATATGCCTTAAACACATGTATGTGTGGTTGAGGCAGGCAGCGGTCTAGATGTGCAGATGGACAGGGAAAACAACAGGAAGATTCAGGAGTGGAAGATCCGGGACACGGCTGGGTAATTAGGGCTAAGACTGGGCTGGAGTGGTAGGTTTTAGGGATGGGGTTGGTTTTAAGGCTCAGGGCGGGGAGGTCTGGGTAGTTTTTGGGCAGGGATTTAGGGCTCATGGAAGGGAATCCGCGTGGCTTTAAGGGCTGGATTTTAAGACTCAGGGTGGGGGAAGGGGCAGTTTTCAGGGGTGGTGGTCAGTTTTAGGGCTCAGGGCGGGAGGGGCTGTGGTTGTGGTAGTTTGTTGGCAGGGGGCAGGGTTTTAGGCCTCAGGGTGGGAGAGGGGAAGGTACAGTTTTCAGGCCTGTGGGTCATTTTTAGGGCGAGGGGGCTGGGGTCATAGTAGTTTTTTGGGCAGGATCCTGTGTAAGGGCTAAGGGTGAAGAATCAGGGTAGTTTTAAGGGCTGGGGGGGGGGGGGGGATTGTGTAGTGTAGTTCCTATATTCCCAATAGGCTCTGCGCATTGGAATAACATAAACGGCAGTTTAGACGTAGGACTGAGGTCGACTAGGTCTCTACTGAATATGTTAGACTTACTTAGGTATGCCAGCTAGCTCAGAGGTCACTAGAAACGTTCTCGAATGAACAGGAAGGAGTTAACTTTCCTGATTAGACAAGAAGGGATTATTTTCTGACAACCGCATAAACATGACAACTTTACTCCCTCCAGAATAAGGAGTATATCTCCAGAGTTGTGTGAAAACAATAGATAGCTATTTCACTCAGTCAATCATGCATGCTTAGTTTCACCAGAGTGCAGAGAAATAGAGAGACAGGCGTTTTCAATAAAAGGTGTTATTTATTGAGCAGTCTTCTTTCTCATGCAAGAGAAGTGAATTGCCACAATTGCAATACTTATCATAAAGTAAAGTGCGTACAGTAAAAGGAGTATTATGAAATAATACTGTAAAATTATTTATATGGTTTCTGAGCCATATAATACTTAAAACGGATAAAATATATACAATTACATACAATGATAAAATTTGACTAAACGTACTCAACTGGTGCTTCTAAAATACGCCTACCCTGGTGTACCTAACCTAAGCCTAGTACGTGGGAAGGAGTAAGTGAGCTGCAGTTTAAGTTAAGTTAGTTTTGCCAAGAATCTGAATCAAAAATTCTCTAAGGATCTAATCAGCTCCGTACCTTGGTTTTAGAATGAAGGAGGTCTTATATCTCGTTCTCAGGGCTCAATCTCCCAGCAACCCGCAAGGGTGACTGGAAACACTGGAGCTGGATTTCTTGGCAGGAGAAAAGACAGCATCTCTCTCAGTGCGTCAATGGGAGGGTCAGCTTCCTTCGGCACTCGCATCAGCTGGGCTTCGGGTAAGTAGCTAGCGGCTCTGCTCCATACCACCGTGTGTTGCTTAAGGCAAATGCTGGTATATTAATACCTGGAAGGTGCCGTGTTTGACGTAAGGTTGGACATAAGACGTCACTAAGAACTGCCACAAAGAACTGGCAGTTCTTTCAGGACTCTCAGGAGTTCTAGGACAAATCAAAACAAAATCAGGGGGAATTCCCGGGCTGCTGGAGGTTTGGTTTGTTTAAAGAACGCGTTGTACTTTCTAGGAGTCTAGGGAAGTAGCCTTGCCGTATTTGGACTGCATTGGCTATGACTAAATATGGATATGATTCTTATGCCTTTATAAGGATATGATTTGTTATAACCACATAAGGGCATAAATCGGAAATATTCAATTAGGGTCCTAGATACGTTCACAACAATTGCAGGGACAGGGTATTGGGTAGTAGGGTGCAGGGCTGAAGGGCTGGGGTGTGCAATTTACCATGCATATCTCTTTAGCAATCATGCTTTTACATCGAAATTCGTTGTAAAGGCATGAGTGGAAAAGGCATGCATGGTAAAGACGCAGTCGTGGTTTAGGCTGTGTTGTTTAGGCATGCGTGGTTTAACCATGTGGAGTTGCATCATACAACACTCCTTCTCAGCCCAATTGCACCTGACTCACTCTCTGTTACTCAACAGCAAGTACCATACAGAAAGCAGTAAAAATGCCTCCTCATTTAGAATTTGAGCAGAACTAGGGTTGATTGAAAAAAAATCCCTGTGATCAAGATAACAGACATTTTTTCCTGCTTGGTGCTATCAAGAAACAATCTGTATTGTTGACAATGCAAACTATTATAAAATTGTTAAATGAGCTAAGATTAGTAAATGAGCCAGTTCTTCTACGCATCTCCCTGAAATATCAGAAAAGGTCTTGGCACCTTACTGCTGCCAGAGTTGGTGCATGTAATGCCGTAATGAATAAGTGTTTCTATCGGTCCAAATGCCATGATCTCTAAATGTGGCAGAAACAACCCCTGCTAAATGTATTATCATTTCAGCTCTTTCCGCTGGATTTGCTAGAAAAGTTTTGACTGGGTCATAGACAGCGATAACTTGTATTAGAGGAAAAGCCTTAAGGATCCAGTACATTAATGGGTATATTCACAAGAACTTGTGATAACTACTGCAAGAGTAGCGTAACGCAACTTTCAACATTGCAGCCCATCGCAGGAAAATAACCCTGTGTCAATGTGGAATTCACAACAATGCGGAAATACGCAATAACCATCAGATAACGTGTCAAAAATCAGCGCGAAAATCAACACATCGCTGCAAAAATGCAAAACGCAAACGCAAAAAAACATGCAATGAGGCCAATCGTGGAACAATAATCAGAGAAAACCAGTCACAGGCCTGCAAACCACACGTGTCTGGCGGGAAAATGTACTATAAAAGAAAAACAAGAGAAACATTTCAAACTGAGTAGCACCATGGATGCACCCGGACCGAGTCCAGAGGACAAGCCGAACCCCACAAGCCCCACGGTGGACCAGGATGGCACCCTGGTTTGGGGTAAGGGCAAGGACAAGAGGAAGAGGAAGACAGGTCCACAGGAAGACAGGACCATCGTCACGGAGGTCATAGGACACTACCAACTACTGTCTGCCACCTCCACTGCGGCACTGGATACCAAAACGGAAATATAGCAGCCCATTGTCCACAACGTCAATGCAGTCGGAGTGTTGGGGAGGTCAATGGAGGAGGTGAAGAGGCGCTGGCATGAAGTGTGCAGCCAAAACAAGGAGAAGCTCTCCGCCAACAGGAATGCAGAAAGGGCTACTGGAGGTGGGAGTCCTGCGACACAGGAGGTGACTTATGAGCAGGAGGAAATGGTGGCCACAGTCAGCAGTGTGGGGAGGTTGGCAGGATTTGGGGTCCTGGACACAGCACGATATGACCTGACCCAACAGCAACAGGGTGAGCAACAACCAGGGACAAGGTGGACGGGGAGAGATGGGCACAATGGCACACATGCACAATTGTGTGTAGCACACTGCACACCCACAATGACCCTGGATCATGTCACTGAGAGCTATGGCACACCCCAGCACACATAGAAATGCCAAGTAGGCCCCCGTCCACAATGTGCACAAAGGGGCCCCCTCCAGATCACCAATAACACAACTGAACCATGCACATGTGATGAATCCAGCAAAGCAGCAGCAACCCACACTGCCTATGCAAGTAACACTTCAGGTCCGATAGCACAGCAGCAGCCCAAAAACATGAGATGGGCCATGAATTGACATGGAGGTAGCCCAGTGCGGATAACACCCGTAAAGGAGTGGGTCACACTCCATGTCCACGTGCACACACAACACATGCCATACAATACATGCAGCAGACAAACAATGCACCAGGCCACAAAATCTGTCAAGAGCACATATGACCCAAGTCAAAAACAAAACAGGCCCGAAAAGCACACAATTCAAAGGGACTCCGCCTGAAAGGGAGAAGGCTACACAAAATCAGAGCAGCAGGGGCAACTCCACCACCATGCAGCACACACATAGCAATCACAGAACATCAGCAATGACGGCAATGAGGTACAAAGTGCAACACCAGCACCATAGGACATGACTCACAACAGGCCCCGTACGTGCGTAGTAACTCTCCACTCAGATCAGGCATTGCCTGACACTGTGTGATGACAATGGACGGGTACTATGACTAAGCCTGGGCAAATCACTACGCTACACTCACATAGTTTGCAAAGTTTGTTTTACTTTGCACTATGCAAATTGCACTTAGCGCAGTGCAAACACGAGTAGCGTAGTGCAGCGGTCATTTTTTGCTTGCTCGCGGTCCTCAACGGCAAGCAAAAAGACATCCTGGTAAGACTTTTTCCTCGTCCGCGATCATGAACATCAAGTTGCCGATCGCGAGTTTGGAAAAAAAACCTCCAGGCAAGCTTCTCAATGTGGGGAGGTCAGGATTCTCCTTGTGAGTGGTTGCGTATGCTTGCGACCACTTGCGATGAGAGACTACCAGTCTGCGTTGATAAAGCTGCTGCTCGAGTAAAAATCTACTCGAGCGGCAGTAAAATACAGCTTCCACTGTGCAAGATGCCATTTTCAATGATTGCACAGTGCGGACAAGCCTCCGGCACTGTGCAATCATTGCGAACAGCGCACTACGCAGTACGCGTAGTGCTACGGGTAGCCCGCATAGTGCAAAGTACACTCCTGTAGCTACACGTAGCTATGCGTAGCGCAACTTTGCGAACTACGCCCAGGGTTAACTACAACACATCCGTCATGTAGTCAAAAAACACACTGACGGCCATCAAATAGCCAGCTACACCAAAACAATGTACATTGGCATGCAGTCTGAACGTAAACATCTGCAAATCTCCAATATACATGTACAACTCTGTTAACCTGCATCTCCCCTATCACATTTCGGAGGGACAAACAACACCTCCTGCAGAGCAGACCAGACATATCTTCAGTGACGATGAAGTGGACTCCTAGTCATCTGCACCAACACCCTTCAACGGATCGTAGGTAGCCTCCGCACCCCACCCCCAGAAGCTGGGCAGGCCAGCAGCCCCGAGGTGACCCCACCACCTGCACAGACCACACAGCAGGAAACACACATCACCACGGCTGTCTCCCAGCAACCCCGACCAATTCATGGAGTTCCAACAACGTATGTGCCATTGCCAAGTGGCGATTGTTGACCATCTGCGGATGGGTTTCGAACATGTGGCAGCCAAACTCGATGCCATACGTGGGTATCTAAGTCCCATCAGGGACCACGTACAGTCCCTATTGGACACCCCCTGTATGGACCATGCTCCACCACAGACCTTGAATGACTCCACTGGGGCAATGAATCTAATACAAGAACTGTGTGGCCAGACAGGCACCAGCAATCAGAGCACAGAGCTGGCACAGATGCAGAGGTCAATGGAGACCATGGAGAAGATGCAGGCTGGAAGTCTGTCTGCCACGGCTGGACACCAGCGAGTAGTAACTGGGATCCTCAATGCCCTGTAGTACTTCAGCTTGCCATTGCTGCCACTGAGCCGGTCACAGATGAATGCAGTGGGAACATTGACACACACAATTCTGAGCCCTGATATGTCCGTGGCACACAGTGATGCTGCACCATCACCTTCACAGTCTGTTTTGTCAGTGGCACATAGTGATGCAGCCATCCCCCGCCACACGCCCCGGATACACCAGACAGGGAACTCGTATCAGGGGAGTAAGAAGGGGATGGGAATTAGTTAGTAAGGAAGGAGGCAGTAGCATCCATCCCCGCCATATGCCCGGTCCCTGCCTGGTTATGACCTATGCATCATGCCCTAGGAAACACCTCATACTGACACCCAGAACACTCTGCAACATGCACAAGGACTGGCATTTCATCACTGCTGGCTAATCACACAGCAATCCTGCTCAGGACTGCACTCTCCCACTTCCTAGTCACTTCTCAATCACCAAAGGACTGTGGGGCATATTATCAACAAATAGCAATATTTATCGCTAAGTAGGCTTAGCGGCAATTTTTTTATCGCCACTCATCACCGGATTTTATCGCTGAGATATCGTGCTATTAGCAACGTTTATCTCAAAAGCGATAAAATCCCCGGCGATAGCGGCAAAACCCGTGAATATCGCTGAGAATACAGCGATATTCACACATTGTCGGTAACATGGTCTAAGCCATTATATCCACCTCCCATTGGATATAATGGCTAAGAACTGGTCTGAACAGGCGTTAGTTTTTGGAGATTTTCGCGCTTAGCGTGAATATTTCCATCGCTACGCCTGTGTTGGTAATAGGCGATAGCGATGTTAGCGACTGCTTTCAGTCGATAACAGGTTGGGTATGCCCACTTTCATTAGCGATAAATATCGCTGACATGCAAAGCGGGCCCCAAACCGCTAGCTATCGCCTACAAGCTGTCGCTAACTGCTGTCAGCGACAGCTTGCTAATAGGGCGATAGAATGATCGCCGCTTAGCGGTCGAAAATGGCCGCTAAAGCAGCGATAATTTCCTATCGCCCCCTTGATAATATGCCCCTGGGCTTTCCATGTCATGTGGGCTTGGTTGGCCATTTACAGCACCAATCCCGTCACTCACCTGAATGTGAATAAAACATTCTAAATCACACAGATATGTCACTACTATGTACACTCACGTACAGAGAAGTATGGCTGGATGTTTAGACAATGATTGCACAGGAAGGTACACCATGGTAACTTACGTCTATGCGCTTGTGTATCCCTGAGACACATTGCAAACTATTTGACTGTAAAGGTGAGTACTATTTGTGTCCCCATTGCACATCAACAATACTCTCATGACCCCCAAACTAGGCACACATCCATGTGTTGAATAGGGCTGTGGGTAGGACTGATCAAATTGGTATCAGGACAGGATTGGTGGCCTATGTGGAGTGGCCTAGGTGGAGAAGTGTGGCTCAATGGTTAGAGCGGCAGACCTTGATGCAGAGCGCTGGCCAGGGACCAGGGTTCGATTCCCGCCTTGGCGGGATCGGGCTTAAATTCCTCTGACCGGATATTCTCGCCTCAGTGCCGAATCTAAGCATGGGCCTCACGCTGCAACTCTGGGCAATAGCTTGCTTAGTCTCCACAACGGCCCCCGATACACAAGGGATGCCTGGTTTCACCATGGGATGCCCAGGAGTGGACACCTCACAAGGAAAAGCCAGGAGGGGTTCCCTTGTGGTAGGAGTACAAGCTCCGGGATGCTTACGGGTTACTGTTCGCGCTATACAAATACAACACATTTACATTACATTTACATTTACATCTATGTCACATGTGACAACAGAACAGCACGGCGCATACCCACTTGCACACTTCTGTGAGGACGCATTCTGTTATGATGTATGACATTGCTCCACATGGTCAGAGGTTGCACACCATACTCACATTGTAGTCACAGATGTGCACATGTCTGCCAGCACCCATCCCAAAACCATGTCCGGCTCACAGAGGTTGTACTTGCAAAAGGGACACACCACCATTGCACATGCATCAGTCAGTCCCTCCCTTTGTAGGGACGATGCTCATTGTGGCACACGAGTGGACAATCAAATCAACACACCTCACAGTTAGACACCAGTGGGTTGCATGGACTTTATTGGCATGTGCGTGTCAGTATGGACGAGGCAACAGGCAGGGACATGCTGGTGATACTTGCACGCATCATGGGTATATGTTGAGGTTCATAGATTGTTGTTGCAACAATAGACGGAAATCAGAACAAATGGCAACACACCTTTCCCACCTTGCCTTGCTGGATGAGTCAGGTGTTGTTTGGCGTCTGCCTATTGCCCATGTGAGGGGGCATGACTCAATGCCCATGGGATCTGCATAGTGCTCTGCCAAAGGAGTGCGCCTATGATCTGCTTTGCTGACAGTGCTCTGGTGAATGGTGCCAACAGGTTCACATGTTGTGCCACAGTGCTGTGTGTGGACTGTACTCCAGTAGAGTGTCCGAATTGGTAACGTTGCCAAACAAATCTGTGTGGCTACGACCATGGGGCTGCCTCACCTTGCACATGCATTGTTTCACTCACATGCATCCAGAGTTCGGACGATGGCAGACGTGTCTTGGGATATGTGAGCCACCCTCATGATGCATCATGTTGTTGGGACCTGTGTTGTGGGTAGCAATCAGTTGTGGCTGCAGGAAAGTACTTACTCGTCCATGAATGCCCGTGCAGCTTCATATGCAATGTGTTCCAATAGTACGTCGTTGTCGTGTTCAAGGAACACCAGGGTGAGCCAATCCATTAACTGGTCTTGGCAGGTGTTCTCAGCCCACACTGTTTCACCAATCTGCAAGACAGCCAATTGGGTGCCGCCTCTATGTGGTCACTGCACACGAGGAATTGTGCAATCTCCCATGCACAACTGCCAATACATACGCAGTATGTCAAAGCATCCCATGCACGGCTGTCTTGTTTACACTCCTGTTCGTGATCCAACAGGGGGCGCAGACACAAGTCATAATCCAGTCCAGCTACCGTTGTGTTGCGTAGGCAGACTTCCATGGGACACTCAAATGTGTATGTTCGGCAATGGAACCAGGGCTGGACGCAGGTGACGTAGGCAATGCAGAAGCTGAGCCAATAACTGATCCGCAGCACTGCCAGTGGTACTGCGCCCAGTAAATGCAGCATGCGTGCACATTACTGTTCCACATGACGGGAGCTGTGCATGTGCCCGGTATGACCTGCCATTGCCTTTGTGCATCTCTTGGAACCGGCACTCTTCTGTACTGCTGCAGTTGTGTGGAGGAGATGCCACAGCTCTGAGAAATGTTTCGAATGTGTGTGCAAAGTTGGGCAGAATGGGTTGTTGTTTACGTAACAGTCAAGGCCATCCCATGCGGGGTACCTCAGACAGGGGCTTCTGTGTGTGGGGTGTGGAATAGTCGGATTGTCCCTTTGTGCAATGCGTTGTGTGGGAGTCATCTACATCTGCCATGGCATCTCTCTCAGGGTGTTCCAGGCGCGTTCAGGAACAAGGTCAGAGGTGCAGGTATCCTCTTGCCTTCTGCATTGGAACACTGGAGCTTTCATCCCTGAGGTTTTTCTGACTACTACTTGCTGTTTTTGGAATGTGATGTGGCTTTGTGGATGGAAATGAACACAGCCTTGGGCTCATATTGTACGGATGGAGATACACACACACATGTTGGCATGTGGTGCCAGGTGCCCTGCAAGGTCTTGCGCTGCTTCTGCAATCTCACTCCATCTCTCTCCCTCGCTCTATCCCTCTCTTTCCTTTGTAGGGTGCATGGCACACCTTCTTCTGTTGGATTTCGTTGTTGAGGCTATGTACTACAGATTGTCCAGTGTGGACCCCCTACGACTCATCAGGATGGTTGTTTTGTCTTTTGTTTGTATAGTGTTTTGTGTTGGTGATTAGTTTGTTGTATGACTGGTTCTCCATTTTCTGGCGACGCATTTATGTTGATTTTCCTGCTTGTGCAACCTCAGGCAACATATTTGTTTTGTGTTCCTTGGTGTCTTCAGGTGTGGCTGTGGGCTGTGCTCTCTTTTGTGGTGCAGGCTGCCATCCGACTTTACACCAGGTCTGGTCGTTGTGAATGTTGAGGTGTGGTGTTGTTGCGTCTTTTTGCACGAGAATGCCTACTCTGCATCTCATCAGTGATAGTTGCGGGGTCCTCTGTGGAGATTTTTTCTGCGGCTGCTTTCGCTGGAAAACTATTGCTGTGGGCTGTTAGCACCTGCTTGTGAATGGTGCGGTAAATTTATCACGACTTTGGCTGCGATAAAGTGCTGTTAATTCAGCAAATAGCTCCTTATGAATATGCCCACATTTACAGATTAATTTTATAGCAAACCTACAGCAAGCAGTATATATTGTACAAGCATCCATGGTTTTAGAATTGGTCATCTACCTCGTGGGACTGTGATAGACGAGATGAAAGGAAAGTGAGATTTCTCTCATAGAGATGAACAACCAACTTCTTAAAATGTATAATAAAGACGATGGAATTCTTGTCACAGTAAATAGATGTCCCAAGATCCACTCTGGTAAGAGGCAACAGAACCATGTTTTTGCAAAATATAGGTGCAGGACTCTGGCAAGCAGGGTCAATAAAGCTTTGGATTTCATGTGGCATTACATGAAAATATTTGTGGTCAACCCCCATCCATCCTTTCTGTATTTAAAGCTCTGGACGAAATATGGAAGTTCAAAAAGAAATCTACTGCAGGAGATGTTTGTCAGTCATCGTTCCCACACAATGCAATTCGCTCTTCAGATTGAGAAAGTTACTGAAAACTCATTTCTGGTTGTAATGTCAAATCCAAGGCCAAGTCTTTACAAAGTTCACATACCGAGCAAGAAGGAAGAATTCATGAAGTCCTTATATTGTATCGCTGTTGGACTGTCTATGCACCAAAGGTACTCACCACTGATCCAGATGGTGAGACTTGATCCTACAAAGACGTAGGCATCAGTTAATGTATTTATTGCCTGTCCATATGGAGTAAACCAGCATCAACATTGGATTCGATTAAATCTTGGGGAAGCTTGAAGCCTTTTATTTGCACAGTGCAGCCTACCAACTTGACTGGGTGAGAGCTTTCTGCTTAATTCAGAGACTCTGTCCCTCACCACCCCTTGTTGTAAATATTTTTGTCCACCCTAAGCGTGGAAGGGTATTCTCAGATGTGAGACCCTTGCTCATTGCACCATCAGGATTCAAGCAAACCGGGCCGAAGAAGGCTGCAATGCCAGAAACCGGTCCCCGGGAGCTTGTTTCCTTCCCAGTGTAAGAATTGGCTTTTGTAGTTTGGTTTGCCCTGTTCCCATCATGCACTGGGACAGGAACAGACTAATTTGCATACAGCCAGGTTCTGAAACTGGGATGGTGCAGTGAGCTAAAAAACGGTGTTGGATCTAGCCCTGATCTCTTGACTGGGTGAGAGCTTTCTGCTTAATTCAGAGACTCTGTCCCTCACCACCCCTTGTTGTAAATATTTTTGTCCACCCTAAGCGTGGAAGGGTATTCTCAGATGTGAGACCCTTGCTCATTGCACCATCAGGATTCAAGCAAACCGGGCCGAAGAAGGCTGCAATGCCAGAAACCGGTCCCCGGGAGCTTGTTTCCTTCCCAGTGTAAGAATTGGCTTTTGTAGTTTGGTTTGCCCTGTTCCCATCATGCACTGGGACAGGAACAGACTAATTTGCATACAGCCAGGTTCTGAAACTGGGATGGTGCAGTGAGCTAAAAAACGGTGTTGGATCTAGCCCTGATCTCTTGACTGGGTGAGAGCTTTCTGCTTAATTCAGAGACTCTGTCCCTCACCACCCCTTGTTGTAAATATTTTTGTCCACCCTAAGCGTGGAAGGGTATTCTCAGATGTGAGACCCTTGCTCATTGCACCATCAGGATTCAAGCAAACCGGGCCGAAGAAGGCTGCAATGCCAGAAACCGGTCCCCGGGAGCTTGTTTCCTTCCCAGTGTAAGAATTGGCTTTTGTAGTTTGGTTTGCCCTGTTCCCATCATGCACTGGGACAGGAACAGACTAATTTGCATACAGCCAGGTTCTGAAACTGGGATGGTGCAGTGAGCTAAAAAACGGTGTTGGATCTAGCCCTGATCTCTTGACTGGGTGAGAGCTTTCTGCTTAATTCAGAGACTCTGTCCCTCACCACCCCTTGTTGTAAATATACCAACACCCCTGCAGCAATAATCCAATCACAAAGGGCGCATGTGTCTGCTGGGATTGTGATACTGCCAGGCTTTGCTCACCACCCTTGAAAGCTTGGCAGACATGCTTTTCTTGCTAGTAAATAAGAAGATGTTCCCTGTGGATACTCCTAGCAGCAACTTATGCAAGGTGCTTGTTAAGTCTGTATATTAACAGAATGTTTTTTTTAATAACGTGTGTGGATTTATTAAACAAAAAGAAGTATTGCAATCTCATTGACTATAAGACTTCAAGTAACTGGGATGTAACCCTCTCTCATGAAAACTGTTCCTAACACATCAAGACCTGTGTTTATGCTCGCACAAAGTAAAATCCCATGTGGCAACCCAAACACCCTTGCACTATAGTACAAGGGTATGTGAATGATGTTGAGCATAGGCTTTGTACAAGAAGGGTAGCCTTAAAGTTCACAATATCATGCTTAGGCATAGTTTCTCAATTTAAGATAATTAAAAGGGTTGATAGTAGGATTGGGACTATACGCATCTTCATAAGACTTAGGGCCTTATTTAGATCTCGGCGATGGGATATCCTGTCCGATGAAATATAAATCTGATTGTATCCTATGGGATTTATATTTCAGTGCACAGGATATCTATACTACTATTATAAAGAGAGAACTTGCACCTTTGAGACAGGTAAACTCGAAAACTACACCACCAATTTGAACACCCAAGACATCTTAGAAAACCTCAGGGCAAGCAGAAGGACATAGGCTACATAAAAATAAAAAATAAACGTTGTTTAAAATATTTAGAAATAAAAATAAAGTAGTCCCTTGCAAATAGCGCCGGCCGCGACGTATGCATGAGGGGAGTAGCGTCATTCACGAGCAACAGGAAGAGTGAGGACATGAGCGCCGGGAGGAGCGTCTGTGTGACTGCGTGAGGGGAGGAGCGGAGTTCACCAGCAACAGGAAGAGGGGAGAACATGAGCGCCGGGAGGAGCTGCGAAGCGGCGAGAATCGGAGGAGCAGTGGCAGCGCGGGGAGGAGCAGCGGATGAGGTAGCTGACAAGCAGTCAAGCAGTGGAGAGGTAAACACTCCAGCGTAGGGAGGAGCGGCGGATGAGGTAAGTCGGGACCTGGGGGGGGTTACAAAGCCGGGGTGGGGGGCGGGAGGCGGGAGGCGGGCGGGAGGCTCAAGGCGCAAGGCGCGAGGCGGGAGGCGGTAGGCGCTATGCCCAATGTCGGGGGCGGGGGTTGGCGGGCGGGAGGCGCAAGGCACAAGGCTTAAGGCAGGAGGCGGGAGGCGGTATGGACAAAGTTGGGGCGGGAGGCGTGAGGGATGCGGACTGGGCAATGTCGGGGGGTGCACAGATGCTTAAAATGCTGCCCCCAGCCCCCTTCTGCCCCGGGCAAAGCCGGGGCGGGCTGCTAGTCTGTCATAATTGTGACGGAGTAACCCATCCACCAAGATCTAAATCAGGCCCTTATTCCAAGCCAATAAAATAAACATAAATGAAACAGAATTCAAAATTAAACTTGATAGGTTTATTCGGAATTAGAATCATTACACAAGGCAAAAAAGTATATTGTTAATCAATTATGAATTTGCTCAATCAAAATAGTCAAAGTCATAATCATCTGCAAAAGAACTAACATACAAACAGTCTCTGAATCAAGTTAATATCCAAAGCCAGATATAAAACAATTAAACAGACTCATAGAGAGTCTGCTCAGTTAGAAAGACAAAGAAACTCTGCCATACATCCCCAACACATCATCTTTTATAGGGTTTTAGATAGGAAAGCCAAACATATTTTGTTACTTCTAAACGTCTCACAAGGTTGAACTAGCAATGTTTCAAGGCATAGTGCAATGAACATTCTAATAAGTAAGATACATTTAATAAGATATATTTATAAACACCTACTTCTACTACATATTAATTAATGAGGTGTGAATATCTAAATTAACTTATCTCACTATCCCTGATATGGATAACTTAGTGATCAGACTGGAGTCTTTGACCTCACAATTTATATGCATCCTTACTTACTGACCTCCTGGCTAAATGCAGCAATTTCCATAGCAATTTTCTGAGCTAACTTCCCACCTTTTTATAGACCATGTAAAAAGTTCATTAGGTGGCTACTTTAATTAGTGGGTCAATGATGAGAAGGGAGGGCAGAAATGTATAGCCCTAAAAGACCACCTCTTTAGTCTAAATCTTGAACAACACGTGTTTGCACCTACTCACATTAAAGGTCACACTTTAGATCAAGTTAGAACCACCAACCTACCCATGGTATCCTCATGTGTTTGGCCCGACCAATATCTCATTAAATTCTCATTTGCCGGGCTATCCACCACAAATATCGTTAACTCATCCTGGAATACTTCCCAGGAATTGCTCGCGGATTGACATGAATTCCTTTTGTAACTACTTAGCAGACTCTATACCTGATTTAAACCATAACATAAATGTTCTGATGAGTAGCAAGCTGACTGGCTTACGACTGGCTAATGACAGCTAGTAATGTCCATGCTCCTCCACATAAATTCTAATTGGACAGATGGCACAATGCATCTAGATGGTTCACTGATGTTCTAAAACTAGTTGAGCTCAAACTGCGACATTGCAAAGGCAAGTCGTTGAACGACTATTCTTCCAATAAAAAGGAGGTCTATCAAAACCATCTCAGAGATTATAAATCCGTATTGTGCAAACTGAATTCTGTTTCTTTACAAATAAAATTCTTCTCTCCATGAACAAATCTATTGACGACAAGGCAAAACACCATTGGGATACAAGGCCATTTCCCATGTGGGAACTGCAGTAGCTGCCACCTGACACAGAAAAGCAGTATCCTGACATTCAGGAACGGCACCACCTGGGAACAACGGTACTTCACCAATTGCAACACAAAAAATGTAGTCTACATGATTACTTGCCCTTGTGGTTTGGAATACGTGGGCATGACCACCAGAGCTGTCAAGATAAGAATAAATGAACACAAAAGCAATGTTCGTTGTAAAAAGACCACGACCAAAATGGCAACACACTACCTTGAGAAACAACACTGTGTGAATGATCTGAGATGGACAATAATTGAACACTTGCCGTCAGAAACATGTTTATTCTAAAAAGAACAAAGATGGGTGTTCCGCCTTGGGACCCACATCCAGGAACTCAATGATGACGTCCCCTGGGGCCAGCTGTCCCACTAACATAGACACCCAATGCTCTCATACCTGTAAACTACTAAGAACCCAAAATGAATTCATGCACCTTTCTCCACTCCAGACCAACAGGTAAAGGCGAATTATTTTTTCCACTATTTGCCACACTATTGCTCGTTGTATATTATCATCAAAAACCCCCTAAGTAATACCGACAAAAACGAACAACACGGTGCTCGATACATCCTAGACAACGCATGCGCAGCATTATAGACACTACGCATGCGTGGTACCACGGACTCAACCGAGCATGTGCGCAGCTAAAACGCATGCCGGCAGAGCACACCGCACCACGGGATCAAAACAGAATACCGGATCTACCTTATATGGGGTTACAATCAATTAAACACCTACTGCAAATAAGGCGGATTACCTTTATTTGGGCATTTCACCATATCGTTAGACATCCTTAACGATCACACTAATGAGGATGACAGGGTATAAATACCACACGATAGACTCCCACAATCATTCCAGCGGAGCAGCGTGTGGGGTAGTACGGAGGACAACTCGTCCCGAGTTTGTGAGTATAGAGTGACCAAAGAGATGCATTACTTCTGAGAAAGTAAGTAAAAACTGTGTTTTAAAACCAAATCTATTTATCCATCTAGATTGCACAAAATAGCAATCAACCCCCTGACGTTCTAGAGTGCTCATGAAGCAAGCAAGCTATTTCCAATGAGTATGGCCAATACTTCTTCTTTTACAAACAATATGTGTGTTTTCTATGTTGTATGTCTAGTCTGTTATCTTCTTCCACAGGGCCAAATTCGACAAATGGTCTGTTCCAGGTGACTGCACCTGTTTGAGCCACCCTATAATTAGGGTAACCATCTCCTTTTTCTTTTTCCTTTTTTCAGGTCATGCAAATGCATGTATCCTGAGCCAAAAAACTGCTGTAGGCACACTATAGCCTATACATTTTGAAATATACTTAAAAATAATTTTCACTTTTTGTTATTAACAAATAAAATAAATTAGAGAAACGTGAGTAAGGTGGGGAAGTTGTGCCCCCGTCCTGAAGAAGGAGCACATGCTCCGAAACATGTCGACGCACACCTGAGGCACTGTCCATAAACACGACAGACAACCTCGCACTTCACTTCTTTTAGTAGTACCAGCCCGGGGTTGTGAATACATTTTTTTCCAATACACCCACGAGCCAGGTACTTTTTAACTCTTCACTAAATCCCACCACTCACTCAAAATATCCCTTTCACCTACACCACACGCACCACACATAGTCATTACTATCAGTGCTCCCGCGTAGTCGTAGGTCGCAGCACGCCGCATCCCGTTAGAGGGGTGCGAAGACCCCTATGATGAAGCATGACACCAAGGGGCCTTTTGGTGTGTGAGGGGTATTTTAAAAAACACTGAGTGTTCCCACACCCTGTTGGGCAACACCCCTCAAAGTCACTATCAGTTGGATTCCCCTTGTTTATGCGGTCCAGTGGTAGAGCCTTGCACTTCTGCTGGCCTGCTGTTGTCTGTCTCTGTGTTTGTGCCCATTTTTCTGTCTTTCATCTGTCTTTGTTAGTGTCTTGTTAGTGTGCTTCTGTCTTCGTGTTGTTTTTTGGCCTGTTTGTGTCCTCCGCGCCGGTTTCTTTTCCCGCCGCTGCTGCCCCCACGGCCCTTCCCCCTGCCGGTTCCCACCTCCCAACTGCGCTTCCCTACCCCTTCCCTATTTAATGATGGCTGCTGCTTGGGTGTCTGAGCAAGATCTCTAACCTACTCGTCAGGGACCCTGCTCTCTCCCCCAGCAGTTCCGGTATTGTGCCGCTGCACTGTGAAGGTAGGTGTTCGAAGTCCTCCTCGACCCGCAGGCTCCTGCCTGCGCCTCATCCCTGATGTGAGAGCCCTGCACTTCTGCTGGTCCGCTGTTGTCTGTGTTTGTGTCCATTTTTTAGGTCGAGCAGACCTACCCTCAATGCGTGAGCATTGAAGGTGTCTGCTTCAGACCTATTGTGGCCCGTTAGTGAGAATGCTGGGAATGAGGACACCTATCTGTTACGAGCTCGCAGTTTTCACCGCGGGAGCGCGCGTCTGACCCGCGCTTGCGCAGATCAACTCACAGCCCCTGCTCGCACACAGCCAGCCCCCACCCCTCTGCATGCACGCATGCGCGCACACACACACACACACACACACAGGCGCGCGCATGCACACGCAGGCATACGACACACATACAGGCTCAATCACACACAGTCACGCATGCGCACACACAGTCACGCACGCGCGCACACACACACTCCCCCCCTCCCCTCCCAGGCATACACACAGGCACGCACGCACTTCACTTCAGCCCTGGGCCCCACTCACCGACTGCGCTCTTCCGGCGGGCTCCTCACGGCGCGGCGCGGCTCGTCTCCTCTTCTCAATCGGGCTCGCGGACCTCGGGAGGCGGGACTTCCGGTCGGCCGTGACCTGATTCGCCGGCCGGCCAAGAGCTTCCGGGTCGCCGCGGGCAGCGCGGCGGCACTCCGTAATATGAACTTGTTACTTCATAAGGTAATACATAGGGTGTTCTCCAAAGAGACTTACTTTTTTCATCCGCTTTATCTGATCTAGTTGATTTACTTGGCTGCATCTTTGAGGCTTGAGATTCACCGTGCCAGGTAGTGTGCTTTTTTTCATTTTCAAATGGACGTAGGAGAAAGGTTTCTCTTTTGTTTAATAATAAAGCTTGTGGCCGGTGTGGTGAGAAGTACATCTTTGAGGACGACACTTGCACACACTTTGAAGTGGACGATTATCCAGCAACCTGTACTGGAATCGAATCTGCATATGTATGCCTACTGACGCCAGAAGGATTCTGGAAGACGAAAAATGGAGCCGACCTCCCATTCATGACCAGAGTCCTTCAAGCAAAGTAAGAACTAGTCGAAATGAAGTGATATGATCTGGTGGTACAACTGTAAAGTGTTTCAGATCCTCCTGGACATCTGTAGTTCCTTTAGTGCATGTCCTAGTGCTCTCTGGTGTCAGTGTCCCCGAGTGTACTGGTGCCGCTGCTACTGAGATCTCAGGGTTTTAATTCACAATCCTATCACAAGTGTGAATGAACGTAAGATTCAGGTACTTAGCTGTTGCCTTTCGCCTCCTATCAGCACTGGTTTGAGGAACACTACCGAGTCAGCACCCCAGATGAAAGGAAGCGGTTGTGTGGTGGCGCAGTGATTCCTCGTAGTGCAACGTCTTGTAGCGGATGTGGGTGCGTGCACAGGACCTCAGGTAGATTATGGGAGGTTTTAAGCAGCGTTGTCTTCAGGTGCTAGAGGACAGTAAGTTTAAGGGCATTTGTTTCTTATTTAAAAATACTATTAAGCAGAATCCTATTTAAAAAAGGCAAGGAACCATATTTTACTTTGAAAACATCGAGCAGTATAATCATTTACCTTGTGGCGCTGATCCAATCCTGTTATTATCCCTTCAGTTTTTAGTTCCATTGTATGTCCTCCGCTGGCGCCAGTTCAGCAACACACTTGCACTATCATATCATAAACTATTTTAAAGTTGAAACAGCCCACATGTAAAACAAATGTTGTGTGGTTTGGCTCAGCCTCCACGACTCTAAGGATACTGTGTACTTTTGGTTGCATTTGAAATATTTCCATTTCCTCGATTTATTGCTGAGAATAAAACATATAAGCTTGTATTATATGTTGAGAGGATATGTTTACTTGTGCAGCTTGATTCAGCAGATGGACTGTTGGAACACTGCTTGTTAGATTTACGTCCTCCTCCTTCTCCATTTCATTCCCCTTAAGAACCGTACAATCGGGTGTTCTTGTTTATTTTCGCTTCCAATCTTTTGGTGTCAAGTGAGGCGTGATTCTACATTGAAGTAGGATATTTCACCATGTTAGTTGCCTTTCTTCTGTTTCAGGTCCTTTACCTTATGTGATCTCTCCATGCTGTCACTGATTTCTACCTGTCAGGGGCCTGTATTTTAGGGTTTTGTGAATGTACTGCAGTGTTGTGACAATGGAATGTCTCAGTTGCATCCATCTAGATATGTCAGCTGCTTTGGGTTTTCTGAGTTAGCCGAGAGTGCTGAGGCATCCCTGAGGATAACAGTGGAGCACAGAACGGCAGACGTCCACACAGGTTACAATAATTGAGACTGAATTTATGCTACAAGGGACTTGATAGTAGAACTGTGCTCCTTCAGTGTGCATCGGGTTGGTGTAAATCTGTTGAGTAGTTCTAGAGAAGTAAGCATTTAGAAAAGTTGGCTGAGGGGTGAACACTTACATCATTGCCATTTAAAAGCACAATTCACAAAATTGCGAATCCTGTCAATCAGATTTTATTTTTTCAACAAGTATGTGACTCTCACACTGTGGAAAAAAAATGACACAGCCATGTGGAGCACCTGATAGGTGCCTGACCCCAGAGGAGTGCCTTGTGGCTACCGAGAGGTCAGAATTGTGGGCTAACATTTTTTTGTTTGTTTTCTGGAATACAATTGCAATTTTAAGGAAAATCGCAATCTCGCAGCTGCCATTTTATGAGCTGCACAAAAGATAGCATTGTGAGCAAAATATCAAAATTTTCAACAAAGTTATGAATTTTCACTAAATAGAAAAAGTAGTAGGGATAATAGTTTTCCCTTTAAAAGGGGGAGAGGGTAATCCCACTGTATGCAGCAAATAAATGACTAGCTGGATGGGCTCCATTCATGAGTAGCTAGCAACAGGTTGGCTACCCAATCTCTGCGAACAAACGCACTACGGAAAGCAGCCCGTGTGACGCAGGATTTGGTGCCCGCAGTAAGAATACTGTAAGCAGTGGGGTTTGGCCACTGACAATGTGCTAGGCCTGGCCAAAGGCAAGGTCTACCGGCTACTGTACAGGTCTTAGTATTAATTATAAAAAAAATTAAGCCATTGTTATTTGTAATATCAATACATCTAAGTCACGTAAATACAACACACATTGCATTACAAATGCTATAGGTGTCACATTTGCGAAAGTTATAATTATTGGCAATGTAAATGACAAAGCTATTAATTTCGCTATTTTCAAAACCAACACATACATAAAAAAAATGTCATTTACAATACCAATAGCTCAAACTTTCCCAATGCGAGACCTATTGCATTGCAAATGCTTGTTTGTCTTACATCTGTCTTTGTTAGTGTATTGTTATTGTGCTTTTGTGTCTTGTTATTGTGCCTTTGTATTAGTATTTTCTCTCTTCCTATGGTATTTTTGGCCTGTTTGTGTCCTACATGCCCATTTCCTTTCCCGCTGCTGCTGACCCTGTGGCCTCTCCCCCCCTGCCGGTTCCCGCTCTCGCCTCCCAGCTAAGGGGTAGCAGAGCAGGCATAGTGCCTTCAAGCGGAGTTCCTTGGAGTTTGAAAACAACTCAGTGGAACTCCACTCTGCTCCCTCCCCCCTCCTAAAGTAATTATAATGTTTAAAAAAAGGCACTTACCTGCCTTGGTTGCCTTCTCCTCACCATGGCCACATTCCTTCCTCATTCTAGCCGTCCTTGCATGCAAGATGTACAACGTAGGAGTTATCAAAGAAGAAGGACGGCGAGGACGAGTAAGGAGAGTGGCCATGGCGAGGAGGAGGCAGCAATGGCAGGTAAATGCCATGGCAAATGCCATTTTTTTACATTATAAATAATTTGGGAGGGTCGAGGTGTCGGCTAATTCCACTCCACTACTGAGTCTGAGTTTTGCCTAAACTCCACATTCGCAACAGAATGCAGAGCAGGCAATACTCTGTATACTCCACTGGCGCAGCAGAGTTACCCATTTGGGTTTAGTCCCAGCTGCACTTCCCTCCCCCTTAAGCATGTAACGGCATCTGCTGTGTGGCTGTGCAGGAAAGCCAGTCTGCGCCTGTCCACAACCTGACCGCGACAAATGCCAGCGACCCTTGCTCTCCGACCACCCACCGCTACAACTGAGCTGCTCTCCTCTCACTCCACCCCGGAAGGAACAACCACTGCCAGTCTATGCCGAATGCCACCCATGGGCAGTTCTCCTACCAACGCTACCGACAATCCTTCACCATCCTAAGCACCCCCTTGCCCGCAGCACCCACGCCTATCACCAGCACCACCGAAGCCCTGGGGTGCATCCTCATCAACATGCGCTAACTGCATAGACATGCCATGGAGATCAGGGACCTCCTCGGCCGCCTCTCACCAGATGTCATCTTGCTCTTGGAAACGTGGACCTGTCCACCCACAACATTGCCACTGCTATCCCCAACGGATGCAAGATCTAGAGGATGGACCTCCCAACCGCCCAGGAGGAGGACACGCCATCGGACAGAAGAGCTCCCTGCGTCTCACCACCTCCAGCACGTGCGACCCCGTCCACCGCTGAACACCTCCATTCCCAGATCCAGACCTGCCCCCGAATGACCTTACGAGGCACCTTCACCTACAGACCTCCCAGACCTTGACCCACATTTACCACTACCATCACCAACCTCTTTGCACCCCACACCATCACCTCCATGGACTACAGACTCATCGGAGATCTCAACTTTCACCTCGACAACCTCAGAGACCCCAACTCTGTCACCCTCCTGGACAACCTTGCCAACCTACCCCCAAGGCAGAACACACTCTTGACCTCATCTTCGCAGGAGGTAACAACGTTGATTTCAGCCACAGAACACAACCCACCTGGACGGACCACCACTGCATACATTTCAATGTCAACAAACCCACCACACCCAAACCTGCACCCTGCCCTCTGTGAAGGCAAAGGTCATAGAGGAACACCTCAACTCCACCATCAACCGCGAAGCCCCCCTCGCCTTGACCAACGCCAACTCCGCAGACAAAGTACCTCACAGATGGATCACCAACTGTGCAGACAATCTCACCTCCCTCCACAACCCCAAAAGACAGCACCCATGAAGGATTTCTGGTTCACCTCCGAACTCCAAGAATCCAGATGCACCTACATATGGCTCGAAAAACGATGGAGGAGCAGCAAAACCACTGAAGACCAGACCACCTAAACATTATCACCACCTACACTATATACATATTGCTAGGGCCCCCCCATGCACTACACCCAATGGCATTAGGAATAAAGATCTCCGCCAAGAAGGCCCCATCACGGGTGCCTGATCAGGTATTGCAGCGCCAACCCGATAAGGAGCAGACCCGATGATGAAGCAAGACAACTAGCTTGCTGGGTGTGTGACGGTCTTTTTCCGAAAGGAGAAAACACTTCTCCTGCCCTCCTTATTATTCACACACTGGTGTAACCCTTCGAGCTCTTACCATTACCTGCACCATACATTAGGAACTGCATAATACTTCTGTTTTTATTGTCTTTTGAGTCTCTCTTCCTTGTCTGTATTTTTATATATTGTATATATTCTTTTTATGTGTTAATACTTTAAAATGGTTTTTAACTGACATGATTGAAATAAATTTACACATTGTGATAATAGAAATTTCAGGTTTTTTATAACTGAAAAGTGTTTGTATTGATAACCATTGCATACTTGTTGCTTGGTACTATGAGTCACTATAGAGTGGAGTGTGAATGAAGGTCTGATATTTCGAGATTGTATGAACCTAAGGGATAATTTTCTTTGATTCATCCTCATAATTAACACAGCCAAAAGAATAGCTGACGCTCTGCTGGTCAGGATCCAGACAGCAGAAGGTGTGATCAAGGTCATTGTACAAACGACAGCATATAAAACCAAGTTAGCAGAGATCAACCCAGAAATTGCAGACAATAGGGAGTATCTAATGAAACAAAAGATCTCAAAACTCCAGAAAGACATACAGAAATTCTCCACCGAAAAAGCCTACCCATACTGGAAAGATGACTACACAGCATCTGCCACTAGGTATTCCTCGGATGAAAGCGCGGGCTCTCCAGAAGGGGCTCGTCATCTAACAGTGACTCCAGTACAGGCAGCTGGAACACTAGAAAAACGAGACCGTACTAACCTATGGGCCCGATTCACAGAACTAACTCAAGACAAAATCCTAAACTTACCAAAACTCCTAACTTTAAGACTTTCGGTATTCACAGAAGGCATTTAGGAGTCCTAAACGTTCGACTCCTAACTTCTGTGAATACCAAAATGAGTAAGTGCCTTCTGTGAATACCAAAATGGTAGTAAGTTTAGGATTTTGTCTTAAGTTAGTTCTGTGAATCGGGCCCTATGTACTCACCTTACAACATACCCCGGTATCAGTTACCTCAGTTCTGGCAATACCCAATGTACCAACAAGGCCCTCAACCCTTCTTTCAACATGGGACTGAATAACCTTTTTTAGACAGAGGTTGGGGCAGAGTAAGAGGGCGCAGAAGAGGGCAAAAAAAAGTACAAAGCCATAAACATCCTGCACAATCGGTAAAAACCAGGAGCCAGATGAGGGGGAAGAGAGATTAAATATTAACCTCTCCCCCAGATTCCTCACACCCGTGGAGGAGTGGGTCCTCCAAAAAAGTTTGGGTTATGTTCCTACACCTAGGACTCATAAATTTGGTGACATTTGCGAGGTCCAGAGCTTCTGTCGTAAGATTAGATTACAAGTATTCTTTCAGGACCGTCCGCCACCATCAATGGACGACTGGTTTACATAGACCATCTACTTTCACACCGAACAGCAGCATGATCCCCAATGAAGTGCTGACGTTCGAACAGGCAGTACTTAAGGATTTGAACAGTACGACTACTCCTGCTTCCTATCTCAATTTATCAGCTAGCAAAACCGCTGCTATCAGGAACTTGGCAAACGATGTGGACATCACCATCAAACAAGCTGATAAGGGCAAGCGACTGTAATCCTGTCCTCCATGGACTACAATATTGAAAGTCACAGGCAGTTGAGTGATAGGAGATATTACACTCCCATCAAGGAGGATCCCACTCTCAGATTGAGTAAGACCATATCTTCTGTGGTTTTTTCTGCAGAAATAGAAGGCTGGATTACCAAGAAGGAAGCAGACTTAAAAGCTTGCAGGTTAGGCTGCTCCCGCGCCACACAGCTCCACCTGTGTTGCTCTGCCCTTGGATACCGCTGCTCTGCCACTCCATGAGTTTTGCGGCCCCCTCCCCTGCTCTGTGTTTACTCTGTGTTACCCACTCACTGTATTCTTCTGTATTGTGCATTGTGATTTTTGAGATTCCTGTTCCGCGCCGCTCCGTGAGTTTCGCCCCCCTCTGTGTTTACTCTGTGTTGCTCGCTTTATTGTATTTTTCTGTATTATGCATTGTGACATTTGAGATTACTGTCCCATGCCGTTGTGCTGACCCCCTTTGCCCCTTGTGATCTCTATTCTCTGTGCCCCTGCCCACTTTCTGTCTGTTCCCCGTACCTTCCCGCTGCTGCCTCCCTGCGGCCCGCCCCCTTGATCTCCCAATTGCCACCCAGCTCCCAGCAGCTCCTCCCTCCCACCTCCCCTTATATTGCGGCCGCTGCTCGGCTGCGCAGCGGGCGCACAATAGGCAAGCCCGTCTGCGCACGTCCATGCCTGGACCGCGCCCAGCACCAAAACACATGGCCCCCGCAAACACCATGATGCCCATCATTGATACAATGCCAAAACCCTCCTCACACTCAACACTGGACAACCACACCCCTGCTTCCTGGCTGCCCCGAAACACACGCAAGGACCCTTCACCTGCCTGAAGTGCAGCTTCACCAGCATCCAGCCCGCCAATCCACCTACCAGGAAGGAACCCAACTACCTCTGATGCATTCTCCTCAACACCTGTTCCACACGCAAACACGTCGTTGAACTGTGGGACCTACTCGACTCAACCGCCCCAGAAGCCGCCTTCCTGATGGAGACCTGGCTGAACCCCTCCTCAGCACCTAACATCGCCATAGCCATCCCGGAAGGCTACAAGATCACCCACAGGGATCGTACCAACGGAGTAGGTTGGGGAATTGCCATCATCCACAGAAACACTCTCAGAGTCTCGACCAACACAGACGACACCCTCAGCACCACCGAACACCTACACTTCCAGATCCACACCAACGCCAACACCACCCTCAGAGGAACCCTCGTCTACAGACCCCCTGTCCCCTACCCCAGTTCAGCGACTCAATCGCCGACCTCATCAGCACACACGCCCTTGCCTCCACAGACTACATCCTCCTCGGGGACCTGAACCTCCACCTCGAGAACAACTACATCAACTCCACCACCCTGATCAACATCCTCATCAACCTTGGACTCAGATAACTCGGCACCACTCCCACCCACTCCGCCAGCCACACGCTTCACACAATCTACTCCACAAGCCCTCACGTCGCCTTCAACAACACCACCGAACTCCACTGGACCGACCACCTATGCATCCACTTCACCATTTGAAAACCCACCATGCACCACCACTCCCAACAGATGCCTGGAGCAAAGTCACAGAAGACCAGCTAACCCCCACCCTTGCCCAGAGCCTACCTGCCGACCCCACCGACCCCGACTCTGCCGCCCACAACCTCAGACAGTGGATCGATGACTGTGCCAACACCCTCACCCTGAACAAGAAACCCTCCAACAGCCACACCAGCAAGAAAGCCAACTGGTTCACGGAAGAACTCCAGGGCTCCAAGCAAACCTGCCAAAAGCTAGAGAAGAACTGTCTCAGTGAACGAACACCGGGCAGCCACGCAGCCCACAAGGACGCCACGCGCAGACACCATCACCTCATCAGATCCACCAAAAATGCCTCCTTCAAAAACTGCCTCGACAACAACTTACCATTCGGACAATTTCTCCGGATAAGGCGCAATTGTAGCGATGTGACTGATTACAAGAAGGAATCCTTAATACTGTCTAGGAACCTCATGGACAGAGGTTATCCTAAAAGCGATGTCTACAAAGCCAGAAAACGGGCTCGGAATAACAACCGAGAAGCTCTACTAGAGAGACGGGAGAGCGCACCGATAGAGGACCAACCGATGACCTGTGTCACCACCTTTACCCCACGGTCCAACAAAATCAAACAGACCATTAAACGTCATTGGGGTATCCTCAATACAGGTGACCTGGATATGGAGCAGCCTAGGTTTGCTTTCAGGAGATCACAGAACCTGAAGGATATTCTGATTAGTACCAGGCCAAAGAAAGTCAGAAAAGAGACACAACAGACCCTTTGGCAGCTACCTCCTGTCAGGGGCCACTACCCTTGTGGTTCCTGCGGTGTCTGTAAATACACCTCAATAGTGAAAACCATCAAACTTTCAGAGACCTTCAATTGGGAACTCAGGCAACACACTAATTGCAATACTTCACATTGCATTTACTTACTGACTTGCCCATGCAACTTGCAATACATTGGGATGACCACCCGCCCCATTAAAACCCGCATCATTGAGCACCGCAGCAATTTTCGCTGTAAAAAAAACAATACAAAATTGTGCAAACACTACGTGGAATGCAACCATAATGAAGAGTCCCTGAATTGGGTTATCTTGGAATCCAGCCCAAACTCCCCAAAGAATGCACTTTTTAGGAAGGAGCAGAGATGGGTCCATCGCTTATCTTCTGACAGCCATGGCTTGAATGAAGAGATCCCCTGGCATTCGCTATAAGTCATTCTTTATCAATGGTCCTACACTGATATTGCCTTACCTTTAATTTAGTTAGGCTCGGAGTACATACATCAGGGACACTCTCTGTGCATTTGACATGATACGTTCACTTGATCTTTGATGGCATCTGGTTGTATACATTAGACAACCAGCATGAGTGGTAACTGTTCAACAGCTGACGGAAGTTGACCCAATTATGACTAGTTGGGTGGTGATTCTTCTGTTGTTCATATGTGTAATATAGTACATGACCAGACACACTCTGTGAGCTAACGGATGACAATAAGAATGTAAACTATTAATATTGACACATGCCTCGGCAGTGGTACAACTCACACTCCCGCGGTCTTTACGTGACAGCCCCTCATCGGCTGTGTTCCATCCAGAGCCTCTTCCCTATCCATCATGGCCGACCCGTGCACATAATACATCACGCGACCTTTCCCAAGGGTCGTATTGTTCTTGCAAATAAAATACAAGATTTGACAATCCGAGGATTGGCTTGTCAATCTCCAACATAACGGAACATGTATTGGTTAAATTTATATCGGCTCACTCCAGTGATCGAGCCATTTCAAATTAAATGCATGGCCAGACACTCCGCGAAGCCGCAAATTGTGCGCGAATCGAACAAGATGGGCATCTATTCGGTTAAACAACTGTCCGCTATTTAGCTGTTGCACTTAACACTGATCCACTTTTACCGCTATATTCATTTTACCTTTCTGTCATGGCCGCTATAGAAACAATCTCGGTCATGTGACCCACACGGAAGGGCGCCATTGACGAGGCTCCTCCCCGCCGGTGCCCTTTTAATAACAAACACCGCCATACCTACCCATCTATCCAAACTCGGCGGAGATGGGTAGGTGCACCCACGCGGTCACGGGACGAGTAAGGTAGGCGAGTCTACATAACATTACCTGGGTCCACCCAGTCCTTGTTAGCCAGTACTTTACCTCGTTATTTTCCGCTCCCTGGTTTAACATCCCTTGTACATTGCAGCCACACCTGAAGGCTTGCCCTCGTAGAACTGACCCGCCGAGCATTCATGTGGCTCTTAGACCTTGACCCTTAGGTGAGCCATCAGCCTGCATATGCTTGTTTTACCTCCTGGATGAAAATATGATGTTATGCATATATTTTTGACACAAATTGACACTGCATAATATGGATGGTGTTTTTAGATAATACTGCTGCTTTTAAACACTGGTTATTACAATAATGTTTTTCATTCACTAACACAGTGTGAGTGTGTGATCCTTGCACTGCACGCTGTTTTCACCTGGCATGTTTAGGTTGGGTACTCCCCCCAACACCACATGGAGCATGCCTCACTGTTTTTTTACATGCTGACGCTGACCCAGTTCATGCTTTTGATGAGAAATATACTATTAATAACGTTCTGTTTTGTCTCATTATTTAGGCATAGGACTTTCCACCAAGGTAAAATACACCTACACCACATACATGACACTCGCATGTTAAGAGTTCTTTTTCTTTTCCTTTTTGCATTTCACTTTTAAAGGTCCTGATGAATCGCAGGTGATTAACCGAATGCGAGAAACATGTTGACCCATTGTTTTCTAAGGCCTCTCTAGGATTACTTTACCTAACTTGGTTACCCCTAGCGAGTTGCCTTTCTCCACTGGTTTTAATTGTAGTAGGGGGACCCCCAGGATAAAGTTGTTTCCGGCATCCCCTACTGCATTTTAATCACTACACCGAGTCTACCTGATACTCTGCCCACATACCCTCACTTCACCATAGGGCTGTTGGATACAAAAGATCTCCGCTAAAGAGCCCCTCCTAGAGGTGAGCCCGTTGGGGATTGCACCGCCCCCCCGACGAGGAGCAACCGCCAATGATGAAGCATGACACCCTTTTGGGTGTGTGAGGCAAATACATCCAACAAAATGGATGCCCAAAGGTGTACTACCCACACCTTAGGTCACGTCAGCTTCCCCTAATCTCTCTCCCTTTTGAGGAACAGTGCAGCAACCCCCTTCTTTGATCGACAACAACGGACACAGAAGGAAAGAGATCTTCAACATCGTGAAGAAACTCGCCAACCCCAGCTCCAACACCAACAACATCCCACCTTTGCAAGACATGTGCGACTCACTGGCCTCCTTCTTCCATCGCAAACTCGTAGACATCCGCGACAGCTTCAACGTCAAAACCTCCCCGACAACCACTGAGACCACCACCCCCACGACCCCCATCAGCACCAGCCGCATGGTCTCCTGGACCAACATAAATGATGACAACACCATCAAGATCATGAACACCGTCTACTCCGGTTCTCTGTCAGACCCCTGCCCGCACCACATCTTCAACAAGGCCAACACCACCATCGCACCCCATCTCCGAAAGGCCATCAACATCTCCTTCAAGACAGCCACCTTCCGAGAGACCAGGAAGCACACCAAGATCAATGCCCTACTTAAGAAATTCAAAGCAGACCCCAAAGATCTCATGAACTTTTGGCCCATCTCCCTACTCCTGTTCCCGGTGAATGTCATCGAGAAGACCGTCAACAGACAACTGACCCGCTACCTTGAGGAAAACAGCATCCTAGACGCGTCCCAGTCCGGGTGCCGCAGCAACCACAGCACCAAAACTGCCATCATCGCCGCCACCGATGACATCAAGATCCTGCTAGACAATGGTGAAACCGGGGCCCTCATCCTCCTGGACCGGTCCGCCGCCATCGACACAGTCTGACACTACGCACTCGCCTCCATGATGCTGAGAACCAAGAGAAGGCCCTGGACTGGACCACCTCCTTCCTCTCTGGCATAACACAGAGCGTCCGCCTCCCCCCCTTCCGCTCAGAGGCCACCGAGATCATCTGCGGCGTACCCCAGGGCTCAACCCTCAGCCCAAAGCTGTTCAATATCTACATGGCACCGCTCGCCCACGTCACCCGACTGCATGACCTCAAAATCATCTCTTACGCCAACGACACCCAGCTGATCCTCTCTCTCACCAAGGACCCCCACACCGCCAAAACCAACCTCCACGAAGGAATGAAAGCTGTCGCCGAAGGGATGAGGAGCAGTCGGCTGAAGCTGAACTCAGACAAGACGGAGGTCCTCATTCTCGGTTCCACCCCCTCAGCCTGGAACGACTCCTGGTGGCCGACCTCACTGGGTACAGCTCCAATGCCCACCGACCACGCACGAAAACTAGGGGTCATCCTGGACTCCACCCTTTCCATGACTAAACAGGTCAATGTTGTCTCTTCATCCTGCTTCAATACTCTCCGCATGCTCTGCAAGACCTACAAATGGATCCCCACCGAGATGAGAAGAACGATCACCCAGGCCCTTGTCAGCAGTAGGATGAACTACGGAAATGCCCTCTACGCAGGAGCCTCGGCCAAACTCCTGAAACAGCTCCAACGCATCCAGAACGCCTCTGCACGGCTGATTCTTGACATCCCTCGTCGAAGCCACATCACACCCCACCTGTGAGACCTGCACTGGCTTCATGTCAACAAGAGGATAACCTTCAAGCTCCTCACCCACGCACACAAGGCACTACACAACACCGGACCAGCGTACCTCAACAGACGACTCAGCTTTTATACCCCCACCCACCAGCTCTGCTCCGCCGACCTTGCCCTTGCCACAATCCCCCGCTTCCGAAGAAAGACCTCTGGCGGAAGATCGTTCTCCCACCTCAAAGCCAAGACCTGGAACACCTTCCCAACCCACCTAGGGCAGACCCAAGACCTTCTAAACTTCAGAAGACTCCTCAAAACCTGGCTTTTTGAGCAGTAGCAGGATTCCCCTTCCCCCAGCGCCTTGAGCCCCTCACGGGTGAGTAGTGCGCTTTATAAATGCTATGATTGGTTGATTGATTGAGACTTTCTACAAGTAAAAGAACCCAAGACTCCTTACTTCTACTGCTCACCTAAAATCCATAAGGGGATCACCCCGGTACCCGGACGCCCCATTGTGTCAGGGACAGGGTCCATCCTGGAACCCCTGTCTAAATTTGTTGATCACTTCATCCAACCACTAGTCAAAGCTACACCTTCCTTTGTTAAGGATACCACAGATATCCTCCGCCTACTGGAGGAGGTCCAACATCCAGAAGAAGTGGATCTAATGGTCACTCTGGATGTTGAGGCCCTGTCAGGATCCGTCCACCCCCTCGCCAGAAGAGTGGATCGAGCAGAAGGTGCAAGCTAAAAAACCCTTGTTGGAAAACTTCATTGAGATTCCTAGTGACAGCGCTGCGGATGTCCGCCATCTTGGGAGTGCGGAAGTCATTCCGTTTCCTGCGTGGCGGTTTACTTTGCAGTTGATTCGAGAGTGTCTGCATATCGCGCACGCGCGCAATTCGCGCTGCGCACTTCAACTGAGGAAAATACCGGAGACGCGTGCTTCCTCACGCTCTCTTCAGAGAAAGTTCTTTTGACCAGAGTTTTTGTGTACTAGGCGGCTGAACTGAAACCTTAAGGAAAGTAACAAGTTACGCTTTGTATTATAGAAAAAGACTTTTCCTAATTCGCCTTTTTCCCTTCAGTATTGTCAAAGCTGGAAGAATCCCGTCGTCGGAGTTCAGGAGAGAAGTTGTGTGGAGGAGTCAGAGCTGGGGAAAAACTTCAGTCAAGAGAAGTTCCCTCAAAGACCTTCAAGTAAGAGTATTATTTTTGAGTTATCTGAGAGAAGTCTCAAGGCAAAGAACTAAAGACGCTTTTGGACTCACTTTGGCAAAGAAGCTGATGAGCGTTGCGTCAAGAGCCTTACTGAGACATCTTGAGGAGAAAGACTTTGATTAAGAACGTGAATTTCCAAAACGTGTCCAGAGAGCAAAAAACATGTGATGAAAGACTACTCCCTGTGGAGTTTCCGAAATAGTCTCAGAGTTGAAAGACTGTACATTCAGAGTTATAGACTTGAGTTTCACAGATCACAGAGTGTATTCGAAGCATTGTTCTAGTCACGAAAATTCCAAAGACCAGAGTTTATTCTTCCAGTGAACCAGTAGTAATTCTCCAGACATCACTTATGGAGAGTGGCTATCTTCCTAGTTTGCTTAGGTAAGACATAGAGGGCATAATAATAATAATAATAAGACAGAGTAACTAAAATATGTTAAGTAGAGAGGGCTAAAGAATTGTCTTTTCATTTGCAGCGAGTCCAACCTGAGGGCTATCGAAGCAAACCTGACGAGGAAGAAGTCTCTCTTGTTTTGTCTGTCCACTTCCCCTTTCCCTTGCTGGTGAGGGCTGAAGACTGTATATCTAAGCGGTCTTGGGTCTTGGCTAGAAGGGGACTGAGGAATTAGCGTCTGTTCCTGAGGGGGCCGAACCAGTGTATCCTTTACGGTTCTGACAGGCCCTTTAAACTAATATCCCACAGAGGGCCACTCTTGAAGTGATTGAGGATGCACTCAGTAACAGCGAGTGGACCTCACACACCCCAGTGCCTTTTATTGTAGAATGCGCAACATTGGCATTAACTCCAAACTACTTCGAGTATGACACACAACTTTACCACCAAACACAGGGCACATCAATGGGCAGCACGTTTGTGCAGAGTCTAGCATGTATGTACATGTCAGCTTTCGAGGAAAGAGAAATCAGCAAATCCAACAATCCATACCAGGCGAACGTGCTGCTGTGGAGGAGGTTTATTGACCACATTCTGATCCTGTGGAAAGGAGAACGCAATAGATGTGCGGAATTCTGTACATGAATCAATACTTTGAATCCATTTCTGAAGTTTACCAACACAATTTCAGTGACAGAGATCTCTTTCCTTGATCTACTGATTAAACTAGATGGAGACAGGATCACAACTACTCTATATCGGAAAGCCACTGACAAGAATAGCCATTTGCTATTTAGCAGCCATCATCTAAGGGCTTTCAGATAGAGTTTTCTCTTTGGGCAATTTCTGCGCATCAGAAGAAATTGAAATACAGTGGTAGACTACCAGAGAGAGTCCACCGCCCTGATGAGAGATCTAATCAAGCGTGAATACCCTAGACAAGCAGTAGCCCTTGCTCGGACATGAGCAAGACAAAACAACCATGAAAACCTGGAAAATGTGACCAGAGAGCCAGACTGCTCAATCACTTGTGTCACCACTTACACCCCTGACTCTAACTGAATTAGAAACATTATTCGGAAACACTGGGACATCCTTAACACAGGGACGTTGAGCTTACCAACACCTAGGTTCACGTTCAAACGGACTAGCAACCTCAAGGATTTCCTTATGCATACAGGACCTAATAGGCAACACAACAGTTCACAAAGAACGTTATAGGATCTTCCACCTGTTAGGGATCATTACCCCTGTGGCTCGTGCTCAGCATGCCCCAAACTAAGATCAGCAAAGAGTTGATGTTACCGAATGGGGTAACTTGGAAAATCATGACACACAGTAACTGCAACTCATCTCACTGTATCTACATATTGAGTCCTATACATAGGAATGACCACAAGGCAGGTCAAAATCCGCATGATGGAGCATAAAAGCAACTTCAGATGCCATAAAACCAATACCAAGATGACTGCACACTACCATCAGGAATGGCACTCCCCTGATTGATTCCAATGGGGTGTACTGGAAGCACACCCGGGCATGTCTAAGAAATCACTATTCCACCTTGAACAACGGTGGGTCCTGCGATTAACCAGTGACAAGGGTGGGTTAAATTAAGATGTCCCTTGGAGCCTCCTCACGTAAAAACGATATCTAGTGCAATGACATCCACACCCGCATATCACTGGAACCTCAATCAGTGGGTGCTCAACCAACATTACTATTGCTATCACTGATACCTAACAATGGACACTCCACTGCTTGTTTATGATTTGCCAATACGTCCGACTTTCTGGGTTCCCCATTAACCATGCACAGTTTATAAAATGGTAGGAGGATAACCCCTGATAAAATATATACTATATATTTTTGTATAGGAACTTAATTAGATGCTGTAACCTGTTATCCCCTAATTAAGTAATCTCAAATAGTGTACCAATTATCACCTGGGGCCAGTACAACATGGTGTCCATGAGGCGGGGTAGCGTTCTAGACCTGCAAACAATACCTTCTGGAAGTTCCGGAAGTAACGCCCTCTCTGCTTGTCCGGCTGGGTATAATTACACGAGCATCGCTGCACTCTGAACAACCCGGTCTGGCAGAGTGAATTGGTAGGAACACGGGAGGTTCTTCAAGTCGTAACTGTAAGTATTTGGTTACGCACGTTGCCCACCGGTGGCGCTCCTTGCATGGGAGGTGGTTAGGCGTTCATGACAGTCTCTTACACCGCCGCAGTTGATTGTAACCGGGTCCATGGTGATATACGCTTAGTGAGAGATAATGTGTTTTATACTGCACTGGACGGGTTGTGGAGATGCGGGACGGCTCGACTCAGTGTCTACCGGGGGCATTCTTGAATACTGACCCGGGTTGGTGTTGGGGGTGTAACCGGTCAGCACTTGTGGGGGTTTCTCCACACAATCAACACATTCACCACTTCAATACATCCATTTGGAGTCTTCCCTTTGACACTCAGGCAACACCAGGTTGAAACACTGCCGGGGGCCATTAAATGCTGTGCCCTGATCATAGCGCTGCTAATTGAGCACTAATTCTAGGACCTGGTGTTCCAACATTGTCTTGTTTTTTGTTCACTAGGACATTACACCTTAGTGTCTGCATCTACTGGTACACAATGCCATTAGCCTCTGACCCAACCAGGGTGAGTTCGACAACCTTGACATCAGCTGATTTAGACCTTGACATATGATCTGTTGCACAATCTGCTGCCTTTTTAATGATTTTAATAGATCCAGAACACAGTTGATACATGTCACAGCTCACCTGTGTTCTGCACGCGTGTAAAGCACCATGAATGTCTAATGGTGCACCCAACACATTACTATGACTTTGTTATAATATTATAATATTGTCATATTGTTTTTATTTGCAGGTTTTGGTATAGATCTACAGGTACCACTGTTTAGGGTGCGCTATGGGTGGTCGACTTTACACTTCACTGAGGTCCTGACCGCCACCAAAAAGTGTAGGTAGATCTAATTCCGGTCATGAGGAATTGCCATCAATAGGTAACAGGCAAGAAACATGTTGACCTATTTCACTAGCACATATTCTCACATACCTTGGACTGAGCATGTGCGTCTTTTCTAGTTTTAATCAGGGTAGTGACCACAACTCATTAAAATTGTTCTGAGTGGACCACTAATCCCTGTTTTATTTTCACATCCCTACACATTATCACCACCTTCACTATATACATATTCGCTAGGGCCCTCACATGCACTATACCAAATGGCATTAGAAATAAAGATCACCAAGAAGGCCCTAGCACGGTGCCTGATCGGGTATTGCAGCGCCGACCCGATAAGCAGCATGTGGTTAGTCCATGAAACCGTTTGGTTTATGCATGCCTAATAAATGCAGATAACATAATAATGTATAGTAAAAGGAAGGAAGTTACATGACATTTATATTATACAGAAATACAATTAACTGTTCAACTAATAAACAATCTCTAGGAAAAGCTTGAGCTAAGGACCTTTAAAGTTACAAAGACATGGACATCCTGAACATGGCTTCCTGAAGAGCTAAACAAATTTATACAATTTAATAATAGAGAGACCACGAACTAGGCTTCTACTTGGATGGAAAAACATAGAGAACACATGCACATTGAGATGGCTCTTTCACAGAAAATAAGAGTGCACACTACTTTCAGCAAACAGGAATAAGAGGTCAGTTCAAATCAGCTTTGGTCTAGTTTTGTTAACATAAGAACGTCAAATTAATAAAAACACCTCAACACATGCAAAACCAAACCAGAAAAAAAAACTTTTTAAAATGTTATAACTGCCTTAAAGATGTATTCATTTTTAACACACAGTCTTTTTTTGTAGATAGTTGAAAAGGTTTGTAGTAAGTATATTTGTTACATCTTTTGGCACATTCATATTTGTCGGCTGGTTACAGCAGCTTCAGTATTCCAGAGTGAGATGGACAGATTGTAGGTTTATTTGGAAGGAGTACAATATTTCGATGATGATGCATTGGAAGTAGAAGTTAATTAACGGGAGCATAATGTGAAGATGAAAGTAGTACTGGACGTATTACAAAGGGATGGCCTTACATTGAAAGCCAAGAAGTGCAAATTTGTGAAGATAAAAAATGAACATCTTAAACATTTAATATTGGTAGAGGAAGTAAAACTCAAAGATGTGTACAGAACATAATGAAGTGAAGGAGCCCTTATAACAAGGACAAACTCATGTCATTTCTGGGTATGGCTGACGTTTACAGTATATTGAAGACTTTTCCAATAAGCCATTAATGGTGAGAAAGTTACTGAATTTTGCATGGAATATGGTACTTCATTGTACGGAGCCATAGGCAGGCACAATGCGCTGGGTGAGGGAGCAGCTTTGGAATAAGCCCAGAAAAATAATATTTTGAGGCATCATACCAAATAGGTAACATTGAAGTTACATACCAATTGGGTATTGTATAATGCACACATATCATACCTTGACTAGGCACTGAGTAATACACCAGGCACTAATCAGGAGTGGTATTAGGGATCAATTGTACTTGGTCCTGAAGAAAAGCCGTAGGGGTAGGCTTGAAACATGTAGACCAAGAGTAGCACACTCATTGCACTGTGTAACTCCCAAATCCCTTTTTTAACAATACCAGCCACAGGGTTTAATAAAGTTTAGGTTCCTAGTGGCCAGGTATTTTTTAGAATCTTTTCACTACTATCTGACCCTTTCCACTCCTACTCAAGCAATATAGCCCCCACCTCCAAAAAAAGTGTTTACATGTCTCCTTCAGTCGTAGCACGCCCCGTCCCGCAGCGGGCGGGCGGGAAGAACCTGATAATGAAGCATGCCACTAAGGAGCCTCTTGGTGGGTGAGGGATATTTTAAGGATTTTTTTTTCACTTAGTGATGATTGGCGTATCTGGAAAGATACAATTTGAAACTTTATATGCACACACCCAATTGTGATTAAATGATAAATTCAATAATTGTGGATGTGTCTCACCCAGATATACATAAACTAAGAGAATCCACCTTGTGGTGTTTGGAAGAGTTCCTCACTGTGGTGGGGAGCACTTAGTGTTTTTTAAAAGACCCCTCACACACCAAAAGGATCATATAGACCACATTCTGGGATCCAAGGTCACTTCCCCTGTGGAAACTGCAGCAGTTGCCACCACACAAAAAAGAGTAAAAAATTGACGTTCAGCAACGGGACTAGTTGGGAACAAAGAAGAATGACCAACTGTAACAGTAAGAATGTGGTCTATATGATCACATGCCCTTGTGGTCTGAAGTATGTGGGCATGACCACAAGGGCAATAAAAACCCGTATGAATGAACACAAGAGTAATGAAAGGTGCAAAAAGAGCGCAACCAAGATGGCTACTCATTACCTAAATGCCCAACATTGCGTTAATGACCTTCAGTGGACTGTAATTGAGCAATTACAGTCAGAGGAAGGCCTTTTCCAAAAAGAACAACGCTGGGTGTTCTGTTTGGGGACTCATGTTAATGGTCTAAATTATGACATACCATGGGGCCAACTAGCCACTTCACCTAACATAATGAACAGTCAGCACTAACTTGTAATATACTCAGTGACCCATGATAGGTGACGGAGCAACCAACCCATGCCCTTATGTGATAATTTTCTCCAGTCTTAACCTGGCCTATACCAACCTCACTACCCTTAGAGTGGATTAGCGCTCACCTGGGCGCCACTACCGCCTTTCCCGGTTTATCCTGCTTCCCCCGGTCCTTGAAACTAAGTCCATTCATCCATGCCATATGACGTGACCAAGAAACCTGCTAACTGGTCTGTCAATTACCAACCAGGCTACACCACATAGTGAATAGTGTAATTATATTGAAAGCGGAACAGTTTGTCACTACCACCAGCATATTTTCTTCCCCCGTTTGGTTATAATCTTTGGTTGATTTCCATATCGGGATCGCATAACTGGTCTGTCATCTACCACATAGTGAATAGAGTAATTTTTTTGAAAGCAAAACAGTTTGTCACTACCACCAGCATATATTGTTTTCCACCCGTTTGGTTATAAACATTGGTTGATTTCCATATAGGGATCGCATAACGCTAAGTGCCTACACGAGCCTCCAAGTAAATTGTATTAAGATCACAGAGCCCGTATCTAGTGGCTGTGTCTCCCACATGCGCAGTACTGACAGCATACACGGCGCATGCGCTGGTTATTAGTTCCACCGACAGCGGGGCTAACACACCTGGCAGTCCCCTCGGAACACCCGAAAATCCTTTTTTGGGCATCCTAGCATATCCGGCCTGGAGGTACCTTTAACTATCAATTAACAGGTAATCAACACCGCCCAAGGTGTATAAATAGCACACGCCAATGGCTAGTTCACCATTCCAGCGGAGCCGCGTATGGGGACACATCGATATCGACTCCCATTGAGTCTGTTAGTATGGTATTGAGCGTTGTTTGACTACAAGACCCTAAGTAAGTAAATAACCATGCTCACTACAGCTATTACTTTTAGATTGCAGATTGGCAAGCTAACGCCAGACGTTCAGTAGGCTCATGAAGTTAGCTACACTATTGAGACAAGTATGCCTACAATGATTTTCCCTGTTTGTGAAGTAGTGAAGTAGTGTGGCTCACTGGTTAGAGGCGGCAGACCCGAGAGCAGAGGACGGCCCGGGACCAGGGTTCGATTCCCGGCGCGGCAGGTTTCTGGACCAGGGTCAGCGGACTCGATAATTCTCTCGCCTCGGTGCCCACTCTGATCAGCAATCACACTCGGCAACTCTGGGCATTAGCTTGCCTCATCTTCACTAACGGCCCCACCAGACCGCCGGGGATGCCTGGTCTCACCCTGGAGATACCCATTAAGGGACCATCTCTCAGGGAAGCCAGGAAGGGTTTCGCAGCGGTCGAAGCGCCTTGGGACCCTACGGGTAAGTAGTGCGCTATATAAAATGTCTATACACATGTTTTCTCCTTACCAAGTTTTTCTCCATCACATCAATAGAGTGTATGTTTTCTGTTACTTGTGTGTCTGTCATATCTATGTGGTTTTTTACAGGGTTATTTTCTTCACTTGTAGTATGACCACCACTACTCAGTGAGCACAACCCGCATGACGTTTTTTCTAGGTGACTGCACCTGCTAAATGTCTTCGAGAGCATTATTGATGTTCTTCCTCATTTTTCCTTAGGTAATGCAACTTGCATATTACTATGGATATACCGCTGTAGGTACATTATAGCCTATAGGTCAAATTTTTTCACTTTTTGTAAATATTAAGTACAGATTTTACATAGTGAAACGTGAGTAAGGTGGGGAATTTGTGCACACCGTCCTGAAGAAGGAGTTGATCTCTGATGTCAATGCACACATGAGGTGATGTACATAATCACGAGATAAACACCTCACACTATACATTTTTTAATAGTACCATCCCGGGCGCCTAATTAAAAGTTTCTTAGTCCTACCCCACGAGCCAAGTACTTTTTATTCTTTCACTCACCCCACCACTCACTCACAATGTTATAAAAATACCCTTACACACACCATACATAGTCATTGACTAAAGTGCTCCCGCGTAGTCGTAGGTCGCAGCACGCCGCATTCCGTAGAGAGGTGTGAAGACCCCTATGATGAAGCATGACACCAAGGGTCCTTTTGGTGTGTGAGGGGTATTTTAAAAAACACTAAGTGCTCCCCACCACAGTGAGGAACACTTCGAGAAACCACAAGTTGGATTCTCTTTCTTTATGTAAACTTACCTAGGGAGTACAAATCCACTCGTGAGACTCTCTCTCCCCTCCTCAGTTATTTTTGTCACCCAGATATACTGCATCACATTTCAGTTGATAGCTGTGAGTGTGAAAGAAAGGACCTTGCAATATATTTTGAATTAATCACTCACCCTGCAATCACTAACCAGGACAGAATTTCCAATTTTAGCAGAGATCCTCAGAACCAGGACTATTACAATTACAAAAAGATAAGCACTTTAAGAAGCACTACCAGGAGAGGGGCTTGGCTCGGTCCACATGCTGGTAGCCATGAGTACAAGTTTTGATTGGGTAAAAATTGTGTGCATTCACAAAAAAGGGCTTGCTGGAAAGTTCAATCCAACAGGAAACAGGTAAATCCAAATAATGGTTTATTAACATAGTCCAATACACCTCGGCCTGCTAACACAGCTCCAGTTCAAATGACAGTAAACTTGAAAGTAAACATTCTAGACATGGAGTCTGAACACAAACATTCCATCAATTAGAATCAAGTGTACACAGCACGCACTCTACCAAATGTCATACAATGGCAAAACAAATATGAAGATTGAGAAATACGCCAAGTGTAAGCGCACGTAAAGGTAACAAACAGCTTTGTTCCTTTTTAAACCTTATTGCAAGTGTCAATATATAGCACTGGTAATCAATGCGTGAAAAGCAATTAAATATCTATTTTAAGCGGTTGACCAAACATCAAAAGTGAACAAAGCTTTACAGTGCTGCCGATATTATCCTTTTTTAGCGGTTGTCCAAACATCCAATGAACAAATCTTTACAGTGCTGCCTATATTATCCTTTTGAAACGGTTGTCCAAACATAAAAAAACCAAAGCTTTACAGCGCTGCCGACACTCTTATCATTCAAAGCCCTCCAACGCTGTCGATATTCCTCTTATTCCAAGCACTCCAGTGCTAATGATACTTTCCCAAGCATGCCGTTATTTAAAAAATATATTTCTTTAAAGGAGACTCTTATCTTAGAAATTATCCCCCAGATTCATCATTGTCATGTTTTGCGAGTCCTTAATAGCGATTATTAAGGAATCGCTATTAAAGACTCACAAAACGGGATTCATGTAGAAATCGCAATATTTATTGCGATTTCTACAGCTTCCTTATTTGCGATTCGCTAATTGCTAATCGCAAATAAGGAATGACTCCCAATTCATTCCTATGGGCCTAAAGGCCTCAAGGAATTAATGGGGAGTCATTCCTTATTTGCGATTAGCAAATAGCGATTCGCAAATAAGGATGTGATTTCAAGGGTGCCAGGGTGTCCAAAGGACACCCTGTAGCACCCCTGAAATGGTAATGTACACAGGTGTTGCGCACACGCATGTCCAAAGGACATGTGTGTGTGTAACATACAACTTAGAAAAATGCACTAAAGTGCATTTTTCTAAGTTTTCGCTATTTACCACGTAGTTAGACTTCCTGGTAAATAGCGGCCCCAGATTGAGAATTCGCAATTTTAAAATGGTTCATGAATTGCGATTTTTGCATTTGGGATGATGAATCCCAAATGCAAAAATAGCGCTTGCAAAGGGCCCTATTCTCAAAATCTGGCCCTTTGCGAGCCGATTTCGGCTTCATGAATCTAGGCAAGGATATACTCTACATCACAGAGAAGTACATCTTTTTGTTATACAATACCAGATATAAATCAGAAGAGGAAGAAGCTTCAGATAGTGGAGTAACCTTGTAGAGTTGAGGTGTAGATAATGGTCTTCTGGGTTCTTTCAGCTCGTCGCCATTGTAAAGTTCAATCCAAAAGAAAACAGGTAAATCCAAATAATGGTTTATTAAGATAGTACAATACATCTCAGCCTGCTAACACAGCTCCAGTTCAAATGACAGTACACTTGAAAGTAAACATTCTAGACATGGAGTCTGAATACAAAAATGCCATCCATTAGTATCAAGTGTACACAGCACTCTACCCAGTGTCTTACAATGGCTTAAAGTAACATATGCTGGATACTACACTTGCCCTCCACACAGCTGTGATCATTTTATATTTGTATCCAGCTTCCTTATCTTGCACCTTACATTGTAAAACTATTAAAGTGACTTAGACAACTAGATAACTTGCATGTTTGTTTTTCTCTAGCAGCAGCAGAGATTGGAGGAGGGCAGTCTTCAGGATGTCGTTTTGTGTGTGAGAGCCCTGGGCTACACTAATCTATGTGAATATTTAGGTCTGGCTTTACAGTGCTACTGTTGCTTGACCTTATGTCATCAACAAAGAAATGTTTTCTGAATCCTACTTAAAGAGAGGCTTAGCCTCCACCGACATGTTGGTTTTCCGGAGCAAAGGATTTGATTTAGCCAAAAGTGTGTGTTTCCAGTAAAAAGGCTGCTTATATTGCACGTGTACGCTTCTGGAAAAGTATACACTCGATGCAGCAGGATTTATTTGGTTATGGTGGCAAGCAAGTGATCATGGCTATAGGCCTGATCTGTTTATTATGAAATGTTATGATAAAGGCACGATGTGTAGGTAATTTATTGAGAAAACCATACTTTGAAGTCAATAGTCATTTAGGTGTGGATTATTATTCTTCAATATTATACACTATAGTCAGGTAATTTGTTACATGGAAAACCACAGATTACTGTAGGAAGCAATGCTTTTGGTGTTGGTCACCCAGTGTGCAAACCATGGAGATAGATGGTTTGCTCTGTGAGATTTTGTTTGCTATTATAAGAGACATTTTGTTTTACTTAGCCAGCTATATTTTTGTAAATCATTGTAATTTTACATCTGTGTGTCTAATTGTTGGCATCTCGAAAAGTATACACTCAAAACTCTAGGCCTGAGCTAATTATGGTGACAAGCTATATGCCTGTTTGGTGCACAGGAAAAGTTATGCCTGATGCAATAAGCCTGGGCACTTTTAAAGGGTAAATGTTCCTTGGGAAAGTCATGCCAGAGTTCATGGGTTTAATCTGTTTATTATGAAATGTCATGACAAAGCTGGTAGGCCTAACCTACTTATTGTGTAAATCAAGCATTAAAGACAGAAGGCGTTTGTGGATGAATTGTAATTACACTGTGCTAAAGCCTGTAGGCAGGTATTTTGTTACATGGAATTTCACAGGTTACTGTAGTAGGCACATTATGTTACAGGCTGTCGAAAGTTGTTTGATTATGTGTAACCTCACAAATTACCAAAGTAGGCAAGGGATTTGGTGTTAGTCACCCACTCTGTCACACACTGTCACTACAATTTCACTGTGGTGATTCTTGTTAGGTGAAGTAAAGCCGCAAAAGGATTGGTGATTGATGCATATTTATTTGGTGATTGATGCACATTTATTTGGTGATTGATGTATATTTATTTTACATCAACTCCGTAAACCGAGCACCCTCACTTGCTTTCCTCTAACTCCTCGACCTTTCAAATTTCGCTCCTTCACAAACGTCCGTCCTCATGGCAACTCATGGCACAGATATGCCACGTGGAGAATGATTGAGAGGTTAAGCATTTTACACCCCCACCATCTAATTATAACGTATCCCCTTTCATTACTCAAATTAAAATCTGCTACAAAATTAACAATAAATGACATTACTTAATAATATTTGGATCTATAGAACTGCTACTGATGTAAAACTTTACACAAACAACATTTTTACTTTATCTTCTTTCTTTGTATCTAAACTAAGTCCTCATGACTGCTCACTGAACCATTTTCTCACAAAATTAACACATTACAAAATCTCTAAGTATAATGGGAGCGCAATGTTCCCTGCGTTCTTCCACCGCAAGTCTCCTTTTTGCCCTGTTCTTTCTCTATCATCTGCAACCGACTCACTTGTTCCCCTAGAGGTTTCTTGCAGCCTTTGGCAAGCAAACCGTCATTTCAAAACCATTCGTTAACATAAAAGCACTGCATCTTTGCTTATCCGACTCTCGTTCTCCCAGATCGCTTTCCATTGTCTCATCCCTTCTGCAATTCAAAGCAACTCCTTTCTTATTCCGCTTCTGCCAATTTCTCAAGAAAACATGCCAATTATGCATTATTTTCACCTCCATGGTGTTAGAGAATGTATTTATACTATCGTTTTTCCTCCCTAACCTGATTTTCATTTAATCCCCAGCAACAATCTTGCCTCCTCTCCAAATATATGTCCACTCGCCTTTCCACTCTGTCATCCACTGGGGAGAAAGTTTAGTTTTCGACTCTCTTCCCCTCATATTAACAAAAAGTGATTTGTCCATAGCCCCATTCAAGGTGGTATTTTGAGCCCAAACAATTTCCTCAACAACCTCTCTTACATTCTTTCCTCCACTCATTGCCATTTATATTTATCCCTGGACTAACCGATTGGCCTGTTAAACAATACCATGCATTATCAGTTATGATAATTTTTGGAACCCCTCTTTCCTGAAAATATTCTTAAATACCTTGATGTCATTTTTCAATGTTATGTTTTTCACAAATTCCACAATCACCCAAACTTTAAAAAAAATATAGCATCACCACAGCAAAACATGTACTTTCTCTTAAATATTCCATACGACCGATGAAATCCATACATAGGTTCTCCCATGTACCTCCAGCATCACTCAAAGAGCCCATTTCTTTAAGTACTTTCAACCCCTTCTCACTCTCCCTACATAAAGCACATATTTTGAACCAATCCCTGACATCACTATCCATGCGCAGCCACGAAATTTATATTTCAGATGTCTCGTTGTGAGCAACTGCCACAAATGTCCCTATGTTCCAACTCTTTTTTTATACTTCTTTCAGAGGCACAAATCTAATCTCTACTGAACACTGCCTTTGTCGAACTCATTCTCAGTTCATCCTGCTATTTGACATAATTGCCTTACTCCATCCCTGATGTAATTTCTTTATCAAATTCTGAAAAAATCAGCTTGAACAGCCTTTTCCCATTACTCACATGTAAAGGTACTACTCTCACCCTCCAAAGCATCTTCTATTCTTGCTACCTAAAAACAACATTCTTGTAGTCGAGAAGCAGATTTAGCCAAGCCAACCTTGCTGAAGAGCCGTTATTACCACCAGGTAGTAAGACTTTGAGTAAAGGTTTATAGTCTGTACGTAATGTGACGCACACACCCCATCAATAAGTACAGAAATATTCAGCACCTCATGCAGCCGCTAGAACCTCTTCTCAATTGCTAGCTGTGTGATTGCTTTTAGTAACTTTCAAAGATTTTGAAGCAAACACTACTGGTTTTTCCATACCTTCTTTGATTTGTGAAAAATGTGCCCCCTAATTCATGAGCAGTAATATCTATCGTTAAAATGCATTTTCATTTGGGATAAAAAAAAGAGTCAATATTCTTGAATTCGCTATTTCTGATTTGATGTTGATAAAGGCATTCTGTTGTTTTTCACTCCACACAAACTCTTTTCCTTTCCTTAACAACTCTCTCATAGGTTCATACTTACCCGAAAAATTACTTATACATTTCGCATAATGTTCAATTAAGTCTATCAAGGTGCATAATTAATCATTATCTTGAGAAGTAGAGGCCTCCCTAATAGACCAAATCTTCCTTTGGGTTAAATCAGTTTTCAGAAATGCAATAACCCAAATATTCATCTTTCTTTAAAATAAAAATAGATTTTTTTTGTTATGAATTAAACCAGCACTTTTTAACACACTTAAAACTTTGACTAGAACACTATTGTGTTCCTCTTCATTTGCACTGAAAACTAAAATGTAACTAAAGTAACTAAAACACACTTCCTATCGAGTCACAACCTTCCTCATTCCCTGCCATATAGCAGCCTCAAGCTTCCTTTCATACTATTTCAGAGACATACCCTTTTAAGGATTCACTTTTTGCATTAAAAACATCAGCAAATGTATTTAATGTCTTCCATTTTCCCGTTTTCATGTATCAATAATACCAGTTAATCAGATCTAGAGATCAAGCACTATGTGAAAATCACATTGCTACCCTCAACTTAATGTGGCTAGACCTCTTTGTGAGACATACAATTTTTCCATAGTCACACAACTTTTGAAAGAATATGTGGAATCCATCAACTCCAAAATTGTATTTCACCACCCCATAATCTTTCGTTTAAATATCACTTGGGTCTAAAAGTGTACCAAGCCAAATTATATGGAACAAACCCTTTGGTATAAAAGTATGCATTGATCCAGGATCAACTATCATATCTATCACGCTCTAATTCACAGAAATTCAGCTCTGGAAGTGTTATTACCAACACGCTCAACACAAAGTGCCCCATTAGGATGGCGGGCGGGCTTTGCCCGCCCGGCATCCTATCAGAAATCGGGACCGCTCGCCCTAAGGGCGGGGGTCCTGCACGCACAATTAGGATGTGCCCGCCACAGTGGCGGGCACATCCTTCATTTTTAGCATTGTGGCGGGCGGTGCACTCTGCACCGCCCGCCACAATGCTAAAAAGGCATTTTAGCATTTGCATATACAAAGTGGCAGGCACCGCGCGGTGCCTGCCGCTTTGTATATGCAAATGAAGGGGGGTACCATAGGTACCCCCCTGTGCACTCCCACCTCGGCCTTCACCATGGGGGCCCGCAGGGGCCCCCAATAGTAACGACCGCATGCCTTTCCGTGGCGGGATTGCCGCAGCGGAAAGGCACCTATACACACGCATGCTAATATGGCTGGCGGTGTCTGATAGACACCGCCACCATATGAACCCTTTTCCGCCCCGGCCGCAAGGCGACAGGGGCGGAAAAGTGGCGGGCGGTGTTTGCCTCTGCTGCGGTCCCCACCGCCATTGTAATGTGGCGGGGGGAAAAGGGTGGCGGGCAGGCATTTCTGTTGAGCGGATCGCCACCGCCATCATGGCGGTGGCGATCTGCCCAACATCATAGTGGAGCCCAAAGACTCAAGACCTAGCCCTTTGACAGAGACATAGCACTCCCAGTGCCCAGATGCTGATTGACAGTTCTTTGTTTACGTCCAGTCCTATCACCTGTCAGACTCAACTGGCTCACATGACCTGTGGCCATAAATCTCAAAATCACGAAGAAGAAGTAAAGGGCATATTACCAAGGGTGGCTAAGCGACGATAATTCCATCGCCCGATTACCAAGCTGTCGCTAACACCAGTTAGCGACAGCTTGTAGACGATAGCGAGCGGTTTGGGGCCCTCTTTGCATGTCAGCGATATTTATCGCTAATGAAAAGCAAAGTGGGCGTACCCAACCCGTTACCGACTGACAGCAGTTGCTAACATCTAACGCTAAGCACAGTTAGCGATAAATATTGCTAACTGTTGGTAATATGCCCCTAAGTTTTGAATTAATTGAGGCACTACAATTTGAAATAATTTAAGGAATGCCATGGTTAACAGTTCATAATCCCAGCAGATACTGGGCTAAAAGGAAAGTGACTTTTCTCTCAAATTGGTGTCACAAATCTTATGTCCAAGCCAGTACCTTTGACAACGAGTGTTTCAGTGATCACACTTTTTTTGCAGTCATTTTTATATAGCACAATTTTGACTGAAATGTATTGGAGCACTTTACATGAGAATCGCTAACATTACGCAAGAGCACATTCATTTTTTAGCACTGGGAAATTAAACGATTTGCCCAGAATCACCGTATGTTGAGCTAAGGCAGAGAATTTTACCTGGTTCCCCAATTTCAAAGGCAGCAGATCTGGCTGTAATCTAATATCATGATGTCAATATTGGAGGTTGTTGTGGGAACAAACGAAGACAGCAGGAAATGGTCAATCTAGTGAAGGAAGAGGTAAGACACTTTAGTAACGAGGTCCACGCAGGAATGTTGTAATTTCAGATGATTTATTTAAGCAGGTAACATGTTGAATAGTTCCAGAAAACAGGTAGTTGAGTTATGAAGGAGAGTCCCACCAGGAGCAGCCGGTCTGCTGCTCAGCCCATGTCCAACCGTCACTTCACCTCTCTGTGTCCCAACATTCCGAGGCTCATCAAGGCTCCAACATTCTATTGAGCACAGAGCTCAGGCACTGGCTGAGCAGGAGGTGTAAAATACAGTACATTACAAACGCATGATACTACATATCCCTTTTCCTTCCAACAAAAGAACAACCATACTATGTGATAAAATATAACTAGAGTTAACAAATGACAGAAAGCAAGGAAGGAACAATGGAGTGACAGAGTGAACATCAAGAGAAAGAGCAAGCAAGGCAGAGCGAGGAGCTAGATGGGAGAAGACAAAAAGGATAAGGTGAAGTGTAAGTATGCAAATAGAAAAAAACCCGACCTCTACAACAATGAAATGGAAAGAAGGAGACAGTGATACGCAAGAGTGGAAATAAGAAATAGAGAGAGAAACAGAAGTGCCAAAGACAACCCCTACGCACACCCACTGGCCAGGCAGGCAAGCAAGGAAAGAAGGACAAGGCACAACAGGAACAGAAAAGAAGACATACCCAAGCACAGGGAGAAGAGAAGGAAGAGAATCAAAGAAGACTGAAGGCAAAAGAAAAAATAACAGCGCAATGTGTATGGTCCAAATTCCAAAGATGAAAAGGAAGTGACATCAAGAGGAAATCTGAACAAATGAGAAACAGAGGAGAAGAAGAAATGAAGTAAATACAAACAGTATCACTTATCCTCTCCTATTATCAAATAGACAAACCAAATAAGAAATATTTTATAGCGTTGCGTAATAAATTCGACAATGTAACATAAACGATTACATTGCAAGAAAATAAAAGTGCAATTATGAAATGTCCACAAGAGATGATGTAAATCAGAGATGCTTTATTCCAAGTTATGTAGAGAGACCCCACCAGGAGCATCCCGCATGGTGCTCAGCCCAGCCAACTGTAAACCTAAGGCAGAACACCAACATTCTAATAGAAACATCACATGAACATTCCAATAGTGATAGATAATACATTGCATAGAGAATACCAAAATACCACATATCCTCTTTTCTCAAACAGAAAACAAAAAGCTAAAAACAGCTACAGAGAACAGGAGGAAATGAAAGCAAGTAAATTGAACAAAAGCGGAAAAAGAATCAGCAAGGAGAAAATACCCATAATGAAAGAACAAAGAAAGAAGAATGGAAAAACATATAAACCATCCTCCCTTCTTACACCATATACACCATCCTCCCTTCTTACAGAACTTTGAAGAGGAAGAAAACAATGGAAGGCAAAGAAAAGAGAAAGCACAAAAAAATCTTCATTACAAGAACAGGAAGATGAGGAACATTAGAGGTGAAACCTCATCTAAACACGATTATCTCTAAGCAAAAAACAATTAAGTAATGCAAGAGATAACATTGCAAAAAGTTGCAATAAAAGTACATCAAATTTGAACATATTTAGCAAAGACAGCATAAAAGCACTTTAAATATTGAAAAAATACAAAGGCTAAATATGTGAATGTAAAAACTAGTCCCTTAAATCAAAACGTGTTAAAACAAATCGTGTTCAAAACACTACACGAGAAAGGAACAAATGATAATGCTAAAAGACTGCAACCCTAGCATAGCTCCTCTGAAGGAGACAAAATGCGCACACCCTACAGGGCACAAAACAAAAATAGACAAGATCGGTGTGGACAACTAACGTGGTGCCACCACATTGTGCGCTATAGAAAGCAAATGGGACTGGGAACCCATCGCAAAACATTTAAAATAAGCAGATGGGACAAAAACCCACTGCAAGTAAATGGGACTGGAATGCATCGCAAAACATTTCAAATAAGCAGGTGGGACTAAAACCCACTGCAAGTAAATGGGACAGGAACCCATCGCAAAACATTAAAAATAAGCAGGTGGGACTAAAACTCCCTGCGGGCAAATAAGACAAAGGAGTCAATGCAAAAACCGTGACATAGAGCAGGTGGGACTATAACCCACTGCTCGCGAATGGGACTGGAACCCATCGCAAAAAAAACGTGACCTCTCAAACAGATATGTAAAAGAATGTGCACAATGAATGAACACAAGAAGGCAAAGTGTATGTTCATGAGAGTGGGCAAAATAATGCATAACATGCATGTGTGTTGCGTGAAAAGCATATAACAGAGCAGACTGTGAATGACATTTACCATAGAATAGTGCACTAAAATTAAGCGTCAAATATGGCAAAACAATACATAACAATGTAGCATTAAACTTGAAGCTCGCGGGTACAGAATTGTCAAAAATTAAGTCGAAGTATATAACATAAACAGCAGTAGGAATAAATCCTATTCAATTAAGCAACAGGTCACTAGATGGCAGTACAGTGCTAAAAATAGAGGATTGAAAACTAATCAGCCAAAACAACTTCTTTAAACAACTGTTACTTGTAAACGCCAATTCGAGAAAAAAAAACGAGTCACTGGGGGTTTGATTCCCATTTTCCAGAACGGAGAAAAAAAAACATAAAGACTCCGGCATTTTCATGAAGGAAGAGCACAGTACCTCGAAAATATTTATGACAGCGCTCGGATGAGCATGAGGGTAAATTTCACTTGTCTCGCTGTCCGCTGCATCGCATTGACTTAACAACTGGAAAGAAAACAGCTGAGATCGCATGAGGAAAACTCCAAATGACGTTGAGCCAGATGACATCGTTGGAAACCACAGAAGAAATATAAAGACTCCCAAAGCAAACATGGCGGTACGCAAAACGTCACAGGGCAGGATGGCTCTCCGCATAAATATGCACCAAAACTCAGGAGAGCTGTAGTGACGATGAAACAAGACGTCACACACGAAGAAGAGGAGGCTTCGAAGGAACAACAAGCATGGGGTGAGAATCCACATGCTGTGGGTGTACGCGCAGTATGAGGCTCGTGATTGTTTGAATATGGCAGGCCAGTTAAACTGCCATTGCGCAAAGAGACAATGAAAAGAGTAGGAAAGTAAAAACAAAAATTCCCACTCACCGAATATAATGGTAACACAGTCCTGTTCATTGTGAAACAAATGTCAGCTCACCAGGGTATAACTGCGCACAGAATAAATGACCGTGAAAATAAACAAAACCGGTTGGCAAAACACGAAGGCTGTCTAGGTACAGATGCACCCTTGCTGACGCAGGACTTGTCATGCAGGCAGGAAATGACCCAAACGTAGATTGGCAGACATTCTCCAGATCTTGCTGCACATGTAGAAACTTTCAGGAACCAAGACAGACACACTACTTCACCAGGCAGTGTGTAAACAAACTCACCACAGCAGATGTGGTTGTTAGGAGGCTTAACAAAATGAATAGCTTGCTCTCACAGGGCACAGCACAGAATGAGCCAAGGCAGGCTTACCCTCACAGGGGGACAGCTACAGTCACACATTAGACTCTCCAGACGCTCGAACAACTGGCGGACTGCTGTGGGCGACCAGTGGCAGGTCACTGGTGGGGTCAAAACGCCAGTTGGGGTAGCTTTTCTTGTTGTAGAAGGTCTTTTCTTACTTTGAAGTTGTATGAAGTACTTCTAGACTTGACAAAATGTAGGTTCTTTCTTAAGATTGTCGCCAATATGTAATGATGAAATGTCCACAAGAGATGATGTAATTCCGAGATGCTTTATTCCAAGTTGTGTAGAGAGACCCCACCAGGAGCATCCAGCAGGTGCTCAGCCCAGCCAACTGTAAACTCAAGGCAGAATACCAACATTCTAATAGAAACATCACATGAACATTCCAATAGTGATAGATACTACATTGCATAGAGAATACCAAAATACCACAAAAAGCCAATGGGACGGAGACCCATGGCTGTCCTCTACTCCTAGAGCGGTACAACAGGAGGGTGAGGAGCACTGTGAATGGGTCCTAAACCCATGACAAAGCAGCCCATGTAAAGTCAACCCCCATTTAGGGGGAAACAGTACTGCCCTGAAGAGATGGGACTATAAACCATAAGACGCCCTGTGTAAGTGCGACTGTGTAAATGTAAATGGGACAGTGACTGCGTAAGGGTGAAAACCATAAGTATCCCGTGTTGGAAAGTGTAAGATCACATGGGGATAAAACCCAATGCCATCCCTAAAGATGGGAAAAGTTACATGAAAGTGAACAGTGAACCCAGAGAAGGTATGTACCCAGAGTCCATAACTGCATGATGTAGCCCATGTAGGTAATGGTTTAATAAACAAGTGGGGCAAGACCCACTACCACCCCTATGTGTATGTATATGGTGAAAACACCCAATGGCATCCCTGTATAGGGAAGAGATGTGTGAGGGGTGAACACATGCGAAAAGGACCGAACAAAGAACCAAGAATACATGTAACATATACGTCGGTTATGTAAGAATAATGTGCCACCATTACGATGCACTATCCTTAAAAGTATATGTAGCCTTTAATACAATTCAAGATGAGTAAAGTAGAATATGGCAAATATACATTTAGGGTCACCAAATGTGTCAGGGAATTTGACAACATCTACTTATCGTCCATCTTCTCTCCTGGATTGTTTGTGCTGGAGTAGAAAAACTGTAGGTCTTTACCAGCATTATGGAAACACGCAAATGTTTCCAAAGTGGGTATAAATCCAGTTCCAGGGAGATATGACCGAATCCAGAGCAAGTAGAGAATGATGGGAGGACATTTCTGAGGACTAAAACCTAATTTAACTGAGATAAAAACCGACCTTTACTACTCCTAAATGCCCTTTGTGAATACATAAAGTTATAAAGATAGGATTCTGTCTCAGATTACTTTTGTGAATCGGGCCTGTGCTTCTAATCCTAAATTTTCATTTTACTTTTTTGTGTATTGGGAGAGCTGTAGTCTTTGGGTGCTTACTTTGAATTGGACTAAGAATGACTTGCAACTTTAATATCCAGAGCTAGATGCACTATCTAGAAATCTTGAAGATATTAGAGTGAGAGAGGTTCTGAATGACGGTGCAATGTTATGTTAACGTAACTTGCTGAGCCTAACCCTTAGGTGTATCTTGGCTTTTTACTTAGCACAATAATATCACAAGATTTCAATTGAAATAGTGCTAACTTGAGGAGTTTTTTAAATTTGCCATGCTCATGTTCAAGAACGGATGTCGTATGGAATGTTGATCCAAGAAGAGGGAGCAAGATAGTAAAAAGACCTGCCACCTTTTCTAGCCAAATGTAAGTAAAGCTTTGTCATTAGATCTAAGGTTTCTAACCGGACATTAGTGGATAAACTTCATCTGTGAGTAGCTAGGGCCCTTACCCATTAGGGCCTTATGCATATGGCAGCAGAGATTGAAAACTGCTCTTTACTTGACTAGCAGCCAGTGTAAGGATCTCATTAAAGGAGCAGAGGCAGCGCCTGAAGGAAGATTGCTAACAAGTCCAGCTGGGGTGTTCTAAACTACTTGCATCTTAGACATCAGACTCTCATTTGCTACTGCCAGTAGGATGTTTTCATAGTCCATCCTGCTAAAAATCAATTATTGAACTAAAGTTTTCCTAGCAGAGAAGGGTAGAAATGGAAACACATTCCTCAACAGGCTCATCGTATTGAAACAGTTGGCACAAATGGATGCAACATGATTTTTCGTTGATAGAGATTGTTATCATGTTAATTACTAGAAGGCAAGACTAGGATGGATATAGAAGTGGTCATCACCCAGTAGAAGTAATATTTCCAAGGAAGTATCGACTGGATGGATGTTGATAGTTTACTAGATAGCTCAGTGGGTTACTGCTGTTGTCACAGAGATGTTTTGTTACTTGCAGCTCATAAATCATAATTTCAATCAATCACAGTCAGCTACGAGCCAGACGCAAATAGCAGCATACAAACTAGAATATAGGTTTAGAACTTGATTGTCTTCCCCCAATATGTAATTGTTCCAAGGTTGCTAAAAGGATTCCAAAGTTTGCTTTTCTCCAGATCAAGCATTCCTAACACATAATTTCTAACAGTATGAATGACATGTGACACCCGCACCTCGTTGTTCTCACTTGTTTATATAACATATCCTATACACACATTTAAACAAATATTAGCATCATATGCACATATGTGTGGGATGTAAAACAATCTGGGTCCCTACATTGGGGTGAGTAATGATAAAATAAATGAAATACATGCAATAGAGGGCTATGGAGAGATGAAGGGTACTGTAGAAGGGTGGTGGTGCGGAAATCCTTAGAGTAGGCTATGGGGGCTGGTGCCACCAAGATGTTTGGACCAGGTGTCACCAGAGTTAAATCTAGCCATGGTTATACACATTGAATGAACTTGGAAATCGAATCTACTGAGCACCTATTCAGCATTCATCAGCCTGTTCATATGTCTGCTCCTTCATTGGTCTGTCCGATTCCTGACAGTCTATGGGCCAGATTCACAAAGGCAATGTGAGACAAAAGTCTAACTTTACGACTTTTGGTATTCACAATCATTTACAAATCGTATCTTTACATACGCAGTCGGGCCTGAATCGCCGCACCCTGAAAATACGCAAGCCAAACAGCTTGGCTTTTTCAATGTTTTTCACTATGCTAGAATGACATGATGAGATTACTTTCTATTCAATATTCTGCCACATAGATTGTTATTATTAAAATCCCTGAAAATAAAACTTTGCAGGCTCAGCAATAAGAGGATAATTATTTATTATCTGCTTTTATATGTTATTACACATTGTTTATTAACAAGACTTTTCTACCTATTTTTACTAATATCTCAGTACGCTAAGTGTTACATCGGTAGATTACAAAAAAAAGCATGAAAAATAGTGAAGAGAAAGATTCTGTTAACATTATGAACGTCGTGTAGGAGTTCTCAAGTACATACACCAATATGTTGGTTTCATTTTGCGTCAGATGTGTTTTAGGCCGTGATGAAAAACAAAAACAATAAAAATATTTCATTTATATATATTTTTTTAATGTTAACGTTAAGGAATTTAAAGTCTCAGCTCGAAGACTCAAGGTAGAAAAGAAGATCAACTTAAAATAATCTTCTCTTTCACATTTGTAAGCGAATATCTAAAATTGAAAATATCCCATATAAGAAGCACCCCTTGAATAATAATTAATTTGAATACTTTACATAACCATCGAGTAATGAACCATAAGTCTATTTACCTTACAGGTTTGAAAATCTTCTTCCTCTGTTTGAGAGTTTGAAGTAAAGTATTCGTTAGTCTCATCCCCATTCCAACTTCTTGAAAATCTAAGAAAATCCCACTTTGGGGTGTGGCTTAAGCCCTACCTAGGATGGCAACCTGATGGAGGAGCTCAAACATTCATGGAACCTTTAATCTCCACAATTGTGGTTTTACTGAAACGCAAGTCGGGGAAACTATGGGCCACATGCATCAACCTTTTTTCCGGACGCAAACGGCCGATTCCCAGAATCGGGCCGTTTGTGAATGGAAAAAGGTATTTTCTGATGCATGAACCCATTTCCATTTGCAAATTAGGTAAACACAAATTTTTGATACAATCTAAATTGTGAATGCATTTAGGGAATCGCAATTTGAGATTCCCTAAAGGCAATGTATCAAGCCTTTTCTAAATGCAAACTGTGCATTTAGGAAATGGTAATTAACATCAACTTCAAGTTGGTGGTAGTTTGCACATTCTTTGAAAAATGTACAAAAGTGAATTTTTCAAAGTTACATGTGGTGCACACTCATGTCCTTAGGGCATGTGTGTGCACCTCTTGTGCACGTTTACATTTTTGGGGGTTCATCATGGGGGCTTAGCCCCCCTGTCACCCTAGGGATTGCATTCGTACTTTCATATTACCAATTTGGTAATCGCAATTTGCGAATGCATTCTCATTCATTTTTATGGGCCTGAAGGCCCATAGGAATGAATGGAGTCACATTAGCTAATAGCAATTTACAATTACCGAATCGCTATCAGCTAATGTTTAGGAATCACAATATTTATAGCGATTTCTACATGCATAAGGATTTGCAATTACCAAATAGTGATTCCTTAAAAATCTCTATTTGGTAATCGCAAATCCGACTTTTGATGCATGTGGCAGTATGCTAGTACATCACTGATATTGGCTAAAAGAGAACAATGCCTCAACAGTTAATTTTGCAGTGCCTAATCCCATATCTTCATGCCGGTAATGCTGCCCTTCAGATTTCAGCCGCCATTTTGAATATTTAGTTTTTGCTCGATGAGGCGGCTGTTCTTTCTTGAGAGTACAAGTTTCATGCATTCTTTTTGCACTCTGCTAATCCCAATGGGGGAAGTTTAGACCAGCTGATGCTCTGCATGTCATTGCTTATCTTCCTGGTGCTCCTCTCATTTATTTCAAGTGCTTTTCAATACATTCCTCCTGGTGTTTCTTCAGAGTTGTAGTACTGTGAGATTAAAGCCACTTTATTTCTTCACCAAAGTGCAGTTGTTGAAACTTACAGTCCCACACCTGTCTTCTAGTGAACAATTCATGATCACTCTACTCCTTCTGATGGCATGAAGCATTCTATCCCTTTTTTATTGCTGAGTGTGCCAGCTTGCATTTATTCTTTCTTACTCTGCTAACTCCAATGAAGGCAATTTATACCAGTTGAAGTTCTGTATTTGAGGAATTATTTTCATGACGCTCCCCTCACTCAATGCAAGTCCTTTCTACTACATTCCTTTTGAAGTTTCTTCAGAGCTGTTGTATGGACAGATTAAGGACATTTATCACAGCAAAATGCAGTCATCTAAACTCACAGACCCCAACGCCTGTCGTCTAGAGAACAATCCACGGACAACTCAGCTTCTTCTGATGGCATTGTGCATTCTACTCCTCCTCACTCTTTGTCTGCATCCATTACCTCAGTAAAACAACACTCTTCCTCATCTGCACATAAAAGACTCAAAGAAGACCAAAGTCTCCTAAAAAAAGTTCTTACTGGAGGACATCAGAGCCCTTCATCCATCCTTTGAGGAGACCAATAAGCAAATTCAGAGTCTTGATGAGAAATGGTATAGTATGGGGATGAGGGTATCTGAGGTGGAACAGCGAGTCAGTGATTTGCAGGATGAAACTAAGAAGATTGCAGTTTTGGGATAAAAAGGTTCTTCCATTAAAAAACTGAGGACTTAGAAAACTGGAATAGACACAATAATATGTGTATTTATGGACTTCCAGAGGGAATGGAGAGAGAGAATCCAGTCTCCTTCTTTGCATCTTGTTTTTTACCACAATTAGTGGAGCATCTGTGTTACACTAATTTAAAAATACAGGGAGCACACAGACCGCTACTTCTGCTCTGCATACTAATTCTCGAGGAGTGATGTCTTTATTTTGGGAGTTTACTGATGTTTTGGACGTGCTCAATGCGGTTAAATCAAATAGACAGGTTGTGTGATCAGGCAGGAAGATCTTTATCACGCAGGATGTTTTGAATGTTACAGTTAGCAGACGGAAATACTTTTTCAGCCTTCATCCTACAATACATAATTTGGGGGCTCTGTATGGCCTCTCATCCACGTCTTTTTAAAGTTATTCCCCAAAACAAAACAAATACGTTTGAGGTTCCGTCTGAGCTCAGAAGATTCATAAACCCTCCTATACCAAATGCTATGGATACAGCTGATCCTCTACCCTTTAATGACTTTCATAATGTTTATATTAGCTCAATATTGTTTTTCTTGATACAATTTTTTTCTCTAAAGTCATTTGCCTGCTTATTTCCTTTTATCTCTCCTTCCAGGTATTCAAGATTTCTAGGTTTGTCAGTTTTGATTTCATTCCGTTGTTGGTGTGTGCCCTTTGTCGTATGTAACAACTTCATCTGTGTTGTCACCACCCCATTTTTTCTTATTAATATATAGTATGGTATTTCTTTTCAGTTGTCAGTTTTTGACATGTACTGTCTACTTTTGTCCTTTCTCACGTTTCCTTTTCTTGTATTTCTTTCTTCCCTTTTCCTTTCCTTTATTCCAAACAATATATATTTCTCTCTACATGGTACTTCTTTTGTTCGTTACACTCTTTTAGTTATTATTTGTATTTATTTTACAGTTTGGAAAAGCCTCTTTAGTACATCATATCTGTTATTGAAGACAGTTGCCTTATTGTCAAATTTTTGATTGGTTAACAGTTTTGAATGTCCATGCCCCATGACAACTAGACTATGGACCTGATTCAGATCTTGGCAGATGGGGTAATCCATCACAAACATGACATATATTCCGTCCACCAAATTACAAGTTTCATTGAATATAATGGAATTGTAATTTGGCTGATTTGATACCCAACACTTTTGTTATGGAGTAACCCTGTCCGCCAAGATCATAATCAAGCCCTATAATTTGTGGCCCTCATTTAAAAATAAAATCCCAATATAATGATACTTATTTCATCTTGAAAGGTGACTGCAACCAAATTATGGGCTCATTTTCTGAAAGACACTCTTCAGTCAGGTTTCCCCTCATACTGTAGTATAGTTCCTATATTCCCAATAGGCTCTGCGCATTGGAATAACATAAACAATAGTTTAGACGTAGGACTGAAGTCGACTAGGTCTCTACTGAGTATGTTAGACTTAATTGTGAATGCCAGCTCTCAAACATCTAATACCCGTGGAGTTACGATTATTACCAAATTATACTTAGGCGAACCTACACGGAAGCTAGGAGATTCTCAAGATAGATGGGTTATAGCAACTCTATATTCTGGCATAACCGTTTGTTCAATCTATGGCTCGAATTATGACGAACTCGCAACTATCGAAAAACTAGAGATAGAGCTTGCATCATGGTCTAAAACACTCATAGTATGTGGTGATCTGAATATTTCATTAGGAACAGGTTGCCAAAACTTTGGGCAAAATACCTATGTTGGTCGAAAACCTAAGGTATATAGAGCCATTAACCAGCTGATACAGAGTCATGATCTGACGGATATATGGGACTTAAAGAGACATAACGATCCTGGCGACACATGTTTCTCATATCCACATAACAAATATGTGAGATTAGACTACTTTTTAGCAGTACGGGATCTGACAAATAAAGCTGAGATTAAAAAACTCCCAAAGATCCTGTCAGATCACAACCCACTAGTCCTAACATTAGATATATCTAACTTTGTTAGACCAGCTACTAAATGGACTTTTGATAGGAAACTTTTGATAGGAAACTTTTGGTTAATGTAGAATATGTAAGCTTTATTAAAAAATGGGTAGGAGATTTTTTTGACTTAAATCAGTATAGCGCTTCTAGATTGGTTGTATGGGATTGTTTTAAGGCAGCACTTAGAGGCGAAACTATAAGCTACGTTTCTCGTATTAAGAAATTGCGAGAAGCTAAAAACTTACAGTTAACCCGTGATCTAATTCAAGCTGAAGAAGAGCATGTTTTAACGATATCGCAAGGTACAGACGGAAAACATATCCTACACCGGATAATTATTCTTAAAACTGAAATGAATAACTGGTTAACTAAGCCCTCTGCTGAGACATTCCAAACACATCGAAACAATCTATATGAAAACGGGGAGAGAGTGGGTAAGCAATTGGCACTAAGTACCCATCAGAAGGCCTCCTACAACGCGATACCTTGTTTAAATATAAATAATACTCAATATACTGATCCTCACGAAATAATAGAAGGGTTCCGGCAGTATTATCAAGATCTATACTCCGAGGATAACCCACAAACTGAACTCGAAACTACTAATGCAGTAAATCAATTTATTGGCGACACAGACTCAATAAATATTCTTGACAATCTATCTAAACACAACCTTGAGAACCAAATTACTATCACTGAGCTACAACTAGTGCTGGCAGGTCTTGCTTCTGGAAAGGCAGCTGGTCCCGATAAAATTCCTTTGGAATTATATAAAATCTTAGGTCCAACTATACTGCCCTTTTTATTAGATCTCTTTACAGGCATACAAATAACGGGAACAACTCCAGACTCTTGGAACGAGACAGATCTAATATTTTTTCACAAAAAAACAAACCTGTCGAGAATCCATCTTCGTACCGACCTATCTCTCTGATCAACTCAGATTCTAAACTTTATGCAAAAATTCTGGCCAATCGTCTCGGGGGGGGGGGTGATTGAACATCTGGTCTCCCCCTGGCAACAAGGTTTCATTCGAGGTAAGGGTACGATTAATCACATCCGCAGAGCCATTGCACTATTTGATTTCGTGTCTGCAGAGGGGGGGCCAGATGTCAATGATCCTTCTCGATGCCGAAAAGGCTTTTGATCAGGTATCATGGGAGTTTTTGTGGACTATTCTACGCTTAAAGAATTTTGGTGTTAACTTTATTAGATCTATTCAAGCTATGTACTGTCAACCTAGAGCTAGGCTTCAGATTATGGGGAAGGAATCAAAGGCAATAAAGGTGTCTAGGGGGACAAGGCAGGGATGTCCCTGCTCACCGCTTCTTTTCGCTTTATACATTAACCCTTTAATTAGGAAACTACTTCCTAATACAGATATCAAACCTATCTCTATAGGCAACTTTGATACAAAAGTTCTAGCCTATGCCGATGATGTGGCAATTGTAACACCTGATCCAGCGGAGGCAATTGAAACAATAGCTCAACAATTCGGTTCATTTTCAGGATATTCACTTAATAAAGCCAAAGCAATTATTATCTGTACTGAAAATACAAACTACAATGATTCTAGGAGAGTAGAAAGTGCTACATATCTAGGGATATGTTTAACACCGAAAGTTCAAAGGATTAATAATATGAATTTTGAACCGCTAATTAAAACTTTAGAAAAAAATCTTAAAAGAGTTGACAGTTTACGTTTATCAATTATTGGCAGGAGTCATTTTGTAAAAATGAATATCTTTCCTAAACCTTTGTATTTGTTTCGTGCAATACCATTAATAGTGGAGGATAGCACACTCAAAACCATAGACTCATTAATTTCATCTTTTATGTGGCAATACGGAAAAATTAGGAGGTCTATTAAATATCTATCATTACCTCAGCATAGAGGCAGTTTAGCCCTTCCTAATATTTTACTATACCACTGGGCGGTTTTTCTTCAACAAATGGTTTCCATGCTCTGTACAAAAGCGACCGAGTCCAATATAATATCACCAGTAATACCCTCTATATATGAATTGCTATTAGGGAATAAACACCAAGGTCTCTTATTAAAACAGATAGAACCAAGGTATTTTAAAAAAACTTAAATTCAAAATAATTGTTAGTTCTAGGAAAGTCTGGCTAAAAATCTCGAAATCTTTATCAATCTCGAAACATAATAAATATATTCCACTTTAGGACTCCTTTCTTCTTCCCCAGCTAGTAAATGATGATATGGCCAAAAAATGGAATAGAGCAGGTATAAGAACGGTTTTGGATCTAGGCGAACATATTGTAGACCTTCAATTCTCTAACCTACAGAAGGGATATAATATTCCCAATAACCACCAATTTAAATTCCATCAAATTAAAGTGATCATGAATGCTAAAATCCCTGAGATTTCACATGAAACAATTCCTATTCTAGATATTCTGGCAATTAAAACAGTAAAAATAGGGAAAATATATGATTTACTTCTAGAAAAAATAAATGATGATTTAGAACATACTGAAACTTCATGGGCTACTAGGCTTAATGATCCAAATGTAGATATTGATTATAGTTTGCTATTATTATCTAAGATAATTATGTCTTCAAATTTAAAAGCTCAGTCATATAAATCGATTTTCAATTTATATTTTACCCCAGCAAAACTATTTAAATGGGGTAAAAGATCGGATGATCTCTGTCCAAGATGCGCACAGGGCCCTGAGGATCTAATTCATATGTTTTATGGATGCCGGATGTTAACCCCACTTAAAAATGATTTGGATAAATTCTGGGAAGAATTATTTGGACATCAGCTCCTGGTGTCAGCTATGCTATACATGCTGGGCTACGATAATACACTTGGATTGAATAAAACCCAGGAATCATGTTTATGTATTGGGGTAACTGTATATAAGATCTTATTAGCGGCTAGCTGGAAGGATGCAGACTCCCCAACCTTCCAAATGTGGCTGGCAAGGTTTTTGGCTATATATAATCACGAAACAGCAATCTATTCATCTAAAGGAATGCAATCTCGAATGCGGGGTCAGAAAATTTGGGAACCGGTTGAGAGATTGATGCACGGGGTTAAGGATCGAACCACTTGATTATAATCTATATTGTTTAGTATTAAATATACTTAATTTAGCAAAGTATGCAGGTAAAACTATTATGTCTAAGCAGTGTTATATTGCCTTTTTTGATTCCCCTATGCTTCTAGCACTCTACTTTCCCGTCTCTGGAACTTGTATTTGTTTTCTGTTTTGTATATATTTTAAGCTGCTTATATGGATGATAATGTTATAGTATTTATGACTGTGAATATGTGATGCTGCTCAATAAATACATTTTAAAAAAAAGAGTATGCTAGACTTAATTGTGAATGCCAGCTAGCTCAGAGTCACTAGAAACTTTCTCGAAAACACAAGAAGGGATTAGTTTCTGACAATCATATAACATGACAACTTTGTTCCTCAAGAATAAGAAATATAATTCAGAGTCGCGGAAACAATAGATGGCTATTTCACTCAGTCAATCGTGCATGCTTCGTTTCACCAGAAGTGCAGAGAAATAGAGAGACAGGCGTTTTCAATAAAAACGTTATTTATTGAGCAGTCTTCTTGCTCATACAAGAGAAGTTAATTGCAACAATCTTGCTATGAAGTAAAGTGCATACAGTAAAAGGAGTATTATGAAATAATACTGTAAAAGCATTTGTATGGTTTCTAAGCCATAAGATACTTAAAATGGATAAAATACATACAATGATAAATAATGACTAAAACTACTCAACTGGTGCATCTAAAATACGCCTACCCCAGTGTACCTAACCTAAGTCTAGTAGAAGGGAAGAAGTAAGTGAGGTGTAGCTTGAGTTAAATAGTTTCTGCCAAGAATCTATCCAAGAATTCTCTAAGGGTCTAATCAGCTCCGTACCTTGGTTATAAAATGAAGGAGGTCTTGTATCTCTCTCAAAGGACTCTATCTACCAGTAACCCGCAAGGGTAGCAGGGAAACACTGGAGCTGGATTTCTCGGCAGGAGAAAAGACAGTGTCTCTCTCAGTGCGTCAGCTGGAGGGTCGGCTTCCTTCCGCACTCGCTACAGCAGGGCACCGGGCAAGTAGTTAGTCGATCTGCTCCAAACAACCATGTGTTTGCTAGGGCAGATGTGGGTATATTTATACCTGGAAGGTACCGAGTTTGACGCAAGAGTGGACATAATAACGTCACTAAGAACTCGAAGTTCTTTACACGCTCCAGGAGTTCTTGGACAAATCAATACTGAAGCAGGGGGAAGTCCCGTACTGCTGAAGGCTAGTTGTTTTCAATAACTCATTGTACTCTAGGAGCTTAGTGGAAGTAGCCATGCCGTATTTGGACTGCATTGGCTGTGCCTAAATATGGTTATGATTCTTATGCCTATATAAGGATATGATAAGTTATACCTATATAAGGGCATGAATCGGGAAAATTACACTAGAGCCCTAGATACGTTACAATACCCACTCCACAAAGAATGTCCATCTTTAATAAATACTAAGCAGTTATAACATTTCTAAGCATGTGTTTACAATCTCACCCCAAAAATACATAAAATGCATTTGAAATGGTTTGTACAAAAAAAATGAGTATTTTACTGTACGTTTTCTAAGCAGTGGTATCATTCAAATAATGCATATAGTTTTACATTTGAGATGCTGGCTGAATGATTCACGAAATTACATTTATGAAATGGCTCTTAATACAGAAGAGATGGTCGAGACCATTTCATCACAGAGTTATATAATACTGTACATGTGCTAGAGGCTAAGTTTTAAGATTGTCTCTAGGTATCAAAAAATAGACATTTTGTTCTCTAAGAATAGTTCTACATTAAGCAGATTACTCTGTGCCAAAAAAAAGGGTAAACATTTTGGTATTGAGAAAAAATAATTTTGTTGTAGTAAAAAATAGTTCAAAATTTTTAGAAGTTCTGTTTATCAAAACTGAAGGCCGAAATCAAAGTTCAGGGAACGCTGTGTGCTTGTTTCTCAAGAGTTATTCTCGTTGTTAGGAGAAAACATTAAGTCAGATAGGCTGGCAAAGAATTTGTCTACCACAGTAGGTGAAAGTTGGGCCAATTCCCAAAAAGTAGAAATAGTGCATATGTGAGATGCATTACCGTCAGCTTGATCTGGATCAGTAATGTTCACAGAAAGTTGTACCTGTGTGTCGCTTTCATCTCGTACCTCACCGCCACCAAGTCATAATGGTGAGGTCTCAACGATTGCCGTCTTCAGAATTGGTAGCCGCTAGGGACAACACGTTGCATGAGCCATTACCGAACCAAGCAAAGTATCGACATCCATAGGTACTGCTGATGGAAGTGAGAGACAGATGTCTAACACGCATTCTTCTCCGCAGAGCAAGCATCGTAGAACAGGTAAGATCCAATCTTGAAAGATTGGTCTGAATGATGGAAACCATGTGGTATTCAGATCTCTTAGACGAGCCAAGCCGAGAACCTGTGTTATCTTAATTCAGTACCGCATTGCCTGGATCGTTTGTTCATTGGTAATCTGGGTATCGCTGGTGACTGGACTTGCCATATCGGAGCAGAAGGAACAAAAATAGAATTCCTGCTAAGAGTCCCAAAATGAGAGGCAGACCGCCGAACACAGAGTGCACGAAATTTGGAAAAATGCTCACGACTGCTTCAAAGGGTGCTAACAATCCCGGAAAAAGTGTCTTAAATACATGTGCGATGCCACTGGTATCTGACATGTTTAAAATTTGACCTAACATTTTTATGAAATGTACAGGGCAGTTTGTTGATAATAATGTATGTATCTCTGCTGAGGGCCTTGCAACTTGCAGATCATACGTTTCTCTAGGTGAGGTCAAAGGCACAGTTTTTTGTAAAAGAATGGCTTTCCTTATGCTTAATGTATCAATTCGAATAGAACAGATATTCAATGAAGGCCAAATCATTGCCTCCTTGTCTGGCTTGCTGTTTGGATACAATACTTGCATACAAGTGACCCTGGATGTGGCACTGACGAGATAGGCCGTTCCTGGCAACATGCCACAACAGCTGTGGTCACTTAACATAACGTAGCTGCCGTTGGAAAGCTGCCTGAAAACAGGTTCTATTTTTGTGGCTGGGGTGCCGTGCAAGTGGCAAGAAAGGTCATTAGATAAACCCATGTAAATACATTTCTTGACAAAGAAGTGTACCATTTAGCAAGTTTTCACAATTTTTCCCACTAAGAAATACTTCTTTATTACGCCCACTCCAACATCTATGTGTGTAAGGTAATTTCCAGGTCGACTTAATGTATCCTTTACCCAACTTTTCATACCGGCCCGGTGGTATATGCTGTAGGCAGTATTGAAACTGGAATGTCGTTATTAGTATTGTTATGGTACCATGTATTATCCATTCAATGACAGGCCTCTCGGAAACTGTTAATGGTAATCTTTCTAGTTTTTCAGTGCTCAGCACCGTATAGTCTTCTCCTTTTTGTGCCAAAGAGATTTGTTTATCTGTAAGGTTAAAGATCGAAAATATTGACGTTGTGTTGATTAGACACCAAGGCACATAGCCTGAACGCAGATTTTGTAACGTCCAGCCTAACTGTACAGTAGAACGTAATTGGGACTGGCCATGTCGTAACATTAGCATATCCTGTTCTATTATATCAATAGCAGATGATACAATGCTGTCCAAAGAATAAATTCTGGAGGACAGAGTCGTTAACCCATTGTCCACTACAGACAGTGATTTTTTCCAAATTAATACGATCAATTTCTCGTATTTTTTCAGCAGTTTTAATTTGCGTTACTTTCCAAGCTTCGTTATAAGCAGCATATATACCAGTGTATATGAAACGTTTTTGACGCTGTTTGCGAGGTCCAAATAAGAAATCCCGCAAGTCAGCACCTTCTTTAAGTAAAGTCAAGTGTTGCTTAGTTTCAGGTAGTGTGGATTTCTGTAGCCATTCGAGGCATCGTTTTCCTACACTGTATGTTGTTATTATCCCTGGAGGTTGTCTTTGGGAATATCTTGGGTCTGGTCTGTTCTGTTTGAACCCCTGTGTTTTGTCCAGGAATCTATTTTGACAGTTATCAGTGTCTGTGGGCCAGATCAACCATTTTTTCCAATCAGAATTAGTTCTGTTTTGGTGTAAAATATAGGACACGTCTAACCCCTCATCTGTAGAGTTATTTCTATCAGGCATAGGCTTTGGTATAGACGGGTTGTTTAAATCTTTTATCTTGGCTAGGCCAAGACAGGTAGTTTGTTGAATGGTGTCATTCAGGAACATTAGTTGTTCTGGGATCATGTAGGCTCTGAATAATGAATCTATTCCCTGTACTTGCCAATCTTGTGAACTCCAGATTGTTTTTGTTTCAATGTTATCTTTCCAGAATTCAAAACCAAATGTAGACAATTGTTCATAACATTTTGCATAATATATCTGTTTTGTATTTGTCATCATATTTTTCATTCCTGTCTTATTCACATTTTTGAAATAAAACGTTTCTGGATCTGTGACATTAAACCCTGAGAAGTATGGAAATTTCTCATAAAATGTTTTTGAGCTACTTTTTGGCGGTTTTGGTCAATGTTCCCATCGATTATAAGTTAAAACATTTCTAGGTTTTGCAGATTTATTCAAATAGTGGTGCCCATAATGATTAAAGCAATACATTTCTTCATAATCAGATGAACTTTCTAAATAATCATGATCTGTAAATTTTGCGGACATTTCTAAATCAGACATCATATTATTAATAGTCTCAAAGTCCCAATCATCAGAGAAAGTGCTCGGTGAGACAAAGTCACTCAATGAAACCTTGAACTGGTGGTTCAACCGGGCCATAGATGTCGTAATCAGTAGCGTTCCACGCTACACCACCAGGTATAGGAATGGCTGTGATGTTTACTGATGACAGGTCTCTTTTTTCAACATGAGATGACTTGTGAGGTTTTAGGACCAAGTTAATGTTCTGACTTGCTGTGTCCATTGTATTGTATTTTCTATCAATCATTCTTCCCAAGCTTAAAACTAAAATGAGCCAGAGCAGGAGGAAACGTACACCAATCAGATATATTTCTCCAAGTTGATGAAAGAGTTCTGTTATTTTTTCTTTGAATGTTTTGTTTGCTGGCTTTTCTTCATGTTCACTAGGATCTTCAGAAAAGTCATCAAAATTGATGAAATAGCCAGAGGCAGTTCTGTCAATTGTTGGAATCGCATCAGGATTGTTATTAATCTTTGTAGTTGCTCCTTCCTTTGTCAGATTAGTATAGTCAGAGGCTATATCATTGTAGACAGGTGTTTCTTGACGAACTGTTGCAATTTGGGTTTCAAGAGGCACAAAAGTTCCATGGCTTTGTTGCATAGTCCTTTTTTATTCACTGCAGGTTTATCAAATGTGATTAGTCTCTCAGTTTGAACCTCTTAAATTGTAGCAAGGTTTGGTCTTCTGCTACATCTTGGGAGTCCACTGGGCCTACTACTTATTATTGGCCGCATGGTTGTGGTTTTACCAGGTCGATTGATACAACTCTGTTCTCCTTTTTACCAGCAAGGGGCGGTAGTACTAATGATCTTGTTCCGCTGATTGCTAAGACAGGTACTGCTTTTCTGTAAGAAGGCCCAAATTCCTTCTTCACCATGATCTTTTCTCTGACCAGATCCCCAATCTTTGGAATCCAGACAGGTCTTGCTGGGACAGGTGGTTTTTCTTAAGTGGCCGTTCGCTTTAGCTTTGTGTAACTCAGACTTCTTCTTGTTTCATTTAAGTCCTGTAAAACAGTCAAACGATCTTTGATTTCAAAGGTTTTTTGTTCCACCATTAAAATATGACTATTGAGGTCTTCGATTATCATTCTAGTACCAAACAAAAGTTCATACGGAGTGATTCCACCCAGAGAATTTCTTGGCAGATTATTTAGACTACGTTGGACACTTATTAGATGTTTGACTTACCCGTCCACCCGAACCTAATACCCTCGCTGTGATTGATTGCTTTATGTCACCTTTTTTTCTTTCCACTACAGCATTGACCTCAGGATGGAAGGGACTAGAGTACCGCAATGCAACGCACAAGCTGGCCATGCCCTCCTTGTAAGCCCGAGTGCTAAACGCAGGACCCTGTCAGAATGTAGAGTGCCGATTGCGTATGGGCCGATAAAGACTCGCAAATCTTTTATAACAGTTCTGGCGTCAGCCGAGCCCTGGGGCCACATCCAAATGAATCTTATGCAGGAATCCTCTGCGACCATGATATATTTATAGTTACCGTCCCTTTGTAAGGGACCACAGTGGTCCAGGTAAACACACGCTAATGGTTTATCTGAGATCAGAAGGGGCATCTGTGCAGGACGTTTCACTGTTGATACTTACATTTTTTGGCATATTTCACAGTCTAGAACATAGTTTCTAGTCTGTTTCCTCATGCGCGGCCACCAATATCTCTGTTTTAGTAAAGATACTGTGGCGGAAACACCTGTGTGTGCAGAGGCAAGCCCTTCATGCGCAGCTAAGATTAGTCCTAACCTATGTTCAATGTTTGGGATTGCCCAATCCCCCAATCCAGGGATTTGAGCAAAAGGAACATTGTTTGCATCAGTTTTATATGAGTACTTTACTGGAAAGCCTTTCAGGAGTGTCTTACCACTGTTTTTTTACTGAAGCAGTGACAGCTGGCATTATTTCCCTGTCTATTTTCATTTTTGAACGAGTGATTGCAGCTACGGAAGCCGTGTGGACGGATGCCTTTGCGGCTTCATCAGCCAATGAATTCCCTGCAACGTGAACGCCATCACGTTGATGACTCAGTGTATGGATCATGTGAGTCTTTGGTAGTTCTTTCTGTAAAAGAACTACTTGTTCCCAAAGCATTTTATGCTTTATTGTGCAACCTTTCGCATCTTTGAAACCGTTTTGAACCCACTTCTGCGAGTATTCATTGTAATACGAATTGCACATTATTAGTGTGGGGAATTCATGATTGGTATTCTCAAGCGCCATCTTGAAAGCCTGTAGTTCAGCTCGCTGAGCTGTACAGTCTCCGAGTGTTTGAGTTTTTGTGACCATAGGTCTGAATCTACCTTCACGCCAGCAACCTTTTACAATCGCGCACGCAGCACTATAGGCTTGTTTACCCCCAATTGCGGGCTGTGCTGATCCGTCTGTATATACTATACAGCCGTAATGTTCAAGAGGCAGAATTTCGGTTGGCAGAGGATATTCGTACTCGTATTGGAGAAATTCTTGTGTTTTCAAGCTAGGGTCAAAAATGTATTCAACGTCTGTTGCAGCAAGAGAATTAACCCACTGTATCCATCTTGGATGTAAAGCTTTAGCATTTGGAGTGCTCGCTCTTGTCACAGTCACTAAGGCAGGTACAGGTGTAACGACCGATATGCGTTTTCCCTGTGCGAGGGCTCTTTCTTTTGCTATAGCAGTTTAAACCGCTGTCAGAATTTTCTCAGTTGAAGTACATTTTATTTCAGCTTGTGTGTACAAGTGTGATTTGTAAGCTATTGATACCGTTTCACCTTCGTTATAGGTTAGGTACGTGAATCCGCATCTTCCTGGGATGACTCAGATTACAAGGTTGCGTACGTTTACGCGTGTTTGCAGCATTGTTTTAGCTAACATGTCTGTTTGTATTGAACATAAAATTTCTGTGTGTTTATGAGTCCAATTAGTTAGTTTGAAATCAGGTTTTATTAATTCGTAGAGAGGTTTAACCCTCTCTGCGCAATTCAGAACGTAAGTTCTTCCACAATTCAGGAAACCTAGAATTGATTGTAAGTTTTTCAGCGTTTTTGGTGCTTGAAGCAGCGCACACTTCTCTAAGAAAGTGGCTGCTAGGCTTTTCCCTTCACTTGATAACTCATATCCTAGAAATAGGACAGTGAGGTGGGCAATCAGTGATTATTTAAAGTTGAATTTTTACCCTTCAGATGCGAACCCAAGTATAATGATGTTCACTCTTTTCAAGTGCCTGTCCAAATCATCGTCTCTTAGATAGATGTCATCGACATAAGATAATGCCTCATCATCATACATTTGTAGTCACTATGTTACTCTGGCTAAAAATAATCCTGGGCTGTTCTTGAATCCCTGGGGGAGACGGCAAATAGCCTCTGGGCCCCCATAATTGAGAAAGCGGTCAAATACCTGCTTTCTGGTGCAATGTTTTGACAAAAGAAACCATTTGAAATATCTAATGTTGTTTTATATTTTATGCGCACAATGTTATTCATCAGTGCTGCACTGTGTGAATTTTGTACTGCAAATGTTTTGCAACAAGAGTTTAAGTGTCTGTAGTCCAATACTAGACAATATGAATTGTCTGGTTTGGAGACAGGAAACAAAGGATTGTTCATTTGTGAGGTGCATGTTTCAATCACCCCCTGGTACTCAAGTTGATCTAAGAACTCCCTGACTTGATTTTTAGCTTCTTGCTTATCAGGATACTGCCTTTGTGCAGTAGGTTGATTTTTTAACTGGATTTTATGGTGAGGGGATTCCTCATCCCATCCTACATGATTTTTATATAATGCAGGGGCTTCGGCCACTGCCCCTTTTCTTGCATATATGTATTTTCTATGAATTGGAATATGATTTGAGAAGGCAGGCATAATCATTTCTTCGCCATGTGGGCACTCCCTAACAAATTCTGGTGGCCAGTCTTTCTCAGCTAGAAGAATATCATAGCCTTTAGATAGCTTCTCCCAAAAGAGAGTTCTTATTTTCCTAGTTATGTCCCCTTCTATACACAATGTGATTTCATATAATTCATGGGGTACACTAAATCTGGTGTCTGCAGTTTCCACCTGAATGTACTCATTCGTGTCCACTGTCTCCAGAAGATTCATCAGGATCTTGCGAGCTATGGTCACTTCTGCTGCGCTGTCTAGCATTGTTTGGGCCCACTCTCCCTTCTTGAGTTGTGTCCTCAGGATCCTCGGCATGGTTTATTTTTATGCTTGCTAACTTCTTTTTGGAAAATTAAGATTTTTTACTTTGGTGAGCGGGTTCCTTGTCTTTGGACTTTTTTTTTTAATTTCTTTTATTGAAGACCTTTAGTGACACCATACATTAAAGCACAAAAACAAAATTGCATATTTAGAAACATAGTTAGGCCGTAAATAAAAAAGAATACATAAATTATTCACTACCAAATCTTACATAGCAGTTAATCAAAATAGGATCCCCATATTTTTTCAAATTTTCTGACCCCTCCAATTCTTTGATCATAAATTTGTTCGCATTTTCTGACTCTTTTCATTTTATGAAGCCATTCCCGTACCGAGGGGCAATGCTATGAATGCCAATTCTGCAATAACAGCGATCCAGCCACCGCCATTGCTATATAAATCAGTTTTACTAGTTGTACGGAAAGCGTAAGCTCTAGATCAAAACCATACAGTATTAACTTGACATTCGAAGAAATCATAATATTATACCGATTTTGAAAAAACGCAAAAATTCCATCCCAGAATACCGTAATTTGTGAACAAAAAGCCATTATATGGGACCAATTAGCCAGGGCATAATGTAAACACCTAAAAGAGTTAGTTGAATTATTAATGTACATTTTAGCTATAGCCGCCGGAGTGCAATACAAAAGCCATTTACTGAAGAATAACATTCTACGCCAATTGGCTCCCCTTAATACAGTAAAGGTAAGTCTATTAATGTTCTTCCAAATAGTTGAAATTAACACTTGATTTTCCTTTCTCTGCCATTTACTAATTGCTTTAAGACTTAAGTCTCCCTCCCTACTCGAAATTAAGCAACGTTTCCACTCCCCAGGTTTCCTCTCCCGTGAGTGCACAAAAAGGTCATTAAATAATTGAGTAGGTGAGCTAATCAGAGTGAGATCTATTTGTCCCAAAATCCTATAAATCAAATTATATGAACCTATCAATAAAAAATTCCCCCGAATTAGGGATGCCATCTCTGTCAGGGTTATCCATGATTCATCCCTGACAAAGTCCTTTAACAGGGTAAAGCCTGCCCGCTCCCAATTTTCTACTATCTCGGGACTAATTTCAATCCCTATGAATGAAAATACACTGTTTAAGGGGGTGGTTAATTTAAAAGTAGGAAGGGAGTATCTTTTAAGCATCACAGAACGCCTCCTAAAAAACCAATTTGATGTCTTGTAACAAACAAATTTAGGTGATTTAGGTACCTGAAGTGGGGAGGGTAACTGAATCTCGAGGCAGATTAAATAAAAAAAAATTATAAATAACTTCTGACTATGAATTGGATCTTTAAATCTTGCTAAATATTGCGCAAAACATGCATTATAATAATCCTTAAGATTTGGTAGGGCAAGGCCGCCATGCTCCTTATCTTCATACAGAGTACCTATCGCTATCCGAGGTGTCTTTTTGGCCCAGACAAAAGCAGAAAGCAAGGATTCTGCTATAGAAAAAGATCCGGGTAAAAAGCAAGAAATGGTGGAAAATAAAAAGTTAAATAAAGGGAGAACAGACATTTTTATTAATGCAACCCGGCCAGGAATAGTTAATGGCAATGGATTCCACCGTGCAAACATTTATCGAACCTTCTGAAGAAGAGGATCAAAATTAAACATATACAGGTCTTTGACTAATGGAGAAAAAAAAAACCTAAATATCTTTTAGGTCTGTTATTAATGCTGCTACTAATATCAGAATGAAGTTCTGGGTCTATACCCCCACAAACCAAAATTTCTGTTTTCTTTTTATTAATCCGATACCCCCCAAAAGCCTCAAATTCTTCAAAAATCTTCAGAGCATGTATTTTAGATTGCATATCGGGTTTAATTAACAGCATTATATTGTCGGCATGTAATTTGATTTTAGCCATGGAAGTAACGGGGGGAGAAATATTGACAATTCCTAATTGCGGTTGCTAAAGGTTCGATGAAGAATGCAAATAGAACAGGGGACAATGGGCAGCTCTGCCTAGTACCACGCTTAACTAATTCTGATCCCACCGAAGCTGCATTAATAATAATATTAGCTTGGGCACCTGTGTAAAGACTCTGAATCGAATCTGTGATTTTCGCTGGGATCCCAAAATGCTGTAAAATAATAAAAAGTGTCCACCAAATCAAAGGCTTTTTTGGCATCAATTAACAAAATTAACGCAGGTTCCCCTTGTGTTTCAAAATATTCTAAAGCCTCAATCAAAAAATGTATATTAGTCATTAATTGTCGCCCGGCTATAAAACCCGTTTTGATCCGGGTGAATTAAATCGGCAGAGATGGAATTAAAACGTATGGATAATAGTTTTGTAGTGATTTTATAGTCCGAATTTAATAGTGTAATGGGTCTGTATGAATTCGGGTCTTTGGGTTCTTTGCCCTTTTTCAGAAAGCTAACCACAGTTCCTTACCGAAATGATTGAGGAATTGAGCCGCCTTCCAACATAGAATTTAATAGTCACAGAAATAAATCGGAGAAGGAACTAAAAAAAACTTGAAAAACTCAGTGGGGAACCCATCGGGCCCGCAAGCCTTCCCCATTGGAAGATCTTTCACCACCAGCTCTACTTCCTCCCTAGTGAACGGTTTGGCCATTTTAGATTGATCTATTGAGGAAAGAGTGGGCAGTGTATATTTACCTAAAAAATTGATTAGCTTTTGTTGATCTATATTAGGTTGTCTACTATAGATCTTGTTGTATTGGGCAACCATTATCTTCCCTATCTCAGCTGACACAGATGTCTCTATATGAGTGTCGGGGGATTTTAGAGAGTGAATCAGATTTGCTGCAGCTTGCTCTCTGGCCTGCCAGGCCAGGAATTTACCAGTAAAATTGCTTTCCTCGTAAATGTTTTGTGATTGCCTGTGAAAAATCTCTTCGCTTTGAGTGAAAAAGTTTTGGCTAAGTTCCCTCTTGGCTACATTAAGTTGTTCCTGCACAGTACTAACCGAATTCTGCTGCCTAAGTTCAGTTAAGGCCTGTATTTTTTGTCGAAGTGATATATTTCTATTTCTGACAGCAAGCAAATCTGCAGAGTCTTTCCCAAAAATTATGCCCCGAATAAAAGCCTTCAAGGAATCCCAAACAAGATTAAGGGGAGCTGTTTCAATTTTGCGAGCAATAAAGTCAGAAATTTCTATTTTAACAGATGCCACCCATGCGTCGTCATGTAAATAATTTTTATTGAACACCCATTGCTTGGGGACTCTTATATTATCCACCAGTGCTAGTTCAATAACTAGCATTGCATGATCAAAGAACCCGTTATGAAGAATCTTCTGAAAGCCAAAATTAAGTTGTCGTGAAACAAGAAAGAAATCAATGCGGGTAGAGGACTTGAATCTGCCGGACCAACAGGTATATTCTTTTTTTGATGGATTTTGAGTACGCCAAGGGTCACAAAGACCCTTGGCATATTGGCATATTGTTATTAACAGATCTGAGTGATTTAGGTTTAGGCTGTTTTTTCAAATGAGTGGTTGAATCCAACTTTAAATTCATCGCAATATTGAAATCGCCACCAATAATGATATCTCCTCCCACCATCAATAGAGATTGAAATAAATCCTCATACATCTCCGATTTATCCTCAACTGGGGCATAAAAACTGACAAAGGTGATGGGCCTTTGTCTATTACTAATTTTACATGTGGCCCAGCACCAACGGCCTGAACCACCTTGCTCTGTGTGAATAATCTCAGCGTGTAGATTCTTATTTAGAAAAAGCGCAACCCCTCGCTGGGACTCGGAGAACGAGGAGAAACCTCGATATGAGGACCATACTTTAAACATAAAAAACTCCTCCATTTTTGTAGCTTGAATATGAGTCTCTTGTAACAGGATTACAGCTGGGTTTTCAGTCTTGATCCATAATTCTATGGCGCACATTTTTTTCTTATTATTTAAACCGGTAACATTAAAAGAAATAATTTTCAGACCCATTGTAATAAAGTGATAAAAGCAAAAACCTGAAAAAAGAACATCCCAGAAACATTACACATTCCCTGTCTGACTACTCCCTTTTTCTTTTTATTGATAATATACATCTTAAAAAGCACATAGCATAAGTTTAAGACTTTGGTAAACAGTTTGACAAAGGACTTCATTTTTTGTAATTTTTTCTAACACCCCCCCACCCATGCGCCAACCCCTTAACAACCCCCTCAACCTGTGGCTCTCCACCTACTCCTAATCCCTTACCCCATGCTGGCCACAGCGCCTTAACCCCTACCATGAGGCGTCATTGTATTACACCCCTTAACCCCCCGCCCCTCGCCACTCGCCCCTTCTATCCCTCGAGCCTCTAAGAGCATATCTTAAGTAATTCTAGTAGAAAGGAAAAAAAATTGGAGTTAGTATAAAAATATCTAGCCCTTGTCGCCATGCAAAATTTCTCTAAGCAGCTCCTGCGCTTCATCTACATCTGACAGAATATAGAATTTGCACTTAACCAAAACTCAAAACTTTTAGTTTCGACTGCTGAGCGATAGTGGCTTGTCATGACCCCTTTGCTCAGCCCGAAATTCAGCAATGTCAAGAGACGATGTTTCAAAGATAAGAATTCCTCCTGTAAATATCCACATTGGTTGCGACTGATTCCCACCTGGAAGACAACCTTGAAATCCATTCTCAGAGGATTGAGTCTGTCTTCATTTAGCCATGCAGTATGATTGTGAGAAGACGTGGGTTCTCGTTCTAGTCTTTATGGCGCGAGACCCGTAACGTCTATCCTGCGCACGTGCGCCCTGGTAACTGCGCACTTCAATGGAAAGAAACGGCGGAGAGAGTAGCGTTTCCTCAGCGCGCAAAAGTTTTAGCGTTCTTACACTTTGTGCGCGCCTTCAGAGTTCCAGAGCAGCAGTATCTTAAGAGAGTATTCAGAGTTTTTCTTGTGTTTCCACCGGGAGCGTGTGGTAACTTATTTTTTCCCCTAATTCTTCTTCAGTGTACATTCGTCTTCGTAAGGAAGCTCCTAAGGACACTGAGAAGAAGGAATGGGGTTCTTGAGTGACTCAAGTGTTTATCTGGAGGAACGCCTTCTGTGAAGAGAGGGCTTCCATTCTACAGAACCAAGTAAGGATTTAATTTACATGTTAGAAGCCGGCGCCACCTCCTTAATCAGTGAGGAGTCTTCTAATGTTGGCAGGAGTCAGCGCGCTTCACAAACTCAATAAAGACTGTTTAGAGAACTGTTTTAAGACTAAAACTTCAAAAAGCGACTAGTGCACAAGAAGCACTTAATAGACTTTGTGAGAGAATAGAGACTAACAATTTGTTTATGAGAGACTTGTTTTCAATACTGCTCAATATATATTCGAACAAGGATAGAAAGAACTTTCTAATTACTATCACACCTTCAGTTCTTGAGCGGGGACTGAAGCCCTTTTCAACTGATCAAAGCAAGCTCAGGCAAATCTTAGAGAGGGGCAAAGTCATTGGTGTAACAGGTAATGAAGGTAAAATCTTGAGTAATATAACAGAGAGTCAGAGTAGAATAGAATTACAGTGTTCTCATTTGTTACAGGTGCTTCCAGGAGAAAAAAATAGAAGAAAGAAGATTCCTGGCAAGCTACCGCCACCAGTGAAGTCTCTCTTGTTTGTCTTCCACTTCCCCTTTCCCTTCTGGCTGAATTCAGGAGACAGGTGTTTACCGGCTGTCTCAGGTTTTTGGTTGGAGGGTGTTGGGGACTAGCGTCTGTTCCTGGAGAGATCGCAACTGACATGGCTTGGGGCCCATTGGCTTTAAACAGATGTAACATTTTCACAAACTCTTTCCTTCTGCGGGCCGCAGCTGCGGACATGTCGGAAAAAATTCGACATTTGATAGTTTCATTAATTGCAAACTGTCTCTGTTGGATGGCCTTGGACAAAATAGTCTCTTTGATTCGAACATCCGCAAAGTTCAGAAGGATTGTACGGGGGAGTGTGGAATTTGGAAACGGCTGAGCTGGGACCCTATGGGCACGAGTAATCGTTAAGTCGCCCTTAAACTCTGGGACCACTTTCTGTTATAAAAAAGTAGTGACCCAATGGACCATATTGGATCCCTCCATTCCTTCTGGAACCCCCACTATTCTAAAGTTGGATCTTTAATTGTAATTTTCTGAATCATCCAGTTTTGTTTCCAGTGCCTTGGAGGTTTTAAACATAACTTGAACATCTATCTTAACCTCTGTCATATGGTCATCCAAATTAGAAATTCTACCATCAGCCTCCTGAAGACGAACAGGGAAAGAGGATACTAAGTCTTCAATTTTATCCAGCCGCTGATGTATTACAGCCAATTCCACTTTTTGGACCCTTTTTATTTCACGGATCTCATCTAAGATCAGATTAAGAATGTCTTTGACTGACATCTGCAGCTCCCCCATAGTCAGGTGTCCATATCAAGAATGGGACTAACAGGACCCGCAGAGCCTGTTGATCTAAGATCGCCAGAAGAGACTGGGGCATTTGCTAATTCATCACCTCTTTGACCTACCAAAGGCTGTTTTTTTAATTCATGTGGGGAAATAGAGCCAGAATTAGAACCAGATATCGTATTAACAGCCCTATTTGCAAGTGGATCCAGGGTTATATCAGCTGATGTTTCCGGAGAATTACTTAATTCCAAAAGCACCGGGAAACCGGTAGACTGAGCCATAGGTGGAACTTCAGGCTGAGCTGAGCTACCAACCGGGATCAAAGTAGGTTTTCTCTCAAACAGAGGAAACTGCTTCTGAATCTCGAGGGCTGCTGATGCCTTGACTTTTTTAGCATCCTTTGTATCCTTCATATCATCTTGTATGAGTTTCCCGGTCTGGGCCTCTTCCAAGCTGATGTGCCTTTTTCCTGTGTCTGCTGAGTCGACAGGTGCCAAATTGCCGCCTGGGCTAGTTTGAATGAGTGTATCAGTAGGAGACCCCTCTGCCTCATCCGAACTCTCAGAAAAAGAATCCCTCTTATCATCCTCTTTATTGGTTAATTTAGCTGTGGCTTCTTTAGCCCGCTGCCGGTGTGCTTTCCCCTTAATTTGGGCAGTCAGGAGTTTACCCATCTTTTTAACTTTTTTACTGCCCCTGAATCAGTTAGTATTAAGTGCGCAGAGGGAGCAGAGAAAACAGAAAAAGCCGAGGATTCTGGTTACTGCAGTCCGGGGTAAGAAAAAGTAAAAAGTAGCTTCAGTGAAGCCAATAATGCCCAAGTTAAAGCTGCCGCAGACTGAATGTCACTCACCCGCTCGCTCTCCCAGCTCCAGGTCCATTGCGGGAAAGCTAAAGTCTATCTCAGAAACAGGGAGCAGCCGTACCTTTATCTGTCCGTGTCCGTATCTCTGCTTCATTGCATTCCAGAACACAAAGCTCCAAGCAGGTAGTGGAAAAGGCAAAAGGCGAACAGTGCAAGTGAATTAATCCAGGCACAGAGATAAATCACCCACAGGAATTCCTAGTGCCTCCTCCGTTTCATTAAGACTAGCGCTCTGGGCTCAACCCCATTAACATGCCTCTGAACACCAAAATGACGATGTGTATCACTCACCCAGCTCACCCAGCTCCATTGCACCGCTGCCAGTGGAAATGGGGCCGATTAAGAGCAGGAGCAGGGGCAGGGGGACGAACATGCAAGGGGCCAGACTCCAATCAGCAAAATCAACAGTCCGTAGCCCGTGCCTTCGCGCCTATGACCACAGGTCCGCGGGTCCGAGGGGTCACAGAAAACAGAATTGTGTCCAAGAAGCACAGAGTAAATAAGCTCAAATCGCAGTTTTTTTTCCCCAGCTTGTCAGCTTACGTGATGAAGAGCTTTGTATTTGAGAGATGTGAGCCGCTTACAGGGAATCCTGAATGGCTTCAGGGGTCGCAAAAATCCGCCAAGATAAGCGGGGCCATAGACACCAGCTACCGCTACCTTCCAGCCGCCGCCATCAGCCTCGCGGGGTGGAGGAGCAAAAGGCAAGATGCTCAGGTGCTACGTGGAGGTGTGGAACTCCACCGTAGCGGGCCTCTCACTCCAATTTGAGCCAGACCTTTTACAATCACGCACACAGTACTATAGGCTTGTTTACCCCCAATTGCGGGCTGTGCTGATTCGTCTGTATATATTATACAGCCGTAATGTTCAAGAGGCAGAATTCTGGTCGGCAGAGGACTCTTGTACTTGTATTGGAGGAATTCTTGTGTTTTCAAGCTAGGGTCAAAAACGTATTCAACGTCTTTTGCAGCAAGAGAATTAACATTGATTCCTATGGGCCTCAAGGCCCATAGGAATCAATTACAATTACCAAATCGGTAAATACCGATTCGGTAATTACCGAATCCTACAGAATCTGTAAAAAATACTGAATTTTAAAACATGCATGTTTTATTTTTATGCTTGCTACCTTCTTTTTGGAAAATTGAGATTTTTTACTTTGGTGAGCGGGTTCCTTGTCTTTGGACTTGACGAGCTCTTCTTTATCTTCTGACTGTCTTCTTCTTTCCGATTTCTGTGAGGAAGTCTGAAAAGATCGAGAGGGACGTGTATCATTATCTTGATATCTGTCAGGTTTTTATAAATTATCCCTATTTCTGAGGTTATATCTTTTCTCAGAGGGCTCCCGTAGTGAAGACCTACCCCCCCTACCCCCGTTCTGGAGATCTATCTCTCCGTTGGGGAGACCTTCCTCTTGACTGAAACTGTTTCTCTTTAGGAAGAGTCTGCCTGTTAGTTTCCCATTTCTTTTTAGGAGTAATTAAACTATTTTTAATGAAAGTTTTTTCAGGATTTTCTGTTAATTGTGGTTTTAGTGGTTTCCCACCCAAACTATCTCTACCTAATTCTTCATAGGATTTTTCAATTATTCTGGCAAGTTCAAAAGGTTGTTCTGCTATATCTGTTTCTTTTCATTTTTGGCGGATCGCCACTGATGCTGCTTCTCCTTTTATGTTGGCTAGTAGTATAGCCGAGACTTGTTTAAAATCTTTCAGTAATTTCATACCTAGATTTGAAGCAGGCTCTGGACCGTATTCTTTTTTAATCTGTCTTAGTACGTCTGGTATAACCGCCATAGACGGAACACCATGTGTTTTTGTGTAGATTGAAGCAAAGACTGGTGTCACAGTCTTCCACATGTGGTGTGATCCCCATTGGTAAACAGATTGTCAGAATTCTGTGTTTTTCATGAGGTGTACTATCAGGGAATACTGCCTCTATTTGAGTAATCTTTTGAGCCAGCCAGACTGGAATTTTTTCCCGTTTTGCTGGTAATTTACCAATGACTTATTGTATAGTCTGTGGTGTAATTTTGTTTGTATTCCCTTGGTGAGGGGTTTGCTGTGGAATTGTTAATGCTGGTTGGATTGTTGAAGTCTGCATGACATATTGGACTAATTGTCTATGCATTTTAATTAATTGTTTTAGTTGAACTAACAGTTCTCTGTCTGACATTTCTTCAATGTCAGGATGTGGTGTATAGCTGGCTAGAACAGGCCATGTGGCTCCTGGTCTCCCTAGTGGACCGAGCATGTGGCTCCTGGTCTAACTAGTGGGCCGAGCCTGGAAATGTGATTTTTATCTTTTAGGGTGCCATTAAACCAGAGCTGATGCTCCTGGTAAGTTAGTGGAATTTCAACGTCCTCGAAAGAAACGCATTCCGCTGGAGGTTCCTCTGCTTTGTAGTAGTGGAACTTGTGTGTCACTGCATTTGCTGCTGGAAAGTTATCCATGAATAGAATACCTCTGTCTGCCGATACTCATGTGCCTCTACCACAAATATGACTGTACCACCTCTCGATGATACTCCATTATTTATTAGTTAGTAAGTTACACTCTTTCTTACATTTACCGAGATAAATATTGCATCCGGGTCATTTTGCTGAAGACTTGTGTCCTCTGCTAATAGTTGAGTTGCTATTCTAGCTCTCTCCCTTTCGTCGTCACTCTCTGTCATTTTGCTGACAGAAAGTTTGCAGAGTAAGTTTGAAGGAAACAAAGATTAGGTGCACAATATTTTCGAACACTGTATCCTTCAACGTTGAATAAACCAAAAAACGAATACATAGGATTCTTGTCCTATTTAGTTCTGGCGGATACTAACCTTTTACCCACTCCAGACGTCTATTGGAGTTTTCCCAGAAAAAGGCGTCTGTGTGAAAAGCACGACTGAGTTACTCTAGTATCTAGCGTTAAATTATCGCCTTACCAAATGTTGGCCGCCATGTAGTGCAGTTCCCATATTCCCAATAGGCTCTGCGCATTGGAATAACATAAACGCTAGTTTAGACGTAGGATTGAAGACGACTAGGTCTCTACTGAGTATGTTAGACTTAATTGTGAATGCCAGCTAGCTCAGAGGTCACTAGAAACTTTCTCGAATACACAAGAAGGGATTAGTTTCTGACAACCATATAACATGACTACTTTGTTCCCCTAGAATAGGAAATATATCTTCAGAGTCGCGGAAACAATAGATGGCTATTTCACTCAGTCAATCGTGCATGCTTCATTTCACCCGAAGTGCAGAGAAATAGAGAGACGGGCATTTTCAATAAAAAGATTTTTTATTGAGCAGTCCTCTTTCTCATGCAAGAAAAGTTAATTGCAACAATCGTAATACTTGCTATGAAGTAAAGTGCGTACAGTAAATAATACTGTAAAAGCATTTGAATGATTTCTAAGCCATAAGATACTTAAAATGGATAAAATACATACAATGATGAATAATGACTAAAAGTACTCAACTGGTGCATCTTAAATACACCTACCTCGTGTACCTAACCTAAGTCTAGTACAAGGGAAGAAGTAAGTGAGGTGTAGCTTGAGTTAAATAGTTTTTGCCAAGAATCTATCCAAGAATTCTCTAAGGGTCTAATCAGCTCCGTACCTTGGTTATAGAATGAAGGAGGTCTTGTATCTCTCTCTCAGGACTCGATATCACAGTAACCCGCAAGGGTAGCAGGGAAACACTGGAGCTGGATTTCTCGGCAGGAGAAAAGACAGCATCTCTCTCAGTGCATCAGGTGGAGGGTCTGCTTCCTTCGGCACTCGCTACAGCAGGGCGTCGGGCAAGTAGTTAGTCGATCTGCTCCAAACCACTGTGTGTTTGCTAGGGCAGTTGTGGGTATATTTATACCTGGAAGGTGCTGAGTTTGACGTAAGGGTGGACATAATAACGTCACTAAGAACTCGAAGTTCTTTACACGCTCCAGGAGTTCTGGGACAAATCAATACTGAAGCAGGGGGAAGTCCTGTACTGCTGAAGGCTGGCTGTCTTCAAGAACTCCTTGTACTCTAGGAGCTTAGTGGAAGTAGCCGTGCCGTATTTGGACTGCATTGGCTGTGCCTAAATATGGTTATGATTCTTATGCCTATATAAGGATATGATAAGTTATACCTATATAAGGGCATGAATCGGGAAAATTGCACTAGAGCCCTAGATACGTTACAACAATAGAATGCATAAACAATTTGACTCTACTATTTCCCACAGTGCTTTAATTGACTTATGAAGACTCTGTAATCCCCATTCAAAAGGCTGTACTTTTTATTCCAGCATACATGGTTCACTCACTAGATTAGATCACATTTTGTTTTTACATTTTTGTCTCAACATAGCATTCAATCTAATATTGGCCCAACCTTACTCTCAGATCATGCCATGATAATCACAGATTTGGACTTGGTTCCCCCTCAACCTCATCTACATGGATGGAGGTTCAACATTTCCTTATTAAAAGACACTCAATTTTACCTGCCCTTTGTTTTATTTGCGTCTGACTTCTTTTTGAATAATTTTTCTCCTAGCGCCTTCCCATAACTTTTACAGGACACCTTTAAGCTACTCCTCGTGGTTTTATCATTGAACATTTATCAAAGAAGAATAGGCTTGTGACAAAGAACACAAATCTATATTAAAATTTTTAAATTTAGAACATAAATACTATGCTTCCAAATCAAATTGTGATCTCCAAAATCTACTGAAAGCCAAACTACAATTTAAGGAACTTTCAACTAATGAGTCTTCATTAATCTTGTTGGGAACTAGTGCTTGGTGTTACGGTGGCCAGAATAAAGTTGGTACAATATTAGCTAACTATCTAATGGTTAAAAATACATGATTTAAGAGAGATTCTTTGATTAATTCATTGGGAGTTCCTCTATCAAAGGATAAAGATATATTGTAGGAATTTACTAACTTGCATAAATCTTTATATACTCCTGAATCTCTAATAAGTACAACCCACATTGGTTCTTATCTGCAGAGTACTCTTACACCTATTGCTGGTTATTTTGATTTAAATTCTTAAGAAGTAAATATCCCCTTGTTAGACATTTAGCAAACACTTAAGCCACTGAGAAAGGGCAAATCGCCTAGCCCAGATGGATTCCCAACATTGTTTTACCTCACTTAATACAACTGTATTTTTTTTTTTTTACCACAGTTGAATTCACCTCAGGTACTTTTCAAGAAGCCACAATTTGTCTTATACATATAGATTGCAAGGACCCTTGTTGTGTATCGATTTAGATTCAGTATGCATTTCCCGATTCATACTCATTTATAGGTAAAATTCACAGTGCCCTTATATTTTCATGATTCATTCAGTTAGCATTTACAATATCTACATGTGCTTAGAATGATTACTTGCTTTTAATGTGTACAGCATCAATGCAATAGTATGAATACAATATTTACAATGTAGTTTGAAACATGCTTTTAGAACTTCATGTGTAGATATGATTTAGATATGTTTAACATGTTTAGAACTTAGTAATGTCGTACATAAGAAAGTGGAGTGGAGTGGGTGTTGTGTATTGATCTAGATTCCGTATGCATTTCCCGATTCATGCCCTTATATAGGTATAATTCACATTGCCCTTACATAGGCATAGAAATCCAGTCCTTATTTAGGGATCGTCCATGCTACCCAAATACAGGCATGGCTACTTCCATCCGTTCATCTATGGCACGATGATTTCTTGGTAAACCAGACTCTTAAGCCGTTAGGGACTTCCCCTTGCTTGGATATTGATTTCTCCAAGAACTCGTTTATTATGCATGAACATCTATTTCTTAGGGGTTCATTCATGACATTCATATGAACGACTTTTACGTCAATACTGGCATTCCTAAACACCTTCAAGGTATAAATATACCTTCACTTGCTATGGCAAAGCATGGTGTGGTTCAGTGCAGTTTGAATACCTACTTGCACGACGTGGCTCGTCAAAGCAAGTACCAAAGGAAGCCAACTCTCCAGCTAGCGCACTGACTAAATCAAATCAAAAGTACTTTATTCGGTTTTCTTAGTGAGAAACAATAAAGTTATAAAATTACAAAACATTGCATTCATAGGTTAAAATACACAATTTGCACATTACCCGAGTTAGAGGCAGCGGTGATAAATTGACTTCAACGTAACATAAGGAGTCCATTTGTTAAAAGAAGAGACCATAAAAATAGTACTCTGATCGATAAAAAATCCACGCTTTTTCGATACTTCATTGAACATTTCAAGAAACCGGCCACAAAGGGAATACAGTCAGGTCTTAGCAGTTGCAAATAATAAAGTGCGGGACGCACTTGCACAAAATTTAACTTTTTTAAAATGGGTTTTAAATAAAAAGTCCTTGGGAATTCGTAAAATTTACAAAAGAACATGAAGTGTAGCAAGTCCTGAGGAGACAAGTTGTCGCATCCACAGGGTGCTAGCACTTTTCCTTTGTGACATCCCCTTGGGACTGCTAATAAAAGATGAAAAATGTTTAATCTGAACCTGATTAATAAAAATCGCTCATATACTGGTATCGCCCATAATAGATATGGTTCAATATCTAGGGAGGTTTTAAGCATCACATGTGAACGTACGCTGGGCTTCAGCAGATCTTTCTTCTCCCTTTCCATTATTTTACGCAAGGTGAAGAAGTGTTGTATGAGCGCCACATCTTTTCTAGTGATACCTTCGGGTTTTAAAAACAGGTCCAAGCGTCCCAAATCGCTAAAACAGGTTTTTATATATTTTATCCATGGGATGTCGATCATTTGATCTAGACTCAAGATCTATTTTAAAAGATTATGTGTAAAGCCGAGATGTTTGTTAAGCCAGCATTGTAGTCAAAAGGTGAGGGGACGTAGGGCCAGGATGTCACAGATAAAAGGCATGCAGGTTTCTTCATGAACAGACAAGTTCGCAGTCCCCTTTGGTGCATTCAATAACTGTTTTAAGAAGTTATTTTCTGTCACCTGTAGGCCCTCAAGGCCAGAGTATCCCCATAAGTCGCTACCATAGCTAGCTATGGATATGCTCTTGGTGCAGTAGATCTTTAGCATGGCTGCCACGGGTCGTTTGCCCATTCTTGCGGCAAAACCAAATAGCGCGACATTGGCCCTGGAGACCTCTCCCCTTTTCTTGTTTAAGAGTGCAGCCCAATTAAGCCGGTGATCAATCAATCAATCAATCAATCAATCAATCAATCAATCAATCAATCAATCAGGTAATTTCTAGAGCGCACTACACACCCAGGAGGGTCTCAAGGCGCTGTGGGAGGGTGGCCGCAGCTAGCGGTCGAAGAGCAAGGTCTTGAGTAGACTCCTGAAGGTCTGTGGGTCTTCTGTTCGTCGTAGGTAAGGGGGGAGGGCGGTACATGTCTTGGCGGCCAGTTGGGAGAAGGATCTTCCCCCGGAGGTGGTTCTGCGGATGCGAGGGACTGTGGCCAGTGAGAGGTCGGCGGAGCAGAATTCTCTGTTGGGTACGTAAATGACAGTCGGCTATTGAGGTATTTTAGGCCGGTGTTGTGGAGTGCTTTGTGTGCGTGGGTCAGGAGTTTGAAGGTGATTCTTTTGTCGACGGGGAGCCAGTGCAGGTCTCTCAGGTGGTGGGGTGATGTGGTCTCGGCGGGGAACATCGAGGACCAGGCGTGCCGAGGCGTTCTGGATTCTTTGAAGTCTGCTGATGAGCTTGGACGGGGCTCCGGCGTAGAGGGCGTTTCCCTAGTTGAGTCTGCTGCTGATGAGGGCGTGGGTGACGGTTTTCCGTGTGTCTGTAGGGATCCATCTGTAGATCTTGCGGAGCATGCGGACGGTGTAAACGCAGGTTGAGGAGACTGCGCTGATTTGGTCGGACATGGTGAGTTTAGAGTCTAAGATGACTCCCAGGTTGCGTGCGTGGTTGGTTGACGTTGGAGCTGTACCCAGGGCGGAGGGCCACTAGGAGTCATCCCAGGCGGAGAGGTTGGGTCCGAGGAGGAGTACCTCTGTCTTGTCCGTGTTCAGTTTGAGTCGGCTGTCTTCCATTCACTTGGCGACAGCCTTCATGCCACGGTGGAGGTTGGTTTTGGCGGTGAGGGGGTCCTTGGTGAGGGAGAGGATCAGCTGGGTGTCGTTGACGTTGGTGGACTCCCAAATACGAAAATGTTGTACATGTTGGCACTCTAGCTCCATTAACCATAAAAGGATACTGTATTTTTGTACGCTGCCCTACCTGCATAACATAAGATCTGGAATTATTTATGGACTAGTCTCGCTTGGCCATGAACCCATGGAAGGCATCCAGTAGGGTTTGTAACCCTTTCGGGGTGCGAGCCAGGAGGACTGGGTCATCTGCATAAAGCAAGACGGGCAGACCCTGCTGTCCCACATATGGATAATCAGCCCCTGTTTCTAGCAGTGATCCTTCTAGGTCGTTTATATAAAGGTTAAAAAGGAAGGGGCCAGAATGCACTGACTAGATGCTGTCATCCTCCTGCTGAGAATCCAGCTCCAGTGTTTCTGACTCCCCTTGCGTAGTGTTGGGACATCAAGTCCAGGGAAAGGGATACCAAACTCTCTCATTCTATGGTATGGAGCTGATTAGAACCTAGAGAAACCCTTGGCAATTCTTGGCAAAACTAAACTTTTGCTAAAGCAGCACCTACTACATCACTAGTACTAGACTTAGGTTAGGTACACAGGGGTAGGTGTATTTTAGAAGCACCAGTTGAGTATTTTGGCCTGAGTTATTTATGTATGTATTTTTATATATGTCATAGCAACAGACAATGCTATTACAGTATTATTTCAATTAACCCCTTTTTATCTAAATGCCCGTCTCATTATTTCTGCGTAAACTCTGTAGAAATGAAGCATGCTTGATTGACTGAGTGAAATAGTTATCTATTAATTCCACGACTCTGAAGATATTGTTCTGGTTTTAGGGGAAACAAAGTTGTCTTGTTTATGCGGTTGTCAGAGACTAATCCCTTCTTGTTTACTCAAGAAAGTTTCTAGTGACCTCTGAGTTAGCTGGCACACACAATTAAGTTTAATATACTCAATAGGGACATACTGACCTCAGTCCTATGTCAAATCTATAGTGTATATTATTCCAATGCGCAGAGCCTATTGGGAATATAGGAACTACACTACATGTCGCCCAGCGGTTAGGTATGGCACTAATTTAACACTAGATACTAAAAGTAACTCAGTAGGGCTTTTCTCAGAGACCCCCTTACTCATAATACTCCAATAGGCGTCTGAAGTGGGTAAGGGATAATATCCACCATAGCTGAGATGGACGAAAAATCCTATGTAATTGTTTTTGGTTTGTACAACGTTGAGGGATACATTGTTCCAAAATATTTTGCACCTTATCTTTGTTCCTTTGAAACTTGCTCTACAAACTTTCAGCCAATAAAATGGCTGACAAAGATAATCCGGGGGCCAGTGGAGCTGCGGCTGATCCAGCCGATGCAGTTTTTAACTTCACAGATTTTCAAGAAACTGATGAGAAGGCTATATTAATTCCTCAAAATTTAGGGAAAGCCATCACTATACAGCTTATAAAGCATTGCCTATCATCAAGAGGTGGTAGGCCAGTTTTTGTGATAGACGCACATGAATATCACCAGCCAGAGGTATTCTGTTCATGGATAGTCTTCCCAGAAGCAAATCCAGTAACCCGTATGTTTCACTTCTATAAAGAAGATGATCCACCAGAGGAATATATTCTTTTCGAGGATATTGAAATTCCACTCACTTACTAGGAGCATGAGCTCTGGTAACAGCGCCCTAAAACATTTAAATCATATTGCTAGGCTCGGTCCACTAGGTAGACCAGGAGCAACATGGCCGGTTTTAGCCGGCTATACACCACATCCTGACACTAACGACATGTCAGCTGTAGAGTTACTAGCTCAACACAAAGAGTTAATCAAAATCCACAGTTAATTTGTTTCAATATGTCATGCAGACTCTTACAGAGCTGGTTCCGAAGAGCTACTCCGCTGTCTTGATGATGATGCTGCCCCATGGTGCATTATCGCCGATTTTGAAAAACTCGGCGATGTAATCAAAAGGTCCCTCACTATTACTAAGGTTAAGTCAAAGAGGGTAGGTTGGTTCGACAGAGCCTGTACAAACTCATTACAAGAACTTAAGAGGGTACTGTCAAGCCACCCTAGAGACAGGGAAGCCGTCACACTTCTCAGGGCAACCTACAAACTCCAGCTGTCCCGTAGAAAACAGGAGCTTAGGGAGCAAGCGTGGGACAACTTAACTAAAGCGGCGGAGCTGCAAGACAGCAAGTTATTCTGGAGTACTGTTAACAGCCCATTCCTCCAAAAGGAGGAATTCCCAGTTTTAACAGCCCAGGTTAGTGAGGACAACTGGGTCCAATATTTTACAGGAATTTTGGATCCGGCCAGGGAGGACCATGATAGCTTAAGGACCGATATTATAGGCTCTAAACAACCTCTGGAGATTACACTACTAGAAGTTGATAATGCTATCCGTAACAGCAAGGGGGGGAAGGCCCCAGGACCGGACGGAGTTCCGGTCGACCTGTATAAGACTGATCTGGCGCTACGGAGCCCCCTCCTGACCCAGGTTTTTAATGCCTCCATTAACGATAGCACACGTTCTACATGGAGTGAATCCATAATTTTGCCGATTTATAAGAAGGGAGATAGGGGAGAGGCCAAGAACTACCGCCCTATCTCCCTTCTGGATTCCTCGTTAAAAATTATGAGCAGGGTCCTACTGCTATGACTGGAGGAATGGGCTGAAGCCAACAATATCCTGGCCGACTCCCAATTTGGTTTTCGGAAGGGTCTAGGCACCATTGAGCAGTGTATTAATTTAGATCTTATCATCGGGAAATACACCAAAGCTAAACAGGGCTCTTTATTTCTCTGCTTTGCAGACCTCTCTAGTGCCTTTGATCTGGTGGATCATACTCTTTTGTGGTCCACCTTACTCGAAATGGGAGCCCCCGGCTGCAATAATTTACTTCCTGGCCAGACTATACAACAAGTTGTCTGCACATATTCACTTTGGCCAAGCGGGGGAATGCACAAAGAAGATCAAGGTTAAATCCGGCATCATGCAAGGTTGTGTCTTGGCCCCGTTACTTTTTATAAATGCTATGGAATCCGACTTGAGGAAGGTCAAAGCAGATGCTCCTCAAGTTGAGGGCCAAGCAATCCCGGTACTGCTTTATGCAGATGATACTGTCCTACTCTCGAGAACTCCAATAGGTCTGCAAAAACTAATGAACCACTTTTATGATTTTATTAAGGGGAGGAAATTAAAAATCAATAATTCTAAAACTGACTTGCGGGAAAAAGGTGAATCAATTTAAATCGTTCCAGTGTAAGGAACATAGAATTGAGGTTGTGGACACATTTTGCCATCTTGGTATAACTTTTAGCAACAGTGGGTCATGGGCCCCAGAGATACTTATTATTAAGGCCAAGATGGGCAAGGGGTCCTCAGTAGTCTTTCATTTTGCTTCTAAATTAGGCAGTCGTCGCATCCCTGATATGTTAAATGTCTACCGGCACAGATGTGCTTCAGTTGCTCTTTACGGTTCCGGAGTGTGGGGACATTGGAATCAAGGGGACCTGCAAGTAGCTGAAAATATATTCCTTAAGAGACTCCGTTGTCTCCCTCCCTCGGCATCCACCGAACTGATTCATAAAGAGGTGGGGTTGGAATACCTGACTGACCTAACAGGATTGAGACCCCATATGGTCTGGAGGTCAATCTGGGCTAAGGACGAAACAGGTTTTACCAGGCGAATAATACAAGACTGTCTTCGCTTGGATAAAGTCCACCAGATCCCCTGGTTAAAATATGTCTTAACATCTTATAAGGAAATGTTCGACTTGGATGTTCTCAGTGACCCGTATGTGCTATCAATATACCTAAACAGGAGGTCAAAAGTGTTTTTTTTGGGAACAAATCTAATATGCGTAAAGATCTATGTAGCCATTTTACAACTCATGTATTTTATCAATCCAATAATGTGGAAGGTTATGGCATGCCTAAGTATTTAAAAGTAATTACCAAACAGTCACATCAGTTTGTTCTTACAAGGCTGAGATTAGGCATTGTTCATAACCTGGTGGCATTTCCTCGGATGAAAAACCATACGTCTACTCCTGTGGTTCCCAAAGTGCGCGCCGTGGCACCCTGGTGCGCCGTGAAGGGAAGCCAGGGGCGCCGCGCCGCCGCGCAGAATGTGGATCTGAGAAAAGTCGTTGTGGTGAGACACTTGCACAGCAAGAGCACGCAAGTTTCTCAGTCACATGCTGCCACCCCCTCACGTGTCTCAAACACCACAGCCAGTGCAACGGGGTCTGGTGCAGGAAAGGAAGTGGGCTGCTGTCTGAATTATACAATACAGCAATCACCCGGGTTCACTGGGCTTATTCGGCGCCTGAGCCCTGATGCCACTGCAGCTGCCAGCTGGTTCACCAATGGAAGCTACACCCCTGGACCAAACGCGATGCACACACGTGTGTTTCAGTCATGGTACCGCCACACAGAGCACAATTGGCTCTGAGTCACACGCAGAGCACGTGTTTCACATGCGACGAGACAGGCACCGCCGCATCATATACAGCATGCATGTTTCAGGAGACAGGGGCAGTCACACGCAGAGCATATGTTTTAATCACGTCGAGACAGGCACCACCACATGTGCAGAATGCATGTTTCAAGAGACAGAGTTGCCACGCAGAGCATATGTTTCACACACGGAGCCATCTGCAGCATGCATGTTTCAAAGCACCACCTCGGAGTTAGGCATAGTTGCGCTGACTTTGTCCAGGGAACAATAAGCGCTGCTGGGTTTCTGAGTCCGAGTCAAGTGAAGCTTTCCTATAACCCTGTTTACACCCGGAGTGGGGGCACCAACCCCTTCTTCCTGAGACATGGTGTGTTTGACCCTCAGAGTCAGGGACCGCGGCGGCGACACCCAGACCTACAGTGGTCCAAAGCCAAGCACTGCCATACATACATAGAGCACGTGGGATTCAGAGTATGTGACTGACAAAGGGCAGGGCATGCGTGGTTCACACTTCGAGTCAGGGTTTTCCCACACCCGAAGCGCAGGCGCTTCATGCAGCGCTTGGCCCTACCACACCCAGAGTTTAAGAGTTTCACTGTCAGGCTCTCTTTCCAATTGGCTCCTTAAAATCCCATGTAATGCCAGGTTTTCCCAATTTACCATAACCGCCCCCCGTTATTTCATAGGTAGGGAAGTAATAGGGTTTTTCATAATTTGTGAACGAGCATGCGAGAATCGGTGTTAACGCATCGATTCCTGCGTATTTTTCTATTGGCCTTTCACAAGGGACCTTTTGACGGCTTTCAGCATTTGAACTGTGTGTGTATAACACGTACCCTTCATAATTCCAATGCAAAACTCTGGTTGTTTATGGTGACCATCTACAAACATGCATTTTTTGGGGTGTGCTAATATGAATGGTTAATATGAAACGTTTTAATGTCCAGCAAGCTCTATTAATAATACCCCTTTCTAACAGGAGAATCAGTCGTCGCCGCATGTTTGAACCCAAGAAGCTTTCACGTGTTGTCAACTGTGTGGCTGGGCTCCCATTCAGGAGTGACCCCTGATGAGCCTGTTGGCTTCTGGTTCGAAGTGTTCCAAGACTGGTACACTGCCTGCTCTCATCTAGCATGCCAAGAGTCAAGCAGAGGGGCTGAGCCTCAGTGGCATGCGTAGGCGCCAGGTTATTAGGGCTTAAGCCCCCACAAATAATTTATAAGAGCCCGAGGGTGAGCTGGGTCCTTCCACATTGTTCAGTAGCTGAACTGTGCGCGCGAAGCTCTTGTGGGTGGGTGGGTGCAGGGTCAGGGTCCTAGTGGAGAGCGTTGGGTGGGTAGGTGCAGGGTGCAAGGCAGAGGGGAGAAGTGTGCGAGGCAGAGAGGAGAAGGGTGCAAGGCGGAGGGGGGAAGGGTGCAAGGCGGAGGGGGAAGGGTGCAAGCCAGAGAGGAGAAGGGTGCAAGGCAGAGAAAAGAAGGGTGCAAGGCAGAGAGGAGAAGGGTGCAAGGCAGAGGGGAGAAGTGTGCAAGGCAGAGAAGAGAAGGGTGCAAGGCGGAGGGGGGAAGGGTGCAAGGCGGAGGGGGGAAGGGTGCAAGCCAGAGAGGAGAAGGGTGCAAGGCAGAGAAAAGAAGGGTGTAAGGCAGAGAGGAGAAGGGTGCAAGGCAGAGGGGAGATGGGTGCAAGGCAGAGGGGAGAATGGTGCAAGGTAGAAAAGGGTGCAAGGCGGAGGTGGAGTAGGGTACAAGGGGGAGGGGGAGAAGGGTGTAAGGCAGAGGGGAAAAGGGTGCAAGGGGGATGGTGATGAAGTAAAAAAATTTCCCCCCCGAAAACCTTTCTGCGGATGCCTATGATCAGAGCCCACCTCACGTAAACGTCTTGTAACTCCACAGAGCTCCTTGAGCCTTTCTCTAGCCTGGTTACTTTTAGTGAGAGTGCTTTAAGCTACTCTATGATGGTGTTGTATGCATTGAGATGTACTTTATAAGATCTTTGTGATTGCAAATAAAGTTTTCTGATAGTGATGGCTAATCTCTGAATCGTTCATCACGTCTAGGCTTGATTCTTCATGTAGACCAGTGGTTCCTAAAGTGTGCGCCGCGGCACCGCGGTGCGCGGGTAAAATAATGGTGGGGAGGCACGGCCAACTGCCAATTAGGGCAAGGGAGCCACGGGTCAAAAAAGTTTGGGAACCACTGGTCTATTCCATGCCTGTGTGATGGAACCACCAAACAGAGCACGATGCACTTTATGCTAATTTGCCCCCTGTATTTGCACCTCCGTATTTGTTATCTCAAACCTCTTTTTAAGAAATACTCTGTGTTTACAGTTGCAAATGCTTTGAGACTCTTATTTGCACTTGATACCTCGGATATCTGTTTTTTTACTGCAACCTTTATTCTAAAATCAGTGTCCATTAGAAAAAGCCTGGAATTCTAATTTTGCCTTTTGTATAAATAACTGCTGCTATGTACATGGTATTCCTTCCAATCGAACTGTCCTAAATCTTGTAATATACTGTAACTCTTTTTTAACAATTGTAATGTGTTGTTTTTAATATTCTGTGTGCTTTTATGATTGTTTATTGAATAATCGAATAAAGCTTATGAACTGAACTGACTCTTACAGTCCAATCAACGATTGTATGACTAAACAACTACTGCCTGAACCACAACTTCCTGAACAACGAAAGTTTAACAACGACCTATTCTGAACCACTACTTATTTTTTAACGACTTCCTGAACAACGAAAATCCTTTAAATGGCCAATTACTAATTTCTGAGACTACTTTCTTTAAAATAAACAAGTTAATTCTGTGTCTTTCTTCGTAAAATTGCAAATAGGAACTTGCAGTTCCAGCATATCAATTAGCTGCATATTGATAATATTTGATCGATATATACGGTCCTACAAGGAATGCTTGGTAATTACTATTATTGAAGGGCAAATATTGTTTTCAATTGTTATTTTAAATAAGTTAAGTACCGGACAAATCTAGTATGACACAGGACCCTTGCGCTTAGATTACAAAATATCCGATGAGGTGTACATCTATTCTATGATAGGTGCCACTAATCTCATTATCTGAAGTAGAAATAGCAATGAGATACCGGCACCTAATAGAGATGGAGTCACATAACTATCAATAAAACTTGATTGACAATGGCATTAAATCATTCTCCGCATAGTCAGCCTACAGGTGTATTAGAATGTTAGAGTACACATCTGAACGTTTGTATGACTAAACATTTTCGCATCTAAATCAGAAAGGCTTGACCACATTGAACAACAAGCCAACACTGCCATCTACTGGCTAAAACAGGTAACTATATTCTAAACCAATTGCATCAGCAGCAGTCTTTGTTCCGACCTTCGTGGAACAGCCCTTCGTTGTTCCATCCTTTGTTGTTCCGACCTTCGTGGATCAGCCCTCTTCGTGGTTAACTCTTCGTGGTTAAGGTAAGTCGTTATACAAACATCGTGGTTAAGGATGTTTCCCCCAATCAACAATAGTTATTCCGCAACAAACCTCTAACCAGGGAAATAAACAAAAAATTACACCACAGACTTTACACACAGTCATGGGTAAATTACCCACAAAACGTGAACAAATTCCCTTCTGGATAGCTCAAAGAATTACTCAGATTGAAGCAGTATTTCCTAATACTAGCCCTGATGAGAGAAACAGAATGTTAACACTCTGTCTCCCAATGGGGATCACACCACATCTGGAGTACTGCACCACTTGGGGTACAGTCTTCGCTGCAATCTACACTAAAACACACGGTGTTCCATCTATGGCGGTAATACCTGATGTCCTGAAACAGATTCAAAACGAATACGGGTTCGAGCCTGCTCTAAATTTTGGTATGAAGCTACTGAAAGATTTCAATGAGGTCTCTACAATATTATTGTCTAATATTAAAGGAGAAGCTGCATCAGTGGCGATCCGTCAAAAGTTGAAGGAATTTGACGCAACAGAGCAACCGCAAGGACTAGCCAGAATAATTGGGAAATCCTATGAATAATTAGGTAGAGACAGTTTGGGTGGTAAACCAGTAAAAGCACAACTGTCAGAAAGTTCTGAAAAGATCTTTACAAAGAAGTAAATAGCAAACAAACTTCCAAAGAGAAGCGTTCTCATTCCAGAGGTAGGTCTCCTCAAAAGAAGTCATCTGAAAGGAGGTATAACCTCAGGAATGGGGTTACTTTGAAAAAACCTGATAGATATCAAGATACTGATACACGTTCCTCTCGTACCTTTCAGACATCGTCACAAAAATCAGAAAGAAGAGGACGGTCAGAAAACAAGGAAGAATGCGTGAAGTCCAATGATGATCAACACGTTCAGATGAATAAAAAACCTCAATTCACAAAAAAAAAGTAGCAGGTCTAAAAATAAGACATGCCAAGAATCTTGAGGACACAACTCAAGAACGGAGAATGGGTTCAGACAATGTTGGACAGCGCAGCAGAAGTCACAATAACTCGCCAGAACCTGAAGGGTCTTCTGGAGACAGTGTACTTGAATGAGGACGTTGAAGTTGAAACTGCAGATACCAGGGTTAGCTCTCCACATAAGTTATATGAAATAACACTCCGGATGGAGGGAGACATACCAAGAAAAGTGAAAGCACTCTTTTGGGAGCGACTTTATAAGGGCTATGATATTCTTCTAGCTGAACAAGACTGGCCAACAGAGTTTGTCAGGGAGTGCCCACATGGCGAATACATCATTATGCCAGCCTTCTCTAACCATATTCCAATACATTTAAACTATACTTATGCCAGGAAATAGGCAGGTGCCCAAGCTCCAGCATTATACAAAAAATAATGTAGGATGGGATGAGGACTCTCGTCACCATAAAATCCAGTTATAAACTCAACCAACTGCACAAAGGCAGTACCCAGTTAAGCAAGAAGCTACAAAACAGGTCAGGGAGATCTTAGATCAACTTGAATACTAAGGGGTGATTGAAACATGCACCTCATCAATGAACAATCCTTTGTTTCCTGTCTCCAAACCAGACAATACATATCGTCTAGTATTGGATTACAGACATCTAAACTCTTGTTGCAAAACATTTGCAGTGTAGAATGCACACAGTATGGCATTAATGAATAACATTGTGCGTAAAACATATAAAACCACATTAGATATTTCGAATGGTTTCTTTTGTCAAAACATTGCACAAGAATGTAGGTATTTGACCGCTTTCTCATAATGGGGACACGGAGTCCCTTCTGTCGTCTCCCTCAAGGATTCAAGAATAGTCCTGGGTTATTTTCAGCAGGGGTAACAGAGTTAATACAAATCTATGATGATGAAGCGTTGTCATATGTCGGTGATAAGTGTCTGACAGACGATGAATTGGATAGGCACTTGAACAGGGTGAACACCGTTATACTGGGTTTCACCTCTGAGGGGTATAAATTCAATTTAAAAAAAATCAATAATTGCCCATCTCAATGTCCTTTTTCTAGGATATCAACTATCAAGTAAAGGCAAAAGCCTGGCAGCCAACTTTTTAGAAAATTGTGCGCTGCTCCAACCTCCAAAAACGCTGAAAAACTTGCAATCAATTCTAGGTTTCCTAAATTTCAGAAGAACTTACATTCTAAATTACGCAGAAAGGGTTAAACCTCTCTACAAATTAATCCAACCTGATTCTAAAACAGTGAATTGGACACAAAAACACACAGAAATTTTGTGTTCACTCCAAACAGAAATGTTAGCTACATGTAAACATGCGGAAACGTACGCAACTTAGTGATCTGAATAATTCTGTGTCAATGCAGATTCACCTACTTAACTTTTAACAAAGGTGAAAAAGTTCCAATAGCTTGCAAATCACATTTGAACACACAGGCAGAAATGAAATTCACTTCTACAGAAAAAATTCTGACAGCTGTTCAAACCGCTGTAGCAAAAGAAAGAGCCCTAGCACAGGGGGAACCCATAATGGGCGTAACTCCTGTACCTGCCTTAAAGGCAGTGACAAAAGCAAGCATTCCAAATGCTAAAGCTTTACATCCAAGATGGATATAATGGGTTAATTCTCTTACTGCGGCTGATGTTGAATACGTTTTCGATCCTTATTTGAAAACACAAGCATTTCTACAATACGAACAAGAATGTCCTCTGCCTACTGAAAATCTGCCTCTTGACAAGTATGAATGTATAATTTACACTGACAGATCAGCACAACCCGCTACGGAGGCAAGCAAGCCTATAGTGCAGCATGTGCGATCGTTAAAGGTCATATTCGCGATGGCAAATTCAGACCTATGGTCACAAAAAACGCAATCTCTAGGAGATTTGTACAGCTCAGCGAGCTGAACTACAAGCATTCAAAATGGCACTTGAGAATTAGGGGAGGGCAGAAATTGTGTAATGGCATCACGCAAATCTCAGCAAAACGGTAAAAAATCTCTGCGAACACGCAGAAATTCCGCAAACATATGGAATTGCTTGTTCGCGATGCTTTTTTACTGTTCGCAATCGCTGTTTGCGTGCTCGGGGAGAAAAAACTTGAGAACACGCATTTGAGAACGCGAACAAGCAAAAAATTTGGGAAGTCATGGAACGCAGAGTTTTGGCCAATTTTGCGTTCTCCGCGGAACGCAAAATTACCCAAATTCTGCAAGCGGAACGGAATTTACCGCCCAGGCCAATTGAAAATACAGATGCCGAATTCCCCACACTCATAGCGTGCGATTCATTTTATTGTGTCCAATCCTACAATTAATATTTACAGAATTGGCTTCAAAACAGGTTCAAAGATGCAAAAGGTGGCACAATCAAGCATAAAACGCTTTGGGAACAAGTAGTTCAGTTAGAAGGACTACAAAACACTCACGCGATACACACTCTAAGTCATCAATGTAATGGCGTTCACTTGAAGGGAATTCATTGGCTGATGAAGCCACGAAGGGGGCTGTGCAATCAGCTTCTGTAGCTGCAATCACACCTTCAAAAACGAAAATAGACAGTGAAATAATGCTGGCTGCCAATGCTACAAGCAAATGCAGCGGTGCAGTGTTACCTAAAGGGTTTCCAACCAAATACTCATTTATAACTGATACAAATAATGTTCCATTTGCTCAAATCCCTGGAGTGGGGAATAGGGTAATTCCAAACATGGAACATCGATTAGGACTAATCCTAGTAGCACATGAAGGGGTCGCCTCTGCTCATGCAGGTGTTTCTGCCACAGTATCATTATTAAAACTGAGATACTAGTGGCCACGCATGAGGAAACAGACCAGAAACTACGTCTTGGACTGTGAAATATGCCAAAAGATGAAAGTCTCTACTGTGAAATGTCCTGCGCAGACGCCCCTATTAATTTCAGATAAACCATTAGCTTGTGTTTACCTGGACCACTGCGGTCCCTTACAAAGGGAATGTGACTAAAAATATATCATGGTCACAGTGGATTCGTGTACAAGGTTTCTTTGGATGTGTCCTCAACGCTCGGCTGATGCTCGAACTGTTCTAAAAGATTTGCGAGTCTTTATCTGCACATATGCAATCGGCACGCTACATTCTGACCAGGGTCCTGCATTTAGCTCTCGAGCTTACAAAGAAGCTATGGCCAGTTTGGGCACTGCATTGTGGTATTCTAGTCCATTCCTTCCTGAGGGAAATTCAGTTGTGTAGAGAAAAGACCGGGACATAAAGCAATCTATAACAGCAAGGGTATTAGGTTCGGGTGACGGGTGGGTCAAACATCTAATAGGTGTCCAACATAGTTTTAATACCTTGCCAATAAGTTCTCTAGGGAGTATCACTTCATATGAGGTCCTTTTTGGGACAAAAATGTTGGTCCCCGACCTTGATTGTCAGACATCAGTGGTGGAACAAAAGGCATTTGATATCAAAGATCGTTTGGCTGTTTTACAGGACTTCAATGAACTAAGAACGAAACAAAGCAACGTGTTCCTGAAGCCAACCACCACTGGGAAAAAAACGACCGTCCCAGCAAGGCCTGTCCGGATCTCAAAGCTTGGTGATCTAGTCAGAAAAAAGATCGTGGACAAAAAGGAATTTGGGCCTCCTTAAGACAATCAGATCAAGAACAGTTTTACTCTCGCCCCTTGCTGGTAAAAAAGAGAACAGATTTGTGTCCATCAACCTGATAAAACCACACTGAGCGGCCGATACTAAGCAGTAGGCCAAGTGGACACCGACCAAGTAGCAGACGCCCTGCTCTAGCTCCTATCTAAGAGGTTCAAACTGAGAGACTCATCACGATTGAAGAATCTGCAGTGAGAAAAGAAGGACTATGCAACAAAGCTATTGAACTTATCCCTCCTGAGATCCTAATCGCAGTTTGTCATGAAATACCTGTCTACAATGAAGTAACTCCTGTCTACAACGAAGTAACAAGTGATCAAGTGGTTCCAGCGATTTCAACAAATCCGGATGCAATCCCAACCATTGAAAGAACTGCCTCTGGCTATTTCATTGACTTTGATACGTTTTCTGAGGATCCCAGTGAGCCTGAAACGATGGCAGTAAAAAGAACTTTCAAAGAACAAGCAATTGACCTTTTTCATCACCTGGAAAAAACGTATCTGGTTTCACCATGGATTGAATTTTGGATTGTGTTGGGAATATTTTTTCCTCTACTTTGGTTGATTGATGTACATCTCTGGTTATGCTGTTGAAATGAAGATATATCAAAATGGACACAGCAAGTATGAACATCAACTTACTCCTCAAGCCACACAAATCATCCCATTGTGAACAAAGAGACTTGTCAACAGTAAACATCACAACAGTTCCTATACCAGATGGTATAGCTTGGGACAAAACAGAATATGACATTTTTGGCCCGTCAGAGCTGCTGAAGATTCCACACTTATTCAAGATTTCATTAAGTGACTTTGTTTCATCTACTACCTTTACTGATGATTGGGACTTCGAGATTGTTAATAATATGGTGTCGGACTTAGAAATGTATGCAGTATTCATAAATCATAAATATTTAGAAGGTTCATCAGACTACAAATGTATTGTTATAACCTTTATGGTCATCATTTCTTGCACAAATATTCAAATCCTAGAAATGTACTAATGTATAACCGGGGAACATTGTCCTTCGACACCAAAGGGTAGCTCAAAAACGTTTACTTTGAAATTTCAAGTTTTTAAGGTATCTACCAAACATCATTCAGAAGTAAGCAACGTTTCAGCCAAAGAAACTCTTTTGAAATAATAGGGACATTCAGTCATTACTTTACAGACTTTTAGCCCACCTTTTACCAGATGTTAACCTCGCTAGCACGTCCAGAAAATCCTCTGAATGCCACATTATAAGTCAATAACCAACCAGCATGTTCTAGAATGTTCTGACATGAGACAACAAAGCTGCAATGTAGTCACTCCACACAGTGATCGCTCCTGAAATACTGCCTGTACCTGCCTAAAATGACGGCCGCAACAAACCCACCTGCGTCTCTCCTGACCTACTCTCCCTCCTCCCCCTACCCACTCTACTCCTCTCCACTTTCCTGCTACTGACCTTTGCCCTCACCTGTCCTGGCCCTTAGTCCCTACTCTGTTTATCTGTGAGCTTTCCCTCATCAATTGAGATCTAGCTATTTTGTCTGATGCCCGATGGAGCTAACTGGTTTAGCTATAGGGGAGACAGGTCGGGGATTCCCTCCTTGGACGTCACCTACCCAGTCGGTCTATAGACAGACTTCTTTTCGTCTCTCCTGTCGTCTCTTCCTGCATCCTCCCTCTATTTATGTCTCTCCGTCTCTCCTCTCTCAATGTATTGAGACTGAACTATTTTGTCTGATGCCCGAAGGAGTTACCTGGTTTAGCTGTAGGGGAGATGGGCCATGGATCCCCTCCTTGGTCGTCACCCACCCAGTCGGCCTTTAGACAGACTTCCCTTTGTCTCTCCTTCCTGTCTCTTCCCTTATCCTCCCTTTCTCACATCCTTTGCCCCGCCACTACTTTTCTCTCTTCTTTCTCTCCTCTCCTAATGTATTGCCTATTTTTTGATGTATTATGTAATTGTTGATCTTTTCTGTTACACTGTTGATTCAAATTTAAAGTGCTCTGATACCTTCAGGTCTAGACAGCGCTATATAAACCTCTTTAAATAAATAAATAAATAAAATAAATGTTGACCAATACAAAACAGATTTATTCTGCAGCCTTTTATGCCCAACTGTCTAAACTAGTTTTCTACTTTTGGAAAGACAACATTAAGACAAAAACTGTCTGGGTTACAAAAGATTGTCAAATACGGGGTATAGAAGCTATGTTTGGAGCCTGTATCATTGTTGAGCAAATTATGTTTTTGAATGACACTGTCCAACAGACGTCTTGCCTTGGGTTAGCCAAGATCAAAGACATGAACAATCTGTCCATATCTACACCTACACCTGAGAGTGATAACAGTTCAGAGGGGGAGGTCGACATACATACTATTTTGCATCACAACAGAACAGATACAGATTGGAATAAAATGGTTGATCTGGCCCACAGATGCAAACATCTGTCAGGATAGATTTCTGAACAAAACACAGGGTTTCATATTTAATACGCCAGACCCAAGACATGTTCAAAGACAGCATCCTGGAATAATAACAAAATACAGTGTAGGGAAGCTCTGCCTTGATTGGCTACAAAGATCTACACTTAAGGATGTAAAGCAACACTTATCTTTACTTAAAGATGGTGCAGATCTTAGGGAATTCTTGCTAGGGCCATGAAAACAGTGTCAAAAACGTTTTATATATGCCAGAAACTCTGAGCTCAGCGAGAAAGGAAAGAAGCGGAGTGAGAGGAGTTTACAACCGTTACGGCCGGAGCCACTAAACATTTCCTTACGGGATCTTCGTGCTGCAGAAGCCGCGAGTTCACTACTGTTCTGGCCAGAGCCGGTAAATATTTCCTTTACGCGGTAAAAGCTGTGAGTGCCTCACAGCTGCAGCCAGAGCCGCTTCACCTTTGTTCTTCACGCGGCAGAAGCCACGACTGCACAATCGGGGCGGCCAGAGCCGCAAAACATTTTCTTCACTCTACAACAGTTGCAAGAGCTTATTGATTGCGGCAGGAGCCGCCAAACATTTCCTTCAAGCGGCAGAAGCCATGAATCTTCCATTACTGCGGCAGATGCCACTCCCAAGTTTTCCAAAGCGGCAGAAGCAGTGAAATAATATTTCCCCTAAAGCAGAAGCTGCAAGTTGGCTTCTGGTGTGGCAAGGATCGTGAAGCCTTTTTTTTCTACGACAGCAGGAGCCGCAAGAGAGCTATAATCAAAGCCATCTGTGAGGGAGGACATGCTGAAACTCCGCTCTCTTGCTTCTTGCAGCAGTAGCCCTGCCCTACCCTACTCCAGATGCCCCACGTCAGCAACAGCGCGAGTGGCGAGAATCAGAGGCAGCACCATCACCTGCGCTCTACTAGAGCAATCGACGAGGAGGAAATGACGACAACGAGGAGAACAGCATGTGGGGGCTGGTTGCTAGTGGCAGAAAGCAAACTCCGCTTGGTAGCACCGCAACCAGGCACAGGCGTGGGCACGGGAGCGTGGAAAGCACAACAGAGGTAAGTGCCGATTTTGGGGGCACCTGGGTAATACTAAAGGACAGCATAAATGCTATTGGACATAAGGTTGAAGGACTAAAGGATTTTACCCTAAAAGATCAAGAACCTAATTTGGATATTGTAGAGACTGTGAAACCCCAAACCAAATAAAGCTTTAGGAATGTATCCCAAAAAATCCAAAAAGAACTTGGAGCATAAACTGAGATCAAGTTTGACCCTAGCTAATCCAAGCGCCTCAGAAGGAAGTGAAGAGAGCCCTGAGTTGATCCCAGAGAAAGAGGCAAAGAAGAGAGCACAGCGATGTATGCCCATAAGCAAAAGGCAGGGTGGTACCGCCTCAACATCGCTAAAAGAATTTGTGGGGAAACATTTCAAAAAATCCTGCCTTATCGCACTGTTGAACATTTGCTTCCTTAACATCGTATTCTTTTTTTGGCATATGTACCTCACCTTTTCTTCCATTTTCAGGGAAGACATGCTTGTCTGTCCCGTCCGCTGTATATGCCAATTGCCTTTATACTGTGTCACAATGCCTACTGATGCTTTAAAATCAATAAAACACATTTGACACTAAAAAAGTTCTCGCACCGGCAATGCCCCTGATATAGGCATTGAAATAATAGAGGCTGTGCTGCTGAATGAGAGTGTGAGTAAAAATTAAAGTGTGAGTAAAAGTGGGAACAGGATTGGGTACAATTCCCTACCACTTGAGGATAACTCATTTGAATCATTACTCCTGGCCAATCAGTCCTTACAACTCTTGATATCGTCACCACAGTTTTCCTCTTAACCGCGAGGTCTCTTCACTTATGAATTTGAGATAGGACACCGGGATAGCAAGATTTCAAAGGAGGACTCAAAGTTAGAAGAAGAGGATACATCTGAGAGAGAGTTAAGGCAAAGAAGAAATGAAAAGCAAAGACCGCTTGAGAACTCGGAAAAGACAGTGATAGAACAAAGCGTGGAATTGAATCTAACCTCTGAATTAAACTTGGAACTTTCTGCTACACCCTCTTCATCGATGCTGGACCTTATGTTAATACTACAGAAAACTTTAAAAGGACTTCTAGAAGTCACGCTGACAAATAATGACATATTAAAAGCACAAAAAATGTACCTAGCTAAGATAGAGGGTGAGCTACAGGGGATTAGATGCCAGATGCCTTCTATGGTAAGACCAGTCTCATATACCGATTCACAGCCCATGGTAGAGGAACACCCTGAACTAGCTGACTTATCTAAAGAAAAACAGGAGACTTATATTTCAAAATGGCCAATGAGAGTAATAAAAAGAGGCGAGCTCTCCAGATTTAGACCAGCAATCAGAGTAAGGCGAGTAGGAAGGAAACCACTAAAAAAGGGGAGTAGCAAGATAGAGATAAGATTAAGGGAGTATGAGACGAGAGGTGGGGGTAGGGTGCAAGAAACAGAGCCACTCAACCCCATCAGGAGTATAATAAAGAAGAAAACCCCAAAGAAACAAGCCATAAGGGCGCAATTAGATAGTAACCCAAGTACGCAAGACGAACAAGCTAGGAATAAAACCCCAATTCAGCCTAAAAATCCCTCTAGTTGCCTGGGATACGGCTTGGGAGGAAGCTCTTAAACCGGAAATATCCGGGAGGTAGGATTTAGTAAGCCAAAAAAATCAGATAAATAAGGTACAAATTATACAACAGCTAGAATTAAAGGGGGTAATAAAGGACGGTAAAGAGGATAAGATGTTATACATTAAATCAATTCCACCAGGTAAAGAGGGTATGACGTTAAGGAAGAGGTTGCCTTTAAATATGTCACAACTTTTGCAAGTGTTTGCCAAGTGCCCCAATCTGAAAGGTATAGGGTCAAACGACTTAAGGCAAGTGGGATTTAGACAAAATATAAAGGAAAGGATGTGACCAGATTATTGACGTACTCGGATAGAGTAAAGAGTATGATCGAAAAAGCGGTGGGTGAGGTACAGAAAGAAGGGATATGGATACTATCTGAAGAGGAAGTACACATAGAGGTGGAAAGGAAGGGGCAGCAGGGTAAGAATTTTCTAAGGTACCTTACAGGATTAAGAAAGAGGCAGGTAAGGATAATTGACACAGTAGAAGATGAAGGAGCTGACTTGGGAACCTTAAAAATAGTAGTAAATAATTCAGATGTGGAATATTGGTGGGGAAACTGGAGCCAGGGATCATGCCACGAAGGTCCCTCAAATAGGACTATTGAGGGGCGTGGCGAGGAAGGATCCCTAGATGACGTCGAATAGGAAAAGGGCACGCCGCATGACATAAGAATAGGTTCCTGGAACATAAATGGTCTCGGAGATCAATATAAACAAGAAAATGTAAGGGAAACAGGAAAAAACATTGAGATCATCTGTATACATGAAACTTGGCTATGCGGCAAGACACCGACATTTGCTGGATTCTGCTAGTTTAACCGCTTAGCAAAGAAGCAAAGATTTGGGCGCCCAGCAGGGGGATAATGACATTGCTAGCAACAAAAATAGTGAAAAAGGTGATTGAAATAACTGTAAAATGTAAATGGCTACTTGCATGTAGGGTAACTTTATCTACCTCTGACTATGATGCTGTTAAATGTGTATATGCAATGGGATAACAGAGGGGAATGCGTTGTTGAAATGGGGTACTTTAAAGATTATATGGATACAATCTGTGAAAAATATGGCATGGATTTGATCATACTATTGGGTGACTTTAACCATAAACTGGACCCAAAGAAAGAAGATTGTTGGTTCCAAGAATTGCTGGAGGCTCACGATATAATGCAAACAACCATCCCTAACTGTGTATCTACATCCAGTGATACTCAGCTGGGAAATTATTTGGGGACTAAAAGCCTCTTTTGTCTAAATGGAAGATCAACCTTAGACTGCCCAGCAAAGAAAACATTTAAATTAGGTTTGCAAAACTGGCCAATAGATTATGTTTTTACGACACCCTTGTGTTTCCAACTAATTAAAGATTTTAGGATTACTAATAGAGAAGGGAGTGACCATAACCTCTTAGAATTAGAGCTCCCAGATGCACATTTGAACCCCTGTAATAAAGTTATCGAACAACAGGTGGGATATCCTAGGCAGATCACCACAAGATTAACAGAAGAGTATGTAGCTCGGCTAGTAAAATTGCAGCAGAATTTCGATCTGGGCATAGTAAGTGGTCAGAGTTTGGATTGATATGAGGATAAAACTGAAGAAGTGGTCCAAAGTCTCAGCGATGGTCTGAGGAAAGACAAAGTAAATGATAAAAGGAACCAAAGAAAGCAGGAGAGACAAAGAAGGTGCTTAACAAAGAATTGTTTGAAAAAGAAAAGAGAAATTAGGAGAACAGCATGCAGTCTAAGCATAAAGTATGATCAGGGTAAGGCTGATGCCTTCACGAAATTAAAAAGAGAACATAATATGCTAATTAGGAGGGCAAAAAGAGAGTTTTTGAAGTCTGTTGGACAAAGCTGCTTGAGGCAATAGAAACAAAGAATATATGCCAGTTTTGGAAACTAATTTAATCAGAAGTGGATCGCCCTGCGGCCACAATGAACTGTGTAGTAGAAGAAGCAGCTTGGGAGGAATATTTGCTGAATCTATATAACCCAGGCAGGGAACCGGAAGAGGATTTGCAACCAGATTTGAGCGGTCTGGTAGCAGTCTTCAAACCTGACTTTTCGGCCTCTGAAGTGAAAAATACGATAAATGGTTTGAGTCTAACAAGCGCAGCAGGTCCTGACAACCTTCCTGCCCTGATAATTAAAACCCAGTTGGACTGGTGGGCAGCATTCTTTGCTAAAATGTTCCAAGTTATTTTAGAAACTGGGAAGTTCTCTAACAATTGGAAGGGTGCAATAATAAGTCTCATACACAAGAAAGGCGATCAGCAAGTTCCAAAAAACTATAGATTAATTAATGTAATAGATATTGGGGAAAAGATTTTCTCAAAAATAGTATAAGGTAAACTGAAACCTGGAGCGGACCAGTACTCAGAGGTACTGGTTGAACAGCGGGGATTCAAAGAAGGTCATTCCACCATAGACCACTGTTTCACCCTCTGGGCACGAACCCGGAAGTCAATAGAACAAAAGGGTTTTGTTCTATTGAATTGTACTGTTGTTTTTTTGATTTCCAGGCAGCCTTCAATCTAGTGGATCGAAAGACCCTATGGGAGTGCCTGATAAAATATAATATACCGAAAGCCTATTGACCATCCTAAAGGAACTTTATAGAGGGAACTGGGCCCAAGTAATAAAGGACACACAAGGGTCACTGACATAGAATATAGTCATTGGTAATGGGCTAAGACAGGGCTGTGTCCTGGCCCCACAGCTCTTTGCAATATTCCTAGCCGACCTACCTGCAGCGCTGGAGGTAGAAAGAAGTGCTGATGAACTTGTGATAATGGAACGAACGGAACTTGAGCTCCAAAGGAAATTAAATGCTTTTAAAGAATACTGTGATGCAAAGTTTTAAGTTGTAAATATGGATACAACAAAGATTTTATGTTTTGATAAGACAGACAAAAATTTTAGCTGGTATTTAGGACAAACAAAAATGGAAATAGTAAAAGAATATAAATACCTGGGGCATCATTTATGAAAAGTGACGCATCCCTGTGTGAAAACAGCGATGCGTCACTTATTCATTGCGCCCTCCTTGCGACACCAATGATGCGTCATATTTACAGTGTGATGCATCATTGCGCAAGGAGTTACAGATACGTCAGTATTTCTGACGTACCTCTAGGCGCAAAAGTGACTATTTGCAGGAGTGTGTCACAAAAGTGTCGCAACTTCAGCAATGTGTCCTTTCACATGGGGCAAGCCCCATGTGAAAGGGCCTGCGTCAGTCTTACGCCTGCTGTGAGACAGGCGTAAGATGTTTACGCATTTGAGTCCTAGAAGTGGCGCAGTGAAATCTTATAGATTTCACTGCGTCACTTCCATGACCCTTCCTTGTGTCAAAAGGCCCCCCTTGCATACATTATACCTGGCGCAGATATAATGTGGCGCAGGGGTTTACAAAGTGACGCATCTACCTAGATGCGTCACTTTGTAAATATGTCGCAACAAGGCGCATTTTTCATGCCACTGGTGCGTCACAAAAAGTGACGCACCGGCGGCGTAAAAGTGACGCGCGGCCTCATAAATGAGGCCCCTGTGCCTTTGGTTTGACAGCTCCCTAAAATGATGTACTCACCTAGAAGCACAAAAAGCAAAAAGCCTTTTCTTCTATCTATGGGTTGAAAAAATTTAACAAAGACTAAGGGGATATTTCGCATAAACATTTGTTAACAGCTTATAAAGTTATGATCCCACCTCAAGTACTATATGGTGCAGAAGTCCTCCTTCTAAGTGGTAAAGGAGGGTGGGATCGGGAGGAGGGTAAGGCCCTAAAAATGCTACTGTCCCTACCAAACTGGCAATGATCAGGCAATTAGGTTGGAGTTAGGAACAATAGCATGGAACAGCCAGGTCCAAATGTCTTTTGTAAGATTCTGGAAACGCCAGAACCCAGGGGGAGTGCAGAAAATCTCACACTGGTGTAGCGAGGAGATTCGGCACAGTAGTTTAAAATGAACAAAGGAAGCGAGCGGAAAATCCAGGAAATACCAGTGAGTTTAAATGTGATCTCAATACAGCACCCCCTGGATGTCGAATTTACAAAGTTGTCACTCAGGTACCAAGGCATGGAGCAGTCAAGGAATAATGACCTAGAATACCTGAGGAAGAAAAAATCAGCCCTATGTATAATAAACTACTGGGTAAATACTGCATGGTATCCATGCTAGAAACCCCACCAAACTATGGGCTTCGGTGCGAAATCCTAAGGATATGAATTGGCATTAACCCTTGGGTAATGGATGGAAAAATAAAGGCAGAAATGTTTCACCCAGATGAAACATGCAAATGTGGACTTGGGACGAAATCTGAAATCCAGCATATATTGCTAGATTGCCTTGCAGTTTTAGAATTGAGAAAATTATTTTTACGCCCAGTACTAAAAATATGCAATAAGGTCACGAGCCCAAGTCATTGTGTTACTGACAGAAATGATAAATCTTGACATTGCAATTGCACTAGGAAGCTACATAAATGGCTTACATTGTTTTGTATTGGACATACTTAAGCAAGGGTAGAAATGTTATCTATTCTTAAAATCCCTTATCCTGAGTATATCAACATTGAAGCTTAAGGAACAGTCATAGATCCAATGGTTTTAATAAACTGCTGCTAAAAAGGAAGGATGTGGATAATGAATTCCCTTTTTGGTTTAAATCTTTTTATTGAAAATTCAACACTGAAGACACAGGTTACATCAACATCTCGGGCGAGCATGCGGTCGCCTTACCTGGAATCATTACCCCATCCCTCCCATCGGCAGGGTCTCAGGTGTCTGCAGGGTGCATGTCCAGCCGCCCGAGTAGGCTTTGCACATAGAAGCGATTGATGATCCAGTCTTCCAAACATCCAACGCCCACCCCACCCTCCCCGCCCTCCCCTAACCCACCCCCCATTTCCCCTCCCCGGCGTGGTAAATTCAATGGTATCAGTGTGTCATAGGAGGCGTGGTCTTGGCGCCTAGGTAAGTGAGCAGGGTTCCCCCTGGAAATCTCTCGGAAGCCTAAGTACCCTGAGATACTTCGGGCAAGTAATTTCGTGGAACTCCACCGACAGGAGGGAGACGAAGGGCTGCCAGATGTCCAGAAAGGTGTCCCGTGTTTGGGTGAGGGAGGCCTGTATTTTCTCCATTCCCATAACATACCATAAGCGGTGGAGCCACCCCGTGTGTGTGGGTTTCCTGGGGGTGCCCCATAGTGACAAGATATGTTGAGTGGCTGCTCCCATCGCCAGCCCCATCTGCCTGCCCCTGACCAATTTCAGGGGGAACGTGATGGCGTTGGGAAGGCCGAGGAGTGTGTAGGCTGGGAATCAGAGGATTTCTGTGTCGAAGTGCTTATCAAAGCTGTGGAGCACCTCCTCCCAGTACGCCCGAACCTCAGGGCAGTCCCATAAGATGTGAGTTAGTGTCCCTCTGTGCCCGCACCCCCTCCAGCACCCGGGGTCTCTGCGTGGGTTGCCTTGGTGTAAACGGGCCGGCGTGAGGTGCCAATAATACGCAATTTTCACCGCTGCCTCTTTACTGGCTACATTGCGGGTGGTGTGATGGGCCCTGAAGTAGATGTCCTGCCATTTCCTGTCCGTGAAGGTACGCCCTAGTTCTAGTTCCCACCTGTTCTGTCCCGCTGACCGAGCCGCGGGGGAGGGGGGCCGAGCATCGCGTACAAATCTGTGATTGCATGTCTGTCATTCCTTTTCGTGTGAAGCCAGCGCTCATAGGCTGTCAGGGGCCTGCCCACCTGAGGAAGCACGTCTTTCTCCAAAAGCCAGTGTCTAATCTGGAAGTACTGACAGCGTTGTATGTGCGGGAGTGTGTAATAGTCCTGCAGAGTGCTGATAGTCATAAAGCCCTCAGGGTTGAAGAGGTCGCCCGCCGCCTTGCATTCTGTCATTCACAGCGGGAATGACCGAGGGGCCATACCCGGGGGAAACTCCGAGTTCTCAAAAAGGGGGAACATCGGAGACGGGAATGTGGTGAGGCCCTTTGGCACCGCCTCCTTGTCCCAGACCTGCATCACAGTTCTCGTGATGGGGGACTTCTTGAGATATGAGGGCCTGTCCCGACGGCGCAGGAACAGGACCTTCCATAAGGACATCTGGCCCATGGCGCGATCTTGAAACAGCCATCGTTTTTCAGATTCGGGTCTGTTCCACTCCAAGAGGTAGCGGAGCTGTGTCGCCTGGAAATAGCGCCGGAGGTCCGGCACCCCAAGACCGCCTTCCGGCGTGGTTCGTGTGTTGAGGTCCCTATGGAGGCGGGGGCGTTTACCGGCCCACACAAATTGCGTGATGGCGTCCTGCAGTTGCTTAAGCACTCCGATCGGAGGCGTGACCGGGATGGTCTGAAAGAGATATAAGATTTTGGGGAGCAGGGTCATTTTCACCGCTGCCACTCGCCCTAGCCAGGAGAGCGGTTGACGACGCCATCTCGCAAGGTCGCCCTTGAGAGCTAGGACCAGCGACGCGTAATTCTCCTCGACCGTCTGAGTCGTGCTCGGGGTTAGAGAGATGCCTAGGTAGGGTATGGACATCTGCACAGACAGGTCCCCATATGCGCGATGTTCGCGTCGCGCTGCTTTCGCGTTCTGCCCCAAGGGGAGGACTAAGGATTTCTCCAGGTTCATCTTGAACCCCGACACCTCCCCAAAGCGCTCCACCTCCGAAAGGAAAGCCGGTACTGATAACGAGGGGTCCTCTAAGGCCAACAAGATATCATCCGCATATAAGCTCACAGTTTGTGGTTCCCCGCCAAAATGAACGCCTGAAATGGACCTGTTGTCTCAGATTCGCTGGGCCAAGGGCTCGATGTACAGAGCAAAGAGAAGGGGTGAGAGAGGGCACCCCTGCCTAGTGCCCCTTCTGATGTCTAGGGGGTCCGAACATACCCCGTTGACCGAGATCCTGGCCTGCGGGGTAGCGTAGCAGCTGGCAACCCACGTGCGGAACCGGTCTCCAAACCCTTAGCGCTGCAGGACAGCGTCCAGGTAGCCCCAGTCCACCCTGTCAAACGCCTTCTCAGCATCCACCGACATAAGGACCGCATCGGAGCTATTGTAGTGAGCTTCATCAATGACATGGAGCAGTCTTTTAGTGTTATCCGCGCATTGTTGGGTGGGAACAAATCCCGACTGATCTGGTTCAATGATCCCCGGTAGACATGGGCCCAATCGAGCAGCCAGCACGCTCATGAACAATTTGAGGTCAATATTGAGAAGGGAGATGGGTCTGTATGCCTTGCACTGGGACGGGTCCTTCCCTGGTTTAGGGAAAACCACAATGTCCGCGTCCAGCATGTCCTGGGGGATGGAACCTCTACCCTGGAATGAGTTGAATAACCTGGTTAACAGCGGGGCAATTTGGGGACAGAAGGTTTTATAAAAGGTGGCCGAGAAGCCGTCTGGGCCAGGGGCCTTCAGAGGCTTGAGACGCGCGATCGCAGAGATGACCTCCTCAGTCCTGATAGGAGCATCAAGGGAGGCCTTGGCGTGGTCGTTCAGGGGTGTTATGGCCGCGTCGCGGAGGTAGGTGTCAGTGAGTGTCTGTTCAGGCGGCGGATCCGCGGTGTACAATGAGGCATAGAACCCTCGAAAAGCTTCAGCGATGTGGGCATCATCCTGGGCGATCGTTCCGTCCAGGGCATGGACCGGGGGCACTCTCGCCTTCAGGGTTTTAGCCTTGAGACAGCTCGCCAGTAGGTGTCCCGTTTTGTTCCCCCCCACGTAATACGTGTGGCACAGTCGTAGGGCTGCGTATTCCGCTCTGTCCAGGTCTAAGCTGGCCAGTTGAGCCCTGCTGCTTTAAGTTGATGCCATATCCTGGGTGCTCCTGTTCGGCTGTGTGCTTGTTCGAGTTCCAGCACCCGTGCCGATAGTGAGAGCCTTTTATCTTTTCGAATCTTCGCCTCCGCTGCGGCCACCGAGATCAGCTCACCCCTCACCACTGCCTTAATCGCTCCCCATACCGCCGTCAGGGAGACCTCCGGGGTGTCGTTAGACTGTAGATAGTCCGAAATGCGGTCCTGGAGGTTTTGCGTGACCCCCTTATGTTGCAGGAGGGCGTCATTGAGACGCCATCTGCCTCTGCGTGTGTGAAGCACTGGGGTTCGCAGGTGCAGCAGGAGCGCGTCATGATCTGAAAATGCCGCCGGAAGCACCTCTACATCCTCCATCAAGGCGGTCACCTCAGCGCTGCCGAAAAAAATGATCAATGCGTGCGTAGGTGTGGTGTACGTGGGAGTAGAACGTGTATCCCAGAGAAGTGGGATGTTGCGCGTTCCACAGGTCCGCGAACCCCTCCTCTGACAGCCAGTGGCTCCCTTCTCGTGTGATCGCCCCTGCGAACCCTTGTCGGTGGCCTGACCTGTCCAGGTCCGGATTCATCACTAGGTTCGCATCTCCTCCCACCAGGACAGCCTTAACATTGGGTTGCAGCGCCTCTGCTAGTGCCCCCTTGAGAAATGACTCCTGTTTGGAATTTGGAGCGTATAAGGACCCGACCACCATTTCCAGCCCCCCCTATGTGTAGTGTGTAGGTTAGGAACCTCCCTTTAATGTCGGCTACCTTATCTCCCACAATCCCTTTGAAGTGACGTGCGACCAGGAGAGCCACCCCCGCTTTCTTCTCTAGGGTCGAGGAGTAGTGTTGTGTCGAGAATGCCCTGGAGAGCAACCTGTGCCAATCTTTAGAGAGTAAGTGAGTTTCTTGAAACAGACAAACGTCGCCCCCCGAGTGTTCTAGGAAGGACAGGACGGCTCTGCGCTTTATGTGGTTGTTAAGCCCTTTCACATTTAGAGTGAGGATTTTCAGCGGAGGGTTAGCCATACATAGGGGAAATGAGGACTTGGCCTTGCATGCAGTGTGTCCTATGTGCGCCCGGCCTCAGTGTCAGTGTGCGTCGACTTAGACGAACCATGCCGGGAGGGGTCCAGAAACTACCCACCCAGACCTTGACCTCCTGATCCCCTGAGTCCCTTCCCTCCCCAGTGCCCCTGAGTCCCTTAGCCCAACACCCGGTCCCCCCTCTGCCCGCCCTAACCCCAACAAGTAACTCCCGACCCCCAGTCTTAGTCCCAGGCCTATCCAGGGTCAACTCAGGCCTGAAGGTAAAGTGGATGAAGAGGAGTGTGGCAGCGGCAGCCTTAGCAGCCCCTCACCCCTCCCCCCATTACAGAGTAGCAGTGTAAAGATGGCCCCCCACCAATGCTTAGATCAGGGTACAACAGTGGTGTCTTTAACCACCTCCTCGATGGCTGCAGCCTTGTCTTTCGCAATTGTTCCCGGGTCCGGGCGATGGGAGCGCCTGGAGCCCCGGCGTCTCCTCACTTGCTGCCAGGCGCCCTCGGTCGAGTGGGGACCTGTTGTTTGCGACTGCCCCTGAGAGGAGGTTTGGTCTGGGCCGTCGTCTGGGAGGTCGATACCTAGTAAGGTGCAGGTGTCCTGGAGTGAGCGGAGTTGGTGCAGGGAGCCCTCCCATTTGAAAATCAACCGGAATGGGTGACCCCAGGAGTAGGGCACCCCCTTGTCCCTCAGGAACGTGGTGACCACTCGGAAATCCTTGCGTTTCTGGAGGGTAATCGCCGAGAGGTCTTGGTATAGTTCGATGGGGTGGTCCCGGAAACGGATGGGTTGTGCCCTGCGCGCTTCTCGTAGGATCCTCTCCTTCAGGGGGAAGTCCGGGAGGAACGCCAAAATGTCCGGAGGGGGGGCAGGGGCCCGGCGGGGCAACCCTACCCGATGGGCACGGTCAATGCGGATGGGGAAGTCGGCCGCTTCACTGGGAACTTCTCGAAAGAGGTCCTAGAGATATTCCGTAACGCTGTTTCCCTCCGCTTTCAAAGGCACGCCCCGGACCCGTATGTTGTTCCTCCGAGAGCGGTTTTCGAGGTGCTCCGCGTGGGCCTGGAGGCCTACCTGCTGTTCCTGAAGGCGGATGACTTCCTGCTGGAGGAGCACCAGATCGTCCCCCCGGGTTTGATTCGATTCTTCCACCGCCATGACTCTGTCCCCTAGGCCCTCCAGGTCTCGGCGCAGTTCCCGTTGCTCGCTCATCATGTCCTGCTTCAGAGTCTGGAAGTCTTCGCGCAGAGTGTTGAACAGGGACTCCAGGAATGATTTCATGATGGGGGCCTCAGCAGGTTCCCTGGTCGGGGTGGCAGTTTGAGTCGCCGGCATCGTAGGCGAGTGGGTTTTCCCTGATTTGGAGGAGGATTTCTGGAAGAGTTCGCTTATTGGGCGGCCCCCTCTGCGCGTGGAGCTCAACATAGGTGGGTCGGGATCCGGCCGACCACGTCCTAGAGCAGTGAAGGAGCCCTGTCAGGGGGGTCCACCAGCGCCGGTACCAACGTAGCTCCGTGCGCCGGGAAGAAAGGAGCGGGGCCTCGTAGCGAGAGGAGAGCCGCCGCCGTGAGCTCCTACCTGGAGGCCAGGGTGCAGTGTAAGTCTCGGGGTGCAGTGTGTACAAAGGGTGGCTCAAGGTCTCCCACGGGGGGGTCTCAGCCTCTAAACTCCCCTTCTTCCGCCGGGGGCACGACCACCGGCCCCCGAGTGCAGTCCGTGGGGCCTTGTGATACAGCTCGGTCGGGCCTCCTCTGCAACGCTCAAGCCGGGGTTCGGCGCGAGGCGCCCCACGGGCAAAGGTCGCCCCAATCGCGGGGTCCGCGTCGGCTCAGGGGTCTCCTAGGCGGCGTGTCAGGCCCCCCCGGGGTCCGCTGTCCGCCCTTTCGCTGTGGGGCCGGCCGCATACAGCGCTGTCGGCAGGCCCGGGGTTCGCGTATGCCAGAGCCGGGGGGGCAGAGCAGTAGCACACCCGGGAGCAGTTTGCGTGCAAGATGAGTCTCAAGGTTGTCCACCGGGGGGGTCTCGGGTGCCAAGCTCCCCTCCCCTCACCGGGGGCACGATCACAGGCCCCCGAGTGCCCAGCTCCTCACCTCATTCTTCGTTAGAGCATGTTCAGCCCCCTCAGTCGTCTGCGGGGCCCCGTTGTACAGCTCGGCCGGGCCTCAGCCCGCCCGCAGGGTCCGGGGCGGGGGGGCCGGGCCGGGCACCAGGTCCGCCGTGCGCTGCTTGTCCTCCTCTGCTAGGCCCGAGCCGGGGCTCAGCGTAAGATGTCCCACTGGCTCAGGGAGCCCCCAACGTCGGGCGCTCAGGGATCTCTGAGGCGGTGTATGAGGGCCCCCCCGGGTCCGCTTTCCGCCTGGTTGCTGGTTGGGGCCGGCCGCACACAGCGCTGCCGGCAGGTCCGGGGCCCGCGCAGGCCCAAGCCGGGGGGTAAAGTGGCAGCACTCCCGGGCAGTACCGGGGGACAGTCCAGGGGATCTCGGCTCACCGGAGGTAGAAGATGGCGCGTGTGCTCGCCGGAGGGGGTCTCTTCCTCAATCGGCAGTCTCCGACTCCCCACCGGTCCTACGCCACCACGCCTGGTCCCCTGAGAGCGGGGGAAAAGCCGTTGAGCGGCGGGCCCAGTGCTCGGTGTCTTCCCGCCTTGCCGAGCTGCGGCGGTGAGGTCCGCAGCAGTCGCCCTCCGCGGTGGATACCGGGGTCCTCGGGTGCTCCCCACAACGTGTCGCGGTGGCAGCGACGTGTGGGGGGCCAGATGTGCCAGAATCTAGGGCTACAGGGGGGTTCTCAGGGGATCGGGGCAAGGAGCTCCGCGGCTACACGTCCGCTCCGGCTGCCATCTTGGCCACGCCCCCCCCATGAATTCCCTTTTAATGAGAGTTCCAACGATACCGCTGACTAATTATTGATATGCTATTTTAATTATTTAACTGTGTATATAATATTGAAATGTTTATGCCACCAGGGGAGAAGGTGGTTGCCGGTCCCCTTTTTACAAAGTATTAAGCTAAATTGATTCTCAGGAATTAGTTGGTTTTATCTGTCATGTGATCATTTTGTGTATGGTTTTATTGTGTATGAGGGTTTCTTTGTCTATGGTCTAAATAAACAGAAAATAAACAGTAAACAGTAAAACAGTATGCCAGTATATATGCTGCATATATTGAAGAATGGATGATCACACAAGAAGAAACTGCAGAAAGAATACGAGAAATTGATTGTATTCATTTAGAGAAATCTATCTCTGTGGTTGACAATAGGTTAACAACTCTGTCGTCCAGGATATATTCATTGGACAGCATAGTGTCTTCTGCCATAGACATCATGGAACAGGACTTGGTCATCTTTCAACATGGTCAGGCGCAATTAAGTTCTATCATGCTATTAGGCTGGACGTTTAAAAACCTTCATTCAGGCTATGTGCCTTGGCGTTTAATCAATACTACGTCACTGTTTTCAGAATTCAATCTCTCTGATAAACAGATCAAATTGGCACAAAGAGGAGCAGACAATAGGGTGCTGAGCATTGAAAAACTGGAAAGATTGCCATTTACGGTAGCAGAAAAACCAGCTCTTGAATGGATTATACATGTGACAATCACTCTGCCTGTTACAATTTTCCATTTTCAGTATTGCCTAAAACACATACCAGCAGGCACATATGAAAGGTTGGGTAAAGAATGCATCAAGACATCCTGGGATTTACCTTACACACACAGATGTTGGAGTGGGGAACGTGAAGTGTTTCTTAGCGGTTCAAACTGTGAAAACGCACTAAGCGGTTCTCTCTTTTGTCAGGGTATAAACTTACATGGGGCCTGTGATGGTTCCTCTTACAATTTATCCTGCCACCTCCAAGGTTCACCAGCTGCTGTGATTCAGGGTCACTTGCTGTATGCAAGTATTGTTTCCAAAAACCAAGTTAGACAGGGAGTCGTCACTATGGCCTTCACTGAACATCTCTTCTATAAGACTTGATACTCTAAGCAGAATGAAAGCCATTCTTTTGCAAAAAACGGTCCCACTGACCTCGGCCAAAGAGACCTATGATCTACAAGTCGCAAGGACTGCTACTGAGAAAAATGCCCTTTTAAATACAAACTGCCCTATACATTTCTCAGAAATGTTAAGTCGTATCTTAACCATGTCTGATACGAGCGGTATTGTAAGTGTTTTTAAGGCCGGATTTTTCTGATTTTTAGCACCTTTTCAAGCAGTCCTAGGAATCCTATATGTATATATATATGCCCCTCCTTTTGGGACTCGTTGCAGGGATACTATTTTTGTACCTACTGCTACGATATGGCAAGCCAAATCACCAGCGACACCCAGTTCTCCATGGAGACAACTCTACTGGCGATGAAGTGTTGTGAGCGCATCGTCCAAATTTTGGTATTAAATCGTCTACGAGAATTAAATACCACATGGTTACTGTTATTCAGACCAATTTGGCAAGATTGCATCTTACCTGTTCTACGCTGCCTGCTTTGAGGAGAAGAATGCGTGCTAGACACCTGTCTAACACTCCATCAGTCAAGCCAACGGATGTTGATACTTTGCTTGAACAGGTAACGGCCCATGCTCTGTGTTGTCCCCAGCGGCTACAAATTCTGATGACCGCATTCATTGAGATCTCACAGACGCAAATTGCAACTGCTGAGGTAAGAGAGGAAACTACAGGCACGCAGGTAACATCCGAGATGAACATTGCTGATGCAACCAATGCTGAAGGCAATGCTTCACATCTATGTGCAGTTAATCTTCTAAACGAGGTAATCCAACTTTCACCTACAATGGTAGATGACTTTTTGTCAACAGAGATAGAAGATTTCATGTTTTCTCCAAGCCCTAACACTGACTTTTGAGTCTGGCACACAGTGTTCTGAGAGATTTTGAATTTGACCTTCATTTTTTCAAAACAAGGTACTAACTTTGGAACTTTTTCTTCTGATTAATTTTTTTTCTCCAAATTTGTATTTTACATTTTTGGGCACAAATAATCTGCTAATAGTAGAACTATTCATAGAGAACAAGAATTATTTGAATACTTCCAGAGACAATATATGACCTTGTCCACATACAAACAGTTTTATGTGATCTAACATGAAATGGTTTCTGCCTTTTTCTTCTGTATTTATGAGCCATTTCATAAAATGTATATTTTCGTGATTCATTCAGTTAGCATTTACAATATCTACATGTGCTCAGAATGAATACTTGCTTTTAATGTGTACAGTACCAATGCAATAGTTTGAATACATTATTTACAATGTAGTTTGAAACAAAGAAAGTGGAGTGGGTGTTGTGTATCGATTTACATTCCATATGCATTACCCAATTCATACCCTTATATAGGTATAATTCACATTGCCCTTACATAGGCATAGAAATCCAGTCCTTATTTAGGCATAGTCCATGCTACCCAAATACAGGCATGGCTACTTCCATCCGTTCATCTACGTCACAATGATTTCTTGGAAAATCAGACTCTTAAGCCATTTGGGACTTCCCCTTGCTTGGATATTGATTTCTCCAAGAACTCATTTATTATGCGTGAACATCTATTCCTTAGAGGCTCATCCATGACATTCATACGCCCGACTTTTACGGCAATACTGGCATTCCTAAACACCTCCAAGGTATAAATAAACCTTCACTTGCTATGGCAAAGCACGGTGTGGTTGGGTGCAGTTCGACTACCTACTTGCACGACGCAGCTCGCCACAGCAAGTACCGAAGGAAGTCAACTCTCCAGCTGACGCTCTGACTAGACGGTGTCATCCTCCTACCGAGAATCCAGCTCCAGTGTTTCTGACTCCCCATGCGGGGTGTTGGGAGACTGAGTCCAGGAACAGAGATACCAACCTCTCTCATTCTAAGGTATGGAGCTGATAAGAACCTAGAGAAACCTTTGGCAATTCTTGGCAAAACTACACCTATGCTAAAGCAGCACCTACTTTTTCTCTAGTACTAGACCTAGGTTAGGTACACTGGGGTAGGCATATTTTAGAAGCACCAGTTGAGTATTTTAGCCTGTGTTATTTATGTATGTATTTTTATATATGTCATAGCAACAGACAATGCTATTATAGTATTATTTTATATTACAGTTTACGCTGTAGGCATTATACTTTGCTTTCTGTCTAACAATTGTAGCAGTTCATATCTCTTGCATGAGAAAAAAGACTGTTCAATAAACCCCTTTTTATTGAAATGTCCGTCTCACTATTTCGGTGCAAACTCTGTAGAAACAAAGCATGCACAATTGACTGAGTTAAATAGTTATCTAGTGTTTCCATGGCTCTGAAGATATTGTTCCGGTTCTAGAGGAAACAAAGTTGTCATGTTTATGCGGTTGTCAGAGACTAATCCCTTGTTTACGCGAGAAAGTTTCTAGTGACCTCTGTATTAGCTGGCACACACAATTAAGTTTAATATACTCGATAGAGACATACTGTTGGAAAATACTATGACCTCACTTGGACTCAAACAATTAGTAGAGGCACCCACACATATAAAAGGTCACACTCTTGATCTTATCTGGACCTCTGATCCGGCTGTAGCGTTAACAGATATTCTACTCTACATATGGTCAGACCATTACATGATAAATTGTGATATCCCTATTTATGGCCACCTGCCTCAACCACTAGCCCTTAAATCCAAAAAAGGTCGTCAATGGAAGAAAATTAACTCAGAAACCCTGACGGACACCCTTCTCAAAAAATCCAGTTTTATGATACATATGGGGACCTAGATCAGGAATATGCACATCTAATGCAAAATCTCGGTCAGGCCATTGATCAAATTGCACCCGAAAGAAATCATAAGATAAATAGAACGGTAAATGGAGCTCCATGGTTCAATTCTTCCTTGAGGGAACATAAAATAAAACTCCGCCTCTTAGAGAGACGCTGGAGGAAATCAAACAATCCCATTGACAGGGATCATTATAAATCATTTCTTAAACTATACAAAACCTGCATTCGGTCAGCAAAAGCAGAGTACTATGAATCCCTAATTAACGACGCGGACAATGTACATAAAGAAACCTTTAAGATCTTATCAGAGTTGAGCACGAAAGTAGAAAGATCAGAATCCCCAATTGATTGTAACACCTTTCAAAAGTACTTCCTCGACAAAGTACAAATTATTCTTAATGACATCAAAAATACCCCGAGCAGTCACTCCTTTCCTCCCTATCCCCAATCCCCTCTGCCAAAACACATTATTTCTAAGTTTCCTTTGATTGATTCTACAGTCTTAAGACAGCTCATGAATCAAACAAAGTCTGGCTCTACTGCAGATCCATGTCCCCCTAGCATCTTTCGCCTGGCGCTCCCTGCTCTAGAAAGTCATTTTGTCTCCATACTAAATAAATGATTAGACACTGGCCAGCTTCCATCCAGTTTCAAAGAAGCACAAATTAGGCCCCTAATAAAGAAGCCGGGGGCTGATTCCATCAACCTAAAAAATTATAGGCCTATATCTCAGCTTCCTTTTTTGTCCAAGATTTTGGAACAATATGTTCTGATATCTCTTTCATCGTTCCTGGAGTCACACCATCTACTCCAGGAACGTCAAGCAGGTTTTTGGGCTCATCACAGCACCGAATTGGTGATGCTTTCGGTGCTTGATGAGCTCAGAGGTATGGCTGACAGTAAAAACTGAGTGCCCTGATATTATTAGGCCTGTCAGCGGCATTCGACACTGTCAGCTATACCCTGCTTTTGGAAAGACTGGCCACGGTTGGGATACAAGACGTAGCCTATAAATGGCTCAAATCCTTTCTTTCTGGAAGATCTCAAAGGATTCAACTGGAGGACTGTATATCAAACCTGGGCATCCTGAAGTGTGGAGTCCCTCAGGGATCTGCTTCGTCCCCACTCCTTTTTAATTTTTATTTGCAGCCCTTAATTCACTCCTTAGTAAGCATGGGCTGTAAAACCTTTAACTATGCTGATGATACCCAGTTGTTACTTAGTATTGATGACACAGTATCTGCACGGACCCATGCTCAAAAAATACTTAGTTACACGGTGAGCTGGATGACAGCAAATTCATTGAAGATCAACCCAGAAAAAACTGAGGTCCTGGTGTGAGTGTTTGATTGATTCAGATGCTCCGTCCATCACCACACCCTTTTGTACCGTTCAACCGAATTGTCTCCTTGGGGCGATTTGTTTTGGCCTCAATATATTTTGAACCTGCACCCCCCCACCCCTAGCGCCTTGAGACCCTTACAGGTGAGTAGTTGTGCTTTAACAAACTCCTGATTGATTGATTGATTAAAGATCTGGGCCCGACCCCTAAACCTTGTTCCAACGTAAAAAGTCTAGGCATAAAGATTGACCACGAGTTGTCAATTGCCAGCCATATTTCCTCAGTGGTTGGGACCTGCACTAACTTAATCAGACAGTTACGTAAGTTAGTCCCTCTGCTTTCCTCCTGCACGCACCGCACAATTGTCTTAGATTATGTGAATGCCCTGTATTTGGGTCTCCCCAAAACACTGACAAATAGGCTGCAAGTAGTCTTGAACGATGCAGCTAGGCTGATCTTTAGGCTACCTAGATGCACTCATGCATCGCCGTTGCTATGTAAGCTACATTGCCTCCCCATAAAACAACGGGTGGAGTTTAAATGTCTGTCCATTGTCCATAAGGCAATCTATGGTCATGCACCTGCTTACATTAAAGAACGCCTTGGAGTTTATAACCCTACACAATCACTAAGGTCTTCAAACACTCAACTGCTGTCTTGTCCCTGCTATAAATTAGCAACGAAGGGTGGCAGATCTTTTTCAGTGGTGGTTCCACAGGTTTGGAATAAGCTTTCAGAGTCTCTTCGTAAGGAACCTAACTTGCTGCAGTTCAGGAAATCCCTAAAAACACTCTTGTTTAGGGAAGCCCTAAGCTCCACTTAGTGCCTTGACTCTACATATCCATCCTTCTGTTAGCATAGTTTCTTTCTGTCAAAAGCGCCTTGAGACATGACGGTGATTTGGCGCTATACAAGCTGTAGTTAACAATAACAATACTAATAACATACTGACCTTATTCCTATGTCAAATATATAGTGTTTATTATTCCAATGTGCAGAGCCTATAGGGAATATAGGAACTACACTACACCCTGTTCATTGTAAACATAATCAGCCTATTTCTCTAGTCAATGTGGATTAAAACAAATTTGCAAAAATGTTTAGCAACTCACATTGAATCCTTCCTTCCACACCTTCTTGGTAAAGAACAATCAGGTTTTATAAAAAAAACAGTAAGCATCAGACACTACTCGGTTATTTTTTAATGTTTAAAATAAAGCACCTTTTCTTACATATGGACTTGCAGCAATAACCATTGATGCAGAGAACGTTTTTGATAGGATAAACTAGGATATTATGCTGAAACCGTTATCTTGCCACGGTTATGGTCCTTAGATTATTGTCCCCAATTTTGATCCTATATCAATCCCCAATGGCTTTGGTGTTGGTTAATGGTATGATCGCTTCACATTTTCCTCTTCAGAGGGTGTCCATCAGGGGTTGTTCTCTTTCCCTACTAATATTTGTTTTAGCACTTGAACCCTTTCTATCCCACATTAGACATAACTCGTCCTTTATGTGTTTTCAATACGGTGACCAATATTTAAAACTAACAGTATATGCTGATGACCTTCTTTTTTTGTCATCCTAAGGAATCTATACTGGCCCTACTGAGAGAAATAGTATGAATACAACCTTTATTAATATAAATGTTCAGTGGGCACATTCCAGAATAAACTATTTGGGCATTTGTTTTCACATTCCATTCAGGATTCTATCCCTATCAATTTCAAAGTGTGCATTACTCAAGTTGAAAATTTAATCTCATCATGGAACCCTTTATTTTTGACTCCATTAAAATGATGATTTCTCTCCTCTCACTATATATCATTTCTATGATACTTGTAAGTATTCCCAAACTTACTTATAAGAAAACAGACACTCTAACTTTTTACGGAGGGACTCAAAAGCTCGGATCTCTATCTCTTTACTCAAAAAGTCTAAACTAGAAGGAGGTGTAAACTTTATGGATTTTAGTCAATCTAGCATTTGGATTATGTCATGCTCTGCTTTCGATTTTGGAGTATGATTTTCCATTCTATCCTCTTTGGTTAGATATTGAGAAAAAATTACTTCATCCTTTTACCCCACAGGAGATTCTGTCTTTCTCTTTTAAATCTTCTAATATTGCATGTCCCCTTAGTTAAATACATGTATTTCCTGCTTTGATCCACCTATCCTCCTGCTGTTCTTTCCCAGACTACCTACTTGGCCATGCCTATATGGTAAAATAAGTAAATTGAAATACAAAATAGACCTATTTTCCAGAGATCTTGGAGAGACAAAGGATAATTTGGATATCACATTTATTTGAAGGTAATGCTCCTGTATCTTCTCCTCATTTCTGGCATATATTTCACTGTCCACAATCCTTTCACAATCACTTGTCATTCCTTATAAACACCATCCTAGATGTGTTTTTCACTTTACAGGATAGTTTATCCTCCCTACCTTACATTTTTGATTTATCTAGACCCCTCCCTTCCTATCCAAAGGCTTCCATAATTTATAAGCTTCTTTCACCTCCAAATCACATGCTGACCAAGTCCAAAACTGAAATCCTCTGGGAGCGTAACGTAGGAATTACTTCGCATATTCCATTTTGGAATAAGATATGGTTACGAATTTATAAAATCTCCAGATCAGCTAGTACAAATCAAACATTATTTCTTATTTGTCATAGACTTTATATTACTTCATTTAATTGTTCTACATTTTCTAAGCATAAGTTAACCCAATGTTGGTCATGTCCTCTTCCCATTGATGACATTATGCATGTTATTTTGTTGCCCCAATATCTATCTTTTGGCATATGGTTTGGGCCCAAATTAAACAAGTATTTGTGATATCTCAACTTTTTGACATTCTTAGACTCTTTTTCAGCACTTTAATTAGTGATTATGTTATGTTACAGGAATATTGTAGAGTGCATGTTCACCATAAGGCAGTGTACTTCAAACATTTTGATGCCGAGACTCCCTGTCAAAACTTTCTAGGCGTAAGGACCCCCCCTCCTGATCAAAATTTCTAGAACCAGTCAATCTGTGGTTGCCCCTCATTAGTGCCAGTTTAACAACCAAATATAGCAATAAGCAACAAAAAGGTGACCAGGGCAGCTTCACAAAGGGCCTTCTACTGGGAGGCAACACCTGTTGCTGCTTTTTAGTAACCTTTGAACTTTTTGCGTATTTTTTTTTTAAATCAGCAGATTATGGAACAGATGATGGATCATGTGGCAAATGCTGACATCACGGCAGCCGCACATAATCCCAGTGGCCCTTGGTATAATAGCTTTAATGGGATACAACTTTATTGCACTGCATCAGAGGAAAACCATTCTGGATTTCATGGAATGCTGATGGCTTGACATTTACAGCTGCATGTAACTGGAGGTAGCTGAAAGTCGTTCATTATAATTAAAACATACCATTTACAATCATTAATGATGAACTGTAAGGTCCAAGTAGTATGCTTTAATTCCAGGATGTGAAGTGGTCCCTTAATCTTCTCTTCGTGCTGTTTTTGAAGAAAAAAAATATTTTTAACATTATGAAAATAAATCTTCTATTTTAGCAAAAACGGACTTCTGATTTTATTAGTTTGTTGCTGTTGTTGACTTCAGTCATGTTTTGGGGGACTGGAAGTCCTTGAGAGTCTGAACATGGGGGCCGGGTCAAAGGTGTGGCTAAAAACGAAAAATCCTGCAGGTTTTTTTGTCTTTCACCGTCAGGTAGCTACATATACTGTAAGGTGAATGATAAATACATTTTAAAACGTTTTTACTCAGTGGGAAATGCACTATAGTGCATTATGAAACCTCTATTAGGTTATGCATTGCAAAGCTCTGTGTGAAACTAGAGAGCCGCAAGAATTAAGGGTCTCATTACGATGGCTGACAGACTTCAGTCCCACAATAGGATTTAGGATGCGACCCCCACCAGCATGGAATTGCTGGTGGGGAGGGAGTGAGCTTCCTAATCCCTACGGCGGTGGCTGGTAGGCACTGCCACCATTTTAAGGATTAGGAGGCCCTCCGCCACACCGGCGGGCTCAAGGAGCCCATCGGATGTTTGACGGTCGGGCTTTACGCACCCCTGCACACCGTCCGCCATCAAAATCTGGCAGGCGGAAAAGCTGCTTAGGATGGCGGGAGACCCCCATCGACAGCCTGACGATGTCGATATTCCGCCATCCTAATTAGCCCCTAAATCGTAATTGGTGCAGTGGAGAATATTGACCTGTGTATTTTTAGTGCAAAGAGGTCACAGCCGGTGACAGAAAGCACTGTGACTATGTAAATCTTTATTTTATACTTGCATTAGACACAGTATAAGATCGACCACTACAAAATGCGCAAAATTTTTAACGATAAAATTGTGCTCACAACATATAGGCGCTTGTTTAAAAGCCCCTTGCGCTGCTGGTGTGCCACTTTTTAAGATGCTATGGTTGCGCAGAGTGCAGACCAATATCTACGAGGCCACGCAAAGTCCCTTGTGTTACTTTTCATGGCCTCCTAGATATGAAAGGCAATGAAGCACAAGCAACTGCAGTGCCTTACACTGCATCAGGGGGGCGCTCCATGGACGTTGTGGTGGGTTTTCCCATGCAACTCCCATGGGGTTTGACACATACCTATATTTACAACGGTGTGTAAACCTGAGCATGCGTCAAAACTGTACGCCAACCCGGGGGGTACGTAATGAGAAGAACTATCTTTATTTCTCCTCAATTGTGTCCTCTTTCTATGTGCAGCACATATAGAAAGAGGAAAAAGCCTCCATAGACATGCACAAAACCAATCCTGCCAACTATCAAGACACTCTTGCACCATAGTGCAAGGGTGCCTGCGTTGGCACTAGGCACCAAAATATGCACCAGCAGAAAGGACAGGAATGCACAATTTCGCATAAATACAGTTCATTTCGACCCTTTCAAATTGCCTTTCACAGTTTCATTGTAAAGGAGGCTCATAGATTGTAGTAATACCCAGACCCAATGTAATGCCCTTTTTTTACATAACTGTCCCTTCAACACGTTCTCAGGGATAGTAGGTGCTATGTAAAAACAATGACAATTAAAAGCAAGCACTTCATGGCTCAGTTAACTCTGTGCACTGCCACTCAAAAAGCTTCAAGTCATTAGATAATAACACAGCAATTGCCTGTGCTGTGAAATTGAAGACAGGCAGGCAGGTTAACAAATTAAAATTTTGGACAGTGTGCTGCTGGCCTGCAAGAAACTGAGTGTGTAGAACTATTTAATCTGCAAATGTAAAGGATCTGCAGGTTAACTAATTGTGCACATTTGCTTTTCTTTGAGGCCAGCAGCCCACTGGCAGAAAGGCATGTTTAGCTGTCTGCCTGGCTTCGATTTCACAGGAGAGGAGATTGCTGTAGGAGAGTCCCTAAATACCACTCCAGTTGAAGCATTTTAACTATGGGAATTAACCACCTGTAGAGTGCGACTCCCTTCCCATGGCTATAGACTCCCTCCCCTATGGGGTTGCTCCGCACAGATTGAAGACCTCTGCCTAGGGTCTCTAGGTAGCAGAATATAGTAACTAGCATTCAGATCAGACATACACCAGTAAAAACAACCAGGGGAGCAGATTTACAAGCCCTTTGCGACATCTTTATGACACAGTTGAGTCACTTCTGTGACGCAGCCAAGTCTTTAACAATGCGCCACTATGCAACATATTTACAACGTGACACATCTAGTGAGATGGGATAACAAAAGGCTAGTGTGAAGTCCTTTGTGAGTGTGCTGAGGCAGCTCCTTGAAATGTAAGTGGGGCTATGCACAGCACCATCCCGCCCGTTCTCGTAGGATGGCCCATCTGGTAGGATCAGCCAACACTGGGTGGAATACATAAAAGCCAACTGCCAACCACACCTAGCCATGAAACCCAGAGTACAGGCTGCATGCACCATATGGTTACGATAAGAGAATGTGAATGTTCTAAAAGTGACATTTTTAGTAAGTATGGGTGAATTTTGCGAATTCGCGGTGCGCGAATTCGTGCGAAAGCGTACTTGCGGTCCGCAAAATCCGTGAACTTTTGCGAGATTGTGGATTTTTTTATTTTTGTGTGTTCGCAGGATTTTTTTCACTGCGGCTACCGCGAACTTACCCATGCGGTCGTATATGGGCGCGGCCATCTTGTTTTTACTGTTCGCGTTGCGTATTTCCATTTCGGTCGCTAGTTGCATGCTCACGTTGTGCATCTCCTGTTCCCGGGGCGCAATTGCGTGTTCGCGTCCGTTTTTGCCTGCTCGCGGGGAAAATATCGAACTTACCCACGTGGTTGCAATGGGCGCAGCCATCTTGTTTTTCATTCATTGCTATGGTTCTGGGCATGCCTTTTCTATCCTGTTTCAATCTTTGTAATCCTTTGTTTTTTTGAACTTTTTTTTGATCTTTTTATCTATCTCTCTATTTTTGTACATCTATATTTTGTGTTTTTTTCAACTTTTCGTTACTTTAATAACTACATTTTTTTAGCTCTCTTTTTTCTTTTATTTACTTTTTTCCCCCTATTCTTTCCTATTTTTCCTTTCTTCTTTGACCCAGGACCATGGCAAAGGGAGCCGGCAAGTAGAAGGGGAAGGGGAAGAGTCCGGCACCCCATAGCCTGCTCGCTTGCGGGCGATTAAGGGGGGAGTCAGTAAGTCCCAGGCAGATCTTCAGCGCGGTGGAGGTGGCCACACTGGTCTTCTTTGCGCAGCGCCGCCTCCCGAAGACCGTCGCAGCAGGCGGCAGGGATAGATGATCATGTTATCCTCTTCATTTTTCTTTTTTAGTAGTCAGGGGCAGGCCAGGGTAAAAGTTAAATTATTAGAGCAGTAGCCCTTGTAACAGAGTATGGCCAGTGCCACCCGTAATAGAAAAGTAAGAGCTTCACCACCTGCATGTACTGGACTGGTAACAGTAACGCAAGTCTGCGTCATCATGGCTTGGGTCTGTTTTTCTTGGGTGCAAGCTGACTGCGCTGGCATTATGCTGGCTTCCACATACTAATTTCGATAAACAAGAGAGAAGAAGAAGACTGGTGTACTGTCTGAGTCTAATGTAGTGAGTCCATATAGTGATGGTAGAATTCTTGAAACTTCCACTAATGTTAGAGCAGAGGCCGACAAAGTGGGAGGTTAGATAGATACATGCCACAAATGTTATGTACTGTGCTTGCAAGTTGCTGGTGCTACTGTGAAACAATTTTCTGTTGAATTTTTTGTGAGTATTGGTTACAGTATTTTTTCTTTCTTCATATAGATACTCCTTCTAATCTATCAAGGAAGGAGTTGGCTATCCGGGCCAGGCAATAGAAGCTGGAGGCAATTGTCGCCTAATATCGGCGGCTTGTGGCTCAGGAGGAGGAGGATGACTCGCAGTCAACATCCACAACAACAGCTGCATCCTCCTCCGCTGCCCTGGGCCATACAGCCAGCGCAATTCTCCAGCGGTACGGCACCGTGGTCCGGCAGTCACCCGCCGCCGCCGAGCAGCAAAAACAACAGCTGCCCCCCACAGTACCTGCAAGGCTCGTATGCACCGATTGACCCTGTGAGTGGCCTACCTTGAGCAGGAGTTGGAGAGGCAGAAAGCCCTGCTCAAGGCCCTCCAGAGAGAGCTGCATGACCACCTGGCCACAGGACACCGCCGGCCAAAGTAGAGACTTGAGAGAGACTGTCCCTTGCCCCTTTTTAAAGACTTTTGGGGCGGGTGGGAATTGGGCGTTAGGGTTTTTGAACTTTTGGGACCATTTCATGGACATTGGTTGGGGTTAGGGAGGGGGGTGGGTCGGGTCTTGTGGGATAGTTTATTTTTGTTAGGCTCAAAATATTTATTTATTTTACACTTAAATATGGCATACACGTTTTAACTGTTTTGTGGGGGTTCCGGGGGGGGTTAAATACTGTACTTTTGTTTTCCTAAAACTTAACTGGCTGGTTGATTCAAATTGTCTAAGTAATTGCCCAAATTTGTACAAAAGTGCCACTGACAGAGTTAGTGAATTCAATTGTCCTACTACTTTACTAGTGCCACCGTCAGTCTTTCCTCTCCTCCTACTCCATTATTCTTCCTCCCCAAAAATGCTTATCTTACCTGTGATTCGTGCTTGAGAATAGGGCTAGGCACAGGGCTGGCTGCATGGCAAATGGCGATTAAGGTTGGCTATGGAATTCTGGACTGATGAAATGGCATTGTTGTGGTGTAGTAGTAGTCGTACACACTGGCAGTAGCAGCATATGAAAAAAAAGGAAATGAGACATTGAGTGGCCTGAGAGGAGCATCAGAACAGTACGATAGTACACAAGAACAGTGTCATAAATTGTAGCCTAATCAATGCTAAAGTATTCAATCAAGAGGTAACTACTAGTTGCGTGGATTATGGCTAGTACAAGAACTAGTACTAAAGGACACAGCAGCGTAAGCTTTCGTCGGGTGTAGGAGGATGTTGTTGTTGATGAATCCACTCAATGGCGGACAGGAAATTCCGAATTGATTCGCAAATACTCATGGGTGTGTGTCAAGCAGAATAGGAATATATCCTTGGATTCCTTGACCTGCCTTGAAATTGATTTTCTGTTGCTTTTGACCTTATCCTCCCCAGCAAGCGTGTGGAATTATTGGTGTCATTTACTCACACCTCAATGAAAACCACACAGCCCGGGGGAAGAGAATTAGGGTTTGAAAACTGGATGGGAATGGGGGTTTTTGGGAAAGTTTTTGGGAGAGAGAAAAAAAACACAGCATGGACAAACAGCAAATGAAGAAAAACAAATCTTAGGATACGACCATATCCATAAATCTTTTAAGGGACATAAAGGAAGTGCATGCATGAAGATGTTTGCTAAATGGATGGTTAGGTTACTGAAAAGTAGTACTTATACTACAACTTACTAACTAGTACTAAACAATTAGACAGCACAGGGCTGCAGTAATTACGCAATTTCACTTGCCTATCTGTCCTCAGAGAGAATAAACACTTAGTAGTACATTACATTAGTTTTAAAAATAGCAAACAAACTTATCAAATAGCTGTAGGGATGAATTTGAAGCAGAGAGCAAACACAGAGAGTGGCACTCATAGAAGTTCACAACAATAATATTATTTTAAAGATAAGGACAAGTGAAGTGGATACTGTAACTGTATGTTGTTGTTGTGAAGGGATATAAACTGCGATAAATACATGTTGTTGGCCTAATATTCTCAACATAACCCTGTATACGTATATCGGTCTTGCATTATTACAATGTATTATAATATTACACGATTCTCTCTAGTAATGCGTAAACCTATTGGTATAAACAGAGTCATCATGTTCTGATTCTCCGTGTTTTAGTGCTGTTTCCCTGAAAACACGTGATTAGGTATTCTGTGTAAAATCATGATGGCAGATCTAGTTGTTTGTTTCACTTGCTAGTTTCTGGCTAAAGAAAACCCAAGGTCAAACCTGCCCTCCTTGTGGGATGCGCACATTCTAGCAGAATCCATTCTTGTACTTCCCGAGCTACAGATAGAAAGGAAGGCGCCTTACTGACCTGCCCCCGGAATAGCTGAAGCTTAGCTACCAGTGATTAATTGTGCCTTATATGGGTTTTCCTGTTGGTTCACTGACAAGTTGTATCTGTCCTAATAAGGTTATACTGTACTGTGCTTGAAACGTATATATACTTTGCTCTGTTTATGTGAAAGCAGTCTCCTCTGCACACCTCTGAGGGTTGTGTAGACTGAGGCTCCCCTGTCTGGGCCTGTATCTGCAGAATAAACTATTGAACTTTCTCCATTGCCGACTGACTTATCATTTCTGAATAAAGGTATACGGGCTATTGGTAAGTATAGCCGGTTAGTATAATTTTGTTTCCTTCGGTTGGCGACTCCGCCGGGACTCCGCGATAGGGTCGTCCCCTCCTGTAAACAGGAGTAAAAGGGACAGGGAGGAGTTCTGGCCGAGTGTGTGGACGGAAGAGAGAATCCTGATTTGAACCACCCGTTTGGTGGTAAGAAAACAAGAAATTTCACACTCGAGCCGAGTATCCCTCCCAGCTGCTAGAGACCCTACGCCGGATTCCTACGGGCTTAACCTGAGAGCAGAACAGACTGTGTCGGTCTGTCTAGGAGTCGTCAGTGGAGAATTCACAATCGACCTCAGTGCACCAGGTGAGTGGACCTCTGATTATAGAACACTTGAACGGAGTGTTCCTCTGTAGCGGTTAACTGCATTCTGAAGGTGGCCGGGGAAGCTAGACCACGATGGGAATCTGAGGGTCTGACGCGGTGGCAAAGTGGCTGCGCGGGTAGATGCCTCACGGACTTATCTGGTGATAATTTGAGATTACATCTGGTGCCTTAGCGGAGTACGGCGTTACTCGCTCGGCCGAATGCTCTTCGGGAAAGCCCTGGGAGCAACTGGGTAAGCTAGGGTTCTGAAGCTGCACGCCCAGATACCCGGCCCAACAAGAACAGGACCATGGGATGGCCTGTAAGAGGGTTCGTGGTTCGCCTACCAGGTGATCTCAGAACAGTCTAGCGACTGTTCCAGTTGTTGTTGAATTCTGTTAGTCTGGTATTCTGTTGAATCGATTCCCCGAACAGGAGTCGACGGGCTCTGTTAGTTTCTGAAGACATGTCATCTGCATAGAAATAGTAATCTGTACTGAAAACGGTTATTTGCCTTGCAATGCTTTACAGCACATTATTATGAGAAAGTATCTGAATATGAGAGTGTGAGTGGTGAAAAGGACGCGTCCGAATGTGAATGGTTCTGGAAAACATAAGTAGAATTGTGTGACAATTGCAATAATGTCTTGTTTTAGTAAAATGTGTTTTGGGTGCTGCTGCCGGCAAAATAAAAGATTGGAAGAAAGACAGCCTGCTCCTCCCGAGGGCAGCCCCAGTTTTGATATGTATGTAAAACACGGTCTTACACCGATTCTGTTTAATACGATCTGGAATAGATATACAAAGGATAATCCTGGTCTGAAATGGCCTCTAACAGGGTCGTTCGATGAGAAGAAAATTGATTATATCCAAAATAAATTATTTATGAAGAAAAGTCAATGTTTGACTCCCTGAACCTATAGTTAAGGGAGGCAAAACGACGACGGATAAGAGAGGAGAAATTGGGAAAACTTAAATCAGGGCAAACAGTCACTCAGAAAGCTATAGCCTATGATAAAGGGAAGGTGGAGGAGAATATCACGTAAATGGATAGGCAGTTCCATTTAGAGACGGACAAAAGTTATGTGGCCCGACCTGAGACCGGAGATGAAATAGAGGAATTATTAGAAGCCCGACCGCCCCCTCCTTATGCCCCACAGGGATTGTATCCGGCTGTCCTTTGTAACTGGCGGGCCACATTGGACCAGCACCCGCCACGGGAACACCGGTAACGGCTCCCCCGGCCCCTGCTGACAGATCAGTATGGGACGCGTTACTTCCACCTCCCACTCTCCGGCCAACTGCCTCACCATTAGTATCTTTACAGCCGGACGCGGCTGTCACTTCCCCTCTGCATCCTGTGTTCCTCTCCCCTCCGACACAGACCGCCATGGATCCCCGATATTCGGCGTGTCTTAATACCACCCCCAAACGTCTTAGGCCGGACATGAGTGATCAGCGAGTCTATACTAGGTTGTTATTGGGTACAGAAGAAAGAAAGGTCATAGTGAATCAGGCATCCCAATGGATGCGGAATGCCATTTATACTTTGGAGGATATTTGGAGCACTATGAAAGATTTTGAACCAGTGGCACAGCAACTGGCATTGGAAAATATGGCAATCCGATTGATTTCACCATGGGAACAGTGTTTTGAGGAAGGACTACCCCCTCAAATACTTTATGATATAAGAGATCGAGCTTTTAAATTTCAATTACAAGCTGATGAGGTATATCAGAATGTAGCTACTTTGGTACATTACCGTGAGCGAATGCACTGAAAGTGCGCCGATTGGGGAGCACAGCACCCCATGAGAGAGGTGCATCCCCTCCTCCATCCTGAATTACCGGAATTAAACGATGGCGGTGACCAGGTTACCAGGGCTCGCGTGGAAGCTAGGCTTCAAGAACAATGGGTTTATACCCCTTGGAAACGAAGCAAGGTCCTGACACTGAAAGCTCAACTCCCTGACCCTCGAAAAAATCCCACTGCTTATTATAAGGAATTGGCTGAAGCTGCTAATTCAGCTATTATGACAATACTTGATGTCGAGCTGTTCTTTGGTCTTCTGATTCCAGTGGACATTTGGAGACAAATTCATGACACAGATCATATTCCCGAGCTAGGTGGGACATGGAATCAATTAAAAACGTGGGACAGGGAACGAAAGCCTGGAGACAAACCTAGAGATGAAGTATTAGCAGTACCAGCTAAGATCATTGCTTATATGCAAACTCTCCTCCCTCCTAGAAAAGTCGATTGGGATAAATTAACTGCCTGTAGACAGAAAAAGGATGAAAGTGTTTCGGATTTTTTTACCAGGTTTGAAAAAGTCTTTATAGACTTTAGTGGACAAGACCTTTCCACGGAAGGTGGGGTTCGATTGTTGGTGAATAGGTTTGTTACAAATTTACTCCCCGAAATGATGTCCTGTCTCCAAGCATCTGAAAGTACGTGGACTACAGCTGCCCCGTCAGTAATTCTCAGTATGGCCCAATATTATGAACATCAAGAGAATGAAAGTAATGAAAAATCAGAAAGGAAGACTAAGGATTTGAAAACCAGAATTCTGTTACAGCAAGTCAGCAGGGTACAGAGCACAGGACGGGGAGGGCGTGGCTCATATCCGAGGAGTGCAATGGCAGGAAGGGGTGGAGGAGGACATCCGACCGCTGGTATTAATCAATGTTCTTATTGTAAAGAAGAAGGGCACTGGAAGGCGGATTGCCCTTGGTGGCTGGCCAGATATGGTGGTAATAGAGCAAGAGGAAGGGGCCGAGGGAATATGGATTGGAATAGTATGAGACGAGCTGAAAAGCAACATGAGGAATCTCGGAAGAATTATTTTGATAATCCCCAAAACAGACAGTGCTATAATGAAAATTATCAAGATGATGAGTGTAGTGGACGGTACTATGCATGAGACAGCCAAGGACAGAGCGGGGGCCACATTACAGTACCAGTTGACCAGGAGGGACCTTATGTTCAAGGGGAACTGTTGGGAACATCAGGAACGTTTTTAGTGGATACTGGGCCAATGAATAGTTTAGTTGCCCACACACTGGTCCCAGGGGCTGCACAGTCTGGCCAAAATAACGTATCGGTGGGATTCTCTGAAATACTTGTGGTAAGCCCCGTTTCTAAACCTCTGCCCTTCAGGATAGGTCCCATTTCCATACACTCGCCTTTTCTGTTAACTTCAAATTGTGGAGAAAACCTTTTGGGTTTAGATAGTCTGAAAAAGTTACATGCTCGAATTTATTGTACTCCTGATGGTGTTTATTTGACAATGCAGAAACCACCCCCGAAGGCAGCCCAATATTTTACGAAAAATGAAAGCCTTCCCCCTGAATTTTATGTGATTCCTGAGACACTGTGGGCTACGGGAGACACTGATGTTGGTCTGTTAAGAATAGCCCCGGTGTCAATAACCTTGAAACCTAATGTCCAGCTGCCACGCATTCCACAGTATAAGATTTCACCGGAAGGTGTACAGGCCATGTTGCACATTATTCGCGCCTCATTCAAAAGGGGGTGGTGGCAGAAACAGCTGCTAATGTCTGTAACAGTCTGATTTTACCTATTTTAAAGAAGAAACCACTTTATGGTGCCCCGGATTATAAAAATATGTATCGTTTTGTGATTGACCTAAAGGAGGTTAATAAAATTGTGGTTCCGCAATATCCGGTGGTACCTGACATAACTGCTATTCTGACAATGATTCCCCCTACGGCTCAATATTTCTCAGTCATAGATTTAAAGAATGGTTTCTTTAGCATTCCAATTCATCCCAATAGTAGGCATATCTTCGGATTCTCATTGGCTGGCCGAAATTTTAGGTTTACGCGTGCTCCCCAAGGCTACACAAAAAGTCCTAGCATTTATAGCCAAGCTTTGAAAGCAGTTCTTGGTGAATTAAATTTGTCACCTGGGAACGCGATCATCCAGTACGTGGATGATATACTGGTGGCCTCCGATACAGAGAAAGTTTTCAAAGAGGCTACGGTTAAATTACGGACACATTTGGCTGAAAAGGGTAACAAAGTATCCCTTTCTAAATTTCAGTATTGTCGACAGGAAGAGACCTACCTCGCCCACTTACTTTCGAAAGCGGGGAGACGATTAACTCCAGAACAAACATCTGTAATTACTAACATGTCTGTCCCTTGTACTCAACGTGATGTTCGTGCTTTTCTTGGCATAACCTCTTACTGTCGCCAGTGGATTCCTAACTATTCACTCCTCTCTAAACCCTTGTTGCATTTGACAACCAAAGATGTGCATGAACCCCTACCCTGGACGGATGAATGTCAAGAAGCCTTTGATTCTTTAAAGTCTGCTCTTTGTTCTGCACCTGTCTTGGGAACTCCAGATTACAGGAAGCCTTTTTCACTTTATGTGCACGAGGTGGACGATTGTTCAATATCAGTGTTAACACAGGGTTTCGGTGGAAAACAGAGACCCTGTGCATTCTTTTCATCAGTTTTGGATAATGTGGCAAGAGCTCTCCCGGGTTGCCTGAGGGCCACGGCCGCTGTAGTGGTGGCCATCCGGCAATCCGAGGGAATAGTTCTGAATACAGACCTCACAGTTATGGTACTGCATGCTGTGGATATCCTCTTAAACAGAACTAAGACCCAACATCTGACGAGTGCTAGATTAACAGGGTACGAGTTGACCCTGTTTGCACCCCATATTACAATTAAAAGATGTGCCACTCTGAATCCTGCAACATTACTACCTCTCCCTTTAAATGATGGGAAGAATGACGTACATGAATGCATATTTACAACAGAAGAAGAAACAAAGGGACGTGTAGATCTTACTGACATCCCTTCAACCGAACCTCAAGGGGAATTGTATGTGGACGGCTCCTGTTTTAAGTTGCCAGATGGCACGGCGACAGCTGCCTATGCCATTACGACATTGAGGACGGTGGTGGCAACCGCAAGGATTTCCCATCACTCAGCACAAGCAGCTGAGTTATTAGCTTTGTTAAGAGCATGCGAACTGAGTAAAGGATTAAGGGTAAACATTTACACTGACAGCCAGTACGCCTTTGGCGTTGCCCATAGTTTTGGGAGACCGTGGAGGGAGAGGGGGTTCTTCACCACACATGGTCAGAAAATTCAGCATGGCCCCTTAATACACCGATTGTTATCTGCTTTAACATTACCAGAGAAAGTGGCCATCATTAACTGTACGGCGCATAAAAAAATTGTTGATTCTACTGGAAAGGGAAATGCTTTTGCTGATTCAGTAGCGAAAGAAACAGCCCAAACTAGAATAAGCCCCATGTTCCCTAGCACATCGGATCAGTGGGTAGCGGAAACCTCCCTGTTTGATAATACTATCGAAAGTATGAAAGAATTACAGAAGGAAGCAACAGTAGATGAGGTACAGAAATGGGAACGGGAAATAGGAAAATTAGATGAGAATGACTATTGGATAGATTTGTCAGAAAAACAGCGATGGTAATTACCCAATGCCTTAGTTTATGCTGTAGTGACAATGGCACATGGTCCAGCCTACTTAGGAGCGAAAGGTATTTGTGCTGTATTAGACCCAGTATGGAACAATCCAAATATTTCTAAGACTGCGGCCCATGAAGTGAAATACTGTACGGTGTGTTTACGCCATAATCCTGGAGGTAGAGAACCTCATTTAAGCGGAAATTTTGCCCCGCCATCTTTGCCTTTTGAGGTAATACAAATTGATTACATTCAGATGGAAAGAGTGAATAGCTTAAAATATGTTTTAGTGGTGGTGTGTGCTTTTAGCAAATGGGTCGAAGCCTACCCTACTAAAGAAGTCACTGCAGTTGCAACTGCTAAAGTCCTTGTTAAAGAATATCTGCCCCATTATTGTTTGCCCTGTGTCGTATGGTCTGACAACGGGCCCCACTTTAATGCCCAGCTGGTACAGAGTGTTTGTGAAGGGTTGCAGATAAAACAGAAGTTCCATGCTGCCAAACATCCTCAGTCGGCTGTACTAGTTGAAAAATATAACGGTATTCTAAAACTGAAGATGGCCAAAATATGTGAGAGTACAGGATTAAAGTGGCCTGATGCACTCCCATTGGCATTACTGTCTTTAAGAACTACCCCTCATACTAGAACTGGATTATCACCATATGAGGTGATTTTTGGGAGACCTGCTAACGTGTGGGGCGTCCCTAGAACCAGATCGTTTAGGGATATTGATTACCCTTTGATGACAGATTATCTGTACGCTTTGACTAAAGATTTGCGTTCTATTCATCAACAGGTATCCAACACATTGAAGCCACTACCGGAGGGTCCCGGACATCGCCTGGAACCTGGTCAGTGGGTAATGGTGAAGAACTACCAATGGAAATCGTGTCTGGAGCCCAGGTGGTCTGAGCCCTATCAAATCCTTCTGACCACGAGAACGGCGGTGAAGGTGCATGGACGAAAGCACTGGATCCATGTCAGTCATCTGAAACGCCTGCCGTTGCCTTTGCCGGTTGATCTGCAAAACAAAGAAGGAATTCCGAGCCAAGAAGGAGAGCTGATTCAAAGCTTTGTTCCTTTTTCCGACGCTGGGGGAATAGGGCAACCGAGTGAGGTGTTGCCCACTGTTGAATGTGAAACGGCCCAATCAGCAGAGGCTGTTATTTCTAAAGCACCGGAAGTTCTGCATACATCAGATACACATGCAACAGAAGTGTTTTCTGATCAGGAGCAACCTGGCTGTTGTAAATACGACCTGTGGCAACGAAAACAACGCAGCACCCCAGCTTCTGATGGTAGGAGCTAGACAGAGACTTAAGTTAGGAAGCGTTTTGATAGAATTACTGGGGTGCTGAGCGAGACACTGGACTGAACCCGTTGAGAGCTTGGAACATTGTGCTAAATAGCTCTGTTAGACTGAGTTAAGGGCCGCAGTCGTACTATTTGAATCTTGTTCTTTTGATGAACGATAGGAGTCTGCCTGTGAGGCTCTAACGGACACAGGGAGAAGAACCCTTAAAGGGGAAGAAGAACCCTCTGGTGGTGTGCGTGCTTTGTGGAGACCAAGTTTAGTATTTGGACTTTTAGAGAGGATCCAAATTAGAATTTGGATTTTCAGAAAGAATGTTTCCTTTTGCCCGCTTTGTCATGGAGGACGAGCAACCAATTGCCCCACGGCGCTATATAGATAATATGCAATCGTTTTCCGGATGGATCACCAGATTGAAGGTGGCATTTGTTGCTTTTATCGTAATAATGACAGTAATTTTGATGTGTGTGTTTGTGTATCTGGAATTTCAGTATCATGTACAGAAAATATTAGGAACAACTCCTGCCCCTGAAGAACATATTTTTTATTCCTTATCTCCACATAAGGCTAGACACAGAGAAACATATGCTAAAAATGTTTTTATTGAAATGTTGCATCAGACCCATAGTACAACCAACAGGACGAATTGTTGGGTTTGTGGGTTACTCCCGTCTGTAATGCATCAACATGAATTATTTATTTCTCTGCCTTTATCCCACTTAGCAAGTTGTGAAGCATGGTTTCAAATACTGTCATTGATGTATTCTCATTACATAGCTGAACCAAAGATTTACACTGAAAAAGATTATGAGGCCATTCTGAAATATATAGAACGACGCCAAGGATTTGATGCAGGAGGTGATGGAGGAGAGGGATCTTTATACCCAAGTGCTTGTATGAATGTATACACTGAATATGAAAATGTTACCTGGTTAAAAGAAGAAATGCAAGATTTTGAACGTCTTAATTCTACTATGTATTTCCGGCATTTTAAAGAACAAAATGTCACGAATGACAAAGCTTTGCCCATCCCCATCATAAAAAGCACTTCCCCTTTTTGTATACAGGCACGGGGTCATATTAGGGTAGGATACAGTGATTGTAATTATACCTATACCTTGTATACGTTCAGCACACTTCCTATGATTACTCCCCCCAATGCATATTTTATATCTGGTGAAAATGCATATACTTGGCTTCCTCGGGGATGGGCCGGACATTGTTACCTCTCATTCCTCTACCCTCCGGTTTATATCGCCCCGACTGATTATCATAAGACACATAAATTAACTAAACGGGAGAAAGAATCTAATAGAAGCGTTAGAAGCTTTGACACTGATAAAACTGATCAAACTGACACTTTTCTGTAACAGTTTGAAGATATTTCCAAGGGCCTCACTCCCTTTTGGGGGCCGATTTTTAATAGTGGTAGTATACTACGTCTGTCAAGAATAGTGGAGAATGTAGTTCAGACCACGGCTGGGATACTGAATAATATTACAGTGGAGCTTCAGGCCACGAGGCTTGTTTCGCTCCAAAATAGAATGGTATTAGATGTCATTTTAGAAGATAGGGGTGGAGCTTGCCGCGTAATCGACAGCTCTTGTTGCGTCTACATTCCTGATTCAGCCCCTACCATACATCTTGCCATTCAGAAACTACACCAGTTGGCTAGTGAAGCGCATGTCGATAATGGAACTTGGTCCCTTAGTGGATGGTTCTGGGGTCTCCTGTCTACCTGGGGTTGGAGGATATTTATGATACTTGCAGGAGTATTTGGAGTAATATTTACCTGCTGTCTGTGCCTCCATTGTGGCCCAGCTTGTTGTTCTTTATGTGCTGGAAGAATAACATCTGCCCCGAAGATCTCTAGACAGGCTAAAATTGATAGACAAATGATTCAGAAGGAAGTTTCCGATCTTATGCAGATTGATGAAGGAGTATTTGAAGAATAAAATTGGTTATATTGGCTATAGTTGGCCCAAAGGGCCGTCTGAAGGGATATAAACTGCGATAAATACATGTTGTTGGCCTAATATTCTCAACATAACCCAGTATACGTATATCGGTCTTGCATTATTACAATGTATTATAATATGAAACGATTCTCCCTTGTAATGCGTAAACCTATTGGTATAAACAGAGTCATCATGTTCTGATTCTCCGTGTTTTAGTACTGTTTCCCTGAAAACATGTGATTAGGTATTCTGTGTAAAATGATGATGGCAGATCTCGTTGTCTGTTTCACTTGCTAGTTTCTGGCTCAGGAAAACCCAAGGTCACACCAGCCCTCCTTGTGGGATGCGCATATTCTAGCAGAATCCATTCTTGTACTTCCCGAGCTACAGATAGAAAGGAAGGCACCTTACTGACCTGCCCCTAGAATAGCTGAAGCTTAGCTACCAGTGATTAATTGTGCCTTATATGGGTATTCCTGTTGGTTCACTGACAAGTTGTATCTGTCCTAATTAAGCATGGGCAGATTTTGTGGATTCGCGATCCACAAATTTGCGGATTTGCGTATTCGCGTATTCGCAAAATCCGTGAATTTGCGGATTCGTGGATTTTGCGGATTTTTTAAATGGGGGGGTCTTCTGTGTGAGTTCAAGTGCCTCTTGTGTGTATAAATGGTCAGAGGCCGGTCAGAGCAGCAGATGAGGATAAAGAAGCTCCTGGTCATAGAAACTACATGGGGATTGCGCTCATGAAAGTCAAGGATGCAAGTGCCTCTGTCCAGCATCACAGCTAATTTTCGACGGTATATGTAGGGAGAAAGCACACCTGCCCAGCCACGACAAAGCTCACTATTGTTTTTGGGCTGATGAATGCGTTACTGAATTTGAGGTGCAACTTCAGCCCCTGATTTGTCTCCAGTGACCATGTGTGTGTTACTATGCCATCGCACCGATGTGCGCAGGGGTCCCTTGAGTGAGCTGTCCATCATCCTGTAACTATTTTAGGATGGCGACGGCAAGCTGCCAGCGCCATCCTAAAATAGTTACTAAATTAGCTTCATCAGGAAGCACTAATAGATGAAATAAAGCAGGTGCTTGAAGCTAACTTAGTAACTATTTTAGGATGGCGCTAGCAGCTTGCCGGCGCCATCCTAAAATAGTTACAACAACTTCAAGCTTGAAGGCTTGAACTTTTGCCCCCAGGATCTGCCGCTCGCAGATTTGCGGATTTTTAATGTAAATTCGCGGGAGTTCGCGGATTGCGGATTTACCCAAAATGCACAAAATCCACGAGCGGAACGGACTTTGCGCTCACACTTAGTCCTAATAAGGTTATACTGTACTGTGCTTGAAACGTATATATACTTTGCTCTGTTTATGTGAAAGCAGTCTCCTCTGCACACCTCTGAGGGTTGTGTAGACTGAGGCTCCCCTGTCAAGGCCTGTATCTTCAGAATAAACGATTGAACTTTCTCCATTGCCGACTGACTTATCATTTCTGAATAAAGGTATATGGGCTATTGGTAAGTATAGTCCGTTAGTATAATTTTGTTTCCTTCAGTTGTCCTGGTCAAATTGGTAAGTGGTATGCATCCAGCTATTCCTCTTATTCGCGGTACTCCTCCATTCCATCGGGCGCTCCATAGATCAATCTTGGTGACCACACTGTCCACTGCCTGCCTGGCGGAAGCGGAATTGCGGATTGCTATGGTAAGCCTAAGTTAAAGGTTTTCCCATCGCACAGGGTAAGTGCCAGCCTGTAACTGTCGATGGAAAAACAGAAAGGGATATTAAAACACCCCTGAGGAAAAATATAAGGTACGGTGTGTGGTGCAAAAATAACTTTCAGAGGCGACAGTATTACATACATGCATCATTTCTAAAGTGCCTACTCTGAGTCTATGTTTCCAGGGTAATAATTAGCACACAGCAGGCCAGGGCCATGCATACGGTCAAGGCAGGCACCACTGAGTAACCCAACCTCCATGTAGCATACCTCTTTGACACAGACAGACAAAGCAGATCTAATTTTATACAGCAAGCCACATAGTCACAATTTTACATGAACCGCTGTCTGGACTCTGGCATAACACTACACTGACTCAACCACTCCATACCATGACTAGACAGACATGTAGTTCTGCTGTGGTTGTTGTTGACTTGTTTACCTGTTTGCCACTCATGAAATGGCCATAGTGCTTCCTTAAATCGATGATGATGATCCATCCATCCCAGTGATTGACTGTAAAAATATTATGTAACTTTGGTCATCATGACTCATCATCATCATCATCATCATGGTGTTGGCAAACTCAATGTTGTTGATGCAGTCACAGTCTACACACAGTGAGTCCAAGGACATTATCCATATTGCGAAATGCAATGTAGTGGCCCCGGCAGTAAAAGTACAATTTGTATTAAACAAGATAAACAGAGTAGATTTAGAGTTTCATTTAGTGTGTAAAAGATTAAATAATAACAGAACACATAGTATTCATTTCATACACAACGAACAAACAGCAATTGCTTTAATCACAGCCAGTGTTGTCCATTGCATGCCATCTCATCATTCATTACCTGTTCCACTTTGTGTCAGCATCTTATTCTGAAGTGAAGGGCCACAGGGCAGCCTCTCGTGTCAATTTCAGAAGTAACAGTCAGCATAGTCAGTCATTCCAGTCCCACTTCTTTTGAGGGGACTCGTCTACGAGGTGACAGTTTCTTGATTCTGCGTAATCTGGGCATCTGCCCTGAGGGAAATGGATAGGGGAGTCTGGACGAGGAAGATAGAAGAGCATGATTGACTTGTGAACTTGTGAACTTTAGGAATGCAGACAGCGGGACCTTCAATATGGAAATAAGACGAAATGCTGCTGATGGATTTGTTGTGATTAGAGTTTTGTTGTGGTAAAAGTTGCAAAACAAAGAAAAACTCACAGAAATAAAAGTGAATGAGGACGGAAAAAAAAGTAAGTATTTCAAGCCTAGGTGTCAGGGAAGTAGAGCATGTCCTCAAAGTCTGTGAATTGAAACGGGAGTAGGTCAGCTAACAGAGAATAACTTCTGTCACCTAAGTCGGTGTCCTCTTCTCCCTGCGTGGATTCACATATTTTGTAATCAGCTGGTATGAAGTGCTGATTCATCTTGATCATTGTTAACCTCTCCACATTTTTTGGGCGAGAGGCGGGGTCCTTTTTGAAGTTACAATGGCACCAGCAGCACTGAAAACACGTTCAGAAGACACTCTTGCGAGTGGGCAAGACAAATAATTTATAGCCAGCTTGGTGATCAGTGGCCATTGAGGCCTTTTCCCATACCAATACACCAATGGGTTCTGATCAAAGAAGACCTCTGTTGGGTCATCAAGATAGGCCTGCACCATCCACTCAAGGTCCTCCAGGGGTGCTCCACTTTGCGTACCATCTGTTGCCGTTGCATCAACACTGGAACAAGCAAACCCTTGATGAGTTATCCAATCCGCTTCTGCCAATATTATGGCTGGGACTGGTGCAGGTGATGATACAGTTGCTGGTGTCGTTAACGGCTCTGAGGGAAAGTGACTGCCTTCGGCCACAGAAGTGGACCTTGACGCCGGATGGCCTGCTGCTTCAGTAGTACTTGTGGTGGTTCCTTCAATTTCATACCGCTCTTTTTTTAACCGAGTGGCTGACAGAGCTAGCCAATGTTTGTATTTGGAAATATCTGCTTCAGAAAATGGAATGAATGCATAGCTGGCCAGTTCCTTTTTGTACTGTGGATCCAGAATAGTGGCACAAATGTAATATTGTTCTGAATGTATTGCTTTAAGCCTTGCATTGTAAACTAGGTGGCTTAATAAGCTCTCCGCCAACCGATATGCGTCTTGTTTTTCAGCATCAACTCGGAACGTTGAAGACACCACCTTCAGTTGGTGCTCTAGCATGCGCAACAATTGGATAGCTTTGCCCAAAGTACAGTCCTCCTCGCTGACTTCACGGGTGAAGAGCTCAAAAGGACGAATCATGTCTGTCAGGCTTTTAACTAGGTCCCATTCCTCCACCTCTAGCCTCATGTCTTTCATAGAAGCAGCCCGTGCGTAAAAGACATACTCATTGATCACCAAGTACTGCTCAAACAGATGCTCAAGCATGTAGAAGGTTGAGTTCCAACGCTTTGCCACCTCCTGGATGAGTCCTCTGACTGGCACTCTATGGTCACGTTGAATGATCCTCAGCTGATTCCGGGCCTTAAAAGAATGGCTGAATTGTGTGCAGATTCTTCGGCAGGTGGTCAGTAACTTGCTGACTGTGTTTTCTTTTTTCAAGAAATCTTGAACAATAATGTTAATGCTGTGCGCCAAACAGGGCACTCTGAAATAGCCACCATTAGCCATGGCCTTAACTATATTACTGCCATTATCCGTGGAAACATAACCAATCATGCGCTTTCTCGGATGCAGCCATTCAAATACCTTACTGTTAAACTTCTCTAAAATGTATACTGGAGTATAAGATGTCTCCATGGCAAACATGGCTACTGTTGCTTGTTTCCGTGTAGCTTGAAAAATTGTGACACTGTCAACACCTGTAGCTATCTTCTCTCTAATCCCCGCAAAAGAGACCCAGTGTGCATTGATGCACATGTAATCAACCGCTTGGCAACTGGTCCACATGTCTGTTGTCAGGTGGATAGTGTGAACAGCACTCTTCTGCACAGCTGCCCCAATCACGTCCAGCACATCTTCATGTTAACCCTGGGCGAAGAACTACGCTCCGTTCGCGGAGTTTGCGGAGTTTCGGCAACTCCGCGCTCCGCGGAGAACGCGAAGTTGTCAAATACTCCGCAAACTGCTGCGTAGCGTAGTTCTCGCGCGCTCAATAGCATTTTCGCGTGCGCGAGGATGCTTGTCGGTAAGATCGAGTTGCCGAACACGCAGAAACTGCAATCTGGCACAGAATAACTCGCGAACACGTTAGTAGTGACCGGAAATAAGGGGACGCGAGCGGGCGGGACAAACCTCATGGGTAACTTCGCGCGCTACACATCCCGAGCATGCAGGCAATCAATCAATCAATCAATCAGGATATTTGTATAGCGCGCTACTCACCCAGAGGGTCTCAAGGCACTTGGGGGAGGGGGGTCCGCTACTGCTCGAACAGCCATGTCTTGAGTTACTTCCTGAAGCAGAGGTGGTCTTGGGTCAGGCGGAGGTGGATGGAGAGGGAGTTCCAAGTCTTGGCTGCCAGGTAGGAGAAGGATCTTCCTCCCATGGTGGATCTTCGGATGCATGGCACGGCGGCGAGGGCGTGGCTGGTCGATCGTAGTTGGCGGGTGGGAGTGTAGAAGGTCAGGCGGTTGTTGAGGTACCTGGGGCCCAGGTCATGGAGGGCCTTGTGTGTGTGGGTGAGGAGTTGGAACGTGATTCTCTTGGTGACGGGGAGCCAGTAAAGGTCTCTCAGGTGTCCGGAGATGTGGCTGTGTCGGGGGATGTCCAAGATGAGTCATGCGGAGGCGTTCTGGATGTGTTAGAGTCTTTTCTGGAGTTTGGCTGTGCTTCCGGTATAGAGGGTGTTTCCGTAGTCCAGACGGCTGGTGACGAGTAGCTCTGTGACCGTCTTCCTGGTTTCGGTGGCGAGCCATGGGAAGATCTTTCGGAGCATGCGTAGGATGTTGAAGCATGATGATGAGACGGCGTTGACTTGTCTGGTCATCGAGAGGGAGGAGTCCAGGATGAAGCCCAGGTTGCGTGCGTGGTCCGTTGGTTTGGGTGCGCTGCCCAGGGCAGGGGGCCACCAGGAGTCGTCCCAGGCGGAGGGTGATGATCCAAGGATGAGGACTTCCGTCTTGTCTGAGTTCAGTTTCAGGCGGCTGTTCCTCATCCACTCGACTACGTCTTTCATCCCTTCGTGTAGGTTGGTTCTGGTGGTTCCTGGGTCGTTGGTGAGGGAGAGGATCAGCTGGGTGTCGTCAGCGTAGGAGATGATGTTGAGGTTGTGTTGGCGCACGATGGCTGTGAGGGGGTTCATGTAGACGTTGAAGAGGGTGGGGCTGAGTGATGATCCTTGTGGTACGCCGCATATGACTTCGGTGGCCTTGGATCAGAACGGGGGGAGGCGGACTCTCTGGGTTCGTCCGGTGAGGAATGAGATGATCCACTCCAGTGCCTTCTCTTGGATTCCGATGTTGCTGAGGCGCTGCACTAGGGTGCGGTGGCAGACCGTATCGAATGCTGCGGAGAGGTCCAGGAGGATGAGGGCCACTGTTTCCCAGTTGTCGAGCAGGGCTCGGTTGTCGTCAGTGGCTGCGATGAGGGCGGTCTCGGAGCTGTGGTTGACGCGGAAGCCGGACTGCGAGTGGTCGAGGCTGGTTGGGCGAGCGCAATTGGTGATCCACTGTGTGAGGTTGTTGGCTGCTTGGTTGGGGTCCGTTGAGCTGGCGGGCGGGTTCTGGCTCAGTGAAGTGGTGAGCTGGTCGGTGGTGATCTTGTTCCAGTTCCTGCGGGGAACCTGTTGCGGGTGGTGGTGAGTCGTGGTCTTTCTGAAGCTGAAGTGGACGCAGCTGTGGTCTGTCCAGTGGAGTCCGGTGGAGTGGCTGAAGGAGATGTACTTGCTGGAGGAGAAGACTGGGTCAAGCGTGTGTCCGGCGTAGTGGGTGGGGGTGTTCACAAGTTGCATGAGTCCGAGGTTGGCGAGGTTGTCCAGCAGGGTGGTGGTGGTGTTGTGTTGTTGTTCTCCAGGTGGAAGTTGAGGTCCCCTAGGAGGATGTAGTCAGCGGAGGCGAGGGCGTGCGGGCTGATGAAGTCTGCGATGTCTTCGCTGAATTGTGTGCGAGGTCCTGGGGGTCTGTAGATGAGGGTGCCTATGAGTGTTGTCTTGGGGTCGGTGTGTATCTGGAAGTGAAGATGTTAAGCGGCTGTGAGGGTGTCGTCTGAGTTGGTCGTGATGCGGATGGTGTTCTTGTGGACGATGGCGATGCCTCCTCCTGTCTCGTTGACGTGGTCTCTCCGGGTGATCTTGTATCCGTCCGGGATGGCGACGGCGATGTCGGGCGCTGAGGAGGCGTTCATCCATGTTTCCTTGAGGAAGGCGACGTCTGGAGATCTGGTGTCGAGCAGGTTCCAGAGTTCCACGGCGCTCCCGAAGACGAAAAATGGCTTGCGAACGGGTCAAGCAAGCTACTACGCATGCTCGCGGAGCTATGCGTAGTTCGCGGAGTGCAAGTGCATCTTCGCGTAGCTCGCGGAGTGCGGCTACGCGAACTACGCCCAGGCTTACTTCATGTAGTGCTGGAACCGCAACTCTGGCAAAATAGGACCAGCTAGGAACCTTCCATTTAGGGCAGACTGTTGCCACAAATTCTAGAAAACCCACCCCTTCCACGAAAGAAAAAGGGAGAAGGTCCAGCGCTAACATTTTAACCAGCATTGCATTATACAGACGTGTCGTTGGGTGGTTGCGTTCAAATGGCGTCTTCGACCAAAACATGCTTTTAATGGTGGTCTGGACCGTTTTCATATGTGATGACAGGTGTCTCTAGCAGACTCTTGCTGTGCCTCCTAGATGTTGCTGGGGCAGATGGTGGGGGCACTACCATTGCAGTGCTGCTGCCAGGGGTACTGTGTGTACCAGACAAAAATGTCTCACGCTTTTTCACCTCCCCCCTGCACCATCAGCTCCTCGTCATCACCAGATGCAATATCAATGGCTACATTTTGGATTTGTACTTTTGGCTTTCCGGTTGTTACTTAGGTGCGTCTCCCACTGGATACTGTGGTGTTTTAGGAGATGACATCTCTGGCCTCCGGTACCATAGTTGGTACCAAGCTAACTACTTCTTTACAAATCGAACAAATAACGTGTTTTTCCACCTTTTTGCTAATACTAAAGAAGTCTTAAACTGGGGAGTTGAGATTTCTGGTGGTGGTGGTGGAGGTGCCACTTTCAATGCCAGATGAAGTGGAGGATGGGCGTGATGGAATTTGTCTCTGTTGTGCACTTACAGCACCACTACTTGAGGTAATGGAGGTCGAGCTGGATGGAGGTCCCTGCCAGCCCTTATGAAGAGAAAATATTTAAGCTGTAGGTCGTGTTGGTGTAGTAGTTACCTGTGTTGGTGGTGGTACCAGTTCCACGCCACCCAAATCCCCCGCAGCATTTTGGGATAGGGTATAAATGTCTGTCTGCTGCATACCCGCTGGGGCTGGATTGACGACAGTGATGACTGGGTTGTCACGGTCAGACTCTTCATCAGCAGCAGAATACACCACTTCTACTTCTTCATCATCACCCATAACTGAAAGCCTTGCGGGAACCTTCCTTTTACCTAGCTTTGTCGGCTCATGGCGTGCCTCCCTCTCAGACTGAATTGGTGGGTGCCAATCAAGATCTAGATCATCATAAGAAAGGGGGCTTGAAGAAGAAGTTGTAATAGTAGCCCTCCTTTTCCTTGCTGGGGATCTGGAAGACAATGGATCATCAGGAGTGGCTTGCTCGGCTGATACCTCCGCATGAATCTCGATTTCCTCCTTGTGCCTCTCCTTGCGCCTCTTCTTGTGCCTCTACTTGCGCCTCTACTTACACCTCTAATTGCATCTCTCCTTACGCCTCTCCTTGCGCCTCTCCTTGCGCCACTGGTTGAACACTCATCAGATGAGTTACACCCTGCGTTGATTGGATGCTACTTTGCGATGAGTCAACGCCAACATCACTGGTCGATGGTGAAAGAGCAATTAAAGTGGCTGCCTCTGCCGCACTCATGGGCTTGGGCCTAACTTGGCGTGGTGGCAATGAGACCATGAAGCGAGGTGCTGCTTCCAGCTTGGTCCCTGGCGGACACTAATGCTGCAGGCGTAGTTTTCTTTCCCCCAAAAAAGTGTCGGTCGGCACACCAGTCTCCTTGGTAAGTGGCACCACTTGCTTCTTCCGCTCCTTCTTACTGGCAGTGGCACTTGCAACTTTATTGGTAGAGGAGCTATGGCCACCTTTCTTTGGGCCCATCTTCTTCTGATGTCAGAACAGCAGGACGCAGTTGCACGAGTTGCAGAGTTGTCTGTGGCCACACGTGACGTCACGTGACATTGTGCACACACTGCAGCAGGACTTCTTCCTGGCACTACAACAAGTGATGATGATAAGGATGATTCCTGGTTCTTAGTCTTCATGAACCTAAAGGCAAAGAAGCCATAGGAATATCAGTTTATTAAATGTTGCATATGTCGTGCTTCAATTAATACTATTGCAACTAGGCATTTATTATTATTAACACAACACAGACAAAAACGGAAGGACCCAAAATAAAAATTACAATTCTAATAAAAAATGGATTTTTAAATTATTAGAAGAGAGACCACACAGAGAGAGTTGTTTCATCCACCCATTCATCATAACCCTAGGCCTACTGGCCCCCAACCGCAAGCTTGCTGGCCTATGGCAAAAACTGCCTGGCCTCAATATACCCCCCCTCCACCCACATGGCCAGGCCCTGGACCAAACCCCAACAACACCCTAAAAATCAAAATACACACGAAAATCAATCCAATCCAATGCCATCCATGCCCTAAATGATGTTTACATTCAAGAGACCCCACAGAAAGACTTGGTCCATGCACTACTGAGTACCCCTGGACATAATGGATGAAAGCAAGGCTGACTGGGTGCAGGCCTATGGCACAAAGCACACCGCCTGGCTTCAACATGGCCCCTAGACCCCCACCCACATGGCCAGGCCCTGGAACAGGCATCAAAATGGCCCCCACCCACATGTCCAGGCCCTGGACCAGGCCTCAAACTGGCCCCACCCAAATGGCCCGGCCCTGGACCAGGCCCCAACAACACCCAGAAAATCAAAATACACACAAAAATCACCCCAATCCAATGCCATCAATGCCCTAAATGATGGTTAAATTCAAGAGACCCCACAGAAAGACTTGGTCCATGCACCACTGAGTACCCCTGGGCATAATGGATGAAAGCAAGGCTGACTGGGTGCCTGCTTATGGCACAAAACACACTGCCTGGCTTCAAAATGGCCCCTAGACCCCCACCCACATGGCCAGGCCCTGGACCAGGCATCAAAATGGCCCCCTACCCACATGGCCAGGCCCTGGACCAGGCCCCAACAACACCCAAAAAATCGAAATACACACAAAAATCACCCCAATCCAATGCCATCAATGCTCTAAATGATATTTAAATTCAAGACACCCCACAGAAAGACTTGGTCCATGCACCACTGACTACCCCTGGGCCTACTGGCTAATGTGGCTTTAACACGCACCCCAAAATAAAATAAAAACTTCTACATATAACAGTGAGCTTTTCAATTCCATGCCATCCATGCCGTAAATGATATTTAAGTTCAACAAAACTCACAGAAACAGTTGTATCATGAACCCATGACTAACCCTGGGCCTACTAGATACTGTGGCTACCCACAATATATTTTTTTTTAAGTTGTGAAAAAGTTTATAAATTGTAGTTGTAGCCACTGCAATGCCCCAAACAAACAACACCAAATTACTTGTGATCCAAACAAAAAGTCCTCAAATACAAATATCCTGCAGCAGCCACAAAGAGTAAACCTTCCAACTTCAGATCCAAATGAAAAGTGAGCAGGTCATGGACAAAGCACTGGGAGGAGCCTGCTGGACAGGAACAGGAAGTTGGAGACTCTGGGGCACTTCCTTCCTCCCACCCCCCCAAAAATGGACTCCTTGCACAAAAAAAGTGCTGCCAAATGTCAATCTGAGGATTTATTCAGTTCCAAATTATCATTTTCAGAAGGTGTATGCCGCCAGCTATAAATTTCTTGTGCAGAATTGCAATTTTTGCGACTTTGGGAAAGCGGGCTGTTCAAATCTCCCGCCGGATGTCAGCAGCGCGTTGCATGTACCTATTCGCATTTGTTTACTCTCGCGATGCGTGATCGCGGGCCCTTATGACATATTCGCGTTCTCAAAGTCTCACAGTCCATGACGTACTCTTGGTGGAAACGTCTCGCGGGATCACGCAGCCAGTTCCAAAATGGCGCAGGGCACGCAAACCGGGAGGAAAACAACTCGGCAAACTCAGAATTACGGTAAGTTACTGCTGCACGCGCGAGATTGTATTTTTGAAGTGCGACCAAGCAAAACAAATTCGCCAACTAGCGAATTGCGGATTTTTTGGCAATTTCGCGCGATTCGCGGACCGCGAAATTGCCAAAAATCCGCAAATTCCGTGAGCGGAACACATTTTCAGCCCATGCTTAATTTATAGAATTGTAACTCAAAATCCAACTTTACCATTAAAAAGGTTTTAAATTACAATTCATTTGAGTGAAAATATTACATTCCTACCTCCTCCCAATCAAATGTTATCACCTAATAAATGTAATAGGGTAACCCAATGTAATCTAATGGTGAGGTAGGGAATTGCAGTTGTGAAAAACAAATTTAAGAGTTCTCTACCAGGACATGTAAAGCTTAAAAGTACATGTCCATTATTTTACATACATTGTACTCTGCCCTAAGGGATGTTTAGGGCCTACCCTAGGGCTACCTTATATGTATTCAAACTGAAGGTTTAGTCCTGGCAAAGGTTTATTTTGCCAGGTCGAAATTGCAGTTTAAAACAAAACATAGGTAAGCTTGATAATGATTTTAAAGGGCGATTTAAGTGAGGGGGCAGCATTTAATTTAAGGGCCCTGGGTATATGTAGTACCACTTTACTAGGGACCGTCAAGTAAATTAGATGTGCTAACTGGTTGTAAGCCATGTTTACCATGTTTAAAGGAGTGAGCACAAGCCTTTTAGCACTGGTTAGCAGTGGTAAAGTCCACAGAGTTCTAAAGCCAACAAAAACAAATTCAAGCAAAATGGGAAGGAAGAAGACAAAGGTTTGAGGTAGGACCACGCCAAGGCTGTTAGATCTAACAGTGTCTAAGTTTCAAACTGGAATAATGCTGCAGCTTGTTTCCCTGACAGACAAGACTCTTTGACCTTGGGGTCACTGTGGTATCCAAAGAAGATAGCTTGGTGATATTCATTGTCATGGAAGATTTTTGATTTGAAAGTTGGATAATAGTAATTGACCCTTCTCTAGAAACTTGGCGCCTGCAAGAGACCACCCCATACTTCTAAATATTGATTAAAATGCCACGACTTTCCTTTCTGCACAAGGAAAAGGGGGAATGCATTTGGAGCAAGTTGTGTGCAAATTTCAGTACTAATTTACTCAATGCAAAAATGCGGCGTCATTCGGGAACAACAAATTATAGACTCTTTTAATAAAGGAAATAATAAATAAAGTCAAATATGTATAGAAAAGTGATTCATGACAACTGTCTCAAACTTTAATCTTGTAATGAAAGGCCACAAGGTATTGATTTGGAAAGGAGTTAATGAATGAACACAGTCCCACCATTTTTGCCAAGACAGACACTTTTGAACTTCTGTATGATTGTGGGCTTGGCAGAATTGCCAGGAATTTCAATATGAAGAGTTAATATTAAAAAGTGTAGAGGTCAATGTTTGCTTTATATCTTTAAAGGTGTAGTCCATGTATTCAATATCCTTTTTGTTCTCCTCTGATCTCACCCTCTAGCGTTAAGATCTTAAGAAAGTTAAGAAAATGCAACCCCAACCTAAATAAGCAAGAGATTTGTAACATCTATACAAATTAAATAGATTAATGTTTTTATGGGGAAACATAAAAAACTGTAGCTTTAGCTGTTTTGTTTTTTTCAAACAATAAGTACACTACTATGTTTTTAATTTTGTTGTTGCAAATGAGGAGAATAATGGGAAATGCAGTGCCATAACACATGGTGAAAAATAAACGGATATCTGACAGCAAGGTGAGGATCTCATTGGACGCAGTTTGGTACAGCCTGAGTGCATTGTCAATTCCAAAGAAAATGGTGTAGCAGAAGACCAGCAGCACTACACTCTGTGCCGCTTGAGACTCAGCACCTGTCTGGCTTTGGCTAGAGCTTCTAACACCTTGCATTTTCTTCCTGTGCTTATAAAGGATCAGCAAGATTTGGCAGCTGGCTAGTGCCATCACAATCACAAGGAAAAGATCCATGGTCACTGTGGCATATCCTTTGCCTTCAAAGGCCAGCTTTCCTGGGTAAACTACAATGCAGAAACCAGGATTGTATACATACTTCATGTCTGTTAAGTTGTAGGGGTTGGTTGCAAAAATGGCTGAATCTATATTGGCTGCTATATTTATTACATATAGGATCACCGTGACTGGGTTAACACATCTATGAATCCTTTGCCTCTCACTTACATTTCTTTTGGTTCCACTAAGAATGGCACACTGGAAGCAGCTCAGTAGACAAGTCAAACCTATAGACATTCCTCTAGATGTCCTGAAGGCCAAGGATGTGATCTTGCAGCTGGCGTCATCAAAGAAGTTTTTTAGTCCAAACTTGAAGAGCGCAGCTGGGAGTGTGCGGGTTAGGTACACAATAACATTTGCTGCAGCCAGCTGGGAGAAAATAACCTCAGAGGTTGTGTGCTTGCCTTCCTGGTAGGCAGCAAGGGAAATAAAAAGCAGGATGAGGATGTTACCCACGATGCCAGTGAATGTCACACTAAAGTATAATGTCCCTTGAACAATGTTGTAGAATTCCATATTTGCAAGAAGAACTAGTATGACCTGTCAAAATATAATAAAATAATAAGTATATTTTAGGAAGAAGTTAGTGCATTCATGTCTTAAATATTATGGTTCTTTTTATTTTTTTTCTTAGAAAATTTAAAGTTCAAATTCATACATATTCTTTTTAAATTAAAAAGACTAGAAGCCACTGGTATATGATTCAAAGTTTGCAATAAATGCTATTATACAAACATTCTCCTTCTTTGCATTCTAAAACAACTATTGATATTCCCGCCGATTGCTTTTGGGGACTCCCAATTATGAGCAAGATCCATACACTGATAAAGTGAATATTCTGAATTTAAGCATACAATATATCAGGCTCACAGTTGAAAAAAGTCATGGGAGGAGGGATTAGAATCCAGCCATGATGTAGCAATACAAACCATATGCAATTATTATGTCTACAAACATTGCTTTATAAGATGAGGCTAGATCAACAAATATGTTATCGATTCCTAACACAATCAATTCTAAGGTAGGGACAACCGATAAATGTAATAGTTAAGACGTAAAGTCTATAATTGAATTATAGGATGAATAAAGTTTAGTGCAACTTGTAAACCTATGTACTATATCAGCTCCGGGTAAAGAAACATCTTGGGCAGCAGTTGTCAGATCTGCCTCTCCACTTTAGCAATTTGATAGGTTTACAATAAAGATTAATTAATCTCTTACAGTGCTGCATTTTCAAATTTGCTGATAGCAAGAACAGATTTTCTAATTTGTGGTCATGTTGGAAGGTGGATTATTAGTAGGGGTAAGTATATAGCTATCACTAGCAATATGGCCTCCAGCACAATATAAGACCCAAACAAGGTCTCAATATTTTTTTCCTTTCTCAACCCTTGGTAGCTGACAATGAGCAGGCAGGCTCGGCTTAGGAGACAGTTGTGTAAAGCATTCAAAAACACCAATACACTAGACAAGTAAGACACAACACATAATCAAAATCCAATACCAATTTTAAAACATTTCAAATGACACTGAAACATTAAAACTACAATGTAGGGAACAGGGGATATGAATTTTTGAAAGAATAAGCGCTTTCTACTGCTTAATACCAATAATCGCCTATTTGAAACATCTGGTTGCGCTTGACCAGGACAAAGTCAAAGTTTGAGTCCAACCACGATGGAGCCTTGGTCGGACACACTATGCAGGAGGCCTTGGTCAAAATCTTCACACTTAGGAACTTTTCTGGAGGATTTTCTCTAAACATCAGTAGGGCTTTGCCAGCAGGCTTGATTTGCAGCAGCATTGTCGGCCTGGTTCAGCCGGAACCCCCGGTCAACTCCTGGCAGTCTTGAGCTTTCAGCAGGACGTCCTGAAATACAAGCTGAGCCGCAGTTCGACTTAGTCACCTTGACTCTCAATGTCATGTTGACCACCTTATGGAGCTTTTTCCAATATTTGCTCCAAACTAGTCCAAACTTCTGGAACTTCTTCCTGAAGTTCATATTGAGGGTTCAAAATGTTCACAAAACAAATTTCAAGGTTCCAGAGTCTCTGAGTTACTCTTCGAAAGTTGGGACTGCAGTTTCCACAATGCATCTGGCCAACTCCTTTAAAGTCTAGTTGAGGGTGGTCAGCTGCTTTCTTCATGTGGGAGATGATGCAGGTGGAGCTCTTTTGACTTGTTACTTTACGAAGCAAGGCAACGTCTTTAGGGCTGTAGTTCCTCAGTGTGTGCAGGTGCAGTCATTCAGAGGGCAGGCTTCTTGGTGTAGACCAGGGTTCCAGCAGGGCAGTGCTTCTTCTTCTTGTAGCTTCAGGGAGCAGATCTGAGTTGGTATGCAACTCTCCCATCTTTCTCCAGTGTTGTGTGGGCTACAAATTGAGGGGCCCCCCTGTCCAATGGAGTCCATGGTGCCAACCAAAAGTATGACATCTTCCTCCAAAATGTGGCATAGTCTTGTCCCGCAAAGCATTGTACTTTCTAATTCAAAATGATCAACCTACTAATATTTCCCTTAATACTACCTTACCAGACTTCTTGCTAATTCCATTCCTGGGGCTCCCATATGACTAGGGGGTACAGGAAGAGGGAGTAGGCTTGGCTTGCAGCCCTGCTGTCCTGCTCTCTTTGAAGAACAGTTTTTTTACCCAGCCGCCTTCCTGGCCTGTTCTTGCAGCTGCAGATCTCCCCCTCACCAGATAATGTCTGTTTCTATGCAGGCGACATATCACCTTATTAAAGCAGTTTGACTTGGCCTGGCAAGACTGGCCACTCAGGCAACGCTGCTAGAAACCTGGATTTTGGCTCACAGAAAATAAAGTTCTATCTTTTCTGTACTAGTTATGATAAATTCAACACAGGCAAGTTGTTGGAGTTCTCATTACAAATCTTTTAAGTCCTTGAAATATATTTCTAGCTCACTCCTGTCAATAGTTATAGTTTATTACAGTAATCATGTTAGCCTATGGAGCTACAATACAACAATGTGGAAAAACAAATTAGGCATTCTTTCCCTCACAAGGGCATATTAAACATCTTTTTAAATCTCCTTGCCTATTTGTATATGGCACCCTACCCTGGCAGCACCTAGAGTAGATATTAGGGTGACATATATGTTAAAATAGGGTAGTTTCATACTTTGGAAGTATATTTAAATGTAAAGTCAAATTTGTATATAATTGCAGATTAAAACCAGCTTGCAAAGCAGGGCTGACTTTTAAAAATGCCTCACCATATACTAGGGACTTACAGGTGGGTTGTCAGTACCAATTGTAATTACAACTAATCACCATGTATCTTTTAATTAGAGCACTGGCCCTGGGCCTTGTTAGCAGGGGCCAGGGAACAGTCAGTCATTTACCACCAGTATCATCACTAAATGGGTGTGAACAGGGCAAAAAAGATGACTTATATATGTGTTCAACTGTCTGGTCATGATGTATGCCTGAGAATATTATCATCAAGAACTGTTTCTAAAATGTCGGCTAGCTGCTTGCATTGTGTTGGATCGAAATGGTTAGTATAAATTTTCTGAACTAAGGGCCATATGTACGACCCAATTTACTTGCGCAAACGGGTTTTCAAACCCGTTTGCGCATGCAAAAACATATTGGGCCATGTACATAGCCTATTTAGCGAGTCACACTTTTTTGAGACTCACTATTTGGAAGGGGCGTTCCATTCTAAATATTGAGTCTCAAAATAGTGTACTAATGTTGCAAATGCAATTGCGGATGCAAAACACTAGCAATTACCACCTACTTCAGGTAGGTGGTAATACATTTGCAAAGGGGAAGGGGTCGCCAGGGGACCCCTTCCCCTTTGCAAATGGATGCAAAATAATTTTGTATGGGTAGACAGTGATCCCAAGGAGGGCTGGAATTCACAATGGGCTCGCAAATTGAGAGAGGCTCATTATTTTTAGAGAGCGTCTCGCAATTTGCGACCCCATTGGGAATTGCAAAATAGTGTAAACACAATTTGCAACTCGCAATGTGTTGCAAATTGCGAGGCGCTAAATGAAAGGGTCGTACATCTGGCCGTAAGTCCGTGATTTGCAGGTATTTAAAAATCTATCCTTCAGGAGACCATATTTTTCCTGTAAGTGCCTAAAAGAATATATATATATAGTAATATCAGTGCAAACATCTAGCCATTTAATTACTGCTTGATTCTAAATTCTTTCCTTCCCAGAAAACCATTGGTAAAGATACAGTGTTCCATAAAGGGGTATAATGGTTGTATTTTGGAATCCAAAACATTTTTAACCAGATTGTCCGTACCATCATAGTAGCTTATACAATTTTGAAGCAAACCTTTTCTATAATAACTACTTTCTGTGAATTTAATTAAGAAATCATTTGCATCCTTACCAAGGCTCAGTTCATAAATTGAAGGTAGTGTGCAGTGTTCTTACTTAATAATACCTTGACACATTATCGAAAGGTTTATATTTTTTGTTATGGCAGAGTTGTGACATAAAAGTCTCTCCCATGGCAATAGGAGATAACCCCTTCCTTGAGTGCACCAGCTGCGGTGATATCTGGATCCTTGGTAACAACTGTTTTCATGGGTGAACACGGATCATGAGTGTGCCCCATGACCTAGACTTGTCTCATGGACTGCAGTCTGGTTAGACCAGGGTGCGTGCACAACACACTACCCTCATATGGTGAAGGGTTACCTCTCTTACCAAGAACCATGTAGCATGAGCATTGTGGTGGCAGCATATCATTCCGAAATAGGTAATATGACTTGGCCTTTTTATGAGAGTGGGGCCTATAAGCTCACTAGAGTAAAGTTCCCCTGCTGTGTGCTTAGATAAACCTTGGCCTATATCCGGATGGCAGCACAGGCATATTTATGTGCTGGTATTTAGGTGTGTCTGTTGGTGTCCAGTGTGCAGGATGTATGTGGGTCTGTGACTGGTGCGGTACATGGAAGGCTACACACTTGTTTGTGGATAGCACCTAAGAATAAATGTGTACCGGTGAGTAGCACAGTGTATGGAGACCTGTGGGTTCCTTATTGGGAACCCCAGGGCCTATTGGAGAAAGCATAAGAAGATAGAGGAGACTCCAGATAGATTTGTGAATTACTACATTCCTGAGAGCAGGGTGGTACACACACCTGGAGGAAGGGAGAGCCACTGGGGAAGTCTTGCTGGTGATGCTTCCTCTTTCTGGTATTGTGCACCATTAATTTAGCACAGAAACAAACAACATTGGACCTGTGTCCTCCTTCTTTCCTATTATGCTCAACAACATACGCCACTAATACTTTAAAATCAGAACAGTGCTAAACATTCAATTTTAGAGAATAGGAAGTCTGTTGCCTGCAAGTAGAGTGATATTTAGAAAACTTAAGCTCACTCTAGCCTAATTGCTCTCTAATAGTCAGTGTAAAATTGGCACAGTCAAGAGTCTCTTTAGGTACCACGGCAATGTGCTTTTCCTTCTTCTGACCCCAATGTCCTTCTTGCTTTGGGTCTCTTTATCTCTTCAAACATATATCATACATGTATAAATCTTGCTTACTTGGTACTAAATGTCTAAAAATAATTTCTTATACGTTCTTGCAAACATTAAACAAATAACCATTCACCTAGCGCCAAAACGTGTACTCATTAGGATCACTGGCAGGTGTTGACCTTCAACACTGGAGGGCTATTGAGGGGACCAAGAGCCGAACTCTGTGGGGGCCAAATAGATTTTTTTAAATGAAAAACGAACGTACCTGTGTTTTGCTTTCCTACGTCTTTTGCTTTCTTTTTGGATGCTGTTGGCGGAAATGGTGGAGTCTCAGGTAAAACCCCCTTATGCAAATCCCGATGCTGTCCTCATGCTACAGCTGAGCACCATGAGAGCAGTTCCAGGATTGACTGGAGCAGGCTTTCTCGATACTCGAGCAAGAACAGGAGGCCTGTGCCTACTCTCCACTCTTCTGTCTGAGAAACTAGGTGGAGAGGCCATCACTAAACAGCAGGCTAAATTTAGTTGCGCAGTGCAAACTGGTGGAGTGAGCACCACTCCCCTGCTGCCAGTCAGCAGCAATGCCCCACCCCAAACACTGATTGGCCTGGATTCAGTGAAAAATAAAACAGTACTTAATTTTTTTACTGTTTTATTTTTCACTTTTGCTGCACTGGCAACAGGGGAGTGACGCTCCTCAGCCCTAATTGGGGGGAGTAGCCGCTGATTATATTATGCATTTTGTTCTATTGTCTTCCAGGTTCCGAAACCTGTGATGGACACTGGGAAGATATTGATAGAGGCTGGCCGAATCCTTGGAAGAAGAGCCGGAACCTGGATTCCGACAGGTAAGTGTTGGAGCTCTTGCTAACAGTTGCTGCAGGATTGGAAACTGTTGTCAAGCAAGAAGTGGTCCACATGGTCTGGTCTTTATGGGATGTTTGGTATTAAAATGGCTGCTGAGAGTTTCAACTCTTGTGCTGCTTCCTAAGGAAATTTCTGGTTGTTTCCTCAGTCATTGTGCTTTCTTTATGTGTAGAGCAAATTGCTTCACTTGTAGCAGAAGTGGGGCGCAAAGCGCTCTCTCCAACAGATGAGGCACACACCTCCAACAGATGTTGTGCACCCTAAATGTACAACAGATCAATGCTTTTAGGCAAACATAGTGATCTTCTATGTGCACAGTGTCTCCAGGTCGGCTGTTTTGTTGCACAATCTTCAAGAACATGATGGGGTTTAGCATTGTGTACACAAGCTATTGTAGGGGTAGTGACACAAACAATTTTAGGTTTGATGTAACCAACATTTAAGGTAAGAAATTATCTCTATATAATCGGGGTTCGATAGAAGAGCACTCTTGAAAGTCCATCTAGATTTGATCTGATTACCGTATGTATACCTATTTCCAGAACTAAAGGCTTATGACCCAGCAGAATTTTTGAATATTTTGCAGGTGCGTATTCTGCAACAAATTAAATGTTATTAAAAAATCTATCTTTGTATATTTTTCAAGATGGCGGCTTGCTTAGTTGTTCAATAAGGTGCTCTGACTGACTGGTTCTGCTCTGGTAAGTGAATTTTACATTTGATAACCTGTACTGCCTTTGAGATGCCCTACTGCAGATACTCTATCTATTACCTTTCGTTTGTACAGGTGCTCACACACTTTGGATGCCAGAGAAGAAAGTGCACCCTCTCTCTCTCTGCACTGATGCTGACTTACAGTTTTCCTCCACAGAATGCCAATGCTGCTCTGGGTGCCAATGGAGATCCAGGGGCTTGCAGAGTTGCACTACACAGAATTCTGCTGAGTTGCATAAAAACTCCGGGGAATTCCGCAGAGTTCTGACCCGCCCCATTTAGTCTTCGTCAGATTGCTGCACATACTTTCCAGTATATATTTCTAAGCCACTGTGCTGGGTAAGGGTTACTGTTTGTCCTGAGACTCTTCGTGTGGATGTGACTTGAATGCAAATTTAATCCAAGCCACAGAAATCGGTATATTGTATGTACAAATGGAGGAGGAGTTCAAGTTCAAGTTCAAAGTTCAAAAGACCTTTATTCGAATTTCATAAAATTCATAAAAGTACCACATTAAAAACAATACAATTGCATAACAAATACAGGTTTACAAAGTTCATAATTATTAAAAAATGTAATACAGTTCTCATAAGACTATTTTCAGGGGTTTTCCATTGTTTTACGTTCTCGTGTTATAAGTCTCAAAAAAGTGCTAGTGCGATAAATAAGTTCATCTGTGTCCAGGGAAAGTAACATTGAATAAGACTCCCCTAATGAAAGGGGTCTTTGTTTTCTAAAATAAGAAGTTAAAAACCAGTTAATATATTTTAAGTAAAATTTACAGAAAAATAGAAAGTGCAAATCATTCTGTATACTGATGCCATCACACGGGCATGGATTGTAGTCTGTTGTGTGTTGATAGCCCAGGGGAAAGCCCAGCAAAAGTTTTACTGAGCCCGCCCTTAGCCGAAACAGCAATGATCTCTCCCAGTTAGTCATGGGTAGGGTGAGGTATGGTACAAGTGTTCTTCGACTTAGATCATTCCTCATGTAACTCACAACAGTTGGTTTGAGGGTTTCCCTTTCCATTCGTTCTGAGTTATAAAGTTCATACAGTGCTTATTTGACCTCGATTTTATCTTTAGGTTCAATCCTACTTGCATCGGAAAAGAGATCTTACCTGTTCACGGTACTCAATGTTTTTAGGACTCCCGCAAACCATGGGATCGACATGCCATGGTCACATTTAAGACAGTCTTTTATGATGTTTTGCGTTAAAATAGCTGAGTTATTCCCCCAGATCCTAATCCAGAAAATAGCTGGTCTGGATCTAATAAAGTCACATACATAGGGGAGGTTTAATTCCTCGTGGCAAATCAATTCGGAGGATGAAATTGGGGCACCCAGTATTTTCCTGCAAAATCGACCTTCTTCTTGCCGGATACTAGGGTTTTTTCTCAGTCCCCAAACCTCAGCCCTGTATGCGGCTACTAGTAGGCACTGTAACCTAAAAAAATTTTAAATAGCTCTGGTGGCACCTATTTTCTTTGGACGGGACAAGCTCAAAATAGAATTGGTGGCTTTCGAGAACTTGCCTATGGCGTGGGCCGTATGCCCACTCCATGAGCCGTTCGCAGCGAAAACCAAAGTTAAATACGGGAATGTAGTTACAGATTCTAATTTGTCTGTCCCTATGTGTATAGTATTGAGCTTTCGTTTCCCGGGTCCACATGGCATGATAAAAGATTTTTTTTAAATTGACGCGCAGGTTTAAGCCCTCCATGTGTTGGACAAAACCTTTAACAAGTAGACGAAGGGCATTAGGTGTTCGTCCCATAAGGACCGCATCGTCTGCATATAATAAAACTGGCAATGGTTGCCCCTGGATAATTGGTACATCACTAGTCACTTGTTTTAGAGCTTTGGCCAGACCATTAATATAAATAATGAACAATAGGGGTGCTAAAACGCACCCCTGTCTTACCCCTCGACCAATATTAATAGGTCCAGAAACTTCTCCACCCATCCCAATCCTAACTTGTGCTTTGAGGTCAGTATGGAGGTACGCCAGGAAATTAACAAGAGCCTCGTCCAGTCCATAATTCAAGAGAGTTGCCCATACTTTAGATCTATTCACTAGATCAAAAGCAGATGAAAGATCCATGAACGCAAGGTAGATAGGGGACGATCGGGCAATGCTATACTTGTCGATAATCAATGTCAAGTTCAAGCATTGCTCGACCGTCCCCACCTTGCTCCTGAATCCCATCTGACACGGGTCCAATAGACCCGTATCTTCAGTCCACTCTACCACCCTATTATAAATTATTCGACCCAAAATTTTTAAGGTGTTATCCAAAAGAGAAATCGGACGGTAATTCACTGGGTCCGACCTCTCACCCTTTTTAAAGATTGGAACTATGGTGCTGGTGGCCCAAGTAGTGGGCATGGGTACTGTTGTGAGACTATTAAAAACATTAAGGAGGATTGGAGCCCATAGGTCCGGACTGTGCTTAATTATAACTATGGGCAGTCCATCGTGACCTTGGGCCTTGTTTCCAAGGCTCTCTTTGATGGCTATCTCCACCTCATGGAGATCTATCTCTAAGCTGTGGAGCTGACCAGGGAAAAAGCTAGTTAATTCCTCAGATGGGGCAGCGTAGATTTTGGAGAAATGGGCCTCCCAGGAGTTGCTGGTTATGTTGCAGCTAATTGGGGTTAGTTGTTTGCCCATATCTCGCATTTTTTTAACAGCTGACCAAAAGGGTCCGCTGCTTTTCAAATTAGCGCTCCCAACCAGCGACTCCCATTGTTCCGTTAATAATGCAGCCTTCCTTTCAGCTATTTTAAGTTTATAAAATTTCCTGGCTGCCTGTACCTCCAATAAGCACCTTGGTTTAGTGGTTAATGCCCTGCGCAATTCTCTATTTGCTAATGAGTAGGCAGAATCAAACCACCTGGGTTCTTTCCGTTCTTTTGGTAATGGAACTGACAGAGAAATTTTTATTGCTAAACATAGTTTACCGAAATCATCAATTATCCTATGGCAGTTCCCATCCATTATTAGACAAGAATTAACTAGCTGGGGATATTCCCTATTTACACTTTCCAGTATAGCCCCGCTATCAACTTCCCTCCATTTTAGATGCAAGCTGTCACCCGTGGGTGTAATATCTCTTGCGCCATTTAAGTTGCCGTATTCCTGGCTAGGGCCTAGTTTTAAGGTCACAGTGAGGGGGTTGTGATCACCAAACGATGTTTCTACCACTGTAGATTTTATCACACGGTCTAATAAGTGAGGAGACATAAAAAGAAAATCAATTGTAGAGGAGCAATCCCGACCTCTGATCGTAGGAGCGTGGAGTATACTAGAAGTGTGGCTTGTGTCCATAATGTTGCTGAGAGTATGCTCAGTTAATATGTTAGCTAATTCAGTGCCCCTTCGTTCAGCTTGATCTGGGTGATATCTATCCTCAGTCCTGCAATTCTTGGGGATTTTCGCATTAAAGTCCCCCCCAATTAGAATCCCTGTTTCCTCCCCAGTTTCAGAACTGATTTCAAGATTCCGTAAAGTCTTAGAGAGTGATTCAAAATTTTTGTTAGGTACAGAATGAAAGTCAGTGTTATAAAAATTGATTAGATAAATCCGGGTCTCTCGCTTGAACTCTAAAATCTGTATATTCGGGTTTCCTCTTGAGAGGTCTCTAATTATACCACCGGCCAGTATCCTGATGCCAATAAACAAGCCTCCCACTGCGCGTCCTGAATCAGGCTTGGGTGCTGTCACGCTAAAGCAATGGTAACCCTCAATATATAAATTCTCCACAGCCCATGTCTCCTGGAACATAATAATGTTTTTACCATCCAGTAACTGAACCCATTGTGGGTTTGACAGTCTTGGCTCTAATCATGGAATTAGAGTTTGGGGCTAGATGTCTATAAAAGTAACCCAGGGGAAGCAAGGTCGTGTTGAATTCCCACGATGAGGGTAGTCGCGCATTAGCAAGGGTTTTTTGAGCCCATTGAGGGGACCTAAAGTTTATATTTTATAACTACACAGTCCCCCTCAAACATTTTTCTCAGTGGGCCCTCCCACCCAACTCTTTGTGTTTGGATAATCTCCCTTGCTCCTTCCATTGGAAATTTACAATTTGTAGATAACCAATGGAGAATCCTGTTTTTAAGAGTTGTATGATTTTCCTCTTGGTCATTCTTTAATTTGGGCACATTGACCAAGACCAGCACGTATGCCCCGCATTCAGGCGGCAGGCTGATGCGGGTGGGGATCTTCCTCGTGTTGGTTGCCATGTTAAGTTCGGATTGAACTGTAGGGCGATTTTGGGCATGATTCTTACTTTGATGGGTTAGGACCCTTTTGCTTTTATCAGCGTTAAGATCCGTCCCTTCCACGCTAGCTACCTTAGTCGTGTTTAGGTTGGGGCATGTTTAGCTAGGGGTTGATTTTTACTTCTGCTAGGTGCGGGCATCGTTGCAGTTGATTTATTATGGCCAACTGTGTTTGTGTTAGTATTAGCACCGCAATTTTTTGCCTTGGTTCCTCCTAGTGTCCCCGTGTTGGGTTTGTTTATTAAAGTCTGTCCTAAGCCCAATTTTGTTACATGGTCATCCAACACTCTCAACCTCTTGTCCATATTTAGGATTTGTTGGTTAATTGGACCTAAGAGGGTGGACAATAATCTCCATCCTCCCCCAGAATCCTTCGTTCCCTGATGCTACGCTGGCTTCTATGGCAAGGGTATCAGTTCCGATAAGTTGGTCTTCCCCCTTATCCCTTTTCCACTCTACGGGGGCAGGAATCCTCCAGTTTCGCTTGCACCCACTCTTATTTCTGTGTATTTTTGGCGATAACTCAGTGTCTAAGTGCTTCAATTTTCTTTGGGCTTTTTGGCCCCGGGTTCGCACAGGGATGCTATCACTTATGTCCCCCTCAGTGTTTGATGTGTCAGGATCCGCACATGGATCGTTACCATCTAAATGTAGGTGATCATTTACCAGTGGTGCGCAGGAGTCTTGACTAATTTTCATATCAGGCCTGAGCATGGTGGGTGTTGAGGATAACCTACTACCTGGGGTGAATTGTGCCGGTGTGGCCGTGTCCACAATTATGCAGTTCTCATTGGAGTCTGTGCCTGGGAGCCCTGCATAGGAAGCGGCAAGTAGAGAGTCCACTGAGTTATCTTGGTTCAGAAGGAGAGGGGCAGGCTTGATGGAAGCGAAAAGCGACTTTCAGTGTTCTGAATGGCAGTAGCGACAACATCGATGGTCTTCTAGAGCATTTTGTCAATGGCGGTCAAAGTTGGCCGCGGGGTGGTGGTGGTTGGCTGGGCCAATTTGTGCACGTCTTTTGGCCTGGGCACTGCCGGTGTCCTTTTCCCCATGATTCTAAGCTGTTAAGTTGCAAATATTTGAGCAATAAAATATACTTTTATCACTGACCTGGTAGAAATCCAATGGGACAATAAGGAATATGGGAAGGCCTGCCAAGGGGGGTGGCCCAGCCCAGCCTCTTCAGGCCTCTGAGGGCCACAGAGGGCCCACCCTTTGCCCTTTGCCCAGAGGAGGAGTTTAGTTGACAAATCAGATACAAACCAGGAGGTATGTGTTGGAATCGCAGCTTCACTACTTTAGCGCCATCTGCAAGCACCACCCACAGAGCCCCAAAAGACTAGATGATGGCGCCTAGGAGGAGTGACGCATCCCAGACCATCTGACGGTGGACACGGGAGCGCCAACTTCAGAGTCCGGTCAGGGCACAAAGCCTTGGTTACCCACATTGGCTTGTGAGATAGAGTATAGAAAGATATAAAAAGAGGTCTTCGCCAGTGGCTGCCGTCTTGGGAGGGGGTGCTGTTCCTTTCAAGGTATAACTAGACCTCCTTTGCACCATCATCGCGTTGTTGCCTGAAGTCTTGGATCTCTGCCCCCAGCTTGTCACCTCCACCCAACGATTCTTGTGTGCCTACCTATGCTGCTTGTGATCATCCTATCCTACACCACCAGCGCATGCGCTAGCTTCCCCAAATCTGTGGCAAATATAGCACAGTGCAGGCAAAGCCTACTGTTCCAGACATATCTGGCCCTGAACATCAGCCTGCAGGAACTGGCTGCTGTGGTGTTTCAACAGCACACACAGAAATAAGCGAGACAGACAAGCTTATCGATTTCAACTCATGGTAGCTGAACTGCTCACACTCGTCCCATGGGTTACTTTTCCCAGCTTCCTACTACTGTTACATGTCCAATACACAAAGGGTAAACTGATTAACACTGCAAATGGGTTTTATTTTGTGAATAGGCATGCGGGTGCATGATTAAATATAACAAGATGCAGAACAAAGATGAATTTCGACCACTAATCACAGTGAAATAAATTCATTTGTCTTTCGAAAGGAATGTCATAGTCATTTAATAAATGGAATAATCATTTGAAAAACTATGTTCCAACATAGATGCGCTGTATGGTAAATATGGCGCACTACAGCGCAAGGATTGACAGATGTGTCCGAAATTCTAAAGCTTCTGTCGGCAGAAAAGTCACGCATTGCTGGAGTCGTGTCGCAAGCACGACGCAACTCCAGCAATGCGTGTTGCGGCCTATTCCCAATACACTGCACCACTCCTTACGCCTGCTCAAGCGGGCATAAGGTTTTGACGCAGTGGCGTCCTAAAAGTCACGCAGTGAAATCTTGTAAATTTCACTGTGCCACTTTTACGAGGCTTTCTTGCGTGGGAACGCCTACCCTGCATACATTATACCTGACGCAGGTATAATGTCACAAAGGGCTTTACAATGTGACACATCTCCCTAGATGCATCTGTTGGAAAGTGGGTTATTGGTAGGGGCAAATGTAGGTCTGCCACTGGCAATAAGGCCACTAACACATGGTAGGACCCAGCATAGGTCTTAGAAAATGATTCCTATGCTCAACCCTTTACAACATGGCTGCGAGCAGACATGCTTAACTTCAAAGACAGGTATGTAAAGCATTTAAAAGCACCATTTCAGTAAATAATTAAGATACAACACATAATAATAATCCAACACCAATTTATAAGAATAGGAAATATTGTTATCTTTAAAATGACACCAAAACAACAAAAGTTCAATGTAGGGAACCAGAGATATGAATTTTCAAAGATTTAATTAAATATAGCACTTAGAAGATTATAGCACCATATTGTGAAACCTGCTTGCGATAGACAGGGGCAAGGTCAAAGTTTTAGGCCGTGCCTGATAGAGCCCTAAGTGGCTACAGCCCCCGGCAGGTCCCGGTCTCAGTTTCTACCTTCACACTTAAGAAACTTTTCTGGAGCTTTTATTCCCGAGGCCCCTCGAAGCTCCCAGCCAGTCCAGATTTGGTGAGGGTTCGCCAGTTTGACTTGTGACAAGGTCTCAGTCAACTTCCCTGGAGCTGACTTCGAAAATATTTCAAGATTGCTTAAGCAGGACAACCCAGGAATCCAGCCCAACACGCGATGGAAGGCAGGCGGCTTGGCTCTCGAGGTTGCTCCTGGTCACCTTATCTACGAGCAGACTTAAAAACTTTTCTGGAGCTTTTTCTTGTGGGGTCTCTCGATTCTCCTCATGTAACTGGATCCAGTGAGGGTTCGCTGGCTTCAGATTTTCTCTAGTACCAGTCAATCTCTGGAAGTTGGAGCTATGGAGCTTTTAGCGGGACAAACTTGATTGGTTCAGTTCCCACAATCCACAGGTACCAAACCCTTACAAATCCTCTGATGGACTCCAAGGTGTAGATTTAGTTGGTGATGTTCCACTTGAGCTCATTTAACCTATAGCTTTCAGGGAGTCCACTCTTTAGTTATTTTCCAGCAAGATAATCCACAGGGCTATAGTTTCTGATGGTGCAGTCTTCAGAAGACAGGACTTAGAATTCTATGCACAGCAGAATGTTCTCAGCAGGGCACTTCTTGCTTCATTAAGTTTCAAGCAGCAGATCAGGAGGGCTCTGCCCCTCTCAGATACTTATTCAAAATTCTCTGGGTCCAGCAGCAGGTCACACCTGACCAATGGGAGCAGGGTAACTCCTCAAGGCGATGGACACATACTGTAGAGTGTGGCATTATTTTGTCCCAGAGTGCATCAAATCTTCCAAATCTATAATGGCTGATTTTCCAGCAGAGAGTGGAGACCTGGCTAAACACATCCCTAGGAATGGCTTATTTCCCTAGACTCTCCCACTACCATCTGCACATACCTTCCTTAAGCCTAGCCCTGACTTTGGGTCAAAGTGTAAAAGTGTACCTGACACCCATGCCTCCCCTCTGCCTTTGAAGAGCATGATTTACAACTCCACCCTCCGGCCTGGCATTCCTATGGAACAGCACACTGCCCTCCCAGCAGAGTCGGTAACCCCAGGGGCTCTTTATCACCTCTTCAAAGCAGCCTGGCTAATCCACTCTGACTAATCAGGGCAGACCACTGAAAGGCTGAATTTGGACTTACAAACAAGAAAGTCCTATAACTTCTTGTATGTACACTTAAGAGAAATTCAACAATATGATACTGTTGGATTTAGCAATACTATTTTGATGTCTTTGACCGGTAGCTTTATCTCGTTCCTTTCAGGAGTTATTATTTAATACCTTCCTGAAATGTTAACCTATAGGGCCTGGGATTTTCAATGGGGAAAATTACAGTTTTCTAGCACCAGGGCTTATAAAAACATATTTTATAAGTATGTCCCTAATTTCTACAGGACCCCTACCCCCTGTGCAACTAGGGGAGACGTTAGGGGTTCTGAATCTGCAGAAATATTGCAGATCCTCTTTCCATAGTGCTCCTAGCATCAAAGTCGAATTTGAGCAGCATTTTAACACAATGTGGGGAGTAAAATGTGAAATGTCACTTTACCCAGGCATATAACACTCATTTTATAAGGATGCACCTTATTCATATCTGACTCCTAACCCCTGGGATACCTAGGGGAGACCCTGGGGGTCCCTACTATGCCAAAACATTGTAGGTTATTCATTTTTAAGTGCCTCTACCACCAAAGTCGAGTTTGGGCACAATTTACTTTTTAAAAGCAGGCTTGGCACCCAGGCCTGTTTTTAAACTGCCCTCAGGCTTCAACAGTGCACACATGCAAGTGCAGAAAAAGCTGCTGGCCTCTAAACTTCCATGCCCCAGGGTACTGGGGACTTCTAGGTAGTTTCAATCCCCTGCCCTGTTATATACTAAGGGCTTAGGTGGTAGGTCATGCCAATTACGGGGGTACCCCACCATACCATAGTGTACCCTAGTGTATGTTAGATGTTCTAACCATATTCTAATGTGTTCCTTTCAGCTTAGCAGTGGCACTGGCCCTGGTTAGGCAGAGCCCAGGGTCAGTCAAAATCAGTTACCATCAGCATCAGTCACCAAAAAGTTGGGGGTGCCCAGGGCACAGGATGACTTCTCGACAGCATCATATTGTAAATTTGCCGCATTTTTTATGCCAGTCGCCACCGTTATGTCACAAAAGTGATGCACAGCCAGCGCAAAAGTGTCTCAAGGGGCTTGTAAATCTGCCCCAATGTTGCATCTTGGTCCAGGTAACCCACACGTGCATTTCTAGCATTGTGAAGGGTGGTGCTCTGAGCACCGCCCTCCACAATGCTTGGAATGTGGATGCCACCGCCATGATGGCTGTGACATCCTAATTGCAGGTGCAGGACCGCTGCACCCCTGGCGGATGGTCCTGCATTCCGTTACGGTGGTGGGTAGACTTTGTCCACCCACCATCGTAATGATTCCCCTAATTATCGAACTTGAATGGGTCTAACAACCAAATGCCTGCAACCTAGGAGCTATTATGATACCCCACTTGACTAATGCAGTTAAAATGCATTCTTACTACCTACTTGTCCTGGGGCTGATCTGCCTTCACCAATCCTGTTTCAAAGGATCTCTTTGCCTTGTTACTGATGATCTCCTGAACAGTCATAACCAAGTAACAGAGTCAAAAACCATGAGACTTGACTCACCTTCAGACTGAAACTGCCCTACTTTGATGAAGCTTCAATGGCTGCAAATGAAATAAAAGATTCAATTAAATGCCACGTGTTTCTGTACAAGACACTATATAATTGAGCACCATTTGCATCAGGAATTTGGTCTGCCTTTTTCCTTATAGTCAGATCCTTTTCCCCCAATGTTGCTCTGAATTTGTCATTGTTATTTACTTGCTCACCCTTTAAAGTGCTTAGATGCAACAACTGGGTTTTTGAAGTCCTCCACAAAATATCTAATACAATAATAATATAACATGAAAAACAGTACAAAGGATATCAGAAGCTCATGACACAAAAATGTTTTCAATGCTAAAGTAAAACATCTTTGTACTCAGTCCTCCCTTGATATAGAAATGTTGCCTGTAGCTTTTTCTGTAATGCTGTCTGAAGGACACAATTCCCTTGATATTAAACACAGCCTATGCCAAAAAAGAAAGTCTTTGTGGGAAGGAGCTAAAACAGTGTAGAGAGAGAGAGCTTTGGCTACACTGTCACCCATTATTGATCTTGTTTATGAACAACTAATCAAAATGATTAAGGGTGGAATGGTGGAAGATACAGTAGAGATTAACCCAGTGACAGTTTTATTGTATAAGCAGGTGCTTCCAGCCAGTCCACCGAGGACCACCAGTAGCTCGCAGACACCTTCCGAAAGCTTTTAAATGTGAGAAAAATTAAATTAAGAGTTACCTTAATGATTAAGCTAACTCTTCATCTTAATTTTGAGGATGGCTGCCTGCGGGGAATTGGATGCAGGGTTTGGCCTTAGGCCAGGCCTTCAGGCCAACCCCCGCAGTGCATGGCCAAAAGCTTTACTTATAGTGATAAAATATTACTTTATGTTGAAAAAAAAACTAGAAATTCACTAGAAAAAGCAAAGGTTAAAGAATGTTATAGTTATAGTTATTGTTAGGTACTAGATTAGATACTAAATACTCCTGATGTGGAAGTCGGGAGATTTCGCTCGTAATTTACTTTTTAAAACACTGCATTTCTTTGCTTTGAAATCACTGGCTACTCACCTCTGGGCACTTTCCCCCTCAAATCTCTGCCGCAATTTCTCCCGCGCAGCGGATCTTAGCGCTGCCGCAGGTTTGGGAAAGACATCGCCGTAATCGCGCGCCAAGCCCCCTGGCCACGCCCACCTACTTGAGGCCCCGCCCACTTCTTCCCAGCCTACTTAAGTTGCGCTGACTACTAGGCGCGCCATTAGATACTAAACACTCCTGAGGCGGAAGCCGGGAGATTTCGCTCGTAATTTACTTTTTAAAACACTGCATTTGTTTGCTTTTAAATCACTGGCTACTCACCTCTGGGCACTTTCCCCCTCAAATCTCTGCCGCAATTTCTCCCGCGCACCGGATCTTAGCGCTGCTGCGGGTTTGGGAAAGACATCGCCGCCATCGCGCGCCAAGCCCCTTGGCCACGCCCACCTACGTGAGGCCACGCCCACTTCTTCCCAGCCTACTTAAGTCGCGCTGACTACTAGGCGCGCCATTAGATACTAAACACTCCTGAGGCGGAAGCCAGGAGATTTCGCTCGTAATTTACTTTTTAAAACACTGCATTTGTTTGCTTTTAAATCACTGGCTACTCACCTCTGGGCACGTTCCCCCTCAAATTTCTGCCGCAATTTCTCCAGCGCAGCGGATCTTAACATCGCCGCCATCGCGCGCCAAGCCCTGGCCACGCCCACCTACTTGAGGCCACGCCTCCCACCACCCTACATCAATGTGCATTCCCCGGACGCGCAGCGGGCGAGCGCAGCGGGCGCGCCACCAGCGGGCGCGCCACCAGCGCGCCGAAGGCGTTCCAAAGGCAAGCCCGTCTGCGCCCGTCCGCGCCAGGCCGGGCCCAGGGTCCCAAATCCCTGGAGGAAACACACCGGCATTGAGGGTCTATGCATCTGACATGCTACTGTCCCTGCGACTCCCTGGCAAGCAAAATTGTAAGATCTTACAGAATGACAGGCAGAGTTCTACCTCGTGTCCTTCCTGCAACTTTCAGCTCAAAGTCCCTCAGCTTTGCCGACACTTATCCACAGGTTGCAAGCCGTTACACACGTGGCTTCTTGGGAGCCTGAATTGCCGGTCGCTCAGCTAACATAAAAGAAACATCTACGACCTTTTGTCTGACGACACACTGGATGCTTTATTTCTCACAGAGACGTGGTTACAAGACAGTGCGGGCCCTGACATTGCAGAAGCCCTACCGTCAAACTATGCGATTGTTAGAAAAGACAGACCAACAGGAGTGGGGGGTGGCATAGCAGTTATTTTTAAAAAATCTTTTCAATGCACTTTGGAACCGGCCTCCTTAAATGCCTGTGAGATGGCCCTTTTTAAACTCCAATTACACCCGAATTTCACCTTCACTGGTCTTCTGATCTATCGACCACCTGGTCCCGTTCAACCCTGGGCTACCCTATTTGTGGACTGGACGGCATCGGTTCGGGTAAACTATAGCAACCTGTCCATCATAGGAGACTTGAATATACACTTTGATGACCCTCTGAATAAACCAGGCAGAAATGTAATTTATGACCTTGTTGCCATGAACCTTACTTTGTGGAACTCAGGAGCTACACACATAGGAGGTCATCTCTTGGACCCTATTTTTTCCAGCATTCCCTTGTTACACTGCCTGCCAGCCCTGCCCCTACACTGGTCAGACCACTTCCTAATCAAATTTAGCGTGTCTGATCCAATGGCTTCTAGTTCTCCTAGCACGTCCGTACAGTCCGGTATAAGGAACTGGAAGAAGCTGGATATATATCACTTCATTTCCGTCTTAGAATCTGCACCCCTGGGTGAGATATTTGACACGGAGGACATGGAGATAGTAGCCACAAAGATCAACAAGTGGCTATTAGGAGCCTTAGACACATGCCTGCCTCTGGCTCCCAAAAAATTTAAAACCCATAATTCTCCAGCGCTATGGTACAATCAGTCATAGAAGGCTGTAAAATCCAAGTGTACACGTCTGGAACGCCTCTGGAGGAAAGATTATTCCCCTACAGCCGGCTCGACTTACAGAAACGAACTTAAGCTCTACCACAAAGCCTGCACTAGAACTAGAGCCCATTACGTGGCAAAGACAATTTCTGAGGCCACAAATAAATCAAAAACATTGTTCAATCTAGTAAAAGAGTTAGCGGGCTCCATTACCACAGCCAAAACCCTTCCTTTGAATAATGTTCGATGTGAAGAATTGGCGCAATTCTTCACAAATAAGATTGAGACCATCTATCAGGACATCGTCAAACAGCACCAGGCACAAGCCGCAAGGAATCCAGATCTTGGCCCGAGGGAAAAGGGCTTCTCCCTTTCGCCAGATCTGTCCTATGAGCCACTTACATCCTGTTCCAAAGGCAAGCCCGTCTGCGCCCGTCCGCGCCAGGCCGGGCCCAGATAAATGTTCAGGGCCTTCAAGATATCTTAGGGAAAGTGAAATCTGGCTCTCCAATCGACCCTCTCCCAATTTCTGTACTCAGACACTTGGACACTCCACAACTTTCCGTAATCTGCCAGACTTCGAATTTATCCCTCTCCACAGCAAAGGTCCCGTCAATGTGGAAACATGCCATGGTCGCACCACTGCTAAAGAAACCATTGGCAGATCCTAAAATCCTGGCCAATTTTCGTCCTATATCCCTCTTACCTGCTTTCTCCAAAGTTTTGGAGAAACATGTCCATGGTCACCTTGCTCAGTACACAGAGGTGAATGACATACTTCACCCCTCCCAATCGGGTTTTCGCCATGGCTTTTCGACAGAGACGACGCTACTTGGGGTGATGGGAAATCTTCGCCTTCTGGTAGACAGAGGGGATTCAGCTGCGCTGATTCTACTTGACCTCAGCGCAGCGTTCGACACCATCTCCCACAACATTCTGTTACGATTGCTCTCTGCCATGGGCATCAGGGGCAAAGCATTGGACGGGATAGGATCATTTGTTACACTAAGGACATTTCAGATCACTTCCAACACCTCGGCCTCAAATGTCCATCTATCCCCCTTTGGAGTCCCTCAGGGCTCGGTGTTGAGTCCTTTGCTTTTCAACCTATACGTAACCCCTCTCGCCCAGATAGCCGAAGCGGCAGGTCTAAACATGTTCACCTATGCGGATGATTCGCAGATTGTCTTTTCACTCTATAACGGAGATCAGGACTCCTCCTCTCTCCTGCCGTTAGGCCTTAGGAAAATTGCAACTCGGATGAGTGACAATCTGCTCAAACTGAATGGTACTAAAACGGAGGTTTTAATACTGGGTCCATATCAGAATCTCTGGAACCCAAGACACTGGCCCTCTGAAACGGGTTCCTTGCCCACTCCATCGCACCAAGTACGCAATCTGGGAGTTATCATCGATAATGGCCTAACAATGGAGCCCCAAGTCACTAACTTAACATCTACCTGTTTAACCATTCTGAGGTGGCTCAGGAAAATCATCTGGATGTTGCCCGACGACACACAGAAGTCTGTGGTCAAAGCTCTAATCACCTCCCGTTTAGACTACGGAAATGTCCTCTACTTGGGGTCATCACAGGCAGTCATGAGACACCTTCAACTTGTGCAGAATGCCGCTGCAAGACTACTGTGCAAGTGTATTCTCAAAGGCAATGGATTTTGTATCGACAGGGACTGCTTGCACTCTACAGTTACTGACAATTTGTTAGGTTAACAACATAAACACTGGTGCCACAGGAAAGGGGAAACCCTCTGAACCCTTTGCACGGTGTCGAAAACAACACCTCGACTAAATATAACACAATTTCCTATGCACACAACTTATCAATTTAGGTACAATTATATCTTAAGCAAACATCCAGTATGTTTTAGTCCTAGAAAATAATATTCCGCTTCTTCTGTTTGAGCAAATGTTGTTGTTTTATTGCCCAAAAGACCTTACGCCAGCCGACACGTGTTTCGTCAGAGTACAGATTGCTCTGACTCTTCAGGGCTTTTTTACAATGATGGCGTATATTGTATTTCCACTTGACCGGTGATACTTCCAACCCGGTAAGGGTGTCATGTACTTTCAATAGATGTGACTATTCCTCATGCGTATCTTCAATAATAATGACGGCGTGATCCAATGTAGGCGAGAGAATCGCTTGTAAACGTGTGTGGCTTGCACTATGAAGTCCGTATGTCCCTGGACCTTAGATATCTGTTGATCCGCGAATCCGGCGTTCTACCTTCCCAGAGTCATTGTGGAATACGGAAGTGCAAGTGTTACAGAAGGGACCGCATGTCCGGTCATCTTAAGGCACTCCATTGCCTAAGAATTGAAAACAGAGTCATATTTAAGACACTGAGCCTTATGCACAGAATCAAATGGGGCACTGCCCCCAGATACTTACAAGCCCTCATCCACACCTACACGCCGGCTCGATGCCTGAGATCTTCATCTCGAGGCCTTTTCTGTGTGCCCAAATTGTGCCGAGCTAGGATCGGGGGAAGATCGTTCTCCCTGCTGGGCCCCAAGCTTTGGAATTCTCTCCCTCTGAATTTACGCCTGGAATCTTGTTACACCCACTTCCGCAGAGCCTTAAAATCATGGCTTTTTAATCAGTAACTTTCTCCTGCCTCTCCTCTGAGTTTTATGATCTGCTCATTGGTTTAGTATCTTTCAGCGCTGGGAAACCCTTTTTGGGTAGCTGTCGCGCTTTAGAAGCCCAATAAATGAATAAATATAAATAAATAGGTGAGATGTTCCCTAACATTGTAACCCATCAAACTACATATATTTATACATGTGTATATGTATATGTGTATATATATATATATATATATGTACACACACACACGTATATATATATATATATATACATATCTATTCACTGAAAAAAACATAGTTTTCACAGAAGTTAAAGTTAGAAATTAGCATTTACAAAACCTTACTTATTCACAGAAAAAAACCACAGGTTTCAGGGACGTTATAGTTGGTGGAACATTTCACTTGTGCAAAACCAGAGAAATTTGGCCATTATAGTTAGTTTAGCTAACTGTAACTTGCGCCCCCGCAGTGCACTGTTGATGACTTCACATATTACATCATTCATGACATAGTCAATGACATCACTGATGACATCACTATGTGGCGCTTACTGGAGGTACCTGGTGGGCTAGTTGGCCCCCAAGGACCCTCAGTATTTAAGGGGACTTAATTCCCCAACTTAGAACGCACCAGTAAAATAGTGAGGGGTGATATCATATACTTACACCATTGGTGGCATGCTAACTATTAAAGTAATCAGAGTTCATAAATGGCACCCATGAGCATTTGCGCAATAACCAGTAGATGTCTCAGCCAGGTGGCTTTCTTCTGATTAAATTCAGATGAAAATTGAGGATGAGCCACAAAGACAATGAGTATGCACCACTGCCCTTATGTGTAACGCAGTTCTGGCACCAACCACAGGATGGCGCTGTGTACAGGTGTTTGTGATGAAGTAGCTAAATGGGAGAGGTTTCTGGGTTTGTTATGCAGTCCCATTGTTATGTAGCTGACTGACCCTTAATTCTCTTGTGGTTTCTAGAGGTGTGTTTGTTAAAGTTCTTTGAAAGAAAAAAAGTGTCTGAGCTTGCAGGCTCTCTCAAAAGAACTATTTACACTAGGAAGTTTTCAGAGGTAGAGTCGACAGGCAGTTTACTTCTAAGAACGTGCACCAAACGCGTTTTTTTCAGTGTGCTGTACCTTTTCTGAGACAACTGGCTGAGACAAATGGATGTTCAAAAGTTGATAATTTCGAATCTACACCTTTGTTAAGGTGCTTCTTGTTAAAAGCAGGCCCTATAAGTGTTATACTCGGACCTGTAAAGATTACAAGATTGGAGAGAGGATGTGACATTACTGCCAGAACTGCTGACTTTGGAACTGGGGAACCAGGCTCGAGTCCCTGCGCCAAGTCCATATCCTGTGATTTTGGGCAAATCACTCAATCACCTTGTGCCGAAAAAGTAAATCTGACCTTGTGTAATGTTATGCTACTAGTGCTCATGTAAAGTGCTCCAATGCCCTTGGGACGACTTTGCGGGATAATAAACTGCAGAAATAAATACATATAGCGTTATTTTAAAGGCGGTTTGTATCAAACACCGAAGTTTCAGTTCAAGTTATGAACGTGCAACACAGCCATGCATAGAACGTGTGGCCAAGTGCAGTGCACTGGCATACTGTCTTTAGTGTTGACCAAGGGGGAGCTATGCGTCTTAAGAGACCAAATATGGCAAGTCTTAAAGTACTTCTCAACACCAATCTGTGACAATGAGCGCGGCACTTAACTGCCAGCCAGAGAAAATAGGATGCACGCATATTTTCAAGATGCTAGTCTGATTTATTGCAGTGTTTTATGATAACATAGTGTATTGGGCACCCCTTTCTCGCATGCATTACATGCAGATTCAAATGCAGCAAAAAGACGACTTTATTTATTTGAAAATACTTTAATTGTTCATCTCCCCAGGGGACGCTATAGGGCACTTTACAGCTTCTAGCAACCCACTGCTCACATGTGGCGTGGACAATAAATTAATCAGCCCTGCCGGGAATATGCACACAAAGGGGGAGTCAGATGAAAGTTTACTCAGAGAGTAGGTGTTGCATCTCTTGCAGGCTGTCATAGTATAGCCAGGGCCACTGGAATTATGAAAATTGTGCGGCTTCAGCGATTTACGCATAATTACATTTTTGACGCATTTGTCAAATAAACTATTATCTGCTGCATAATCTGCAGATTTTAATAAAAAAGCGCAAATGGTTCAAAAGTAAAACTTTTTTTTACAGTGTTGCCGTGCTATGTAAGGCTCTAAGCATAGTGGCACTGGTCAGCTTTCTATTGCTTATTGCTATATTTGGGCATTAAACTGATATCAATGAGGTGCAAACAATTCCCAGAGAGTGTTATCAAGTTTAAAAATGACGAAATAATATAATACTATATAAAAAAAATGTGCAGTATAATGCTGCATAATTTGCCTTTTCTTGCTACATAATTTACTCATCCCTGCCACAAAAACTGGTCCTCTCCTGCCAAATAATTCCATTGGTGATGACTATAGCACAGTGCAGGGTAAACCTATGGAGACATTGGTGTCCATAACCTGGACCACGAACCTGTGCCTCCATTTAGACTCACAGCCAGTTCCAGATATATGAGATAGGATTTGATTTACAGAGTGGAGTGGAAGACTGGGCAAATGCTTTATTTTTTTCCGATGGGTGTATGCAAGTATTTTCCATGGATGCATTTGTGGGAGAGGCACTCTTTAATCACCCCCCTTCCCGCCCTGCTTTGTTGTCAGGTCGATGATATCCTATTGAAGAATTATAACAAATCGAGAGGCACGCGGCGGCGGCGGCAAGATGGCCGCGTCCTAGAGGAGCTCCGCGGCGCCGTCAATTTCTCTACCATGATGGTCCAGCTAAACGGCTCGCTACTGGCATTGGGAGGGAGGGGTGGGGGAGAGTGAGCAGACCAAGAAACCGAAAGAGTGTGAAAAAGTCCGCTTTAATGAAACAGGTGCACATTTACAAAACAATATCCTCAGCAAAAGCCTAACAATCTAAACCTTACCAAATTTGTTTGTATATTTTTCAAACCCCCAAAACCTGCCCCCGCCCCTCACCCTCCATCGAACCCGCCCCCACCCGTACATACCCAATCACATAATAAACCATACCACAATCCCACAACAACATTATAACATCAACATTTCCCAAAGCCATAACTCAAAACCCCAATTACATCCCAAGCCAATACATATCCCCCAACCCATATCTCCGAACACAAACTCAACCTGTACAACTTCCCCCAACAAATCCAATCTTCAAAAACTATCGGGTCCAATCATGGCCCAAAACTGGCAAACCAAAATAATCCGCCACCCAGAAAGCCGTGGGGGGAGAGGCCGAAGGAAAAAACCCCCACCTTTCTGCCCCCCAAAAGAAACCAAATAACTAGAGGAAGGGGATAGGGGGGGGTTGGCAAAAAGCAGAAAACACCAACAGAACATACTACTCACCCAAGAAATTCTGAATCGTCAAACAGCGAGACAGTACTTCTCGCAACTCAAGGAGATATAAATCCATTCCCATTCGAGACAAATGGACTCTATCACCTTTAAAAAATTCAACCGCATCGTAACGAATATCACTATGCACAATACGTTAGAAACCTAAATCCATACAAAACCGAGAAACCTCAAGATTGAGTTTCCTACGAGATTTATCAATGGCCTTCGGCTTCACAGCATTCCTCCAAACCCTCCTAGGAATCAACTAGGTCCAAAAGACGTGGCACCCTGACCAATGCTGATGTAACAAAGAAAGATCCTTTTTCATCGTATGAAGGAGAACAACACCCTTAACCAAACCCAGATCATTTTCCCCAAGATGGATAACAAAAACATCTGGACAAACCCCCCCTACCAACCAAGAATTGAGGGCTGGAATCAAGTCTTTCCACAACATACCCCCCTTCCCCTTCCAAACAATATTAAATAAACGATCATTAAACCCCAACATCGAGCCAAAGTAACTCAGACGAGCTTGAAGTTGCGCTCTCTTTATGAACGAATGCCCCACGATCCACACGGTTAAGAACTCGGCGCGAGGGCCAGCCACAGAACCTGAAAAAGAAAAAAGTATCAGAGAGGCAAAACAGAAGCAGACGCAAGCGCTCCCCTAGTCTCCCGTCTGACATAGCGCTGAAAGCAGTTTGAAGTCCAGCGCCCCAAGCCCATAATGTCTTCCCTCGACCAACCCCTGTTAAAGGCCTCGGTGGCAGCCCCAATCCTGAAAGAGTGTGTGCCATATAAAGTCTCATCGAGGCCAAGATGACGCAGCGCTTTTCGCAATACCATGCGCAATTGATAAGTGGTCACTAAAGAACCATCCAAGTGTTGAAAAACATGATGCTCAACAGCCCCACCCGAAAGCTCCCACCAACAATGAGCCCACCGTAAAGGGCAAGTCTCCGGGGGGGAAACCGCCTCCAGCCAAATTCCTTTGCCCGAATTCCTCTGATCCGTCTTAGAATGAGACAGCCAAATATGAACACCCCGAACCGACAACTGAACATCCCCCCATAAAATACCTTCTGAAACTTTATTGCCCAACAGCTCAGACACCCGAAACGCTCCAAAAAACATCCATACCATCAATGTGGCAAAAAGACAAGCTTCCGTCCGATCCGTACACACCACAGGCAACACAGATATGATACTGAACAACTTCTGCCAAGACAAAGGGGACCTCAGCGCCCGAACACTACCCCACTCCCGGGACCACCCTTCCAACATTCTCCTACCCAACTCCCCAGCCGACGGAGCATAGCCCCATAACAACTTACCCATGAAAGAAACACCCGCTAATTTACCAGCAATTGTAACTCTGGATAAACCTTTATCCATTAACCATAAAATGAACTGAACCACGTCTTCAGACCTCTGCCAAAGAATCTCCCTTCTTCAAGCTCCTGAGGCCAAAAACTCATTCCAGGCCAACTCATATGCCAACTTAGTAGATGGAGCCAAAGAACCTAAAACCAGTTGAACAACCCTGTGTTGCCTACCGTCCACAGATGCTCCGGCATGGGAGTCGACTCCTCGTCTGCCTCCAAAGCGAGCCCACAGAATCTCTCCCACTGTGAACGAGACAAAGCATCCGCAATGTCATTGTCCACACCAGGAACATGCAGGGCCCTAAAGCAAATGTCAAATTCAAGGCAACCTAGCACAAAAACTCTGAGAAGTTTGAGGATCTGCAGGTCCTTAGCAGACTGTTTATTGATCACTTGCACCACAGCCATATTATCAATTCTAAAAAGAACCTTCGTGTGAGCCAAATCCTGGCCCCACAAAGTAACTGCCACCACAACCGGGAACAATTCCAAAAAGGCAATGCTCCTGCCTCCATTCTTCCAACTCTCCGGCCATTGTTGTGCACACCACCTTCCCTGCCAGTGCAAGCCGAATCCCTCGCTGCCAGCCGCATCAGAGAAAATCTGAACATCCCACAACCAGTCCACCTCCCTGCATAAAGGTACACCATTGAAAAAATTTTAAAAAGTGACCCACATACGCAAATCTTCCTTGACCCCTGCTGACAAACGAACTCGGTGATGTGGCAAGTAATGACCAGAGAGAGCCCTCCCCAACCTCCTACAGAAAGTTCTGCCCACCCTGACCACCCTACATGCAAAATTAAGGTGACCCAGCAAAACTTGAACCTCCCGCACCAAAACCTTCTCCTTAGACAACATCACATCCACCAATTCCAACATTTTCCTGGTCACCTTATCTACGAGCAGACTTAAAAACTTTTCTGGAGCTTTTTCTTGTGGGGTCTCTCGATTCTCCTCATGTAACTGGATCCAGTGAGGGTTCGCTGGCTTCAGATTTTCTCTAGTACCAGTCAATCTCTGGAAGTTGGAGCTATGGAGCTTTTAGCGGGACAAACTTGATTGGTTCAGTTCCCACAATCCACAGGTACCAAACCCTTACAAATCCTCTGATGGACTCCAAGGTGTAGATTTAGTTGGTGATGTTCCACTTGAGCTCATTTAACCTATAGCTTTCAGGGAGTCCACTCTTTAGTTCTTTTCCAGCAAGATAATCCACAGGGCTATAGTTTCTGATGGTGCAGTCTTCAGATGTCAGGACTTAGAATTCTATGCACAGCAAAATGTTCTCAGCAGGGCACTTCTTGCTTCATTAAGTTTCAAGCAGCAGATCAGGAGGGCTCTGCCCCTCTCAGATACTTATTCAAAATTCTCTGGGTCCAGCAGCAGGTCACACCTGACCAATGGGAGCTGGGTAACTCCTCAAGGCGATGGACACATACTGTAGAGTGTGGCATTATTTTGTCCCAGAGTGCATCAAATCTTCCAAATCTATAATGGCTGATTTTTCAGCAGAGAGTGGAGACCTGGCTAAACACATCCCTAGGAATGGCTTATTTCCCTAGACTCTCCCACTACCATCTGCACATACCTTCCTTAAGCCTAGCCCTGACTCTGGGTCAAAGTGTAAAAGTGTACCTGACACCCATGCCTCCCCTCTGCCTTTGAAGAGCATGATTTACAACTCCACCCTCCGGCCTGGCATTCCTATGGAACAGCACACTGCCCTCCCAGCAGAGTCGGTAACCCCAGGGGCTCTTTATCACCTCTTCAAAGCAGCCTGGCTAATCCACTATGACTAATCAGGGCAGACCACTGAAAGGCTGAATTTGGACTTACAAACAAGAAAGTCCTATAACTTCTTGTATGTACACTTAAGAGAAATTCAACAATATGATACTGTTGGATTTAGCAATACTATTTTGATGTCTTTGACCGGTAGCTTTATCTCGTTCCTTTCAGGAGTTATTATTTAATACCTTCCTGAAATGTTAACCTATAGGGCCTGGGATTTTCAATGGGGAAAATTACAGTTTTCTAGCACCAGGGCTTATAAAAACATATTTTATAAGTATGTCCCTAATTTCTACAGGACCCCTACCCCCTGTGCAACTAGGGGAGACGTTAGGGGTTCTGAATCTGCAGAAATATTGCAGATCCTCTTTCCATAGTGCTCCTAGCATCAAAGTCGAATTTGAGCAGCATTTTAACACAATGTGGGGAGTAAAATGTGAAATGTCACTTTACCCAGGCATATAAAACTCATTTTATAAGGATGCACCTTATTCATATCTGACTCCTAACCCCTGGGGTACCTAGGGGAGACCCTGGGGGTCCCTACTATGCCAAAACATTGTAGGTTATTCATCTTTAGGTGCCTCTACCACCAAAGTCGAGTTTGGGCACAATTTACTTTTTAAAAGCAGGCTTGGCACCCAGGCCTGTTTTTAAACTGACCTCAGGCTTCAGCAGTGCACACATGCAAGTGCAGAAAAAGCTGCTGGCCTCTAAACTTCCATGCCCCAGGGTACTGGGGACTTCTAGGTAGTTTCAATCCCCTGCCCTGTTATATACTAGGGGTTTAGGTGGTAGGTCATGCCAATTACGGGGGTACCCCACCATACCATAGTGTACCCTAGTGTATGTTAGATGTTCTAACCATATTCTAATGTGTTCCTTTCAGCTTAGCAGTGGCACTGGCCCTGGTTAGGCAGAGCCCAGGGTCAGTCAAAATCAGTTACCATCAGCATCAGTCACCAAAAAGTTGGGGGTGCCCAGGGCACAGGATGACTTTTCGACAGCATCATATTGTAAATTTGCCGCATTTTTTATGCCAGTCGCCACCGTTATGTCACAAAAGTGATGCACAGCCAGCGCAAAAGTGTCTCAAGGGGCTTGTAAATCTGCCCCAATGTTGCATCTTGGTCAAGGTAACCCACACGTGCATTTCCAGCATTGTGGAGGGTGGTGCTCTGAGCACCGCACTCCACAATGCTTGGAATGTGGATGCCACCGCCATGATGGCTGTGGCATCCTAATTGCAGGTGCAGGACCGCTGCACCCCTGGCGGATGGTCCTGCATTCCATTACGGTGGTGGGTAGACTTTGTCCACCCACCATCGTAATGATCCCCCTAATTCCTGCTTGGAATGTGGATGCCATAGATGCCACAGATGATCTGTTAGGGGTCTCCGCTGTTGATACTGCCCCCAGTGTGTCCACAAGCACAATCCAGAAATTGCACGCTTCACGAGCGGCTCCCGCGCCAGCGGGGGCCGCGAGGAGTTTTGTAGCATCCAGGAAGGTCAGAGGGGGAAGGGGGCGGGAAGAGGAACCAATACGGCGGCTTCCCACTTTAGAAGCAAAGCGAAAGACGCCTAGGGATGCTTTCCCCATTCTAGCTTTAACATTTGTCTGCTCTGGTGCCCAGGAACCTCTGTTATTAAAAGTAACGCCCAGATAGCAGAAATTGGCAACAGTCTCAATATGGTTTTCATTAAAACAAAAGGGTTTAAGAAGTTTTGACTTTTTGCCACAGACCAGAACAAAGGTTTTGGAGTTATTGATTTTTAGTTTCTTCCTTTGAATAAAATCATAAAACCCATTCATCAATTTTTGAAGGCCTATAGGGGTCCTGGAAAGTAAAACAGTGTCATCGGCATAAAGTAATACCGGTATGGGAAGACCTCCTACTTGGGGGGCATCGGCTTGGATTTGCTTTAAATCTTGCTCAACTGAATTAATAAAGAGCGAGAAAAGCAACGGGGCCAGAACACATCCCTGTCGGATGCCAGATCTTACCTTGATCTTACGTGTACACTCCCCCGCTGGGCCATAACGGATTTGGGCCGATAGGTTGGAGTAAAGTCTGGCTAAAAAGTGTATAATGTCGGGGGGGGCCCCCATGCCCAATAAGGTTGACCATAACAAGGCATGGTCAACCAAATCGAAGGCACTAGAAAGATCCGCAAAACACAGGTATAGTGATCCCGGTTTGGCCTTGGTATATTTACCAATTAAAAGGTTCAGATTAATACATTGTTCAATAGTACCAAGGCCCTTTCTAAAGCCATATTGGGATGGGGCGAGGATATGGTTATCTGAGGCCCAGTCTTCCAATCGAGTTAACAAGACCCTACTCAGGATTTTTAATGAGGAATCCAGAAGGGAGATAGGGCGGTAGTTCTTAGCCTCTCCTCTATCCCCCTTCTTGTAGATTGGAATTATAATGGATTCACCCCAGCTTGAGGGAGTCCTGTTATCCACAGCGGCATTAAATGCTATGGTTAATAATGGACTCCAAAGGGCCAGATCATGTTTATAAAGATCAATTGGCACCCCATCTGGGCCAGGTGCCTTTCCCCTTTACTATTCTTTATAGCCATATCCACCTCATTGATCGTGATTCTCGGGGTTTCAACTGGGGTGGTAAGATTGTTACAGGAATTTTCATTAGGCTCTCCAGTTGGATCAAAAATCCCTGTGAAGTGTAACACCCAGCTGTCTTCGCTTACTTGGGCAGTAAGGACTGGAAATTCTTCCTTTTGAAGGAATGGGCTGTTGATAGTGGTCCAGAACAGCTTGCTGTCCCGGAGGGCTGCAGCTTTATTCAGATCTTCCCAGGCCAGTTCTCTTAGTTCTTGTTTCCTGAGTTTCAATTCGTTTTTATAATTAGCCCTCAAGAGTATAACTGCTTCCCTATCTCTGGGATTAATGGAAAGAGCAAGCTTGAGGGCTTTTAACGCCCTAGTGCACGCCTGATTAAACCAACCCAGTGTTTCCCGTTTAATTGGGGCCTTCTTGGTGGTGAGGGTTTGCTTGATTATGGTGCCCAATTTCTCGAAGTTATTTACGGAATATTCAGGTGGGACATCGGTTTCAAGACAGCAAAGTATCACATTTAGGCCAGCTTTCACAACACTACGGTGTAATTTCTCGGATTTTTCCCCGCACCACTTAATGCGTATCCCATTTGGCCTGCATGGGATAATGTCATCAACAACCCTACCAGAAAATACCTTCCTAGTAATCTCACAGAAGATGGACATAGTTAGTGCATTGTGGTCACTCAGTCCAAGGTCCAGGATATGCGGGACCGTACAATGCGGAACTATCCGGGTGGAGATGAGCAAAAAATCAATTATAGAAACAGTATTTCTCCCCGTAAAAGTAGGGGCCAAATTACCCTCGTTGTCAGGGGCATATTGATGGATGGACACATCATACTTTAACATCAAGTTGTTAAGGGAAGTACCATAGGGGGAGTGTAGAAAATGTAATAAATACTCCCCATTATCCCCATCCTATCCACATGCAGTTGTAAAAGAGAGAGGGCAAGTCTTGATGTTAAAGTCTCCCCCCCAAATAATATCATAGGATATGGCAGATTAACAGAGAATTGAATCTATAACAGTTTCAAGTTCATCCACAACAGTGGTACTGGAAGGGTCAAAGGTGTTATTATAGTGGTTGATCAATAAAATATTTCTATCCCTGCTAACCATTATTTCCAGTATCTGCGAATGGGACCCCACTAAATAGCTTTCTCTAACATGGATAGGGAGGTGTACAGATAGTAGAATCAATAATCCACCTTTAGCCCTCCCCATAACAGACTCAACAGCATTACTATTGTAGGAAACAAAACCATCATAGTGGATATCTTCCACTGACCACGTTTCTTGCAGGCACAAAATGTCAAAGTCCCTGATATGCTCCCTCCAACCCAGGGCTGAAACTTTTTGCCGCCACCCTGCGATATTCCAACTTGCCATTAAATATCCTTTTGGCCTAGGGGCCTGTACCGTATCGGTGGGGATAGCTGTGATGGAAAAGGTTATATTGCCCCCATCGGTGGGAGCCCGTACCAAATCAGTGGGGATAACTGTTATGGAGGAAGTTGCAGGGTCCACATCGGTGGGGGTTTGTACCATATCAATGGTGGTAGTTACGGTGGGAGTTTGTACCATATCAATAGGGGTATCTACGGTGGAAGGAGTTACATGACCCACATCGGAAAGAACCATCACATGGGGTACAGGAAGGCCTGCCTTCAGGACAATAGGTGGAATAGATGTCGGGTTGGGAGCGCTTTCCATGCATTGGGTCGTTGGTTTAACAGTAGATGGAACTTCAATGTTTATTGGGGCAGGAGTCGGCTCTGGGGGAGAGGAACCAGGGTGTAGTCAGTCAACTCCCTCCAGGCCTTCTAGGCAACCATAGCGGTTATAATCCATAAAGGCGTGGAATTGGGGCGCGTATTGGGGTTGTCTAGGTGGTCTGATATCGTAAGGTCGCTGCCTGCCCCTACGTTCCACAACAGTCCAGTCCCCTCTTCTTGATTGGTGGTGATTGTTGGTTGGTGGGAAGAAGTGGGAAACTGGAAGGGTCTGGATGGTGGAGTCGAAGGATCTGTTGAAGCCTGCACATATATGGGATACCGTACGGGGATCTCTAAAGCTAACGGTTATGCAGTCTCCATCGATATTTTTTGGAGTCCTACCTATCCAGGGAACCCTCCTGACCATGATGATTTCATTATGTAAATGGGTCGGGAGGGGTCTATTCCAATTAAGCCATTTGATTATCTTGCTTTTTAAGGAACTGAAAGTTTCTGTCTCCCCTTTTTCTAATGGAGGTACTCCAGCTAGGATGACTGTGAACCGGTTAGCCTCTGGTGGAAGATCAGGCCGTCTAGGTCTAGGAGTATTGTATACCTTGGCCGGGGATCCCTGATTTGCCCCATCCATGTGAGCTGGGGGATTAGATTGACTGGGTTGATGGCTCGCCACATGCTCAGCGATTGTATTGCTAGGCAGGGAGAGGGACGGTATACTATTATTGGATGGGTGAATGGTAGGTTGGTTCGGATTTGAAGGTAGAGGGACCAGAGGTGGTGGGACAGTGGGCGGGGTGATTTGACTTTGGGAATTACTAAAAGTGGCTAGAATAGAGGCAGTGGTTTTCTCTATGTTGGATATTCTAGAATTTAACCTATCCTGTTTTGCCTCTAGTGGTGAAATAATTGATTTGAGTAAAGCCACAGCCCACTCCATAGATACTTCACTACCCGGGGGGGTAACATCATGGGGGTTGGTAATCAGGGGTGGCTCGCCCCGCACTTTAGCTGATTTTACAGACCTTCCCATTTTAGTTACTTTTTTATTATACACTATTTTCCATTTCTTAATTGCGCCTTCTCTCTCCCCTTGACTCTTAGTTTGGATAATGCTCTAATCAGGATGGGACAAAAGAGAAACATTACCGCTTTCGGGGACATAGTTAATGTCTGCGACAGTCTCAATTGTGGTAGCCAAAGTGCCAGGGTCTTCTCTTGGCGGGGGTGTTACCTCCAAGATAGCAGATTGATCACTATTTCTGCTGGGTGTTTTGGCATTGGCAAGAGGCCCTATGGAAGAACGTTTAAGGGAAATAAGTTCGGTTGATAGACGTTTTTCCAGGATGACAATCTCCTTGTCTATGATATTATTAGCCCTTATGAGAAATTTCTCCATACCTCCTGCGGTTGAGAGACTTCCAGTTAGAGATGATTTAATCCTGGTTTCTCTTCCAGCCATGGCCCCCGATAGGAAGGGAGGGGACCTACCCAGGTTAGAGGGATAGTCCGGTCCGGTCACTCCTGGTCACGAACGGGCACAAACGGGCCCGCTCTTGGCCCGGTCTTCGCCCGCTTCTCCGTCCGCGCACGTCCCGCGTTCGCATTCAGGGCGGGATTAAAATAGAGGAGGAGAGGAGGGGGCGGGAACAGGAACCAGGTGCGCGCGGTGGACGGCGCAAGCACTGCTGGACCTCACAGTCCCACTCCCCTCTGCAGGCGCCGTCTGTGACACTCCCCCAGGCGAGGTGACCGAGCCGAAACGCTCCCAGGTCACAAAGATGATCTGTTAGGGGTCTCCGCTGTTGATACAGCCCCCAGTGTGTCCACAAGCACAATCCAGAAATTGCACTCTTCACGAGCGGCCCCCGCGCCAGCGGGGGCCGCGAGGAGTTTTGTAGCATCCAGGAAGGTCAGAGGGGGGAGGGGGCGGGAAGAGGAACCAGGTGCGCGGGGTGGACGGCGCAAGCACTGCTGGACCTCGCAGTCCCGCTCCCCTCTGCAGGCGCCGTCTGTGACACTCCCCCAGGTGAGGTGACCGAGCCGAAACGCTCCCAGGTCACAAAGATGATCTGTTAGGGGTCTCCGCTGTTGATACTGCCCCCAGTGTGTCCACAAGCACAATCCAGAAATTGGACGCTTCACGAGCGGCACACATGCAAGTGCAGAAAAAGCTGCTGGCCTCTAAACTTCCATGCCCCAGGGTACTGGGGACTTCTAGGTAGTTTCAATCCCCTGCCCTGTTATATACTAGGGGCTTAGGTGGTAGGTCATGCCAATTACGGGGGTACCCCACCATACCATAGTGTACCCTAGTGTATGTTAGATGTTCTAACCATATTCTAATGTGTTCCTTTCAGCTTAGCAGTGGCACTGGCCCTGGTTAGGCAGAGCCCAGGGTCAGTCAAAATCAGTTACCATCAGCATCAGTCACCAAAAAGTTGGGGGTGCCCAGGGCACAGGATGACTTTTCGACAGCATCATATTGTAAATTTGCCGCATTTTTTATGCCAGTCGCCACCGTTATGTCACAAAAGTGATGCACAGCCAGCGCAAAAGTGTCTCAAGGGGCTTGTAAATCTGCCCCAATGTTGCATCTTGGTCCAGGTAACCCACACGTGCATTTCCAGCATTGTGGAGGGTGGTGCTCTGAGCACCGCCCTCCACAATGCTTGGAATGTGGATGCCACCGCCATGATGGCTGTGGCATCCCAATTGCAGGTGCAGGACCGCTGCACCCCTGGCGGATGGTCCTGCATTCCGTTACGGTGGTGGGTAGACTTTGTCCACCCACCATCGTAATGATCCCCCTAATTATCGAACTTGAATGGGTCTAACAACCAAATGCCTGCAACCTAGGAGCTATTATGATACCCCACTTGACTAATGTAGTTAAAATGCATTCTTACTACCTACTTGTCCTGGGGCTGATCTGCCTTCACCAATCCTGTTTCAAAGGATCTCTTTGCCTTGTTACTGATGATCTCCTGAACAGTCATAACCAAGTAACAGAGTCAAAAACCATGAGACTTGACTCACCTTCAGACTGAAACTGCCCTACTTTGATGAAGCTTCAATGGCTGCAAATGAAATAAAAGATTCAATTAAATGCCACGTGTTTCTGTACAAGACACTATATAATTGAGCACCATTTGCAACAGGAATTTGGTCTGCCTTTTTCCTTATAGTCAGATCCTTTTCCCCCAATGTTGCTCTTAATTTGTCATTGTTATTTACTTGCTCACCCTTTAAAGTGCTTAGATGCAACAACTGGGTTTTTGAAGTCCTCCACAAAATATCTAATACAATAATAATATAACATGAAAAACAGTACAAAGGATATCAGAAGCTCATGACACAAAAATGTTTTCAATGCTAAAGTAAAACATCTTTGTACTCAGGCCTCCCTTGATATAGAAATGTTGCCTGTAGCTTTTTCTGTAATGCTGTCTGAAGGACACAATTCCCTTGATATTAAACACAGCCTATGCCAAAAAAGAAAGTCTTTGTGGGAAGGAGCAAAAACAGTGTAGAGAGAGAGAGCTTTGGCTACACTGTCACCCATTATTGATCTTGTTTATGAACAACTAATCAAAATGATTAAGGGTGGAATGGTGGAAAATACAGTAGAGATTAACCCAGTGACAGTTTTATTGTATAAGCAGGTGCTTCCAGCCAGTCCACCGCGGACCACCAGTAGCTCGCAGACACCTTCCGAGTAGCTCGCAGTCTTGAATGTTTTTTTTTAATTACGGGAAGGCTGTGTTTATTTTACATGATTATCATCAGGCTGCAGATAGCAGGACCTGATAATGAACAGTGCTCTTCAGCTTTATGTCCCTGAGAGGAGCACAGCGGTGAAGAACGGAAGCACTAAGGCATTTAACTCTTAAATAAAATCCCTTGTCAACTCAATATTAGAGCATGAGAACAAAATGATGTTTCTGAAAGCTTTTAAATGTGAGAAAAATTAAATTAAGAGTTACCTTAATGATTAAGCTAACTCTTCATCTTAATTTTGAGGATGGCTGCCTGCGGGGAATTGGATGCAGGGTTTGGCCTTAGGCCAGGCCTTCAGGCCAACCCCCGCAGTGCATGGCCAAAAGCTTTACTTATAGTGATAAAATATTACTTTATGTTGAAAAAAAAACTAGAAATTCACTAGAAAAAGCAAAGGTTAAAGAATGTTATAGTTATAGTTATTGTTAGGTACTAGATTAGATACTAAATACTCCTGATGTGGAAGTCGGGAGATTTCGCTCGTAATTTACTTTTTAAAACACTGCATTTCTATGCTTTGAAATCACTGGCTACTCACCTCTGGGCACTTTCCCCCTCAAATCTCTGCCGCAATTTCTCCCGCGCAGCGGATCTTAGCGCTGCCGCAGGTTTGGGAAAGACATCGCCGTAATCGCGCGCCAAGCCCCCTGGCCACGCCCACCTACTTGAGGCCCCGCCCACTTCTTCCCAGCCTACTTAAGTTGCGCTGACTTCTAGACGCGCCATTAGATACTAAACACTCCTGAGGCGGAAGCCGGGAGATTTCGCTCGTAATTTACTTTTTAAAACACTGCATTTGTTTGCTTTTAAATCACTGGCTACTCACCTCTGGGCACTTTCCCCCTCAAATCTCTGCCGCAATTTCTCCCGCGCACCGGATCTTAGCGCTGCTGCGGGTTTGGGAAAGACATCGCCGCCATCGCGTGCCAAGCCCCCTGGCCACGCCCACCTACGTGAGGCCACGCCCACTTCTTCCCAGCCTACTTAAGTCGCGCTGACTACTCGGCGCGCCATTAGATACTAAACACTCCTGAGGCGGAAGCCGGGAGATTTCGCTCGTAATTTACTTTTTAAAACACTGCATTTGTTTGCTTTTAAATCACTGGCTACTCACCTCTGGGCACTTTCCCCCTCAAATTTCTGCCGCAATTTCTCCCGCGCAGCGGATCTTAACATCGCCGCCATCGCGCGCCAAGCCCCCTGGCCACGCCCACCTACTTGAGGCCACGCCTCCCACCACCCTACATCAAGCATTCCCCGGACGCGCAGCGGGCGAGCGCAGCGGGCGCGCCACCAGCGGGCGCGCCACCAGCGCGCCGAAGGCGTTCCAAAGGCAAGCCCGTCTGCGCCCGTCCGCGCCAGGCCGGGCCCAGGGTCCCAAACCCCTGGAGGAAACACACCGGCATTGAGGGTCTATGCATCTGACATGCTACTGTCCCTGTGACTCCCTGGCAAGCAAAATTGTAAGATCTTACAGAATGACAGGCAGAGTTCTACCTCGTGTCCTTCCTGCAACTTTCAGCTCAAAGTCCCTCAGCTTTGCCGACACTTATCCACAGGTTGCAAGCCGTTACACACGTGGCTTCTTGGGAGCCTGAACTGCCGGTCGCTCAGCTAACATAAAAGAAACATCTACGACCTTTTGTCTGACGACACACTGGATGCTTTATTTCTCACAGAGACGTGGTTACATGACAGTGCGGGCCCTGACATTGCAGAAGCCCTACCGTCAAACTATGCGATTGTTAGAAAAGACAGACCAACAGGAGTGGGGGGTGGCATAGCAGTTATTTTTAAAAAATCTTTTCAATGCACTTTGGAACCGGCCTCCTTAAATGCCTGTGAGATGGCCCTTTTTAAACTCCAATTATACCCGAATTTCACCTTCACTGGTCTTCTGATCTATCGACCACCTGGTCCCGTTCAACCCTGGGCTACCCTATTTGTGGACTGGACGGCATCGGTTCGGGTAAACTATAGCAACCTGTCCATCATAGGAGACTTGAATATACACTTTGATGACCCTCTGAATAAACCAGGCAGAAATGTAATTTATGACCTTGTTGCCATGAACCTTACTTTGTGGAACTCAGGAGCTACACACATAGGAGGTCATCTCTTGGACCCTATTTTTTCCAGCATTCCCTTGTTACACTGCCTGCCAGCCCTGCCCCTACACTGGTCAGACCACTTCCTAATCAAATTTAGCGTGTCTGATCCAATGGCTTCTAGTTCTCCTAGCACGTCCGTACTGTCCGGTATAAGGAACTGGAAGAAGCTGGATATATATCACTTCATTTCCGTCTTAGACTCTGCACCCCTGGGTGAGATATTTGACACGGAGGACATGGAGATAGTAGCCACAAAGATCAACAAGTGGCTATTAGGACCCTTAGACACATGCCTGCCTCTGGCTCCCAAAAAATGTAAAACCCATAATTCTCCAGCGCTATGGTACAATCAGTCATAGAAGGCTGTAAAATCCAAGTGTACACGTCTGGAACGCCTCTGGAGGAAAGATTATTCCCCTACAGCCGGCTCGACTTACAGAAACGAACTTAAGCTCTACCAAAAAGCCTGCACTAGAGCTAGAGCCCATTACGTGGTGAAGACAATTTCTGAGGCCACAAATAAATCAAAAACATTGTTCAATCTAGTAAAAGAGTTAGCGGGCTCCATTACCACAGCCAAAACCCTTCCTTTGAATAATGTTCAATGTGAAGAATTGGCGCAATTCTTCACAAATAAGATTGAGACCATCTATCAGGACATCGTCAAACAGCACCAGGCACAAGCCGCAAGGAATCCAGATCTTGGCCCGAGGGAGGAGGGCTTCTCCCTTTCGCCAGATCTGTCCTATGAGCCACTTACATCCTGGCCTGAGATAAATGTTCAGGGCCTTCAAGATATCTTAGGGAAAGTGAAATCTGGCTCTCCAATCGACCCTCTCCCAATTTCTGTACTCAGACACTTGAACACTCCACAACTTTCCGTAATCTGCCAGACTTCGAATTTATCCCTCTCCACAGCAAAGGTCCCGTCAATGTGGAAACATGCCATGGTCGCACCACTGCTAAAGAAACCATTGGCAGATCCTAAAATCCTGTCCAATTTTCGTCCTATATCCCTCTTACCTGCTTTCTCCAAAGTTTTGGAGAAACATGTCCATGGTCACCTTGCTCGGTACACAGAGGTGAATGACATACTTCACCCCTCCCAATCGGGTTTTCGCCATGGCTTTTCGACAGAGACGACGCTACTTGGGGTGATGGAAAATCTTCGCCTTCTGGTAGACTGAGGGGATTTAGCTGCGCTGATTCTACTTGACCTCATTGCAGCGTTCGACACCATCTCCCACAACATTCTGTTACGATTGCTCTCTGCCATGGGCATCAGGGGCAAAGCATTGGACGGGATAGGATCATTTTTTACACTAAGGACATTTCAGATCACTTCCAACACCTCGGCCTCAAATGTCCATCTATCCCCCTTTGGAGTCCCTCAGGGCTCGGTGTTGAGTCCTTTGCTTTTCAACCTATACGTAACCCCTCTCGCCCAGATAGCCGAAGCGGCAGGTCTAAACATGTTCACCTATGCGGATGATTCGCAGATTGTCTTTTCACTCTATAACGGAGATCAGGACTCCTCCTCTCTCCTGCCGTTAGGCCTCAGGAAAATTGCAACTTGGATGAGTGACAATCTGCTCAAACTGAATGGTAGTAAAACGGAGTTTTTAATACTGGGTCCATATCAGAATCTCTGGAACCCAAGACACTGGCCCTCTGAAATGGGTTCCTTGCCCACTCCATCGCACCAAGTACGCAATCTGGGAGTTATCATCGATAATGGCCTAACAATGGAGCCCCAAGTCACTAACTTAACATCTACCTGTTTAACCATTCTGAGGTGGCTCAGGAAAATCATCTGGATGTTGCCCGACGACACACAGAAGTCTGTGGTCAAAGCTCTAATCACCTCCCGTTTAGACTACGGAAATGTCCTCTACTTGGGGTCATCACAGGCAGTCATGAGACACCTTCAACTTGTGCAGAATGCCGCTGCAAGACTACTGTGCAAGTGTATTCTCAAAGGCAATGGATTTTGTATCGACAGGGACTGCTTGCACTCTACAGTTACTGACAATTTGTTAGGTTAACAACATAAACACTGGTGCCACAGGAAAGGGGAAACCCTCTGAACACTTTGCATGGTGTCGAAAACAACACCTCGACTAAATATAACACAATTTCCTATGCACACAACTTATCAATTTAGGTACAATTATATCTTAAGCAAACATCCAGTATGTTTTAGTCCTAGAAAATAATATTCCGCTTCTTCTGTTTGAGCAAATGTTGTTGTTTTATTGCCCAAAAGACCTTACGCCAGCCGACACGTGTTTCGTCAGAGTACAGATTGCTCTGACTCTTCAGGGCTTTTTTACAATGATGGCGTATATTGTATTTCCACTTAACCGGTGATACTACCAACCCGGTAAGGGTGTCATGTACTTTCAATAGATGTGACTATTCCTCATGCGTATCTTCAATAATAATGACGGCGTGATCCAATGTAGGCGAGAGAATCGCTTGTAAACGTGTGTGGCTTGCACTATGGAGTCCGTATGTCCCTGGACCTTAGATATCTGTTGATCCGCGAATCCGGCGTTCTACCTTCCCAGAGTCATTGTGGAATACGGAAGTGCAAGTGTCACAAAAGGGACCGCATGTCCGGTCATCTTAAGGCACTCCATTGGCTAAGAATTGAAAACAGAGTCATATTTAAGACACTGAGCCTTATGCACAGAATCAAATGGGGCAATGCCCCCAGATACTTACAAGCCCTCATCCACACCTACAGGCCGGCTCGATGCCTGAGATCTTCATTTCAAGGCCTTTTCTGTGTGCCCAAAGTGCGCCGAGCTAGGATCGGGGGAAGATCGTTCTCCCTGCTGGGCCCCAAGCTTTGGAATTCTCTCCCTCTGAATTTACGCCTGGAATCTCGTTACACCCACTTCCGCAGAGCCTTAAAAACATGGCTTTTTAATCAGTAACTTGCTCCTGCCTCTCCTCTGAGTTTTATGATCTGCTCATTGGTTTAGTATCTTTCAGCGCTGGGAAACCCTTTTTGGGTAGCTGTCGCGCTTTAGAAGCCCAATAAATGAATAAATATAAATAAATAGGTGAGATGTTCCCTAACATTGTAACCCATCAAACTACATATATTTATACATGTGTATATGTATATGTGTATATATATATATATATATATATATATACACACACACACGTATATATATATATACATATCTATTCACTGAAAAAAACATAGTTTTCACAGAAGTTAAAGTTAGAAATTAGCATTTACAAAACCTTACATATTCACAGAAAAAACCACAGGTTTCAGGGACGTTATAGTTGGTGGAACATTTCACTTGTGCAAAACCAGAGAAATGTGGCCATTATAGTTAGTTTAGCTAACTGTAACTTGCGCCCCCGCAATGCACTGTTGATGACTTCACATATTACATAATTCATGACATAGTCAATGACATCACTGATGACATCACTATGTGGCGCTTACTGGAGGTACCTGGTGGGCTAGTTGGCCCCCAAGGACCCTCAGTATTTAAGGGGACTTAATTCTCCCAACTTAGAATGCACCAGTAAAATAGTGAGGGGTGATATCATATACTTACACCACTGGTGGCGTGCTAACTATTAAAGTAATCAGAGTTCATAAAATATTTAATGGCACCCATGAGCATTTGCGCAATAACCAGTAGATAACGCAATAACCAGTAGATGTCTCAGCCAGGTGGCTTTCTTCTGATTGAATTTAGATGAAAATTGAGGATGAGCCACAAAGACAATGAGTATGCACCCCTGCCCATATGTGTAACGCAGTTCTGGCACCAACTACAGGCGCTGTGTACAGGTGTTCGTGATGAAGTAGCTAAATGGGTGAGGTTCTGGTTTTGTTATGCAGTCACATTGTTATGCAGCAGACCGATCCTTAACTCTCTTGTGGTTTCTAGAGGTGTGTTTGTTAAAGTTCTTTGAAAGAAAAAAAGTGTCTGAGCTTGCAGGCTCTATCAAAAGAACTATTTACACGAGGAAGTTTTCAAAGGCAGAGTCGAAAGGCAGTTTACTTCTAAGAACGTGCACCAAACGTGTTTTTTTCAGTGTGCTGTACCTTTTCTGAGACAACTGGCTGAGACAAATGGAGGTTCAAAAGTTGATAATTTCGAATCTACACCTTTGTTAAGGTGCTTCTTGGTAAAAGCATGCCCTATAAGTGTTTTACTCGGACCTGTAAAGATTACAAGATTGGAGAGAGGATGTGACATTACTGCCAGAACTGCTGACTTCGGAACTGGAGAACCAGGCTCGAGTCCCGGCGCCTAGTCCATATCCTGTGATTTTAGGCAAATCACTCAATCACCTTGTGCCGAAAAAGTAAATCTGACCTTGTGTAATGTTATGTTACTAGTGCTCATGTAAAGTGCTCCAATTCACTTGGGGCGACTTTGCGGGATAATAAACTGCAGAAATAAATACATATAGCGTTATTTCAAAGGCGGTTTGTATCAAACACCGAGGTTTCAGTTCAAGTTATGAACGTGCAACACAGCCATGCATAGAACGTGTGGCCAAGTGCAGTGCACTGGCATACTGTCTTTAGTGTTGACCAAGGGGGAGCTATGCGTCTTAAGAGACCAAATATGGCAAGTCTTAAAGTACTTCTCAACACCAATCTGTGACAATGAGCGCGGCACTTAACTGCCAGCCGGAGAAAATAGGATGCACGCATATTTTCAAGATGCTAGTCTGATTTATTGCAGTGTTTTATGATAACATAGGCACCCCTTTCTCGCATGCATTACATGCAGATTCAAATGCAGCAAAAAGGCGACTTTATTTATTTGAAAATACTTTAATTGTTCTTCTCCCCACGGGACGCTATAGGGCACTTTACAGCTTCTAGCAACCCACTGCTCACATGTGGCGTGGACAATAAATTAATCAGCCCTGCCGGGAATATGCACACAAAGGGGGAGTCAGATGAAAGTTTACCCAGAGAGTAGGTGTTGCATCTTTTGCAGGCTGTCATAGTATAGCCAGGGCCACTGGAATTATGAAAATTGTGCGGCTTCAGCGATTTACGCATAATTACATTTTTGACGCATTTGTCAAATAAACTATTATCTGCTCCATAATCTGCTGATTTGAATAAAAAAAAAAAATTCTAGCTCAAATGGTTCAAAAGTAAAACTTTTTTTACAGTGTTGCCGTGCTATGAAAGGCTCTTAGCATAGTGGCACTGGGCAGCTTTCTATTGCTTATTGCTATATTTGGGCATTAAACTGATACCAGTGAGGTGCAAACAATTCCCAGAGAGTGTTATCAAGTTTAAAAATGACATAATAATATAACACTATATAAAAAAATGTGCAGTATAATGCTGCATAATTTGCCTTTTCTTGCTACATAATTTACTCATCCCTGCTACAAAAACTGGTCCTCTCCTGCCAAATAATTCCATTGGTGATGACTATCGCACAGTGCAGGGTAAACCTATGGAGACATAGGTGTTCATAACCTGGACCACGAACCTGTGCCTCCATTTAGACTCACAGCCAGTTCCAGATATATGAGATAGGATTTGCTTTACAGAGTGGAGTGGAAGACTGGGTAAATGTTTTATTTTTTTCCGATGGGGGTATGCAAGTATTTTCCATGGATGCATTTGTGGGAGAGGCACTCTTTAATCACCCCCTCTCCCGCCCTGCTTTGTTGTCAGGTCGATGATATCCTATTGAAGAATTATATCAAATCGAGAGGCACGCGGCGGCGGCGGCAAGATGGCCGCGTCCTAGAGGAGCTCTGCGGCGCCGTCAATTTCTCTACCACGAAGGTCCCGCTAAACGGCTCGCTACTGGCATTGCGTTGGAAATTATGCCGTCGGAAGCTGCCAGGAACACTTTCATGTGCTTTGCGGTTGACGGTGCCTGAGGGAAGTTGTTTTTTTAGCTCGCTTACAATCCCTATTATCCCTGGGGGCACCTCGAGGCCACCATTTCGAAGCCCTTTTCGGCGCGAATATTCTCTTTGACTCAAAAACTGAGCTTCTTTTTTGATTTTGCTCCCTCCAGTTAGGCAAAATGTTGCTGTTTCGCTTTTCCTCAAGCTCTATGGACTGCATTTATACCACATGTCCTCTTTTTCTACAAACAACATGCTTTTCTCCTTCTTTTGTGGCTTCTCAGTAGTTCCTCGCAATTATGCAGGTGACTCATCATTCATTTTTTCTTCAAAAGGCACCCCATCAGAGGCACTATTATATGCACGGCATGTTAGTCATGCACAAGCAATCTAACAGGAGAGAAAATTACTTTTAATAAGTTCAAAATTCACGCAAAAGAATTATGGAATTGCAACACACGTATTGTTATCTATCTGATTATATACCCCTGCAATCTGGGCTATGTAGGGAAGACTTCTTGAGCCATCAAAACTTGCTTAACAGAACACAGATCTGCTATAAAAACATTAAAGGTTTCAGCCCCATTAGTTAAACACTTTATTCATTTTCAGCACTCCCCATAGACATTAAGTGGCGCATATTGGAAAAAATAAACATCCCCAATGAAAAAGGTGGTAATCGGATCCGCAAAAAAAGAGAGGTATTCTGGATTTTTTCTCTAGATACCTTTCAACATGGGTTAAATAATGAATGAACTCCCCTGGGAAAATGCCATTATGTAACTTAGTGTTCTTAAAACATTGAATGTCATACTATCGCTACAGGACTAAAATCTTTTTTAACATCTCTGTATAAAGTAGCACACCCATCACGTTTGCAAAGAGTCAGCTGAAGTGAACAGGTCATATACGGTATGACACTTCTCCCTTGATATCACAGTATTGCATATTTAGGTATTTCTTTAAGGTGGAGATACATTTCCTACCTCTTTAAAAGTAGGCGGGATCCGCAATGTTGTCCAATCACCTGCTTCTTTATATAAACAAATGAGTGACAAAGTAACTAGTTGTTGCAGTTCGGTAAAGACGAGGAGGCTGCTCATGCCCCTCACAGGTATGTTTGAATTCTTTAACCTACCATCTATTACACCGATACTTTGCCACTGAAAAAACTAGGGCCCATTCTGTTACTTTGTTTCTTTCTTAACAGACACGCGCTTATACCTATAATCTACAGCCAGCGCGTCAAAGCGTTAGCTGTTCTAGCGGCTAAAGCAACAGTAAAAACAAGGAAGCTGTCCACGCCCTTCTTTATGTCTAATTTAAAAAAATGTTCTATAAAAATGTATTATTTTTAACTTATTATTTTGAGACTTCACTCCATGAAAGAATTAAGGCCCTCATTGTTACCGTATTTTATTTCAACAGACATGCTCTTGTATCCATAATCAACAGTCAGCGCGCGCTATACGTTAGGCTAACACTTCAACAGCAGCAGCCCTTCTCAGTTTTTCGTCTCCCAGCCCTTCGGCGAAGCCATTATCAGGTACACATTTAAGAAGCGTATCTCGCCACAGAAGGTAAACAGCCCATCCAATCAATAACCCATAGGCCTTTAACACAAAGTAACGACGGTCATAGGGCACTATTTGACAAGCGGTCGTATGTATCTTTATATTTCCAGCAGAGTCTACGTGATCTATAGTCTACACCTGGGACAGACACATGCACCTAATCAAAACACGAAAGCTTCTGTAATCTTCATTTTTAATCGCCGCTTTCTAATTAAACAATTTCTGGGTAAGCTTCCTGCTTTGTTGAGTATCCCCATGCAGTTGATATGCCGTAGTCAGAAATAGATCAGATCTTAATTAGCGTACTCCTCCCTTCTATATCTAGTAGCGGAATCCATCAAGTTCTTGCAACATAAAGTTATCAACCTGGTAGCGGTCTTAATCTATCACCTTACAGTACAGGTAAAACGAATTTGGATTCATTAAGAAGGTTGGTCTATAACTTTTACAGCACACTTTTCAAATAACGTCAGCGAAATTTTGACAAATAACCAGTAACTGTAATTGTTATTCAGGCCCAATAACTCCTCCTAACACTAAATGACAAAGATAAACACTTTTGAAACTATTAGGTTTTTCTATCTTCTGTATTTCTTTACTTTATAACATGTCTACCCCCTTTTGTTTCTGTTTATCTGTACATCTATGATTGATTGTAAAGTTACATAAAGTTAGGTATTTGATAGCGGCTCTTTAGTTAAATTATTTATTATTAAGTCAATGTATCAGCAAAAATCAATATACTTTTATCATGTATATGTAAACATCATTTCAATGTTTAAATAATTGTTTATTTAATTTTAGATTGTTCATTTGATGGTACTTGCCTGACAAAGACACCTCTTGTGTCGAAACGCATTGAAGAAACGATTACTGCTTATTAACTGTTCTATATGAAATATGATTAATATGTATTGTTTACAATTTGCAAAGTGGTATCATCTTTTATATTTTATCTTATTTTATGAAATCGATTAAAATTTGTGATTTTTAAATTTCAAGTAGTTTTGTGAGTTTGCTTGTTTACATTGCCTGTTATTACATTCTATATATTGCCTGGGCTTGTTATATGTCACTATGCACAGTTGGTTATTGTTATCTACTGAGACATTTTTCTGTTCCACATAGCTATATTGTTCAACATGTTGCTTATTTTATAGTTACATCTTTACTCAGGGATTTGGTGAAACCCTGTTTTTTGGATACTAGTGCAAATTTTTCTACCAATGAGTGACTATTACATGACTTTTCTTTGCTTCTCACGCACTATCTAGTTATTCACAGATTTTCCTCTCAATAATACTTTTTCCTTAATGGTTTCTGTGAACATTCCATCACTAACTGCCTCAAGCTTCACCTTATTTTGACAGCTGCCTCAGTATAGCTTGTTTTTAGTGCTTCCTTTCACCCCTGTGCTGCATATTGTTTCTTCACGATGGAGCATTCGCAGACGAATAGAGCTCATGGTATCTCTGGGACTGCCTCTGGAGGGCGCACAGATTCCTCAACAAGGCCTTGACATTAGCCCACAAAGCACTGCATGACACGGGTGCAAAATACCTTCAGAAGAGGCTGGAATTCTATCGACCGACTCGATCTTTAAGATCGGAGTCTCTAGCTCTTGCCGCAGTTCCCCGTATAAAGAGGGCACGTCTGGGAGGGCGATCTTTCAGATTCCTGGCCCCTCAGTTATGGAACTCCCTACCATTGTCCTTACGTTCCACATCCAATCTGTTAGCCTTCAGGAAGGGTCTGAAGACTTCGTTATTCGCTAGGTAGAGTTCTGTTTCCATTTCCTTTGTTTTCTTGTTTGCTGTTATGTTCTTCTTTAGTATCTTTTCTGTGTCTGGAGCATAAAGCGCCGGGACACTCCTTTGGAGTAGCCGTTGCGCTATATAAGACCCATTAATAACATAACATAACATTAATAACATACCTAGCACTAGTAAACGCCAGAAAAAGAATCCCTCATCTCCAACCAAATCTCATCTCCCTATTACGCTAGAGGATATAATGGATGAACTGCTTCTTATTCATTCATTTATTTCAGACACTACTACAACTCTTCATAGAATTGAGGAAAAATGCTCTGGCTTGGATGTACGTTTGAATGACGTTGAACAGAAAATTAGCGATGCACAGTATGTAACTGCGAAATTAGATGCTCTTACTAAGGAAGTTATTTTACTGAAGAAATCCACGGAGGATTTGGAAAATCGGAATCGTCGTAACAACCTGCAAATGTATGGTATTCCTGATGGTTCAGAGGGGTCAGACATGATTCTCTTCTTGAAAACCCAGGTCTTACAGATCGCCGGTCTCTCCAAAACCGCTGACTTTCAACATTCAGAGAGCTCACAGATTGGGGCCTCAACATGTATCTTCAGCTGGCAGACTAAGAGGTATCATAGCGTATTTTTTGTTATACTCTGATCTAATAGCTATTTTAACTGCGGCTAAACAGCACAAACAATTGTTCTAGTCGGGACACAAAATATTCTTCAGCCAAGATGTCTCCAAACAAACTGCCACTAGAAGCAAAGAGTTTTTGGATCTCAAACCAGCTTTGAAGTCGATTACCTACAGCTTAACACTGGTAAAACAAAGGTACTGTTGGTAGGCAAAGAAGCGAGTACTTGGGACGCCAAATGGTGGCCTGAGGCTCTTGGCAAGTTACCAGACCCCAAAAACCACGTAAAAAACCTCAGAGTTTAGATTGACTCTTTCTTGAATTATACCCAACAGACAAAAACGGTCGCGGCCACCTGCTTTGGGATCCTGCGGAATCTCAGGCCAATCCTAAAGTTCTTTGACCCCAAAACCCGGCAGATAGTGGTTCAGTCTGCCATTCTTTCTCGGCTGGACTACGCTAGCTCCCTGCTCCTAGGAGCCAATCTGGTGGAAAAAAGAAGGCTGCAACGCGTCCAAAATGCGGCAGCCAGAGCGCTGACTGGTATTACCCGGCACCAGTCAGTGGCAAGTACCTTAATTAAACTGCACTGGCTTCCGGTGGAGAAGAGGATCCACTTCAAGACCCTATGCATGGCGTTTAAAATCTTGAAAACTGCATCACCGCCCATGTTAATTCCCCTTCTATCACCTTACTTACCAGACGCACCCTCCGCTCAGAAGGCCAGAACTTGGCAATTGTCCTGCGCATTAAGCTAGCCCGGATGGGCGGTCGCTCCTTCCGATATCTTGCGGCCAAGCTCTGAAATGCCTTACCTCCCCAGATCCGTGGCCAGAATGATCTTCTATCCTTCAGAAAGGCAATGAAAACCCACCTCTTCTGTTAACCTGGTATTGTTATGTTTACTGCTAGTTCCATCTGCAGCTACACTTTCTGTCTTTATGAGCTGGGGCAGCCGAGCGCTATATAAGCATATTTAACATAACATAACATAACATGCCCGTTATCGTCTCATACATCCTTGCTTCTTCAAAGTGACTTACAAGGACAGATCTTTCTCTTTTGAGGATCCAGCTGACCTTCAGAAGTTCATCCATACTCATCGAGAAGAGCAGATGGAACTGAGCATACGCTAATACTCCCTTTTAAGATGTTTTTGGTTCCCTTCTGTATTTTCCCATTGTTTTTCTGTTCCCATCTTGTATTTATGCTCATCGTCCCTTGTCTTGTTATTTGTTTCAGATCCATCAGTTACTGAAGTTTGTTGCATCCTGTGTTCACCCTTCGTGTTTTAAGATTCGCACACCCCATTGATGTCCCTCCGTGTACCCTGGTAGGCCCCCCTTTTACAATGTCTTTTCTACATTTTGTGTTTTTCGTCTTGCCTGTTCTTACCACATTGTCCATGCTTGTTTATTTCCTACAGGTTATCATATTGTATACTGTCGGCTCCGCCTTGTCTCCATCCCTGTGTTGCGGCTGTCTTGGTTTCGCCTCCCCCCCTTTTAATTTCTTTTCTCCTCTTTTTGTGCATCATGGCTATAGCCTTCTGGCTTTCTGCCATCTCTTTCTTTACTATTATGGGAGCATTTGCTCCCATCTTTCTTTCCCTTTCTTTCTCTTCTTTCCTTTTCTTTCCTTTCACTCTTATTTTTCTTATCTCTTAAGTACAAGGTCCTCATTCTCCCTTCTTTTTCCTTACTCTTTTGCTTTATTATGATACATTTACTTCCCTTCACTTCTTTTTCCTTTGCAACGGTTTTTTCAACTCCTGGTTTTTACTCACTTCTTTTTTCCCGGTACAGTGCTTTTTTGTCTCCCTTCGCTATCCTGTTGTAACTTGGATCTTCCTTTGGTGGTGGCCTCACATCCATTTTCTCTATCACACTGACATACTTTTCATCTTCTTCTGTTTAACTGTTTCTTCTAACTTATCCTCCTATTTCCTCTTTTCTCTTAAATGGATTATGCCTTTTCTCCTACTCTTTCTCCATGTCTTCCTATGAGTGGTCTTCGCATTATTTCATGGAATGTTAAGGGTCTTAGAAACCCTATCAAAAAGCAACGTATTTTATCTCATTTGGCTCGTTTGAAATGTAATGTAGCTTTGTTGCAGGAAACTCACCTTTCTTTGTAGGATTTATCTTCGCTCTGAAAACAATGGGTGGGAGAAGCCTTTTGCTCCCAAGCTGTCAAACACAAAAATGGTGTTGTTATTTTATTTCATAAATCGTTATCTGTTCAAGTTCAAAATGAAGTTTCTGATTCTAATGGTAGATGGTTGTATCTAGGTAGCATTGTTAATAATGTTCATCTTTCCTTTTGTAATGTTTATGATCCCAATGGTGTGGATTTATCCTTTTGGAATTAATTTTCTTCCCTACTTTCTTCTCAAGTTGCTGAAGATTTGATTGTAGGTGGAGACTGTAATCAGCTCATGGACCCCTTTATAGATCGTAAATCCCAAGCACGATATGTCCCCAATAAAATGCAAAAATCATTTTATAAATCTATCTCCTCTAGAGGTTTGGTTGACTCATGGAGAATATCCCACCCTGATTCCTTTGAATTCTATTTTTTTCCTCCAGGTCACTCATCACAGCCCCGTATAGACTACATTTCTTTCTCGCAACATGCATTTCAATTTAAGACTCATTCTGAAATAGGTTCCAACCTCATCTCAGATCACGCCCCAGTCATCTTAGATATGGAATATCCATCTCACCCACCTGCCTCGCATCGCTGGTGTTTCAATAATTCACTACTTCTTGATCCCCTTTTCACTACCCACTTCACGCTTTTTATGAATCAATTCTTTTGTAATAATTTAAAAACTACTACAGATTTTCACTTTATTTGGGATGCTTTTAAATCCGCTGCCCGGGGTTGTGTTATAAATTTTGTTTCCCAAAAAAAGAAAGAAGCACTCAACCACTCATCCCAAATTGAATCTTTTTTCAATCTATCCCTAAATCCCCCCAGGTATCCACGGATCTTTCCTCCCTTGATGTTCCAATTTTAGGGAAGGGGATAGTTGATGCACTTTCTCTTCTACCCAAAGATAAAACTCCAGGCCCAGATGGTTTTACTGTGCTCTTTTTCCTCCACTTTAAATCAGTTTTAATTCCTCACTTACTATCTTTAATCAATCATTTCCTCGCTACTGGTGAATCTAAAGGTTCCTTTACACAGGCAATGCTTTGCCTCCTCCCTAAAAAATATAAATATCCCTCCCTCTGTAAACATTATAGGCCCATTTCTCTTATAAACACAGATTGTAAGATATATGCACAAATTCTAGCTATCCGTATCAATAAAGTGCTTCCTGATTTAGTAAATATATATCAATCTGGCTTTGTTAAAGGTAGGTCCATAACTGATAACTCAAGAACTCTTTTCAACATTATACATTTAGCTGCAAAGATGGATTCCCCCATTGCAGCTATCACTTTAGACGCTGAAAAAGCTTTTGATCGTGTAAGTTGGGATTTTATGTTTGGAGCGCTTAGATGGCATGGTTTTAGACCCCCCATTCTTAAATATATCCAATTATTATATTCTGAACCAAAAACTTCTATTTTGGTTAATGATGTTCAATCAGATTACTTTCCCTTCATAGAGAAACCAGGCAAGGGTGCCCTCTTTCCCCTCTCCTCTTTATCCTTGCTTTAGAACCCTTTTTAGAAAAAATACGAAACTCTACTTCTTACTCTGGATTTCAATGTAGGGATGTAGAAATCGAATTTACTGCCTATGTGGACAATATTTTGCTTTATATCTCTAACCCGGCTGTTTCATCACCTGCACTTTTCTCTTTACTTGACGACTACTCCATGGTTTCCGGTTATAAACTTAATATTGATGAATCTGAAGTTCTCCCCCTTAATAAGCTTTGTCTTTCTAATATGTTTGAAGGCTCAGGATTTGAATGGAACCCCGGTTTTATTAAATGTTTAGGCATTCTCTATGCTAACACCACCAGAGAGACCACCAAAATAAATCATTCTTATCTACTTCAAAAACTCTCTTCTCTCATAGAACGCAGGTCCACGCTGTTCCTCTCTTGGTGGGGCCGATTGGCGACTATTAAAATTATGCTCCTCCCTATTGTACATTTTTACCTTTCTATGCTTCCTATCTCCCTCCCTCATTACTTTTTTAAATCCATTAATCGTCTTCTAACAAACTTTTTATGGAACAATCGCAAAGACAGAATCTCCCTTTTTCGTCTCCAACAACCCAAGAATCTGGGCGGTGTTAACTTTCCCAATATCTCTCGTTTTCACTCGGCATTTACACTCAAACAGATTTGGCCTTTCCTTACTGATTCATCCCCGTCCCCTTTAACGGCCTGGAGCTCTTTAGAACTTGCTCAACTTGCTCCTTTCTCATTTCTTACAGCTACCTGTTTATCTCAGCCTCCTACGAGATTCATTACCCCTGTTTTTAAGCATTCAAAAGCACTATCACATTCACTTTTTAGCTCTTTCTTCTCTCCCTCCACCCTTCATTCGACGACCCCGATTTGGTACAACAAATCCCTCAAGATCAATAACAGAGCACTTTTCTGGAAAGAATGGATTGATAAAGGCATTTTTACCTATGATCATCTGCTCAAAGATAACTCTTTGAGATCTCTCCAAGATTTGCGTGACTCTTTCAATCTCTATACCAAACATTCTACCCACTTCCTTTTACTCACACATACTCTTTCTTCCACCATATGTTCGGACATTCCCCTCTCTGATGATGCACTTCCCCTCTCCTCCTCACCAGACTTTACCACTCTCTTTAGAGCCTCGGCCATCTATAAGCTTGTCTCTCATTCCCCTACTGAGTGGCCCAAATCTAAATTAGAACTTTTATGGGAAGCGGACCTAGCCCAAGAATTCTCCTTATGACTTTGGGATAATCTCTGGTCTGAAATATACACAGTATCCCGCTCTGCTAGCACCACACAGACTTTCTATTTTTTTTATAATGTGTTTTTTTTACTCCCCTAGACCTTTATAAATTCAAATTACTAGAGTCCAAAAAATGTTGGTCTTGCTCCTGCGCCCATAGTGATCTTTTTCATATGTTTCTTCACTGCCCAGTGGTCAAAGCACTTTGGTATCGCATTTGGTCTACACTTAACTCCATTTTGTCAACTGATATCCCCTTTGACTGAAGCCCTTTGAGCCCAATGGGCGTTGCGCGCCTGCATGTCAATGTAGAGACTTGACAGATTATTGTGGTGAGCAGGTAACAGAAAATTATGTCACCGCCACATACTTCTGCGGTGAAGGACTTAAGGTTCCTTGCTTGCTTCGAGCAGTAGTAGCGCCCACCCCCCCCCGCCTAGCGCCATGAGACCCTCACAGGTGAGTAGCGCGCTCTATACATGTTATTGATTGATTGATTGATGATTGTGCCAGTAAATTGTATGAACATAAGCCTTTTGTTTTCCCTGCAAAATGTAACTTTGAAAACGTAAGAACGAATATCCTTGCAACTAAACCGTGATCAAGGATAAACAAAGTTCTATCAACCACGTCTCCAACCTTCCAGTAAATCAGAAACTGCATGTTCTGTACCTTCTGCCCTGGCTTCAGTTTACTGATAATGTGCTTGAGGCAGAGAGTTTCTGGAATCCCTGTCTATCACGTTGTACACTCATAATATGCTGGCTAAGATAATGTGTTATCATTGTTTCATGAGATAGTTCAGTTAGAATATAATACAATCCACATAAGGCTGCCTCGGGACCCAGTTCAGTAGCAGGGTGCTGGTTAAAAGAAAACTCGGCTACCACTTTCCAAAGTGTCCCATGTTTTTCCATCAGAAACTCAGCATAGAAATGCTGGAATAGACTGTAGTGTTGATGTTTACTCTATCAACTGTGCAGGTTAATACAAAATAGAAACCTCTTTAAAGTTGCCATCATGCTTATGAAAATGCTATTCGATTAATTTTTTTAATTGCCATGGGCACCTATACTTTAGAAACTTGAATAAGCATCGAAGAAAAGGCCTAAATGTGTTCAATGTACAGGAATGCCAGGTGCCCCTGTAAAAGGAAAAAAGTGCACATAGCATGTGCTGTGAGAGTCTACCTGTCTATTCCCCCACCCAGCATTCACGCTGCCAAGCACTGTCAGTGTCAGCAAATTCCAGTACCAGGGAGTGATATGGAGGGGAGTGCACGGTCAGTTGGCAGCAGGCCATGGCGTCTCTGTCAGTAAGATGGAGTTGTGCAGAAATCATTCAGGATATGAGACTACCCTCAGAGACTGACAGCCTCGGAGCAGGCCTGCTGATAAGGCTGTTGTTGTTGCCCTTTTACCAGCAATTTCATTGTTACATTTACTTGTGTGCCCATAGCCAAACTTGAGTACATTTCCAGCTGCAGTGTTGTATTTACACGCCAGTGACAGAGCAACTGCTCTAGCAGGTTGACAACGTTTGTTTGAGCAAATAGAAGAACAGGGGAACCCTACTCACTAAAGGAACTAGTTATATATATGGAAAACAGTGGTTCCTGTGGACTAATATAACTGATTTAAGCAATAAAAATGCACAATCGCAATACAAAGGGTAGTATAATGTCAGAGGGCAAGAAACCATCAACACAAGTGGTCCAGTCTAAACATTTTTTAGAAATTCACAAGAAAAACAGGAAAGATATATGCAATATTTCAATTTACAAGAACAAATATTTGTGCATTGTGTCCCCAAGTGGAATAGAACCTAAATGTAGGTGACAAGGTGAATATGTATATGCAAGGTTTCCCAAAAATCATGAAAGACGACCATTCTTGTATAGTTTCTTTCTAAACAGCATTAGTATATAATAATACGCGCTGGGTAAAGTTTCGCTCTTTCTGCTTGTCGACTGCGTTTCGACCCTCTATCAGTGCGGGGTCTCCTCAGGACTAGTTATGCAGGGACATCTATAGTAAAATAATGAACAGCGATGAGATAAGGCAGGATGTGTCATTTAAAAAGGTTTGCGGAGGTACTCTTACCTCAGTGTGAGGGCAAGCTGGCACTCGGGGGTGTAATTTGGCAAATGCAAGGCGCCACCCCCCTTAAGGGCGTGGCGCCATTAGTGGCAGCCAAAGGGCCGACCATCAAGGAGTCACTTCCGGGACATCCGACCCGAAGTGAAAGTAAGGGGGGACCAAAGGAAGCACGTCATATTAACGCCCCGGAAGCAGTCATAGGGCGCGAGGCTTAAAAGCCCGCGACCATCTTGGGGACCCCCTTTTTGTCTGCTGACCGCCCAGGAGTCGGACGTAGCAGGAAGAAGTCATCGCAGGACCGTCGCGTGGACCGTGGTTTAGCGAGGGTCAATCCGACTCTGGAATACGGTTAGCGGGCCTCGCAGTGTGATGCGTTGTTATGGTAGTAGTGTTAGGCATGCGATATGGCATGCAAGTTGTTTTCCTGTAGTGCAAGCATGTGGGGCAAGGTTTGCTTGGTGATGGAGCATCACCATCCCTGTTTTAAGCGAAGAATACCCAGTTACGAAGCGCGGTGGACGGGAGGGCAAAGTGTAATGGTCAAGATACCCGGAGAGATTAAATGTTACCGCCCGACCGGGTGCAACACAGAGCCCCATCTCCCCGTCGCTTTTTCGTCATTAGCTTGTTATTTATGTTATTTGAGGCCTCGGGCACAGCGGTAATTACGGAGCGCGCATGGCAGTGATCTCCCGGGAAGGATTAAATCTTAGCATATGGGATGGGTGGATAATCCGGATGCATGTGGCAATTAAGTGGTACTAACGCCTTTTTTCTTTAAGTGCAGAATGCCGCCGAAAAGGGCACAGAAGGGCAAAGAGCCCCCAGCCAAAAGAGATGATTACCTCGCTCTTACAGAGCTTCTGGAGTTCACAAAAGAAAAAGGCGTGGATTGGGCTCTAAAGACTATGCGAGAAGGGGCTAGAGCAGACGCGAATTCACAAGAGGAAAGAGGGAGAGGCAAGAGAACGCGGCGTACGCCGGAAAAGTTTAAAGAGGCGGTGAAGGACAAGCGGCCCAGGGTGGCCGAGCCCCAACCAGCATCACCAGGTGAGAAGGAGGTGCTAGAGACAATTGATTTGAGCTCGATTACAGATAAGGACAGCATGTTATGGCTAAGAAGGCACAAATAGGGGGGGCTCCCGTCGCTAATGCGGAGGCGCCCTGCTCTCAGATTACTTTACCGCCAGTAGTGACGCAACCGGGTAGCGGAGTGTCGCAAGTTTGGGTACAATCCGGAGGAGTGGCGCAATTACCGGGGATGCCGTTATATGGTTCACATGGACAAGCAATCGGTAATGGCCCAGTAAACTCGATGATCCCCACCACGACATACCTGGCAAGTGGGGGGCCTATAATGATGAGCGCCTACCCGAATTTAGGGTGTCCACCACAGGCCCCAACAGCTAACACCGCTGTTGATTTGTCTGTGTCACCTAATATCCAGATACAAGGGGGGGCTGGGGTGCAGTCGGCAGGTCACCCAATGTTAGCATATAGCCCGTTAATGTTCGGTTCAACCTCAATGACCTTATTGCCATCTACGGGGATCACCTGGCACGTACCCGCAGATATAAAAGAAAAGATACTTAAGGGTGAATACGTGGATGTGTTCGATCTCATTAATGCAGGGGTGGCCTCAGGGAAGGCCAGAGGAGGGAAAGAAGGCGAATACAACCAAAAAAAGGAATGGGTAGATTGGTCCATGAAGAATTGGATCACGGGATTTGCCATTTATGCCGCAGTTATGCTGGAAAAATACCCCGGGCTGGGTCCCCAAATGATGAGTTACATATCCTTGATACATGGTGCTGCAGCTGAGTTTCCAGGCCTGGGATGGTTAAAATATGATAACAAGTTCAGAAAAATGAAAGCAGTCCACTCAGGGATAGCATGGGATCAACGAGAAATCAATCTATGACACACAGTGTTTTATTCTTCCCCTTCAACGTCTAAGACTAGTCCCACTGCTCAGAGTCAGTCCTTTCGGAGTGACAAAGGGGTCGGTGATAAAAAACAGGCCTGCTGGCAGTTTAACAAAAATGAGTGTACCAGGGGGATCTCGTGTAGGTTCAAACACTGTTGTTCATACTGTGGGGGAACATCTCACCCAGAAATCAGATGTTTCAAGAAAACAGGAAACACACATGAGCAGTCCGCCTATACCATTCCAAAAGGGAAACCACCTAAAACATCCGACAAGGCTCCCAACTCCCATTAAACGTCATGTTTTGATACACCTCCTTAGTAAGTATGACAAACTAGAGGAGGCTCAGTTCCTGATTAATGGTTTTACATTTGGTTTCCGTATCCCGTCCACAGCTTCCCCCACTAATGTCCTGCCTCGCAATCAAAGTTCAGTGCTTCAGAATATGGAGGCAGCGCAAAACAAGATCATGAAAGAAGTTTCTTTGGGGCGGGTCGCGGGTCCTTTCAAAAATCTCCCTAATCCTGATCCGGTCTGCTCACCCCTGGGTTTAGTTCCTAAAAAAGAGGAGGGTAAATTCTGCCTTATACATAATCTATCAAGCCCCCCAGGGTTATCTGTCAATGATAAGCTGGATCCAGAACTGTGCACGGTGCGCTATACAACGTTCGACACAGCAGTTGAAAAACTGCAGGCTTTGGGTGAAGGAGCCTTAATGGCCAAGGCCGATATTGAGTCAGCGTTTAGGCTACTTCCTGTCCACCCAGATGACACCACGTTCTTGGGTTTCACTTTCAATGACAATTATTTCATAGATCTGTGCATGCCCATGGGATGCTCTATTGCTTGTGCAGTTTTCGAGACTTTTGTCAGGTTCTTAGAACGGGCGGTGGAGCAATTCCTGACCTCAGACAAATCCCATGCTGTGGTACACTACTTAGATGATTTTCTAATCATGGGCCCTAAGCGTTCTCAGTCATGCAGGAAGGCCCTGCTTGGCTTCCAGCACCTGGCTGCAGCTCTGGGGGTACCATTGGCACTGGAAAAAACAGAAGGCCCTACTACATGTTTGACATTTTTGGGCATTGAAATCGATACCAGAGCAGGTGTGTGCAGTTTGCCAAGAACAAAAGTAGATGCCTTCAAGGCCGCAATTGATAACTGATTAAAAGCAAAGAAAGTTGCTTTACATCAGTTACAAGTCCTGTTAGGGCAACTGAACTTTGCTTTGAAGGTCATGACAATGGGCAGGGCTTTCTCCAGGGGTATAGCAAGGGCTATGTCTGGACTTCGTGCAAAGCACCACAGAGTTAGACTCTCAGCTGACGTGAGGAAGGACTTGTTGATTTGGAAGTGTTTCTTACAGGAATTCAATGGCACGGTGTTGTGGCGGGCAGCCAGCTCCTCAAATGCCGACCTCGAGCTGTTCACTGATGCAGCAGGGAGTATTGGTTTTGGAGCAATTCTGGGGCCTAAGTGGTGCATGCAGCATTGGCCAGAAGAATGGATACAACAAGGTTTGACCCGTAACGTCACTTTCATAGAGCTGTTCCTCATAGTGGTGGCGTTGCATTTGTGGGGGGATATGCTCGCAAACAGACACATTGTATTCTGGTCAGACAGCATGTCGGTAGTGATGGTGATCAATAACCAGAGAGCAACCTGCACATGGGTGCTCCGTCTTCTAAAAGAACTAATATTGCAATGTTTGAGTTACAATGTCCATTTCACTGCAAGGCATGTCCCTGGGGTTGAGAACCAAGCGGCTGACGCGTTATCTCGTTTTAAGTTGACAGAATTCCGTGTGCATTGGCCACAAGCAGAGAAGACAATGACAACTTTCCCAGTGGAGCTATGGAAGTTTGGTGCCCCACAGCCTCCGAGTTGATAGCGGCATCCTTGGCCCCCAAGACTAAGTGTATGTATCAGAAGTCTTGGGAATGTTATAAGATATACTTAAGGGGAGCGGGCCTAGTTGATGCTTTTATACCTCAGAGCGTGTTAGGATTTATAGTACAGCAGAAGGAGAAGGGGAAATCAGTGGCTTTTATGAAAAGACAATTATCAGCATTGGCCTTCTATGCAGGGTTAAAAGGGGTTACAGACCCAACGAAGGACCAGAGGGTGAGAAGAGCCGTAAAGGGGTGGGAGCGTTTAACGCCGGGTGTGAAGGACTCCAGGAGGCCCATAGACGTGGGGAAGTTGGTGAAAATCTTAGAGACGCTGCCGCTCGTTTGTTTTTCCCCGTACGAGACTCAATTATTTAGGGTGGCCTACGTGTTAGCCTTTTGTGGAGTGCTACAGATCTCTGAATTACACCCGGCCTCTAAGACAGATAGGGAGGGAGGTATAAGGCTTACAGACATAATAGAGTCTGAAGATGTCCTGAGACTCAGAGTTCGAAGGTCGAAAACAGATCCTTTAGGAAAAGGGGTTTGGTTACAACTGGGCAGAGTGGAGGGGGAGTCTTACTGTCCAGTTAGGTTGATGAGAGAGTTCATGCAAGCCAGGCCTCAAAGGGCCGATGATAGGGTGCTGGTTCACAAGAATGGTTTACCCCTCACCAGGTTCCAGTTTACAAGGGTAGTGAAAATGACCTTAGCAAAGATCGGTGTTGACCCGACCGACTTCACATCCCATTCCTTTCGTATCGGTGCAGCAACCACAGCCGCTGGCCTGGGGCTGCCTGAACAGACTATTAAGAGATTAGGACGTTGGAAATCAACATGCTATGAACGTTATGTACGTCCGCAATTAATTTAACAGTCATTTTCACTACCTTTCCCCCCCTTCTGTCAAAGACCATTCTTACCGTTTCTTTCAATATTTACTCTAGGTACCACCCCTCAGAGAACCCAAATATGTTGGTGCGGCCACTCCTTCATTCGCAGGGCGGGGGTGATCTTCAAGGAGACACTCGAAAAAAGGGTGCACATGGCACAAGGATGGGATCATCATTTCCTGGGGATAGGCGGGCAGCTCTTAGCTGACGTCCCGAGTTATTTGAGGGCGGCCTTGGCCAGAGGCATGCCCTTCCCCGATGTACTTGTGTGCACTGCGGAGGCAACGATATGATTCCGGCCGGGAGGAGAGGAGTGAAAGAGTTCTTGTTTACTACTCTAGCAGCAGTCAATAATATTTTGCCTAAGGCTATCTTAATATGGTCTGAAGTCATCCCGAGACAGGTATGGTCGCGGGGCGCACCCCCGAAAGCAGTGAATAAATCGGTAAAAAGGTTAAACCAGTCAGTGGCAGAAATCCTGCAGAAATCTAGCATTAGAGCTATTCGTCACAAGCTAATACAAACGTCCAGGCTGGAACTATATGCGAAGGATGGAGTGCACCTATCAGAGGCGGGCACCGAGATATTTATACAAATGGTCCTAGGAGCCATTTCTGAAGCTCTGGAGTGCGGGGGGGAGGACGAGTCCGCCAGTAAGCGCCTCGCCCTGTGGCGGGGTCCCGGACAAGAATATCACGGGAACTTCTTTGGGCAGTGCCAGTTTTACCACTGAACAGGTTTCTAAATCATCATGGGCTCCGGGCTGGCGGGAGAGTTGGGGCTGACCTGCTGGTGGCCCTGGCTTCTCTAGCCCTACCCCGGAAGCCGCTGGTTGCCACAAGTGGGGGCAGATTATTCACCTGCAGCTCTGTTGACCGGAAGGGGGTTGACTTAAGGAGAGCAGGCTATCTTCGTTGTGGCCTGCTGGCGCATCCTGAACTTAAACCAAATGCCCATTGGAGAATGGGCGGTAAAAGAGTATATGTATATAAGTGTGAGTTTCTTAATACTGTGATGTGTAAAATAAATTTGACTTTTAAAATAAAGAACTGGAGGTCAATGAAGTAATTGACCTGTGAACTTGTTTTAATAAACATGCACACTGCGGAAAATCAAACAAGGCCCTCGAGTTTAATTGTTGAAGGGGCCTGTTAATGTATTGGGGGGAGAGTGCACTTTGTCTGCCATCTATAGGCTCTTTGATCAACTCGCTACAGCCGTAGCGGTTATTTATTCCCTGGTGAGTGCTGGATAAAGTGACGCTGCACTGTGTAAATCTGCGGAGTTCAGGAATGGAAAAAGGTTGGTGTCTTGAAGAGAGGACGGGCGTGAAAGTTATCGGCCTTGTGGATCTAATCTTACCCGGATCGTAATTTCAGCGGGACGAATCTCTGTGTCTGTTTCTAAAAGCCGTGTGAGTCAGCTTCAATCTGTGGTACAGTGACACTGATCGCTCCGGAAGATTTCTTCTTTAAACAATGTTTTCCGCCATTCTGAATGGAGAACCAGCAGGCCTGGCTAGAGATAGCCTCAACACCGTTATCAGTACCCATGAAGGGTAGAAAGTGAAAAGAAACCTCCGCGTGTATGGAAGGGTTTTTGAAGTGTGGCACAAAGTGGAATGGCTGTGCTGCTCTTGTGTGCTAGTAGTACTGTGAGGCATTATATATATACACGATGCAGGGAGCAGGTGCACATAATTTACATAATGTGGGAACATAAGATTCGCAACCTCTTGATATATATACAAATATGGAAAATGCTGTGCACATAACCAATTCACAAGAAGTATGGTAAACCCTCATTCAATACCCCCATTCAATACCCCCATCTCCCCCCTCCTCTGCTGTTTGATTTACACATCACTGGCACCCTTGCCTTTATGCTTAGCTTAGGCTTAGAGTGGCCATAATGTGTTGAGCTTTTGTGTCTGCCATCCCACTATCACTTTCCCTTGTGTATGGTTTGGGCCATTGTGAGGTGTAACGTGCCTGTCTTGAAAACAGTCTAACAAATGGGTTACCATGCCAGAAACGACGCTGGTGAGTGAAAGAGGCAGACGATCACACACATAGACCAGCCTAGTAGCACTTGGGCAAAAATGCTTCCTTGACTGGTAAAATGTGTTTACATCCCGCTTGGAGATATTGTGTGTATATTCAGAGATGCATTCGGCATCACTCGAATGAAAAAGCGAGGACACACTGAGCAATCATTTGAGGCAACCAGGGCCTTGTAAACACAAAAGTATGGTTAGTGGGGCCCATGGGATGGGGTTCAGAGTGCTCATTTGAATATGAAAGCACAGCCCCTTCTGTGAAAACTAGCCCCCTACTTGGAGCCATGCAGGCCCTCATTTGCACCTTAATGACCTCACCTTCCTCGTTCATGTGAGCTCCCTCATCCCATGCCGACTGCCCTGGGTGTGGTGTGCCTCCCCGTCATTGCTTGCTAATAATGCAGGAAGGCCCCAGCGCCTGAGCGCCTCCCACCTCCCAGGAGCAGGAGAGCCGCCATCTGCGTAGGCAGGTAGCCATGGGTGCAATGTCACTGCAGTATCGTCCGGCCTGGGAATATGTGCACTTGTACCACGAGGAAGCCTCCTTCAAGAACAGAAATCCGGCAATTTGTCATGCAGGTGCAAAGCTAAGGTAGGAAAACTCAAACTCCTACTGTGAATGAAAGATCCCCCAAACAGTATCCTAAAATGATCAGATTTTAGACGGACTCTGTCAATATCAAAAATGTAAATCTGAATACAAGTTTGACTATTCACCGCAGTACTGTTACTGTAAAATTTCCAACAATAGTATTCTGCCATGCTGGACTGTACTTTCAAATGCCCGTGTGACTTTTAGCAGGTGGCAATCCCATGAGCTTCCGGGGGGGTCCATGCGGACCCCCTCTAATTATTTTGGCATTACCCATGGGATCTGGCCCATCCGAGGGCTTGAAACAAACAAAGTGTGGCAGCCTGTGCTTCGTTTAAAAAATTTTGCGCCGGATTTGTGAACCCAGCCCGAATTCAGATGAAATTATTTTTTTAAAAAGGTATTCTGAGCCGGCCTAGGGGGTTAGGGGGTTTCTACCCTGCCCCCCTTTCTTGTTTTGTTATCCTTTATTCACCTTCTTTCTTGTGATTCGGTTTCACCGGGTCACAAGATGGCTGCTAATACTTCCTGGTTTGGAATATTGGCAGCCAATCAGAGTGAAGCTCGTGCCCAGGACAGTTCGCGAACCCTCCTCAGTGCTCAGATATCTAAAGTTTTCTTTTTATAATGTCTTAGGAACTACTGAACGGATTTACATCATCTAAAAAAAGGGCGCTTTCTGGACCAAGAGCTACCTTTTGCCAAATTCGGTGTCATTTCCGCTCAGCAGTTTGGGCTGTAGCTTTGTCTCAATTTCCTATGGAAATTACCATGGAGAAAACGGGTTTTGGGACACCCTTTTTTTCTCGGCCCCTGCTTGACGAATCACCCCAAAACTTTAAAGACAGGAGCTGACTGGAGCTCCTCATTAGCTTTGAAAATTTTGCAAAGATTCGTCAACCGGCGCCAAAGATATTAGCAAAAGAAGACGCTTTTTGAATAGCAACAAGGTCCTAACTATAACTACCTACTGGTGACCGCCAGTAGGTAATTTATATATGTGTGTGTATGTGTGTGTGTATATTTGTGGGTATATGTATATATGAGTGTGCATGTATATATGTGAGATCAAGGGAGCTTGACTCCCGAAACGCGTTGATGGATGTAACTCTGAAAATAAATAAATAAGCCTGAACCAACAATACCCTTGCTCGAGTGCCGGATGATTTCCTTGTGTAATGTGAATGGACATCCTATTTTGAATATATATATATATATATATATATATGTGCAGATATATGTGTGTTTATGTTTATATATATACTTATACATATACTGTGGTTTTATTTCTTCATCAAAGAAGTGTGCTCCAAGGCAGGCAACTCACTAAAGGAGGACATTACACTACAGGTACCATGAAGCCCTGCGACCGGCCACGCCCACTGGGGCGGGTACTACTGCCGTGGTTTTGCCAAGAATTTTTTTTTCCTTGGAGTTCGAGTCAGTGCCTCTGGAGAAGTAGTAATACGAAACGCGTCAGGCTGACTTTCATTGCATTTGCTGTTTTTGCATCCATTTTGCAAGCTGCGCTCCCACAAGGAATTAAATGCTGAAACCTTCACCTTGCTTGTGGGCTCCTCTTTCTTGCAGGCAAACTACGTTTGGATATTGTAGCGGCGTGCCTGAGCCGCAGAGGTCAGCCCTGGGGCTGTTACAGCCCACCACCGAGACGCTTAACAACGCCACCGATTTCGGAGCAAGGAGCTTTTGTTGGGGGACAATGGACAGCTGCAGTGTTGTGATGTGACACTGCATACCCCACTGTGGTTTTATTTCTTCATCAAACAGTGTGCTCCAAGGCAGGCAACTCACTGAAGGAGGACATGACATTACACTACAGGTACCATGAAGCCTTGCGACCAGCCACGCCCACTGGGGCGGTTACTACTGCAGTAGTTTTGCCAAGAAAAATGTTTGCCTTGGAGTTCGAGGCAGTGCCTCTGAAGAAGTAGTAATACGAAACGCGTCAGGCTGACTTTCATTGTATTTGCTTTTTTGCATCCATTTCGCAAGCTGCGCTCCCACAAAGAATTAAATGCTGAAATCTTTACCTTGCTCCTGGGCTCCTATTTCTTGCAGGCAAACTACGTTTGAATATTGTAGCGGTGTGCCTGAGCTGCAGAGTTCAGCCCTGGGGCTGTTACAGCCCACCACCGAGACGCTTAACAACGCCACCGATTTGGGAGCAAGGAGCTTTTGTTGGGGGACAATGGACAGCTGCGGTGTTGTGATGTGACACTGCATACCCCACTGTGGTTTTATTTCTTCATCAAACAGTGTGCTCCAAGGCAGGCAACTCACTGAAGGAGGATAGGACATTACACTACAGGTACCATGAAGCCCTGCGACCGGCCACGCCCACTGGGGCGGGTACTTCTGCTGTGGTTTTGCCAAGAAAAATGTTTACCTTGGAGTTCGAGTCAGTGCCTGTGAAGAAGTAGTAATACGAAACGCGTCAGGCTGACTTTCATTGCATTTGCTGTTTTTGCATCCATTTCACAAGCTGCGCTCCCACAAAGAATTAAATGCTGAAATCTTTACCATGCTCGTTGGGCTCCTCTTTCTTGCAGGCAAACTATGTTTGGATATACTTATACATATATATATATATATATATATAGTTTTGAAATCAGACCAGAACAAATGTAAAAAAGCATACAAACCACATGAACATGCCTGTTATAATGCAGTCAATTAAATATATTGTGTGCTTCCATCATGTACTGCTTAAAACCCGATTAAGGAATTGGAGACCACAGTACTCATTAGTAATTTAAAGAATATTATTCTTTAAATATAATGCAATGATATAATTTGCCTGTCATAAGTGATGTAATTTGTGTGTCACTATAACCTTTGTTTGTAAATTTGTGGTTTGTTTCGGTCATATTCTAAAGTGGCCCAGTGTTCAATCCTCCCAACTGCTTTTCAAGGCCCTGTGCCCAACCCTCTGCAGTCACCAACTCATGCTGTGCACAGCTTTTGCCATATACGGCAGGGTTTGGCCATAGGGCCTGGCCTCAGCAGGTGGCGAACTCCCACTGTTTACAACATCTGGCCTTGGAAAACATGGGCTGGTGACTTAGGCCTGCGCCCATTCTTTCCCAGGCATCCCCCTGCAGGCACCCAACCACTACTGCGAACAAAGTTTGTCTAACAAAAGCTTTACTATTTTAAAACTAGGACGCTCTTAGAGACAGAAAATTTGGGTAAGGTGTGTAAACAAGTGTGGAAAGAGGATGCTGTCCTTATGCAGACATCTCCCCCTTTAACTGTTATTAGCTCCTTTAAAAATACATTATGCCTTAAAACCCATACCACACCATTTTATCCCACTGGTTTCTTGGCTTGATTAACATCTCAATGTTCATTTACTTCAGCCTGTACCTCAGGAAAGGTTTTACATTTAGCAGTTTCTGTTCCAGCAGAATGGCATTCAGGAGTGCCTCACTTTTGTCTTGCATACAACATGTAAGCCCTCTAGTTGTTTGTTAGAAGTCTGCGATGAAGCTGCAGATGATTATTAGGGGATTAACTGACAAACTGCTGCTGGTATGGTATGGGTTTCAAATTGCATGTTAGAATATTTTACTGATATATGTGAGGATTAAATTTGAGAAACTCATAGAACATGTGTCATAATTTTAGCTTTCTATATCACTAGCCATTATTTCTATGACATTTACTGCAGTATCCTCTGTAGGAAATGCTTTCAGTTTTATAACATTCATTCCATCAAGATATCATTCAGGTGAGCCTCACTTCATTTGTGGCGATGCTGCTCACATGCTGCTGTTGGTGTTGAAATTACATTTCACGAAGCATACCAGACTTTTTTCTGACATTGATGGGGAAGATATTTGAAAATGGTGATCCTTAATATGTTATGCATAGAGAATTGAGATTTCACTCAAAATGCAGAGACTAGCATTATGCATGAACTTATGAATGCTACCCCTTTCAGCAGCTCCTTTAAAAACCACAAGCTGCCATAGAAACCATTTTAGAATTAGAATTAAACAGAGCATATAAGTCCAATGCCTAGGGGTCTATTATGATGGCGGGCAGACTTAGTCCGCCCGCCATCTTCCCAGGAAATGGGACCGCCCGCTAAGGGTGCTGCCGTCCTGCATGGGCTGCATAGAGGAAGAAACAAGGAGAAATAAAGATATTTCTGCTTGGTACACCTCACCTGTGGAGGCAAAGCATTTTTATGCATTCCCAGGTCTACCACAAATGGTAAATCTGGGAATGCTGTGAAATCCATAGGTGGATGCAGGGGGACACCGACGCTCCAACTATGGAATGCCTGCCTTTGCGATTTGCACTGCCATGTATTACACTAGATGTATCAAGCCATGCAGGGCCACGCAAAGTGGTCTTGCCTGTCTTGATAAATCTCATTTAGGTTTTGCCTCACTCTTAAACTGCAAAGGGAGAAGCAAAGCCTTGAGAAAGCTGGCCATGTATTTTTCATGAAACCAATTCTCTATGCACAGCACTTTGAGAAGTGCAATTTCATTACAAGACCAGAGTTTAGAATTATGCATGTTTAAAGCCTTTTAAGACAACATTTGAAACATGTTCCACCAGACTGAAATAGTGCCTCACAAAATTACTAGCACTAGACCAATCAGCTGCTTTCCGAATATCCTCAATCCTTTCTCCTGACTATTCTACCTTACACATCAAGGCCCCTCTCACTGAATGTACCACAAGCCTTCGCACATTCATGCCTTCTTCTTCCATGACATTTTATACCCATCTTGCAAATGTTGCAGATAATGCTACTCTAGATGACTTTAAATAGAGTTCACTGACTATAGAAATATAGATGTTAAAAATATTGAAAAAAATGCATAGAATGCAAAAATATCAACTGCCTATACTTAAACAGGTAAGTCCAAAAGTATAACAATCAAAAATATAGACATAAAAATACTGATTCAAAAATATAAATAAAATAAAATAATATATATCTATACTACTATTTTAAAGAGAGAACTTGCAGCTTTTGGCAAGGTAAACTCGGGAACCACAGCGCCAATCTACACACCCGATACATCTATGAAAATGTCAGGGTGTGTAGATGGACATAGGCGACATTAAATTTAAAAAAAACGTCAATTAAAAAATAAAAATTTGTAAACAAAGTAGTCCCCTAAAACAAGCGCCGGCCGCGACGTAGCGCTGATCGCGACCTACATATAACGTAATGACGATATGCGGGGAGGAGCGGTGACTTGTGGTGAGGAGTGGACTTGCGGCGAGGAGTGGCTGCTCAGGTATGACGATATGCGGGGAGGAGCGGTGACTTGCGGCGAGGAGTGGACTTGCGGCGAGGACTGGCGGCTCAGGTAAGGAAAAGGCAGGCGAGAGGCGGGAGGCGGGAGGCGGGCGGGAGGCTCAAGGCGCAAGGCGGGAGGCGGTAGGCGGTATGGCCAATGTCAGGGCGGGCTGAGGGCGGCAGGCGGGAGGCTCAAGGCTGAAGGCGGGAGGCGGTATGGCCAATGTCGACAATGTCGAGGCGGGAGGGATGCGGTCTGGGCAATGTCGGAGGGGTGCACAGAGGCTAAAAATGCTGCCCCCAGCCCCCTTCTGCCCCGGGCAAAGCTGGGGCGGGCTGCTAGTTAAATATATAAAATATTAATATTATCCTTAACAAAATAAATTAAATTTAATATACATTTTACCTACATATAAAAAAGAAACATACTTTAAAAAATATAAACACACAAACATAATAGTTTATACATATACATTTATCTACTTGAAAATAATTTATTAAAGTTATCTTTATTTAATTCTTAAACTTTTAAATTATACAAAAATACAATATATATATATATATATCAATAATTTTAAATAAAAAAAACATAATATAATGAATTAAAACATTAAGCTATTACAAAAAATTAAAATGTACATTTTGCAATACAATAAATACAACAGTTGGGGAAATGTTGGATAGCAGAATAATACAATTTGCTATTCCAACTCCAGTGAATAAGACAGTAAGTAAAGTGTTGGATAGCTGAGGGGTAAAAACTTACTTTTCCCACTCCAAAGAGTGTAACTGTAGGGAAAGTGTTAGCTAGACGAGGAGTAAAATTTACTAAACCGACTCCAGTGAGTGCAAAAATAGGGTAAATATTGGATAACGAAGAATTAAATTTACTATTCCTACTCCAGTGAGTGCAACAGTAGGGAAAGTATTGGATAATGGAGGGTTCCAAATTATTATTCCCACTCCAGTGAGTGGAACAGTAGGGAAAGTGCTGGATAACGGAGGGGTAAATAATACTATTCCCACTCCAATGAGTGCAACAGTAGGGAAAGTGCTAGATAGCGGAGGGTTAAAACTTACTATTCCCACTCCACTGACTGCAACAGTAGGGAAAGTGCTCGATAACGGAGGGGTAAAAATTACTCTTTCCACTCCATGAGTGCAATAGTAGAGAAGGTGTTGGATAGTGGAGGGGTAAAAATTACTTTTCCCACTCCAGAGAGTGCATCAGTAGGGAAAGTGTTGGATAGCGGAGAAACAAAAATTACTAATAACATTTAAACAATTGAAAAAAAAAGATATTCTTAAAAATAAATAAACAAAATTTTAAAAATATATGATCGAATATATTTAACATATAAAAAGAACACGTTACAATATTAATTACATAGAAAAAAAAGGAACAAATATATAAAATAAATTAGGAAATATACTTATAAACAATATTTATTTAAAAGGAGCAAATATGAACTAACAAACAAAATATTTAAAACAATTAATTAAATTTGTTTCCATAATTGACATAAATAATAATGAATTAAAAAACATTGATAATAAAAAAAGTAATTGAAGTACATATTTTTAACACTATAATATCCACAACAGACACCTACAACTAGTTACATAAATACCATTATAAATTACTAATTAGTTAATATAAATTATTTAACAAATAAATAATAATTCATCAATAAAAAACAAATTACTTTCCACCCTTCCCACCATTTACACCTATAAACCGCACAACACACACCTAAATTTAATTACACAGTTACCAGCATTATTTATTAAGTAATTAATTAAAATGATCTAACAATTATTAATTCATCAGCAGGACATCAGCAGGACACCCCCGCGCCGCACGGCCACCAGCTGTGTGTGTGCCCCCGCCTCGCTGCTGCCTGTAGCCGCGTTGTGCCTGCCTCACCCCTCTGCCGTATTTGCTTGTATTCGTGTGCCTGATTAATCGTATTTTTTCCTTCCTATTTGTTTTTTATTGCCTCCTTACTGTTGTCCCTGGTGCCCCCCTGCACGTTACTGTATTACTTTGTCTCCCTTTTCCCCTGTGCCTGCCCGCTCCGCTCCCGCTTCCCGCCGCCGTGAAAGCAGACACGCCCCCTTTCTGTTTTGTGCCCTCCCCGCTCCCGGCTCCCAGCTGCTCCTCCCTCCCTCCCACTTCGCCATAAATGGTGTTAGAAATGGGATCCCTGGCTGGCCAGGGCTTTCGCCAAAGTCAGTCAGAGACCACCACTCCTAAGTCAGGGCAAGGGAGTTACACTCCAAGATAACCCCTGCTCACCCTCTAGGTAACGTGGCACGAGCAGCAAGGCTAAACTTGGAGGCAATATGAGTTAAGTATTTGCGCACACACCCCAGCAACAACACCTAAGGCCCACCACAAAGGAAACTCCACACAAGGTTATATAAAAAATAGCCTTTGTATTACAATAAACACATTAGATAAAACACACACTTTACATTGTGCCAGAGGCACTGGCAGAATTTACAGGGGATAATGTACAGGACAGGGCCACCTGGACCACTGTCAAGGGTATTCACTTTTAGAAGTAACACTTTTAGAAATAGCACTTTAGAATGTAAAATCACTGTAGCACATAATATAAAAATAGAGCACACAACCACTAATCACTGGTAACAGGACCTCACTAGCACCACCTGCGCTAGGAGGACAACAACCACCTAAGTATTACAATACCTGTAGGGGTGTAAGAACATAACATATGATGCAATGCATAACATTTATTCAGAGGTGTAAGGGAGGAAAACACATGATGCATCACAATACATTCAGAGGTGTAAGCAAAATGAACAACTGAGCCAAACTCACTTAAGTCACCGCCTGTGACTGTCCCTAGGCCCACTGGCCTCTCTAGGGCTAGGACGCCCTGTGTCCAAAGTCAGGGAGCCTAAACATGGCAGTTGCCCACAAAGTGCTGGGCAACTGGTGCATGGAAAGTTAGGGCAACGTTGGAGCCTCTCTGGCTCAAGAACCACCACTGTGGCACTGATGAGCCTCTCTGGGCTCTAAAATAACGAACTGGCACCCTAAGCCTCCCGGGGCTCGCAAAGAAGCTGTGGGCGCAAGAACCTTGCTGGGCTCGAAAGAACAGGAAATACCCTGAGCCTCTCTGGGCTCGTAATATGCAGATTGCCCCCAGGCCTCGGGGCTCCTCAACACGGATGTGGGCGGGGGGACCCCAGAACAACTGGAGAGCCACTCGGGGCCCCAAGAACAATGAGGCCGGGTCGGAGCCTCTCCGGGCTCAAGAACAAAGGAATGGCCTCGAGCCTCTCAGGCTCGATGAACGGATTGGCCCCTCAGAGCCTCGGGGCTCAAAAAGCAAAGAACTGGCCCCTCTCGATGGAGTCCCGCTCGGGGGACTCAGAATCCGGAACTGCCCCCAAGAGCCTCCTTCTCTGGGCTCGGGATTACCCGTAAGCACCCCTGAGCCTCTCTAGACTCTTCTGCCGCCCGAACGGAGGAGCAGCCCCTGGGACGCTCGCACTCACCGGCTGTCTGGGGAGACGGCGGCTCCTCACGGCGTCGGCTTCTCTCCGCTGGGCTTCTCGGGGGTGGGGGGCGTCGGGGCTCTCTCTTCGGTAGAGCTTCGCAGGGGGGCGGCTTCTCTCTCTCTGCGGTGCAGGAGCGCCGGGTGGCCTCCCGTCAGCTTCCTGGTTTTCCTCTCCTCCCCCGACGACGCGGCGGGAGGCTCGGCCGGCTGGGCCAATCCCAGCGCGGCCTGGCGATGACGCGGGCGGCTCCTACGTCTCGGCCCAGTGCTGCGGCGGTGATCTCTGGACTTTCACGAGGGGTGGGCTCCCTCCGTGATTAGATCACGAAAACGGGCAAAATAAAGCGGCAAATGAGCGGGGTGGCACCCGCGCCGCTAGATCACCTCACGGGGCGATCAGATGCCGGGTGGGCACCGGCGAAGGACACCCAAAGCGCTAGCAGCGCTAACAGCAAGAAAAGGGCGCTCCCAAGCGCCACAGGACAAAATACAGTGCTTACAGCGCTACGGCCAAAATGAAGCGTCCTCAAGCGCTAGGCCAGCAATCCTCGGTGCTCCCCAGCACTGGAGGACAGGACAAGGCTCCAGCAAGGGCTGGAGGCAGGCAGAGGGGCAAGGCTGGGCCCAGAGCCAGCACACTGGGTCTCCAGGCAGGGAGACAGTCCAAGTGGCGGTCCTCTGGCCCAGCAGCAGCAACAGCTCCCTCTGGCAGGATCCAAAAGCAGAACACTTCGGTGGGGACACAGACCCATTTTTATACACCTAAATCCTTTGTCTGTAGGTGCAGGGTGGGGGAGAAACCAGTCGCAGCTGGTTCTGGAGCACTCTTGATGGCCCAACCACACCTTTCTTTCACTGGGGAGGCTAGGGTCGTTAGATACACCACAGGGGGCGGAGCCAGCATTGTGTGGGGAAAACCCAGCCCATCCAGGACACAGGTACACTCCTCCCACACATCACTCATGCTAATCTCCCACTCACCACCGGGCAGACCCATCCAGACTTCCTGGAGCCTGGCATGCCAGCCAGCTCCAGCCAATCACGCTCCAGCACCCTCACTGCACACATATCTCAATGTCCAGAAGTAGCACTTCCCTTCTAGACACATACATGCCGTATACACCATCTCGCAGCATTCACTCTCACGAGTTTACACATACTAAATTCGAGCCTGCGCTCCCCACGCATCAGGAACTACCAGGGACACACACATTTCCCATGCATTCCTATGGGAGGGCAGGCCAGCCATACTACACGAACGCACTTTCACTCTGGGACCCAGGGAAAAGTGCGCAGAGACCCAAAAATCACTAACAAAGGGTCACAAATAAAAGCAAAAAGATTAGGGGGGAACCAGCCCTAAGGGCCAAGTCCAACACAACCCCCTTCCAGCCAAAACGCAGGGGAGAACAATCACCACCGTGATGGACTTCCCTGCTTGGGGCGATAGAACACGGACGCAGGCCCGCCACTGCCGGGACACCCTCCTGTTCTATGCCACGGTGAACCCCTAGGGTTCCTTCTAAAGCTACTGTAAGGACCAACTGGGCTACCCCACTGGTACTCCTCAGCTGTCCGCGGCCAGGACCAGGCCATAGGCCACCCAGGTGCCACTGGTTCCTGCCTACTCACGAAGTGGGGGGTAGTAACCCCTGGTACATAGTAGCCACTCTCCACTCTTCCTGTCTGCAAGACAGGGCCAGACTGCCACTGGTTCTCCAGCCTAGGGTCTACAACCTCAGGCGGTTCAGGAGTCTCAGGAAAGGCTCTCCTCCCCCTACCTCTTCTCCTAGGGTTCCTCCTCCTCCGGCGAGGGGTACACCTAGCACGCCATTCCAACCCAGGGTTTAACCCCTCAGGCTGCACCGGGGTCAGAGGTGGGCTCTCCCACCCTCTGCACCCCCTTCCAGAGGTCTGCCCTCTCCCAACTGGAGAAGTTCCTCTATAAGAAGAACCGGTCAGGACACTGGTTACAGTCGTCCTACCCTTCAGGTCAGGCTGATCCTGAACCTGGTCATCCACCCGCCGGTCTAAAACCTTTGGTTGAACAATTGCCTGGCACTCCAGGACTTCTGGGGATGCACACACAATCCCCCTGAGGCTAACAAATGACACATCTGTTGTGTGACTGTCTGTCTGGCGCAGATCTCCCGTCCGCTGTCCACCTGACAGTGCGTGACGATCCCCCAGACCAGAAGTGGCGCCACCCGGGTCCCCACAAGAAGATCTAGCCTAACTGGCAAGTCTCTGGTCCACTGGTGCATCCACAGGGAAACTCATCCCCCAATCACTCCTCATGCTGGACTCCTGTACCCTCCCTACCGGAGCGGTACTGCCAGCCTCTAGAACCACAGGAGCTCTGGTTACAGATGCTCCAGGTCCTCTACTCACTGGGAGATCCTCCTCAGATGGGCTAACAGGACAGCCTAGGTCCCCAACCTGGTGTTCCCTCAAGAAACCACCCAGGTTCTGAGACAGGGCTTCGGGCCTCTGGGGGCTCTCAGCCACCCACTGACTCCTGCTCCACTGAGCCAGGTAGTCAGCCCCTCCACCCTTCTCACTATATTGGGACCTAGCTGGGCTACACTGAGCCTCTTCCACCACGCTGGGCTGGAAGATCCCTGAACCACTACTTTTGGAGTCACTCACCAATGACTCTAGAGAACCTCTAGCACTCTCCCAGCGCTCTGCTTTCTCAGCAAGCGCCCAAGGACTAAGGGATTCAGACTTCAACAGGTGCTGGCTCAACTCTGGACAAACAACACTGAGCAACTGCTCTTCGAGAAACATATCCAGTACTCCGTCCCTCGCATCATCCGAGCTAGCTGCCAGCCACTCCCACATTGCCTCCCAACAGTCATCCACAAAAAAAACCCAACTCTGGTGAGACAGTTTCCTACTGCCCCTGTACTTCAACCTTAACTCCTCCTCTTGGGAACAAGGGACCGTACGTTGGGCACGGGGTAGGGGACTGCCTGCACTGAAGTCTAAACAGCTGCCACCACTGGACTCAACCCCCCCTGGGGGATCCAGAACATTATGACTGCGGTCAGGGGATAACCTACACTCTAGGGCTATCTTCTCCCTGGCAAGGCCCTCTCAGCCTCTGCAGTCCGCTCATTCACACCCAGCTGCGCCATCTCTCTGGCATGCTCTAACCTGAGCTTCTCCATGGCCAGCTGGTGCTCCCTCTCTTCTCTCCTATCCACCCACTCTTCTGGGGACAGGGAAAGGGATGGGGTGGTACATCTGACACTGGACCCAGCAAGGGACTCCCTATCTAGGGGGTACTCGCTCTCTGCTGGCGCCCATCCACTGTCAAACTCACTCTCCACATCAGACTCTTCAGGGCTCCCCTCAGACCCACCACCCTCATGGTGTGCGGCCCGGGCCCTCTCCCTCTCACTGTGCTCACGTTCCCAGTCATCCTTCAGCCATAAGATCAGGTTATCCCTAAGCTTGGACTGGGTGTCTGACTCACTCACTGGGATGTCTCTCTCCTCACAAAACCGTACCAACTCATGCACACTGTACTTAAACAGGCCACAGAGGTTAAAAGGAGATTCCATCTTGACAGGATGCTCAGACACGTGCAACACAAGGGACCTAACAATCTGAAGTAAAAGTACACAATTCCAAAATTGCAACAATCTCCTTATCAAAGAAAACTCATACTCATGTGTCCAGGAAAACACACCATTCATCCACACACACCCTCTCCTCGGATCGGTAAGGCAGTTTCTACCACCCCTGACTTCTCAACCTGACCAAAAGCGACACAGGTACCAAACTCTGGAAGCAGGGCGGGGGACAAATGTACTGAACACAATTATAAAATTACACTCTTCAGGAGAAGCAATAATAGAACTTCACCAAAAACACAATAATCCCCAAAATGTGGTTATCTTAAAATGTAGAGCTTTGAAGTGTGGCCTGTCAAAACTGTGGTACCACGCAAACACAAATCCTTATCCTCACCGCTGCGTCCAATGTTAGAAATGGGATCCCTGGCTGGCCAGGGCTTTCGCCAAAGTCAGTCAGAGACCACCACTCCTAAGTCAGGTCAAGGGAGTTACACGCCAAGATAACCCCTGCTCACCCTCTAGGTAACGTGGCGCGAGCAGCAAGGCTAAACTTGGAGGCGATATGAGTTAAGTATTTGCGCACGCACCCCAGCAACAACACCCAAGGCCCACCACAAAGGAAACTCCACACAAGGTTATATAAAAAATAGTCTTTGTATTACAATAAACACATTAGATAAAACACACACTTTACATTGTGCCAGAGGCACGGGCAGAATTTACAGGGGATAATGTACAAGACAGGGCCACCTGGACCACTGTCAAGGGTATGCACTTTTAGAAGTAACACTTTTAGAAATAGCACTTTAGAATGTAAAATCACTGTAGAACATAATATGAAAATAGAGCACACAACCAGTAATCACTGGTAACAGGACCTCACTAGCACCACCTGTGCTAGGAGGACCACAACAACCACCTGAGTATTACAATACCTGTAGGGGTGTAAGAACATAACACATGATGCAATGCATAACATTCATTCAGAGGTGTAAGGGAGGAAAACACATGATGCATCAAAATATATTCAGAGGTGTAAGCAAAATGAACAACTGAGCCAAACTCACTTAAGTCACCGCCTGTGACTGTCCCTAGGCCCACTGGCCTCTCTAGGGCTAGGACGCCCTGTGTCCAAAGTCAGGGGGCCTAAACGTGGCAGTTGCCCACAAAGTGCTGGGCAACTGGTGCAGGGAAAGTTAGGGCAACGTTGGAGCCTCTCTGGCTCAAGAACCACCACTGTGGCACTGATGAGCCTCACTGGGCTCTAAAACAACGAACTGGCACCCTGAGCCTCCCGGGGCTCGCAAAGCAGCTGTGGGCGCAAGAACCTTGCTGGGCTCGAAAGAACAGGAAATGCCCTGAGCCTCTCTGGGCTCGTAATATGCAGATTGCCCCCAGGCCTCGGGGCTCCTCAACACGGATGTGGGCGGGGGGACTCCAGAACAACTGGAGAGCCACTCGGGGCCCCAAGAACAATGAGGCCGGGTCGGAGCCTCTCCGGGCTCAAGAACAATGGAATGGCCTCGAGCCTCTCAGGCTCGATGAACGGATTGGCCCCTCAGAGCCTCGGGGCTCAAAAAGCAAAGAACTGGCCCCTCTCGATGGAGTCCCGCTCGGGGGACTCAGAATCCGGAACTGCCTCCAAGAGCCTCCTTCTCTGGGCTCGCGATTACCCGTAAGTACCCCTGAGCCTCTCTAGACTCTTCTGCCACCCCGAACGGAAGAGCGGCCCCTGGGACGCTCGCACTCACCGGCTGTCTGGGGAGACGGCGGCTCCTCACAGCGTCGGCTTCTCTCCGCTGGGCTTCTCGGGGTGGGGGAGGCGTCAGGGCTCTCTCCTCGGGAGAGCTTCGCAGGGGGATGGCTTCTCTCTCTCGGCGGTGCATGAGCGCGGGGTGGCCTCCCGTCCACTTCCTGGTTCTCCTCTCCTCCCCCGATGACGCGGCGGGAGGCTCGGCCGGCTGGGCCAATCCCAGCGCAGCCTGGCGATGACGCGGGCGGCTCCTGCATCTCGGCCCGGTGCTGCGACGGTGATCTCTGGACTTTCACGAGGGGTGGGCTCCCTCCGTGATTAGATCACTTAAACGGGCAAAATAAAGCGGCAAATGAGCGGGAAAGCACCCGCGCCGCTAGATCACCTCACGGGGCGATCAGATGCCGGGTGGGCACCGGCGAAGGGCACCCAAAGCGCTAGCAGCGCTAACAGCAAGAAAAGGGCGCTCCCAAGCGCCACAGGACAAAATACAGCGCTTACAGCGCTATGGCCAAAATGAAGCGCCCTCAAGCGCTAGGCCAGCAATCCTCAGTGCTACCCAGCACTGGAGGACAGGACAGGGCTCCAGCAAGGGCTGGAGGCAGGCCGAGGGGCAAGGCTGGGCCCAGAGCCAGCACACTGGGTCTCCAGGCAGGGAGACTATCCAAGTGGCGGTCCTCTGGCCCAGCAGCAGCAACAGCCCACTCTGGCAGGATCCAAAAGCAGAACACTTCTGTGGGGACACAGCCCCATTTTTATACACCTAAATCCTTTGTCTGTAGGTGCAGGGTGGGGGAGAAACCAGTCGCAGCTGGTTCTGGAGCACTCTTGATGGCCCAACAACCCCTTTCTTTCACTGGGGAGGCTAGGGTCGTTAGACACACCACAGGGGGCGGAGCCAGCATTGTGTGGGGAAAACCCAGCCCATCCAGGACACAGGTACACTCCTCCCACACATCACTCATGCTAATCTCCCACTCACCACCCGGCAGACCCATCCAGACTTCCTGGAGCCTGGCATGCCAGCCAGCTCCAGCCAATCACGCTCCAGCACCCTCACTGGACACATATCTCAATGTCCAGAAGTAGAACTTCCCTTCTAGACACATACATGCCGCATACACCATCTCGCAGCATTCACTCTCACGAGTTTACACATACTAAATTCGAGCCTGCACTCCCCACGCATCAGGAACTACCAGGGACACACACATTCCCCATGCATTCCTATGGGAGGGCAGGCCAGCCATATTACACGCACGCACTTTCACTCTGGGACCCAGGGAAAAGTGCACAGAGACCCAAAAATCACCAACACAGGGTCACAAATAAAAGCAAAAAGATTAGGGGGGAACCAGCCCTAAGGGCCAAGTCCAACAAATGGCGACCGCGCGGACGCGCAGCGGGCGTGCCGATTGTGCGCCCAAGGCGCGCCAAAGGTAAGCCCGTCTGCGCCCGTCCGCGCCTGGACCGCGCCCAGTGCCAGGATCCCTGGCCCCCACCGCCGCAAAACGACCCGCCAAACCTACGACGCCACTGCCCTCAACGCACTCAATACCGGCCGGTCGCCCACCTGCTGCACGGCCGCCCCAAAACTTTTCCACGGACCCTTCACCTGCACAACCTGCAAATTTACCTGCCTCCGAACAAGCACCACACCCGCCAAGCCAAACTCCAGCAGCGACCTCAAGTGCATCCTGCTCAACACCCGCTCCGTCCACAGACACGCCGTCGAACTCTGGAACCTGCTCGACACAACCTCACCAGACATCGCCTTCCTTACTGAAACATGGAGGAACGCCTGCTCAGCCCCCGACATCACCATCGCCATCCCGGATGGATACAAGATCATCAGGAGGGACCGCGTCAACCAGACTGGAGGAGAAATCGCCATCGTCCACAAGAACACCATCCGCATCACGACCGACGCCGACGACACCTTCACCGCCGCCAAACCCCTCCACTTCCAGATTCACACCAACCCTAAGACGACCCTCAGAGGCACCCTCATCTACGGACCGCCGGGACCACGCGCACAATTCAGCGAAGACATCACGGACTTCATCAGCCCACACGCCCTCCCCTCCGCCGTCTACATCCTCCTAGGGGACCTCAACTTCCACCTGGAGAACAACAAGGATTGCAACACCCTGCTGGACAACCTCGCCAACCTCGGACTCAAGCAACTGGTCAACACCCCCACCCACTACGCCGGCCACACGTTTGACCCAGTCTTCTCATCCAGCAAGCACATCGCCTTCAGCCACTCCACCGGACTCCGCTGGACCGACCACAACTGCGTCCACTTCAGCTTCAGAAAAACCACAACCCACCACCACCCGCAGCAGGCTCCTCACAGAAGCTGGAGCAAGATCACCGCCGACCAGCTCACCACCTCCCTCAGCCAAAACCCACCAGCCAGCACAACAGACCCCAACGAAGCAGCCCACAACTTCACGCAGTGGCTGACCATCCTGCGCCGACGACCTTGCACCACTAAAGAACCCGCCCAGCACACCCAGAAGCAAGAAGGCCCCCTGGTTCACCGACGAACTGAAAGACTCCAAGAAGACCTTCCGCACCCTCAAGAAAGCCTGGCTCCTCGACCGGACCACTGACAACATGACCACCCTCAGACACGCGACCCGCAAGCACCACCAGCTCATCCGCACCACCAAGAAGACATCACTTAAGGACCGACTGGACAACAACGCCCACAACAGCAAGGAACTCTTCAGCATCGTCAAGGAGTTCTCCAACCCCAGCACCGGCAACATCGACCTCACCCCTTCACAAGACCTCTGCGACTCCCTCGCTTCATTCTTCCACCGCAAGATTGCCGACATCCACAACAGCTTCGGCGCACCATCCACGCTCCAAACCATCGAACCAACGCACCCCACCGTCACCCTCCGCACCTGGACCACGGTGACCACCGAAGACACAGCCCTCGCGATGAACACCATCCACTCTGGATCCCCGATGGACCCCTGCCCCCACCACGTCTTTAACAAGGCCGACTCCACCATCGCACCCCATCTCTGAGACGTCATCAACACCTCCTTCGACACGGCCACCTTCCCGGAGAGCTGGAAGCACGCCGAGCTCAGCGCCCTACTGAAGAAACCAACAGCGGACCCCACCGACCTCAAAAACTTCCGCCCCATCTCTCTTCTCCCTTTTCCTGCCAAAGTCTTAGAGAAGATCGCCAACAGACAACTTGCCACCTCCCTCGACCCCTCGACCCCTCGCAATCCGGTTTCAGAGCCAACCACAGCACCGAGACCGCCCTCATTGCTGCCACTAACGACATCCGAGCCCTGCTCGACAACGGGGAAACAGCTGCACTCATCCTCCTGGACCTCTCCGCAGCTTTCGACATGGTCTGCCTCCGCACCCTAGTCCAACGCCTCAGCAACACCGGCATCCAAGGAAACACACTGAAGTGGATCATCTTTTCCTCGCCGGGAGAACACAGAGAGTCCGCCTCCCCCCGTTTCGATCCAAGGACACTGAAGTCATCTGCGGCGTTCCGCAAGGATCATCACTCAGCCCCACCCTCTTCAACGTCTGTGAGAAGTTGGCCTGGTATATAATGCTCACTAATTCTTAGTGATCACTTTGTAGCATGCCAAGCAACCCTTATGATGATGGTTGTAATTCAACCTTGTAGACCAGTTATCCTAGTGGTAACGTGGACAAAGCAGTCTTAGGCTAAACTCTGAAAGGCATGTGAAGCCAGCTGTATTACCATACACAACCCCCTTGAATACCAAATGAAAGGACACCACACAGATATATATTGAAAATATATATTGATTTATTAACTATAAAATCCCCTGGACTCTTTATGAGCACAGAAGCACAAGCGTTAAATCACAAGACAGTTTAAAATACACAAAAGTTGCACAATATGGATGAGCCCTTGGGGCCACCTAAACCATATACTAAGAAAGTGGTATAAGAGATACCAATTAGAAAGGAAACAGACCTAGGGCCTTGGGAATCGCTGGAGCTATTCGAGACTAGCAATGATTAAGTCGGGAAAGGCCCGCGGGACTCAGGTGCAGTGTCTAAAGTACACGCACTTCTCAATGTAAAGTCTATGGTGCGTAAAAGTTACACAAAGTTAGTTTAAGGATACTTCCGGTGAACCTAGAGGAACAAAACTTAAGACACAGACCCTTGAGATGTGTACCAGTGTAGGAACACCGGCGTTGCAATGTTACCTCACCCACAGGAAGTGGGTGCACAGGGTCGAAGTGGCGTCGGGTTTTGACACGCAGGTTCTTGGCGCTTGAAGCTGAAGATGCTGCAGGCGATGTGAAGGAGAAGTGTCCGGTGGATCCAAGGGTGGATCTGAAGTGGTGAAGACCTGAAAGCAGAGGGGACAATGTTCAAAGTCACTGACCAGTGACCACCGTGGAACCAGATTGGAACCAGGCAAAGTCGGGTGCAAACAGGTGATCAGGGGTTGCTTCTCTCTGCAGCTGCGTGGACACGAAGAGGTCAAGGACGTCCAGGAGTCGATCACAAGCTGTCCCTCAAAGGTTCTAGCTGATGGCAGTATCGGCAACTCGATTGAAGCAAACAAGCCTTGGCTAATGCAAGCCATTGGGAAAGTGAAAAAGGCTTATTACTCGGACCAGCAAGGTCAGAGCAGGTACTCCTTTCTACAGGAGCGAGGGCATGTATGGAGCAACCAGACCCACAGTGTAAATTGTAGGTTTTGTCGCCAAGATGGCCGCTGATCACGTGACAAGCGGCCGGGATGGCGAGTCGAGTGGCACAAAGCAAAAGGGCCCCACGCAGATCGTGGAGATGCTGGAGGGCTGATCTTTGGTGCAAATGCTGCTCGGTTGTGGGGCTTCTTAAACCCCAAAGCACAGAGTCGAGAATGCCTCGGGTGCTGCGCAGTCAGCGTCTCTGGGGTCTTTCAAGATGTCGGCTCCCACGTCTCTCGGTGCCTCCACGGGTCCCTTCTTTGCAGGGACTGTGGATCAGGCTGTGAAAAACTGGGAAGCTGAGTCTTGTCAGGCTCTGCACTCGGGCTCCGGCAGGAGGTGGCGGCAAAGCAGACGTCAAGGTGCTGGGTGATGCCTGTGTTCACGGGGTGGCCCCTCCTAGGCCACAAGGGAGATTCTCTTCAGTCTTCTGTGCAGCAGAATGTCGAAGTCCAGTCTTCTTCTTGTTTAAAGTTGATTTCAGGATGATCTGAGTTGCATTGGCACTGCTCCCACTCTTATTCCAATCTGAGGGGTGGATCTCCTGCTAGGTCCCTCCCCTATGGGTGGGACCAGGAAGGGGGGTGGTTACACCCCCTTTCCTTTGTCCAGGTCTCACTGGAGCTGGGGCTGGGCTGCCCCAGAACCGGTTTGACCGGATTATGCAAGGGGAAGCCTTGTGCTCCCCAGGCACTGTCTGGTTTCTTTCAACCCTCCCTGCTACAATCCACTATCTCCTGTCTGAGGTGGTGTGACACCTCCCTGTGACAGGAAATCCTTTGTCCAGGCCTCCTCTGCTGAGTTTCGGTCAGCAGCAGGAGGTCAGACATGTGTCTGTGGCAGAAGCATCCATTTTGTGATGCTGAGGCTCTGGTTAACTTTAACCGGGGTTAAGGCCACACACATGTTGTGTCCCTCTATAAGGGTGGAATGCTATCCCCGTCGACAGAACTGTCGAGGGGATAGTATTCCAATTCGTATGACACCTTACTCGACATGTTTTGATAAAGCCCAACCAAAGATAGCATATAACCGCGAGGATTATAATGCACTTAAGAGTATATGGTATGGCAATATCCCGGAACAGCTTAGGGAGTGGTTCCCGACAGCTGCAGACAGGCTCAGCTCATGCTAGAGCACCATCTCACATATTTCCAAGCACTCTGCCTCCAGGATTGAAGAGGCCTTCCATAGGAGTGGCCGATAGGAACATATGTGTCCAGTTTACGGTTAGGCACAGGCATACTGTACCTACGTAAGAGGTGATTACACCAACTTACCCCAGCTGAGTGATCAGCCAGTTGTGTCAAATATGGAGGGCAGGCCAGGGGTGGCACAATACATGCTGCAGCCCCTGGTAGGCCTTGGAAACACCTATGCCCTGGGTACCTATGGTACACTGTTACAGGGGCCTATAAGGTGAACCAGTTCCAATTGTGTATGCACCTAAGGTACATGGAGTCCATTTTAAGGAGAGAGCAATCAGCCTGGGGCCCTGAATAGCAGGATCCCAGGCCAACTATGTCAAAAACCAGCTAAACACCAGGCAAAAAGTTTGGGGGTAACCATAGTCAGATATCCACCTTCCTACATAACCCCCCCCCCCCCCCCCCCAAACGAAAGGAGATAAGGATATCCTTGACCAGGTAAGCCTATATTGCCTAAGTGGCCATATAAGGAAGTTCCAGCTCTGGCTTGGTAACCCCCTGTCTCATGGTCCACTAAGCAATCCCCCACCCTAAGGGCATCTGAGGGTCTCCACCATAGGGAATCTCTACCTGTGGTGTGTCTTTGCAAAGTCAAAGGCTGGTGTTGAGATGGAGTACTGAAGTGAGTTTCCTCTGTAGGGCTCAGCTTCCTCCAATCACTCTCCACCATGTGTGCCTTTCTTTCTCTGACTGAGTTACACTGTGCTCTCAGGGTCAACCTCTGGCTACCTAAAGCTGGAGGCTGAGTCCCTCTGTTTGGCTTACTGGAGGGACAGTTCAGGTTTGGGCCCTTAGGGTCCCAGGTTTGGCTGTGCTCAACAATTTCCATCTGGGGGAGGTCCCTAACTACTTTTAAGGGGGATCCCTCAGGAGTTTTTAAAGTTTTCACCTCACTAGGGCTACTAGTTTTGGTGCCCCTAATCTGTTGATGGGGGTGCTTTATTTGACAGGGGGCCCTTTGGGTCTCACTGTCCTTCTTGTCCTCTGCAGCCCTGGGCTGAGTAAGGCAAGGTAGAGAGGGGTAGGTTACCTGCTCCAGACTGGGTCCCACCTGAGAAGGGTCCACTGCCATCAGAGGCTCTGTCAGGCCAGGCCTAACAACCTCTGGGACAGTTCCTTCATCAGGGGTACGATCAGTTCCCTGAGGAAGCTGATCCTTTCCTAAAGTCTGGTGAGGGGGAGATTTCTCTTCCTCCTCCATGCTCTCAGTTTTGGTGGAGTGATCCATCATTTCAGGCTTCACTACCCAGGTATCAGTTTGAGTTTGGGCTGTGGCCATCACAGCCCCACCAACCTTTTCAGGAGGAGACTCAGTTTGGGTATGGGCTGTTACTAGTACAGCCCTGCTACTCTTTTCAGGAGGGAAGTTATCTAAAGATGGGGCTGAGGTTTGCTCAGCCCTACCAACCTTTTCAGGAAGGACATCTTGGATTGGGGCTGTAGCCATCACAGCCCCACTAACCTTTCCATGGAGATTTACCATTCTAGAATGGGTTTGCTGTTCAACCTCAGCCCAGGCTGAGATTTCCAAATCATTACCCAGTAGGCAATCTACAGGCAAGTTTGCTGACACTGCCACTCTCTTTGGGCCAGTGACACCTCCCCAGCTAAGATTGACTACTGCCATGGGATGATTGGTTTCTATGCCATCAATGTTTGTCACCTGATATTTGGCATCAGGTAAAAGTTGCCTTGAGGGGACTAGACATTCAGCCACCATGGTGATGCTAGCCCCTGTGTCTCTGAAGGCCTCAACTTTCAAGCCATTGATGAAGGGCTCCTGTCTATACTTGCTCAAAGTGTTTGGGCAAGCAGTGAAATTGGAAAACCCCATGCCAGTCTCATAGACAAGAGTATCTGAGTTAGGGGACCTGGATAGGCCAGAGTCCACCTGTCCTCCAAAAGTAAACCCACCCAAATTCTTGGGGGTGCTCCCACCACCTGGGGGACCACTGCTAATAGTGACAGGAGGTGTTGGAGCCTTACCTGGAGGTGCATTCTCTTTATTGCCATTCTTGGGACAACAGCTATCTGTTTTGTAATGCCCCACCTGTTTACAGGTATGACAATAAGGCTTTTTCTGGGTTGTAGAAGTGTCTTGGGACCCACCCCCCATTCTTGGAGTTTTGAGGCCCTGGGGAAGTCTTTTCCTTACTTTTATCCCCACCCTTCTCTTGAGGCTTGGTAGTCTCTTTCTTTTGGTCACCACCCTGGTTCTTAGGCCTGATCCTGGTTCTGACCCATTTGTCTGCCCTCCTACCCAATTCTTGTGGGGAGGTCAGATCAGAGTCAACCAGGTGCTGATGTAGAAGCTGATTTTGACAATTACTCAAGATTTGCTCTCTCATAATTAAATTATACAATCCTGTATAGTCAGTAACCTTACTTCCCTGCAACCAGCCCTCCAGAGCCTTAGTGGCACATTCAACAAATTCAGACCAGTCCTGAGTCTGTGTCTTCTGGGTGTCTCTGAACATTAACCTGTACTGTTCAGTGGTTAAGCCCAACCCGTCAATCAGAGCACTCTTCAGGACCATGTAGTTTCTAGAATCCCCATCACTAACTGTGAGGAGTCTGTCTCTGCCTCTACCTTCAAAGGAGAGCCACAAGATTGCTGCCCACTGCTCCTGAGGGATCTGCTGTACCATGCAGGCTCTCTCAAGTGCAGTCATCCATTTATGGATATCATCCCCAGCTTTGTAGGGGGGCACAATCTTACTCAGGTTTCTTGTATCAAAGGACCTGTCTTTATCCTTCTGGATAGTGCTGCCACCAGTGGATCCTAATCCACTCTCTCTAGGCTGTCTTGCTCTAGCAAGTCTCTCTTGGACCAGGGCAACCTCTAATTCTCGATCCGGGATCCTAAGCTTAGCCTCTCTCATTTTGGCCTCATGTTCCCTTCTCTGAGGGCTAGTCATGTCCCTTCTGGAGTGACCATGAGAGCCTCTAGAAGCATGGGAGTTGTCAGAGTCACCCGAGTGAGTCCTCCTCCTCCTAGGCTTCTGGTTAAGTCCACCTGGGGGTCTGAATGGGTTGTTACCAGATTCATTCCCAAGTAGGCTTAAGTTAGCCTGGTTCAGTCTACTGACCAGCACCTGACTATTTCTGTCATCATCTGACTCACTGCTTCCCTCCTCTTCCTCTTCTTCCTCTTCCTCTTCCTCTTCCTCCTCATCTACCTGAGGAGCTCCAGTGATGGGGGCTTCCTCATCTACTAGGATGATAGGGGCAGGGGTTTCTACAGTGTCATCCTCAGAAGGATGGCCTCCTTCAGCATTCCCAGTGGGGTCTGCCTTAGAGGTCTTTAGAGTCTCAGACTTCTCCAAGAGCTCTCTTAGGTGGTCTGTAGAAGGGGAAGGCCCTGTCTTCAGACCCCTTAAGACACAAAGCTGTCTTAATTCCTTAAAGGAAAAAATAGCAAATTTGGATGGTGCCCTTGGAGGGTCACTCTCAACAGGGATGTTCCCAGTGGAACCCTCTGCTCCAGACATTGCTCTAGTGTGGGTGGAAGTGTTGCAATCTACCTACACTGGTGTTTACCTACTAAACCTATCTAGTAGTTGTAGTCAGGGTGTGCTACTCCCTTTGCTCTACAACAACTAAGTTCAGTAGAACTTAAGTATACTAGTCTTGTTTTATATGTACCTAAAAGGTACCTGTGTGATCTTTCAAATGATAATCTCAAAGATTGCAATGGTAAAACAACAGCAAGCTCAGATCCCAATCCGCTGCTCACTAATGTGAGAAGTTGGCCTGGTATATAATGCTCACTAATTCTTAGTGATCACTTTGTAGCATGCCAAGCAACCCTTATGATGATGGTTGTAATTCAACCTTGTAGACCAGTTATCCTAGTGGTAACGTGGACAAAGCAGTCTTAGGCTAAACTCTGAAAGGCATGTGAAGCCAGCTGTATTACCATACACAACCCCCTTGAATACCAAATGAAAGGACACCACACAGATATATATTGAAAATATATATTGATTTATTAACTATAAAATCCCCTGGACTCTTTATGAGCACAGAAGCACAAGCGTTAAATCACAAGACAGTTTAAAATACACAAAAGTTGCACAATATGGATGAGCCCTAGGGGCCACCTAAACCATATACTAAGAAAGTGGTATAAGAGATACCAATTAGAAAGGAAACAGACCTAGGGCCTTGGGAATCGCTGGAGCTATTCGAGACTAGCAATGATTAAGTCGGGAAAGGCCCGCGGGACTCAGGTGCAGTGTCTAAAGTGCACGCACTTCTCAATGTAAAGTCTATGGTGCGTAAAAGTTACACAAAGTTAGTTTAAGGATACTTCCGCTGAACCTAGAGGAACAAAACTTAAGACACAGACCCTTGAGATGTGTACCAGTGTAGGAACACCGGCGTTGCAATGTTACCTCACCCACAGGAAGTGGGTGCACAGGGTCGAAGTGGCATCGGGTTTTGACACGCAGGTTCTTGGCGCTTGAAGCTGAAGATGCTGCAGGCGATGTGAAGGAGAAGTGTCCGGTGGATCCAAGGGTGGATCTGAAGTGGTGAAGACCTGAAAGCAGAGGGGACAATGTTCAAAGTCACTGACCAGTGACCACCGTGGAACCAGATTGGAACCAGGCAAAGTTGGGTGCCAACAGGTGATCAGGAGTTGCTTCTCTCTGTAGCTGCGTGGACACGAAGAGGTCAAGGACGTCCAGGAGTCGATCACAAGCTGTCCCTTGAAGGCTCTAGCTGATGGCGGTGACGGCAACTCGATTGAAGCAAACAAGCCTTGGCTAATGCAAGCCACAGGGAAAGTGAAAAAGGCTTACTACTCGAACCAGCAAGGTCAGAGCAGGTACTCCTTTCTACAGGAGCGAGGGCTGGTCTGGAGCAATCAGACCCACAGTGTAAATTGTAGGTTTTGTCGCCAAAATGGCCGCTGATCACGTGACAAGCGGCCGGGATGGCGAGTCAAGTGGCACAAAGCAAAAGGGCCCCACGCAGATCGTGGGGATGCTGGAGGGCTGATCTTTTGAGCAAATGCTGCTCGGTTATGAGGCTTCTTAAACCCCAAAGCACAGAGTCGAGGGTGCCTCGGGTGCTGTGCAGTCAGCGTCTTGGGGGTCTTTCAAGATGTCGGCTCCCACGTCTCTCGGTGCCTCCACGGGTCCCTTCTTTGCAGGGACTGTGGATCGGGCTGTGAGATATTTGGGAAGCTGGGTCTTGTCAGGCTTTGCACTCTGGCTCCGGCGGGAGGTGGCGGCAAAGCAGACGTCGAGGTGCTGGGTGATGCCTGTGTTCACAGGGTGGCCCCTCCTAGGCCACAAGGGAGATTCTCTTCAGTCTTCTGTGCAGTAGAATGTCTAAGTCCAGTCTTCTTCTTGTTTAAAGTTGATTTCAGGATGATCTGAGTTGCATTGGCACTGCTCCCACTCTTATTTCAATCTGAGGGGTGGATCTCCTGCTAGGTCCCTCCCCTATGGGTGGGACCAGGAAGGGGGGTGGTTACACCCCCTTTCCTTTTTCCAGGTCTCACTGGAGCTGGGGCTGGGCTGCCCCAGAACCGGTTTGACCGGATTATGCAAGGGGAAGCCTTGTGCTCCCCAGGCACTGTCTGGTTTCTTTCAACCCTCCCTGCTACAATCCACTATCTCATGTCTGGGGTGGTGTGACACCTCCCTGTGACAGGCAATCCTTTGTCCAGGCCTCCTTTGCTGAGTTTCGGTCAGCAGCAGGAGGTCAGACATGTGTCTGTGGCAGAAGCATCCATTTTGTGATGCTGAGGCTCTGGTTAACTTTAACCGGGGTTAAGGCTACACACATGTCGTGTCCCTCAATAAGGGTGGAATGCTATCCCCATCGACAGAACTGTCGAGGGGATAGTATTCCAATTCGTATGACACCTTACTCGACATGTTATGATAAAGCCAAACCAAAGATAGGATATAACCGCGAGGATTATAATGCACTTAAGAGTATATGGTATGGCAATATCCCGGAACAGCTTAGGGAGTGGTTCCCGACAGCTGCAGACAGGCTCAGCTCATGCTAGAGCACCATCTCACATATTTCCAAGCACTCTGCCTCCAGGATTGAAGAGGCCTTCCATAGGAGTGGCCGATAGGAACATATGTGTCCAGTTTAGGGTTAGGCACAGGCATACTGTACCTAAGTAAGTGGTGATTACACCAACTTACCCCAGCTGAGTGATCAGCCAGTTGTGTCAAATATGGAGGCCAGGCCAGGGGTGGCACAATACATGCTGCAGCCCCTGGTAGGCCTTGGAAACACCTATGCCCTGGGTACCTATGGTACACTGTTACAGGGGCCTATAAGGTGAACTAGTTCCAATTGTGTATGCACCTAAGGTACATGGGGCCTTATTTATGAAGGCCTTGCGCCGCCGGTGCGTCACTTTTTCCCATGTTAAAAGTGACGCACCGGCAGCGCAAGTCCTTCATAAATAAGGCCCATGGAGTCCATTTTAAGGAGAGAGCAATCAGCCTGGGGCCCTGAATAGCAGGATCCCAGGCCAACTATGTCAAAAACCAGCTAAACACCAGGCGAAAAGTTTGGGGGTAACCATAGTCAGATATCCACCTTCCTACAACGTCTACATGAGACCTCTCGCCACCATCGCACACCAACACAACCTCAATATCATCTCTTACGCCGACGACACCCAGCTGATCCTCTCCCTCACCAGAGACCCCGACACCGCCAGAACCAGCCTCCTCGAAGGGATGAAAGACGTCGCCGAGTGAATGAAGAACAGCCGCCTGAAACTGAACTCAGACAAGGCGGAAGTCCTCATCCTGGGACCAGCACCCTCCGCCTGGGATGACTCCTGGAGGCCCCCAGCCCTGGGCACCGCCCCCAAGCCTACAGACCATGCGCGCAACCTGGGCTTCATCCTGGACTCCTCCCTCTTCATGCTTTCACACCCTCCGCATGCTCCGAAAGATCTTCCGATGGATCCCGACCAAAACCAGGAAGACAGTCACCCAGGCCCTCGTCACCAGCCGACTGGACTACCGAAACACCCTCTACGCCGGAACCACAGCCAAGCTACAGAAAAGACTCCAAGGCATCCAGAACACCTCTGCCCAACTCATCCTGGACATCCCCCGACGCAACCACATCTCCGGCCACCTGAGGGACCTGCACTGGCTCCCCGTCAGCAAAAGGATCACGTTCAGGCTCCTCACCCACGCACACAAGTCTCTCCACGACATGGGCCCCAAGTACCTCAACGACCGCCTGACCTTCTACACTCCCACCCGCCAGCTACGATCGACCAACCACGCCCTCGTCACCGTTCCACGCATCCGAAGAGCCACCGCCGGAGGCAGATCCTTCTCCTACCTGGCGGCCAAGACATGGAACTCCCTCCCCATCCACCTTCGACTGACCCAAGACCACCTCTCCTTCAGGAAGCAACTGAAGACCTGGCTATTCGAGCAGTAGCGAACCCTTTCCCCAAGCGCCTTGAGACCCTTCCGGGTGAGTAGCGGGCTATACAAATTTCATGATTGATTGAATTAAAAATAAAATACTTCCCACCCTTCCCACCATTTTCACCTATAAACACCACAACACACACCTACAATTAATTACACAATTACCATAACTAATTCCCAATTAATTAATTCAAATTAATTAACAACTAATTATTAAATAATTAATAATAAATTAATTTACACATTTTACACTATAACATACTACAAATAGTAATAAATACAAATTATTCAATTAATGTAATTTAATTATTTAATTAATTAAATAATTAAATTACTTCCCACCCTATTACCCAATAAACCCACAACCAGCTACTGAACTAAAAGTGCAACATTTCAATAAAAAAACTACAAAAGATAATCCATACATTTTATATAAATAAATTACTTCCAACCCTCTTCACCGATAATTCCACCACACGCTACAGAACTAAAAACGCTAAATTCAAATACATTTCTTTTAATAAATACAAACATTTTAACACATGTAATAAACATACAAACAATTCTTATACAAAAAATTACACCAGCCACATATAAAATATACACTAAAATACACATTATTTGAAAAATCGATATTTTTAACAGCTATATTTTTGCAAACAATATTAAACACTTCAATCTTTTTTACATCAATATCACTTACATAAAATCGATATTCTTGACCATGAGAATTTGTCTGTTGATATTCCTGACCCAGGATATGTTTGACCCGATATTTGTGCAAATCAATATTTTTACTCGATATTCTGTCTCTGTACTAGGCATGGGCGGAAAATCCGTTCCGCTCGCGGATTTTGCGGATTTTCGGGAAATCCGCAATCCGCGAGATTCGCGAATCTCCCGCAAAATCCGCAAATCCGCGAGCAGCGGATTTTGCTCGCACTGCTCGCACTGTTCGCGTGAGTTCGCGCCCCGCGAATAAGTGCAAAATTGCAGAAATACGATCTTAGCAAAACTGAAAGTAACTACTTACCAGGTTCAAAAGTTCAGGCTCATCATTAGTAGTCATTTCCTGTAGTGCTTCCTGAGGGGCCCCTCCAGAGTTCAGTTGCCAGTTGAAACTATTATGTGACCCTGCTCTGAACCTCAGAATAGTTACACATATGCCACAAAGGTCCTGAATTACAGCTAAGGGAGACAAGCAGGAGCCAGGCTGGAAGTTAAAATCCATTAATCAGCCCTTAATTCATTATTGTCAGTTGGGGCAGGGCAGGTGTTGTAACTAATTTTGCAACAATGAAAGCACTTAGCAAGTGCAAAAGATCACTAATCAGGGCGCACTAAGGAAGCAGGTGCCAGCTAAAAAAATATTCTGTGACACATTAATCAGCCCCAAATTAATTCAGGTCACTTGAGGCAGGGAAGGTGTGCTTTGCTTTGCCGAAAATAATGTACACTGGACAACCAGAGGGTGTGGTGATGAAACAGAGGGTGGCATGGGTGGGCCAGAGGGTGGCATGAGTAGTCAGAGAGTGGCAGTGGTGACAGAGAGTGGCAGTGATGAAGAAGTGTGTCCCAAACAGGCTGGACACGTAGAAACAACAAGTTCGCAAAACTTGCGACCCGACAGGTAAGTTCGCAAATTGCGAAATTGTAAAAACCCTCGCGAACTGGCAGAAACACGGGCGAACACAAAAAAAATCCGCAAATTCGCGGGAATTCGCGGATTTTGCGGATTGCGAATCCGCAAATCCGCAAAATTCGCGAACGCGAGATCCGCAAAATTCGCTCATGCTTACTCTGCACCTTCAAATATTTATATGAACAACTTCTTATCTACCTTATGACTGAATTCTAAAACCCTAAACCCATACTCATGCATACGCTGCATGTAGTTGGACCTGTCAGCGTTAGGGTGGTCTTTCCCTAAATGTTTTGCTTTCACCGTACTATTTTTCGAATTTGTTTTTGCTGGCTTTAGCTCCGCTAATCAGTGCTAACGTGATTGTTCCCGCACCCTAAAACATAGGAAAATGTGCTTACACCTGATTAGCATATTTAATAAACATATAATCCCCTGGTAATTTGGTATACCATATATCCAAAGACTGTGTCAAGCACTGACCTATTTTTCCCTTGGAGACACAATGACGATTCAGGCTGCAAATTCCCAACTCTCTTGAATGTCAAAACGATATTCATGAAGTGTACTTGATGAGCACTGGGACACATCAGAGAAAAGGGGTTTGGATGAGAGAGAGATGAAAACTCTTCAAGGAGAGATGTACAATACTCTTGACCTTCTGTTGGACTAGTTGTGGAAACTGGGCACCTTCTGCTGAAAATTAACACTCCCTGAAAATAGATGGACAGATTAGTGGACTTCCCAATTATGTGAACGATCAATAGCTTGTTGAACTGAGATATGCTTTTTATGTGTTCTGCTATTCTTGGATTAATCCTATTTTCCATTTTAGGTGCTCCCCCTCTCCCTAGACTGACCTTGGCACTTCCTGCTCGGGTTCCTGCAATAAACTGAAAGCATTACCCAACCAATTAGCATTGATTTTCTCAATATCTTTTACCTACCTTGAACCCTGCTCCACCTCTTGAACCCAGGACTACCACATTGGCTCCAAGAGCAAGTTGGCTGGCCTCTTGATTAAGGCCTCAAGAACAGAAAAAGCTCCAATCATCTTGGACCCGCACCTGGGCCCAGGACCATCGACGCTAACAGCACGAACTGAGTCGACCTGAAGCGAGTAGGACATGCAGTACGACTATCATCTCCTGTATCCCCCCGGCTCGAGGATTGAGAGCTGTGCGCAGGGTATGCATCATACTGGCCAAACGACTAAGACTGTCTTGCTTCCCTGTTTCCCAAATCTCTGAGACTTTATGATCCCTCGATCGCGTGTAAATAAGAGTGCTGATTCCTTTTCCTGTTCATAAAGAACGTGTTACTGAAAACCTACAGTGCGATGTCCGTTCGTAAGTGTGGTGTGATCTCAGTGTGTACGATTCATTACTCGAAGTCCTCCCGGGTGGGGACCTCTCGTCAAGGCTCGGCAGTATTGGCAGGAGATGTGGGTCACGGAGCAGTCGGGGAGACATAACCTGACCTCTGGGGCCGCCCCTTCTAACATTGGTGGCAAGCGACGGGATAAGAGCCTACGTCTAGGAATCGTACAGTAAAGCAACTGACACACCACCTGAACGAAGAACAACCATGAGTCTCACCGGAACAAGCGAAAAGACCACATTCCAAAAGGACCTGCTGGAAGAATATACCCACCGAGAACTAAAACAGTTCTGCAAAGACTTCTACATCGCTACCACTGGGTTAAGTACCAAAGACGACTACCAGAAAGCCCTGGCGGCCTGGGTAGACACCGTGGCCCACATCCCCATGACAGAAAGAAAAGGCATGCAGGAAGAGACATCGATAGACACCAACGGCCAGGATGAAGAGGGAGCCGACTCCCTGACACGAAATACCAGCGCGGAGAAGGTTCTGTTGATAGAAGAAATTACAGACCGAGAACGCAACCGAAACCAGGAGCTAGAACTGGTACGCCTTAAAATAGAAAGAGAACTCAAGTTAGCTAAAAAGAAACTGGCCGTAGAACAATTACGGCTGCAAGGAGAACTGGAAAAAAAAAAGCTCCAGAGGGAGCATGAAGGAAAGAAACTCCAGCTTGAACATGAGCGCAGCTTAAAATAACTAGAACTCAGGGCCAGAAACGAAGAGGCCCGACCCCCGGGGTACAGAGAAGTCCCTGCCCCGGCCGAAGCTAAAGTGCATATACCAAAGGATGTTGTGAAGGAATATTACAAGGGGGACGACATCCAGCAATGGTTCAAGACGTATGAGGTCGTCATGACCTCACATCGAGTGCCTGAAAAGGATTGGGTGGCCAGATTATGGGGTCGCTTCCTCAGTGAGGGGAGAGACACCATGCTGGACCTACCCACCACCGTCATGAACTCCTACCCCCATATGAAGGACGCCCTTCTATCTCGATATGGGCACACCCCCAAGATGTACTGGCAACAATTCAGAGACTGCAAGAAGATCCCCGGCACCACTTGGGTGGAATACGTGAATTTCTACAGCCGGGCCTTGGAAGGGTGGATCAAGAGGACTCATTGATCTCATTGCCTACGAACACCTGTCCAACAACTGCTTTGTGGAATTAAGACAGCACCTTCTGGACAGCAATTTGGCTGACCCCCGGAAGCTGGCTGTTGAAGCCGGTCAATGGGTGAGTCCCACAGGGTCCCGTGAGGGATTATGGCCGAAACGAGCAAGGATCTCCTCGCCAGAGGGGCCAAGGTAGACAGAGGGGACCCCAGGCAGGGCCTCCCCAAAGCCCCCCAGAAACCAGTCTGGGACCTCTCCTCCTGCCACGAGGGCAGGGTTCCCCCCATCTAGACAGGGACCCAGAATAAGCACAGCCTGCTACCGATGTCAACAAACAGGGCATTATGCCAGTGACCCCAACTGCCCCATGCTCAGAAAACCCGCTGCTGCAAGCCCCCCGCATGCCAGCTAGCCACAGTGGCCCTGGAAGAAGAAGAGGGAGAAGATACAGAAGGCTGGGAACCAGCAGCCATGACCTATGTCTCCCTGGGCAATAGAGATGGTTCCGGGAGCTCTCCTGCCCGATAACACTGAAAAGTACCGACAGCAGGTGACCGTCCACGGACACCGCATAGGGGCCCTCTGAGACACAGGGGCCAGCATTACTGCAGTAAGGGGCCACCTAGTTACAGAAGACCAAATTATACCCCACGCCTCCTGCAGGGTGATCTCAGCTGACAACTCCATCTGCACCTGCCGAATAGCTCAGGTCCCATTCGAGTGGGAGGGCGTCTCCGGGGAATTACGAGTAGCAGTCCGCACCAACATGCCCGTGGACTGTCTACTAGGTAACGACCTGGAGAGCTCCCCATGGAAGCAGGTAGAACGGAGAACTCACCTGGAGATGGTGGGCCTGCCCGAGTGGGCCTGCGTGAACACACGATCCATGACCGCCCGAGTGTCCGCCACCGAGGGGGTGGAACCCGAGAACCCTCGCCCTGTCCCCGCCGAGCCGGAGGGCAGCGGGCGAACCGAAGGCCTAGATATTTTTCCCGGCGAGGGCAGTAACCCCGACCCGGGTTCCCTGGGCCTGCCGATGAATCAACCCCGAACCCGGATGACCTCCCGGAGCTAGCCCAGTGGCGCCAGGAGGGGGGGCCTTCTCAAGAGGAGTTCTGCCTGGAACAGCTGCCCCTCTCTCGTGGGGCCACGGCAGCAGGCTGCCGCCCAGGCCGCCGGTGACCAGTCCTGCTCCCACCAGGTATATTGAGAAAACGGCCTACTGTATAGTGTGCAAAAGTCCGCTGAATTAGGGTCAGCCCGGCTGCTGGTGGTACCCCTACGTTTCCGCGGCTTTCTCCTGAACCTCGCCCATGATGTGCCCTTCGCGGGACACTTGGGACAAAACAAAACATACCACTGTCTGGTCACACATTTCTACTGGCCCCAAATGCGCTCCGATGTGGGGGCCCACTGCAAGTCCTGCCCGACATGCCAGGCCAGCGGAAAGAGCGGAGAGAGGTGCAAGGCTCCCCTCCAACCCTTTCCCGTGGTCAGCACCCCGTTTGAACGGGTGGGAATAGACATTGTGGGGTCCCTTGACCCCTGGACCTCCTTAGGCCACCGGTTCATCCTTGTCCTGGTAGACCATGCCACCCGATATCCCGAGGCCATTCCCCTTCGAACGGTGACGGCTCCCGTAGTAGGGCGGGCCCTCATGGAGATCTTCTCCCGGGTGGGATTCCCACGAGAAGTAGTGAGCGACGGAGGGACGAACTTCATCTCCAAGTACATGAAGACCCTCTGGCAACAGTATGGGGTGACGTACAAAATCACCACCCCATACCATCCCCGAGGTAACAGCCTGGTTGAACGGTTCAACCGCACACTCAAGGGAATGATTATGGGTCTCGAGAAGCCCCTGAGGCGCAAATGGGACGTCCTCCTTCACTGCCTCCTGTTCGCGTACCGAGAAGTTCCCCAGAAGTCCTTGGGGTTTAGCCCTTTCGAGCTGCTATATGGACACCTCGTGCGGGGGCCCCTCAGCCTGGTCAAGGAAGGATGGGAGACGACATCTCTGGACCCCTCTCCAGATGTGTTTCGATACATTCTGGCCCTCTGAAACCAGACTCGGAAGTTCCAAGAGCTGGCCGAGGCAAACCTTGAGGCCAGTCAAGAAGAGATGAAAAGGTGTTATAACCAGAATGCCACTCTGGTCGAGTTTCAGCCCGGACAACAGGTCTGGGTGATGGCCCCTGTGGAACCTTGTGCCGTGCAGGACAAGTGGACAGGGCCCTTCAAGGTGGTAGAACGAAAGAGCCAGGTTACCTACCTCATCGATGTGCAGTCTCCCAGGAACGACTTGCGGGTCTTTCACGTGAACCGCCTTAATCCCCGATTCGTGTGGTCCGAGTTGAGTTTACTCCTCGCCACCGATGACGGAGCGGAAGAGGAAACGGATCCTCTCCCCGATCTCTTGTGTGCGAAATAAAAAGATGGCTCCGTAGAGGGAGTGAGTCTCTCCCCCTCCCTCACCCCCAAGCAGCGCGGGGACTGTCGCCAGGTACTGGGACAGTTCTCTGACCTTTTCTCTCTCGTCCCCGGCGTCACCAATTGGTGCGTCCATGATGTGGACACCGGGGACAGCCCTCCAGTACAGGACAGAGCCTACCGCGTTCCCGACCAAGTCCGAGCCTGCATCAAGGCAGAAGTCTCTAAGATGCTAGCCCTGGGGGTAGTCGAAGCCTCCGACAGTCCATGGGCCAGCCCCGTAGTTCTGGCGCCCGAAGGCCGCCGCTCCCGGCGCTGTCCCCGAGCTGAGGTTCTATGTGGACTACCGCGGGCTCAACGCAGTCACCAGAACTGACGCCCACCCCAATCCCTGAGCAGACGAGCTCATTGACCGTCTAGGATCTGATCGCTATCTCGGCACCTTCGACTTGACCAGCGGATACTGACAGATTGCCCTGACAGAGGGAGCTAGAGAGAGAAGGGGAATACCTGCCAGGGCTGTGACGCTGGGAGGGGGAGTGTCATGTTTGAAAAACTTCATGTACGATCGCACCTACATATCCACAATGCAAGTACACAACCAGGAATGACAACGACAAACCACTACACTTGATTGACTTGCTTTATTAAAAATAATAGGGGTTTAATCTCATATTAGCCAAGAGCATGGGCATTGGGCACAACAGAGGCAGCACATGAGAGGGGTTAAGTGCATCAACAGTCCAAGGCAAAGAGCAGGTACATCAGAGGCACTTGAGAGGGCACAACGCAGCATCCTAACAGGAACAGGGCAGTGTACAGAACAGAGCAGGTACGTCAGTGGCAGTACATGAGAGGGGTTAAGTGCATCAACAGTCCAAGGCGCATAGCAGGTACATCAGAGGCTGCACATGAGAGGGGCACAGAGCATCAACAGTCCATGGCAAAGAGCAGGTACATCAGAGGCAGCACATGAGAGGGGCCAAGTGCATCAATAGTCCAAGGCACAGAGCAGGTACATCAGAGGCAGCACATGAGAGGGGCCAAGTGCATCAACAGTCCAAGGCACATAGTAGGTACATCAGAGGCTGCACATGAGAGGGGCACAGAGCATCAACAGTGCATTGCAAAGAGCAGGTACATCAGAGGCAGCACATGAGAGGGGCCAAGTGCATCAACAATCCAAGGCACATAGCAGGTACATCAGAGGCTGCACATGAGAGGGGCACAGAGCATCAACAGTCCATGGCAAAGAGCAGGTACATCAGAGGCAGCACATGAGAGGGGCCAAGTGCATCAACAGTCCAAGGCACAGAGCAGGTACATCAGAGGCAGCACATGAGAGGGCAAAATGCAGCATCCTAACAGCAACAGGGCAGTGTACGCAACAGAGCAGGTACATCACTGGCAACATAAGTACGTGGTTCAAGCGATCCGTCCCAAGGACATCAACAGTGCAAGGCTGCTTACAATGGACAATCTAAACACCAAGTCAAATGACATGTGAGTGAAGGGAACTACACCTCACATCACATAATCTGTTGGACTGCCTGAACTACTTGTCTCGGACACACTGCCAGCACCAGAACCATGAGTGTGAGACACAGCCAGAGATCGACTGACTGACACATGAGCCATAGACCCAGACACACTGCCAGCACCAGAAACTGGAGTGGGAGACACAGCCACAGATGTAGTGACTGACACATGAGACATAGACCTAGACACACTGCCAACACCAGAACCAGGAGTGTGAGACACAGCCACAGCTCTAGTGACTGACACATGAGCCATAGACCCAGACACACTGCCAGCACCAGAAACAGGAGTGTGAGACACAGCCACAGATCGACTGACTGACACATGAGCCATAGACCCAGACATACTGCCAGCACCAGAAACAGGAGTGTGAGACACAGCCACAGATCGACTGACTGACACATGAGCCATAGACCCAGACACACTGCTAGCACCAGAAACAGGAGTGTGAGACACAGCCACAGATCGACTGACTGACACATGAGCCATAGACCCAGACACACTGCCAGCACCAGAAACAGGAGTGTGAGACACAGCCACAGATCGACTGACTGACACATGAGCCATAGACCCAGACACACTGCCAGCACCAGAAACAGGAGTGTGAGACACAGCCACAGCTCTAGTGACTGACACGTGAGCCATAGACCCAGACACACTGCCAGCACCAGAAACAGGAGTGTGAGACACAGCCACAGCTCTAGTGACTGACACATGAGCCATAGACCCAGACACACTGCCAGCACCAGAAACAGGAGAGGGCACACCTGACACAGTGCTACTACATGATGCATTACAGCAAACAACAGACACAGTGCCACTATCTGACACATGAGAGTGAACTGCAGCTGCACCAGTAGGACCAATGAAATGATGAGCCACAGGGCTGTATGGGCAAGGAGGCAGGGTGGCTCTGGGAGCTGGGGATAGCTGTACTGGAGTGTCATCCGGGTGGTCAGGTGTGAATGGTGTGTGTCTACATTTCATAGGAATATGTGATGGCACCCTGGACATGACTGGACTGGTAAGTGGTGCGGACTCATCTGAAATATCACCCATCAAAGGTGGACCATGTGCTGGTGGGGGTCTGCTCTCTGGGGATGTGCTGGACCCTGCTTGTCATTTGCTGTGGGCCTGCCTTCTGCCCTCTGCATCATGTGTAATGGGGGATGCAACAACAGTGTACTCCTTCCTCTGCTTCTGAAGGACGTGGATGGGAGTAGAGGTATGTGGGGACTCCACCGCTGACACATCTGTTTTACGTTCCTTAGACAACATCAGCCTCAGTGCAGCCAGGGGTGATGTATGCCTGTCCTTGATGGAGCTAGTGTCTATGGGAGAACCCTTGTCCCTTAGATGTGCCTTGGCCGTAGGAGGTGTCCTGTCTCTGGAATTTTCCTGATCCCTGGGCGGTGCCCTGTCCCTGGGTGCAGATTTGTCCATTGTAGTGTACCTGTCTTTAGAAGCTACTTTGTCCTTGGGAGTGTCCCTGCTCTTGGGAGTTGCCCCTTCCTTTGTAGTGTCCTTGTCCCTGGGAGTGTCCCTGTTCTTTGGAGGTGGCCTTTCCTTTGCAGTGTCCTTGTCCCTGGGATTGTCCCTGCTCTTTGGAGGTGGCCTTTCCTTTGTAGTGTGCTTGTCCTTGGGAGTGTCCCTGGACTTGGAAGGTGCCCTTGCCTTGGGAATACCTTTTGTGGGGGATTCCTGTGTAGCATGTGAAGCCATTTCCCCCAAAACCCTTTGAGGATCCTGTGTGTCAACTCAAGTGTAGCTAACGTCGTCTTTGGTGACAGATTTCCCAGTCCTAGTGGATGGTGTCTGTGCCCTCCGTGCCCTGCCTTGCTGCCTGTGGCTACTTCTAGTGCAATAACCTGTAAATGAGGCCTGGTCTGAAAAATCACTCCCCCCTGAGACATCAAGTGGTGTGGATGGGGGAACAGAAGTAGCACCCTGTTTATGCGACTGTAAAATGGCTGAAGACACAGTGTTTGCCAATGACTGAACTGTTCTGTGCAGACCAGCAACATTGCCATGCATCCCCTCCATGAATGCCACCACCTGCCCCAACTTCCTATCGTGGTCTTGGAATGCATTGATCATGTTGGTCTGCCCTACACACAGCTGTCGCAGCAGATCAACAGCCTCAGCACAAAGTGCACTTTGTGTCACAGGGGAAGGGGCAGCGGTGCCTGCACCGAAGGCAACTCTGCTCCCCCTACTCTGGCGAGCACGAGCAGTACTTGTTGCAGTTGGTGGCAGTGTGGGCCCTGCGTGCTGTGTCCCAATCGCAGGTGTTGATTGCCCACTCCCTGTCTGTGACAACAGTGCTGACTCACCAACACTGTCTGAAGATGAGGACGATGGTGTCTCCACATGTGAGTCCTCAGGGACGGTTCTGTCCCCCTCTCCGGGGCTGCCGTCTTCAGTGTCAGCCTGCGTGTGTGTGTGATCTCGGATCTGGATGCATTGCCACCACTCTTCTCCCTCGTCTGTGGGTCAGTGCCCTCTGCCAAAGCTGAAACAGAGAGAAAAGAGATTTCACTTAGTGCCGGTACTCATGTACTGAAGGTCACAAATCACAAATCACAAATTACCTTACAGACTAATATCATGTTGCACCAATCCTGCACAGGAACCACCCCTACCAGACATCCGCATATCAAAGAACCGGTGGTGGCTGTGAAACATGTATATCATACAAACAGGGCAAGTGCTTGTAGACCACCACGCATATCATGCCATGGGACGACAGACCTCAACGGCATGTCCTGGAACACTCAACTACAAAGCAAGTGGCCTGTCCACCTTGCGGACATGGATGCTACCGCTCACTCCGCAAATGTCACCAACTTGCAATTGCAGCGAAACAAACGCACCATGGATGACACTACTGTGTCTGAGCACCAATACCAGAATGCACTCACAAGTCACATACACATACAGTCTGCTTACCGCTAGTTTGCTGTTGATCCCCTCTTAGCCGGGAGGACAGGTCAGGATGCATCACAGCAATGATACAGTTCATTAGAGGGGTCATGGTGCGTCGGGCCAGACGTGTTGATCTTGGAATCATCCCCAGTGTCATCTCCGCAACATTCTTGCTTAGCCTGGATACGTCGTCCCTGTGCTGGTGGCAGTGTGTGTGTCATCTATTACACACCCCCAATGCCCGTACATCACATGATATGTGTGTGACCCGCCAAGACCGGCAGTGGGTGACCCGCCAAGACAGGCGGTCTGCGGTGGGTTCTGCAATGTGACTGGTAGGTGGGGTATCAACGGCCATTTCGATTTTTATATCCAAAAGTATGTATTAGCCTGCACCGTCCCCGCGGAAAGCGTGCACCGCCATAGCGACGCCACTGAGTGATGTTTTTAAAATGATGCACCTTCGCGGTAGTACGCATATACGTTTTGTGGGGTGTGACCGTGATGGTCCTTGACCATACAGCATATGTCATGCAGAATAGCAGGATGAAGGAGCAAATTCTGTGTAGGTGGAAGGCGTCCACACATGTCGTATGCACACACACCTATTTTAAACAACAAGGGGACCCCAATTAGTATCAGCGAGGGACCTCGGGGAGCTTATTATATAAACACAACAATAATCCCTGGCAAGAAAATAAGTGCCAATGAATATAGACTCAATCAGTACTATATTGGTGAAAACGTACCCAGCCGGGCAGAGGTTTTCAAAGTTTATGTTTCAGTCAAGAAAATATCAAACATATAAACACCTTCAACAAATCACGTAGGTGGGGCACAAGCCTGTACCCAACCACGAACATACATTGACAGTAACATACACAAAGGGCTTGCAAGGCAAAATCAACAATCTCTGTGAAATTCCAATTATGAACAGAGAATTACTTGTGGGTACCATTACATAGTTATACATTGAGAGTTCCAAACGTATATGGTACGCAGTGGGTCGACGACGTTTCGGACCCCCTTGTTAAATAATGGGGTCCATCATCAGGACAAAGAAATGGTTGCCTTTTTTAGTTTTAAGCCTCTTTAGCCTAAGGGGAAATAAGATGAAGAAACAGGTCCATTACATTTAAAGCACATGTTAATTGTAAGTGACATTGTGCCGTGACTTATAGACCCAAAACGCTAATATCCTGGTGGAGATAGCGTGTGACTTAGTTCCAGTGTCAAGAGACATGTGACAAAGTGTGGTCATACTGTTTTTAGGTGTGAGTGATTTTTTAAAAAAATCAGGTGAAAAACGACGCGGTGATACTGAGCAATTTTAAGTGAAAATATTGCCATGGCGGAGGATGCTGCTAGATTATATTCAGGGTGCACCATGCTCAATTAAAGAAATTAAAGAGAGATTGAGTGTTGGCAGATTCGAAAGCTCAACAGTGCTTTGTTGAAAAGCGGGTGAAAAAACGGCGATATGAGTCGTGGTGAGAAATCCATAACTATTACGAGAGTTAGGGGGCTCACCAGATTGGTACTGGGCAGGCTCAGATAAAAGCGCGCTGGAGGTTCGTTATATCAGAAGAATGGGAATCCGGAGTGTCGGATTTTTCTGGGGGAGAAAGTTGTGCAAGGTTAGGGCGGGGAGCAGCTTCCCATTAATTTGGGCGTTAGTGCAGGACAGGGCGGGCGGCTTACCAAGGGTTAATTCCACGTGTCCAAAAGTAAATTCACGTGTCCAGGGGCGGAGGAGGATCGTTCCGCATGTACCTGCATATAAAGCATTACTAAAACGAGGGAATCTATAATAGTTGTACAAAGGCATAAGTCGGTAATTACCGAGATGGGCTTACCTTTCGAGCCGGAAAATGCCGGAAGCGCCGAGTCGCGCTGGATTCCTGGCAATCTCTCTTTAATTTCTTTAATTGAGCATGGTGCACCCTGAATATAATCTAGCAGCATCCTCCGCCTTGGCAATATTTTCACTTAAAATTGCTCAGTATCACCGCGTCGTTTTTCACCTGATTTTTTTAAAAAATCACTCACACCTAAAAACAGTATGACCACACTTTGTCACATGTCTCTTGACACTGGAACTAAGTCACACGCTATCTCCACCAGGATATTAGCGTTTTGGGTCTATAAGTCACGGCACAATGTCACTTACAATTAACATGTGCTTTAAATGTAATGGACCTGTTTCTTCATCTTATTTCCCCTTAGGCTAAAGAGGCTTAAAACTAAAAAAGGCAACCATTTCTTTGTCCTGATGATGGACCCCATTATTTAACAAGGGGGTCCGAAACGTCGTCGACCCACTGCGTACCATATACGTTTGGAACTCTCAATGTATAACTATGTAATGGTACCCACAAGTAATTCTCTGTTCATAATTGGAATTTCACAGAGATTGTTGATTTTGCCTTGCAAGCCCTTTGTGTATGTTACTGTCAATGTATGTTCGTGGTTGGGTACAGGCTTGTGCCCCACCTACGTGATTTGTTGAAGGTGTTTATATGTTTGATATTTTCTTGACTGAAACATAAACTTTGAAAACCTCTGCCCGGCTGGGTACGTTTTCACCAATATAGTACTGATTGAGTCTATATTCATTGGCACTTATTTTCTTGCCAGGGACTATTGTTGTGTTTATATAGTATGCACACACACTGCATGTTTCCGCACACATGTAATGTTGATAGTCGTACATGTGTTTTAGGACATGTCCAGAATGCTGCAAGTATTATGATGTTAAGACAATGGCCCATGGCCACGTGTGTCTTTCATGTCCATTTTTGTCATGTGTGCTCATACCATTGACCTTGCCAGTGGTCAACAAAGGCTATTCATGTGCACTCAAGTTGCGTCAGATGTGCATGGCAACGTGTTGATGTCTTGGTTTTGAGGACACACTTTTCCATTTGTACACATCTACACAGTACATCAAGTGTGTCTGACCACATTCAGAAGCTATTGTGAGTTTGTGGTTTATGTGTGCAAGTAACAATGATGGGGGTATACGTGCATTCTGTAAGTGCGCATGTGTGCTGCCTGTTGTGTGCCCATGCATGTAATGGAGGATGCCCAGCATTGTGGGTGGGGCCATGGGTGCATGAAGACAAGGAGGGGGTGTTCCATGTTCGTGTTGTGCGTGCACGTGCATGTGCGTCTGTGATGAGGCTAATCCACATTTGGGCCCTCAGTCATGTGTTGTTTGCAGTTATTTCTACATGTGTACACCTTACATTGTGCATGTTTGCACACATGTTGTAGTTTGTGCGTGTACATTGTGTGTGTAGTTATCAGTATTGCATTTAACCATCTGGTTCTAAACGCTGACAAAACGGAGGTCTTATTTTTCAACCAAAAATCTGCCCCCCCCTCCACTCTTTGGTGGCCTGCTGTTCTGAATCCACCCCTACATCAGTTCAGTCTGCCCGCAATCTGGGTTTCCTTTTTGATAATACTTTATCCTGCAAAGCCCAGATCAACAAGGTGACATCCGCCTGCTTTGGCAAACTGCGCATGATCAGGAAGATTTTCCCTTTCCTCCCTCTAGACTCTCGTAAGACTGTTGTCCATACCCTGATCACGTCGCATTTAGATTATGCCAATAGCCTCTATGCAGGCGCCCCTCTCTACCTTGTTGAAAGGTTACAAGTGATCCAAAATGCAGCCGCCAGATTAATTGGTAATATCCCCTACCGCCACTCTGTTGCGGCTTATCGGAAGGAACTGCACTGGCTTCCCATATCCAGACGCATCCAGTTTAAAATCCTGATCCTGGCCTTTCGTGCCATCAATGGCTCTGGTCCTGCCTACCTGAGTACTAGACTTAAACTTTCTCGCTCTGTCAGAACTTTAAGATCAAATAGCCTACGTCTCCTGGTGGTGCCCAGATTTCGACGCACCAGGTGCGGTGGCAGAACGTTTGGAGTGGCTGCTGCCAAATATTGGAACTGCCTCCCACTGGACCTCAGGTTTATTGACTCAGAACACGTGTTCCGCCGTAAACTTAAGACCTGGCTGTTCACTCTCCCTTAAATTCTCCCCCCTGTTCCTACCTGCTTTGTCCTTCCCCCTCTGATGAACAAGTACTCTGTAGCGCCGGGACACCCCCTTTGGGGGTAGCTGTGCGCTTTATAAGCTTCTTAATAAATAAATAAATAAATATTGGTCACGTCACACATGTGATCTTTGTCTGCAACATGTCTTATTTCCATTGTGTTTGTCAACATGTGATAGTGTGGCACAGCTATGCATTGTTGGTCAATAGACATCTGCTCCCATCTACTCCCAGACAGGAGGGCTCCAAATGTGCATCGACCATACACTGTGCTGGAGGGCATGGTTGACGAGGAGGTGATCTGAAAATTCTGGCTTGATCGACGTAGATTGCTTGATCTTGTGGCCCAATTGTCACCTCATTTGCAGCTATGCAGAACCTTTCCTGGAGCTATTACACCCACAGCAAAGGTGATGGCGGCACTTCACTTCTTTGCAACTGGCACTTTCCAGTACACAGTTGGACATGCCGGGGGGATGTCACAATCCATGTTCAGCATGGTACTGTGGGATGTTCTGAATGCCATGATCCTTTACAAGGATGATTACATCCATTTTCCACGCCCAGCAGAGTTGCCAGCAGTCAAATGGGACTTCTATGCCCTGGCCCAGATACCACACGTAGTGGGTTCAATTGATGGAACACATATTGCTCTCATTCCACCCCAGGCACGTGAACCTGTATATCGCAATCGAAAGCACTACCATTCGATCAACGTGCAAGTGGTGTGCCTGGCTGACAACATAATCTCCCATGTGTGTGCCAGATTTCCAGGCTCCACACATGACTCACACATTCTGCGGAGCAGCATTGTCCCACAAGTGATGGCTAATCTGAGTCCAGAACGTGCGTGGCTGGTAGGTGAGTATGCTGTGAGGACAATTGTGTTGCATGTGTGGCATGCTGTTCCCACCAATCCTGGTAATGATATTTGTGTCTGTCTTCCCCCCACCTAGGCGACTCTGCATACCCAAACTGGCTGTGGCTGCTGAGCCCCATACGGAATCCTACTACCCCTGGTGAAATGCGTCACAATGATGCCCATGGGAGGACACGTCGAGTGGTGGAACGTACTTTTGAACTGCTGAAGTCTAGGTTTCGCTGCGTGGATAAAACCGGAGGGGTCCTGCCATACTCACCTGCCAAAGTTTGCAAGATCGTGATTGCATGCTGCATGCTCCACAACTTGGCATTGCGCAATAACATTGCACTAATCATGGACCCTGAAGACGAACAGGTTGCTCCGCCTTCCATCCCACCCATGTCCACTGATGAGATTAGTGGTGAGGAAGAAGAAGGTGTGGACCAGAGGCGTCAGCTCATTAATCGCTATTTTCCTTGAATGTGAGTAACTACCTCTTGTGTAGCTAGACAATGCGCGATGTATGTTTGCTGGTGGTGTGTGGATGTGGTGTGTGTATGCTGCCTGTTCTGGTATGTGCTGTTTAGAAATGTGTGTGGTAGATGGTGTACATGCAAATCTCCCTGATGTGTGTCCTGTGATCCACTTAATTGGTGATGAGTGTGGTTTGTGGGATGTGGTAGTACAGTGTGTTGTGATGGGTGTGAATCACTTTCCGGACCTGTGTTTGTTGTTCTCTCATTATCCCTAGGTCACTCCCACAGAGGCATGATTCTCCAGGACATTGATACCTGCACCTGGTAATGAGAATTCCTAAGAAAATCATGTGATTAAAACATGGAGGTCACACAGCATTGAGCGTTTAAGTCATGTTTAATAACAGGTAGTGAATTGATGTTGGTGCATATTTACAATTAGGTGTTGTGGGAGAAGTGAGAGTTGAAGGTCATGGCAGATGAAAACAACGTGTGGACACCACATTGTCTGATGTCCACCTAGTCCAACAGACGTGTGCCAATGCTTGGCATTGTTGGAAAGGATAGTTAACAGGGTGAATGGCAGGCTGAAGGATGGGTGTAGTTATTCGCGGCCCCTCTTAGAGCTGGTAGATGAGGCATTTCCACTGCTCTCAGCTGCATCTAGCCTCAGACGGCCCCTCCGTCTTGGAGCCCGAGTGGAGACAGCTGTGGGGGCAGGTTAGTAAGGGGCCACCTCCCTGTCCTAGGGCTCAGGTGTGGGTGGCGGCGGTGTTGGTGACATGTCCCGCTGGGCACTTGGGTGAGGGGGGAGGTGTGGCGCGGGATAACCAATCCCTCCACAGAGCAGTTTGCTGGCCCATGAGGTCCACAATTTGGCCAATGCGAGTGTCAATGGAACACAGAAGCTGGCTGCTCTCTCACGAGTCTTGGTGGGCCCGATCGGACTGTGCTTGCGACCGCTCATAGGAGGCATGGACTCTGGCGATGGCTTCCAGGGTTTCGGCACCAAGATGGGGTGGGTGTCCTTCACCACCTCTCCGGACAACTGCACTACTGGTTCTGAGCTATGGCCTCACCTGTGTCCTCTCCTGTCCACTCTCCCTGCTAGCCTGGGATGTCGATGGGCCATCATCGGCCGATGGGTCAGGCAGGGTGGCATAGGCAGGAGTGGTGGTGGTGCTGGTGGTGGTGGTGGCTGCACAGCTCACAATGGCAGGTGTTGGTGTAGTGACACAGGCCAAGGTGGTGGAGGCAGGGATGTCCTTAGAGCCTGATGGCCCTGGGAGTCTGCTTGGGCCCACATCGTCCTCTGCACCAGAGCTGTCAATAGGATCATCCCCAGAGAGTCCGTGCTGTGAGGGGGGCAACTGTTGCTGGCAGATGCTGCTTTCGCCGGTCAAGTTGCAATCACCTGAGGGACAAGATTTTCAGAATGACTGTTGTGGACATGACATGTTTTTGGTAGCAACTTTCAAAATCACTATGTAATCAGGACATGGTTGTTGTTGTCATCGTGTTGTTGTGGTTGACAGTACAGGCCAATATGGTGGTGTGGAGGTGGGAAGGCAATACTTGGATATGTGTGGTCCTGTCCTGCTATTGGATGTTCCCCCTGTGAATATGTATATGTACATGACAGTTTGCAGGAGGAGATGCAGACTCGGCAAATGGTATGATGACTCAATATTGCTCTGGGATGACACATGGGGGCCTCTGTGGAGTTGTAGTGCTGGTCTCTCACCCCCCCCCCAACACCCAACACCCTCCCTGTGGACATGGGGGCCTCTGTGGAGTTGTAGTGATGGTCTCTCACACCCCCCAACACCCACCACCCTCCCTGTGGACATGGGGGCCTCTGTGGAGTTGTAGTGCTGGTCTCTCACAAACCCCAACACCCACCACCCTCTCTGTGGACATGGGGGCCTCTGTGGAGTTGTAGTGATGGTCTCTCACACCCCCACTCACCTATCACACACACCCCACCACCCTACCTGTAGACATGAGGGCCTCTGTGGAATTGTAGTGCTGGTCTCTCACACCCCCCACCCACCTATCACACACATCCCACCACCCTCCCTGTGGACATGGTGGCCTCTGTGGAGTTGTAGTGCTGGTCTCTCACACACCCCAACACCCACCACCATCCCTGTGGACATGGGGGCCTCTGTGGAGTTGTAGTGCTGGTCTCTCACACACCCCAACACCCACCACCCTCCCTGTGGACATGGGGGCCTCTGTGGAGTTGTAGTGCTGGTCTCTCACACCCTCCACCCACCTATCACACACACCCCACCACCCTCCCTGTGTATATGGGTGCCTCTGTGGAGTTGTAGTGCTGGTCTCTAACACCCCCCACCCACCTATCACACACACCCCACCACCCTCCCTGTGGACATGGGGGCCTCTGTGGAGTTGTAGTGATGGTCTTCCACACCCCCCCACACCCACCAACCTCCCTATGGACATGGGGGCTTCTGTGGAGTTGTAGTGCTGGTCTCTAACCCCCCCCCCAACACCCACCTGTCACACACACCCCACCACCCTCCGTGAGGACATGGGGGCCTCTGTGGAGTTGTATTGCTGGTCTCTAACACCCCCCACCCACCTATCTCACACACACCCCACCACCCTCCCTGTGGACATGGGAGCCTCTGTGGAGTTGTAGTGCTGGTCTCTCACACCCCCCACCTACCTATCACACACACACCGCACCACCCTCCCTGTGACATGGGAGCCTCTGTGGAGTTGTAGTGCTGGTCTCTCTCCCCCCACCCACCTATCACACACACCCCACTACCCTCCCTGTGGGCATGGGGGCCTCTGTGGAGTTGTAGTGCTGGTCTCTCAAACCCCCACCCACCTATCACACACATCCCACCACCCTCCCTATGGACATGGGGGCCTCTGTGGAGTGGGAGTGATGGTCTCTCACCCCCCAACACCCACCACCCTCCCTGTGGACATGGGGGCCTCTGTGGAGTTGTAGTGCTGGTCTCTCACCCCCCCAACACCCACCACCCTCCATGTGGACATGGGGGCCTCTGTGGAGTTTTAGTGCTGGTCTCTCACACACCCCAACACCCACCACCCTCCCTGTGGACATGGGGGCCTCTGTGGAGTTGTAGTGCTGGTCTCTCAACCCCCCCCCCCCAATACCCACCACCCTCCCTGTAGACATGGGGGCCTCTGTGGAGTTGTAGTGCTGGTCTCTCACCCCACCAACACCCACCACCCTCCATGTGGACATGGGGGCCTCTGTGGAGTTGTAGTGCTGTTCTCTCACACACCCCAACACCCACCACCCTCCCTGTGGACATGGGGGCCTCTGTGGAGTTGTAGTGCTGGTCTCTCACACCCCCAACACCCACCACCATCCCTGTGGACATGGGGGCCTCTGTGGAGTTGGAGTGCTGGCTGCTTTGACGACATGCAAGGCTGGGAACGTAGGAGCCAACATCTGTGTTTGGTCATGGTGGGTGCATTTGAGCCCAGGACTTCACATTTGGGTGACTATGTGGTCCACATGCATGGTTTGGGGCCTGGGAGATGTGTCTTGGCAGTTGTGCAAGGCAGACCATGGCACTGTGATGATGGTCATTGGTTTGTACTTACCAGCCTCTAGTCCATCTTAGATTCCGTTAAGGCTCTCAGGGTGCAGTATGCCCAGCACCTTCTTCTCCCATTCTGCATACGGTATGGGCTCCAGAGAAGTGCCGCCGCCAGTGTGGTGTGCCCGCAGGTGGTTCCTTGCCCTGATGCCTTTCACCCTGGTCTTGAGGTCGTGCCACCGCCTCTGGATATCGTGTTTAGTGATTGGCACGGTCCCTGACGCATTGACTCTGGTCACTATCCTATCCCACATGTTGTTTTTGGTTGGCACGGTGGTCTGCTGGACTAGGGTACTGAAGATTTGTGGCTCGACACGGATGATTTCATCCACCATGACCTTCAACTCACAGTCTGTGAATTTGGGATTTTTCTTTGGTGCCATGGTGTGTGATGTGCAAGGTGTTGGTGGGGTGGGGTGGGATGTGCAGGTGTGTGGTGTGTAGGGGTGATGTTGTGGGTGTTTGTGTGGTGGGTGTGTTTGTGTGCAGGTTGTATGTGTGTTTTTGTGTGTCTGCTGTTAGTGTTATAATGCCTCTGGCTTGCAGCTATGCTGCGATGCAAAGGATTGTGGTTGTGGGAGGGATCCATTTTATACTCTATGTGGTGGTTGAGTCCCAATGGTTGTTGGCAGTCAGGTGTTCTGTGGGTGTGGTGATTTTGGTGCATTTTTCGGTGCTTGGGGGGTGTCATTGGGGCGTGTAGTTGCTAGGGGTGGGTGTTTCAGGTGGGCGGGTGTCCTGTTTGGTGTGTTTTCTATTTACTTCCGTCTGCCATTTTGTAATCGGTTTGACGGCAGGAATGGTGTTCGTGTAGTCCTTCCGCAGTCATGCGCCGTTTCTCGATCCATTGTTTCTGCAGCGGTGGAGGAAGGTGGTGAGTTCCGTTGGAATGACGGCGTTATCCTAATCGCGCGGCCGGAGCCTCGCAGGTATGGCGGTGGTGCTGCCTGTTCCCGAGGTCATGTTCATCCGCGGCGGAGGGTGTTTCTTTGGTACCATCCGCTTGCAGCAGTCTTTGGTGTGCTCGGTCCGCCGCGGACGGTGTTTCATGTTATCCGTCCGCCGCGGTCGGAGTTTCTTGACAATATTATCCTAATCGCAACCGCAGAATATCCCCGGTGCGGTCGGGAGTATTTTTGCCGCCTCCATGGCGGACGGGAAACTTTTCCGTCTGCCATCCTATTGAACCCCATAATCTGTCATTCTTCTCATATATGGGAACAAATATAGAATCTGACATACTTTTTGTTCTTCTGCTTATCTCAAAAAACACTCCCCCTGGTGCGTAAATTCTACTGCTTACCACAAAAGCTTTAACGTCTGAGACTCTTCCAATTGAAATTCAACACAATAAAGTTGTCAATTTTCATGTTAACTTCCTATTATTCAAAAATCCATTTGCTAGTCATGATTTAAACAAACTCAAAACTAAATTAATTTCCTAAAACACATAATATTTTGACCTATGCAGGTTTTTCAACTCTTGCTCTTCATTAGTCTGCAAATAAAAATATCCTTACATAAAGACTTTCCATCTTCTAGAACATGTCTTGCAGCAACAGCTGACCTATGCCAATTCACTGTTCCGTAACTCAAAACTCCTTTAAGTTGTTCTGTTTGACAATTTGCTATATCTACCACATGTGCCTACGAAAGATTCAAACTCATGCAGGAAGTACCCACACTGTCCATATTCCCTATCACCTATGTCTGGTTCATGGTACCTAAAGTTTCTTTAGAAGTTCCACAGCAGCTATTGAAAGCCCTTTGAAAGCTCTAGATGTCCAAATACCATTCAACAAGAAGTTTCAACACCTTACTCACTATCAAAGGATTTTCTTGTCATTCTCCATTTGTTGGAAGTCGTTCTCCTACCACCATCAAAAAAGAAATTTCACAAGACAACTCTAAAACCACAGTAAACCACGCCTGGGATGTCCAAAATGGAGTCACTAGAATTAACTGACAACTTTTCTGTCTCAGATTCAAAAGGGCACTATATCACATCAAAAAAGGAGAGCATGCATGTGCCTTGCTACCTAACCACTACTTTTGAAATGCATCTACTACAGCCTAACCCTGGGCAAAGCACTACGCTACACTAGCATAGTTTGCGAAGTTTGCGCTACTTCCCACTACACGAATTGTACGTAGATTAGTGCAAACACGCCTACCGTAGTGTAGCGGTCATTTTGTGCTTGCTTGCGGTCCTCAACGGCAAGTTGGCAACTGCGAGCAAGCAAAATGACATCCCGGCGAGACTTTTTCCTCATTCGCGATCAGCAACATCAAGTTGCTGATTGCCAGAGTGGAAACAAACCTCCCGGGGAGATTCTCAATGCGGGGAGGTCATTTTTCTCATTGCGAGTGTTCACGTAGGCTCGCGACCGCTCGTGATGAGAAACTACCAGTCCGCGTTGAGAAAGCTGACGCCCAAGTAGAAATCTACTCGAGTGGCAGAAAAGGACAGCTTGCACTGTGCAAGATGCGGTTTGCATTGATTGCACAGTGCAGACAAGCATCTGGCACTATACAATCAGTGCGAACAACATTTTACACAGTGCACTATGCAGTTCACTTAGCTATGCGTAGTGTGAAGTGCACTTCGCTAGCTATGCTTATCGCTACTTCGCAAACTACGCCCAGGGTTACTGCAGTGCCCTTGGATCTGCTACCAACCACAATAACTCCTCGCCTAACCTTCTTGCAAACAGATCCAATTTTGCCAGACCTCAAAACTTCTTGATTTCCCTGAAATGTACGAGCTTCAAGTTCCAACTGCTGTAATTGCTTTTCTAGATCTGCCAACTTCCTTGATCTTGTTCCTCCTAAACAATGTATGTAGGAAAAAGCCGAAACATTGTCCATACGCATAAGCACTGGACCACTTTTCAAAACGTTTGTGAAGATTTTCAAGGCATATTGTCCCAATGTCAACTCCAAACAATGTGTATGCTTGTTCCTCTCCAAACCTGATTGTCTAGACATCTACGCCAACTGTGCAGGCTCACATTACAACATGACAAAATCTGGTGCATTACAAAAATTAACTCTCCTATTTCACACGTCTAAATTTGCAGACCACTATTCTAATTCATTCCTTGCACCAATGGTTAAACTATACTGTCTCCATACCTTAACCCTTTAGTAAAGCATTTCCCTTCAATCTCTGTAAAGCATGCTTAAACAGCCTGAATAGAATAAGTCGAAAGGCCGATCAACCTTGCCAGATCTCTAGATGTTAAAACCCTTACTTGTCAGCCCCTGTCTCATTTCTTTCCTTATCCAATTCACCTTTTCCTTGCTAACAATACTTTTGCATGATCTTTCTCAATCTGAAAACCTAGAAATTCTGTTTCTCTTGCAGGAACTATCACAGATTTCTCTTAATTTAAGATACAGCCCAAACTCTCCATGACTTCCTCACTGTCCACAATTGTTCCTTCAATATTTCCTTGTTCTGTGACATCACAGGTATATCGACTAAATACCACTAGTCTTACCACCTATGTGAAACACCACTTTGCTGAAGACAAACCAAATGGGAGAGTTTGAAATTGGTAAAGCTGATGTCTCCATCTTGAATTGAAAATAAATCTGACTTTCTATATCAATCAGAATCATAAAATACGGGCCCTTCAAATATAACTTGGCCATCCAATCCTTCTCTTGCAGAATATTCCTCAACAAATGTATCTTCTTAAATTTAAAGTGCCAGTACAACACAAACATGTTCAACTCCCTTAAATTGATCATTGGGCGCCATCCCTTCTCCACCCAAAAATGCTGCTTCAAACTTTACGAAGCATTCCTATACTTTTATTATGCACCTTTTATAACAATTGTAATATTTTGCAGTCCATCATTTTGACCTGCTCCTTGTTCAGATAAAATTCCTTTTGATCCACCCTTTAGTCTGGTTCCCCACAAATTCCAAACTGTAACTCTGACTTGTCTGTAAAATCCACAGGCCTTTTGTTTTCTTCCCCAATTCTTCACAAAATGTTTTCATTTTCCTCCTATCTTTTTGGGTAAAAAACAGAAGTAATCACTGTACTCACCTTGCACTCCTCAAGAGTTTGATCCCGTCCCTCGAATATTCCTCTCCCTTTCTGTTCTTCCTCTCTGAGAGAAAAAACCTGCTGAAGCCTAGAAGCCTCAGCCAATGTAGCCTCCATTTGCTAGCCCTTGTAAAACACTACCACCAAAAACCTTTCTCATATTTGTCTGTGCCTTGTCAATAACAGTGAATTTGTAAACATACTTTCCCACACTCTTAACTAAGCTCACACTCTCGCTACACTGGACTGCAGCAAATAGAAAAGCCCCTCTAGCCACACTGGACTCCATGGACTGGCTCATTGAACTTGGACCAGCGAAGCTAGGGGTGCTCCCCCGCCCTCCACTTCTATCCTGCTCACCCATCAGGACATAGAATCTGTGAACTGACCACCGACCGTTGAGACCTGGCCGATACCCGGTGGAGCTACCTTGATAATTATAGAGGAGATGGGCTGTGGAATTCTCGCTCGGCAGTCACCTACCCAGACGGACTTTGGGCAGACTTTCCGTTCTCTCTCTGCTGCATCTCCCTCCTATCCTTTTTAACGGACCCCCCTTTCCCTTCTACACACCATTTATCTCGTCTTCTTTGTAACTTGTAACTGATTTAATTTTTGTAACAATGTGGAACTTCTTGTAAAGCACTCTGATACGCTATATAAAACTCAAATAAATAAATAAGCCTTCTCCAAAAATCAAGCCTCTTAAGTCCTCACTTGCTTATTGCTACCAGCCACAGCACCCAATTATGGACTTATTTTCCTAAGGATTGCTTTTGTTCTCTTCAATTAGGCTAGCATTTGCAATACATAGAAAACAGACAGCTATTTGGCTCTAATTCCTAATCAAGTCTATACCATTTGGTATTTTACTCTGCTGTGCCTCCTCTGTCTTATATAGCGTATCTGTGCAAGTGGGCCAAGAATATCTAAGAACTTGTCCTGACTCTGCTTAAGTGAACTCTTATAATCCATATGAGGTACCTTCCTAATACAAACAAAAAATGTATTAATTCTGGATCTATACGTAACAAATGTTTTCTCCAATTGCAAGCATTGAGCATCCTGGTCTCAAAACTGCTTGCACTTCCTTGTCCATAGACTTCCTAATCCACTTTTTAATAAACCTTCCCACATGCTATAGAGGCCACCAATCTTCACTACACTGGTGTTTTCAATCATAAGGTAAAATAATCTCTCCACCTTAAGGATTTTTAATCACATCTTTTGATGCTGATCGTTTTTCCAAGTCCTCATTAACATTTTCAAACATCTCATCTTCATGCTGAATATCTATATACATCTTTATGTATACGCTGATCCTTCCAATCATAATAATCCCAATCTATTTCCTCCTCTAATTTGCCAACTCTGGCATTTCTCTATGTGCCACTATGACACATTTTACATGTGCGCTGCTATGGACACTTTTCCCTTGTGTGTTGTTAAGAACGCCCTAATTGTTTGAATCATCAATGACTGATGTTTACCAATTAGCATTGATACTAAGCATTTGTGTTTTACTTACATGTGCTTTTTTTCTAAATATTTATTTTTTCTGAGGCATTTCTGTATTCTCCCTACATCAACCTCGGACCTATCATCATCTTCTAATGAAATATTCCTCTGAATCATAACAGTATTAATTTTCTAAATCAAGGTATATTTAATTTATTTCTGTATACATTTCCTTAAGATCTCCTGACTAACTATGCCATCTGGCAAGTACATATCATCCTTCTCTGCTCGAGTAAACATCTTCAATTATTATAAATTTCCACCTTTGCTAATATTTTAACCACACAATCTTGCTACTTTCAACTGTACTCTTGATTGGTTTAATTGTTGAATGCATACTCAACATGTTCTATTATGGACCTTAACTGCCGGTGCACCACAACACAAACTTTGTTAACGCATTCCCCATCAAGTTAAATGAAATCCCAAACAATCCAAGATGGCCACCAAATCTAATGTGCTCAAGCGCGAGTAATTCATCCCTTGTTTCTGCAGCTGATTGCTGTTATAATTGAAAGGTGCAATGTATGGGATGATGCACCTTCTCCTTCGATACCCAATTCAAACAGAAATGCGATTCAAAAGTAAACTCAATCGCAACTCATGAATTCAAACAACAATTCCCAAGGAGTTTACTGCAATGTTATTTTTTACCATTTTCAGTTCTCTCTAAACAAACTAGTAATGTAATATTATACTATAAAACTCAACACTATTTACTTTCATCTACTGCTTTTAAATATTAGAAGTTCCCACTCATCCTTACCTGGAACATCCACTCCATCAGTTCAAGCCGATTAGCACACAATGAAAATACACAATTTAAAATAACGTTGTAATAATAAAGTGCTGATATCTGCGGGAGCAGTGTGAACAATTGTAGTGTTGGTTGACTGGGGTATGAGCCCTGGTCAAGCAACAGTCACAATCTCTTACAGGGTGAACCGGTAAAAGTCACTAAATTGTCTGTACTTAAACCTGGGTAGCTTGGCACTGAAAGCTGGGAGGCTTAATTTAGAGGCAATGTGTAAAGTATTTATGCAGCACACAAAGAATAACAATGTAAAACACAGCACCAGTAAAATCCAACACCGATTTAGAAAACAAAGTATATTTAAAAAAATGATTTGACACCAAACTGACAAAAATCCAATCAGTAGGACCAGAGTTATGAATTTTAAAGTTTTTAGTAAAAACTAGTGCCTAAAAGAGCAGACTGTTAACTGTGGACATCTAGTCGTATTAGACCAAGTCAAAGTCGAAAAATGACCAACTGCAATGGAACGCGATTGGATACGAGAAAAGTAATGGGCCTGATAAGAGCTTACCTTTGAACTTAGCAAAAATTTTGAGAAACGTTTTCTGGTAAGGTCAGCGGGGCAAAGCAGCAAGCAGTGTCATTGTTGGGGAGCCTTGGGTCGAAATCGCAGCAAAGATTTCTACGTTCGACCTCAGTCTCTTTTTTGAAATTCAAAAATCTCCAGCAGGACCAGGCAGAGGGCTGTAGCCGAAATCAGTTACACAAGGTGAAGGACTGCTGAACAGAAGTTGCTGCTGCAGAGTAGAAAATAGGGAGAATAGCTGCAAAGTCAATCCGACTGATAATGCACCCTCTGGTTCTCAGAGCAGTTTTTGGTCAAATATTTTCTAAGGGGCTTATTATGAGGCTCACAATGGCAGTCTTCCGACTGCCCTATTACGACTAGGGCGGCCAGGCCGCCTTGGGACCCCCGCATCTGCAGCAACAGCCACAGAACTGCTGTTCCCTGGCAGTTGCACAGCAGACCTGAGGCCTCAATATGCTTGGCCGGGCCCCTGCAGCCCAGCCAAGCCTATTATACATTTCCTCACTGCCACACTTTTCATGGTGGTGCGACGGCCATGAAAAGTGTGGCATGAGGAAACAAAGGGGGCCCTACAGGGACCCTTGTGCTTCACACCTTATGAATGCACACAGGGCGTACCCGCATGGTATGGACTAAAGCAATCTATGCAGGCACCATACTGGGAACGCCAAAGAACAGCCTGCCAAACAGGAGAAAACTCCTGATCTCGTGTGTGGTTCAAACATAGGTTTGGTGGTGCGGTAGTGGGGCAGTCTTGCAACGTCAAACTCATAATACGGGCCTAAGTCATAGGTTTTGGGATTCGGTCATCTGGGCAAATTTAACACCACAAACTAGGGTCCACTGGTGGGACACCACTTTGGGGATCAGGACTCGCTCAGGCTGGGTCTTTGTGTGGGTACAAGATGCTGGGGCCTCTTTGTGTCCCTGTGACTCTGAACAGGAGCCCAGCAAATTAGCCCTTGGAGTCACCCTGGTAGTCCTGTGTTTGGGTCAAGATGCAGGGCTCAATAGCAGGACTGGCTTCTGAAGGTTCAAGGCAGGCTCCAGGCAGCAAAGCGGTCTTGCAGAGTGCACAGCAGGTCAGAACAGCAGATAGATCTCTGCGAGTTCTTCCGCAGGTCCAGTAGTGAACTGAAGAGTCGATCTAAAGGTCCTAGTTTTACAACCGAGTGTTTTTCCTCTGCAAGGTGGGAGAAGCTTTTAGAAAGCATCTTTAAACTACATGGAATTTTCAGGCTCCCCTGCCATTGCTCAAAGCTGGCTCCAGTTTCAATGTGGAAGTGATACATCCTTTGTTTGCAGGAAGAGCACAAGGTATTTGTTCTCAGATCCTCTCCCCTACCTCCATTTTGCCAGCAGATGGCCCATTCAGACACTCCTAATCCCTCTATTGTGTGACTGTCTAGTAGAAATTCACAGTCTATTTGTCAGCTACACAGTCATGTGACCCAAGACAGGCTGCAGGCGCTTAAGGGCAGGAAAACGCCAATTTTCTAAAAGAGCATTTTCAAAATTGTAATGTAAAATCCAACTTTACCATTAAAGATGATTTTTCATTGCAATTTCATATATACCAAACATGATCTGGCTACATGGTCCATATCAAACATTAGCACATAATAAATGTAATTCTGCAAAACAATGTTATCTGTGGGACAGGTAGGCCTCACAGTAGTGAAAAGCTCATTTACGAGTTTTCCACTACTAGGACCTGTAGTACTTAAAAGTACATGTCCAACCTTGTAATTACAATGCAACCTGCCCCGTGGGCTTCCTAAGGCCTACCTTAGTTGTAACCTATGTGCAAAAGGCTGGGCAAGGGGGTTGTTTTGCCAAGTCGAATTGTCAGTGTAAGACTACTTTAAGAATGTAATCGCAGACCTGGGACATGTTTTAAGGTGCTTTTTAAGTGGCAGCACAACAAGTTCTGCAGGTCCACAGATAGTGTTTAATCAACACTCCTTGTGAATATGGTATACCAGTCTACAAGGAATCTCTAAGTAAAATAAAAAGGACAATCAGGTGTAGGCCAATCAAACCACATTTAGGTGAGTGATCACAAACACGTTAGTACTGTTCAGCAGTGGCAAGGTGCACAGAGTCCTACTACCAACAAAACAAATTCAGTAAAAAGTATAGGGTAAAAGGCAAAATATTTGAGAGTGAGATCCAACAAGCAGTATTTAAAAAAGGCAGACGATTCCTAACTATGGACTTATATAGTGTGTTTAATTCTAATTCTGGAAAGATTTCTTTGGTAGTTTGTATTCTTCAAAGGAGCTGGGTAAAGGAGTAGTGTTAATACAGTTATGCATAATGTTTCCTCATTTAAGCTTTCTAAAGAATTAACCATAATTTCTATTAGAAAATGAAATCCCTCATTTTGTTCATTTACTGCAATATCCTTTGTAGGAAATGATTCCAGTTTTAAAGCTTTGATTCCATCAAGATTGTGTTCAGATGTGCCAGACTTGCCATTAATATATAATGCCACTGCTCTAGTTGTTCATCAGAACACTGCATGAAGCTGCAGTAGCACACTGGAGATTCAACTGACAAGCCTCCACTGCTGTCGGGAGCATATCAATTTTGATTCCACATGGCTAAGGAAAATAATTTGAAATTTGTTTTCATTTTAGCTTTTGGAGCATTTTGCATAACATCTCTGAAACATGGTTCTTCAGATCACAGCAGTGGGTCAGCATTTCTCACAGAATAAAATCATCCTAGAACAAACTCTGGCCCATATTTACAAAACTCTCATACAACATAATACGGTGTGGAGAAGTGTGGCTCACTGGTTAGAGGAGGCAGACCCTGATGCAAAGGTCAGACCGGGGACCAGGGTTCAATTCCTGACGCGGCAGGGTCTTGAGCTCAAAATGTCCACGGACTCCATAATTCTCGCCTCAGTGCCTAATCGAATCATGGGTTTACACTCTCCAACTCTGGGCAATAGCTTCAGAACTTTTCCTACTTTGAATTTGTGCTGTACAGTGCAACATACATGCAAAGTTGGACAAAAATGTGACATGAAAGCATTTCTCCCTTTTTCGTCTGCTTTTAAATGGCATATATTTTTTGCTCAAAACCCTGCCTACTATTGTGAGTAGATAGGGTTTTAATCAACATCAATGGGTGGTAGCATGTGAACACTTATTTACCACCCCTGGAACATCCCCTTGATACATAGTAATGTAAAGCAGTGCTTCACACTGATTTGTGTTACTTTTTCTCACAAGCCAATGCAAAAATCCAATTTGCTTTAGTTTGTAAATCCCCAAAGTGATTTTGCTTTGGGTCTGCATTAAAAAAGTAATGCAAACCTGATGCGAATCATTTGTAAATCTTGGCACACAATTCCTAAAATTAGTATGGTAGCACCCCCAAACATATTACACTATAAAAGTCCGTTTTTGTGACACTCAAAAACAGGCTTTCCCTACAATGCATTTCAATAGGGACCATTTTCCGTTGTCCGGTAATAGATACCACAGCATGTATCTGGGTTGTGGACAGCCATTCAAGAGAGGACCACATACCAGTGGGGGTCAAGGTGTGCTTACCCATTGTCACATACGTTTTTTAAATCATTTTCAGGACCCATAGTCATGTCCCTGTGTCTAGTAATGGCTCTTACAGTATATAGTTTATACTGTGGCCAGTCAATCATGATTGACCAATCCCCTTTAAAGTGGCCAGTCAGAGCATATGAGCATATGAGTCATATGAGCCATATTTCACTATCTTATTCTGGAAGGTGAACCCTTAATGTCAATCCTGTGCACCTTTTTAAACACTGATTTCCCTGAAATTGCTGAACGGATCTACACCAATTAATGAAAAACACAATTTCTGAGTAAAGTTCTAACTTATACCAAAATCTGATGTTATTCCATTTAGTCATTTTGCTGTATAAGAGAGCGATCTTTCCAGAGGGATTTCAATGTTTTGGAACCCCTTTTCTTAGCCTTCGCTTGATGGATCAGTGGAAAATGTTTCTTATAGGAGCCAAAGTTTAACAACTTTCTTTTTACAAAGTTTTGTGCAGATTCTTCTATTAGTGTCAATGCAATTAAGAAAATTATCCTGAAATATAGAAATCATGCTTTCCAAAGAACAAAGCTGATGCATCTATGATTTTGTAATGTACTCTTTGTAAATGCAACTGTCAACATGTTCTGATCCTTGCAAGGTCCTTGTACAGGCACAAAGTGATCATTTCATGTAGTCCTTCCATCTCCCTATTAAATGAATATACACACATGCTATTCATTTATTGAACCAATATAAATATTTTGCATGGTCATTCACATAATAGATTAAATGGGGTAACATTTAGATTCTCTCACTTCTCCAACAATAGGTTGGGAAAGTGCACAAATCAAGCAGGTGAGATTTACTATTCTATCCTCAGTCTCTCAAACACTGAGGTAAGTGCATTAAGTGAACGGTGAGAGTTTCTATTCATTCTCCATTCCAAAATAAAATAGGGAATGTACAAAAATAGTTAGGTTTAATATTTTAACTTCCAATCCTACAAATATTGGGGATAATGCATAAGTAATGGGAGTTAGATTTCCTGTTCTAACAAACATTAGGTAAACTGTAAAATGTACTAGTCTAAATCCAAACCAACTAATATTAAGGAAAGCACATAAGTAGAGGGGATTACATTTCCTAATCTAACTCCAGTAACGTGAACATTGGATAAAGAGTATATAATTGAGAAAGGGTATGGGTGGGGAACATGTTTCAATTTTAATGCCCCAACTGCAAATAAGCAAACATTAGTAAAAGTTAATATGTATTAGATAAAAACAAATTAATATCATACTAGGAATTACATAAGATTTTGACGTTATTTACTATAAACAAAATTCTATATGAAATTAAAATATAATTTTTATTAATTTCTAAATATTTTTAGATATTTCAACATAAACCAAAATTTTGTCTGATATACATTTTATATATTTTAGGAAATGTGAACTTTTGATAAAATTAACTCATCACCCAAAATGTATGTTAAATAGATGTCCCGTAAATAATAAAATAGACAGCCTAAGAATTCGAAAATACATTTCTTATTTTCAATTTAATAAAATAAAATGAAAGATACCTACTATCTATTCAAATCTTTTCATAATTTTTTTAATTTAGGTAAATAGGACAACCATTTTAATTAAACAAGTTGTTTATATATGGTTAATTTTATATTGATATAAAATTAAAATAATACATTACTCAACCAATTACCCCATAAGCTTCACAAGTAAAATACAAATTCATAAATAACATAAATTATCAAACATAATTCGAATTAAACCAATAAATGAATAAGTGATAGAAATGTATGCAAATAATAATATAATACAATGTTTTTTTTTTTTTATTTATAATGTAAACATTTCCCACCCATTTCATGAATAAACACCACAACTGCAAAACAATTACAAACATAAAAATGTATACATCACATCAAAATAATGTAACAAATAATAATAAATATTGTTTAATAAAAAATAAACACATCACAAACAATAATGACATCACTTTTCTACTCTCCACCTGTCCCTGGGCAGAAGTCTGCATAAGGTAGAATTTTTCACAGGAGACTGGAGTCCTGTACTATTCCCACATTGATGTTTTAATCTTCTCATGGAAAAAATGCACTATTTCCATGTGTAGTTTTACACCTAGATGTAGCTTAAGTGCAGGAGCCGGAGAACGGAGGACGGCTCACTGACGGGCCCGGAGTTGCCACGCCCTCAAAGTGCCGCCAAAGGGTGCCGAAGGCAGAGGGCACCGGGTAAGAAGATTGCTGCCAGTCCTCCTGTAGTGTAGTTACTATATTACCAATAGGCTCTGCGCATTAGAATAATATATCCTATAGATTAGAGGTAGGACTGGGGTCGACTAGGGCTCTATCGAATATGTTAAGCTTAATAGTGAGTGTCAGCTAGCTCAGAGGTCACTAGAAACTTCTCGAATTCACAAGAAGGGATTAGTTTCTGACAACCGCATAAACATGACAACTTTGTTTCCCAAGAACAAGACATATATCTCTAGAGTCACGGAAGCAATAGATAAGTATTTCACTCAGTCACTCGTGCATGCTTCGTTTCTACAGAGGTACAGAGAAATAGAGAGACGGGCATTTTCAATAATAGGTTTTATTGAACAGTCTTCTTTCTCATGCAAGAAAAGTGAACTGCTACAATCGTAATGCAGACTGCAGAGTTTAATGCGTATAGCGAGAACAATATTATAAAATAATACTGTAAGAGCATTGTATCGTTTCTAAACCATATATAAATACATACATAAATAACAATGACTAAAAATATTCAACTGATGCTTCTAAAATACGCCTACCCCAATCTACCTAACCTAAGTCTAGTATGCGGGAAGAAGTAAGCATTGTGTAGCATAGGTTTTAGTTTTCTTTGCCAAGAATCTATCCAAGATTTCTCTAGGTTCTAATCTGCTCCATACCTTAGTTTAGAATGAAGGAGGACTCCTATCTTAGTCTACGGACTCGGTTTCCCAACACCCCGCAAGGGGAGCTTGGAAACACTGGAGCTGGATTCTCGCTGAGAGAAATGCAGCCTCTCGATCAATGCGTCAGCTGGAGGGTCAGCTTCCTTCCGCACTTGCTGTAGCGAGCTACGTCGGGCAAGTAGATTGTCGAACTGCCCCGAACCACCGTGTCTTGCTAGATCAAGTGAAGGCATATTTTATACCTTGAAGGTGTCTAGTTAGACGTAAAGTTGGGCATAATAACATCAGGAAAGAACCCCTACGGAAAAGTAGTTCTTTGTAAAGTACATGAGTTCATGGACAAAACAATATTCAAGCAAGGGAAGGTCCCTGACTGCTTAAGCCGATTTTCTGAGAAATCGTTGTGATGTTTGGTATGGGTGGACATAGCCATGCCTGTATTTGGTCTGCAAGTGCCCTGTCTAAATAAGGGATTGAGTTCTATGCCTATATTAGGGCAATGTGAAATGTACCTATATAAGGGCATGAATCTGGAAAATTCACTCAGAGCCCAAAATGCCACACAACACCCACTCCACTTTATTATGTACGACATTACTAAGTTCTAAAACACATAAAACTTATCTAAACATGATGTGCTAAAAACCCCACCCAAAATACATAAAAATGCATTGGTACTGGTTGTACATGAAAAACATATGTGCTGTACGCATTTAAAGCAATGTGTCATTCAAAGAATATAGTTTGACATTTTGATAATGCTATCCGAATTAATCACGAAAATACATTTTTGAAATGGCTCTTAATTACAGAAGAAAAAGTCGAGAACATTCCATGGCAGATTATATAAACTGTTTGAATGTGGACAGGGTCAAACATTGTCTCTTTGAAGTTTTCGAACAATTCTAGTTCTCGATGAATAGTTCTACTTTAAGTATATTACTATGTGCCAAAAAAATGAAAAAGTACACATTAGGAAAAACAAAAGTTTGATCATAGAAAAAATAGAGTTCCAAAGTTAGAAGTTTGTTTTGGAAAGTGAAGGTAGAATTCAGAGTCTCACAGAACACTGTGTGCTAAATTCAAAAGTCAGTGTCATTGTTCGGAGAAAACATCAAATCTTCCAAGCTGGTAAAGAATTTGTCTACTACTGTAGGTGAAAGTTGGACTACCTTGTTGAGCAGATATCAGAGCGTACCTGTATTTAGGCCCTTGCACAGTAACAGAAGGCGACAGTTCCCAACGCCCCCTGCAGGATTCCCCAGAGCCAGCCGTTGAAAAACTGGACTCCAGTAAACCCCACAAAGGAAAAGGGGAGAGGATAAAATAATAAAGAAGAATGCACAGAATAGACTGCACTGGACCTGTTCCTCTGCTCCTCTTGTAAGCCTGCCTGCAGACTAATTTCAGAGGAACCTGTAATGCACACAAGAAGATTTAAAAGAAAACATTACACATGACCTCACTACTCTAACCTTTACCTGACTTTGTATTTCTTAATCTTTACCTATCTTTATCCAGTGTCGAGCTTCTCTTCGATTTGCTTGCTAATGTGCCCACGTTTATTAACGGTGAATACCTGAAAGAAGCAAACTCCTTACTAAATGTTCACACCTTTCTACTCTGTATACTATATTATACTTTAGGGGAAACCTTACCTAGTTAAGTCTCTGGACACGCTGTAATCTCTCTCTTCACTGTCAAATAATCCCAATATATATTTTCTTCACTAGAGCAACCTATACCACACTACCTACAAGAGCTCTTGACTAAAATTATATATGCTTGTACAGTCTTCTGTGTTCTTACTCTTTAGAACTTATAATTGAAACAACTCCGTTGAATATCTGTAAACAGTCTTTTAGTATCTCTTTACGCTGAACTTCTGTAATTTATAAATTATTTCTTTTAGTCTTTATGTTGCAAGTGTTTTAAATAATCACTTTTCTCTGCTGTTGCCTTGCAGGAAATAACTCGAACTGCTGACAAGCTGAATAGCTTGCTAATACTTGAGTCTCTCTGCTTTTCGCACTCTCTCCGGTTTCTTCTCGCGCATTCCTTCATGCGCGACTCGACGAAGAGAAGAACTTCGCTCTGGAACTGGAACACGTTTCACTTCTGCCGTGAAACTGGACTCGGATAAATGTAGAAATGCTCCGCTCGCGTATTGTCTTCATACGCAGCGGAAAAATAGCTAAAATAGATTCTTGTCACGAACTCAGGAAAACACAACCTGTCAGGGGATTCTATTCAGTGAAGTGCGCACCAATTTTCACCCACACGCATCACCTGAATTGGGAACACCTGTAATCCGTTCAAACACTAGAACGCCTACAATTGTTTCATAGCGGCGGCCATGTTGGAATTCCGTTTCCTTATAAGAACTGTCCACTCATTGCTCCTTGGAGATTTCTGTAAACCAGACACGGCTTCTCTAGACACACAAGCCGCTATTTTATTTGTACAATGCAAAGGAGTTCTGACAGTACCCCCCCAATAAAGATGCTTCTTTCTCTCTTGGCTTGTGTGGGAATCGTTGGTGAAAGGATTTCACTAATCTTGGAGCATGAACATCCAGTTGACATTCCCAAGATTGTTCCTCTGATCCATAACCTTTCCAGTCTACTAGGTAGAACAATTGACCATTTATTCTTTTAGAATCTAAAATATACTTGACCTCATATTCTATTCCTGACTCAAACTGAATGGGTTTTGGAGGTGTGGTTTTACGTGAGCCTGATGCTACCTTTTTCAACAATGAGACATGAAACACTGGATGAAGTTTCCATTTGGCTGGCAGTTTTAAACGATAAGTCACTGGATTGATTTGCGTCTCAATTTGGTATGGCCCAATAAACCTAGGTAAAAACTTTCTATTACCCTTTAACCTCAAGTTCTTGGTATTTAGCCAAACCTCATCTCCTTCTCTCAACTCGGGGCCTTCTCTTCTCTTTTTATCTGCATATTTTTTATATTGCTGTTTAGCCTGTTCTAAGTTTTGGATTGCTGAACCATGGACTTGTGTCAAATGAGTTACTAAATCTTGAACTGCAGGAACAGAAATATCTACTGTAGTCATTGCCTTATTTGGATGGTGACCATAATTTAAGTCGAAAGGGGAGTAACCTGTGGACACATTTCTAGCATTATTGTGTGCGAACTCTGCTGCCCACAGATAATCTGACCATTCACCACCCTTTTTCAGGAGAAACAATCTCAAATATTGTTCCAATTCTCGGTTCACTCTCCCCGTTTGACCATCAGTCTCAGGGTGGTAACTGGTGGAATATCTAGCTTCTACTCCCAGACTTTCCAAAAAGGCCTTCCAAAATCGGGACAAAAACTGAGAACCTCTGTCAGAAATAATGGTCTTTGGCACCCCATGCAACCTAATTATTTGGGCATTGAAGCTCTCCACCAATTGTTTAGCAGTTGGGAGACCCTTAAGGGCCAAAAAATGGGCCATCTTGGTGAAAGCGTCAACTACCACTAAAATGGTGTCATGCCCCTTACTAAGTGGAAGGTCTACAATTAAATCTAATGTGACTGTCTGCCAGGGACCAGAAGGGGTAGGTAAAGGCTGTAATAACCCCTTGGGGGCCAATCATTCCGATTTTCCCTGTGCGCAAACTTCACAAGATTTGACATAATCCTCAATGTCAGTAGTCATCCTTGGCCACCAGTATCGCCTCTTGATCAACTCTTCAGTCTTCGCTCTTCCTTTATGACCTGCCAACATACTGTCGTGGCATTCATACATTACTTGATGCTGTAACTCTGGCGTAGGCACATACACTGCCCCATGATGATAAGGTAGATTGTTTCGGATTTCTCGCTCTGGTTCCTCAGAAACCCAAACATGCATCTCCTCTGGAGTCATCGCTTGAATAATGGATTCATCCAAGGCCACAGGTATAGTGGAGCAGATAATTTTGGAACTTGGAATGATAGCTTGGTCTTTCTCCATTGACTTATTATTTTCAGTGTCTATCCTGGATAAGGCATCAGCCTTCCCATTCTGAGCTCCAGGCCTGTAGGTAATAACAAAGTCATATTCAGCAAAATATAATGACCATCTGAGCTGCCTAAGTTTTAGCGGACTTTAAAAACTTTAAGTTCCTATGATCAGTAAAAACTGTCACTTGGTGTTTGGCTCCCATGAGGTAATGCCTCCACCCCTTGAAAGCATCCTTAATTGCTAACAATTACTTTTCTGTTATGGTGTAATTCACCTCAGCCGGGGTTAATTTTCGAGATCGATAGGCCACGGGGTGCAACTGTCCTGTTTCTTTATGTCTTTGCGACAATACCCCTCCAATAGCTTGGTCCGACACATCTGTTTTGATGTAGAATGGTTCTGAAGGGTCAGCATGTAACAAGATGGGAGCTGTAGTAAAACTCTTCTTCAATAGTTCAAAGGCTTCTTCAGCTTCAGTTGTCCATTCAAAGCAAACTCCTTTTCTAAGCAGTTTAGTGAGAGGAAGTATCTTCAGAGAGAATTCACTGATATATCTTCTATAAAAATTTGCAAAACCCATAAAACTCTGGACTTCTTTGACATTAGTTGGTGACTTCCAATTCACAACTGCTTGAATTTTGCGTTCATCCATATTCATTCCTGCTGGGGACAAAATGAATCCTAAAAATTCCACTTCAGAGACGTTAAAGGCACACTTCTCGAATTTTACAAATAATCGGTTCTCTCTGAGCTTTTGCAAGATACCTCGGACCTATTCCGGATGTTTGTTTGAATCATTGGAGTAAATTAGTATATCGTCAATATATACTATTGCACACTGGTCAATGTACTCACGAAGGATATCATTTTTAAAATGCTGAAAGGCAGCTGGAGCATTGCACAGGCCGTAAGACATCACTTGATACTCGAATAAACTAAACTTGGTCCTAAAAGCTGTCTTCCACTCATCTCCTTCTCTCATTCGAACCAAGTGATAAGCACCTCGCAGATCCAATTTGGTGTAAATTTGTGCTCCCTTGACCTGGTCCAAAAGGACAGAAATGAGTGGAAGGGGGTAACGATTCTTTTTGGTGATTTTGTTGAGTGCACGGTAGTCAATGCAGTTTCACAGATCTCCTTCCTTCTTCGGTATGAAAAATAACGGAGAAGATACTGGCGATTGTGATGGCCTTATAAACCCATTGGCTAAGTATTTGTCCAGATATTCCCTCAGATGCTTATGTTCTCCTTCTGTAAGTGCATACACTCTGCTGCACGGCAAATTAGCTCCCGCTTCCAACTCAATCTTGCAATCATACGGGCGATGCAGGGGTAGCATTTCTGCTTCCTTTTCATCAAAAACATAAGCGTAATCTTGATATTCCGCAGGGATTTCCCGGGAGTTTATAATACATACCGAAGCATCTGCTGAACACAGCAAGTATGCCGGGCTTACTACACAACCCGTTACAATTTCTTCAAAACAATTCTCAAGACAATATTGAGAGTCCATGGTTATTGTTCAATTGCTCCAATTGATTGTAGGGTTATGTTCTGTTAACCAGGGCAGACCCAGGATGAACTGAAACTGCGGTGCATCAATTAAATTAAACTGAATCATCTCCTGGTGCCCTTCATCCAATATCACTAATAAAGGTTCAGTGTGACTCACAATTGGGCCTGAGGACAAGTTTGTTCCGTCAACCGATCTTACTGGTTCACTCTTCGTCTTCTGGATTGCTCTTATTCCTATCTTGGCGGCGAATCCCAAGTCACAAAAATTTCACGTGGCTCCAGAATCTACTATCACAGAACCTTCATTCAAAACTTTCTGCCCAAACTTGATCTTCACAGACAAAATCAAGTGAGGGGATGAGGATTGCAACGTATTTGCCAACTGATGCTCTGAGGGAGTTGATTCTTGACTCGCAACCACTTGTCCAACTCCTCCTACAAGTGTGCTGCAAGTTTTCCTTCGGCTTATATGAAGACTTAGACTGAGGTTTTTTTGGACAATTCCTCACAAACTGTCCACTTATCCCACAATACATGCACAAATTTCCAGTTCTTCTTTTCTCCTTTTCTTCTCTCGATAAAGGACCTCTGATCGTGCCAATGTGCATAGGCTCAGAACTTATTGACCCCTCCACCGTTCGAGTAGTATCTGATCTAGCCCTATCAAACCGTGGTATGGGAGTTTTAAAATCTCTTCTCTTCTCTCCCTTTCGCTCCCCTTGGCGAAAATCAATTTCCAACACTAGGTCCACTAATGCTGAAATTCCTGTGGGTCGGTTTGGTATTTGTGCAAGAATATCTTTTAATTCATCGCGTAATCCTCGATAAAAAAAAACGCTGCCCTTTTACTCTCTGGCCAGTCAGTTTCTACAACCAATTTATTAAACTGAGCCAGATATGCTACTAAATCCCGGTTTCCTTGTCGCAGCTCTAGCAGTTAATTATCCACAGCCTGTGATATCCTTCGTCGATCAAAAATTCGAAGAAATTCTTTCTTGAACTCATCGTAATTCTGTAAAATGGGGTCATCTCGTGTGACAAAAGGCATGGACCATGACGCTGCATCTCCACTCAGATAAGATAAAACAAACGCCACTCTAGATTGCGCATCAGGGAAAATGGAAGGGCGGCACATGAAGTGAAGGGAACATTGAGAAAGAAAAATCTGTGCCTTTTGGGGATCCCCACTAAACCTTTCTGGAGGTGCTAGAGGAATAACTGGGGACAAAGAATGAATTACTTGGGTCGTTAATCTATTGGTTCCTTCAGTAATCTGACTGGCAATTCCCCCACCTGAACTCAAGGCCAGTCCTATTCTTTGCGCTAAATCTGCCGTTTCTTTTCTAGCATTGGTCATTTCTTGTCTAAGGTTTCTATTATCTTCTCGAACTGCTACTAACTCTTTCTGCAATGCTTCTAACACAGCGCCTAAATTCTGTAAATTTAAACCCTCCGCCATCTTCTGCTTGGGTGCAAGAATACACTTGGGCACTTCACTCTATCAGAGCGTACCTGTATTTAGGCCCTTGCACAGGAACAGAAGGCGACAGTTCCCAACGCCCCCTGCAGGATTCCCCAGAGCCAGCCGTTGAAAAACTGGACTCCAGTAAACCCCACAATGGGAAAGGGGAGTGGATAAAATAATAAAGAACAATGCACAGAAGAGACTGAACTGGACCTGTTCCTCTGCTCCTCTTGTTAGCCTGCCTGCAGACTAATTTCAGAGGAACCTGTTATGCACACAAGAAGATTTAAAAGAAAACATTACACATGACCTCACTACTCTAACCTTTACCTGACTTTGTATTTCTTAATCTTTACCTATCTGTATCCAGTGTCAAGCTTCTCTTCGATTTGCTTGCTAATGTGCCCTGGTTTATTAACGGTGAATACCTGAAAGAAGCAAACTCCTTACTAAATGTTCACACCTTTCTACTCTGTATACTATATTATACTTTGGGGGAAACCTTACCTAGTTAAGTCTCTGGACACACTGTAATCTCTCTCTTCACTGTCAAATAATCCCAATATATTTCCTTCACTAGAGCAACCTATACTACACTATCTACAAGAGTTCTTGATTGAAATTATATATGCTTGAAGCTGTTTTAGCTTCAGGAAACAATACTTGCATACAGCAAGTGACCCTGGTTGACACAGTTATGAGATAGGGGGTTCCTGGCAACAATGGGCAACAGCTGTGATCATTCAGCATACTATAGCTTCCATTAGAAAGCTGCCTAAAAATTGGATCTACCACTGCAGCAGGAGAACCTTGCAGGTGGCAGGATAAGTTGTTCAAGGAACCATCTCAGGCCCTGTGTAAATTAATACCCTGACATAAGAGTGAACCGCTTAGCGTATTGTCGCAATTTGTACCACTAAGAAACACTTCTTTTCCCCCACTCCAAAATTTGTGTGTATAAGGTAAATCCCAGGATGTCTTGATGCATTCTTACTCAACCTTTCATATGTGCCTGCTGGTATATGTTTTAAACAATACTGAAAAAGGAAAATCATAACAGGCAGAGTGATTGTACCGTGAATTATCCATTCTGTTGCTGGTTTCTCAGAAACAGTTATTGGTAATCTTTCCAGTTTATCAATGCTCAGCACCGTATAGTCTGCTCTCCTCTGTGGCAAAGTGATTTGTTTATCGGTAAGGTTAAATTCAGAAAACAATGACATGGTGTTGATTAAACGCCATGGCACATAGCCGGAATGAAGGGTTTGCAACGTCCAGCCCAAAAGCATTATAGAACGCAATTGTAACTGACCATGTTGTAACATGACCAAGTCCTGTTCCATTATGTCAATGGCAGAGGATACTATGCTGTCCAAAGAATATATTCTGGATGACAGAGTCGTTAACCCATTGTCAACTACAGAGAGAGGTTTCTCTAAATTAATACGATCAATTTCTTGTATTCGTTTTGCAGTTTCTGCTTGCGTTGTTTTCCATACTTCATTATAAATGGCATAGATACCCGCGTATATAAAATGTTTATGACGCGGTTTTGCAGATCCTTGTTAGAAGTTCCTTAAATCAATGCCATCTTTAAGTAAAGATAAGTGTCCTTTTACTTCCCTTAGTGTAGATTTTTGTAGCCACTCAAAGCACAGTTTTCCCACACTGTATGATGTTGCTATCCCTGGATGTTGTCTCTGGACATATCTTGGATCTGGCCTAGTGAATGTGAACCCTTGTGTTTTATTCAGTAATCTATCAGTTGTTTGTGTCTGTGGGCCAGATTCCAATCAAGATCAGTTCTGTTGTTAAGTAAAATAGTTTTTATGTCAACCACCCCCTCTGAAGTGTTTCTTCTTTCAAGTGTAGGTGTAGGTACTGAAGGTTTGTTTAAATCTTTATCTTAGCAAATCCAAGACAAGATGTCTGTTGAACAGTGTAATTCAAAAACATTATTTGTTCTGGGATAATGCAGGCTCTAAATAAAGCTTCTAAGCCCCGCTCCTGCCATTCTTTGGTTCCCCAGACAGTTTTTGTCTCAATATTTTCTTTCCAAAAGTCAAAGCCTAAAGTAGACAGCTGAGCATAAAAGGCTGCAGAATAAATTTGCTTTGTATTTGTCAACATACTTTTCATTCCTGTTCTATTAACATTTTTAAAATAACATGTTTCTGGATTTGAAACATTAAAACCTGAAAAGTATGGAAATTTGTCATAAAATGTTTTAGAGCTACCCTTTGTTGGCGTCGGACAATATTCCCATTGGTTATAAGTTAATACATTTCTAGGATTTATAGATGTATGCAAGAAATGATTACCTTAGTGATTGTAACAATACATTTGTTCATAATCTGATGAACCATCTAAGTATTCATGATTTGTAAATTTTGCAGACATTTCTAAGTCTGACATCATATTATTAACAGTCTCAAAGTCCCAATCATCAGAAAAGGTGCTGGGTAAAACAAAGTCACTCAAGGAAAGCTTGATTTGGTGTGGAATCTTCAACAGCTCTGCAGGACCAAGAATGTCATTTTCAGTTCTGTCCCAAGCTATACCACCTGGTATAGAAATGGCTGTGATGTTCACTGATGACAAGTCTCTTTGTTCACGATGAGATGATTTGTGTGGCTTGAGTAGTAAGTTGAAATTCTTAATTGCTGTGTCCTTTGTACTATATCTCCCATTGATCAGCATTCCCAAGGTAAATACCAGAGTCAACCAAAGTAGAAGAAAAAGTATACCCAACACAATCCATACTTCAATCCATGGTGAATGAAACCAGATAAGTCTTTTCCAGTTGATGAAAGAGTTTTGTTGCTTCTTCTTTTAAAGTCTTTTTTGCTGGCATCGTTTAAGGTTCGCTGGGATCCTCGGAAAACATATCAAAGTTATTGAAATAGCCAGAGGCAGTTCTGTCAATTGTAGGGATTGCTTCAGGATTCCTTGAAATCTCTGGAACCACTTGATCACTTGCCATATTAGTATAGTCAGATGCTATTTCATTGTAGACAGGCATTTCTTGACGAACTATTATTTGGGTCTCAAGAGGCACAAGTTTCATGGCTTTGTTGCAAAGTCCTTTATTCTGTACTGCACAGTCTTCGAAGGTGATCTCAGTTTGAACTTCTTGGATTGTAGCCAGATTTGGATGTCTGCTACATCTTTGGAGTCCACTTGGCCTACTACTTATGATCAGCCACATGATGTGGTTTGACCAGGTCGATGGACACAAACATGTCCTCCTTTTTATCAGCAAGGGGCGGCAGTAATACTGTTCTTGATCCACGGATGGCTAGGAAGGTACTGGATGTCTGTAAGAAGGCCCAAATTCCTTCTTGTCTGCAATATTTTCTCTGACTAGATCCCCAATCTTTGGAATCCAGGCAGGCCTTGCTGGGCGGGTGGTTTTTCTTCAGTGGTTGTTGGCTTCTGCAATGTGCTGTTTTGAATTTTTCTTATTTTCATTTAAGTCCTGCAAAACAGCCAAACAGTCTTTGATATCAAAAGGTTTTTGTTCTACCACTGAAGTGTCACGATCAAGGTCCTGGACAATCATTCTAGTTCCAAAAAGGACTTCATATGGAGCAATTCCCCTATAGAGAACTTCTTGGCAGATTGTTAAGACTACGTTGGACACTTATTAGATATTTGACCCACCCCTAACCCGAGCCTAGTACCCTAGCTGTTATAGATTGCTTTAGGTCCCATTTTTCTCTCTCTACAACCGAATTTCCCTCAGGATGTAATAGACTAGAATACCGCAATGCAACGCCCAGATTGGCCATGGCCTCCCTGTAAGCTTTTGAGCAAAACGCACGACTTTGGTCAGAATGTAGCGTGCGACTGCGTATCTGCCGATAAATACTCGCAAATCTTTTATAACAGTTCAGGTGTCAGCTGAGTGCTGAGGCCACATCCAAATAAATCTTGAGCATGAATCCACTGCAACCATGATATATAGATAGTTACCATCCCTCTGCAAGGGACCGCAGTGGTCCAGATAAACACATGCTAATGGTTTATCTGAAATTAACAGGGGTGACTGCGCAGGACGTTTCACTGTAGAGACTTTCATTTTTTGGCAGATTTCACATTCCAAAACATAGTTTCTGGTTTGTTTCCTCATGCACGAGTATCGCTGCTTTAATAATGATACTGTAGCAGAAACACCTGCGTTTGCAGATGCGAGCCCTTCAGGTGCTGCTAAGATTAGTCCTAATCTATGTTCCATGTTTGGAATGACTCTATCCACCACTCAAGGGATTCGAGCAAATGGAACATTATTTGCATCAGTTATATATGAATATTTGAGTGGAAAGCTTTTTGGTAATGTTTTACTTGAAGCATTGACAGCTTGTATTATTTCGCTGTCTATTTTCGTTTTTGAACGAGTGATTGCAGCCAATGAATTCCCTGCAACGTGAACGCCATCACATTGATGACTCAGTGTATGGATCACATGAGCTTTTTGTGGTTCTTTTCATAATTGAACTACTTGTTCCCAAAGCAACTTATGCTTGATTGTGCCACCTTTCGCATCTTTGAAACCGTTTTCAATCCAGTTCCAGTTCTGCAAGTATTCATTATAAGATTGAACGCAATAATAGGAATCGCACACCACAGTGTGGGGAATTCGCGGTCAGTATTTTCAAGCACCATCTTGAATGCTTGTAGTTCAGCTTACTGAGCAGTACAATCTCCTGGAGATTGCATTTTAGTGACCATAGGTCGGAATTTACCATCGTGCCAGGGACCTTTAACGATCGCGCACACAGCACTATATGCTTGTTTACCCCCAATTGCGGGTTGTGCTGAACCGTATGTATAAATTATACATCCGTACTGTTCTAGAGGCAGAATCTCAGTGGGTAGAGAACTTTCTAGTTCGTATTGTATAAATTCTTGTGTTTTCAAATAAGGGTCAAAAACGTATTCAACGTCTTTTGCAGCAAGAAAATTAACCCATTGTATCCATCTCGGATGTAAAGCCTTTGCATTCGGAAGGCTCGCTTTTGTCACTGCCTCTAAGGCAGATACAGGAGTGATGACCATTATGCGCTTACCGTGTGCGAGGGCTCTCTCTTTTGCTACTGCAGTATGAACAGCTGTCAGAATTTCTTCTGTCTAAGTGAATTTCATTTCTGCTTGTGTGTACAAGTGTGATTTATAAGCAATAGGTACTTTTTTTCCTTCGTTAAAGGTTAGGTAAGTGAATCTGCATCTTCCTGGAATGATTCGGAATATGAAGTTGCGTATGTTTACGCGTGTCTGTAAATGTGTTGTCGCTAACATGTCTGTTTGTAACAAACGTACATTTCTGTGTGTTTTTGAGTCCAATTAACTGTTTTAAAATCAGGTTGATTAATTCGTAGAGAGATTTTACCCTTTCTGCGTATTTTAGCATGTAAGTTCTTCTGAAATTTAGGAAACCTAGAATTGACTAAGTTTTTCAGAGTTTTTGGAGGTTGGAGCAGTGCAAATTTCTCAAGAAAGTTGGCTGCCAGGCTTTTGCCTTCACTTGATAAGGATGTTTAAATGGGCAATTCTTGATTTCTTGAAATTGAATTTATACCCTTCAGAGGCAAAGCCAAGTACTATGGTGTTCACCCTGTTTAAGTGCCTATCCAAGTCATCGTCTGTTAGATAGATGTCATTGGCATATGATAATGCCTCTTCATCATTGTAGTAACTCTGTTACTCTGGCTGAAATAACCCTGGACTATTCTTGAATCCCTGGGGGAGACAACAGAATTGACGCTGTGCCCCATAATTGAGAAATCGGTCAAATACCTGCTTTCCGGTGCAATGTTTTGACAGAAGATACCATTAGAAATGTCTAATGTAGTTTTATATTTTTTACGCACAATGTTATTCATTAATCCTGCACTATGTGCATTTTGTACTGCAAAAGTTTTGCAACAGGAGTGTAAATGTCTGTAATCCAAAACAAGACGATATGTCTTTTCCGGTTTGGAGACAGGAAAGAAAGGATTGTTCATGGACGAGGTGCATATTTCAATCCCCCTTTGGTATTCAAGTTGATCTGAGATCTCCCTGACTTGTTTTTTAGCATCTTGCTTAACTGAGTATTGCCTCTGTGCAGTTGGTTGAGGTTTTAACTGGATTTATTGTTGAGGGAATCCTCATCCCATCCTACATGATTTTTGTATAATGCATGTGCCTGGGCTACTGCCCATTTCCTGGCATAAGTATATTTTTTATGAATTGGAATATGATTGGAGAAGGCTGGCATAATGATGTCTTCGCCATGTGAGCACTCCCTGACAAATTCAGGTGGCCAGTCCTATTCAGCTAGAAGAATGTCATAACCCTTAGAGAGCTTCTCCCAAAAGAGTTGGTTATTTCTGCTGCGCTGTCCAACATTATCTGAGCCCACTCCCCATTCTTGAGTTGTGTCCTCAAGATGCTCGACATGTCTGATTTTTAGACCTGCTACCTTCTTTTTGGTGAATTTAGTTTTCTTATTTTTTGGAACGTGCTGATCGTCTTTGGATTTCATGCCTTCTTCCTTTTGATCTGACCTTCCTCTTATTTTGGATGTCTGTGATGGGATCTGAAAGGTACGAGATGAACCTGTATCAGTATCTAGATATTTATCATGTTTTCTCAAATTATCCCTATTCCTGAGGTTATACCTCCTTTCAGAGGGCTCCTTTCGAGGAAACCTACCTCGGGATTGAGAACGCTTCTCTTTAGAAGTTTGTTTAGTGTTTTCCAACTTCTTTTTAGGAAGAGTGAGAGTGTTTTAATAAAGACCTTATCAGGACTTTCAGTCAGTTGGGGTTTCACTGGTTTATCACCCAAACTTTCTCTACCTAGTTCTTCATAGGATTTCTCTATAATACTGGCTAGTTCCTGAGGTTGCTCAGTTACATCAAATTCTCTTAACTTTTAGCGGATCACCACGGATGCTGCGTCACCTTTAATATTAGCTAATATTATTGTTGAGACCTGTTTGAAATCTTTCAGTAATTTCATACCTAGATTCAAAGCAAGTTCTGCCCCGTATTCATTTTGAATCTGTTTCAGGACGTCTTGTATTACCGCCATAGACGGAACACCATGTGTTTTGGTGTAGATTGCAGCAAAGACTGTACCCCAAGTGTCACAGTCCTCTAGGTGTGGTGCGATCCCCATTGGTAAACAGATTGTTAAAATCCTGTGTTTCTCATGAGAGGTAGTATCAGGAAATACTGCCTCGATTTGAGTAATTTTTTTTAGCTATCTAGAATGGAATTTGTTCCCTGTTTGCTAGTTATTTACCAATGACTGATTGTATAGTCTGTGGTGTAATTTTATTTGTGTTCCCCTGGTAAGGGGTGTGTTGGGGAATACTTATAAGAGGTTGGACTGTTAGATTCCCAATGACATATTGAACAAATTGTCTATGTATTTTTATTAGTTGTTTTATTTAAACTAATAGTTCTGCACCTGTCATTTCTTCAAAGGCAGGATGCGGTGTATAGCTTGCTAATACCGGCCATGTTGGTCGTGGTTTACCTAGAGGACCGAGCCTGTTAATGTGATTTTGTTGTTGTAGGGTGCCTTTAAACCAGAGCGCATGGTCTTGGTAAGTTAGTGGAATTTCAATATCCTTGAAAGGAATGTATTCCGATGGATGTTCCTCTTCTTTGTAGAAGTGAAACACATGTGATACTGGATTTGCTTCAGGGAAGATAATCCATGTATAGAATACCTCTGTCTGACCATATTCATGTGCCTCTATTACAAAAATGACCTCTTGATGATAGGCCATTTGTTATAAGTTTTATAGTGATGGCTTTCCTTACATTTTCTGGGATGATTATAGCTTCCGCATCGATCTCTTGGAAACCTGTAACGTCAAAGCCTGCTACTGCATTATTGCCTGTAGCTCCACCATTCTCGGGGTCACTCATTTTGTTGAATGTAAGTATGCAGTGCAAGTTTCAAGGAAACAAAGATATGGTGCACAATATTTTGGAACACTGTATCCTTCAACATCGAACAAACCAAAACTAATACATAGGATTTTCATCCTACTCAGCTGGCTGATATTTTATCCCTTTACCCACTCCAGACTTATATTGGAGTATTGTATGGGAAAAAGGGGTCTCTGAGAAAAGCACGACTGAGTTACTTTAGTATCTAGCGATATTTTAGTGCCTTACCAAACGTTGGGCGCCATGTAGTGTAGTTCCTATATTCCCAATAGGCTCTGCACATTGGAATATTATATTCTATAGATTAGAGGTAGGACTGGGGTCAACCAGGTCTCTATTGAATATATTAAACGTAATAGTGAGTGCCAGCTAGCTCTGAGGTCACTAGAAACTTTCTCGAATTCACAAGATGGGATTAATTTCTGACAACCGCATAAACATGACAACTTTGTTTCCCAAGAACAAGAAACATATCTCTAGAGTTGGGGTAACAATAGATAATTATTTCACTCAGTCACTTGTGCATGCTTCGTTTCTACAGAGGTGCAGAGAAATGCGTTTTCAATAAAAGGTTTTATTGAACAGTCTTCTTTCTCATGCAAGAAAAGTGAACTGCTACTATTGTAATGCAGAGTATAATACGTACAGCAAGAACAATATTATAAAAGAATACTGTAAGAGCATTGTATGATTTCTAAACCTTATATAAATACATACATAAATAACAATGACTAAAAATACTCAACTGATGCTTCCAAAATACGCCTACCCCAATGTACCTAACCTAAGTCTAGTATGAGGGAATAAGTAAGTATTGTGTAGCATTGGTTTTAGTTTTTTTTGCCAAGAATCTATCCAAGATTTCTCTAGGTTCTAATCAGCTCCATACCTTAGTTTAGAATAAAGGAGGTCTGGTATCTCAGTCAAGGGACTCGATTTCCCAACACCCTGCAAGGGGAGCGTGGAAACACTGGAGATGGATTCTCGCCGAGAGAAATGCAGCCTCTCGATCAGTGCGTCAGCTGGAGGGTCGGCTTTCTTTGGCACTTGAGTAGTGAGCTGCTCCAAACCACTGTGTCGTGCTAGAGCAAGTGAAGGCATATTTATACCATGAATCTGTCTAATTTGACGTAAAGCTGAGCATAATAACATCAGGAAAGAACACCTAGGGAATAGTAGTTCTTTGTAAAGTACATGAGTTCTTGGACAAATCAATATTCAAGCAAGGGAAGGTCCCTGACTGCTAAAGCCGATTTTCCAAGAAATCGTTGTGACGTTTGGTACAGGTGGACGTAGCCATGCCTGTATTTGGTCTGCATAGGCTATGTCTAAATAAGGGATTGATTTCTATGCCTATATTAGAGCAAAGTGAATTGTACCTATATAAGGGCATGAATCGGGAAAATTCACTCGTAGCCTAAAATGCCACCCAACACTCTGCATTTCCTGCACCTTCGCTCGAAGCACCAGGAGCCGCCGCTCCCAAAAGCCATATGCAGCACGGCAATAATTGTAAGTGGGATGCCTGGTATTGGTTGGTATAGGGTGCTGCTGATAAGAGCTTGCGCCATAACAACAGCACCAGCAACAGTAATTGAAGTAACACAACAGGCATCACAGTGCTAGGAGTGATGCCAATGAGGTCGGCTAACAGTGTTTGCCCCGACTTGGAAACTGTCCCACAGAGTCTCTGAGTCACAGAAGCTCAACAGCAAGACTAGAAGAGAGCTGGGCAAGTGGAGATAGGGGTCCATGAGGGAGTGAATAAATGACCCTCTACGCTTCAGTAATACAGTTGCACCCAATGAGGCCTCACGAAAGCAATCACCCAGACCCCAGAAACACAAGGACAGGGGAAAAGGACAAACCAAGCAGGGGAAAGGGAGGCCACACAGTCACCATTTCAAGGAACATTAATAGCATACATAAATACCATACAAGGGCCAGGGTGACCCCCAAAATGTATCAACAAGCATTACATGTCAAACACTGCAGAATATTGCAAGACTCACTCCTACCCAAAGGCTCGCCTCGGAGGGAACTACATTGATGGAGAAACCAGGAGATCTAGAGTATTGAAAAAAACAAAGGTGTACAAGATCTTGCCCAAAGTTGAAGAGGCCGTCGAGACTATTGAACTTTACTCAGCCATTATGGGGGACACTGAATTAAAGATATACGAACAGGATTCTTTCCACCTCAACGAAACTTCTGAATTAAACTGGGGAGGCGTCGAAGGGCTATTGAAAGGATGGAAAACGATGGCTCAAACTCATCAACCCACTAATCATCAATCAGACCAGAAATAATCATGGCTCATGGACCTGGGCAGAGATACATTTGAAAGCTCAAGTCCCATGGATACCTGCAATGAGAGGCAATGGTCATTGTCCAAATTGTCAGACCAGACCTTAAGACCCAGAAGTTCCGTACACTTTATACTCAAACCATCCAAGGCTGGTAACATCATAGGTGCAGGTGTGATCTGCTCAATTAGGGTGGAGTCGAGGGCCACGTCTAAGGGGGCAAGACCCACACAAATCAATTCATATACATATGCACAGAAGGAAAAATCAACTGCACCTGATATGATCTTCAACAGCATCAACTCTTCCTTACTAGCTACTGTCAAAGCCTTAACATGGTAGTAACATAAACTAGAGTTTTAGATGGACTTCAGGCAAATGCTTGTTCAAAGTTTTCTATCACTAGACAAGAACATGGATATGCTTGCCCAGAAATTAGATAATTGTGTGTGCCACAAGTCCCAAGGTAAAGCAGAAGACCCTGTGTGTTACAAAACCATTTTAGACAAATGTTCTACCTTACCTGAATTGTTGTCATCTTTAATGAATCATCTAAAAACCACAGGGTCCAAGTCAACAAAAGAGCAGACCTTCAGGTGGGTTAGCAATGACATTCCAGCAGGTCTCATAAGAGATCAGTTGTATACAGATATCGGTGAGGTTGGACAGAATGAAACATCCTTCCCCACGGATGGGCTGGACCAAGTGAGAGAAGAACAAAACAAATATCAAAAGGAGACTGATGAGGATGAGCAGAATGGTGTTTCTCTCCCCCGGAGCCAATCAGACACATAAAGAACAATTGACAAAGCGACCAAGAATACCCCAGAAACACTGAACATGTAGGCACCCAAGAGGCGGAAAAGTTGCAAAGACTCCTATCACATAGGCAAAAGAAAAAGTTGTAGAAATCAATGAAAAGACATAAAAGAAATAAAAATGATGCATTTGGCATGGTAAACATGAGGCACCATACAACTTAGAGACAACAATAGACAACAACTGCTGAGAAGCAGGGCCAAAATCGAAACCAGTAAACGATTGACATATATTCCATCTTTCAACCTAAACTGTTGGCAAAGGTCAATAATAAACAAACAACCCTTGTTGAGTTGCCTATGCACAACTTAAGAACAAAAGAGGCCGCAACCAACACTGAGAATAGCGGGCAGGCCGAAAGGGATGCCACCTGCAGAGATGAAAGTATGATCCAACACACAGAGGGCAAGGGAGAATAACTTCCTACAACAAAGGCATTGGAATCAGAACAGGTGCACCGCTTGGCCGCCGAACAACATTGGATTTGTACAAAACAGAATGGGGCAAGTCAACTAAGCAAAAACAGCGCCTACCACACTATGCCCATGGAGGAAGACAGACTCTGGAAGGCCCCAAACAAAGCAGGCACTTAACTTCTTGGTGCCTGCAGAGGACAATCTTCATCTATCCCCAACATTTGGAACATTAATTTTCCTGCCAGAATATTCCACAAGAAGGGCATGGAACAAGTTAAATAGATCAAACATCTTACCACTTTTAAAAAACATTCCATCATTAACATATCTTACATATGATCACCTAAAAAGTATGCAATTCTAAAAACCCCACTTGGATTAGCATCAAAGAGTCAAAAGTAATTGAGTGGAAGGATATTGGTGATGTAAAAAAAAATAAACTTGAAGGAAAGTAATCGATTTGAGGTCTGGGGCATCCTCATGAATGAGCCAGTGGTGGAAAAATATTTTTGTGTGTTAACACAAAAACAAAATGTCAACTCTGATCCCAGCAGAGCAAGAAGTCTATCGAGAGGCACAAAGAAAGCATTGGTTCAATCTTGTGAGAGGAAAATAACTGTGCAATTGACAAAAAAAGGGTGACGAAACATTTAGCACCTGCACCAATAAATACATCCCACCCGATGATAAACAGCAACCGAGCAACATGGAAGCAAATAAAAACATGGTTAGGCACAGCATAAGGTTGAAAAGTTGGAATGTCGCATGATTGGCAAATATTTTGGAGAAAAAAGAGCCCTAGACTATCTGAGCATTTGCAACATCCTGTATCTACAGGAAACCTGGGCCACTGCCATTGCCTCAATCCTAGGCTATCACACAACCTAAAAAATCTCACAGAAGAATCACTTTGAAATGCCTGCCTGTAGGTTAACTATTTTTGTAAATCTCGACATTTAGCTAGAGTAAAAGAGGTACAAGCTGTCAATCACAACTTGAAAGCATTTGAACGCAGAGGTTTAGAAATCAGTGGCCAATCAATTCACATTATACTGTTAAACATATACATCAACCCACAAAAAGAAGGTAAAAAGGCTATCATTGACTTTCGCAAACAGATTCTGACAATCCTATATCAGCACCCAGACCACAAGGCTATCTTGGCAGGATATTTTACCCTATGAAATTGAGACCAAACACATGGGGATTAAAACGGTGCAAATCAAAATCTCCTAGAGGATTGCATCAAAGAACTTGATTAGTGCACATTTGATCAGCAAGGATGCCTGGAAAGCAGATGCCAGCCCACATTTAGAAAAATCACAACACTGGACTATGTTTCTCATCAGTCACTTGAGAACAAGATGTGCTGACTTTACGGTCCCAACAAAAACTGAAAGCGATCATCAATTTAAGCGTTAACATCCCTATGTTCATCACACCTGCTAGGCAATCGCTAACTCCTCAACCTAATCCCCTTCAGAGGGGAAACAACGTTTACATCGCACATTTTACTCCACGATGCAAACACAACTTACAAAGACTGAATTTTCACAAAATACTACCTTTACAACGCAAGTCGTTACAATGACTTGTGCTAAATGACACTCTAGGATAAAGAATAGTATGATTTACTATTCCAACACTTTCTCTAGTGTTGCACACACTGGAGTTGGAATAGTAAATCATACTACTCCTAAGTCCAGCGAGCTATCTAGCACAGGTCATTGTAACAACTTGCGTTGTAAAGGTAGTGCTTTGTGACAACGCAGTTGTTGTAACGACTGCGTTGTGTTTGCATTGAGGAGTCAAATCAGCAATGTAAAGACATATATTCCCTACAAAGAAGAGTTAAGTGGGAGCCTGGCAGTAAGCTACCATACCAAAAGTGGAAGGCACAACATAGTCCACTCGTACTCAACCAGAATTTGACCTTATTGAAAAAAGAATGTGGGATAGCAATAAGGAGTCTTCATATAGCAGCCGACGAGACGTATGCACAATTCATGCACCAAGGATAATGAATTCAAACAAATCAAAAGGATGAGCTGGCTGGCTGGCACTAAGTATAAAAACCAGAAAGGATCAGAGGCAAAAAGAAAGCTAAAATGGGCAAGGAGAAAACACAAGAAGTTAGCCTGGGCCCTCAAACAAACATGTTTTATAGGAAGAGTGGTTGCATATCTCAACCCTTCTTGGACCGTGAAAATCATGGATATTATAGGGTTATATAAATGACCTAGAAGGCAAAACTACTAGCAAAGAGAACATCATCTGTGCAGAGAACTGGATAGGCCACATATATTGTATATAAGTGGACACTGAGATACCAAGGGGCACACTGTGTGAATCACTCAGTGGTCTGACAGAGCTACTTAAAGATTAGAAGATTGATATAATGGAGGCAGAAACAGCAAAAATCCTTAAATCAATTCGCAAGGATGGGGCCCCGGGGCCAAATGGCATGCCTGGTACTGTATAGAGAGAAGACATTGATTTTTGGGCTCCCCACTTTTGTCATCTAGTATTCCAGACTCATGGAAGGGCTCAATTTTGTATTCTATTCGTACAAAGGGTGATAATACAAAACCAGAGAGTTATAAACTAATCTCCCTATTAGACATGGAAGGTGAAGCGTACTCTTAATTGCTCCTGTGCAAATCAGAGGCCTGGGTCATGGCCAACAACATAATTCCTTACTACTGAACTGGCTTCCGCTCAAATTTCTCCACATCTGACAATGCAATTGCCCTTCCATACCTGGTGGATAAAGCAGTAAAAACTTTGTCGGGCCTGCTGCATGTGTGTTTTATAGACTACAGTGCAGCATTTGATGGCATAGACTGAAGAACACAATGGACAAAACTTGCTGCCTGGAGAAATTCAAAACAACTACTGGGTGTGATAATAGCCTCATACACAGACACCTGTTTCTGTGGATCTTTGGATTGGCATGAAATTGATTTGCCTGACTTGGCACACTAACAAGGGATTGAAGCAGGATGTGTTATAACTCCTATATTATTCAATTTGTACATTTCAGACTTAGGCTTGGTGCTATCAAATGGGCAACCTGTTTCCTCCAATGCTTGGAACCCTCAAGCTACCCATTATACAATACGTTGATGACCTGGTAATTCTAGATCACAGACGTATTGGATTAAAGAGGGCATGGGGCACGTTGTCACACTTCAGCCTACAGAAAAGTCTTTGAGCTTCCCAAAAAAAAAGGTGCACCTTGATATGGTTAGAGGTTGGGCTGGTAAACATGGATGTGGAATGTAAAAAGGTCATAGTGAAATATTACCATTAAGTAATTAAGGCTGAAGCTGGCTCAATGAAAGGGGCTTTGCAGACACTTTTTAATGATGAAGGATGCCCTTGCACAAGATAATTCACAGTGCCACCACAAGGATAAACCTCATCAGGGAATATTTTTAACATCAAGCCCTGACTCACCCACATTTAAAGAGAATTCTAAAAAAGAACAGAAAGCATCTTTCAAAAGAACAAGACTTGCACATTGTAAGTCTCAATTTCCCTGCTTTTAACGTGCTCAGGTGTTCTTGCACTCTGATATTGATTTTTCTCGTGGTGAGGCCTATATAGTGCATCTCACACGGGCATGTTAACCTATAGAGGACATTGTTGGTATTGCAATTACTAAACCTGTTTAGATGCCATATATTACCATTAGACCCTTTGATCGTCTTGGTTTTGCTAGTTAATGTGCATACTGTACAACCGCCACATGGGTAATGTCCAGGAGGAATGCCTGACTCCTTCATCTCCCCCCGTGGTCGCATGTGAACCAATCAATCCCTGAGATTGGTGGACCGTTTGAAAGCAAATCTAGGCTGCGGCATTTGCATTGATGTAATACTCAGCAAGTGCCAATGCTTACTGATTATCTGGCGGATTTTCGTTGAGCAGGGGCCAAAGGTGGTCACCACTGGAAGCACGTTAAAAGCAGGGAAATTGACCACAAAACTGGTGCAACATTTCATCACGCAAAAACATCAACCTAGGGATCTGCGGTGGGTGGTGATGGAGAGAGTGATGGGAGACCAATTCAATATGGAGAACAGATTACTCAAGAAAGAGGCACGCTGGATTTTCCAGGAGGGCACAGATCAGAATGGTTTGAATGATGTTATTGAGTGGAATAGGATATCTGTCCTTTAGAACACATTTTGATCAATAGGTATTCGAATACTGGACATGTACCCTGATCTATAATCCATCCTATGGCATTAGGCACCTACAAAAAATTAATTATTATGGAAAACAGCAATTATTTTGTGCAAAAAATCAATGACTCAAAGGGATCTAGTAAGGCACTGTTTTCCACCATTAAGAAACTAGTAAACATTGATACTAACAGTTTAGAGACAATGACATCAGAATTCTGTAACACATTGGGTGAGTTGTTTGTTAATAAAGTCTCCTTGGTTTTTAACTCTTTTAAGAATCACCATTCAGGTAACTTAGATCAGGCCCCCTCGTACCCAATAAAAGCAGCTGAGTGGTTGACACAGATCCCACTGTTCCAATTCACTCCACTGACAATAGAACAGATTGTGCAGGAAGTGAATACCATCAGTTCAGATAGTCCAATGGACCCCTGTCCACCCAAAGTAAATCAGCTCTTCCCTGATCTGTTGAGCTTATTATTGGAGAAACTTTTCTCACAAATCCTAAAATCCGGGATCTTTCCACAAGTCTGGAAAATTATGTCGGTAAGGCCGCTCCTAAAAAAACTGAATTTAGATAGTGAGGAGCCTGGCAGTTATAGACCCAAAGCCAGGATTCCATATGCAGCAAAAATCCTAGAGAAACTATTAAACAAACAGTTGTCCAGATATCTGGTGGAGGGTAACTGGCTAGATCATTCTCAATTTGGATTCCGGGAGGGTCACGACCCAGAAACAGCTTTGCTGACCGCGGTGGAAGAACTCAGAAGTGTGTTGGATGATGGCGGGAAGGCCGCCATGGTTTTATTAGACCTATCGGTGGCCTTCGATACGGTCAGCCATGAGACACTCCTGATCCGTTCGACAGAAGCAAGGGTCCATGACTCGGCTTCAGCCCTCCTTGCCTCCTATCTAGATAATAGAACTTTTTCGGTTGAGATGGGAGAGGCAAAGTCTATTTCATTTAGTTCACCTTGTGGGGTACCCCAGGGGTCCTCCTTGAGCCCCACCCTTTTTAATTTATATGTGGCACCGTTGGCTGAAATTATAGGGGAATGTGGTTTCACTCCAGTGTCGTATGCCGACGACACACAGATAGTGGTGTCCATCAGTAAGGAGGTGCACGAGACGGCAAAAAAAAATTTAAACACTGTATGTCACAGGTCAGTCAGTGGATGCTGGATAATTGCTTGAAGCTGAATGGGGATAAGAGTGAAGTGCTGCTGCTGGGAGGCAATTCTAACATCTGGTCCCTAGCCTGGTGGCCTGACAGCTTGGGCAGTTGTCCAGATCCTGCAGAAAAAGTTAAAAATGTGGACATGACCCGTGATACCAAACTTTCTTTTGACGCCCAAGCTAGTAAACTGGCATACTCATTTTGGTTTATCCTGAGGATGATTAAAAAATGATTGCCTTATATACCAGATGATACTCGAAAGACGGTGGTGACGGCATTAGCATTATCTAGATTAGATTATGGGAATGCTTTATATGCCGGGGCTAGAGTACAGATTTTTTCCAAGCTACAACGCCTGCAAAATGGGGCTGCAAGGGTGGTACTTGGCATTCCCAAATACGAGCCAACTGTACATAAATTAAAAATCTTACTCTGGCTTCCAATTGCAAAAAGAGTGCAATTTAATTCACTGTGTCTCGCATACAAGGCTGTTTAGGGATCAGGCGCAAAGTTCTTGAGAACCAATCTGAAATTGTATGAACCTTCCAGATTGCGCAGATCGAGCCAATTGAAACTAATTCTTAAAATCAGACAGGCCAATTGGGGTGAAAGGAGCTCTTTTGTACATACAGCACGGGCTTGGAACCTGCTGCCACTCATTATAAAAAATAGCCCATCTCTAGACTTATTTAGAAAAGCAGTGAAAATTTGGCTCTTTACTGAGGCCTGTTAGGTTGTCCGTCCGAGAGGCCTGCTGTCTGTCATAAGCGCCAAGACGCCTTCGGGCATTTGCGCGCTTAATAAGTGGATAAATCAAATCAAATCAAATCAAATCAAATCCTCCATCCTGACATATGGAGGTCCATCCTGATCTAATATGGCGGCCCACGAGTTAGCATTAAAAAGTACTGTTTATTACTTAGCAGAGAGATGGGCAAGCATATGGTAAAATTAATGTATTTATGAAGGAAGTCTATGAACTGGTAAGTACACATATACTCGTGACAAAAAACGAGGTAATACTCAAGAATACTGACACTTGGGAAATCCAATGAAGATGAGCTTAATATTAATTTGGTGGGAGACAAGACAACTAAAAAATATTTTAATTATTGGGAATTCGGGTTTTATATATATTTTTTGGGAGGTTTTGCCAGTAATTTCTGATATGACACGCCCCATTTAGGGACTCCCTAACAACGATTTTTTGATGTGATAAAGTAATACACACGAATAGGTGCTCCCTTCTAAATGGCCGCCCACAATCTGGCACGTACAAGCCCCTTTCGTGTTTACCATACTCACGAGAAAGGGGCGGATCTATGAACGCTGGTTCCACGAGGTGGCGGTCCGGCGTCTAAAAGAGAGCAGCTGGTGCAGATTCGGCAATGGGGGGTTAGCGGAGGCCATTCTTCCTGCATGAATTACGGTAAGATTGAACGTATGAGTACTGAGAGAGTCGGCGTAAAAGATATGACAGGAAACTTTTTTCTTTGAATTTAGTTTTGATTGTGTGAGGTGACAGCACAGGCATACAAGTTATCTATGCCTGATTACAGCATACCATTTACGACATGAGCGAGGGTAAAAAATACATTGGAGAGGTAGATACATGCGAAGGATGGAAGAAGCCTAGGGTTGAAAGTGTGAGAGGCTTTCTTCCTCTTGTTAAAACTCAATCACTGAATGAAGTTAATTATAAGAACTGGCTAGTACAGTTTTACCAGCGCTAGTTGTTCGGCAGGAATGTATCTTGCACGAAAGAAACTTGGGTGCGGAGGCGCTGGAGTTATTGGCATGCAAGAGGGTGAGATACCCGGCTCAGACTGCTTTTTAAGATGGGAGACGATACGAGCAGTACAATTGGCCCAGTACTCTTTGAACAGTGAATGTGTTTCGTTCTTCTTTCATTACAGAACTGACCGCGGGCAGTCTTGAGAACCTGTAACGAAGCAACAGGTCCTTGATTACCCAGATTCTTCTAAGGGGGCACTGGTAGGCATAAGTACAGCAGCCACCTGGTAAATATTGAACTACATTCCGAGCAGTTTTTTAACCATCGTTGGGGGTCCAACCAAGACACATTGAGTTAATGATTGTGTGTGATTTATGTACAACCACAGGTACTATATATGGAGAATCAATACGTGCAGAGATAGTGCAGACCCAAAACCCTGATGAAATTGTCGGTAAATATAACTAGGCAATTAAACATGTTGGTTTTTAGTAGAGTGGGCACACAGCATGGTATAAAAGTAGTTTAGCTAGTGATGCCTAGCTCTTTTTAAATGGTGATGGGACCAGATCTTGATGATACAGTTTGGCAATCCACAGTGGGTCATTCACATTGAGCACTTATATGGTTTTTTTCTGCATAGTTTTTATCCCCTTTATGTTGTAAGTTGGCAGATGCTGATGATGAGAACGAGAGGACACAAGCGAGTACCAGTCTGTTAATTCCTCCCCGGGTGTTGCTCCCGTGAGGCTCTGCCAACTCCCCTTCCCTTCTTTTTTCCTTAGGAAAGGTAGAGGGACGGCATTTGGTTGTTAGAGTAGTTCCATCACACACATGTTTTTAGCTGTAAACTGGTGACTATAATGCACGCATTGATACAGGAAGGTTTATATATACCAACTGTTGAATAGACAGTAACAATACATGGTTAATTTCACATCATTTAGGGGCAGGTCTTTTTGGTGTTAAGAGGATATAGAGTGGGGGGCGACCTGTTTAAACCCCCAAAATTCCCCCTAAGGCTCCTATTAGTTTTGAGTGTTGAGTACGGCAGCCTAGCCGTGAAGGCCTAGAGCTTTCGAAAATCAGTCCCAACAGGGACTTGTGTGAGAAAGGAGCAGTTCTCCTTGCTCCGCTGTTTTTAATTGCGGTGTCTTGGTTTGGCCTCAACAATTAATTGCATTTGATTTACCAGGCATGCTACAATATGGCTAATTTTTGCCTTGCATTTACTGATGAGCACATAGCATACATCTTAGCTGGACCTTCCCTATTGCCGGATACACCCTTGGGAGGGACAACAACGGCACGGGATGAGTGGGAAAAATGTTTCCACACTTAGAAAACTGCAAATTAGGATCGCTCTACTTGGAGCGTTAATGACTGAATTCCTCAGAGAAGGAGCAGCGCCGGCCAGTCTACTAGTGAGGTTGGAGCCCAAGATATTCTTGAAGGATAAGCAGTTCCGGGTGGACTGGAGCTATATAGCCAACAAGTGCACCCCGGACTGGCTCATCCTGATAATCAATACAGCGAAGAGATTGAGTGAGGTACTTCTCACAGAAATACTAGATCTTGAAACTAGCATGAAGAATGACACCACAATAACAGATGCAAAGGAACAATTAGCTAGGATACAGATTGATCTAGGCGAGTACCAAACATATATGGTTAATCAGAAAATCAAGGGTTTAAAACGCAATCTAGATAGATTCAGCCACGAGTGGGCCTTCCCCTATACAGAAGACCATTACTACCAACAACCACCTAACCAAACTGCAGTACCACAACGTGGGAGGGGAGGGCGCAATCAAGGTAAAAGGATATGCTACAACTGGGCGTTTGATAATACAAGCAGTGAGGATGAAGAACACACTGCCCCACAACCACCCGGGAACACACGAGTGAGATTCAACACCCAAGTAAATACAGATCAAGATTTGGGAGCCCTCTTTCGGACTTTTTTAGGACAGCACCCCACAGATCCAAGAGGGGCCAATCCCAGAGGCAGAGGCAGGGGTCGAGCACGCCAAAATCTCAATTCAACTTGGCAAATGTACTCCCCGAGAGTCACCCGGAGTAGGGGCCAAGCACCGCTCTAGAGCCCAGCAACAACATTGTGGTAAATCTATCGCATTACACACTTACTGAGGATGAGATCGCAGTTTTGAACAAAGGCCTGGGATATGTTCCAACACCCAAATCTGATAGCTTTCAGTTTAGGGGTGAATTCAATGGCCTAATGCGCAAGATAAAACTCAAAAAGTTTTTTGAGGGCAAGGAATCAATGTCCACAACATTTTTCTCTACGAACCTACGCCGACCCTCTAACTTCACACCCCTCAATCACCAAGTGGGCCCGGAAGTAACTGTGTTTTGAGCAAAAAGTTCTTAAAGACAATAAGGATTTAGAACAGAAACAAAATAGGACAACACACAGTAATATGTCAAAAGTGGATTGGATGGCTATCAAATCCCTACAGGACAATACTTCCATCACCATCAAAACGGCCGACAAGGGCGGACGGTGGTGGTGTTGAACACTACTGACTATGAGACCGAAGTCAATAGGCTCTTAGGAGCAAAAGACATTACAGACCTTTCAGAAGGGGCCCTACTGAAGAGTTACAAAATATCATATCATCCATTATAGCGTTAGCTAGGGAGAAGAAATGGCTCACAGCCAAAGAAGCAGAATTCTTGGTAAATCCCTCTCCGAAGGGTGCCAGCATTCTATATTGCGCCAAAAATACACAAAGCGCTGCGGCCACCTCCTGGGCGACCGATAGTTTCCGGCATCCAATCAGTATTGGAACCCCTATCCCAGTTTTCCGAGTTTTTTCTCCGAGAGTGTGTGGTTACACAACCGTCCTATATACAGGACACCACATACATATTGAGACATCTAGAAACCGCGATATATGACCCCGAAGAACAGTTTCTAGTGACAATTGACATCGAGTCACTATACACAAACATCCCCCAGGAAGCAATACTGGTGGCAGCAGCTCGCGCACTGGGGGAATATGACTGGTTTTATGATACTTCACAAACTTTTGTTTTACAATGCATTGAGATCGCGCTCACATGCAACTTTTTTGCGTACAAAGACCAGTTGTATCTTCAAACGTCCGGGACTTCCATGGGGGCAACTTTTGCCCCCAGCCTGGCATGCATCTATGTGGGCCTCTTAGAAACCAATTACATCTACCATTCATCATATATTGAGGATATTCTGTGTATTTGGAGGGGTCCCGAGGATGAATTAAACGAGTTTCTGGTCTGGATCAACAGCCTTGACAGCTGTTTGCGATTCACATGGCATGTGGATCGGTGTAAGGCCACGTATCTAGATCTGGACATACAGGCGGAGGATAATAAGCTAACCACGACTGTTCATCAGAAGTTGACACATAAAAACTCGCTACTGCATTACAGGTCCTTTCATCCAAGGGCGCTACGGCATAATCTCCCAGTGGGACAGTTTTTGCGTTACTGTAGAAACTGTTCGTCCACGGAAAGTTATCTCGAACAAACTGAGGAACTTGCGACCAAACTGACTTCCAGAGCATACCCCCGAAAGGTGGTAAAATTGGCTCGCAAGCGGGCTCTTAACACCCCTAGGGAGGCTTTATTGGAAAGAAACAGTAAAGAACAGAAGGAATGTATTCCGGTGGTGACCACCTTTGGCCCCTGCTCAACGGAAATCCGCCAGATAATCAGGAAGCACTGGCACTTGCTGAGTACTACATCAATGCAAATGTCGCAGCCTAGATTTTCTTTCAAACAGTCCACCAATCTCAGGGATCGATTGGTTCACACGCGACCACAGGGCGAGATGAAGGAGTCAGGCATTCCTCCTGGACATTACCCATGTGGAGGATGTACAGTATGCACATTAACTAGCAAAACCAAGACGATCACACGGTCTAATGGTAAAATATGGCATCTAAACAGGTTTAGTAATTGCAATACCAACAATGTCTTCTATAGGTTAACATGCCAGTGTGAGATGCACTATATAGGCCTCACCTCGAGAAAAATCAAAATCAAAGTGCAAGAACACCAGAGCACGTTAAAAGCACAGAAATTGACCACAAAACTGGTGCAACATTTCATCACGCAAAAACATCAACCTAGTGAGCTGCGGTGGGTGATGATGGAGAGAGTGATGGGAGACCAATTCAATATGGAGAACAGATTACTCAAGAAAGAGGCACACTGGATTTTCCAGGAGGGCACAGATCAGAATGGTTTGAATGATGCTATTGAGTGGAATAGGATATCTGTCCTTTAGAACACATTTTTATCAATAGGTATTCCAAGAAAGGACATGTACCCTAATCTATAATCCATCCTCCATCCTGACATATGGAGGTCCATCCTGATCTAAGATGGCTGCCCACGAGTTGGCATTAAAAAGTACTGTTTATTACTAGCAAAGAGATGGGCCAGCATATGGTAAAATGAATGTATTTATGAAGTGGGTCTATGAACTGTTAAGTAAACATATACTCGTGACAAAAAACGAGGTAATACTCAAGAATACTGACAATTGGGAAATCCAATGAAGATGAGCTTAATATTAATTTGGCGGGAGACAAGGCAACTAAAAAATGTTTTAATTATTGGGAATTCGGGTTTTATATATATATATTTTTGCAGGTAATTACTGATATGACACGCTCCATTTAGGGACTGCCTAACAACGATTTTTTAATGCGATAACAGTAATACACACAAATAGGTGCTCCCTTCTAAGATGGCCGCCCGCAATCTTGCACGTACAAGCTCCTTTCATGTTTACCATACTGAAGGGGGCGGATCTATGAACGCCGGTTCCTCGAGGTGGAGGTTCGGCGTCTAAAAGAGAGCAGCTGGCGTGGATTTGGCAATGGGGGGGTGAGCGGAGGCCATTCTTCCTGCACGAATTCCAGTAAGATTGAACGTATGAGTACTGAGAGAGTCGGGGTAAAAGATATGACAGGAAACTTTTTTCTTTGAATTTAATTTTGACTGTGTGAGATGACAGCACAGGCATACGAGTTATCTACGCCTGATTACAGCATACCATTTACGACATGAGCGAGGGTAAAAAATACATTGGAGAGGTAGATACATGCGAAGGATGGAAGAAGCCTGGGGTTGAAAGTGTGAGAGGCTTTCTTCCTCTTGTTAAAACTCAATCACTAAATGAAGTTAATTATAGGAACCGGCTAGTACAGTTTTACTAGCGCTAGTTGTTCGGCAGGAATGTATCTTGCACAAAAGAAACATGGGCGCAGAGGCGCTGGATTTATTGGCATGCAAGAGTGTTAGATACTGGGCTCAGACTGCTTTTTAAGATGAAAGACGATACAAGCAGTACAATTGGCCCAGTACTCTTTGAACAGTGAATGTGTTTCGTTCTTCTTTCATTACAGAACTGACCACGGGCAGTCTTGAGAACCTGTAACGAAGCAACAGGTCCTTGATTACCCAGATTCTTCTACGGGGGCACTGGTAGGCATAAGTCAGCAGCCACCTGGTAAATATTGAATTACATTCCGAGCAGTTTTTTAACCATCGTTGGGGGTCTAACCAAGACACATTGAGTTAATGATTGTGTGTGATTTATGTACAACCACATGGAATAAAAGTAGTTTAGCTAGTGATGCCTAGCTCTTTTTAAATGGTATGGACCAGATCTTGATGATACAGTTTGGCAATCCACAGTGGGTTATTCACATTAAGCACTTATATGATTTTTTTCTGCACAGTTTTTATCCCCTTTATGTTGTAAGTTTGCAGATGCTGATGATGAGAACGAGAGGACACAGGCGGGTACCAGTCTGTTAATTCCTCCCCATATGTTTCTCCTGTGAGGCTCTGCCAACTCCCCTTCCCTTCTTTTTTACTTAGGAAAGGTCGAGGGACCGCATTTGGTTGTTACAGTAGTTCCATCACACACATGTATTTAGCTGTAAACTGGTGACTATAATGCACACATTGATACACGAAGGTATATATATACCAACTGTTGAATAGACAGTAAAAATACATGGTTAATTTCACATCATTCAGGGGCAGGTCTTTTTGGTGTTAAGAGGATATCAAGTGTAATAACGTCAAGCTCGGCAGCCATCCAAGTAGTGGGGAAACACGAGTGAGGACACGTGACCCAGGGGGATTCAGAAAGAATGTGAATCTGGTGTGTGTAACAATCGACCCCAAGAGTCCACAAGGTCTAGCGCAGCGAGTCAGAGAAAATTTGCCGATAGCATTGAACACGACTCGGGAGAACGAAAAGCGTTGTCCCTCCGGTATTGCGGTATATGCATGTTATCGAGGCGCTCTCGCGTCACAAGTCATGTGGAAGCACCAAATATGTATTCCGACGTAGTAAAATCCAGTCTGCTTGATAACGCGACTGAGACTTTTTGCGTATATATTAATAAAAGTAAAGGGGATTTGTGCATTAAAAATGTTATTGATTTGTCTCCAAACTTGTTTCTAAAAGTTATGAATATGAGGGCACACAAATAACATGTGTTTTTAGTCTGCTGGGGTCGTATTACAAGTCCAACAGGTAGTAGGAAGAGTAGAGTTTATTTTATGTAATGAGACAGGAGTAAGTAAAAGTTTGTTGTAAACATAAAATAAAGTTTGAGTAGTATTAGAAGCTCTAGAAGATTTCCTAATTTTAATCCAAACCCTATACCAGGTAGGAATAAAAAGGGAAAGTTGAAGGTCAATTTCCCAGGAGAGTTCTACTTCTGTTTTATCTCGAGTGACTGAAAAAGATGTTAAATATTTGTATACTTCGGATTCGGATTCGGATGCAGATAGAGACAAGACTGAAAGAACAGTAGGAGGTAAAGAAGAAGAAGTAGATATGAGTGCTAAACAATTGTAAATTGACTAGATCACTGAAATTAAGGAATCATATTTAGATGCATAAGAGGGAGGTAAAGAAAAACGTGCTTGAGCAACTATAAAAGATATCCATGTATTGTGATAAAGTTGGTGAACCCAATGGAACCATTTAACTAACCAATCTTTCCCAAAAATAATTCTATTATTAATTCGAAGATGCTTATTGTACCATATTGAAGATTGCAGAAATTGATCTATAGGAGAGAGGTAATATGTAAGTAAAGGTTGAAGGATTTTCCAAGTGTTATTAAAAAATAGGAAGCGACAGTGCCAAACGTTGGTGTGTAAAAGATAAAAATTCTTGGAAGGAGAAAGGTTGAAGAAACGATTTTTCAATAGTAATCCATAGCAGTAATAATGAATTGTCATCATCGTCCTGGAGTAATGGAGAGGATTGTTTAAGAGAGAAAGTGGTGTGGTAGGTTTGAAAATCTGGGAAATTAATGCCCCCCAAATGTTTATGTTGCTGGAGCTTATGTAGAGACATATACGAGGTTTTTTATTATTCCACATAAATTTCGATAGTATGGAATAAAATATTTTAAAATGAGTATAAGCAATATTTATAGGGATATTAGAAACACACAAAAAGTATTATATGAACCAACATCATTTTATTCATGTCAAGACGGCCCCACCATGATAAAAATATGGGATTCCATCCAGATGTGGTAGAACTCAAGAGGGTTTGGAATTCTTTTAAATTCGCTAACATGGAATCTTTAATAGAAGATTTAAACCGCAAACCTAGATACTTGGTTTTATCCAAGGTCCAACGAAAACCAGAAGAAATATAATTTACTGAAAAACATAGCTTGTTCAGTGGGAGGATTTCACATTTGTCAACATTTAATTTGTAACCAGACACAGATGCAAATAAATGTATTTCAGATAAGAAAGCCGGCAAAGAAGTCTGTGGTTGTGATAAAAAGGGCAAAATATCATCAGCATAAACAGAGAGTTTTGATTGGTTGGCCCTATATTTAAAACCTATATCCTGAGGGTTTGAACAAATTCTAATCAGGAAGTGCTCGAGTGCAAGTATAAAAAGAAGCGGAGAAACAGGACATCCTTGTCTTACCCCACAATATAAAGAAAAAGATGGAGAGATAAGACCATTAGATAAAGCTGGAGGAAACAGGAGAAGAGTATAATAAGGAGATATAGTTTAAATACTTGTATGACCAAAACCAAACCAGGATAATGTAGAAAAAATAAATGGACATCCAACTCTATCGAAAGCTTTCTCAGCATCCAAAGAGATGGCTGCTAAAGAATCTTTACAGAATTTGGCCTTGGTAAGGACATGAAAGAAGAGACAATTGTTAGCTGAAAGATGTCTACCTTTAATAAACCCACATAGTTTTTGCAAAAAAATTGCAGTCTAAGTTAATTAGGAAATGGGTCTATAACTTTTACCCAAAGTATGATCTTTACCATCCTTGGGAAGATGGCATATCAAAGCCTCTTGAAAAGAGCCACTGGATTTTTGGGAAGAAATAAAGAAATGAAAATATTTATGTAGTTTAGGAATAAGATTTTGAGAAAAATAAGAATCAAATTCAATTGTGAAACCGTCAGGTCCTGGGGCTTTACCACGTTTAAGAGTACAAATAGCATTAAAAATATCTAGATCTCGAATATCCTCATCCAATACAGAAAAACCTAGATCAGAGGAGGGTGGGTTGATAGAAGATAAGCACTGAAGAGTATCTTTCTTAAGTACAGAAGTCTCAGGAGTGTAAAGAGATTGACAAAATTGAGTAAATTATGATGAGATATCTTCATTTTTGTAAACCATGTGAATATTAGAAGTAAGAATAGAGATAATCTTGGTGCATTCCTTTTTTTTATTTTTAAGATAATTAGCTAAAAGTTTACCCACCTTATTTTAACCTTCATAATATTTGACTGAAGATTTGAGTAAGAATAAATTATCATTTTCTGTAGATTTTTTATTGAATTCAATTTTTTTTTTAATTCTTTATTGACATGAAGGCATATGATGCACATACAGTGTTACATTGAAATCTTAGTCCAGCAATCATGTACCCATTCTGCTATGATGCAGTATATCTATATCACATTTGTTACATAAAGTGAGTTCGACCTAAACAGTAATGTGCAGGATTGCAACTAGGTGTCCATAAATCAATGTTTAAAGCACATTGTATATGTCTTCTATTACCTGTGTCACATTATCCTAACCCTCATATCATTAATACTTAAAACTAACATGAGTCATCACATTTTGATATTCAGCACATTTGTACATCGAGTTGGCAGCTATTCCATAAGTCCCTTATCATGCCATTCAGTAAAGCAATAACAGAATGGTATCCTGCTCGGTCCTGGAAATTGAGCAAACCATCACCCAGTGGTCTATTCATCCTCCCCTTCAGAGTCCAGGTCTTCTCCTTCTGGTAAGGGTTCACAGATTTCTCCCCTATATACATTCCATGCTGCCCATACCTTGTTCCATTTGCGGGGGCATGCTCTGAGCACATATACCGCCCTTTCCGTGACCATCAGCACGTCCATATTTTTAGCCCACCTGCTTGCTGTAGGAAGTTCTGGTGCACCCCACGTCTGTGCAATATCCCATTTAGCTACTGTAATGGCTAGTGTAGCTCATAACAATCCGAATCTATCCAGATCATTGGGGTCCCAAATGTTTAACAAGCATTTGCGAGGTTCAGGTAGTACTGAGATCTTAAGCGTTTGTGAGACAGTGCGCATAATCTGCTTCCAGAATTCCTGTATCTGTGGGCATTCCCACAATGTATGAAACAGTGTCCCTTCCTCCCCGCAACCTCTAAGGCAAAAGGGATGGGGTGCTCTATGTATTTTGTGAAGGAGCGTCCTAGTGTAGTAAATGCGGTGTAAAACTTTTAGTTGCATTAATCTGAATTTAGCTGAAATGCCAACTTCTCTCGGGGAGTCTAATGCTTCATTCCATTCTGACTCATCAACCTCGCCTATCTCTCCCACCCATCTTTCTTGTAGTTTCAATGTAGGGTCTTCCAGGTTGTTGACCAGTTTTTTTATATGTGAGGGAAGTTGCGCTTTGTTGCATAAAGTCAGTCAGTAGTCTATCCTCTAGCGGAGAGGATTCTGGTATGTCAGTGCCTGCTGGGATCTCCTGTAGTAGCGCGTGTCGAATTTGCACATATCGAAACGCTTCGGTGGGGCTCAGGCCATACTGATGCTGGAGCTGTGGAAACAAAATCACCGTTCCTTTGTCCCACAGGTCCCCTACTGTGGAGATTCCTATGCAGTCCCATTGTGTAAACCCTTTACAGGATCTGAGGTTCCCTAGAGACCTTGTGTCCCACAGCGGTGTCATTTTGGTGATTTTTCCTTTCCAGCCTAACCGCATTTGTGCAATATGCCTCAGGGCCGCCGTGTGCTGCGTCGGTCCCACCATTCTCTTGACGTCTGGCTTGTTGTATATTACAGTAAGCATGCCTTCTGTCCCCAGCTGTGACAAATCCGCTTTGTATGCCAGGTCATTTCTCGGGGCGTGGTTCCACTGGTTAATTATTTTAAGCTGGGCTGCCCAGTAGTACATTTGCACGTTTGGTAGAGCAATTCCTTCCTCATACCAACTTTTTATCAACTTGTCATAAGCTATACGTGCCGGGCCATTATTCCACAGTAGGTTCGAGACTAGTGCTGCTACTTGTTTGAAGTATCTCGGTGCGACAAGATACAGGGTGTTTTCTAGCACGTAGAGGAACCGGGGGAGCGCCATCATTTTATATAAAGCCGCTTTCCCGAGGAGGGTCAGCAGCAGGGTTGCCCAGTGTTTAACGTCCGCACGTAGGCATTCCATAGGCGGTTTCAAGTTTTTGTCAAAGAAGTCATTGGCATTATTCGTGACGTTGATGCCCAGATATTTAAAGGAGTTTGACGTCAACGCCAGGGGGCAGTCCGCCTGTAACCTCGGTTCCGGACCCTTTAGTATGTATACCACCGACTTGGACCAGTTCAGGGTATAGCCTGATGATCTCCCGTGCGTGTTACAGAGATTCAACAGGGCTGGGATCTCGTTGTCAGGGTCAACCATGTAGATGAGCATATGATCCGCGTATAAGGAGATTCTATCTTCCCATCCATCCTCCCATGTGATGCCCCTGAGCAATGGCGTTGTTCTAATCAGGACTGCCAGGGGTTCTAGCACTAGTGCAAAAAGCAAGGGCGACAGTGGGCACCCCTGCCTAGTCCCCTGTCCCAGCGGGAATGTTTGCGAGATGTGGCCGTTCGCTACCACTTGCGCCACTGGTTTTGTGTAGAGTAGTCGTATCCATGCGATATATTTCGGTCCAAAACCCATACGCGTTAGGACCGCAAAAAGGTACTCCCATTCTACTAGATCGAAAGCCATTTTGGCAACAAGGGAGAGAATCACTGCCCTTTCGGAGAGAAGGTGTGCACGTGCCAGTACCCCATGGACCCGCCTGAGATTTAGTGCCGTACTTCTGTGAGGCATAAAAGTCGACTGGTCAGGGTGGATCAGTGTCTGCAGGTGTTGCGTCAGACGGCTAGCCAGTTGCTTTGCCAGAACCTTTGCCTCCACGTTTAGTAGAGAAATTGGGCAGTATGAGGTGCATTCGGTCGGATGTTTACCCGGCTTTGGTATGGCCACAATCGTGGCTGCACGCTGGTCCAGCGGTAACTCCGCCTTATCCCGGCTCTCCATATACATGTCTAGAAGTGGTTTACTGAGAGCGGTCGCCATCGACTTATACCACTCCACGGGTAATCCATTAGGGCCCAGCGCTTTACCCGACTGCAGCGCCTGTATCGCCAACTGAATTTCTTCTTCTGTCGGGTCAACCTCTAGTTCTTGCGCTGCTTCCTGTGTGAGCTTGGGGATATCAATGTGATCAAGCGAGATTGACGCCGCTGAGGCGGTAATGTCGTGTTTTATGGGGTATATATTGCTTGAAAATGGCACACCAGGGTGCGTACTATTTCCTCTGGATGTGTCAGCAGCTGTCCGTCATGTGTGTGGAGTCTTTGTATCCCTCTATTACTCCCCCTCTCTTATCTAACCATGCCAGCATTTTCCCGGCTTTGTCGCCTACATCATAAATTCTATGTGCTGTGCTTGTGATATAGCCTTGGACTGTCGTTTTGAGGTGGGCCTGGTATTGCTGCTGTCGCAGCTGTAGTAAGTGCACTGTTTCCTGGGTGGGATTCGCCATGTGAGTGGTGTTCGCGTTGTGGAGTATCAGCTCGAGCTCTGTGAGGTCTCGCCGGGATTCTCGTTTGTGTCCTGTGACTGCTGCAATTGCTTCACCTCGCAGGACCGTTTTGTACGCTTCCCACAGGACTGCGGGAGAGGAAACCGTACCAGTGTTTTCTGCAAAGTAGTGTGTGGTTGCTAATTTAAGTTTCTTCCTAATCTGAGGGATCTTTAAATAGTTCGGGTATAGTGTTTAGAGCCTGGCGCATTTTTTCTCCTTGGTGGTGAGTGATAGAGATATGGGTGAATGGTCAGATATGCCCCTGGGCAGGATATCTATTTTGTCTATTTTCCCCAGTCCAACTCCCAGAAACCGGAAATAGTCTATTTGTGACATGCTATTGTGTGCAGCAGAGTAAAATGTGTATTGTGTCGCTGCGGGGTGTAACTGCCGCCACACGTCTGTTATGCCCATTGCTTCTAGAAAGCCAGGGAGCGTTGCAGTTCCTCGGGGGCGGTCCCTGACGGGGTAGGTATCTAACGTGGGGTCGATGATTGCATTGAGGTCCCCTCCTATGATTGTATTTCCTTCTGGGAGGTCTAGGAGGAATTTGCCTAGAGCAGGCAATGCAATAGAATGGAGTGCCGGGGGGACGCATACGGACACCACGTTGAGGGGCCTCCCCTCCCTTTGGCCGAGTAATGCTGCGAATCGACCTTGGTCATCCATCTTTCGATGTTCTATCATAAAGGGTGACGTCTTTTTCAGAAGTATCCCTACCTCCCTGGAGCCTGTCGTGAATTCTGCATGCACTGCCATTACATATCCGCATCTATCAAGCGCTTTACAGGTTGTTCCGGAGAGGTGCGTTTCTTGGAGCATTACTAGATCAGGGCTCTGGCGTTTAATAGCTTGTAGGACTAAACCCCTCTTTATTTTATCCCATAGTCCCCAGACGTTCCAAGTGAGCAGGCGCAGTGGGGGCACTTCTATCGTCGTAGGGGCGCCCTCAGTGGGTGCAGTGTGTAACCGCTGGGCCATAGGATCGTTTGGGTAGTATTCTGTATGACATGCTACTGGACTCAACGTAGGTGTGTGGTTCCGGGGCGGTGCAAAGGAATAGCTTTGTATCAGGTGCGTTCGTGTACCTCGTGGCGTGTGTGATGACTACTAACAGTAACATTAACTGTAAAACTCCCCTCCCTTCCCCCCTCCCTGCTCCCCTGCTCCACGGACATACCCCCGCCCGCATCCCCAACTTTGCAGAGTGCTTTAACCCATTCCCAACTATCTTACTTGCTCGTGGGGTTGGTGAGTCCCCTACAGGCACCGGCTCTGCCCACCCTACTCCGCTTCACCAGGCCCAAGGTCCATTGCAATGCATTCGGTCCTTCTCGCCCTCATTCAGTCTTCAGACTGGGGCCGGTTGTCCAGAGTCAATTGGATTCTGGTCCACGTCGGATTCTGCTCCCGCTGTGCCTTCTCGTTGTGCCAAGTGGTCGGTCCGTCTTCCTGTGTGGTCGCCGCTATTACGGTTCGGTCGATCCCTGTGTGGACGGTGAGGTTGTCCCACGTGTCTCTAGCCGTCAAGCCAGTCCTGTGCCACTTCCGGCTTGTCAAAGAACCACGTCTTTCCATCGGCTTCAATCCGCACTTTGGCAGGAAACAACATTGAGTATGGCAATTCCCTGTCTCGCAGTACCTTTTTCACCTCGTTAAATGATTTCCGGCGTCTGGCCACTTCTGCCGTGTAGTCCGGAAAGAAAGCCAAGGTTGAGTTCTGGAGATTAACGGGTGGTGAGACTCTTGCCGCTTGTAGAATTGCATCCCTGTCTCTAAAATTGAACAGTCTAGCCAACACAGGTCGCGGCGCTGCTCCTGGTTTGGGTGTGCCGCCAGGCACCCTATGTGCCCTTTCTACTGAGAAGAAGTGCGACAGTCCTTTATGTTGCAATTTATTTTTGATGAGATCTTCGACGTAGAGGTCTATCGCCCTTTTCCCTTCTGTCTCCGGAAGGCCAAGGATGCGTATATTATTTCTTCGAGAGCACCCTTCTTGGTCGTCCAGCTTGTCCTGCAGGTGCCTGGTGACCTTCTCCATACGCTCCATAGGTATTTGCAGTCCCGAAGTGTCCTCCACGAGAGATTTCGTAACCACCTCTACCTGTGACACCCTTTCAGTCATTTTTTGGAAGTCTGCTCGTAGCAGAGTAACCTCAGAGGAAATGGAGCCCACTGTTGTTCGCACTTCAGAGACGGTTTTCATAATGTCCTCCAGTGTCACCTTCTTGGCCCCCTCTGTTTCCTTGTTAGCGCCCGTTGAATTGCGCCCATTTACCTGCGATTCTCTGTGTTGGCTATAGGCGAATTTATCTAGTTTGGCCTGTGTTGATCCACTCCTGGTTCCTTTGCCCGCCATGGCTCGAGGGTCTTGGATACAGTTCCTAGTTTCAGTTAGTACTGTGGTCACTGTATTGCTAGCTGCTGTTCGTTCTTGTTGTAGGCCAGGGAGGGGCAGCGCGTCGCGGTTCCAGTTACCCTGTCGGTTTAGTAGATTACTGCGCTGCGGATATCTGTATTGCCCTTCAGCTGGTGAGTTCATCAAAACGAGGCTGTTGCGCACTTTGGAAAGTTACTTATTGCGTAGTTGCCTGTGTGTCTCAGCCCCTTCACCAGTCGTGCATGACGGTTATGGCGCGTTTCCTCAGGGCCCGCACCGGCTTGCAATCCGATTGTCTGTTTGAGGTGCTCGCGACCAGCAATGCCGCACCTCGTATACGTTTACCGCGCAGTGTCGTAGCAGGGCTATGACTGCGCTTCAGCGGCGACAACCTCGGTGCGCGTCGAGCTGCTGAGTTCGGTCCAGCTCAATACAGGTCTGGTAGTTCCTGAGGGTATGCCGTGCTTACCAGTGCCGGCTCAGTAGTTTAGTCACCCCCGTTGTTAGGCGGGCTCGCCCGGGTAGAGACTCACAGGGGTTTATTCTGTCTTGGACACCTCTCGCTGCTCTCCTCCCAGGCCGGGACTGCTGCTGCTCCTGCAACCTTCTCGATCGTTGCCGGCCCCTCCGATGTATTCCCCACGTCGTCTATGTTTTCTGTGGGACCCCGGGGGCACCAGTACTCACTGTTGACTGCCGGCGCCCCGCGCAGTTGTTCGTGTCACCGCCGAAGGCGAAATGGGTCTGGTGGTTCCTGGCACGTAAGTGCTACTTCTGTCTTGTTCGTGCTTAGGAATTCTCACCTCCTCCGGGTCGATTCACGCTCACGCGGGGTGCCGCCGGCAGTCCGGTCGCCTGCACGATATTGCAGTCGATTCAGCCCCTAGTCCTTATCTGCAGGCTCCGGTAGATGTCCCCGCCTGTCTATGCTTCGGTGGCGTCTCAGAAGCTCTCTTTGTGCCGTGTGGTGCGGGGCGTCCTCCACGCCTATCCGGTCATGGGGCGGGGGGCGCCTCCGGGAGCAGGCCGACCAGCCCTCACTTCCGCCGGGGTACAGCAGTCACTCGAGGCCGGTGCTGCACTTCCGCCTCAGGCCCAATGTCGGCAGGGTGCACCGATGCAGTTCCCGGCCCCCGATTTCCACCAGGATTGGGTCGGACGGTGCCGCTCCGGCTCCGGACCTGGTAGCCGCCCCTTCGGGTGGGAAATGTAGAGGATGAGTGTGTCGGATTTCAGAAAAGGCCGTGATGCCTCAGGGAGCTCTCACTTCACGCTGCCGCCATGCTTGGCTGCTAGCCACGCCCCCCTTGAATTCAAATTTGGATCTGACAAGTTCTTTTAGACAGGATTTAGAACTTGTGCAAAAAAAGAAATGTTCTAATTCTTTAATGTGTGCCGTAAGTGATTGAAAATTAAGCAAAGGAGATTTATTTCAATGAGATCAAAATAAATATTACATTCCCTATAGGCTGCTTTAAAGGTATCCCAGATGATCTGTGGAGACATGGATGGAGTTTCATTTTCAAGAAAGAAAGTGTGGCAAAAACTTCAAACTGCCGGGTAAAATTGGAATCTAAAAGGAGGGAGTTATTGCATCTCCATCTTCTTGTACCATGAGTAGGTGGAAAGAGTTTCAAGTTTATAGTAACCAGAGCATGATCAGAAATTAATATTGAACCAACATCAGAATGAGTCATATGTTGTGTGAGTGCTAGGGAACAGTGTATAGGAGAAAGGAAAGTGTATTCTAGAAGTGTAGGATTACATAATCGCCAAGCCTCTACCAGTGACCGTTGTTTAACAGTGGATGTAAACTGAGATTGCATAGGAGAGAAAATTAATTTAGACTTGGACTTATGGCCAATAATGGGGTCCATAATAACATTACAATCCCCACCAATTAATAAGTGTTCATTTTGAAAGGACATCAATTTAGATATTATTGAAGGCCAAAAGGCAACATCTCGGCCAGTAGGTGCATAAAGATTAAAAAGAGGCATGGCGATATTGAAACAATGACACAGAAACCCATCTACCCATCTTGCATGAGAATCTGTAAGTTAAGATGTTTATGACATAAAATGACTACACCATTACGATGTCCCGTACCTGGAGAAGCAAAAACATGACCTACCCATTGTCTTTTAAGTTTAGGAATTTCCTTATCTAAAACATGAGTTTCCTGTAATAAAGCTATATCACATTTTAAATTAGATAAATGAGTTAGTACTCTTTGACGTTTTATAAGAGAACCCAAACCCTTAACGCTCCATGAAATAACTTTCAGAGCCATGTTTAACAGTCAAGATGATATAAACAATATATAACAATAATTATAACAACTAAAACTTAACAGGAGTATACAAGTAATAATATTTAACAAAGAATTTAGAGAACTGTACCAGCAAAATTGAGTAGCATAGAAATAGAAACAAGTAGTTATGAAAAAGAAAAAAATAACAAAGGAAGAAAGTAGTAGAAACGAAGAGGAGAGAATAAAGAGAGAAAAGGAAAAAGGAAAAGTCATTAATGAAGGGGAAGGAGTATCTGAAAAAAGACAAAAAAGTGGAAACAAGTACAACAAGGAAGAAACAGAAACCGTAAATTTCAAAAACATAATGATGACTACAAAAAACATGAATATGATGAAGGTGGTGAAGCCTCATAAGGAACATGGAACAACTAACCAGGCAAATCAGGGCAGACCGGGGAGGGAGGACATCATCCAAAGCAGACCGGGGATTACAGAAATCATCTTTGAAAATATCTGCACCTAACAGAAGAGGCAAAAATGCAGGGTGAGTATCAGATAGGGAAGCCAGAAAAACTTAAGACTAAACAAGAACGAAACAGCAATCCTTGGGAGACAGAGCATATTAAACCATTGGCACAGCAAAGTTTGATACATCCATATCTTCTTCTCTGCACTGATCCAAGAATCTTTGTAGCAAAGCAGGATCCTCATAATTTATAGTTCTATTTTTACATGTGACTTTGAAAAGGCAAGAATTTCTTTCTTCTATCTGCTGTTTCATTGGTGTAATCTTGAGCAAAAAGAGATTAGAGCCTTGCCACGAGATACAGCCCTTGAGTTTATCTGCTTGCAAGTTCTTCAATAAATCTGTATATTCCAAGAAGAGCATGATGGCTCCTCTAGGTTTGACCGAGGAGGTCACCATAGTTGGACCCAAGTGATTTGCTCTTTGAATGTTCAAGACAGGAGAGCTGGAAATATCAAGAACTTGTAGAAGGAATGATTTAAAGAATTAAATGGTGTCTGAGCCTTCCAATCACTCTGCCAAACCATTTATGAGCAATGTATTATGTCTATTGCGGTTCTCAAGATTTTCCACTTGCTTTTTGAGCAATGAAATTTCAGATTTCATTGAAGAGACTTGGTTCACCACAACCTGAACAGAGTCAACTTGCTGCTCAATTTGCATTTAATTTTCCATAGTATACCACTTGTTATCTAAGGCTTGAAGTCATTTATTTGTTTCTTTCATGTAGGGTCAAAGAGCTCGTATTTCTTTAAGAAGCACATCCATAGTATTTGGTGGAGAAAACGTTACAGGCAAAGGAGGATCTTTTTTGACACATTTACCAGAAGATAGAGTAGACAAAGTGGTCATTTTGGATTAAAATTGTTGGTGGACGGTGGAATACTGGATAATGCCGCCAATGTTCCCACATGGGGGAGCAGTATATTGCCTTCAAAGATTTCCATGTTTGTTGAAAGTACAGAATAAGGTTGTGGCCTGCCAAAGATGAAAACAGCAAAGAAGAGCCAGCAACGCAACTTGTGGATTTTGTTCACCCCATAAAGTTCTGGGCAGGTTTTGATAGTAGTGAAAGCACAGAAACAGGAGAGTGCGGAATATGATGTGACAGTGAAGCCTCAGTGTAAGGACACAAACATGGTATGTCTTTCTTAGCAGCCAAGAGTAATTGATGTTGAAATATCAGAACATACCTCTTTGAAATTAAGAATAACAAGTCCAATGAATAATAATTTGCATGTTTAGGATCAAAATGAAATAATTTGTATTCCATTTCTACTTTGCTGTAAAGCAACATGAGAACATAATGACAAGTGCAAAACCTGTGTGGGACATGCGCCATCTGCAACAAACTGGTGCCTTCAAAACAACCAATTCTATCTCACTCTGTCGGCCAAATTTAAATTCACTGTAACATGTCTTTTTATTGTACGCCATGCTCATTTCAGCTTTTGCGCACATTTTAAGTAATCTGGGTTGGCTGAATGAATGAATGTGGGTTTTATAGAGCGCGTAGTAACCCGGAAGCATCCCAGCGGTAAAACCAAGACAGCCGATTCAGAGGTGGTAACCCAGAGGAAAGAGGTTCAGGGGAAAAGGTGGGTTTTCAGGAGTTTTCGAAATCAGAGATGACAGGGTTCGCTCCTGAGTTTGAGAGGTAGGGCGTTCCACAGTCTAGCTGTGTTCACTGAGAATCGCCACCTCCTGTGCGTGCCTTTTTTACTCTGTGCACTGTGATTAGATGTTCATGATCAGAGCGGAGGGGCCTGTTGGCTTTGTAGGGCACAACTACGTTTTTGAGGATGGGGGGGGGCCTTGTCCTGTAGAAGTTTATGTGCCAAACAAAGGGACTTAAACTTTATCCTTTCTCTTATTGGAAGCCAGTGCAGCAGTTTCAGCGCTGGTTTGGCAGATGTTCTGGCCGGGGTGTCCGTGAGAAGCTGTGCGGCGGCGTTCTGTATTTGTTGTAGTTTGTTGAGGGTGGATTCGGGTGCTCCAAGGAAGATGGCGTTGCTATGATCCAGTCTAGACAGGATCAGTCCTTGGATGAGCAACTTGCGGGAGGCTTGTGGGAGAAGGGGCAGGATTTTCCGGACCGATCTGAGAAGGCCGAAGCAAATTCGCACAGTTTTTTTGGCTTGGGTTTTAAAGGACAGGTCCTTTTCCATCCAGACCCCTAGACTCTTGATCTCCTCTTTGGGAGAAGGGGGCTCTCCCAGACATGTAGGCCAGATGTTCAGGGGAAGGGTGGATCCTTTATGCCCAAGTAGCATGATCTCAGTCTTGGACCCATTGAGTTTTAGTGCTGATTCACCCATCCAGGTGAAGATTTCAGATAGGCAGGTGTGGAGATTAGACGGTCCTTGGTCAGGTTGGGATAGGGAGACGACCAATTGGGTGTCGTCGGCGTAGCTAACGATTTTAACTCCAAACGGGGCGACCACCTCCTCCAGTGGGGACATGTAAACATTAAATAGAATTGGGCTAAGGGAGGAGCCCTGTGGTACTCCGCACTGGGCTCCTCCCTTAGCCCAGGGATGGAGGATTCCATTTAAAGCAATGCTACATAATTGATCCCTGTCATTTGAACAACAAATTGAAGAAAAGTGTTCATTATTGGCTATTTATTTGGGGCATTGGGATATTTCAAAGAATTCATGTTCATGTTCCCTTACAATAGTAAGCAGCAGCGTCGTGGGAAGACAAAATGGCGGGCGCGAGTTCCTTGATGGAAAACACACCCACCATAGCTGACAGGTAGGAATGCTCACCAGAATGTAAGGAAGGTGGAAAAAGTTCCCGGAGTCTTTCACACCACGAAAGACTCCATTGTTGTGCGGTGAAGGGATGAAGGTCAGCAGGAAAAGCCGACACTCCGTCCGAGCCGCAGTGGAGCCCCCTCAGCGAGCAGCCATCTTCTACAGGCATGAAGCCATGCTCCCATCCATTGTACTTTATAATGTATGTATCAAGTTTTGTCGGACCTTAGATAATTGATTGGCTTAGGCATGGAGCGTCCCGGCAGGTGCCACTACTGGTATATAAGTTGCTTCAAAATACCGCCATGGGGCAATCACAAAGCGTCACCTTGTGGCTTTTTGTATTGTACTGCACTTTTTACAAATCTGTATTGCATTCGCTGTGAAAATTGCCATGAACGGCTTGTATGATGGTTAGTTATTTTTATATTTGCTTTTAACGAGATGCACTAAAAATATTTTCATTTTCTATCCCATTTGTCAGGTTGAAATTGTGAAGATTTTATAGTATGATTTTAACTACCCATACAATAACAATTTCTATGACTTCAACTGAATTTACTCTTGAAAAGTTACTATTAGTAATTGTTCACCTGTTTGCGGGGCAGGGCAGAGATCTCCTTATAAAATCAAATGAGAGTTTGAAGAAAAATGATTTTAAATTAAAAAATTTAGATATTTAAAAAAAGTTACCACTTATTTTTCTAACTCCTATTCACCTACCACAATAACAAGGAACAATGCTCCTGCATTAAACTTTAACATATTATTAAATTGTAACTAATGATATTTGTATTTTAAATTATGTATTTCATTAAATTAAATCTAGTCTTGATGTTTCCTTCCTCATCACTAACATTATCAGTTTTGTTGAATGCCCACAATATTGTATGCTTTCAAATTATGTAATATTTTATTGTGAAGTTACCATTTACAATAGATTTCATGAAAATTTTATTATGTACATTAATCACTAACATTTACTTTTTTTTATAATAACCATAAAAAAGTAAAGTAAATAAAGTTTCAATTGAAATGCTGTTGTTATGTTATCATGTCATCATGTGCCAATGTTATTTCTTGTCTCTCTTGAAAGCGTGTTGCAGTACTAGAAGTTAGCCATGTATGGAGCTTAACTTACTTCTAGCCTGTCTTAGAGTACATTAGAGATTGTTTTGTCAGCATTGTACTATATTGTCTTGTAATTCAATTTATATTGTGTTTACTACCCCTGACAAGGTGATGAAGAGCTTTATGTCAAGCAGCATGCTATTCTGGAATCCATGGTCAATTGTTGCCAGCAGCTGCACGACAGGGCGAGCAAGACATCTGACCTTCTGGTCAGGGTAACCACTCTCCCCTTGCGCAGCCCATCCTTAAAGCACTGCACCAGCACCTTCTGCTCTCCCAGGTGGGTGTTCAAGGTTCTCATCCACCGCAGGCTTCTGCCTGCTCCTCATCCCTGGTGGTCTAGAGGAAGACTTTATTGTCAACAATATATTCTCCAGTATAACTCAATACATTTACTGCTTGTGTCCTTCACTTCTTTCAAAATCATACCCTTCTCTGCACCTGTCTTGAAAGGGACTCACACAGAAGTTCTAAAAAATCATTTTTTAATATCAGACCGTACAAAACAATTTGTACAACCACATAAAATTAATTTAATTAAAAACAATTTAAAACCCAATCATAGATAAACTATTGCACATGATATTCTAACTACATTATAGCAAGAGAATCAATACAAAAGACATTCATTCGTCATCAAAAAGTTAATTTGAAGGAATCAAAAGAATATTAACCCTGGGCGTAGTTTGCGTAGCAGCACTACACGTAGCTGCACGTAGTATACTTTGAACTACACGCAGTACTGCGTAGCGTAGTTGATGGCACTGTGCACTTGTCTGCACTGTGAAATAATTGCAAATGGCATTTTGCACAGTGCCTGTTGTTATAAAATAAGTATCTTTATTTGTATCTTTATATGCTAAAGAGCATATAGTACTTTCACAAGAGTGAAACTGAAATATTTGCAAGCAGTGAGAGAGGTGATGATTTTGGGATCCTCCCTAACTTAGGGAGAGAACCAAGCAGATGCCTTGAAAACAAAAAGCACATCTTGTTCAATAATTCGGTGGTGGTCCCATCCTCTTAGGACCACCCCAAGCACAGTTTTGGAAAAAAAACAATACCAACCAAAGGCCCTGCAAAGCATTATGGGATGAGATTAGCAGTGGGCAGTGAACATTATAGTATCCAATATCAAAATAATTCTACAAAGAGTTGCAGTTCAACTAGTCATTACTAGATGTCCCTCACAAGTCAAATGCAAATGCTTGATAAAAGGGTTTCAATGCTTTTGCGTTTGACTTGTGAGGGACATCTAGTAACAACTAGTGGAACTGCAGCTTGATGTAAGAATAATTTCAATGCTTTTGCATTTTACATTTGCATTTACCAAAAATGTAGCCAAACCCACCAGTGATATGGTAATTCACAGAACTCCCAAAAATTATGGCAATAAGTACATGAGATAAGAACTCTTTTGGTCCTAGTCTTCTGAAGGACTCCTAAAACAAGATAAGAGGGAAACTTTAAATATAATATTGAAGATATATACATAAAACATATTTATTGCTGCAATTGATCTAGCTAATATAGAAAATATAACCTATTGATATAGTAGGCTCAAATTTAAGATACCAGGATGTAACCACGGAGGCTGAAATGCCCTCCAATCACTTCTATCCTGCCCTAACCACACCTTCAAAGTGTCTGTTGATTTTTCTAATAAACCAAATACATTGGACTCAGTGACAGTAGGTACTGTACAACCCTTGTTTATGATAGACATATGCATTAATTGATCCCTATAATTATACAATTCATTACATCACTCCCAAAAATTGATCAAATGTAAATAAATGGCGTTAGTACTCTGCAATCCCATATATATATACACATCTTGAAAAAAGTTCACTAACTTTAACTTTGTATGCAAGCCTATCTCACTATTCATTTTGCAATGTCAAAGCCCAAGTAATTAGGCCTCATACATGCTGCTAACATTAATATATGGACAACGTCATAGTCCATCACAATAGTAACTAACTTATGTCTAAGCCCATATATCTAAACCTCGAGTGGGCTGCCTACATTAGTTATAATGGCAACCAGAAGGTGAGGCACATACCGGGGCGTCACATAGTAGGGTTGTACAGATCGCATGAGGATCTTACACGATTATGCCTACTTCAGTGTTACATAGTGTTCAGCGGTACATCCTATCTAAGCATGGGCGGAAAATCGTTACGCTCGCAGATTTTGCGGATTTTCGGTAAATTCGCAATCCGCGAACGCTCGCGAATTTACCGAAAATACGCAGCAGATTTTTTTTTCTTGGTGATACAATTTCGGGACTTCGCAATTGCGAGCTTGTAGATGCGGCGAGCAGCAACAATCTCGCACTCGCAAAAATACAAAATTTGCAATTCTGCACAAGAAATCCACCAGCAAGCAGCATAAACCTTCTGGAAATGATGATTTTTATCTGAATAACTCCTCAGGTTGACATTTGCCTGCACTTTTTTTGCGAGGAGTCCATTTTGGGGAGGGGGGGTGGGAGGAAGGAAGTGCCCCACAGTCTTCAACTTCCTGTTCCTGTCCAGCAGGCTCCTCCCAGTGCTTTGTCCATCTCCTGGTCACTTTTCATTTGGATATGGAGCTGGAAGGATTACTTTTTGTGGATGCTGCTGGATATTTGGATTGGAGACCTTTTTGACTTTTTTTAGGATCACTTTTGGATTAGAAATTTCACAAGTAAGTTTGTTTGGGGCATTACAGTTGCTGCAACTACAATTTTGGAATTTTCGATGTTTGGGCTGTTTTGGGGCCTTTTGCCCAGGGGTACTCAGTGGTGGGTGCACTGAGTCTTTCTGTGGGGTGTTTTGAATTTAAACATCATGGAGGGGCTGGATGGCTTGGGATTGTGCTGATTTTTCTGTGATTTTCGTTTTTTGGCCTGTTGTTGTGGCCTTTTCACCAGGGGTAGTAAGTGTTGCATGGGCCTAGTCTTTCTGTGGGGTGTCTTGAATTTAAACATCATGGAGGGCCTGGATGGCTTGAGATTGTGCTGATTTTTCTGTGTTTTTCGATTTTTTGGGGTGTTCATGGGGACAGACCATGTGGGTGGGGGCCATTTTGAGTGCTGGTACAGGCAGGCCATGTGCTGGGAGGCAAGTGGCCATTTTGAATGCAGTCAGTGTTGTTAGGCCTGCAACCATTTTGCCTAGTTTTAAACCTTTATGCCCAGGGGTAGTGAGTGTTGCATGGGCCTAGTCTTTCTGTGGGGTGTCTTGAATTTAAACATCATGGAGGGCCTGGATGGTTTGGGATTGTGCTGATTTTTCTGTGATTTTCGTTTTTTTGGCCTGTTGTTGTGGCCTTTTCACCAGAGGTAGTGAGTGTTGCATGGGCCTAGTCTTTTTGTGGGGTGTCTTGAATTTAAACATCATGGAGGGCCTGGATGGTTTGGGATTGTGCTGATTTTTCTGTGTTTTTCGTTTTTTTTGGCCTGTTGTGGCCTTTTCACCAGGGGTAGTGAGTGTTGCATGGGCCTAGTCTTTCTGTGGGGTGTCTTGAATCTAAACATCATGGAGGGCCTGGATGGTTTGGGATTGTGCTGATTTTTCTGTGATTTTCGTTTTTTTGGCCTGTTGTTGTGGCCTTTTCACCAGGGTTAGTGAGTGTTGCATGGGCCTAGTCTTTCTGTGGGGTGTCTTGAATTTGAACATCATGAAGGGCCTGGATGGTTTGGGATTGTGCTGATTTTTCTGTGATTTTCGTTTTTTTGGCCTGTTGTTGTGGCCTTTTCATCAGGGGTAATGAGTGTTGCATGGGCCTAGTCTTTCTGTGGGGTGTCTTGAATTTAAACATCATGGAGGGCCTGTATGGTTTGGGATTGTGCTGATTTTTCTGTGATTTTCGTTTTTTTGGCCTGTTGTTGTGGCCTTTTCACCAGGGGTGGTGAGTGTTGCATGGGCCTAGTCTTTCTGTGGGGTGTCTTGAATTTAAACATCATGGAGGGCCTGGATGGTTTTGGATTGTGCTGACTTTGCTGTGTTTTTCGATTTTTTGCGGTGTTCATGGGGACCGGCCATGTGGGTGGGGGCCATTTTGAGTGCTGGTACAGGCAGGCCATGTGCTGGGAGGGAGGGGGTCATTTTGAATGCAGGCAGTGTTGTTAGGTCTGCAACCATTTTGCCTAGCTTTAAACCTTTATGCCCAGGGGTACTGAGTAGTGCATAGGCTTAGTCTTTCTGTGGGTTGTCTTGAATTTAAACATCATGGAGGGCTTGGGATTGTGCTGATTTTTTTGTGATTTTCGTTTTTTTGGCCTGTTGTTGTGGCCTTTTCACCAGGGATAGTGAGTGGTGCATGTGCCTAGTCTTTCTGTGGGGTGTCTTGAATTTAAACATCATGGAGGGCATGGGATTGTGCTGATTTTTCTGTGTTTTTTCGATTTTTTGGGGGTGTATAGCTGAACTGATGTTCCTCTGTCTTCCATTGCTTTTAGGTGCACAAGACTCAAGAGAACCACCAGTGCCAGGAAGAAGTCCTGCAGCGGTGTGTGTGTGCAGCATAACGTCACGCGACGTCACGTCTGGCCACAGACAACTCTGCAACTCGTGCAACTGTGGCCTGCTGTTCTGACCTGCTCTGAAAAAGATGGCCCCAAAAAGAGTTCCCCGTAGCTCCTCTAGCAAGAAAGTTGCCAGTAAGGAGCAGAAGAAGCAAGTTACCAAGGAGGCTGGTGTGCCGCCCGCCACATTTTTTGGGAGTAAAAAAAAAGTACGCCTGCAGCAGCAGCGGGATCCACTGGGGACTAAGCTGGGAGCAGCACCCCCGCTCCATTGGGCTCAGTGCCACCACCACCACCACGCCAACTTAAGTCCAAGCCCTTGAGTGCTGCAGAGGCACTTAGTCTAGTTGTTCAATCACCATCGACCAGTGATGTTGGCTCATCGCAAGAAAGTAGCAGCAATGTCCCTGAATCAACACAGGTTGTTGTAACTCATCTGACGAGTGTTGAACAACCACAGCCGCAACAACAACCACATGTGCAAGTAGAAGCCCAAGTACATGTGGGAGGAGAGGCCGGCCAAAGAGATGCGCAAGCAGAGGTGCATGGAGGGTCACAAGTGCCCACAATAGTTGTTCCTCCCGAAGTAGGGGCACATCAGGAAATCGACAATCAAGCCGAGGTATCATTTGAGGAAGCCACTCCTCCTGATGATCATTCATTGTCTTCCACATCCCTAGCAAGGAAAAGATCAAGGGGGGTGTCTACATCTTCTTCAAGCCCACCTCCTTCTGATGAACTGGATGAAAATTGGGAACCACCACGGCCGTCTGAGAGTGAGGCACACCATGATCTGACAAAGGTACTTAAGCGTAAAAGGAAGGTCTTCGAAAGACTCATAATTATGGAGTGTGATGAGGCTCTAAGAAACACACAAGGAGAAGACCAGGTCCGAGATGGTGGGATGTCTAGGGTGGTGAACGTGGATCACACGGAAAATGTGTGAAAAAGAAAGTTTTTGAGTATTGACTGGGCCAAAAGAACCATCAGACCACCCATGTGGCGGTATATCATCATATGGAATATGTTTTTAGTGGTCGCCCCATATACCACCTGTGTCGTCAAATGACGGCGTAGGGGAAAGCAGTGCCACATTGCGGCCCAGTCACACTCAAAGGAATCTGGAAAAAGTGCAGTGCTCATGGAGAATGTGCTCGCTAAAATTGACTACCTAAACTGAGGGGGATGTGTAGGTGTCAAGATTAAAAAGAACGCCTTGTAGTAAAAAAGTGAAACTACATGGTTGCGCTGTGTAGAGTGGTCGGTCGACTAGTTTCAGCTATACAGAGTGTTTCCTCTAGCTTTCATCAGGACCTATATAAAGAAATATGCTACTGCAACTCAAAGAAAGGGGTTGTACAACAATGAGTAGGAAAGAAATACATCAAAATCTTGCAGTGTATTGTCGAAACTCAAGTATCACCCCAACATATGGAACCTTAGTTTCCAATGATGACAGGAAAAGATCTTCTCCCTGTCAAAAAAACCAGAAAATACATTGTATTTATCTTCACACAGAAAACCACGTAACCCAACAGACACCATCTAAACAAAGACCACCTTGTAAGAACAATTTGCGTTCTATACATTAATTAAGCATATTAGCTAAATCACAATGGTGTTTTGTAATTACTAGCAGAAAGTCGCTCGGCGCCCCTTTTCAGTTGTGCGCATGCGTGAAGACACAGTGTCTCTCCAGCATTGCCCCAGAGCGCTTCTGCACATGCGCGGAATAATCAGTGCCGAAAAGATCGACCAAGCCAGCCGGCGCTTTTATAGATCGTCTCTTAGTTTAAGCGGGTAAGGATCCCCTGTGCTGACACGGCGCTACATGCCAATGCCAAATGCTTCTATTGGCTGTAGAGTTAATTAAGCCCTGTTACTTAAACGGACTAGGTGCATCCGTCAGTGCCTTCCCTTCCGCTCGTTTTTACACGCGGGGCACCGACGGATAGGTGAGTTGAGCTAGTATGCTGTATAACATTTCCTGCTTAATGGCATTTATGAGCAGTGTGGTCAGTGTGAGTAGCGACTGGCATAGAAACTACCCTGATAGAAGTGTTTTGACTATAAATTGGTGAGGTTGTTTGCTGATGTTCTACTGCTACGCCCAATGATATTTATAGTCCCTTTGTAAGCATATTTTCCAGACTCGGGTCTACTCTTGTATGACGGCAGTTGCATACCTATACCAGAGAATCCAGTGCTGTATACCACATCAGTCACTGTGTTCCCACTGTAATAATATTAGTACTACCTTAGTTCTCCCTTCTAAAGTATCTATCTACCATCAGGAATTCACTTTGGGAGACTGCAAGGGGCATTTTTTGACAGGTTAGAGGGGAGTCTATCTAAACTACCATTGGGGTATATGTGTTCATAGCGATTAGGCTGGACACAGTGGGATTGTGCGCTTACTGTGCCCTCTTTTTTCTTTACACATCAGAGCGGGGCCTCTACTTCCCGAGCGGTTGCCGGGTGAGGTGAGGTCTTCACCCACACAAAGCTGGGTGAGTATCACTAGGAGGAAATGCCTCCTTGTGATTTAGCTAATATGCTTAATTAATGTATAGAACGCAAATTGTTCTTTCAAGGTGGGTTACGTGGTTTTCTGTGTGAAGATAAATACAATGTATTTTCTGTTTTTTTTGACAGGGAGAAGATCTTTTCCTGTCATCATTGGAAACTAAGGTTCCATATGTTGGGGTGATACTTGAGTTTCGACAATACACTGCAAGATTTTGATGTATTTCTTTCCTACTCATTGTTGTACAACCCCTTTCTTTGAGTTGCAGTAGCATATTTCTTTATATAGGTCCTGATGAAAGCTAGAGGAAACACTCTGTATAGCTGAAACTAGTCGACCGACCACTCTACACAGCGCAACCATGTAGTTTCACTTTTTTACTACAAGGCGTTCTTTTTAATCTTGACACCTACACATCCCCCTCAGTTTAGGTAGTCAATTTTAGCGAGCACATTCTCCATGAGCACTGCACTTTTTCCAGATTCCTTTGAGTGTGACTGGGCCGCAATGTGGCACTGCTTTCCCCTACGCCGTCATTTGACGACACAGGTGGTATATGGGGCGACCACTAAAAACATATTCCATATGATGATATACCGCCACATGGGTGGTCTGATGGTTCTTTTGGCCCAGTCAATACTCAAAAACATTCTTTTTCACACATTTTCCGTGTGATCCACGTTCACCACCCTAGACATCCCACCATCTCGGACCTGGTCTTCTCCTTGTGTGTTTCTTATTGTCTCCAGGGGCATGGGTTGACAGGTCGTTAAATTATATCCCCTTTTGACCCTCTGCACATTTGTTTTTTCGTATTGAGAGCAACGTTCTGTTGCGGGTCGTTTTTTCCAGATGTAATCACATCCTTAGTTTACATCAGTATAAGCTCACCCAATTTTAGTGTGTATGATTCCTCTCTCTTATTGACTTCACCTTTGCCCACTTGGTTTGGCTGACTTTGGACCCACATGGGTTCATAACCATCCAAACCCCCAGCGAATTGTACTTATTATAGTGCTTTTTAGACTGCCTCAATTTAGAGCCAGGATTACCATCTGTCTATACCACACCTACTTCTACAACACTTTAATATTTACCCGTCTTACTTGCAAATTCATCGCTCAAAGCACTGGCCCTCTGTTTTTAAACACGCTAAATTGGACATGGTCAAATTTGTTTTTGGAGGATTCTGGTGTTTTTTCCTTTACAAACTATGGTCATTCATTGCAGTTTGTCCACACAGTTTATAATATTAGACAGAAAAGGAGTTTGTCGATCTCTCACTCCTTCCCTGAATCTCCTTACCTTGGGTTCAACATTGGTTTGTCTCAAATCTAAGCACATGCATAACACGGGCATGAATTACGCTGTTGCGCTACATAGAACAATGGTGTTTTGTAATTACTAGCAGAAAGTCGCTCGGCGCCCCTTTTCAGTTGTGCGCATGCGTGAAGACACAGTGTCTCTCCAGCATTGCCCCAGAGCGCTTCTGCACATGCGCGGAATAATCAGTGCCGAAAAGATCGACCAAGCCAGCCGGCGCTTTTATAGATCGTCTCTTAGTTTAAGCGGGTAAGGATCCCCTGTGCCGACACGGCGCTACATGCCAATGCCAAATGCTTCTATTGGCTGTAGAGTTAATTAAGCCCTGTTACTTAAACGGACTAGGTGCATCCGTCAGTGCCTTCCCTTCCGCTCGTTTTTACACGCGGGGCACCGACGGATAGGTGAGTTGAGCTAGTATGCTGTATAACATTTCCTGCTTAATGGCATTTATGAGCAGTGTGGTCAGTGTGAGTAGCGACTGGCATAGAAACTACCCTGATAGAAGTGTTTTGACTATAAATTGGTGAGGTTGTTTGCTGATGTTCTACTGCTACGCCCAATGATATTTATAATCCCTTTGTAAGCATATTTTCCAGACTCGGGTCTACTCTTGTATGACGGCAGTTGCATACCTATACCAGAGAATCCAGTGCTGTATACCACATCAGTCACTGTGTTCCCACTGTAATAATATTAGTACTACCTTAGTTCTCCCTTCTAAAGTATCTATCTACCATCAGGAATTCACTTTGGGAGACTGCAAGGGGCATTTTTTGACAGGTTAGAGGGGAGTCTATCTAAACTACCATTGGGGTATATGTGTTCATAGCGATTAGGCTGGACACAGTGGGATTGTGCGCTTACTGTGCCCTCTTTTTTCTTTACACATCAGAGCGGGGCCTCTACTTCCCGAGCGGTTGCCGGGTGAGGTGAGGTCTTCACCCACACAAAGCTGGGTGAGTATCACTAGGAGGAAATGCCTCCTTGTGATTTAGCTAATATGCTTAATTAATGTATAGAACGCAAATTGTTCTTACAAGGTGGTCTTTGTTTAGATGGTGTCTGTTGGGTTACGTGGTTTTCTGTGTGAAAATAAATACAATGTATTTTCTGGTTTTATTGACAGGGAGAAGATCTTTTCCTGTCATCATTGGAAACTAAGGTTCCATATGTTGGGGTGATACTTGAGTTTCGACAATACACTGCAAGATTTTGATGTATTTCTTTCCTACTCATTGTTGTACAACCCCTTTCTTTGAGTTGCAGTAGCATATTTCTTTATATAGGTCCTGATGAAAGCTAGAGGAAACACTCTGTATAGCTGAAACTAGTCGACCGACCACTCTACACAGCGCAACCATGTAGTTTCACTTTTTTACTACAAGGCGTTCTTTTTAATCTTGACACCTATACATCCCCCTCAGTTTAGGTAGTCAATTTTAGCGAGCACATTCTCCATGAGCACTGCACTTTTTCCAGATTCCTTTGAGTGTGACTGGGCCGCAATGTGGCACTGCTTTCCCCTATGCCGTCATTTGACGACACAGGTGGTATATGGGGCGACCACTAAAAACATATTCCATATGATGATATACCGTCACATGGGTGGTCTGATGGTTCTTTTGGCCCAGTCAATACTCAAAAACTTTCTTTTTCACACATTTTCCGTGTGATCCACGTTCACCACCCTAGACATCCCACCATCTCGGACCTGGTCTTCTCCTTGTGTGTTTCTTATTGTCTCCAGGGGCATGGGTTGACAGGTCGTTAAATTATATCCCCTTTTGACCCTCTGCACATTTGTTTTTTCGTGTGATGAGGCTCAACAAGAAGTGGCGGATACTCCTGCTGATGAAGACTCTCACGACGACGACGCAGTCATCATAAAGGTCGCTGCAGCCCCAGCGGGCATGCAGCAAAAAGACATTTTGACCCTAGCCCGAGAAGCTGCTGAGCGTGATGATGTTGTCGACGAGGAGGCAATGGAAGAAACACCACAATCATTGGAGTTAACTAGTACACCAACACCTACCGCTTCCATATTTCTTGCTCGCCAGAAGGGACCTCCATCCACCTCGACCTCAATTAGTGGTGGTGAAAGTGCAAAACGTACTGAAGTTCGGCAATCCACATCCTCCACTTCATCTGGCATTAGCAGCAGGACCACCACCACCAGTATCGCCGCCTCCTCCGGCCCCCAAAGACATTTCAAGTCCGCAGTTTGGGACTTCTTTAGTGTTTGCCCAAAAAAGGAAAACTTTGCCATTTGTAGCATTTGTAAGTTGGCAGTTAGTCGTGGTAAGATTGGTTCCAACTATGGTACCGGAGGCCAGAGAGGTCATCTTGAAAGAAAGCATGCTGTCAAATGGTTTGCGCACCTATAGGCGATCAAGGAAGCCCGAATTGCACGTAATGCTGTTTCATCTGATGATCACTAGGAGGAAGAAGACATGTCAAACACTTCACTTACACCCAGTACCCCTGTCAGCAGCACACCCCATGTGAGCCACACTAAGAGTGTGGGAGAGAGTGAGACACCAATTAAAAAAAGTTAATCAGCGAGCGTAACTGGGTCGAAGATATCATCATCATCATTATCCCATAAATGCTTGGTCCAGGGCAACATTAAAAAGATGTTGTTTACAGAAGCGCAATATGAACGCAACCACCCACTGACGCGTCTGTATAACACTAAGCTGGCTAAAATGCTAGCTCTGGACCTTCTCCCTTTTTGTTTTGTAGAAGGGGTGGGTTTTCTAGAATTAGTGGCAGCGCTCTTCCCTAAATGGAAGGTTCCTAGCCGGTTCTATTTTGCCCGAGCTGCGGTTCCAGCACTACATGAAGATGTCTGGAGGTGATTGAGGCAGCTTTGCAGAAGAGTTCTGTTCACACTATACATCTGACAACAGACATGTGGACCAGTGGAGCAGGCGCTGATTACATGTGCATCACTGCACACTGGGTCTCTTTTTCAGGGGTTAAAGCAGAGCTAAACGCAGGTGTTGACCCGGACCAAGATTTTAAAGCTGCTCGGAAACATGCAACACTAGCCATGTTTGGTTTGGAGAAACGTCACACAGCAGAAAACATTTCGGATGAGTTTAACACAAAGGTCCTTGACTGGCTGTCCCCAAAAAAACGCCAGATTGGTTATGTTTCCACGGATAATGGCGCCAATGTAGTTAAGGCCATGGAGCTGGGTGACTATTTCAGAGTGCCGTGTTTGGCGCACTGTATACACCTGGTTGTCAAAAAACTTCTTGAGTGATAAAGACAGTGCAGCGTACAGGGTAGTGGACACATGCCGAAAAATGTGCAACCATTTCAGCCATTCTTTTAAGGCCCGGAAGCATCTGAGGAGCCTGCTACATGAACGTCGAATGCCAGTGAAAGCACTCATCCAGGAGGTGGCAACACGTTGGAACTCAACCTTCTACATGCTTGAGCGTCTGTATGAGGAGTATACGGTACTCGATCACTATTTCTTAACACAGGGTACAGCTCAGAAGGAGGACCTGAGGATGGGTGCGGCGCAATGGGACATAGTTAAAAGCCTGACACGCATGCTTCGTCCTTTTGAGGTATTCACGCGTGCAGTCAGCAAGGAGGACTGTAATTTGGGAAAAGCTATCCCATTGTTTTACATGCTGGAGCACCAACTGAAGGAGGTGTGTTCTGTGTTTCAAAAAGATGAAAAAGTTTTGGCGGAGAAATTATTAGAGCGCCTACAAGGTGATGAACGTCTTAAAATGATCCACTCAAACCAGCATTACATTTGTGCTACTATTCTGGATCCACGCTACAAAAAGGCGCTGGCAGGCCGAGCATTCTTTCCTTTTGCTGATGAAGATGTTACAAAGTACAAACAGTGGCTAGCCTTCTCAGCCAAGAGGTTTGAAAGAGAACGGCAGAAAATTGAAGGAAAAGGCAGTACATCAGCATCAGCAGGCCATCCCCAGTCAAAACAATCCACTTCTGCACCTGTGGCTGTGGCACAAGTGACCTCTCAGCCGTTAAAGACACCGGCAACTGGATCATCTGCACCAGACACAACAGTAACATTGGAGGCTGAAGAGGATTGGCTAGCTCGGCTTGGGTTTGGTTCTCAAAAGGTCACAGCAATAGCTAAGCAAAGTGGAGGAACCTTAAAGGAGGACCTTGAGTCGATGGTGAAGGACTATCTGAATGACTCAACAGAGGTCTATGTTAATGCTGACCCATTGGCGTATTGGCATGGGAAAAAAGAATTGTGGCCACAGCTCTCCAACCTGGCTTTAAACTACTTGTCTTGCCCACTCGCAAGCGTGTCTTCTGAACGTCTTTTCAGTGCTGCTGGTGGCATTGTACCTTCCAAACGGAGCCGCCTCTCGCCCAAAAATGTGGAGAGGTTAACAATGATCAAGATGAATCAGCACCTCATACCACCAGATTACAGAGTAGGAGAAAGCACGCCGGATGAAGACGAGGTGGACAGCAACGTAGATGAGGGAATTTCTTCTCTGTCAGGTGACACTGAGCTCACCCTGCCTGAATTCGCAGAATATGATGACGAAGCCTTATTCTTCTTCATGGACCGTGACACCGATCCCTGAAAATGAGACAATGAATCAATAACTTTCTTTTTCATCCTTATTCACTTTTATTCCTGCGTGTCTGTCTTTCTTTGTTGTGCACAGTTAATATAATTGAACTTTAATCACCTAATCACAAAAACAAGCCCATCAGCAGAACTGTCTTCACTTGTTTGCTTATTGATTTGAAGGTGCCGCAGTCTGCATTCCTCAGGTTCACAAGTTCAGAAGAACATGCTCCTCTATCCTCCTCCTCCAGACTCCTATTTCCATCAAAGCAGAGGGCTGGTTTACGCCCAATGAAGAAACACTCAGCACTTGTGGGGGTGTTCTACTTCTTTGCGGGTGAGTTGACGGCTCTGGGGCCATTGCTGGGAAGCTCTAATACCGGATAAAAGTGGTTTGGACCAGATCGGAGGCGGAATTTTTTTTGTGTTTTTTGCTGACTTGCTTGCCTTTCAGGAGCTCTTTGGGGGGTTCCGGCTGTTTTGGGGGTGAGTTTTGGGGTCTGGGAGCACTGCTGGGACACTCTAATCTTGATTGCATTTGCTTTTCAGGAAATCCGTGGTGGAAAACTGGAGTTATGGCCTAGCTGCACAGCGCGTTTGGACCGAAGGCCGAGAAATATTGTAAGTATGAGATTTTGCTTTTGGGCTGTTTGGGGGTGTTTTGCTTTTTGGCGTGTGGGTTGGCGGGTCTTGGGGCATTCCTGGGAAGGTCTAATACCGGATAGAAGTGGTTGGGACAAAATCCACGCGATTTTCTTTTTAGTATTTCTGACATTTTGCTCAATGTAGCGTTTTCAGGGGCCTGTTTGGGGGGCTTCCTGGTGTTTGTGGGTGGGTTTCGGGGTCTGGGAGCACTGCTGGCTATGGATACTTTAGTTTGCAAGAGGTTTGAAGCAAATCCATGGTGGCAGAGGGGAGTTAGGGCCTAGCTGCCGAGCGCGCGCCGAGTGATTTGGGAAATTGGCCAAAAAATGACTAAGTCCCCATTTTTGTACTTTTGCTCTTTGGCTGTTTGGGGGTCTTCTACTCGTTTTCTCCTGGGTTGACGGCTCTGGGGCCATTGCTGGGAAGCTCTAATATCGGATAAAATTGGTTTGGACCAAATCGGAGGCAGAATTTTTTTGTGTTTTTGCTGACTTGCTTACCTTTGAGGAGCTCTTTGGGGGGTTCCGGCTGTTTGTGGGTGAGTTTTGGGGTCTGGGGGCACTGCTGGGACACTCTAATCTTGATTGCATTTGCTTTTCGTGAAATCCGTGGTGGAAAACTGGAGTTATGGCCTAGCTGCACAGCGCGTTTGGACCGAAGGCCGAGAAATATTGTAAGTATGAGATTTTGCTTTTGGGCTGTTTGGGGGTGCTGTGCTTTTTGGCGGGTGGGTTGGCGGGTCTTGGGGCATTCCTGGGAAGGTCTAATACCGCATAGAAGTGGTTGGGACAAAATCCACGCTGATTTTTTTTGTTGCTATTTCTGACATTTTGCTCAATGTAGCGTTTTCGGGGGCCTGTTTGGGGGGCTTCCTGGTGTTTGTGGGTGGGTTTCGGGGTCTGGGAGCACTGCTGGGACACTCTAATCTTGATTGCATTTGCTATTCAGGAAATCCGTGCTGGAAAACGGTAGTTATGACCTAGCTGCACAGCACGTTTGGAACGAAGGCCGAGAAATATTGTAAGTATGAGATTTTCCTTTTAGGCTGTTTGGGGTTGTTGTGCTTTTTGGCGGGTGGGTTGGCGGGTCTTGGGGCATTCCTGGGAAGGTCTAATACCGTATAGAAGTGGTTGGGACAAAATCCATAAGGAAAAGCCTTTTGGCACTTTTTGTAACTTAGGGTTCGTTAGGGTTAGCCCTAGCAGCAGGATTGCATGTGTTTTGGGGTGTTCTAGATTTTTGCAACTGAGTTCTGGGGTCTTAGAGCACTCGTGAGAATGTGTAATTTTGGTTGCAAGTCATTTGAAGAAAATCCTTGGTGGGAAAGGGGGGATTTGGCATAGTTAAAGAAAGCCTCTGCCACTATTCTTAACTTAGGGCTCGTTAGGGTTAGCAGTATTTCTATTGCATGTGTTCGGGTGGGGGGGGTTTTGAGTCTTGGAGCGATGCTGGCTATGGATACTTTTGCTTGCTTGCAAGTGGTTTGAATACAATCCACGGTGGGTAAGGGGGTATTTGGGCCTACTTTTACTTTCGAAGTACGTTTTGTCACCAGTTTTCTGCTAGGCCTCGTTTTTTGAGATCTGATTGGGGGTCTTCTACATATTTGCAACTGGCTTTTGTAAGGTCTGGGTGGAAGCACTGCTGGGAAGGGCTAATTTTGTTCTAAAACACAGTTTACAGTACACCTAGCTTGAGGGGAAAGATCCGCTAAATTAATTTGCCCATACTTATTTATCCTTCAAAAGGTGACTCAGACAGAGTATGCACTTTCAAAAATGTTGTACTGTCTATTAGGAAAATCAAAGTGTGACTTTTTGCACTACACAGTGTACATACCTTATATTTATTTATCAGTGCTGTTTTTCGTTCAATAATTACAGGCCGGGTTTCAGTCTGTGCAATGGGGAAAAAAGGATGGAGTCAGGCTTCACATTAGCGAGCCGCAATTCAGCATCCGCCAGGCAGGCAGTGGACAGGGTGTCTTCTGGTCACCAACATTGATGGACGAAGTGTCAGCTGGAATGGAGGAGTGCCGCTAATAAGAGGAATTGTTTGCTGCATGCAACTTACTTACCAAATTCAACAGGACAACTACAACAATACAGATACAGTATCTATTCTTTTCTTCAATGAGTGTGTGTGACTGCATTTCTTGGATCTCTCTCTGCTTCTAAATTGATCCCTACAGCCATTCTATAGGTTTTACTTCGGCTATTTTTTAAACCCAATTTAATGTAGCCCTGTACTGTCGCATTCTGTCATTCACGGTTGTCGAAAGTACTACTTACTTTTCTGTAACAATGCATTCAGTAGTGCATGCACTTCCTTTATGTCACGTAAAAGATTTATGGTTAGCTTTGTACCCAAAAATTTCTTTATGTTCAATTATTGTTTGTCCATGCTGTGCTTTTTTTTTTCTCTCAACAAAACCTACCCAAAAAGAAACCCCCATTCCCATTCATTTTACAAACCCTAACCCTCTTCCCCCGGGTTGTGTGGTTTTGCTTGATGTGTGACTAAATGACATCAATAATTCCACACACTTGCTGGGGAGGATAAGGTCATAGCAACAGGCTGGTGAAGGAATCCGAGGATATATTCTAGACTTACTCAGCTTCACTACTATTTCTTGTAGTAGTAGCCAATGTCAAAGAAATCCTACACAAGTACAAGTTATACTATCAATACTTTACCATTTGTTAGGCTACATTGTGGCACTGTTGTAGTCTAGTGTACTGTCACCTGCTATATTCTCTATCGTACCGTTGTAATGCTACAGTAAGGACAAACCAGGTTTCATTTTCTTTTTTTCCATAGCCATGCAACTGCCACTGTGTCACACCACTAGTACCACCGCAATGAGGAGGAAATTTCAGCCGCCCTGGATTGCAACCTTAATCACCATTTCCCGTGGAGCCAGCCCTGGGCCTAGCCCTACTTTCAAACAGAAATTACAGGTAAGATAAGCGTTTGGTTGGAGGTAGTATAATGGAGTATTAGGAGAGATGAGAGATTGACGGTAGTACTACTAAAGTCCTAGGACTATTCAGGAAAACAAACTTACTGTTAAACCCCCACCCACCAGACTCAAAAGCAGTAAAAAACAGGTATTGTCAGATAAAGTTTCAAAAAGTATATTTTTATAGCCCTAACAAAAGAATCTCCCGCAAGACCCTCCCTAACCCCAACGATTGTCCTTCAAAAGTCCCCAAAAAACCCAACTCCCAATTCCCACCCCCCAAAAGTCTCTAAAAAAGGGGCAAGGGACACTACGGCAGGGTGCTGTTGATTTTAGCAGCCAGGGCATCATGCTCTTTGCGGAGGGTGGCATGTTCGAAGCGGAGGCCCTCCACCAAGTTCTTATAGTTCAGGACCTCTGGCTCCAGGTAGGACAATCTGAGGGATAAGCGGCGCCGGCGTGCCTTGCAAATCCTGTGGGGGGCAGCTGCTGTCTTTGCTGCTCGGCGGTGGAGTTTGGCTTTGGTAGCTCGGCTCCGTACCGCTGGAGCACTGCACTGGCTGGCAGCCCACACGGAGGAGGATGCAGCTGTCCCAGTGGACGTTGTTGTAGTACCAGACTGCGTCTCCTCCTCCTCCAGGGCCACCAGTCGCCGATATTCAGCGACAGTGGCATCCAGCCTCCGTTGCCGGGCCATTCGAGCCAGCTCCCTCCTCCTTGATGGTCTCTTGGATTTGGAAGGAGCAACTATATGAAGAAAGAAAGACATAGTCTGTAACCAATGCGCCTTAAGATTAACACAAAATGATTGAGCAGAAAGTTGTGTCACAGTACTAGTAGCAAATTGAAAGCACAGTACATAACTATTGAGGACAGTATCTATGTAACCTCCGACTTCTTCATCCTTGCTCTAACATTAGTGGGAGTTTAAGGAACAAATTCTACGAGCACTATGGACTTCCATTACAGTCGACTATGACAGTACACCAGTCTTATTCTTCTTCTTCTCTCTTGTTTAGGAAAATTGGTACGTTATCTTATGCAAGCCGGCATAATGCCAGCGCAGTGAACTTGCACCCGAGAAAAACAGACGCACACCATGGTGAGTGAGACAGACTTACGTTACTGTACCGGTCCAGTACATGCAGGTGGTGAAGCTCTTACTTTTCTATTACGGGTGGCACTGAGAATACTGCTTAATTAATTTAGCTTTCACCCTACAGTGCAAATGAGTATTAGAAAAGGAAAATGAAGAAGCTAAATAATCTGATTATCTATCACTTCACATGGGATGTATTTGATGACATATGAGATGACTTTAGGTGCTTTGCTTATTATTGAGTGAACAGTGATACACCCACACATGAATGACGTACTACTACTAAACTAAAGTTATTAAGAGAGGTAGGGAGTGTCCACCGTAATAACCGGATATATGCTGTGCTTGCAGTTGCAATACAAACTACTGCTACTATTCATGGTAGTATTTGGACAAAATTACAACTTCTTTTCCTTGCCTTTCCTACACTGGAACGGACATGCGGTGCGGTGTTACATGCTCTTCAAAGTAACACTTAGTTCATCCAGTGACCGTCTACTCTCTCTAGATACACATATGCTATCTAAGAGTCAGATAGTACCAGGAATGATCCAGGCATCCATCCATTCAAAGTATATGCACACATACAGTTTCTGTTTCACCCACCCAGGCTGTTCTCCTTCCACCCATCCTTGCTTCATCATTCACCCAGCCATGCACCATACCATATTCTTTCCTTCCCAGCCACCTCGGGGACCAAGCAAACACATATCATTCTTCTTCGCCAGTCATCATTACATTTCTCGTCCTTCCACACTTACTTACACCCTTCTTTCGCTTTTCGTTCATCCCATCCATCAAGTTCATCTCAGATCTGATTGGGATTCTTCTCGCCAAAAACTTCACAGCTAAGTCGAAGTACATTTAGAGGAGGCTACTACCTGGTTTATTTATAATACACCTGTGCAAAAAGCACACTCTGCAGTCTTCAATCTCAATAAGTAAGGAATATATAGCTTACCTCTGCCCGCCACCACCGTGTCATCCCCCACAGAATTGTCCGGCACTTCCACCGCCTCCTCCCCAGAGTTGTCCTCGTCCAATGCCACCACCACCTCCGTGCTGGCCCCACCTCCAGATGTTCCACCTACAAAGTACATTTAATAATGTTAGAATACACCACTCACTACTATATAATATTTGGTCTAGGAGGAAGAAAGAAATGTGAAAAAAACAGTATACAATTTAATAAATTGTGACTGTCTACTCTAAAGTAAAAATGTCCCTTTTTCCAGGGAAGGCTGTTGTCTTGCTGCACTTTTTGGCACAACTGATGAATGCTTGCTTTTTATTTTTAACACGCACCACTTTTTCTCCTAACAGACAGAAGCTTGACTTCTAAGAACACGAGCAGGATCAAGTTCAAACCAGGTGAGAGCTCGGCTCAACCACAAGAATTGTGTCCAATTAATCGTCAGCACTAAGCACTTTTCCATTTTCAGTTAAACTTTTACTTTTATGACAAACTTGATTTTAATAAATGTGTTTACTTTTAATAAAGCTTTTAAAATTAAATAGACTCTGTGGTTTTTGGTCCTCCAGACTAGAGTGGATGAGCTAAAGGTTTTGCAATTTTTGCAAGCATGAGTCCGTGCCTCTGACATCATTGGGGAATAATCATCGGTGACTTTGGGAGCTAAATGACTCTGCCACACTATCAAGTCAGTAAGGAGATTGGGGGTTCAACTACAAAGTCTGTTATCACTGAGGTATGTGGAAAGTCTAACAGAACCTATTATAATTGATAAGCTAAGCAATGCATTATTTAGTGTCCATAGTTCTGTTTTTGCAGATTTGTACCTGCAACAGTAGTAGAATGGATTGTCCTCCTATCCAAACCAAAATTAAAGTAGTATCTTATTCTTTCTTGGTGGTCATTCACCTTTTTATTGTTGGCAATTGTCAAAGCACAAACATTTAGAAGACTTGAAAAGACATTATGGACAATCCCAGAGGACTGCACTCAGTGCATAGAGCTATTGCTGACTAGAATGGGAGTCCAATGGAATTGCCAAATGTGCAATCTTAGTTAGCTACACAGACAGACTAATAAGAATAATCTAGTAATACCACACGGAGTCATAGTCAAGGCACGATAAGAATTTAGATCCAGTCTACAAGAATATCAAAGACGATTTAGAAAAAATCGAATGAGGAACGCTGGGAAAAAATAAGTACTCTATATTAAAATTAAAACTTACTGGGGCCAGCAAAGGAGCCCTGGCCTGCCCGATCCTGGCTTGCATCCTGAACAGCACCCTCCTCCTCCTCCTCCTCCTGTGTCCTCCTCTTGCCCCTGGGGGAAGCTGATGTACAACATGAAAGAAAGAAAAACAGAAAACATGGATGATATTTGTCAACCAAATCAAACATTTCAAAAGAACTAACAAAATATTTTGGCAAAATAGCAAATAGACAACTATTCCACAGGATATATTATTGACCAATCTCATGTGGTCTACTACGTTATTAGTATTGCTTGATTTGCAGACCGTCGAATTGGAAACTTCTTATGTAACTCACTACACAAAGTACTAAAAAGGTTTGCCTAGGATTGGTAGGCAGCAGTCCGCAGCACGAGAAGTGACAGCCAAAGTCCATCGTGATTGCAGATCAGCGACAACACTAAAGGTTTCTACTACATTAACCAGTCATTAAAATACTCAAACTATCAATCCACCACCACTATTTCTTCTTTTCGCCATGTGTACAAAGGAAGGACTGGACTTGAGTCTGTAGGGGCTGATTTAGAAGCCCCTTGCGGCTCTTTTGCTCCGTTGTTGCGTGACTTTTGTGACGCAGCGGCAGAACAAAAGAGGCGCAATGGTGCGGCGTATATTAACAACGTGACGCATATGGGAGATGCATTACGTTGTAAAGCCCTGGCCATCAGAGGGCGTTCCGGCGCAAGGGCGGGCGTTCCTGCGCAGGAACGCATCCTAAAAGTGTCTGAGGGAAATCTACAAGATTTCAATTAGTCACTTTAAGGACAATGATACGTAACTCAAACCCTGCGCCTGCTTGAAGCAGACGTACGGCTTGAAGCAGCATTGGGGAGATAGGGCACCCCAGAGCATTGATGGAGCTGCACCATCGTTGATACACAACTCCAGCAATGCGCCGCCCTTACGGCACAGATGTGTAGCGCTTTGGTGACGTTTTGGGCCCATGGTGCGCCGTATTGTAAATACGGCGCACCATGGATGATAGTGGCGTGGCGCACAATTACTGGTGCATCCCTGCTACTTTGCAGGGATGCGCCGGTAATTAAAAATCTGAACCTTAGTGTGTAGCATTACGCAGTTCTTTAAACTACACTCATACATAATTTCACGAACGTCCTGATAAAATGCTATTTCCGGCTCAGAGACTCAGTTAAAGGCATAAATTTCATAAATTGCACAGAAGGCAGACAAAATATGGTTGCCCCTCCAGTGAACAATAATAAGTGGTCATACAACTCGCACTAAAGATCCCACAGGTGCCAATAGGGTACCATATGTCGCCTGGGGTACAAACATAATAAATAAGTTATAAGGCCCTCAAAATGATGCTAAATTTACATATTCCCAATCAGGTCATCAATCATAATACTATTCAATAATATAGGGAAGTATACAGAAACCAAAATGGTCCCCTCTACAGGTCATTTGATTAATTTCATCCAGTCTTCCTTGGTGTTCAATCCTCATCTAACTGTATCTAAGATGGAAATATACCACTGTTCTGTATTTTTACATTTTTAACACAACATTACTCCCTCTTCTACTGGTTCCGCTCTGTCAGCCTTTTCTGTTCTGCTTTTTTCTGTCTTTTTATTGTCTTTGACTTTTTTGCCTATATTTTGCATTTATTTTCTATTTGTCTCCGTTTCTGACTTTTTTCCCACAGCTCCTACCCCCGTGCTCCCGCTGCCGCCTCCCAGCTGCCCTTCCTCCTCCCACCCCTACTTAATGGCAGCTGCTGCTGGCGCATTCAGTCGGCGTGCTGCAGGCACGCTAAAGGCAAGCCCGTCAGCACTCGTCCTTGTCTAGCGCCAGGGACCCTGGTAATCCCAACCCCCACTGCTACGACTCTAACACTGTCCATGCTGTAAACCCTAGATGCAACAACAACTGCCAGTTCTTGATGCCAAGCAACTCCCAAGGCATGTTCTCCTGTGTCAAAGCCCAGCTCACCTGAGTTTCTGTTCAGTTCTGATGGAGGTTGAAGACAGTCTGACCCCACCCTGAAACTGCTAGTTCCAGCACACTAGTTTTAAACAGTGCACTAAGAACCAGGAGCTCAAGGGAAGGGGGAAGTGGATAAAATAAAAAAAGAGAGACAACACCGTTCTTGCGTTTCCACTGTTGAAGTGCTGCTTAAATCTGCGGCCCTCTCTGACTTCTGTAGAAACTGATGATTAACCCTATCCCTAAATGTGCTCCTGACTAACCCTTAATCTATTAGAAATTCTCTTCTAAAAGTACCTCTTGCATCCTGGTCTCTAGCTTCCAGGTTTGGAATGTGTTACTGTTCTGGGATGTGCCTTCTATTACTGTAAAACGTCTGTAAAATCAAACAAACATCATTATCAGAATTACCAACATCTAACATTCACCTTAATATAACTAAAGCCTAAATTCTTAATAGCACACTTTTCACACATTCCCAGTCTTTTTATAAAATAAATTCTGTACTTTTACATCAAAATACAGCAGGTAATTTGTGTAAGTCCTTGATTTACTGTTTGCCTGCCTGTCAATGGTTTCCTCTGTTCGATTCTTAAAAGTTCCAAGAAAAACAATGTTTATTTCACAAAGTTCCACAAAGTACTCTTGGAACAAAGGGTTTGAACCACAAAGTTCGAGGGAGATATCTTGTTCCAAATTGTCTTTACATGAATCCAGAAATCGCCGTCAAATTTCATTCAGGTAATAAAAGTTTCGCACTTACTTGTTGCTGAAAAGGGATACTGATCAGTCTAACCTTGTCCTCTTTCTCATTTGCAGGTCGATTGCAGTGGACAGAAGAGGGGCGGAGGCAAGAAGGAGCTGGAAACCAGAAGAAGGAAGAGCCAGCAGCCGCCCCGTTGAAGCAAATGAAGGTCTGGAGAGAGCAGGAGTGCCAGCGCAGAAGGATCTGTTCTCAGGTAAGTGGGAGGTAGATGAGCACAAGCACTGGGTGAGGCTCAGGGGCTGCCTTTTATAGACAGGGCTGGGTGTGGTTCAAAGAGCTGGGTGTGGTTCGAAGAACTGGGTGTGGTTCTCACAAGCAGGTGTACAGAGCTTCAGTTATTATAATAATGAGTTGAAGTAACACATGGCCTAGGGAGGAGTGCTCTAAATAAGCCTTGATAAAAGCAAGGTCCAATGTGTAAAAAACAAGACAGCAATGTCTAAACTTGTGAATACATTGAGCAACATACACAGAAGTCTTTGGGAGGGGCTGAGATAACAAGAAAGGCTTTCAATAGTTTGTATAAAGAGAGCTTTTACAGACACCACTAGTGCATCGGGAGGGGACATGCTCTTTGCTGTGCACAAACCATAACATCCTGCCACCACTGCTGCCACACCTTCTGGACCCAGACAGCCACCACTAACCCACTGAACGCCAGCACACCCAAACATCTGAGCTGCATCATCCTCAACGTACGCTCCCTGCACAGACATGCAGTGGAAATCTGGGACTAGCTCAACACCCTCTTGCCCGACGTAACCTTTCTCACAGACACCTGGACTAATGCCTCCTTTGTTCCTGACATCGCAACCACCTTCCCCGACGGATACAAGATCCTGAGGAAAGACTTCTCTAAAAAGACCACTCACACGCCGACACCACGCCTTCAGCACAGAAACTGGAGCATGATCACCAAAGACCACCTCACTTCTTACCTCAGCCACACTCCTCCCCCTACCACAAACCTCACCACGACCAACACCATCTCTGCAGCATACAACCGCCACCAATCAATCACTGACTGTGCAAACACACTTGCCCCCCTCCAGAACTCCGACAGATGACACAACTCGAAAGTCACCTGGTTCAGCACAGACTTACAAGAATACAAGCTCTTGTGCCAACAACTGGAGAAAGCAAGGAGAAATAGGAAAACCATGGAAGCACGCAACGCCTACAGGGCCACCACGACGGCACACCACCAACTCATCAGATCTACGAAGAAAAACTTAATTCAGGGCAAAATCCTCTCCAACTCCCACAACTCAAAGGAACTCTTCCAATATCATACCCCAGGACCTCTGCAACAAACTCATATCCTTCTTCCACCACAAGATCAGGAATCTTTACAACAACTTTGGGGACCAAGACCAAGGCACTGACCCACCACCATCCCCCAGCATCGTCACCCAGCCAAACCCACCATATGGTAAGGCTTCTGGTCGGTCCCTGTACTCGGTAACCCTCCTACACCCACGGACCACGCCTGTAACTTCTGCATCATACTCAACTCCTCTCTCACCATGAACAGACAGATCAACAGCGTATCCTCCTCATGCTTCAACACCCTCTGCATACTCCGCAAGACCTTCAAATGGATCCCCCGGGAACCAAGAAAGACCGACAGGTGTCCCTTTAAAAACAATTTCATAGAAAACTGCTGCCTACGCAAATGATACCTTGATCTTTACTGAATCTCCACAACCCTATCCTGCATTGATTTACAATGAAATACAATGGTCCAGCACTCCACTCAAAAAGTTAGTAATAGTCAAGTTTAACAAAAATGTAAATCCATTCAGCAGGTCTTTATGTAAATAGTCTTTATTCATATTCTTCTAGTGAATCACACGACCGTAGCCAACGCGTTTCATTCCTAAGGACTACTTCAGGGCGAAAATAATAGACGGAGGTTTTTCTAACTGGTCTTTCAGCCCCTACTGACAATATATCATTCTCTCTTAAGGCAGCCACCTCAATATTTTCCAATATTGTTCTCCCTGGATTTGGGCAATCCTATTCTAGTGAGTGCTCCCCATAATACTTTGTCTTACTGGTCCTCCGTTCTCCACTGGCAATGTATCACTCCCTCCTAAAGCGGCCACCTTAATATTTTCCATTATTGTTCTCCCTGTATTCGGGGAATCCAATTATAAAGCGTGCTACCAATAAAGCATAAATGGTGTTAGCCTGTCTCAATTAGAGATCCATCTGCACCCAATGTGTGGTACTTCCAGAGATCTCTGGAAGTAGCACACGATGGGTGCAGACGGATCTCGTATCACTAATTGAAACTTGACTATTGCTGACTTTTTGAGTGGAGTGCTGGACCATTGCATTTCATTGTGAATTGTGGGAATTTCCCTTGGAAGTTTAGGGGTATTGAGCTTCAGGTCCCTAGCACTCTGAGATTAGCATAACTTACACCAGACTATTGATAGGTGCAGTCATTATTGGCTTAAACTCTGTGCTCCTTTTTGTTGTTTATCTATCCTGCATTGATCGTTTCACCAAATTCTCATAAAATTTCCAAAGTATTTAAAAAAATGAAATGCTCCAGCTAATTATCCACTGCAGTGGATAATCCAACTTCTAATGGAAATCAACTTTTAAATACCTAGGAATATGGTTTTGCAAAGACCTCACCAACTCTGTTTCCTTTAATGAAAATAAAACTCTAAGGAAAGTAAAAGATCTCCTATCAACATGATCACCAAAACATATTTCTTAGTGGGGTAGATTCAAAACCATCAAAATAATGGTCTAAATTTTGGTTAAATTCTTATCAAGTATGTTAGTCACTCGTCTCTCCCCATATTTCTTCCTTAAAATTGATAAGGCTGTTTCACACTTCCTTTGCAAGAATAAAAAGGCCAGAATTAGACTTCAAATAAATTAGAATGCCAGCAAAAGTCGGCAGTTGAAGAGTCTCCAATTGGATTTCCTACCAAATGGCCTACCTGGCCTCAAAGGGTGATATGTTTTATCTAGGACTCCGATCAATATTGTGACCTCATGCCCCTATACGGCTATAATCAATACATATCCCTATAATGGCATAATAATCAGAGCCATATTTCAGTAACTCGCCTCTGCAGTCCATGACACAGCAGAAGCCACTTCCTTAGATTCCTAGATAGCACACCGAGTTCTTTCGACATACCAAACCCCCAGCAACCTAGGAAAGCCCCGCTTGCTTTGTTTTGATTAGTAATAGAACTCCTGCGAGCACTGTAAGAACGACCAGTTCTTAGTGACATCTTTATTGACGTCTTATGTCCAAAAACTTAAGTCAAACTCGGCACCTTTCAGGTATAAATATACCAACGTTGCCTTAAGCAAGCTCACGGTGGTGGTGAATACTGGAGCAGAACAGCGGTCCCCTTGCAGAAAGCCCAGCAGATGCGAGAAGCCCACGGACGCTGCCCCTCCTCTTTGACGCGCTGAGAAAGACGCTGTCTTTTCTCCTGCCGAGAAAATCCAGCTTCGGTGTTTCCAGCCTAGCCTTGCGGGTGACTGGGATATCGGGTCCTGAGAGGGAGATACCAGACCTCCTACATTCTATTCCAGAGGTACAGTGCTGACTAAACCCTTACAGAGAATTCTTGAATTAAACTCTTGGCAAAACCAACTTAACTTAAACTGCTACTTACTTACTCCCTCCCACGTACTAGGCTTAGGTCAGGTACACCGGGGTAGGCGTAGTTAGAAGCACCAGTTGAGGTCGTTAGCCAATGTATATATGAATGTATATATTTTATTCATTTTAACTATCTTATGGCTAAGAAACCATATCAATGCTTTTACAATATTATTTCGGAATACTCCTTTTACTGTGCGCACTTTTCATTATCACAAGTCTTGCAATTGTGGCAATTCATTTCTCTTGCATGAGAAGGAAGACTGCTCAATAAATAATATATTTTATTGAAAACGCCCGTCTCTCTATTCTCTGCACCCTGGTGAAATTAAATCTGCACAACTGACTGAGTGAAATAGCTGTCTATTGTTTCACACGACTCTAGAGATTGACTCTTATTCTGGGGAGCAAAGTTGGCAAGGTTTATGCGGTGTCGGAAGCTGAATCCCTTCTTGTCTGAGCCAGGGAAGCTGATCACTTCCTATTCAGTCAAGAAAGTTTCCAGCGACCTCTGAGCTAGCTGGCACAAACCTAAATTAGGTCTAACATAGTCAGTAGAGACCTAGTAGTTCGCAGTCCTACGTCTACACTGCTGTTTATGTTGTTCCAATGCGCAGGGCCTATAGGGAAAATAGGAACTACACTACATGGCGCCCAACGTTTGGTAAGGCGATACAACTAACGCAAGACGTTAGAGTAACTAGGTTGTGCTTTTTCACACAGACCCTTTCTCCCGTAAATACTCCAATAGATGTCTGGAGTGGGTGAAAGGTTCAAATCCGCCGGAACTTAGTAGGAATAGATTCCTATGTAAAGTTTCTGGTTTAGTCAACGTTGAAGGATACAGTGTTCCAAAATATTGTGCACCTAATCTTTTGTTTCCTTGGAAACCTGCTCTGCAAACTTTCATTAACACAATGTCAGAAAATGGCGATAACAATGGAACCAATGAAGTCGCAGTAGACGCGAATCAACTGGTTTTCGATGTTACAGGGATTAATGAACCGGGTGCAATTATCTTCCCGGCAAACATAAAAAAACTATAACGTTAAAACTTATAGAAAACGGACTGTCAGCACGAGGTGGTACAGTCATTTTCGTGATAGAGGCACACGAATATCGGCAGACAGAGGTATTCTATTCATGGATAAACTTTCCAGCGGCAAACGCTACAACACACGAGTTCCACTATCACAAAATAGAGGAACCACCGGAAGAGTACGCTCCTTTCGAGGAGATTGAAATCCCATTAAAATACCAAGAGCACCTGCTCTGGTTTAAAGGCGCCCTAAAACATAATGATCACATCAGCAGGCTCGGTCCACTAGGTAGACCAGGAGCAACGTGGCCGGTTCTAGCCAGCTACACACCACATCCAGACATTGATAAAATGTCAAGAGAAGAACTTTTAGCACAGCTAAAATTATTAATTAAAATACACTGACAGTTAGTCCAATATGTGATGCGGACTGCAACAGTCCAAACAGCTGTTAATATTCCACAGCTAACCCCTCATCAGGGGAACACAAATCACACCACAGAACATACAATCATGTCATGTGGAGGACTGTGACACTTGGGGCACAGTCTTTGCTTCCATTTACACAAAAACACAAGGTGTTCTGTCCATGGCGGTAATACCAGATGTGCTAAAACAAATTCAGAATGAATACGGTCCAGAACCTGCTTTAACTCTTGGTATGAAATTACTGAAAGACTTCAAGCAGGTCTCGGCTATATTACTAGCCAACATAAAAGGAGAAGCACCATCTGTGGCGATCCGCCAGAAATTGAAAGAAACAGATATAACAGATCAACCAATTGAACTTGCCAGAATCATAGAAAAATGCTATGAAGAATTAGGTAGAGATAGTTTGGGTGGGAAACCAGTAAAACCCCAACTACTTGAAAATCCTGAAAAATGATTTATTAAAAAAATTCTAAACACTCCTAAAAAGAGCTGGGATGGAAATAAACAATCCACTCCCAAAGAAAAAGTTTTCCAGTCCAGAGGAAGGTCTCCTCGGAGGAGAGAAAGAACTCCAAACTGAGAACACCAGTCTCCCCAGAGGGAGCCCTCTGAGAAAAGATATAACCTTAGAAATAGGGATAACTTGAAAAAGCCTGATAGATATCAAAGTATTGATACACGTCCCTCTCGATCTTTTTCGCAGAAATCGGAAAGAAGAGGACGATCAGAACCAAGGGAAGAGCACACCAAGTCCAAAGACAAGGAACCTGCTCAAAGTAAAAAATTACAATTTCCAAGAAAGAAGGTAGCCAGTATTAGAGTAATCGAACATGCCGAGAATACTGAGGACACAGCTGAAAAACGGAGAGTGGGCACAGACAATGCTAGACAGCGCAGCAGAAATTAGCATAGCTCGCAAGATCCTGATGAGTCATCTGGAGACAGTGGACACGAATGAATACATTCAAGTAGAAACTGCAGACACCAGAATCAGGAACCTCATAAGATATACGAAATAACACTGCGTATAGAGGGAGATAAGACTAGGAAAATAAGGGGTCTATTTTGGGATAACCTCTCAAAAGGCTATGATCCTGTTAGCCGAGAAAGATTGGCCCCCAGAGTTTGTCAGGGAGTGCCCTCATGGTGAAGAAATGATTATGCCTGCCTTCTCAAATCATATTCCAATTCACACTAAATATATATATGCAAGGAAATGGGCAGTAGCTCAAGCACCTGCACTATATAAAAATCATGTAGGATGGGATGAGGACTCTCCTCATCACAAAATCCAGTTAAAATGTCAACCAACTGCACAAAGGCAGTACCCAATTAAGCAAGAAGCTAAAAAACAGGTCAGGGAGATTTTAGATCAACTTGAATACCAAGGGGTAATTGAAACATGTACCTCTCAAATGAACAATCTTTTGTTTCCTGTCTCCAAACCAGACGATTCGTATCGTCTAGTCTTGGACTACAGATACCTTAACTCATGCTGCAAATCATTTGCGGTACAAAATTCGCACAGTGCTGCACTAATGAATAACATAGTTCGCAAAAAATACAAAACAACATTAGATATATCTAATGGGTTCTTTTGTCATAATATTGCACCAGAAAGCAGGTACTTGACCGCTTTCTCAATAATGGGGTCGCAGAAAAATTTCTGTAGGCTCCCACAGGGATTCAAGAACAGCCCAGGACTATTCACAGCCAGAGTAACAGAGTTACTACAAAAATATGATGATGAGGCACTATCTTATGTCGATGACATCTATCTCACAGACGACGACTTGGATACTCACTTCAAAAGAGTGAACACCATAATACTTGGGTTCACAGCAGAGGGTTACAAATTCAACTTTAAAAAGTCACGAATTGCCCATCTAACAGTCTTATTTTTAGGATATGAATTATCAATTGAAGGAAAAAGCCTAGCGGACAACTTCTTGGAGAAGTGCGCTGTACTCAAAGCACCAAAAACGCTGAAGAACTTACAATCGATTCTAGGCTTCCTGATTTTCGGAAGAACTTACATTCTAACTATGCAGAGAGGATTAAACCTCTCTACGAATTAATAAAACCAGATTTTAAACCAATCAACTGGACTCAAAAACACACAGAAATTTTGAGATCACTACAAACAGAAATGTTAGCTAAAACAAAATTAGAAACACGTGACAATACACGCAATCTTGTAATCCGAGTCATAACAGGAAGATACGGATTCACGTACCTGACCTCTAATGAGGGAGAAACGGTACCAATAGCTTACAAATTACATTTGTACACACAAGCAGAAAAAACATTCAATCTCACAGAAAATACTGTAAAGGCAGTTCAAACTGCTATAACAAGAGAACGAGCCCTTACCCAAGGCAAAAGAATAACTGTTTTCACAGCAGAATCAGCCTTCGAGGTGCTATTCAGCCCAGTAAATCTAAAAACAGTGGCACTAGATCCGAAATGGATACAGTGGGAAAATTCTCTTGCTGCAGAAGACGTGACATACTATTTTGTCCCAAACATGAAAAAACTGAATGATTTAAAATATGAAAAAGAATATCCTCTGCCAATCGAAATTCTGCCCCTGGAACAGTACTCTTTTATAATCTATACAGACAGATTTGTACAGCATTACAATGAAGATGATAAATCCTACGATGCAGCCTGCGCGAATGTTAAAGGTCGCTGGTTCTGCAGTAAATTCAGACCAAAAATAACAAAAACTGAATCATTGAGAAAATGTTCGGCTCAGCGAGCTGAAATCAGATCTTTAAAGATGGCGCTTGAAAATGCCGAACGTGAATTCCCGACACTAATCGTGTGCGATTCACATTTTTGCGTCAATTCTTACAATAATGATTTGCAGAACTGGGTTCAAAATGATTACAAAGATGACACAGGTGCCACAATCAAGCATAAAATGCTTTGGAAACAAGTAGTTCTTTTACAGAAAGAACTTCAAAAGACTCACGTGATACACACTCTGAGTCATCAACGTGATGGCGTTCATGTTGCAGGGAATTCATTGGCTAATACAGTCACAACCGAAGCAACTAAGCCGGCTTCCGGAGCCACAAAAAAGCGTTCAGAAAAATACATAGACGGGGAAACCATGCTGGCGGTAAAAACGTCTTCGAAAGACAACTCTGCAGCACTACCTGTGAACTATCCACTCAATTATACATACGTAATTGATGCAAACTCCGTTCCTTTTAGTCGAATCCCTGGAGTGGGGGATAGGGTAATTCCAAACACGAACCAGAGAATCTTTTTGATAGCAGACGCACATATGGGTGAAGGTCCGAGACACAAACAGATGAAGGAATCTCTGACAGAATTACAATCAGAATATTGGTGGCTGGGGATGAGCCTGCAACATTATAAATTTGCAAAGAGCTGTCCAGACTGCAATAGAGACCGCAGTAACGAGCCAACCGGAGTAATGCCATGGTCATTTCTGTAGGTAGCATAGGGCTATCTACACATGAAATCCAGCGTCCTATTAAATATTTTTTTAAGACTATGTTCACATAAAAATGTCGCCCCAGCGCTCGGCTGACGCCAAAACTGTTATAAAAGATTTGCGAGTCTTTATCGGCACATACGCAATTGCCATGCTTCATTCTGACCAGGGTCCTGCTTTTAGCTCTCGAGCTTATAAGGAGGCCATGACCAGCATAGGCATTGGATTGCGGTTCTCTTGTCCCTTCCATCCCGAGGGAAACGGGGTAGTGGAAAGAAAAAACCGAGACATAAAGCAATCTTATAACGGCAAAGGTATTAGGTTCGGGTGATGGGTGGGTCCAGCATTTAACAAGTGTCCAACGTAGTCTTAACATCTTGCAAAGAAATTCTCTAAAAGGTTTCAGCCCGTACGAACTATTGTTCGGAACTAGAATGTATGTTCAGGGCTTAGATAGTCATGCTTCAGTGGTAGAAGATAAGAAAAAAGACTTTGACATCAAAGATCGTTTGGCTGTTTTACAGGACTTAAATGAAACAAGAAAAGCCCTGAGCAACATAAATTTAAAGCAACAGCCAACAACCACTGAAGGCACACCACCTGTCCCAGCAAGACATGTCTGGATTCCAAAGATTGGGGATCTGGTCAGAGAAAAAATAGCGGTGAAGAAGGAATTTGGGCCTTCTTACAGAAAAGCAGTACCTGTCCTAGCAATCAACGGAACAAGATCAGTTGTACTACCACCCCTTGCTGGTAAAAAGGAGAACCGAGTTGTATCCATCGACCTGGTAAAACCACAATCATGTGGCCTATAATAAATAGTAGGCCCAGTGGACTCCCAAGAAGTAACAGAATACCCAAATTTGCTAGTATCCAAGAGGTTCAAACTGAAAGACTAATCACATTTGATAAACCTACAGTGAATAAAAAAGGACTATGCAGAAATACAATGGAACTTGTGCCTCTTGAAACCCAAATTGAAACAGTTCATCATAAAACACCAGTCTACAATTATGTAGCCTCAGAATGTGCTAATGAAAGGCAAATTGAGAAAACAATTCCAACAGTCGACAGAACTGCATCTGGCTACTTCATCAATTTTGATAACTGTTCTGAAGATCTAAGCAACCCTGAAGTGACGCCAGCAACAAAGACTTTTAAAGAAAAAGCAACAGAACTCTTTAATCAACTCAAAGAAGCATATCTAAATGCACCATTGATTGAACATTGGATTGTATCAGGGGTACCTATACTCCTACTATGCCTAATTTTAGTTTTAATTTTAGGAAAATGTATTACAGTACAATGGACACAGCAAGTCAGAACATCAACTTAGTTCTGAAGCCTCACAAATCATCTCACATCAAGAAAAGAGAACTATCATCAGTGAATGTCACAGCCATTCCAATACCCGGCGGGGTAGTTTGGGATAAAACGGACTACGAAATATATGGCCCGGTCTAACTCTTGAAATATCCTCATCAGTTTAAGGTGTCATTAAGTGACTTTGTAAAACCAAGTACATTCTCTGATGATTGGGACTTTGAAAGCATAAATAATATGATGATGGATTTAGTTTTGTCAGCAAAATTTACAGAACATGATTATTTTCAAGGTTCATCGAATTATGAACAGATGTACTGTTTTATTCATTATGCAGACCACTATTTACATAAATCAGCTCAACCTAGAAATGTTTTTAAATATAACCAATGGGAACATTGTGCTACTCCACCTAAAAGCAGTTCAAAAACATTCTATGCAAAATTCCAATACTTCTCAGGGTTTAACACAAGTGATGCAGAAACATTTTATTATAAACTCTTAGATAAAACAGGGACAAAAACCATGCGTACAAATACTAAATTGATATATTCAGAAGCATTTTATGAAAAAATGATTACATTTGGTTTTGATTTCTGGAAAAACAGCATTGAAACGAAAACCATCTGGGGTACAAAAGATTGGCAGGTACAAGGCCTAGAAGCATTATTTTGAGCCTGCATGATCCCAGAACAAATAATGTTCTTGAAGGACACAATTCAACAAACAACCTGTCCTGGCCTAGCCAAGATTAAAGACCTTAACAAACCATCTATTCCAAAGCCAATACCTGATAATGCAACCACAGATATTGAAGTAGGCATATCCCAACTTTTAAATGAAAACAGAACACATCCTGATTGGAAAAAGTGGTTAATCTGGCCTACAGACACGAATAACTGTCAAGACAGATTCCTGAACAAAATACAGGGGTTAAAAATGACCAGACCAGAACCTAGATACTCCCAGAGACAACATCCAGGGATAGTAACAACATACAGTGTAGGGAAACTATGCCTTGAATGGCTACAAACATCGACATTGGCACAAATTAAGCAAAACTTGTCTTTACTTAAAGATGGTGCTGACTTGCGCGATTTCATAATGGGACCACGCAAACAGCGTCAAAAACGTTTCATAGCGGCCAGTATATATGCTGCTTACAACGAGGCATGGAAAGAGACTCAAATTGAGACTGCAGAGAAAATACGAGAAATTGATTGTATTATTTTGGTAAAATCACTTTCTGTTGTGGATAATGGGTTAATGACTCTGTCCTCCAGAATATATTCACTGGACAGTATTGTATCATCTGCTATCAATATAATAGACCAGGACTTGCTAATGTTACAACATGGCCAGTCCCAATTACGTTCTATTGTACAGCTAGGCTGGACGTTGCAAAATCTCCGTTCAGGCTATGTGCCATGGCGTTTAATCAACACAACATCATTGTTTTCTATCTTTAACCTTACTGATAAACAAATTAGTTTGGCACAGAAAGGAGCAGACTATACAATCCTGAACATTGAAAAACTTGAGAGATTACCATTGACAATGTCAGAAATTGAATGGATAATACACGGAATAATCAAAATTCTGATAACAACTTTCCAATTTGAAAATTGCCTAGAGTATATACCAGCAGACCAGTATGAAAGGTTGGGTAAAGGATACATTAAGTCATCATGGAAATTACCTTATACACACGCATGTTATAGTGACGATTACAAAAATGTATTTCTTAGTGGTAATGAGTGTAAACAATCACTAAGCGGTATACTTTTGTGCCAAGGTATTAATTTACATGGGGCCTGTGAGGGGACTTCGAATAACCTTTCATGCCACCAGCACAGCACATCTGCAACACAGATAGAGCCATTCTTTAGACAACTTTCTAACGGGAGTTACGTTCAAATAACGGATCACAGCTGTTGTGGCTTGGTGCCAGGGAAAGCATATCTCTTAAGCGTGAGTTCCATGGTCACTTGCTGTTTGCAAGCATTGTATCCAAATGGTCCTGGAGACTCAGTGGCTCCGATTTGGCCTCCATTGAATATCTCTTCTATACGAATTGATACTTTAAGAAGAATGAAGTCTGTGCTTTTACAGACAACAGTGCCCATCACGTCATCAAAAGAGACGTATGATCTCCAAGTTGCAAGGACAAATGCAGAGATACATACACTTTTATCAACAAATTGCCCCGTGTATTTCAAAGAAATGCTCAGCCAAATCGTAAATATGTCGAATGCCAGTGGTATCTCGTATGTATTTAAAATAATTTTTTCGGGACTGTTAACACCCTTCGAAGCAGTCCTGGACTTCTTTCCCAATTTTGTCCATTCCTTCGTTGGTGGCCTACCACTACTTTTGCGACTCGTAGGAGGTATTTTATTTTTGACCCTCCTGCTCCGATATGGCAAGCCAAAACGCAGACATGACTCCGGCAAGGATGGAAGAAACGATCCTAGCAATACGCTACTGGGACCGCATAACTAAAGTCCTTGGACTAGCCCGGCTCAGAGATCTGAATATGACCTGGTTTATTTCATTCAGACCTATATGGCAGACCTGCATCTTACCTGTGCTTCGATGTATGCTATGCGGAGAGGAATGCGTGCTAGAAACCTGTCTTGCACTACAATCAGCAGTACCAATGGATATCGATACTTTGCTAAGTCCTGTAACGGCTCATGCATCGTGTTGTCCCCAGCGGTTACCAATCCTGATGACGGCATTCGTTGAGACTCCTGCGCTACGATTAGGTGGTGGCAGTGAAGCAAGACATGAAAGCAGCATCACCCAGGTACAACCTTCTGTGAGGATTGCTGATCCTGAAATCGATGATAGCAATCATTCTCACAACTGCCAAGTTACAGCATTATCGAACTTGGTCGAACTGTCACCTGAATATGTAGACCAATTCTTTGCGAGCCTGTCTGAAATGATGTTCTCCCCTGAACAGAAACATTAACTTTTTGGAAAACAATCCGGTACACAGCGTTCCCACAAACTCTGAATTCGGCCTTCAGCTTTGATAAACAAAAGCTACTGAAAAGCGTTTGGAACTATTTTTTCCCCCGCTCATCATGAAATTATTTTTTCCAAAATTCCAAAATATTTACCTTTTTCTGGCACTTGTACTTTGCTTAAAGTAGAACTATTCATAAAGAACAGAGCTTCTATTTTTAGTAGATCTAGAGACAAAATATTACGTCAGCCTCTAGCACATTTTACAGCAACTGTATTTATATGTGATGAAATAGTCTCGCCCTTCTTTTCTGTATTGAGAGACATTTCATGGGTAATATTTGCGAATCGTTCAAACTGAATATATATGCAAATATTTTTATGAATGATTACTCTGCTTAAAACGTACAGTCCCTATTATCATTTTCATGTATTTCGTATACACCATTTGAAATGCAAAATGTATTTTGGGGTGGGTAGGAATACACGTGCATCTTTATTGCTTAAGTTTTTAGTAATTGATGGACATAAAATCGTGGAGTGGGTGATGTGTTTTATCTAGGACCCCGATCAATATTGTGACCTCCTGCCTTTAAATGGCTATAATCAATAGATATCTCTATAATGGCATAATAATCAGAGCCATATTTCAGTAACTCGCCTCTGCAGTCCATGACACAGCAGAAGCCACTTCCTTAGCTTCCTAGATAGCACACCGAGATCTTTCGACATACCAAACCCCCAGCAACCTGGGAGAGCCCAGCTTGCTTTGTTTTAATTAGTAATAGAACTCCTGCAAGCACTGTAAGAACGACCAGTTCTTAGTGACATTTTTATTGACGTCTTATGTCCAAAAACTAATGCCAAACTCGGCACCTTTCAGGTATAAATATACCAACGTTGCCTTAAGCAAGCACACGGTGGTGGTGAATACTGGAGCAGAACAGCTGTCCCCTTGCAGAAAGCCCAGCAGATGCGAGAAGCCCACGGACACTGCCCCTCCTCTTTGATGCGCTGAGAAAGACGCTGTCTTTTCGCCTGCCGAGAAAATCCAGCTCCGGCGTTTCCAGCCTACCCTTGCGGGTGACTGGGATATCGGGTCCTGAGAGGGAGAAACCAGACCTCCTACATTCTATTCCAGAGGTATGGTGCTAACTAAACCCTTAGAGAGAATTCTTGAATTAAACTCTTGGCAAAACCAACTTAACTTAAACTGCTACTTACTTACTCCCTCCCACATATTAGGCTTAGGTCAGGTACACCGGGGTAGACGTAGTTAGAAGCACCAGTTCAGGTCGTTAGCCAATGTATATATGAATGTATATATTTTATTCATTTTAACGATCTTATGGCTAAGGAACCATATCAATGCTTTTACAATATTATTTCGTAATACTCCTTTTACTGTACGCACTTTTCATTATAAATAGTCTTGCAATTGTGGCAATTCATTTCTATTGCATGAGAAGGAAGACTGCTCAATAAATAATATCTTTTATTGAAAACGCCCATCTCTCTATTCTCTGCACCCTGGTGAAATTAAATCTGCACAACTGACTGAGTGAAATAGCTGTCTATTGTTTCACACGACTCTAGAGATTGACTCTTATTCTGGGGAGCAAAGTTGTCATGTTTATGCCGTTGTCGGAAGCTGAATCCCTTCTTGTCTGAGCCAGGGAAGCTGATCACTTCCTATTCAGTCAAGAATGTTTCCAGTGACCTCTGAGCTAGCTGGCGCAAACCTAAATTAAGTCTAACATAGTCAGTAGAGACCTAGAAGACCGCAGTCCTACGTCTACACTGCTGTTTATGTTATTCCAATGTGCAGGGCCTATAGGGAAAATAGGAACTACACTACAAGTGCTCCTGGTGATTTAAATCTAATGCACTGAAAAATCCAATTTGGCTTGATGTTGAATCTTCTGCCACCCATATTCACTCATATAGACTCTTACTCTAGCACAGGTTCCTTAACCCTGCCCTGCACACTTTTTAAAGTTACCGTTTCTGCCATACTTCCCGTAGATACTGACACCCAAAAATCGACTCTGATGTCTTTATGACATAATAAGAAACTACGCTTTCCTGACTCATACACCATTGGACCAATATAGGCACACAAAGGGATATCAGACCTCTATGATAACTCTGACCTGCTCTCATTTGCCTCCCTGCAACATAAGCACAACCTCACTAACATGAACTTCTATGACTTTCTTCAACTTCAGGCCAAGATATAAAAGCTGCACCACCTTCTCAGTTCACCCCTACTACAGAAACTCCAACGGATCCTTCTCGGTGGTCAAGCAGCCTCAAAAATCTATAAAACGCTTATCTCCTCAAAAACACCATGCCACCCACCCTTAGCACAAAAGTGGACTTTTTACTTTTCATCCAAAAACCTTGTTCCTCAGGATGAGGACTCCTGGGCTAAAGTAGGATCACACTTGCTTCAACTCAAACTGATCCCCTTCCTATTCCAGACCAGATTTGTGCAGCACAGTGCATGTACTGGACCCCATCAAAACTTTCAATTACATTTAAAAGATGCCAATATATGCTGGGCGTGCAACACCTCTGCCAGCAATGACGAGCATACGTTCTTCTCTTGCCCTTGCCTGCTAGCCTACTGGCAAAATGTGTCTCTACAGCTACAAAATATTTTCAAAATGACTATTATGCTATCCTTTCTGAAGCTCTTGCAAGGACCTTAACTGGCAGACCACCCGATTGATCTCCCTGACACGGACATTTTCCTCCTTGGCCTTCCACTCACTATTGCTATTAAACTAATATTGATCAATTGGAAATCAAGTAACAATGCATCTTACCACACTTGGCGGGCCTGGGTGAGCTATCTAAGGAGCACACATATAACCTAATCTAAAAACAAAGGTTGCCCAATAACCTCCTAGCGCATCTGGAATAAGCTTGATCGCTTTATCCGCCCCATTCCGCTCTAGAGAGAAATCTGCTAACTCTCCCCCTGGCTACAAGGTCTATCATGGTCTATCATCGCCAGCATTACTTACGTTTTCCACACCTCTCATGCGGTATCACATGGCTCCCCCTCTTGACTCCCTCCTTCCTGAGACAGGATACCGGTCAAACTCGTACAATGTGTACATCTTGTCCTCCAATTCGCTCCTGCAGCTTGAAGAAGCACTTTACACAGGTGAAACAACATCTTCATCTCTGCAACAAAGTGGGTTTTCACTTACCTGCCTCTCAAGTGCTTCTTCAAGCTGCAGCAGCGATTTGGAGGACAATGTGAACATGGCGGTGCCGGCCGTGGAAGAGGCACTACCTAACAGAAGTCAAGAGCCGATGGAATAGGGGCAGTGAAAGCAGGAAGTGTCTTGCTTTAACAAGCACAACAGGGGCATTACACTAATGAAGGTGCCTTCTTCATCCAGGGCGCACTGGAGTGCCTGAAATACAGAGGACTGGCACAAAACCCCTGCACCCTTTTTAATCAGTAGGTGAGTTGCGGTACCCACAGTGGGTGGTAATTACGGCGGATGGCAACTACAAGTCCCAACATACCATGCAGCTACTTACGCTTGAATTAGATTTGTTCACTACTGAAGTGCAACGAATCATGGGAAACCATCGAGGACTGTAAATCCCGTTTTCCATCAACTAGCCCAAGAAGAAGGAGCGCACAGCCCTGAAATGCGTAGGCAGAAGGAAAAAGTAACGGGTGAAACGACATCTTAATCTCTACAATAAAGTGGGGTTTCACTTACCTGCCTGTCAAGTGCTTCTTCAAGCTGCAGGAGCGTTTGGAGGAAAATGTGTACATCTTGTATATTTGCTAGTTTACTTACACTAAGACTCATATCACTCCCATAACTCAAGATGCCAAACCAACGTTATACTCTATGGGTCTATTCTACAGCTATCAACTTTCTATATACTCTGCTGATAATGATCATAAGTACCACATTGATGTACTCTTTATCTAATTGTTGAATGTTTAATTTCATCTCTTCATCTCCCTTCTTGATTTCTTCTGTACTGTTGCCAAAACCAATAAGAACACTTTGAACTAAAAAGAAATATCTAGCAATGAAAGCTACAGTTTGCAGTTCAGTGTGCATATATTGTATTTCCATACTATGCACTACTAGACTTAACGATCAAGTTACCATTACATTACAGCAATGGGAGGATTAGGCTGCTTATTCATCCAATTCCACACAATTTATTTTACAAAGCAAACAAATATTGACCAAATGATGAGAAGAAATGGCTTTAAGAATGTTTGCGCAGGCTTTATTTTGGAACTCTTTGCTGACTGTCACCCGATAGTGTGACATTTTGACTGTTTTGGGTCCTTCACCACTCCTCTCCGGTTTCCAGGCATAATCCAGGTAAGCATTTGTGCATGCATTTCTGTTTCCAAGTATACTATGGCAATTCCACTGGCTTCACTGGTTTATAAAGTGTGTGCAAAGGCACCTTTAAAATATTTTTTTCATTCTACAGAGGCGGCTCCTCTGTTAACGCGGAGGAGCGTCGCCCCAATAAAAAATTGCTCCCAGAGAAGTTCTGGAGTCACCATGAGGGGTGGCGATCTCAGCTTTCTGATTGTCTAAGACAGCTGGGATACGGTTCCTGTGTCCTTGGAAGTGGCGAGAGAGGCTGCCGCCGCTCCTTCCAATACTGACACTGTCCTCATGCTGCCTCAAAGCAGCACCAGGATTGGTAACTGCAGTTTCTTGGTGCCTGCTTGCTTGGATAAGACATATTGAGGAGGAGGACGTCGAGCCAGGAAGGTAACTGAGATTATTTTTTGTGTGATTATTGTTAAACATATATATTTTTTACTTGTATTCTCCCCACCAGCCCTACCACCCTCCTTACATGCCAGTCGCCACTACTCTGCAGAGAAATGTTGTCTCACGTGGAGAAACTCAATTTGCACTCAACCCCAACAATTTTGAGGGAGAACTGTTTCGTTTATTTACGCTGGAAAGATCTTTGTGCGGTATAAATACACTCATTCATACATAAATACATGCAAATGAAATAGAAAGGAGCCAAACAGCATAAACCTTGCATTCTGTCAATTGAAGAAAAAAACAACACCAGGCCCAGGAAAGGGAAATGTTATTAGAAAAAATACACACTGCAGAGTCCCCATATATATTGGGGTGGAATTTAACACCTGACTCAATGCACAAAGCTTTTAAAACATGAGGATTCTAAAACGATTTGTAGGCAAGAATGTTACTACTGACCGCGAGCAGTTAAAGATTGCACATGATAGCTTTTTTAAAAAAAACACCACATAACAGAGGCATAATTGTACCTTGATTCTAGAAGCTGACACGTTTTTGCTGGGGCTCTGGGGCTGGTAACCGACGAGTCAGGCTTAAGCAGTCTTATATAGAGATGCAGTGTGTATGAGCCTTTTCTTTTAAAAGAGATGTAAGGCGACTAGATATTCATCAGGGATATGTATCTCCAAGAATCCTTAGTTAAGAATGGCAAATACACTAATGAAAATATAGGCTCACATATACTCTCAGGATTTAGAGTTCCTATTATGAGATGTTTCTTATTCCCATTGGACAACGCAAGAAGGTAGCATGCACCTGCAGCCTCTTTCTTACACCCTAATGGTTGATGTGTATATTGTGAACAATAACTTCAAACAAATAATTCAGTCACCAATACTTTCAAGGCTATGGGTACTCCCTATTAGTCAGAGTTCCCAAACTTAACGTTGACTCTCTCGGGGCAGCCCCAAGTGCAGCGGCCAGACTCACTAGTCAAGAATTGTTTTTTATTTTTTGTCAAACATATGTTTATTCAATATGACTTTCAAGTGACATACTACATGTTAAAAACATACAGAACTTCATATGAGCATTAACATCTAATGAAGATTCAGCTTCTCTTTTTAAGAAGTCCCAATGCCTCCCTCACTCAATTCAAATCAATATCTGTTTTGGTACATCAAGTCTTTAGGCTACTAATACAAATAAGTTTTGTAAACAAACCTCAACCCTCCCCCTCACCCCCCCCCCCCTTCCCCTGGTGGTGGTGATTCTTTGAAATATGCAGTGGAAAAGTTAGGCAAGTGGCGGATAGATGGGTAGAGCCCTCCTCTGGCTCACCTAGTACTCCGTATTGCCCAGGACAATCTCATGTGCGGAGGAGCATTGTCGGGCCCGTGCTGGGTAACCTAGAACTGGAAGAGGTACATGGCTTGTACAGAAGATGGGTACACTGCCAAGGGGAGTCCACGTGAGATAAAGGAGACCAGTGGGCCCTATTTATATTCAAAAAATGTATATTCATCTCTGAAAATCCCTGCAAATCTTTCCATAGTGAGAATTCTCCACAGGAACATGGCTGGTGCCTCTATCTTTTTCCAAGCCGCCGCGATTGTAGCCATGCCTGTCCCAAGAAAGGCCACCATTATTGCCTTATCTGCTTTTGTCTGATGTTCTAGGTCTGGATCCATGATGCCCTGGAGCACTCCCTCAATGGATGTTGGTATAGGGTAGCCCAAAATGTCTTTAATGTGTGTTAGGATCCCCTCCCAGAAGGTTTGGATAGTAGAGCAATACCACAACATGTGGCAGAAATCCCAGAGAAAACCACAACCCCGCAAAAAGAGATCGGGGGTTTCTGGAAATGTCTTTTTTAGTTTAGTGGGATAGAGGTGCCAATCAAAAAAGGTCTTGTAATAGGCCTCTCTCAAGGCAACGGAGTGGTTGTTCTTGGTGATATCTGACCATAAGTGTTTCCACTCCTCTTCTGTAATATCCCTTCCAACCACCAGCTCCCAAAAAGAAATGTAGCCCACCCAAGGAGCATGTACTGTCGAAAACAGCAAGGCATAGAGTGAGGAAATTGGACCTTTCTTATTGCCCACCATCTGTACCAGCTGTTCTACCGGGATAAGCTCTCTGGTGACGGCTTCTCCTATCTGCGGCTGGGATACCCAATGTTTGAGTTGGAGATATTGGATTTGGTCGCTGCTGGGAACATGGAACTCACTCTGGCAGCTCTCAAATGTGCGTATGTTTAAAATTGTGAAACAGGTCCGAGACCATCAGGCAGCCCCCCTCCCACCAAGTATCAAATGGGCCCTCTTGTAGTACTGGGGAAAAGTCAGGGTTGAAGTGTGTAGGGGATTCCGGTGAAGGGATGGAATTTTAGCCTGGTCCCTCGTGACTTCTTCCCAAACCTTAAGTGTGGTGCGTGTGGGGGTTCTAATGTACACATTGACCAGCCTATCTTCTTTCTGCTTCTAAAGCACGTCCTTCCCACTATCGCCCTGTCCATGTGAAGCCAATGTTCGTTGGACTCCCTCACGGACCACTCTACCACCACCCTACATTGGGCTTCTTTGATGTACAGGAAGAAGTCTGGTAGCGCCACACCCCCCTATTTCTTTGGGCATTGTATAGCATGAAACAGGAGACCAGCCCTTCCGTTCAGCCAAATGAATTTAGTAATAAGAGAGGGAGCTTGGGAAGGAGCTCACGATCCAGGTCGAACGGAAGCGCTTGGAGCAAATAAAGTAATTTTGGGCGCATTGTCATTTTTATGGCCTTTATCCATCCAAGCTAAGAGATGAACATAGGTTTCCAGCGCTTGAGATCTTGTTGGAGTACAGACAGCAGGAGGGATAGTTGGCCTTATAGAGATCCTCATCCTCGGGGTGAACTTGATACCTAACTATTGAATGGAGCATTTGGCCCATTGAAAGGGGGCCTATCCCTGCAGCTGCAGGGCGTCCTTTTCAGGGTTTGAACGATTTAGGATGAACGATTTCGATAAATTAACTTTTAAGCCTTCTAACGCCTCAGATTTACACAGTTCTGCCTCTAATGCCCATAATGAAGGGCCTGGGTCTGGGAATGTCATCAGTATGACATCCTCGAAGTTTGATGCCTTGTGTTCTATAGCTCCAAAGTGTATACATTTGATCTCGAGGTTTGCCCTAAATTGAATTGTATTGTCAATGGTTCTATGCTCAGGGCAAATAGAAGAGGGGATAGTGGGCAGCCCTGTCTTGTACCTCTGCTATGTGCAAATGGGCGTGACAAAGACCCGTTAACCTGAACTCAGGAATGTGGATGCTTATAGTTCGCCCTGACCATGATTATTAATTTAAAAAATATATATTTTCATTAGAGCAGGACTAAAAACCATAGAAGAATGACATCATGGGATGAATATATAGGATGGACTTAACTGATATCAAATAGCTAGCAGCAAAAATACATTTACATGGAATTGCATACGATAAATAAGAATAAACATCAATTAGAAAACTACTTTATAACAAAATAGTTCTAAATGAATCAATAATTAGGAAAGTGAATATATTCACATTAACCCATACTAAACCATGATCCTGTAGACTATTAGGCATTTGCTACCTCAGATAATTCCCCAGAAATACAAATACATATCTTCATTAGTGACTATTACACCTTAGTTAGTCAGCTGTAATCTATAAAATGGCTACTTCAGGCTAACATAGGAGTATCAAAAAACTATTAAAGTGCATGTGCGGCTAGCAGCAGTTATTTTAGTAAAGTGCAAAAATGTACTCTCTGAAGCATAAATCTCTAAAAATATACTTTTACTCAGATACATAATGGACAGAAACATTTTCCCAGATAACGCTAAATCTTACAGCAGCTCCTACACATTTTGCATAGGCCTCCGCAAATCTATAAGTCCTGCACATTTTATTAACCCAATGTTCAATCCTAGGTTGCTCATTAATCTTCCAATTTTGAAGGACAAGTAATCTAGCGACCGGTATAGAAATGTCTATAAAATGCTGCTGATATTTAGTTAAACACTTTACCTTCCCCAACAAACCAAACAGCACCAACATACATGATTGAGTGATTGTTAAGGACACAATTTGAGAAATCTAAATAAAAATGTCCTTCCAAAATTGCTGTAGACTACTACCCACGCCAGTCATCCTGTTTATTACATCTAAAAGATTGGTTTTGATTAGTTGGAAACATTTTATGCCTATATTTTGCCTTTATTTTCTATTTGTCTCCGTTTCTGACTTTTTTCCCACAGCTGCTACCCCCGTGCTCCCACTACCACCTCCCAGCTGCCCTTCTTCCCCCCACCCCTACTTAATGGGAGCCACTGCATGTCGCGTTCAGTGGGCGTGCTGCTGGCACACTAAAGGCAGGCTCGTCAGCACTCGTCCTTGACTAGCGCCAGGGACCCTGTTCCTCCCAACCACTACTGCTACGACTCTAACACTGTCCATGCTATTAACCCTGGATGCAACAACAACTGCCAGTTCTTGATGCCAAACAACTCCCAAGGCATGTTCTCCTGCCACCACTGCCGCCAACCCTTCTGGACCCAGACAGCCACCACTAACCCACCGGACGCCAGCACACCCAAACACCTGAGCTGCATCATCCCAAACGTACGCTCCCTGCACAGACATGCAGTGGAAATCTGGGACTAGCTCAACACCCTCTCGCCCGACGTAACCTTTCTCACAGAGACCTGGACTAATGCCTCCTTTGCTCCTGACATCGCAGCCGCCTTCCCCGACAAATACAAGATGCTGAGGAAAGACTTCTTCTCTAAACCCACCACTCACAAGCCTACACAACGCCTTCAGCACAGAAACTGGAGCAAGATCACCAAAGACCACCTCACTTCTGCCCTCAGCCACACTCCTTCCCCTACCATGACCGCCACCACGACCAACACCATCTCTGCAGCATAAGACCTCCACCAATCGATCACTGACTGTGCAAACACACTTGCCCCCCTCTAGAACTCGGACAGATGACACAACTCAAAAGTCACCTGGTTCACCACAGACTTACAAGAATACAAGCTCTTGTGCCAACAACTGGAGAAAGCATGGAGAAATAGGAAAACCATGGAAGCACGCAACGCCTACAGGGCCGCCACGATGGCACACCACCAAATCATCAGATCTACGAAGAAAAACTTAATTCAGGGCAAAATCCTCTCCAACTCCCACAACTCCAAGGAACTCTTCAACATAATACCCCACAGTGAAACCGCTGATGTCCACCCCTCCCAGGTCCTCTGTAACAAACTCAGCTCCTTCTTCCACCACAAGATCAGTATTCTAGTATTCAACTTTGGGTACCAAGACCAAGGCACTGACCCAACACCATCCCTCAGCAATGTCACCCAGCCAACCCCACCACATGGGATAGCATCTGGTCAGCCCCTGTCCTCGGTAACCCTCCCACACCCACGGACCATGCCTGCAACCTCTGCATCATACTCAACTCCTCTCTCACCATGAACAGACAGTTCACCGGCGTATCCTCCTTATGCTTCAACACCCTCTGCTTACTCCGCAAGACCTTCAAATGGATCCCCCTGAAACCCAGGAAGACCGATAGGTGCCTCCTTTAATAACAATTTCATACAAAACTGCTGCCTACGCAAATGATACCCTGATCTTTACTGATTCTCCACAACTTGTAATTCCTGCAACCCTATCCTGCATTGATTTACAATGAAATACAATGGTGTAGCACTCCACTCAAAAAGTTAGCAATAGTCAAGTTTAACAAAAATGTAAATCCATTCAGCAGGTCTTGATGTAAATATTCGTTATTCATATTCTTCTAGTGAATCCAACGCGTTTCGTCCCTAAGGACTACTTCAGGGCGACAATAATAGAAGGAGGTTTTTCTAACTAGTCTTTCAGCCACTACTGACAATACATCATTCTCTCTTAAGGCAGCCACCTCAATATTTTCCAAAATTGTTCTCCCTGGATTTGGGCAATCCAATTCTAGTGAGTGCTCCCAATAATACTTTTTCAAACTGGTCCTCCATTCTCCACTGACAATTTATCACTCCCTCCTAAAGCGGCCACCTAAATATTTTCCATTATTGTTCTCCCTGTATTCGGGGAACCCAATTATAAAGTGTGCTCCCAATAAAGCATACATGGTGTTAGCCTGTCTCAATTAGAGATCCATCTGCACCCATTGTGTGGTACTTCCAGAGATCTTTGGAAGTAGCAAACGATAAGTGCAGACGGATCTCGTATCACTAATTGAAACTTGACTATTGATGACTTTTTGAGTGGAGTGCTGGACCATTGTATTTCATTGTAAATTGTGGGAATTTCCCTTGGAAGTTTAGGGGTATTGAGCTTCAGGTCCCTAGAACCCTGAGATTAGGATAACTTACACCAGACTATTGATAGGTATAGTCATTATTGGCTTATACTCTGTGCTCCTGTTTGTTGTTCATCTATCCTGCATTGATTGTTTCACCAAATTCTCATGACATTTTCAAAGTAGGTAAAAGACTGAAATTCTCCAGGTAAATATCCACCGCAGTGGATCACCCAACTTCTAATGGAAATCAACTATCAAATACCTAGGAATATGGTTTTGCAAATACCTCGCCAAATCTGCTTCCTTCAATGAAGATAAAACTCCAAGGAATGTAAAAGATCTCTTATCAACATGATCACCAAAACATATTTCTTAGTGGGGTAGTTTCAAAACCATCAAAATAAAGGTCTCGTTTTTGGTTAACTTCTTATCAAGAATGTTACTCACTTGTCTCTCCCCATATTTCTTCCTTGAAATTGATAAGGCTGTTTCACACCTCCTTTGCAAGAATAAAAAGGCCAGAATTAGACTTCAAAAAAATTAGATTGCCAGCAAAAGTCAGCAGTTAAGAGTCTCCAATTGGATTTCCTACCAAATGGCCTACCTGGCCTCACAGGGTTCCTGGTGGTTTAAATCTAATGCACTGAAAAATCCGATTTGGCTTGATGTTGAATCTTCTGCCACCCATATCCACTCATATAGACTCTTATTATAGCACAGGTTCCTTATCCCTGCCCTGCACACTTTTTAAAGTCACTGTTTCCGCCATACTTCCCGTAGATGCGGCACTGACAATTAACACCCAAAAATCGACTCTGATATCTTTATGACATAATAAGAAACTACGCTTTCCTAACTCGTACACCATTGGACCAATATAGGCACACAAAGGGATATCAGACCTCTATGATAACTCTGACCTGCTCTCATTTGCCTCCCTGCAACATAAGCACAACCTCACTAACATGAACTTCTATGACTTTCTTCAACTTCAGGCCAAGATATACAAGCTGCACCACCTTCTCAGTTCACCCCTACTACAGAAACTCCAACGGATCCCTCTCTGTGGTCAAGCAGCCTAAAAAATCTATAAAACGCTTATCTCCTCAAAAACCCCATGCCACCCACCCTTAGCACAAAAGTGGACTTTTTACTTTTCATCCAAAAAACTTGTTCCTCAGGATGAGGACTCCTGGACTAAAATAGGATCACACTTGCTTCAACACAAACTGATCCCCTTCCTATTCCAGACCGGATTTGTGCAGCACAGTGCATGTACTGGACCCCATACAAACTTTCAATTACATTTAAAAGATGCCAAAATATGCTGGGCGTTCGACACGTCTGCCAGCGATGACGAGCATACGTTCTTCTCTTGCCCTTGCCTGCTAGCCTACTGGGACGACGTGTCTCTACAGCTACAAAATATTTTCAAAATGACTTTTACGCTATCCTTCCTGAAGCTCTTGCAAGGACCTTAACTGGCAGACCACCCGATTGATCTCCCTGACACGGACCTTTTCCTTCTTGGCATTCCACTCACTATTGCTATTAAACTAATATTGATCAATTGGAAATCTAGTAACAATGTATCTTACCACACTTGGCGGGCCTGGGTGAGCTATCTAAGGAGCACACATATAACCTAATCTAAAAACAAAGGTTGCCCAATAACCTCCCAGTGCATCTGGAATAAGCTTGATCGCTTTATCCGCCCCATGCCGCTCTAGAAAGAAATACGCAAACTCTCCCCCTGGCTACAAAGATCTATCGTCGTCTATCATCGCGAGCATTACTTACGTTCTCCACACCTCTAATGCAGTATCACATGGCTCCCCCTCTTGACCCCCTCCTTCCTTAGACAGGATACCGGTCAATCTCGTAGAATGTGTACAGCTTGTCCTCCAATTCGCTCTGCAGCTTGAAGAAGCACTCTACACAGGTGAAACAACATCTTCATCTCTGCAATAAAGTGGGTTTTCACTTACCTGCCTCTCAAGTGCTCCTTCAAGCTGCAGCAACGATTTGGAGGACAATGTGAACACGACGGTGTCGACCGTGGAAGAGGCACTACCTCACAGAAGTCAAGAGCAGATGGAATAGGGGCAGTGAAAGCAGGAAGTGTCTTGCTTTACCCAGCACAGCAGGGGCATTACACTAATGAAGGTGCCTTCTTCATCCGGGGCACACTGGAGTGCCTGAAATACAGAGGACTGGCACAGAACACCTGCACCCTTTTTAATCAGTAGGTGAGTTGCGGTACCCACGGTGGGTGGTAATTACAGCGGATGGCAACTACAAGTTCCAACATACCTTGCAGCTACTTACGCTTGAATTAGATTTGCTCACTACTAAAGTGCAACGAATCATGGGAAACCATTGAGGACTGTAAATCCCGTTTTCCATCAACTAGCCCAAGAAGAAGGAGCGCACAGCCCGGAAATGCGTAGGCAGAAGGAAAAATAACGGGTGAAACAACATCTTAATCTTTACAATAAAGTGTGGTTTCACTTACCTGCCTGTCGAGTGCTTCTTCAAGCTGCAGGAGCGTTTGGAGGACAATGTGTACATCTTGTATATTTGCTAGTTTACTTACACTAAGACTCGTATCTCTCCCACAACTCAAGACACCAAACCAACGTTATACTCTATGGGTCTGTTCTACAGCTATCAACTTTCTGTATACTCTGCTGATAATGATCATAAGTACCACATTGATGTACTTTTTATGTAATTGTTGAATGTTTAATTTAATCTCCCTTCTTGATTTCTTCTGTACTGTTGCCAAAACCAATAAGAACACTTTGAACTAAAAATAAATATCTAGCAATAAAAGCTACAGTTTGCAGTTCAGTGTGCATATATTTTATTTCCATACTATGCACTACTAGACTTAACGACCAAGTTACCAATACATTACAGCAATGGGAGTAAAAGGCTGCCTATTCATCCAATTCCACACAATTTATTTTACAAAGCAAACAAATATTGACCAAATGACGAGAAGAAATGGCTTTAAGAATGTTTGCACAGGCTTTATTTTGGATCTCTTTGCTGACTGTCACCCGATTGTGTGATGTTTTGACTGTTATAGGTCCTTCACCACTCCCCTCCGGTTTTCGGGCATAATCCAGGTAAGCATTTTTGCATGCATTTCTGTTTCCAAGTATACAATGGCAATTCCACTGGGTTCACTGTTTTATAAAGTGTGTGCAAAGGCACTTTTAAAATATTTTTTCACTCTACAGTGGCGGCTCCTCTGTTAACCCGGAGGAGCGTCGCCCCAATAAAAAATTGCTCCCACAGAAGTGCTGCAGTCACCATGAGGGGGGGGGCAATCTCAGCTTTCTGATTGTCTAAGACAGCTGGGTTAGAGGCAGGATACAGTTCCTGTGTCCTTGGAAGTGGCGAGAGAGGCCGCCGCCGCTCCTTCCAATCCTGACACTGTCCTCATGCTGCCTGAAAGCAGCGTCAGGATTGGTTACTGCAGTTTCCTGGTGCCTGCCTGCCTGGAGAAGACAGAGTGAGGAGGAGGATGTCGAGCCAGGAAGGTAAGTGAGGTTATTTTTTTTTTGATTATTGTTAAACATATATATTTTTTACTTGTATTCCCCCTCCAGCCCTACCACCCTCCTTACATGACAGTCGCCACTTAGCGGGAACACACCACGAGCTTTGCGGCTTGCCAGACCTTCGCCAGCCAGTTCGTTACTCCTGGGGACCTCACGCTGTTGTTCACCCCTGCCGCCGTAGTCCACAACACTGATCGGACGCTGCGGGGGGAACTACAGCTCCCAGGCTGCTTTGCACTCTTTTCCGTCTGCCAACGCGCCCGGAGGTGCTTGAAAAATAAGTGGTTCCCTCGGTCTAGTGGGGAGCTTACCGGGAGCACACCACGAGCTTTGGGGCTTGCCAGACCTTCGCCAGCCAGTTCGCTACTCCTGGGGACCTTACGCTGTGGTTCACCGCTGCCGCTGTAGTCCACAACACCGATCGGACGCTGCGGGGGGAACTACAGCTCCCAGGCTGCTTTGCACTCTTTTCCGTCTGCCAACGCGCCCGGAGGTGCTTGAAAAATAAGTGGTTCCCTCGGTCTAGTGGGGAGCTTACCGGGAGCACACCACGAGCTTTGCGGCTTGCCAGACCTTCGCCAGCCAGTTCGTTACTCCTGGGGACCTCACGCTGTTGTTCACCCCTGCCGCCGTAGTCCACAACACCGATCGGACGCTGCAGGGGAACTACAGCTCCTAGGCTGCTTTGCGCTCACTTCCGCCTGCCATCGAGCCCGGAGGCGCTTGAAAAGGAAGCGGTTCCCTCGGTGGAGCGGGTAACTTAACGGGAACACACCACGAGCTTTGGGGCTTGCCAGACCTTCACCAGCCAGTTCGCTACTCCTGGGGACCTCACACTTTGGTTCATCCCTGCCGCCGTAGTCCACAACACTGATCGGACACAGTGGGGGGAACTACAGCTCCCAGGCTGCTTTGCGTTCACTTCCGCCTGCCATCATGCCCGGAGGCGCTTGAAAAGGAAGCAGTTCCCTCTGGAAGTGCCTTATCGAAACTTGTAACAGAGGCGAAAACTACTTTTGATTTTATTTGGTTAGGTGATTTTAATTCTTTGACCTGCTCAATGTCGCTTTCTAGGGCATTTGGGATACAAAACAACAAGGGTGATAACACACCACATTTCCCACACAATGAGTATGGGGAGGCAATAAATAACTTACTATCAACTTATGATTTAGAGCTCTTACAGCCTGCCAAAGATGCCAAGGGCCAAACAATTCCGACCTATACAGGCAGGAACAGTAATTCTCATATCGACCATGTCATGGTTTCATCAAGCATTGTGCCAAATTGCCTTACCCCGCTTATTGAGGAATCCACCTTAAGTGACCATAACCGTATTTTAATGAGAACTGAGATCTGGAAACATAGTACACTACGGACATCCAGAATTGTAGCAAACATTGAACCACATAGAATAAACGGGACAAGGTTAAGGTGGAACGGGGAAAAATCTGAGAAGGTAATGAGCCTAATTATATCTAAATCCATGGCAGATATTAATGGCATCCTAACATCAGAGAGTGCTTCATCTTTTATTGTAGATAGTTTTATTAACATTAACAAGACTGTAGATACCATATATACAGGGACCAGGAAAGGGAAAACCACCCACAAAAATGGATGGTTTGATCATGCCTGTACAGCCCTCCCTTCTCAACTGAAACAGGCTTTAGCTCTTAGACCCAGGGATAAGAATAAAGTTACACTTTTGAGATATGATTATAAAACGATTCTTTCCAAAAGAAAGATGGAGCTGCAGCAAGAAGCCTGGGACAATTTAGCACAGGCAGAGGATACCTTCGACTGCTGCCTGTTTTGGGCTACGGTTAACTCACCCTTTCTTAAGGATGATAAAGCCCCTCATCTTGCGTCCAATGTCAGCAGTGAGGCTTGGGTCACTCACTTCTCAGCTATATTTCAGGCTGTTAGCCAAAACGGTGTAAAACAAAGACTATGGCCTAAAGTTCCATTGGACATTACTCTAGCTGAGGTGGAATGCAGTACTAAGGCCAGCAAGGGGGGCAAGTCCCAGGGACAGGACAGGGTTCCTATTGACGTTTATAGGACTATCCAGCAGTTATGGGGCCCTATTCTTACATTGGTTTTTAATGCAGCAGTAACCACCATGATTCCGCCAACATGGGTAGACTCTATTATTGTCCCTATCCATAAGAAGGGGAACAAGTCAGAAGCATGTAACTACCGCCCAATCAGCTTACTCGACTCATCAGTGAAAAATATGAGCAGAGTGTTGCTGATCAGGTTGGAAGAGTGGGCTGACGAGAAGGGGATTCTGGCGACCTCACAGTATGGTTTTAGGAAGTGCCTTGGTACATTAGACCAATGCTTAAATCTAGACTTACTAATTGGCAAATATACCAAGGCCAAGCCCGGCGCCTAATATATTTGCTTTACTGATTTAAGCAGCGCTTTCGATTTGGTCGACCACTCCATTTTATGGCCAGCCCTGCTAGAACTTGGAGCACCAGAGGCAATTATTTTCTTTTTAGCTCGCCTCTACGAAAAGTTGCAAGCTTGTGTGCGATACGGGGTAAGTGGGGAATGTACCCCTAATGTAAAGCAAGGAATAAGACTGGGTTGCTTTCTCGCGCCCCTGCTATTCACTCTTTTTATAAATGCTGTTGACATAATTTTAAAAACAGTTAAAGCTGATGCGCCTCAGGTAAATGGGTCAGGAGTGCCAGTACTGCTTTATGCAGATGACGCGGTACTTTTATCAAGGACCCCTACAGGACTCCAGCGCCTGATGGACGGGTTTTCTGTTTTTATAAAAGAAAGGAAATTAATAATTAAGAAGAGTAACACCCATACGATGATTTGTGGTGCTAGGACTAACAAAAACCATACATTTGTTATAGAAGGGGTGAAAGTGCAGCAAGTTAAAAAGTTTTGTTACCTGGGTGTAACCTTTTCGAGGGATGGTAGCTGGACCCAGGGGCTCGTAAATGTAAGGTTAAAATGTCAAAAAGTGCCCATGGAATATTTAAATTTGCCTCAATAATCGGCGACAGACGAATCAGTGATATGATGCAGATTTATAAGGCAAGGAGTGTCACGATTGCATTATACGGGCTGGGTTGTGTGGTTATTGCAACGTAGGCAATTTGCAGACTGAAGAAAATATCTTCCTTAAAAAACTTCTCTCCCTACCTACCTCTGCCCCAACCAATTTGATCCATAGGGAAGTGGGAGCTGCCTATTTATGTGACCTTGTTTCATTAAGGCCTCTAATGATCTGGCGTGCCATCTGGTACAAGGAAGAGACAGTTTTTAACCAACACGTTATTAAGGATTGTCTTGACCTGGCTAATTATACCAAGATCCCCTGGCTAAAGTATATCGTAGACAATTTTCAGGCTATTTATGGTCTCGATATAATAGCGGATACGTGTGCTGCAGGAGATATCCCTAAGCAGGAATAAAAAAAAAAATTTATGTCGCATCAAGCTGAAAAGCGTCTAGTTAGTAATGGCCACCTGACTACAGTCAACCTATACAATAAATGCATTGACTGTGAAAGCCCTCAATCGTACCAAAGCCAGGTACACAGGTTTGGCTCACGTTCTGGTGGCCTTTCCCCATCCTAAGAAACATCCTGTTGGCCCTTGTCCATGTGATGGGTATTCAAGACAAAGCACACTACACTTTATGTTAATCTGTACCCTACTTTTGAATCTCAGGATGGTCTATCTTAAACCGATGTTTATAAAATATGGTATCTATAGCGTTGACGAGACTATGAAGTTGATCTATATTGTGAACTCGCCGGATGTATGTATTTTTCCTGCAACTGTTATATGTAAATCTATTCATTTTAGTAAAAGTATGATGTTTTAAATTTTATTCCTGCTTTTTACTTGTATATCATCATCTAATTGTTATTTGCCTGTATGCTTTTATGGTCATTTGTACAACATGAACCGAATAAAGCTTCATGAAATTAAATGACAGTCGCCACTACTCTGCAGAGAAATATTGGCTCACGTGGAGAAACTCAATTTGCACTCAACCTCAACAATTTTGAGGGAGAACTGTTTTGTTTATTTACGCTGGAAAGATCGTTGTGCAATATAAATAAACTAATTCATACATAAATACATACAAATGAAATGGAAGGGAGCCAAACACCATAAACCTTGCATTCTTTCAATAGAAGAAAACAGCAAAACCAGGCCCAGGAAAGGGAAATGTTATTTGAAAAAAGACACACTGCAGAGTCCCCATATATATTGGGGTGGAATTTAAACCTGACTCAATGCACAAAGCTTTTAAAAAATGACGATTCTAAAACGAATTGTAGGCAAGAATGTTACTACTGACCACGAGCAGTTAAAGATTTCACATGATAGCTTTTAAAAAAACACCACATCACAGAGGCATAATTGTACCTTGATTCTAGAAGCTGACACGTTTTTGCTGGGGCTCTGAGGCTGGTATCCGACGAGTCAGGCTGTAGCAGTCTTATATAGAGATGGAGTGTTTATGAGCCCAGAGTGCCTTCTCTTTCAAAGGGGATGTAAGGTGACTAGAGATTCATCAGGGATATATATCTCCAATAATCCTTAGTTTAGAATAGCAAATAAACTAATGAAAATATTGTCTCACGTATACTCTCAGGATTTAAAGTTCCTATTATAAGATGTTTCTTATTCCCATTGGACAACGCATGCAGGTAGCATGCACATGCAGCCTCTTTCTTACACCCTAATGGGTGATGTGTATATTGTGAACAATAACTTCAAAAAAATAATTCAGTCACCAAAACTTTCAAGGCTATGGGTACTCCCTATTAGTCAGAGTTCCCAAAATTAACTTTGACTCTCTCGGGGCAGCCCCAAGTGCAGAGGCCAGACTCACTAGTCAAGAATTGTTTTTTATTTTTTGTCAAACATATGTTTATTCAATATGACTTTCAAGTGACATAATACATGTTGAAAACATACAGAACTTCATATGAGCATTAACATCTAATGAAGATTCAGCATCTCTTTTTATGAAGTCCCAATGCCTCCCTCACTCAATTCAAATCAATATCTGTTTTGGTACATCAAGTCTTTAGGCTACTAATACAAATAAGTTTTGTAAACGAACCTCAACCCTCCCCCTCACCTCTCCCCCCTCCCCTGGTGGTGGTGATTCTTTGAAATATGCTGTTGAAAAGTTAGGCAAGTGGCGGAAAGAAGGGTAGAGCCCTCCTCTGGCTCAGCTAGTACTCCATATTGCCCGGGACAATCTCATGTGCGTAGGAGCATTGTGGGGCCCGTACCCTGGCTAACCTAGAACTGGAAGAGATGCATGGCTTGAACAGAAGGTGGGCACCCTGCCAGGGGGAGTCTGCGTGAGAGACCAGTGGGCCCTATTTATATTCAAAAAATGTATATTCATCTCTGAAAATCTTTGCTAATCTTTCCATAGTGAGAATTCTCCACAGGAACATGGCTGGTGCCTCTATCTTTTTCCAAGCCGCCGCGATTGTAGTCATGGCTGCCCCAAGAAAGGCCAACATTATTGCCTTATCTGCTTTTGTCTGATGTTCTAGGTCTGGATCCCTGATGCCCAGAAGCACTCCTTCAATGGATGTTGGTATAGGGTAGCCAAACATCTCTTTAATGTGTGTTAGGATCCCCTCCCAGAAGTTTCGGATAGTAGGGCAGTACTACAACATGTGGCAGAAATCCCAGAGAAAAGCACAACCCCGCAAAAAGAGATTGGGGTTTCTGGAAATGACTTTTTGAGTTTAGTGGGATAGAGGTGCCAATCAAAAAGGGTCTTGTAATAGGCCTCTCAAGGCAACTGAGTGGTTGTTCTTGGTGATATCTGACCATAAGTGTTTCCACTCCTCTTCTGTACTATCCCTTCCAACCACCAGCTCCCAAAAACATGTAGCCCACCCAAGGAGCATGTACTGGCGAAAACAGCAAGGCATAGAGTGAGGAAATTGCACCTTTCATATTGCACGCCCTCTGTACCAGCTGTTCTACCAGGGTAAGCTCTCTGGTGGCGGCTTCTCCTATCTGCGGCTGGATTACCCAATGTTTGAGTTGGAGATATTGGAAATAGTCGCTGCTTGGAACATGGAACTATCTCTGGCAGCTCTCAAATGTGCGTATGTCAAAATTGTGAAAAAGGTCCGAGACCATCAGACAGGTCCCCTCTCACCAAGCATCAAATGGGCCCTCTCGTAGTGCTACAGCGGGACTCCAAAAATAACTTCTAAATCAACATCGCCATTTCCGTGAAACCTCCCAACCACACATTCATTCACCAGTGGGGCTCATAACACTGCACACTTTTCTATTTCAATTGACTCGATTTCAGGGTTTGGTGAAAGAAAATCATAGGAGTCCTACCATAACATTTGGCGGAGTGTCTAAACCTTATTAACTAGTTATTATTTACACATTTATCGCTTAAACGATTTACCATGGTTTAATCAAACACTAAATTTATTCAGACACACCACCATAGTGGCAATGGATCTGCTAGAATGAAAATCAGGCGTAGGAAAAACTACAAGACCAGCTTTTAATCCTCCATTTTCCTAATTTTATTAAAGCAAAACTTTAGTATGTCTGACATAGGTATTAATTAATTCTTTATTCAGTAAAAATCTTAAACTTTATTTCAATAATGATCATTTTATTTAAAGCTCGGAAAATAGACATTTATTTCAGAATTAAGTAAAAATTAGCAAAGGACAGATAGTTCCCAACTCATACTAACATCTCAAACTCGGGTTCTGTTTGGAAAAATGTGGGGTAGATGAGCATTTCCTCATCATTACAGCATCATGTTCACGGTGAATCAGTACATTATTAAAGAAGCTTTGTTTTAAACAGTCTCTGGCCTAGTCATATCCTTGACTAGCTACTTCATCATTCTTTCTCACGTTCAGAACACTCGTATGTCCATATTTTGCCAATCATCCTGACTTCCAGGGCACTGCAGCCTTGAACTTCCCGTCCGAGCACAGGCAGTTCACTCTCACTTGCAGGCTTTGGAAGCACATGCGCAGTCCAGTATTTGCTCGCAGTTTACCAGGGCAGCCATATTTTCACTAGGCCTCAGAGGCCACATTTGGAACTATCATAGAAACAAACACAAATTCATGTTAAATATGGAATAAAAAAGCCCTTCTGTTTACCTCCCACCATACTAATGTTTCCACATTAGTTATTACCTAGCAGATAAGCCACATAAATGCGTTTTATACTCACATATCCGGCGACTTTCTGGCACAAAAGCGTGTATAATAAGCACATTTAAACCGCATTTATTTATATTTAAGCTATGCATTAATTCACATCATGATTACAACGCATGTTAGTCAATTATATTGCTTCATGCAGCCAAAATTAGTATTCCCACATGTGTTCATGTGTGCAGCTTATACTATGCTTGATTAATTCACCACATCACACCATTGCTTTTTGTTCTGGAATTCTCTTATTTATTGCTTTTCTTAAAATCTCTTCTGCCTTTGCATATGCAGCATAGTCTTATCAAAAAAATCATTATCACTAAAACCGTTATTGGAATTAGTATTTTACCTATAATTGAACTACCTATCTCCTGGAACCAATGCTTAACTGCTGCAAAACTTCTACCTCATTTTTCAAGAACACCTTTCTTACTCCATTGGTTCAATTTCTTTATGTAAATCTGTGATATTTGTAATATACTTCTCAATATTCTGACTCTTGTCTGGAATATAAGTACAACAATGTTGCACTTTCAATACTCCACAGACTCCTCCCTCTTTTGCTAAAATTATATCAAGAGCAAGTCGATTTTGCATTACCATAGCTCTCATGGCAACCATTTCAGTATCAACCATCAGGAAACCTCCTGCAGTGTCTGTTGACAAATGATCAACTATTGTGGACAATTTGTGGATTCTATTTGCGTTAAATGAAATTCCCACTGCTGGTATCAGTGCTCCAAAAACATCACCTATTATTTCCAACACACTTTCTCTTCTTTTTTGACTTAAAACTTTGCCTATCTCATGCTTTCCATTATTACCTCTATCTACATGAAAACATTTTGGAAAGACCAAACCCACATAACAGGTCCCAATACCAATAAGATTGTTCCCACAGATAAAATAAACACCCGGAAAAACAGGATCATTTCCTCCTTTAAATCCCCAGCCCCCTATAATTCTATAGGTGTCTTTACATTGACTTGCACTCACAAAATAATTGTCATACATTGTATTGTCTCTTCTAATACAAAACTTCCCTAACATTGGAGTATCTATGTTTATGGCCACATTCACATTTTTATCATCCAGATTTTCATCATTAAATGTCCAGTATTTAGATTTTGAATGTTTTATTTTCTCATTTCGTTTATAAGCAACTCTTCTCTCTTACCATATTATAAAACGTCTTCTCTTCAGTTCTCAATTTGCATGTTAAATTATCATAAAAAGCATATTCGTGTGTCAACTCATCTATTTCTAAGAAATATTCTCCCATTATTCTCCCATTACTTTTTCCAGGTTTCTTTTTGTTCAATGCACTATCAACTTTTAGTTTAGCAAACATTTCATCCACATTAGATTAATGATATTCCAATTTCCCAGTCTGATAAAACAAACTTGCAATTACACTGCAGGTCACACCATATGTAAGCGGAAGGTGGTGATAGGTCACCCCTTCTGACACTGACTCTGGCAATTTTACACAAGCATCGTTCCGAGTTCTATGTTGAACGATGTTTGTGTAAAATGTATCCACGATTGTGAACATAGAACGCGGAATGAAGCAGGGTTGCCTGCTGTCCCTCATTCTATTTGATATATATTTGGAATCTTTTGATGAGAGTTTACGGTTGAATGAAAAGATCACCCCATTTAAAGTGGGTGGGTTTGTCAGGAAACTTGCAATTTATGCTGATGATCTAGTTCTGTTCTCCTTGTCTGTGGATACTACCCTGTATGAGCTTATAAATGAATCTAAAACCTTCGGGAAGTTCTCAGGGTATGAGATCAATAAAGATAAAACAAAGGTAATGGCTTGGAATATAGCTAACTAGGGTGAAGTCTTTGAGACAGAACTGAGATACCTAGGGATCACAATAACCCAAGATATTAGGAAAATTTCAACTGTGAATTTGGCTAGAATCTAAAGGGAAGTGGATATTCTTTTAAAGAGATGGCAGAACATATCAATATCACTTTACGGTTGTGTCAATCTAATTAAAATGTATGTTCTCCATAAATACACCTATCTTTTTAACAACATACCTTTAGAGTTTCCAAAAACCGAGATTCTGAAAATACAGGGCAGGATTTCTTCCTTATTTGGGCAGGAATGGGGATTAGATTATCATGGAAAAAACTTAGATACAAACTTTCACAGGGTGGTTTGGGTTTACCGGATTTTCAATTTTATTGCTGGGCCTACCAACTAAAAAAGTGCGGATGTTATTACATTACCCGGATGAGTCCCTCATTGGTAGCATGTTTAAAGTCATGTTGGATGGGTTGGGGGAATCTGGTTTAATGTATAAATTTGGTCCCCCGAATTCTACAAAAAAGTCTCAAAGATGGTCAAGTAGTCTGGAAGATGATATGGAAAATGATCTGCAAAATCGAACGTCAAGGAAGAAAGAAGTCGCCCTCTGGTACTCCCATCTTCTGGCTGCTGCAGAAAAAAGGAAGGGATAAGCCGGATCTGGTCTGGGAGAGCTACTTGCCAGGCGAATACTGGAAAGAGTTATGGCAAGTATCTATTAACATGCTTTATTCTGTGATTAAATCTACTGCTCTTACAAGAAATCATTTTTTCACAATACATAGGATATACTGGACCCCGCTAAAGATCTCTAAACTGAAGGGTGGTGGTGCTGCAACTTGCTGGAGGTGTGGCTCTCAGAGCGCGGATGACGTCCATATCTTTACTTTCTGCCCGAGAATACATAAATTCTGGCTGGACGTCGGTAAGACCATCTCCAGGATTATGGGTCTAGAAATTGAGTTAAGCCTAATCCTTATTTTTTTTTGGTGTGGTAGACATGATGGCTGGGACACGAATCCAGTTTGCTTCTCAATGTAAACTGGTGTTCTATTTGATTTTGTTGGCAAGGAGGGCGATCTGGCTGTCGTGGCGACAAGAAACATCCCCCAGCTGGAACGATTGGTGGACGTCTGTTAAATATTATCGAGCCATAGACCAGAGGGTTACTATCTCAAGGGGTAGGCCTGAGTCGGGGTTATTCTCAAATTGGCTCGACGATCCCCGGATGGGAGATTAGTTTATAGATCATGGCTTAAATTGGTTAGACTTAGACCTAACATACTTCCAATGATCAATACCTCTGGGTCAGCTCAAGTTGAGTATAAACGGGTAATCCCTGTTTTAAATAAATCAGCTGAGACTAAGTATCCACCAAAAGCTATTTGCGCCAGTGGCGGTACAGGTCGAGAGGTGGCAGTAGCGACGGGGGTCATATGAGGAATAAAAAATAAAAACAAATTTTACACAAACATAGCAATCATCAACATTCATAGTTTTAATATATTCAAGTAATAACCTTGAAAACATATTCTTCGTATAATCACTAATAGACGTAGCCTGATGCATCTCTGGTCTATACACATGAGTCTCATGTACTTCTACTTTCTCACTTGGCTTATTTAAACTCACATTTTGCTTTAATTTCTTTAAATTATCTTGAAAATGAATAACAATAGCTAAAATTATCCATAATATTATCCATAGTCCAATACAGATGGAACAACACCTACACCATTTTCTAAAAATAGAACATTTTGTCTTATGATTGCTTATGGCTATTTTCTCTAACACAGTTTCTTCAACCTTGTGTCACTCTTAGATTCCACAGCACACAATTTACTAACAAGATTTCTTCGACCTTGTGTCAATTCTATCCTAAATTACACTATGGTTCATTTTTCTAACAGGTTTTCTTCGACCTTATGTCAACTCTGACCTCTTCTATATTTACAATATCCGTCTCACAGGACCTCAGATTTTTCATTTATTATCATATATTTTGAGCACCTATCTCTTTTTCCCTAACTTGACTTCTTTACTCACTTTTCCCAATCATATTTGGGTTGTACAGATTTTCTTGACTGCTATTTACTTCAACAATGGGTGGCAAGACGATATACACCCACTCGGGTGATTTATACTTCTGGTTTTGTCGTCTTACTCTTTTTGGCCTTTGAACGATTTCTATTTTTCTTCCTAGTGTTTCTTTCTGGCTAGTGATCTCATTTACTTGCTCTTCTGGCTCTTTGGCTTTGTTCACTAGTTTGAATCTCAATCCATCAGTTTCTTTAGGCCAATTATCTCCTTTACAGACTTTCTTAGTCTTTGGCTCTACTGTGTTATGCTCCACTCTCCAAGCTCTTTTCCTTGGGCTTTTTCTTAATGCAGTTTCATCTGCACTGTCATCAGTTTCACTTTCAGTATCCTCAACTGTATCATTGATTATGATCTTCACACTGTCTTTGTCTTCATCAGGTTGAGCTTTTTCTTCAGTCACTCTGTTAGAAACACCTTCATAACTGGTACTTGGAATCTCATCCTTATCGTGAGTTATGTTATATTATGTTATGTTAATAAGGCATTTATTAAGCGCACTATCACCGATTGGTTTCTTGGCGCTGAGATCAACAGTAACATAAACGTGGATAAGGGATGGAAAGTTATTGATATGCTTGTCTGTAGAGCCAGGTCTTCAAGGCTTTCCGAAATGAGAGGAGGTCTTGGCAAGTCCGGATCTCAAGAGGTAAGGTGTTCCACAAACAAGGACCACGTGTTGCAAACCTGCGGCCTCCAGAGCGCTTGTGTTTGAAAGGGAGCATCTGGAGAAGGCCATGATGGGATGAGCGGAGGTTGCGAGATGATATGTACTTTGTAATTAGTTGGTCAATGAATTTAGGACTTTTGGAATGCAAGGATTTGAAAATCATACATCCTGTTTTAAAGGCACAGCGTTGGGTAACTGGAAGCCAATGAAGTTTCATGAGTAAAGGAGTGGCTGCATGCCACCTCGGTTGATTCAAAATCAGCCTATCGGAATAGTTCTGTACCATCTGGAGGCGTTTAGACAGATAGAGGGGGAGACCTAAATAAATGGAGTACGCGTAGTCCAGATGGGACAGAACGGTGGCGATCACAACCTGGGTAATTGCCTCCAAGGTGAGGAGTCGCCGGACCTTCCGAATTTTTTTTAATTGAAAAAAGCATTTGGAGACCACCTGGCCCATTGGGCTTTTAGTGAAAGATCGCAATCCACGGTGACCCCAAGTAATTTAGCCGATGGTGAAGGGGTCGGGGCTTGACCCAGATCCGATGGCCAATAGTGGGGACCCCAGTGCTTGGCGCTGTCTCCAGTAAGGACCAACTCAGTTTTCCCTGGGTTCAATTTCAGCTGGTTTTGTTCGATCCATGCTTTGATGAACCTCATGGTCGATTGGAAGTGCAAGATGGAGGTTTCAGAATTATTGATCGTAAAAAGCAGCTGTAAATCATCTGCATAGTTAAAAACCTTCACCTGCTCGTCTCTAAGGGCCTGAATCAAAGGGAGGATGTAGAGATTGAACAGGTGGGGTGACAGGGAGGAGCCCTGTGGAACTCCACATGTAATGGACTGTTTTGAACCAGCTAGGTCTCCAAGGCGTACTGCTTGAGTGCGGTTCTCCAAAAAGGACCTCAGCCAGCAGGCCGCCGTGTCCCGTATGCCGGCCTGTCCGACACGGTCGATCAAGATGTTGTGATCGACTGTTTCAAATGCAGCCGACATGTCCAGGAGCACCAGAGCCTGAGGGGAACGTCTGTCAGCACAGTCCCGCAGCATATCCAGGACTGTGGTTACCACTGCCTCTATTGAATGTGCTGTCCGGAACCCTGCTTGGTGGGGGTCAAAGCAGCAAGATTCCTCAAGGAAGTTAGAGAGGCATTTAGCTACGTGGGCCTCCAACACCTTTGCCAGATAGGGCAATAAGGAGATGGGCCGGTAGTTTGCCTTACAAGATGGATCAGCCCTGGGTTTTTTCTGGAGCGGTATGACCGTGGCTTCCTTAAACGCTAGAGGTACTAGGCCGGAAGTCAGAGAGTCATTCAGGAGTGTAAGAGCAGGGGCTGAGTGGATGGAGAAACACTCTTTCAGGATGTAAGGGGGGCAGCTGTCCGAGGGGGCACCGGATTTAACTCTTGTTAGTAGTTCCTGAAATTGATCCTGGGTTATGGGTGGGAAACTGCTAAGAGTGCCAGGGCTCTTCTTGATTGCCATACCGGTGGTAATTGGAATTGCAGACTGGGGGATGCTAGCTTTATTGTCTACAATTTTCTCACTGAAGTAGGTATTAGGTGAGTCACAGAGAGACTGGGTAGGAGTTATCTTGGGACGGACATTATCCAGGTTCGTAAGTTCATTAAGAATAGTAAAAATGTCCTTAGATCTTTTTGAAGATTTAAGGACTCGGGAAGAGAAGTAAGCCGCCTTCGCAGCGGAAATGGCATTCATATATTCCTTCCTGGCCCTTGTATATTTGATCTTTAACTCAGGGTCATAGTTGCGACGCCATTGGCGTTCCAACTGCCGCAAGGCCGATTTCCTGGATTTTAAGTCAGGGGAGAACCATCTATGGGCATCAGCTCGCAGGGCCAGTCTGACTTTTTTGTAAGGGGCGTGTAGATCACTAGCAGCTTCTAGCCAGCCTGTGAGAATGGATTCTGAAGAATTAATATCACAATGAAGGGTGGAAGTGGTGTTGGCTAGTGATTGTAGAAATGCTGCTTTATCCATAGCATTCCAATTCCTAGCTAGACCGCCTATGGCCGGTGTGGTAATCCTAGCGGGGGCGAAACATAGCTTAAATGTGAGAATTAGGTGATCTGGCCGGAGACATGGCAGGGTTATCGGAGTTGTTACACAAGTGGTGTTGGTCCACACCTGGTCTAAGATCTGGCCCTTGCAATGAGTAGGGGAGAGCACTAATTGAGTAAAGTTTAAATTGGACATAAGTTCAGGCAGTTCGACCGATTGAGGGCTTTCCATGGGATCATTAAACCAATAGTTTAGATCGCCTACTAAAAAAATCCTGGTATGGTCCAGTTCTAGATTAGCAACTTGGTCGCTCAATGCCATAGGGAACGTTGACATCAAGTTAGGAGGTCTATACAAAAGAACACATGCCATCGTCATATGGGAAAAGTCAATCTTTAACACTAGATTATCTGTGTTTACTAACGTGAGGCAGGTCAGAGTGGTAACATCCGGATAATTGCCGCAACTCCTCCGCCCACTTTCCCCGTGACTCGATCTGCATGAATAATATAGTAATTAGGTGGGAGAGCTGCTATTATATCAGGGGTGGAATCTGGGGTCAGCCACGTCTCGTGGGTAGGAGGATGTCCGGTTTCTCCTTGTCCAGCAGAAGGAAAATATCCATCTGGTGTTTCACCAGGGAACGAGTGTTTAGGTAAAAGATTGTAAGTGAGTTGGGATTTGGCCCAGAATTTACCTGGCGATTTACGGGGGCTGCTGGAGAGCAACCCTTAGTCGAAATGCCATGTCTGCTTACCCGTTTAAGTGTCTCTATCGGCAGATGGCCCTGACCTTTATTATATTCCATAAGGTCTTCCCTGGAATAATGGATAGGCCGGGCAGCATGGTCTGCCCCTGGTCACGGCTGGTCGCGGACGAGTGCAGATGGGCTTGTCTTTGGCGCATCTTCGGCGCTCCGTCGACGCCCCCGCTGCGCTCGTTCGCTGTCCTTCCTGGGTGGGAGAATCATTTTATGGATGTAGAGGTGGGAGGGGCCGAGCACTGTGTCGCTCGCCTGCTCCTCACCTAAGATGGTGGCTTCCGCTCTGGACCCCGGCCGCCCTAATCGGCTGCAATGGGGCGAGCAGGATCAGTGGAGCAAGAACAGAAGTAAGTTTAAAATAAATGCCCAGAGTGATTGATGGGTCAGTTTAAAATACAAAGCAAAAGTAAACAATTACACTTTAAAAAACGATTCTGCTGCTCACTCGCACAAACAGTCCCGGCTTCCGCCTCAGGACCCTCAACATCGCGTGCACACTGTTAATTGGTGCACGCGGTGAGTCACTTCTTCTTCCCCAGTCTTAGGATTTCCGTTCCTGCTTTCTGAGTTTTCAGATTTCTTTTCAGCTTTCCCTTCTTCAACCACCTTGTCTTCACTTTCTTTTGCGTCTTTACTGTCGATTGTCTTCACCAATTCTCGATCTTCAGATTGATCTTCAGAATCTGGTATCTCCACAATCTCCCTTTCACCTTCACCTTCAGACGCAGAACTGGCTTCATGAGCTGGATTTTTCTCTTTGGAATTTGATTCAGTTCCCACCTGGTAGAGCACAGAAGTTACCACATCAGACAGATTTTTGCAGTAATCCAGTATGATGTTGTCATTAATTGTCAATAACTTATCAACAGGTACATAGGCCTGCCTCATCACCCTGTCCATCAAAATCTCATGTGGACTTAGTCCAGTTTTCCTGTCAGGAATGCTTCTCAGTGCCATCAGAACAAGCGGCAAGGCGTCTGGCCACTTAAGCCCTGTTGTCAAACACATTTTTGCAATTCTGTTATTAATGGTTCCATTCACCTGCTCCAGTACCCCTGAAGCCTCAGGTCTGTAAGCACAATGCAGCTTCTGGCGAATGTCTAGAGCTTCACAGATCATTTGCATTAGCTCGTTTTGAAAATGTCTGATTCAATCGATACTGGGAAACCTAAACGCGGTATAATCTCTTGTAGAAGCAGTTTGGCAACAGTTATCCCATCATTCCTCCTCGTGGGGAAAGCTTCCACCCATCGGGAGAACAAACAGTTTATCACAAGAATATACCTAAGCCTATTGCATGGGGGCAACTCCACAAAATACATCTGAACCCTTGTAAATGGACCACCCTCCCGTCCTATGGTTCCCCAATTTACAACAATTCTTCTGTTTGGATTGAATTGCTGACATACCAAACACCTTTGGCACAGACTTTCAGCAGTCATCCTGAACTTGGGGTTATACCAAGTTTGTCTAAAAAGACGAATCATGGCATCTCTTCCAATGTGGGCCTGACCATGGTACATCCGAGCCATCTCTGAGATCATGCTATCGGGCATTACTGGTCTTTTATCTTTTTAAACCCAAATTGCAGCCACATATTTATTTCCTCTGGAAATGTAGACTTCACTCTTTTTGTGCGCTGAGCATTTCACTACAGCTATTTTTTCAGGCAGCTGTATCACATCTATTAGTGTTTTTACAAATTCAGCATTCCAAATAGGCTTTCCTGCAGAAGTTAAATAACCTTTTTAGGACCAAAGCTGTCCATAATCATGAACAACTCCGTAGCCATACTGACTATCAGTTACTATGGTTACTTTCAGCTCTTTTGCCAATTCACATGCTCGTATCAAAGCAATCAACTCTGTTACTTGAACAGAATGAATTCCTTTCAAACAAGATGCTTCCAGCACTTCTGCCACAGTGCAAACGGCATAGCAGCACTTAAAATACCACTTTCAGTTTCAAGCATGATTCATCCACAAACATCACAAAATCGGATTCGGATTCAGGTAAAGGTTTATCTTTAATATCCGATCTAGGTTTTGTGCAGTAGTCAAGTACATCTGTGATCAAGCTCACCTTTCACTTCTGCTTCACTAGTGTCTGATAACAATGTGGAAGGATTTACATTTACACATCTGGTGATTGTCACATTTTCAGCTCCTAAAATTATTTTTTCATATCGGGTCATTCTGCTATTGGTCATGTACTGTGTCTTAGCTCTAGTGAGAAGAATCTCCACAGAATGAGGTACATACACCCTCACAGAAAATCCCATCACTATTCCTTCACTTTGCTCCAAGCTCACACTAGTAGCTGCTACTGCCTTCAGACATCCTGGCAAAGCTTTTGCAACAGGGTCCAAAACAGCTGAGAAATATGCAATCGATTTTCTCATTTTTCCATGCCTTTGAATCAACACTGATAATGCACACCCTTCTCACTCACTGCAATACAGTTCAAACTCTTTTTCATAATCAGGCATTCCTAAAGCTGGTGCTTCACACAGTTTCGTTTTCAACTGCTCAAAAGATTCCGGGCAGATTTATGATGCCCTTGCACATCTTTGCGCCGCAATTGCGTCACTTTATTTGATGCAACGGCGGTGCAAACAATGTGCCCTATTTACAACATGACGCATCTAGGAGATGCGTCACGTTGTAAAGCCCTGCGCCATAAGGAGGCGTTCCTGCGCAGGGGGGAGAGGGGGGCGTTCCTGCGCAGGAACGCCTCCTGAAAGTGGCTGAGTGAATTCTATCAGATTTAACTCAGTCACTTTCAGGCCAATGCTGCGTAAAAAGCCTGTGCCTGCTTGAAGCATGCATAGGTCTTGACGCAGCATTGTGAAGATGGGGCACCCCCGAGCCTTTCCGGCACAAATGCGTCACGCATCTGTGCCGTTTTTGCACCATGGTGCACCGCATTGTAAATGCGGCGCACCATGGGTGGCGTAGCTGTGGCGCACAATGGCACACATTAACTGGCGCATCCCTGGGGATGCGCCAGTTAACATAAATCTGCCCCTCCATTTCTGTTTTAGTCAAAACTATGGGGTCTCTGATGTTTGCTCTTGTCAGTCTCTGTAATGGTTTTGCAGTCAATGAAAATCCACTAATCCACTGCCTACAATAACCTGCCATTCCCAAGAACATTCTTACTTGTCTTTGATTTTAGGTGGCTGCATTCCTTGTATCATTTTGATTCTTTCTATGGTGACTTGTCTGATTCTTTTACCAATTTTGTGACCTAAATATTGTAGTTCTTTCTGACAAAACTGTAATTTTGATGGAGACACTTTATGTCCCTCTTCTGCCAAATGATTCAGCAATGCTACAGTATCAGTTACACATGCATCCTTTGTTTTTGATGCAATCAAAAGATCATCAATGTATTGTACCAACACAGATTCTCCAGGCATGCTCAAACTTTCTAATGATTTCTTTAACAGCCAATTAAAAATTGATGGACTCTCAGTGTACCCTTGTGGAATTCTATACCATCTTAAGATACGATTCTGGAATCTGAATGCAAAAATCGTTTGACTTTCTGAATGCAATGGAACAGTAAAGAGCGCATTGCACAGGTCAATCACAGTATACCATTCTGCACCATGAGGATTCTGGTACAGAATTACTGCTAGATTTGGGACAATCGGACAACATGGGACTACAATCTTATTAACCTTTCTAAGGTCCTGTACAATTGTAAATGTTCTGTTAGGCTTTTTCAATCCCATAATTGGTGAATTACAAGGACTACTTTCTATTTCTCTCAATATTCCTTGCTCAATCATTTTGTCAATCACTGGAGTTATTCCTTCAATTACTTCTGCAGTCATCTTATACTGAGGAATATTAGGGTAGCTTACACCTACTTTAATTGTGACTTTTACAGGATCAACACCTTTCATAAATCCTATATCTTTTCCAGTGAAATCCCATACTTCCTCTTTCACTACCTCTTTCAGTTCAACAAGAATCTGTTCTCAGTCAAAAACAGGAAATAGCCTGCTCTGTTCTGCTTCCATCAAAAGCATTGTCATTTTGTACAAACTATCCTCATTTGGGGTCTGCAACTTTATGCCATCCGGGGAACAATATATAGCACAGTTCATCAAGCACAAAATATCCCTTCCTAACAGATTAACAGGACTACTATCGCACACCACAAATCAATGCATATCTTTGAAGGTTCCAATTTCTATTTCAACTGGTTCTGTCAGAGGAGTTTGTATCTGTTTATTAGCTACACCTACAACTTGGATGCTCTCTCCCGAGAGAGGAAGATTTTGAATTTTCACTGATTTAACAGTTGAACGGGTAGCACCAGTGTCAACTAGGAAAGTTAACTCCACATCATTCACCTTTCCGTTCACAAATGGACCAGACTGATCTACCTCAAGAGTGGCTCCAAGCACACACTCTTCTTCCTCTCTCAGGCACTGTCATAAACTTTCATCCGACTCACTGCCACCTTCCTCTTGTAACCAATACTGAAGACACGCATTCACTCTTTGCGGTCTTTTTACCTGCTCACCTCCGCTGAATCCTGTTTCTGATCTGTATCTTTGCTGGTTTACACTGTTTGGCAGTAGCGGTTGCAGCACCTGACTTGCTTATTTGCTATCTGCTGTTGTTGCTGTTGTTGATTTACCTCAAACCACACCTGTGAATTCAATGAAGTACTTTCCGCATTAACTCTTGGCGGACATTTACACTCTTTCTTCCAATGCCCTAACTTGCCGCAATTAAAACAGGGGATTTCTTCTTCAATTCATCAATATTTCCCACTAACTTAGGTTTACCCTTAAAATTTCCTTGATTCCCTGCATTCTTGCTTTCCATTTGTGCCACTTGTTGTTCCGCTACCTTTAATTGTGCCCACATAGCTTTATCTTTCAGCTTTTTCTACTTTGCATCGATTTCTTCACTGCAATATTTCGCCATTCTCAAAACTTCATCCACAGTACCTGACTGCCGACTTATCATGTTGTGACGTATCATGTCTCTAATCGCTGGTCTCAATCCATACACAAATCTGTATATGAAATGGCTCATATCTTTCTCATTTAGTTCCTCATAACCACTATACTGTTTAAAGACTAACAGCAATCTTTCATATAATTAATTTACAGATATCTTTTGGCTCTATTGTAGTTCTGTCTATTTTTACCCAATCAGTTTCTTTTGGAGGTATCTTGGTTTTTCAGCCATACTATCACTTGTTCATATTTTTGCATTACATATGGTGATGGAGCTCCTGTTACTTTGTCTCACAAATTCTTCTCTTGGCCAGTCTACAGCTATTTTACATTCTGTCGATAAATCTGCTGGCACCACTATGTCAAACAATCCATCCAAATCGATCCATAAAACTTTTGACACTTTCACAAATCTGTCTACCTGTCGATACCATTCCACTGGTTTCTCTCTCAATCTAGGGAAATCATTCGCAAATGACAATATGTCTTGTCTACTCCAAGGAACATGTACATATCCTCCTCCTGGTATCTCTTTCATGGGGAACTCAGTTACCACTGCCTCCTTTTCCCTGATCGGAAAAGCTAATGTGGATTTGTCATTATTTTCTTCTTTCTTCTTTGCCCACTTGATCCTCCATTTACTCACGTCTCCCTATGTTCGCAACAGCACAATTAATTCTTTTATTTGTGCTAACCTCCCAGCAGTATTCATATTCTCAATGTCTTTTTCTGCAAAATCAACTCTATATGATTTCTGCAACGATTTACATTTTGAAAACTCCACTCCTAGTTCACTTGCTAATTCTTCCAGCTGATCATACACGGTTTTAACCTTCCATGTTATGCTTTTACACATAAACATAAGTTCATCATCCTGGTACGCTTTTAGTCTATCTGTTCCAATCATTCCAATTATTAATTCTTCCATATCTACCTTTATTTTTGCCACATCCAGCACTTTTGACTCCTGGTCTTCAATTTTAAAGTTTTAATCCAGTCATTCAATTATTTTTCTGATGGTCCTACAGGTGTTTGCGTTAAATCTATTTTGTCAACACTTTTCTCTGGTGTTGTAGAATCAGATTCTGCACCAATCGGGTATCTGTAAGATGGACTCTGATTAAAAGTCAATTCAGCCGGATTCACATTAATATTCCGTCTTATCTCAGATAAATCGGGACAAATATTTTCTTTTACTTTCTGTAAACTTTGTTGTAACTGAATTGTTAAGCTTGGCTCTTTTATTCTCTGATTTTCAAACACTGGTATTACAGGTCCTATCCTTACAGGGACAGTTACTGCCTACATGTTTTAGTGAAGTTCTGAATCAGTTCATGTGCAGAACACTCATAATCAGAAATATCTGGTTGCACATCACTTCGGATTCCATTACTTCGCATAGTTTTGAGTGAATTATTCACTTGCACAGGAGTACCTGAATTTCTAGCTTCTACAGCTGGAGTACTTGGAATACATCTGGCTTCTACTCTATCTGGTGCATCTTTTAAACTTGAATATTGTCTTGTGGTTTCATTAATTCTTTCATCTGCTATTGGATCATTTGGAGTAGTCCATAAAGAACCTGGTTGATATGGCGTTGGTCTCCTATTTAATATTTCTTCTAATACAGCATCCTCTGGTTCACTTTCACCATAACTTTGGTTTGCTGTTTCTATATTCTTTTTCTTTTCTGTACATTGTTGACCCTCATATTCATCCAATAATCTAACTGGATACATGCCATCACACATATTACTGTTTCTCCATCTACGCATTCTACTCTCAGTGTTTCTCCCCATAAATCTCGACCTCTACCTCTTGGTCTGATATGCCTGCATAACCTCTCACTCTCCAGCTCATGCATCTTGTCTTCCCACTCAACCAATGCTTCAAATTGAGTCGGTCTAGGTCTTGGCTCAAGCTTCTTCATTTTGTCACTCAAATTTCTTAAAATTGCCAAATCAAAAGATCCACCTTCAGGAAAAGCTAACAGACCATCATCTTTAGTATATCTTGCCCAATTCTCCAACCAAACGCATATATAGTACCCATATTTTGACAACATGTAAGAAGCAGGCGTTTTTGGTGGAGGAAGTTTTTTTCCCTCTCTGGTCACAATTTCCTTATCTTTTGCAAATACATTCTTTAATTTCTTAAACCATGAAGGTTTCTTCTTTTCCTCTTCATAATAGTAAGACATTTTTCCAGAAATCCTCTGTCTTTCAAAAGATCGCGCTCTTCCCTGTTTGCTGTTCCGTATCACCAACCTATCGCAGTGCGGTTCACACTAACGCACCAATTAAAACACAATACGTTTTTCTAAGTGCTTAACCATTCACTTTGCTGCTTTTTCGTGATGAACCTATCAGCTCTTACTCTGACTTGGTCACGAGGACCAATCCCAGCACGACACTTTTGACGTCACTAGTGCTCCGGCTTCTGCAGCGCCGACTGACCCCTCTTTTACAGGGTTTTGTCAGGAAGCCGTATTTACAAGATATTTTACAAAATCAGTTAGTGCGTTACAGAAAACAATACCATTTGCCTGTTTCTCTAGTGAAGTGATTACATTTTTCAATCACACAAATATTCTGTAACTGGAGTAGACATCGCGTATCTCCACAGAATTTTAGACTCATCGATAAAATAGCACTTCCCTCTACCTTATCCTTCTATAAGGCAATAACACACTTGTTTCTCCAGGGAAGCACATACAGAGATCTTTTTCACCTCCTTAGAGACAATCCCAGAGTTTTACCAGAACGCATATTGCAATTTCATTTACACGTGTTCATAGAGAAATCCTTACTCATATACACATGAACTCTGTATTTCCAGTAGGCAGTGCTTACCTCTAGCCCACCACAGAATTCCTCTTTTTGTTAGTAAAGTAGACGCAACTCCTTTCCTCTTCTATCACGCTCGGGTTAAGTCCTACTACTCTCCCAGCAATACGTTTTAGTCAGGATACGCAATGATCCCTATACTTGAAGGCTAAAATTTCATAGACTGTCCTCACTATACATTTATCCTTTCACACCTAATGTCCCTAAACAGTGATATATGACGATACCACCGCAGTATACAACAATACTACTTCTTTGAAACAGACCAATGCACTGTGCGACTTTACTTGCCACACGTCTTCTGCCTGCAGACAGAGGCACCAGCTTCATGCAACACTTGGAAGCTTTTTCTGAACTCCATATAATGTAATACGAACTCAACAGATATTAGTTCATAATTCTGTACATTTTAAACTCTATATAATGCTTTATACATAATCCTAGCTAATTTCCTTAGCAACCACTACTCTGCCACCAGAGGGACTCCAAAAATAACTTCTAAATCAACATGGCCATTTCATGAAAACTCCCAACCACACATTCATTCACCAGTGGGACCCATAACACTGCACACTTTTCTATTTCAATTAACTCGATTTCAGGGTTTGGTTTAAGAAAATCATAGGAGTCCTACCATAACATTAGGCGGAGTGTCTAAACCTTATTAACTAGTTATTATTTACACATTTATTGCTTAAACGATTGACCAAGGTTTAATCAAACACTAAATTTATTCAGACACACCACCATAGTGGCAATGGATCTGCTGGAATGAAAATCAGGCGTAGGAAAAACTACAAGACCAGCTTTTAATCCTCCATTTTCCTAACTTCATTAAAGCAAAACTTTAGTATGTCTGACATAAAGGCATTAACTAATTCTTTATTCAGTAAAAATCTTAAACTTTATTTCATAAACGATCATTTTATTTAAAGCTCGGAAAATAGACATTTATTTCAGAATTAAGTAAAAAAATTAGCAAAGGACAGATAGTTTCCAACTCATACTATCCTAACATCCCTAACTAAACCGTCATCCTATGCTTTCAGTCCTGCAAAGAAAACAAGTAATAAAGTAAAGAGTCCTTACATCCAAGATTCGATCTGAAATCCGGCAGCACTTCGCCTGGAAATCGAAAAGAGCACAGCTTCTACGCAAAATCAGGGGTTCAATACACTAATTTCCTAACTTAATCTATCTAAAAAGTATCTAACATCTCAAACTCGGGTTCTAATTGGACAAATTTGGAGTAGATGAGCATTTCCTCATCATTACAGCATCATGTACACGGTGAATCAGCAAATTATTAAAGAAGATTTGTTTTAAACAGTCTCTGGCCTAGGCATATCCTTGACTGGCTATTCATCATTCTTTCTCACGTTCAGAACACTCGAATGTCCATATTTTGGGAATCATCCTGACCTCCAGGGCGCTGTAGCCTTGAACTTCCTGTCCGAGCACCGGCAGTTCACTCTCACTTGCAGGCTTTGGGCGCGCATGCGCAGTCCAGCATTTGCTCTCAGTTTACCAGGCCAGCCATATTTTCACTAGGCCTCAGAGGCCACTTTTAGAACTATCATAGAAACAAACACAAATTCATGTTAAATATGGAACTAACGCCCTTCTGTTTACCTCCCACCATACTAATGTTTCCCCATTAGTTATTACCTAGCAGATAAGCCACATAAATGCGTTTTATACTCACATATCCGGCGACTTTCTGGCACAAAAAGGTGTACAATAAGCACATTTAAACCGCATTTATTTATATTTAAGCTATGCATTAATTCACATCAAGATTACAACACATATTAGTTAATTATATTGCTTCATGCAGGAAAAATTGGTATTCCCACGTTTGTTCATGTGTGCAGCTTATACTATGGTTGTATAATTCACCACATCACACCATTAGTTAAAGTTAACGTTATGGAACATTGATTTCATGAGGGGTATACAAAATTTTGTTTTTGCCACCTCGCTCCATCAGTAGTACTGGGGGAAAGTCAGGGTTGAAGTGTGTAGGGGATTCTGGTGAAGGGATGGAATTTTAGCACGATCCCTCGTGACTTCTTTCCAAACCTTAAGTGTGGAGCGTGTCGGGGTTCTAAAGTACGCATTGGCCAGCCTATCTTTTTTCTGCTTCTAAAGCACGTTCTTCCCATTATCACCCTGTCCCTGTGACCCCAATGTTTGTCGGACTCCCTCATAAACCACTCTACCACCACCCTATATTGGGCTGCTTTGTTGTGCAGGAAGAAGTCTGGAAGCACCACACCCCCCTCTTTCTTTTGGGCATTGTAGAGCAGGAAACGGGAGACAAGCCCTTCCATTCTGCCAAATGAATTTAGTAATAAGAGAGGGAGCTTGGGAAAGTGCTCACCATCCAGGATGAACGGAAGCGCCTGGAGCAAATAAAGTAATTTTGGGAGCATTCTCATTTTTATGTCATTTATCCATCCAAGCTAAGAGATGAACAGCGGTTTCCAGTGCTTGAGATCTTGTTGGAGTTTAGACAGCAGGGGGGATAGTTGGCCTTATATAGATTCTCATCCTCGGGGTCAACTTGATACCTAACTATTGAAAGAAGCATTTGGCCCATTGAAAGGAGGCCTATCCCTGCAGCTGCAGGGCGTCCCTGTCAGGGTTTATACGATTTAGGATGAACAATTTCGATAAATTAACTTTGAAGCCTTCTAATGCCTCGTATTTACACAGTTCTGCCTCTAATGCCCTTAATGAAGGGCCTGTGTCTGTGAATGTCATCAGGATGACATCCTCGAAGATTGATGCCTTGGGTTCTATACCTCCAAAGTGTATACAATTTATCTCCGGGTTTGCCCTAATTTGAATTGCCAATGGTTCTATGCTCAGGGCAAATAGAAGAAGTGAAAGTGGGCGTCCCTCTCTTGTACCTCTGCTATGTGCAAATGGGCGTGACGAAGACCCGTTAACCTGAATTCGGGAATGTAGGTGCTTATAGTTAGCCCTGACCATAAATTAATAATTGAAAAAATATATATTTTCATTAGAGCAGGACTAAAAACCATAGGAGAATGACATCATGGGATGAATAAATAAGATGGACATAAATTATATCAAATAGATAGCACCGAAAATACATTTACATGGAATTGCATACGATAAATAAGAATAAACATCAATTAGAAAACTACTTTATAAAAAAACAGTTCTAAAGGAATCAATAATTAGGAAAGTGAATATATTGAACATTAACCCATACTAAACCATGATCCTGTAGACTATTAGGAATTTGCTACCTCAGATAATTCCCCAGAAATACAAATACATATCTTCATTAGTGACTTAGCTGTAATCAATAAAATGGCTACTTCAGGCTAACATACGAGTATCAAAAAACTATTAAAGTGCATGTGCCGCTAGCAGCAGTTATTTTAGTAAAGTGCAAAAATGTACTCTCTGAAGCATAAATCTGTAAAAATATACTTTTACTCAGATATATAATGGACAAAAAAATTTGCCCAGATAACGCTAAATCTTACAGCAGCTCCTACACATTTTGCATAGGCCTCCGCAAATCTATAAGTCCTGCACATTTTATTAACCCAATGTTCAATCCTAGGTTGCTTATTAATTAGTCTTCCAATTTTGAAGGACAAGTGATCTAGCGACCGTTATAGAAATTACTATAAAATGCTGCTGATATTTAGTTAAACGCTTTACCTTCACCGACAAACCAAACAGCACCAACATACATGATTCAGTAATTGTTAAGGGCACAATTTGAGAAATCTAAATAAAAATGTCCTTCCAAAATTTCTGTAGACTACTACACTCATAAAATATGTGCACCCACGCCCGTCATCCTGTTTATTACATCTAAAACATTGGTTCTGATTAGTTGGAAACATTTTATGCAGTCTCAGAGGGGTGTAATATGCCCACCAGCTGGATAAAAAATTCATCCAGGGCTTTATTCGATATCTCACTAAGCTGTTGCCGCTCTTTCCTATTAAACTTGCAGCCTGTTTCTTAATGAATTTTCTGAAGGTCTTTCATAATAATCTCTTCGCTATAAGCCATCTGATGCAGTAGCTGATACCAAACTCCAACCCTACAAACTGTAGTTGACATCTGCCTGGCAATTTGACATGCAGCCTCACTCAGCATGGTATAATATTTTTTTAGGAAAACTCACGAGCTGAAGAAAACTCATAGAGAAAGCGATATTTAGATAACCAGAATGCAATCGAACCCTTTCCCAGATAATTAATGTCTTGTGATTATAAAAAACCCCACGCTGACCAAAACCTAGTTCTTGCTAAACTTGGTGAAGCCCCCCAGGCAAAATCAAACCTCCTACTACACAATCTTGAACGGGGGTATAAGCATGATATGGTGGAATATTTTGTGATTTATAAACAAGCTGGTTTCCTGTTGCTAATGCCAATATCACCTTATATCTGGTCTTTGTAAGAAATTGGGGAGTTTGAAGGCACATTCCTTCACCATATGTGTTAAAGAAAAGTTATCGAAAAACAACTTTTCCTCTCCTGATTGTGATTACAAATAGATCATAGAGGCCTGACAGTAGATTGCAAAATGTGGGAGTGCTTCATCTAGTTGTAGTGTGGTTAGCTTAACCCGGGGGTGTTTATTTTTCCACACAAGCTTGGTCACGTTAAAGATCTTTTCCCCGACTCCAAAACGTTGTGGGGTTAGAAGGAGAAACAACAAATCCACCTTGCCAAAGGCCTTCTCGGTTTCTATGCCCACCAGCATTGCCTGAATTTTGAATTTGGAGGATTTTTCGATCAGGTGTAATGTCCGCCTGATATTGTTGTGTGTCTGTCTTCCCTTTATGAAGCCAGATTGAGCAGGGTGGATTGGTGCAGGCATTTTGTTTTCTATTCTCGAGGCCAGTATTGCTGACAATATTTTGGCGTCTAAACTCAACAGAGCAATAGGCCGGTAGGAGCCACAACTCTGGAGGTTTTTTCCCGGGTTTGGGAATAACAGTGACAACTGCTTTAGTCGTAGATTTCGATACCGTAGAGTCCTGAACCATTGCATTAAATAATGAGGTGAGGTAGGGTATAAGCTCTGATGTGTCTGTTTCATAAAAGTGTGCCGTCAAACGAGCTGATTTGTGTAATTTGAGTTTTGCAATTGCTTTTCCTACTTCTTCTGAAGTAATTGGGCTGTTTAGTTGGTTATTCTCTGATGCTGGGACTTGGGGCAACTCTAGTGTGTCTAAATAGAATAGAATAACAAAGAATTTATAGAGGTGGTTTGGGAGACACTTAAGAAACTTTTATCACCCCTAGACCTCAGACTATCAAGGATAGAAAATAATCTGCTTGAAATGGAGAAGAGCATTATTGCTCTGGCCACTCTTGGGTTGAAAAGTCTTGAAAATCAAGGTATTATAGCAGCTGACCCAACGCCACAAGCTCCCGCATCCCAAACTAACCAAACTCCCCCCTCAGTATCACCGACCACAAAGCCTGTCCCCAAACCAAGGACTGTCACGGTGGAGCAAGCTCGCACCAAACCAAAGGCTCCCCCGAGGGGCTCCATGCGACAGCCAGCACACACTAAATCTGAAATGCCCTATAGACCAATTCCCAGTGAAACCCAGGGCCCCCAGCTAAGGACAACTTTAGAGGGGGCTATATTGACCTCCCCCCAGAGGCCAACGATTATGTGGTTGTGCTGACGGGTGTTCCTACGATCGGCAATGGCCAATTTGAGAATCACTGGTCACTGAAAAACAAAATAATGCACTGGTTAAACGTAAATAGACCGATCCCTAATGGCAGAAGAAGTCGCGTACTGATGGTTCGTAGAACTCCTTGGGTAGGTCCAACGTTGAAATCTAGTCCCGGGAATTGCATAGTGGTGACCTTCGAGGACCCACACACGGCGCACCACATTTGCTCCTGGCCCGGTAATGATGACTCTGCAGTTATACCCAGACCGTTATCCTTCTTCTACCCTCCTCGACCAAGACGCAACCAGGCGGATAATTGGACATTGGTACAACATCATCCAAGGTTGGATTATTCCCGGACCCATAAGGAAACTCTCCTACACTGGAATGGTCTTTCTACCTATAACAGATTTGGTAGCTTAGAGGAGGTGGATTGACTCCTTGTGCAATCTGCCAAACAACCCCGAAGGGAAATATCGACATCGCAGGGGCATCGTCATAACGCATGTCCTGCTCTTGAGCTCACAGCAAGCCGAGTAGGAAGACCAAATAGCCCATTGCTTGATGGGGAGTCATCTATATCCAATACAACAGAAAATTCTGGCAAGGAAGATTGGACACACTTACCCTGTATGCCCCCTCCTTTACCAACCTCTACCGAATTATCAGGGTCTACCCGCTCTGGCCCTTACGTGACCTCTAATCACCAACAATCTGAGCAACCTGCGAGGTCCTCTAACCCTGTGGCCATGACAGACTCTCCCTTGCTTACTGTTTCTTCCAAGGTTTCTCCGCCTGGTGATCCCGTCCTAAAAATCCTATGTTGGAATACGGCTGGGCTTGGTCGTAACTTTGACATCCCCGAATGGAATGGTTTTCTGTAACCTTATCACATTAGTCTTTTCCAGGAAACCTGGTGTCTAGAACCGAGACACAGAGTGGGGTTTTCAACCTTCTTCATCCCCGCCATCCAGCAACAAGGATCTAAAGGTCGCCCTTCTGGCGGCCTTATCATATGGGTCAAGATTGCACTTGGCTTCAGTGTAAAACAAAGGACAACCCAGTCACCAGATCTTCAGTGGATAACAATAAACCACAAAGGGGGAAGAAACATGGAAGTATTCAACATTTACCTAAGGGGTGCCAAAGGCGGTGTATCTCAGCTACCCTCCAAAGGCTTAAGCCGCAATCTAGCTGCCTGCAGTGCTGACTCCCATGTACTTCTTGCAGGCGACTTTAATTGCTGTTTCGAGCCACTGGCTAGAGAAGACATTTTGGACACCTTTGAGGAGGACACCCGGAGAGGTATCCCGATTCTGAACCTTGACCCGATCCCTAAATGGTCACAAAGCGCAATAGAGATCAATGCTCTTTGTATGGAGCACAATTTGAGATCAACAAACGGCCGATCCAAATCTGACTGTACGGGTGCTCACACTTATAACAGACCAGGTCATTCCTCTAGAATCGACTTTATTATGCTCAACTACAACCTCTGGTCATACCACCAAGACATGGAGGTCATGGAGTCGGGTGACAGTGATCATAACCCCCTTTCGCTAACCATTACCCCTCCTTGGCAGGTTGGAAGTCATGGCACATCTGATTACAAGTGGAAATCCTCCCATGAATTAGCCCCCACAAACTGTAGCAGGCGCCTGAAGTGGGCCAAAGTCTCAGCAGACGAAACAAGGATGGCCCAAGCCGGGACTATTTTGGCAGGAGTGGAGCCTCGGATGGACACTTTAAGTCCTACTGGTAAAAAGGTTCGACCCCTATTCACTGAGACTATAATGGCACTGAGCGATTTGTTTATTGTCCCCCAATCCACTCGTAGGGGTCCCTCGAAAACTCTTCCCAAACCGACAGATAAGTGGTTCACTACCAAATGTCGTATAGCTAAAAGGGAACTTGTTGCCACATTAAAGTCTAAAGACCAAGCTAATATTAGGGCCGCGAGAAAATTTTATAAAAAAACTATAACTGAAGCTAAGCAGGATTATGATTCCAACTTTTGGGGGGATCTAGTAGAGGCAAGCAATGGGAAGGATGCTAAGAGGTTCTGGGACCTACTAAGAGCTAGGGAAAAGCCCACTGACCAGCAGTTAACTTGCAATATCCCTGGGGACGTATGGTTTGCCCATTTTTTGAAATTGTATTCCGCTCCTTCAGGTGCATCTCATTTAGCCTGCCCATCTCTGGGTCCACTGCCTAACCCTACAATGGACCTCCCATGTCATGATGGTCTATTTACCAGCCTGGAAGTAGAGAGAGCAATTCGGTGTATTGTTTCAAATAAAGCGACAGGTCCCGATGGAATCCCAGGAGACCTAATCAAGAATCATGCTCCTTTTTGGAGCAGGCTAATTGCCTCTCTTCTGAACGAGGTATTGTTGGGTGGGGTATTTCCTGACTCATGGAGGGGCGCTGAAGTCGTACCTATTTTTAAAAAAGGCTCTAGGGACGACCCAGCGAATTATCGACCCATTAGTTTATTGGATTCATCCCAAAAGGTAGCAGGGAAGGTGGTACTGGGCAGGATCATCCAGTGGGCAGAGGAAAATCGGATTCTGTCAGATCTCCAAGCAGGCTTCAGAACAGGAACAGGCACAATCGAGCAGACGTTCCGCCTTCTAATGATCTATTGGAAAGTGGTGGTGCTGGGAGGGGGCAGTTTGTACTTAGTCTTCATTGACTTACGGACGGCCTTCGACCTGGTACCACGAACACTACTGTGGAACGTCCTCGATGGGCTAGGCCTCCCCCCTTATTTGTTGTCCTTGCTTGTAAAATTCCATGACAGCAATTTTGCCCAAATTAGATGGGGTGCACAGGGAGAGAAAACACCTCGTATCCCTGTGGACAGGGGCGTCCGCCAAGGGTGTGTGCTTGCCCCCACTCTGTTTTCTCTTTATATTAACGGAGTGGTTGAGCACCTTCTCCAGCAGCCATCAGACGCACCCACCCTGGCTGGAAGGAAAATTCCAAGGCTCCTATTCGCGGACGATACCCTTCTAATTTCGAAATCACCCATGGGCATTCAATCATTGCTCTCCAGCTTCAAGGCCTTCTGTGATGCAAGGGGTTTGGCTATACACATAGGTAAAACTAAGTTCTTAGTCCTTAACCCACCCAAAAAATCTGTTTTTCCACCGGTCCTAGATTCTGTTCCACTTGATCGAGTTAAAGAATTTGACTACCTGGGAATACGTATCAGTGACACCATGAGTTGGAAGGCACACCACCAAAAGGTGTTTCTGACCCACAAGAGGGTGGCAGGTGCACTGCTCAAGGAACAGCGCGCCTCATCCCGAAAACCAATTGGGGCTCCCTTAGACATTTATAGGGCAAGGGTTGTGAGCGCGGCACTATACGGTGCCGAACTGTGGGGAACCCATAGAGTTGATACTCTGGCTCATCTTGAGAATAACTTCCACAAAGACCTTATGGGCTTGCCCCACAGTACACCAACAATTCCATTGCTGCTAGATGCAGGTACCCGCCCAATCTGTGACCAAGCCAAATTACGCCCGCTTCTCCTATGGTCTAGAATTTGGAATGTGCAAGAACTTAGCAGTTATGCAGAAGCATTAGGTGACATTATGTCCCTACCGGGCTCCCACAAGATCATTTGGCTTAGGGAGGTCAAAAGGCTGCTTTATAAATTAGGCCTAGGAGAGGCTTGGGCTAACAAATCTGCACCTTCAAAACAACTGCTAAAGAAGGCTTATTGGTTATGGGCAGATAACGAGAGGGTTTGTAGCACAAACCATTGTAAATCCGTAGCCCTGTTTTTGTCAACCAAAGAGACCCCGTATAGGGAACCTTATTTAGACATTATCCAGAGTTCATGGGACAGATCATTGTACATTAAGTTTAGGGGGGGGGTGCTTCCATTGTGTGAGTTTACTTCTACCTGGAAACCGCCCGCCCAAACTCTACCCTACTGCCCCTTTTGTGATTTAAGGGTAGAGTCTGTGTCCCACCTGTTGTTTGAGTGCAGTGTCTACGTTGCCCCTAGACGGAGGTGGTTGAAGCCCCTCTGTAGGAGTTTGGGAACTCGTTCTCATCTAGAAGCCCTACGCATACTACGTACAGATGCCAGACCCCTCTTTGCCTCCTGTATGGCAAAATTCTTAGGTTGGGCCTGGCGTTTAAGAACTGCAAAAAAACTACTAATTCAGTGAATGAGTCCCCTGCTCAATATGCTATCTTAAAGCTGCTTTGTTTATAAAATGTATTTGTGCTGATGATTGCTGAAAAATTGTTTTTAAGATGTAACATGTGCTTTTATGATATGTTTTTATCGAATAAAGCTACTACTACTACTACTACAGATAGTGTTTTTGCATCTCTGTATCTGGGAGTGTGCCTATGTATAAATTTTTATTGAACCCTCCATATATGGACGCTTTTGGTTGCGTGTGAGTTAAGTTACCCTCTCCATCATAGATGTCCCCTATGTATTCTTGTTCCCTTTTTTCCCATAGCTGTCTTGCTAGGTGAGTGTCCACCTTACCTCCTTGGGCATAAGATGTCTGCCAGAGCCGTAACAATGTGTATTCTGCCTGTTTGCATAGATCACTTTAATTTTCCCCTGCAATGCACTAAGTTGCCTTTGTTGTACCCAAGAAGGTGCCTTCTTATGGTCTCTTTCTACCTTCTCTAGTTCCGCCTCCAATTCCTCCCTTTCCTTAGTCCTCTGTTTATTCAATGTGGAGTTGAGCTCAATACATTTACCTCTGTGGAGTGCCTTAAGCGCATCCCAGTTGTTTTGGGGTGAGGTATTCTGGGGCTGATTAAGTTCAAAGTAGTCGTAAATGGTTGCACTCAACTCATCTCGAAGCACTCTGTCCCTGGTTACCGGTATTGGCAAATATAATCTATGAGTGCCTGCCCCTTTACATCCCCAAGACAAATTGATGGTTACTGGACTATGGTCAGAGATAGTGATTGGAAGTATCTTTGCCGCCTGGAGGGAGCTAGTAGGGAATGATTTATGAAGATGTAATCTAACTAATAGGTCAAGTGTACGTGTGAGAAGAAGGTGAAGTTTTTGGTGGTGGGATAGAGCATCCGCCCTGTGTCCCTTAGCCCTAGGGCATGCATTCTTTGCTTGATGCCTTTGGGAAAGTTGCTTGTGGCTGCACTGTGGGGGTGAGTGCTGTCCATCTCAGCGTGCCAAGTCAGGTTGAAGTCGCCCATGAGTATCGTCTCGCCTCTGCGAACCTGCCTATCAGGTCTAGTAGGAAGGATAAAAACTTAGCTTTCCCTGTATTGGGGGAGTATGCAGAAATAAAAGTACAACGTCTGCCTCTCAAATTGCCCTTTACCATGATTACCCTGCCCTCTCTATCTGCCTTTATGGCTGCAGGTTGGAATTTTGCAGTGCTGTGGAATAAGAGTGTGACTCCCTTCAGTTTAAAGGTGGCAGATGATCTATAGATTAAGGGCTAGCTTTTGTGGCAGGGACTCGCTCTTCTTGTTTTTTTAAGGAGTGTTTCCTGAAGTGCTACCTCGTTGAACTGATGGGTTATTAGATACTTCCAAATTTTCTGCCTTTTGACGGGTGAATTCAAGCCTTTTATGTTCCACTAAGCTAATCCAACCATCTTATAGTTAACTAATCCCTCTCTCTCTCTTGCATCCCCTCAGTGATCTTCGAGCTCCCCCCTCGCCCCACTCGTGATTTGCATCCACCCAGACTGGCCTCAAAGAGGATGTCCTCACTCCCATCCCACATGATCTGACCGACTGGCCTTTGAATCCCCCACCAGGTCCCTCCCCCACACAAAATAAAAAACTGAAAAACCCAAAAACCTTCAGCTGAGCAGACAATGGGCTCTCAGCAAATACATTCTTGACGAAAAAGTACATTATAATGGGTGACTTAGTCAGTGACCGAACCTCCAGCTGTCGGTCATTTCGTGTCTTTAAGACCAGCTCGGGTTATGTTGAACTGCGGCCAAGTGCGCAGAGACGTTCGTAATGACCTATGTGGGGTAGATCATCAGTCAGACGCCCTGTATTGTGTATGTCCATGGATAATAATACCCTATAGTTAAGGTGATTGCCTCCCTCACGATTGATGAACGTTGTACCTGGTACTTCATTTGTGGCTGGGTTTGCCCTTGGAAATCGTGTTCCATTGGCAGGTGGTGCCTTTTGTTGTATCCAATCCTTTCACAGGACTTTGGCCTCCCTCGTCCTCAGGGATAGGGAGGCCTAGAATGCGGGGACCTGCCTCCAGGTCAGAGATGTGCTGAGACTTCTTGATGAGTTCCAGGGCTAGACCGAAGGGAAAGTCCATTTGTAGCGTATATTGTCTTCTCGGAGTTTAGTTGTTATCTGTCTAAGTTGTTGTCTGCGTGCCAACATAGATGGGGCCAGGTCCTGGAACAGTAGGCACTTCCACTCTTGAAAAGAGGTCTCTTAAATTTTTCCTTGCGGCTTGCAGAATCATTTCTTTTGTTTTAAAAGATTGCAGTTTAACCAAAACATCACAAGTGCGTTGTCTCTTGTCTACATGATGGTTCCCCACATGGTGTGCTCTGTCGATCTCAATCTTCATCTGAGGTGGTCTCAGAATTTCGGCAAAGAACCTCACTACAAAGGCCTCCAAGTCTGGCCTTTCAGGGCCCTCCTACAGGTCTCTAATGCGAATGTTCTCCCTCTTGGACCTGTTTTCTAAGTCTTCCGCCTTCAGGAGTGCCTGTTGAAGTTGTGTCTTGAAGTCCTGATGTTTCTCTTGTAGCTGAAGCGTGCAGGTGTCCATCTCTTTTGTCTGTTCCTCTATCTCCAGAACCATGGAGCACACAGCATCCACATCTTGCTGTAGGGCAGAAATGCGCTCGTTGAGATCGGCCTTTAAATTGGTGCATAGTGGTTCAAAGGTCTTGCTTAATCTCTCCACATAGTTCGGTTGGTGAGGGTCATATTGCCTGTCTGCCATGCTTTGTCACTGTTTTGCCTCTTTTCTGTTGGTGCAAAGAAGTTAGAGACCTTGTTTGCTGCTTTTTTCGGTGGCATCAGGGCTGCATTGTGGGCCTTCCTCTCTTGGGCAGGCAGCCCCCTCCGCTTCGCGGCATCTTTGTGGAAGCTGAAGCTGTGAAATGGCCATCTATCAGGCAGGTCAATGGTGGTTTTTGCCAAAATCAGCCTGAGGCGGCCATATTAGCGTCAGATGTGTGGTATAGCTTTGTGTGTGGCAGCGTGCTGTGTAGCCTCCTTTTTTACTCTGCACTCATGGTGTGTTGTGTGTCGATTTAGATGCCCGAACATAGGTTTACAGAATCATGTCCTTATATAGGCACAATTAGGATTTCCCTTATTTAGGCAAATATTCCCAGTCCTTATTTAGGCATCAGCCATGCTATCCAAATACAGGCATGGTCACCTACATCCGTCCATCCCACTTCACTACGAGTTCTTAGAAACCAGACCCTTAAGCCTTTGGGACATTCCCTGCTTGGATTATTGATTTCTCCAAGAACTTATTGATTATGCATGAACTGTCATACCCGCTTTACGTCAATGTTAGCATTCCTGAGTACCTTCCAGGTATAAATATACCTTCACTGGCCATGACAAGTCACAGCTGCATACTTGCACGGCTCGACTACACGGCTCGCCACGGCAAGTTCGGAAGGAATTCGAGTCCTGACGCTCTTACCAGATGCTGTCATCCTGCTCGCAGAGAATCCAGCTTCCAGTTCCTGACTCCCTTTGCAGGGTGTTAGGGATTGGGATCCGGAAAGAAATTCCCACCTCTCTCATTCTAAGGTATGGAGCAGACGAGAACCTAGAGGGACTCTTGGCAATACAAACTATAGCTTACCATACTATAAAAAACAGCACCTACTTCTTACCTCGTACTACACTTAGGTTAGGTACACTAGGGTAGAACTATTTAGAAGCACCAGATGAGTGTTCACATTTTAGCCTGTGTTATTTTTGTATGTTTATATGAATATATGACATAGCTAAAAGACCATGATATTGTAGTATTATTTCTTCTTACTGCTCACACTGTACATTTTATATCTCACATACTGTCTTACGATCGCAACAGATCATATCTCTTGCACGAGAAATAAGACTGTTCAATAAATCCTTTTATTAAAACGCCTGTCTATTCTTTCTGTGTAACTGCATAAACGAAGCAGGCACGATTGACTGAGTGAAACTGTTATCTAATGTTTCCACAATTCTGAGAAATGTTCCGATTTTAAGGGAAACAAAGTTGTCATGTTTTTGCGGTTGTCAGAAACTAATCACTTATTTTTCATTCAAGAAGCTTCTAGGGACCTCTGAGTTAGCTGGCACACAAAGTAATTATGTTTAATGTGCTCGATAGAGGCATACTGACCTCAGGCCTATTCCCAAACTACAGTGTATATTATTCCAATACGCAGAGCCTATAAGGGAAATAGGAACTACACTACAGGTGGACGTGCTTCAGATTTGTGCCATTCTGTTTGTGCCCCTCAGTCCAGTTGCCGGTTTATTTATTGTCCCCTATCCTGAGCAAGACCACCGTCTGGGTGCCATCTTGAGGTCAGGCACCGCCTCCAGCCTTTCACCCAGCTTAGGGCCCTCATGATCCCAGTGCGGTGCTGCTCATGAGAGGGAGCCCCCCCGGGACCACCCCCATGCATCACTCTGCCGCAGTCACCGGGCCCAGCTCACCTCTTAGGTGCAATGGATCAGGTATAGCACCTCATTGTCAGGATGCTCCACTCCTGATCAGTGCGTCCCCTCGACCGCGCATGAACTGCATCGCAGGGGGCCCTTGGCAGAATCACCTAGCTCCCTGCGCTTTGTCCTGAGTCCTTCAGAGGTGGTGGAGACTTATTTGTTCTCCGGGTGCTGTGCAAACATGATGGCCGGAGCCATCTTGAGCCCCAGCCCTTGCTATGCTCCACACCGCATCATAAAATCTTCAGGACCTCATTGAAGACTTTCCGCGCTCAGTGCGCTTTGCCTGTAGTTTCTGGTCCTTTATCTGAAGTTTGGACATGTCCCACAGTTACGGCGCTCAGGAGCTGGAGAGGATCACGTCTATCCAGCCCTCTTGCCTGGCCATGCCCCAGTCAAGAATTTTTAACCACATCTTCCCCATTCTGGTATCTCTATGTCTATAGGAGCAAGACGTGTTTTCAAAGTGGAGAACATCACACATACAGAGTGACATGTAGTTACCAGGAGGGTAATGTTCATGAGGTCTACATGACTTTGAATCCAGCATGAACAACCCTTCCCCCTTCACTTTGCATCCTGGCATCCTTGGCATAGTTATTCTCCTAGCATTTTGCCTCCTACCCTCCTGTTTTGCTGACTTCTTTTTTGCTGGTCTTAGGAATCTGTGCACTTTACCACTGATCAGTGCTAAAGTGCTTGTGCTCTCTCCATAAAACATGGTAGAATCGACTTTTACCCAATTGCCATATTTAAATGACTTGTAAGTCCCTAGTAAAGTGGCACTACCTGTACTCAGTGGTGTACATTAAATACTACTAGTGAGCCTGCAGCACTGATTGTGCAACTGACTTAAGTAGCCCTTTGACATATGTCTCAGGCCTGCCATTGTAGCCTGTGTGAGCAGTGTTAAATTACCATTTCAGGCTGGCACGATAAGCTTCTAGCTAGGCCCAAACCCTCCTTTAAAAAAATAAAAGTTGTCCCAAGGTAATCCCTAGACAGCCCAGAGGGCAGAGGGCAGTGTATTTGAGAAGTTGGACATGTACTTTTAAGTTTTACATGTCCTAGTAGTGAACAAATCTTACATTTGTTTTCATGACTGCATGGCCTACATCTCCCAGAGGATAATATTAGAGTTACCATATTAAATTTAATAGGCTGTAACTTTCAAATGGGAACAAGTCACCAGGGGATGTTTGGTGTCTTTGGAATTGTAATGAAAAAATCCTCTCTTAGATTAAAGGGCGGATTTAAAATTACAGTTTTGAAAATGCATCTTTTAAAAAATTTGCATTCTGTCCTTAGCCATTTCGTGCCTGCAGCCTGCCACTGGATCAAACGATTAGGTTTAATTGGCAGTTGTACTTTGTGAATTCCTCCTACACAGCCACACACAATGGAGAGCTTAGATGTGCTTGGATAGGCCCTCATATGGGCAGGGTGGAAGGGCAGAGCTGAGCATAGCCCTACTTGTACTTAAATAGGCTGCATACCCCCCCTGTAGTTAGCCTGGCGCCAGGGCTGGGGAGGCAGGAAACCTGCGCACTTCAAAGGGAAACCTCTAGAAGCTTCTCCCATGTAAAATGGGTCACCTGGTATAAATATTGGACATCAAACACCAACTCTTCAGTACACTTCTGGACCTGTGGAGACTCTTCCAGAAAGAAGGACTAGTGTGCTGCTGAAAGGATTGCCACTTTGCTAGACTGCTGCCCTGCTGGACTACTGCCTTGCTGGGCTGCTGCCTTGCTGTATTGCTATTAGGTTGGATTGCTGTACTGCTGCCCTGTTGCTCTCCTGACTAAGTCAGAGTGATTGTACCTGCACCTGAATCCAAATCTGCCAGAGTGACTTTGAGGGCTAGTCTGCTGGCCATGTGTTCAAAGCCACAGGGCCACTACAGGCTCCACACCACTTGACCCAGTACCCAGATACAGCTGGGGTAAGCCCCTGGTCCCAGGTAGTGCCCCTCAGGTTCTAGACCCTTGGTGTGGCCTCAGTTGAGCTGAATTGAAGTCTTTGGCCTCTTGCTGACCGCAAATGGGCCAGTTGGTGCCAAAATCTTTGGCGCTATTTCCACTTAAACATTCAAAGCTGCATATCTTCAGTTCTACCAATTGAGTTTTTGACTGTCTTTTTTCAAATTTGGTGTGGGATTTTTCTTGTGTTGCGTTTTCTCTTTGTTACTTTTTGAAGGGCTGCATAAATGGTTTACACACTGCTTTTAAGTTAAGCCTGACTGATCTTTGCCACGTTACTAGAGGGTTGAGAGCAGGTTAATTTGGGGTTTGCTTGTGCCTCACCCTGACAAGGAGTGTGGTGTGCTGCTTGAGTAGGGTTTCACACTTCTCAACTTGTAACCCGATTTCTTATAAATGGCTAAACACTGTGAACAGCTAAAGAGAAAATGAGCAAATGAGGAGGGGAGAAAGAGAGAAACACAGCTGCAGTGCCATCTCTTCTGAGGATGATATATGGAGGCATCTCTTATGGAACAGCTCCTCATCAGTCTCGCTCAAGCAGGAGTGCACAAGACAGCTCGGACTATGTTGGCTTCATACCTATCTAATTGGACATTCACGGTCGAGCTGGGAGAGGCCAAATCCAAATCCTTTAACTCCCCATGAGGGTACCCCAGGGGTCCTCGTTAAGTCCCGCTCTATTTAATTTTTATGTGCACCCATGGTGGCAATAATAAGGAACTGCGGCTTCCTCCCGGTTTCTTATGCTGATGTCACCGAAATAGTGGTATCAATTGCAAACAATGCGAAAGAGACAGCCGCCAGGTTAAAAAATCTGCATGGAACAGATCAATCACTGGAGGCAGGGTAATTGCCTAAAATTGAACGGAGATAAAAGGGAAGTCATGCTGTTGGGTTCATTCATGCAAACCTGATCCCAGGACTGGTGGCCAGACAGCCTAGGAAACCGCCCATCCCCAATGAATAAGGTAAAAAACTTGGGAGTGCTCCTTGACAATAAACTGTCATACGATGCACAGTCAAACAAGTTAACATTATCCATTTGGTATATCCTAAAAATGATCAGGAAACTTCTGCCTTTCATATCCCATGAGTCATGCAAAACATTGGCAACAATGTTGGCTTTATCAAGACTGGACTACGGAACCGCGCTATATGCTGGGATCCAGGCCCAGCATCTGGCAAAGCTTCAGCGCCTGCAAAATGCAGCAGCATGGCTGGTGCTGGACATCCCTAGATACGAGCCAATAGCACACAAATTGAGCTCTCTACACTGGCTCACAATTGAGAAAAGAATAACATTTAAATCCTTGTGTCTGGCCTATAAAGCCCTCCATGGGATGGGTTTGCAGTTCCTGAAAACCCACCTGAAATGTTACGAGCCGCCAGGACCTTGAGATCTAGCCATTTAAAACTGATCCAGGTGCCAAGATATAAACAGGTCAGGTGGGGGTGGGAGAAGCTTTCTGTTGTACTCAGCAAAGGCATGGAATCTGCTCCAAATAGCAATTAAAAAAAGCCCCTCGCTGCTCACTTTTCGGAAAGAGATAAAAACATGGCTGTTCGCTTCCGGTTAGTAATACTAAAATTCTAGCAGCTTCGGGTCTCTTACTACACCCAGCGCCAAGACGCCCATAGACAATTGTACGCTTTATAAAACTACACATCAAATCAAATCAATCAAATCAGCTTGTTCGTCTGATAAGTATATGTCCAAGTACTCAATGAACCTTCTTGTGCAGAATGGTATCAGAATTAACAGTACATACTGGTACGACCACACAATAAATCCAGTGAAATAGCACATCAATAGGATTCCTATGTGATAGTAGGAGTCACAACTTTTCACATTTGGCATGGCACGTTCCCTACCTTGCACCGAAGGTGCTGTGGTGATCGTTGCAGACAACCAGGAAGTATTCCCAACAAACAAGTCTAAGATGCTTAAGCCAGTAGTTAAGGGAGGAAGCAACAACCTGCCTAACTAAACAGGTATCAAAAAGCAGAAGCTAACAGGAGAACAAAACAAAAGTGAAGGAGGAGAAGGACATGTGGTGAACTGAAGAGAAAGCGAATAAACTTTAGCACAGCCCACTATTTGCAGGGAAGGTCTGACTGCTCTACATGCCTTTTAATGCAGGTATACCCATGTTACCATGGAAATAGGTACACACATCCAGAACCACCTAACTAGAAATACTAGACCACAAACCCATGCCTAAAGTGCCATCTTCTTATTTTCACCATTTCTAGGATTTTCTGCCTCATGCTATAACTTTTTCACAATTCTAATAATGCTTATTGCAATGCTGTGTCCTATTTTATTTATAATCACAGTTCATGTTATATTTACAAAGATTAAAGCTTTTCCATAAACGTTTGAAAGTGCAATACTGAGTGAAGGCATGATTGACAAACAAAACAGTTAGATCTATTTCAACAAATTCCTTTGGAATTTTAGAGTTATTTTCTAGGTTACTAACATCATCTACTACTTTGTCGGTTTAGGAGTTTAGATGAAGTACTGTGAGCGAGCCAAAGAGACCAATAATAACTGATTATATGGTAAGACTCAGTCTCTGTATTATGAAGTTTTGTTGTTCTACACACACAGTCCTACTATATTTGTAGGAATTGTATAACATGACCCCACCAATGTTTAAGGTTCTGGTACCTATTTAAGGGGCCTACTGAGTAGTTTACTTGTGTGTGCTAAAAGCACTTTTATTACCTCTATTCTGAGATGTCCGTGGTGATAAGGGTTTTATCGTCCTTCATCTTAATGGGAAGCACCTATTTATGTCTGTAGGTTAATCAAGCTTGATTGTTTAAAATGATTTTCCCCTATAGTGTTTTCCTTTTTTTGAATTCCATGCATTAGAAATTGTGCTAGCAGTTGTTATTCCTCTTAATTACAGACAAGCAGTAACTGAACATTTAACTAGACATGGGCTCACCAATGGCAGTGGAGAACTTTCCTTCATAGTTGAGGCACACAAATATTAAAGATGTGAGTTTTTATATCTGGATAGATTTTCCAGCAGTCAATGCCAATTCATACGGATCTATGACAGAATTTCGACAGACAGAATTTCGACCTACACAAATATCGGCGTAATTATATCGATAGCAAAAATATCGACGCCCTATGTACAACATGGTAAGTACCAAAATATCGAAAAAATAATATCGATGTTAAAAATATCGTTGTTAAATATAAATTTTTTTAAATTTAAAATAACATAAAAAATACTGTAAATAATACTTATTAATTACTTAAACATATTTAAATATATGTAATAATGGTAAAAAACCTAATAATACATATTTAATTTAAAAAATAATAATTACAAATAATATATAATATATACTTACTTAACAATAATTACTATTCCCACTCCAGTAGGTGCAACAGTAGGGAAAACTGACCCTGAACCCTAAAAATACCTTTTTACCCAAAAACCTAAAACTGACCCTGAACCCTAAAAATACCCCTTTACCAAAAAACTGAAAACTGACCCTGAACCCATAAAAATACCCCTTTACCCAAAAACTGAAAACTGACCCTGAACCCTAAAAATACCCCTTTACCCAAAAACTAAAAACTGACCCTGAACCCTAAAAATACCCCTTTACCCAAAAACAGAAAACTGACCCTGAACCCAAAAAATACCCCTTTACCCAAAAACTGAAAACTGACCCTGAACCCTAAAAATACCCCTTTACCCAAAAACTGAAAACTGACCCTGAACCCTAAAAATACCCCTTTACCCAAAAACTGAAAACTGACCCTGAACCCTAAAAATACCCCTTTACCCAAAAACTAAAAACTGACCCTGAACCCTAAAAATACCCCTTTACCCAAAAACTGAAAACTGACCCTGAACCCCAAAAATACCCCTTTACCCAAAAACTGAAAACTGACCCTGAACCCTAAAAATACCCCTTTACCCAAAAACTGAAAACTGACCCTTAACCCTAAAAATACCCCTTTACCCAAAAACTGAAAACTGACCCTGAACCCTAAAAATACCCCTTTACCCAAAAACCAAAACTGACCCAGAACACTAAAAATACCCCTTTACCCAAAAACCCAAACTGACCCTGAACACTAAAAATACTCCTTTACCCAAAATTAAATAATATTACAATTAAATTACTTCCCACCCTATTCCCCTATAAACCCACAACCAGCTCCAGTAGTAAAACATATAATTTAGTTAAAAATAAACATAAATTATCAATTAATTATTCTATTAACCAATTAAAATAATTCATTGCCAATTAATATTTAATGGCAACATAAATTAATCATTAAAAAATAATTATTAATTACAAATAAATTACTTCCCACCCTATTCCCCTATAAACCCACAACCCTCTCCAGTAGTAAAACATATAATTTAATTAAAAAAATACATAAATTATCAATTAATTAATCAATTAATCAATTAAAATAATTCATTGCCAATTAATATTGAATTGAAAAATAAATTAATAATTGAAAAATAATTATTTAATTACAAATAAATTACTTCCCACCCTATTCCCCTACAAACCCACAACCCGCTCCAGTAGTAAAACATATAATTTACTTAAAAATATACATAAATTATCAATGAATTAATCAATTAATCAATTAAAATAATTCATTGCCAATTAATATTTAATTGCAAAATAAATTAATCATTAAAAAATAATTATTTAATTACAAATAAATTACTTCCCACCCTATTCCCCTAAAAACCCACAACCCGCTCTGGTAGTAAAACATATTATTTACTTTTATATATTTTTTATTTATAAAAACATATTAAACACATATTATAATAATTAATTTAAATACTTAACTAAAATTTCTAACACATATTAGCAAATCGAAATTACTTACATCGATATATATGCTATCGATATAAGTAATTTCGATATTACTTACCTTAGGGTCGATATTCTGGCCATCGATATTCTGGACATCGATATTCTGTCCCATCGATATTAGCAACTCGATATAAGTGTAAGTCGAAATTAAAAAATCGATATTTTGACTGTTTACCAATTCATACACATTTCACATATATATACTGAGGCTGCAGCTCTAGCTGCATATAGACTTTATGAATATGTAGAAATACCATTAACTTATCAGGAACATCCAAATTGGTTCCAAGGCACCCTTAAACATGTTGTTCACATTAGACTGGGTCTTCTCAGTAATGAGCGGGGAACCTAGCCAGTTTTAGCAGGCTATAAGCCTTATCCTAATGCATAGACATTATAGCAGCGTGAAACACTTGCACTTTTAAATCATTCGGTTAGATTGCATCGATCTCTAATGCAGTACGTTCTGCATATAATCATGACTGCCCCAGCATGGGCTCCTCAAGCTGGTCAGGCTCAACTAGCTATGTCTGAAATTAGTCCTATCACAAAAAATGCCATTTTAGGTAAAGTCCTTTTCAAACGGGAGGAAATTCCCTTTTTGATTGCTCAAAAAACAAATCAGCTTGAGATGGTGTTTCCCCCTACAGGACCCCATGATTAATATATAATTCCTACTGCGTGTCTTCCACTTTGTATAGTTATAGTTCCCCCTCTGAGAAGTGTAATATGTGGGGTATTGTGTTTGCAGCAATCTATGCCACCACCCATAGTACTCCATCAATTACTGTTTCACCGGAAGTTCTTACACAAGTTCAGGCTGAACATGGAGCAACCCCTGTCCTGGATTTGGAGATGAAATGCATTGGCAACTTTGCCACAGTGTCCTAATTATTTTAGCTAATATTAAAGGGGAGGCAGCTTCTTTGGTGATTCTCGAGTGGCTCGCTGCAGTTCCACTAGCAGATCAGTAACGTAAGCTTCCTAATATTATTTCTGAAACCGATACATCTATAGGTCATGACAGTTTAGGAACCAGGCCTACTAAACCTGTTCTTAAAAGGAAATCTGATGCAAAACTATCAAGCAGACACTTGAATCTTCTTAAAAGTGCTGGGGTAAAAACAAAGCTACAGCAAAACCATGGACTGGAGCTCTGCAACTGGAGTCTTCTGAAAAACGTTACAATCTACGACAACGTGATACACTTAAACAGCCTGATAGGTATCAGTATTCTGAAACACAACCTTCTTGTTCCTTTCAGGACTCCAGAGACAAATTGTCAGAGACTGGGGTATGAGGTGACCGCAGACAGGAGGAGTATGTGAAACCGAGAACGAACTCACAGCGCTCCTCTGATGTCATCAAAAAAAAAGGAAGAAAACTTCCACAACAAAAAGCACAATTTAAAAAGAACAAAATGGCTGGAATTTCTGCTAAATATTCCACAAATCTTCAGAACTATTCTTCAGAACAAGACGTGAGAGAAGACTCTGCTCAACAGCAAAGCACGGGTCACCACAGTTTCACAGACTCTTCAAGAGTTTCTGGTAGTTAGACCGACTAATAAATACAAACAAGCACAAACCCCAGATCAGTGGCGAAGCACTCCTGATAGACTCTATGAGCTTGACATACAAATTGAGGATGCCATGCCGCTTACTATTAAGGTAATATTCTTGCAGAATTAACTAATGCATATGACATTCTCCAGGCTGAGGTAGATTGGCCACCTGAGTTTGTTAGAAAAGTCCCACAAGGAGAGAATGTAATCATGCCTTTCTTTTCCCTTATTGTTCACTAGGAAGCTAAAACAGCATATGCTACAGAATGGGCTCTTCCTCAGACCCCATCATATCACAATCAGGTGGGTTGGGATAAGGATTCATCTTCTACTGTTATACATATAAGGCCCAGCCCACAGGTGCAAGTACAATATCCCATTAAACATGAAGCTAAACTCCCGGTTAGGGAGATTCTAGACCACTTAGAATATCAAGGTCTAATTTAACCTTGTGTCTCCTCTATGAACAATCCTTTGTTTCCTCTGCTCAAACCAGAGCATTCCTACTGCATACTCTTGGATACAGATGACAATGAAACAGTCACATATCCCCCATTTGAAGTAAAAAATTCCCACAGTACACTCTTGATAAACAACATTGAACGTAAAACATATAAAACAACATTGGACATTTCCAATGTTTTTCCTGTCACAATGTAGCACCTGGAAGCTGTGATTTAACCACCTTCACAGTTCTAGGAGCCCAGTGGAGGTTCTGTAGGCTCTTACAGGGGTATAAATAAAGTCCAGGTCTGTTTACTGCTAGTGTAACTTCAATTTTATAAGAAATTGACATTGAAGCGCTGTCATATGTTGATGACATATACCTCACAGATGAGGATCTAAACACATATTTGCCCAGAGTGGATCGCATAGTTCTGGGATTCACCGAACATGGCTAGAACTTCAATTTTCTAAATTCTAAAATTGCCTTTCTCAGTGTCCTGTTTCTGGGATATGGGATATCTAATCAAGAAAAATCCTAGCACCACATTTCTTAGAGAAATGTGCTCTATTATAGCCACCAAATACCTTGAAAAAGCATCAATCACTTTTCGACTTTCTAAATTTTGGTAGAACATACTTTCCAGACTATGCACAATGGGTTTAACCATGATAAAACTTAATTTGGCCTGGTTTTTTATAATGCATATTGAACTGATGAACACTTCTATTCTTAGAAACTTACAAACCAACATGCTTGTGTCTAATGACTTACATACTTGTGTTAACACCACCAACTTAGTGATCTGCATAATTGCTGGTTTCACATATGTTGAATTTAATAAAGGCAAAACAGTGCCAATTGCATGTAAATCACATTTATATTCTAATACTGAAATGCATTTTGCATCCACTAAAAAAAAAAAAAAAAATGTTTGACTACTGCTCAGATTGCTGTCCTAAAGGAACATCTACTGGCTTAGGGGAAGCGCATAATTGTGGTGTCTCCTATTCCAGCCTTAGAGGCTGTCACAGAAGCTATCATACCTAATGCAAATCCCCTACATATAAGATGTATTCAGTGGCCCACCTCCTTGTCAGCTACTGATGTAGATAATGTTTTTGATCCTGCTTTACAAGCACAGTAACACTAGGGTTTGGCGGATCTTGTGGAGTTTTGCTCCGTGGAATTTTGCTGAGTTACCTAGGAACTCTGCCAGATTCTGCAGAGTTTTGCGAGTGGTAGAATTCCGGTCCATGGTGCTGATTTTTAGCTCCGGGAGCATGTCCCGTGCAGTATGATCCTGTGAACGGCACCACGCGGCATGCCAGAGGGTGCTGTTACTTTCTGCCATTCAAGTAGATTTCTTACTTGATCCGCAACTTTTCCAATTGTAGTGGCAACTTTCTTAACCAGAGGATAGCAACCTGCTGTGACCACCTGAGTCGAGAAATCTCACCTGGAGGTAGCCACTCATGCTCACCAACTTAACATGTGCAAAACAACACATACTTCGCCGGAGTAGTAGAGTTACTGCCCACCCTAAAGAATATATCCAGTACAAACAAGAATACCCAGTGTCTAGTGAAATTTCACCTCGGATCCTCCATGTCCTGCCTCACCCACACACTGCCCCCCTCAGACCCCAACCGACAAACAGCCCGCCCTCACCAAACACAGACCCAACTCCTGCACCATTCCATATCCTCCCAACCTTTCGAAAAATGCCAAAAAGAATCTTAAACATAAATTTTTAAAACAACACCCAGAAGCCCTTATCGAAGACAACTATCACAGCCCCACGTCCCCCATTAAAACAAACTATATCTTCTACACGAAACACTTTCTTACACCACCTCCCATTATCGAGCGCAATCAGAATCCCCCACGGTTTCAAACTTGCCACTTCTCCTTCCTCGCTCCTCACTGGTGATATAACCATCTCCATCTACAAAACTGGAAATATCTTGATCCAAGCCTCTGAACAACACCTCACAATTTTTGAACTCCTCTCCAGCACTCTTTCTAACCAGATGGCACTACCCTCTCCCCTTTCAACACCCCCTCAGTCCCTCAATCTCTCAGTACACCCCTCAATCGCCACAACTCCTAATCCTCTCCCTAAAGACAGCCCACCGGCAACTACTACCACTCTGGCACCCTCACCTGAACCCTCCGCTACCTTAATACTATCCTCTCCACTGAGTCCAGCTTCCAGCCCCATCCACGCCCAAATCCACTCCACCTCCCAGAGAATCACTCTACCACCCCTTGACACTACTTCCCTCTTTAACTCACCCTTCCCATTAACTCCTTTCCCACCCTCCACTCTGACATCATCCCCCTACACACCTCTAAGACCCTCCACCATACTGCCATACCCCCCAACGACTGTCCTCCTCCAACACCGGACCACCTCCCCAGTACCCCTCCTCCCCTTCTAAAATGTTCCATAACAACTAAAACCCCCCACGTACATGCCCTGGCCCCTTCCTCCACAAATAGCATCTCTATGTCATCCTCACCCGAACCGTCCCCTGCCACAATCCTTTCCCCACTCCCCACTCTAGCTCCCTTTCACGCCTACTCCCAACTCTCCTCCACCCCCCAGAGACTAACACCACACCCCCACAACACTCCCCCCTGTAATGACAATCCCCCCTCTGCAGCACCGGTTATACCCACTTCTCTGGAAATATCCCCCCCTTCTCCGCTGACCCACTCCTTCAAATTCCCATATCCCCAAAATACCATCCACTTACAACACCCTATCACCTCCCTAACACCCCCCCTCACCTTTTAAACCTTCCCCTTACGACTGTTTCCCCCCGGGTCCTGACTCTGCCTTCCTCTTACCTCTCACCCACCCACTACGCCTATACCACTTCCCCTTTCACACCTCGCATGCTCCCCTCGCCTCCCCCCTTTCCCACCACCCCCTCCAAGCCATTGCATGTCATTCCCATCCCTCCCCTCCAACACCAGGCCGTACTACCCTTCCCTCCCTGGCCTCCCACACTCTTTATTTAAACACAGACCTACCCACACCACTCCCCCCGGATGAACCGCTCAAACCTAAATGCCAACCTCATCTCTCTAGTCACTCTCCCCCTAACAACCCCTCCACTCCAACTACCACCAGCTCCCTCCTCCTTAACTTCAGCCTGACACTTCCTAACTTGGACGATAATCTTGTTACCCTAGCTACCGAACTTACCCTACTGCGAAAAGATTTCAACTGATTCAAATCCTACAAACCCATTGCCTGCACCTCCTGCCCGCCCCCCTTTATGCTAACTCCCGAAAACACTTAGAGCCCAAACATGGGTTAACAACGCCACTCCTCTCCCGCTCTCACAGACCCCTTCGAACCTCTAACATCTACTCCGCCTCTGACCTCTCTGCCCTCTGCCTCTCCTACCTTAACAGCCCCCCACTTAAAGAATCTTCCCCCTCTCACTCCAAAATCCCTGTTATTCTGGGGACCAGCAGAATCCCTGAGCCTCCTAGCTCTCCAAGACCCCCCAGCTTACTAGTATTCAATTACTCCCCCGCCTATCGCCAAACCCAACCTCCCTACCTGCATGCTCGTAAACTGCCATTCAGCTGTCCGACATGCGACTGAAATCTCTGAAACCATTCTTAATGAAGATACAGATATCGCCTTCCTCACTGAAACCTGGCTCAAAGACCATTCGACACCCATCATTTATCTTCTGACCCCACCTGGCTACTCTATCCTCAGAAGAGATGGACCTGAAAAAATAGGGGGTGGTATAGCAATCATCTTTAAAGAAGAACTTCAACTCTCCCCTATTAATAACACTGACTACTCAACGTTTGAATACCTGTGCGTCAAACTCAAAATAAAATGCCCCCCCAATACGAATGCATAACATCTATCACCCCCCTGAGGGAACCCCTTCCCTTTGCAGAAGAATTCTCTGACCTCCTAACTAAATATTTACTCTCCAGCTCCAAAAACCTTTTCCTTGGAGATCTCAACCTCCACTGGAACGAACCTAATGACCCGACAATCAACCTCATCAATAATCTCCTTGAGATTAGCGACCTCAAGCAAATTTGCCTCTCCCCTACCCACGCCAAAGGAGCTATCCAAGACGCAATCATTTCCAATCCAGATCTTACATCCCTATCCAACATCATCCCCATTGACTGGTCTGACCACCATCTCATTTTATTCACAATATCCCCCGCAGCGCCTCCTGCCCACATAAAAATAAATAAAGCTACAATTGTTGCTAGAAATTGTAAACAAATCCCTCCTGGCGCACTTGAACATAAACTCCAATCCCAACTTAGTCCCCCCCCCCCCCTCTTCAAATGCTAATGATCTCACAGAGCCTTTCAACAAAACTGTAACGGAGGTGTTAGACCAACTTGCCCCTCTGAAAACTAAGGCATTAAAATATGCCCCCTCTAAATCATGGTTTACTCTAGAACTTAATAAAGAAAGACAGGCGGAAAGAACATGGAGACAAAACCCCTCCCCATCCCATCTTGCCCTCCTTAGAACTTTGAGATCATCTTACAAAAAACACATCTTTTCAGAGAAAGCATGATTCTTTCATCTTCAACTCTCTTGCACCAAAAATAGACCCAGAGAACTGTTCAACATTATTAGAAACCAAACCAAACCTGCACCCCTTAACCCGGTGGCCTCCACTAACAAATGCGAAGAAATTGTCAACTTTTTCTGTGAACAAAAATCACAAAAATAGACCGCGCTTACCTGGATACTCTACCCTTGCTCACCCCTCAACCACCCCTGATTACCAGACCTCTTCCCCCTCTCCCCTTGAACACTTCCCTGACCCCCTTTCACACCCTCCCTACTCTTACCCCACTGGAACCAATTTACCTTCCGCTTAAAAATAACGCCTCATGGCTTAATTTCCACCCTGTATCTAAACAGGAGGTCTTCAACATTTTAGCCAAAATCAAACCTTCCTCCCACACCAAAGACCCACTCCCTTCCGCACTCATCCAAGATCTCAAACATGTCATCGTACCCTACTGGACCAACATCATCAATACCACCCTCTCAACAGGGAGTGTACCCATCTCCCTTCAACTCGGGCAAATCACCCCATCCCCAAAAATCCCAAAGTTGACCCCAACGACCCTAATAATCTCCGTCCTATCTCCAACCTCCCCCTCCTCTCCAAAGCCCTGGAAAAATGCACCCTCCTCCAACTGGACAAACACATTGACACGTTCAACCTGCTTGACCCCCTTCAATCTGGCTTCCGCTAAGGGTGTAGCTTGGAAACCGCGCTTCTCAATATAGTCAATGATATTCACCTAGCCCTTAACAAGGGTGAGACCTAGTCCAAATGACTGTAGGTGTGCCGTATCGAATCTAGAACCATGAGTCCATTAGTAGCACTGGAGTGATAACACTGGGCTGGAAAAAATTCCCATCAGCCCACCCATCTGGTGAAGTATCGTCACGTGGGAGATGTATCATCAATCCGAATCTCAACCAATGCACCTAATAATGATGCGGAGATGGATTATAGTGATGTAAACTCAGACCACAGTGCTTCACTGGTGATGCTAATGGGGTGCAGTGCAAGTGAGAAATTAAGTGAGGAAAGTGAAGATAAAATTGACTCCAAGGACCAAAAATAAGTTTAATAGGTATGGTACTAGGGTCAAAATTAAAAATGCCAAAATAGTTTTAAATAATAACTATATATAGGCAAGATGTGTGGAGGTCAACATGTTTCAGCTAGATGGACTATTGGTCCAAGCTTTCTTCAGGACCAAGTGAAAACTGCGACTGCAAATGAAAATAAAGATAGTGACTGTGTACACTATATACTGGATAAATCCTACCAGCTCCTCTGAGCCCAGATGTATACTGGTGGTGATCCAAGTCTTGTGGTATCTCCTAGAGGGAAAAGAGAAGTGTACATCAGAATAGAATAAAGTGGCTAACGGTTTCACGAATACAAGAAACAGACACTAAGCACACAAACAGTGTGGTGGAGAAAATCTCTCCCCGCTAGCACAGTAGACAATAAGTTCTACCCGTTTTGACGTGTCTACAATCACAATCAAATTGAAAACGTACTGACTCACCCAGCGTTGTGTGGGAGTACGCCTCACCTCACCCGGCACCCACTCGGGAAGAAGGAGGCCCCGCTCTGTTAGGATGGAAATGTAATAAAGACCTCAGAAGGATATCAGAGGTACTTACGTGCCAATAATTACACATTTCCAATATTCTCCTAACAAAAACTAGTTGTATTAAAAAAGAGACTCGACCTCATTTGAGCAAATGACTAAGACCATGCAGGGAGAAGTAGAGAGAGAGTCAAGGCTAAAAAGACTCGGCTTGGCAGTAAGATGACTACGAAAAAGGGGGAACGCAAAGAAATGCCCTACCTGTCCGTCGGTACCTCTACACCAAGATCCGAGAGGGAATGGAGGTAACTGGCTGATGAACGTGCATGTCCTTTTATACCCGTATTGATAGAGTAATTGACTATGGCTCTGGCAGGTGTTGTTAATCGACATTTGCGCTGAATCGGAAGTGAAGACGCTATCGCTAGTATGCGCATGCGCCGTATAAAATGCTATATCGGCTGCGCATGCGTAAACCAAGAGACAGACGTGTGTGTCTACTCCACGCATGCGCCATGGGGTTGTTGTCCATGCAGCTCTTCACCGAGGGCGTCAATGTGAAAGAGGTGTATGTAGCTCACTAGAGAGATATGGAACGATTCATATAGTTTGAAAATATAAGGTTCTAAACCCTAAATGAAATTATTGTCTGAAACGAGACACTCATGAACAACGGTATATTGGGACTAGTTGTTTACAGCGATGTCCACGGTATATCGTCATTGAGGCCCTGAATGTGGCTTTTCAGAAGAAAAACCCACTTCTGTTCCTTCTTGAATAGAAACTTAGACACATCACTAATGTGAGGGGGAATGTATGGCTGTTCAAGGATAACCCACTTCATTTCATCAGCCGTGTGTCTATGATCTAAGAATTGGTTTGTAAGTTTGGTGGCCTGTTAACGACATCTGATGGTACTTTTATGTTCCCCAATTCTCAATTTGATTTTACGAGTGGTGTAACCGAGTGGTGTAACGAGTGGTGTAACCGATGTATCTTAAGGAACATGGACAGGTGATCATGTAAATGACGTTGTCGGTGTTGCAGTTTGTGTGTTTTTTAAGGACCCACGTCCTACCTGTCCCTATATCGACTGTGGTGGTTTTAGTCGTCTGAGGGCAAACACTAACAGCTTGTAAACAGGGCATGGAAACGTGCTTCAAACAATAACCGTGAGGCATTGATTGAGAGACGTCCACCTAAACCACCAACAGAACGACTCACGTTTGTTAGTGCATTCAATGCAATGTCCAACAATGTCCAACAACGTTCAAAAATCGGTTTGTAAACATTGGGGGATTTTAAACACCACTAATGCCAACATCCCCTTACCGCTCTTTGCATTCAAAAGGGCACCAAGCTTGCGAGACACTCTTGTCCATACCAGACCTAGGATATGTAACACTGACAGTTCTACAACCCTATGGGGTCTCCCACCGGTTTCCGGTCATTACCCGGGTGGGTCATGCAGTGTTTGCCCTCAGACGACTAAAACCACCACAGTCGATATAGGGACAGGTAGGACGTGGGTCCTTAAAAAACACACAAACTGCAACACTGACAACGTCATTTACATGATCACCTGTCCATGTTCCTTAAGATACATCGGTTACACCACTCGTAAAATCAAATTGAGAATTGGGGAACATAAAAGTACCATCAGATGTCCTAAACAGGCCACCAAACTAACAAACCATTTCTTAGATCATAGACACATGGCTGATGAAATGAAGTGGGTTATCCTTGAACAGCCATACATTCCCCCTCACATTAGTGATGTGTCTAAGTTTCTATTCAAGAAGGAACAGAAGTGGGTTTTTCTTCTGAAAAGCCACATTCAGGGCCTCAATGACGATATACCGTGGACATCGCTGTAAACAATTAGTCCCGATATACCGTTGTTCATGAGTGTCTCGTTTCAGACAATAATTTCATTTAGGGTTTAGAACCTTATATTTTCAAACTATATGAATCGTTCCATATCTCTCTAGTGAGCTACATACACCTCTTTCACATTGACGCCCTCGGTGAAGAGCTGCATGGACAACAACCCCATGGCGCATGCGTGGAGTAGACACACACGTCTGTCTCTTGGTTTACGCATGCACAGCCGATATAGCATTTTATATGGCGCAAGCGCATACTAGCGATAGCGTCTTCACTTCTGATTCAGCGCAAATGTCGATTAACAACACCTGCCACAGCCGTAGTCAATTACTCTATCAATACGGGTATAAAAGGACATGCGCGTTCATCAGCCAGTTACCTCCACTCCCTCTCGGATGTTGGTGTAGAGGTACCGACGGACAGGTAGGGCATTTCATTGCGTTCCCCCTTTTTTGTAGTCATCATACTGCCTAGCCGAGTCTTTTTAGCCTTGACTCTCTCTCTACTTCTCCCTGCATGGTCTTAGTCATTTGCTCAAATGAGGTCGAGTCTCTTTTTTAATACAACTAGTTTTTGTTAGGAGAATATTGGAAATGTGTAATTATTGGCACAAAAGTACCTCTGATATCCTTCTGAGGTCTTTCTTACATTTCCATCCTAACAGAGCGGGCCTCCTTCTTCCCGAGTGGGTGCCGGGTGAGGTGAGGCGTACTCCCACACAACGCTGGGTGAGTCAGTACGTTTTCAATTTGATTGTGATTGTAGACACGTCAAAACCGGTAGAACTTATTGTCTACTGTGCTAGCGGGGAGAGATTTTCTCCACCGCACTGTTTGTGTGCTTAGTGTCTGTTTCTTGTATCCGTGAAACCGTTAGCCACTTTATTCTTTTCTGATGTACACTTCTCTTTTCCCTCTAGGAGATACCACAAGACTTGGATCACCACCAGTATACATCTGGGCTCAGAGGAGCTAGTAGGATTTATCCAGTATATAGTGTACACAGTCACTATCTTTATTTTCATTTGCAGTCGCAGTTTTCACTTGGTCCTGAAGAAAGCTTGGGCCAATAGTCCATCTAGCTGAAACATGTCGACCTCCACACATCTTGCCTATATATAGGTATTATTTAAAACTATTTTGGCATTTTTAATTTTGACCCTAGTACCATACCTATTAAACTTATTTTTGGTCCTTGGAGTCAATTTTGTCTTCACTTTCCTCACTTAATTTCTCACTTGCACTGCACCCCATTAGCATCACCAGTGAAGCACTGTGGTCTGAGTTTACATCACTATAATCCATCTCCGCATCATTATTAGGTGCATTGGTCGAGATTCGGATTGATGATACATCTCCCACGTGACGATACTCCACCAGATGGGTGGGCTGATGGGAATTTTTTCCAGCCCAGTGTTATCACTCCAGTGCTACTAATGGACTCATGGTTCTAGATTCGATACGGCACACCTACAGTCATTTGGACCAGGCTACTTCCTTTTGTTTTGCTAGTTATAGTAAGGGCATAAGTGGTTCTGGTCGTTAAATATGCCCTGCTGACCCTCCCTACAATATTTTTCAAGGGTGAGACCTACCTTCTCATCCTTCTTCACCTTTCTGCTGCATTTGATACAGTTTACCACCCAAACCTACTCAACACACTCAAAAATTGCTTCGGCCTCAGTGGCACTGTCCTTAATTGGTTCACCTCCTACTTTCAACATAGAACCCAGCAAATTAAAATAGAAAACTGCCTCTCTAACCCAACCCCTGTCTCCCTTGGAGTCCCTCAAGGATCCATCCTCTCTCCCGCTCTCTTTAACCTCTGTAAGGAACCCCTTACCCGGATACTCAAACAAGAAAAAAGTCAACTACCACCTATATGCTGACGATACCCAATTGTACTACAAAATAAAATCCCATGTTGATATCCTGCACCATAACACGGCCTTAACAAAGATCCAAACCTGGTTCCACAACAATCATCTGAAACTCAACCCGAACAAAACTGAGATCATCCTCTTATCTCCCAAAAACAACCCTCTCCCCATCCAATCGTGGATCGCCGACCTTAATGCGCTAAACTGCTCTCTCTCCCTCGCCGATTCGGTTAAATCACTCGGCATCACCATCAACAATACACTCACACTAAATTCCCATGTCCAGAACTCAGCAAAAAGTGCACTTTTCACACTCCGGCTTCTCAAAAAAGTCAAACCTTTTATCCCAGCTGAAGACCTTAAATTAACTATCCAGTCTCTTGTTCTATCCAAAATTGACTATGGTAATGCCCTTCTCTCTGGCACCCTCAAAATCCACCTGGCTCCCATCAAATCTGTTCTCAACCTCGCCGCGGGCTAACAACAAACTGTCAATGCTTCGACCACATCTCCCCTGCCCTCAAGTCCCTCAAGTGGCTTCCCATTGAAGGCAGATCATCCTATAAAATTGCCTGTATCACTCACAAAGCCCTTTACCAGAAGACCCCATCCTACCTCTCAACTAATCTTAAAAAAGCTGGCTGTGCCCGAACACTGAGAAGCACCGACACTCTTCTTCTCATACCCCCCTACTCAAAAAAGCTGCTTCAAAATCCCGCTCTTTCTCTGGTAAGGTCCCAACCATTTGGAATGCCCTACCCAAAGACCTTTGTTGCAACCCCTCCTACTCTACAGTTCAAAAAAGACCTTAAAAGTCATTTGCTCACAAAGTTTTGGGGAAATTAAATGATGATGGATGAAATGATTACACACTTGTATAGCGCACGACTACCCGTAGGCATCTCAGCGCTTGTATGAATACCGCAGAGGAACCCTTCCTGGCCTTTCTCTGTGAGGAGCCCACTCCTGGGCACCCCCAAGGTGAAGTCAGGCATCCTCAGCGTTGTTAGGGCCGTTGTAGAGATTAAGCAAGCTATTGCCCAGAGGTGCAGAGTGGGACTCATGATTAGAATAGGCACTGAAGCAAGAATGATCAGGTCCGAGGAAATTGAGCCCGAGTTCCGCCGAGGCAGAAATTGAACCCTGGTCCCGGCCAGACTACTGCATCAGGGTCAGCCACTCTAACCATTGATCCACACTTCTCGACAATCCCGGATCTCCTTTATGACTACCTCTCCCTCTCCATACTTAGACTTCTCTCCCTTCCCAAATTCACACCCCTTCTTTTTCTCTTGCCACATCACTCTCCCCCCTCTCCCTCACTTCTCCACGCAATACCTACTTTGTCCTTTGAACCCTCCTTGACATACTGTTAAATTTACTATTTTCAGTAATCCTCCTGGTTCCGGGAACTTTCTTCTCTTTCTCTATCACCGTCTATATATACCTCCAATCACTATGTACCATAAATTTCCCCCCATATTTTTTATTGGTGTGAGCACCTGTATAACCCGTTTTGGTTCAACTGCCATGATTGTTTTTATTATGTACTTTCATTGCTGATGAAAAGCGCTCTGATACCCTCGGGTGGAGCTAGCGCTATATAAAACCTTCAAAATAATTTTTTTTTTAAAACTGTGCTGTCTGTCTTAGATACAACTAAATGTTTACTGGACATTGACACTGTTTTGTTACAGAAAGAGGCTTACCTTATTATAAAATACAAAAGCGCAGTCACTGGACTGAATGGAACGACAGAGTTATCTAAAACCTAAAAATTGTCCAAAAACTATAAGTTCCAGAATACATCATTGTGGTAATTTGAATGAGCATTGCTAAAACACATTGTGATTGGTTGTTTACCTTGCCTACATTTCCCATGAACATTCACTCAATGGCGCGCTCAACAAAGTTCACACTTGAAATGCCCCAACCAAAATTATGGGCAAGATGGCGTCCGCACTGGACGCGTGAGTTTGCTGCTCTTGCCGGACCTCCCAGTGCTGAAGGAATTGCGGTGAGAAACGGAACGGAGCAAGCAAAATTATACGCTATATGATATATTGAATCGTCAGTTCGAGGAAAACAGGGAAAATCAATTTCTTTATGATCGCATTTCGAGTTACTACGGCCTGGATTCGGCTTGTTGGACGCTGGGCGTCTTACCGGCAGCACCTGATTCGGCTTCTGACGAGGCACACCTGGGAAGCGCGCTGCCTGCTATTGGAGCAAGGCAGTCCAGAGGACGGCAGTGAGCTGAGCAGTGTTTGGAGCGGTCGGCGGACTGACATGGGGCCGAAAGGGAGGAGAGCACGAGGACAGGGTGCTGTCATGGAGAATCAAAACGGAGTGGAGACGACGTCAGCTACACCCGCATCAAGGGCAGTGTCGGTGTCAGCTAATGTTGCGACCCCCCCCCCTCCCACAGTGAGTAATAACATCGACGTGGAAGTAACCTTAACAGAAAGGGAAGGGGAGGCAGCTGGTGCGCATAAGAAGATTCCGGATAAGTTTGCTGGTGTTAAAAACAAGGATGCGGGTAAAATGAAATTAAAACTGCCGAAAGTGGTCGGGGGCTTAGGAGCTGAGACTGTTCAAGAGACCGCGCCTGTTCATATAGCTCCCGCTTTAAGCTCTGTCTCCACTCCTGATATGGGACAACCTGAAAAGAGAAAAGAGCTGAATGTAGCTGTGAATTTAAACAGCGCTGCAAGTATAGCTTTAAATGTGTCTAATAACTCTCTTCACGGTGAAGATTTTCTCCCCAATATCTCTTCTACGCAGAGGGATGTTGACGTCAATGTAGGTACAGTGACTCAGCGGACTTCTTTTCTCTCTCAGAGCACTCTATGTCCTCCTCCGAGGATTTAGCAGAGTTATATGCTACACGTATGAGCATGGAGGACGTCTGTTTAGAGGAAGAAAGTGGGCATAGTAGCTTGAATGAGGTCATGGAGAAAGATGGGCCAGATCTTAGCACGGTTCGTAAACTTCGAGTGAATATGAGGGGCAAAGAGCGAGAAGAGACCTTGAGTGCTGACGGGGGCCACATTGACTTGGATTTGGATTCGGAAATGGAGGATATTTCATTAGGATTGATTTATCAAACCATGATGCAGCACAGGGAGGAAACGCGTGAGGATAGTATGAGGGTACAGAATTCTTGTAAAAAGTTACAAAACTCCGTGAGGAGGCTGGTAAAATGTCATACTGAATTTTTGACTAGAGCTACGGAGGCCGAGTCACGCATTTCCTCATTAGAAGATGAGGTGGCGCAGCAACGAAAGACTATAGAAATGCACATGGCGACTAAGGAAGATGTCAACTGGAAGCTTGTAGACATTGAGAATAGATCTCGGAGGAATAACTTGAGATTTCTGCAGATTGAGGAGGGGAAAGAAGGGTCGGATACACGTGATTTTATAGTTTCACTTTTGAAAGTTGCAGTACCAGAGGCTGAGAAATGGGATTGGGATCGAGAGGTGGAAAGGGCCCATAGATTCCCTTTCAGATCCAGTACCCGAGATCAGAAACCACAAGCTATTATAGTGGCTTTCAATAGCTTCCAAGCACGTGAGGAATTATTTCTGAAAGCACGTCTTGATAAGAAATGTAAGGCTCTAGGTATTGAATTTTTTGTCAGACCCGATCTTTGCAAACAATCTGTCGAGACTAGATGGCAGCTAAGACAGCTTATAACACAATTTCAAGGAAAAGGTGCGCAGGCATATTTAATGTTTCCTGCAAAGCTTAAAGTTATTTATAAGGAGCGCACTAGATTTTTCATGACTGAAACTGCTGCCAAAGAATTCCTGATGTCATTATAATTCAGAATTGATGTATCAAAAGCTTAATTTCGTTGCATTAGCTTGCACAGGAGTTTCTCACCCAAAGTAGGGGATTTTGTTTTATTAAATGATGTTAAAGCTCTGCTGGGGGACGGCAGGCGGGTTTGGGTAAACCTACATCACAGGACCATAAGTCCTAAAGCCTCTATGAAGGGAGAAGGGTGGGGTGGGCAAGGGTGGGTGAGAGGGGGGAGGGAGGTTGGGTGGAGAAAGGGGTCAAGGGGGGGTGTAAAAGAGGGTAAAAAAAAGAGTTCACTGCAAATAAATGAAAAAAATGTGGTAAAAAGGATACTTGATAAGAAGGGTTCCGTATTACTTACTTTTGTCTTTGTTTATAGCTTTGTTAAGGCTGGATATTCTGATTTAAAATGGTGGGAAAAGGTTTAAGAATTTGTTCAATGAATGTATGTGGATTGAATAATTTAACGAAAAGACATAAAGTAGCTGCAGAATTGAAATATATTCAACCGGATGTTGTCTGTATTCAGGAAACTCACATCCCGTGGTCAAAAAGGGAGGTGCTAAAAGATTTAGGATTTATATTAGTTTCTGCCTCTAAACAGACCAGTATGATAAGGGGAGTAGCCATTTTAGTTAAAGATAATTCTATAATTGTTGGACGGAAGGCTGTGGATAAAAGTGGTCGCTGGGCTATTGTAGAATGTAAAAGTGGGGGTAGACAAATAACGTTGGTTACGCTTTATGGAGCCAATCTGGATGACCCTGCCCCGCTGGTTGAAATTAATTTGGAGTTAGCTAACTTTCCACAGCCGATAGTGATATGTGGGGATGTGAACATAAATTTGCCCAACAATTCTTTTTTTGGAGGGGCATGGAAAACATAAAGGCCGTAAACCGAGAGTGTATAGAGCTCTTGTTAATTTACTACAAGATCAAGGCTTAGTTGATGTTTGGGGAATGCTGCGGGAGGGGGATAACGGATTTACTTTTTATTCACATCCTCATAAAAAATTAGTTAGATTACATTATTTTTTTGTACCAGAATATTTGTTGGAAGGAACCAATATTAGAACTTATCCTAGAATCACTTCTGATCGCTCCCCCATAGTGATTGATATACAGAGCTCAGCAAAGAGGACATCACCACTTAATTTTTCCTATGATCAGAAACTAGGTCTGAATGAAGAATTTAAAATACATATGCAAAGTTGGATTCAATCCTTTTTCATTAATAATCATGGGACGGCTAATACTTGTATAGTCTGGGATACTTTTAAAGCGGGTTTTCGGGGAGAGTGTATTAGCTTCTCATCATGGCAACGTAAAAAATTAAAAAAAGAACTTGATATATTATATGAGCTTCTGGTTAAGGCAGATATTTTGTTAACCAGGGAAATTGCACAGGGTAAAACAGAGCTCACTGAGGTGGAAAATGAGGTGGCTAAGGCCAGAACTAATATTCTTGGATTCTGGGATACGGAAATTGCTAGGAGATTTTTAACATCTAAAATGATAAGTTATGAATTTGGGGAGAAAATAGGCAAAACCCTGGCAGTAAGACTACAATGAAGCAGACAGCTCAGAATATTAGTTCAATGATAGATGCTCAAGGTAAATCGCATTTATTTTATTTTATTTTATTTTAATTTATTCTATAGCGCAGGAATCAATCCCGTAAGGGTATCTCCGCGCTTTGCCAGCTATAGAGTTATCAGGTAGAGCATCCTGGGAAGTTATACGGACAGAAATGCTCCTTGGTAGAGAAGGGGTTTTAATGTCTTTCTGAAGGACAAGTAATTGGTAGTTGTTCTTAGGTCGATGGGAAGTTTGTTCCACAGGGCAGGGCCAACAGAGGAGAAGGCTCGGTCTCCTTGTCTAGATTTCTTTGTGGCAGGTGGTTTTAAAAGGGCTTGGTTGCTTGAGCGGAGAGACCTGCTGGGCTGATACAATTCCAGGGATTGAGATAGGTATTTAGGACTTGCTCCATACAGGCATTTATGAACCGTGCAGCAGATTTTAAAGTTGATGCGCTGCCGTATGGGAAGCCAATGCAGTTCTTTCAGCAAGGGCTTAGAGGGAGTCCTGACAGGTGCACCCATGACCAATCTTGCTGCCGTATTCTGGACTACCTGCAGACGACCTACTGCATCTGCATTTGCTAATGTCAGCAGGCCGTTACAGTAGTCCAGGCGACTGGTTACCAAGGCCTGTACAAGTGTCTTTCTACAGGTGGCAGGGAGATATGGGAAGACACGCCTGAGTAGGCATTCAGACCCAGAACGCATTCTTGGAACATTTCAAAGGTTTTCAAAGTTTTTATGCAGGACTTTATTGTAGGGATGATAGTTTAGATTTAAATATGCAATGGCACGATAGAATGTTGGCTAGTTTGAAGGTTTTAGAACCTCAAATGGCGGAAGAACTGGATTTAAAAATAACTATGTTAGAGTTGGAGATAGCAGTGAAGAGCCTTGCAGTTGGTAAAGCTGCTGGACCCGATAGAATACCAGCTGAAGTGTACAAATTGTTTTTTAACATCTTAAAGGACGAACTGCTCCATGTAATTTTGGTAGCACAACAGGGGGATCCTCCTACCACATGGTCTGATGCTGAGGAAATAGGAATTTTACGTGGCCAGTGTGTCCCCTACATGCACCCTATGTATGTACCTATGCCCCATGTATGCCCATGTCATCATGCAATTCCCTTCTCATGCCTGTAATGATAATGCCTCTGCATTCCGTCCAATATTAGCATGTCAGTTATTAGGCCCTCCATGAATGAAATGTTAATTCTGCACTGAGGCCTATGTTGCCAATGCATTTACATGGTACACGTTTAAAGGTCAAGATGCACACGTTTTTGTGCCACAGCTGAGCCAGGACCCGAATTCAGGCTCCGAGCCTCCTCCTGATATTCTGAAAGCTGCAGTTTAGTTATGTACCCCTGACCTCTCCCTTACTTCCTGCTCAGCCGAGAGGTGCCCAGCCAGCATGGCCTGCCAAGACAGTATTTTGCCTACAGTTATCTGTTCAGCTCCACGGAAACACATTCCTAACTAACGAAAGGGATAAACATATCCCGCCTGCAGAAGATAGAGCCCAGCCTTTCTGTCTCCATGCAAGTGATTTACTGAACCCGTTTCCATAGAGGGCCCATGGCCCCACGCAATGCACGAAGAAATATATGCATACACTAGCATTCAGTGATGAGCAGCCTTTGCTCGAGCGACCTTTACTTCAGACAATACATCCTCCAAACACAAGATACCAGATAATGCTAAAGGTGTAGGTCGTTCTGACATCCCAGACTCTCCTACTAGTGCTAAAGTCAGCTCCCCCCAGCTCTCCCCGGTTACACGTCAATTTCACGTCATGACTAGTTTTGCGCGCACAAGTAGGGTAAAGGTTCCTGCTGACCATGCAGACCCCCACTATGCATCCACCCACCTATGACACACCTATGACTCATCAAGTGAACACCCATGTGTACACCTCTTTTCACGCCTCTTTCACGCCCATGTGCTCTTATCTCTCTCACTTGCTCCGCCTGGAGCGCTCCGCCTTCTCTATCCAATGCAATGTATGGTTTAACTATATATAATGTGTTATATGAATAAAGATTTAGATGACGACCCTTCCTGAACCTTAGTGGTGATGGAACCCGATTCTCCAGTAGCTCGAGCTATTGCATTAAAGCCATTTTGAATCGGACACCACGGACTCTGCCTCTCATTTTATGAGCAATCCTTATTAATGTATAGAAATTATGACTGGGTAATTAATTATTTACCACATTAATCTGGCACCCGAATAGGGATGAGTCCCCTTCCCCTCGCGCCGGCGATGTAGGCCCAGCCCCCTACCCCTTCTATAGCCGTGACGAACTTCAAGTGTACACGACAGCGGGACTTCCTGCCTACTCCCTCAGGCCCATGGAGGAGACGGAGACTGCGACCAGGCATCCACACGAGGCGGTGAGGATTGCGGACCATCCTGACCAGAGCCCAAGCTGAGAGAGCAAGGTCTGAGGTATCCCGAGGCCCACCTGTTCTGAGGCGCATGCGCAGCACCAGAAGCCGTAGCAGTCCAGTCCAGTATCGAGTTTCCGAGGCCTTCTGTTTTGCTTCCCGGTGAGTACCATTATTGGGAACGCATAGAGACGGGTTCATTTATTTGAGCCCGGTAAAGACGGTCCTGGGTACACAGATCCGGTAAAGACGCGTCCATTTAGGTGGATGCGGTAAAGACGTGTCTCTTTACAGGACCGGTATGGCTGTACTGTTTTTTTCAGTGCATAAAGTAAACAAGCTTTTCAAGAGTGTGTTTTTTTTCTATGTACTAGTTAGGATGTATCTGTTTTTATGTTTTAATGTCGTAGTATGAATGATTGTTTCCAGTCTATTCTTGTGTATATTGTATGTTTGTTCAAGTTAGCTCCGACATGCCACTGTTTTCAAAATTACGTCAGATAGGGACCAGGAAAGGGATACTCGAAGAGGCAGTTCCCGTCCCGCCTAGGGACACTCCTGGCCATTTTATGTACCAAAAGCATGGGCTAGATGCCATACTGTTTTTAGACTTATGGGTAGATTACACAAAGGATCTGGAAGAGAAATATAGATGGCCTATCTCAGGGACATGGGATGCTGATTGCATCATGAGAGTAGAGGAAGCACTGTGGAAAAAGAAAGCTAGACAGTCCCAGAAAGATGCCATAGAGTTATGGCGTAAAGAAGCGCATAGGAGAACAGAGAAAGAAATCAACAAAGCAGAGAGAAGTAAAGAAGCAGCAGAAAAAGCTAGAGAAAAAGAGCTAAAGGAAGAAGGTGAACGGGTTAAGGCAGAACAAGTGGATAGACAAAGAAATGCCCTTATTAAAGGCATGTATCCCGTCCTCGCCGAAGGACTACCTAAAGTGACCCCGGAAGTACCTAGTAATTTGCCGCCACCACTGATCCCGACCAAAGTACTTAGTCATAAACAGACAGCCGCGGACATTTTTCTTTCCTCTTATTTAGAAGACGCCGCTCCGGATTATGTTAATGCAGATTTTTCTCCTCCTCCTGGCAACAATCCTAACAATCCTTTTCTCCCTCCGCCCGCATCACAGGATCAACCCTCACCAGTAGTGACCCTGACAGTGAGAGATGACGCAAGTCAAGGGGCAGTGGGAGGGGGGCCCACTTGAGACATACGGCACACACCACCACCATCACGAACACTACGAGAATTAGCACTACAACGAACGCCAAAAATGACAGCAACATCACTTAAACAGAATATAACGCTTACATCCTGTATATATGACCCCGTACCAGGTGTAGGCTCAATGCTCATGTACTCAGTACGATTGAGACGCATTGCAGACTATTTGATCACATTGCCAGACATGAAGGACTATTTAGAAAAAATATACCATTTCATTAGAACGGGGGAGGGACCCGAAAGTATACAAGAGGCCATGGCAAAAAGGAAGGTGGAGGTTCAATGCATGCTTTTACGATTTTTGATAAATTGTCTGATTAGGGAGCAAGACCAGCCAGATAAAGGAGTAACTAAAGGTATGACTGATTGGAGTGACAACATAGCTGCCGGTAAACATGATACAATGTCAAAGATAGAATGTATGTACAGAATAATTCGTAAAGAAATTCTGAACTTACACAGGAAAGAGTCAGACGAGAAAGAGGACGACTTAGCCTCTGAAGAGGATGGGCCAGAAACAGAGGAAGTGGATAAACTGAATTACGTAGGTAGAGCAAGACAGTTTGACAGGCCTAAAGGCCTAGATTACAGTAAACATGGCCCTCCAATACCAGAAAGATATTCTCTTGAACACCTATTCCAAGCTACTGAGAATGCACTGAGAAAACGAGCAGGGGGCGGTGAACGTCATACTATGCATGAACAGGAACTAGCCCGGTCAGCCGTTCAATGGGCTTGTAATTCTAACATATATAATGATGACGTAGTGGCGTAAACATTTTTAAGCCTTCCTCTGGAGAACAGCGTTTAGCTGGTATTTACATGGTTCAACATCTGATCACATTGTACGAGAGTCAGCATTCTGATCCAGGTCCCTTGTATAAATTATTGGACGATTTACTCCTAGAAAGATGGAGAGGCCTAGGTACCGAATTAATTAATGTCATTCTAGACCAACGACATAAGTACTTGACTTTTCTGACCACGCACTTGATTCCTGCCCCACACCGCATCAGAAAAACCTTCCACATAGAAAGACAGAACCCCCTACGTGAAGTACATCCTGTTAGGAATGCAACCAATGAGCTTCAACGAGTATACGTTTACACACCCTTGATGAAAATAGAAATACTGGAAATGAAAAAATTACTGCCCTGTCATGATAAAGACCCGGGGGGGTTCCACCGTGAATTAAAAGACATTCTCCGCATAGGGGATTACACATACGCTGACATCATTAAATTATTAAAAGTACTGTTACCAGCAGGCATTTATGAAAAGCTTAAAGAAAAAGATTGGGAGGTGGGAGAGAAAAAGATCAGTTGGACAGAATTGGAAGATGAAGACAAACTTCGAGGCCCTGGTGTTGGTCTTGGGGACAAAGCTAAAGCATTACCTGAATTATTGATACAGGTCTTGCCGAGATTATTAGTTACTAAAAAGGAAGATTGGGATGCTATTTCAGCCTGTAAACAGAAACCAGATGAAGACACTAGTGACTTTTATTCTAGATTCGAAAAATGTTTTATTATTAACAGTGGCCTGAAGACAAATAGTGAATCGTACCCACATCTTTTTGTGAGCAAATTAGTAGAGAATTCCTTACCCCCGATCAAAAATAGAGTACAGAAGGTTGAGAGTACCTGGCAAGCAAATAGCCCTTCCCAAATGTTACAAATGTTACAGTACCACCAGAACAGAATTAGGGAGGAACAGGAACACGAAAAGAGACGCATGAAAGATACGAAAATGAAAGTACTAGTTGCACAATCAGTACCAGCTGAGGGCCATAAAAAGGGCACGGCACCTATTAAAGGGAACTGTAATTATTGTAAGCAACCAGGTCACTATATGAATGAATGTGCAGTCCTGAAACACAACATAGCTACAGGCAAGACAAAGGAAAGACCGCGTCCTCCTAGACAGGATAACATCCCGCAGAACACGCAAACGCCACAGAACTCACAACAGACAGTAGCTACACCGCAACCTATTGCTGCCACACAACATGTCACGCAACAAATGTACCAGTACGCACAGTCAGACTATCCAGAATATCAACAGTACTCATGAAATAGCCTAGAGAGGGAGGTTGGCTTGCCCCTTATTGAGGTTCCTGTAGATCAAGAGGGTCCCTATGTACATAGTCGTGTATTGGGAAAAGACAGAAAAATTTTAATTGACACAGGGGCGAGCAGAACTACCATCAGTCATGACGAGGTTCCAGGGGCACCCCTCTCAGGCTCACAGAATATTGCCCTGGGATTTTCAGGAAAGCCTATTGTTAACGAAGTGTCAAAGCCAGTTTCCCTAGGAGTCGGTCCATTGTCCTGCACTACAGACTTGTTACTTACTAAGTCATGCCCAGAAAACTTGCTTGGTATAAAGACATTGAAAGAACTAGGAGCAGTGATTTGTTGTTCTCCGGAAGGAGTGAGATTGTTTTTACGTGATTTTAAAGGACATTATGTGTTGAGAGATTTTGATCCCAGACTCCAGAATGTACCACAGCATTTATGGGCACAAGGTCCGGCTGATGTAGGTTACATGCACATTACGCCACACCGTGTCACTCTCAAGCAAGGAGTTGTACTGCCACGAATCCGACAATACAAGTTACCATCTGATGCTGTAGTAGCAATGCTGAAAATTGTTGACGAACTCATTGCACAGGGAGTGGTTGTAGAAACTGACTCCAACGTATGTAATTCTCCTATCATCCCTATTCTTAAACGAACTGACCCAAATGCACCACCAGTCTACAGACTAGTGATTGACCTTCGAGAACTGAACAAATGCATAATACCCCAGTACCCAGTAGTCCCAGACATTTCTTCATTACTGACTGCGATTGATTCCGAAGCAACGTTCTTTACTGTAATTGATCTCAAGAACGCCTTCTTTAGTGTCCCAATACATCCAGAAAGCCAGTACCTTTTCGGATTCTGTTTAAATGGACGCAGCTTCAAATTTACGAGAGCTCCTCAAGGATTCACAGAAATTCCTAGTATTTACAGTCAAGCATTGAAAAGACAACTAGACACTATTCACATGCCTACTGACACCGCACTGCTCCAATATGTGGACGATCTCTTGATCACAGCACAAACAGAACGAGACTGTGAACGTGCGTCACTGACAGTCTTATACTTTTTGGCAGACAAGGGGCACAAAGTGTCTCCTTCTAAGTTGCAATTCTGTGCACAGCAAGTGGTGTACCTTGGACACTTGCTGTCCAAGAGGGTAGACAGCTGACACCAGACCGCATTCAGTTAATTGTAAATCTTCCACAGCCCAAGACACAAAAGGAAGTACTGGCCTTCATTGGCCTCACTTCTTACTGCAGACAATGGATTCCCCAGTATGCATATATAGCCAAACCACTCATACAGTTGACAACACAGGAGGCAGCGACTTCGACTGTCCTCCCCTGGACTCAAGAACATACACTCGCATTTGACGAATTGAAAAAAGCCCTATGTCAAGCACCAGTTTTAGTGACTCCATGTTACAGCAAGCTTTTTACACTTTTTGTCACTGAACGCAAAGGTACAGCATTATCTGTCCTTACACAAGATCAAGCAGGAAAACACAAGCCTTGTGCTTATTTTTCTAGTACATTGGATCCAGTGGCCCAGGCTCTGCCTGCGTGCCTGAAATCAGTTGCAGCAACAGCCCTAGCAATCAGACAAAGCGATTCTATCGTGTTAGGACACCCCCTGACAGTACAGATTCCACACTCAGTGGAAGTTCTCTTGAACAGAACACAGACACAACACCTGACTATAGCAAGACTGACAGGATATGAACTGACATTATTCCAGCCACACATAGAGATCAGACGATGCAATACCCTGAACCCTGCTACACTCTTGCCCTCAAGCACAGCAGACCCTGCACCACATGACTGTGTGGAAGTAGTTAATACCGTAACGAAACCAAGACAAGACCTGACAGACATTGCACTACCAGACCCCGACCTGACACTTTATGTGGACGGTTCATGCATGAGAATAAGCACAGGAGAGTTGGTGGCCGCATATGCAGTGACCACTGATACTGAAGTCATAGAAACACAACGAATTGACATACTGTCAGCCCAAGCAGCAGAGCTCATCGCTCTGACACAAGCATGCATACGAGCCAAGAACATGAAAGTAAACATATACACAGATTCACAGTATGCCTTCGGAGTCGTTCACGACTTCGGAGTCCTATGGCAGGAGAGAGGTTTTCTGACCTCTTATGGGGCCAAGATTCAGCATGGTCCCCTCATCCAGGCTCTGTTAGACGCAATACACTTGCCTACAGCCGTAGCCATCATGAAGTGCAAAGCACATACTAAAGTCACAGACACCATTTCCCAGGGAAATGACCTGGCAGATCGAACAGCTAAACTTACAGCCCAGACTCCAACAGATATTCCCACTGACACGACAAAGACAGAAGCACCATCTCTGACAAACTGCATGACAGTCAGGGATCCCTCACAAGATGTACTCGACATTCAGACACATGCCACTCCAGACGAAATAAAGAAATGGACTGAACAAGGAGGGGTCCAGACAGACCATGGTTGGATGACAAAAGGCAAAGCCATATGGTTTCTCCCTGACTCCATGGTTCAAGTTATCATAAATACAGCACATAGTCCAGCACACTTGGGAGAAAAGGCCATGTTAGACAGTTTACAGAATATCTGGTTCAACAAGCACCTGCGTGCAGCAGCAAAACACAAAGTGCGTACCTGCATGATCTGTTGCCAGTTCAATCCAGGCTAAGGCATTCCCGTGGAACAAGGTGGATTCCATCCTCCTGACCACCCCTTTGAAGTCCTCCAGATGGATTATATTCAGATGGACAGATGTCGAGGATACAAGTACGTCCTCGTAGTTGTATGTGCACTATCTAGATGGACAGAAGCGTACCCAGTCCCAGATTACACTGCAGTCACCACTGCCAGGCAGTTGGTTCGAGAATTCTTTCCGCGGTATGGCTTGCCCCGTGTCGTGTACTCAGATAACGGTCAGCCATTCTCTTTTGAACTGATGAAACAAGTATCCCTTCTGTTAGGGTACCAATGGAGATTCCATTGCGTACGACACCCAGAGGCAGCAGGTCTCGTGGAGAGACACAATCAGACACTCGAAACCAAGTTAGCGAAGGTCTGTGCAGAAAAAGGCGTGGATTGGATGGTAGCCTTGCCGGTTGCCCTCTTTTACATGCGAATGGTAGCTCATTCCAGAACAGGATTGTCCCCGTACGAAGTGGTTTTTGGTAGACCACCGAATATGTGGGGTACGCCTATGCCAAAAAGAATAACTGATGTTGACAGTAATATGCTGACAGATTACCTGGCTTCCTTGATGTCTGCACTCCTTTCTTGTCGTTCACAGGTTGCAGCTGCTTTCCCCGACAACACCCAGGTGAAGGAGCATTCGATTGTCCCTGGGGACACTGTCTTTATTCGGAATTTTGATTGTTCAAGTTCTCTCGAGCCCTGCTGGCGTGCGCCGAAGCTGGTACTACTAACGACGAGGACCGCCGTCAAGGTCGAGGGAAGAAAGGGCTGGATTCATGCCCACCACGTGAAATGCTTCCATGGACTTGGATCAGTAAAAGACACTAAGGACTGCCCTGATATCAGTGACTCAAAACTCCCTTTGCTAGAAAAGACTCCGCAACAAGAGTACAAATTGAAGCTACGGTCTAGTAAGTCAGACAGCGTTTAATTGTTTAAGTCCCCCTCGGGTGAAGCGGTTAGACAGGTTCCTGACATGTATAAGATCGTAGACCCAAATAGACAGAGAGATAGACAGAGAGGCAAACAAGAAAAATATTGCAAATCCTTACGCAGTAGATGCATAGTAACTCTGATCATTATGTTTTTTCCGAGTGTATCAATTATATGTATAAGCTTGACGCTACATGTTTTCTTTCCTCCTCTTGGTTCACATATACATTCTTCCTTCAATGACACTGTAGAGCACACATTCAGTGATCTGCCACCCCATGAACTGTCATATCGACTAGCACTGCGCAACAATACTTTTATTCGTATATTACACCCATTCTCACCAGACCAGCAATGTAACGAATTGCTGGGTATGTGGCCGTCTCCCACCTTATCAGAAAACGAAGGGAGTTCTGCCTCTCTTTCCTTATCCGTTTTCGCACAATGGTTCGTGTGGAGCATGGTTTGCTTTAATGTCATCAACACAAGACAGAAAGTTCACAGATTCCCAGAGTGAATGGAGTTGGGGGGACCTGAATATAGTAATGAACAAGGCATGTTTCCCAGACAAAGATGGTTTTCCCCAAAGGAAAGGATCAGATCTAGAAAATGAAGTGTACGAATTAGGTAATGTTTCCCTTACCTTCATGATTCTGAATGTCCAATCCGAGACAAATGTAGGTTCACCGTCCATAACAGTTTTACCGGTGAAAGGTGAATTATGCATTAGAAAGAAAGGCTCAGTACATTTAGGACACAGTGAATGTAATACTGTGATTGAGTTTAATGATAAAGGAAAGTCTACTTTCAAAGCTTCCTGCCATTCCTATTTTATTTGCGGTCAGACAGCCTATGTACGTCTGCCCTTAGACTGGGGTGGGACGTGTTATATAGCGTTCCTACTGCCACCTGTTTTTCTAGCCCCATCCCACTATCACCGAGATTCACGATTAGTACATGTCAGACATAAGAGGGAGACCGAATCCCCTGTTGTCGATCAGACTGAGACAGCTCTGGAGCAATATACAGATTTCAATAGAGGATTCATTTTCTTCATAGGTCCCGTCCAAAATAGTAAATTGATACGTAGGTTAACAAGAACATTGGAAGCAGTAGTGAATGAGACTACTTCTGCCTTAGGTAACTTGACAGAGGAGCAGTCTGCCATGAGACTTGTTGTTCTTCAGAACCGCCTTTTTCTTGACGTCATCCTAGCAGATAGGGGCGGGGCTTGTAGAGTGATCAGCTCCAGTTGTTGTGTGTTTATTCCTAATAACGGGCCATCTGTATACGCAGCAATAACAAGACTCCATAAGATAGCTCACAAGATACATCAAAATCCAGGCACATGGACTTGGTCCGGTTGGCTCTGGAGTGTAATATTAGCCAGGGGATGGAAAGTACTGTCATTCCTAGGAATAATACTACTAGTCATATTCAGTTGCTGTCTCTGTCTGCAATGTGGCCCAGCGATTTGCGGCTTGTGTGCCACTGCCTGTATTCCCCGTCCACGTTTACATCCGCGAATGACAAAGGACGAACAAATGGTGCTGTATGAACAGATAGATGGTCTCATGAATATAGACGTGTCCTGAAGGGCACAGTAGGGAACAAGGAGGGAATGAGGAAATAGGAATTTTACGTGGCCAGTGTGTCCCCTACATGCACCCTATGTATGTACCTATGCCCCATGTATGCCCATGTCATCATGCAATTCCCTTCTCATGCCTGTAATGATAATGCCTCTGCATTCCGTCCAATGTTAGCATGTCAGTTATTAGGCCCTCCATGAATGAAATGTTAATTCTGCACTGAGGCCTATGTTGCTAATGCATTTACATGGTACACGTTTAAAGGTCAAGATGCACACGTTTTTGTGCCACAGCCGAGCCAGGACCCGAATTCAGGCTCCGAGCCTCCTCCTGATGTTCTGAAAGCTGCAGTTTAGTTATGTACCCCTGACCTCTCCCTTACTTCCTGCTCAGCCGAGAGGTGCCCAGCCAGCATGGCCTGCCAAGACAGTATTTTGCCTACAGTTATCTGTTCAGCTCCACGGAAACACATTCCTAACTAACGAAAAGGATAAACATATCCCGCCTGCAGAAGATAGAGCCCAGCCTTTCTGTCTCCATGCAAGTGATTTACTGAACCCGTTTCCATAGAGGGCCCATGGCCCCACGCAATGCACGAAGAAATATATGCATACACTAGCATTCAGTGATGAGCAGCCTTTGCTCGAGCGACCTTTACTTCAGACAATACATCCTCCAAACACAAGATACCAGATAATGCTAAAGGTGTAGGTCGTTCTGACATCCCAGACTCTCCTACTAGTGCTAAAGTCAGCTCCCCCCAGCTCTCCCCGGTTACACGTCAATTTCACGTCATGACTAGTTTTGCGCGCACAAGTAGGGTAAAGGTTCCTGCTGACCATGCAGACCCCCACTATGCATCCACCCACCTATGACACACCTATGACTCATCAAGTGAACACCCATGTGTACACCTCTTTTCACGCCTCTTTCACGCCCATGTGCTCTTATCTCTCTCACTTGCTCCGCCTGGAGCGCTCCGCCTTCTCTATCCAATGCAATGTATGGTTTAACTATATATAATGTGTTATATGAATAAAGATTTAGATGACGACCCTTCCTGAACCTTAGTGGTGATGGAACCCGATTCTCCAGTAGCTCGAGCTATTGCATTAAAGCCCTTTTGAATCGGACACCACGGACTCTGCCTCTCATTTTATGAGCAATCCTTATTAATGTATAGAAATTATGACTGGGTAATTAATTATTTACCACAATGCAACTATTGCGGTCTTTTGCAAAAAAGATAAACCCGCGGACAATGTTGGATCTTATCGACCCATATCGTTATTGAATGTGGATAATAAGATCTATTCAAAGATTTTGGCTAACCGATTATCTAAAGTGATGTCCTCTTTAGTCTCACGAAATCAACATGGGTTTATCCCTAAAAGAGGCACTGTGGATCATATTAATGAAGTAATCACGTTGTTTGATTTGGCGGATGTAAATAAACTGAAGCTGGTGCTTTTTCTGTTAGACGCAGAAAAAGCGTTTGATCGTGTGTGTTGGGAGTATCTTTGGATGTTAATGGCGAAAATGGGCTTTGGACAGAAATATATCAATGCTATCAAAACATTATATGTTAAACCTACGGCAAAAATTTCAGCATTGGGAGCGCTCTCTGATTCTTTTAACATTACTAGAGGGACCCGCCAAGGTTGTCCATGCTCTCCGTTATTATTTGCTTTATACATTAACCCGTTTATTGAACAATTAAGCCAGAACCCCTTAATTCCTCCCTTTACAGTATTTGATTTGATATAGCGGTGGTAACCAATACACCAGACACTGCTAATTCAGGGATTGAAAGGCTGGCGAAAGAATTTGGAACTATAACTGGTTACAAACTTAATGTATCAAAGACTCAGATTTTATGTTCAGAAGCCATAACTTGGGAGGATGAGAGAGTGGTGGGGGAGGCTACTTACCTTGGGATACGGATTAAAACAAATATGTCTGAATTGGTTGAAGTAAACTGGATTAATGTATATGATAAAATTAAGGCTTCTCTTGAGAGATGGGATCGTTTATTCTTGACCATTATTGGACGGACCAATGTTATAAAAATGAATGTTTTACCTAAAGTGCTCTATCTGTTCCGTTCAATCCCTTTGGAATTTCCAAAACCCAAGTTACAGGCTTTGCAATCACTATGTGGGAAATTTATTTGGAGCCCCGGGAAACCAAGAAGAGCTATGACATTTTTGATGTTACCATCTGAAAGGGGAGGGTTAGGAGTACCTGATTTTTTTTCTTTATTATATAGCCTGTTTTTTGTTAAGAATGAGAGTGTTGACAATAGGGGAATCCACGGAACTTATGTATAATTACCCTTCTATATTTAAGATCTTGATGGGAACACATGTGAGACAAAGTTTTTTTTAATGAAATAGATGGCAATTATTACAAAAGGACTCGATTTAAGGTAGTGATTGGAGCCCATAAGACCTGGAAATGGCTGACTCGTACTATAGGTATTGGAAAGCTGGCGTATTATACTCCTTTTACCACATCAAGATTACTGCCTAAGATATTTTCGAATGGAATGGCCTTGAATTGGCAAAAAAGGGGGTGACATGTTTGGGGGATTTGTTTTTTGGTGGATGGTAAATGTAAATCATTTGTGGAATTGAGTGAAGAGTTTGGCTTACCCAGAAGTTATTTTTCTAATTTTTACAAATAAGGGATTTTCCTAATTGACATAAATTAAGTTTACAAAAGCACCAAGTAGTAGAGGGAATTGCTCGTCAGGTGAAGATTGGAATTTTGTATAGAATGCTTATGGAGGAGAAACCCGATGATTTGGAGAGAATAAGGGCAAAATGAGCTGATATTTTGGTGGATACTTAGGTCGATGTGGAAAATCTGATTTCGCTCTCCAAAGAAGTTTTGATGTCAGCCAATTTAAAAGCTCAGTTTTTCAAAACCTTATTTGATTTATATTATACACCACAACGAATGTCAAAATGCGGAGGAGGTTTTGATGGAAAGTGTTTTCGGTGTAAGGCTGATCATGCAGACAGTTTACATATTTTCTTTTCCTGTCCTATTTTAAGAGTGTTCATACAAGATATTGAAAAGTTTTTGTCCTTAGTGCTCAATGTTTGTGTAACGATTACTCCCTCTATGTTGGTGCTGGGGAAGATTCCTAATGACAATCGGGCTGATGGACTTTATCGTTTTCGCTACTTTATTTTTTTTACCATGACTGTAGCACGGATTTGTATTGCTACAGAGTGGCTCCAGGAAAAACCGCCACTATTTCAGCAGTGGCGAGCACGATTGGATAAACTATATAATTTGGAGTGTGGTCTGTTTTCAGTTTCCGGGTCTAGGAGAAAGAAAAAAATGGGATGGAAAATCTGGGGGGTTTACTCTGATTATTATGAAGATTGAAAATGCTTAATTAATTCTATTTTCATGTCACCGAGATTATATTTGTTTATGGGGGTTTTGTACTCAAAGGATAACATGGCTCTTCTTACAAATGAACTAATGCTATTCTTCCTTGTATCTTGATGTATTTATGATTTATGACTTAAGTTGTATGATGTATTTTTGTCGTGAACCAATAAAAATTTTTTTAAAAAAATGAAATGCCCCCAACCAGGTAATGTGCTCCTAACCCAGTGAATGTGCTCCTGTGCTGGTGACGGAAGAGCGGAATTGATTAGAATCACATAAAATAAGTGTGCCCCGTTTGGTTTGTATAGTTAATTTTTGCCATGCAGCTTAAAGCTTCTCGCTGAAACAATGTATGTTAATTCTTTTCGGCAAACGGGATTTCATTGATAAGAAAAACACCTTGCAAATAATTATCCAGGCTGGACTAAGGTAGAATTTTAACCCTTTTTCACCATCTTAATTATTTAGTCGCATTTGACATTGTTGAGCATGAGAGAGGTTGAGATTTTCTTACACTTGTGTTCTTTGCATCATTTATTTTTTAGAACACTCTGACATCCATTAAGATGAAGCCCTGATGGGAGTCTCAGTACTACATGCCTGGGCCTTGAAACGCATTGGCATCTTTCCAACACGGAGGAATTGCAAATTTCTATGCAATATTTCTTGAGGGAAACAGAATGAAAAATATTCCCCTCGCATACGCATAAATTAGTTCCCTGTATTATGCATTCCACTTGGCTTGAAAACGTTGTATAGCTACAAAGTTTGCCTTTTTATCAAGTGATATGATGCAATATATAATGATATTGGTTCTTAATTATTGTACATAGTGATGCTTTACTTTATTGTTTGTTTATGAATGTCTTTTGTGAATTGTTTTTTGAGAATTGTTTATTTTATCATATTATGTTAATTGAAAATCAAGTGTTTTCTTTCTTTTCATGCATTTGAATTTCGGTAAAAAAATATAAGAATTTCTAAAAGGAATACTGAGGGACAGTATGGAAATGATCAATTTGGTGGAACACTTTCCCTATGACCCGGCATCTCACACCTTATGCACAATGGACGTAGAGTCACTTTATACTAACATCCCCCAGACAGCGGCTCTCTTGGTCATCCAGAAAACTTTAGATTCACGACCACGCCCACACAGGGTCCCCACTATCTTTATCCTCCAGCTCCTGGAATTGTGCCTCACTAGAAACTACTTTTTGTTTGATAACATATCTTACCAACAAATAAAGGGTACTTCCATGGGGGCTATTTTTGCCCCCAACCTGGCGATCCTGTTCATGGATGCCCTAGAAACTGGGGTCTTCCTAGCAGAGAGTAATCCCTTCCACGCAGGCATTTTACTATGGCGTCGCTATATTGATGACATTTTCCTCATTTGGAATCTTGATATCCCGACACTGCACTCATTCAATCATTAGCTTTCCTAGACCTGACAATTTTTCATCATGACAACGAATTACTAACTCGCCTATATAGGAAACCCACAGAACGCAACACCCTCTTGAGTTATGACAGCAATCATCCCAGGGCTTTGAAAGATTCCTTACCATACTCTCAATTCTTGAGAATTAGGAGGAATTGCTCAACTAAAGCAGATTACTTTAGGGAAGCTGGTACCCTTGCCAATAAACTCAAAGCTCGAGGATATCCAAGAAGACTAATCAAAACGGCCTTTAAAAGGGCTTGGTATTGTCCTCGGGAAGCCCTGCTAACACCAAAGGTAAGGGACAAAACTGAAAGAATAGCTTGTGTAACCACCTTCTCCCCCACATCCAACAAAATCCGCAAATCCATCCTCAAACACTGGCTCACACTAAACGCAGGCCCAATACACCTAGAAAGGCCGGTTTTTGCTTTTAAGAAAAGTAAGAACTTAAGGGACCATCTGGTCAGAGATGCCCTCCCCTCCCCCTCGAACACGACAACAATTGAATCCAATTGGGGCCGTCCACCAATTCTAGGGCACGTTAAGTGTGGATGCTGCACAGTGTGTGAGTTCACGATTGAGTCACAGAATTTCAGTCATAATGGCGTGACAGTAGCAATGAAAAGTTTCACCAATTGCAACAGCCATAATGTCATCTATGCCATCTTGTGTCCTTGCCCAAAAATGTATGTTGGCCAGACCACCCAAAAAGCGAAGACCCGCATATGCCAGCATCAAAGTCGCATCAGATGTGGAACTCAGAACGCACCTCTTGTCGAACATTTTGCTGAACTGAAACACTCTGCGGACGATATCAAATAGACAATCCTAATGACAGTCAAACTCCCGCAGAGGGGTGGCAATCTGGCCCAACTACTCAAATGCGAGGAACTAAAGACTATCATTCAATTTGACACTATCCACACAGGTCTGAACAGGAGTGAGGATTGGACAACCCTTCTGTAGTTCGCAGGCTGGATAAACATTGATTTCACTTTGTCTCCATGGATGTCATAAAACAAAACTTGGAACCAAACATAGTTGCAACACTCTAAATGCTCCTATTGTGATACCAATGTACCTCTTCTCTGTTTTGCAAGCTCGTGAATTTTAATTGTAAACTGTGAGTTTCTTAAACACCATTGTCACAATTTTTGAGAACTATTAATTGCACTTAATATGCAAATCATTAACACCCCTGCAAAAGCATGTACCCCCGTTGGCTATACAATAAGCCTCACTAATACGATCATGTTAGAACCATTCCATTATTGCTGCACACTCTGGTCATTCCAAAATGGCGGCCAAGCAACAACCTGAAGCCCTTGCCGACCTCTCTAGTCCACAGACACGTGACTCCCAATTTTTGAGCAATGTTAATTGCACTTAATATGCAAATCATTAACACCCCCGCAAAAGCATGTACCCCCGTTGGCTATACAATAAGCTTCACCAATACGATCATGTTAGAATCATTCCATTATTGCTGCACACTCTGACCATTACAAAATTAATGGCCAAGCAACAACCTGAAGCCCTTGCGGACCTCTCTTGTCCACAGACACATGACTCCCAATTGCCCAATAAGCAGCTCCCTGATTTCCAACACGGAAGCGATCCTGCAGACTCTCCACTTATTTGGTGGAAATAAAGGTAATGCTTCACTGCCACTCCAGAGTAAAATAGTTTCCGCCACAAATTGCCTGGGACCCTCTCCGCAGTTTCAGTATTAATTCTGCCCCCTGTTCCCCCATAGCAATATCAATTGAAGATCACAAGCGCAATTTACTGAGAAAGCGTGCCTGTACAGGACATAATTCCCAACTCCACTTGCAGACCGAACGGTAATGCTTAAACCGCAATCTCTTGTCCTTTCTAAAATTCTCACTAAGAAAGCTGTTTCTTTGATTTACTTTATCCTTGTCTTAACAGCAAAGCCACCACTGCACACAGCACTGTGGTACACTGAACGCAAGCCTCACCTCTGCTGCGCAAGTAAAGAGCCATCGTACTAGTGAAAACCACAAAGCATGGTAAATGAGATAGTATATTCCTTCCCTTAATCAGCGGTTAGTCAATACCATGATAACAAACAGATTCCTCATTCTCAACAGGGCGACGGTCGGCAGTCCATATATTGAGGCCATCCACTTGAACAAAACCTCAATTACAGACATAGTCTTGGTATGTTCCCCCATCTAGCTCTTGGAATTCTAATACCTGGTTCAATTGATGCAACTCCTTGACGGTAACTACAACACTCACCCCTAGTACCAAACCTTCACAACTCACTCTGGATCACCTCCCTATCACGGCTCCGTGCCAATTCCACTATCACAAGCTCCAATTGACCCCGCTCACTTGCAGCTCACAAAGCTGAGGAAACACATGGAAGTTTGTATATGCCTAAGAAAAACGTTCACAAAAGCTTGTTTTCCCATAGGACTGCACGGAATGCCCACGCCTTTTTGGCTGCACCTGTCACCGCGATCCCGATTACTGTAACTGAATAGCGAGTGCTGAACATTGCTTTAATTATTTAATTATTGACTGCATTCTTGTCTTGTTTTCCTCCTTTTGCTTTTCCAACAGGCGTTTGTATGTTAAAAAGGCTTTATTCAGGCAAAATCATTTTTTCAAGTCCTGAAGATGATCCCCTTATAACCGAGCTTGGGATCGAAACGTCGACTCCTTTATGAGTGATCCATACATGTGAACCCAATGTATTATTGTATGGTTGATTTACTCCAGGATACAGTGTTAATTCAAATTCACATCAGTGACCTGCAAGCTCACCCTGTTTGCCTGATATTTCTTTCACTTACTGTCCTCTTCACTTTTTTCTCGCATGCAGCACAGGACTGTGCCCCACTGTAACCCTTATTGTTTTGGTTATATGTTTTATTTCTATACTGAACAAACCTATCAAATTAATAAAAATTCCCTGTCCGGCTGGACAAGGGATTGTGAACTATATAGTAGCCCATTGTGGTCTATATAATATCTTTGCTTACCTTTATTCCTACATGCTAAGGACCACTTGTCTCCTTTAAAATACTTGAAACCCATGGTCCTGAGCCATTTACTGGGTTCCCCTTGTCTTTTTTTAAAGCAATTAGAGTAGTGGGAGGAGTTGTTGGTTGCACCTGAATGGACTTTGTCTGTCTCCCACAATGCTGTGTCCATCCCCTGGAGTGACCTTGGCCTGAGCCAGGCAGAACTAGATTATGTATGCCAGTGGAACTCTGTGTGTGCCAACATCAAAGATGGTATAAATATTGGGGCCCTGACCCCAGAACTTTAGATTACCGCTGGACTTAGGAACCTGCCAGGAAGAAGAGCTGGAAGAGCTGTAAAGAGAGACTGCCACTTTGATGTGGGCTTTGCTGGGTTGGCCTGCAGTTGCTGCTTCTTTCTTGGGCATGAAAAGGACTGGACTGTTATTTGTGCATTCTAAGTATCTCCAAGGGTTTGATGTAGAACTTGCCTCCTGTTGGAAGTCTCAGGGAAATCAAAGACTTCATCTTCTTATGGGTACCGGCTTCTGGAACTGAACGTTTCAGCTGCCACAGAGGAAAAAGGTAACTTTACGCCGTCAACGACACCACTGTTGGCTCCGTGACCTGAAAGCACTGCAGAGGGCACCGCCGCACTTTGCACCACAACCCCTGTCTCACCGACAAAGATGCTTGCACTGTGACCTATGGGCACCGCATTCTGCACTGCCTCACTTCAAACCACTGCGTTGATATTCTGATGCAGCCGTAACACCATTACCGACGCTGCTGCCAGCACTGTGACCTGTGAACACAGCTCATGGAGAACACGGAGCACCATCCCACTTTGCACTGCAGCTCTGGTCACACTGCTGCCACTGATCCAAGCTGACGTTGACGCTGCTGCTTGCACCCCGGTTTGGTGGCACCGCTTTTGAGTTACATGATGCACCACCCACACCACAGCCTGAGCCCAATGACACAAGCACCATCGACTCCAGTTCATTCACCGACACTGCTGCCTGCACCGCGGCCTGTGGACTGCCCAACACTGCATTGCCCCATCTTGCACCACAGCCTTGGGTCTACAGACGACAGTGCTTCAGCAACGATGGCGCTGCTGCCTGCACCGTGAACTGTCAGCACCGCAACGAGCACCGCCCTCCTTTGTACTGCAGCCCTGATGTCACTCACGCCACTGGATGACCATCACTGAGTCGATGTCTGCACCACGACCTGAGGGTACTTCACATCGCATTGCTTCGCTTCACACCACAGCCCGATGCCTGCTGACGCTGGCGCTCCTGACTTCAAACTCAAGGAGTTCAACCTGCAATGTGTGTGACTTCAAGGACCCAAGGACCTCAAGGCCACTTGCAGCTCCTCCTCTTTGGTGCTACCCTTCATGGGACATCCCAAAGATCTGCAGCATTTACTCAACTGATCAAGCTTGTAGGTAAACAATGCCTCAATGTTAAACTCTAATTCTGCATCCACAGCCCCACCGGCTATCTGGCTCCCCTCCTGAAACATGATGTGTGGTTTTAAAGGTTACTGAACAATATAACCAACAATTCAAAATACTATGTTGTTGCATCGTGGTCTGCGATCAATTTACGATGTACACCAATTACTGAGAGTGGTTTTTCTCACAAGCATTCCACTTACGTTAGGATCGTATACCACCGCTTTGCCGCCAAGATGTTAGAATCCCCAAGATCCCTGCATGGCCTGCCTACCTCAGACAACCAGGGATCTTGGGGATACTAACATTTTTCCCACAGCAAGAGCAGTCATATCCAGCCTCTTCCTTGGTTAAAACAGCAAACTGCAGGCCAGCCCCAGATCACAAAGCAAGGGTTGGTCCTTCCCCAGCAGTCTTTTCATTTGTTCCTCCTAAGCAGAGGTTCCTCTTGACCACAAAATGGGTCCAAGCCTTTTCAGTCTCAATTCATTTCTGTTCCATTCCAACGTTCAGGGATTTCAGCTCTCACAGTTATACCCCTAAATGTCTTTGAAGTTTCTTGTGCTCAGGGGTCCCTGACCCCTGCTTAAATCAATTCTGGGTGTCTCCTTCCCAGTGTCACCTTTCTCCCTTTGATACTGGGGATCTGGATCCTTAATCACTCAGCTGGAGATGGGTCAATTGCTTTATATCGGCAACCTAGGCCTCTTCACCTCCTGGGGCTTCTCCTCGCCTACTCCCCAGATGCAGGTCAGCCTGGTGCCATCTCAACACCCTCCCTGGGTCAAGACCTCCCCAGCTCCTCTCACCTCTCAGATCCAGACAGCCAATCGACATTCAGCAGAGACACACAGAAATGCCTAAAGCACAAAGCTCAGCCTCTTTCTGAAAGAGTGGTTTCTGAACACACAGTGACAAAACAACTTTCATAGAAAGATGTGTTATGACGCTGTGTTATTTCATGCATACTAAACTTCACCTCTCCATTTTAAACTTATAGGAAACTAGGCTGACAAAACACAATACCCAGCCGCCCCCATTCTGTTCTTTGAGCAGGATGGCCTTTCACCTGTGAAAAACGAAATGGAGTGTTTTTCACTGTCGGGACATAGCACACACCGCAGTCCTTCCTTTTACTTACACTGCACCCTGCCCAGGGGTTATCCGGGACCTACCACAGGGGTGTCAACTGTGTATGCAAAAAGGGAAATAACCCCTGACAAGTGGTAGCACTTGTCAGCACAACATGCTAAGTTAGCAAACTGCGTGCAGACCTTATACTGCAGGCTTGAGCTCTCTTCTCCCCGCACCTTTGCATTACTAGCCCTGGCACACACAGTGCACAGCACTAGTGACTTTACTAGTAAGGCAAACATCCCAATCATGGCCAACCAATGACCATTACACTTTACACAGGGAACACTTGTACTGATCAGCAGTGTCAAAGTACCCATCTAAATTGGCAACTCTATGTCAGGAAAATGGTCTAGGGGGAAAGCAAAAGGTTTAGGGAACTTTAGTCAAAAAGGCTAAGCCAACTTCCAGAGTTTGATCAGGAGCTCCATCAAAGTCAAGCTGGCTATCCCTCACAAATCCAGGTTGGTCGAGAGCAGTGAGGGCCCTTTGTGGAAAAAGCTGCAGAAACGTTTCTATGTCCAAGGGTATCATTTTGACAGATGTCTACCGACTAGGGCGCCCGAGTCGCCCTCAAACTTTGATTTTGTCCCGGTCATGCGGGACCAGACGTCCAGAAGTGGCGCTATTGGTTTCTAAGCACTAGAAAGTGTTTATTTTTTAAAAATTCACATCTACAGTTCCCCACATTGGATTTTCATGCATTTGGTGACATGTCAAATATAAAAATATTTTCTAGTTTTATAAATTGGTATGGGATTTTTATTGTGTGTCATGTCGTACTTATTTGCTGAATTTGTGTTTTTAAATGATTTGCATGCCTGTCCCCTAAATTAAGCCTTATTGCTCAGTGTCAGCTACCAAGGGTTGAGCAAGGGACTAATTTATAGAGACCCTATTTAGAACCCAGTACAATGTTGATGGCCTTGTTTCTGGTGTTAGTTGCCTATCTATCTCTCAATATAACTCACCTTCCAACATTAGGTGCGCAGGGGAGAGGATTTTTAAAGATCTCATTCACTTTACTGTAAGGTATAATTTAAATTACACCTTACAGTAAAGTGGATGAGATCTTTAAAAATACTCAAAATTGCCTATGAGCAAAACTTTTGACATTTTTATTTTTAAGATTTGGCTAAATGTTTAATCCATTGTTTGATTTTATTTTTCTAAAGTTGTTCTAAGTCTCACTGGTAGCTGTTGTGACCCAAAACTAGGTATACCATGGAGCTGGATCTGACTAAACTGACTAAGCTCAGAGTGCCTGGGCTTAGAGTTCTTTGACAGGGTAGGGGGCTACCTGCTACTAACAAGATTAGGGAGGCAGTGTTGGTTAGGTCCCTTAAGGCCTGGAATAAACCAGCTAAAAAAACTGATGGGGAGGGTGATCCTTCCAACCACCTCCTTTCTTCTAGCACCAGGTTCATGCTTCCTGTGGATGGGAGAAGGACGGGCTCCCCAGTGCAGGGATCTCTATAAGCCCTTAAAGAAAGGGAGTTGATCCTGACTGGGAAGAAGTGGGAGAGGGAAGAGAGAGACAGAAGAAATGGTGGCAGTAATAACACTCAGGAGGTTGACCCTAAGATCCCCAAGGGAATAGTGCACAGGTGCACAGAGGGGGATACCATTGCTAAATTGCTCATAGCATTTGAGGGGACCCTTGAGATGCGGTGGGTCCGCCTCAAGCATTGGGGCTTACGCTTGTAGGAACTGATTCCTGTAGCTAGGAGGTATAAACTCCTGATCCTGCAGGGGGGCAAGGCGAAATCCTACTTTCACATGAGTCAATCCATATTTGAGAAATTTGATTTGACCCCAGAACAGTACAGGGTAAAATTCAGGGAAACCCAGAAAGTGAGCACCTAGTCCTGGGCGGACTATGTGGATCTCTCAGAGAAGGCACTAGGAGGCTGGGTTGATGGTAACCAAGTGGACACATAGGAAGGGGTTGTTTATTTGTTGATGTAAGAACATATTTTGACTCATTGTGTGCGAGAGAAGTTATGCCAGTACATAGTGGACTCTAATCAATCTAATCCTAGGGAATTAGACAGGACAACTGATGAGTGGTTGAGAACCTGTGGTTCCAGTCAGTACCAGGGGGGTGATCAAAGGAAGGGATGACAGGTCCCCCCAGGGGAAAGTCCTGAGGAAAGAATGCTAAAAATAGGAGTCCTCCAAAGACCCTCAAAACCTGAACAAGGAAGGGGGGCCCGAACCACCACAAATACAAAGGAATGAAGTACCAGGGAAAGAGTGGTAGGTTCTTTGACCCCTCAAAGGTGGGAAAGTGCTTTGACTGTAATTAGCCAGAACACAAGAAGGGAGATGCTGTCTATATCAAGAAGCCTTCCACTAGAGCGCAGCCCACGGGGTTTCTAGTGTAAGTCTAGGGGTAGAGAGTGCCCCAGAGAGGGGTAGGGAAGGGACAGAAGAATCCTTAGTGTCCCTGGGAGGGGTGGATATTGCAACACTTGTTGCCTTACCTTCAAGCATGGTTAAGTACAGGCAGAGGCGTAAAATCAATGAGGCTGAGGTGGCAGCTCTGAGAGACACAGGGGGCCAGTGTGACTATGGTTATGGACACACTGGTGTCTCAAGAGCAGATCCTACCTGGTGAGTTTTACCAGGTGACATACACAGACAGCAGCACCAAGCTCCCTCCCTTGGCTGGGGTTGATTTGGAAAGGGGACGCATGACAGGCCCTAAGAAGGTAGATGTGTCTCCTGAGCTCCCATAAGTGTTTGCTAGGAAATTATCTTGAAGCTTCTGAGTGGCCTGAGGTGGTGAGAGGGCTCCACATTAAAATATTGGAGCTCCCTGAGTGGGAATGTGATGTGATCAGGTCACAGACTATCAAGAACGGAAATGGGGGGCACTTGGACTCTGGAAAAAGGGGCCAAGCATCACAGGACAAGGGCAAATGGTCTTGTGAGCCAGCCCAGGGAACTATAGAGGTTCAGCAGGAATCTTACCCTGAGGGGGTGGAGCTGGCCCCTGAGGAAGGGACTCCATCCCTGTCAGAGCTGTCAGATTTATCAGAACTGACAGGAGCAGGTAAACTCTCCTGAGAGGAGTTTTGTCAAGGACAGGGAGACTGTCTAACTCTTGAGAGCTTGAGGTGGATTGCCTTGAAGCAAGAGGAGTAGGATAACAGTGTATTTCACAGAATGTACTGGACTGCTCTATTCTGGGACTCGAAACATCAACTAGAGGGGCCACCAGGAGAGTGGTGGTGCCCCAGAAGTACAGAGGGTACATCCTGACTTTAAGTCATGATACCCTCTTGGTAGGGCATTCGGGTAAGACTAAGACTTGGAACCAGTTGGTGAACCATATCTACTGGCCCCAAAGGTCTCAGAAGGTAAAGGAGTTTTGTAGCTCCTGTGTCACCAGTTACGCCAGTGTTAAGTCAGGGGGCAAGACAAAGGCTACCTTTATACCACTGCCGTTGGTTGGGACACCATTGAAAGGGTAGGGATGGACATTGTGGTTCCCATAGAGCCACCCATTGCATCAAGGAATATGTATATCTTGTTGGTAGTGGCCATGCCACATGATACCCTGAGGCTATACACCTCAGAACAGCCACTGCTCCTGCAGTGGCTAAGGCCCTACTGGGGGTTGTCACCAGATTGGGGTTCATAAAAGCGGTTGTTTCAGATAGGGGCATAAACCTCCTGTCTACCTATCTAAAAGTGATGTGGGATTACCTACAAGTTCACCATCACGTATCACCTCCAGATGAATGGTCTGGTGGAGAGGTTAAACTAGACACTGAAGGGCATGTTCAATTGGTTGTCTGTTAAACTCAGAAGGAGATGGGATGTTTTCCATCTCATGCCTACTGTTTGCCCACAGGGAAGTCCCAGAAAAAGTGGTTGCTTTCAGTCCTTTTGAGTTGTTGCTTGGGTACCCTGTGAGGGGGTCATTAAGCCTGCTGAGAGAGTATTTGGAGAAGACTCTCAAGAAAGCTAAGGACAATGTGTTTGACCATGTTCTGGGTCTGAGATCTCACATGGCAGAGTACTTGTGCAAGGCAAGCAGGAAGCTGGAGGCCAGCCAGGTGCTCATGAAGCACTGTTATGATCCGAAGGCTGCAATGCCTGAGTATGCTCCAGGTCAATTGGTATGGGCGTTGGAGCCTGTAGCTGCAATGGCCCTCCACGACTAATGGACTGGGCCCTATCAATCCATTGAAAGAAGGGTGAGGTTAACTACCTGTTACACCTTAGCACCCCCAGGAGCCCTCACAGGGTCCTGCATGTCAACAGATTGAAACCCTACCATGACAGGGCAGACACAACCATGTTGTTGGTCACTGATGAGGGTGGAAAGGAGGAGGCTTAACCAGTGCCCGACCTTCTCTCCAACAGTTTGCAAGATAGGTCAGTGGAGGGAGATGTACTCTCTCCCAAACTGACAGGCCAGCAGCATTGAGACTGTAAGCAGGTGCTGTAGCAGTTTGCTAGCCTGTTCTCTTTGACCCCAGGTGTAAGAAATGGGGTTGCCAAATCTCCAGGGGGGTAGCACGGAACCAAGCGGGCAGGCCAAACTTCGGAGGACATGTGAAGCATACGCGCAGTACCCACATACGACACACCAGGCACACCACAAAAGAGGCACAACACCAGCTTGAGTAGGAAAATTAGTAAGTTCTCTATTGACTCCAACCTGCAAGGGTAAACATAACATAGGCTGCAATCACAACAAGGCGCTAGCGAGCGCCAGGGCAGTATAAACCCAGGGAGGGGAATTATTTACAAGCTAATTGGGAACAAGGCTGAAAAGGTAAATAAGTCCAAATTGTCTAGCTGAAATATAAAAAGCTTAGCACTTGGCATGTAACGTCAGCGACATCCATATGAGGGAAGAAAACACTTGGCGTGGAAGCCCTTTAAGCATGAAATCAAACATTCGGGGTAATAACCCAAAATAGCTGGCATTGGCGTCTCCTGCAAAAAGGATAAGAGTCACCCTGCATTAACATCCGGCAGGAACACCTGTAATAAAACACAACAATGTTTCTTCCACCATCCCCTTGTGGGAACTACGCTGCCGGCAGGGCCAGCTCAGGCCTTAATCCTTAGTAGTAGGCTGAAATTACAAAATACAACATCATACATAACCCCTGTAAGGAAAGACTTCATGGCACCCCAGCATCTAATAGCAGGCGGGTATAACCATAGGTCCATTAGGCCGCCTTCGCAACACCTACAGGGCATGCAGAACCCCCAGTGCTGTAGCCTTAGGGAAAAGACCTGGGGAGCATGACTCCTTAGCCCCCAACCCGCAACACAACATCAGGCAGTACATTGGCATCAATACCATTAGCATCAGGGTGTACCCCTAAGTTAGACCAGGCCTGATTTCCATTGCACCTGGGGCATCAATCTTAGGTATCGGTCTCGTCACCTTAGGCCAGGGAGATAACTATCTCATCAGGTAAGTGGGCGCCTTGTATTCAATAAAACCTTAGGCATACACGCTAGGCATCAAAGGTAACATGGGAACCCCAGTTCAGACACCTCCAAACATGGGCAGGGATAATCAAACCTTAGTGGTAGCCTGGTGCATGTCACCACTGCGTCCATTAGGACAACCCTTAGCGTAGGGACAGTAGGCCTGACTTAAGGGCGTCTCGTCAACAGCATAACGCATGTGGATGCCCACCATTAACATGGGCATTAACACTAGACTTGGCCCTAGCTCAGAGGGCTTTAATAATTCCTGGGGGGACCCAGGGGGAAAGGATTGACATCCAGCTTACAACAGTTCGCACTTAAGGCTGTCGCTCAGTTCAGGGTATGATTACCATCCAAGCCTTGACCACTGGGGGCCCCTAACACATTATGCTCTATCACAAGGTCTATAATATTCCATGTCATGGGGGGGCGGGCACCGACCCTGTGCCCCGTTGCCCACTCCACCCTCCACACAGTCTAGCGTAGCCCCCACTCATCGGGCTATTTCAGGGTTCTTCTTTCGCCTCCTGGAACTCCTTTTCCCTCAATGATGGCGCAGGGAACACGCGGGGCACTCTTTCCCTATACGAGAGCCCCGCGGAAGTCAACTCTGCCCCTCTGTTCAGGCTCCCCACAGGGGCTGCTCTCCTTCTGGGGCACTCACCGGCGGGGTGGGCTCTCGCTCCAGTCTTCACCAACGGGTCTCCCTCTTCACTACGGGAGCCCCGCGAAACACCTCCGGCTGGCTTCTTGCCTCACCCGGGCCACTCTTCCTCACAGGGACCCAGGGTTTCAAAACGGCCTCGGAGAGGCCACAGGGGATGAACGTGGTGACTTGGCCCGTGCGGGGGAAGCCCGCCTGGCTTTCCTCCCACCTCCCACATGGCTCCCTCGACCTCCCGGAAGCCCCGCAATGCTGTCGGGTCGCTTCTCCTGGCTGCCTGACTGGCAGCCCGTGGAGTCGCTGTCTCCGCTTTCTCCGGCGGCTTCAGGCAGCCGCCTCCATTCCCGCAGGGCTCTGTTCTTCCCGGGATTCTTGCCGGCCCTCCTCTGCACGAACGGGGCTCCCTCCTCCCATGGGAGCCCCATGACGCCGCCGGCTGGCTTCTTCGGGCCCCCTCGGGCTCCCGGGTGGCAGCCATTCACTGCGTGGCGGCTGGGGGGCGCAGCCAGGAACGGCACGCCTCCCCGTCACGTGACGCAGGCACTCTCGACTTCGGGGCCTGGCACAGCCTGTTCCTCACTCCAGCGGCCCTCTCCTCACTCCGGGGGCCGCCATAACAGCGTTGGCAGCAGCAGGGGTCCCTCCAAGGCGGCGCCGGCCCTCGGCGGTGAGATCGGCGGCAACAAGCATTAGGCTCCGTTTTATTTAATTATTTAAACCTTCCATAAGCGTGCCAAAACGCAGGGTAGGCTCCTGCGGCGCTTTGAGGTAAATCCAGTTCACAGTTCCTTCAGGCCACACAGCCTCAGCACTTCAAGAGATTACAGCGCTGGGGTGGAGCAGGAAAGTCCCACGCAGCCCAGCGCTGAGGACAGCGCTTGGGAGGCCGATCACACCGCGATTGAAAGGCTAGCAGCACTTCACTTCTCTAGCGCTTCGAAGCTATAGCGCTTAACAGGCAGCTCCTCACAGCTACAGCTTCACAGGAGGGGGCAGAAATTCCCACAACCTTTCCTCAGGGGAACACTCCTCACCTCCTGGGCGCTTCTTTCCCGCAGCGCTGGCGTGGTTTACGGTCCCCCACAGTGTCAGGGACCTAGGTGGGCCCTCCTACTTCAGGGGCCCGGGGGACAGCAGAGGGGGTTGGTTTGAGGGGTGCAGGGCCCAGCTCACAGGCCCATGTGGCGGTAACACCTCGCAGCAGGTCCCCTCACGTTCCTGTCCCAGCTCTGTGTGACTGCATGGTGGCACTTCCTCCTTACTTATACCCTCCTCCCAGGCAGTGCCAGAACCTTCTAGAATGTTGGCAAAGCTGGCCTAAACTGGCTCAAGGGGAGGGGTTGAGCACCCTGGGTGCCAGTCTTTCCCTCCAAAAGCTAGGGGTGACTGGGTACCTAACGACTAGACTGCTAACCTCCCGCAGTCAGGTGGCACACACACAGCATGGGCATCCATTTTAAAAACACAGCATTTCACCAGGGTACATTTTACACCATGGGGGAAATTTACAAGTGCTCACACCATTACATGACATTCCATGTTAACAAGGTGTCTCACACCACACATGGCCTATACATGTTTATTACCATGGGGGAGACATTTCAAATTAGGGGGGCAAAAGCAAAAAATTTCGGGGGAGAGGCCAAGTCCAACACCAGGTATCACTGATTGGTATGTGCACCACATTGACACTGGCGACAGCCTACCTGTCAAAAATAAACTTTACGGGCTGTCTGACCATGTCAGAAATAGCATCAAGACTGAGTTAGCTAAGATGCTGGGGGTAATTGATCCCTCTGACAGTCCATGGGCCAGCCCAGAGGTGCTGGTGCCCCAACTTTTTTTTTTTTGTAAGACGTTTATTAGAGACTTATAGAGTTACACAGCATTGCGCCAACAATCCTGAGGCTGGCCGCTATTAGAACAAATTGTACCATGGTCAAGGTACAATAACGTACAGTGTACAACGCAGTATCAGTATACATGGTGTAGATATGTAGACAGTAATCATATGTAACAGTAGCAAATCAATGTGTCTTACATTTTTGGGGTCAATAGACATATAATGTACCAGCGAAGGAAAGGTAGCAACGAAGCAACAGTACAGATATATAGGCACTACAGTTCAAAGAGCAACCAGTGCAGATCAACCATTGTCTTCAAACCCTTTTTCACCCCCCAAAAAAAACAACAACAAAACCATCTCAGGTGCAGAGGAGGGGTATCAAACGGGCATAGTGTTTCTGGTGTGGAAGGATCCGTGCTTCCGGGCAGGATGTCCCACTGCGGATGCGCAGAAAGCAGCAGGGACCACGTCAGACAGGCAGTCCATAACCGTTTGAGGGAGGGGGGGAGCAAAGTCACACATGGGGTCACCAGGCCATGGGAGAGATACAGCAAAGTATGTAGAGTCACAGGCATAAAGACACAAGCAGGGCTCCACCTCCCCCAACGTACACTCATGGAGTGCAGTCATGCTCAGATCTCACCACTACAGGAGATCACAATTACATTACAAAAGATGTTAACCCATATCGTCAGAGATCTCTCCTGACTGCGATTGCATAGAATCAGGGGAGAATGCGCGCTCCCGCGACCACTGCGTGAATGGCTCCCATATGTCCCTAGGTCGAGAAGCGGTGGGCATCGTTTCCCAATAGTGCTCGAGCTGAGCGTTGCCATATGTCACATCCTTTACCCATGCATCAAATGTAGGCAATGCCCGACGACCCCAGTGCACCACCACCTGTCTCTTGGCATAAAGGAGCAGTAACGCATGTAACTTCCTATGTTTGGGTAAGGTGTTCTGAACACATCCCAGCAGTCCCGGAAGCGGGGATGGCACATCGGTTCTGTGCAGAATTTGATTAATGGCAGTGAAAGTGCTGGACCAATACTCCTCTAGTTTAGGGCAGCCCCATGCCACATGCAAGAAGGATGCATTTTCGCAGCCGCACTTCCAGCATGTAGAGTCATCTCTGAGGCCCATGCGATGTAGCGACAATGGTGTGCGATAGTACCTATGTAGAAATTTGAAGTGCACCAATCTCAACCTGTAATTGGGCGATAATGCCGTAAGTTGTCTGCAGCAGGATTCCCACTGCTCCTCCGTCAGGGGCGCCTCCAGGTCAGCACTCCAGGCATGCATAAAAGAAGACACAGTAATGGGGAATTGGTCTTGCATGCAGTTGTACAACCGAGACACAAGTTTCTTAGGAGAGGGTCTCGAAAGTAAGTTTTGAAGGGCAAGGAGCTGCGGTGGTTCCTCTGGGAACTGAGGCCACAGTGCTTTACAGGATTCCTTGAGTGAATGATACAGGAATAGGTCAGAGAACGACTCGGGTTGTCCTTCCGTGCGCAAACCCAGGTCCCTGAAGGTACTGTTCGGGTAAAGGTCAGCAAAAGTGTGTAGGGTTTGCCCCCGAAGTGTAATGACGCCGCCCCCATCACGCAAGCAGGGCATCATTGGGTTTCCTCGTAGAGGAATGGCTGGTGCGTATAGCAGGGGGAGCTTCGTCCTGTTTCGCAGTTCGCGCCACGACCAGCGGAGCATCTCCACAGTGTCCACGTCTTTCGACGGGCGAGACACCTTGCCGTATAGCGCTACACTCAGCGGCGACAGGGCCACTGCGGCCAGCTCCACAGCAACGTGCGGCTGGTAGGGGGTGGGAAAAGCCCAAAAGTGCAAAAATTGCGCTTGCGCACATAGTGAGTACAGTTTCATGTCAGGAGCTCCAAGGCCGCCCTGACGCAGTGGGAGCGTGAGCAACGCCCAAGATGTTCTCGCTTGGCCACCAGCCCACACAAGCGCCAACAGCAGCGACCGCACACGCGCATGAAAGTGCGCTGTCAAGGGTATCGGAATATTTACAAACAGGTATAAAAATTTGGGGAGGACCACCATCTTTGCTAGTGCTATTCTAGTGACCAGAGACATGGGGAGTTTATTCCAGATTTCCACCTTTCCCTCCAGCCAGTCCACTGCTCTGCCAAAATTCAGAGTCCATAGCTCCTGTATATCGCGGCTTATCCAAATCCCTAGGTATTTAACTGCGTCCATTTCCCAGCGCAGGGGGTAATCAGATGGTGCTTCCCGGGTGGTGTCAGTTAATGGAAAAGCGACAGATTTGGACCAGTTGATGGACACACCGGCCAAGCCCTCAAAGCGGACAAATTCTCGTAGCAGGGGGTTCAAGTTCACATCAGGGTTGATAACGTACAGCGTGACGTCATCCGCATACAGGGAGATCAGCAGACTTCGGGAACTGAAGCCTATCCCTCTTGCAGTATGGTGCTGTCGAACTCTGGCCGCAAGGGGCTCCATGGCTATAGGAAAGAGCAGCGGGGATAAAGGACAACTCTGCCTGGTCCCGCGAGATATGGTAAATGGCTGGGATATGAGCCCATTTACGCTGACACGTGCCCTGGGTGCATCGTACAGCAACCTAATCAAATGTATGAAGTTTTGGCTGAAGCCCATCCTACCAAGAATCCTGAATAAGTAGGGCCATTCGAGCGAATCAAACGCTTTAGTGGCGTCCAAGAAAATCACTGCGGCCTGTATGGAGGGATGTAAGTAGTGCAAAATGGAAAATATCGTCCTGAGATTGTGTGACGTGGCTCGCCAAGGTATAAACCCCGACTGATCTGCGAGTGCCACCATCGGCAACAGGGGCTGCAGTCTGTCCGCAATGATTTTTGCATAGATCTTAACGTCAACATTTATCAGGGAAATGGGACGGTATGAGTCGAGGACCTGGCAGTCTTTGTCTGGTTTCAGCAAGGTTATGACTAAGGCCTCGCGCATCGAGTCCGGTAGGGACTCCAACTCCAGGGCCTCAGCAAAGATAGAGTGAAGTTTGGGGGCCAGCTCTTTGGCATACGCCTTGTAAAAAGCCGTCGTCAGTCCATCCGGGCCCGGGGCTTTGTTCGCAGGCATGCTCTTAATTACCTGGGTTATGTCCTGGACAGTGACAGGGACATCCATATAACGGCGGTGGAAATCATTGAACCAAACAATGGCAATGGAGTCTAGGAAGCTTTCCAGAGAAGCTGGGACCTTGGGCTGTCTAGTGGTGTATAGGGACTTGTAAAACTCGGCAAATGTGTCAAGCACAGCTTCCTGACCTACAACAATTGTCCCCTCGCTGTTCTTGATGGCGTGTATGTAGTGTGATTGTGAGCGAGGAGAAATCAGTCTTGCCAGGGTTCTACTCGGCCAGTCCCCTTCCCCGTACCTGCGGGCCTCCGCCCGTTTTCCCAGGAATTTAACTCCCCGCTGTGCTTCCTCGTCAAAGGCGATCAGTTTGGATTTCATCTGATCTGCTAATTCAGGTGAGGTGTCCTGGCAGAAGGCCAGGTCTAGCTCCTTTAACTCTCGTTCAAGCTGGGCCAGAGTATGACGGATAGCCCGCAACACCCCGGCTTGTCTAGCGATGCACTGGCCTCGAATTACCGCCTTGAATGCGTCCCATACTATAGCCTCGGTGGAAGCCGAGCCCTCATTTTCCTCAAAGTATTTTACAATATCTGTCCTAATTTGTTCAGTGAAGGCAGAGTCAGTGAGTGCATGGGGGGGCAGGCGCCAGGAAAATGCTCTCCTAGGGGCTTCGGGTATCCTCAACTCCAGCAGGCAGGGGGCATGGTCTGAGAGTGATCTGGCCTGTATGTCCACCTCTACCGCCCATGATGCCACATCAGGAGACACAAGCCAATAGTCCAGGCGGGACCAGGCCGCATGATGGCTCGTTATGCATGTTCCCACCGTGTCCTCAGGATGTCTAGATCTCCACACATCCGACAACAAACCCTCATCTATTACAGAATCGCCTAGCGAGCTCTAGCATGTGTGGGTTTGCCCGCGCCTCTGCGATCCAATTCATCATTTAGTACCACATTGAAATCGCCCCCTAAAACAATCTGTGAGCAATCCAGCAGCATGATCTGAGCCCAAACATTTCGAAAAAATTCCGGGTCATCTACATTTTGGCCGTAAATAGCTGCTAGCACCAGCGGCTTGCCATGCATTGAGCCATGTATAATGACGTATCTCCCCTCCTTATCTAGTATAATGGCATGTTCTCTCCAGTCTAAGCCTCTGCGGATAAGTATCGCCACACCCCTAGCGTAGTTGGAATAGATAGCAGAGTACACTTGTGATCATCTAGAGTGTTTTAATCTAGGCAAAGGAGTGGAGTTGATGTGCGTCTCCTGTATAAAACATATATCCACATTATGTCTAACAAGCATCCCATGCATCAGCTTAGCCTTTTTGTAATCCCCAAGACCCCTAATGTTCCATGTCCACAATTTAACGCCCCCCATTTCGTGTCTCTTCCAGATCCACGAGGCACGGTCTAGTGCCTGTCACAGTGTCCCCGGACAATCCAACCCAGGTTAAGCACAGCAATGTCCTGTACATAGTATCTGTTATAGAGCATCCTCTATCGCACCAACTCTCAGCACTTATCAAACACCCCAACTCCCCCCACCACCCCCCACCCTCACCAACCCCCCAATCAGGTTGTGATAAATCCCTCTCAAAGACACGCATAGTGCGTTGACAAACTAGAAACAGAAACAGTGGGAGACACCCAATGGGGGCGTGGTGCTCCCAGCATACACCCCTGTTCGCACAGGGTGGCTGCACTCAAATGTGAGCTTCCACAACTCAAAAGGTTACCCCGTCACAGGGTCGAACACCGCCATCCCAGCAGAACATAGGGAATGTATCATGAACCAGAAGCCTCACATACATAATAGTGCCTCCCCTCAGTTCTCACCCCCAACCCAAATCAGGGCAAGCTATGCAACAGAAAGTGCAGGGGGGAACGGATCATTTAAGCAAAATAGGAGAGATTTAAACAGATGATACCACAGTGTTCATAACATCAACATACTTAATCATTATCACTGAGCTGTTCAGACTCATCTCCCAATCTCGGCGATTTTTGTCTCGCCCCAGGACCGCAAATATGTTTTGCAAACTTTAGTGCCGATTGTGCATCTGTAAAGAAGTGCGTGGTGCTCTCATGCACTACCTTCAGTTTTGCCGGATACAAGAGCGAGTATTGGACCCCCGCTTGCAGTAACAGTCTCTTGGCCGGCATGAATTCCTTTCAGGCAGCCTGAACCAGGGGGGTAAAGTCAGGGTAGAAGGAGACGTTATTTCCTTTGTGGGTGATCTTACCCTTCTCCCTGGCAAGGCGCAGGATGAGGTCTTTGTCCTGGAAATTCAGAAGTTTAGCAAGAATAGGACGTGGCGGTGCGCCCACCGGCGGTTTCTTTCCAAGTGATCTATGCGCCCTTTCGACCGTAAATACCTGTGAGAGGTCCGGATCAAAGAGTTCGTGCAGGAGGTCCGCCACAAACACCTCCATTTTGCCAGTGTTCGCCGTTTCCGGTATTCCCGTGATGCGAATGTTTGATCTCCGGAAACGTGCCTCCAAATCGTCTGTCTTAGCTCGCAGGGACTCCAGTTCCCTCTCAATGTTGGTGATGTGTTGTTTGGTGTGTTGTTGGAACTCACAGCAATCAGTGTTCCTATTCTCCAGGCAGTCCAAACTAGTTTCGTGGGCGTCCACCTTGGTCTTAACCGATTCCAGCTGCGAGGACATGGCATCCAATTTGGTGTCTATGCTTTTCAGGCTCTATCTGACTTCCATCATCACTGCACCAAAGTCAATGTCTGCGGCAGTTCCCTGCGAGGAAGACTCATCCTTATCCTGATCAGCCACGTTTTGCTTAGCCTTTTGCTTCTGTTCAAAATTAAGCCTGGGTTGCCTCGCGTCATTCTTCCCTCCCATCTAGGATCTAGGAGTGAGTCACGTAGCGGGCGCCCAATTCAAAAGGCCGCGTGGGCCTATCCGCAAAGTCCAACAGGGCAACCCACTCGCACTAGCCGAGCTTAGGGGGGCCTAGCGAGCACAGCACAGACAGTTCACACTGGTCACACCCATGTGGTCTCGTATGGAGGACCGAGTTGCAGCAGGAGGGCAGCCCAGCGCGCAGCGTTATCTCAAAATGGTGGGTCCGCCAAAGACTGGGCGCGCCAGTGCCACCCGAGAGCGGCGTGTACAAAAGCGCTGTGGAGGATCAGAGGAACCCCACCAGACAGCGGGTGGCCGTAGGCGCTAGGATAGTGCCGCCGATGGAGTTACTCACTGCTCCTAGCCGTGAAGATCTAAGACTCCAGCAGAAGCCCCAGTGTTCCAGCGTGTCGGGCCCCTGCAGGGCCGACCTTTACTGTTGTCTGGGCGAGTGTAGAGTTTAATCCCAGGCCCTGGCCTTCGAGCCAAGTTCGTGTGCCGCCTCCCGCCGAGCGCCAAGTCTTCAAGTAAAATGGCGGCTCCGCCTCGGGCGCTCCGCCGATATCCTCCCTCGGGAGCCCAGCGCCAGAACACTCGCGCGCTCAGGGCCAGCCGAGCCACAAATCGCCCCCCTGGTGCAGCAGTGACTCACCGGTGTGGTCTCTATAAGCGGCGAGTCCGTAGGGGGGTCCGCACAGCTCCACTCAGTGGGCACCCGGAGGCCTTTGGATCCCCGGGCTGTAGTTGGTAGCAGTTCCCGGCGCAGGCTCCGCAGCAGTGGGCCCCCGAGGACGCGCAACCCGGCCAGATCGCTCAAGATCACAGCTTCATCTCTCGCCTTCCGACGCACATCAAATTTCAGCCGAAGGATCAGCTGGGTTCTGCCGTCGATCCGTGTGTAGAACAGGGCCCCTCGAGTTTGTGGAGCAGGATTGAGAAGGATTATTGTGTGCAGCCGGCGGAGGGCACTCACAGAGCTGCCATCTCGCTGCCCGGTTGGCCACGCCCCCCCTGGTGCCCAAGCTATGGGGTCGATTAGGATCGCGGACGGAAACGTGTTCCGTCCGCCGAGGGAGGTGGCAAGATACTCCGGACCTGTCTGCAGAAAAACCGCAATAGCGATTAGGATAAAATATGATTGAAACACTGATCGCGGCGGATGGAGCACACCAATTCCCGTCCGCGGCGGTTGAAGTACACCTGAGCCCACGGCAGGCGTACGGAACCGAAAGAACACCGACCGCCGCGTACGCACATGACCGCTAGAACATCCACTTCCCCCGCGATACCTGCGTAGTGTCCGTGTCCGCAATTAGGATAACTCCACAAGTACCCCGGTAGCCACCGCGATCCACGTCCGCTGCGGTACCAATGCTACGAGAAACCGTGCTCCCCAGCGGAAGGCCAACACAAACAACTTTCCCACTGCCAAACCAATGCCATACATTGCGACGGAAGTTATCACCAAACACAGGAAAATGAACGACCACTCATCTGGGACCGTTCAGAGGACGAAGCAGGAGATTCAGAAGCGGTGGATTGACCTCAAGACCCGAGTGAAATCCATCCGAGCCAAGAACTATCTCCGGGCAAATCACACAGGCGGTGGAACCCCCCCCGGAGCCCTTACCGTACACCGAGTGGGAGGACAAGGTGATAAGCATCCTGCACCCTGAGACCCTTGATGGACTTGAGGATGGAGAAGAGGCCGGTAAGTACAAACCAAGCACCACGATCAAAACAACACGGTGTGCCTCACACAACTCTGAAGACACATCTCCCAGACCCATACCCATGCATGCAGTCCACATACTCACCAACGTCTAAACCACTCCAACAGGCCCCCATGTACATAGGGATGGCGGTGGTGGTGGGTGGGGTGTGTGAGGGGACGGCACTGCAACTCCCCACAGGCCCCCATGTCCATAGGGATGGCGGTGGTGGTGGGTGGGGTGTGTGAGGGGACGGCACTACAACTCCCCACAGGCCCCCATGTCCATAGGGATGGCGGTGGTGGTGGGTGGGGTGTGTGAGGGGACGGCACTACAACTCCCACAGGCCCCCATGTCCATAGGGATGGCGGTGGTGGTGGGTGGGGTGTGTGAGAGGTCACTAGTCCAACTCCCCACAGGCCCCCATGTCCATAGGGATGGCGGTGGTGGTGGGTGGGGTGTGTGAGAGGTCACTAGTCCAACTCCCCACAGGCCCCCATGTCCATAGGGATGGCGGTGGTGGTGGGTGGGGTGTGTGAGGGGACGGCACTACAACTCCCCACAGGCCCCCATGTCCATAGGGATGGCGGTGGTGGTGGGTGGGGTGTGTGAGGGGACGGCACTACAACTCCCCACAGGCCCCCATGTCCATAGGGAGGGCGGTGGTGGTGGGTGGGGTGTGTGAGAGGTCACTAGTCCAACTCCCCACAGGCCCCCATGTCCATTGGGATGGCGGTGGTGGTGGGTGGGGTGTGTGAGAGGTCACTAGTCCAACTCCCCACAGGCCCCCATGTCCATAGGGATGGCGGTGGTGGTGGGTGGGGTGTGCGAGGGGACGGCACTACAACTCCCAACAGGCCCCCATGTCCATAGGGACGGCGGTGGTGGTGGGTGGGGTGAGTGCCAGTGCCGACTGAATTGTCAACAAAATGAAAATAACACGTAATGGCCACATGACTCATCCTCACATTTTTGTTTTGCAGGTGATCGTAATCTGACAGCTGGAATCAACACCCGGCCTCCAGACTCGCCACACTCAGAAGTCTCAGGGGACGATTGCCCAGCCACCTCCGGGGCTGAGGATGGTGCAGGCACAAGCAGGCAGCCAGGGCCATCTGGCTCCCAGGTCACACCTGCACCAACTACTACGGCCTCTGCCATTCCCACAACACCGGCCACTGTGACCTGCACAGCCACCACCAGCACCACCTCCACCACCACCACTACTACCACCACTCCTGCCACCCTGCCCGACCTACCGCCCGACGCCGGGCCTGCGCCATCCCAGCCACGCAGGGAGAGAGTGAGGCAAAGCAGAGATGCAAGGCCACATCCGGCAGGCAGAAGCACAGCAAAAAGACGTCCTGAGGAAACAAACACACCCAATGCCGTGCAACAGTCACTGGAAGCACTAGCCAGGGTCCAAGAAACCTATCAACGTGGCCAGGCACAGGCAGACCGGGCCCACCAGGACTTTGTTGAGAATACTGCAATGTTGGGGGCCATTGAGAGGCGGCTTGGCCAACTAGTGGACATATTTACCCTTAACAATACCATGTGGATGCCATGGATAGCCGCCAACACCACCATCCCCACACCCCCTCAAGCAACGCCACCGCCACCGCCACCGCCACCTGTGTCCCTGGCGACAGATGTGTTAACTGATCAGCCTGCGCCCCCAGCTGACTCCGTCCCGACTCAAAGACGGAGGGGCCGTCCGAGGCTGGAAGTGGGTGAGAGCAGTGTGGAAGCTCCTTCCCCACGTTCCAAGAGGAGCCGACAATGACTGTTACAGTACCTGAGCCTGCCATTCACCCTGCCAACTATCCGGTCCCACCTGGCACAGGCCTGCTGCACTAGGCAGACACCACCCTATGTGGTGTCAGCACGGACATTTCATCTGCCATAACCTTTAACTCTCACTCCCCCACCCCTTCACTCATTTGTAAATATGCACCTACACCTATGCACAATCTGTAAATAAATACCACTTACTCACTCAATGATGTGTTGCCTCCATGTTTATTCACATGATTGCATCTGAAACAGACGTTACCAGGTTCAGGGATCCAACTGGTACAGAATCATGCCGCAGCGGGAGTGAACTAGGGAAATATAGAAACCAAAAAGACACGTCAGGAAACGTGGGCCCGATTCACAGAATAAACTTAAGACTCAATCCTAAACTTACTACTATTTTGGTATTCACAGAATCCACTTTCTACTTTTGGCATTCACAGAATGAACTTACTACTTTTGGTATTCACAGAAGTTAGGATTTTGTCTTAAGTTTGTCTTAAGACAAACTTAAGACAGACTTAAGACAGACTTAAGACAAAATCCTAACTTCTGTGAATACCAAAAGTAGTAAGTTCATTCTGTGAATGCCAAAAGTAGTAAGTGCATTCTGTGAATACCAAAATAGTAGTAAGTTTAGGATTGAGTCTTAAGTTCATTCTGTGAATCGGGCCCTGTATTCACACTCATCACAACACACTGCAGTGCAACATTCCACAAACCACACGCATCACAACAGGAATGGATGAGAGTACACACATCATGGAGACTTGCATGTACAAATAAATGAACACACACACATGCATACATCACATTGCAGAACACATAGATGATGCACACCACAATGACACAAGACCAGCAAACATACACAGGGCATACACAAGCATCACAAGAGGAGCACACTCACAATCAAGGGAAGTAGCGATCAATGAGCTAGCGCCTCTGGTCAACACCTTCCTCCTCACCACTATCCTCCTCAGTCGACATGGGTAGGTCGGGAGGGCGAGGAAGTTGCTGTTCATCAGGGTCCAAGAGCAGTTCAATGTTATTGCGCACAGCCAGGTTGTGGAACATGCAGCAAGCAATCACGATCTTGCATACTTTGCCTGGTGAGTAAGGCAGGGCCCCTCCAGTCTTATCCAGGCACCGAAACCTAGACTTAAGCAGGCCAAATGTACGTTCTACCACTCGACGTGTCCTTCCATGGGCATCATTGTATCGCATTTCTCCCGCTGTCGTTGGATTGCATATGGGACTCAGCAGCCAAGGCCTGTTTGGGTAAGCCGAGTCGCCTATGTTGGTGGAAGAGAGAGAGAGAGAGAGACAGAAACATCACAACCTGAATTGGTGGGCACACCATGCCACACAGATATCACTCCTGTCACCACAGCATACTCACCAACAAGCCACGCTTATGCCGGATGCAGATTTGCCATCAGTTGGGGACAATGCTGCTCCGCATGATGTGGGCGTCATGTGCAGAGCCTGGAAATCTTGCACACACATGTGATATTATGTTGTCGGCCTGGCACACCACCTGCACGTTGATGGAATGGAAGTGCTTCCGATTCCTAAACGCCTGCTCACGTGCCCGTGGTGGAATGATCGCGATATGCATGCCATCAATGGAACCCACAACGTGTGGTATCCGACCCAGTGCATAGAAGTCTGCTTTGACCGCTGCCAACTCTGCCGCCTGTGGGAAATGAATGTAGTCATGCTTGTACAGCATCATGGCGGTCAATACATACCGAAGTACCGTGCTGAACATGGCCTGTGACATCCCCCCGGCATGTCCAACTGTGTACTGAAATGTGCCTGTAGCAAAAAAGTGGAGTGCCGCCATCACCTTTGCCGTGGGTGTAATGGAACCTGGATAGGTTCTTCGAGGCTGCAGGTGAGGAGACAAATAGTTCACAAGCTCCATCAATCGACGTCGATCCAGCCTGAATTTCCTGATCACCTCCTCATCCACCATATCCTCCAGCACAGTGTATGGGCGATGGACATTTGGAGCCCTCCTGTGTGGGAGTAGATGGAATGGAAGTCAATTCACATACAACGCATGTCTGTGCAACTCACTCACATGTCAACGAACTCTACCAACACGTAATATGCAGTGTATAATTGTCATATGTTTGACATCTCTGATTGTCACTACAACATGGATTGACGTAGCAACAATGTGCAGCCACTAGCAACATGATGTGTTGCAACATGTGCAATGCACTTTGTCTCACCTCAACATTACTGCCAACAAGGCATGTGACATGACCCATATGTGTAGGCACAACATCACATACACACATGCAAGTGCATGCACACAAACGAAAAGATACACACACACACCAGTTCATCATGCACCAATGGCAACACCAATAATGGTGGGCATACGGACATCACATGCATGGTGACACAATAGGCAACACACATGCACTGAACACAAGTGAACCCCCACCATAGTCAATATCTCACATATACCACTCACTGACAACTGAATCAGAATGTACCGATACATCCGGGATCTACTGTGTAGATGTGAGGTACGACAAACTTGTGTAGGGAAATACCCGATGTCGACATGCACATGTGATGCACATTTCTGGCACACCGATGGCCATGGTATGGACACACATGGGATAGAGCATGACATGTGGAGTTACGCAATCACGCACACAACCGTCATCAGGCAGCTGCAGACAATGGAACAAGGTGCATCGTCAGCAAAGATGCAATCATTGACCCCGCCATAGCGGCGCACTGCTTCCGCTGTTTACGTCTGGGCATACGCGGCCCGCGTTCAACATTCCCATTGTCTGCATGTGCACGGTCCGTCACGCTCACACACCGGCAAGTGCATGTGCTAGACTTCGGGATGGATGCTTCACTTGCAACAATGTTCAATCACTGGCGCCAACATGGCAGGGCATGTATTCGGCGGGGGCGGTGCAGGCCAACACATCCATAAGCTGATGTCAATGCACATGGCAGGTCATGACCCCCCTTACAGTGACATTGCATTATCCAGCCTACACTGGCCGGCCCAGCCCTGCCCAGGACCGCCGTGCCGGCCATGTCAACTACCGCAGTTTCAGACCCCGTCCACTACCGCCGTGCCAGGCCCTGCTCGGGACCGCCGTGCCGGCCATGTCAACTACCGCCATTTCAGGCCCCGTCCACTACCGCCGTGCCCTGGTGGGGCCTGGCACGGCGGTGGTTGACATGGCCGGCATGGCGGTCCTGGGCAGGGCCTGGCATGGCGGTAGTGGACGGGGCCTGAAACGGCGGTAGTTGACATGGCCGGCACGGCCGTCCTGGCCAGGGCCTGGCACGGCGGTAGTGGACGGGGCCTGAAACGGCGGTAGTTGACATGGCCGGCACGGCGATCCTGGCCAGGGCCTGGCACGGCGGTAGTGGACGGGGCCTGAAACGGCGTTAGTTGACATGGCCGGCACGGCGGTCCTGGGCAGGGCTGGGCCGGCCGGTGTAGGCTGGATGATGCAATGTCACTGTAAGGAGGGTCATGACCTGCCATGTGCATTGACATCAGCTTATGGATGTGTTGGCCTGCACCTGCCCCGCCGAATATGTGCCCCGCCATGTTGGCACCAGTGATAGAACATTGTTGCAAATGAAGCATCCGTCCCGGAACCTTCAACATGCACTTGCCGGTGTGTGAGCGTGACGGTCTGTGCACGTGCAGCCAATGGGAGGTGTGAACAAGGGCTGCGTATGCCCAATAGAATGTAGCGTATGCTGTGCACCGCAACACCAGGGCCAGTCATTGGCCCATTTCCAAACATGCTTCCAGGGCTGACAAATGGCTGGCGCCGTATGCCACTGACATGGCCACAGGGCCCTATATATGTGTTATGTGCAAAAGCACACATTCTACGATGACCACCGACTGCTGCCTGTGACCATCACCTCCACCTGCTGCTGCGGAGCTGACCACCGACTGCGGCCTGTGACCATCACCTCCACCTGCTGCTGCAGAGCTGACCACCGACTGCTGCCTGTGACCATCACCTCCACCTGCTGCTGCGGAGCTGACCACCGACTGCTGCCTGTGACCATCACCTCCACCTGCTGCTGCGGAGCTGACCACCGACTGCCACTCTAGTGCCATACTCCGTGACCTTGCCATGTCGAGAGTCAAAGAGATCCGGTCTCATCCCTTCACCGCCGCGGAGCTGGATGTCCTCGTGGACGGTGTGCTCCGCAACTATGGACGCCTGTACGGCGCACCCGGACTGGTGGTAAGTGCAGTGGGGGACAAGTTGGTGTGCATGAGGTGTTCCATGACACCTGGGCTCTGGAATCTTGGCGGTGTGATGTGGGACCAACACATGAGTCGAAATGTGCATGGCTGCTGAGAGAAACGTGTTGCCCCTATCTGTGTGACTGGCCAACTGTCCACTGACTTGCACCCTTTTGTCTGCCATCATGGTAGGTCAAGCTGCACCTTCGCAAGGACGTGTGGAGGAGCATTGCACGTGATGTACGAGCAGTGGGGGTGTCCAATAGACGACATACACACTGCCACAAACGCTGGGACGACATTTCCAGGCTGAGCAAGAATGTAGTGGAAGTGACACTAGGGATGACTCCAAGAACGGCACGTCTGGCCCGATGCTCAATGACCCCTCTCATGCACCGTATCATTGCTGTGACGCATCCTGACCTGTCCGAGCGGTTGCGTGTGGATGAACAGCAACGTGGCGGTAAGCATACTGTCAGTGTATGTTGCTTCTGAGTGCAATGCATGTTTTGTTGGCCAGACACATTAGTGACTTCCGTGTATCGTGTGTCTCGTTGCAATGGCATGTTGGTGACATTGGCGCAGTTAAATGTCACTTCCCGGTGCGGCATGTTGAGACGCCACTCGCTAAGCAGTTGAGCGTTGATGCACATGCTGTAGTGCTCCGTCACCCCATGGCAAGACTGGTGTGCAGAAGTAGTTGCTCATGCCCTGTCCGCATGCTGTACATGTAGCACGGCCAACGCCACTTATTTCCTGTGAGGATGACTGGTAGGGGTGGCCCGTGTGCAGGTTGGGGGATCGATGTACATTGTCATCAATGGCATTAGGGATTCCGTAGCAGTACTGTACATGAGTGTGCCCATGACTTACACCCATTTCCTGTGCATTCCAGCTTTGGCAGAGGGCACTCAGCCACAGACGGAGGAGATGATTGAAGGCAATGCATCCGGATCAGACGTCGCGCACACGCAGACTGACACAGAAGAGGGCAGCGCCGGAGAGGGGGACAGGACCGTCCCGGAGGACTCGCATGTGGAGACAACCTCGTCATCATCTTCCGACAGTGTTGGTGAGTCAGCACTGTTGTCACAGACTGGGAGTAGGCAATCAACACCTTCGGTCGGGACACAGCACACAGGGCCCACCCTGGCGCCAACTGCACCATGTACTGTTCGTGCACGCAGGAGTAGGGGGAGCAGAGTGGCGTTCGGTGTCGGCACCGCTGCCCCAGCCTCCGTGAGCCAAAATGCTCTTTGTGCAGAGGCTGTTGATCTGCTGCGACAGCTGTGTGTGGGGCAGACCAATATGATAAATGCTTTCCAAGACCACGATAGGAAGTTGGGGCAGGTGGTGGCTTTCATGGAAGGTATGCATGGCGATCTGGCTGGTCTACACAGGACAGTGCTGTCATTGGCTAACGGTGTGTCGTCTGCCATTGTACAGTCGCATGGACTGGGTGCTACTTCTGTTCCACCATCTACAACACCGGATGTCTCAGGGGGGAGTGGATATTCTGACCAGGACTCTAATACAGGTTATTGCACTAGAAGCAGCGTCAGCCAGCACGTCAAGGCACGGAGGGATCAGACACCATCCCCTAGGTCAGCAAAATCTGTTCACAAAGACAACGTCAGATACACTGGAGTACACACACGGGATCCAAAAGAGGGGTTGGGTGTAATGGCTACACATGCTGCACAGCCATCCCACACACAAGGTACTCCCAAGGCAAGCCTTACTCCCAGTTCCATGGACACTACCTTGGACAAGGACAGTCAGAAGACGAAGGCACCTCATGAGAGCAGGGACACTCCCAGGGACAGGGAGACTAGGAAGGAAGGAGACACTCCCAAGGGCAGGGAGACTAGGAAGGAAGGACCCACTCCCAAGGGCAGGGAGACTAGGAAGGAAGGAGACACTCCCAAGGGCAGGGAGACTAGGAAGGAAGGAGACACTCTCAAGGGCAGGGAGACTAGGAAGGAAGGACCCACTCCCAAGGGCAGGGAGACTAGGAAGGAAGGAGACACTCCCAAGGGCAGGGAGACTAGGAAGGAAGGAGACACTCCCAAGGGCAGGGAGACTAGAAAGGAAGGACCCACTCCCAAGGGCAGGGAGACTAGGAAGGAAGGACCCACTGCCAAGGGCAGGGAGACTAGGAAGGAAGGACCCACTCCCAAGGGCAGGGAGACTAGGAAGGAAGGACCCACTCCCAAGGGCAGGGAGACTAGGAAGGAAGGAGCTTCTACCAAGGGCAGGGACAAGGACAGTCACAAGACAAACTCACCTAAGAAGAGCACGGACACTCCCAGGGGCAGGGACACACACAGGGAGAAGGTGTGTCCTGGGGATATGTACACCACAGACGACAAGTCTGCTGCCTGGAACAGGGCACCATCCAGGGAACAGGGAAGGTCCACAGACAACATTCCTCCTACGGATATGGAACATCCAAGTGCCAAGGCATCTCCCATGGACAGTGGCGCTGTCAAGGACAGGCATACATCACCCCTTGATGCACTGAGGCTGCTGTTTTCTGGGAAACGGAATACAGATGTCTCCGCAGTGGAGTCACCGCTTACCTCCACTCCCATCAGGGCCCGAAAGGAGTGGATGCAGGTGGACCTTGTAGTAGCATCCTCCATGACACATGTTGCAGAGCCCAGAAGGCAGCAACACAGCAAACGACAAGCAGGCTCCAGCACGTCCCCAGAGAGCATTCCCCCGCCAGCAGATGCACCTCCCATGGTGGGTGATATTTCTTCTCAGTCTGGCCCACTTGCCAGTCCTGTCCTGTCCAGGGTGCAGTCACATGTCCCCAAGAAACGTAAACACACAGCATTGACACATGCCCAACCCGATGTCGGCCAATTGCAACTATCCCCCGCTCCCAGAGCCACCCTGCCTCCTGGACCATACATCCCTGTGGCTCATCATTTCAGTGGTCCCAGTGGCGCCGCTGCAGTTGACTCGCATGTGTCAGGTAGTGGCACTGTGTCTGTTGTTTGCTGTCATGCATCATGTAGTGGCACTGTATCAGTTGAGCCCTCTCCTGTATCAGGTGCTGCCAGTGTATCTGGGTCTATGGCCCATGTGTCAGTCACTCGGGCTGTGGCTGTTTCTCAGACTCCTGTATCAGGTGCTTGCAGTGTATCTGGGTCTGTGGCGCATGTGTCAGTCACTCGAGCTGTGGCTGTGTCTCACACTCCGGTTTGTGGTGCTGGCAGTGTATCTGGGTCTGTGGCCCATGTGTCAGTCACTCGGGCTGTGGCTGTTTCTCAGACTCCTGTATCAGGTGCTGGCAGTGTGTCTGGGTCTGTGGCTCACGTGTCAGTCACTACATCTGTGGCTGTGTGTCACACTCTGGTTTCTGGTGCTGCCAGTCTGTCCGATGCAGGTACTTCACGCAATCCACCTGATAGTGTGATGTAAGGTGCTGTTGTCTTCACTCACATGTCATTGGACATGGTGTGTACATTGTCCATTGTAAACAGTATTCTACTGCTGTGGACCTTGGTACGGGTTAATAGAGATTCGTACTTGCCTTGCCATGGACTGTTGGTGCACTTAGCCCCTCTGATGTACTGCCTCTGATGGACCTGCTCTGGTGTCCACAATGCCCTGTTGCTGTTCTGATACCGCTGTATGCCATCTGATGTACTGCCTCTGATGTACCAGCTCTGGTGTCCACAATGCCCTGTTGATGATCTGATACTGCTGTATGCCCTCTGATGTACTGCCTCTGATGTACCTGCTCTGGTGTCCACACTGCCCTGTTGCTGTTCTGATACTGCTGTATGCCCTCTCATGTACTGACTCTGATGGACCTGTGCCTTGCCATGGACTGTTGGTGCACTTAGCCCCTCTCATGTACTGCCTCTGATGGACCTGCTCTGGTGTCCACAATGCCCTGTTGCTGTTCTGATACTGCTGTATGCCCTCTGATGTACTGCCTCTGATGTACCTGCTCTGGTGTCCACAATGCCCTGTTGCTGTTCTGATACTGCTGTATGCCCTCTAATGTACTTACTCTGATGGACCTGTGCCTTGCCATGGACTGTGGGTGCACTTAGCCCCTCTGATGTACTGCCTCTGATGTACCTGCTCTGGTGTCCACAATGCCCTGTTGCTGTTCTGATACTGCTGTATGCCCTCTCATGTACTGCCTCTGATGGACCTGTGCCTTGCCATGGACTGTTGGTGCACTTAGCCCCTCTCATGTACTGCCTCTGATGGACCTGCTCTGGTGTCCACAATGCCCTGTTGCTGTTCTGATACTGCTGTATGCCCTCTGATGTACTGCCTCTGATGTACCTGCTCTGGTGTCCACAATGCCCTGTTGCTGTTCTGATACTGCTGTATGCCCTCTGATGTACTGCCTCTGATGTACCTGCTCTGGTGTCCACAATGCCCTGTTGCTGTTCTGATACTGCTGTATGCCCTCTGATGTACTGCCTCTGATGTACCTGTGCCTTGCCGTGGACTGTTGGTGCACTTAGCCCCTCTGATGTACTGCATCTGATGTACCTGCTCTGGTGTCCACAATGCCCTGTTGCTGTTCTGATACTGCTGTATGCCCTCTCATGTACTGACTCTGATGGACCTGTGCCTTGCCATGGACTGTTGGTGCACTTAGCCCCTCTGATGTACTGCCTCTGATGTACCTGCTCTGGTGTCCACACTGCCCTGTTGCTGTTCTGATACTGCTGTATGCCCTCTCATGTACTGCCTCTGACGGACCTGTGCCTTGCCATGGACTGTTGGTGCACTTAGCCCCTCTGATGTACTGCCTCTGATGTACCTGCTCTGGTGTCCACACTGCCCTGTTGCTGTTCTGATACTGCTGTATGCCCTCTCATGTACTGCCTCTGATGAACCTGTGCCTTGCCATGGACTGTTGGTGCACTTAGCCCCTCTCATGTACTGCCTCTGATGGACCTGCTCTGGTGTCCACAATGCCCTGTTGCTGTTCTGATACTGCTGTATGCCCTCTGATGTACTGCCTCTGATGTACCTGCTCTGGTGTCCACACTGCCCTGTTGCTGTTCTGATACTGCTGTATGCCCTCTCGTGTACTGCCTCTGATGGACCTGTGCCTTGCCATCGACTGTTGGTGCACTTAGCCCCTCTCATGTACTGCCTCTGATGGACCTGCTCTGGTGTCCACAATGCCCTGTTGCTGTTCTGATACTGCTGTATGCCCTCTCATGTACTGACTCTGATCGACCTGTGCCTTGCCATGGACTGTTGGTGCACTTAGCCCCTCTGATGTACTGCCTCTGATGTACCTGCTCTGGTGACCACACTGCCCTGTTGCTGTTCTGATACTGCTGTATGCCCTCTAATGTACTGCCTCTGATGGACCTGTGCCTTGCCATGGACTGTTGGTGCACTTAGCCCCTCTCATGTACTGCCTCTGATGGACCTGCTCTGGTGTCCACAATGCCCTGTTGCTGTTCTGATACTGCTGTATGCCCTCTGGTGTACTGCCTCTGATGTACCTGCTCTGGTGTCCACAATGCCCTGTTGCTGTTCTGATACTGCTGTATGCCCTCTGATGTACTGCCTCTGATGTACCTGCTCTGGTGTCCACAATGCCCTGTTGCTGTTCTGATACTGCTGTATGCCCTCTGATGTACTGCCTCTGATGTACCTGCTCTGGTGTCCACACTGCCCTGTTGCTGTTCTGATACTGCTGTATGCCCTCTCATGTACTGCCTCTGATGGACCTGTGCCTTGCCATGGACTGTTGGTGCACTTAGCCCCTCTGATGTACTGCCTCTGATGTACCTGCTCTGGTGTCCACAATGCCCTGTTGCTGTTCTGATACTGCTGTATGCCCTCTCATGTACTGACTCTGATGGACCTGTGCCTTGCCATGGACTGTTGGTGCACTTAGCCCCTCTGATGTACTGCCTCTGATGTACCTGCTCTGGTGTCCACACTGCCCTGTTGCTGTTCTGATACTGCTGTATGCCTTCTCATGTACTGCCTCTGATGGACCTGCTCTGGTGTCCACACTGCCCATGCTCAAGCCTAGACTGTGATGTTACCCCGATTATGTGTAAATAAACTTGTCAATAATGTGTCGTGGGTTGTCGGAGTCATTCTTGCGTGTGTGATGCTGGTGTGTATTTGTATTTACTTCAAGGCAGTGGGTTCAGATACATGTCACTCCCCCCTACCTAGGCCACGACCCTTGCAGGTGCTGCCCTCCACACGAATCAGTGGTTTCCGGTACATGTCACTCCCCCCTCCCTACGTCACGGCCCTTGCAGGTACTCCTCTCCAGACAGCGAATGGTTTGTTGCTTACCTGCATCGTATTCGATGGTGGGCCAAGACTAGGACGTGGTGGATCGCGAAGAGTATCGGGTAAGCGTGTAGTGCAGGGTCCATGTCGGCGACCGGCTCGTGGTGGGTATGGTCGCTGTGGGGCATCCGCAGTGTTCAGGCAGGTTGTTTTTCCGCAGCGCTTTTATGTGTATTTTCCGCCATCTTGATTTGGAGGACGGTCCTAGACGTCAGTCCGTACGGTGGAGTCTCTGGATTGGTTACGTCCGCCGTGTGGTTGGGTGTAGTTGTGCGGCTGACCGTGATCTACCGGCGTGGAAGAATTTTGGCCCATATTTCCTATCCTGATCTGGCGGACGGAGTGTCCGCGACGGGCGGACGGAGAATAGCCATGTTCCGCATGCTCCGGGGCTGCGGAGGCACTTCCGTCCGTCATCCTAATGAGCCCCTTAATCTCCTGGGAGAACAAAGGAGTTAAGGTTCTGTGTGGACTACAAAGGATTCAATTGATTCACAAAGACTGATGCTCACCCTATATAGCAGATGACCTCATTGATAGGTAAGGGGCCGCAATGTATCTGATTGCCTTCACGGAGGGAGCAAAGGAGAGGTCAGAATTCTCTACATCAGAGGGACATTGCCAGTTCAAAGTAATGCCCTTTGGATTAAAGAATGCCCCTGCCACCTTCCAAAGGCTGATGAGCTGGGTTGTAGCAGTTCAATGCAGTTTACCTGGATGATATAGCTGTATACAGTTCTGCCTGGGAGGATCACTTAAACCACTTGATGGAAAAGTGTCAGGACATGCAGCAGGCAGGCATGACTATTAAGGCCAGTAGGTGCTAAATAGGGCAGGGTTCTGTGGTGTACTTGGGCCACCTTGTAGTTGGAGGCTATGTATAGCCTCTCCAGGCCTACATTCAAACCATTTGGGATTGGGCAGCTCCCATTACACAGACACAGGTCAGGGCCTTACTTGGACTGACTGGGTACTATAGAAGATTTGTTCAGAACTATGGAACCATTGTGGCTCCCCTGACAGAACTCACTTCAAAGAAGATGCTAAAGAAAGTTGTATGGACCCCAGAGTGTCGGACAGAGTTTGACACTCTGAAAGATGCTATGTGTTCAGTATCAATGTTGCTGGCCCCTGACCATACCAATGACATTGTTGCTCAGACAGATGCTTCAGAACAAGGGATTGGGGCAGTATTCTGGCAGGTAAATGAAGAGGGCCTTGATCAGCTAGTTTCCTGCATTAGAAGGCGACTTCTCCCAGAGAACAAAGATGGGTGCCATTAAGAGGGAAGCCTTTGCTGTGGTGTGGTCCCTGAAAAAGCTGAGATCATACATGTTTGGTACTCACTTTCATTGTAATACTGACCAAAGACTTCGCAGGTGGCTTATGCAGGTGAGGGGGGGAGAATCCCAAGCTATTGAGGTGGTTCTTTTCCCTACAGGGAATGGACTTTACAATGGGGCACAGAACTGAGGTTACCCATGCCAATGCAGATGGACTTTCCAGGTTTTTCAACTTAGCTGATGATGACTACCTGGGGGCTGGTTACTGACCCCTCACCTTGGAGTGGAGTGGTGTGGCTCACTGGTTAGAGGCGGCAGACCCATAAGCATAGAACGGCCCGGGACCAGGGTTCAATTCCTGATGCTGCAGGGTCATGGACCAGGGTCAAAACGGACTCAACAATTCTCGCCTCGGTGCCTACTCTAACCAGGGAACACACTCGGCAACTCTGGACATTAAGCTTGCCTCATCTCTACAACGGCCCAACACAGACGCCGGAGATGCCTGGTTTCGCCTGGGAGATACCAAGAAAGGGACCATTTTACAGGGAAAACCGGGACGGGTTCCCCAGCGGTCTTCAGCGCCAGGATACTCCATGGAGTCGCAGTGCGCTTTACAAGTCACCCACATTACAAGTACACCCACACACACACACCTTTCATTTAGGGGTGGCATGTTAGAAAGACACCCTTTGTGACCTATTCACCCTCGTTTTCTTGTGCTGAATGAAACTTGTGGTAGCTCACTATTACTGTGTCCTGGGCTCTGCTAGTCAGGGCCAGGGCCACTGCTATGTTAAACACAAACACACATTGAGGTACACTTATAATTGGTATGACCTACCCTGTAAGTCCCTAGTAAATACTAGGGACAGGGGAGGAAAACTACTTATAAGTCCTCAGTACATAATATTGTGTGGCAGTTTAGAGACCGGCAGTCTTTCTTGCACTTGCATGTGTGTACTGCTGAGAGCCTGAGTGTTAGATTTGGGGGTCTCTGGTTGGCACAGGTAAGTACTTGTGACAAGCAGGGATCCTCACCTCTAGTCAGGGCAAGGGATTTACTCTTTAAAATAACCCCTGCTCACCCTCTAGGTTGCGTGGCGCGAGCAGACAAGGCTAATCTCAGAGCGTTATTGGTTAAGCATTTATGATCAAATACAGTAATTCAGGAATACACCACAAATGGACACCAGTCTAGATTTATATCAAAAATAGGTTTCTTTATATATCAAGCAGACTTAATACAAGACCCAGATAACTTTTTAAGAATAGGCCACAACACTTTTCAGGTTCAGGAAGTCTTTAAAAATGCGTAATTCTAAGGTCCATACAATTTGCGCTGACTGTGCGCTTCTTTGGGGCTGATCTAGCACAAAAAGAGTCAAATGTTCATTGCGGACCTGTTGGTCCGATGCGCATACAGTCAGGGATGACTCGCACTGTACCTTGTAGCTTATGATGTTCGACGCAAATGATGCGGCAGGTGAAGGGGTCCCATGAGCGTACGGGGGTCTTCTCCGGTGCGGCCTGGCGTAGTGTAGAGGCCTCGGTTCGGGGCATCTGAGCGGGGCTGCAGGGCGAAGCGGAAGGGTCCGGGTCACAGAAGTTTCACCATGTGGCACGGGATGCGCGTCGTGCCTGCGAGCGGGGATGCCAGTCCCAACCCAGTAGCGCAGTACGGGGTGGCCGGTACGCTTCGAGCGTACGAGCCACACTCTTTAGTGCGTGGCTACGGGTTAGGTCTTTAGGAGTGCGGCGCCAGGGGAGCCGGTACGCTTTGGGCGTACGGGGCGGATTCTCCTTGCGAGACGCTCCGGTCTTTGGCGGCCGGGTTGGCGAGGCGATCAGTGTGGCTCTCGGGGAGAGGGAGCAGCGGGGTGCGGGCAGACCGGCAGGGGACAGTGCCAGCTATGGCTCATTCAGAGTGGCGTCACACAGTGCGGGGCGGCCACGGGCACGGCTGCAGGGCAAACAGGATTTTGAGTCACACTCCGATCTCGGCTTCCAGCGGCAGGGCAAGATTTGGTAATGTCCAGCGGCTCTTGAGGCAGGAGGAGTCCAATATTCTTGGGACTCTGTTCAGGGGGCAAACTCACCCACAAGCCCTTGAAGATTAGGTTGAAGCCCAAATTCTGTAAAGTTTCATTCAGTCATTTCCTCTCCTTTCTCAGCAAGGCACCTACTGCAGGCAAATCCCCCAGGTCAGGGACAGTACTCCTCCTTCAGCTTTTCCAGGTCCTTCTAGTCGGGCAGAGGTTCTTCGTGGTTCAAGCAGGATCTGATTTCTTAGGAGCAGGGCTCCTAAATTTATACAGAAAATCTTTTGTTCTTTCAGGCCAGAGGGCCAGGGCCTTGTTCAGTCCGGTTCTGGAGCACTTTGTTGTGGTGACTCTGGCTTGTCTTTTCAGTGTGCAGGGCAGAGACATCAGACGCTCCACAGGAGGTGGAGCCAGCATTGTGGTGGCAGAGCACAGCCCTATTCAGAGTCAAGGGACACTCCTACCACACATCCTGGTGTAATCTCTCTATTCACCACCTGGCAGCCCCAGCCTGTCTCCTGGAATTCCCCAGCCCTGTCACACACAGAAATCAGACAGCAGATACACATCCTAGCAGAGGCGGGCTGAAATGCTTTATACAAGCAAGCACCACTTTCTAAAAGTGGTGTTTGCAAACACAGGATATTAAAATAAACTTCTCTAAATAGATGTATTTTAATATGCTGAGTTCAGGCATACCAAGTTCCGTGAGCCTACTGGGATTATAGAGTGTAATAATTCCAGCAGCCCATTATGGCCTATGAGAACAGGCAGCCGTACAATAGTGAAAAACAAAAATGGCTATAATTCACTATTAGGAAATGCCACACACCTCAAGGCATGTCCTACCTTATGCTTACAATGCACCCTGCCCTTGGGCCTACCATAGGGGTGACTCACATGAAGTAAAGGGAAGGTTTAGGGCTGGCAAGTGTGTGCACTTGCCCAGCCAGCATGACAGTACCAGACTGCAAGCAGGTTCTGCAATGGCAGACCTTAGACACATTTTTACAAGGCTGCTTCTGTGGGTGGCACAACCAGTGCTACAGACCCACTAGCAGCATTTGGAGTTACACGCCCTGCCACTCCTGGTGCACTTTACTGGGGTCTGACAGTAACCCAAATAAGCCAATCATGGAATCCAATCACATATACACTTTATATAGGGAGCACTTGCACTGTGGCACTGATTGGCAGTGGCATAGTGCTCTGAGCAGCTAACACCAGCAAAACACATAAGGCAACAGCAACAAAAATGGAAGGGAGACCCACACCGATGGTGCCAGGTCTGACACTGAGCTAACACTGAGGTTATTTTAAAACCATCCATGTGTTGCAGCACTGCTTTTAAAGGTACAAATCATTGCAAACTCGACTTTGGTGGTATGGGTACTTTAAAAGTGATAATCGGGGCGTGGCCAACCATCATGACCAAATGAACGTAACTTCAATCGGCTCCGCGCCAGGCTCGACAGCATTAGCCTGTTCGGAGGCATTTGCCCCCTGCACAAAAGCCTCCTACCGGGACCCTTGCTCTTCAAGATTATCGGGGTCTCCTATTTGTGGATGAACGAGTGCTGGATGTCACCTGCGGGACACTGCTGAAGCCTTGGGCCATGGGGAGATTTCCAAGATGGCGACCCGGCCTGTGGAAAGATCCGGCAGCGGTGATCCCCTTTGTCAACTGGAGCTAGGCGGAGAGTTGGAAGACAGGCAGGAGGCATCAGTAAGGACCGCAGGTGCTCATTAACGGGGCCCGGCCGGACATGTAAATGCCCTCTGTCGCCGCCGCAGCCTGTATGAACGTAATGCTATCCCTGCATGGCCCCCAAGGTGAGAAGTGGGAGCCCATGTTTTGAGGAGGTGGGTCCCAGGGGGAACATCAGCCAACGCACTCCACCCAATGGCTTGGGGGGCCTCCGATTTGCCTGCAACTGCTGAGGAGCCCTGAGGCTGGGTTGCCTGATGTTAATATGGCCTAGGTCAGGTGATCCCAGGCCTCGGTTCACAGCCTTATGACTAGGACTCGGAGCAGATCCCCTGCATTTCCTCGTCTGACCCAACCTAGGTGGGCCACCTAGAGCCCCGAGAGACTTCCCATGCCAGTTGGCAGTGCACGAATGGGACACGAGGCACCCTGAGTGTGGTGAAATAGGGGACCCAGACATTGATACTGTGCAGCAAGATCTCTGCACGTTCTTGGTGAGCCACCACATTGTTTTCTATCACCATACTACACAAGTGCCCGGTCCATATGTTGCCAAAGAAAGCGCACAACACCACAGTCTCCAACTATTTCACCCCAGTCACCTAGGGTGTGGATAAACAGGGAAGGGCCCAAGCCAGTGGTGACATGGCTTTTACAAGAGAGGACATGATCGTGTCGCTAAAGGAGTTAAAAAAGGAGCTCTAAGAAGATATTAAGGCAGATATGGGGGCCTTGTTCGATGCTTCTAAAGCAGAGATGGGAGGAAAATTGGTGGACCTACAGGAGGATGTGATCTCCATTGGAGCTTGCACCTTGGACCTGGAAGCGAGGTGCCAGAAACTCGCTTACCACGTGCAGCCTCTTGCAGAAGGCTCCGATGACCTATGCGACCAACTTAGGGACACAATACATAAATGTGAGGACCTTGAGTACCAATCTCATCGTGAAATTTGGGTGAGGGGCTTGAAAGAAGGCGGCGAGCTGACATGTTATGACACCAAATTGTACCTAGGAGTCAAAAAGAGTGAGTCATTCAACATGGATCACAAGACCAATACCATACAGATAACACCAGTGGGAACACACCATGCAAGCTAATATACAATGCTGGCCAAGTAAAGGCTCAAGAGTATGTGGAGAAAATTCCCATCAGAAGCCACACTGTACCGCCCTCTTTCTCATCATTTGGGTTCTCCTTACCCAGGAGACAAAACGGCCGGTCTGATGTTACCGTGACCGATATAGATGTGAAAAGTAGGTATTATATGTTATTCAAATGTTGTGGTGGCGACTGAAAAAAAGCAGTGTGTGATGATAGGGGTGAAATAGTGAGGGGTTTATTTTAAAATTAGGTGAACCGGGTAGAAAAACAATTTTTATTAGTATCTCCCAATCCCTAAGGTTAAAAGGCAAGTGCAAGTGCGGGTTTGAAATAATAACCGTACTTAGTAGTGGTCAACATGTTTCTGCATTAAGAGAAAAGAGTTTCAAATGCATTCTTCAGGACCTGTTGTTTTAAAACTACTGCTTTTCGTGAATAGTAATAAAAAGATATCACCTGAGAATCCCAGGTTGTTTGCTCAACCATATACTGTTACCGCATGGTACCACACGGCATTGGATCCAACAGAAAGACAAACAAGGAAAAATAGAAGAACATGAGTGTTTCATATTCCCGCGGTTCATTTGGAATATTTTATCAAATAAAACCTCAGTGCAATGACGTCACATTCACACATACTGGAAAGTGAATTCCAATACAGACACTCACCCATATGTGGTGGTTGAGGAGCTTCACCCCACCTGGCTGCGGCTCAGGTATGAGGAGCACCGCTCTAAAATTGAGTTTTAAAAAAATGAGTTTAAAAGGAGGAGGAGGCTATCATGGCTCAGTAAAAATCCATCGAATGGTACATGGATTGCTTATGAGTATTCACTGCTTATACCGATCCCTATAGAATCAGATATTTGACTATTAACTCAATTAAGGTCTCAATGTTTTGTATAGTGTAGTATATTTCATTGCGTATGTAGAGTGTCATGGAAGTTCAGCAATGCCTTAAGGCGTCCGTCTTGCGGTTTCACAAAGAATAGAGTAACAGACTGGACATCTTAACGCGATATATATAAAGCAAGGCATACATCCCTGGCTTATTCAGCGCGTTTTGTAATGTGCTCGTTTAAAAGTATGCAAGCATGCAAGCCGATACGCTTACGCTACCCTGCCTCTGCGTTTGGGCTGCCGTCTCCAAAACGTGCAGTTGACGAAAATCAACTGTCTAGCGGTTAGCGTGTTAAGCACGCGAATACAAGGCAGCCGGCTTACCTGACCGTCGGTGTCTCCTGACAGTCGTCCGAACTGTCTGGGGGGGCACCGGTTGTCTGGCTAGAGCCTTGTTTATGCGGCCGCTTTCCGAAGGTAGAGTCACGTGATCGGCTGTGGTCACGTGACTCTAGAATGCCGGGAAATGTAGTTCAGAGAGCGTTTTGCCGTAATTTGTTGTGAAAGCAAAACGTTGAGCCTGCACTATGTATTGAAAACGTGACATTAAGCCAAATAAGTTAGCTGTTTTTATTTTATAACCACATTTGATGAATTATAGGGCACTACATTATCATATATAGAATAATTATTATCTCAGGACAAACAGTGTTTTTACATGTGCTAATGAGACTCGTTCATTGGGATTTATTATCAACCTTTATGTATAGTATATTAACATCGTCTGATATGTCCAAAGCCTCAGAAGACAGTATATTCAATTGATTGTGATGGAAAAACGAAAACCAAAGGCAAACCGAAAAACAAAGGCAGAAAACAGGTTTATTGGGTCTACATGCTGGACAGTGTATCATGGTAATTTAGAGGGACATCCAAGGTATCGGCTCATTGAGTCCCTCCTTGTCACTGTTCAGTCTGTAGACCCATTTCTGTGAAAACGACTGGTGTCAGTGCAGAATTCAGGAATCTGTGGTTGTTCTAGGACAGTCCAACAGAATTCGTCGGGGCCATGTCCTTGCTCGAAAAAATGTGCAGTCAGGCGAGTGGCCTGTTTGCGACACCGTACTGTACTCTTGTGTTCTTGTATTCTCGTCCTTATTTTTCTAGTCGTCATGCCAACGTATCGCAGTTGGCACGGACATGTTATCAGATAAATAAGGTTACTGCTGTTACAGTTGGTGAACCTAGTTTGTGTCCATGGTCTGTTTGTCCCTATGTCTATGTTGGTTGATTTGCAAGTCTGCGGACATACTGAGCAAGCCCCGCAGGGATGGTGGCCTGCGACAGGCGGCAGATCCCACAGTGTGCCCACTTGTCTTGGTTCTTTGTTCCGTGGGCGTGTGTGGGCTAACTGGTCCTTGAGATTTTGTCCTCTTTTGAAGGCAAAGAGAGGTAGAGGGATATCATCGCCCCCAGTTTTTAAGATCGACCAATGTTTTTTTATGATCCTTTGTACTTGATTGGATCTGCTGTTAAATGTATTTACAAAGGTGATGCGGTTGGTATTTTCTTTAGGAGGATGTATCTCAAGTAGAGATTCCCTGTTGTTGTTGGATGCCCTCTTTTTGGACTGACGAATGATTTTCTTTGGGTAGTTTTTTTCACTGAGTTGTTGTTCCAGATTTTTCGAGTGGATCTTAAAAGCCTCTTTGCTGGAACAGTTCCTTTGCACTCTGAGAAACTGGCCGAAGGGTAAATTATCCCTTAATGCCCGAGGGTGGCAACTATCGTATCTCAAAAGTGCATTCCTGGCCATCGGCTTACGATAGAGTTCAGATTCAAGGCCGTTCGGAGTCGCATGAATCATCAGATCAAGAAACGCCAGTGCCGTCCGATTGTATTCAATGGTAAATTTAAGGTATACATTTCTGCTGTTCAACCATCCATGAAATGACACAAGATCTTCTTCCGTGCCTCGCCAGACCACCAAAATATCATCTATATAACGTTTCCAGACGTGTAACGATAATAGATAGGGGTTGGCGGGTGTAAAGACTTCTTGCTGTTCAAAGTTATGAACATATAGATTCGCCAGGCTGGGCGCGAAGACACTACCCATGCTGGTCCCAGATGTTTGCAGGTAGGTGGTGTCTTCGAAACGAAAGTAATTTTCTTTCATTGCGATCTCTGCTAAATTCATAATGAACCGTATTGGAGTGATGGACTGGTGATCACTGTGTTCCAGTAGGTTGCTCACAACCTCCAATGTTTCAGTTTGCGGAATAGATGTATACAAAGACTCCACGTCAAACGATACAAGAATGTCAGTGTCGATGTTGAATTGTACAGTTGGAAGGAGTCTCAAAACATCCTTTGTATCCTGATGGAACATAGGCATGGCCTTGACCATAGGATTCAAAAAATAATCAACAAAGGTCGACAAAGGTTCCAAAACAGAGCCAATGCCCGAAATAATCGGCCTTCCAGGTGGTGGCCTCTGGGGTTTGTGGACCTTGGGAAGGCAATAGAAATATGGTATCGTAGGATGTTTTGTTAGCAGATATTGTCCCTCTTGCGGTGTGATCCAATCCTCAGTGGTTGCTTCTTCTACCAGGTTGCCTATTTTGATTTTTAGTTTCTCTGTAGGGTCCCTGAGCTGACATGACCTGGAGGACTTCATGGTGGGGCTGTTCACAACAGTGTTGGGAGAGAATGGCCTGGAGGTGCAGCTGGAGAGGGTCCATAGAGTAGGGCCGCGACCAACGGGAGACCCCAGGAAACCCAGGGATGTTTTGGAAAAATTCAGCCCCTTCAAAATCAAAGAACTGATTATTCAGAAAGCACGTGCTCTTGAAAAAATACCATTCCAGAATGTATCCTGCTTGTTATTCCAGGAGGTGGCCCGAGCTACACTCGCTCGTCACCAGCAGTACCGGCCGGACACAGAAGCCCTGAGGGAGGGCAAAATAAAATACCGTTGTACAGATCCCTTCGGCCTAGCTTTTACGCTTGACAACAAGAGTTTACATTGCATGGAATTAGAGGAAGCACATCCATCCTGGGCATTGAAATCTCCACCCAGAAGCAATAGAAAGGAACAGAAGGCGAAGGATCGTTCGTGCATATGGAAAGATGTGGCGTAGGTTCATGGCTGCAGCAGAAAAGACGCAGCAAGAAAATGACGGGTTGACACGTGAAGAGACTCTTTGGCCCAGTAGAACTTTGAAATATATATACAACCTAGTGAAGAACTTTGGTGTTAAGATTTAAAAGGGACTCGGGTCCGTCCGAAGTTGACAATCATACAATCAGCCTCCAAGGAGGCTTCGGCAGTTGGGCGAATAGGAAGGGGGAAATATATGTCTTTTAATCTTTTATACTGACAGCGAGCAATGGCTAATTCTACATTCCTTCCTAGTAGCTGGGAGATGGGCTTTGGCGGCGGCAATGGATCTGCCCCAGGAGATGCTGAAATTGAGGTTATCTTCTGAGACAGAGTGCCTCAGAGCTAACATTTTTAGTTCATATGTGTTGTTGCTGAACATGTTTTGGCATCAACGAGCTGTCCGATCAGTCTATGAGGTCTTGGTTAGGATGGGGGTTGGATTGGAGGTGGGGGGAGTCTACAGTTTTCATGGGCAAACTTTGAGAGGCAAGTGGGACATTCTCATTCTGAATAATGACAGCTAACTGTTTATAATGGAAAGGGAGGGGCCTTAACTTCCCCAATAAGAGACAGAGGGCCAGATGTAGGTAAGTATATTTTACAGATTCATAAATACCGAATTTTACCGATTCAGTATTTATGAATCGGTAAAATAGAAGGGGTGAGATTTAGGAAGAATCGGTAATTGAATTACCGATTCTGTAAGAATCGGTATTTACCGAATTGGTAAATACCGATTCGGTAATGCCCATTGATTCCTATGGGCATTGAAGCCCATAGGAATCAATGGGCATTACTGAATCGGTATTTACCGATTCGGTAAATACCGAATGTTGCAAGGGTGCAGGGGGTGTCACTTTGACACCCCCTAGCACCCCGATTTCAGGCATGTGTGACATGTGGCACACAGACATGCCCTAAGGGCATGTCTGTCTGTCACATGCCATAGGTGTGCATGCACACATGTGCATGCACACCTGGAATCGGTATTTTACCACCCAATTGGATTGGGTGGTAAAATACCGATTCGGTAAGGCCTGTGGGACTACATGCCAAATATTGAATACCGGTCGGTAACGGCCGAAATCGGCCGTTACCGACCGATATGTTGGCTCCTACATCTGGCCCATAGTGTGTGAAAGTTTATTCTACATTATCATGTAAAAATAGCTGCCCTGCAATAAACCCATCTTCCAAAAAAAGGTGAACAGCTGCTGAAACACAGGGCCTTCCGACAGATTTATCCTTCATCCACACACACAAAGCATAATGGGGTGGCTATCATCTTTCACTCCTCTACCCCATTTCTCCTTCAAGATTCCAAATCAGAAAAGGCAGGGAGATTTTTAATGGTCAGGGATGTAGGTCATGCACTATCGAAATGGTCTATGCGCCCAATTCAGGGTCTACTGATACAGGTGGAAAGGGCCCTCTTTGTGGACCTGAAAAAGATGATCACTAAATTCATTTGGCAGGGTCAAAGGGCACATTTATCCTACTGTCTGCTAACGAAGGCGAGAGTGGAGGCGGGATTAGCACTCCCGGACTTCTTGGGTACTATAGGGTGGCACAACTTCGAGTGAATATAGATAGTTCCCTTCATGAATCTGAAAATTTCTGTCTACATAAGGACTGACAAATAGCGGGTAGGATGATCAGGGACCTCCACTGGAAGCCAAAACAGGATCAGCAGTTAAATGCTTACATTAGCCCCATGTGGCTACCACTCTCCAGGTTTGGGATGACCTTAACAGATCGATGCCCCTGACCACCTTCCCTTCTTCCTACACCCACATTTATTTTAATCTCGAGTTCCCACCGGCTCATCAGGAGGGGCCGTTCGAAGTTTGGAGGGAGTGGGGTTGCCTTATGATCCCAGTTCTTTTTATAAATTGGAAGTTAATGACCTTTAAAGAATGCACCAAAGCATTTAAGCTTCAATCTTCTGAAAAATGCAATGACACTCAACTCAAACCCTGGGTAAAACAACCTCAGATCCGGTCAGTCACAACCAGAGACTTACTCCCAATTGAAAAATGTGCTCAATCCTGGGCATCCTCCAGGGGGACAATCTCTTTCCTTTACTCTCTCATACGGTCTCTGAGTCATCGCTCCACCCTGAGACACCAAAGATTTTGGTATTCTCTTCTTACTGCTCCACTGGGGGAAAAACAATGGGGTTCCCTCTATAGGGACATTTCCAAATATAATCGCTCAGTGTTTTTGAGAGAGGCTCACTATAAAATAATTTAAGAAGGAGTAAGGAGTGGGCTCCCTGCAGCTACAGGTTAACAGAACTTAGCAGACCCTTCTCCAGCCAGAGTCCCGTTCCTGGAGGGTGTCTAGGGGTGTTTTAAGGGGTTGATAAAGTGCATTGTGGGAAGTGAAGTCCAGGCCCGCCAAGGACCATCTAGGAGATTTCAGATCCTTGGAGTTGTGTTTTGGACATTTGGAACCCCCCAAGAGACCTTCTGGAGGGACCTCCAGATGTTTGCTAATGTTTTGTGGAAAAGCTCCAAGAGCTGACAAACCTGACCTCTAGAGCCAAGCCCGCGGCCTTCAACTGTAACCCAGACCCAATTCAAGGTTCATTCCGCTGAAGACCTCTGGAGGTCAGACTTCCAGAGTTTAATCAGGAGCTCCATGAAAGTCACACCAGTGAATCCTCACCAGAATCCAGACTGGTGGAGAGTAGAAAGATCCCTCAGCAAAAACAGCACCAGGAAGGTTTCTAATTCTGAAGCTGAAATTTTGACTCAGGCCTAACTTGTGGGGTATCTGTCAAGAGCTCCTTCACAGTTGGCCTTAAACTTTGACTTTGTTCCGCACAAGTGCAACCAGATCTCTATAAATGGTGCTAGTGGTTTCTAAACACTAGAAGTGTTTAGTCTTAAAAATTCATATCTCCCATTCCCTTCGATGGATTTTTATTGTTTTGGTGTCATTTTGAAGATAAAATATTTCCAATTTTACAAATTGATGTGGGATTTTTATTGTGTTTTGTGTCTCACTCATTCACTGTATTGGTGTTTTCAAATGCTTTATCTTTCTGTGTCCTAAGTTACGCCTTATTGCTCGGTGTCAGCTACCAAGGGTTGAGCAAGGGACTAATTGATAGAGACCCTATTTAGGATCCAGTACCGTGTTGGTGGTCTTCTTGTTGGTGTTAGGTACCTAACAACACAAGAGTACCAGAGGGTCTGTAGGTAATGTAAGTTAATGGTGCAAATCACCACTTGGAACAAAAATGTCCTAACTGACTAAAAAACAGTGGTAAACTAAGACACCTTAGCAGATGGTCAAAGATACCCATCAGTCACCACTCGGAACCACCCTTCATCATTTGGGATTCCTTTGAGACCATACACCCAGATGTACAGTTCTCAGGAAAAAGGTAACCAAGATGGTAAGTGGTCCTCTCAGCTGAGATAGGAGGCAGTATGGTCTTACCACTTCCCTACAAGGATGAGTTGTAAAAAGTGAGGTGACCAAAAAAGTGCAGTCCAAAAGGAGAAAATGAAAAAGTGCATTTCAAATTGGATGAGGGAGTACTGAACGATTTTATTCTGGTGATACTCGCTCTACCAATATTAAAAAATTGTCAAGACAGTTTGAAAATTAGCTGCCTAGATATGGTACCAGGTCGACATGTTTCAGCAATGGGGGACGTATTCGTCCTTGCTTTCTTCAGGACCCAACAAAAACTATCGCTACTGCAAAACAAAGTAAGATATAAAGTGCAGTTGTTTCCCCCCTCTACTGTTGGGCAGAGTCATCATTCGGCCATATACGAGTTAATCTGAAAAGTGTTGCAACAAAACTTGATAAAGGGTGACTTTGCTAGTTGGGTTTATATAGAGTCAAAATAAGGCTCAAAGCTTGGCAATGGTTAAAGCTTAGAAATTATGAGATGTGACTTTCCAACCTGGTGTTGAAATGTACATTTTTTAATAAGCATTCTCAGTAAGCACATTTCAAGTTATTCTTGGAGTGCGCTGTCAATGTGCTGTGGTCATTCCAGAAACTTCTCAGGCCCAGTTTACTAAACCAGGTTAGAACATGGCAGAACCATGGAAAAGTAGCTTGGCAGTCGAGATCCAGAAAGGATATATGACGGTACAACGCGTACCGTCACAACGCATACCTTTACAACGCGGCTGTGACAACGCAAGTCGTTACCACGACTTGCGTTGGGGGGCGCGGATTTCGAATAGTTTAATTTACTATTCTAACACCAGTCCCCGTGGACCCTAGGGAAGGTGTTAGGATAGTAAATTAACTATTTTTAGACCTTGAGCGCCCTCCAGCGCAAGTCGTGGTAACGACTTGCGTTGTCACAGCCGCGGTGTAAAGGTACCGCGTTGTGAAAACATCGTTGTAAACGATGTTTACCTCCAGAAAGCCCCCTCATTCCTTGCTTGAAGGGGCTAAGTTCTTGTGTGACCCAAATTCTTACCCTGAGTAGTAAAGATCTCAGAGTGGCTAGATGTTCTAGTCTACTAATACCAATGTAAAAAAAATAGTGGAATCTGGGGTGAATTTTTGGAGAGTCCCAATAAAACCCATACTATTTTATTTTCTCTTACAGCAAGAGAACCCAGATTGCACCCTCCCCACAATTCCTACCCATAAATTGCTGCTGTTTGAGCCCTATATCTCCAAACTTCCAATGCTGCGGACACTGCCTTAGACTTTGTGGAGTGGTGCTTTTTACAATTGGCATGGAACTTTGAAGTAACACTTCCTTAGCTTTGTCAATGTGAGGTTTTATTGGTAGTTATGCATCAATTGTAATGCCAGGATAATTGAAACTCAACACATATTCCAGGGGTTGTTGACAGATAGCAATGTTTTTCTTAAAGCCCTCTTGCGGTGTAATGGCCATATATTTGGTTTTACTAGAATATATTTCAAGGCCCTTAAGACTGCAGTAATTGCTGAAGCTGTCTAACAGCCTTTGCAGACCCTCTGGTGTCTGCAACAGTAGAATACGATCATCAGCAATCATTATTGCATACATGAGAACTAGGGCTGGGCGTAGTTTGCGATGTAGTGCTATGCGTAGCTACGCGAAGTGTACTTCGCACTACGCAAACTAAGCGTAGCACTACGCGAACTGCTTAGTACCCTGTTCGCACTGTGCAAGACAAGCATCCGGCACTGTGCAATCATTGAAAACGGCATCTTGCACAGTGTGAGCGGTAGTTTTCTGCCGCTCGAGGAGATTTTTACTTGGGCAGCAGCTCACTTAATGCAGACTGATAGTTTCTCATTGCAAACGGTCGCGAGCATACGTGACCACTCGCAATGAGAAACCAGACCTCCCCGCGTTGAGAATCTCGCTGGGAGGTTTATTTTCCACGCTCGCAATCGGCAACTTGATGTTGCTGATCGCGAACAAGGAAAATTCTCCCAAGGATGTCATTTTGCTTCCTCGCTGTCATTAACTTGACGTTGAGGACCGCGAGCAAGCAAAAAATTACTGCTGCACTACCCTATGCTACGCGTGTTCGCAGTGTGCTACGTGCAATTCACGTAGTGCGAAGTTGCGCAAACTTCGCAAGCTACACGAGCGTTGCTAATTGCTTTGCCCAGGTTTAATGAGAACCCCACCTAGTTTCGGAGAATCATGGTTGCATTTCAGCAAGTGTTGAACAATATCATTGAGGTATAATGAGTAAAGGGTAGGTGCCAACGCACACCCCTGCTCACACCCCTCAAAATAGTGATGGGATCCCATAGAGATCCCCTTGGCACCAGAGCAAAAGCGTTTTTCAAATTAATGAAAGCCACATACAAATACCCACCACACCCATTCAATTTAGCATATTTCCGTGCTATACACAGGAGCCTTAAGACCTGGTCAATAATACTCACTCTTGATCTAAACCCCTCCTGGCATGGGGAATGAATATTGTACTCTTCTATTCATTGGCTGAGCTTATTTAAAATCTGTTTTGCATAGACTTTTTGCAGCATCGATTAGACTAATAGACCTATTATTGGCCGGATTTAGCTTATTATCCTTTTTGTGGATAGGCATAATTTCAGCCCCTTACCATGTGTCCAGCACAGGTGCTCCTAAGGCCACTGCATTGCATAATAAATTTACATATGGCACCCACATTGCTGTATCATGCTTCAAAAGGTCTCCTGGTATTTTGTCGGGCCAGATGCCTTCCCTGTTTTAAGTGTGTTAATAGCTTCCCTGGTCTAGCTTAATCAAAATAAGGAGACAGAGCTGTTCCTGAGTTTGATAAAACATGGGAAAGCTCAAGAAATTCTTGCTGAGACTCTAGTGCCTCCGAATACCAGTTAGTAAAATGCCTACTCCAGGTACCAGTATCCAATTAATGGTAAGTGGTGGTATAGCCATCTTTGCTGCCATGTGCTATTATTCTCCAGAATACAGCATGATCTTCATTTCTAACTGCAATAATAAGGTTGTCCAATTTGCATTGTCTCTACTCAAGTTCAAGTTCAAAAGACCTTTATTCGAATTTGATAAAATTCATAAAAGTACCGAACACAGCAAAGCACACATATACATATAATACAAAACAGTTATATAAATAGCATTCCATAATAACAAAGTAGTTCATACAGTGATTAAGCAGTAAATTTCATTATCTTATAAAGTTTTCGCAGTAGTATCATTATGACTGATTCTGATTTCAGGGACTTTCCATAGTCTTGCGTGCACGTATGGCTAGTCTTAAAAAAGTGCTAGTGCGAAATGTCAGTTCATCAGTGTCCAGAGTGAGCAGCAACATATAGGATTCCTGAAGTGTGAGAGGTCTGAATTTTCTAAAATATGGGGTTAAAAGCCATTTGGTATATCTCACATAAAATTTACAGAAAAACAGAAAGTGCAAATCATCTTGAGTGCTTATACCATCACAAGGGCAGGGGGTAAGATCTATATGATGTCGGTACCCCAAAGGAAAAGACAGCAAAAATTTTACAGTTCCTGCCCTTAGACGAAATAAAAAAGATCGCTCCCAATTTGACATAGGGAGTGAGAGGTAGGGTGGCATGATTTGCATACAGAGACCATTTCCTATGTATTTCTTGACCCCTGATTTCTGAGATTCACTTCCAAGCCGTTCATTACGGTAAAGTGCATAAAGTGCCTTTTGGACCTCAAATTTATCCTTTGATTCGATAGCCGTTGGCTCAGTGAACAAGGTACCTCTACCAATTTCATTAAATGTTTTAAAAACTTCTTTAAACCAGGGGATCTGCATGCCATTTTCACAATTAAGGCAGTCCTTAATGATGTTTTGTGTAAGGACAGCAGCCTCATTCCTCCAGATTCTAATCCAGAAGAGAGCTGGTCTTGCTTTAATAAAATCACTTATGAAGGGGAGGTTGAGTTCATTATGGCAGATAAAATTAGAAGAGGAGATCGGTGCACCCAGCAATTTTCTGCAGAAACGGTTTTCCTCTCTTTGGATGCTAATGCTGCTGACCGATCCCCAAACTTCGGCTCCATACGTAGCAACAGGAGAACACTGTAATTTAAAAATTTTAGCAATAGCCTTTGTGGCGCTGATTTTCTTTGGGCGGGGGAGACTCAGGACAGAATTGTTGGCTTTCGAGAACTTGCTCGTGGCGTGGGCCACATGCCCACTCCACGAGCCGTTCGCAGCGAAAACCAACCCCAGATAAGGAAACTTATGGACAGATTCTAGTTTATCTGTTCCAATTCGAATTGTGCTGAGTTTCCTTTTGCCCGGCCCACAGGACATAATAAAAGACTTTTTAAAATTAACTTTCAGATCCAGTCCCTCCATAAAATTTACAAAACTATGAACAAGCAGACGTAGAGCGTTAGGTGTACGAGTCATAAGGACAGCGTCGTCTGCATATAAAAGCACGGGTAGGGGGTTGCCTAAAATAATTGGGACATCAGGGGTAGCTTTCTTTAGACAATTGGACAAGCCGTTGATATAAATGATAAACAGCAGGGGTGCTAAAACGCACCCCTGTCTCACCCCCCTCCCTATCTCAATGGCTCCCGATACCTCTCCGCCCATCCCAATACGTACCCGTGCTTTCAGGTCAGTATGGAGATAGGCTAAGAATCTAACAAGAGTGGCATCAAGACCATTTGACAGGAGAATTAACCAAAGCTTAGATCTGTTCACAAGATCGAATGCGGATGAAAGATCCATAAAAGCTAGGTAAGCAGGGGATGAGCGAGCAATGCAGTATTTGTCGATTATCAATTTTAAATTTAAGCATTGCTCGACTGTTCCTACCCCGCTCCTGAACCCCATCTGACAGGGATCTAAGAAGTCAGAATCAGAAGCCCATTCCAGTACCCTATTATAAATTATTCGTCCTAGTATTTTTAGAGTGTTATCCAGAAGGGAAATGGGACGATAATTTGCTGGGTCTGATCTGTCTCCCTTTTTATAAATGGGAACGATGATACTAGTAGCCCAGGTGGCAGGCATGGCTACTTGTGGGAGACTGTTAAAGATGTTTCGGAGTATTGGTGTCCAAAGTGCAGCATTAAATTTGATAATATCGATAGGGAAGCCGTCGGGTCCGGGCGCCTTATTACCTAGGCTCTCTTTAATGGCTTTCCTGACTTCTAGGTCCGAAATCTCTAAGCCTTCTGTTTGGCCCATATTGGGGAGAAGTTGCTCGTCAGAGGGGGCGGCGTAAATATTAGAAAAATGGGTCTCCCAGGCTGCACTGGTTATATTGCAGCTAGTTTGTGTAAGCTCTTTGCCCATTTTCCTCGTTCTCCTGACAGCCGACCAAAATGGGGCGCTGCCACCCAGATTGGCACTGATGACCAGCTTATCCCAGTGTTCGGAGAGCAAGTTTGCCTTTCTTTCTGATATTTTGTCTTTGTAGTTTTTCCTGGCAGCTCGAACTACATCTTTACATCTGGGTTTGGCAGAGAGGGCCTTTCTTAACTCTCTATTGGCCACGGAGCAAGATGTATCAAACCACCGTGGCTCTTTGTGTTCAGTAGGGAGTGGGACTGACAGGAGAATTTTTATATTTGAGCATAAAGCTTCAAAGTCTGTGATCAATTTTTCATTATTTGTGCTTGGGGAAGAGAGGCATTTCAGTAAATCGGGATGTGCCTCCTGAATCGTGTCTATGATGGCCCCACAGTCAATTCCCCTCCATTTAAGGCGAAGGCCGTCAATTGAGGGTGTAATATCCCTTGCCCCGTTTAAATTCATAAAAATTGGACTGGGTGCGAGATTAAAAATAGCTAACAATGGGTTGTGATCACTGAAAGACGTTTGCACCACAGAAGATTTAATTAAACAATCCGTTAACAGAGGTGATGTAAATATGTAATCGATAATTGAACCGTTATCCCTGCCCTTGAACGTGGGGGCATAGGGAAAATTCATATCATACCCTACACTCATTACATCAACAAGATTAAAATCAGAAAGTATGCTGATCAGTTCCAAACCCCTGCGGTCATTACAGTAATCAAGATTAGTAGATCCATAGTTCTCTATAAGTTTCACGTTAAAATCATCCCCAATCAGAATGCTAGTCTTGGTGTCTACTGACAGGGAACAATCAATCGTGTTTAAAACCTTAGATAATGCAACAAAGTTTTTGTTCGGTACACCATAAAAATCATTATTATAAAAATTAATTAAATAAATTGTGGTCTTTGATTTCAGTTTATATTCCAGAATTTGAATATTGGGATTGGCAAGGTTATCTAGCTTCAGATCCCTGATTGTACCGCCTGCCAAAATTCTGATCCCCGTAAAAAGACCACCCACTGCTCGGCCAAAGCTAGGTTTTACTGATGTCAGGCTGAAGCAGTGGTAGCCTTCAATATACAGATTATCAACAGCCCAAGTTTCTTGGAACATAAGTATGTCTGCATCATTAATTAGTTCAATCCAAGCAGGGTCCGAAAGCTTAGATTCTAAACCTGCAACATTCCAGCTTAGAATTGATAGGCCATGTTTGAGCCCGTGTTTGACGAATGTACTCCCAGTATTCCCATTGTCGTGGTTGAGAGGTTCGTTAGAAATGGCCGGGATACTGTCCGACAATATAATTTCTGTAACAGCAGTTTCAACGTGGTGCAATACAGCTTGTGGCACCCTCTGAGTTACAGGCTTTTGCATCGTTGCACATTTCTTTATTGGGGGATATACTCAGTCAATCCTGTTCGTCTAAAGATGATAAATAATCGAACCGATTGAAAGTAGGAATATTGTACATTGGCCTAACTTCAGTCATCTGTGCAAACTGGAACGGATTAGGGATTGGGTAAGGCCTATCTCTATAATTACTCTGAAGCATAGTTGGGGCTTGAAAGAGCTGCGGAGGGTTGGGGGTTAGGATTGGCATTGGGGGTTGTTGATGCCAGTTGCGGTTGTTGGAGTAGGCGACATTTGGGTTCTGATTCTGGACAAAAAGGGGTGATTTAATTCTTGCTCCAAAATTCGTATCCTGATGAGAATTGGTAGGGAAATTAGTGGGGAAATTAGCCGTGGCTTGTTCGGGGGGTATCAGATGTCGGTAGAAATATCCTAAGGGAAGGAGCGTGGTGTTGAATTCCCATGGCGATGGTAAAGGGGCATTGGCAAGTGTTTTCTCTGCCCATTGTGGATTTCTAAAGCTTATGGGGACACAGTCACCCTCAAATATTTTCCTGAGTGGTCCAATCCAACCCACTCGCTGTGTGTTAATAATCTCCCTTGCACCATCAATAGGGTAATTGCAGTTAGCAATTAGCCAGTGCAAGGTTTTGTTTTTAAGTGATGTGGGATTTTCATCCTGATCCTTTCTTAATTTGGTGACATTTACTAACACTAGTACATATGCACCGCATTCCGGTGGAAGGTTAATGCGGGCAGGAACTTGTCTAGGTGTTTTTGGAATGGGTTGGGCCGAGATAGGGTTGCTTGTTGAAGTTGCAGGGTGACCTGTGGTGCTCACATTTGGAGGTTTAGTATTAGTGATGGTATTGGTGCCAGGGTCCTTCCTTTTGTCTGTGGGTGCGCTATTGGTGTGCGGTGTTGCTGCTTTTTGTTTAGTAGTTGGACCATTGGCCAGTGCGGCAGGTGCAGCTTTGTGTGCGTTATTTGGGATAGTTGGAGGTGCTTGTGGAATATTTGTTTTGGAGCCTGCTATTTTGGTGGTGTTGCTGTTATTTGTACTTGCTGCAGGACCTTCCTTTAGGAAATTCTTAAGAGGGCTACTCAATTCAGCTAGTTGTTTTTCTATTCGAGTAAGCCTGTTTTCAATGGGGGATAAATAAATGCTTAATAGTTCCCCCAGTCTTTCCAGCAAAGGGTCGTATGCCTTGTCTGTGTTATCATTAGTATCCATTGTTCTACCCTGCTGAACCATTTCACTTTCATCCCCCTGAGATATTACCGTAACCCTGGTCGTGTTGTGGTTAGGGACAGAGTTTGTATTTTTCCCAGATTTCCTTTGTGCCCGGCCATATTTCCTGACCATGGTGACCCGGGGCTTTGGTGCATGTGATTTATGTTTTTGAACTGCCCCCTCTCGCCTACCTCTCAGTTTCCTGGTGTTATCAGCAGATTTTGCTTTGGGAGAGGGGTTGATGGGTAGATCAGGGGTTTTTTCCAAGTCTGTGCTAATATCGATGTCTAACAGGGGAATGGAGGCTGAGAGGTTAACCTCACTGGGGATGGTGTGAATGTCAGCACATACGTCAAGTAGGGGTCTGATGTTATTAGGCATAGCTTGTGCGGGTGTAGTGGCGGTGGCAATAAGGCCAAGTGAGGAACGTTTGGCATGCGCCAGATCTTGTGATACCCTGCGTTCTAAAAGGCTAATGCCCTGATTGATGGCATCATTGGCCTTCGTTATAAAAAGGTCAATGGGGCCAGTCACAGTGGCAGCAGTTCTGCTGCGGGTGCCCCTTGGGGACATGCTGACAGTTGCTTACCCTTATTCAGAGGAATGGGTAGCTACGCGGAACAACAGACACAATTGTCATTGACACCTAGCAAAAAAGCAGATAGTCCCAACAATGTTTTCTGTATCCATAGTTCCCAAATGGAAGTTGCCCAGTGGGCCAAAAGAAAGTACCTTATAGAAATGGCGATAGGGGGTGGCCCCGTCCCGTCCTCCTCGTGCCTGTGAGGGCCACAGAGGGCCCGCCCTTTGCCCGGGCTTAGCCCCGGGCGCTCCCGCGCGCGTCCCGCGACGCGGAGGAAGCATCCTCTTCAAGTAGCGCCTCCGGGCGCGCTGTGGGCGGATTCAGGAAGTGGCCGCTAAGCTCCCTGGGAGCTGTAGTCTCAAGCCGCGAGGTGGAAAGCGGTGGCGGCGAGACTGCAGCGTCAGGGACCCAGGAGCGACTGTGTCCGCGTGTGCCCTCCGGTGAGAAGCCCTCCGGCTGGATTTGCACCCCCGCTCCACCGAGGGAGCGTCCTCTTCAAGTAGCGCCTCCGGGCGCGCTGTGGGCGGATTCAGGAAGTGGCCGCTAAGCTCCCTGGGAGCTGTAGTCTCAAGCCGCGAGGTGGAAAGCGGTGGCGGCGAGACTGCAGCGTCAGGGACCCAGGAGCGACTGTGTCCGCGTGTGCCCTCCGGTGAGAAGCCCTCCGGCTGATTTGCACCCCCGTCCACCGAGGGAGCGTCCTCTTCAAGTAGCGCCTCCGGGCGCGCTGTGGACCGATTCAGGAAGTGGCCGCTAAGCTCCCTGGGAGCTGTAGTCTCAAGCCGCGAGGTGGAAAGCGGTGGCGGCGAGACTGCAACGTCAGGGACCCAGGAGCGACTGTGTCCGTGTGTGCCCTCCGGTGAGAAGCCCTCTGGCTGGATTTGCACCCCCGCTCCACCGAGGGAGCGTCCTCTTCAAGTAGCGCCTCCGGGCGCGCTGTGGGCGGATTCAGGAAGTGGCCGCTAAGCTCCCTGGGAGCTGTAGTCTCAAGCCGCGAGGTGGAAAGCGGTGGCGGCGAGACTGCAGCGTCAGGGACCCAGGAGCGACTGTGTCCGCGTGTGCCCTCCGGTGAGAAGCCTTCCGGCTGGATTTGCACCCCCGCTCCACCGAGGGAGTGTCCTCTTCAAGTAGCGCCTCCGGGCGCGCTGTGGGCGGATTCAGGAAGTGGCCACTAAGCTCCCTGGGAGCTGTAGTCTCAAGCCGCGAGGTGGAAAGCGGTGGCGGCGAGACTGCAGCGTCAGGGATCCAGGAGCGACTGTGTCCGCATGTGCCCTCCGGTGAGAAGCCCTCCGGCTGGATTTGCACCCCCGCTCCACCGAGGGAGCATCCTCTTCAAGTAGCGCCTCCGGGCGCGCTGTGGGCGGATTCAGGAAGTGGCCGCTAAGCTCCCTGGGAGCTGTAGTCTCAAGCCGCGAGGTGGAAAGCGGTGGTGGCGAGACTGCAGCGTCAGGGACCCAGGAGCGACTGTGTCCGCGTGTGCCCTCCGGTGAGAAGCCCTCCGGCTGGATTTGCACCCCCGCTCCACCGAGGGAGCGTCCTCTTCAAGTAGCGCCTCCGGGCACGCTGTGGGCGGATTCAGGAAGTGGCCGCTAAGCTCCCTGGGAGCTGTAGTCTCAAGCCGCGAGGTGGAAAGCGGTGCGGCGAGACTGCAGTGTCAGGGACCCAGGAGCGACTGTGTCCGCGTGTGCCCTCCGGTGAGAAGCCCTCCGGCTGGATTTGCACCCCCGCTCCACCGAGGGAGCGTCCTCTTCAAGTAGCGCCTCCGGGCGTGCTGTGGGCGGATTCAGGAAGTGGCCTCTAAGCTCCCTGGGAGCTGTAGTCTCAAGCCGCAAGGTGGAAAGCGGTGGCGGCGAGACTGCAGCGTCAGGGACCCAGGAGCGACTGTGTCCGCGTGTGCCCTCCGGTGAGAAGCCCTCCGGCTGGATTTGCACCCCCGCTCCACCGAGGGAGCGTCCTCTTCAAGTAGCGCCTCCGGGCGCGCTGTGGGCGGATTCAGGAAGTGGCCGCTAAGCTCCCTGGGAGCTGTAGTCTCAAGCCGCGAGGCGGAAAGCGGTGGCGGCGAGACTGCAGCGTCAGGGACCCAGGAGCGACTGTGTCCGCGTGTGCCCTCCGGTGAGAAGCCCTCCGGCTGGATTTGCACCCCCGCTCCACCGAGGGAGCGTCCTCTTCAAGTAGCCCCTCCGGGCGCGCTGTGGGCGGATTCAGGAAGTGGCCACTAAGCTCCCTGGGAGCTGTAGTCTCAAGCCGCGAGGTGGAAAGCGGTGGCGGCGAGACTGCAGCGTCAGGGACCCAGGAGCGACTGTGTCCGCGTGTGCCCTCCGGTGAGAAGCCCTCCGGCTGGATTTGCACCCCCGCTCCACCGAGGGAGCGTCCTCTTCAAGTAGCGCCTCCGGGCGCGCTGTGGGCAGATTCAGGAAGTGGCCGCTAAGCTCCCTGGGAGCTGTAGTCTCAAGCCGCGAGGTGGAAAGCGGTGGCGGCGAGACTGCAGCGTCAGGGACCCAGGAGCGACTGTGTCCGCGTGTGCCCTCCGGTGAGAAGCCCTCCGGCTGGATTTGCACCCCCGCTCCACCGAGGGAGCGTCCTCTTCAAGTAGCGCCTCCGGGCGCGCTGTGGGCGGATTCAGGAAGTGGCCGCTAAGCTCCCTGGGAGCTGTAGTCTCAAGCCGCGAGGTGGAAAGCGGTGGCGGCGAGACTGCAGCGTCAGGGACCCAGGAGCGACTGTGTCCGCGTGTGCCCTCCGGTGAGAAGCCCTCCGGCTGGATTTGCACCCCCGCTCCACCGAGGGAGCGTCCTCTTCAAGTAGCGCCTCCAGGCGCGCTGTGGGCGGATTCAGGAAGTGGCCGCTAAGCTCCCTGGGAGCTGTAGTCTCAAGCCGCGAGGTGGAAAGCGGTGGCGGCGAGACTGCAGCGTCAGGGACCCAGGAGCGACTGTGTCCGCGTGTGCACTCAGGTGAGAAGCCCTCCGGCTGGATTTGCACCCCGCTCCACCGAGGGAGCGTCCTCTTCAAGTAGCGCCTCCGGGCGCGCTGTGGGCGGATTCAGGAAGTGGCCGCTAAGCTCCCTGGGAGCTGTAGTCTCAAGCCGCGAGGTGGAAAGCGGTGGTGGCGAGACTGCAGCGTCAGGGACCCAGGAGCGACTGTGTCCGCGTGTGCCCTCCGGTGAGAAGCCCTCCGGCTGGATTTGCACCCCCTCTACTCTTTTCACCCCTAGCGAGCACTTTCTTGTATTCTGCTCTGGTATTTCTTGCTGGCTCCATGTTTTTAACCTTGCGTGCCGTTATTAGTCCTTTCTTTGCAAATAGACAATCTTTATTATACTGTGGGGTGCTGGACGGGCCTCTAGTTCCACCTGCATTAGTAAATACTGAATCGTTCTTGTTAAAAAAAAAGATCTTTTTAATCAGTCTTTGAAAATGCAATACTGTATCCTTTCATTGTGAAACTTTGGGCATGCATGAGTGACAAACAAAACAGTTAGATCTCTTTCCACGAATAACTTGGGAATTTAAGAGTCATGTTCTAAGATACTGACACCAACTATAACTCTGTAGGTTGTTGTAGTTAGTTATGAAAAGAAAAATAATACTGTATAAAAATTGATTGTGTGCATTCTTCTGGTGTTGTCTGTCTTGGGTGCAAGGCTGAGTTAAAATGAGGGATGGGCAGCTAACTCCGCTCTGCTGGCGGAGCGCAGAGTTCATAAAAAAACTCCACCAGTGGAGCGGAATTTACCAGCTCGCCCTTTAGTCTTACAGGGCTGGCCGCTGTTTATTCGGCAAGACGGCTGGGAATTACTGAAGTAGGACATAGGTTGTACTAAGAATGTGCAGAGTGCCTGCTGTTACCCTTGTTTCCACAGAAATCTGGGATGTGAATGCACAGTTGTCAAAGGAGCTGTATGATCTTTGGTGTTGGTAGATCACTGTTTGTCTTACGTATTGTAGGAAACAAGGATCTACTTCTATGGTTACCCCCACTCTTTGCCTGGTGCTAAGCTGTATTTGACTAGTCTGACTCGGGTCCTGCTAATCAGGAACCCAGCATATCTGATTTCTTCCTAAACTGTTGTGTTCTGTAGTTTGGTACATCCCAGATTGGATACTGGGGTACCCTTATTAGTCCCTATTATATGGTACTAAGGTACCCGTGGAATAGGTACCCCAAAGGTCTCCCATGGGCTGAAGCAGGTATTATGCCACCCATGAGAGTGCTGTATATGAATTTAGGACACTACTGTAATTTTCCCGATTCATCCCATATATAGGTATAAATCACCCTATCCTTATATAGGCATAGAAATCATAACCATATTTAGACTTATCCTATGCAGTCCAAATACGGCATGGCTACTTCCACTAGTTCCGAAAATCTACAACGATTTCTTGGAAAAACCCGCCTTCAGCAGTCAGGGACTTCTCCTAGCTTGAAAATTGATTTAACCAAGAACTCATGGAGTTTTTAAAAAACGGAGTCTTTGATGACGTTATTATGTCCAATCTTACGTCAAACTTGGCACCTTCACGGTATAAATATGGCCACAATTATCCAGGCAAACACACGGTGGTTTGGAGCAGTTCGACTATCTACCTACACGACACAGCTCGCCAAAGCAAGTGCCGAAGGAAGCCGACCCTCTAGCAGACGCACTGAGAGAGACGCTGTTTCTTCTCTTGCCGAGAAATGCAGCTCCAGTGTTTCCAAGGTACTCTTGCGGGTTGTTGGGAAATCAAGTCCTGAGAAAAAGATACCAGACCTCCTTCATTCTAAACCAAGGTATGGAGCTGATTAGACCCTTAGAGAATTCTTGGATAGGTTTTTGGCAAAAGAATACTGAAACTAAGCTACACGTCACTTACTTCTTCCCTTGTACTAGACCTAGGTTAGGTACACCGGGTAAGGCGTATTTTAGAAGCACCAGTTGAGTACTTGTAGTCTTTATTTATTAATGTATGTATTCCATGTATTTAACGGCTTAGAAACCATATCATGCTTTTACAGTATTCTTTTATAATAATCTTCGTACTGTACTCATTGTACTTTGCAACCAGTATTACGATTGTAGCAGTTCATTTCCTCTGCATGAGAAAGAAGACTGTTCAATAAATACTTTTCATTGAAAACGCCCGTCTCTCTATTTCTCTGCACCTCTGGTGAAACGAAGTATGCACGATTGACTGAGTGAAATATCTATCTATTGTTTCCGCGACTTTAGAGATACATTTCTTATTCTTGGGAAACAAAGTTGTCATGTTTATGCGGTTGTCAGAAACTAATCCCTTCTTGTTCATTTGAGAAAGTTTCTACTGCCCTCTGAGCTAGCTGGCAATCACAATTAAGTCTAATATATTCGATAGAGACCTAGTAGACCTCAGTCCTACGTCAAATCTATAGTATATATTATTCCAATGCACAGAGCCTATTGGGAATATAGGAACTACACTACAAGTGACCATTCAAAATGGAACTACAGGCCTGTCATTGCAGCCTGTGTACGTTAGTGCTAACACCACTTACTAAAGATATAGGTTTACTATATCTAGGGTCACTGCACTTAACAACCTAAAAGTCACACCACCAGCAGGCCTTTGCCATCCTGAATTCAATAACACAAATTGCCCAAACCACAATTACTGCAAAAAGAGGCCTACCTCATCTTGAAATATAATAGCACTCAAACTGGCTTGAACAGTTTGTCTGAAATAGCCAACATATAATTGTTTAAGATATACAGTATAGCAGACTGGCATCCGTTAGACATCCCTGGCTTTATCTGTGGCCTTACATCCTCTTTTTGTTAAAACACTAGGGACAACGAATAAACATGGCCAATGCCTGGCAGGTAGAAACATAAAACCCTAAGACTGAGCGCTGGGTTATCAATAGAGCTTATATATGCATTGTCAATAAAGCTTCGACTTTTACAATTTACACTCACAACATGACGTTGAATAACCATTCTCACTTTGGTGGTTGGCCAAGTGACCACAGAATAAATGTGAATTAAGCTGGCATTTATTATTCTAATGAAATGGTCCAGGTTCGGCAACAGCTCCTACAGACGACTTGCCAATAAAGTTTTAAAGTTTTTGAGCTCCAAACGCAGCACGCGCTAAAATAATGATTTTCGTTTTTTATTACAACAACATCATGTAAAAGACGTACTTTGAGGTTTCACGTGTCTTAACAAACAAAAAATCAATTTATGTTGGTGCGATGTATAGGACACTACAAGTCCCATCATGCCCTGTTTGCTGTCGCACTCTAAATACAGGAAGTCTATGCGCGGCCATCGTTATTGAGAAAACACCGATTCCAATAGCGGCGTGCTGTGACTGGAGAGCAGGTAAACTAAATGAGTTTCCTTCATGTTCATGTTTTACTCGAACGCTTTAGTTTTAGCGATGAGCGCTTACACCCGTGTTTTGTTTTAACAGGACTGCAATTCAAAAGCACAATTTTAAATTAAAAGAGCACAGATAATATCGGAAAGGTAGGCGAAACGGTTCCTGCCCCCCCTTCCCTCCCCGCTTTTTGAAGTGCATGCAACTTGGTGTAATAAATTTGTAAGTGGGCGCCCCATGGCTAAAACGGTTGTCATTATTGTTCTAGGGGTGAATCCACATGGTGGTGCAACACATATGAACACGCCGTTTGGTGGCAGCTGGACAATAGCAAGGTATACCTTATTCATTAGTAGGCGATATCGCAATAATTAAATCATGAGCCCGTTTGACTCACCAATGCACTCAAACTCTTTTAGATTTTCCTGCCTGGCCACGTGAAGAAACAGTCCGAAATGAAATCTATGACGCTTTAAAGCCCTGCTCTCCCCATAAACAAGTCTCGTATGTAGCTATCTATCCTCTCAGCCCACTGGCTAGAAAGGAGTTCTTTTTCGAAATTGATGTGTAAAATTAAGCATGGGCGAATTTTGCGAATCTGGCGTTCGCGAATTTGCATATTTGCGAACTTGCAATTCGCAAAATCTGCGAAATCTCGCGAAATTGCAGATTTTTTTTTTTTGTTCGCAAGGGTTTCTGCCAGTTTGCGAGGGTTTTGTACCAGTTCACAATTGTGAACTTACTTTTCGGCTCGCAACAGTCGCGACTTTGTTGTTTCTACGTCTGGTTCATCATCACAGGTTCACAGCACCCTCTGTTTCACCACTGCCACCCTCTGATTCACCCATGCCACCCTCTGGTACATCACTGCCACCCTCTGATTCATCACTGTAGATTATGGGGGGGGGAAAGCAAGCACACCTGCCCTGCTTCAACTGACATGAATTAATTTGGGATTGATTAATGTGTCACTGAATTTAAAGTTCCTGTCTTGCACCTGCTTCCTTATCTGTAATTTGCTTTCCAATGCAGTGCAATTTTTTTTCCAGGACCTTTGTGGCCTACTTTTAGCTATTCTGTGAGCCTGCTGTGAGGGTCAGAGCAGGGTCATAGAATAGTTGCAAGTAGGCAACTGAACTCTGGAGGGGCCCCTCAGGAAGTACTACAGGGAATGGTTACTAATGATGAGTGAACTTTTGCACCTGCTGAGTGCTTTCAGTTTTGCAAAACTCGTTTTTCTGCAGAAGAGAAACTGTAATGTCCCAAACAAACATAGGCAACTGAACTCTGGAGGGGCCCCTCAGGAAGCACTACAGGGAATGCTTACTAATGATGAGTGAACTTTTGCACCTGCTGAGTGCTTTCAGTTTTGCAAAACTCGTTTTTCTGCAGAACAGCAACTGTAATGCCCCAAACAAACTTACTTGTGAAAGTTGATTTCTAATCCAAAAGTGACCCAAAGAAAGTCAAAAAGGCCTCAAATCCAAAAAAGTGCAGGCAAATGTAAACCTGAGGAGTTATTCTGATAAAAATCAGCATTTTCAGAAGGTTTATGCTGCTTGCTGATGGATTTCCTGTGCAGAATTACACATTTTGTAATTTTGAGAGTGCGAGATTGTTGCTGCCCGCCGCATCTACATGTTCGCAATTGCGAACTCTCGCGATGCGTCGCCAAACTCCCGCGGGATCTCGCAGCAAGATCCAAAATGGCGCAACACTCGCAAAATATCGAGAAAAACAACCCGGCAAACACTGAATGACAGTATTGTATCAGCAAGCAAAAAAATCCGCTGCGTGCAAATTTGCGGATTTTCGGTAAATTCGCGAGAGTTCGCGGATTGCAAATTTACCGAAAATCCGCAAAATCCACGAGCGGAACGGATTTTCCGCCCATGCTTAAGTAAAATACTTTTTTTGCATCTTTCAGATACAATGAATAAAACAGCCCTGATGAGAGACCAGTGACACTGTGCCTGGTCTTGAACCACGTCAGCACTTTCTAGGGTGGAGTAAAGTGTCATCTTTTTATTATACTAGGACTGGCTGGTCCAGTATTGAACTGTTTATGAGCCATTTATTTGCTTATAATTCCCCCCAAAAATTGGTTTCTCTCTTTTTTTGATTGTAATGTTTGTTATAATGTTGTTTGTGATGTATTCATAATTTTTTTGTAATGTTTGATGCAGAAACTTTATTTATTGTGTAAACATTTGGTGTTTTTATGTGTGTACAAAGTATATATAGGTGTGTAAATATTTAATGTATTGTTTGTTTTCAGTCACAATGTTTGTGATAATTTGAATAAGATAAAAAAATTGATATTGAGTAAGATGTCGAGGGTGGTCATAATAAATTGATTTCTTCCCTCTTAAAAATTTGTGGAGTAATTGTGGTTTGGGCAATTTGTGTTATTGAATTCTATAAAGGGTCTAGCCCTCACCACACATTAATGGACCTATCCCCTTTTGCCATCCTGAAGGCATGGTGCTTGCTTCCAAGTGAGAGGGTGCCCCTCTATGAGCAGAACACCCCTGCAGTGTATGGAGTCCATTCTCCCGGGTTGTCAGTAAAGCAGCCATATACTATATAGAGGGGCACTGTGTAATTACGCGATGGCCATCTCGAAAACGGCTGCATTAAATCCTATCACGTTTGTTATGAAATATGTTGAAATCATACCTCCCACACCGTAAACGGTGTGGGAGGTATGATTCCAAGCACTGGAAGAACCCTCTGTTAGGCTCTCTGTGTTCGCAGTACCAGCCTTCTTGACCCGGGTAGCACAAAATGGTTGCTGTCAACCACAGACACGATTCAGCCCTCCTGCCGCTGAGCCAAGCTTGAGCAGAGGAAGGTAGGACAATTGGTATCCTGTCACAGGGAAGTATGACTACCTCCCAGACAGGATCTAGTGTATTGGGACTGGGTGGGTGCACTATCCAGCGCCAATCAGTTTGCAAGAGGGGCACATTTGGTGTCCCCATGCATAGTCCCGTTCAAACCAGTATTGGGAGCCTTTGCTCCCGCTCTGGCACAAAACTGGACAAAGGACATGGTAGTAACCTCCCCCTCTCCAGACCCTCCCCTGGGAGGGTCTCCTGAATCTTCCCAACCCTTTCCCTAGGGAACTTAACGGCTTACCTGGAGTAGGTCCCTAGATTCGTCATGAGATAAGATTCAGATCAGACACCACTTCACTTAGACCGTCTGGGCACTCTGGACTTTGTTTAGACTTTGTTTGGCCCTGACTTCATCTTTCTTGCAGACAGAGTCACTTCCCTACATTCTCAGGCACCGCAACTAAGTCGACCAGTCAGCTGATCCTGAGCCCTTCCGGAATCCAAATGGCTCTGCAACACAGGTGGTGGTTTTCCACAGCTCCTGAGGTCTGCTCTACCCTCTTACCAATTCTGAGGCCAGTATCCCTTGTGGGAGCTTCAGGTACTGAATCCATGTGCACAGCATTAACTTGCTGTTGCCAAGACTTGTTGGCTTCCTTCCATCAAGATCTTCGGGTTCCAAGTAGCCCCAACCTCGAGTATTTCCTGTGACCAGAATTTTCAGCCGCACTGCATCTTGTGCATCATGGCCTGCATATTTTGGTGAGCTGCTTGAGGTCCTCCCGTAACTCCTGTGCCTTCAGCCTGTGGTCCATGCGAGGGTCACCTATGTTTCTCTTCGACTCAAATGTTTGCTTGGGCGTGCCCTAACTCCCCTATCTTTGGTGAGTCCCCTGGACCTTGCTGGTCCCAACGTTGCTCCTTCTTTGGTTTCTGCATTGCTTTCCTTTGCCAAGGCTTGTTGGTGCTGCTGCCAGACACCGACCCCTCAACACTCAACATCATTTGTGGGATAGCTCATGCACAGCTCCTTGGTCCTTCCTCAGCATTGCATGATCCTCCCAGCTGCAGAGTCAAGGTCACTGTCATCCATCCTGCAACACCAGACATCGGAGAGCATTCGTCTTCCAAGTTTCCTAGTCACTCCTGAGTGACATAGACTCTGTCCCCTCTGCTTGCAGGTACCACTCATCAAGAATCCATCTCTGGATTCCACCATACCCTTTCTCCTCTTCGATCTGCGGCACTTTCCTAAATTCCTCCATTGGGTTTAACAGTGGTTTCCAACACTATTTGACACGTATGCACCCGGCTTCCCTGGTGTAGTAGCGGGGGTACTAGGATAGCCATGAGTGGGGTGGCTCTCCAACCATCAGTCCCCGACAGGGTTTCTTCAGGGTCCACTGGGAAGGGTCCTTAATCTTTAAAAATCTAACCACGACTTACCCCTAGAGTTGTATGGAGCACGCAGTCGTGTACTCACACTGCACACACTCTCCGTGGCGTCCCTATCTACTTACCTTGGGTGGTTGCTTAGGTCCCCAGGACTACTAGGTCCTCTTGACACTGTTTTGACTCCAGTCATGGTTCTCATACCACTTTCTTAGTATATTCTTTGGTCCCCTCCCCCCGGGCCACTGTGTATTTTGTGCTATTTACTGTGTTTCTTTGCTAAAGTATTGTGTGCATTGTGCCTATCTCCGGGTAGGAGATTATTCTATGTCTTAGAAAGGGTTATATATTAAATACATATTTTTATAAATACTTTGTGGTCTTGTTTGATTAATCTATACTATAAAATTACATTCTGGTAAAACAAGCTGCTTTACATTCCTTCTGGATTACGCCTGGAGGCTGCTCTTCACAGCAATCACTTAGAGAGCTTTCTAAGGTTGTCTAAGACCTCTTAAATCACCATAAGGGTTGTCTGGATGGGTGCAGGGTGCCCACTTACATTAGTGGAAATCATATACCAGGCCAGCTTCTCACACGTATATATTGAGCACAGTTCTTAACTAGCGGGCCAGGACTAGCACATACAGCTGATGGTTTTCAATTTAACACAGGTTCTCTTTTTCACTTATTTAGAAGAACCTCCTCCCTGCTGACTCATATTATTCTATGGGTTACATCATTAGATAGGGCCCCCCCGTGTTAGCAATGGGCACAGATGGGTGGTCAGTAGGCCAACGCTCCACTCTTCTCGCTCCATTAGAATCATGCCATGCACTGCCAGGAGGCAGGGAAGGCATGGCAGTGGAGTTGCTGGAGCCTCTGCTTCTGGAAAAGGTAGCAGTCAGTGCCATCCTGCATTGTTTAAAGCCTGCATATGTGCAGCATCTACCTCAGTAAAGCCAATGCATCTATGTAGCGGCTACTCCGCTACATAAGCAAAACTCTTCCTTTCCTCATGTGCAGTACCAGGTGTGGTGTTGTACCTAAGCTGCTGGTCATATTTCTGTTCTTTCAAAGTTCTGCCCTTCACCATGACAGGAACCAAATTCACTAATTTGATGCAGGGAGTTGCATCAAATGTTGTACATTGTTCCACTTGCACAAGTAGCAGATTTATTCAATAGATACCTCGGCTGAGGCCTCGCCAAAGAACTGGACTCTGCTATTGGTCAGGGCATTTTAGATTCAGATTGGCTTAGTTTAACATGTAAGTACTGGGGAACTACAAAAGTATCTTACTTTTGAAAATGCACTACTTCGTGTTTGCAGAACTACCCAGAAGATGCCATTTGTTTTCACCTGCTTGTATTAATTAGGACCGGATGTCGCTACTCTGCCGAAATGGAACTCAGCGGAATTTCACTGAGTTTTTAGATAACTTTGCAGAATTCAGCGGAGTACTACTTTGCGAGCTCTGATCACCCTGTATTCTAGCCATTTGCCTGCCGGACCATACAGGGGCCACAAACAACCCCTCAACTACCTTCTAAACCACAGGTAAATCCCAAATGGGACCAGTACAAATCATCCCAAAAGTAACCCAAGATTAAGCATGGGCGGAAAATCCGTTACGCTCGCGGATTTTGCGGATTTTCGGTAAATTCGCAATCCGTGAGATTCGAGAATTTCCCGCAAAATCCGCAAATTCGCACGCAGCGGATTTTTTTTCTTTGCGGTGTAAGTTCGCAATTGCGAACTTGTAGGTGCGGCGGGCTGCAACAATCTCGCGAAATTACAAAAATTGCAATTCCGCACAAGAAATCTACTAGCAAGCAGCATAGACCTTCTAAAAATGATTATTTTTATCAGAATAACTCCTCAGGTTGACATTCGCCTGCACTTTTTTAGATTTGAGGCCTTTTGATTTTCTTTGGATAACTTTTGGATTAGAAATCAACTTTCTCATATAAGCTTGGTGGGGCATTAAAGTTGCTGTAATGCTGCTCTGCAGAAAAACGAGTTTTGCAAAAGTGAAAGCAGGTTCAAAAGTTCAAACTCATCATTAGTAACCGTTCCCTGTAGTGCTTCCTGACAAGGGCCCCTCCAAAGTTCAGTTGCTAGTTGCAACAATTGTTCAGTTGCTAGTTGCAACAATTGTATGACCCTGCTCTGACCCTCACAGCAGGCTCATAGAATAGCTAGAAGTAGGCCACAAAGGTCCTGGAAAAAAAAATTGCACTGCAACAGAAAGCAAATTACAGATAAGGATGCAGGTGCCAGACTGGAATTTTAAAACAGTGACACATTAATAAATCAACCCCAAATTAATTCATGTCAGTTGAAGCAGGCAGGTGTGCTTGCTTTTTCCCCCCATAATCTACAGTGATGATGAACCAGAGGGTGGCATAAGGCATTGATGTACCAGAGGGTGGCATGGGTAAAACAGAGGGTGGCAGGGGTGAAACAGAGGGTGCTGGGAACCTATGATGATGAACCAGACGTAGAAACAACATAATCGTGACCGTTGCGAGCCGACATGTAAGTTCGCGATTGTGAACTGTTACAAAACCCTTGCGAACTGTCAGAAATCCTTGCGAACTGGCAGAAATCCTTGCAAACACAAAAAAAAAATCTGCAAATTCGCGAGAATTCGCTGATTTTGCGGATTGCGAGTTTGCAAATTCGCAAAATTCGCGAACGCCAGATTCGCAAAATTCGCCCATGCTTACCCAAGATCCCCAAACCTTCCAAAAGGAAGAACCCAACCCCAGTAGAGAAAATCTCATTACACACCACGTGCAGAGGCCGGAAGGATGTGCACATGTCAACGGAAACATCAACCTTAAAATTAAACATCACTTCCCCTCGCAGTTGAATGGAGCAACCCACAGAGGAGAATTGCTGTCCTCACCATCGCAAGGAGAGAGGGAAATTAATTTATTTAGAGCACCAAACTAGCCTAAATTCACCATTCCCTGAAAATGCTTGCACCACCTTCCAGTACCCCACTAGAAAAAGTTATACACAGTGGAGCCATAGAGTGTATCGCTAAAAAGTAGATGAAGGAATTTTCTGAAATACTGCCTAATAATTTTTTTTTCCAAGCTAACCTACAACCCACAGTTCTTATCCAGCAGGTCTGTGATCAAGGCGCACATGCACCAGCATTGCCGTGGTCCGCCGCACCTTCGATCAAAGCTTCCAAAAGGACTTCAACAAGGGCAACCACTCAAGAACACTGACAACAAATTTACTTTCCAAATACCTTTTTTATAAAAAGAATCTTTTTGCACCAATAAAAGATGCCCCTGGGTCCCCAAACGACAAACATCTCCCTTGAAGACCATCCCACAGCCTACAAATGTTTTTATATAGTTATGCATTTATGTATTCTTGTACACGCTCTATTTGGCCTTGGTGCTCATGTGCCCCTCCGGAGCCAGGAATGTGCCTAGTTTCATGAATTCTACTTTGACATTCATGCAGATCATGCACAAGGACCTCTCTCACCTCACTTACACCTATGCTGAAACAAATGCTAGCATTCCTCATGCACTACACAGGGCACTCCTACACAAAACCTGGTATCAACATATGTCAGCCGTGGGCACCAAAATCATGAACACGTCATGTTGCATATGTTCACTGATACCGCATCCCATAGACGCAGACAGGTTTTATTTATCACAAGTTATAGCTCCCAGAATAAGCAAAATACCTTATCCACCTGTACCTAAGCTGGATCGGGCCAAGATTCAGCCCTATAGAACCCCATAAAGCAATAGTAAAAATCACAGAGTACGAGACCAACCCCACAGCACTGAACCTTTTTTTTTTTTTTTTTTTTTTTAGCACTGAACCTTTTTATAGAAACTAGTAACATCCAGAAGAAGGACCATAGGGGAGGACACTGTTTGGCCCCGGGACTTCATACAAAAGCAGTTTTTAAAGGTAGCAAGACCACAACACCAGTTCACCGCTCTCTCCTCCATCTGCGGTCCCAGGGTGACCGTTAACATAATTGGGGCCACCTTTTTTAATGACAAGTGGACCCAGGACATGGACTTCCAGTGCAGGGTCTCTCAAATTGATCATGCTAGGGTAAACAATTCTCATGGGAGGGGGTCAAACACCAGTATAGATGCCCTGTGCCAGGAAATCTGGGATACCTAGATTAATAGGTACATACGGTTGGAAGGTCTGTTATACCAAAGCACATCAAAATCTATTGGCAGTGCTGCCAGAATATCTGGGGTGGATGTATCCCCCAACCATGTTTCCGTAAGAGCTAAAATATCAATATCCCCATCGAGGAGCAGGGAGACCACTTCAATATGGTGTTTTTGCAGCGACCGCGTATTGAGTACTGCTACCTTCAGGCCATTTATCGTGTTCACACGCGGAAGTCTCCGACTAGTTCCATTCCCCTCCTGACTAAAATCCCTCAATAACGACGTCTCTTGTAGCTTGGCTCACGCAATTCCTTCTAACACCTCATTGCCTGACTTTAGTGCTAGGAGTGTCTCAGCAGCATATATATATTGTTGAGCAGGGGTCCTGGCCCCTGGGCCCGGCCTGGTGCGGACGGGCGCAGACGGGCTTGCCTCTGGCACGCCATCGGCAAGCACGCTGCGCACGCACGCACGCTGCACGCTTGCATTCCTGCCATTTAAGTAGTGTTGGGCTACATTCCCTGCAACGCTAGCCAAGATGTCGTCTTGGAAGCGTGCAGGAGTCCCTGGTCCCTCACCCAAGATGGCAGTCGAGAGCGGCGAGGACGTGAGGCTCACCAAAATGGTGAGTCTGTGAGTATGCAATAGCTAGGGAAAGCATATAAGACACTTCAGCAACACAGACAGTCTTGAATAATGTAACTGTCATGACATATGAGGGGGATGAAGTAGTTGAAAATTCAGTTATGGGGGGAATGTTAAGATCCATGAATACAATGTTATTACATACCATGATATATGCAGTCCCAACTACTGCGATTCCTATAAATGCAATGTCGATGCACACCATGAAATGTGCTTGCCTTACAGTTTCGATACCAGTAGAAATGATGTCAATGAATGCAATAATCTATGCCTGCATAGCAATGTCAATGTAAATTAAGACTGTATCGATGTACACTATGACAACTGTATGCCCTATACTGAGGATGTTGGTAAAAATCTGCCATGGTAATTGTACACATTTTAGCAAACTCATATAACGGCTGTCGGATTCCCCGAAGGTGACCTTCCTATTTATTTATTTATTTATTTATTTGAAGGTTTTATATAGTGCAAACAAAACCCTTGCGGGTATAAGAGCGCTTTACATGGCAGATGTTGTAAACAGGTACAAGCATATAAAAATAAAAATATAGGTGATTCTGAGACAAGGTGATCACTAATACAGACTAGTAATTATAGTGCAGTAATAAGTAAGTAATTCAAGTGAATTTAGCCATGAGAATCGATTTCACCTTTTTTTTGAAGGAGGCATTAGAAGGGTTCAGTCTTGTTTTGGTGGGCAAAGCATTCCAGATCCTGGGAACCATTCCAAAGAAGATCCGGTTGTGAGTTTTCTTCTTGGCAAATCGTGGTTTCATTAGAAGATTCCTGGAGCTCTTAGAGTCTCTATTACCAGAAGAGATTACTAGCTTCTGAGCTAGAAAGCTCGGAGTGTTGTGATGTAAGGCTTTGTGCATCGTACATGCAATTTTCAGATAAATTCTAGCTTTGAACAGAAGCCAGTTGAGGGCTCTAAGGTCTGGAGAGATGTCAGAGTTACTTTTTGAACCTGAGTTGATAGAGGCTGAGTCAGAGATACATGGTCAGACAGGCCGTGCGACCCAACTCGAAGCCTACCGATTGACAGGTAACAGGTGGGATTACACTTAGCACAAAGACAAACGTGAACTCAGGGGAAATACAGATCAATCCCACAGATAGGAAGTTACACCACAAACGGGAGCAAGAAAGTTGGCCTCTATAAAACACGTTTGGCCAAAGGCACACATTCCCAAAGTCTGACAAAGATAGATGCCACATTCAGTTGGGAACACTCAGCCAATCAATACAAAGCGTACACACCACACTTAGGGCCCGATGTAGGTAATTTAATTTTACCACTTCTTAAATACCGAATGATACCGAATCGGTATTTAAGAAGTGGTAAAATAGAAGGGGGGGGGGGATTTAGGTAATACAGAATCGGTAAATACCAAATCGTTAAGATTCGGTATTTACCGATTCTGTAAATACCGATTCGGTAATGCCCATTGCTTCCAATGGGCATTGAAGCCTATAGGAATCAATTTGCATTATCGAATCGGTATTTACTGAATCGGTAAATACCGATTCGAGCAAGGGTGCAGGGGGTGTCACTTTGACACCCTCTAGCACCACAAATACAGGCATGTGTGCCATGTGGCACACAGACATGCCCTAAGGGCATGTCTGTCTGTCACATGGCATAGGTGTGCATGCACACATGTGCATGAACACCTGGATTCGGTATTTTACCACCCAATTGGATTGGGTGGTAAAATACCGAATCTGAAAGGCCTGTAGCACTGGAAACAGTGCTACCTACATCAGGAATTTTCTGAATTGGTAAAATTACCGATTCAGTATTTTACAGAATCGGTACATTTACCTAATCGGTAAATTTACAGATTCTGTAAAATATAGCCCCCTACATCTCAATCACCAAATACCGGCCGGTAACGGCCGAATTTGGCCGTTACCGACCTGTATTTGGTGACCTACATCGGGCCCTTTGTCATCAGGCGCTCCCCACGCCGGACATCTGGAAACATACACACTAGCTCTCCCTGAGGTCAACAGCCACCTGTGTCCCATCCCCCTTATCAGACTGTTGCACTTCTTGTTTATGTTCTAGTTTAAGAATGGCAAATCGGTTGATTGAACCTCATGAACGGTATAAATGGTCGGCCAAAACCTCTGTGCAATGTGAGATTTTCTGCAAACATTACTCTATCGAAAATCTCCCGGCCACTGCGTTTAATTTAAACAACTTGCTCTTAATTTGCCAAACGCCTCTTTTCTTTTCATTTTTTAAGCTAATTTTATTTACGAGAAACAGCTATGCACTATTTAATTGCGTTAACATGTCAGTAACATGTGGGCCTGAATATCGTTCTCGTTCAGTCACCTTGTTTCACTGACACATGTCAACGCATATGCTTACAGCTCCTTCCCTGTTCTTTTTAGGCATTAACAATGTAGTAGAAACCCATGATGTTAAACCAGTTGAATGCTCAATAATATTATGCTTAAGTAACCCTTCAAGTTCTTTTTCAATGGCTTCCTGTAAGTTAAAAGCAATTCGTAATGTCTTTGAGCAGCAGGACAGATGTCCTCATTAATTGTGGGTTTGTAATGCGCAAGAATCGACTCCCGAAGGAGTATCTCTGCGCAGTAGACCGCTGGGGAACCCGTCCAGGCTTTCCCTGTGAGACGGTCCCTACTGGGTATCTCCAAAGTGAAACCAGGCATTATTTGGTGCATTAATATGCAACTTTATTTTCTTAGTCTTAAGTTTTACCAAACCATAAAATAATGAAGGGTAATTCACAAAAATCAATCCCATATCAGCGGTTGTGCAAAACTGAGCAGACATGAATTTGATGTCGTAGCCTGAGCACATGGATGGTGCTTGTACCTTGCTTTTCTTGTGTTTCATTGTCACTACAAATGAACTTTGTCATTTTAATGGTGTTGATGCAGCCCAAGTGTTGCACTCACTGGAAGGGGAATAGTAATTTTCACCCCTACGCTATCCAACCCTTTCCCTACTGTTGCACTCTTTGGGGTGAGAATAGTAATTTTTACCCCTACGCTATCCAACGCTTTCCCTACTGTTGCACTCACTGGAGTGGGAATAGTAATTTATACCCCTACGCTATCCAACGCTTTCCCTACTGTTGCACCCACTGGAGTGGGAATAGTAAATTTGACCTCAACGCTATCCAACGCTTTCCCTACTGTTGCACTCACTGGAGTCGGAATAGTAATTTATACCCCTATGCTATCTAACGCTTTCCCTACTGTTGCACCCACTGGAGTGGGAATAGTAAATTTGACCTCTACGCTATCCAACGCTTTCCCTACTGTTGCACCCTCTAGAGTGGGAATTTTAAATTTTACCTCTACGCTATCCAACGCTTTCCCTACTGTTGCACCCACTGGAGTGGGAATAGTAATTTTAACCCCTACGCTATCCAACGCTTTCCCTACGAATGCACTCTTTGGAGTGGGAATAGTAATTTTTACACTTCTGCTATTGTACGTTAATAATATTGGATATTATTTATACTACTATTATAAAGAGAGAACACAAACCTTTGAGCCAGGTAAACTACAAAAGTAACGCACCAATTACTACACCCAATACACCATTTGAAAGGGATATGTGGCAGAAGGACATAGGCTATAGATATGTACACCATATACATTAAAAAAGCAAAAACACCAAAAGTGGTAAAGTAGTCCCTTGGGGGCGTGGTTGTGGCCGTGGGCATCTCAAACAACAAATGTGAGCATTTACAGGGCCATGCCAAGTGCAAATAACAAACATATGCAAAGTAACTTCACAACACACTTACATATGCACAGAGCGGAAATGTGTTTTCACTGAATTTAGAGCGCACAATATGCAGACATAGAGCGGAAATGTGCTTTCAATGAATTTCTAACAAACATTTGCAAATCCCAACACATACAGCGGAAATGTGCTTTCAATGAATTTAAATTCACACATACAGCGCAGTAACACCAATATGCAAAAACAGCAGAGGTGCGCGCTATAAGAAATATACACACATTCGTTGCAGTTACCCAGAGAACATTGACGCCTTCGCATTAAAAACCAGGCGGGCCTTCCATCGACGAGGAGTGTCAAATGAAGCCACACAGGGGGCAGGATTAATCGCATACTACACCAATCACAACGCGCTAAAGAAAACACACACACGACTTTGGCTTACCAAAAAAAAAGTCTTTAACCATTGGCCATTGACCAACGACGTCACAGGGGGGTAAACACGAACAAAAAAAGCCCAAATTTCTTAACGGAGAAACGCAATTGACTGCGCATTCACAAGACTTTCCTCACATCTTGCGGCCAAGATAAAACGCTTACAATAAGACATACGAATAACGAAAATAACACAACTGCCCATAATCACTCGAGCACTGCCAGGACTTTACCACACAATTGACAAAACGAAAGGGAAATTTCTTTGAAGGGATACAAAAATGAACACACGGAAAGAGCCTTCGAAAAAAAAAAAACATTAAACAGGTGACACGAAACTTTCCTCACATCTTGCGGACAACATAAAACGCGGAAAACAATACATACCAATTAAAAAAATAACACAAGTGGGCCAAATCAGTTGAACAGGGCCAGGACTTGCACAGAAAACTGTTCTGCGGGGCGGGCGGGGGTCCTGAAGCAGCCTTTTGCTCCCGGACAACATTGGGACGGGCTGCTAGTTTAATTATATTTTGTTACTATATATATATGTTTTAACAAATATGAACTAAAACATTTTTTTTTATAACTTTCATTAATGATTTAATTATTATAAGTTAATTTAGTATTTCTAAGTATATTTTAGTAATTAATTGTTAATATTAATTTAATTTAACATTTTAATAAAGTCCATATTTTTTATAAACTATATTTTAGAAAACTATATTTTTTACTCAATATTTTTGTACTTACCTGTTTGTAGATAGAAACTCGATAGTCTGTCTGTCGATATTTTTTCAACGATATTTTTGATAGTCGATATTCTGTCCCTCGATACATGTCAGTGATCCATTGATAACATCACTGCAACATCTGAAATGCACTTCCTAACTTTCCTGAAAGTCGTAAAGTTAGGATTTTTCCCAGTTTAGGAGTTCTAAAGTTAGGATTCCTAACTTTACTACTCCTAAATGCCTTATGTGAATACCGAAAGTCATAAAGTTAGGATTTTTCTCAGTTTAGGAGTACTCAAGTTAGGATTCCTAACTTTACTACTCCTAAATGCATTTTGTGAATACCGAAAGTCGTAAAGTTAGGATTTTTTTCAGTTTAGGAGTAGTAAAGCTAGGAATCCTAACTTTAGAACTCCTAAATGCCATTTGTGAATACCGAAAGTTGTAAAGTTAGGAGTTTGTCTCAGAATACTTTTGTGAATCAGGTCATACCTATTCTTCTAAACTGGTGTGGTGTCCATTTGTAGTGTTTTCACTGTGTTACTGTATGTGTACACAAATGCTTTTCACACTGCCTCTGAGATAAGCCTGTCTGATCGTGCAAAGCTACCAAGGGGGTGAGCAAGGGTTATTTTAGAAGTGTATCCCCCTCACCTTGACCAGGAAGAAGGGTCCTTACTTGGACAAACCATTGCCAACTAGAGACCCCCATTTATAACAGGAATGAAAAAATTAAATATTCTGTCAAGTTTTATCAATAATTCAAATTAATGCCCCGGCCCTCCAAAGTCTATCTGCTTTCCTGGTCTCCGGCAATTGTTGCCTTAAACAATATGTATTATGGGTGATAGGGGCCGATGTACCTTGAAGTTCATATGGCTTTTTCCTTCTACAGATACTGTTTTCGTGTTGATTGTATGCACTCTCCTGACTCTTAACTAGGGGTGGGCGGAATTTGCGTAGTCGCACTATGCAAAGCTCCGCGAAACAGTAAAAAATCTCTGCAGAGTTCTGTGAACATGCTGAATTGCTTGTTCCGCCCGTTTGCCAGGGGCGGCTGGTGACATTTGAAGGTGGTGGGGCATGGAGGTCGGAGTTGAGTGCCCGGTGGAGGGGAGGGGGCTTGAAGGAAGGATTGGGTAGGTGGTGCATTTTCAAGTGCATATTTGGGAGGGCAGGAAGGTTGGGAGAGGATGAACAGAGGAAGGCGGTCTGCAAGGAGTGTGCGGCGAAACTGAAACCCAAAGAAGAGGAGGAGATCCAAGTAAAATATTTCTTGTGAATTTTTAGATGTGTACTTTGTGGTCGGGTCATCAGACCTGTATGCCCAAGCTGTTTCTCATAAGCAGTAACAGGCGCCTGGTCTGTGTCGTCCAGCTCCCCTCCGAGTACACATGGAGCTCAAGTGTTACAGTAATTCCTCTTTTGTTTCCTTTTGGAGACTCATGGCACAGCTCCTTGCAGGTGCCACCTGCTTATGATAGTCCCTGAAATTGGAGGCACATGAAAGAAATTTAAAACAGAACAATTCCGGACGATTAAGAGGTGGCATACTTTTTCTGTCACACATGTTCAGATGCTCCCTTACTTGCAGATCGAGAGTAGTAATAATTATGCAACACTAACCACCGCCTTCCCTGGTAAGTGCTACCCAGAACCCTACCTTCCCGTCCACCACACCCTAGCGCTTTCCACTGCGCACCTCTAAATGGGGATTTGGGGGGGCAGCCGACCAACGGGAGGCTTGCCCCCATGGGTAGTTTTGGGGCTGTAGAGGGGGGGTCAGAGGGCACCGGAGACACAGCAGAGCTAGTTGGGCTGGTTGGGCTGGGGGAGGTCCCTTGGGCTACAGTTGGGCTGTTTTTGGGCTGGGGCTTTCATAAGCGGACATCTTGTGTCAGGGCAGTGGGGGCACGAGTTTTTGCTGTATTATTGTCGTGGTTAGGCTGGTGCGCGCTAGTTGCAGTGAGCGCTGCGTTTTTGCTTGGGTGCTGGACCCCTCGTCTGCGGTGCAGGAGGAATGCCGGCGCTCGGCAAACCCGTGTGCGGGAGGCTATTAGGCTGCTCGGGGAGGCGGGCTGCATGGACCTGGTGAGGCCTGACCTCAAGATGAGACCGCCGTGGCGTGCTGCAAACGGCGCCGCGGCAGCAGTAATTGCATGTGGGCCTCTGCGGTCTCGGCCGCGGAAGGCCCCGGGAGGTCATCATCAGGGGAGGGGGCAAGCATGGTGGGCCCGAGCAGGTCCCCGATGCTGGGGAGGGCGCGGGGGCAGGGGTGACGGGGTGCTGCACAGGGTGGTGAACTGGGGCCCGGGTGAGGTGGGGGGAGGCGGTCGGGGAAGGTGGAGGGGGTGGTGGGGGCTGGATGGGGGAGGCGGGCCGGGTTGGGGGTACGAGAGGTGGGGAGGGGGAGTGGGTCCATCGTGGGTGACATGGGGGAGGGGATGGGGTGGTGGTCAGGGGGAGCAGGCGGGGGTGTGAAGCGCCCGGCGCGGAGCGGGCCACTCGGCAGGGTGGGGTCAGGGTGCGCAGAGGGGTTGGGGCGAGGGCAGCTCTTGGGGAGGGGGTGGGGGTTTTGTCACCCCGGCATGCTGGACTCCACCTTTTTTCTTTGGCAGGACAGGTTGGCGAGGCGCTCGGTGAGCAGAATGCGACTCCGCTCTTCCGAGGGGGTGGGCCGACTCTGCCTCGTACGGGTGGTCGCACTCTAACCTGGGACATGCCATGGGACAGCTGGGGGTGGCGACGGGAAGTGTTGCTGCCGGCCCACCCCTGAAGGGTCACGACAGCTGCCGGGGGGGGGGGGATGGTGCCTGCGGTTACAGTCACTTCAATGCTTGGTGCGAATGCAGCGGTGGGTGAGAGAGAGTGCATGGACCTAGTGGATTTGATGCGGGTGTGCAGGGAAAAGGCGGGTTTGAGCCATCTGGAGTCCATGGAGGACGGCCGGCGAGTGGGGGATGTTGGTGCAGGGGAGTCAGAGGAGGAGGAGGGATACGGGAGGGGGAGGGGGGAATCGAGTAATCTTGTTGGCAGTGTGTTACAGGTACGGCCACAGCAGGACGCGCCCAGAGTGACGGCCCACTCAGCTCCACTGGTTAGGCGGCGGGATCCGGTCCAGAAACCAACCTTGATGCCAGGTAAGGTTGGAGGCGGAGTGGGGATTGGCGCGAGCAAGCAGTGCTGCGAGCCGGTGTCGGTGGGGACGGATGCTGGAGGGGATGAAGGAGGGCATTTGGTGAAGAGCTGTTACGTGAAGGACACCGGGGTGGGCGCGGATGGTGTGAGCGGCATCGGCAGGGTGGCGGTGTTGGGGAGCGCGGGGAAAGGCGCGGGCGACAACACGGGTACGGGGGACGCAAAGGCAGGGGCGGGCCCAACGGAGGGAAGGGGAGTTGTGTGGTGCCGTGCGCAAGCTCCCGTACATGGGTGTGACCAAGCCACTAGGGGCACACCTGTCGGCAGGGGCGAAAGAGAAGATATGGAAGGGGGAGTATATCGATATCTTGAAGTTGTTGCATAGGGAGTTGACTTTGAAGGATGGGTCCAAGAAGGAGGAGCGATTGACAACTGGTCAGCAGCTTTCCTCATATACGCCAGCGTATATTGTGAGAGGTTTCCGGATCGGTCCATTGCGCTTTTTAAGTACATGGACGTGGTGCGGAGGGTACAGGTGACGTATGGTGGGTACACCTGGTCCCATTATGACGAGGAATTCCGGGCGCGTATGGCGTCCGATCCTGGAGGCGAAGTGGGGGGAGCTAGATTCAGATCTGTACCAGCAAACGATGGGCGGGGCAAAGTTTGGGCGTATGGTGTATACGGCCAGCGGTCTGCCGCTCGCGCCGGCCCCCTTTTCGTGGGGTGGGGTGAGTCCACTGGGCAGTACCCGGTTGGGGCCTGCTGAGATTTCAATAAAGGGGAGTGTGGCCGCCAAACGTGCCGTTTCCAGCACAAATGCTCCAAATGCGGGCGGCAGCACCCAGTAGTACACTGCTGGGGTGTCGTTGGGCCGGGACAACAGCCTGCACAGGGAGGAATGCAGAGTGGAAGTCCCCAGGGTGAGGGAAGGGGGGGGGGGGGGGTCAGGGACTAAGGGAAAAGGCTCGAATGCAGGTTAGACTGGCGCGGATGGAACCCTGGCTGGCTGAGTACCCGCAGGTGGATAATGTGCCGTTTTGCGTCAGGGGTTCCAGGAGGGTTTTCAACGGGGCACACGGATTGTGCACTGGGCGGACAATCTGAAGTCGCTGAACGCCCAAAAGGGTATGGTGAGGGACAAGCTGTTGAAGGAGGTCAACGAGGGGCGCATGGTGGGCCCATTTGTGAAACTGCCAATGTCAGGTTTGATTATCTCCCCGATTGAGGTGGTGCCCAAGAAGGAGCCGGGGCAGTTCCGATTGATAAAACATCTGCTGTGGCCGGCGGGGGGGGTCAGTCAACGATTTCATATCTGCGGATGTGGCATCGGTGTCTTACTCTCACGCTTGTGGCGGGAGTGGGACCGGGCGCTATGATGGCGAAGTGTGACAATAAGTCGGCGTTCCGCTTGCTCCCGGTCCACCCGGAGGACCACCAGTTGCTAGAGATTCGGTTTGACTGTGGCTTTTTAGTGGACAAGGCATTGCCGATGGGGTGCTTAGTCTCCAGCGCGGTGTTCGAGCGATTCAGTTCCTTTCTGCAGTGGGCTCTTTCCAGGCACACAGGCTCTGAGGCGGAGACGCGCTACCTGGATGACTTCTTCCTGGTGGGGCTACCCGGTGCAATGGACTGCCAGCGGTGCTGGACAGTTTGGCGGGGATGATGGAGGAGTTTGAGTTCCTCTGGCGCCAGGGAAGACGCACGGTCCCAGTACGGTGTTGTCCTTTCTCGGAATAGAGCTCGACTCAGCTGCCATGGAAGCACGCCTGCCGGAGGATAAGAGGTTGGTCACGTTGGCATTAGTGGACGACATGCTGGGCAAGCGGAAAGTGTTGGTACGGGTGGTCCAGGTCCTCTTGCGGCATATTAACTTCCCTTGTCGCGTGGGCGTGCGGGTCGTACTTTCTGTAGGAGGTTGGGCATGGCGTTGTCGGCTTTGACCCTTCCCCATCATCAAGTGCGCCTGTCGGCAGGGGTGAAGGAGGACTTGCGGAGATGGCGGGCTTTCCTAGAGCGGTAGAGAAATAAGAAATGTATGTAGGAGGGTCTAGGGGACAGTATTTATAGACCAACTTAACTCCACACCCCTAATCCCCTAAAGCCGGGCAAGTTGGCCGCATGGCTGAAACATGTTGACCTCACTCTTTGCCAGGTGATAGAAAATTCTTCCCATACTATCAGGCGGTTTTTATTTTATGGCATTGGGAAAATACTTAATAAACATATTCTTTGTCCTTTTAGTCATTTTTATCTCGCACACGTTTATCGCTTGCACTGCACTCCATCAGTTGTCTCATATCTTGAACAATCACGGTGGCTGAGATATTTTGAGAGCATGAGGTCAAGTATCCATTCATGTTAGCCTTGGAGCAACATTGGCTACATCTGACCCTCCTCGCATAGTTTTCCAGATGACGAAGCTCCGCCAAATGGGTGGGCTGATAGTGACTTTTCTCACGCCAGTTATTGGGCAAGCTATTTGAACCTGGTGAGCAGTTTATTCGGAGCCTTTGAGGTTTTTTTTGTCACACCAATAGACTGACTTTCTCCCCGTATTTGTATATATTTCCTAGAGCGGTTCCATGGTCTGCCGATGGCGCGGCGGAGGACTGGGAGTGGGATGTTACGCTGTACTCCGATGCTGCAGGTGTCGGCGGCTTTGGCCTGTACTGGGACGGGTCGTGGTGCGCGGAGCTATGGCCAGCACATTGGCAGGTAGGGGCCCGTAACATCGCTTTCTTGGAGTTGTTTCCGTTGTTGGTGGCAGTCACGGTGTGGGCGGGTGCGTTGGCACACAAGAGGGTGTGGTTCAGGGTGGACAACATGGCTCTGGTGCACGTGGTGAACAGGCAGTCGGCGCGGAACCCGCAGGTTTTGAAGCTGATGAGAGTTTTTTGTGCTGCAGGGGTGGGAGGAGTTTCCGGCACTCGGGGGCGGGAGGAGCAGGTGGTACGGTTCATACTGAGTCTGATGAACAGGGGTCTGTCGCGGGTGGCGATTACGGGCAAAATTGCGCGGGCCGGTGGTTGGAGGCGGATCGGAATGCGGCAGACGACGTGGTTTTCAGGCGACAGGATAACGGCAGGGTGACAAGCGGTTGGGGTGGTGAAAGTCCAATTGCTATAGGCAGTACGTCAAGATGCAGGGGTAAAAGAGGGCTCTGAGCTTGTTGGTTCGCCCTCTGATATGTGTGTCTTTTCAGATGCTGTGGCGGGGCCGGAGGTGGACAGCCTGAACATTTTCATCGTGGGACACTCATTTGTCAAGCGGGCAGAGAGGGCTGAATGGGACAGGCACCGGAAGCTCAACCTGGATTTGGATGACAGTTTGTTTATTTGTCACTGGAGGGGAAAGGGGGGAATGCGTTGGCATGAGTTGATGCACCTGCTGAACAATGTGGTCCGGGGGGTCTGCCTGGATGTGTTAGTTAACCATCTGGGCGAAAATGACCTGGTGCAATGTAAGGGTTTGGCAAGGGTCAATCAGATGAAGGGGACCTGTTGGAGATTAAGGGGAATTGGGCAGGTTGCCACTTGATCTGGTCAGAATTTATTCCTAGGAGGTTCTGGAGGGGGGGCGGAGTGCCCTGGGACGATTGATAGGACGAGGCAGAAGATCAACGGGGAGATGAGGGATTTCTGTGCCAGGGAGGGGATAGGCAGGATGGAACACACCAAGCTTAGGTATGGGGCGGAGCATATTTGTTAAGGAGGATGGAGTGCATCTCTCACGGTACGGGAAGGAGCCATACATAGTACAGTTGATGGAGGCGCTGGATGGGGCCTTGGGGGTGAGCAGGTATCTGAGGAGGTTGGAGTCCTATGGGGGGGTCGAAAGTCGCTAATGCGGCTTTCGAGTGGCGCTTCTCCTTGTTCAGAAAGGGGGGTAGTTGGGGGTGGTTGAGGAGGCCTGGGCTGTTTCTGTAGGTGGTGGGGGACACTGAGGTCATTTACACTTGGTAGGCATGGGGGGTATTGCTGCAGATGGGATGTTGTAAGATGTTGTATGATGTGGCAATGTTGGGGATCCGGTTAGGGGTGGGGGTTTTCAGGCATTCACATATTTAGCTAGGCCTAGTTTTGTTTGGCACAGGCCAAGGTTGGGAAATAGGCAGGGTGCACCTGATTCCAATAAAGCGGCTTTTATCACACCTTCCTCTGTCTGCGGTCAGTGCCCCCCCCCCCACTGGTGGGCCCCAAAAGCTTCTACACCACACTTCTGCCAAACAATGCCTCCTTTCTGCAGCCCAAGCTCCGCGCCGCACGTGCACAAACCTATAAATTAATTAAACTACCCAAGCCACATTCTGGAATATCTGAAAGTGTACACACGCGCTACTAGTCTCAACACTTCTGCACTGCAGTCACCACCACAGTCGATCTTTCACATTTGCACCTCCTCTCTGCTTGTGCTTCCACGCTTTATAAAAATGCACTAAATAAAATAAATAAACAAATCAAGACATTGGCTTTCAAATACACCCCTTCAGTCAATGCCTGCCATGGTTTGGCTGGCTCTAGCCAGCAGCTGAAGGGAGTCCAAGCACTTCTATCAGTTGGCAGCATTTCGCACAGGTGCACCGTGAACCACTTTAAAAAGTTTCCACACACCTAACATTACATTTTTTTCCCTGGAAGAGCGCTCCAAAAAGGTGTTTAGAGTCACACTGCAGCAGGACGCTGAAGCAAGCGCAGGTCAGAGGCACACACACGGAAAACTGCGTTCAGGCACACAGCAAGAATCTGCTGCACAATTTATGTTTTTATTTCTGTTTTGTTCAGCTTCAGGTGGCTTCCGTAGCAGTACACCAGAAACACACATTTCCTAGTTTGTTTGTTTTTTAACTCCTAATAGCGGGCGGAACATTTTTAGGTCTGTCTTTATACATTGTCGCTAGGCGACGATAAGTTGTTTCTAAAAAAAAATCAAAAATCCAAGCATTAGTTTTGTAAACGAAGTCCCTTGTAAGTAATCAGTCTAGTCTGATACATCTGATAGTGCCGAATTAAGACGCAAATAATTTGCACAAGTACAGCTGCGTATGGGTTGCTCACAGGTATGGTGAGACTGGCTAGCTGCGTGCTGAATCGATTAATCATTTTTCAACACAAGTTACACAACCTGCATCGTGAATGTTCATGAGCGCCACTATTTATTTTGCAGGATCTACTTACAAAGTGACATCTCACCTGCTGAGTGCCATCAGTCCTGGTGCCGGAGTCAGAGCAGCACGGCGGCCGGCTGGCTCTTCTCCAGCCCACTCCCTCAGCTCCAATTGTCCAACTAGGAGGCATGGAACTAGCCGAAGGCAAGGGGAGTGCTCCGGTTGTTGCCACCCACTGCCCTGCTTCTTGCCATTAATTTCAGTGGTGCGCTGCGGCAAACGCCTGGGGCGCAGCATAGGCGCCCCATTCGAAACCAGGCATTTTCAGCTTTCTTTGGCCACTCCCTTCAGAATTACATCATTCCTCGCCACGGCCAGCATATGGGTAGGAGGTCTCTGACCTGCTGTTACCTCGTCCCTGGCCTTGAAGAAAACAAAACAGAATTTAATTTGTGATCGACACACGGGGCAGTGAGCATTTCATTTGAGGCTGCTGCATTGTGTGTGTGGATGTCTCTCTTGTCTTTCTCCCTGATCCTCGTTCTGAGGCCAGTGAGACAACGCCCCATTCGCCCCTATGCACCAGCCGCCACTGCCGTTTGAGATGCTTTTTTTCTGTTTGTGAACACTGTTTGCGTGCTCGGGGGGAAATATCTTGCGAACACGCATTTTGAAAGCGCGAACAAGAAGCAAAAAATTCCGCAAAGCCGTTGATCGTCGAATTTTTGCCAACTCTGCGTTCTACGCAGAATGCGAAATACCCAAATTCAGCAAATTCCATGAGCGGAACAGAATTTTCCGCCCACTTGTAACTGCATGAATCCCTGAGTTTGCACCTCCCAAAAATAGCTTCCTTCACCTCTGTGTACTCTGTTAGCCCTTTGTTCTGTGTGGTTCCAATTGCATATGCACAGACCACTCGGTAGATAAAGGTATTTTCCCGTTCAGTGATGTTCATCCTTACACGTCTCTCCTACACCCATGAGTGAGAATGGCTACATGCTTGTTCATGGCACAGTTTTAGCAGTTTCAGCTGTAACCATACCCCACAATTCTTCAAACATAGGCTATACTGCACTCACAAACATAAGCCCTTAAATTTGAATTGAATGCCTTAGCAACACATCTTTTACTCATCTTCCCTTCAGATTCATGCAGAGACATAGCAAAAAAGCGTATTAGGGGTGTAAAGCTTGACCTGACAAATAACATAATATAAAACTGCACAAAGTAGCATGGTACCCCTCTACCAATGTACTTTGGTGGCTAATTAAGTATTGTATGGATTCAACTGCAATACAACGTGGTCAAACCTGACAACACTGCAAGGCCACAATAATGGAAATACAGAGTTAGGCAATAACCTATCCCTGTCTTCTAAATATGTACAGACTTTACTTAGGTCCTGATTCAAATGTGTGTTTTAAATTCATATCCGTGTGCAAATGGGTATTTCCACACAGAACAAAATTATGTTTTGTGCACCAAATACCACACTTACTTTTTCCTGATAGTATTAGTTTTCAAATAATTTAGTGGGTGCAAAGGAACAGTGGCAATTTTAAAAGGAAATCAAACAGGAATGATGATTTGCAGCTCTTGCCTTTTGCTTATGGAGCATTTTCACTTGAGGGATAGCTCAGGTGTCTGATGCCTTATGTCAGGGTAGCCTGAGAGATGTCTCATCTGTGTGTCTGAGCATATAATGTATGTGTAACAAAAGAACTACATCTACTACTACAAAGCAAACACCTCTATGATCTGTTTATCAGAGTGCATTGCAATAAAGATGTAAAAATTGCTTTAATGTATGCCTTGTGTGGTTTTGAAAACAAAACACTGCTTTGTTTACTATTTGGCTCAGTGACTTTGGCTCCGGGATGGCCGTTATTCCTGTCCCATAGAGCCATTTTGCGAAGCTGCAAGGCTCCAGTGCCCATCCATTGGTGTCTGTTCCCTCTGAACCACAAAGGACCAGTCCTTTAATATCAGAAGGTTGGCCGTCTAGTAGTATAACTGTAAATATGGCAAGGCAATACTCCATCCAACCCTCCATCTCATCAATGTTCCAAGGGCAATCTGATGTGTGCCTACATCCCAGAGAAAGGATTCTAACCTCTGCCTCGACTGCCTAAAAAAATTGATCGGGGACCTCAAACTACGGATTTTGCAACACATAAAGGAACTTAAACTTATAGAGGGACTTATAGAGGAACTTATAGAGGGCCGCCCTTCCTAGTAGGGAAAGGGTGAGCCGGTGTCAGTATTCCACATCACTATGGAAATTCCATAGGAATTATCCAATATTCGTGACATAAATCACTTTGCCTTCAGTGGTCATACATATTCCCAAATAGGCAAAACGAATGGCATTCCACTTTTGTGAGGCAGGTCACCTACCCCACAGTGTCCACTGAGACAACTGGTATGCTATGGACTTTCCACAGTTGATCATGATGCCAGTAAAGAGCCTGAAGATCTTCAGGATTCCCATGGTTCATAGCAGGGATTGGTCTAGGTGGTATAGGAGGAAATTATCAGCAAATCGGGAGCCTGCATCCACCCAGACTCCATCCCATTGGACACTGTGCAGCAGTGCATCCTGCATCATCTAGTTTACCAGTGGTTCCCTTGCCCCTGAAAGAGAAGCTGGGAGAGTGGCTATTCCTGCAGAGTGCCTCATGCCCAGCGCGAATTCCCCCAACAATGTGTCATTTAGCTGTACCCTCACCGTCAGTCCAAGATAGTGGACACCAAACCATGCCCGGCACATGGGACCAAAGCCCATACTTTCTAGAAGGGCCCATCATGTAGAGCCACTCCAAGGAGTCAAACGCATTCTCAGTGTGCAGTGCGAAGAGTAGCCCCAGCTCCTGCACATGAAGTTGCCTGGCAAGGCAAATGAAGAGCCGCCAAATATTGTGCCTTGTGGACCTCTAGGGTATGAACCAGGACTGGTACAGAGCCACTATGCCATGAATCACCTGTAGTAGGCAGTTTGCCAACACCTTTGCAAGTAAATTTGACTCCATATTCAGGAGGGATATCCGCCTATATGAGGCACACTCCTTTAAAGGCTTTCCATGTTTATGGATTAACACAATTGTTTGCTGCTTAAGATCCAGAGGGAGCTCACCCCATGCCTATGCCTCATGATACATGTCATACAGAAGTGTGATCACCTTACTCTTGACACATTAAGACAATACAGGGGGGGAAATGGTTAGGACCCATGGCGTAACCGTGCTTAATTTGGACCATGGCGTCTGTGATATTCCTCTTTGTGAAGTCAGTCTCTAGCACATTTCCGGCCTCCTTACAGAGTTGTTGCACTGGTAGTCTTGGACCTGACCTTTGTGCATGGTTATCCCTAAATGTTTTGCCTTTCTCCTCCTACTTTTTGCATATTTCATTTTTCTTGGCCTTAGGACTCCACCACTGCTAACCAGTGCTAAAGCGCTGGTGCTCTATCCATAAAACATGGTAACATTGGCTTATACCCAATTGACATATTTAATTTACTTATTAGTTCCTAATAAAGAGAACTTTAGGTGCCCAGGACCTGTAAATTAAATGTGACTAGCTGGCCTGTAAATTTGCAATAATGATTATACCACCCACTTAATGATTATGCCACCCACTTAAGTACCTATTTTAAACATGCCTCAGGCCTGCCATTGCAGATCCTGTGTGGCAGTTATAACCTGCCATGTAGACCTGGCAAAATAAACTTTTTTCCAGGCCCACACCTTCCTTTTTAATACTTATAAGTCACATAAGTCATCACGAGGGCAGAGTGCAGACTATTTAAAAAGTTGGACATGTACTTTTAAGTTTTACATGTCCTGTAAGTGAAAAACACTCCAAGGCATATCCTTCCCATAGGATAGCATTGTAATTGCCGTATTGCCTTTTATAAGTGTAATTTCCATATGGATGAGATACCTGGTTCATGTTTGGTGTCTTTTAAATACTAATTTAAAATCCTAATGTATTATTTATTTCTTTATTTTTTGCAATTTATTGAGCGCACAACTACCCTAAGGTGTCTCGGCGCTATTGAGGAGAGATCCGTGCTGAGAGAAAGGTAGCCTAAGCTTGATCAAAAAGCCAAGTCTTTAGATGCTTACGAAATGTCAACAGTGAAGGGCTCTTTTTTATGTGGAAAGGAAGCGTGTTCCACAGTCTAGAGACGGCGACAGTGAAGCGTCTGTCTCCCCAGTTTGCCTTTTTTGTACGGGGGACTGGCAGTGGATGAGCTGAAGAAGAACGTAGAGTTCTAGTTGGCATGTATGTGCATAAGGCTTTTTTCAGGTATTTCGGCCCTATATTACTCATAGCCTTATAGGTGATGCACAGAGCCTTAAATTTTGTACGGCTTCGAAATGGAAGCCAGTGTAGTTGTCGAACAATGGGAGAAATTGATGCAAATTTAGGTGTCCGGGTCAGAATTCTAGCTGCGGCGTTTTGGATTAACTGCATCTTACTCATGACTCGCTCCTGAGCGTTTAGCAATAGTCCATTGCAGTAATCCATTTTAGATAGTACTAACGTGCACATAAGGGTCTTGCCTGCATAAAGCGGGAGAAACGGCAAAAGTTTCCTGATCATTCGGAGGGTATAGAAGGATGACGAGACCACTGCATTTGCGTGACTTATAAAAGACAGCTTCTCATCAAATAGAACCCCTAAATTTCTGACCTTTTTACTGGGATTGGGGGAGAACCCAGATCTAACGGCCACCAAGTGGGAGACCAAGATGGAGTCAACCGGCCAAAGATCAGGACCTCAGTCTTTTCCGAATTCAACTTTAAACAATTGTGGTCCATCCAAGTACTGATTGCCATCATTCCATCTTGAAAATGTGCTGCTACTGCTTCTCCATTGTTATGGATGGCTAATTTCAACTGTGTGTCATCAGCGTACGATGTTAACCCTATTCCATAAGACTTGATTACCCTCGCCAAGTCCGACACATAGATGTTAAATAGTGTTGGACTCAGCGAGGAGCCCTGGGGAACACCGCACGGAAGCGATAAGACAGGAGAATGGAAGTCACCCAATTTAACAATTTGGGAGCGGTCTGACAGAAAAGAAGCCAGAAGAGATTTGGCTTTGTTTATGATGCCCAGTTTGCCTACACGGTGGATCAAGATGTTATGATCAACCGTGTCGAAGGCAGCAGATAAGTCCAGCAGGATGAGCACTGCTGCACCTCCCTGGTCCATAATCTCTCTGACTTCATCTGCCGCCTTTATTAATGCTGTCTCCGTCCCATGGCCCTTTCTAAAGCCAAATTGCGTATCATCGAGAAGATTGTTCTGGTCGATGTAATTAGTTAATTGGCTATTCATGATCTTTTCAATTATTTTAGTAGGGAAAAGGAGTGCTGCAATTGGTCGATATCGATGAAGTCAAATTTTAAATTACAATTCTAAAAATGCCACTTTCAGAAAATTTACATTTTATTACTAGCCATTTGGTCTGTCCCTGGTCGCATGACTGAGTGTAGTTGACTGTTTGGCTTTGCGCAGTCCTCTTAGATAGCCACACACAATGGATGATTAGGTGTGATTGAGTCAGCCATCACTGGCATGATGGGAGAGAGAAACCTCACTTACACCTGAATAGGCTATATCCTGTCTCCACATAAATGGCTGCCTAGTTAGTCTAGAGCCAGGGCACGGCAGGTAGGGCATCTGTGCACTTCAATGTGATGCCTCTATAAGTTTCTTCCCACTTCAAAGGCACATCTGTGTATAAAAGAAGTACCTCAGACACCAAACACTTTAGTACCCTTTTGGACCTGTGGATACTCTGCCAGGAAGACGAACTGCTGTGGTCTACAAAGACTTCTACCCTGCTGTGCTGACATGCAACCCTCTTGCCTGGGGAAGAAGAATTGGACATATAACCTATCTTGAACCAAGGACCCCTGAGTAATTTCAAGGACTAGGCGTCTGGCCTCCTGATCTGAGCCTCAGGGACATAAAAGTCTCCCCAGCAGTTCTTGGACCCATCTTGAGCCCCAAGTGACACCCCTGACATCTTGGACCCTTGGTGTGTATCAGCAGGCTCTTAATTCAAGCTTTTGGGTTCTTCACAACAACAGATGAGTCCAATCACACCGGATCCATGTCGCTCGCACCGAAATTCAGCGCTGCCACCAACAGCCCATTCTTTAACACAGCAAGCATCAATTGCTTGTGGAGTACCACCAGCACAAAGCTCCAGCCTGCCCGCCACAATGCCCAGCCTGTTCTTCGCACCTCACCAACTGTGATGCTCTCCTTGCTCTTCGTGGTCCTCTCTAATGCAAACTTGAGAAGGTAAACCTTCAGCTGGACAAATCTAGGACTGTATTCGACCCACACACCATCGCAGTCAGCATTAACTTGTGACTATGTGCCAGTCCAGCATATCCAGATAGCCACGGTTGGCGATTTAAGCTTTTAAGCACTGTATTACAGTTTATTCTCTAAACAATATTAACTCAAGTTCTATTGATTGGATTTTTGTTGTTTTGATGTCAAATAATTTATTTAAATTTACTCTGTTTTTCTAAGTGGTTTGAGATTTTTCATGTGTTGTGTTTTAACTTAGTTACTGTTTGAGTGTTGCATAAATACTTGTTTTTTGTGTCAAGTTACTCAGCCCGAACTGCCAAGCCATGTCTTCTCTTGTCTAAAATCAAGCATCCTAGGACCAGTTTCTGGTTATCAGCTGTATTCAGCCAGGATAGCTTGACTCCAGTGCCGTGGAGAGCACAGGACTCACGTCTGAGCATACCCGTCCCACTCGGGGTGACAAATGCAAAAACAACAGTTGATGGACAGAATGCAGAACAATGTAATACATTCACCCCAGTACAGAGATCTGGGCCTAAATCCATCTTTACTTTATTCACCACACCACACCAGTTCAGAAATGGCAATATGTAAATCAGCCTTGACCCTGTGCCTCATCGGAACAGTCCAGCCTGAACTGCCAAGCCATGTCTTCCCTGGGCCGGAATCAAGCATCCTAGGACCGGTTTCTGGCTATCAGCCGTCTTCAGCCAGGATAGCTTGACTCCAGTGGTGTGGAGAGCACGGGACTCACGTCTGAGCATACCCGTCCCACTTGGGGTGACAAATGTAAAAACATCAGTTGATGGACAGAATGCAGAACAATGTCATACATTTACCCCAGTACAGATATCTGGGCCTAAATCCATCGTTATTTTGCTCACCACACCACCCCAGTTCAGACATGGCCATATGCAAATCAGCCTTGACCCTGTGCCTCATGGGAACAGTCCAGCCCGAACTGCCAAGCCATGTCTTCCCTGGACCGGAATCAAGCATGCTAGGACTGGTTTCTGGCTATCAGCCGTCTTCATCCAGGATAGCTTGACTCCAGTGGCGTGGAGAGCACTAAACTCACGTCTGAACATACCCGTCCCACTCGGGGTGACAAATGCAAAAACAACAGTTGATGGACAGAATGTAGAACAATGTCATACATTCACCCCAGTACAGAGATCTGGGACTAAATCCATCGTTATTTTGCTCACCACACCACCACAGTTCAGAAATGGCCATATGCAAATCAGCCCTGACCCTGTGCCTCATGGGAACAGTCCAGCCCGAACTGCCGAGCCATGTCTTCCCTGGACCGGAATCAATCATCCTAGGACCTGTTTCTGGCTATCAGCTGTCTTCAGCCAGAATAGCTTGACTCCAGTGGAGTGGAGAGCACAGGACTCACGTCTGAGCATACCCGTCCCACTCTGGGCGACAAATGCAAAAAAACAGTTGATGGACAGAATACAGAACAATGTCATACATTCACCCCAGTACAGAGATCTGGGCCTAAATCCATCGTTATTTTGCTCACCACACCACTCCAGTTCAGACATGGCCATATGCAAATCAGCCTTGACCCTGTGACTCATGGGAACAGTCCAGCCTGAACTGCCAAGCCATGTCTTCTCTGGATCAGAATCAAGCATCCTAGGACCGGTTTCTGCATTTAGAGGTTGGAGCAGCACACATTTTTCTAAAAAGTTGGCTGCCAGGCTTTTGCCTTCCCTCGATAATTCATATCCTAGAAAAAGGACGTTGAGATGGGCAATTCTAGATTTCTTAATATTGAATTTGTACCCTTCTGAGGCAAACCCCAGTATAACGGTGTTCACCCTGTTCAAGTGCCTATCCAAGTCATCGTCTGTCAGATAGATGTCATCGACATATGGCATTGTTTTATCATCATAAGTTTGTAGTAACTCTGTTACCCTCCCTGAAAATAACCCAGGACTATTCTTTAATCACTGAGGGAGACGACAGAAGTGACTCAGTTTCCCCATAATTGAGAAAGCAGTCAAAAACCTGCTTTCTGGTGCAATGTTTTGACAGAAGAAACCATTAAAAATATCTAATGTTGTTTAATATTTTTTACGCACAATGTTGTTCATTAATGCTGTACTGTGTGCGTTTTGCACTGCAAATGTTTGGCAACAAGAGTTTATTGTCTTTAATCCAAAATTAGACGATATGTAATGTCTGGTTTGGAGACAGGAAACAAAGGATAGTTCATTTACAATTTTTGATCTAAGATCTCCCTGACCTGTTTTTTAGCTTCTTTCTTAACCGGATACTGCCTTTGAGCAGTTGGTTGATTTTTTAACTGGATTTTATGGTGATAGGAATCCTCATCGCATGATTTTTGTATAATGCAGGAGCCTGGACAACTGCCCATTTCCATGCATAAGTATATTTCAAATGAATTGGAATATGATTAGATAAGGCTGGCATAATGATGTCTTCCCCATGTGGGCACTCCCTGACAACTTCTGGTGGCCAGACTTGTTCAGCTAGAAGAATGTCATAACCACTGTTCCAAAGGACCTGGGCGCGTGAGCGTGCACGCACAGAAGTCACCCTAAGTGCGCAGTGTGCTGTATTTAGCACGCACTCCAGCGACACCGTTCGAGCCGCCGTTTAAAATCCGAGCGGTGCCAAAAACTGCCATTTCCTATTAAACGGTCATCAATAGGTAACAGCAGCTGCATTAAAGCAACACTGTCCTCTCGCTTCAAGCTCAGAAGGGAACACTTTAACACTTAATCCTCAATCACAATTCATCAGTTAGGAACTATAGAAATGATACCTGTAAGTGCAGCCTTAACACAGACGATTGCAGCTCACACGGACAGAAAAAGTAAAAACCCTTCTTATGTACAGTAAGAAAAGGTTCGGCATCATCAACTCCAACAAAAACATATGGCTGTATAACACCGCAAAATACCAATCTAAATATGCACAGGCAGACGCATTCTTCGGAATAAAGCATTCTCAGTCGATCCTGGGTGACTCACTGCTTTAAAAATCTGCATAATCGAAATCAGCAACCAATCACATTCAGCCTGCCTTTTCCTGACACACACGGATTCCCTGCTCTCTGCTCCCGAAACAGACAGAGGACTACAGTGTGAAAGTTAAAGTTCAAACAGGTAAACAAAGCGTAGCCAAAGTTTTGTTTCGTGCTTTGGCTACCAGCATCAAACACATTTTTACCTATTGAAAAATTAAGAGAACCAGTTGGTAAACTCACAGCAAAGACAATCTAGCGTTACTTCCACAGTTTTTTGCTCTGCACTAAATGAGCATTATTACAGTTTCAAGATGGCTATGCATAGTCCGACTGCGCGAAGAGTGTGTTTTACTACAGATCAGACTGAATCCCCAGAGCACTTACTCTGTTGAAGCAAAGCCGCACTCTGATTTCACATCCTACTGTGACAAAACTGTAAGAGGTATAGGAACTATTCTAGTTCACTGCCTTAATTTTTATGCTTGAGGTCGAGCATTTTACTAGAAGTTTCATCCTAAAATATATTTGCGAATTGTTCCACTTCCTATCTGAGAGAGATTTACATGTCCAGAGGCAAAGTGCTATTTGCACTAATTTTAAATACTGCAGTGCTTTACACGAGGGAAAATTGGGAAAACTTGTCACAAAACTGTAGGTTCCACAAGACTGTGCAGGAAGACTGTTTTCAATCCTAATATGTGGTCCAGATTATGAACTGTCAATCTGTGGAAAGAGTCACACTGATTGCTAGTGCAGGAGACGCAACCAGGCAAGGTTGCAAGTGTGGAAACAAAAGGAGTAACAACTAGCTACCTTTACATTTTTTAATGTTGGACCACAGACCATATGTATGGCAATGTCTTTACAATCATGACTGATCTAAACAAATCATGCACCAATGAGTACATGAGATTAGGATGCGGTACATGATCGCCACGATTGAATTTACATGCTACAGAGTATGTGGTATCTGTCTGCGAGAATATGCAATAGTCATGTGCATATTCCCTTTGGTTTCACCTACAATAATTGTTGGAACACGGTGTTATGAGCACAAATGCATACTAGTTTTATGCAGTTGTACACCCAGATACAAAAAAGGTTGTATTTTGTTTTGTTTTCCTTTGTCTTTTTTTCCCTTTACAGATGGAGTGAATACTGGCGACAAAGGTCTCGTTCATATAAGGAGCAGCTACCTGCCCTTATCGCGGAATAGTATAGGGAAATTCCCTTACTACCCCATTTTTCCAGGGGGTCCACGCCCTGATGACAGTCAAAGCACCCTGTATGGGGCAGCAATGGACAGAAACATGTTCGCAATAGGGTCTTAGGACCATCATTTCGCTTCAGTCCCTTAACTGTTTATTTTTACTATCATTGCCAGATCCAAGAAACTGGGATCTGACATTGATTTTTAATCTTTATCCCCCTGGCCAAAAACTATTTCAGTAAGCGCTCCCTGAAATATGGTCGAGACCACCCTGACTTCTAGGTGTCAGGGTTTCCTGATGATGAATCATGACACCACTAGGGTGTGTGAGGGAATAAAATAACAAAAATAAATGCTTCCTTCCCCACGCATACATGGTGTTAAAAACATCACATAGGGCATACCACCCATCTATGATTTGTAGACTGTTCTAGTTAGCCTAAAACCCACCTGTGGCAGACTAGGTTACCCAGGGAGTACTTATTGTGATACAAAGTCTTTAGTCTCCCTAAACAAAGGAACTCTTCCCCAGTTCACATCTGCAAGCCTAACAAGATGATGGCATTCAACCAACAGTCACGTGTCGTGAAAGACCTCCTGCAAAAACTATCAATAAGTATTTGTAGAGAGCGCCAATCACCCCACTGGGTATACATTTGCTACGGAATATAATGAAAAGTTTCACTTTTAGATGAACCCTGAATGCCTGGCGACTCTAAAAAGCGTTGACATGAACAACATCTCGTCTTACTACCCGTCAACGTATGCAGCTTTTCTAGGCCCTACAAACCTTTAGGCATCTCTGCACTATCGAAGTATACAAAATATGGTTTATGTTTCCTGTATACAGGATTTTGTTCACTGGGGAATCAATACTTGTTAGGACAGTTTTGATCCCAATATTCATCAGAATAGGAACGTAAACGTCCAGAATTTGTTTCCTTCTTCAAGCCCTTCCTCAAATGAAGAAACAAGCATCCATTTATAGCCGTTAGCTGTTCCACAAACGCAACTCTGTCCGTTCCCTTCCTGTTCAGATCAGCAATTTTCTGCAAAAACTTTGCGACACCTACAAACACTATTTCCAACTTCTTCTTTCATTACATATTAAGACAAAACTTTTTATAACGCTATACCAATCTGTCCCAATGGCACAGAAGGACATCACAGCAGCATTCTTTAACGCAACCTGGCTAAGCTCACAGTAAATAAGGTATAGTCTTAAAACCTGCTGCTATGGTCTAAGCCGCTAACTAAAGCCTTGCTTCACCATGCTTGGATTAATTTCAAGAAAAGAGCAAAAATTAAGGAAGGGGACCAGAAACGGTCCATATACATTAACAAGAGTAAAAGAGATGTCCTCACCAAGGAGACTGCTTTTGAAAAAGGGTGGAGATATTCTTGTCAATTAACAATTCCAGCGGTTTAAGTGTTTGAGAAGGCGAGGTGTATCATTGAATTCAACTGGACATCATTAAAACTGCTTTGCTTCATTACTGAAAATAAGGTTTAGGTCTTACTGGTATTAAGACAGATGATTCATGGTTATGCAATAACTACTGTGTATCAGGTCATTACTGCAGATGTATAAAGTTGCTTGACCGATTAAGAGCTATGGCCTGTGACAGGGTGCAAGAGGAACCCTATAAACATTGAATAGTATGGGGAAGAAATCAGAGAATAGGATCCAAATAGTAAAAAGGCTTTAATCAGATGGGTAATATCTTTGGGCAGTATTCTTCTTGATCAGTTCTGCAAGGAAGACATGCATGTGGAACCTGATGGGTTCAGAATTGTTATAACATGTTCAGTATCCCTTGGTTGAGTTACAATCCCCTAGGCATTCTAGATGACATAGCCTCATTCCATATCCATGGTTACCTTCACTCAGCACATTTAAACAAACATAAGCATTTACAATGCCAAACACCCAAACACCCACCTCCTTCCTTAATAAGTTTAACCACAACACAACTTATTATATAAGTGTGGCTCACTGGTTAGAGCAGGCGGACCCTTAAGCAGAGGTCAGACCCGGGACCAGGGTTCAATTCCCGACGCGGCAGGGTCTTGAGCTCAAATGTCCTTGGACTCGATAATTCTCGCTTCAGTGCCTGACCTAATCATGGGTTCACACTCTGCAACTCTGGGCATTAAGTTTGCTTAATCTCCACAACGGCCCCCCACGGCGGGATGCCTGGCTTTCACCTTGGGGATGCCCTGATTGGCTATCTCACAGGGAAAAGCCAGGACGGGTTCCCAAGGCAAGCGCGGAGATACCCCTTCGGGGGTCGATTCAGGCGTTATATAAGAAACATAATAATAATAATAATATATGTATATATATGTATATATATATATATATATATATATATATATATATATATATATATATATATATATATATATATATATATATATATTAATACCACACCAAACTTCACCATCCAAGAAGGCGCTGACTCCGTGTATCTCAGTTCAAGGGTGTTTATTTTACATCAACTTCTGCTCAGACGCGTTTCGGCGGCAACCTCCGCCTTGCTCACTAACATCTGACTAAACAAAATAACGCTTTTTATACATGTTCAAACATTCACATGAGTCATAATTGTCATCCCTGATTGGCATTGGTTTGTTACCATGGTGACTACAAGTTACACCCAAACAATTACGTGCTTGTTTCAGTTCCTTCTGTGCTTTGGCATTGTATAATACATTTTCTGTGTTCCATTGCGTAGCATGTAATAGACACACATTCTTAACATATTTGAAATCATAATTGGTACATTTTCTAAACCATATCATTCGCACATATTATTAATTGATGTGTTCAGACATTGGCGGGAGAAACCTCCGTGTTACGTGACACCCTGCATGTCATCTGCGTCATGGCTTTTTGGGCGTATCAGAAGGGAGGTGTGTTTGCCAACTGTCCGTGATTGGTTACATGGACTTTGCTTCTCTCAAATGGGCTCTGTTGTATTAGACATCGGTTTGCCAGCCTAGTGGCAGAGGCAGAACAAGTTTGCAGTTGTGTAAAGTGCCCTCGTGCAGTCGGTGAGTGACTCTCTGTTTAGAGCGAGCCTAATGTTTGTCGAACAAAAAGGAGAGGTGCGGTTTTGCGCTAGTGCGCTTAAATCTCCTACTTGCGAATGATGTCTCTTATGTATAGAGACCAATGTGTGCCAGAACCGCTTTAGGGGTGTTTTACATCTCATTAGGGTTTTATATGACTATGTGACAGAAAAAGGTGATTGGTTACTAATTTTTGCGTATACTGTTGTGCAATGTTATAGGGTACTCGGGATAGAAAGGTAAGCTGCTCTAGATGTGCACACTTAGGGCTTCATCGGCATTAAGCCCTATGGGAATTTTGGAATTCAGTAAAATTATGTATCTGGATTCCAGACGACGCAATGCAAGTTTGCGATTGCCTTCCCTCACGTTTTTTGGGACATTGTCCAGTACGCAGTAGGTTAAGCCTTTGGCATCTCCACCATGTACATCGTGGATATGCCTCGCTACAGGGTAAGCTGGGTCCTTGTTTGTTATTGCCCTCAGGTGTTGCAACACTCTGACATGTACTGGGTGAATGGTCGACCCTACATATATTTTGCCACATACACATGTCAGCATGTATACAGCATGGTCTGTTTTACATGTGTAGTGATCCCTCAGATGGTAGGGTTGCTTTCGGAAGGGTACTGTGATACTGGTAGTGTTTTTGCCATGGATGCAGGCTTTGCATTTTGTACATTTTCTAAAGCCTTTCTGAGATTGGAACCAGACTTTTTGTTTGGGGATTGCTGGGGCATTGCAAACGAATTGTTGCTGCATGGATTTGGCTTTCCTGAAAGACACTAGTGGTCTTTCACCCACTACTCTGCCTATGGTTGTGTCATTTTTAACCAATGGCCAGTGCCTTCTGAGTATTTTGCGAAGGTTGGCTTGGTGACGATTGAAGCCTGTGATTAACCTAGGTGGTTGCCTCTCTGGTTCGGTGGCCCCAGATTCCGGTTCTTTTGGGAATAGTATTTCCTGGCGGGTTTTAGAGTTACATTTTACCTCTGCAGCCTTGCATGTCTTATCAGAGTACCCTCTTTTTTTCAATCTCGAAAAGAGATTTGTTTTGGCATTTGATAACTCCTCTTTTGTACTGCAATTGCGGGTCATCCTTAGGCATTCTGCGTATGGGATGGATTGTTTGAGTGGTGTGGGGTGGAAGCTGTTTGCGTGGAGGATTGTGTTGCCCGCAGTGGGCTTGCGGTACGTGCGTGTTTGTATTTTACCATTTTCTACAAATAGCTCCACATCCAGAAACTGAATACTTTCCTTGCTAGCATTACACGTAAATTTTAAATTTAGTGAATTTTCATTCAACTGGTCTGTGAAGCTGTTAGCACTTTCCACACTCCCCTCCCACAAAATAAAAATATCATCAATAAACCGCTTATAAACAATTACATTCTGTTCCATTGTATCCTGGTGTTGGTTCATCAGTACCCGCTCCTCCCACCAGCCCATATGCAGATTCGCATAGCTGGGGGAGAAGCAAGTGCCCATTGCTGAACCCTGAATTTGTTTATAAAACAGTTTATCAAAAATAAAGGTGTTATTTGTGAGGCACCACTCAGTCATCTCCAGAATCATTTTGGTATGTTCATACTGGTCAATTGGTCTTTTTCCCAAAAAGTGTTTTATGGCATTAAGTCCATCCTTATGCCTAATGCTGGTATACAGCCCTTGGACATCCAATGTCAAGAATACATAATTTTCTTTCCACCTGACATCATATATCTTTTTCAGGAAATCTCCCGTGTCCTTTATGTATGCCGGTAGTTTCTTGACTTCGGGTTGTAGAAAGTGGTCAATGAATACACTCGTGTTTTCGAAGAGGCTTCCAATTGCTGAGATTATCGGTCTTCCCGGTGGCACTTTTTCGTTCTTATGTACCTTTGGGATTAGGTACAGTTGTGCTGTTACCGGATAATCTGTTTTAAGAAATTCAAATTCATTTTTGCTTAGTAAGCCTTTCCCTCTCCATTTGTACAGTTCGTTGTGATATCTTTCTTGGATACCTACCAAGTGGGTTGGGCTTATCCTTGTGTAGCACTCTCTGTCTTGCAATTGCCCAAGTGCCTCTGTGTTGTACATCTCCAACGGCCAGAGCACGATATTGCCACCTTTGTCAGACCATATATATATATATATATATATATATATATATATATATATATATATATATATATATATATATATATATATATATATATTCACTGAAACATAGTTTTCACACCAGTTATAGTTAGGTGGAAATTTTACTCGCATAAAACCATTGAAATTCCCACGTTATAGTTGGACTCAATATAACCTGCGCGTGCAATGCACTGCTGATGACTTCACATATTACATCACTCATGATATGGTCAGTGACATCACTCACGACATCACTGATGACATCTCAAATGACCATAAAAACAGTAAAACCAGAATTTTAAAAATTAAGCTAAAAGCAACAAGATGTTAAAAAAGCCAAGATCTAAAAGCTAATTAATATCAGTTGCATGTATGAGGAAGTTAATCATGTCTTGACCTACATAATTAATATTCAATTAAAGACATTATATAAAAGAAAGTTTCCAAAATTCAATATTCAAGTATATTTACTGAAAATTATGGAGGTCCTCACCCATGTTAAGGCCATTCGGGATTTTACTGTTAAGCAGTACTATATAGTGGCTCTCCAATTGTCGCAGTCTTTTTTCTCTATCCCCTCCCCTCTTGGATATGGGGACCACGTTGATAACAAAATATTTCAGATCGTTCAAGTTGTTCTTGTGAACTAATTTGAAATGACGAGCAACAGGATAACTGGCTTCGGAGTTGACTATAGCTCAAAAAATGCTGTAAGATACGATTAAACACTTGCAATTTAGTACCTTCAACGTACTGTAAACTACAAGTACATTGTAAGACGTAAGACGTAAACTGCATGGTCAGTTTTGCAAGTGTAAAGATTATTAATCTTGCTAATAGTCTCTGAAAAGGCTTATTGGTACTCTGTGGTATTAACTCGAAATTTGCATGCTCTACAAGAGCTGCATTTTAAAAAGCCAGTTCTATTGGATAGCCAATTAGATTTAATAGTAACTTCAGGGCTAGATTTAACCAGCACATCCTTCATAGAAGGAGCTCTTCAAAAAGTTATTGCTGGATAATCTTCCAACAAGGGTGCTAGTGTAATATCAGTCATGAGGATTGGCCAGTTAGATTTGACAATCTGTCTGATTTTGCATTCCTGGCAATTAAATGTTGTGATGAGTCTAATTTTAGATTTCTCTATCGCACTTACTTCTGTTCCTGCCAGTGTGGTGGCAGGAACCACAGAATCTGTAGGTGCATAACCCCTGACTAAAAATCTTTGAAAAGAATCCTCCAGGCAGATATTAAGGTCTACCTCATTATTCCAAATTCTTTGAATTCTTAAAAATTCTCCGTAAGGAATACTTTTAATAAGTGTCGAGGATGATTACTCTGGGCGTGTAAAATAGAATTACCTGCCGTGACTTTTCTGTGCATTTTAGTCATGATTTCGTTATTAAAAATATACACTTCTACATGCAGGAAATCAACTCTAGAATTGTTTATAGTGACTGTGAATTCTAGGTTCAAGGCATTGCTGTTAATCTCTTTGACAAAGTCTTCAGCCGAAGTTTCACCCCCCTGCCAAATAATGAAAACATCATCTATGAAGCGCCACATATTGACAATACCTGTCTCTGTTCCAATCAGACAGCCGCGGGCCTGACCAAGAAAATGCTTCTCCCACCAGCCCACGTGTAAACATGCGTAACTAGGGGAGAAGCATGCCCCCATGGCCACACCCCGCAGCTGCTGATATACTTCGTTGTTAAATAAGAAGTAGTTGTTGTATAGACAGAAATCAATCATTTTAACTAGCATCTTGCTATGTTCATAAAATCTGATGTCCCTTTCACCTAAAAAGTGTTCAATCGCTCTGAGACCATCACTATGATTAATAGATGTGTAGAGAGATGAAATGTCCATTACTAGAAACCGATATTCAGGTTTCCACACGACCCCATTCAATTTATTCAAAAAGTCACTAGTGTCTCTTATGTAGGTCGGGAGGGCCTCCATAAAACCATGCAGGAAAAAGTCCACATATTTTGATATGGCCTCCAATAGTCCATTTTGGGCTGAGATAATCGGTCGCCCGGGTATTGGAAAAGTTCCTTTGTGGATCTTGGGCAATAAATAAAGGGTAGGGGTGATAGGATGATCCACCTTCAGAAATTTAAATTCCTTTTTACTAATTAGGCCTTCTCTCTTCCATTGAGACAAGTTAGTGTGGATTAACTGTTTTACTTTATTGAGTTCATTGAAAGAGGCCTTCCTATAGCAACATGGATCATTAAGTTGCCTCTCAGCCTCTGTAATGTAAACATCTCAAGGCCAAAGAACAACATTTCCACCTTCGTCGGCTTTGTTCACTATAATATTCCCATGATTTTTAATTTTTCTCATAAGATTAGAATATTGCTTGTCCTTGTAGCTCCTGCGTCTCTGACTATTTGCCACAGCAAGATTTAATTTCTTCAATTCCTCAATCATTCGATCACTAAAAATGTCAATGGCGTCCCTGGGCATAACAGGGACAAACGAAGATCTAGGACAGAAAGGACTATTCGCTGCACTGCCGCTAGAGATACCCATAGATTTCAGCATCAATTGAGTGTTATCAACAGCCTCCTCCTCCGAAGTTAGAAGAGAGTGTTCAGTTTTTAGCGCCGTGGTATCAGAAACAGCGAACGTCCTACTAGGTTGAGAGTCTTGTAAGATCTTATGGGCCTGATCACTTTTTTTGTTCAAAGTATGAAATTTCAGGAGTTTCAGTTTCCGAATAAACTTGAAAACATCAATCCTCGATTGTACATATTTGATCCCTTGGTTGAGTTACAACCCCCTAGGCATTCTAGATGACGTAGCCTCATTCCATATCCATGGTTACCTTCACTCAGCACATTTAAACAAACATAAGCATATACAATGCCAAACACCCACCTCCTTCCTTAATGAGTGTAACCACAACACAACTTATAATATATATATATATATATATATATATATATATATATATATATATATATATATATATATATATATATATATATATATATATGCCGAGAAGAGCCCCTCCAGATGAAAAGACCGAAGGACACAATGGGGATGAAGGTAAGCCTTTATTTTCACGCAGGTTGAAGCATAATGCATTTCGGCATTTTCATTTTCGCCTTCCTCAGATGCCTTTGCTGCATGGGATTACTTCAGCTCCCTCTCTCAAATTGCGGAGTTCCAAAGATGATTGGAGTGTTTCCGGCCCCGCCTAAATAGTTGCAGCTGTTGGTCAGTGCTGGACGAACTCGGTTTTCCAGCATGCAATGCAGTTACAATCCAAAAAGCGGAGTAGCGCTTCAGTGCGCCCTGTGAGGCCAGAGAGGGGGAGAAGGCTGTGTGTGTGCCGCCAAAGTCCCAAAATTAATGTGCAAAGGGTTACCTCGAGTCCCCTACGCCTCAACCCCCTGAGCAGTTCCAGACCGGGCCGTGACGGAAAGATGCAGTGATCCAGCGTCCCCGTGACTTCACGGGCTGCGGGTAGCAGCAGCTATTGTCCGACGTGCTCCTGAGGTTGGCCAGCAAACTACCAATCCCTTGGTCTCACAGATTCATGTTGCCATGTTGCCTTCATTAGTTGCCGGCCGATTTACGAGGCGGATCCTTCATTTGCACGCGCCAAGGCACAGCTCGTGGAATTGATGCCGAGAAGAGCCCCTCCAGATGAAAGGACCGAAGGACACAATGGGGATGAAGGTAAGCCTTTATTTTCACGCAGGTTGAAGCATAATGCATTTCGGCATTTTCATTTTCGCCTTCCTCAGATGCCTTTGCTGCATGGGATTACTTCAGCTCCCTCTCTCAAATTGCGGAGTTCCAAAGATGATTGGAGTGTTTCCGGCCCGCCTAAATAGTTGCAGCTGTTGGTCAGTGCTGGACGAACTCGGTTTTCCAGCATGCAATGCAGTTACAATCCAAAAAGCGGAGTAGCGCTTCAGTGCGCCCTGTGAGGCCAGAGAGGGGGAGAAGGCTGTGTGTGTGCCGCCAAAGTCCCAAAATTAATGTGCAAAGGGTTACCTCGAGTCCCCTACGCCTCAACCCCCTGAGCAGTTCCAGACCGGGCCGTGACGGAAAGATGCAGTGATCCAGCGTCCCCGTGACTTCACGGGCTGCGGGTAGCAGCAGCTATTGTCCGACGTGCTCCTGAGGTTGGCCAGCAAACTACCAATCCCTTGGTCTCACAGATTCATGTTGCCATGTTGCCTTCATTAGTTGCCGGCCGATTTACGAGGCGGATCCTTCATTTGCACGCGCCAAGGCACAGCTCGTGGAATTGATGCCGAGAAGAGCCCCTCCAGATGAAAGGACCGAAGGACACAATGGGGATGAAGGTAAGCCTTTATTTTCACGCAGGTTGAAGCATAATGCATTTCGGCATTTTCATTTTCGCCTTCCTCAGATGCCTTTGCTGCATGGGATTACTTCAGCTCCCTCTCTCAAATTGCGGAGTTCCAAAGATGATTGGAGTGTTTCCGGCCCCGCCTAAATAGTTGCAGCTGTTGGTCAGTGCTGGACGAACTCGGTTTTCCAGCATGCAATGCAGTTACAATCCAAAAAGCGGAGTAGCGCTTCAGTGCGCCCTGTGAGGCCAGAGAGGGGGAGAAGGCTGTGTGTGTGCCGCCAAAGTCCCAAAATTAATGTGCAAAGGGTTACCTCGAGTCCCCTACGCCTCAACCCCCTGAGCAGTTCCAGACCGGGCCGTGACGGAAAGATGCAGTGATCCAGCGTCCCCGTGACTTCACGGGCTGCGGGTAGCAGCAGCTATTGTCCGACGTGCTCCTGAGGTTGGCCAGCAAACTACCAATCCCTTGGTCTCACAGATTCATGTTGCCATGTTGCCTTCATTAGTTGCCGGCCGATTTACGAGGCGGATCCTTCATTTGCACGCGCCAAGGCACAGCTCGTGGAATTGATGCCGAGAAGAGCCCCTCCAGATGAAAGGACCGAAGGACACAATGGGGATGAAGGTAAGCCTTTATTTTCACGCAGGTTGAAGCATAATGCATTTCGGCATTTTCATTTTCGCCTTCCTCAGATGCCTTTGCTGCATGGGATTACTTCAGCTCCCTCTCTCAAATTGCGGAGTTCCAAAGATGATTGGAGTGTTTCCGGCCCCGCCTAAATAGTATATATATATATATATTACCTACTGGCGGTCGCCAGTAGGTATATATAGTTAGGATTTTTTCCTATAGGATTTTTGAAAATTCTATGTCAAATACCTTTGGCGTTTGTGGACAGAATTGGCTGAAATTTTTAGGAAAACTGCACATTTTGTTTCTGAGCAGCCCTTGAAAATTTGGGGAGGTTTCATCAAGGGGGGGCCGAGAAAAAAGGAGGGCCCCAAAACGGGTTTTTAACATTGAGTTTTCCATAGGGCGGTTGGACTCACTTTTAGCTGGAACGGCTGAATAGATTTACACGGAACTTGGCAAAATTGTAGATATGGTTTGCCCGACGTGCTTTTGCTATGTCTCAATATATGTGCTCCAGAGGATTTTGAGAAATTAACGTTTTAAAAAACAGATATATCTGTGACAGCGCTCCGGTTAGCGCTCCGGTTCGCGTACCTGACGCGTAACGGAACTTCGCGAAGCGAAGCTGATTGGCTCTCCGGTGTCTGTAAACATTCGAAACAGTCTGGACCGGCCGCCATCTTGTCTCTCGGTAGGATCGAGAGACAAGAGGTGGTAAAAACAAAGGGGGAAATGAGCATAGGGGGGCAGAGTACATCCTCCCTGACTCCCTAGGTTTGATGAGGGGGATTTAAAAGGGCCTCTCGGTATTAAAAAATAATAATTTTTATATCGTTTTTTTTGCGGGGGGAGCGCTCGGTACGCGTACTGGGAAGCGGTCCGGGAAGCGTAATATTGGGAAAATAGGATGAAAGAATGTTCAAATATTGTACGTTTATTGATTGTTATTTTTTTTTTTTATTATTTATTTTATTTAAGTACCAACATGTAGGTACCAATGCAGAGTCTAAAAAAAATACATTGTTTCCTTTGTAGATATCTTGCAGGTTGTTTCAGAAGTTATTGAGGTATATGGAATTCATAGCGTAGTCTGTCAGGAAAGCATAAACACCATGGAGGCAGGACATGATAAAGAGATGTTAAATACACATTGGAGATGATATAGTGGAAGAAAGGAAATAACTATGAGCAAACTTAAAGTTGCACAGTATATTTAAAGTCTGATTTTACATTAAAATCAATTTGCTACTAGTTTAAAAAATACATAAAAAAATGAATATTGTCTCAAACAATTTTTGAATTATTATATATAAATTTATTTTTCCGATTTATTTTCAAAATTGAAAAGAACTTCTAATAACTCTTGGTCAGATTTTGACTCATTTTCAATTAAGAAATCCACAGCTTCAACACATTGCAGAAGTTCTATGTCCTTTGATTCATCAAAGAATTCTGAATCATTTTCTGTGTCTTGGTTGCATTCTGTAACAATTTCCACGTTATTTTTCTGCTCTCCTTCTATTTCTATGATGTAAAATGAATTTTAAAAAAATATATCAGTACAGATAGGGCACTGTTGGGTTTAAGTACAGACAGGTAGTTTGGTTTTTTAAACAGTGATTTTTTCGTTGGGCAGTGTATGGTATCAAACTTGAAGTAGAAATATCAAAACATTTATGTGATAAAGTCTAAGTCAATTCTTAATTATACAAGACAAGTCTAACTCCATCCATAACTAAAACAGAGAAGTCTATTTTATTCTATAAGTATTACAGAGGGATAGTATATAACTATCAGAAAATGTTTTCCTAATTAACTTACAGTACAGAACATACTTCAGTTTTTAAAATAACATCTTACCTTTCAAATAGAAGTTTAAGTTATCAGTTGAAATGTACTTGATATGTACTTCAAGATGTAGTAGTGAAAATGGCTGTGTTTCTCTCTCTTTCTTTATATATATTCAGGTACATAACCAATCAAATGTCATGAAATAATAGAAGATATTGAAAGTAGCATTTTGATTGGTTGTCAATTCTAACACTTCATAAATGTTTTGGCTAGGTAATTTACCTCAGGATATTTAATCAGGCTTACAGCATAATTTTCACAATGAAATTCCATCAAATTTGGGGAAATGGTAGGGACTGCTATGTAGTAGGGGCTATTCTATATTTGATGAAAGTGTCTGTAGTGGTTTTTCTGTAAATTACTTTCCCACCTTTTTTTATCGAGCGCTTACCGGTGCGCTCCCCGGTACGCGAACCGGCAGCGTTGCGGGAGTCCTCCATTTTGAGTATTGGTAGAATTGTGACACAAAATGGAGGACAATGTTCGGAATGGGTAGAAGGGGGCACGGTAGACACTTTGTGACTCTCTAGGTTTTCGGAGGGGGGATTAGGATGCTGATACATGCAAAAATAAAGAATTTTTTTTTTTTTAAATTTCGCGGGGGAGCGCCCGGTACGCGCACCAGTAAGCGAACCGGGGAGCATACTTTGGAGAAAAAAAAAGAATACATTTTACAGTTTTTGATATTTGCTATTAAAAAACCATTGAAATTCACTGAAAAAAACCATAGGTTATAGACCATATATAGTTAGGAATTAGCATTTACAAAACCTTGAAAATTCACTGAAAAAATCATAGGTTATAGACCATATATAGTTAGGGATTAGCATTTTCAAAACATTATTTTACTCGTACAAAACCATTGAAATTCGCATATATAGTTAGATGCACTAACTATATATCGCGAACCCGCAATCCACTGCTGATGATGTCACATATTACATCATTCATGACATGGTCAGTGACATCACTGATGACATCACTGATGACAAATAAAATGACATCACTGATGACATCATCCAGTGACTGTATGTTTCTGTAAAGTTAAAATATGTCTTACATATTGAAGAATGAGTGGATGTATAAGTGTCTGGATGAAGGATTTAGTAGATGCATGACAGACTGTATGAGAGAGTGTTTAAATGTGTCTCACTGAGTGCATGGGTTAGTGACTAAACTGTCTTAATTTGTGCATCATTATGTCTGTTGTTCTGTAAACTGCTGCATGTGTTGATCAGTAGCTATATGAGTAACTATATGGGTAATTGATTGGTTGCCCAAGTATTTGTATGGGAGAGTGAGTGTGTGTGTGGGGGTGGCTGGGAGGTGTGTGACTCTGTGCATAGATGTGTGAACAGTTGATTCACTAAATGTATGGGTTCAAAACTGCATGTGGAAACAGCTGTATGGGTGGTTGACTGTGCGCATGAGTGTATTGGTGAGTACATGGATATCTCAGTGCTATATGTCAAAGTAAGTACATATGTAAAACACAGTGCATGTGAGAGTTGAGATATATAAATTACTGTGTATAATAGCTAGTGAATGTGTGAGTGGCTGCATGGATCATTGAAAACTTGTATCAGTGGTTGTATAAGAGAGTAAATATGTGTTAGAATAAGTTTAAATAAGTAAGATGTGTATAACTCTATAGTTGAGGAAATGGAGGTGTGATTGATTCTTTGCATGACTGACTAGGTGTATGAGTAACTCTATGGATAAGTGACAATCTGTGAGTGTCTGTTTACACTGAGTGTATCTAAGGTTATATTAGAGTCTGAACAGATTCATCGTATTATCACATGAATGACGTCATCAGTGATGTTGTCAGTGATGTCATTTGAGTTGTCATCAGTGATGTCATCAGTGATGTCACTGACCATGTCATGAATGATGTAATATGTTGCATCATCAGCAGTGGATTGCGGGTGCGCGATATATAGTTAGTGCATCTAACTATATATGCGAATTTCAATGGTTTTGTACGAGTAAAATAATGTTTTGAAAATGCTAATCCCTAACTATATATGGTCTATAACCTATGGTTTTTTCAGTGAATTTTCAAGGTTTTGTAAATGCTAATTCCTACCTATATATGGTCTATAACCTATGGTTTTTTCAGTGAATATATATATATATATATATTGCACATCTTCTGAGGTAAGCTTTGAGCCCTGGCACTTATTGTTTTAAAAATTAAGCACTGTATCCCGCAGTATTTGGCAATAGTTAAAATTGCCAAATGAAGATGAAGGCTGCAGGCCACAGCAAAAAGATTCCATTCCACAACTTATGGTGTGTATGTAATCTTGTGTAGGCTCTCAATATTTACCCACCCAATGAATAGTGCTCCAGTTAAGAATCTTTAGTAAAATCTTATGATGGCACCACCGTTGGAGTCTTGTGCTTTTGTAAACTTGAAATTTACTTGCCAGTGTAACAAATTAATGTCATGGCGGGTGTATCCAAATTGCAAATCTGCCTTAAGACCCTTAATGTGACACTGTATGTGTGGAAATGCACCATCTTTTCAGATTTTTAAGCAAAAGTTTGGAGTGATATTTGGCTCTGCACACATGCACGATCTGGTTCCTGGCGCACATCACCATGACTTTTGAAAAAAGAGAGAGGGACCCAAATCACCACAGGGGTAGGGTACCGAAAGACTAATGTCAAGAGAAATTCCCTTGGGAACCGTTAAACTATTTTATCATGCAACCAAACACAACAACCATATGGTCATGATTAACTCTCACCGAGCAGCCACACAGTGAACCAAGGAAACTAATCAGTACAAAATCAATCATAAAAAAGTTGCTTACAATTTATTACAAGTGTTGTATATCTAGCAACTCTACAACATTAAAAACACATTGTTCAGTATAGCAATAAAATTAAAATACCACATTTGTTAAAAAAGTGGGACAAAAAAGACAGCAAGAAAAATAATTCCAACTCAGGAAACAACACAGTAATTCGACATGTGAATAGTCAATATGTATGCACACAGCTTTTACTAAATAGCAGATCTTTGCATTAGTCAATTATCCGTGATTGTTCCCATACAACTAGGGCACCGAAGCGTTTCAGTGGTTCCAAAGAAAATGACTCCCCACCTTCTTCAGGAAAGAACACTTTTTCCCACTTCGTATATAAAATTCGGATGAGAATATAAAAACATATATATTAAGATTTGGACTATCTTGGTTCAATGGCTCACACAACATATTTAAATCACAAACCATACTCACACGTTTCTATTTTCAAGAATACACATTTATACTAACATTCCTCAATTGTTACAACCGGTAGTCATTCTATTTTTGAAAAAGCCATGCCTAAATTAGGAGTATTAATAATATTATGCATTGGTCTCTATGAATATGAAAGATTCCATGGTATTAGTTAATCTTAAATGCAGTCTTAATACCACAGAAGGGACCGCATAACAGATATGTACTATGGGTCAGGAATTAGTCCTATCAGGAAAACTGTAACTTTTTATAGAAGATGGGCAAAAATATGTCATAAGCTTCAATTCATCAAATATTGTTTGATAGAAATTGGTTTTTGAGAAGCAAAACTGTCCCCACTCCCGGCTAAAAAGGGAAAAGAATAAGAAACAATAATCAATTTCCCTACTATACCCACTATGCTCAAAATCGTTCATGTCAAACTCTGCACAATATACCTTGCAGTCTAAAAAGAACAAATAACGTGGCCGGCATGTTTCTCCTTCTTAGTTATAAAGCAGCAGTTCTCTCCTCGTGCCGCCCGATACAGCTAAGGGAGGGATCTAACCAATCTAAAAAAAGAGGTCCATAAAAGTTAACACCAAACTCTATCCCCTAAACTATAAAGCCAAGCACAGCTGTACACCCGACAAGTGAATTACCTGTAAGGATTTAAAAAGCTGGATGACTATGAGGGATTTCTCTGCTGCTGTATCCAAGAGAACGCTTTCTCCTAATTTTTAAAATATTACACAGTGATTTCTCTCTAAGGGCAAGAGCGGGGTAAACAGAATTAAAAGTTTGTCCCAATAGACAAATTGCTAATTCAATTGTCGAGTGAAATAAACTGAAGCCCAGAACCTACACCCTTTCTCCCTCTTAGAGCATCCAGAGTCTCCCGACTTAGCCAGAATATTGGTATAATTGAAAATTAGCTGGGAATCCGGCACAGGATGGAATACCTCCGTTTGCGTCTCTCCCGCTAAGGAGTTCCAAGCGCATTATATAGCGGAAATGACCCACGGTCAATCATGTCAAATACAGTCAGCTGTGTCTAAGAGGGGTCACATGATACAGACAATGGAGCGTGCCATCTTTGCCTACCTCTCACAACCGTGAATGCCCCCCCAGGAGCAGAAATTAATAATAATGCCCAGGTGCAAACATTATTTTCTGCATTACTTTATGCACCCAAGCATAAGTAAGCCAGCAAAAGGCAAACATTTCTATACAGCCCTAAAAATGACTCGAAGTCAAAAATTCACCCATCTTACGAGTGGCAGCTCACGAAGTTAACCAATGACTAACTAACTACAACAGTAAAATTGCCATCTTAGGATTGGCAGCCTACAAGATACACCTGTAAATAACTGCATGGGAATGTATATACTTCTCAATCGCATATACCAATGAACGTCCAATATTGGTAACAGCTTAGGGGGAAACATTATTTTCTGCATTCCTTTATGCACCCAAGCATAAGTAAGCCAGTGAAAGGCAAAAATTTCTATACAGCCCTAAAAATGACTCAAAGTCAAAAATTCCGCCATCTTACGAGTGGCGGCTCGCGAAGTTAACCAATGACTAACTAACTACAACAGTAAAATTGCCATCTTAGGATTGGCAGCCTACATGATACGCCTGTAAATAACTGCATGGGAATGTATATACTTCTCAATCGCATATACCAATGAACAACCAATATTGGTAACTGTTTAGGGGGAAACTTATTTAATACCACGTGAAGAGATATTGAAGAATATATAAAAAATAAAGAAAAATACAAATAAAAATAAAAATGGAAAATTAAGGAACATGAGTTTCAATATAGCTTACAGTTGATTCACAGTCTCATTCATATAGGGGGAAAGAAACCCCCTGCCCATGCCTACAAGAACTAAATATCTGACTACCAAATCACAGGGACCCCCACAAATGTTTTCTTATTCTTCTCTAGAGTTAATGCCCTTACGAACAGTATCCAGGAAAGAAATAAACCATTGTTCACAGGTTTTCCTCTTTGTGTCAAGGATTCCCCCTCGACTACCGATGGTCACCTTTTCTAATACGAACCATAGAAAGTCATTTTCTTTGTGTCCTTTCTCAAGGAAATGGGAAACCAAAGGTGCATTTTCTTTTCTCGTTTTAATGGCTGACCTACGCTCCTAAATCCTTACCCCTAATTCTCTACTTGTTTCCCCCACGTAGCTGAGGCCACATGGCCACAGAAGCAGATCAACTACATTTTTACTCCTACAATTGTTATGTGTATTTAGCCTCAGTGTTTTGTTGTTAGATTCAAGTTCTTTACCTTGTATACACAGGGAGCAAACATTACATGATCCGCATTTAGCATTGCCAATAGCTCTAGTGTTACCAAGAGTAATTTGGCGTTCTTGTTGGTCCTCACGATAAGTATGTACAAACTCATTTCTGCGTTTTTTGTTGCGCTTAAATGCAAACAGCGGTTTCTCATGTTTCTTTTCTTCCAAATAGTAAAGAATGTGCCAGTTTTTATTAACACTATTCTTAATTTTGTTACTCAAGCTGGAATACTTACTGACAGACACCAATTTTTGAGATTTCTTAGTCATATTATCCTGATCTTTTTTCTCAAGCATAGCTTCTCTATTGTAGAACCTACCTCTCTTGAAATAGTGGGAAATTAATTTCTTAGGGTATCCCCTATCTTTGAGTTTCTTTTTTAGGGTCTCTGGATGCTTGTAAAAGTCATAAAGACTAGAACAATATTTCCGGAGGCGGAGAAAATGGCTAAAGGGGATATTGTCCTTTTGTGATTTAGGGTGGAAGCTAGTATAATGTGAGAAGGTATTTTTTGCCATCAGCTTTGTATACAGCTCCACTTCAAGGAAATCTTCCACACATTTGATTTGTTATATCTAAATAATCCACCTTAGTTCTACTAATCTGAGATGTGACTTTTAAATTGGGATCCCCCAAGTTCAACCACATTAAAAATTTGTGCAGAAGCTCCAGATCTTCGTCCCAAATAAAAAAGATGTCATCGATGTAGCGGTACCAGCCCGCTACATTCTCAGAAAAGAGGGCGAGATCATTAAAGATATGCTTCTTTTCGAACTCCCCAACGTACAGACAGGCCGGACTTGGGGCACAAGTAGCCCCCATGCTGGTACCCTTCTTCTGTTTAAAGAGTTGATCACCAAACAGAAAGATGTTTTTAGGATCATTTTTACACATTCAACAATAACATTTTTATTGACCCCTTCCAGATAAACCTCCGCCAGTAGTTCATGAATCATCTCTACAGTAGCATCTTGGGGAATATTAGTGTAGAGAGACTCAATGTCCAGGGTAACAAGACACTGAGTCTCTCCACAAAAACGCTTTCCCTCCAGAAGTGAGATAATGTGTGAGGAATCCCTAACATAGGACTTAAGACCACTGACAAGCGGTTGCAAAAAGCAGTCAACATATTTGCTACGTGGTTCAAGGAGAGAGTCAATGCTATTTACAATGGGTCTCATAGGAGGGTTACTAGCATCTTTATGTTCCTTAGGGGAGGCCATATAACGCAGGAATTTTAGGATCATCATTATTTAAAATTTGTATTCCTCCTCGCGTATCAAATTGTTGCTTTTGGCTTCATTAAGCAAACGTGAAGAGTCTGTGGATAGCTTAGTGAGGGAGTTACTTTGAACTGGCTCATAGTGCTCAACTACACTCAACATACTGATAATCTTATCATTATAGTCAGATGTATTAAAAACAAAACTCCCCCACCCTTATCTGCCAGTTTTATAGTTAGGCTAACATTATTTTTGAGACCATTAATGGCTTCTCTCTCTTCTCTACTAATATTATGAGCCACAAAGTGGTTACTATCTTTAAGAATTTTCTGTATATCGCTTTCTACCGCCTTTTCAAAAGCCTCTATATTCTTCCCAACCATGCTCAATGCTGGGGTAAAAGAATATTTGGGTTTTAAACCTGAATGGTTTACTATATCTCTGGGTGGACTATTTTTGAAAAATCGATTCAATCGAATCTTGCAGAAAAAAGCATGAAAGTCTTTTTCTAATTCAAATGTATTTATTTTAGTAGATGGAACAAAAATAAAACCCTTTCCTAAAACCCTCAATTCAACCTCACTCAACACTAAGTCAGAAAGATTAATGAAAGGAATCACATCTAGCACCAGTAGCTCTGTTTGTGTGTCGTGAGGTATTCCTGTGGAGGAGGAGGAGGTCCCCAAATCTGTTGTCCCCTCCCTGGGTTCCTGTATCTAAAAAAGACCAATATTCTTTAGGGTTATTTTTGTTACTAGTCTCCTCTCTGTTATCACCCTCTTCTTCGCTGCTGGACCCAGAGGTATCCGAAAATGTAATCTGTTTTTTACATCCTCTATTATAAATGGGTCTGTTCTTTGTTCTCTCCCAGCCTTGTTCTTGTCTTTGCTGGTAATAATTTTTCTTTTAAGAAGGGGTAAGCGGCTTCCTGACTAAATCTTTCCATGTCCTTCTTTAATTTGTTAGTTTTCTTGTTGATGAGATAGTCCCTGTATCCATCCACATCTCTATTTATATCTTCTAATTTCTTTTTAGCATCCTCAACTGCTGAACTCCCTCTTAACACACAGCCATGGCTGCAGCGCACAGAGACGCTACACTGCCGCACACAGAGGACAAAAATTAGAGGGAACATTTGTCATAACCCTTAGAAAGTCGCTCCCAAAAGAGTGCTCTCACTTTTCTTGGTATGTCTCCCTCCATCCGTGTTACTTCATATAACTTATGTGGAGAACTAACCCTGGTATCTGCAATTTCAACTTGAATGTATTCACTCAAGTCCACTGTCTCCAGATGATCCTTCAGGTTCTGGCGAGCTATTGTGATCTCTGCTGCGCCGTCCAACATTGTCTGAGCCCATCCTCCATTCTTAAGTTGTGTCCTCAAGATTCTCGGTGAATTAAGGTTTCTTGTTTTTCTGAACATGTTGATCGTCTTTGGACTTCACACGTTCTTCCTTGTCCTCTGATCTTCCTCTTCTTTTGGATTTCTGTGACAAAGTCTGAAAGGTACGAGAGGAACGTGAATTGGTATCTTGATATCTATCAGGTTTTCTCAAATTATCCCTATTCCTGAGGTTATACCTCCTTTCAGAGGACTCCTTTTGAGGAGACCTACCTCTGGAATGAGAACGCTTCTCTTTAGAAGTTTGTTTAGTGTTTTCCCACTTCTTTTTAGAAGGAGTAGGAGTGTTTTTAGTAAAGACATTTTCAGGATTTTCAGACAGTTGGGGTTTCACTGGTTTCCCACCCAAGCTCTCTCTATCTAATTTTTCATAGGATTTTTCAATCATTATGGCTAATTCTTGTGGTTGTTCTGTTACACGAAATTCCCTTGATTTCTGGTGGATTGCCACTGATGCTGCTGCACCTTTAATATTAGCTAACATTATTGTTGAGACCTGTTTGAAATCTTTCAGTAATTTTAAACCCAAATTTAAAGCACGTTCTGCCCTGTATTTGTTATGAATTTGTTTCAGGACATCAGGTATTACCGCCATAGTTTTAGTGTAGTTTGCAGCGAAGACTCTACCCCAAGTGGTGCAGTCCTCCAGATGTGGTGAGATCCCCATTGGTGAACTGATTGTTAAAATTCTGTGTTTCTCATGAGGGTTAGTATTGGGAAATACTGCTTCGATTTGAGTATTTGTTTGAGCTATCCAGAATGGAATTAGTTCCCACTTTGCAGGTAATTTACCAATGACTGAGTGTGGAGTCTGTGGTGTTATTTTTAGTGTGTTCCCCTGGTGAGGGCTATGTTGTGGAATCATTATTGCAGGTTGGACTGTAAGAGTCTGCATGACATATTGAACCAATTGTCTATACATTTTTATTAACTCTTTTAGTTGAGTTCGTAATTCAATATCTGACATTTCATTAATGCCAGGATGTGGTGTATAACTGGCTAAGACTGGCCATGTTGCTCCTGGTCTACCTAGTAGACCGTGCCTGGTAATTTGATTTAAATGTTTTAGGGCGCCTTTAAACTAGAGCTCATGCTCTTGGTAAGTTAGTGGAATTTCAATTTCCTCGAAAGAAATGTATTCCTCTGGTGGTTCATCTTCTTTGTAGAAGTGAAACACATGTGTTACTAGATTTGCTACTTAGAAGACTATCCATGACTAGAATACCTCTGTCTGGTGATATTCATGTGCCTCTATCACAAAAACTGCCCTAGCACCTCTCGATGATAGGCCATGTTTTATACGTTTTATAGTGATGGCTTTCCTTAAATTTAGAGGTATGGCTATAGCATCCTCGTCGGGTGTCTTGGAAACTTGTTATGTTAAAAGCTGCTGGATCAGCCGCATCTCCACCGTTCTCAGTGCTGTCGTCGGTATCTGGCATTTTGTTGACTGAAAGTTTGCAGAGCAAGTTTCAAGGAAACAAAGATAAGGTGTACAATATTTTGGAACACTGTATACTTCAACGTTAAACAAACCAGAAAGATAATACATAGGATTTTTCGTCCTACTCAGCTATGGCGGATATTATCCTTGTACCCACTCTGGACGTCTATTGGAATATTATGGAAAAAGGGGTCTCTGAGAGAAGCACAACTGAGTTACTCTAGTATCTAGCATTAAATTAGTGCCTTACCAAACCATTGGGCGCCATGTAGTGTAATTCCGATATTCCTAATAGGCTCTGCGGCATTGAGGTCAGTATGTCTCTATCGAGTATACTAAACTTAATTGTGAGTGCCAGCTAGCTCAGAGGTCACCAGAAACTTTCTTGAATACACAAAAAGGGATTTGTTTCCGACAACTGCATAAACATGACAACTTTGTTTCCCAAGAATAAAACTTATCTTCAGAGTCGTGGAAAAAATAGATAACCATTTTACTCAGTCAATCGTGCATGCTTTGTTTCTACAGAGTTGCAGAGAAAATAGAGAGACGGGCGTTTCAATAAAAGGGGTTTATTGAACAGTCTTCTTTCTCATACAAGAGAGGTAACCTGCTACAATCGTTAGACAGAATGCAAAGTATAATTGGTACAGCGTAAACAGTAATATAAAATAATACTTTAATAGCATTGTCTGGTGCTATGACATATAAAAATAAATACATAAATAACACAGGTTAAATACTCAATTGGTGCTTCTAACATACGTCTACCCCAATGTACCTAACCTAGGTCTAGTACGAGGGAAGAAGTTAGTGTGGTCTTTAGCATAGGTTTTAGTTTTGCCAAGAGTTTCCAAAGGTTGCTCTAGGTTCTAATCAGCTCCATACTTTAAAATGAGAGAGGTTGGTATCTCTTTCACGGACTTGATTTCCCAACACCCCGCAAGGGGAGTCAGAAACACTGGAGCTGGATTCTCGGCAGAGGAGGAAAGCTTCTGATCAGTACATCAGCTGGAGAGTTGGCTTCCTTCGGCACTTGCTGTAGCAAGCTGCGTCGTGCAAGTAGATAGTCAAGTGAAGGTAATTTATACCTCGAAGGTGTTTAGGAATGCCAGCTTTGACGTAAAGTTGGGCATATGAACATCATGAATGATCCCCTAAGGAATAGATGTTCAAGCATAATAACTGAGTTCTTGGAAAAATCAATATTCAAGCAAGGGGAAAGACCCTAACGGCTTAAGAGTCTGGTTTTTCCAAGAAATCGTTGTGACGTAGATGAACAGATGGAAGAAGCCATGCCTGTATTTGGACTGCATGGGCTATGCCTAAATAAGGAATGAAATTCCATGCCTATATAAGGGCAACGTGAGCTGTACCTATATAAAGGGCATAAATCGGGAAATTCAATTGGAATCTAAAATCGTACACAACAATCTTCTCAATGGTCATGGGTGCTCCACTTTGCTCGCCCTCTTTTGCCTTTGCTTCAGCACTGGACTTAACAAGCCCTTGCTGTAAAAACCATTCCTGTGCCGATTTTGGGGCTGATGCTCCTGTTCTTGTTGTTGTTGATGTTGTTCTTGGTGTTGTTGGAGGTTTTGACTGCTGTGAGCCAACTGCACTGCCCTCAGGCTCTGAAGTTGAACTTGAAGCCAGATGACCTGCAGTACTTGCTGTGCCCTGGAGTAGCAGGCCTCTAATTCCCGGCCATTCTTTTTCTAAGTGGCTGGCTTCCACAGCTATCCAAATTTTGTATTTGGCAACATCCCCATCTGAAAAAGAAATGAAAGTGTGCAGTAACATTTTGTACTGTGGATCCAGAATTGTGGCACAAATATAATGGTTGGATGACACAATGCCTCTTTGCACCCTTGTGTTTTCAGATCAGTGAAGGGTTAAGCTCTCCACTAACTCATATGCTTATTTTTTTCCTTCACACCTGCGTACATTACAGACACCCCCTTCAACTGTTTCTGTAGCATGTGCAACAATGGGATAGCTTGGCCCATGGTACAGTCTCCTTACTGACTTCACATGTGAAGATCTCAAAAGAAAGTAGCATCTCTATCAGGCATTTAAATAGGCCCTATTGGTCCATCTCAATGATCATGCCTTTCACAGTAGCATTCCCTCTTTGCATGACGTATTCACATGTTGGTCTCTACTGCTCAAACAGACATTCAAGGATGTAATAAGTTGACTTCTAATGTGTTGGCACCTCCAGGATGAGTGCTTTAACTGGCATTCTATTATTACGTTAAATGATCCTCAGCTGCTTCCGGGCTTTAAAAGAATGGCTGAAATGTGTGCAGATTCTTCTGCCGGTGGTCAGTAAGTTGCTGACAATGATGTGAATGCTGGCCGCCAAACACATAGGCCTGAAATAGCCACCATCGGCCATGGCCTTTCCTATATTACTGTCTTTGTCCGTGGCAACAAAACCAATGTTAAGCCCTCTTGTTCGCAGCCATTCAAAGACCTTGCTGTCAAAGTCTTCCAAAATATTTGCAGCAGATTTCTCCATAGCAAGCAAGGCTACAGTTGCATGTTACCGAGTGGCATTAAAAATCTCAGCAGTGTAAATAACACCTGCTGCAGATATCTTTTCTCTAACCCCCACAAAAGTGATCCAATGTGCAGTGATGCACATGTAATCAGTGGCTTTGCAAGTGGTCCACATGTTTGTTGTCGGGTGGATAGTGTGAACATCACTCTCCTGCAAAGTTTGTCCAAGAAATTCCAGCACGTCGCGATGTAGTGCTGGAACAGCAACTCGGGCGAAATGGCTGTCACAAATTCAAGAAAACCAACCCCTTCGACAAAAGAAAAAGGGAGGAGGTCCAGTATTAACATTTTAGCTAGCTTCGGGTTGTACAAACATACTGTTGGGTGGTTGTATTCGTACTGCCCCTCAGACCTAAACATGCTGGGAATGGTAGCTTGGATTTTTTTCGTTTGTGGTGCAACTGATACAGGTGATGGTTGTGATACTCTCTTGCCTGGGACCCATTGGTGATTCAGTCTGACTCTTGTGCCATTGTGATGTTACTGATGATGATGTGTGCGGTACCACTGCACTGCGGGGGACAGGGCTGCTTTGTGTAACATAAAATATGTCTCCCTCTTGTTCACCTTCCACTGTGATCGGATTTTCTTCTTCATCCTCTCCACCAACAATTTGTGCAGGTTTGTGGCTGCTAAGGTGTACCTCCCACTGATTCAAGTGGTGCCTTCTCAGATGGGTTGTTTGGCCTCCGGTTCCATAGTTTGTACCAAGCTTTCCCTGCCTAACACCTTGTCCAGAAATGGAGCATATAGCAATGTTCACCTCCGTCCATCTAACTGAAAAAAGTCCCAAACTGGGGAGGTCAAATTTCTGGCACTGCTGGTGCCACTTGCGATGTCCGAGTACCTCCTTCTACTGAGGTGGTTGTGGTGGATGTAGGCCACTGCTGGCGAAATATGGTAGCTGGAGGAGGTGTTGGTGGTTTCAACTGTGTTGATGGTATCCGTGCCACATCCCTCACAGCAATTTGGGATGGGGTAATGTCAGTTTCCACAGGGGAGGGACTAATATCCATGATGACTGGCTCGTCATCACCCTCCTCTTCTACATCTACATCCATAACTCTAAGGCTTTCTGCAACCTTCCTTTTCCCAGCCGTGTCTCGTGGGCGTGGCTTGTCTCCAACTCAGACGGAGGTGGGATCCAAGTGGTGTCTAGATCATCAGAAGGTGGTCTTGGAGAAGAAGTTGATGGACTAACCCTCCTTTTCCTTGCTCGGGATCTGGAAGACTATGGATCTTCTGAAAGAGTGGCTTGCTTCTCTGCAGGAAGCTCGATCTCCTGAACTACCCCTACTGTGGGAAGAACAACTACTATTGGGGGTGGGTGCGGCTGTTGTTGTCCACTTATCTGAGTTTCCTGCATTGATTGGGTACTACTTTGTGATAATTTCAACAACACTGCTCGTCGGCATTGTACTTGTGATTAGACTGGCTGCCTCTGAAACAGACTTGGGCTTGGGCCTAGGTTGGTGAGATGGGTCCACTGATGCAGGGGTGTTGCCCCAGCTTGATCCCCAGACACTGCTGCTGCATGAGCAATTTTTACTTTCTCAAAAAATATCTTGGGCGAGATACCAGTCTTGTCAAGTGGAAGTGCCTTTTTCTCACTGGCAACTTCTTGGTGCTGGAGAACCTGGTACCTTTGTTTGGGACCATCTTAAAGATGTCAGCAGCACACAGTGGCCCAAGTTGAAGAGATGTCAGTGGTCCCACATCACGTGACGTCGTGTGCAGCAGGACTTCTGTCTGGCAGTACAATGGGGAATGACGTCTCCCATTTTGTGCACCTATAAGTAAATAGGCAAGAAGAACATCAGTGAAAAGTGGCATTCATTGTTGCGGTTCAATTACTACTAGTACAAATATAATATATAACTTAGTGTGTGTTCACACTTGTTAGTGTTATTAAGAATATTAAATATATTACCGCAGTTACTAAAAAAACATAACAATACAACAACAAGAGCTTTCATGGTTGGTGTACTATTAGTGTACACTCAGGAAGTATAGAAAAGAAGAAGAACAACAAAAAATACAAATGTAACAGACCTGGTTTGGCATTGTGCATCACATATCATGGGATTCAGCATTCAGGGAGCTGCCCCAACAATGGATAGAAGCAATAAGCCAAGAGGAACAAAGGAAAGACATGCAGGCCTAATGCAGAAGCACACTGGCTGCCTTGACAAAATGGTCACCAGCCACATAGCCAGACCACAACAACAAGAAAGGGAAGACAGACAATGAAGGCCTATGGCAAAAGTGCACTGACTGCCTTCACAAAATGTCATCCAGCCACATGGTCACTCACAACAACAAGCAGGAGGCCTGTAAAAGAATGAACTCAAGCAGGCCTATATGGACACTGACTTTACAAAATGGCCAGTGACCACACGGGGAGGCTTAGCCAAGGCAAATACTGGCACACTATTACAAACACACTAACAAACTGGCCAGACAAAGGAGGCATGCTAAACAAGCCAAACATAGCTTTAATAGAACAATGGCAACAACGAAAATCTGCAGGGCTAAAAAAGGTTGGCAAGTTAAAAATGACCACACACATCCAACAAAGGCATTTATTTAATACGCATGGAAAAAGTGAAATACCCCGAATAAACTCATTTTGCATTTCAATCCAATGCAATCCATATGCTAAATGATGTTTAAATTCAACAGACACCACAGAAACAGTTGTTTCATGCGCCCATGAGTAGCTCTGGGCCTATTGTTTGGAAAACCCATTGGCAGACTAGGCCACATAGTGAATCAATTCAAATCAATAATATAGCAAATTTATTATAAAATGCAGTGAACTGTGCTACATTTCTTTGCTGGATAAAAGAAGAAAAAATTGCATTCAAAACAACAGCCAGGAAGAAGGCATGGCCACCACGAAGAAGGCTTGCAGGCATAATGCAGACGCACACTGGCTGCCTTTCCACAAAATGGCCACCGGCCACACGGCCAGGACACAAAAAAAAGAAAGGAAAGGCAGACCATGTAGGCTTATTGCAAAAGCACACCCTTTACTCCGGTTTTTGCTTCAATCCCTAAAGACCTCTCACCTTGTGCTTGGGACTCTGCTGACTCTGCTGTGGAAGAAACCTCGCCGGACCCGCTTCGCGGGTCCCGCAGCGCCGCATTTCAAGTGCGTGTAACACCAGGAGAGGAGCTGTGACCCCGGGGCGTGTGGAGCTGACGGCAGGGCTGCGAGCTAGGGAGCAGGGACTCAACCTTCCAGGAGTCCCTGCGAGCACTCGCCACACCTGGGCTGCTCTCCCTGCTGGCCCCGCCCCCCGCCCTCGGAGTGAAAAGCGGGTGTGCTGCCTGCTCTGGTGGGACCCTTTACTCCGGTTTTTGCTTCAATCCCTAAAGACCTCTCACCTTGTGCTTGGGACTCTGCTGACTCTGCTGTGGAAGAAACCTCGCCGGACCCGCTTCGCGGGTCCCGCAGCGCCGCATTTCAAGTGCGTGTAACACCAGGAGAGGAGCTGTGACCCCGGGGCGTGTGGAGCTGACGGCAGGGCTGCGAGCTAGGGAGCAGGGACTCAACCTTCCAGGAGTCCCTGCGAGCACTCGCCACACCTGGGCTGCTCTCCCTGCTGGCCCCGCCCCCCGCCCTCGGAGTGAAAAGCGGGTGTGCTGCCTGCTCTGGTGGGACCCTTTACTCCGGTTTTTGCTTCAATCCCTAAAGACCTCTCACCTTGTGCTTGGGACTCTGCTGACTCTGCTGTGGAAGAAACCTCGCCGGACCCGCTTCGCGGGTCCCGCAGCGCCGCATTTCAAGTGCGTGTAACACCAGGAGAGGAGCTGTGACCCCGGGGCGTGTGGAGCTGACGGCAGGGCTGCGAGCTAGGGAGCAGGGACTCAACCTTCCAGGAGTCCCTGCGAGCACTCGCCACACCTGGGCTACTCTCCCTGCTGGCCCCGCCCCCCGCCCATAATCTCTCCCTCTCTACCTTAAAAGGAGATCAACGGGCCGCAGCGCGGGAGCGTGCCCGGGAGAAGCCCGGGACAAGGGCGGGACCGTCTGTGGCCGTCCGGGGCCGCTGGAGGCCGGGCTGGGCCACTCCGCTGACCTGTGCATAAATCTACTAGTGAACAGTCAAGCGGGCTCTCAACGTCCCAATATGCCGGACCACTCCAATGGTCCAGTCCCGAGGTCCCCAACGGCTGATGTTGGCCCATCTGTGGTTGGTCCCTTGGACAAGTTTTTCAATCGCCCCGCCAATCCTATTGACAAAGAGCTATCGCTGGCTGAGAGGCGCGCAGAGCGCAGACTATCAATTGAATTGTTAAAGAACTCGGGGGACAAGCGCTCTGGCCAAATTTATCCCGCTTTAGTAACACCATTGTCCTCACTCCAACTACCTGATTTTTGTAATCTGGGTCAAGACGCAAGCACGAATGGGGACAACCAGGGTAGTGTGGGTGATTCGTCCGTCTCCCGTGCAAGTGGAAGTCCTATCACAACCCCAGTCCCCCTATCTGTGGTAGGTGTTCCACTGACCAACTTAAAACCGGGTCTTAAAAGGAAAAGTAACCATACACCTAGGAAAAGCCTTCCCCCTAAACCACCCTATAAACTCAGGAAAGTTAACAAAAGTATGTATCTTAGCAAGACAGCTACTGTAGAGAGTCGCGGGGGGGAACCCGCGCTAGAGGGGGTAACCACACTTTCTGGCAACATAGATCCTAGTCTACCCACCTCTACAGACACAGAGATGGTAACAGCTGACACACAGCCGTGGTTGACTAGCTTGCTTCCTGAAGTAGAACGGCTATTACGGTCCCTATTGCTTCCACTAGAAGAACGCATCACAAAGCTTGCTGACCGTTTAAACCACTTCGAGCAGGCTACTCTTGACAATTTCTTTTCGACTAAGGCACTATTAAAAACACAATTAAGGCAGGAGGGCAACAACAGCTGTAAGATCATTGCTGAAGCCCCATCACATGCCAAGGGCCAAAGGGAACCTTCAAACTCTGCCCTGTCTGTAATAACTAGTGGTGGATTGGCAAAGAGACCCTCGAAGTCGCTTAATCAAGCACCACTAGGCACTGTCGCAAATGCACCCATCATTGCATCAACGGGCCAGTCTGTTTTGCAACAGCCAATGCCTAGTAGTATTCAGCTGGGTACTGTAGAGGGAGGAGGATCGGAGGGTACTAATAAGGGTATTGCTGTATCATTTGCCCCAGGAACTGTAAACCAGTCAACAACGACCAAATCGTTACCCCGCCCTGTCCCGCCTGTTCCCAGACCGCCCCCACCACCCCTGAAAAAGCCCCCACATAAGACACCCCCTATGAACCTCACTCCTGACTCCTTCCCCTATGCAGCGGTCCTGATTAATGTCCCACCACTGACATCTGGCCAGAGAGAATCCTTCCAGACGCTTAAGAACAAAGCCATGTACTGGTTAAGGGTGAATCGGCCGCTGCCTGGGGACGTAGATGGTCTCATTCTGGGAGTGAGGCGAATAGATTGGATAGGCTCTACCACTAAAAACCTGGGGGGGGGACTGTATTTTGATAAATTTTCAAGATCCAAGGGTGGTGGGGTGGATTACGAGACAGGGCTGGTGCACGGGCAAGGGAGGCATTGGCATAGTCGACCTTACATTTTTCTACCCGCGCCCCTCTTGTGTTTTGACCTCCCTGATCGCTGAAGCGAACGACCCTGGAAATTGCCGGTGGCCAGGGATTGCAGGCCAACCCATACAGAACCCTACTTACCCTACCATCCCGTCCACCCCCGTTGTGGATGTGTGGAATGATTTAGGGAAGGGGCAGTGACAATCCCTTGACTGCCAGGTTAATAATAGGACTCCAACACCCAATAGAATGATTGGTACCCCTTATTGCGGGAATTTAAATTCTTTTGCTGAATCTATCTCGTCGCCCGCTTCTAGGGAGCATAAGGGACTTGGTGGCGCAAGGGAACTAGAGATAGTGCAGATTCCGACAGAGTCTATGAACACCTGTCCCTTGGTGGAAGCTACAGATCTGGTTGATACCATCGAGGCCGGTAGCATCCCGACTGTGACGGATCCACTTTTTAGGATTCTCAGTTGGAATGTGGCCGGGCTGGATAGGAAACTTCCATTGCCTGACTGGAACGCCCTGGTGGAGGACTATTCTATATGTCTGTTCCAGGAAACCTGGTGCAGGGAGCCTTCTCATAAGGCGGGATATTCATCCCACCACATACCGGCGGTACAAACAGAGTGCGGTCGTGGCCGTCCTTCGGGAGGCCTCCTTGTATGGGTAGCTACCGCACTCAATTGTAGGGTGGTTGAGCATGATACCCAATGTCCCGACCTTCTCAATATCACACTAAAAAATTCTAAGGGCCAGGTCATCCTTAATATATTTAACATCTATGCCCGAGGTGTAAAGGGAGGCAGAGAATCCCCCATTATAGCACGGCTGGAAGCCCTGCTACGAGCATCGCCATACAAGCATTGTACCCTGGTGGGAGGGGATTTTAATTGTACCTTTGAGCCTCTTGGCCTTGAAGTTTTAGAGGATCAAGAGGTTGTCGACAATAGGTGGGGCATTCCGGCCTTAGAGCTCAGTCCAATCAAGAAATGGTCGGAAGTGGCGCTCCAGGTCATTGCTATAACATCTGAGTTTGACCTGAGGGCACTTAATGGCAGGACCAACTCCGATAAAGAGGGAGCCCATACCTTCAATAGGCCTGCGCACTCCTCCAGGATAGATTATCTTCTCCTGCACATTCATTTGTGGACGTTTGTTAAGGATATGGTCATTATATCTACTGTAGATAGTGACCATAACCTGCTTTCACTTACCTTGTCCAACTGGTGTCTAGACGATTCTGGTAGGAACAATCTGTGCTCCTCAGTCCCAGATATGTCAGTTGTTTCGAACTGTGGTCGTCGGCTTAAATGGGCCAAGTTGTCCCTTTCACCTGAGAAATTACTTTTTATATCTCAAAGCCTAGCGGCAGCAGTGGGTAACCTTGATCCTCGGGGGTGTGGGGTGGGGGATGTCGTTGCAAGATTTTGTAGCCTAACCCTGGCGCTTAGTGATCTCTTTACTGTCCCAAGTAGCACCAAGGGAAAAAGACCAGGTTCTTGGGCCAGACAGGGGTGGTTTAACCGCGCCTGCAGAGAGGCGAAGACTCTGCTGGTTGCTCTCAGCCCAAGAGGTTACGAATATAATTAAAACCCTTACTCCACTAAAAGCAGCAGGCCCGGATGGGCTACCTGGGGATCTTCTTCGTGCACATCCAGGTGACTGGGGGGTGTTGATCTCCGCTCTCCTCAATGACATCATGGGGGGAGGGTTGGTTCCAGAGTCTTGGAAAGGGGCCGAGGTAGTCCCAATATTTAAAAAAGGAAATCGGGACCTACCTGGAAACTATAGGTCCATAAGCCTGATTGACTCAACCCAGAAGGTGGCGGGAAAAGCAATTTTGGGTAGGATACTCTCATGGGTAGACGAAAACCATATACTATCCGAGATGCAGGCTGGGTTCCGTACTGGCACAGGAACCATTGAACACGTTTTCAGACTCCTGTTACTGTACTGGAAGGTGGTGGTACTGGGCAAGGGCAGTCTTTATTTGGCCTTTATAGATCTGAAGACTGCCTTTGACCTCGTCCCCCGGGAGGAACTCTGGAGGGTGCTGTACGGCCTTGGGATGCCCCCATACATCGTGGACATCCTAATGAAATTGCATAAAGCCACCTATGCTCAGGTCAGATGGGGCTTGAATGGGGAGAAGACTGACAAGATCAAGGTAGAGAGGGGTGTACGGCAGGGTTGCGTCCTAGCACCCACCCTTTTTTCGCTTTATGTGAATGGGGTGGTTGACTACTTGCTTGAAGATCCAGCAGACGCCCCCACACTCTGTAATGTTAAAATTCCAACTTTGTTGTTTGCTGACGACACCCTCCTCATATCGAAAACTCCCCAGGGCCTCCAAAAACTCCTGAACCGGTTCCAGGACTTCTGTTCAATGAGAGGTCTCGTTATTAATGTACAAAAAACTAAATACTTAGTAATGAACCCTCCCAGGAAATTGGGGTGTCCCCCTATCTTAAATTCGATCCCGCTGGAAAAAGTCGCCGAATTTGACTATTTGGGAATTCGGCTGAGCGACCGTATGAGTTGGGTACCCCATATCACTAAAATGACACTGGTCCACAAAAGGGTGGGGGGAGCCCTGCTCAAGGAGTATAGCACATCATCGAAACATTGTGTATCACCAATCATTGATATATACAAGGCTAGAGCGGTACCTGCATCGCTATATGGAGCAGAGCTATGGGGTTTGGGCTGCGTGGAGTCCTTGTCCAAAGCAGAGAACAAATTTATTAAAGATTTGATGGCACTCCCGATGAGCACCCCGACGGTACCGATGCTTATGGATGTGGGTTGTAAACCAATGAAAGATCTGGCCCGTCTGCGGCCCCTTCTACTGTGGGCGCGACTTTGGAGAGTCCCGGAACTCAAATCCTATGCAGATGGGCTGGCAGAGATAATGCATTCGGTTGGGTGGTCAAAGATCAAGTGGCTCAGGGACATTAAATACCTGCTTGGGGAACTAGGTCTGGGCAATTGTTGGCTTACTCACTCAGCCCCCCCAAAGGAGATCCTGAAGAAAATATACTGGGGTTGGGTGTCCACTAAGCTTATGAGCAACCATCACCACTGCAATTCTACCGCAGCATATTTAAGGATTAAAGATGTCACTGCCTTTGAACCCTTTCTGGACATTATTACCATCCCAATGGATCGGGCTTTGTATATCAAGTTCAGACTAGGAATTCTACCTTTAGCTGACCTCCTTTCCAGATGGAACTTGCAAAATCAGGTATCACGCTTTTGTGCGCTTTGCTCTGACTGTTGCGAAACTGTGGCGCACTTTCTTCTTGATTGTCCAGACTATGCGCGCCCGAGATCTGTTTGGCTTAAACCCCTCTGCAACGAGATGGGCATTCGCAAGCATTCTGAGGCCCTACGCATTTTATTGACAAATACTGCCCCCCCTATTGTTTGTGCTGTGTCTAAATTTTTAAAATGGGCTTGGTTGATACGTCTCAAAAGACTGTCCTTATCGATTTAATGCTTTTCTTAACTAAGTTATCTATATATTCTGTTTTTACTATGATGTTTGTACAGCCTATGAGTCCTGATATGTCGTTTTTTATATATTTTTGTGTAATGCTTTTATGATATACGCATATCGAAATAAAGCTATCAATCAATCAATCAAAAGCACACTGGCTGCCTTAACAAAATGGCCGCCAGCCACATGGCCAGCCCACAACAAAAAGAAAGGGAAGACACACACTGCAGGCTTGTGGTAAAAGCACACTGGTTGCCTTCACAAAATGGCTGCCAGCACATGGCCACGCAGGCCACAACAACAAGAAAGAGAAGACAGACAATGGCGGCCTATGGCAAAAGCACACTCGAGAGTGCCGCTCGAGAGAGACTTTTGCGTCTGGGAGTCCGCCCTGCTCGCTACTGGAGTAGCTGGGATCTCTAACCTTGTGGGAGAATCTGCTGTTGTTCCCGGAGGTCTTGGCCGCAGAGGAGGTGAGAGGCACAGCGAGCGGGACTGCGAGGACCAGCATTCCTGCACAACATCGCCAGCTGGTTCCTCTTCCTGCCCGCGCCGCGCCCCCTCCCAGTGCCACGCCCCCCTGTCATATAATAGAGCCCCTGGATACGCGCATCGCGGGACGCGCGCGGGGCAGAGAACGGGGCGAAGACCGGGCAAAGAGCGGGCCGTTTTAGGCCGTTAGAGGCCGGCAGAGACCGGACCGGGCCTCCCCTCTAACGTCGTGCCTGTCCCAAGTCTCCCCCCTTTCACATCTCCAGTTAGCAGCCCTGACTGTTTCTTCCGCCATGGCTACCAGAGTATCCAGGAGCAAGGCTGCTCAACAGTGCTCTAGTACACTGGAAAAATTCTTTCCCAAGGCCAGTGCTGCGGTCAACAAAGGTCACATAGTGCCAGACACTCTCCCTGAGGTGAACACAGAAACTGTGTTAGCGGGCCCCTCGGATTCTTCTTCAATTGATGTCAGTACTCCAATACCCCTTGATGCTACCCACCTATCACTTATGGATAGTATTGACCAGACAATTGAGTCAGTCCTCCAGCAACTTAGGACCCCGTCAAACCCACAGAGGGATAGTGAGTCCTTGCGTCTCTCCGGGGTTGTGGAGACCACTCCCTATGTGAACTGTGTGGAAACGACTAAGTCGCAGGAGGGGGGTCAAGTTGTAGTGCTAACGGAACCCGTTGGCACCAGAGTGGATCATCCTCCGAAAAGGAAAAGGTCAAGGAAGCTAAGAGGGGCAAAAAGGGCCAAAGTGGACAAAACCAATCCAGTACTGGATGTCAGCACGGACATTTCGGCTTCTCCCGAGATCACTTCCCCGGGATTTGGGTCTGATCAATCAGGCTCGCCATTAGCCACAGTTGTACCAGGGTGTCCTGGGCCGTTTATATTTGGTGGAACTACACCAAATATCACAGACGCCCTAATCAGTTCACTTACGGTCATCTTTAAGAACCTACTGGAACCCTTATCTGCAAAACTGGACTCCATAGATGCTAGACTCATGGCTTTAGAAAACGCACACAATAGAAATAGTCCAAGCGGGGGGTTGGGTTCAAGTGTACAAACGGCTCCCCGGGAATCTGTGGCGTATAGACCTCCTACTGCTGGAACAAGCAGACAGGCCCAGACTGGGGCACAACACAGTACTACAGGTAGTCATGTCCCCCCACTGCCCTCTTCACAATCGTCTAGGCCACCTGTCCCTGCACCTAGAAGATCTAAGCAACCAACACCACCCCATCTAACGAGTGAGGGGTGTGCTACCAATGAACACACCGGCTGTCCCATTAGCCCTAACACTAGGCGTAGGGCGGTCAATCTGCCCCCTGAGGCAGTGCCTTACACAGCGATTATGGTGGGAGTTCCTGAGCTCACTAGCGACACTAGAGAGCCACAGGACTCACTCCGTAATAAGGTAATCAGCTGGCTCAACACCAATAGGCCCCTCCCTCCTAACATCAAAGAAGATGTGTTGATGGTTAGAAGGATCCCATGGATTGGAGTTACCCCCAAGAACAGGGCGGGGGACTGCATCATAATCAGCTTTAAAAGCCCACTGGTTGCCCCTTATATTTGCAACTGGCTGGCAAGGTCGGATAAGTCTAACATAGATTTAGTATCCCTCTCACACTTTTACCCAAATGTCTCTAATTTAGTCGGGGGGAGGGAACAGAGGTGGACTAGAGTGGGCTTCGCAATAGACGGTTCACGGTACAGACCCAAGCATAACACACTTCCCGCTCATGGTAATTTCATTCATCAGAACAGATTCTCCTGCCTGGACCAAGTAGATTGACCACAAAGGGGAGACACATTACACCACTCAGGAAAATCTGCCCTTGGGTTTCCGGACAGGGGGGAGGGTATATCTCTCCCCGCTAGTGACAAAAAGATCCAGGTCTCTGTCAATGAGGGGGGGACCTCCTTGGGAAGCATCCCAGTACAAGCTGAGGAATCATCAAGCACACTCATTGCTTCTATATTGCAATCAGTGGAGCTTGCTGTATTACCCACCCCGTCGCCTACCACAATCAATTTGGGTGATCCGGGCAATCTTGCACATGACATCCCGCCCATATTAAGTGAAGCAGGTTTACAACCTCAAGGTCCTGGGTTGAGCATTCTCTCCTGGAATGTGGCAGGCATCTTAAGTAAGGTGGGCACCCCGGAGTGGGAAACCCTGGTTAATAAAAGTGATATCCTCCTCCTCCAGGAGACGTGGGCAAGGGAACCACAGTCCAGGAGGGGGTACGATATTTCTGAAATCCCGGCAAAGTGGAATGGGAGGGGGAGACCCTCGGGTGGTCTAGCAATCTGGGTGGCGAGCCACATTGGGTGCCAGGTGGAAAGGATGGACACACTCTCACAGGACATTCAGTGTGTGCTCCTCAGATGGCCCGGTAAAAGGACATGGGCCATCGTTAACATTTACTCACGACCAGTTGCTGTGTGCAATGAATCCCCAACCCTAGTCGAACTTTCATCTTTTCCAGGACAATTGCCAGGTGACTTGAAAATAGTGATGGGAGGGGACTTCAACTGCCACTTCGAACCCCTGGAGGGCCTAAGGGAGGGTGTCTTACTGCCGAGGATGATCACTGGGGAGTTCCACCTTCGTCCTCACCTCACCCCAAAGCATGGTCTCCGTTGGCAGTACAACTTACTTCCATCACTTTGAACTTTGCACTGAGGGCGTGCAATGGTCGTACCCCTTCTGACACTCCTTCAGTGTGTACATTTAACAAAAAGGGCCATGAGTCAAGGCTGGACTACATATTCATAGACATCTCCTTGTGGTCTAAAGTTCAAGATTTTAGAGTGGTTCCGAGGACAGATAGTGATCACAATTCCCTTTTGCTGGAGATCCAGCATCCAGCCCCTGCAGCAGGGCCGCCAACTACTGACACCGGAGTAGACCAGGGGGATATACTCCTCACCACAAGCAGGCGTCGGGTGAAATTGGGGAAGCTGGTTGACAAAGAAGATGCTATGAACAAGTTATATGGTTTAGCACTCCCCAGGTTCCAGGAGGTGGATGCTCTCATCAACCAACTAAGACCCCCTGATTACAATGAGAGACTATCTGGCATTCACCAGGCCTTAGTGGGGGACCTTGCAGATGTCTTCAACCCGGTGGTGCCCTCAAGAAGGGAAAAAAATCGTACCCCGACTTGGTACACCTCTGTCTGCAGGAAAATAAAATCTGAGTTACTTTCCGCCATTAAAGAGGGTAGTGACAAGGTGAGGGTCGTAGCCCTTAGGAGGGAGTATAAGTTAGCATTGGCCAATGCTAGGGCAGAGTGGGATTGGAACCATTGGCACGAACTGACTGAAGCCCTCAAATCCAAAGATTCTAGAAAATTCTGGGCCCTGGTTAACAACGGAACAGGGGATCTTATATCCGCAGTAGAACCCAACATTGCCCCCTCTATCTGGGAGGCCCACTTCGGAGCACTTTACCAAGAAACCACTCTATGGCCCGAAGGGATGGTGGCGGAGTCCCCTGCCCTCCAGATAAGGCCCTGGAATTTTCTTTAGGTGAGGTGAAGTTAGCACTGGAGCGATTAGCGATGGGGAAGGCACCGGGGCTGGACAAGCTACCCGGCGATCTCTTCAGACACCATCCCGACATCTGGGGCCCATACCTTCTTATTCTTTTCAATGCTATATTAGGAGGTATGGCGGTCCCTTCCTCTTGGTTAGGGGCTGAAATAGTGCCGATCAACAAGAAAGGGTCCCCTCTGAGTCCGGCAAACTATAGGCCAATTAGCCTCATAGATGTCCCCCAAAAGCTTTTTGCGCGTCTTATTTTGAACCACCTATTAGACTGGGTAGAGGATAACGACATCATGAGTCCCTTGCAGGCTGGCTTCAGGAAAAACACGTCGACCATGGACCAGATCTTCCGCCTCGTCCTCCTCTACTGGAAGACGGTGAAGATCGAGGGGGGAAGATTGTACATGGTCTTCGTGGATCTGAGGTCAGCCTTTGACCTAGTCCCGCGCAGGAAACTGTGGGAGGTGCTGGAAAAGCTAGGAGTTCCCCCCCAGCTACTTAACATCCTAGCCAGGCTGCATGAGAACAACTATGCGCACGTTAGGTGTGGGAGAGATGGCAATCTTTCATCCAGGTTCCCTGTACGTCGAGGGGTGAGGCAGGGTTGTGTCTTGGCACCAACCCTGTTTTGTTTATTCATTAATAATGTCATCTCACACCTGGAAAACGTCAAGGACAACGACGCCCCATGTTTGGCAGGTAGGAGGGTACCGGCAATTATGTTTGCCGATGACACCCTCCTCCTTTCCAAATCCCCCATGGGGATTCAGCGGATCCTGGATGGATTTGGTCTTTTCTGTTCCCAGCACGGACTGGAGGTGAATACAGAGAAGACCAAGTTTATGATCTTTAATCCACCAACTAAAACTAGGCCCAACCCCACCCTGGGGAATGCCAGCCTTGAGAGGGTGTCTACTTTCACTTATCTGGGGGTAACATTGCAGGAAAATTTATCATGGGACCGCCAGATAGTACGTTCTAGGGTCAAATTGTCCCAACTGTCGGGCGCAATCTTGAAGGTGGCCAATACTTCTTCCTTTAAGCCCATATGTCCGGCCCTTGAAACTTATAGGACCCAGGCCAAGGCAGCGGCCATGTATGGCAGTGAGTTATGGGGGCACAAAGCGGTGAAGGACTTATCAACAGTTGAAAATAGCTTTTTAAGGCGCCTATTAGTTCTCCCACATGCTACGCCACTTCAGCCTCTGAGAATGGACATGGGTCTCCCCCCTATTGCAGAGGAGCTTGTGTCAAAGCCAGTGAAGTTCTGGCACAGGCTCTGGTCTACGAATGAACTTCACCACTATAGGGAGGATCTTACCCACGTCATGAGCTTGACTTGCAGTGGCAAAATCCCCTGGCTCGCCTTTGTGAAAAACGAACTTCTTGTCATGAATCTCCGCGACCTCTGGGAGGACCCTGCGCAAGGCTGCCAAACAATTTCACGCAAAGCCCTGTCACAAATCTACAAAGACAGGTCCCTTGCACACCTGATGGGCGCTCAAAACAGCGGCACCCTAACTCTGCGTTTTTTAGAATCCAAAAATTCATATGCTTTTGAACCTTTTATGGATTTTATTTTTCCCATCCTGGCAAGGAAACTGTTTGTTCAATGGAGGCTCAGCACACTCCCTATTAACTCATACACCTGCAAGTGGTCCAACGGGGCGACGAAACATGTCCCTGCTGTAACAGCCATCTGGAAGACGACCTACACATTTTGTTTGTGTGCCCCATATATCAAAGGCCCAGGAAACATTGGATAGCGCCGCTATGTAAGAACCTAGGGTTCAGAGAGTATGCACAGGCATACAGGATCCTGAAAACCAGCACCCTGGGCCATATTGTGTTCGCTGTTTCCAAATTCCTTATGGCTATATGGCTGATCAGAAAGAAAAAATCCTCCTTAGCACCCTGAACTTTCTAGTGTTATTAAATTCCTTCCTCGCTGGGAGAGTGCATTTTATTCAATGTATTTTAAAATGTATTTTAATGTATGTAATGTGTTGCACTGCATCTTTTATGGTCTATATGGCCAAAATAAAGAATGTTTGGATTTGGATTTGGTTGCCTTCACAAAATGCCAGCACATGGCCACGCAGGCCACAACAACAAGAAAGAGAAGACAGACAATGGCGGCCTATGGCAAAAGCACACTGGCTACCGTCCCAAAATAACTGACACCACATGGCCAGACAGGCCACAACAAGAAGCAATAAGCCTAGAGGAACAAAGGAAAGAAGACATGCAGGTCTATGGCAAATGCACTACCAGCCCCACAAAATGGCCACCAGCCTCATGGTCTGAGGTTCCGTGACAATTGTAAGTGGTGTTTTCGACTCGCACGAATATGGTCGAGTCTGGTATCTATGAACCGCAAATGACGAGTTTAGTGGGTGTGTGCAGTTTCGTTGTGCTAACCTGAATCGTTCGTTTGTTTTGTGGGTTTCTATCTGTACCCACGGGTTCCATCTTAGATACGGCATCCATTTTGTCTCTTGCCCTCAAGTAGCCAGCGAACGGACGCTGTCCGCTTCGCGACCCTGGGATTCTCAAGACTTCTGCGGAAGACACGTTTCCTTTGAAAGTGTCTTTATGATGAGGGGAATGATACTGTAAAGCAGATGTCCCCGTTCGAGGCTCATCTTGCCGTGCCGGTCTATTGTCTCAGCCGTGCATCTCATTAAGCACGTCCCTTTGATGCCTGCAGCTCGTGTTTCCCGATACCACACCTTTTACACCCTTTCCGATCTCCCCACTGTTTCTGCCTTCCTCTACACCTGTCCCTGTTCCTTCTTCGATCTGTTTACTGCCGATTGGAATGTACTAATGGTGGGAAGATGGGTTTTTACAGTTGGGAACCACTGAATGTTTCTGTACGTATGTTCCGGACCTTGAATACATCAAAGCGACCCCTCTCGGGGATAATTATGGGAACCAAGTTGTAAACCTTTGTGTACCATGTTGACCTATGAGAGAAAACTGTATAAAAAGGAGCGATCCATAGTAGCAAATTGAATCAGATCCCGCGAACATACCGGCTGTGTACTTCACGTGACTTCTGTGTTCCCTGCAGTAAATAAACCTCGAATCTTTGACGCCGAAGGAAGTGTCCCGTGTCTCTGTCATTTGTACGCCGGAACAGGTAACCCACAAAGGTTTCAGGTGTTGTCCCCTGGCACCGCTGGGTCTTAAATAACCCAGTCCTTCAGTTGGCGCCCAACGTAGGGCTGCATCAGTGGTACCGGTCCAAGCCCGACGATCGTGAGGAACTTCGTGTGAAATCTCCGAGGGAAGGTGCACCCCGCTTCATCGATCCTGTTGTCGAAATAAGTGGCCCGACGACTTTTCCGCGAAGATTCCCGCCTCCTGACGGCTGCGACGGACTGCTGCCCTGACTGTAGACCTGTTTTGGCGCCTGGTGTAGACCTTGGTACAGCGAGACGATTGACAGGCCTTCCTGGTGACGCCATAGATCTTTGAGTTAAGTATTTGTGGGTCGCTCCCAGAGTCCTTGGTTGTGGTTGCTTAGTGGTTGCATGGTTCCATTGCATTTGTGGTTCTTCGTACTTGGTTCTTTGTTGTGATATTTGACGACTGCAGCCGCCAAAAACCGAGGGTTTTTGCTCTTTGCTGGGACTTGGTAAATCCCGTAACCCTTGAAGTTTGTGAAACTCGGCTAGTGTGCGAGATGCCTGGTCGTAGTACTTTGTTCAGTTGTTTCAGACGTTGTGGTATGGATTCCTGACTGGAGGACTCGTGTCCGATACCTCCGGTTGGAACTCCCACTTATGAGCTCTATAGTAAGCACGGGCTAGGCCCGATTATCTTTAATGAATATTGGATTCGTTACACCAAAAAAGATGGTGTCCTTAGTTGGCCACCTCATGGTAGTTTTGAGACCCCGATTTTAGATAACCTTGAGGCTAAATTGTTTAAGAAAAAGTCAAGGCCGGCCATGTTTGATGCCTTTCGGTTATGGCGCAAAGAAGCCAGACAGAAAGAGATCAGACAGACAAAACGTAATCAGAGAGATGGTGTTGCTACCATTGTAAAGAAAGCAGAGCAGTTTCAGCGTGATAAGGAGGAAAAGGAAAAGGAAGTTTTTGACAGGCTTCAGCGTATGACTATAGATAAATGTTATCCCGCTTTGCCATCGGAGTCGGATAAGAAGGAGGAATTAGTTGAGGATCCCTTAATGTCTTATATTATGAAGTCACCACCTCCGTACGCACAGGATACCGCAGCTCCTGCGATTCCTCCTGTACCTGCTCCTGTACCTGCTCCTCAACCTGTTCTTCCGACTGTTCCTGCTCCCTTGCCTATTGCTGTCCCTACTGCTCCTCCGCCTGTACTTCCACATACTCCTGCTCCCGCTACTGCTCCTGTTCTACTTACTCCTGCTTCTTCTGTTTCTACTCCTTCTCTTGTTACTACTCTATCGTATACTTCTCCAACTACTCGACGTCGTACCCCTTCAATGGCTGCAAATTTTGCTAATTCTCTTGGACCTATTTCTGAGTCCGCTGATTCGGACGGTCCACAAAGACGTAGTCAGCTTCCCGGTAATAGGGAACGTGCTGCGTTGTATAATATGGCGATGTCATGGATGTTGCACCCCTATAGAAATCCTCCACGTTCGGTATTGGATACGTTTAGTCAATTCAATATACCAACACAACGATATGTTTTTGTTGAAGAAATGTGCAAGGTTTTGCGCGATCAAATGTCGGCAGATGCATCGGAAGATGTATTAACTGCTTTGACTAACTTACAGCTTCAGTTTTCGAGCGGAATGGTAGTGGGTACCAATGTTCGACGTGCCATCGAGCAATTATTGGCCCTCCATCCCTCTCCGATACCTCAAGCATTGTTCGTTGAGGATGTTGAGAGACAGTTAGATGCGTCTGGTCAGTATCCCATGCGCGAGGTTCCTCCAGTATGGATGCCAGCTAATCCTCAGGCTCAACCTCCGGTATTGGCACATTTCCAGAGAGTATGGATACATCTCCCATGGAAACGATCAGAAGTGTTGCAGGTGAAGCAATCTTTGCCTGACCCTCGCAAAAATCCTGCAGGGTACTATAAGGAATTGTCGCAGCTCGTGGACGCTACGATAATGAATCTTGCCGATATCGATATGCTGTTTGGCAATGTCGTACCGCAACCGGTGTGGGCCAAGATTCGTCAGGAAGATCATGCAAACGAATTAGGTGGTGATTGGGCTGCTCTTACTGCGGCAGACACACGACAAATTGGTGGGGCTAAGCCTGAACAGCTTATTACTGCTCTCCCTCAGAGAATTATTACCCTCATGAAAACGCTTATGCCAGCTATGAGGGTGAACTGGGACAAGTTGTCAGCTTGCAGACAGAAGAAGGACGAGAGTGTCTCTGATTTCTTTACGAGATTTGAGGAGGCATTCATCGACCATAGTGGTCAGGATATGGGCACTGAGGGTGGTCAGCGGTTGTTTGTGGATAAATTTTTCTCAAACTTATTGCCCGACTTGAGCAATAAATAAAAAAATTCTGAGAGTGCGTGGGCGGTCTCTACATCTGCTCAAATATTGGCTACGGCACAATATTATGAGAATAGGGAGAAAGAAGAGAATGACCGCGCTGATAAAAAGACGAAAGAACTCAAAACTAAAGTGTTGTTGCAGCAGGCGTATCCTCCGCGTTCAAATCAGAATGATTCGCAGCAACGGATTCGATCACAGTCCCAATCTAATAGGTCGCAATCGCGGAATGACTCCTCTTCGCAGAGATCTTCGTTGGGGTACAATCAGTGTGCCTATTGTAGACTGGAGGGTCATTTAAAATTCAACTGTCCAGTCCTGAATGAGCGTAATAGTGTTAACACATCTAGAGGAGGTCGTGGTGGTTCTCAGCAGTCATCACGTGGTAGGGGTCGTGGTGCTCCCAATGATCGTTCAGACAATTCGTCAAATTCCAATAATTGTTTTGATCAACGTGGATCATCGCAAGGACGATCTGCGCAGTACAATGTAGATGACTACTACGTTGATCAGGGAACTGACGATGGTAATTACTAGGACAGCCATAGACAAGAAGAGGGAGTAGTATCAGTTCCGGTTGATCAGAGAGGGCCTTACGTCGCAGTTGCCACATCGGGCGTCGTTGAGCCTTTTCTGTTAGACACTGGTGCAGCGAAAAGTTCCATCATGCATTTGAAACTCCCTGGCGCACCTTTGTCTGGCTTAACAAATGTTTCCGTTGGATTCTCTGGCGCCCCTGTTAGCAATCCGGTTTCGTGCCCTTTGCCACTTACAATTGGGCCTCGTGAGCTGAAAGCTCCGTTGATTTTGACCACTGGTTGTGGTGAAAATCTTTTGGGTCTGGATTTGCTAAAACGCTTGTATGCGACTTTGTACTGTTCTCCTGCGGGAGTAAAGCTTACTTTGGGTGAGAGAGTCGTCTCTCCAATGTACTTGTCTCTCGATAAGCTTCCACCGGAATTGAGTTCTCTTCCTGCATCTTTGTGGGCAACAGGTCCAAATGATGTGGGCCTGCTTGACATCTCCCCTTATGTTGTTCACGTGAAATCTAATGTGCGATTGCCACGTATTCCCCAGTATCGAATATCTCTTGACGGTGAACGGGCGCTGCTGGCGATCATCTATGATTTGATCGAGAAAGATGTTATTGAGGAGACCCGGGGAAACGTGTGCAACAGTCCTGTACTTCCTATTTTGAAACGTACCGATCCTTCCAAACCACCTGTTTATCGTTTTGTTATTGATTTACGGGAGGTAAATAAAATTGTGATTCCTCAGTTCCCTGTTGTACCTGACATCTCGGCGTTGCTGACTCTGATTCCAGCTTCGGCATCATGGTTTTCAGTGATTGATCTGAAGAATGCGTTCTTCAGTATTCCGATTGCAGAGGAAAGTAGAGACCTTTTCGGTTTCTTTCTTGGTGGTCGTAGCTTCCGGTTTAAACGTGCTCCTCAGGGCTACTGTGAGAGTCCATCGATATACAGTCAAGCCTTGAAGGGCCAACTAGATGCATTTGTGTTGCCGGCTGGTGCGGCCTTAATCCAATACGTTGACGACTTATTGGTGGCTGCGGATACTCAGGACATTTGCAAACTTGCCACGGTGTCGTTGTTGCAACATCTCTATGACTTACATCACAAGGTGTCACCTTCCAAACTCCAATATTGTTGTCAAGAAGTAATCTATCTAGGTGACTTATTGTCAAAGGAGGGAAGACGGTTGACCCCCGAGAGGATTGCAGCGATTGCGCGAATGACTGTGCCAACAACTCAGAGAGATGTGCGTGCCTTTTTGGGTATCACGTCATACTGCAGGCAATGGATTCCTAATTTTTCATTGTTAGCAAAACCATTGGTGGCTCTTACGTGCAAGGATGTTCCATCTCCTTTACCATGGACGGAAGAATGTCAGAAAAGTTTTTCTGAACTGCGTGATGCGTTGTGTTCGGCCCCTGTGGTACTCCTGACTACAGTAAGCCGTTTACACTGTACGTTCACGAGAGGGAAGGCTGTGCGTTGAGTGTTTTGACGCAACCTTTTGGTGATAAGCAGCGTCCATGCGCATATTTTTCCTCGACCTTGGACCCAGTAGCTAGAGCATTACCGAGTTGTTTGAGAGCAACAGCGGCAGCTGCGGTGTCCATCCGACAATCAGCAGGATTGGTCATGGATAATATGCTTACGGTGATGGTGCCGCATGCAGTTGACACTCTCTTAAATCGTACGAAAACTCAGCACTTGACGAGTGCGACGTTGTCGGGGTACGAGTTGACGCTTTTGGCAAGTCATATTCAGATAAAACGTTGTAATGTCCTGAACCCGGCGACTCTGTTGCCAATTAGCATAGAATCAGATGAAGTAGCAGTGCATGACTGTTACTTAAGAACTGAGGAGGAAACAAAAGGTCGCGTGGACCTTAAAAACACTCCTTTGGAAGATCCCGATGGGACCTTGTATGTGGATGGTTCATGTTTTAAATTGCCAAATGGTGATGTGACGACTGCGTATGCTGTGGTAACTTTGAATACTGTTGTGGAAGCCGCGAGATTGAATCAGAACTCTGCCCAGGCAGCGGAGCTGATCGCTTTAACTAGAGCGTGTGTGTTGTCGAAAGGGAAGCGGGTGAATGTGTTTACCGACAGCCAATACGCTTTTGGCGTCGCTCATAGCTTTGGACGATTGTGGAGAGAGAGAGGTTTTATGACGTCGCATGGCACGAAGATTCAGCATGGACAGCTTGTGAATGATCTTTTGGATGCACTTACGTTGCCTAAGCAGGTAGCGATTGTTAAATGTAGTGCGCATCGTAAGGTGACGGATGAAGTTAGCCGTGGTAATGCGTTTGTGGACGAGACTGCTAAGGAGACTGCCCGGAACCTTAGCACTAGAATGTATGTGACGAGTTCGGTTAGGTGGCCTACAGAGACTAGTATGTATGAGGATACCATCGAGAGTGCGAAATCGATACAGAACGAGGCCACTGAGACTGAAAAGACGAAGTGGAAAGAGAGTACGGGAAAGTTGGACGTGAATGGTTGTTGGGTTGATTTGTCGGAGCATAAGAGATGGATGTTGCCAGATGCGTATGTGCTGGCTGTTGTGACTATGGCACATGGGTTAGCACATATCAGTGCGAAAGGTATCTGTAAGCTGTTGTCCCCTGTGTGGAAGAATGATGGTATTACGAAATGTGCTGAGAGATTGGTTAAGAATTGCATGATATGTATGCTGTACAATCCCGGTAAGGGGACCCCCACACCTCCTGGCCATTTTGCTCCTCCTTTATATCCCTTTGAAGTTATTCAGCTAGACTTCATTCATATGGAGCGATGCAATAACTTGAAATACGTTTTAGTTGTGGTTTGCGCATTCTCCCGATGGATTGAAGCCTATCCTCTTAAAGACAATACAGCCTTGTCTACTGCGAAAATCCTGCTGAAGGAATACTTTCCCCGGTATGAAATGCCCCGAAAATGTATGGTCTGATAACGGAAGTGAGTTTGTAGGGAGTGTGATGAAGAGTGTGTGTAAGGGCCTTGGAATTAATCAAAAATTCCATAGCGCCAATCATCCCCAGTCAGCAGGTTTGGTTGAGTGGTATAATGGCACCCTTAAACTCAAACTGGCTAAGATTCAGGCTACGACTGGTCTTTCGTGGCCTGACGCTTTGCCCCTTGCCTTGTTGTCAACAAGGGCGACAGTACACTCCCGAGTAGGGCTCAGTCCCTATGAAATAGTGTTCGGCCGTCCTGCGAATGTTTGGGGGGTCCCTAGACCAAGTATGTTTTCTAACCTTGAGTACCCAATGTTGATTGATTATCTTCATGATCTGACTGCTAAACTGAGGTTAATTCACCAACAGGTTTACGAAGCACTGCCGACGCAGACGGAGGGTCCAGGCCACCAGCTCCAACCAGGAGATTGGGTGGTTACTCGCAATTTTGCTCGCAAAAAGAATTTAGAAACCCCACTTTACTGGACCCTTCCAGGTCCTCCTTGCCACAAGAACTGCCGTTCGTTTGGAAGGGCGCAAAAATTGGGTGCACGCCACTCATACGAAAAAGGTACCTATACCTTTACCGGCAGACTCGTGGGTGAGGAAGGGCATTGCTTCATCTGAAACCGAAGGATTACAGACCTTTGTACCCTTTAGCGACGCACAGCCTGTCGGAGAATCCTCAGTGCAGCAGAAAGACATTGTTGAACATTTGCCATCACAAGACTCAAGATCGGAACAATCGACTGATCAGCAGAACTCTGTCCCCTCATTGGATTCTTTGTTTGACGAACAGACACGTCCTGGGAAAACTCGATACTTTTTGAGATTCAGCACCAAAGACTAATAAAAGTCAGTTTTGTCCCTTGACAACTGCATTATCCCGTTTGCCACGATTAGTCTGAACACTCGTATCATTGTGATTATTTTTGTAAATATTGAGTTTCGTTCCACACGTGTTTTTACTTCCACAGCTAAGAGACTTTGTACATATTTGTGAAATAAGATACCTTACATCCAGGTGTACCGTAGGGCCGCGCATGTACTTCCTTCTGGTTAGTAGGTCTTGACACTAGGTCAAAGACCGTCGGTTCCTGGGAACTCCTAGGGATTGACTACTGCTACACAGAACGAAGTGCGTCAAGAAACGTTGCGGACGGTCTTAGGGGATGGCGTTTTCAAAGCTGATGGACTTGGAAGAAGCTCAGGCGCAAAGATTCAAACTACAGCAGATTATTTGTACCAAATGTTTTATGTTTCAAGTGTTGCTACTGTTTTTGACTGTTTCTTCGCTATTGGCGGGTGGGGTGTATTACATGATGTCATACTCTTACCTTCTGCCATACCTACTCCTACTTCTGAACCTAAATCTACCTCTACTGTATCCCCTCATTCTTTCCATATCTTACCCGAACACGAACAGGCTAGACGTGCGGAATTCAGAAACAATTCCTTTATTCAGCTCCTTCATCAGCATCAGTTAGTGGTCTATACTACAAATTGTTGGGTGTGTGGATTAATGCCACATACCACGGATAAGGGAATTCCATATCTGGTCCTTCCTTATAGTTCCCAGGGTTCAGCTCGAGCATTTCAAACCATGTCTCTAAGCGCACTAGGTTCCTACCCCAATCGAGAGCCACGTTCTCCCTACTCTGGTCCTGGCTCGTATCAGAAACCTTTGTCTATAGCGATAGAGGACTTAGATAGAGATATCTATGAACCGTCGCTCATCCCAGAAGAAGAGGTACAAGCCTATAGGGTCCTGAGTAAGGTCGAGTATAGTGCGCTCACGAGTGAAACACAGCTTAGAAGCTCGCCTCCGATATGGGTCGTACCCCACCTTGGTAATTTCTGTCTAATGGGTCGTGGCCGAAGATCGAAAGTTCGTCTTGGAGAGAGTGCTTGCTCCGAGACTTATATCCTGCCGATGGTCTCGTCCCCTGTGTTTCTGGCTGCCAAGGGTACATACTTTGTTTGCCATGATCGTGCGTATACATGGTTGCCCTCCGACTTTGTGGGCTCATGTTTTATCGCAAATCTGTTGCCTCCGACGTTCACTGTAGATGCAGACTATCACAAGACTAGAGTTGTGAGAGGCGTGATTAGCGAAGAGGACACTGCCGGTCAAGAAGCAGGAGACTTTTTCAAGGGTTTCCTCCCGTTTTGGGGACCTATGGTCAATAGTAGGAACCTGAGACAATTGACTCGAGTGGTGGAATCGACAGCTAATATCACTGCCAGTGCCCTTGGTAATATCACCACAGAACTTCAGGCGGAAAGGCTTATGACGTTACAAAACCGTATGGTTTTAGACGTGGTCTTAGCAGATCGAGGTGGAGTATGTAAGGTGATCCATGTGTTGCACTGCATCTTTTATGGTCTATATGGCCAAAATAAAGAATGTTTGGATTTGGATTTGGTTGCCTTCACAAAATGCCAGCACATGGCCACGCAGGCCACAACAACAAGAAAGAGAAGACAGACAATGGCGGCCTATGGCAAAAGCACACTGGCTACCGTCCCAAAATAACTGACACCACATGGCCAGACAGGCCACAACAAGAAGCAATAAGCCTAGAGGAACAAAGGAAAGAAGACATGCAGGTCTATGGCAAATGCACTACCAGCCCCACAAAATGGCCACCAGCCTCATGGTCTGAGGTTCCGTGACAATTGTAAGTGGTGTTTTCGACTCGCACGAATATGGTCGAGTCTGGTATCTATGAACCGCAAATGACGAGTTTAGTGGGTGTGTGCAGTTTCGTTGTGCTAACCTGAATCGTTCGTTTGTTTTGTGGGTTTCTATCTGTACCCACGGGTTCCATCTTAGATACGGCATCCATTTTGTCTCTTGCCCTCAAGTAGCCAGCGAACGGACGCTGTCCGCTTCGCGACCCTGGGATTCTCAAGACTTCTGCGGAAGACACGTTTCCTTTGAAAGTGTCTTTATGATGAGGGGAATGATACTGTAAAGTAGATGTCCCCGTTCGAGGCTCATCTTGCCGTGCCGGTCTATTGTCTCAGCCGTGCATCTCATTAAGCACGTCCCTTTGATGCCTGCAGCTCGTGTTTCCCGATACCACCCCTTTTACACCCTTTCCGATCTCCCCACTGTTTCTGCCTTCCTCTACACCTGTCCCTGTTCCTTCTTCGATCTGTTTACTGCCGATTAGAATGTACTAATGGTGGGAAGATGGGTTTTTACAGTTGGGAACCACTGAATGTTTCTGTACGTATGTTCCGGACCTTGAATACATCAAAGCGACCCCTCTCGGGGATAATTATGGGAACCAAGTTGTAAACCTTTGTGTACCATGTTGACCTATGAGAGAAAACTGTATAAAAAGGAGCGATCCATAGTAGCAAATTGAATCAGATCCCGCGAACATACCGGCTGTGTACTTCACGTGACTTCTGTGTTCCCTGCAGTAAATAAACCTCGAATCTTTGACGCCGAAGGAAGTGTCCCGTGTCTCTGTCATTTGTACGCCGGAACAGGTAACCCACAAAGGTTTCAGGTGTTGTCCCCTGGCACCGCTGGGTCTTAAATAACCCAGTCCTTCAGGTCACTCGTAACCACAAGAAGCAGGAGGGCTGGAAAGCAATGAACCCAAGTAGGCATATATGGACATATATGGACATATACTTCACACACTGGCCAGACAAAGGAGGCATGCTAAAAAACACAGCTTTAATAAAACAATACCAAAAACGAAAATCCACAGGGCTAAAAAAGGTTTGCGTTTTGCAAGTTATACAACAGACACCACAACAACAGTTGTTTCATGCATCCATGAGTTGCTCTGGGCCTACTGGCTGTAAGGCCTATTGGCAGACTACTAACTGGCTTGTAAATTAAATAAATATTGCAAATTGATTTCAAAAGTTGGAGAAAATGAACTGTGCAAAATTTTCCTTTATAAAAGAAGAAAAATTACATACAAACAAACAACTAGGCCCCTTGTGAAACTACAGGCTACCCTCCACAATGCATTTATTAAAAAAAACTATGAAAAGTACAAAACAAATGCAGGTGTAATAGCCCAATCAAACAAACAACACCAATTTTCAAATGTATGTGTAAAATTTCAAATTCACAATTCCTCAAATCCAATAATATATGATGCAGGAGCAACAAAGAGGGATCCTTTCAGTTCCAAATCCAAATGAAAAGTGAACAGGCGATGGGCAAAGCCCTGGGAGGGGCCTGCTGGACAGAAACAGGAAGTTGGAGACTCAAGGGCACTTCCTTCCTCTTAAAAAAAAGTAAAAAAAGAAAAAGGACTCTTTGCACAAAAAAGTACAGCCAAATGTCAATCTGAGGAGTTTTTTAATCCAAATCATCATTTTGAGAAGGTTTGATGCTGCTTGAGAGAGATTCTTCTTCAGATTGCAAATTCTGCATGTTCAGGATCGCAATCTTCACAAAATGTCCGCCAGAAGTCCGATGGCTCAAATTCTCGTGGGAACATGCAGCCACCTAGCAAATCTCGTGGCATTTGCGAACGGATGGGAAATCTTGTTGGCGATCGCAGGCACCGGGTAAGTTGCTCATGCGTGCGCAAAAACTGATTTTGCGCATGCAAACACAAAACAAACTCCACTCAAGTGGGGAGTATTCAGCAACTCCGCATTCTACGTGGAGTTGCCAAAAATCCGCAAACTCTGCGAGCGGAGCGGAGTTTTACTCCCAGGTTTACTCAGCGCCTAACATTACTTCTGATCCATACGCAAGGGTTGGTTGCAATTTAGCCTTCAATACTGCCACAAGAGGGTTCAGGTTATGGCCTCGGATAGATCCTGCAAATTGTGAGACAGCATGATTAAGTGTCTGTGCTTTCTGTTTAATCGCCTCTCTATGGGGTGCAAACGCATCTCATGCATCTATTTTGACTCCTACATACACCCAGATCATTGCTTCATCAATTGATTTTCCACTGAGAAGCCACTTGCACTTATTTAAAATGCAGCGATCAAATGCAATCACTTTTGTTTTTTATGGCTTACTTCCAACTCGTTTTTATCTGCATATGTGCAGAGGCAGCATAGTAACCCCTGTAGACCTATTCTTATGTTGCTGGGAAGTAGCAGATCATCAGCATATAGAATGTTTGACCCTTGCTGGCTACCCAGACTCAGGCAGGGGATGTCCGCAGGTTCAGTTCTGTGGAGAGGTCTGCGATACATAAATTAAAAAAAAGTTTTTTCAAGACGAAGCCTGTTTTAAACCAGATGACTTTTTGACTTCCCTTGACAGGTGGGTACCATCTCCAATCTTGATCTTAAACCATGTGTCTGTGTATAGCAGCCAAATTGCTCACAGGATTTTGGGCGGAATTCCCCACTGTTGAAGCTTAGCCCATAGTCTGTTAGGTGGAACACAGTCAAAGGCTGCCTTGAAGTTGGCAAAACATATATATAGATGTGTACATGCAGCCTTTGATCTGCTGTGTCAGGTCCACAGACATAAGGTTAGTTAGTAATGTAATGTATAGGCATTTATATAGCGCACTACTTACCCGTAGGGTCCCAAGGCGCTTCGACCGCTGCGAAACCCTTCCTGGCTTCCCTGAGAGATGGTCCCTTAATGGGTATCTCCAGGGTGAGACCAGGCATCCCCGGCGGTCTGGTGGGGCCGTTAGTGAAGATGAGGCAAGCTAATGCCCAGAGTTGCCGAGTGTGATCGCTGATCAGAGTGGGCACCGAGGCGAGAGAATTATCGAGTCCGCTGACCCTAGTCCAGAATCCTGCCGCGCCGGGAATCGAACCCTGGTCCCGGGCCGTCCTCTGCTCTCGGGTCTGCCGCCTCTAACCAGTGAGCCACACTACTTCACGTAAGTTAGTGTCCCTTGAATCCTTCTGCAGCCAGTTTGATTGAATTGTAGTCTCCCATTATTTAGTGCCCATATCTCTAGGACTTGAAACATTCATGTGGGAAAAAATGTAAGATACACATCCAAATGTGCAAATAAACGCTAGTTGCTGGGTGAGGAGGCCTGACCTCCTTTAGAAAGGAGATAAATTATCGACCCTTTCCAACTTTCTGCCATAATTCGTTACACCAGGATATGATCGAATATTGTTGCCAAGAAAGTAGCCCATCTTTCTGTCAAGTGTTTGAAGAACGCTCGAGTCAAGCCATTTGGGCCTGGGGCACAATCAGTCCATGATATTTAAATTATCTTCACTGTCTCTGCTGGAGCATATGCTATGTCCACTGACAACCCACTAGCCCTGCTGTTTTTCCGGGGCCAGTCCAAGCTGTTTACATCATGGGCACTGCCTTTAAAGTGCTTTTTCAGAAACTCAAACCAGTCACCCTCACTGATGTTTGCACTGTTGGCTCCTCTTGGACCTTTTTTGATATCATTGATAAGTTTCCAAGGGGCGTGGCTAAGCGCGCGACAGGAATGGAAGCCTGTGGGTAGAGCTCCGGGGATCACACACCAAGACCCAGCACCTGTCCGACTTTGGCGACGATCGTAACTGCTGCACTGCACCGCGGTATCCTGAGGAGGCGCGGCCGCACACGTCGACCCCGGGCCCTGCAGACGCCTAGGACCCACCGGGGCTCCGGCGGTAGTGGTAGGCCCAAAGGCACGGCCTGCAGCGGACACTTGCGAAACGAGTGCACCCACGAATAATTCATCCGCAGCTTGAACTCGACAACAGGTGGGCACCGCGTCCTTTGTGCGGCAGGACCTCGGACCGCCCCGACGGACAGGAGGCGGAGGAGAGGAGCTCAGGGGCCGGGGGCCGGGACCGGACACGAGAGAAGGCCCGGGGCCGGACCCCTGTCGCCAGGCACCACGAATCCGGCACCGAAGTGTAGCAGAAGGTGAGCGGTAACGGCTTGAGTGACCGAGAGGGCCAGAACCGGGAGAAAGGCCCACGCACAGCTGCAGCAGGCCTCCGCCGAGGGCCGCACAAGCGCAGACAAACGGCAGCGGCACAAAGCGCGCAAAACCCTCACCGCCAGCAACGACCGGGGACACGAAGACACCCGAGGAGCGAACAACGCACCAAGGGATCGGCCACCACGAACACTCTCTGCCTGGAGTGGAATCCCAGAGGCCATACTGTGCGCGCAGGACTGACACACACAGACACCCGAAACCGGACCCCAGGCAGGAAAACAACATGGCGCCCACAGCGCTGCACTGGCGAGAGTAAGCGATAGCGACCTGGGTGAAGGCGGAAGCCAGAGCCAGGACCACGACCCACAGGTCAACAACAGCATATGCGGCCACAGGCAACCCGCCTGACCACTGCTCACGTGTGAAGGGCCGCAAACACACCCACGGCAGGGGCCCGATCGGGCAGGACAGCAACGAAGCCACAAGGTGAGCGTGGCCCACCACACTAGCGGTGCCACGAGGTGCGTGCAACAAGAGGGTCCACTGACAACCGGCGAGTCCGGTCGGCACACAACACACTGTCTAGAGGGAAAACTCTGTGGCCAAACACCACACGTTGACCGGAACGAGTGACCAACTGGCTCTGAGCACCACCATCCGCCAGCACATGAGCGAATACACTGACCGCTGACCACTCACTGACCGCCACTATTGAGTCACCACCCCGGCCTCCCTTCCCCAACGGACTCATGCCTCCGACCCGCCTTCCAGGGGCCAAATCACTGCAGATCTTGCTGTAGGGGCTGGCCGCAGATCAGGGCACTGATGTCTAACAGGACCAGGGCGCGAACCGGGACCGGAGGCGCAAACCACAAAGGCAAAATGGACAAATCCGGCAAGACCGCCGATCAAGACCAGACAGCGGCCAAGCTTGACACCATGCTGGCGGCCATGGAAAGGCTGTAGGAGTCCATCCAACTCACACGCACTTCCCTGGCCACCAAAATTGACAGCGTGGCCATAGACCTTACGCACCTACGGGCGGATCATAAAAAACTGGCGGACCGCACCACATCCCTGGAAAGCAATATGAAGGAGCTCCAGCCCCAAGTAGGACAATCGAGTAAGCACATACAGGACCTGATGAATAGGGTGGAATTCCTAGAAGACAGGGCCAAGGATGCGGAAGGCAGGGCACGAAGAAACAACGTGCAACTGTTCGGAATTCCGGAGAAATGGGAAGGAAGGAATCCGGAGGAACATATGGAGCGATGGCTGAAAACTATCCTGCCGGAGGGAGCACTCTCGCCGCACTTCGTGGTGGAGCGTGCCCACAGGGTTCCCACCAGACCCTTGACGACAGGCTCTAATCCGAGACCCATGCTTCTCTGCATATTGAACTATAGAGACAGAGACTCAATCCTACGCGAGGCGCGCAAACTCCAAGAGGTGCGGATTGAGAACGCGCTGGTGATGTTCTTTCCGGACTATACAGTACAGGTGCAGAGGCAAAGGCACTCCTTCCTGACGGTGCAACGACGTCTGAGACAACAAGGCTTGCAATATTCTTTGTTGTTTCCAGCAAAACTAAGAGTGGTAGCCGGCGAACGGACACATTTCTTCACTGACCTAAACGTGGTGGAGGCTTGGCTGGACAGTGGCACAGACACGGCCCCCAGAGCGGCTGGGTACCCCGCTGGCTGACACCAACCTGGCGGGAGCCGGAGACGGCGCCGACCTCAACAGAGAACGCAGACAGGCACGAGTGAAGCGACGAGGACACCCCCCCAGCTGACGCTACGCAACAGGAGAAGCAGGTTGCCCTCCGCCTAGTGATGGAACTGAGCCGCTTCCCCACACTGAGCGAACCGGCTGGAGACAGTACGCGAGATCTTCCTAGCGACGACAAGGCTATCTATGGTGTGCCGGACTCTCAAGCTTCGGGGGCCGGACCGGATGTCACGCCTCAGACTGCGGATTACATCAGTTGATTGAACCATAGGATACGACACCCTGGAGTTCCTTCCCGAGAACTGCGATACCGACCACGAGGAGAATACCAACCTGCACTGTGATGCACTGCCCAGCTGGGACTCTCACGCCAGCAGACGACGCACCCGGCCCTGGCTGGGAACTGGGAGCCGAGAACACAACTGACTCCTTTTCAATGGATGTGCGACCTGGGGACAGCTCAGAGACTAATGTGCGGTCGGCAAACGGATCCAGTGAACGCCTGCCCGGCAGCCAACCAGCCAGGACACGTAATGTATGGTTTTTAATACATGTATAAATGACTCCCCTGTATATCGAGTAAGGCCTGGACTGACGTATACCCCCCGGGAAGGCGGGAAGCCTTCATAGAATGATATTGTCAACTTAAGAACTATTGCTATAGTGCGCACTGCATAGCAGCCCCCTCAGAGTTAGACCTTGTTGCTCTACTTGAGAGCATGGACGGGAGCACGTTTGGCCTCCGACCTTTTGGTATTCTCTATGTTCATCACGTTCAATGGCTAACTGTTCCACTAGCCGTGTTTTTTACCCCCCCCCTTTGCAATAATGCTGTGGTGTGCTAGACTGGATGTACTCTTGATAAGTAATATGCAGATTAAAGCACGGTGGGGACTGTGGAGCTCGCGGGAGTTTGGCGAGGGGGATGGGGAAGGGGAGTTGCTGAAGAACTGTAATGTCTGCGATTAAAATATGTACATGGAATGTGAGGGGTATGCACACACCGTCTAGGCGATACCAGATTTATTCATACCTCAAACGCCATCACATACAGATAGCCCTCTTACAAGAGACGCACCTCTGTGATTTGGAAACCAACACCTTACGGCGCAGGTGGCGGGGACAATTATTTGCCACACACTACTCATGCTACGCTAGAGGGACGCTGGTGTGGGTAAGACCGGGCACCCCATGGGCCGCACTGGAATCTCATGTAGACCCCGGAGGAAGGTATGTAGTTGTCAAGGGCAGGTTAGAAGGGAACCCGCTAGTACTGGCCTCGATATATGCACCCAATACGGGACTGACAGACTTCCTAGCACAATGGTCGAACACGCTGACACCATGGCATGGCACCCCGTGGGTGCTGGGAGGAGACTACAACTGCACCCTAGATCCTGCCCTGGACCGATCCCACCCACTGCCACTTAACTCACAGGCACAGCACGCCACACATGCCCTTCAGGTTTGGTCTGCACAAGTGGACTTGCAGGATGTGTGGCGCAGCCGTAACCCCAACACCAAAGTCTACTCATACTACTCGGGGGCACATGCCCTATACGTACGCCTAGACAGATACATGGTCACCAGGGATATGCTACCATTTGTCAGGGACACACATTACATGGGCCGCACACACTCAGATCATAACCCACACCTTATAGAACTAGCTTGGGAGCAATCACGACCGCCGATACCCACTTGGAGGCTGCAACCTGATCTATTATTAGATGGCCCATTTAGGAGCTCTATAGGCGCGCAAACGGCGCAATACTTCGAAGACAATAATGGGACGGCATCCACACCCCAACTAGAATGGGACGCATTCAAAGTGGTCTCAGGGGGCAGTGTCTAGGCACACAGGCTCATTCCAGACGGCAGATAGAGGCAGACCTAAGGTGCCTTGAAACAGACCTAATCCAAGCAGAACAGGAAGCAACTGAGGGTGCAAACACCAGATTACTGGAGGCGCGGGCGGATCATGACAGATTAGTGGATAGGTTAAAACATGTTAACTATGCCGCCCGCTCGGCCCGCACACACCGCTACAGCGACAAACCCGGCAAACTGTTAGCCTGGTTAATACAGCATGAAGATCGAACCTCACCAGTAACGGCGATACGCCCAGCCAACGGCACAGTAGTGTACACACAGGCGGACATCCATGACGCTTTTGTGACGCATTATGACGAGCTGTATTGGTCGCAGCTACAGAATCCACAGTCGGATATCGCTGCGTACCTAGACGAGGTAACGCTCCCCACCCCGACTGATGATCAGCGTGACGACCTTGGGTCGCTGTTAACGGCAGATGAGCTGCGTGACGCCATCTTCGCCCTCTCCAATGGCAAAGCCCCAGGCCCGGACGGGTTGCCGGCTGAATACTACAAGGCCTACTCGGACATCCTAACGCCGGAACTACTCAGAACATACTCTGCAGCATTAGAGGACTCGTCCTTGCCCAAGTCGATGAATGAGGCAACATTGGTGTCTCTCCTCAAGCCGGGCAGAGATGGCGCGCTCCTTGGCTCGTACAGGCCTCTGCCACTGTTGAACACAGATTACAAGATCCTAGCGTCGACCGTTGCCTGGAGACTGGCGGCCTTGGTACCTACCCTAGTGCATAAAGACCAGAACGGCTTTGTCCCAACGAGGTGCACCTCCCAAAACATAAGGAGGCTGTTCCGAGTGCAGGATACGCGATCCAGAACCGGCCAAGATCGGGCTGCTTAATTTTAGACCTCCCACTGCTCTTCTGGCTGGCGATGGAGCCTCTCGCCGAGATGTTGCGTAGCAGAGGCACACAATGGGGCATCCCGCTGGGGGATGACACACACATAATATCACTGTACGCTGACGATCTACTCCTGTACATTAGAGACCTTGATCACCTGCCGCTGGAATTATCGGACATCTTCCGAACATTCGAGATCATGTCGGGCCTAAAAGTCAACTGGGCCAAGTTGGGGCGTACCCATTTGCTCCCAACACCCCAGACCCTGAGCTCAGGATCAACGGTGAGAGGTTGCTGTGGCACCACACCACGTTCAAATACCTGGGAATACATATCTATAGAAATCCCCCAGATATCTTAGATGGAAACTTAACACAAGCCATAACATCTATCATATCCAAAATCGCCTTTTGGAAGACTCTCCCCATCAATGTGCCGAGCAGAGTGACATTAACGAAAATGATTGTCCTACCCAGACTCTTATATTACTTTGCGAACATTCCACTAAACGTCCCGGTCCGCACCTTCAGGGAACTAGAGACCATGATCAGAGATTTGATCTGGAACACAGGAAGACCCAGAGTAGCGCTGACGAAATTGTATATCCCAGTTAGCGATGGAGGACTCGCGGTCCCAAACCTGGAACTCTATTACCTGGCGGCGCAACTGCAATGGGTAGTGGCTTGGTTATCAGGCAAACATCAGGAGGACACAGCTACAGCTGTGGACGCACTATCCTCATTACAGATACACTCATTATTCCACCCGCTGACAGGTGCCAGGAAACACACCCAACTGCATGTAGCGGTGGCCGTAAAATGCTACTCTCGATGCCTACGACTTACCAAAACCACTAAAACCGTACGCCCCAGCGCTCCCACTCCTAGGTACCCCCAAGACCGCGACCGTGGTCACGGAAACAGCCCTGGAGCACTGGACACGCTCAGGAATAGAAACCATGGCGGACTTATACGCTGACGGCGCTCTGATCCCTTTCGCGACGCTCGCCACCGACACGGGATTACCGGCGGGACAGTTCTTACAATACGCTTCCATAATCAGAGCGTTCACACAAAAATGGGGAAACATCACTGAAGAACCTCCCATACAACAACTGATACAATGCATTCATGTCATGGGGAATGGCACACATGTAGTGCACTGGCTGACCCAAGCACTGTTATCGCACACACAACGCACCTTACAACTACTGCGGGATAAGTGGGCAGTAGACAGGGGGAAGGCCTGGACAGACAAGGAGTGGGCGGTGATACTGGCAAGCCCCAAGAACATCCCTCGCAATGCACGCTTCAAGCAGATCCAGTTCTACATATTGCACAGGGCATACCTCTCCCCAGACAGGATCAACCAATACTTCCCAGGAGCAGAGACAGGGTGCCCGAGATGCGCGTCAGAAGAGGCGGACCTCCTACACGTGCTGTGGCAATGTCCGCAGATCCAAACATACTGGCGGTCTGTGTTGCCGATATTAGAACGGAGCACGGCAATTCCGATTCCTCACACGTGGAAAGCATGCCTATTAGGCCTCTACCACAGAACCAAACAAAACAAAGTGCCCTCCCGTTTTTGGGATCTTGGCCTTATCACGGCCAAGAGACTAATCACCAAACACTGGAAACGCGCAGAACCACCCATGACGGAACACTGGCGCACCTCCCTGGACAACTGGGCAAAAGCGGAAAGCATCTCCCTCCACAATGAGGAGACGGCAGGATTGCGTAAGTTCCCCATTGCGGCACTCTGGGACGAAACACTAAACTCCTTCCACAGAGAATGCCAGACGCCGGGAGACCCTGCAGGCGACACCTCCCCAAGCAGAGAACACGGAGACGGACACACAACACCAGGCACTGCTGATGGTGGTCCCACTGCTGGCATTCCCATCAGATAGACAGGACGGGCACCACCCCAGGCCCCCCCGCGTCATATACCCACCGCTGATAAGACACTGCCCTCCCCGAGCTGGTAGAGCAACCATGGACCGACTACGACGTCGCCCCTAAACCCCCCCACTGCACAGACAAGTGTCCATCACGCCACACACCACACACCTCCAAGTTTAGCAACCCCACACCCCCCATTCTTTCTATTTTTACTTTTCCTTTACTCAATACAAACGAGGCTGGCATGATTGAGCTATAATTCCATCATTGTATTTCAATGTGATGTAACAATGTATTATATGCTTTGCTCCGAGACCAACATATACACTCTTGAGCTACATGATACTGTATAATGTACAATTCATGTTTTCTTTTATCCTGTGAATCCAATAAAGGATATATTTAAAAAAATGTATACGTTTCCAAAATTTCATTGTGTCATTTGTTTTTGAAGCATGTAGCAGTTGAGCCCACGTTGTTTCCTGCACGGAAGCAGAGGATGACCCGGGACCAGGGTTCAATTCCCGACGCGGCAGGGTCGTGGACCAGGGCCAGCCGACTCGATAATTCTCACCTCGGTGCCTACTCTAACCAGGGATCACACTCAGCAACTCTGGGCATTAGTTTGCCTCATCTCCACAACGGCCCCCCACATACACCGGGGATGCCAGGTTTCACCCTGGAGATACCCAGTAGGGTCCATCTCACAGAGAAAGCCAGGACGGGTTCCCCAGCGGTCTACAGAGATACCCCATTGTTGGAGAGGCCACGTGAAGGGCTTGCTCCCTCCCCGCACGACCAGGCCCGAGCCTGGCTCTTCAGGTGTTACACGCAACAACCACCCGTTTCCCGTCTCATATGGGACCCCTGCCCCTGGACATCTCCCCATCATGGGCCCGATTCCCTACCGGCCGGGCGCCATCTTGGACACAGCACCACGAGGCCGCGTGGCCTCCGATCGACCCTAACCCTGGGCCTGGCCAGGCCCCGACATCCCGGCACCACCATCCACCCAGGAGGTGAGCGGACTACTTGGCAGGTCAATGGGAGAAAGAGGTGTCGATGGCTCTCCCCCGCCAGGTGCCGATCGCCCCCAGCTCCCTCAGGCGCTGGCTCCACCCCCCTGCTGGGTGTCTGGACTCCCTCATCCCGGACCTCCCGACCTCCAAGTGCGAGGGTCCGGACATCAAAGGGCGCCAGACCTATAACTGGGGCAGTTCCAGAGCAGGAAGGCAGTTGTATCCTGGAGTCGAGAGACGCAGTGAAGAACTCATCCTTGACGGACTACTGGCGCTGCCGTAGCCCTGCCTTGCGAACTATCGACCTGCCTGCTGGCGCTGCCGCAACCTTCTGAAACCTTCATCGTCGTCGGGACCTGCTGGCGTGGCCGCGGACCGTTTGTAACCACCACCTTCATCGGGACCTGCTGGCTCCGCCGCGGACCGTCGCTACCTTCAACCATCCCGGGACCTGCTGGCTCCGCCGCGGCCCGATCATCTAGAACGCCGAGCTCGAGGATTGTGAGCTATTTCATCTACCAGATTGGTAACGAGACTGTCCCGCTACCCCTTTCCCAACCAAGAGACTAGAATAGAGGGGACCCCTGTGTCCAGACCTCCTTGTACCATTTCACCGGACTTAAAGAATTGCTTATAAAGTAACATTGAACCTTATCCTTGTGTGGTGTACATCTGTGGGGGGGAAGTTACTTGTCTGTACGATCGCTGGAGACGGCTCTCCCCGGAGACCTCTCCCCTTGTCCTCGGCCGACCCTCCCGGTCCGTCTAACATTGGTGGCCAGCGGCGCGATCCGAATCAACGCGTAATCGTACAGAGAGTAGCTCACCCCACGACAAAACCACAATGTCAACCAAAGAAAGCGGATCTACCGAGAAATTCCAGATGGAGAAATTGGAAGAATACAGCCATCGTGAGTTGAAACAATTCTGCATGGAACTAGGTATCGCTACCACCGGTCTGAGTACTAAAGACGATTTCAAGCACGCCATTGAGTCATGGGCAGAAACCGGGGCCGTCAGACCCCCGGACCAAAATGTCGCAGCAGCAGAGAAAAACACCACGGCTCCCGAGGAGCAAAGAACGGGTCTCTCGCAAGATGAGATCCAAGAACGAGAAAGAAACCGACTACATGAGCTAGAAATGGCCCGGCTCAAAATGGATGGTGAACTCAAATTAGCCGAACAAAAACTGAACCTGGAACACCTGCGGCTCCGAGAAGAACGGGAAGAGAAACAGAGACAAAGAGAGCTCAAAGAGAAGAGACTGGCGTATGAACACGAGCGCAAACTAGCTGAGATAGACTTACGCAAGCAGAACAAAGAATTAGGGGTGCCCGAGCAACCGCGCACCCCGGGGGCAACAGAAAAGAAGATACACATCCCCAAGGATGTCGTTCGAGAATATTTCCGAGATGACGACATACAGCAATGGTTCAAGGCCTACGAGATCGCTATGACCTCCCACCGGATCGATCGAAGCGACTGGGGAGCCGGTCTATGGGGGAGGTTCGTCAATGAGGGCCGCGATGCCCTGCTACAGCTTCCAGACCATCTGATGACCTCCTATGACCACATGAAAGCTACCCTCCTCACCCGCTATGGGCTCACACCCGAAATGTACCGCCAGAGGTTCCGAGACTGCACACAGATCCCGGGTACAACTTGGGTGGAATACGTGAACTATTTCAGCCGAGCCTTCGAGGGTTGGATCAAGGGAAGCAACGTAACGACCTACGAGCAACTCTTCAATCTCATGGTATGGGAGCATCTATCAAACAACTGCTTCGTCGAGCTCAGGCAGCACCTCCTCGACAGTAAACTGACTGATCCACGGCAGCTCGCCGCCGAGGCTGACCGGTGGGAAATTACCCGAGTGGGCCGAAATGGGTCACATGAACAGAACCGGACCAACAACGGTCAGCACCGTCCCCGAGGAGGAGGAGGGGGCCAGGGACGAGGAAGAGACAACGCCCCGGCCGCTCCCGCTACCAGCACCCCACCCCCGGCCAACCGGGGCAACACCCCGGCGTGGCCGGGATACAGAGCCAATGTCACGTGTCACCGATGCCAGCGAGTCGGCCACTACGCAAACGACCCGAATTGTCCACAGAGCCAGACTCCGAGACCCCGCCAGATGGCTGCCGCCGCCCTGGGGGCAGAACAAATCTCCGAAGAACACGAGGAATGTGAGCAAGAACACCAAGAATGGGAACCCGCCGCCATGGTTCTAGCGTGCCTAGGGGGAAAAGACATGGTCCCGCGGGTCCCCCTACCCGCCAACACCCGGAAGTACAGTCAGTGGGTGAACATTAATGGACGCCGGGCCGAAGCCCTACGTGACACCGGGGCCAGTGTAACGGCCGTCCGCTGTCACCTGGTGACCCCAGAACAGATCCTGCCGAACGTTCTCTGCCCTGTCCGTTCAGCCGACAATTCGGAGAGTCTATGTCGGATGGCCTGCGTCCCCTTCGAGTGGGGAGGAGTCTCCGGCATGTTGAAAGTGACGGTCCGAGATGATGCCCCCGTAGACTGACTGTCTCCTGGGAAATGACCTTGAGAGTTCCCCGTGGGCCGCCGTAGAGAGAAGAGAGCACCTGGGGATGTTGGGCATCCCGGACTGGGTGTGCGTAACCACCCGGTCCATGGCTGCTCGTGCCATCCCCCGACCCGAAGAGCATGAATGGCCGGCACCTCCTCCCCCGGTCGCTCCAGTAGAAGACACCGACCGTGCCGTCCCCCCAGAGCAAACTCCCGAGGGGCTCGTTCAGCCTCAGGACCTTCCCGGCCTGGCTCAGTGGCGTCAGGGGGAGGGGCCCACCCAGGAACAGTTTCGCCACGAGCAGAAGACCTGTCCCTCCCTCGAGGGACTCCGCCAACAAGCCCTCGCCCAGAGTGCAGGGGATACCTCCGGAACCCATTGGGTCTATTGGGACAATGACCTGTTGTACAGCGAACAGAGAATCGCAGAGTTAGGGGCCAGTCGAGTGCTGGTGGTGCCCCTCTGCTTTAGAGACTTCTTGCTAAACCTGGCCCACGATGTCCCCCTGGCTGGCCACCTGGGTCAGGACAAAACCTACAGTTGCCTGGTGACCCACTTTTTCTGGCCCAAGATGAGGAACGACGTACCCCAGCACTGCCGGTCTTGCCCCACGTGCCAGGCAAGCGGGAAGAGCGGCCGCAAGCTTAAAGCACCTCTGCAACCTTTCCCGGTGGTCACCACCCCATTCGAGAGGGTGGGGATAGACATTGTGGGGGCCCTGGACCCCCGTACAGCACAAGGACATCGGTTTATCCTGGTACTGGTGGACCACGCCACTCGCTACCCCGAGGCTGTTCCCCTGCGAACTGTGACAGCCCCGGTAGTCGGCCGGGCATTGATGGGGATCTTCTCCCGGGTGGGCTTCCCCCGAGAAGTCGTCAGCGACCGGGGCACAAACTTTATTTCAAAATACATGAAGTCCCTCTGGCAACAGTGTGGGGTCACCTACCGATTCACGACCCCCTATCACCCTCAAGGAAACGGACTAGTTGAGCGGTTCAACCGCACGCTCAAAGGGATGATTGGGGGGTTGGAAGAGCCCCTCCGTCGCCAGTGGGATGTGCTACTGCCGTGCCTCCTCTTTGCCTACCGAGAAGTCCCCCAGAAGTCCCTCGGCTTCAGCCCGTTCGAACTCTTGTATGGACACCCTGTGCGAGGGCCGCTCAGCCTAGTCAAAGAAGGCTGGGAAATGCCCCCTCTAAAGAACCCTCCAGATGTTTTCAAGTACCTCCTAACCCTCCGCAACCAGACCAGACGATTCAGAGAGATGGCAAAAGCAAACTTGGAGGCCAGTCAGGAAGACATGAAAAGGTGGTACGATCAAAATGCCTCCTCCATCGAATTTGAACCCGGCCAACAAGTGTGGGTAATGTCTCCCACCGAACCATGAGCCCTGCAAGACAAATGGACGGGGCCCTTCAAAGTAGTCGAGCGCAAGAGCCCTGTCACCTATCTCATCGATATGGAATCTTCACGGAACCCTCTCCGGGTCCTCCACGCCAATAGACTGAAACCCCACTTTTTGCGCTCAGAGCTCAGCCTCCTGATGGCAACAGACAAAGGAGCCGAGGAGGACTCCGAAACACTCCCTGACCTCCTACGGACTCGGGAGAAGGACGGCTCCGTGGACGGGGTCCGACTCTCGGAGGCCCTCACCCCGGAACAGCGCCAAGGCTGCCGAGACCTCCTGCTGCAGTTCGCCACCCTGTTCTCCCTCACCCCAGGGGTCACCCCCTGGTGCTTACACGACGTGGACACTGGAGAGAGTCCCCCTATCCGCCATCGGGCCTACCGCGTACCAGATCGGGTACGGGCCTGCATCCAAGAGGAGGTGGCCAAGATGCTCACGCTCGGGGTCATCGAGCCCTCAGACAGCCCCTGGGCCAGCCCAGTGGTACTGGTCCCCAAAGCGGCCGCCCCGGGCACCACGCCTGAGCTCCGGTTCTGCGTCGACTACCGGGGCTTGAATGCGGTCACCAGAACAGACACACACCCCATTCCCCGGGCAGGTGAACTGATCGACCGCATGGGAGCTGCCCGCTACCTCAGCATCTTCGACCTGACAGCGGGCTACTGGCAGATCGGTCTCACACCCCGGGCCCAAGAACGATCTGCCTTCTCCACCCCTGATGGCCACTACCACTTCAAGGTCATGCCATTCGGCATGAAGAATGCCCCAGCAACATTTCAACGGCTAGTAAACCAGGTCCTGGCGGGACTCGAAGAATTCAGCGCGCCTACCTGGACGATATCGCTGTGTACAGCCGCCACTGGTCCGACCACCTCCACCACCTCCGAGAGGTGCTACAGGCCCTCCAACGAGCTGGCCTCACGATCAAGGCCAGCAAATGCCAAATTGGCCAGGGGTCCGTGACCTATCTCGGGCACCAGGTGGGAAGCGGTCTGGTGGCCCCTCTGCAACTCAAGATCGCTGCCATCCAGTCTTGGCAGCCCCCCATCTCCCAGACCGAGGTCCGCGCCTTCTTGGGACTCACAGGCTACTACCGGCGGTTCGTGAGGGACTATGGCAGCATTGTGGGGCCCCTCACGGAACTCACATCCAAAAACCAACCAAAGAAGGTCAACTGGACCCCAGACTGTCAAGCGGCCTTCGAGAAGCTGAAGGCCGCCATGTGCTCCGCCCCTGTACTCCAGGCCCCCGACTACAGTCGGGAATTTATCGTCAAAACGGACGCCTCCGACCATGGCATTGGGGCAGTCCTTTCCCAGCTGAACCCCGAAGGACTTGACCAGCCAGTGGCTTTCATCAGCAGACGGCTACTGGCCGGAGAACAACGCTGGAGCACCATCGAGAGGGAGGCCTTCGCCGTGGTGTGGGCCCTCAAAAAGCTCCGGCCTTATCTCTTCGGCAACCACTTCCGGGTACAGACCGATCATCGGCCCCTGCAGTGGCTAATGCAGATGCGGGGGGAAAACCCGAAACTCTTGCGTTGGTCCATCTCCCTGCAGGGGATGGACTTCACTGTGGAACATCGACCTGGGCAAGACCACGCCAACGCAGATGGCCTGTCACGCTTTTTCCGCCTCGACGAAGAGAGTCCCCAAGAGGATGGGTGACTCTCCCCGCCTTCAGCTGGGGGGGGCGCATGTTGGACAGGCCACGTGAAGGGCTTGCTCCCTCCCCGCACGACCAGGCCCGAGCCTGGCTCTTCAGGTGTTACACGCAACAACCACCCGTTTCCCGTCTCATATGGGACCCCTGCCCCTGGACATCTCCCCATCATGGGCCCGATTCCCTACCGGCCCTCTCGCCCGGCCTGGGCGCCATCTTGGACACAGCACCACGAGGCCGCGTGGCCTCCGATCGACCCTAACCCTGGGCCTGGCCAGGCCCCGACATCCCGGCACCACCATCCACCCAGGAGGTGAGCGGACTACTTGGCAGGTCAATGGGAGAAAGAGGTGTCGATGGCTCTCCCCCGCCAGGTGCCGATCGCCCCCAGCTCCCTCAGGCGCTGGCTCCACCCCCCTGCTGGGTGTCTGGACTCCCTCATCCCGGACCTCCCGACCTCCAAGTGCGAGGGTCCGGACATCAAAGGGCACCAGACCTATAACTGGGGCAGTTCCAGAGCAGGAAGGCAGTTGTATCCTGGAGTCGAGAGACGCAGTGAAGAACTCATCCTTGACGGACTACTGGCGCTGCCGTAGCCCTGCCTTGCGAACTATCGACCTGCCTGCTGGCGCTGCCGCAACCTTCTGAAACCTTCATCGTCGTCGGGACCTGCTGGCGTGGCCGCGGACCGTTTGTAACCATCACCTTCATCGGGACCTGCTGGCTCCGCCGCGGACCGTCGCTACCTTCAACCATCCCGGGACCTGCTGGCTCCGCCGCGGCCCGATCATCTAGAACGCCGAGCTCGAGGATTGTGAGCTATTTCATCTACCAGATTGGTAACGAGACTGTCCCGCTACCCCTTTCCCAACCAAGAGACTAGAATAGAGGGGACCCCTGAGTCCAGACCTCCTTGTACCATTTCACCGGACTTAAAGAATTGCTTATAAAGTAACGTTGAACCTTATCCTTGTGTGGTGTACATCTGTGGGGGGGAAGTTACTTGTCTGTACGATCGCTGGAGACAGCTCTCCCCGGAGACCTCTCCCCTTGTCCTCGGCCGACCCTCCCGGTCCGTCTAACACCCATGTGGGGTGATTCATACGCTTTACAAGACATCATTACATTACATTACATTACATGTGTTTTTTAAAACTGACCATCTTTCCCTTTTCCGGCGACTCCTCTCCTTATGCAGACTTTCCAATAGATTCTGGGCTTCTGGGTTTCGACGTAGCTGCCTGAGACGCCTACCTACACTCGATCTTACTAATCTAATAGATTGTGGCATAACTATGGCTTTATAAGATCCGAAATGAGCTCTCTTAATTCCCTCTATTAATACTGCTGACATGAAATTAATTAATTAATTTGGTAGTGAATGATTCCCACACTGATTTCTGAAATGTTGCATTTTATAATGCATGCTGCCCTGCAGGATTTCAACACAACATTTGTATTTTAGTGGATTTGACACTTTGGGGCATATGTACAAGAATTGCCGCTAAGTAACGCAAACGTTAGTTAGCAGCAATTTTTTCCCACGTTTTACCAATGAAAAATATCGCCATGGTACGACGTAGTTACAATACGTCGCTACATGGCGATGGTTTCTCAGCGCTGCTGGAATTGTTGATTTTAAGACCTGTGTCACGGCAATAAAAAAGTTGCCACAAACGTGAAGAAAGTGGCGGTCGGTCAGTCAGTGGCCAGAAACTGCACGCTAATCAGTGAAACACCACTTTATTCACGTTTTGCAGGAAGATTACGCCCGCGAAGTTCACAAAACACCCACAAAAAAAAGACACCAGAGAAAACATGGAGTAAGCAGGACCCAGTAATGCAGGAGAGAACAACCCCCTAACCCCTCAAACAGCCAAGGGGACAAGTTAGTGACCCTGGGGAGGAGGAAGAAGAAAACCAGGTCCAGCCAGCAGGAAAATGAGATCCTGATTGCGGAGGTGACAGACAAACAATACCAGCTTTTTGTCAGCTCCACTGTGACATTGGGGACCAAAAATGCTACTTGGAAGTCCATCGTAGCCAAGGTGAATGCTGTAGCAGATGTCAAGAGGACAGTGACCGACTGCAAGAAGCGCAGTCATGATGCTAAGCATAAGGCCAAGCAGAAACTGTCCAACAATTGCCAGGCAGCACTGCAGACTGGAGTCCTGCGCCACAGGAGGAGCTGGATGCCTTGGAGGAACAGGTGTCCGTGGTCATCTGCGAGGAGATGTTGGCTGGAGTTCAGGGACAGGATAGTGCTGAACATGACCACCTACATCAGCAACAGGGTAAGTAACAACCAGGGACTGGGGGAGTGAGAGGCGGTGGTGACCAATGTTACTCATGTATCCCTCAGTGCATACCCACACTAACTGTTGATCTCTTTCCAGATACAATAGCCCCTGGGGGTATAGCCACATATCATCTTAGTCATTAAATTTATATTGAAAGACACATAATGGTGGTGTCACAGACTTGGAAATCTGCTCAGAAAAACAACACAATATAGACCAAAAATAATGTACACCAGACTACAAAATAAGGGGAACATGAGCAAGGGGAATATTGACTGGAGAGGTGGCATAGTTTCGAATTGGCCTCCTTACCTCAACACCATGCTCAAACAAATCGGCTACACAGGGCTACATCTCATTGACAACAATATGATGCAGCCCTGTGAACCAGACTGCTCTGTGACTAAAGTTAGCAGACCACCATTGATGACGGCACATGCACCATTGTGTAGGGGTTGAGTTGAGTTGAAGATTGTCCATGTGCATGAAGGGGAACTTTTGTGCAGCACACATAGAAATAGCAATATGTCAATCATTGCTATGTGCCTGAAGGGGTCCCTCCTTCAACAGAAACATTCTTGCCCTGAACACAGACACACCTGCACTACCCTGCTAAGGTGCCTGTCTCTGTGCCACACTGATAAGCCAAGTGCCAGTGTATGATGAAACGCATGACTGGACCATAAACTTGTAAACATTGTGCAGGCCTCTTTCACTGAAGTGGATGAGTGCAGGGTCAATCCTGTATGGAGAAGGCCTCACTCTGTCACTTCATCGTATCTATGCACACCCTGATGTAACAAAGACGTCTGCACCAACAATGCACAAGTGTCCCTACCTTGACCAAGAGCCATATGTCCTCCAGCTTGCAACATCTCACCATTGTAAAGGCACATACATGCAAGGGTCACTGTGTAAAAGGAATAAGGAGCAGTAACACAGAAGCAGTACCAAACATGCATATCATCATGCATCAATGAGAATGTCATTTGTCATTGTGATTTGGCAACATTCAAATGTATCTACACAGTTTGGATTATGGCAAATCAAGCATATTTACCTGCCCATATCATGTGGCACACCACATCAACCCTGATCTCAACACTATAATAGCCCTACTCATGCCACAATAACAGTCATGTGGTATTGCCAGCATTAAGGTGTGGTATCATGCAATCCACACCTCCAAAACTAGACAATCTGAAAAAATTTAGTAGTGTAATGAGTATGGGTGACTCTACCACAATGCAGTGTACAGACACATACATCTGGACCAATATGCACTGACAACAATTTGGTACAACCTGCACCACTGTCACTACTGAACAGAGGGCACAGCTGGTGCAGCATTGGTGTAGAAATTGGCCACTCACATGTGGAATACTTGTAAACTGTAAGAAAAGAATTGACAACTCTAATGTCACATCAATGATGTGGTACAATGATTCACTATCCTGCATGTAATAGGTATCTCTACTAAATAAATTGAATAGACATTGTCATGCAGTCTTCTTGTAAACTGATCAAATGCATGATCATGCTTGAGACACACATACAACAGCGTTTTGCCTTTACATGGCAGCGGGAGAAACATCACCTCCTGTACAGCAGCCTGTCCCACTCTTCAATGATGAAGGAGAAGACATCTCAACCATCGACCAGGAAACTCTCCAAGAGCTGCTCATCTCCATTGGCAGCCCATCTCCAAAAGCAGGGACATCCAGCAGCATTGTGGTAGCTCTACCCCCTACACAAAGCACACAGCAGTAAGCACCTACCACCACATCTGTCTCCCCAGACCTTGAGGACCCACTACTTAGATTTCAACGCCATGTAGTAGAGGTCCAGCAGGAGATGGCTGGTCAGGTGTGGGTAGGGTTTGACAGCCTGGTGGCCAAACTAGATGGGGTCCGTGGGTGTCTCAATCCCATTAGGGACCACCTGGAGTCCATCACAGATTCCCACAGTCATCTCCATGCTCTCCGGCATTCCATGGCTGACATCGCTGGAGTACTGACTATGAGACAAGAACAACTGTCCAGTCAAAGTGGCTTCAGCGATGTCACCAATGAGTTGCATCACATGAGAATGATCATGGAGAACATGGAGCGGATACAGCCTTGGCAGCCATGGCTGCATACCACAGAGATGTTGATGGAGTCTTGCAAGCTCTGCAGCTAATCATCACTGCAGTGCTGCCTCAACCTTTGGCCCAGATTAATTCTGCTGCACCTTCAACATCCACATCTCACCCCCTGAAGTGTCACAGCCCCATAGTGCTCCAGCCAACCCTTCATCACGCACACAGAACTTCAGCTTCCACTGTCCCATGAATGACTCTTCTACACTCATCTTGGGCTTTGATATGGATTGCCAATTTTTGTGTTGTTCCCAATGACACTGCAATCGGCCTGCTGACTAAACTCTGCCTCTTCCTGAACATATCTCTGCACATGTTCCCCCCTAGACTCTGTCTGCCTCCCCCCGTGATTTCATACAATGGCGTGTTGTTGCACAAAGAACTGGGCAAGTCTACTATCTCAGTTACTGCACATGTAAATGAAATGAATTGAGTCACTAAGATATGTGTTGCCTGTGACTAATTTTGTTGAAATGTGCCAACAATGCATGTTCAGGTTAGCCATTACTGGTAATCAAGATTATTTGTCAAAGGGAATATGATTACTCTGTGTCTATGATAGGCATTGTGACGTCCTGACACATGTGACTTAAACAATGCTTTGATCTGTAAGACAACATTGTCTCAGTAAAAAAAAATGACTCCATGCCCATGATGTTGATCGTGACTTGGAGCAATACTCATGTCAGTGTAAAGCCACATGAAGTTTCTACAAACAATATGTGACAAATATATACGCAGAAGAACTACCCATATTGAATGTGGAGGACAATGTTTGAAGTGATTTATGTCATGGCATGACATGTGTAAAGACAGTTCACTCAACATGTCACATATTCAAAAATATTCCATCAAGCTAAAAAAAGAGGAATGGTGTCGGAAAGCATAATTCGAAAATTGATAATGGTTCAAATACATGCACAGTTAGCAGTAACGCACATCACTTCATCCCTCGTCCAAAACTTGCCCATTTGTTCACAGTGTTGTCCACAATTTATAAGGCTGTGGAGGCACATGTAAAGGGGCATCACAATGACTTGTGAAAAATGCTAAGCATACATTCCCTGCACACCCACGTATTAAACTTAAGCCATTGTGTGGACAGGTGTAATCAAAGATGTCACAAAGTATCCTGACACCATACCCACAGCATTCAAACAATGCTGTGCAGAGCACAATGCCCACAGTACATCCTGTGTAAATATGTCCTAGCAAAATAATCACATATGGATACATTTTTCTCAGACCAATAAAAAACTATTTTCCAAACGGAACTTTGTTACCCTAAACATCAATCAGTTTGTTTAAAACACATTTAAAATGAGTTCTTTTGGTAGGTCACATTTGTAGACATTCTAATTGATTGTGGGGGGGATGCATCTGTCGTAATCCACTACCAATCCAACAAGATATGTGCACACAGCAAAAATGAACGGGAGTGCAAAGCATCAACCAGTGGTTATTTATTTTGTAAAAAAAAACTCTTAAAATACTTAACTAATTATACTTACTAATCCTAAACTACACTAACCTAACTTGCACTAATATACAACTACACTAAGCTAACTAGCTTACCTAAGACTATACACATAACAACATATATCAAACATCAACCCAACAAACCCCCTTACAGCACATCCGGGACGGCACAAAGACACCTTAACCTATACATGAATTAACTAAACATGCATACTAAACAATTATATATAATTTTAATGTATTTTATTAACATGGCCAAAAACCACCCAGCAGGCCACCATCGCTAGGAGGGCCTGTCATTCCCAATGGGCTTGCAAATTGCGAGAGGCTCATTAATATTCATGAGCCTCACAATTTGCAGCCCCATTGGGAAACGCAAACCGTGTTAAACACACTGTTGTACATGCCAAATAGCGCCACCCAAATTGCAAGTCACAAATGCGATACAATTTGTGAGGCGCTATTTGGCTGGTCAGACATCTGTCCCTTAATCTATTAACAGGATGGTAAATAGAAGAGGGGGAACGTTGGACTGGACAGGGTGGGAAAATGAACAACCATTGTCTTTCATTAAGGGAGACCCAGGGCCCCCATTATGTCCATGAGGGGGCCCTTAATGTCATCATTATCCAGTTCAAGTCGGGCCACATGAATGTTCAAACTAAACATAAGCCTCCTCTCCCTTTGTGAGGACAGGCCTTTCCGTAGGTCCTGCAGCTCTGGAGGATGTCCCTGGTGTTCACTCTGTGAGGGAGGTAGAATTAGGGTGGAAGATGTGAAGCAGCTCCTGATAGACCGGGGAAAGCTGACCATTTACTTTGTGTTGGCCGAGGGATTGCTGATGGGGACTTGCTGGGGCTGGCTCTGGTGTGTTGATGCAGGCAGGGAGGCGTGTTCTTTCACAGTTTTCTTTGTACTATCGGTGATGAACTTCCACCTGCATGCAGCCCTTTCCTCCCGGTACCTCTTATCCATAGCATTGTACCCCTTAACCACATGCCTGATGTGCTGGTAATGTTCCTTCCGCTGGAGGAATTGCCGCTGCTCCTCCAGGGACATGTTATCTGAAAAAAAAAAATACATGTCATGTTTCCTGAGTCCAAGAACATTATGGCATAATGAATATTTGCCACACCTATAAATAATGAGCCATAGGTTATGTGAAAATCATCAAAAAGAAAATTAACTAGACACATAACCTGAGAAATCCTGTACACATAGCCGGAATCAGAATAAGATGTTCATGACAACATGGTTATTCATGTGCTTGGACAAGGCAGGCACATAGTGCAGTGACAACAGTTTTTGGATTTCTGTTTGCAATTTGACCGTGCAATAGAAAAACAATCAAGGCCAACAGGGGGAGTACAGTAAGTGTGAAGTATAACAGGCCCATAGCAGACCCTGGCATTCTAACCACATAAAGACAGTAGGCTGCACAGTCTGCAATCAAGTCAAAGGACTAATCACAACAATGTTTGTCACGTAGTACATCTGAGAAAATGGATAATCATCATATTAGTGAGCCATTGAAGGTGTCACCACAGCTACACAACCAGATTACATCATGTAGACTTGTCAATTTTTGGAACAATGCCTAGATTTTGACATGCATTCAAGGAAAGAGGGTGTTGAGCTTGGCCCTTTGTGGCTAAAGTTCCTTAAACATTTTGCCTTCCTCCCAGACCTTTTTCTGACATTATGTTGCCGACTTAGATGTTTTGGGCACTTTGCATCTGCTGACCATTGTCAAAGTGCAAGTGCTCCCTGTATAAAGTGCTATGGTAATTGGTTGTCCATTATTGGTATGTTTGCCTTACTAGTAAAGTTCCTAGTAAAGTGCACTATGTGTGCCAGGGTTGGTAATGCAAATTCTACTAGTAGGCCCGCAGCGCTAATTGTGCCGCCCGCACAAGTAGCCCTAAAGAGAGAACCACTGCAGTGCCTGTGCTCAGTTTGCTAACTGCCATGTTGACCTGGCAAGTGCACTCACTTGCCAGGCCTTACCCTTCCATTTCCATACACATCAGACACCCCTACGGTAGGCCCAAGGTATCCCCCTGGGGAGGGTGCAGTGTCGGTGAAAGGTTGGACATAGACTGAGGTGTGTACCATGTCCTAACAGCAAAATACTCTCCATTTCGTTTTTCACTGTTGCAAGGTCATCTTGCCCATAGGACAGAATGGGGAAGGCAGTGTAATAAGTTTCCAGCCTATCTTCCCATAGGCTTAAGATGGAGAGGTGAAGTTTAGTGTGCTTGAACTCACAATGTAATTACACATCTTTTTGTGAAGGTGGTTTTTGAATTGGATGTTTAGAAACCACGCTTTAAAAAGCGGCTGTTTTTTTTTGTTCTAACAATTCTGTGTGTTTCACCTGGTTGTGGATTGACTAGCCGGATTTGAATGTGATAGGATCTGGGAAGTGTCTTGACCCAGGGGAGGAGTAGGTGAGACAGCAACAGGCTGACCTGTATCTGGAGTGTAGTGGGGAGGAGTAGGCCCCTGGATGTGAAGAGGCCTGGGTTGCTGCCATAAAAGAATGGCGCCACCTCCTGCTGAGTGATTGAGGAACCAGACCCCCACTATCTAAAGAAGAATATGTCACTGGCAGGGAGACACCCAGAACTGGTTTCGACAGGGGTCAGTGCCCCCTGAACACAAGATTCATCAAAGACCCGTTTTGCGAGTCTTTAATAGTGATTCATAAGGAATCGCTATTACAGACTCGCAAAACGGGATTCATGTAGGAATTGCAAAATAAATTGCGATTCCTACACATTCCTTATTTGCGATTAGCAAATTGCTAATCGCAAGTAAGGAATAACTCCCTATTCATTCCTATGGGCCTCAAAGGAATGAATGGGGAGTATTTCTTATTTAGCGATTTCAAGGGTGCCAGGGGTGTCCAAAGGACACCCTGTAGCACCACTGAAATGCAAATTTACACAGGTGTTGCGCACACACATGTCCAAAGGACATGTGTGTGTGTAACATGCAAAAGAGAAAAATACACTAAAGTGCTTTTTTCTATTTTTTTGCAATTTACCACGAAGTCGGACTTCGTGGTAAATAGCGACCAAATATTGCGAATTCGCAACTTCAAATTGGTTGATGAATTGCATTTAAGGAATCTCTATTAGAGATTCCTTAAATCCAATTCCTCGCAAATATGCGATTTCGCAAATAGCGATTTTTGCATTTGGGATGATGAATCCCAAATGCAAAAATCGCACTCGCAAAGGGCCAGATTCTCAGAACCTGGCCCTTTGCGAGTGCAATTTTATTTCATGAATCGGGCTGCTAGACTTCAAAGACATTTAGGGGTATAACTATGAGAGCTGAAACCCCTGAACGTTGGACTGATCAGGACTGAAAAGGATTGAAACTACTTTGTGGTCAAGAGGAACCTCTGCCAAGGAAGAACAGCTGAAGAGACTGAAGAGAAGGACAAACCCTTGCTGTGTGTTCTGGGGCTGGCCTACAGTTTGCTGATTTAACTAAGAACAGGCTAAGGGACTTTGCTGTGTGCTGTGTCCCGAAGTAACTTGCCTCCAAGGCCCCAAGGTGAGCAGGCTCCCTGTTGTGGAAACTCAGGAACATCAAAGTTTCCAAGTGTATCTCAGAGACGCTGTGTGCGTGTGATTTTTGCAGCCTGAGACCTTCGTATGCATTTCCTCTGGGACTGTGTGGCCCGAAACCCAACCGAGTCTCAGCGAAACTTTGTGCATGTGCAGTCCGAGACTGCCATTGGGTCCATGGTGCTGGTTGGAAAGTGCCCTGTGACTGCCGTGCCCCAGCAGTGCGAACTATTGTCCACACTGCTGTGTAGCTGTTTATGGCCCAAGCTGTCATTGTAACGGAGGCTGCGGAACAAGATCGCGGGCACCGGCCCAAGCCGCAACGTGCTGAAGGATTTCGTAAAGCTAAGGAAGTCATGAGGTAATCATGATCGTTGGTCGCAAGAGGAATCTGCCCAGGATTATCAGCAACAGAGAAGGCAGCGCAGTAACCTGTTAGGCTACCGTGTCACCTTGCATCGGAGCTGCGATGTCATCTGGAGCGCCCAGCAGGTTGTCCGACTAGCAGGGAGAGAGAGAGAGCAAGGCAGCGCATCCCCAGGTACGGCTTGGACTCAGGTCGGGAGCCGCAAGCGTGTGTTGCTTGGGGAGACATGCAGGAGGAGTACAGGAGTGCTCCTGTCTCTCTCCCGCTGCGGCCTGGACCTGCCCAGTAGTACCAGGGCCACCCTCGGAAGTTCAGGACTGTTGTCTGTGGTTGGGGCCTAGTGGTGCCCGCACTAATCGCGTCGATTGGCCTGGTATTATTCCTGCATTATGAACTGCCTTATTACTTGCATTAAAGATTGTATTATTCTTGCATTAGGAACTGCCTGATTATGTGCATTGAGGATTGAAATATTATCGCTTTGCGAACTGCCTTATTACTTGCATTAAGGAGAGCACATCATACTTTTGTGTGTTGTATCTGTAATGTACATGTATGAGTGGTCCTGAGCCATTAGGAAGCACTATTTACTCACAATGGTATCTGTTCATGAGTGGACATGTGTGTACGTAGACCCATGCCAGAGTGTCACACATTAGTGTTGGCATTGGTGGTATGTGTACTACATGTGGGCCTCTAACATTACACATTGCTGTGATGTTTTTGCCAGTATGATTGTCTTGCTATACACATGTACGTGACCAACAGGCAGTCACTACTTGTCTATGAGATATGCAAAGCAGCATGCAATGCACAGCTAAGGCTGCACATTCACATTTGAGTGTATGAATAGCTGGAGACATAGAGAGGGGCATTGATGACATTCTGTGCTACAGCACTCAATACTTCATTTTCACAAGATATGTCTATGCATTTATGCAGTGCTTTGCATTACATGTTCTTTGTCAGTATGCAATGACCATTTCCATTTGTCAAGATTACCTAAAATGCTAGGCAAGACATTACATGGTGTGAGTAAGCATGGGCGGAAAATCCGTTCAGCTCGCGAATTTTGTGGATTTTCGGTAAATTCGCAATCCGCGAACGCTCGCGAATTTACCGAAAATCCGCAAATTCGCACACAGCGTATTTTTTTTTTTGGGTGATACAAATTTGCGGCGTGCGGTGTAAGTTCGCAATTGCGAACATGTAGGTGCGGCCGGCAGCAACAATCTCGCACTCGCAAAATTACAAAAATTGCAATTCTGCACAAGAAATCCACTAGCAAGCAGCATAGACCTTCTGAAAATGATGATTTTTATCAGAATAACTCCTCAGGTTGACATTTGCCTGCACTTTTTTGGATTTGAGGCCTTTTGACTTTCTTTGGATCACTTTTGGATTAGAAATCAACTTTCACAAGTAAGCTTGTTTGGGGCATTACAGTTGCTGTGATGCTGTTCTGCAGAAAAACGAGTTTTGCAAAAGTGAAAGCATTCAGCAGGTTCAAAAGTTCAAACTCATCATTAGTAACAATTCCCTGTAGTGCTTCCTGACTGGGGCCCCTCCAGAGTTCAGTTGCTAGTTGCAACAATTGTATGACCCTGCTCTGACCCTCACAGCAGGCTCATAGAATAGCTACAAGTAGGCCACAATGGTCCTGGAAAAAAAATTGCACTGCAACAGAAAGCAAATTACAGATAAGGAAGCAGGTGCCAGACTGGAATTTTAAAACAGTGACACATTAATAAATGAACCCCAAATGAATTCATGTCAGTTGAAGCAGGGCAGGTGTGCTTGCTTTTTCCCCCCATAATCTACAGTGATGATGAACCAGAGGGTGGCATTGATGTACCAGAGGGTGGCATGGGTGAAACAGAGGGTGGCAGGGGTGAAACAGAGGGTGCTGGGAACCTGTGATGATGAACAGACATAGAAACAACATAATCGCGACCGTTGAGAGCCGAAATGTTTGTTCGCAATTGCGAACTTGTACAAAACCCTCGCGAACTGGCAGAAATCCTTGCGAACACACAAAAAAATAAAATTCCAGAGAATTCGCTGATTTTGCGGATTGCGAGTTCGCAAATTCGCAAAATTCGCGAACGCCAGATTCGCAAAATTCGCTCATGCTTAGGTGTGAGTATGTTCTTGTGCATGCAACATCACAAGAAAAGTCCTATATGTCAGCGATTACCTCATATTATCTGGTATGTTAAAATATGATTTGAATGCACAGATACCATTGTAAGTTAGTTTTGGTGTTGTCTTTACACATATTATTATCACCCTATGGACTACAATATCCTACACACACAGCGCAGATAAGGCATAATTAAATGTGTGTAACAGTTAGCATAATGGAAGTGAAACCTCAGATTATGCATAGCTCTACATGACACACTGAGTCATGTACAAGCATGTTGGAGACCCAGCTTCACATGTGAACATGTCATTGTTACTTTGGAACGGCAAGGCTGCACTTTGCATGTCACACTCAATGCAAAAACAGAAGTAACAATACCTGTTAGCACAAGCAGTCCACATGGCCTGAGGATCATGTTGTGTTTTTGCATGATACCCTGGGGCCTCATTTATGACTTTTTGCCGTATGGAAGCGCAGCAGGCCTTCCTGCTGCGCTTTCCTACGGCAAAAGAAAAGGGCAGAAATGCGCCGTATCTATAAGATACGGCGCATTCCTGTCCTTTTCCCCTCCGCCGGCGCACAATGGGCTGCCTGCGCCAGCGCAGGCACCCTTGCACAATGGTGCAAGGGTGCCTGCGTTGCGGGGAAGATTATTTTTGCACAGGAAGGGAAACCTTTCTGTACAAAAATAATCACAAGAGGCTTTTCCTCTTTCTATGTGTGCTGCAGAATGCAGCACACATAGAAAAAGGAAATACAAGGAGAAATAAAGACATTTCTCCCTGTTGCGCCTCCCTTACGCCTCCCCTGGGGAGGCGTAAGCTTTTGGCACTGCTTCAGAGTTACGATTTCTCGTAAATCTGGGGCAGTGTCAAAAGGCCATGGATGTTGCTGGGAACGCCCCCAGCAACACCCATTGCACGCCCCTTTAACGCAGAACACTGCGTTAAAGGGACTGATATTTATCAGGCAGTAGTACGCCACAAAAACTGGCGTACTGCTGCCTGATAAATACCACACAGGCTTCTGCGCCACGGAACTTCATGAAAAGTGAAGTTCCGATGGCGCAAGGGGCATCATAAATGAGGCCCTAGGTCTCTACAAACAAATACTGCTGAGTTACCGCAGAGTGATAGGGATGACAATGCCTGTTTTGTGCTGATATGGTGGTCCAATTTTCTTGTACTTCTTGTATGAACAATGAACATTACCTGATTGCAGGTTTTGTCATGTTACTGTTTTAACATCAGTGACATGCAAAGTATGCATGTTGCAACTTGTTGTGCTCATAATTGAAGGCTGCTACTGGGAATGTACAAATGTTAGTGTGCATTGCAGAGCACACACAAAGAGTACACTGATGTTACAGGATAGACATTCTATCTCTTTGAACGTATTTAAGCAAGAGTATGTTGCGAAGCCTGTCACAATCGAGGATGTGGCACATCTGCTCTACAAAATTTATGATGCAGGGGACATGTGATGAGGCAAATTAGAGTGTCCACTTGTGTCCCCTGCATCATCATTTTGAAATGCATAGTTTGAAATCCATGCTGTACCCTGTATTTTATTAGCTGTGATCGGCAAGGATTATGCTTGCTGAGTCAGTGAGTCAGAGAGAGTGTTTATATTGATCCCTGCAGTAGAATTGAGCTGTTACTAATGGTGTGAGTGAATGAGCGGAGGACCAGGGATTTTATTTGCAGATTATCCTGGAAAAAACTTCTTGTAAAGAACAGTTTTACATGGACGGTATGGGACATATGATCTGCTTGCAAATCTTGCCATTCAAGAGGAAAAAATGTGCTGCATCCTATCATCAACACAAGTTATTGAGCACTTTAGTGTATGTTGTATTTACATGGATTATTGATGCTCTGTCCACTGCTATATGTGATAGCTGAGTGGCACATTTTTCTTATTACCTTTCTCTTGACAGATATATGAACTTGTGATGTAATAAACCAAGCATACAGGACTTTTGTGTGGTGATATTTTATTTGACAAAGTGACAATCTTTTTTTATTGAAAGAAATATACATGTGAAATGAAGTTTGAAGTTTATTTTATTATGCTTGATTAATTACAACCATTGCATACAAAAGGGTAAAATATCATACAGTTTTCGATAAAATCATTATAAAAATAAAATTCCAACTTTTTATCTGCATTGATAATTAGAATAACATGCAAGATTTTACATCAGGTTAAAAAAAGTGCCCAAATTATTAAAACGTTCTGCACGTTAGCCGTGTTAACTGTAAATATTGTTTCGACTGTGGCTGTTCTTATAAAGTTCAAATCGGTTCTTGTAATGAGTAGTCATTTGGCCGCTCGATCCGGTGCTTCATTCTTTTTGCGGCTATGTTGAGGAATTTAATTAGCCAGCAATTTAACTGGACCAGCTCAGGGTTAAAGCACAGCATTAATGCTTGTCTGCATGATCTGGCTTCGTACTGTTTGAACGCTGGTTTTAGTAGAGTGATCCTAATGTATTTTAACATATTACAGATGCATATGATGTGAAATGCGTCTTCAACGCCGCTGCCGCATAAATGACAGAGCTGGACACCTCCCTTTCTCTCCCAAGGCGGCGTAAATTGATTGAAGCGGCCAACCCCAGTCAGAGTCTTAGGACTTTTTCCTTGCTATTGATTTTTAATCCCATTTTCAGGTGAAGCTGGGGTTTTAGCATTTTGTATATGTGTAGGACCATCCGGCCATGCGATCGTTTGGCTAGTGTTGTTTTGTCCTCTATTGCGGATAGTAGATGAGTTAACTTTGTTACAGTTTTTTTTAATGTTAGATGGTTCACCGGGACGTCCCACAGTTCTGTTAAACCTAGGTGTGTAATAGATTCCTGGAGATAAAGACTAGCTGGTGATTTTTCTGGGTGGGAAAGTTCTGTCCAGAGTTGGTCGTTCATGGCTCCTTTTTCATCGCCTTTAATTTTATAACAACATTTCATATATGCTCCTATGCGTTCAAGTGACTGTTTTTGTAGCCCAAATTCCATTCTGGCTAGTTGAAAGATTGCTCGGTATGAGTTGGATATTATATTGTCAAGAGTTGTTGCATCTTTTCCCTTCAATTCTTCGCTCCCGTAAGTAATTGTTGGCTAGAGTTTTGCTTGCAAAACCCTTAGCAAAGGGTCAAACGTCAAGTCTGGTAAGAGCTTCTTTAGGGGCTTCATGGCTAAGTAGGTCATTACCCCCTTTCTCCGCAGGGATTTTATTTGCGATTGTGATGAGTTATTTTGGTCCACTATTACCCCTAGGTATTTGTAACTTACTCCTTGTTCCAAATGGTGAACATCGAGAAACCGATTAAGGTGTTTCTTCTTGCGGTAGTTAACTGACAATATATTTGTTTTATGGTGGTTTAATTTTAGTGCATTTTCTTGTGAAAATGTATGAGTAACATTCAGTAAATGCTGGAGACCAATTGGGGTCCTATCTGTCAAAACTAGGTCATCCGCGTATAGCAAGTTTGACAGAGCGGAATTCCCTAGTTTTGGTGCGTGAGCTGTGCAGCTATTCAGCTTCCCCGGTAAGTCTGCTAGGAAGAGATTGAATAGCGTAGGGGCTAGAACGCACCCTTGTTTAAGCCCTTTTATTTTGGGAATTTTTTTTATATTTGTAGACCTTCGCTGAGCTTTATCCTGACCCATGTTTTGGTGTGTAAGTTCCTTAGTTGGTTTAAAAGGTTTGAAGGGATCCGCCAGCCATCCAATTTTTACAAAAGTTTTGTACAGTCAACGTGATCGACTGCTGCAACAAAGTCTATGAAACAGAGAAAAAACAGGTATTTTCCCTGTTTACCTGCATCCATGAGGAAGGTCAGGGCCATTATGTTTGTTATTGTTCCTTGCCCTTTCCGAAATCTAGTTTGTGTAAGCGGTATTATATGGTTCTCTTCAGCCCAAGTGGTTAGATCGTTTGGGAGGAGTCCTGCAAAATATTTAGCCTCGATGTCGATCAGAGTAATTAGGCGATAGTTTTTCGGCACAGACCTCACTCCTTGTTTATAAATTGGGGTTATAATTGAGCCTCTCCACGACTCAGGAATTATAGAATTTCTAACTGCATACCTAAAATCAGGTTCAAGTGCGTTGCTCCAGTAGTCCGGGTCGTTTTTAAACAGCATTGGTGGAATGCCATTGGGACCGGGGGCTCCTACCAGTTGACCCCTTCCTATTTGTTTTGTTATCTGTTGGGTTATGCCCCTCCCCTAGTCTCCATACGGCATTTTGTGCAGAGGTTACAGTTGCTACCTGTTGTTGTTGGTTTAGCATTATTCTTTCGCTATCCTCAGAGGGGGGAGGCAGAGTAATGTTGGATCCTTTGCGGTCCTGCTGGAACTCTCGGATCCTAAGCATTTGGGATATGTAACTATTTGATCTGTGTCATTAAAATGGTTAAAGAGGAAGTCAGACCAAACCTCTACAGAAATTTGAGAGTTGATTCCGTGGTGGTTTGGCCAATATATTTTGTTTACAGATTGCCAAAATTTGGCTCTGGTATTCTGTTTTGCATTGTGAAGTGGTTTAGGCCAAAATTCGTTATTTATGGTCATTTTCCTGATCCATCTTTTTCTCTTAAAATGGGCCTTTGAATCACTAAGAGACTGCTGCAAACTTTTATTTCCCAGTGTTCTCCGAAGTTGTTGTAGTAATTAGTTTATTGTTAATTTCAGTTTCTTGGAGACTTGGCTCCTTACTATCGTCAGTGGAGGATCATTTGTGTTCTTTCGTTTGGGGCCTATTTTGGTGGGAAATATGTTGCCAAGGGTACTGATACATTTTTCCCAAATTTCCAATGGTTGACTTAAGTTATCTTGTACTTGATCAAACGCTTCTTTTGCTGCTGCTGCTACTACTCCCATGTTTATTGAGGTGCACATTATACATTTGAGTTTTTTTTGTTCCTACCAAAACTATGGATTTGTCGGCCTCCTGGAATAAAGTTGACGCAAAATGAAGCTTCATTTCCTGTGGCATGTGGTTGCTAAGTGTGTTGTTGCCTATTTGAAATGAGGCTATCCTGTCAAACATGAATAATGTAGTAAATGTAAAGTCAAGGTAGGAAGATGCTTTGGTTGAGTGAAATGTAGGTGCCGGTGGGGTTATCTTCCTTGAAGCGACCATTAACTGCCCTCAGGTTCAGGTGCTCTAATTCTGAAAGAAGGTAGCTTGAACTCTTTGTTGGTTTGGTTTACTTCGAATGGCCTTGAGGTGGGATTCCCCATGTACCAGTCAGATCTTGTGTACAGTCGTCTTCATGGCTATTCCCTAAAAGGTGCATGTTGAAGTCTCCTGCCAGGATGATGTTATCTGTGTCCTCCTCTTCTAACATTCTTGTGACTTCTTTAATCATTTCCTTGGATGTTTGTAGTTTGTGTTTAGGGTGTAGGTAGATGTTTATCAGTATTACCTTCTGTGCTGTCTGATTAGGAAACAACTTAACAGTTGAAGCCTGAATACAGCTTGGGGGGGGTGATGTATGTTTTATAGGGTACATTTCACCATTTTTTGTTATAGAAGAGAGGAGGAGTAAACCCCCCCGATCGGCATCTAAATATGGATCCCTTAGTAACTGGAATAAAGCTGGAGGTATAGCCCTGTAAATCAAGGGATTTATCTTCCCAGGTTTCCTGGAGTAAAATGATGTCGAAAGTTTTAAGATAATTCATGAAATCATGGTCGCTTAGCTTGGAGTTTAAGCCTTTAATATTCCAGATGCAGATTTTAACTTTGTTGGAACCTAATCGAGGGTATGATGGAAACAGCGTCCTGTGTCAATTTGGGCGTGTTAAGATAATTGTACGTTGTAGCCCCTGCCTTATGTTCTTAGACAAGGATTCCTTTGGGGGGGGATTGGCCGGCTGTTGGAGTACGGCCCCTTGCTCCCCTTAGGACAGAAGTCGCAGATCTAGGTAGACTGTCTGTGGTTAGAAATGGAGCTGGGTATTGTGGTTTAAGCACTGATTTTAGAGCGAAACCCCCAGCTTTGAAATCTTTTACTTTCTTGAATAATGCTACTAGCTATCTCCAGTGTTTTCCATCTAGTTTTGGGGACTTCAGGGTTTGGCAGGCCGTTATTTGGTAAAAACTCAACATACTATAGATCGGAGGTGTAAATATTAGCTAACTTTGGGGTGGCTTGCAGGAGCCGTAGGATGTTCCCTCTGTTTAAAATATCTGTACGGCCCGCAAATTGTACAGGGGGCAAAGATGATCATATCAGACTACTTCTCTTGGGCAGGTTCCTGAGTCGGATGCACAGGGTAATGACTAGTAACGTTTCCAACCTGATGTAGGCTAAAGATGTCAGGGACAAAGGTATTACTACCGATGCTATCATTAGTAGTTGGTAATTGTCTTTGGTGATCCCAAGCTTTTTCTTCTGTTTCTCTGATTAGCGGTGGGTTTTTCAATAATAAATTACCTGATTCTCTGCTCTTGAGCTCTGGTGTTATTAGTCTCTCGTTTTCAGTTTCTGGGTTGCGATCCTGTGGTAACTTGGCTGGGGCTCTTATCGTGTGTGAAGACTCCTGGACTTTGAATTTTGGGGGTATTTCTAGTAGGCTGCTGGGATTATTTCTTTCCTTTACTTGCACACTAGCCTCTAATTGCTTTATTTTTGGTAAGGAGGGCGAATCACCTCGTGGCGTTTTTTGCAATTGTGTAGAGTCGCCTTTAGTGCCTTCTTCCAATAATAAATCAGGGAAACTTTGATTATTTGTAGCTTTGGTATTGATATCCGCTGGTTGCCGTGGTAACAAATTAATCAGATGTTGGGCCTGAGCAGTGTTTTTTTTTCCTCCCCTTCCTTTTATTCCTACGGCCAATATTCGTTGCCGTCATTTTTTTGCTTGTTTCAGATGGTACTGTTGCTGCTTTTTCTGGGGTGGCTGCGTCACGATATTGCGGGACCCTGCTCTCTCCTGTTCCTTTAGTCCCAATTGAAGACAGCTTCTTGGTGTTTTGGGGTTATATTTTTGTTTCCCCCTTTGCAGGTAAGTCCGGGCTTCCTGCTATTTGGGTTACAGTTGTTGCTGCAATAGAAAGTAAGTTGCCCAGTAGTGATGGTAACATGGATAATTTGTCTACAATTGGGGCTGCTTCTTGTCTTCTTTTTATCAATCCGTTTAGATCGGCCAGCTTCCTGTCAATTGCAGAGGTGAAATCTGCCAAAGTTTGAAGCACTGTCAGTTTTAAGTCCATTTTAAGGTATTGGTATTGTAGTGCTGCTGTTGAGTATTGCATCGTGCTAAGTACTGTTTCCCAAAATGCGTCTTTGTTCAGTTTGCTTTTATCACTAAGTTCTGTGTTTACGCTGTTTGTTTTGTTTTGAACGTCATTGCTACATGAAGCCATTAGCTCCTCCCATTCTTGAGAAGCTAGAAAGGACATATCACAGTTGGAGTTATGGTGGGTGATGTGGGTGGTCTCCAGACTGTGATCCAATGTTTTCATCAATTGTTCGTACCTCATTCTCTTGAGTAGTTGCCCGATGTTGAGGCGAGCCGCTGGGAATTTGCACGCTGAGTGCATTGGATTTTTGGTCTACTCTGTACTGTGCTGTTTATGCTCACCTGGTAGGTACTTAATTAGGCCGTTAGAATTGGTCCTAGTTGTTCTGGGTTTTGGATGTTAACTGGAAGGAAAAATTCCTCTGGCTTTATGAGGTGATGTTGAGATTTAGGTGTTGTGCCTTTTTCTGCTGATTCTTGCTGAGGCGATTTTAGCGTGGCTAGCTCAGGTTCTCTGTTTGCTATGATCTGAGAGAGTTGGGTAGATTTGTTGGAGGAGAACCTGATGGGCCCTGTACCTGCCTGTGAATATAAAAGTGTTTAGTATTGTATGTGTGCATTGTCACTATCAATATGTTTAACGGAACCCCCTAGTTCCACTTTTTGATTGGTGGAGCCAGGTTCCGCTATGTTTTCTAGATCTAGGTCCAAGTCCCTTGTCTTTTCTGAGTTGTCGTTTAGTTCTTGGTCATTAGTGGTCCTGGTGTTATTTAAGTACCTGTTACTTGATCCATTTAATTCTGGTTGTTGTTTTTGGTGTGTTTTTTGTGGATCCATTGTGTGGACTTGTACTACTCTTTGTTTTGATTTTGGTTTAAGGTCCGACTGAGAGAGGAAATTGAAATTGCTTGGTTGCAGAGAAGTTTGCAATCCTTTAATACAGCTAGTCTTTCAAAAACGCAAATTTGGTATAGATCTTGGGGTGGAAGTAATGTGGACTTTTCCGTTGGGAGGAGCCCTCTCTTGTAATTAAATTTTTAGTTCCTTCACTCAGCCTTAGGGTGGCCACTGGATTTAACTTGGTTACTTTAGTCGTTGCTTTTACTGGTGTCCTAGTCTGCATTGGAGAGGCATTGTAAGGAGTTGTGGTTTACTGAGCTATCAGCTGAGATAATGTTACAGCACCACAGCACTCTTCGAGTGGTGGTATGTCACTATTTTCCCCGAGCTTACCACATTTTACGTTTTGGGGGTCTGAATCAGAGCCAAGGGGGTCGTCGACCTTGCTACCATTGACAGACATGTTTTTCCTTTTTGTTGGTTTTGTTATTTTTTGCATAGACTTAGGAATGGTTGGGTTCTTTCTTACTCTACCGGACCTCATGTTTCCCCGATTGATATGCTCGGTTTATGAACTGGTTTTGTTGGCTGATTATGTCCCCCTTCATCGGTCTTCATTATTATAATTTGACTTGATTCCAATTCTGATACCGATTTGTTTCCGTTGGGTTAAGTGGGTCACCGGTAACTCGCTTGGCACGAGTCCGCTGTGCATAATATAGATGAGGAAAGGACGAGGTAAGGGGGCTAGCTGGGCCCAGATTAAAACCCTTTGATCCAACATTTGTGACAGCTCGTGACAGGAGGACTCCTGGAGGGTTTGCTGGGGAAGCTTGGCCACAGTCTTAAACGTAATGCCTGATATTAGTTATTGTAGTGACTCGTGGCGAGCCCCCGCGGGCACTGCTTATGGAAGGCTGCCAAGTTCACCTAGCACAGTGACACAAACCCCCCCGCTTGCTGCTCGCCGCTCTCACCAGCAGCGCACTAGTCTAGCAGTCTCCTGCAAAGCCGCCGCTCAGCTGCCCCTCTGTCCCGCTGCTACCAGCACACAGTAGATGTAGATGTTCCTGGGAGATGCTGCAACTCCTCTCTATCCACTCCCCAGGACCACGGCAACTACGGTGCAGGGTTGAGGGAGGTCGAGATCGAGGCACTGTTACTAGCGAGAGCAATGCTACAAACGATGATGGAGGCGGATGCAGCCGAAGCGGGTGGGCGGGGGAGCACCCAGTCAGCTGGTTGGCCCGCTGCCGGCCCATCAGGGGCGGGGGTCCAGTCCGCTCGGTTCCCAGGAGGGGAGGCTGCTGCAGCACGTCCTTTCCGGGACTTCAGCTGGCCTCTTCGGACCTCTCCAGGCCCCTCCGGGTTACTCCGGGCCGGCCCCACTCCTCGCAGTGGAAGCGATTGGGAGGACGGTGAGTCGGAATGCTGATCAAAGGACTCTCGGCTCGCAGCTCGCACAGTAGCGCAACAGACAGCAGCAGCAAACAGCGGCGGCCAAAACTGTGAAGTGATATTTGTTACCTGTGATTATGTAAAAAAAATTACAGATTATGTTATCTCTTCTTCCTGTTCCAGCAGCAGAAGGTGTGGTGTGTCTAGCATCTGCCTCTTTGTCCTGGCCATCATAAGGGTTTCCTGCTCCTACTCATCTTCATCCAACGGCCTGTTTGTGAATACACAAATATTGTGCAGAATGCAACAGGCCATTATGATCTTTCAATCGAGTTCAGGACTGTACAGGAGTCTGGCCCCATATACATCTAAGCCCCGAAACCTGGATTTGAGGACTCCAAAAGTCCATTCAACTAAGACCCTTGTGTGTCCCAGTGCAATGTTGTAATCTCTTTGGGCCTGTGTGTGTGTCACTCTGAGGAGCATCATCAACCATGTTGTGAGTGCATATCCTTGATCAACTGAAACTGATTAAAGAGATATGTGTCTGTTACTATATGTGCCTGCTGTGCTTGCAGAGGGGTTTTTTGGGTGCGTGTGCATTGTTCAACTTTTTACTTTCTGGTTTGTCATGTTGAGTTTCCGACAATTTATCAACATCCGTAAAGTTAACTTGACTATACTTGACAGACTATACATCACCATGTTGTCATTGTCCGGGTCCTGTGTATTGCCTCCATGTTGTGACTGTCAGGATGTATGGGTCAATGAAAAGGCATGTGATAGTTTCTTTACAGGCCTGTTGCACAAAAACAACGTCTCAGTGTGCATATTTTGGAGGGTACACCATTGACACATTTGCCTGATTAGGCATCCACCTTGACCTTTGGATGAATATTATGTTGGAACATCATCTGGGGACCTCATTGGTAGGCATTGTGCTGAGGGTAACTGAGAGTGAACATCCTTGTGTGCGACACGTTGGACTCATTGTGGGTTCTTTACATCTACCTTGCCACAATGGTGGGTCAGTGTCTAGGTGGCAGTGGCACTGCTACCAGGTGCACTTGACTTACTGGGAAATTTAAAGACAACATACACATGCATTGATGTCCTTGTGCATGAGTTGACTTAGACTTTGCATGTATGCATGTTGTGGTACAACACATCAATTTACCCATGTGAGTGTCTGTTCACATGATTTCTTATTTTGTGCCTCAGATTACTACACCTCACCAGAGGAGACATGTGGATGCACCACATGTGTTGAGAATGTGATTTGTATAGTTTGTATGCATGCTCCATTCTACAACAATGCAGACTAATGTTCTAAGCAACTTTTGATTTTATTTGTGGGCAGTTATTGCTCCCTTCATTCAGCAAAACTTGCAGAGCCATGATGCAGGTATACACACTGCATGCTGCATGGCTGACCGTGGTTTTGCATGTCAGCTAATTGTGCACTTTCTCAAGTGAGAGTAGGGTGATCTGTCATCTTTTTGTACATATGGTGCATGTGTTGATTTCAATATTTACGTGGCACAGCAGAAGCATATGTTCAGTGTCATGTAATGCATTGATTAATGCACATTTTGTCTGATGAGTTCTGCTAAATCTATGTTACAAGTATGCCAAAGTTGTTTGTGTGAGATTTTCATGGCTCTTCCCTTGTTGGGCTGTCTTCGAAATGTCTTGATTAATTTGCATTGTATGGTTGTGTATATAGTTTGGGCATGTTCCAAGGCATGTTAAATTACATTGGCTAACTGTGCACTGTCTCATATTTGAGCTACGTGCTTGTGTACTTGAGGTGTATGGTGTGTTCAGTTTGTACTTACCAATGAGCAGTCCATTTCCATAAGTGTCATTCTGAAACCGCTGGTTGATGACTGATTGGCGAAATATGTATGAGTCATGCATACTACCAGGGAACTTTGCAACAACATTAATGAACAGGGCCAGGTGGTGCACAATTGCCTGAATGTTCATGGAGTGTGTATGCTTCCTGTTCCTGTATATACGTGCAGTGTCCAGAGGAGGCACAAGTAGAACATGGGAGCAGTCAAAGGCCCCCAACGCATGCGGAAACCCAACAATGTCATAGAAGCCTTGTTTGGCCTCAAGTTGTTCTTGTGCAGTGTTGGGCAAGTGTAGGTGCTCTGGCGTCAGGCTGATAATGGCATTGAAGACTTTGTGGAGGAACCTGGAGAAGGATGACTGTGAGACTCTACCCACTCTGCCAGTGGTTGGTTGAAAGGTATCAGAGGCCAACATGTTAAGCACTGCAAATAGCTTTGTCTGCGGAGGGATGTTTGTGCAGCCCTGTGATGGAGCCTGCAGCCTTGGTGCTATCTGTGTGAGTAGACATAAGATGGAGGTCCTGTCATATGGAGGTGGTATCACATTCTCTGGACAGAGATCTATCAGGGTGATATGTTGATGGCACACCTGCTCTCTTCTTTGGCACTGCCTCTGTGGTGTTCCTGGGGGGTGGCAGGGATGGTGGTGGTTGTGGTTTTCTTGGGGCTCCAAGCTGTTAATGTAGTATCTCCATGATATCATTAGATAAGCAAATGAGGGTCTAGGATTGTCTCCCTTATGTACAGGTGTGTTTGCACCATTTTTTAGACCAGCTTTTTTGTGGTCTTAAAATCCAGCCACTAACTGGCCTTAGTGTGAGTGTTTTTGAAGAATCGCCGGACCGATAAATCATTGGAAATATCGCAAAGTAGGCTTTGCGGGAATTTTTACACGAGAAAACCCACATTGCATCTCATTTTCGTTAAGTCCCGCTAACAGAAGTGGCGATCTGAAAAATGCACGTTTATCAGAGAAAACTGCAGCTAACTGCGGTAAGCGGGAACTTGTAAATACGGCGATAAAAAAAGCCATTGCAACGTAAAAATTAAATATGCTATGGCGGCGTTAACTCCTAGTACATATGCCCCTTCATGTATTGGAGGCTTTAGAACAGATTGGAAAGCATCCTTGTTGTAATAACATATGCTACTAGGATGCACTTTTTTGTTTCAGTTGGCAGGACATTGCCATTCACACATTCTATATGTTCTGGAGCTTGAAATTATAGTTCTGTGCTTTGCATACAAGAACACCCTGCTTTGCAAAGTCATATCAAGACAGCTGCATTGGAGGTCACAGAGTTGCAGCACAGGACACAGTATGCCACGGACACCATATCATGCCCTGCATAACGCTCCCTGGTGTTGCACGTGACACATCATGCAGCATTTCTGAACAGCAAAGGCACCCCACACTCTCGACAGTGCATCAGACACCTTTATGAGCTGGCATGCAGCCAACTGCACTGACTTGAGTGCAGAGTTAAATGCTGATTTGTAAAAGGATAGCAAATGATGTTGGCCCAAATGCTTAGGAGTTTTGTGGCGATTATAGAATGGTGTCTGTAGAGACGTGTCAGCGTGCTAGTGTTTGTTAGTGTATGTGCTACACTGTGCACCCACCCACCACTGACGTCACTAGTCAGGTGACGCGGTTCTAATAAAAGTGGCCGAGCCCACGTGCTTGTGGCCAATTGCAACCAGTAACCAGAGTGTCTGTGTCCCGATCTTTAGCAAGCATGTGGGCCTAGCACCCGACACTACACTGGTGACGAGGAGGAAGCTGTGCCACATGTGCCACAGCTCAAAGAAAATTCGTAGAGGAAGGGGGAGAGAGCTGCCTGCCTTGAAGGCACCCCCTGCGTGAACGGCACGACGCCCCGAGAGGCCCACGGGGTGTGTGTTGAGCCCCGGGCCTACATGCAGATGAGGAGGTGACAGGGAGCCTATCCCGCACCTCATGAGCACAGCGTGACCCGACCCCTACGTGAGAGTGCCTTGGGAGAAAGCGCAGGCCGAGCGGAGCCCACCCACGTCGGCCGCAATAGTCACCCCCTGTGAAGCGGCGCCGGCCGCCGAGAGGCCCGCGGGGCACAGGACAAGCTTCGGACCTGGACGTTAAGGAGAGGGTGACCGGGTGCCTACCCCGCCCCTCTGAAGCATGCGACAAGCAATTGTGCGTGGGAGTGAAGAGCGGACCGACCGAAGTCCACCTGCTTTGGCCGCGAGAGAGTGACCCCCACCGTGTGGAAGCCGAGCGGAGCCCACCCGCATCAGTTTGCGACGTCCAGCTGGGCAGAAGGTGTGCCCGCGAAGGGGTAAACACAAGGCGAGCGAGACCGGACTGAGCCGATGCCACTTGGGACGTGAGGCCTGGCAGGGCATCCACCGAAAGTGAGCAACTGCAGGGACCCCCGAAGTGCCAGGGAAGTGACCCTAAGCAATAGGACGCCAGCAGGAGGCCAGACCACTCCTTTTGCCCCCGAGAACAAAGCACAACATGCCCTGACTGAACCCAAGCCAGAAGAGCCCAGCCGCATCGGCCGCGGACAACAGTCGCAACAAGGAGCTCACCCCGCATCTGAGGAATTAGGTATGGAGCAGTGAGCCGCTTCCCATTCCCCCGCGAGGAAAGCAACCTTGTCCCGAACGCAGCGGGGGGACTCCGGCGGCAGTGCCAGCCCTTCTCCCACCCCGCGCAGCGCATGGAATGGGAGGCTGCTGCGGGTAGAAGTAATGAGGAAGGATCCACGTGAGGAGCGGCACTGGCAAACCACCCCCGCTCAGCGTGTGAACAGGGAAAAGCTGCCGTGGTGGGAGAAGCCCGAGAAAAGAGGCAGCGAGGCGGCCCACCTCGTAATCCGGGGCCCAAAGTGCAACTGCCCCCATCGAACCAGAGATCCCCAGCGCCCGCTCGAGCCACAGCGCAGGGCAGGAAAGAGCAATCGGAGTCTGGCTAGCGGCCGGTGGGAACATCTTAGCAAAACCCACCTGAACAGCCAGAGGCGCGAAAAGGACTGCCGGCGACACCACAGTGAGGGGCACAAGTGAGTAAAGCAGAGCCCACCCGCAGCTGTGAAAACACGAGCTCCCACACACGACCTAAACAGCGAGAGTGTCTTCTGCCAGGGGCCGTGTGCGTTTCGCAAAAGAGACCATGTGCGGCCGAGACGGGAGCTGCCTACTGAAGATGAGAAGACGTCCCGCATGCCAGAGCACTGTACGTGCATTGTGGCCCCAGCACGGCCCGGATCACAAACAAAATAAAATAACTTACCATGCCAAGGACGCAAGGTCCGAAGCCAGGCAAAGTAAATCTGGGCCATACCTTAATGAACACAAAGACCACAGCATGCAGAAAGCTGCCGGTTGCTGAAACCGAAGTGCAGTAACACTGCCACCTAGTGGGCAGCAGGAAATATCGCGCCCAACAGCCAAAATAAACAACACAACGGTTGCAATAAGGTAAAGGACACTGAGGTACCTTAGACCAGTGCCAAACTTTAGTTAGGAGAAGCACTCCTAGGCTATTTTAAAAGGGACAAAAAGTGCTAGCAAAAGGAAACTGACAAAGCGCAGCAACACAACAGAGGCAGAACGTGCCACCTGCTGACGCAGACACCTGATTGACGGCAAGTCACCACACAGCCGTTAGAAAAAAAAGGAGACTGCGCAGGAATGCACCAGAAGTGCGAGGAATGCGCCAGGAGTGCAGGAACTCCACACAGAACACTCAAAGCGCGCAGCAAGTATCAGAAGAAACGGGAGTGTAAGGGCACAGAATGCGCACCACGTGGCAACAAGACGCCACCGCAAGGAGGGAGAAGAGCACATGGAGTGCCATCGCGCCGGAAAGGTACCACGGACGGTCACACGATGTGACGCATCCCAGAAGACGACCAGTCCAATGGTCGCACCCAGGAGACGACCAGCCAGATGGTCGACCAAGCAAAGAAGCCGACCAGCCAGATGGTCACCCAAGCAAAAAGCCGACCAGCCAGATGGTCGCCCAAGCAAAGAAGTCGACCAGCCAGATGGTCGCCCAAGCAAAGAAGCCAACCCACCGGAAGGTTGCGACAGGAGGTGACCGAATCAGAGGTCAGCGAGAATCCACATAACAAGAAGTCCGACACGTGGACTGAAGGTAGCCTGCCAGAGATCAGCAGAGTGGACTGGCAAGGGGTCCAAGAAGTTCAACTAAGACGTGGTCCGCAAACAGGGACCAACGAACTTTGACATCACAAGTTTGCAAAGCAAAATTGAAAGTGAAGTGAAGGTCGCGACGCGTACTCTGGCGGTTCGAATGAAAAGAAGACAGTGTCCTAGAACTAGGACAAGACCCGGAAGATGCGTGCAGAGGGCGCGTGCTGCACGAGGAAGCCCGCCAGAGTAGATGAAAGGAGATCGCCCCAGGTTACGTTGCGGCGGAAAAGGGAAAGGAAAGAAGGAGGAAGACCAACTGGGAACGTGTGAAGAGGTCTATGGACGGGACCAAGGAAGAGTCAGATGATATCGACAGGAAGAAGGGTGCGACGCCTGGTCCGTTCAGCAGAAGACTAGCAAGCTTTGTCCTAGGGGTGGGACACAACCAGGAAGACACATGTGGAGTGCACTCCATATGGAGATGGCCTGGATGATCAACATAAGAGGAAACAAACCGATCACGTCGCAAAAGGAAAAGAAAGAGTAGAAGGGAATTGAGTGTCATGGCGTCACCAGAAAGAACAACGTCCAGGGAGAAGAAAAGTGGCATGACAAGTCAACACACACACTCGAAGAGGAAGGTGATATGAGCTGGAACATCAGAGTGCATCGGAGCACAAGGCCTGGGAAGAACATCAGAGGCATGGAGCAAAGACGTCTACCGACGAGGACTCCATCCCCAAGGCGATCGCAGGTGGGAACAGGCTGGACTATTAGCAATGCCTACCTCTGGGGTTGAGCGGAAGATTGGATGGCGAGAGTGCTCAGGCATCCGGAAACAAAGGAACTGACCACTCCACACCATCCCGTGGAAATCCAAGGGGCAGAGGCCTCAAGGGACTCTGGCATCAGCAGATCCCAGACGAGAGTTAGGAACACAGCCGCACATCTGCAGATCCTAGAAGGGTGAAGACCTCGCATGCAATGACAGGAGTCGCAAAACACAACCCTTCAGGTGGAACGAAGGACAGAACAGTGAGGCTCGTAGCACATCCCACACACGGCCCGAAGGCTATGGTGGAGCAAAACGACAGAAAGAACCAGTCCCGAGGAAGCCTGGCAAAGAGGGACTCCCGGCTATCCTGTGAGAGAGGAACACCAGCGAGAGGGGCATCCTAGTGAGAGGGATGTTTGGACCTACTTCTTTTCATTTGCCAAGAGACTCTTTGAAGCCTGCCCGAAGTCACCGCAAGACCCAAGACTGAACGGCGGAAAGGAACACCTAGCCATCCACCGTCTCTCCAGCTGATGGTTGTCACCACAAGAGCGAGGCAGAGCATGACTGCCGGGCAACGTCCAGGTACAGAGCCAAGTGGAGGCCGGACCGGCCGAGCACTCCTAAACTGTGCCAACGTAAACTGGTAGTCCAAGCTGCTGTTTTGCCAACATAGCGATTCTGCAAGTAGCTGAAGAGACTTAGCGGAAGTTTCATTGATTGCATTTTTGTGTTTCATTTTCCTCCCACAGGTTTCGGACTTTTTCCGGGGTTTTGATCTATTACTAAGTTTGGGAGGGATGTAGTGACATGCAGTCAGCGTGCTAGTGTTTGTTAGTGTATGTGCTACACTGTGCACCCACCCACCACTGACGCCACTGGTCAGGTGACGCGGTTATGATAAAAGTGGCCGAGCGCACGTGCTTGTGGCCAATTGCCTCTGTCCCGATCTTTAACCAGCATGCGGGCCTAGTGCCCGACACTACAATGTCACCTCGTGCTTCACATGAAATCAGAGCTTGAACGTGATGGTTATTCCATGCTCAGGGCGTTAGTGACAGTTGAGTTGGTGACTTCGCTGCCTGGACAGCTCGCTGCAACGTGTACTAAATATTCCACAGAACAGGTTTCCAAACAAAGTCTAGTGATGACCACCGCTCACCCCCTCCCCAATCGCGGTGTTATGGTGAGAGAAACTTGTTTTTGAGAGGTAAAAGTCAATTAGCATGTTCATCTGTTCCTCAGCTGGGGCAATGCAGTTTTCTTAGGCATCTATTCCCTACCTCTTAGAACTACGGTAATGTCGGCCGCTGAGAATTCAGTCTCCTGCTGGACACCACACTCCTTCATTAAGAACATATTTTCGTGAGGGAGATGCGGCCTACAGGTTATTGTTTACTGGGTTTGTTTCTGTGCACATTGTGCAGATCAGCAGCACCGACATCGCTACCAAGAGAGCGCGGTGGCTCTCCCCAGAGTGCCTCGAATATTCCAATTACAGTTTCAGCTTCTTAATTCTGTGCTTTTAGTACTAGGGGTTAAGGCTAATGAGAAAGGAACTCTGGGGACAGGTATTCAGAAATATTATTGCTGGAAGTAATATTCATGTTAATTTCTTAGTTAGGCCAATTAGTGCGTCATCTTAATGAACCTGTACCTTAGAGAAACAAAGACACCTGGGGGCACATCACAGAAAGTTTTGATTGGTGCAAAAATTGCAAATGTACTTGTTGTGTTTTCGATGTTTGTTAATGCCGAATGCAACTAACATCTTGCTGAAGTCTATTCCACAGATTTTTGCACCAAAGCAAAAATGTGGAAAATACTTAAATGCATGTAACTTGTATTGTCAATAATTCATTTACTGTAAGTCACAGTCCCATTTTTATATTTGGAAAGTGGAGGATTTTTCCCCCACTATTGATTCTATAAACAGCACAAATAGTCTGAAACTATTTTGCTCCTTGTTTTATCCTGGCGCAAATGCCAATTTCCCATTCCGTAGTAGTGCACAATCACTAAAATTATGCAATTGGATTTTAATCCTATTTGACCGCTGCTATCTGGCCTGTAAATTCCCTAAAAACAGATAAGTGGTTTGCTGCGTCTATGGGTGATATTTTATTTTTCATGCTCCAGAAATTCTTGCAGAGGATTACCAAAGGTGATTTTTGAGTCTTGGCAGAACCAGTTGTACAATGGTATGCAAAGAGGTGGCTTTTTCAGTAGGCCGGTGTTGTCTGGCTACTCATTCTGAGTACAGTTCTGATTGATTCCCAAACGAGTGGTCGCACCCAAGTTAGGATTAAAAACTGTACAGGAGAAAAGGCACATCTGGTAATTTGCCTCATTTACATTTCACCTTGAAAAACGTTGTGAAATCTTAATGATAAAAAATATACTGTAACCAGTGTGCAAAATCCTAATATCACATCCACTGCCCCTCATTCCAAGCAGGCAAATTCAGAAAGGAAGAGGATACAGAACACAGTAATTCTTACATTTTGTCACTAACGCAAAAAGAACAGTTGATGGATGGAATGATGAAGTCATCAAACATTCACCCTCAGTCACAGATCTGGGGTAAATCCATATTTTTTTGCACACAACGCCATTTCAGTGTATTCCCAGCCATATGCAAATCAGTCTTGACCCTGCCCCTCATGGGTACAGTCCAGTCCAAACCGCCAAGCCAGGTCCTCCATGGACCAGAAACAAGCGTCCTGGGACTGGTTTTGGGGCCTCACCCCTCTGTTTTGCATGTTTCTGCCTGGATTGGCAGTTCGGGCTGTACTGTTCCCATGGGTGGCAGGGTCAAGACTGATTTGCATATGGCTGGGTCCAAACTGGGGTGGTGTGGTGAGCAAAAGAACAATGGATTAAACCCAGAGCCTTGTGACGGGGGGGGGGTGAATGTTTGCATTGTCCAGCATTCCGTCCATCATTTGTTCCTTATGAATGTCACTAACAGCACGAACATATACATTTCCAAATCTGTCAAAGTTTATTTTAGCAGGACTGGTAAATTACATATCAGTTGGCAGATATGCTCATTAAAAGGCACCATTTTCTCAGGTCGGTGACTTTATTGAACACAAACTTCTATGTGACAGACAGACAGGACTGAGACCAGAACGGATCATGGAATCAGTTGAATGCCCATCTGAGAGGAATTCATAAACTGTAAACATAGAAATGAAGGCTCAGCCTACTACTACTGGCATAAGCATTTGACACAGAGGACTACCAATTACTATTACAAAGACCGTGTTACGTTACACAGGCATTGAAGGTACTGTTCTCAATTAGCTAAAATCCCACCTTGACACCAGAGCACAAATTGTGATTTTTTTCACAATTTTGCTCAAAGCCATTCACCTGAAAGTAGCTACTGTTCAAGGCTTAACAGTTGATCTTTTTCTCTTCATTGTATACCTATCACCACTTCATGACCTTATGAAGTCCTTCAAGCTCAACTTTTATAACTATGGTGATGATATTCTGTTCATTACTGCAAAACATCACAGCTATCACTTCACCCCAATCCAATAATCTCCTTGATGTCTTCCAATCTGGCTTCAGGCATGTTTGCAGGACATACATTGCCCTTCTGCAAATTGTAGATGACTGTGTCCACCTCCTAACCTAAGGTTATTCATACTTGTGCTCGTGGACATTATTGCTGCCTCTGATACAAATACTATGCTCTGATCAGCATCCTGAAGAAATAGATGAGCATCGATGGAACATTCCTAAAGTAGTGTGACTCCAATTTGTCTAAATGTTCCCAAACAGTGAAAATAGAAATCTCTACCTAAGCCAAAATGAATTAAAGCAAGGGGTTCCACAGGACTCTTTCCCCTCACCAAACCTGTTTAATCCACATCTTGAACCTGGAGAATTTGAGAAAATCTGGAATTCTTAATCATCAATATGCAGCTGATACCCAGATTTATCAGACAATTATACCCCCTCAAAACATCTGTCTTCCCTTCTCCTCCCTCCGCAAAGTTAAAAAATGGACGCCCAACCACCACTTAAAACTCAATCCAACTAACAATGAGTTTCTAGCCATATCTCACGTACCCCATCTCTACTCATGAACGTTTTCTGTTGACAAGATTTCGGTTAGGCTACTTACATTTGTTATTAGCAGTACCAAAGGTAGCCATAGAGGCCAAGTGTCAGCACCCTGTGGCTGCGACAACAAGTCTCCGCAGGATTTGCTCCACTGCATGTTTTTCTTTAATTTTTTATGTGGGACCACTTCGATACTTTTTATCTTCTCTTTTAAAAAAAATGAAATTTTCGCAAGTCCGCCCAGCTCTCCTTTAGCTACAGCTACTTCATCCTGATTGTATTTTATTTGTGGTAGGATTTTTAAAAGCTGTCTGCTTGATTGAATTGATTATGTATGATGTATTTATTACTCTGTGTAAATTATGTTGAGTCTTGTTGGGAGGACACTCGTGCTTGGTACACTTCTATTTAACTGTTTTAACATGTTTTAATTATGTATCTCTTATGATTTTAAAACTTAAAGCCGAGTAAAGTATTTTGACTTTTACTTTGAGTTTCTAGTAATCTCACCAAAGAAATCCAACCTCCTTATCCACAATTGGATGAAATTCTTTTCACCCTTAACTGCAATCCGGCTATTTTAGAGAATGCCAAATCACTAGGTTTTATCATTGATTTCTCTCTAGAGCACCAGGCGCAAACCTCAGCCATTGTCAAAAGTATACACCTCCAACTAAGACTAATCGGGGTCCTCGTGCACTTCATTCAGTAGCAAGATCAGAAACCGGTGGTCCAGGCCCTGGTTCTTTCCAGAGTAGATTATGAAACTCACTCCTCCCTGGTCTCTCTAAACTCATCTAGCTCCTCTGAGAGCAGTGCTGCATGCAGCTGCCCACTTTGTTATAGCCCACAGGAAATTCAACCTCATCTCTCCTATTCTTGACACCATACAACGGATCCTCATCAGTGCAAGAGCCCATTTTAAGATTGCATATATTACTCATAAAGTCATCTACAACTCCACTCTCTCAAATCTGGCTGAAAAACTGAAAGTCTCCGAAGCTCATAGAGGATCAAGAAATGCTCCCTTCTGCTCTAACCTCTGACTTTCAGGCAAGAACACTGCATGAGACAGGCATTCTCCGATAGTGCAAAACGACTTTGGAACTCCCTCCCACGAGCCCTTCACACAGCCTCTTGTCTGTTCATATTCAAAAGCAAGCTCAGAACCCTCTTGTTTTAGAGACACATTGGGTAAAGTGCTGATGTTGCTTCTCCTTTGTTTACTTGACCTGTCCTTCCTGCTACAAAATGTTTGTTCTTTCTACCCCTCTGGGGATATGTGGCTGATTCACCATGATGATTAGCTAACCATTTCTTATCCTGTAATGTCCTTGATGGTATGAACTGTTTATTGTTTTCATGGTGATAATTGGTTGAAAATGGAAGTAATGAGTACTCAATTCCTGCACTCTTAAGCTTTCTAATGCCTTTGGCCAAGTCCACAATAAATAAAAACCACAAAAATAAAGTAATTAAAAAATAAATTAATACTATTGATGGATGCTAAAGAATCCCCTTGAACTTAACTCACCAAAAATTGAAATTCTCACCTGCATGCTATTACATCATTGTACCTGCCTATGCGATAAGCACCAGGAACTAGGGCTGCCATCTACTACAAGAAAAGAGATGAAAAACCTTGGCATAATCATGGAATATAACCTCTAAATCAAAACCCAAGTTTACAAAGTGTCCAGAACTATTTTCTTCACAATGAGAACACATATTTCCTTACTTATGCCTACCGTGCAGGATTCAGTCAGCTGTAGCTCTATTAATGCTATATCTTGAGTATGTGATTAGCCGCCAAATTGGATTTTCAACAAAAATAATAGGCATAGCAGCAAGTCAAGTTTTGATCTTGTGCCCACAGGATAACTTTACTCCTTTTCCAAAAGTCTTGCAGTTGTTCCGGTAGCAAAAATAATAATTTATAAATTGTTCTCCAAAGAACACTAGGTGATAAGACCCATCTTCTTACAGTTCGTATCTCAAACTGCACACTTAAAGGTCGGACTTAAGATCCAATATGGCTCCACTCCTGACCATTTCTCTTCTTCACATAAATATGCATTGGTGTTAGTTTCTTCTCAAAGCAGATGTTCAAGGTCTGAAACAAGCTTCCAAAAAGAATAAGGATAATCATTATCCATATAGGATTAATAAAAACAATTGAGACCAGGCGGTACACACACAACATCATGAACTACAAGTCAAGTTGTTGGCATGTATAGTATGTGAAACTATCCCTTACACTCCTTTTGCATGCTGCTCCATACGACTCTAATGTATGCCACTGCATCAAGACTGTAGCACATCTCCAGGCCATGTTCATGGCATTAAAATTCTCGACACATCGTTAGCTAATCAACACATATATGACAGATGGAGTCGTGAATTACTCGATCCACCTTAAAGAGCTTTGCAGATTCTCTGTGGGGTATCAAACTACTATAGAAATACTACATTATTCTCCAATATAAAATTATCCACTTTTGTCAGAGATTTATTGAAGGGCAAATGCTTTTACTAGTGCTTAACATTATTCCATGATGGTGTAACAACACCTGGGTCTTTAAAGGTGGGGTTTTACTGATAAGTTTTGGGATATTCTGAAACTCTCTCTGACCCCCTCTCTTCTTTGAAATAGTTGGAAATTAATTGCTGTCAAGGGCAGGCATAAATGCCTTTCCATGGTGGGAAGGTAAAGGGAACAACACCAAATATGTTGGTGATGTAGGAGATGGGTTGTTCCTTTGGAGAACTTTGGAATAAGTGGCATCGGTCAAAAGTGATGGCTTTTCGTCATTCCTGTAACACAGATTATTCATGTGAAAATGCAGTTTTCCCCCCAAGCAGGAATTCACAAAATCTTCCTGAAATTTTTAAGATATTGTAACTCATCCCCCTTCTTGTGCTTAAAACTATTTTTTGTGTAGCATTTGGAAAACACATTAGTCCACATGAACTCCTCTAGTGCATTAGCCATAACATGGCATGGAAACTTGTATTTTGGCAATTAGTTCCACTGCCTGTTGATCAAACTGAAAGAAGTGAGAACATATTTATTTATTTCGTTATTTAAAAGGTTTTATATAGCGCTGGCTAGACCCGGAGGTATCAGAGCACTTTACATGAGTATCAGACCATAGTTGCAGGCTACATCATTATAAGGGTTACAAAGTTGTTAAAGCATGGGAGCATAGTTACATGTAAGGGCAAGATAGACAATAATGGCATATACGTAAGGGAAAAAGCAGGCAAGGGGAGAGATTCAGGGGAGGGGGGTAGGAGCAGAGGAGGTAGACAGGAGTGAAGGAGGGAAAGAGGAGCGGAGGGTGAGAGACACTGCATGGAAAGAGGAGGGGGAGGTTGACGGGGACACAAATCGGTAGATGAGTCAAAGCTGCGTCGAAAGTCCAGTAAGTTGTGATCCCAGGGGAAGTGGTATCATTTCCCCATCTTTGTTGCGAGAGCTTCCCTTTACGCAATGGACTCTCTCAGAGGGGTCTCTGAGACTCCAGGGCCTACATACGAGATCCTTCCCCAAAAAGGGGCGAGGGAGTGCTTTGGCAAGGGGTGCCAGCAAATAGGATCAGGGGTACTCCAAATTGTGTTTGCGGTCAAGAGGTGGGAGTAGCAAATAGCAAAAGGAATAACAGGAACAAAACCTCTTACAATGACCTAAAAAAGTTATGCAGTTATAGCAGTTAAGTCAGTTGTTTATATAAAGGATGCATCTGTTGACACAAAAGACTTGTCTCGTAGTAATTTTTTTATTTATTCTTCATTGTACAAAAATATATATACTTTTTTGATTTTTCTGCAGTTTTCATTTATATGACATACATAAATAGTACATTTAAATAACAATTGGTATACATTTGTTCAAATATGATGTATTACTTGAAATTGTTGTTCTAAATAGAACCCCTTATCGGCAAGTGTAAGCATTCATTCCAACATACATACACATACTTTCTGACACACAAACAACAGTGAGAAAATACATAAAAAGTTTTTTAGCAGGCTTCGTATTGAAATGTAATTGTTGTCCAATACAAGACTCCTCGTGATATGATATCAATCTGTCAGGAATCATGAGACAGTACATGTAAGTTCGTAGTAGTCTCTGTTTATATTGTTTTACACATCCAGTTTTTGTATTGTTTCAATTTGTCGTTTCTGAGGGTCTTTGTATGCGTACAGCAAGGGGTGCCATACAGAGATAAAGGGAACTATCTCAGACCTCCGCAAAGTGAAGAATCCCTTAACACTGTGGACTCTCTCAGAGGGGTATCTGAGATTCCAGGACAGGAATTCTAGGATCCTTCCCCAACAAGGGGAGAAGGAGTGCTTTGGCAAGGGACAGTTGGGTGGTGGGGGGGACCTGTACAGCGGACAGGGGGGGAGCTTCTATACATAAGGGTAGAAATTCTAAATGCACAACCTAATGCATGTTTACATGGATTGATTATTTGGCAGTGTACCAATATATTGCATCAAATTGACATTGCCCACCTGTAATGTATTTCTTACACTTTTAAAGAAGGGAGCCCCCCACCCTCTCTAATTGCACAGTTTAGGTCTGGGACAAAAGGGGGACAACAAACACCAAACAAATAATCAAAAGCGCCAATAGGTTATTAACCTTCAATTTGAGACATGATACATACAACAATATTTACTTTATCAAAAATATTAGGAATACTCCCCACTCATTTGCAACCCCATTTCAAGTTGTATCATACTATTGGTACCCGAATAGTAAAGCTTTTTAAAGTAAATGTTCTTCAGCTGACCTTCCAGCAGAGGCGATGTTGGCAGGGCTGAACTGACAGCATATGTTTCTAAAAAGTATTTTTGAAAAAGCATAAGTATGCATGATTGACCTTTTCTTGTTCCCTCACGGTCAGCTGTTGCGAAATATTATTAATATAACTAAGAGACCTTCCAGCTGTCATGTTTTGTGAGGATTGCCTGTCCCTTTCTATTTATGAGTACCAATTTTCGATATTCCTGCTTCATTCAATCCTGCTATAATTTGGAAGCATAGGGTAGACAAAAACTGTTCAAATATTAACTCATGATGTCTCTATTATGACAGGTAGAAGGCAGCCCCTTTAGCTAAAATCTATATATGCACATGTTCTTTCCTAATATAACTGGGAAAATACCCTTTTCATTGCCAACATTAGAACTGTTGGTCTACTCAAGCAGTACTTGCTTGGTAATACAAGGACATCATAAGCACAGGCTCATAGCAGTGGACACCATCAAGGCGGAGTGCTTTACAATATCAGAAGTATCTTCTAGATAATTGAATATAGCACATCAGATCATTGAATACCGCCCCTGCCGTACTTTTTCTGCGCTCATATAATTCTTGATGAAGGGTAGTAAGAATACAGAGAGTATTATTCTTCTGTACCTGCCAGTGCTATCCATTTGATCCCTTTTAATTAGTATTAGGTTTTATCTGCGTGGAAGTTGAGATAGATTGTCCCCAGTATGGCAGTCGTGCATGTGCTGCTCTGCATTTGACACTGAGCTCCTGTGGGGTTTTTTTTGGACCCTTGCCCCATTCTAATAGGGAGGATAGAAGCCTAGAACTTTCACTTCTAATACGTGTTCCAGAACCTGTTCTGCGGCCTGAAGGAACAGACATAGCATGCCCTTATAGTGTGCACAGGACTACTGTTCATAAATTGGGTAACTCTCCTAAAGTCTTAGCGGTTGTTTCTCAAGTTTATGAGAATCGTTAATGTGGCCCATTTGGCTATGCCAAATGGAGTGTGATCTGCTAAACCCTCTCTTGTAAAGTTCTGTTTTTATGTGAAACCCAGATTCTTGTGCTGACATCATGTGTCCTTGTCGATTGCATATATGTGCAGTCAGTATGTAGCATATGTATGGTAGTAGGTCTGTGTGCCTTGAAATTCTGAATATGAGGATCAGTGGGATCCATTTTAGATAAACTCTGGTTTAGCATGACACAAAATGGAGAGTGGATACAGCTCCTCCATACAGTGGAAGTGTATTGACTGCACTCCTGTGGCGATGAGGTGGAAACTCAGACACTAAAGTGAGGGAGGATGTAGGCCGAGCTACCCTTACAAGTACATTGAGGTCCTTGGTTAGAAAATGACTGATGAATTGGTCTTTCTGAAAACAAAATCTCTCATTTGCTGGTTGGTCGCAGTGGAAATACAGTATCTGTTGGTCAAGGTGAGGAAGTTTTTTACGCACGGCCTTCCATTTTAGGTCTAGCCTAGTGGCAGCATGCATGCGGCACTTGCTCTGCGAGGCATGCTGTAGTAGAGGTTGTACGACAATACAACACTGGTAAATGCATCGCATGCCTTTGCCTCGAATTATTTAGCACGCATGTTTTTAATATGATTATGCATTTACATCGCATGCCAATATTATGCATTGTTTTTATATTTAAAAACAATGTATTTGTGGGGGGATACACCCTCACAACTTACTTTAAAGGCGTTGTACTGGCATGCAATGTAAATGTATAATTGCAGTAAAAAAATGCATGCTAAAAAATGCGAGGCAAATGCATACGATGTATATGGCTGAGATACCCGCCACCCCCTCTCAACACAATCCCCAAGGATGGGAAACCGGAAACGGTTCTGAACTTTTGGAAGGCGGGAGGGAGTGACCCTCCCGGCCGTATTTATTAAAATATGAAACAAAATCAAAACATTAAAATAACAGTTTCATATTATGTACAATTTCATTTCCACATTACGATGTTTGGCTAACCTTAACAGATCTCTAATACAAAGGTTCTCCTAGCCGAACTAAACATTTGACTTGAAATTATACATCCTAACGTTAAGGGCCAACGGCAAGGTCGTAACCGGTGCCAGATCCCTAAACCAGAAATACCCCCCCTAACTTGTGAGGAGATCGACCGCACAGAGGCGTACCTCAAGTGCATCTACCAATTTCCCTTGGACTTGACGGGGGCCCCAATGAACTCGACGCCATTTAACGGTCGTCCGAGGACTCGTGTGAGGTGTCTAAAAGGTAGCGTAAACCCCCTCCCGAACCCCACACAACTTACCTATCTGCCGTCGCAGATGTCCTGGCCCCGGGAAATTCCCCAGGAGGGCCCATAGCCCCTCCTATCCAGGAAGGGGCCTTGACCACCTTTCCTTTCCTTCCGGCGGCCTATCCTTAGAAGGGACCGCCTCCCCGTTGAGGGGCCAATGGCCACCTCCCCCGAGCGCTCCCATCCGTAATGGGTGACGTACCCCCATAGGGATCTTCCAATTACTGCTCACCGATCATGACCTTACCGCCCGACCAAAATAAATACGACATTTACCTAAATTACTAAATTGCAAAACAATCATAACTATTACAAGCATGATTACAGATCAACACTAATGCAGAATTACTTTATTTGAAAAACATACTGAAAAATGACCATTCTTTATTGCATACTCAAAATATCACGACAATCATCACAACCTGTAAGAAATGGAGTTACCACATCAAAACTTTATTCAAAACAACTCGCTGTCCTCAGGGGCTGGTGGGTGGGTCAAAATTGGCTCTTCGTTCTGTCTCGAGCTCACGTACAGCGGGGAGGTGCAGCTTCAGAGCACAGGAACAAGAGGATGCTTTCTTGGCTTGTTGCTCCTTTTATCCGTCTTCATGGCGGGCGTAAACCCGCCCACGCCTGCCTCCGAGGGCGTGGCCAGCTAGGTCAGTGTCTAGGACAACCCACTCCAGGGCGGGAAAAAGGCGCGCCCCGGCTACGCCGCTTTGGGCATACCAGCCGAGACTCGCCTCCCGCCCAAGATGGCTTCCCGGGGGGATCGTGTTACTCCACCATACGTTCGGGGGGACCGAATGGTCGCCCCTTTCCATATGGCTGAGATACCCGCCACCCCCTCTCAACACAATCCCCAAGGATGGGAAACCGGAAACGGTTCTGAACTTTTGGAAGGCGGGAGGGAGTGACCCTCCCGGCCGTATTTCTTAAAATATGAAACAAAATCAAAACATTAAAATAACAGTTTCATATTATGTACAATTTCATTTCCACATTACGATGTTTGGCTAACCTTAACAGATCTCTAATACAAAGGTTCTCCTAGCCGAACTAACATCCTACAAAACATTTGACTTGAAATTGTACATCCTAACGTTAAGGGCCAACGGCAAGGTCGTAACCGGTGTCAGATCCCTAAACCAGAAATACCCCCCTCACTTGTGAGGAGATCGACCGCACAGAGGCGTACCTCAAGTGCATCTACCAATTTCCCTTGGACTTGACGGGGGCCCCAATGAACTCGACGCCATTTAACGGTCGTCCGAGGACTCGTGTGAGGTGTCTAAAAGGTAGCGTAAACCCCCTCCCGAACCCCACACAACTTACCCATCTGCCGTCGCAGATGTCCTGGCCCCGGGAAATTCCCCAGGAGGGCCCGTAGCCCCTCCTATCCAGGAAGGGGCCTTGACCACCTTTCCTTTCCTTCCGGCGGCCTATCCTTAGAAGGGACCGCCTCCCCGTTGAGGGGCCAATGGCCACCTCCCCCGAGCGCTCCCATCCGTAATGGGTGACGCACCCCCATAGGGATCTTCCAATTACTGCTCACCGATCATGACCTTACCGCCACAGGCCGGATAGCTGACCGGCTATCCGGACCCCCCACAACAACTCCTGCCTAAAGGTCATGTTTTAAACTCTTTAGCCAAGCTATGAAGTCTCCTATGAGTAACTCATTCCCCACCCGGGACAAATGAACCCCATCCCCCAAATACATACTGTCGCCTTTGATACAACCATGCGAAACAGAATGCAGTGTACCTGACCGAAACAATCTACTCAATTTGTTATTTATTTTCTTTACTGAATGATTCAGAGCAGAAACCGAAATAGCCCCCCGCCACACTTTCCGTGGGATCATATGGGACCATGCAATTGTGCACCCTGGAACTCTTCTTGCCAACCAACTTACTGTGGAAAGCATTGCCTCAAGAAGGAGTCGTCTACCAGTGGCCACCAAATCATTGCCCCCAAGATGGACTATGATTATAGACGGCGGTGACCTTGTCCGCCCTAACAAACCCTCGAAAAAGGATTGAAACTGATCAACACAGAGCCCGCCCTTTCTGTAGAAGGACACCCTGTACCCGTATTCCCCAGCCACGTGAATCATGTCACCTGCTTTGAATACGTCGGCGGCACACCTCACGTATGAGTGGCCCACGACCCACACCTCCTTTTTCGCAGCCGGTGATATCTGACCGCTGGTCCCCAGGTGTCGGGTCGACTGCACAGTCCGCCCCGCCTCGTAAGCTTGCGCAACTGAAAACCAAACAAAAACAAGAAGCGTGAGTACATAATTACAGCTTCACAACATGTGCAACCGCACATACCTTTTATAACAGTTCGAGGACCAACGCCCCACACGTTTTACTTCATCTACACTCAGACCCCTGGCTGTAGCCTCAGTAGCAGCCCCTATCCGAAAGGAATGGGTCCCGAACTCGCCGGGGTTCAAGCCCGCGAACGAAATCGACATCGCAAGCACCCGCTGAAACTGAAACCTCGTCAGTGGGGTGGCGTCAGCGTGCCTCAACAAGGTCCCCCCCCATGATGCCACCCTCTGCGCTAAATATTCCTCTACACACACCACAGGGCACATGGAAGACCCGGGGATCCTCTGAATGATTATGCAGTCCCCATTTGCACCCTGATCGGTTTTGGACCTAACAAACGAGACTGTCATCGTCTCCCCCCTGACCTGAATGTGCTCCCGGCACAGTCCCCCCATCGTATCCTGCTTGTTCCTCGCCACCAGTTCGCTTACCCGCATAGCCCCATGGAATGCTAGCGCAAATGCAGCTCGGAATAATAGTGCTTCGTACTGGGATGAACACGTTGCCGGGAGTACGGACAATAACAGGGTCAACCTATCCAGACCTATCGGGTGCCTCTCATCTACTCTGCGACCCTCAAGGCGTTGCCACCCACGTAGCGCTTTCTGCACCACAAAAGACGCTGTCGGGTCCTGGATCCCATGAGCCCTTGCCATAAAGGAAATGGCGGCCCGATGTCTCTGGGCCGTAGCTACTGATTTTCCTGCCTGATGTAACGACAGCAGAAATCTTACGACAAGCTCTTCCTGTCCCCAAAGCTCCCCCCCAGCAGCACCCAAAAAGGACAAATAGGAACGGAACGCCCCTTCATATGCCTTCCTTGTCCTGGGTGCTAAACTCTCTCCCACGAGGTTTTGTAGTTCGGGGCACCGAGAGACCAGAGAGCTTCGGGAAAGGGTGCTGCCACCAGGTCCGCTGCGGGCAGAAAACCCCAGAAGGCCTGCATACGGAAACGAGAAAACGCATCAGCCGCTTGGTTCAGTACCCCCGGGACATGTCTTGCCCTAAAGAGCACATTCAACTGCATACACAATAACACAATTTCTTTGAGCAGTCTCAGAATCCATTTGCAACGTGCTGCCTGACTATTGATACACTCAACCACAGTCATGTTATCAGACCAGAAAAACACAGATTGATCACGAAAACCCTCCGGCCATGTTTTCAAGGCCACCAAAATAGGGAAGAGTTCAAGGAAAGCAATGTTACTCGTCAGGCCGCACTCGTGCCACCATGACGGCCATTTCTGAGCCGACCATTGTGTACCAAATATGGCGCCAAAACCTACACTCCCCGCGGAATCTGTCCAAAGCCCCAGCTCCTCGGAGGACACTGCTGGTTTGTTCCAGACAATTCGACCATTGAAATCCGCCAGAAATGCCAACCTGGGGCCTCATTTATAAAAAGTGACGCATCGCTGCGTGAAAACAGCGATGCGTCACTTTTCACTGCGCACTCCTTGCGACACCAATGATGCGTCATATTTAATGTATGGCGCATCATGTCGCAAGGACTTACAGATACGTCAGTATTTCTGACGCATCTGTAAGTACAAAAGTGACGCATTGCTGGAGTGTGTCACAAAAGTGACGCATCTCCAGCAATGCGTCCTTTCACATGGGGAAAGCCCCATGTGAAAGGGCTTGCGTCAGTCTTACGCCTGCTGTGAGGCAGGCGCAAGATTTTGACGCAACAGCATCCTAAAAGTGACGCAGTGAAATCTCATAGATTTCACTGCGTCACTATTACGAGGCTTTTTGCGGGGGAACGCCCCCTCTGCATACATTATACCTGACGCAGGTATAATGTGGCGCAGGGGTTTAAAAAGTGACGCATCTACCTAGATGCGTCACTTTTATAATATGGCGCAACAAGGCGCATGTTTTACGCCGCAGATGCGTCACAAAAAGTGACGCATCCGCAGCGCAAAACTGACGCAAGGCCTCATAAATGAGGCCCCAGATGCGCATGTCCTGGCGAACCTCTGCCGAGAGCCTCGTGCGGTGATGTCCTTCCTTCAGGCCGACCATGGCTTGTGAAATCGAGCGGGAAAAGGGGCGCGCCATTGGCATTACTCTCAGGGCAAAATTCAACTGACCCACCACCTGTTGTAATTGATGCAGGTTCACTTTTGTCACACGTATACATGTTTCAAGGGATGTCCTGAATTTTAACACTTTTTCCCTGGGTAATCTAAAACAGCCTTCTTCCGAGTCAAGCTCGATCCCCAGAAATTCGAGCAAAGTTGAGGGACCCACAGTCTTACCTGGCGCCAATGGCACACCGAATTGTTTCATTAAGACACAAAATTCATGCAAAGCCTGTCCACACTCAGGATCCCCGGCTGCCCCCAAAAACAGGAAGTCGTCGAGATAATGCATAACATGCTGAAAACCCGTCTTCCTTGTGAATACCCATTGCAGAAAACAACTGAACTTTTCAAAATAGGCACAGGATATCGAGCACCCCATTGGCATACATCTATCCATGTAATAGCAACCCTGAAACATAAAACCAAGGAGACGCTGATCGTCTGGGTGCACCGGGAGCAACCGGAACGCTGACTCGATGTCTGATTTTGCCATCAGCGCCCCGGGCCCCAGGCGGTTCAACATGGCAACGGCCTCATCGAAAGATGCGTACCGCACCGAACATACTTCCGGGTCTATCGCTTCGTTAACGGAAAGACCACGTGGGGCTGACAAGTTATGTATCAGCCGAAACTCACCCGAGTCCTTCTTGGGGACCACCCCTAGAGGGGAACAAACAAAGTTAGCAACCGGTGGCAAATCAAATGGACCGGCGACACGACCTCGAGTCACCTCCTTCACAATCTTTACCTGTACCACCGCCGTATGCTGCAAGACCGACAGTTGATTTTTACAATTTGCTACACCCTGAAAATCCCCCACTGGAATGCGAAAACCATATGAAAACCTGTCTCGCAACACCCCAGCGGAAGCATGATCCGGGTATTCGTTGAGCCAAGGAATCAATGCCATGGTATCAATCGGAGTAGGTAAAGGCGCCCCTCGGACTATTTCAGACCTGTTTGGCGCTTCCCCTACCACCGTTATCACCCGTTTTGGCTCTGCACATGGACTCAGGATGGGATGGCTGCCCACACCCCCCACATTCATGTCTGAACTTGCATGACCCCTGGGGCCTCGTACATTTTCCCCTGTTAAAATTCCAACAAATCCCCTTTTTACCTGCGTTGCCACTCGGCTTCGAGTGGTACTCGTTACCTGCACCCGTCCGAAAGGGTGTCCCAGAGGATTGGCGGGAAGATTCCCCCCCGTTACTCCCTGACAATGGCACTTTTAACATTCCTGAACTCTCCATTTTTTGCCATGAAACGGAGTCGTAACAATCCCAAGTTAGAACTGGGTCGTGCTCCTTAGCTTTTCTAAAAATATTGTCATAACAGAACCACTGATTGCCCCCGTACGATACGGCATACTCCATGATACGTGACTGATAGATAGGCAACTCGGTCAGCAACTCGGGCCTGCGCTCACCCATGATGGAGGTAAAAATGCCCCACGCTCTGCCCCAAGTACCTATGTTCTCATCAACATTAAAGGCGGCCATTTTTGCGCGCCAAACACCCGGATGCATGAGCTCCTTTTGGCTCTTAACATGCTCCATCTCGTAATGGTCAGTAAGCAAAGAAAAAATGTTCACATACTTATTCGCCCAAATCTTTTCCTTAATTTCCAGTGGAACGTGCTGAGCCACCTTCTCCCTTCGTGAAGGTACAGACCCCTCCCCCGCAATCGGCAAGGGCCGCTTACCTGAACCAGATGCTGCATTTGCCGCCGAACTTGGGCCTGATGCATTTTCCGCCGCCGGAACTGGCGGGGTAACAGAAGATGGTGCCTTCGCAGCCTCTCTAGATTCCCGCAGTTGTCTCATTACTGCCCGGGCGTCTTCAGCCGTGGTGCCCTCACTATCTTTTCCCAACCACGCTGCTAATTATGCCGCTAACTCGGGAGGCATATCTTCCCCGGTCACGGGGGTCGGGTGCCCCTCCTTCGGAACCGGGGTTGGCTCCTCGAGTGGGGTATCGGGGACCGGGGTTTCCCCCCCAAGTGCCCCCCTTTTGGACCTCTTGCCTCTCCCACCAGGGACTACTCCTGGCAAAGCTGGTCCGATGACTCGCTTCGGTCCTCCCTCCCCGTTCTTAGCCGCCATCTGCTTCTTCAAATCGGCTACCTCCTTTATAAGCATGCGGAGCATCTGATCGGTACCGACCCGCTTTCCGACCTTCTTGCCTGGCATTCTCAACGAAGATATCTGTAAGACAAAAAGAAAGATTACAACGCTCAAAATTGGCTCTTCGTTCCGCTCTTCGTTCCGTCTCGAGCTCACGTACAGCGGGGAGGTGCAGCTTCAGAGCACAGGAACAAGAGGATGCTTTCTTGGCTTGGTGCTCCTTTTATCCGTCTTCAGGGTGGGCGTAAACCCGCCCACGCCTGCCTCCGAGGGCGTGGCCAGCTGCGTCAGTGTCTAGGACAACCCACTCCAGGGCGGGAAAAAGGCGCGCCCCGGCTACGCCGCTTCGGGCATACCAGCCGAGACTCGCCTCCCGCCCAAGATGGCTTCCCGGGGGGATCGTGGTACTCCACCATACGTTCGGGGGACCGAATGGTCGCCCCTTTCCATATGGCTGAGATACCCGCCAACCCCTCTCAACACAATCCCCAAGGATGGGAAACCGAAAACGGTTCTTAACTTTTGGAAGGCGGGAGGGAATGACCCTCCTGGCCGTATTTATTAAAATATGAAACAAAATCAAAACATTAAAATAACAGTTTCATATCATGTACAATTTCATTTCCACATTACGATGTTTGGCTAACCTTAACAGATCTCTAATACAAAGGTTCTCCTAGCCGAACTAACATCCTACAAAACATTTGACTTGAAATTGTACATCCTAACGTTAAGGGCCAACGGCAAGGTCGTAACCGGTGTCAGATCCCTAAACCAGAAATACCCCCCCCTCACTTGTGAGGAGATCGACCGCACAGAGGCGTACCTCAAGTGCATCTACCAATTTCCCTTGGACTTGACGGGGGCCCCAATGAACTCGACGCCATTTAACGGTCGTCCGAGGACTCGTGTGAGGTGTCTAAAAGGTAGCGACAGGAATTCTAGGATCCTTCCCCAACAAGGGGAGAAGGAGTGCTTTGGCAAGGGACAGTTGGGTGGTGGGGGGGACCTATACAGTGGACAGGGGGGGAGCTTCTATACATAAGGGTAGAAATTCTAAATGCACAACCTAATGCATGTTTACATGGATTGATTATTTGGCAGTGTACCAATATATTGAATCAAATTGACATTGCCCACCTGTAATGTATTTCTTACACTTTTAAAGAAGGGAGCCCCCCACCCTCTCTAATTGCACAGTTTAGGTCTGGGACAAAAGGGGGACAGCAAACACCAAACAAATAATCAAAAGCGCCAATAGGTTATTAACCTTCAATTTGAGACATGATACATACAACAATATTTACTTTATCAAAAATATTAGGAATACTCCCCACTCATTTGCAAACCCATTTCAAGTTGTATCATACTATTGGTACCCGAATAGTAAAGCTTTTTAAAGTAAATGTTCTTCAGCTGACCTTCCAGCAGAGGCGATGTTGGCAGGGCTGAACTGACAGCATATGTTTCTAAAAAGTATTTTTGAAAAAGCATAAGTATGCATGATTGACCTTTTCTTGTTCCCTCACGGTCAGCTGTTGCGAAATATTATTAATATAACTAAGAGACCTTCCAGCTGTCATGTTTTGTGAGGATTGCCTGTCCCTTTCTATTTATGAGTACCAATTTTCGATATTCCTGCTTCATTCAATCCTGCTATAATTTGGAAGCATAGGGTAGACAAAAACTGTTCAAATATTAACTCATGATGTCTCTATTATGACAGGTAGAAGGCAGCCCCTTTAGCTAAAATCTATATATGCACATGTTCTTTCCTAATATAACTGGGAAAATACCCTTTTCATTGCCAACATTAGAACTGTTGGTCTACTCAAGCAGTACTTGCTTGGTAATACAAGGACATCATAAGCACAGGCTCATAGCAGTGGACACCATCAAGGCGGAGTGCTTTACAATATCAGAAGTATCTTCTAGATAATTGAATATAGCACATCAGATCATTGAATACCGCCCCTGCCGTACTTTTTCTGCGCTAATATAATTCTTGATGAAGGGTAGTAAGAATACAGAGAGTATTATTCTTCTGTACCTGCCAGTGCTATCCATTTGATCCCTTTTAATTAGTATTAGGTTTTATCTGCGTGGAAGTTGAGATAGATTGTCCCCAGTATGGCAGTCGTGCATGTGCTGCACTGCATTTGACACTGAGCTCCTGTGGGGTTTTTTTTGGACCCTTGCCCCATTCTAATAGGGAGGATAGAAGCCTAGAACTTTCACTTCTAATACGTGTTCCAGAACCTGTTCTGCTGCCTGAAGGAACAGACATAGCATGCCCTTATAGTGTGCACAGGACTACTGTTCATAAATTGGGTAACTCTCCTAAAGTCTTAGCGGTTGTTTCTCAAGTTTATGAGAATCGTTAATGTGGCCCATTTGGCTATGCCAAATGGAGTGTGATCTGCTAAACCCTCTCTTGTAAAGTTCTGTTTTTATGTGAAACCCAGATTCTTGTGCTGACATCATGTGTCCTTGTCGATTGCATATATGTGCAGTCAGTATGTAGCATATGTATGGTAGTAGGTCTGTGTGCCTTGAAATTCTGAATATGAGGATCAGTGGGATCCATTTTAGATAAACTCTGGTTTAGCATGACACAAAATGGAGAGTGGATACAGCTCCTCCATACAGTGGAAGTGTATTGACTGCACTCCTGTGGCGATGAGGTGGAAACTCAGACACTAAAGTGAGGGAGGATGTAGGCCGAGCTACCCTTACAAGTACATTGAGGTCCTTGGTTAGAAAATGACTGATGAATTGGTCTTTCTGAAAACAAAATCTCTCATTTGCTGGTTGGTCGCAGTGGAAATACAGTATCTGTTGGTCAAGGTGAGGAAGTTTTTTACGCACGGCCTTCCATTTTAGGTCTAGCCTAGTGGCAGCATGCATGCGGCACTTGCTCTGCGAGGCATGCTGTAGTAGAGGTTGTACGACAATACAACACTGGTAAATGCATCGCATGCCTTTGCCTCGAATTATTTAGCACGCATGTTTTTAATATGATTATGCATTTACATCGCATGCCAATATTATGCATTGTTTTTATATTTAAAAACAATGTATTTGTGGGGGGATACACCCTCACAACTTACTTTAAAGGCGTTGTACTGGCATGCAATGTAAATGTATAATTGCAGTAAAAAAATGCATGCTAAAAAATGCGAGGCAAATGCATACGATGTATATGGCTGAGATACCCGCCACCCCCTCTCAACACAATCCCCAAGGATGGGAAACCGGAAACGGTTCTGAACTTTTGGAAGGCGGGAGGGAGTGACCCTCCCGGCCGTATTTATTAAAATATGAAACAAAATCAAAACATTAAAATAACAGTTTCATATTATGTACAATTTCATTTCCACATTACGATGTTTGGCTAACCTTAACAGATCTCTAATACAAAGGTTCTCCTAGCCGAACTAAACATTTGACTTGAAATTGTACATCCTAACGTTAAGGGCCAACGGCAAGGTCGTAACCGGTGCCAGATCCCTAAACCAGAAATACCCCCCCTCACTTGTGAGGAGATCGACCGCACAGAGGCGTACCTCAAGTGCATCTACCAATTTCCCTTGGACTTGACGGGGGCCCCAATGAACTCGACGCCATTTAACGGTCGTCCGAGGACTCGTGTGAGGTGTCTAAAAGGTAGCGTAAACCCCCTCCCGAACCCCACACAACTTACCTATCTGCGGTCGCAGATGTCCTGGCCCCGGGAAATTCCCCAGGAGGGCCCATAGCCCCTCCTATCCAGGAAGGGGCCTTGACCACCTTTCCTTTCCTTCCGGCGGCCTATCCTTAGAAGGGACCGCCTCCCCGTTGAGGGGCCAATGGCCACCTCCCCCGAGCGCTCCCATCCGTAATGGGTGACGCACCCCCATAGGGATCTTCCAATTACTGCTCACCGATCATGACCTTACCGCCCGACCAAAATAAATACGACATTTACCTAAATTACTAAATTGCAAAACAATCATAACTATTACAAGCATGATTACAGATCAACACTAATGCAGAATTACTTTATTTGAAAAACATACTGAAAAATGACCATTCTTTATTGCACACTCAAAATATCACGACAATCATCACAACCTGTAAGAAATAGAGTTACCACATCAAAACTTTATTCAAAACAACTCGCTGTCCTCAGGGGCTGGTGGGTGGGTCAAAATTGGCTCTTCGTTCCATCTCGAGCTCACGTACAGCGGGGAGGTGCAGCTTCAGAGCACAGGAACAAGAGGATGCTTTCTTGGCTTGTTGCTCCTTTTATCCGTCTTCAGGGCGGGCGTAAACCCGCCCACGCCTGCCTCCGAGGGCGTGGCCAGCTGCGTCAGTGTCTAGGACAACCCACTCCAGGGCGGGAAAAAGGCGCGCCCCGGCTACGCCGCTTCGGGCATACCAGCCGAGACTCGCCTCCCGCCCAAGATGGCTTCCCGGGGGGATCGTGGTACTCCACCATACGTTCGGGGGGACCGAATGGTCGCCCCTTTCCATATGGCTGAGATACCCGCCACCCCCTCTCAACACAATCCCCAAGGATGGGAAACCGGAAACAGTTCTGAACTTTTGGAAGGCGGGAGGGAGTGACCCTCCCGGCCGTATTTCTTAAAATATGAAACAAAATCAAAACATTAAAATAACAGTTTCATATTATGTACAATTTCATTTCCACATTACGATGTTTGGCTAACCTTAACAGATCTCTAATACAAAGGTTCTCCTAGCCGAACTAACATCCTACAAAACATTTGACTTGAAATTGTACATCCTAACGTTAAGGGCCAACGGCAAGGTCGTAACCGGTGTCAGATCCCTAAACCAGAAATACCCCCCCTCACTTGTGTGGAGATCGACCGCACAGAGGCGTACCTCAAGTGCATCTACCAATTTCCCTTGGACTTGACGGGGGCCCCAATGAACTCGACGCCATTTAACGGTCGTCCGAGGACTCGTGTGAGGTGTCTAAAAGGTAGCGTAAACCCCCTCCCGAACCCCACACAACTTACCCATCTGCCGTCGCAGATGTCCTGGCCCCGGGAAATTCCCCAGGAGGGCCCGTAGCCCCTCCTATCCAGGAAGGGGCCTTGACCACCTTTCCTTTCCTTCCGGCGGCCTATCCTTAGAAGGGACCGCCTCCCCGTTGAGGGGCCAATGGCCACCTCCCCCGAGCGCTCCCATCCGTAATGGGTGACGCACCCCCATAGGGATCTTCCAATTACTGCTCACCGATCATGACCTTACCGCCACAGGCCGGATAGCTGACCGGCTATCCGGACCCCCCACAACAACTCCTGCCTAAAGGTCATGTTTTAAACTCTTTAGCCAAGCTATGAAGTCTCCTATGAGTAACTCATTCCCCACCCGGGACAAATGAACCCCATCCCCCAAATACATACTGTCGCCTTTGATACAACCATGCGAAACAGAATGCAGTGTACCTGACCGAAACAATCTACTCAATTTGTTATTTATTTTCTTTACTGAATGATTCAGAGCAGAAACCGAAATAGCCCCCCGCCACACTTTCCGTGGGATCATATGGCACCATGCAATTGTGCACCCTGGAACTCTTCTTGCCAACCAACTTACTGTGGAAAGCATTGCCTCAAGAAGGAGTCGTCTACCAGTGGCCACCAAATCATTGCCCCCAAGATGGACTATGATTATAGACGGCGGTGACCTTGTCCGCCCTAACAAACCCTCGAAAAAGGATTGAAACTGATCAACACAGAGCCCGCCCTTTCTGTAGAAGGACACCCTGTACCCGTATTCCCCAGCCACGTGAATCATGTCACCTGCTTTGAATACGTCCGCGGCACGCCTCACGTATGAGTGGCCCACGACCCACACCTCCTTTTTCGCAGCCGGTGATATCTGACCGCTGGTCCCCAGGTGTCGGGTCGACTGCACAGTCCGCCCCGCCTCGTAAGCTTGCGCAACTGAAAACCAAACAAAAACAAGAAGCGTGAGTACATAATTACAGCTTCACAACATGTGCAACCGCACATACCTTTTATAACAGTTCGAGGACCAACGCCCCACACGTTTTACTTCATCTACACTCAGACCCCTGGCTGTAGCCTCAGTAGCAGCCCCTATCCGAAAGGAATGGGTCCCGAACTCGCCGGGGTTCAAGCCCGCGGCCGAAATCGACATCGCAAGCACCCGCTGAAACTGAAACCTCGTCAGTGGGGTGGCGTCAGCGTGCCTCAACAAGGTCCCCCCCCATGATGCCACCCTCTGCGCTAAATATTCCTCTACGCACACCACAGGGCACATGGAAGACCCGGGGATCCTCTGAATGATTATGCAGTCCCCATTTGCACCCTGATCGGTTTTGGACCTAACAAACGAGACTGTCATCGTCTCCCCCCTGACCTGAATGTGCTCCCGGCACAGTCCCCCCATCGTATCCTGCTTGTTCCTCGCCACCAGTTCGCTTACCCGCATAGCCCCATGGAATGCTAGCGCAAATGCAGCTCGGAATAATAGTGCTTCGTACTGGGATGAACACGTTGCCGGGAGTACGGACAATAACAGGGTCAACCTATCCAGACCTATCGGGTGCCTCTCATCTACTCTGCGACCCTCAAGGCGTTGCCACCCACGTAGCGCTTTCTGCACCACAAAAGACGCTGTCGGGTCCTGGATCCCATGAGCCCTTGCCATAAAGGAAATGGCGGCCCGATGTCTCTGGGCCGTAGCTACTGATTTTCCTGCCTGATGTAACGACAGCAGAAATCTTACGACAAGCTCTTCCTGTCCCCAAAGCTCCCCCCCAGCAGCACCCAAAAAGGACAAATAGGAACGGAACGCCCCTTTATATGCCTTCCTTGTCCTGGGTGCTAAACTCTCTCCCACGAGGTTTTGTAGTTCGGGGCACCGAGAGACCAGAGAGCTTCGGGAAAGGGTGCTGCCACCAGGTCCGCTGCGGGCAGAAAACCCCAGAAGGCCTGCATACGGAAACGAGAAAACGCATCAGCCGCTTGGTTCAGTACCCCCGGGACATGTCTTGCCCTAAAGAGCACATTCAACTGCATACACAATAACACAATTTCTTTGAGCAGTCTCAGAATCCATTTGCAACGTGCTGCCTGACTATTGATACACTCAACCACAGTCATGTTATCAGACCAGAAAAACACAGAGTGATCACGAAAACCCTCCGGCCATGTTTTCAAGGCCACCAAAATAGGGAAGAGTTCAAGGAAAGCAATGTTACTCGTCAGGCCGCACTCGTGCCACCATGACGGCCATTTCTGAGCCGACCATTGTGTACCAAATATGGCGCCAAAACCTACACTCCCCGCGGAATCTGTCCAAAGCCCCAGCTCCTCGGAGGACACTGCTGGTTTGTTCCAGACAATTCGACCATTGAAATCCGCCAGAAATGCCAACCAGATGCGCATGTCCTGGCGAACCTCTGCCGAGAGCCTCGTGCGGTGATGTCCTTCCTTCAGGCCGACCATGGCTTGTGAAATCGAGAGGGAAAAGGGGCGCGCCATTGGCATTACTCTCAGGGCAAAATTCAACTGACCCACCACCTGTTGTAATTGATGCAGGTTCACTTTTGTCGCACGTATACATGTTTCAAGGGATGTCCTGAATTTTAACACTTTTTCCCTGGGTAATCTAAAACAGCCTTCTTCCGAGTCAAGCTCGATCCCCAGAAATTCGAGCAAAGTTGAGGGACCCACAGTCTTACCTGGCGCCAATGGCACACCGAATTGTTTCATTAAGACACAAAATTCATGCAAAGCCTGTCCACACTCAGGATCCCCGGCTGCCCCCAAAAACAGGAAGTCGTCGAGATAATGCATAACATGCTGAAAACCCGTCTTCCTTGTGAATACCCATTGCAGAAAACAACTGAACTTTTCAAAATAGGCACAGGATATCGAGCACCCCATTGGCATACATCTATCCATGTAATAGCAACCCTGAAACATAAAACCAAGGAGACGCTGATCGTCTGGGTGCACCGGGAGCAACCGGAACGCTGACTCGATGTCTGATTTTGCCATCAGCGCCCCGGGCCCCAGGCGGTTCAACATGGCAACGGCCTCATCGAAAGATGCGTACCGCACCGAACATACTTCCGGGTCTATCGCTTCGTTAACGGAAAGACCACGTGGGGCTGACAAGTTATGTATCAGCCGAAACTCACCCGGGTCCTTCTTGGGGACCACCCCTAGAGGGGAACAAACAAAGTTAGCAACCGGTGGCAAATCAAATGGACCGGCGACACGACCTCGAGTCACCTCCTTCACAATCTTTACCTGTACCACCGCCGTATGCTGCAAGACCGACAGTTGATTTTTACAATTTGCTACACCCTGAAAATCCCCCACTGGAATGCGAAAACCATATGAAAACCCGTCTCGCAACACCCCAGCGGAAGCATGATCCGGGTATTCGTTGAGCCAAGGAATCATTGCCATGGTATCAATCGGAGTAGGTAAAGGCGCCCCTCGGACTATTTCAGACCTGTTTGGCGCTTCCCCTACCACCGTTATCACCCGTTTTGGCTCTGCACATGGACTCAGGATGGGATGGCTGCCCACACCCCCCACATTCATGTCTGAACTTGCATGACCCCTGGGGCCTCGTACATTTTCCCCTGTTAAAATTCCAACAAATCCCCTTTTTACCTGCGTTGCCACTCGGCTTCGAGTGGTACTCGTTACCTGCACCCGTCCGAAAGGGTGTCCCAGAGGATTGGCGGGAAGATTCCCCCCCGTTACTCCCTGACAATGGCACTTTTAACATTCCTGAACTCTCCATTTTTTGCCATGAAACGGAGTCGTAACAATCCCAAGTTAGAACTGGGTCGTGCTCCTTAGCTTTTCTAAAAATATTGTCATAACAGAACCACTGATTGCCCCCGTACGATACGGCATACTCCATGATACGTGACTGATAGATAGGCAACTCGGTCAGCAACTCGGGCCTGCGCTCACCCATGATGGAGGTAAAAATGCCCCACGCTCTGCCCCAAGTACCTATGTTCTCATCAACATTAAAGGCGGCCATTTTTGCGCGCCAAACACCCGGATGCATGAGCTCCTTTTGGCTCTTAACATGCTCCATCTCGTAATGGTCAGTAAGCAAAGAAAAAATGTTCACATACTTATTCGCCCAAATCTTTTCCTTAATTTCCAGTGGAACGTGCTGAGCAAACCTTCTCCCTTCGTGAAGGTACAGACCCCTCCCAGCAATCGGCAATGGCCGCTTACCTGAACCAGATGCTGCATTTGCCGCCGAACTTGGGCCTGATGCATTTTCCGCCGCCGGAACTGGCGGGGTAACAGAAGATGGTGCCTTCACAGCCTCTCTAGATTCCCGCAGTTGTCTCATTACTGCCCGGGCGTCTTCAGCCGTAGTGCCCTCACTATCTTTTCCCAACCACGCTGCTAATTGTGCCGCTAACTCGGGAGGCATATCTTCCCCGGTCACGGGGGTCGGGTGCCCCTCCTTCGGAACCGGGGTTGGCTCTTCGAGTGGGGTATCGGGGACCGGGGTTTCCCCCCCAAGTGCCCCCCTTTTGGACCTCTTGCCTCTCCCACCAGGGACTACTCCTGGCAAAGCTGGTCCGATGACTCGCTTCGGTCCTCCCTCCCCGTTCTTAGCCGCCATCTGCTTCTTCAAATCGGCTACCTCCTTTATGAGCATGCGGAGCATCTGATCGGTACCGACCCGCTTTCCGACCTTCTTGCCTGGCATTCTCAACGAAGATATCTGTAAGACAAAAAGAAAGATTACAACGCTCAAAATTGGCTCTTCGTTCCGCTCTTCGTTCCGTCTCGAGCTCACGTACAGCGGGGAGGTGCAGCTTCAGAGCACAGGAACAAGAGGATGCTTTCTTGGCTTGTTGCTCCTTTTATCCGTCTTCAGGGCGGGCGTAAACCCGCCCACGCCTGCCTCCGAGGGCGTGGCCAGCTGCGTCAGTGTCTAGGACAACCCACTCCAGGGCGGGAAAAAGGCGCGCCCCGGCTACGCCGCTTCGGGCATACCAGCCGAGACTCGCCTCCCGCCCAAGATGGCTTCCCGGGGGGATCGTGGTATTCCACCATACGTTCGGGGGGACCGAATGGTCGCCCCTTTCCATATGGCTGAGATACCCGCCACCCCCTCTCAACACAATCCCCAAGGATGGGAAACCGGAAACGGTTCTGAACTTTTGGAAGGCGGGAGGGAGTGACCCTCCTGGCCGTATTTATTAAAATATGAAACAAAATCAAAACATTAAAATAACAGTTTCATATTATGTACAATTTCATTTCCACATTATGATGTTTGGCTAACCTTAACAGATCTCTAATACAAAGGTTCTCCTAGCCGAACTAACATCCTACAAAACATTTGACTTGAAATTGTACATCCTAACGTTAAGGGCCAACGGCAAGGTCGTAACCGGTGTCAGATCCCTAAACCAGAAATACCCCCCCTCACTTGTGAGGAGATCGACCGCACAGAGGCGTACCTCAAGTGCATCTACCAATTTCCCTTGGACTTGACGGGGGCCCCAATGAACTCGACGCCATTTAACGGTCGTCCGAGGACTCGTGTGAGGTGTCTAAAAGGTAGCGACAGGAATTCTAGGATCCTTCCCCAACAAGGGGAGAAGGAGTGCTTTGGCAAGGGACAGTTGGGTGGTGGGGGGGACCTGTACAGTGGACAGGGGGGGAGCTTCTATACATAAGGGTAGAAATTCTAAATGCACAACCTAATGCATGTTTACATGGATTGATTATTTGGCAGTGTACCAATATATTGAATCAAATTGACATTGCCCACCTGTAATGTATTTCTTACACTTTTAAAGAAGGGAGCCCCCCACCCTCTCTAATTGCACAGTTTAGGTCTGGGACAAAAGGGGGACAGCAAACACCAAACAAATAATCAAAAGCGCCAATAGGTTATTAACCTTCAATTTGAGACATGATACATACAACAATATTTACTTTATCAAAAATATTAGGAATACTCCCCACTCATTTGCAACCCCATTTCAAGTTGTATCATACTATTGGTACCCGAATAGTAAAGCTTTTTAAAGTAAATGTTCTTCAGCTGACCTTCCAGCAGAGGCGATGTTGGCAGGGCTGAACTGACAGCATATGTTTCTAAAAAGTATTTTTGAAAAAGCATAAGTATGCATGATTGACCTTTTCTTGTTCCCTCACGGTCAGCTGTTGCGAAATATTATTAATATAACTAAGAGACCTTCCAGCTGTCATGTTTTGTGAGGATTGCCTGTCCCTTTCTATTTATGAGTACCAATTTTCGATATTCCTGCTTCATTCAATCCTGCTATAATTTGGAAGCATAGGGTAGACAAAAACTGTTCAAATATTAACTCATGATGTCTCTATTATGACAGGTAGAAGGCAGCCCCTTTAGCTAAAATCTATATATGCACATGTTCTTTCCTAATATAACTGGGAAAATACCCTTTTCATTGCCAACATTAGAACTGTTGGTCTACTCAAGCAGTACTTGCTTGGTAATACAAGGACATCATAAGCACAGGCTCATAGCAGTGGACACCATCAAGGCGGAGTGCTTTACAATATCAGAAGTATCTTCTAGATAATTGAATATAGCACATCAGATCATTGAATACCGCCCCTGCCGTACTTTTTCTGCGCTCATATAATTCTTGATGAAGGGTAGTAAGAATACAGAGAGTATTAGTCTTCTGTACCTGCCAGTGCTATCCATTTGATCCCTTTTAATTAGTATTAGGTTTTATCTGCGTGGAAGTTGAGATAGATTGTCCCCAGTATGGCAGTCGTGCATGTGCTGCTCTGCATTTGACACTGAGCTCCTGTGGGTTTTTTTTTTTACCCTTGCCCCATTCTAATAGGGAGGATAGAAGCCTAGAACTTTCACTTCTAATACGTGTTCCAGAACCTGTTCTGCGGCCTGAAGGAACAGACATAGCATGCCCTTATAGTGTGCACAGGACTACTGTTCATAAATTGGGTAACTCTCCTAAAGTCTTAGCGGTTGTTTCTCAAGTTTATGAGAATCGTTAATGTGGCCCATTTGGCTATGCCAAATGGAGTGTGATCTGCTAAACCCTCTCTTGTAAAGTTCTGTTTTTATGTGAAACCCAGATTCTTGTGCTGACATCATGTGTCCTTGTCGATTGCATATATGTGCAGTCAGTATGTAGCATATGTATGGTAGTAGGCCTCTGTCTGTGTGCCTTGAAATTCTGAATATGAGGATCAGTGGGATCCATTTTAGATAAACTCTGGTTTAGCATGACACAAAATGGAGAGTGGATACAGCTCCTCCATACAGTGGAAGTGTATTGACTGCACTCCTGTGGCGATGAGGTGGAAACTCAGACACTAAAGTGAGGGAGGATGTAGGCCGAGCTACCCTTACAAGTACATTGAGGTCCTTGGTTAGAAAATGACTGATGAATTGGTCTTTCTGAAAACAAAATCTCTCATTTGCTGGTTGGTCGCAGTGGAAATACAGTATCTGTTGGTCAAGGTGAGGAAGTTTTTTACGCACGGCCTTCCATTTTAGGTCTAGCCTAGTGGCAGCATGCATGCGGCACTTGCTCTGCGAGGCATGCTGTAGTAGAGGTTGTACGACAATACAACACTGGTAAATGCATCGCATGCCTTTGCCTCGAATTATTTAGCACGCATGTTTTTAATATGATTATGCATTTACATCGCATGCCAATATTATGCATTGTTTTTATATTTAAAAACAATGTATTTGTGGGGGGATACACCCTCACAACTTACTTTAAAGGCGTTGTACTGGCATGCAATGTAAATGTATAATTGCTGTAAAAAAATGCATGCTAAAAAATGCGAGGCAAATGCATACGATGTATTTACCTCGTTGTAAAGGCTGTTTCCCAAACGCTGGCTTCCAATTCAAAATTAGGCTTGTCAGTCCCTCCTTGGTACTGCCTTGTCTTCACTTGTTACCTGCCATAACGATTGGACCTTTTACTTGCATCACTACATGGTCTGCTTTATCTATTGGGTGAGCACTATTTTGTTTATGGATCCTGATGAGGACTACGGCGGCTGCTTTTTGTATTTGCATGCTGAGTGTGGCACATGCTTTAGGGACACCGCGCTCATATTACATTTGCAAATGTACAAGTTGTAAAGTCACTCAAGGAAGAGATACAAACAGATAAACTCTAAAATCACATAAGAATGGATGGTAGTAAGTACAAAGGTCTACTACCTATACTAATGGTTAGAGATATAAATATATACAAATTGAAAATTCACTCAGGATTATATTTTAACAGCGATTAGGCTTGGACAATTATAGATTTACATATTTACAGAGCCGGAAATTCTTGCAATTGTTCAGCCAGGTTTTCAGGTGGTGTTGCACTCAAGGGTGGTGGTCTTGGGTCTGGAGGGATCCACTGATTTGGAGATGTCCATGGGGGTAGAAGGCCGATGGTGGTGAGGGAAGCAGCAGGCTGGATACAGGTTGTGCTGGGCCAAACCAAGTTGACATGACCGTGCAGACCCCTCTCCATTCCAAAAAGGTGTCTGATTCCTCACTCGCAGATGGAGCGTGTGCAACGTTCACCGAAACCTAGGCCCTCATTTATGAGGCCTTGCGTCAGTTTTGTACTTCCGATGCGTCACTTTTTGTGATGAATCGGCGGCGTAAAACAAGCCTCCTGTTGCGCAGTATTTACAAAGTGACGCATCTAAGCAGATGCGTCACTTTGTAAACCCCTGCGCTACATTATACCTGCGCCAGGTATAATGTATGCAGGGGGGGCGTTCCCCCGCAAAAAGCCTCGTAAAAGTGACGCAGTGAAACCTATGAGATTTCACTGCGTCACTTCTAGGACGCCGTTGCGTCAAAGTCTTGTGCCTGCCTCACAGCAGGCGTAAGACTGACGCAGGCCCTTTTACATGGGGCTTGCCCCATGTGAAAGGACGCATTGCTGGAGTTGCGTCACTTTTGTGACACACTCCAGCAATGCGTCATTTTGCGCTTACAGATACGTCAGAAATACTGACGTATCTGTGACTCCTTGCGACATGATGCATCATACATTAAATATGACGCATCAGGTATGTTGTAAGGAGTGCGCACTGAGAAGTGACGCATCGCTGCTTTCACGCAGCGATGCGTCATTTCTGATAAATGAGGCCCCTAATATCTTGAATGCGGCGCGGGACGCACTCAGCTGCCAAGAGAAATTCTCCGCTCTGCTGCAGATTACAAACAAAATATGTACTAGTCCTCTTACAGATGATTTTAGCTTCTATTGAGGAAAGGGCTTCTCACTGTTCCATGAATCCAATTGCATCCACAGGCAGAGAGCACTACAATTTATACTCTCTCACTAAACAAATGTACGGAGTTCTTTTCGGTCTCTTTATCAAGAAAACATATGACTGTCAGGGAGGCCAGGAACGTCCGCTTGTGAGCACCGTTGTTCATATTCAGTCACGTACCAGTGCTTCAAATTCTCGCTAAAATGCATAACTCTAGAGCATTATGAATTGAATTAACCTCGAGTCCCTTAGAAAAAGATATGCATTATTCAAAGTCATATTCCGGACTTCTGCATGCACATATAAACTGCCTGCAGGGGAATACTTTTCAGCAAATGGTGTTGTAAACAGTGGAAACATTTTCTTCATTTTAAATATTATATAGACGGAATTTCTCCCAAAAATTCAAAACAAGCAGTGAGGTAAGTTCAGATTTATCATTTAGACATTTAAAGTAAATTTAGAAAAAAAATTACTTCCACGAGGAAGCAAGAGTAAACTGATGGCTAGGCTACCACAAATAACACAACTGTAGCTCACAGTTAGGATATTACAAAAACCATAGCCTTTGTCTTTTTTCAAACTGCAATTGTTAAAAAAAAACACCCACACACTAGGATGTTTAGGTCAGCCTGGGAAGCGCAAGCACTGCATCGCATTTGGGGATGCAGTGCACACAACGAAATTCGTTTTATTTGTTTGTATGTTTACTTACCTGTAAATCTCCGTAATCCATAGATACCACACCCACCCTGTCCCTCCCCTCCCCACATCACCGCCCGGCAGGTACTCCCACTACCGACTTTGGCTGAGCGCAAGCGCTGCATCGAGGTATGGAGTAGTGGAGTATGGTTTTGAAGCACCACCCACTCTCCACCCATATATGTAATTGGATTGTGTAAATGTAAATTGATACTTGTATAGCGCACTTCTCACCCGCAAGGGTCTCAAGGTGCTTGTACGAATACCGCTGTGGAACCCATCCTGGCTTTCCCTGCGAGGCATTGTGTCATTGTCCTTCGTAAACGCTGGCTTCCGAGTTGTTAGTAGGCTTGTTTGTCCCTCCCTGGTACCTCCATGTCTGAATTTGTTACCTTCCATAACGACTGGATCTTTTACTGGTGTTGTTACATGGTCTGCAATATAAGTTTGTGAGCACTAATTTCTTTATTGCTCTTACACCATTTCGCCCACACCACCACAGCACGCCCCAAGCTTTTACTACTCTATTTATTTAAATTATTATATGGTCCGCTTTAACCATATCAACCGTGCTCATTCAATAATTTTATTTACGGCGCGGTCCACTTTCAGTTTAGCGGCCAATAATTATTTATGTTACAGGTGGCTGCTTTCACATTGGTGGCCGTGCTTATTTATTTTATTAATTAATAGCACAACTCGCATTCACTTCATTGGCCTTGCGGAACGTTTCTACACTTTTTTTTGCTTTGTGTGAAAGGTCACCATATGCGCTTTCACTTTAATATTGTCCTTGTCCCTTTGTTTAGACACTGCTCACTGTAACCTTAATACGGTGAGCAGCGTCTAAAGAAAGGGGCGCAGCTAACATTAAAGTGCTCTTGCATTTGCAAGAGTTTGAGCTATTGGCATTAGAAATGACAATGCCTTTTATATATGTGTCATATTTAAAACACATACATAAAAACATTGTCATTTACAATGACAGTCACTTAAACGCTCGCAAAAGCGAGACCTATTGCATTGAAAATGCTTGTTTACTGTTCTGCTGTCTTTGTTTTTGCTGGATGTAGAAATCTGGGCACTTTACCCCTGCTAACCAGTGCTAAAGGCATATGCTCTTTACTTACAAAAACATGGTAACATTGGTTTATCCACAATTCGGATATTTGATTTACTTGTAAGTTCATCGTAAAGTTCACTACATGTAACCAGGACCTGTAAATCAAATGCTACCAGTGGACCTGCACCACTGATAGTCCCACCCGCTTAATTAGCCCTTTAAACATGTCTCAGGCCTGCTACTGCAGAGCATGTGTGTTCGATTTGAAACCGCTATTTCAACCTGACAAATTATCCTACTTCCTATCCCCAAACCTTCCTTCTTAATACGTATAGGTCACCCCTAAGGTGGGCCCTGGACAGCCCATGGGCAGGGTGTAGTGTATTTAAAAAGTAGGAAATGTACTTTTAAGGTTAACATGTCCTGGTGGTGAAATACTCTTACATTAAGTTTTTTACTACTACAAAGCCCATGTCTCCCCCATAGGATAACATTAGCATTGCCTAATTACAGTTTACAAGTGTAATTTCCATTTAGGAAAGGACCCCCATATTTGGTGTCACTGTAATCACAATTAAAAAACACAACTGATGTTAACGTTGGTTTTTCAATTGCAATTCTGAAAATGCCACTTTCAGAAAGTTGGCATTTTCTTACTGTCACTATTTAATGCCTTCTGCCTGTCTCTGGAATACACATCTGGGATAGGTGACAGCTGGCTTCTTGCCTTCCCTACAAGACAGTCACACACAAATGAAGGGTAGGTATGATGGGGGAGGAGCTGATACACCTAAAAGGGCTGAGTCCTGTCCCCACACAAAGGGTTGCATACCCCCTGTAGTGAGTCCAGTGCCAGGGCAGGAAAGAAAGGGACTCTGTGCACTTCAAAGCATATCTTTGAAGACTACCACACTTCGAAGGCCCAACTTGGAATATGTACTAGACCTCTGATACCATCAACTCAGAACAGCTCTGGAACTGAGAAGATGCACCCAGGAAGAAGGCACCCCACTACCTCAGAACTGGCGCAATTCTCACAGACCCGACGCATCCCAGCTGTTGCATGGAGAAATCCAGTGCATCACCCTCAACTGTGAGGGGATCACAGATGCCTCTTGTTGCTTGTGACAGGATCAAGGTACTTATGCTCAGTGGGCCCTATGTGGGTCTTGTCTCGCCTGGTCTCCATCGAGGCTGGCCTGAACTCTTGACGTTGTCCTGGTCCAGTACGACCAATTAACTCTTTAAGCGCTTACTGCTTATAAAATTATTCTCTGTATTTCAAAACCAGTGTGGAGTCTTTATTGGGTGTTTTAACTGTATCTCTGTTTGATGTGTTGCACTTTGCACACTGCCTCTTAAGTTATCTCTGCCAACTAGAAACTCAATTTCTAACAGTGTATAAATCACGATTCCAAGGTCTGCCAGAAACACCACACATCTGACGTTTCCCACAGACACATTGTGGCAAGTAAAAACTGGTGAAATGTGTCAAGGCAAAACAGCCAGAATGGGAGAAAACATGTAGACCTCTTGCAGCTGTTGGCAATAAAAAGTGGAGGGTGGTGGGGGCAGCAACAGAGGACAGCGAGTTAAAAATATAAAATAAACTTACCCGATGCAGCCAGCCACCTCGTTCCTTGCTTCTTCTCTACTTCCTGGTCCAAGCAAACCCTGGGTCACCATGAGAGACTCCCAATCCCATTCCCAAACTGCTCTCATGCTACGTGTGAGCTGTGTGGAGATTAGTTCACTCAGGTGCAGGGAATCTGTGCCGTTTCTCCACCCAGCTGTGGCATACAACTGGGTTGGAGACACCTAATTGTTTGGCCGGCCAAACTTACATGCACACTTATTTCCACTCCTCCTCCCTTCCATAGCTCATCCCCGTACCTCTCTGCACACACTTGGCTCAGCCGGAAGCTGTAAAATAAAATGATAATACAATATCATTTTATTTTTCAGCTGCTGGCACTGAGCCAGTGGGACGACGCTCCTCCGCCATTGTGGAGTAGCTGCCGCTGATGTAGATGATAGTGTGTAAAATACTGATTCCACATGTTATCCAGTGACATGAAGAGATCAAGAGGGTAAAATGCACCAAGTAATTACAATACCTTACCATGCCAGTAATTATCAGATGTGGGATTTCTCACTTAATTACTGAGTCACTCAGAACAAGCATCAAACTGTGCATATTTGCACTTAAGGGGCATGCATCAGAAACGCTCTGTGGGCCAAACTAATTTGGTTAACTTTTGACCAGTTTATTTATTTCTGGTTGCAATTAAAATATTAGAGATGTGAACACCGCTCTCTTTCCATTTACAATACATCAATTTGCCCTGGACCCAGTTCCAGAAAATGCATTGTACAGTCTACAATTTGTGCTAAGTTTCAAGTTCCTCATGGCTCGTCATTGAACCCTACTCTCTTTAAAATTTGCCTAACTCCTTCTGAAAAACGTATTTGATCTCCTAGGCATTAATTCACAATTTATGCTAATGATAACTAGATTATTCTTTCCCTTGAAGGCTATCACAATCAGAACTGTGCATCATTGAACTCCTATTTATGAGAGACAGCCTACTGGATGATGAAGAACATGTTAAAACTTAATGTTGAGAAGACATTTACTGTTGATAAGACACAAACACACTCAATTTAAACTCCTCACACCCATATTCAAGGGACTCTACAACTGAGGCTCCACTTGCTTGAACAGTCGTGCGGGGAATGAGATTTTAATATCTTTTCTGATCACTTAGATACCTATCTCATTCATCCTTTTGGATCGATTATTGACTGTCATTGAGTAAAAGGCAAACCCATATAAGTAGGCTTTCCTGTTTTCAGTTTCTATTTTTGGTAAATTCTGGTGGGTTTTTTTCAGTGTATTCCAGTGATTTCAAAACCTTAAAAAAACAGTGGTTATCAGTGGTTACACATTTTCGTGCAGTTAAAAACAACATTAATGGTGTTTTTCCGGTGTTTATGGAACGTTTTGCTTTTATTATTGCTTGCTTTCTGCAATGATAGGGACTGGTATATAGGCAGTGTACTACAGCATTTATGGGGTCCAAACACATTTTACAAGTCAATCTTATTGTAGTACAAGATACAATACTTCTTCAGTGAGTCATTGATCATGCACACTCGCGCTTTCCTTCCTATGTAAACTGTCATCTGTGTACAGGCCCTCTCCACATTGCCAGTTGAGACAGACAATGTCAAAACAGCCAGTACACAATCTGCTGCACCTGAAGATTGTAATTCCCTGGGACAGGTGCTGGAACAATGCATTGAACTGGGTGTATATGCCCTCGGAGTTATTGAAGCAGGCTAAAATGAAGCAGCACTTATCAAAGTCCATAGAAAATTCACCTTTACGGAAGGGATCTAGAACTTGTACAGATTTGTTGAATGAGCTATGGGATGAGTCAGAGAGTAGTGGTAGAGAATATAATGAGATTGGTATAGTTTAGTGTATTGGAGATTCTGAATTAGGAGTAAAGAAAGAAATATAAAGATACATAGGTACATGGAAGTTATATATGTATACGGAAGGTAATATATCTTCTCTATAGTTTGTTCACTGGGTTCTGTAGGGCAAATAGTGGCCGGGGATACCCGATTAAGCGCACTATCTAGTTTAGAAATTAGTGTGGGTGCAGAACTGTCAGTGCAGAAAATCAGTCATTACTGGGGTCAAAATATCTCATACTGCGAGCAGCAATTCCAACCCAGTACCAAGTATGGAAGCAAAGACTCAGTAATGCTGCAGATGAGCCAATGATTGACAGTCTGTGTCTGCTAAAACAGGAGTGTCCACCACAGGCTGGGAAGGCCCAAATCACAGTCAGATCTTCAAGACCTCCTGCCAAGCTGATCCGACGACTTTGCTTTGACACTGCCCCAAAAATTAGGTTGCTCCTGCTCTGAGCTTTTCTGCATCAGCAAATCCAATTCAGCTGGACCTGGTGTAGAAGGTATCTCGCCTTCTAGAGAGCTCTTCGACTACAGCCTGCAGCCTTGCTCCACTGGAACAATCGAGGTCCAAAGAAGTGAGTATGTATGGAGGGAGAAATTTTCACTAGCAAAAGTGTAAAAAGTATTCAACTGGCAAGGGACCTTCTTTGGGTGCGAAATTCAAATATATCTCAGTTAGAGATTTCCACCAAATGTCAATGACTTCACCCTGACCTCGCCCGGAAGCTATCCAACAACTAAGGCCCTCTTTGGCCACAGTCAGTTGTCTTGCCCATTAGAAACACAGTAATTCATTGTTATTTCTTCTGAGTGAACTCTAATCCTCCGAAGTAGCGTGCTGTTCGCTCCTGCAGAGTGCTTCAATGCCATTCTAGGGATAGTCAGAGCTATATAAATACAATTTACAGTTGAACCCAATGGCTTGAACAAAAAATTGCATTTATTTAACCGAACTTTCAAGGAAGACATTGGTCTTCTGTGTATATGTAGTATCTCAAACTTGAACACATCTGCCTAAAAGCATGCATATTCCCCACTTTCATGTATTTGGTATTGAAGAATGCCTCCTCCTGATTAAGTAACTCAAGTTGGGCAGCATTTCTGGGGGTGGCTGTCCAGGCTACTAAACAACTGCTGAGCTGCCAGGGGTGCCTAGAATCCTAGGGCCTCATTTACGGGGCTGTGCGTCACTTTTACGCCGCCAGTGTGTCACTTTTTGTGACGCACCAGTGGCGTAAAAAATGCGCCTTGTTGCGCCATATTTACAAAGTGACGCATCTAGGTAGATGCCTCACTTTGTAAACCCCTGCACCACAGAATACCTGCGCCAGGTATAATGTATGCAAGGTGGCGTATTGCCGCAAGGAAGGGTCGTAGAAGTGACGCAGTGAAATTTATGAGATTTCACTGCATGACTTTTAGGACGCCGTTGCGTCAAAATCTTGCGCCTGCCTCACAGCAGGCGTATGACTGGCGCTGGACCTTTCACATGGGGCTTGCCCCATGTGAAAGGACGCATTTCTGGAGTTGCATCACTTTTGTAACACACTCCAGCACTGCGTCACTTTTGCGCTCACAGATATGTCAGAAATACTGACGTATCTGTAACTCCTTGCGACATGATGCGTCATACATTAAATATGACGCATCAGGTATGTCGCAAGGAGTGCGCACTGAGAAATGACGCATCACTGCTTTCACGCAGCGATGCGTCATTTATCATAAATGAGGCCCCTACTCCGTGCCAGCATTGAAACTTTGCTATTAAATTTTGCCTCTGAGATATTTTCAGTGAATCCAGTAATTCTTCTTTCATTTCTGTTGCACCTGCACACTTTTCAGCAGACACAATCTCTGATAAACCTAATAAAAACAATACTGAAATATTCATCTTCCTCTTAAGAATCTTAACCACAGATTTCAACACGGAGTACTGCGAAGTAAATCATAAAATCTGGTGGAGAGAAATAACTGAAGATACTAAAACCAAAGGAAGAGGTGTCTTATATGAATCCAATATATGCCTCATGACTGTCAGGTTAAACACCACATGAAAACTGACAAAAAGAGACACACGGGCTGTGATTAACCTGACACAAATAAGCGGCTAAAGAGAGAACACTTTATCTGACATGGCGGAGATTAGCCCTGAGGGGAGTGGGACAGGATTTGTAAATCAGATGAGGCATAGTCTCCATACTAATTACTAACCTTTAAAGGAGACCGCCACATTGTATATTATTCTTGCATCGGGTGAAATAACGAGCTGGTTGAATTTCATGTTTCCAGCCACCTAGAACACAACGTGCCAGGTGACCTTTCAGTGGTGAATGATTTTCACTATCCCCTCGATCCAGTTGGAACTGGAAAACAATCACTGAGCGGTGGTGTCGCAAGTCTTTCCCACCTGTTTTTTTAAGCAATATTCCTCTCCCTCCGCAGTGGCTAATCTCCTTCACTCCTCCATGGGCTTCCAGGAAATGTGCCCTGGGTCAGATTAAATTGCTAAGAGGTATTTTGCAGCATAGGCCCCCAGGCTGTCACCAGCGTGACTCCGGTGCAGCATTTTCGTCAGAACGAGGGCTGGTTCCTATATGCACATAAAACACGGATTATATTGGCAGTGATAACAATAACGGGAAATGCACGCCTAAGCAGCTGCAGGGATAACAATTTTAGAGGAATTCTCAAAGCTGCAACTGTAGCCAAATTTGGGGAGGTGGGGAGTGTAATTCTTCCAGGAATAGGCTCTCTGCCTGAGACAGGGGCTGAGTCCGCTTCCCAGTCACACACACAGTTGCACCCGAGTACTTCACAGGTCTTTAAAAGACCATTTACGTCTGGACGAGGCTTTGTTGCTTTTTCACCCCTTCATCTCCAGATGGAGATGAAGGATTCTGGAGATGAAGGGGTGAAAAAGCAACAAAGCCTCGTCCAGACGTAAATGGTCTTTTAAAGACCTGTGAAGTACTCTGGTGAGGCTGTGTGTGTGACCGGGAAGCTGACTCACCGGGTTGACACACACGACAAGGGGGGAGGGGGGAGGACGCTGAAGCCCTTTGAGCCATATGGGCATTCTGAGCAATAACTGGGAATGCGCGTTTTCTGCTCAGATGCAAAGAGAGGTCTGACGCACTCTAACAGCTGTCCCGCCCAAGTTCTGTTTTTCCCAGCCCTGCCTCGCTACCTGCTGCCGTCAAGTTGTGTGTTTAGGAGCAGGACTTGGCCAGCCCAGCTCCTCCCTGGGCCCCCTGCCAGGGTGAAGTCCGCCGCCTCGAGCGTATGTATTGCACGCCTGAGAATTGTCTGAAAGGGGGTGGAGACCCCTGCGGGCGAAGACTAAGTAGCTCTTCTCCCCAGATAAAAAGGGGCCCCTCCAGAAGTTAGCATGCTGATAGCCCATTAAACCACCCCGAGCTCCTGCACACAAACAGGCCACCCGTGCACCTTAGCCCAATCAGAAAAATGTATAGTGCAACACGGGGAAACAAACAATGGAAAACCCTCAAAAAGAACCAATGCAGGCAGCTGGGAGGTTTCCGTTCACTTTAACGAGCAACCTTTTCAGCACAGTTCAGCTTTGTACTGCTTTGGCTCCCTCAAGTGGCCAAGCAGTATAAGAATGTGAAAAATCAGTGACACTCGGTTTCAACCGGGTCAGCTAATTTTTAGACAGTATGGTTTTCTCGAGCATAATCGGTTTAAACCGAATTCCGAACAGCCTACATATAAGTTAGATCAACCTCATAGACTGACACAACTCTGAAAAACCACTTACAACTGGTAAAGTTTAAAAGTTTAAAATAAAACTAAAGTCAATTGTAAATACAATTCTCTCAAGATAAGATTCAACAAGTATACAGGAACTAAAAGGAACATAAATTCCCTAAAGAATCTTAGTCTACAAAAGAAAACGATTAAAACCAACTCTAGAATCAACAAATTGAATAACATAGACACAAAGTGAATATGATGCGTCATTTACATAAAAGAATACACAAGTTAAATCTGTCCCTACTCTATGCTAGATGACATCCCTACTAGCAAGTCCTTTACCTAAAAAGGTGTCAGCAGTTTGACTTCCAAAGAAGTTCAAACTCTCTCAATCTCTGATGGAAACCTATGTCGAGAAGCAGCACCCTTTCTGCCTACCCATCCGTTCTCTAAGGGTCCTCGGCCTACTGCTCTCCTTCTGCTCTGTTGCTCAGGCCATCTGCTCTCGCTCTACTCTGACTCTTTCTTCTGTTGCGTTCTGTCTTCTCCCCGGGGTGCTGTCCCTAAATACAAAATCACAGTATGGGTGGAACGCCCCTTTGAGACGCCCACCACGTACACATTTCATGTAGTCCCGCTTCTGGGTTTTTCCATAGCTTCATCTCTTCGCGTCGTCTGTTAAGTTGACCTTGCTTCTTAGGTGCCATCTTCGTCATCGTGCTGGTAACCTCATGACATTCCAGTTGACACTTTCAGAGCAAAGTCTATCACCTCAACAGAGCTCTATTCATTACAGATGTGATTGTAACCTCTTTTGGTCCTGTGAACAGTCTCTTCTAAACAAGACCCCAAATTCCAAGCATCCCTTATCTCACTTAAGCCATAAACTTCGTCCAGCATTGTCACTTTAACTTAACAAGACCTTTGACTCTTGTCTCGCACGTACAGATCAAAGCTATCCCCCTCTTCCTGAGAGGCCACTAAATTATATGCAGTGGACTACTCTCTTGCAAACCCTTGGTCCGTTAGGTTAAAATCACATATGATCAGACTATTCTAAAATTCCTACAAACTCTTCTACTCAGTATGACTTTTAACACATATATATATAATCGATTTAGTAACTTATTCATTATAATCGAATCCTTGTTGCATAAAATACAATGTTATACTCTCGTTCCTACACAGTGCTATATAGTCTGCACATTTCTTCACTTTACATTGCACCGCTTTCTCCGTTTAATAATTACATACATATATGAACTCTGTTTAGCACGTTCTACTGTTCTTAAGCATTTTCACATTTCTATATTAGCCCAACCTATGTATACAGGCCTTCTAATTCTAATGCACATTCTAGAATACATATGAATACATTTCCTATCATTTAAGTTACATCGGCTAACTTTACGCTACAAGTGTTATTTCACGTTACAACTTCTAAATATGCTACAGTCTTGTAAATATGGTACGGACATATGTTTCATTCAAATTGCGCTCTCTCAGTTCCCCCCTTGGATGACCTCTAGGGGTCATCACTAACATTTCAATTTGAATGTCACTTTACACAGTACTAGTTACAAGGTTCCCTCTTTTTATCGTCTCGAGAGCTCTCAAACTTTTATACTGTTGATCTTGTAAAGCAGCTAATCTCCTTTCTTGCTCTCTCATGGACCTTTGTAACCGGTTTGACCTATACCATTTGTACAGTCTCACTAAACCTAACAATGTGATTATGCAAATCAATATTATTAAGACAGGTTTCAAAATATACCAAACAATACCTTTACCAAGGTTGGCAAACCAACTTCCAACCTTTCCCATTCCATGACCTACTTTCTCCCAAATATTTACTTTTGTTAAATCTTCGATTTCTTGATGTATCTCTGTAATGTTCCGTATAACCTTCTCAAGTGGTTTTGAATTGTCTGGAATATAAGTACAACATTCCTGGACCTTCAAAGCCTTGCAGACTCCGCCCTCTTTTGCTAGCAGAACATCTAAAGCAAGACGGTTTTGAAGAACCATTGCCCTAATCGACTGCATCTCCCCTTCTACTAGCATCAATGACCTTGCAGTACTAGCAGACAATCTATCCACAACTGTAGCTAGTCTCCTGATCTTAACATCATTAAGTATTAAACCTAAAAGAGGAAACATTGCTCCAAATATGTCTCCAACTACTTCAGCATCTCCTACTTCCCTTTTCGCTCTTGTCGAAGCCTTTCCTTCTATGATCTCTAAATCCTTTGCATGATATATTTTGGGGAAGACAATTGCCAAATAACACGAACCATACCAATTGTCAGGCAATTTTACATAGGCATTTCTTCCACATACAAAATATACATTAGGAATCGCTTGCATCCCTTTCATGAAATCTTTCGTATAATACTCTAACCGAAAAGCATGTTCGCAATTAACTTCACCTACAAATACACTCTCATAATATGTCTTGCTTCGAGTTAAACATAACTTTCCTTTCTGCGTTCTATCCAAAGCTATTGGACCATTACTACCCTTCCTTTTGTGTGCTTTTTCCTCTTCGGTCCAATCAGTTTTCCACTGTCCTGACATTTTTAGAATCTTCTGCCTCCTGTACCTGTCATCTACCTGTCCAATAAATTTCTTCTCAACCTCTGACACTTTGCAAGCCAGATTGTTTCGGCGTGCATATGAAGTATCTAATGTATCCCAAGGAAGAAAGAATTTTGCTAATCTATCTTCCTTTTTGTGATAGTCCCACTTATTCATTTGTTTATAATTCGGGACTTCAGGCAGTACCGAATCATAATTTGAAAAGTAGTACTCAAACCCTTCTCTACCATAAAATATACTGAGCAATAAACTACATGTTATCCCATATGTCAGTGGGAGATGATGATATCTGATGCCTTCATCTACGGAAGCCGGCAATTGCATGCAAACATAACAATCTTTGGCCTCCATGGCATCAATATACTCATATAATAACTTGGCATATGCGTTTGATCTAAAATTTCCCTGTGACTCGTCTACGTGTAACCTACGAGCTTCATCTGCCAGTAACGCCTTTTCACGGATTACATTGCTCTCCTCCTTCTTCCCAACAAGAGCAGGTTTCAAAGTCGTTACAGGCTTTACATCTGTTGTCTCCTTTACGCTTGTATGTCCTACTATGTATGATATGGTAACTACTGTAATAATGAGAAAAATTACTACTGTTATTAGTGTACCTATTATGCATTTAGCTTTTCGGTTTGGGTTGCCATTCTCCATGTTATCAAACAATGTAGCTCTTTCCTTTTCGAGGAAAAGTTTTCTTTTTCAGATCTTTACTTGCTTTATTTGCTTTCTCAGTCTGTAAAAACACTCTTAACCAACAAAAGTCTCTCTTTCACAACAATGTCTTTCTATCTTCAGCAACAGACAACCTAACCCTTCTCCGTCCTCTAAATGTAATCCCTAATTTGATTCTTCTTTCCACTCGGGGCTAGGTTATCTTCTTCTTTATCTCTTAATTACAAAAGTCTTTATGCATCTACAACAATTCTCGTAAAGATCAGTAACTCCTCAGACTCGATTCCAGGAGTCAACATCCATATCTCCACTGTCACAATTTGATCGAGATTGGTCCTCTGCACGCCTCTCACTCTCCCAGATCTCTGTCTCCAGGATATCTGCTAGATAAGTCCATTCTGGGGTGGCGTATCTTCTGCAGGGCACACGTACCCTTCTTGATCTTCTCGGACTCTCAGAGCCTGAATCCGTAGCTTCTTCGTCTAGATCTGAATCTTCAGAGATCGGGACAAGGGTTCTCTCTGGATTTGCTCTCAAGGTTGACCTTCTCCTTCTTTCCGGCCAACTAGCTTCTCCATTCCTTGTCCTCCTGCTCCTTGTTCTTGGACTCGTCTCTTGATCACTTACAGCTTGTTCGGTATCTGACTCGAACTCCCAGCTGTTTTCTTCTTCTGAGGCAACTTCAGTCTCACTGGTGTCCTGACCGTCATCAGCCTGTTCCGACACAGGCTCAGCCTCTTCGATCACCTCTACAGCTTGACTTTCCCTCTCTGTGGCTTCTCTGCTTTCCGCTGGATTTTCATCCGAGAGAGGAGCTGTTTCTTCCAGAGGTGCTGGAACTCTTCGGGTGTGTGAGGCGTGTATCCAGTTGGGCAAGCCTCCACACTTTACTGCAGTGTTCGTAACTAGTATGACTTGGAATGGTCCACGCCAACGCACATCTAGACAGTTCTTCCTGACATGCTTCTTCACCAGGACCCAGTCCCCCGGACACAGGTCATGGCACAAGTCTTGTGCTGATGGAACCTCTGCAGCCTGGACCTGGAGGGACACAGAATGAATGGCATCAGATAGTCCCTTGCAGTAGTCCAAGATCAAATCGTCTGTGATGTTCAACAATGCTGCAGTCGGAACCGATGGCAGTCTCATAGCTCTCCCCATTAGCACCTCGTGTGGAGAGAGACCTGTCCTCCTATCGGGTGTGCTACGTATGCTCATAAGGACCAATGGAAGTGCATCAGGCCAACTCAGGGATGTCGATGAACAAACTTTGGCGAGTCTGGATTTTATTGTGCTGTTGATTTGTTCTACAATCCCCGAAGCTTCTGGCCGATAACTACAGTGGAGCTTCTGGTCGATACTTAAGGCTGAACATAGCATCTTCACTATTTCGCTGTTGAAATGAGTTCCTCTGTCCGATTCCAAAGAGGCTGGCACGAAACCTCAGTATCAACTCTCTAAGCAACAATTTTGCTACTGTAAGTGTATCGCACCTACGTGTAGGGTAAGCTTCAACCCATCTGGAAAATATACAGACAATCACTAAGACGTATCTGAGTCGATTGCACTTGGGCATTTCAATAAAATCCAGCTGCATTCTATTGAAAGGCCCCCCAGACCTCCCTATGTGACTCAATGTGACTGGTGTTCTTTTTCCTACGTTTAGTTGCTGACAGATAGCACAACGCTGACATACTGCTTCTGCCGCTACTCTGAACTTCGGATTGTACCTTGTTTGTCTGAATACTCTCACCATGGCATCTCTACCTATGTGTGCTGGTCCATGCAATCTCCTTGCCATTGGACTAACAAGTTCATTTGGTATAACTGCTCTCCCATCTGCAGAAATCCAAAAATTCATCTCACTTTTGGTACAACCAGCTGTTTCCCATGCCTTTTTCTCAAAATCAGGTGCATTTTCCTGGACACACTTCAATTCATCCCACGTATCTACAGTGTCTAACAGCATAGTCAAATCAGTCCTTTCTTGTATTCCCCCCACTTCTACCTTGGTGTGAGAATACCCCTGTTCCGCACAGTAACGTGCAACCTCATCTGCGTATCGATTACCTTGCGACACAAAATCTGTATTCTTTGTATGCGCGGCACATTTAACAACCGCTATAGCTTCTGGACCTTGTAATGCTTCTAACAATAATCTCACAAATTCTCCATTCCTAATAGGAGAACCCGAGGAGGTCATGTAACCTCTTTGAGACCACAACTGCCCATAGTCGTGAACTACCCCAAAACCATACTGGCTATCGGTGTATATGGTGACTCGAATTTTGTTGCCTGCCAAACAGGCACGGGTCAAAGCAATGATTTCAGCTACCTGAGCGGAGTGTACTCCTTCCAGGCAGGCGGCTTCCACTACTCCAGTAATAGTACAAACTGCATATGCTGCTCTCAGCTGACCGATATCGTCTCTTACGCATGAACCATCAACAAAGAATATTTCATCAGGGTCAGTCAATGGCTCATCTACGATATCTGGTCTTGGTTTGGTGCATAGTTCAGTCACATCAAGGCAGTCATGATCTGTACAGATTACATCGTCAATATCATTTGGAAGTGGCATCAAAGTAGCAGGATTCAAGACAGAGCATCTCTTTAGGGTCACATTCTCAGCAGCCAATATGACTTGCTCATATCGTGTGAGCCTGCTATTCGTCAAATGCTGAGTCTTGGTCCTGGTCATTAACAATTCCACAGAATGCGGTACGTACACCACTAACTGATGTCCCATCACCACATTTTCACACCTTTCAATGCTGACACCCGTTGCAGCAACGGATTTGAGACATCCGGGCAACGCTGCGGCTACTGGATCTAAAGTAGCCGAAAAGTATGCAACTGGTCTACGGGCATTTCCGTGTATCTGGGCCAAAACTGCTAAAGCACAACCTTCCCTTTCACAGCAGTAAAGCAAGAATGGTTTTTCGTAATCAGGCATTCCCAAAGCCGGGGCACGACACAAGTCCTCCCTCAGCTGCAAAAATGCCATCAAACAATCTTTGTCCCATGGTACCGGATCACTCACCCCCTTGTGCGTCAGTTTTTGTAAAGGTTTTGCCTTCAGTGAAAAGTTGGCTATCCACTGCCGACAATAACCAACCATGCCTAGAAACATCCTGACTTCTCTTTGTGTTTTAGGCGCGTTCATTTTCATGATCGCCTCTATTCTGTCTGGAGACACCTTCCGTTTTCCCTTTTCAATCCTATGGCCCAAGTATTGCACTTCGGTCAAACAATACTGCAATTTACTTGGAGACACCTTGTGTCCGTTCTCGGCCAAGTGATTTAGTAAGGTGATGGTGTCTACTTTGCAAGCTTCCTCAGTTTCTGACGCCACAAGTAGGTCGTCTATGTACTGGACCAGAACCGAGTTCATGGGCAGTACTAGACTTTCAAGATTTTTCTTCAGCAGCTGGTTAAAAATCGATGGGCTTTCTGTATACCCCTGGGGAATACGACACCATGTTAAAACGCGATTTTCCAGCTTAAAAGCGAACAGATACTGGCTTTCCTCATCTAAAGGGATTGAAAAGAAAGCCTGGCACAAGTCTATCACTGTGAACCATTCAGCTTGGAACGGTATCTGAAACAATATCACTGATGGATTCGGTACCACTGGACAACATGAAACAACAAAATTATTAATCTTTCGAAGATCCTGCACTATTCTGTATTTCCCACTAGGCTTCTGCAAACCCATAATCGGGGAGTTACATGGACTTCCCACGATCTCCTTCAGTATTCCCTGTTTAATCCTGGATTCAATCACAGGCTTTATTCCTGCAATTGTCTCCGGTGTCAACTTATATTGTGGTGTTCTTGGATACTCGGCATTGGGTTTTACCATGATCTTTACCGGTTCTACCCCCTTAATCAGTCCTATTTCTTCTCCAGTAAAATCCCACACCTCAGCTGACACTGTCTCCTTCAAGTCCTGTGGAAGCTCCTCCACCGTTAGGGTAGGATATAGTTCCACGCATCCCTGCGAGTTTACAACCTTAAAATCGGCATCATCATCGTTAGTCTGCACTTCTACTCCTTCAGGTGTGCAATATATGGTGCAGTTTAATTTACACAACAGATCTCTTCCTAGCAGACACACAGGGCTAGAATCACAAATCACAAACTGATGTTCATCACTGTACTTCCCTATCTTCACTGACACTGGTTCTGTCAGAGGATTCGTCATTCTCCTATTTGCGACTCCTACCACCTGAATCGTCTCTCCCGACATTGGCAGACCTGGGACTACCGCCGATCTCAAAGTGGATTGAGTGGCCCCCGTATCCACCAAAACGGTCGTAGGGCATCCAGCCACCTCAGCCTCTACGTATGGTCCCCTCTGATCTACCTCCAGGGCTGCCCCTAGGGTACAGTCTTCTTCCCTATTCACTCGTTGTCCCGTAAGGGGATCAACGTAGTAGCATTCTTCTCCTCCTACGAACAGTGGCAGTTGTCTATATGTTTTTCCTCCATTTGCAATCCGAGGCGGCTGAGGGAACTGAGCTCGAGGAGTCTGAGTCCCCCCTTTGATAAACTTTCCCTTCGGGACCGCTGTTCCCTTTACCAGGTTGTTCTGAACTTCATCCTCCTCCTGTTCTATTTCCCCCGTCTCGACATTATAGGGACACTCGCGTCTCCAATGTCCCACCTCGTTACACTGATGGCACCTCGTTGTCTTTTTCAGCGTCGCAATATCTACCCTAGGTCTTGGTTTTTCTTCCTCATCTCTGCTTTGATTATTCTGTTTCTTCCCTAGGGTTCCTGTTCCCTGTTGCCGCTGTCCACCCTTTCCAGCTGACTGCATCTGCACCAACATCAGCTTCTCCTTAAGTTTCTTTGCTTTCGAATCTATTTCATCGCTACAGCACCTCGCATACCTCAGAATCTCATCTAAAGGTTTGTTTTGCCAACAAATCAAATGCTGTTGAATCATTAAGCTTATGTCTGATCTCAATCCTAGAACGAACTTCGACACGAACTGTCCTATGTCTTTAGGATCCATCACGTCCAATCCACTGTACTGTTTGAATGCTTTCAGCAATCTCTCATAGAACTCGTGAACGGTCTCTTTAGGTTCCTGAGTTGTTCGATCTATCTTAACCCAGTCTATGTCCTGCAACGGCACCTTCAATTTAACCACGCAATTACCCTCTCGTACTTTTCCATGACTCTCTCTGATGGACCATTCGTCCGGGCATCCCTATCTGGTTCACAAATGGGCCATTCGACACTGAGTTTGCATGCCGTCCACAAATCTCCGGGTACTACGATATCAAACAGGGTGTTCAAGTCGACCCACAGCACCTTAGAGATCTTCACGAACCTCTCTACCTGTTTGTACCACTCGACGGGGTTCTCCCTTAACTTTGGGAAATAATTTGTAAATGCCGCTAGATCCCCCCTACTCCAGGGCACATGCACGTAGTTTCCGTTTGCGATTTCTCGCAAAGGGAAAGCTTCCATTCGCATTAGCCCTCCCTCCGGGGACCCCGCAAGTGTACTCCTTCTGACAGATCCCCTCTTGGACCATCTTTCCTCCCATTTATCCAAATTCCTCCACAATCTGATACTCAAGATCAGTTCCTTTATGTGTACTTTCAGCCCAATCGTCCTACGCTCATCTAGATCCTGATCCGTGCAGTTTAACCTATGGTTACCCTGTAAAGCTTTAGTTCGTGATAAGTCTATCATATACCTGTCTGCCAACTCAGATAATTTTTCATGAACTGACCTCGCTTTCCGAGTAACATCCTTAGATATAAACAGTATTTCATCCTGTTCATACAGATCGATCCTTTCCATTGGCAATGTACCGTCTATTATTTCATCCAAATCTGATTTCAAACTGGTTACATCGAGCCGTTTTGCTTTTATCTCAGCTCTCAGTACCTCACTCCTAGGTGGTTCGTTTACATCCCTCTCACCCCCACTACGAGTCCTACGTCTGGGCACAGGTGAGTTATGAGGAGTCCTCCTTGCTTCTCTTTGTTCCCACCTCTCTAGGTCCCAAGCTTTTCCATCTTCCCTAGGGGTATGGTGGAACAATGTTCTATTCCCCATTATTGCATTCTGTCTTTTTGGCTCGCTCTCTCTAGATGCGAGATAGGATCCTCCGTTCTGTTCTAAATCACTGCTATTCCCTTGCTGTCTGGTGTCACTCAATAAACGGAAAGGTCCTTCAGGTCCCTCCATGTTCCCGTGATCCCGTCCGTGATCACCGGATGCATGGCGAGACCCTTCGCGACTCTCCATACCCTCGTGACTCCAATGTCGCACATTTTCGTCCGGGGCATGGTGAGTGCACCTGAAACTATTTTGGTACTCCTGTGTCTTTCGTTCTTCCTCACTAAGGATGGGGCGAGGCATCCCCCCACATCCTGTACTCTTGTCTTCACACACTTGTCTATTGCCACCGATGGTATGGCAAGTATCTCCTTTGCTTCCTTGACTCCCTCCCTCCCACTCCGGGCTGCTTTCGTCAGCTCCGCAGTGAGAGAGGATCCGGTTATCTTGATCTCTTCATTCTGTTTCTGTTTCTATTCTTTTATTCTGAGTTTCTACGGCAGCATCCCATTCTTTCAAGTACTCTCTTAACTCCTTAAAGGATTTTGGTTTCGGTCCCCTCAGATCCATCTGTCCTCTCTGACCCCCCTGTTCTATCCAGGGATCCGTTACTGGACCCAATGGGGTACTCCGATTCCTTGGTCCTAGCAACTGCCTTTGGGAATTGATCGTATTGTTCCTACTTTCCATCTCTGGCCTTTCCCTGTCCCACCGTGCCTGTTCCTCCTGCTGGGCTCCCTCCGGGTTGTAGATTGACACTATAGGACCTATGGTAACAGGTACTTGTAGAGCATCTGGCAGTTGATACGACCTTGCGCACTCCGTTTCTGGCACCTTCTGGACCACGAATCTTCCTACTACTCTCTGTATGGGACTAGATTGAGATACTTCCTCACCTTTCTTGGGATCCCACTCTGTTACTGGGAGCGGTTTATATTCCCCCCACCTAGCCCCGTCCCCTTGCTGTAGTTCGGGACTTTCGGCTTCTCTATTGTACGGAGGTGGTCTGTCCATTAACAGCCTCTCTATCAGACCATCATCCGACTCGCTGTCCTCATCTTCTTCTAGAGGCTTTTTTCCTCCCGTAGCCTCCAGCATTGGGTACAGTTTGTCTGCTTCTATTTTTTGCACCCTCCACTTTTTAGCTTCATCATCCCATTTAGCATCCTGCACTGCTTTTACCGATCGTCTCACTCTTTCTTGGCGTCTATTCAAGCTCTTGTCGTGTGCCGCCCTGAACCATGCACTAAGGGCTTCGAACTGTGTTGGCCTCGGTAGAGGTCTCGTTGCTAGCATTACCGCTTTCAGTTGATTCAATGCTTCTAACCTAAACGTCCCGTATCTCGGGAACGTCAGTTCCTCATTTCCTTCTGTTAGCTTACTCCACTCGGAAATCCATAGTATTGAGTGTAACCCTACATTCACAGCCATATAATAAGCTGGTGTGCCTTCCGGTGGGGCTTCTTCCCCTGCATACGAGTTTCCTCTATCTCTCTTAAAGATCGCCCTTAAACGCTTAAAACACTTCATTTTCAAGAATCTACGATTTTCCTTATTTCTCTTCCTTATTTACTTCCCGATGACAAACAACCAATCCCTACGCGGCTCTCGCTGACCAGCCTATCCCAGCGCGACTCTACACCAACCGGCCAATCCCAGCGCGGCTCTACGCTGACGTCACTCGTCCCCTCTGCAGCAGTTCCCCTCCTTTCTATGCTCGTCTCACGGTCTTGCATGCGTTTTCATTCATACGCCGAAAAATGACTACTTCCGACCAAGCGATCACTTTTCTTGACTGTACGTCCACAGTCTAACTGTAATTGTCACCTCAACTGACGAGACGTCTTTCCTCTCACGTTCAGACGCTCGCCTTATCTGATAGGTTACTTACACACAGTAAACGTCCGACCAGCATCCGTTACTCATACACGCACTCAGACATTCCCCCTATCACGGTCCTGCGGGCGATCAATGGTACCTCATGACCCCCTTTATAATGGTAGACAATTACTCTGGATGTTCGATACACCCGAACCACTTAAGCCCTCTCTGGACTTAAGATTTTATCCGGTTGCGCGCGCTCACAACCTTCCCTCAATCACACTACAGGCATTCAACTCCGCTTCACATTACAACACAGGTACAACACATAACACCGCAATCTGGCAACGCATGACCCTTATACTCACTCTCGACCGACTCTGCTGCTTTTCTCTCTCGCACCGTCAGCACCTTCTTCGGCAGGGATTCTTTTTCTGGTCGTCGATGACTAGGGACCTTGGGATAATCTAGACCTAACCTAGGTTGCCTTCCTCAAGAAGCCAACCATCTTTCTCTGCTACCAACTGCGGGGAATGAGATTTTAATATCTTTTCTGATCACTTAGATACCTATCTCATTCATCCTTTTGGATCGATTATTGACTGTCATTGAGTAAAAGGCAAACCCATATAAGTTAGATCAACCCCATAGACTGACACAACTCTGAAAAATCACTTACAACTGGTAAAGTTTAAAAGTTTAATATAAAACTAAAGTCAATTGTAAATACAATCCTCTCAAGATAAGATTCAACAAGTATACAGGAACTAAAAGGAACATAAATTCCCTAAAGAATCTTAGTCTACAAAAGAAAACGATTAAAACCAACTCTAGAATCAACAAATTGAATAGCATAGACACAAAGTGAATATGATGCGTCATTTACATAAAAGAATACACAAGTTAAATCTGTCCCTACTCTATGCTAGATGACATCCCTACTAGCAAGTCCTTTACCTAAAAAGGTGTCAGCAGTTTGACTTCCAAAGAACTTCAAACTCTCTCAATCTCTGATGGAAACCTATGTCGAGAAGCAGTACCCTTTCTGCCTACCCATCCGTTCTCTAAGGGTCCTCGGCCTACTGCTCTCCTTCTGCTCTGTTGCTCAGGCCATCTGCTCTCCCTCTACTCTGACTCTTTCTTCTGTTGCGTTCTGTCTTCTCCCCGGGGTGCTGTCCCTAAATACAAAATCACAGTATGGGTAGAACGCCCCTTTGAGACGCCCACCACGTACACATTTCACGTAGTCCCGCTTCTGGGTTTTTCCATAGCTTCATCTCTTCGCGTCGTCTGTTAAGTTGACCTTGCTTCTTAGGCGCCATCTTCGTCATCGTGCTGGTAACCTCATGACATTCCAGTTGACACTTTCAGAGCAAAGTCTATCACCTCAACAGAGCTCTATTCATTACAGATGTGATTGTAACCTCTTTTGGTCCTGTGAACAGTCTCTTCTAAACAAGACCCCAAATTCCAAGCATCCCTTATCTCACTTAAGCCATAAACTTCGTCCAGCATTGTCACTTTAACTTAACAAGACCTTTGACTCTTGTCTCGCACGTACAGATCAAAGCTATCCCCCTCTTCCTGAGAGGCCACTAAATTATATGCAGTCGACTACTCTCTTGCGAACCCTTGGTCCGTTAGGTTAAAATCACATATGATCACACTATTCTAAAATTCCTACAAACTCTTCTACTCAGTATGACTTTTAACACATATATATATAATCGATTTAGTAACTTATTCATTATAATCGAATCCTTGTTGCATAAAATACAATGTTATACTCTCGTTCCTACACAGTGCTATATAGTCTGCACATTTCTTCACTTTTCATTGCACCGCTTTCTCCGTTTAATAATTACATACATATATGAACTCTGTTTAGCACGTTCTACTGTTCTTAAGCATTTTCACATTTCTATATTAGCCCAACCTATGTATACGGGCCTTCTAATTCTAATGCACATTCTAGAATACATATGAATACATTTCCTATCATTTAAGTTACATCGGCTAACTTTACGCTACAAGTGTTATTTCACGTTACAACTTCTAAATATGCTACAGTCTTGTAAATATGGTACGGACATATGTTTCATTCAAATTGCGCTCTCTCAGTTGCATCTCCTTCCACCAACCTTCCAGACACCTAACCTCCGCATCTGTTATTCACCAACATTTCACGCATACACAGAACCAGCTCAGGAGGACAAACACTCTCTTACATCACTCCTAAAGCATGGAGCGACTTCCCTCTCCATATCAGAGCCTACTCCTCTCTTCTTGAATACCACAAGAAGCTGAAGACCTGACTTTTCAATGAATCGAGCTACCTTAGATAGGGCTAGGCAGAAATGCATAGCACCAGGATACACTCATTGGTGGTAGTGTGCTTTACAAATACACATCACATAACAGAACAACAACGCTGGTTTTAGCCCAAGAGAAGTCAGTTTCATTAAATAACTAGTGGATGGCAGCTTTTGGATCGATCCTGACCCAAACTGTGGTTAGGGATTTAGGGGTTTATTTAGAGAACAGGCTGTCAATCAGCAAATTAATAAGGTAGTATCCTCCTATTTTCAACATTCTCAGAAAAGACAGTCAAATATCTGCACATGAGGGTGGTCACTTCACTGATTTCTGGTGAAAAAACAAAACAAGTTCAGGTTTCTGTGTTTGGTACATCAAACAAAGCTTGCTCTATCTTTAGGATACAATTCACACACATTGTCCAGCTCAACCCCTTCATTCAGCCTTAAAAAAGATAACCTGAAACGTACTCATTTTAGTTGTCACACCTTTGGTTACTTGGTGGCCAAGTCCTGGAAAGCCCTTCCTCATCTCTTAAGATCTGCGACTCTGTACCTTCCATTTCGGAAAGCTCTAACAACAATCTTATTTGAGTGATATGCTAAGGCTGTGATGTGATTTTGGAGCAGGTTAGCCCCAAGGCACCAAAAAGGTAAACATTTGCTTTATAAACAGAGTAGCATAACATACCTGCAGTCCTGGCGTCAGGGCTTTGAGTGGGCTAAGTCCCTCCGTGTCTCAGGCATTGAAATGGGTCCCTTTCAGACCCGGTATTCATGCTCTTTAGTGCGCATGCTAAAGCACTGATCGTTTTCTGAACATTGATTGTAAAAACATTAAGATCATCCATGTCGTTTATTTCTCATATTTCACATGCTATACTTAATCTTGCATTCCCTATGAGTGTTAATTTTTCCAGAATGCTGTGTTGCCTTTCTTTTTCAGGCAGCATATTACTCTTGTCTATTGCATAATTTGGATTAAGTCACACCCGGGTGATTATAACAGGGCACAATTGAGTTGTAGGTGAAAGCATTGCGAGTTTCTCACAGTGCCTATCAGTTCCTAGAACTGTTCGCTCCCTGTCTAGGTTAGGGGGCTTATGGCGGCACTGGGATCTAGCTGGTCCAAAGGACAACATGCTCTGTGGTGGTGCACGGAATCAGTTAGTCACCATCCCATGTCATCCACAAATACACAGTCCTTTCTGGTTAGTGGAAACAACATGACATTGCACTTCCAACATTGGTTGCATTTTTATTTTGTTTGAATAAACTGATTAGTCTAATCGTGCCATCTCAGAGATCCCTATACACATTTTAAACCAGAGACGTCCGTGGTGGTAGGGAATATCCTACTAAGCTGAGTAGGTATACCCTATGTTTTGGCTTCTGGTAATTAAAGCTTGAAAGGGTCTAATTCCCACTGTTTAATTTATTTACACATACATGACACAAAACATATCTGAGAACTGCAGATATGCAGTCATTCAGAAAACACTACTAAATGGTTTCAGACTAAATCGTGGGGATATTACCTTCATGCTAGAGGCACATAAAACATTTAGCACAGAGGTGTTTTATTCTTGGGTTCCATGCCCAGCTACTTATGATGCAACACAAGTATTTCACAATTACACTGACAATTAATTACCAGTTGAATGCACTCCCCCACAGTACAGATATTGTGATACTGGGCCCACTCAGTAATGATGGGGCGACATGGCCAGTCCTAACCGGATATACACCAAATTCCGGTATCAATATTTTGACTGTAGCTCAACTGCGGAGGTTATACAATAATCTAGTCATAATATACAGATGCCTTGGTCAAAATGGGCATTAGCCCACAAACACTGAATGCAGTCATGGAAAAGATTCCCACCAAAAGGGAAGAAATTCTGTTTTGGATTGCACGAAAAACACATCAGCTTGAAGCAATATTTCCCCATACAGGCCTACATGAAAAACACAGCATACTGGAAATTTGCTTGCCAATGGGGATGACTCTCCCCATAGAGTACTATGCAGCTTGGAGTACAGTCTTTGTTGCGGTACATTCTAGAATACATGGTGCCCCTTCTCTGGCTGTTTTACCTAAAGCACCCGCCCTGGACTTAGAGATGAAACTGATGGACAACTTTGCTGCAGTATCCCCCATAATATTGAGCAATATTAAAGGGGAAGCAGCAGCATTAGTTATATGCCAACGTCTAAGGGATTTGACTACCACACACCAGGAGCACATATTACATAAAATTATCAAAGAAACCTATGCTACGCTTGGTAGAGATAATTTGGGAGCCAGACCTGGGAAACCACAGTTAAAGGGTAATTCTGAAAAGAATACCTCTAATCAAGCACCCAACTCTTCGACAAATAAGAAGTCGGACAATAAGAAAAACAAGGATAAAATCAAATAACAGGGTTTATCTCCTACACAGGGATCCACTGAGGAACGGTGTAATTTGCGGAACCGTGGTAATGTTAAACCGCCTGACAGGTATCAGGATACTGAAAAATGTTCCGGTCTTTCTTTCCAGGATTCATTTGATAAACGTTCGGAGAGAGGAGGGTGGTATGAGCGCATATCAGAGGAGCATCTGCACTTAAGGAAAGACTCACAGCACTTGTCTAACTACAATATTAAGCAAAAAGAAAATCACAGTTTCTGCATTTGGTCATTCCATAATGAATTTATATGGCTAATCCTTTTCAGGCAGAAGAAAATGTTATCCTTGTGTGAGCTCCCCCCCAAAAAGGACATTAATAAACCTTGGTATGTCCCCCTCCAACCGTAGTTGGACTTAGAATAAATGATGTGGAACGCTTACCCTGGTGTCTGGTGTTTCAACTGTATATATACTCGCTCAGTGCTACTTCCACCAGACAATTCATCAGTTTCTGGTGAACTATGGTGACTTCTGCTGCACTGTCCAGCATTGTCAATACCTATTTACCATTCAGAAGCAGAGTGCTCTGTATCCGGGGCATACCTGACCTTAAGTCCAGCTAGCTTCTTCTTGAATAGATATTTTAAGCTTTTCTTCTTGCATACACATATCAGACCCTGTAGGATCATTGATAATCCAGCCAGGGCGCACACTTCTTTTATTTAGGTTAGTACACCCCACAAATAAAATTAATTCCCTCTAGGGCAGTATTAAAACCTATCTTACACCACCACTCACACTCACACACTATCCATTCCACTTACCCTAATGCACCTAACGGCTGTCTCTTAAAAGATCTCCGGCAAAGAGCCCCTTCGCGGGAGCCCGTCGGGCATTGCGGCGCCGGCCCGACAAGCAGCACAGCCCAGGAATGAAGCATGACATCCTTTGGGGTGTGTGACGGCATTCCATAAGAGACCTGTTCACTTTCCTTTTCTTGAGGAACTGCACATTTATCTTTGTTTCAAGTGTACCCTAGGAGCCCTGTGCAGGACCTCCACAAAAGCTCCCAGATCCCTGTCTTTAAAAAAAATATTTGATTAGCAGCCTGGCTGCTTTATTGTTCCAGTGCTTCCAGGTGCACCTTGTCTTTTCATGGCTTGTCCTCTTTTGGTCGGGGTACCCGGTCCCACCCAGGCACCATGGCATTCAATTTTGAGGGGGGAAGTGGCAGAAGCATACAACCACACTCACACTATCCAGCAAGCTCCCCACCCAGCTGGGCGGCTCCATTGAGTGTCAGTCGGGGAGTAGGAAAATTGATTCTCCTTGCCAGCTCCATACAAGCAAGGAGCTGTCTTCACAGTGACAGCCCTGCTCCCCCAGCCATGGGTACCAGGGGCAGGTGCAATTCCACTGATATTGTGGGGTGAGGGGGGCACAACAGTGCTCCCACACCTTATCTCTGTGTCAGGGGCCAAGGGATGAGGTCTTGGGCATCTTTCTTGTTCTGTGGGGGCACCACAGTGTCCCTCTCCTTTTTCCCGACTAGGGACTCCGGGATAGTGTCTCGGGCCCCTCTTTTGCCTATTCCAGCCTATGGGTATAGGATGCCTGGACCCTGCTGAGTTCTGAGGAGGATGGCCTAAAAAATGCCCCCTCGATGGATCCTTAATTAATAATGAAGCTTGCACGAACCCCGAGCCATGGCCCATCTGCGGGTAAAGTTCAGGGATGCGGCAGAGCCACACATGAACCATGGCTCCAAAAAAGTCATCGGTCACCAGACTTTAAAGATGAATATCTCAGGTCCGGTTGGGCCGATTTCCTCAATCTTAGGTTCCATATGCTCCTGGTGGTGAGCCCTAGCCACCTGGAGCCTTTGCAGCAGGCCTCCTGGCCTCTAAAGCAGCACACTTTGCAGGGAGTTGTCTACACTGGCTTCCTGTGCCAGCCTTTCTCCTTGTCCCTTGAGCTACTCTCCTTGGCCCAGATATTCCCCCAATTGGTACTTATGGGCTGTAGGTGAAATCCCGAAATAAGCTTCACTTTTCCTAGAGAGACCCACTAGTCAAGGCCTGTTAATTAATTATTAATTTGTATTCTTTTTATGACTTATTCATGTTGGTGGCATTAAAATTAATGTATTGTTAATTAATTGTTAATAAGTAATTAATTTGAATAAATAATATTTATTGGTATTGATAATGAATTAATTATTGCTTATTTTGTAATTTTAATACATTTTTTATTGGTATTGACAATGAATTTATTTTTATTTAAATATTACATATTTACTTTCCCTTCTGTTGCACTCACTGGAGTGGGAATAGTAATGTTTACCCCTATGCTATCCAACACTTTCCCTACTGTTGCACTCTCTGGAGTGGGAATAGTGATCTTTACCTCCCCGCTATCCAACACTTTCCCTATTGTTGCACTCACTGGAGTGGGAATAGTAATGTTTACCCCTACGCTATCCAACACTTTACCTACTGTTGCACTCTCTGGAGTGGAAATAGTAATATTTACTCCTACGCTATCCAACACTTTCCCTACTGTTGCACTCACTGGAGTGGGAATAGTACTTTTTACCCCTACGCTATTCAACACTTTCCCTACTGTTGCACTCCCTGGAGTGGGAGTAGTAATTTTTACCTCTACGCTATCCAACACTTTCCCTATTGTTGCACTCATTGGAGTGGGAATAGTAATGTTTACCCCTACGCTATCCAACACTTTCCCTACTGTTGCACTCACTGGAGTGGGAATAGTAATTTCTACCCTCCCGCTATCCAACTTTTTCCCTACTGTTGCACTCACTGAAGTGGGAATAGTAATTTTTACCCCTACGCTATCCAATGCTTTCCCTACTGTTGCACTCACTGGAGTGGGAATAGTCATTTTTACCCTCCCACAATCCAACGATTTTCCTACTGTTGCACACACTGGAGTGGGAATAGTAATTTTTACCCTTCCACTATCCAACGCTTTCCCTACTCTTGCATTTACTGGAGTGGGAATAGTAAATTTTACCCTCCCGCTATCCTATGCTAAAGATATTGAATATTTTTTATTAATATTAAGTTAATTTATATATGTTTTAAAAAAAGAAAAATGTATATTTTTCTTTTTTTAACTGACATTAATTATTTATTAATTTCAAGGTTATTTAAGTATTTTTAAGGCTGTTTTCATTAATCGTTAGTCATTAATTTTACCCTACTTTTAAGACATTTAAAAAATGCAGTATTTTAACAAACTATGGGCCCGATTCACAGAATGAACTTAAGACTCAAACCTAAACTTACTACTATTTTGGAATTCACAGAATGAACTTACTACTTTTGGTATTCACAGAAGTTAAGACAGCCTTAAGACAGACTTAAGACAAACTTAAGACAGACTTAAGACAGACTTAAGACAAAATCCTAACTTCTGTGAATACCAAAAGTAGTAAGTTCATTCTGTGAATGCCAACATTAGTAAGTGCATTCTGTGAATGCCAAAATAGTAGTAAGTTTAGGATTGAGTCTTAAGTTCATTCTGTGAATCGGGCCCTATATTATTTACAACAATATTTTGAATTCAATATTTTTGTACTTACCTATTTGTAGATAGGAATTCGATATTCTGCCATTCTATATTTTTTCCTTGACATTTTGGCAGGTCGATATTTTGCTCCTCAATATTCTTTCAGTGATCCTATCTATATATGTTTCTGTCTTATGGTTGTTGTAGCATGTGTATTTTACACAAGAATGGAGCTGGCTCAAGAAATACTCATTGAATACGTCCCCACTGTAAATTCTGTGTATCCCTCCGCGATAAAGTGATCAAAAGTGACTGAGCAAAAAATACTGTACTGTTTCCACAATCCGTGAGGGGTCAGGGTTGTCATGTTCGATAGATGCCAAAAACTATTTGCTCCTTGGTAAGATTGGGGGCTTCTACTAGCACTGTGAGCTTGCTGGTCTACTGACTAACATATCCTCTGGTGGTGTCTAGAATCAGTCTGTACAACAATCCCTTATTTGATGTTGTCTAAAAAGCCCAGAGCCTATAGAGATTTGTAGGAACTACATAACATGGCTGTTCCACCATTGGTTTGGTTCTTATTTAACGGTCAAATGTTGTCAGTTCAGTCGTGCTTTCTCAGAGACCCCTACTAACATTTATCCAGAGACATCTAGAGTGCAAATGGAATAAACCATTGCAGCTGGGTAGGTAGATCCTATATATTGGCTGTAGGTATATTCAAGCTTGAAGGATTATAATTCCTACATTGTGCATACACCTTTATCTCTATATTCCTTGAAAAAACCTTTTGAAATGTCTGTAAGGTGAAGCCACTGCAACGGAGAACAGGAAGGTGCAATAAACATTTCAGAAAATGTCAGAAATGCACTTACTTTAAAACTAGCAGATTGTTGAGTCTCAGCATTAGGTGGAACTGTTACCTTCATGGTTGAAGCAAACAAGGCATACTGGACAGAAGTGTTCAATTCTTGGGTCAAATTCCCTCCTGCAGTTGCACATACACATACATTTCATACTTATATAGTGGATAAATACCGGAAGAATACAATACATACGAGACATAGAGGTCCTGTTAACATACCAGGAACATGTAAACTGGTTTAAAGGCTTCCTCCCACACTCCACAGAAAAAGTGAGGCTCAGTCCACTCAGCAGAGACGGAGTGATGTCCACTTCACAAAGAAATAATACAACTTTACATAAACCTGACACAGTTCATTATGAGAACATTCACACTTCAACCTACAAGGGTTACTTCAGCAGGTCCACTACAAGGGACCGCAACTAAAATCACCCCACAAACTGTGACCGTGGTTATGGGAAGAATGCCCACTAAACGTGAGAAAATGCCATTCTGGATAGCACAGAAAACAGCACAGCTAGACACAGTGTTTCAACACACAGGCCCACGGGAAAAACACAGAATACTAATGATCTGCTTGCCAATGAGGTAGCTCCCCAGATAGCAGATTGTACCACTAGAGGTACAGTTTTTGCTGCCATCTATACCAGGACTCACGGCACCCCTTCAATAGAAGTGATATCCGAAGCATTAAGAAAAATAAAGAATGAGTACGGGGTAGAACCTGCCCTGAATTTAGGGATGAAATCAAAAGGTCATTTTTTTCCAGGTATCTGCAATTATGTTAGTGAACATAAAAAGGGAGGCAGAAGCGGTGGCTATACACCAACACCTGAGGGAATGCACTCCTATACAATAGGAGCGAGAATTACCTAAAATTATAGAAGAAACCTATGCTTCATTAGGTAGAGATCATTTGAGAGCTAGACCTATGAAACCACAACTAATGGGTAATCCTGAAAAGGATAACCTAAAGCAAGCACCCGATTCTTCTAAAAAGAAATGGGATAATAAACAAAAACAAAATAGGCAGTACAAAAGGCAAACAGTGCCGCATTAAAGAATAACATTGTGCAGAAAACATAAAAAAAAAGCACTAGATATCTCAAATGGATTTTTTTGCCAAAATACAGCACCTGAAAGCAGATGTTTGACAGCATTTTCAGCCCTAGGTTCTCAGAGTCAATTCTGTAGACTGCTCCAAGGGTATAAGAATAGCCCCAGGTTGTTTTCAGCAAGAGTATCATAGTTACTTCACAATTTTGATGAGGAGGCATTGTCCTTTTATAGATGATATTTATCTGATGGACGATGAATTATTGGATCATTTGACCAGGGTGAACAACATCATTTTGGGGTTGCCTCTGAGGGCTTCAAATCTAACTTTAAAAAAAATCAAAAAGTGACCACCTTAATGTCCTATTTTGAGGATATGAGCTCTCAAGTGATGGGAAAAGCCTATCAGCTAATTTTCTAGAAAAGTGTGCGCTGCTCCGAACTCCAAAGACCCTGAAAAGCTTATAATCCACCCTACAATACCTAATTATTGGCAGATCATACAATTTAGATTATGCTGAAAAAGTAAAACCTTTTTACAACTTGATCAGGCCTGATTTCTTAGTTTGACATTGGAGACAGGAACATACAGATATTCTCCGTTCCCTAAAAGCTGACATGGTAGCTTCCAAACATTTGTATAGACTTGTAAATACCACACATTTGCTGATCTGTGTAATTGCAGTTCAATCTGGGTACACTTACCTTCAATGAAGGTGAAACTGAACCCATTGCATATTAATGACATTTGTACACAAACGCTGAGATGCGTTTTGCATTGACAGAAACATGATTGACCGCAGTACAGACTGCTGTTGTGAGAGAACGATCACTAGCTCAGGGGAAACAAATTACGAACGCTGAGATGCGTTTTGTATTGACAGAAACATTATTGACCGCAGTACAGACTGCTGTTGTGAGAGAACGATCACTAGCTCAGCGGAAACAAATCATTGTGGTAACTCCTGTACCAACCTGAGAGACTGTTATTAAAGCACACGTTCCCAACGCTAAAGCACTGCATCGGTGAAAGATGCAATGGGCGAATTCTCTCACTGCAACAGATGTAGACCACAAATTTTGTTCTACATTAAAAACACAAGTATTTTTGCAGTATACACAAGAGTATCCTCTTCCAAATTAAATAATGCCTGTAGATCAGTATGAATATATTGTTTCCACTGAGGAAATATAAATTTTATGGTCAAGTTATGTTCCCTATCGTAGACCCCAACGTCTCCATGTACGAGTTAAAGTGCATGTAACTTCCCTCCTGTGCCAGCTATGAAGACGCAAATACATTTGCGTCCACCGTTAACATGTCTTCTTTCAGATCCACCATGAATAGATTGATTATTCAGTTCCTAAGTATGCCGTGCCACCGTCTTTATGTGGTACACTCTCATGTTTTCCTAGCCTGCAGAGCTAGGCCCTGATTTCTGCCATCAAGCTCATTTCTGTTTTCTGCCTCTGACCACGGTTGCCTGCCTGCACCGTAACCTTTATCCTACTCCCTGTGCGGCGCGGGGCCTGGCTCAGTCCGGCCTGCCTGCCAAGATGGTATTTTGCCTTTATGTTATCAGTTCTGCTCCGTGAATCCACATTCCTAGCTAACGAGTAGGATAAACATATCCTGCCTGCAATAGATACAGTCCAGTCTTTCCGTCTCCATGCAAGTGTATTACTGTACCAATTTCCATAGAAAACTCCAGTTACTTAAAGAAATATATGCATCTCCTAGCCTTAGTGACAAGTAACCTCTGTCCCGATAGCCTTTAGTTTCCAGCAACATGTACTCCAAACACAAGATACCAGATATGATTTAGGAACAAGTTGATCTGACCCACCAGACTTCTGTCTCTCCCCTCTAAGGCTAAATGTCAAGTCCCCTGCACCCTCCAGTTTACGTCAGTCACACGTCATGCTGCTGCGCACGCATCCTTGCTACAGATTCCTGCTGACACTGCAAGATTTCATTATGTATCCACCCACTTGTGACACTTTTATGTGACGTTTCTAGTACCCACCCCCGTGTACGCCCTAGTGCACGCCTTCTGATTACGTATTGCTACGCACATGTTTCCTATCTCGCTTCTCTCAGCTGTTACGCCTTCTGCATGAATGAACTATAAATATTGTACCTTGTTAATAAAGCATTGCTCTGTCCCTTCCTGAACCCCAGTGGTGAAAGGAACATGATATCCTGGTCCGGACCATACAATTCCATTTTATGGAATAAAACCCCTTAAAACTCAGATGCCACGGACTCTGTGTCTCTTATTTTGATTGAGCTATTTTATTGAATTTTACCACATAGAAATTAAGTACTAGGTAATTTTATTTACCACATAAATTGGCACCCCAGATGGGACCCTCCCCCACCTTACTCGCCGGCGGTGCGTTGCAGGCCTAGTTCCCTGCCACAGCCGGACGGACACTCATGCGCATCCGCAGGATTTCCTGTATCTCCCTCAGGCCAACGGAGGTGACTGAGACTGCGATCGACACCCAGACGAGGCGGTGAGGAGTGCGGAGGATCCCAACCCGAGTCCAGCCGAGAGTGCAAGGTCCGAGGTGTCTTGAGGCCCACCAGTTCCGAAGTTCCGAAGTATCTACTTCGCGAGTCGAGTCCAGTCCAGGGTTCAGTCCAGTCCAGTCCAGTTTCTGAGGCCTTCCGTTTTCTGTGCTTCCCGGTGAGTACCGTTGCTGGGGGAGTATCTAGACGGGTGTGTTACTATGCATCCGGTAAAGATGGGTTTGGGTACACAGATCCAGTCTGCACTGTTTAGCAGTGTATCTGTACTGTTTAGCAGTGCATCAAGAATTCCAGTCTGCACTGTTTTAGCAGTGTATCTGCACTGTTTAGCGGTGTATCTGTACTGTTTAGCAGTATATCAAGAAGTTTTTTAGTGAGTATTTTCGTTATAGAAATCAAGTATAGTCAATATATGTATAGGATTTTTGTGATTAATGTCGTGGTATGAGTGACTGTTTGATATATGTTACTGTGTTCTTTTATGTAATAATTGTGTTCAAAATTCAAGTAAAAGTCTAGTCAAAAATATTACGATGCCACTGTTCAGTAAATTAAGACAGATAGGAACTAGAAAAGGGATTCTAGAAGAAGCAGTGCCTGTTCCACCTAGGGACACTCCAGGGCACTTTATGTACCACAAACATGGCTTAGATGCCATACTGTACTTAGACTTGTGGGTGGACTACACCAAGGAGTTAGAAGAGAAATATAGATGGCCTGTTTCAGGAACATGGGATGCCGAGTGCATCATGAGAGTAGAAGAAGCTCTATGGAAAAAGAAATCAAGACCCTCACAGAAAGAGGCCATTGAGTTATGGCGCAAAGAGTCACATAGGAGAACAGAGAAAGAAATTCATCAAACAGAGAGAACTAGACAAGGTCAAGGCAGAACAGGCTGATAGAGAAAAATGCCGTTGTTACTGGTCCTCTCAGAAGAACTAGCTAAAGTGACCCCCTCAGAAACACCCCGTAGGTCACGAGCGCCACCACCTGTACCCTTTAGAGTATGTAGAAAGAAGCAATTCCCCACTGTATATACGATCCAGAACCAGGAAAGGGCTCAATGCTCGTGATTTCACTAAGACTAGGAAGATTTGTGTAGTTTCTTGTAAATAGCTCCTTGTAAATATGGCTTGTGAGGAGCATATTCTCATTTAGACTTGTTGTGTTCCTTGTGCATTTCGCCTTGTAAATATGCCTTGTGAAGAGCATGTCATTTTTGGACTTGTTGACTTTCTTGTAAATATGGCTTGTGAATAGCGCCATGTGGATATGGCTTGTACAGAGCATGTTATCATTACGTCAGTCAGGAGAGAGCTGGATCTCTTTCAAGTGCTTGGAAAAAATGTTTTGAAGAAAGGTTAATTTCTTGGATTGAGAAGGCAGTATTTGTTTTGACAAGGTGTTGAGGAATTTTAGCGTTTTTTGGTGTTTGGGGGGGGCGTGTTTTTGAGCGGAAATTCGTACCCGTTCCAGTTGAGGGATTTGGTTGCTTTTTGGTGAGGATTTAGGGAATAGCTTGGACTACTGTGATGCAAAATTTGAAAAGGATCCGAGCTGTGGAAGTGGTGGAAAAAGCATGTTTTGTGCGGGGGTGCGATTTGCCATGTTATCCAATGGGCGTATTCAGTTTGCAGATTGAATGGTAAAATGTTGCATGGAGGGTAAAGGAGTGTTTTTGTGAAGGGTTTTGTCTTGGAATACTTGATTTAATGTGTTTAGCTCAGAAGACGGTAAAGTTGTAAATAGACCAGTCGAATTGCGATAAGGGTTTTGCACAGAGGGTGCTTAGATGTTTTTTAGGGTTGACAAGAAAATATAAATCAGACCCTTCATAGAATGCGTTTTTATTAGTGTAAATGAACAGTGTGTTTTTTTAAATAGGAATGTTTCTACAGAATATTTTTTCCCAATGTGTCCCCTACATTAGTTTAATTTGCATTTAGTTTTAAGACTGACCTATGTACTTTGACAGGCTGCTTCAATTGATGTGTGCAGAGAACAGTCCCCACTAAAATTAGAAAACATGGCCTTTTGAAAAAGTATGAATCCTGGCCCTCTTAATAGGTAGAATAGATAAGTTTGCACACTTACTTATAAAAATATTGGTTACGCAATGCAGAATTAAGGAGTTCGACATGTTATTTTCAAAAAAAAAAAAAAGAGAGTAAAATATGGTGTGTTTCCATGCCATGAATGTTTTGTTTCCCTTGCAGCTAGTAGCAGTACAGAATTATTTTTAAAATGCTAGCATGTCACTCAGTTACAGAAAAATATATGTCTTTATTAATTACTGTTTTAGAGGTTTGCTTTAGTTAAAGTTAGAGAAGCTCTGGCCTGGGAAGAGATATGTTATGACGTACAAGGAATGTGTTTTTAACCTTGAGACAGTCCGTCCGAGATCGAGATGGCCTGGTTCCCAGTAAATTATGTTTTTATAAAGGGAGGGCTACTGCCTCTTGGAGCCATCCTCCGATTCTTTTCCGCGGACAATTATTGGCTGTTCTCCAGCTGAGCCAGGCAGCATTTTTTCTCTATGTTTATGTAAGGGAGGGGTCAAGTTGCTCTTCCTCACAGTCAGTACTAAAAGCTTCATTGACTTCAGATAAGGCATGCTTGCAAATGAATAGTTTTTCCCTCAGTAGTGTAAACAGGATAATGGGCAGGAGTATTGCTCCTGCCATGAGATCAACATTTGGCAGTCATTCAATTTTAGATCGCAATGAAGCTCGGCTTCTACTTGATAATGCTTGGATCAGATTCAAGCTCGGAGCGCGAACATCTTTCTAGAGGTGGGGGCTGCTTCTCGGAGTAGTGAGGCAGTATATGCAGTCAGACTACCAATATTTTTAATGAAACAGCCTAGAGAGGTTAGAGTAAGTGTCAAAGCCAGTTTCCCTTGGAGTTGGTCCACTGTCACGTGCCACAGACTTGGTCCTTACCAAATCATGTCCAGAAAACTTGCTAGGTATAAAGCACCTATGGGCACAAGGTCCAACTGACGTAGGTCACATGAACATAACACCACGCCGTGTCACTTTCAAAGCAGGAGTAGTACTCCCACGTATATGACAATACAAGGTACCACCTGATGCCATAGTGGCCTTATTAAAGATTGTTGACGAACTCATTGCACATGGGGGGGTGGGGAAGACTGACTCAAATATATGTAACCCACCTGTCCTTTCTATCCTTAAACGATCAGACCCTAATGCACCACCAGTTTACAGACTAGTGGTTGAACAGATGTGTGGTACCACAATACCCAGTGGTCCCAGCCATTTCTTCATTACTGACTGCTATTGATTCTGAAGCATCATTCTTTACAGTAACTGACCTGAAAAATGTTTTTTTTCAGTGTTCCAATTCATCCAGGTAGCCAGTATCTCTTCTGATTCAGTTTAAGTGGACGTAGCTTTGAATTTTTTAAAGGTTTTACAGACTGTCCCTTTCAAAGTGCACAGCAAGTGGTGTGTACCTTGTACACTTGCTGTCCAAATGGGGGAGACAGCTAACACCCGACCGTATCCAGTTAATTGTAAATATGTCACAGCCCAGAACACAATGTCTTAGTGAGTCACTTCTTATTGCAGACAATGGATCCCTCAGTATGCATTTCTAGCCAAGCCACTTTTACAGTTGACAACACAGGAGGCAGCGTCATCGACTGTCCTCCCTTGGACTCAGGAACATACACAGGCTTTTGACGAATTAAGGAAAGCTTTATGTCAAGCACCAGTGTTAGGACACCAATTGACAGTACAAGTTCCACATTCCGTGGAAGTTCTTTTAAACCGTACACAGACTCAGCACTTGACTATAGCACGACTGACAGGTTATGAATTGACATTATTTCAGCCACACATAGAAATCAGACGCTGTAACACATTAAATCCAGCTACACTTTTGCCATTAAATATGACAGACCCTTTGGCACATGATTGTGTCGAAGTCATTACCATCACGACGAAACCCAGACAAGACTTGACAGACACCGCATTACCAGATCCAGACCTGACACTTTATGTGGATGGTTCATGTATGAGAACAAGTACAGGAGAGTTAGTGGCTGCATATGCAGTAACAACAGAAACTGATGTCATAGAAACACATCATATTGACACCCCGTCAGCCCAAGCAGCAGAGCTCATTGCTCTGACCCAAGCCTGTATTTTAGCTCTGTTAGAAGCAATACATTTGCCTACAGCAATAGCCATTATGAAGTGTAAAGCACATATTAAAGTCACTGACAACATTTCCCAGGGCAACGACCTGGCAGACCGAACAGCCAAGCTTACAGCACAGACTCACACACCAGACTTGACAAAGACAATAGTCCCGACGCCAACTCATTGCATGACAGTTAAGGATCCCGCCCTAGATGTAATTGACATACAGACACATGCTACCCCAGACGAAATCAGGAAATGGACTGAACTAGGAGGGATCCAGACAGAACAGGGATGGATGACGAAGGGAAAAGCCACATGGTTTCTCCCCGACTCTATGGTTCAAGTTATTATTACCACAGCACATATTCCTGCACATTTAGGAGAAAAGCCATGTTAGACAGTATTCAAAACCTTTGGTTCAATAAACATTTACGAGCAGCAGCAAAACAGAAAGTGCGTACTTGCCTGATCTGTTGTCAGTTCAACCCAGGTAAAGGCATTCCCGTAGAGCAAGGTGGATTTCATCCTCCTGACCATCCTTTTGAAGTCCTCCAGATGGATTATATCCAAATGGACAGATGTAAAGGTTATAAGTATGTTTTAGTAGTGTGTGCACTAACCAGATGGACAGAAGCGTACCCAGTCCCAGATTATACTACAGCAAGCCTTGTAGAAAGCCATAATCAGACACTTAAAACGAAATTAGGGGTACGCCTATGCCTAAAATAGAATATCTGATGTTGACAATAACATGCTGACAGATTACCTAGCTTCCTTGATATCTGCACTACTCTCTCTTCATTCACAGGTTGCCACCGCCTTCCCTGACAACACCCAAGTCCAGGAGCCTGCCATAGTCCCTGGAGATGTTATCTATGAGCGGAACTTTGGACCGATCAAGCCCCCTTAAGCCGCATTGGAGGACGCCGAAGCTTGTGCTACACACCACGAGGACTGCTATCCGGCTCGAAGGACGAAAAGGAAATTCTATGGACAATTTGGAACTTTCTCTTTGCCCAAATCTTTGATAACACCCAAAAGACTGCCTTGAAACCAGTGACTCAAAATCCCCTTTTCTAAAAAAACTCTGCATCAGTAAAATTAATACAAATTACGGTCTAGCAAGTCAGACAGTTTAATTGTTTAAGTCCTCCCCTAGGTGAATCGGTTAAACCTGATTCTGACATGTACCCGTTAGACCCCAATAGAGAGAGAGATAGAAAGAAACAGTTCAAGAAACGTACATACTGCAAATCACTGCGTAGTCACTGTATAGTGACATTGTTAATAATGTTTTTCCTAAGTCTTCTGATAATAGTTGCAAGTGTACTTCTCCCTATATATTACCCTATTTTCAAGCGTGAACAATCTGCTTACAATGTTTCTGCTGAACACACTTTTAGCGAGTTACCTCTCCTACAGACTTGCGCTGCGCAACAACACTTTCATTAGTATGTTACACCATTCCCATCAGACCAGCAATGCTACCAATTGTTGGATATGTGGCCGACTCCCTCCCTATCAGAAGTACAAGGGAGTTCTGCCCCTCTTTCTGTACCCGTTCACACACAATGGCACCTGTGGTGCATGGTTTAGTCTAATTAATTCCGTAGATTCTGATTCCATAGTTTACCAAGGCAATTGGGTATGGGGAAATCTGAACACTGTTCTGCACAAAGTATGTTTCCCTGACAAGGAGGGTCTTCCCAAAAGGACAGGGACCGATCTAGAAAACGAAGTATAAGGATTAGGTAACTTTACACTTAACCTCATGATTCTGAATGTTCAGTCCGAAGCCGAATCAGTCCTGCCCTTTATGTCAGTATTACCAGTTAAGGGTGAATTATGTGTCAGAAAGAATGGTTCAGTACACCTAGGACATAGTGAATGTACTACTGTGATCGAATTCAGTGATAATGGCAAGTCTACTTTCAAAGATTCCAAGCATTCCTACTTTGTTTGCGGTCATGTCGCATATGTACGTTTACCTCTAGATTGGGATGGAACTTGTTACATTGTATTCCTTCTGCCACCAGTATTTCTAGCTCCACCTGATTACCATAGAAATTCCCGACTCATACAGACTCGACCCAAGAGAGAACTCCCGATTGTTGACCAGACTGAAACAGCATGGGAGCAATACACAGACTTTAATAGAGGATTCTTCTTCTTCATAGGTCCTATCCAGAATAGTAAACTCATTCGTAGATTGACCAGAACTCTCGAAGCAGTAGTGAACGAAACTACTTCTGCCCTAGGTAACTTAACACAGGAACAGCCTGCGTTTCCTGTTCAGAGTCACGTTCTGCATCCCGCTTGAGAAAGGATGAGCAAATGATGTTATATGAACAGATAGATGGATTAATGAACATTGATATATCATGAAGGGTCCCGTAGGGAACAAGGAGGGAATGAGGAAATATAAATTTTATGGTCAAGTTATGTTCCCTATCGTAGACCCCAACGTCTCCATGTACGAGTTAAAGTGCATGTAACTTCCCTCCTGTGCCAGCTATGAAGACGCAAATACATTTGCGTCCACCGTTAACATGTCTTCTTTCAGATCCACCATGAATAGATTGATTATTCAGTTCCTAAGTATGCCGTGCCACCGTCTTTATGTGGTACACTCTCATGTTTTCCTAGCCTGCAGAGCTAGGCCCTGATTTCTGCCATCAAGCTCATTTCTGTTTTCTGCCTCTGACCACGGTTGCCTGCCTGCACCGTAACCTTTATCCTACTCCCTGTGCGGCGCGGGGCCTGGCTCAGTCCGGCCTGCCTGCCAAGATGGTATTTTGCCTTTATGTTATCAGTTCTGCTCCGTGAATCCACATTCCTAGCTAACGAGTAGGATAAACATATCCTGCCTGCAATAGATACAGTCCAGTCTTTCCGTCTCCATGCAAGTGTATTACTGTACCAATTTCCATAGAAAACTCCAGTTACTTAAAGAAATATATGCATCTCCTAGCCTTAGTGACAAGTAACCTCTGTCCCGATAGCCTTTAGTTTCCAGCAACATGTACTCCAAACACAAGATACCAGATATGATTTAGGAACAAGTTGATCTGACCCACCAGACTTCTGTCTCTCCCCTCTAAGGCTAAATGTCAAGTCCCCTGCACCCTCCAGTTTACGTCAGTCACACGTCATGCTGCTGCGCACGCATCCTTGCTACAGATTCCTGCTGACACTGCAAGATTTCATTATGTATCCACCCACTTGTGACACTTTTATGTGACGTTTCTAGTACCCACCCCCGTGTACGCCCTAGTGCACGCCTTCTGATTACGTATTGCTACGCACATGTTTCCTATCTCGCTTCTCTCAGCTGTTACGCCTTCTGCATGAATGAACTATAAATATTGTACCTTGTTAATAAAGCATTGCTCTGTCCCTTCCTGAACCCCAGTGGTGAAAGGAACATGATATCCTGGTCCGGACCATACAATTCCATTTTATGGAATAAAACCCCTTAAAACTCAGATGCCACGGACTCTGTGTCTCTTATTTTGATTGAGCTATTTTATTGAATTTTACCACATAGAAATTAAGTACTAGGTAATTTTATTTACCACACCACTGACGGTTCTGCTCAACCTGCCATAGGAAGTAAACAGCAATACAGCACCACATGAGCGATTGTAAAGGGACATAGGCGGATGGTAAATTCCGTCCTGTCAATAGGCCGACGCAGTCTCTAGGAGATTGAACAGCACAGTTGAAAAAACTAAAATCCCTAATACTGGTGCTAAAACATATGGATCGATAATTCTCCACACTTATTGTGTGAGATTCATTTTATTGTGTCCAGTATTACAATGAATATCTTCACTATTGGGGCTAGAATGGGTTTAGAGATTCAAAAGGTTTCACAAGAAAGCACAAATTACTTTCAGAACAAGAGACAGAACTGTGCACGTTGAAGAGAATTCATTGTCTAATGAAGCTGCTAAGGCGACAGTGTAAATTGTTACCGTTGCTGCAATCACTTGTTCTAGCACGGGGATAGATAGAGAGATAATGGTATCTGTCATCGCTTCACGTAAAAAAAACTCAGCCTTACAAAAAGGTTTTTCACCCAAGTACTCCTACAAGTTATATGCAGAAAACTTTCCATATAGTAAAATTTTGAGGTGGGGGATAGAGTAATGCCAAACATTGACCGCTGATTAGGTTTAATTCTAGCTGCACACGAGGGTCTGGGTTCAGCAGATGCAGGTATAACTGCAACAGTTTCACTACTGAAACAAAGTTTTTGGTGGTCAGGCTAGGGGGAATGAAGGGAGAAACATGAACTTGAGTGAGCTCAATGTAAAATTTAGAGAGATACGAATATTAAGTAAACAGGAAAATATTAAGGTGCCTGTTTGATCAAAGAAACTGGAACAAACATGTGATATTGGGAGAGGTAGAGGTGACAGAACCAAAGAGCTAGTGGCCACAGAATGAGCGAAATACGAACCTAAAGTTACAGTAGTAACTCAGCAAGAACAGACGGGGCGAGGGAAAGCAAAGTGATGGAGGTCCTTTTGTGGTACAATTTTGGTAGTGGAACAGACCTTTTAGATGTACAGGTTTACAAAATGGCCTAATAAGTATGAGAATGAGAAGTGGATGTGGAAGGGAAACTCAAATAAAGCAGAGACTCATCAACAGCGGTGAGAGAATGAGGGCAGTAGAGTTGGTTGCATTAGGTAAACTAGGAGAGATAGAATGGAAGAGTGACAGAGAAAATCGGAGAAATATTAAGGAAAGTAAGAGACAAAAGCAGGTGCGTGAATGAGAGCTGGAGGTGTGAGGAATTAAAAAAACTGAGATAATGAGAGGTCACATTGTAGGTAAATTGGAGATTGGAAGAGATGCATGTCATAGGAATTCAGTGTTGGAGTTAAGGGGGAAGCTGGTTGAGAAAGAAGGCAGGATTGAATGTGAAAGGTATAGATGAGCGTAATGAAATAAGAGGCAGAGTCTAGAAGGAAGACGGGGAAGGAATGGGAAGAGTACGTAAGTCCAGGCGAGAGGCGACTGAGTATGATGAATGCGAGTGTGTGAGAGGTAAAGAGGGTGAAACAATGTGAGATGGTGGCAACCCGTAGTAACTACATTTTCACCAGTCTCCAACGCCATAAGAAAAAGTGTTTTAAAACACTGGCCAGTGCTCAATGCGGGGCAGCTGACATTGGATAAGCCCGTGTTTGCCTTTAAGCGTGCAAAAAATATTAAAGATCATCTTGTAAGAGCAGCACTTCCACCACCCACACTGAAAACTACCATAAATGATGCGTGGGGGCTCCCACCACTGACAGGTCACAGTAAATGTGGAGGTTGTATTTGCTGTGATACTACAATTGAAGGAAAAACGTTTACATATGGTAACATCAAATTTGAGCAAAAGTACTTCTCTAATTGTAATTCTACAAATCTTGTGTATGCCATTTTTTGTCCATGTAGGCTTATTTACATAGGTCAAACCAGCCAAAAAATCAAACTCCGAATTGGCCAACATCGGAGCAGAATTAAAAGCAAAACAGCAAATGCACCCCTTGTGGAACACTTTATTGCCAATGGACACTGTGAGAAAGACCTCCAATGGACAGTAATCACAATTATCAAACCGCCCCCCAGGGGAGCAGACATGGCCCAACTACTAAATAAAGAAGAACTACAATGGATTCTCCGAACCAACAGTATTCGAGATGGGTTAAATCGGATTGAGGACTGGACGTCCCTGTTATAACAACCTTTCTAATGTTTTTTGTACTTCTCAAAAATGCAGATGCTCCCTTCCTTCCTTGTTTTCATAAAAAATATTAATCTGCATGTTCACTATAAATCACCACTCTAAGATGGCCACCGAAGACACTCTCTTTCACCATTCCGACACTTGAGAGTCCTTTCACTATGTTTACCTTACTCTCAGATAAACCCGGGAAACCAGGGCTACTGAGGATCGGATTGCCATACCTGCAGCGTGGTTGGTGCACCTAGATCGTAAGTACACCCCTGCCACACGTGTATCCTCTGTGACTATCACGTTCTGCAATCGTGTAATTTGTAAACCGTTTTTGCCTCCCTAGGTAGCCATTGCGCTCCCTAATACATAGTATCGTTCAAGTCCCGGTTAATTATTATACCGAAGGAACTACCGATCAGGTAAAATGATACTCTCACTCTCTTAGCAGATGCACCCATCGCGCATCGGATAAGCCTTAATGTTTCACTTATTTTTCACAGAGTACGTGATCAAGCATTCCCCGTTCTGCACATCCCACGGATAGCCTAACTATCTTACGAAGTATGTGCAACCCCTTTTCAATTGTTTCTTACAGTAATCACTACAGCTAGCGATTACTTTTCACCCTCGCCATGTGAATACCCCCTAGCGCATCTGTTATCTTTGAATGCTGCTTGCATGAAGTCGCGGTCACGCCTTCACCCCCTCCGGCTCCATAAGCACCTGATCCGTTCGAATCCGACGGCCTTTCTGGCATACCTATCTTCACAAATCCCACAATAACTGCGTCAATGTTAATAATCACATTATTTTATGCTCCATTCACTGTCGCCGCGCGTACACCGCGCACACGGTAATCCAGTGGAACCGATGTTGTTATGCACGATTACCGCCACCACGACGTTGGCACTACTTGAATGAGCTTCCTTTTACGTGCCCATAGTCCATAAGAAGCGAGGCATCTATATTCTCATAGCCACTGCGACAATTTTAAACCACGCATGTTTTTAAACTTCTTCTCACGTGTCACGAACTATATGCTTCACCAAACTGTAACTTAAGGATCTCTGATACATGCCTGTTACTCATGGTTTTTTCCCTTTTCCCCATTTTTCTCCTGAAATGTAAAAATGTATGTTAAGTTTATGTAATGAAAAGGCTTTGAAATATTTTTTGTTCAAGACAACAATAATGCCATTACATGTCCTGATGATGATGCTTGTATTTTTATAGGCATCGAAACGCCGTCGACCTTTAAACCCCATATGCGATCAGTTTATGTGAAACTTAAAAATTGCAATGGAATGGTTTTTTCAAAATTATATGTCTGCTTTACTGAGGTACAAGTACGCAGACTAACTAGTTTGCCTTACTTACATTGTTCCTTTGTTGTTGTGTTGTGTTTTATGTTAAGGGTCACGGCGGTGCCCGCTTGACATTCTCCCTAAGAAATACTTTATACTTGCATCTATTGAAAAATTAAAAATCCTGTCCGGACGGACCGAAGACATACTACTTATTAAGTATATGGTCATTTTTTCTCTGTTTATTTTCCTCATATAGGGACCACTGTTCTTTTGTAATAAATACCTGCAGGGGCATAGTACATATGCTGCACTACCCCAGCTCTCATGCACACAAGACATATCGTATACACCCTCGCTCTCTGCGAAGAATTGAGGAGTTTTAGTCATGGCATTCTACAATGATTTTACCAGGAAGACGCAGTAAGAAATGACCCACCCCAACTTGGGGCAAAGTTATAAAGGCTTGAACCCAAAAGTGAACAATGTAATGTCACCCACACTTAGTAGTAGCTTGGCATAGACATATGGAAAATGATCACCCATGTTAAAAGTAGCTCATTTTGGAGTTACCACCACAATTCAATTGAATCTAGGACTCTACTGGGAAATAACACCAAACCCTTGAAGATCATTTGCCATGGGACTAGTGATGATGTCTCCTGGGCAGGAAAATATACCGAAAAGAAACCCCAGTGCTTTTCAGTGGTTACTCATTTTCACGCCATAAAAAACAACTGAAACAGTATTTTACCTGTGTTTATGGAACGCTTTGCTTTTATTATTGCTTTTTTCTTCATTGATACATGGTTGTAGACAGTGTATATGAGGTCCAAATACATTTTTACAAGTCAAACTTATTGTAGTACACCATACAATATTTCTTCAGTGAATTTTTGGTCATTCGTGCTCTCTCTTTCCTTCCCATGTAAACTTTTATTTGTGAAAAGCCCCCCTCGACTTTGGCACTTGAGACTGGCAACGCCAAAACAGCCAGTACACAATTTGCCAACTCTGGCCACTGATGTAGCTGTCCATGCCAATACTGGTGCACCTGAAGGTTGACATTCTCTGGGACAGGTTCTGCAACATATGCGTTGAACTGGGTGCATATGCCCTCAGAGGTATTAAAGCGGTCAACCATGAAGCTGTACTTTTCAAAGTCTGGAGAAAATTTCCATTTACGGAAGGGATCTAACACTTGTGCAGAGTACCACAGTGAGGCTGCATTGACTTCAAACGCCAGGGTTAGTAAAGGGACATGTCAATGCATCATTGCTAGCCATTTCTTATGCATTCTAAAATAAAATGTCCTGAATTGGTCCTCAGTTCTTCTTTGCTTACCAAGTTGTAAGCATTCTAACAGGGAACATGTTGCAGTGCCAAAGTCACTAAAAGTATCTCCTAGCCTACTCTCAAGGAGATGTTTCACATCTACACCAATTATGCTGAACACTTGTTAGACAAGGGTGTTTCTGTTTTCAGACTCTAGTTGTTTGATTATGTCCACTACACCAATCATGCTTTCCTGCAAAAATCTAAGAATGCAGTAGAGTGTACTTTTGTTCACTTCACTATCAATATGATCCTCATATTTCTTGCCTTTTGCATCATCACTAAGCAAACATTTTCCAAACGTTCACCACATAGATAATATTGAATTCATGGCCTCTCGGACTGGGAACCACTGACTAAATGACACAGTTGGGATGGCTCTTTCTTTGCTGCCACATAAAATGAGAAATATTTGCATTTTAGTTCCCGCGTATAACAAAACAGTGCACCCGAATGGACTACAAAATCAATAGCATTCTTCATTGTAAAGATCCTTGCAGCATACCATCTAGCAAGTGGCAAGGATCACTTACAGGGAAACACTTCAGCTCAGGTATTGCTTTTGACAGGTCATCACATAACTTTTTCATATACGTAGCTGAATCGTTGCAAATACAAACAATATCACTCTAATCTTTGTTAAACTTGGTAAGAACTCTCTGCATCAGCATTCCAAGTGACACTGCATTTCATGTTTCTAGTACATCTAAAGCTGCCATGATGGTACGTCTGTACCATCCATTCTTTGCATCACAAAATGTGATTAGCACTGCCACAGCTGGGTCGCCACACATCTCTGGAGTTACATCAATGGTAACAGAGATCTTTACATCACCTTGGAGTAATTCTGAACTGTGTTCACTATCTGCAAGAAACACCTCTGGTAAGTATTTGTCGTACATTTGTGTTGCTTTTGGTAATGTTTTGCATGCTGGAGCACGCTTGTGGAACAGATTCCCAATCAGTCTATTGGCTTGGTTTAAGCTGGTTCCAGGTTGTACTATGGCGCGTACAAATTTATGTACCACATCTGTGTCATTGTCTCAGCAAGAGACATCTGGCATAGGCTGTCACTATTAGGTGGCTCTTTCAATTTCAAGTGGGTTTTGGTGACAAGATGTTCAGCAATTCCGCTTGCAGTCTTCCCAGTTACTATAGGGTCAGTCATTCTGCAAAACCTGCATATTAACATCTTTCGATAACGCACTTCTTCAACCTTGAAATCTTTGTTTTCCAGCGCATAATCTTCTGCCGTCTTTATTCCTTGGGGCATTTTGTTCTGCGCAAACTAGATCAATACAAAAAAAACACTTAGAAACCGGTTGCATACTGTTGGGAAAATAATGAGAAAGACAAAATGTTCATGGTCTTCATGATTTTACAAAACTTGTTTACATTCATTGCCAAATAAATGTTCCACATCTGAATGTTTTTTTATTTGACGATCTGCAACCAGCAAGATAAATTAACAAATACAAAGGATGCCTGACTGCAGGCAGTGTGAAGTAGCAGAAAGGACTCAAGAGACCATGAGAGATCCATCCTAATGTACTCTGTCTTACTCAAAATAAACTTTTAAATAAATGGAATAAGGGCCATCGCCCTCCTGAGATGGCACGTTTCATCGTAGGGTCTACAACTCGCCCCAGCTGAGTGGCTTTTGTTAGGAGCAGGCTCCAATGGAGCTTTTTGGTTGGGAGGTATTCATGTGGCCTGGCATGTGGGCCTGTTCAAAAAGATAGTAGGCATGTAGAAAGGTATATAGAGAGGAAGGGTTAGAGCCAGGATGAGTGGGGGCTTAACGCAATGCTGTGATGTGAAACATTTTGTGCATGCTCACACATCTATGGGGCACAAGCTCTGCAAAACAACGCAGCGTAGCAAAGCAGGCATATTTGAGTACACAAGACAAAGCCTGCCGAAAATAAAAATAACACAGGTGGATTTATAAACAGCCCACAGAACCTTTTGTCCTGTCCTGTCCCACTCCTCTTTCGTGCTGACAAACTGGGGCAGGGGAGACTTGGGGAGAACAGCCGCATTCATTGAGCCATCTTCATCTAAGTTACACCCTCCCTTCCACGTGAGCCAGGCAGCAGGCCTGATGTTGCTCTGGCCCTTGGGCCATTCACACCTCGGCTCCCCAGCAACAAATACAAGCCATGTAATAAACATAAAACAAACAATAAACACACTCCATTCAGTGAATGTAAACTAAGTAAATAACTCACTGACCACTGCTTTGAGCAGCAAATGTGCAGGAAATAAACACACACAACAGCGAATACACCATGAGCATTAACAAAGAATGTTAGAATACCACACTGAGAAACAAAAACATGCAAACACATACTGAATAATACATATACTAAGAAACAAAGCCATTATGCAATACATTAATCAAGAAAAGCATGCCACAAAACAAATATGCATCAACAAACACACAACTGGTAATACTCCATAGTCATCAACAAAGACACCAAGCAACACACAATGATGACCACTTATACACTGAGCAAGAAGTACACACTGAGCAACAGACATGAACCGAGAAACAAATATTTGCAACAAACAATGAGCAATAACAATTGGTAGAACACACAGAAACAGCAACTCCCACAATGCAATAAATACGGACTGAGAAAGAAATATGAATTAAGTACTATACAATGACCAACAAAGACCTACTAATCAACAAACCCAGAAAGCCTGATTCCAGACAGGTCAACAAACTCATAGAGCAAAAGGCTTTAAGAGCAATAAACTCATAGAGCAATAAGTATACCCATCTGTAGCAGAATGTATATGCAATTCATCCAAAGTTGGCTATTGCCTATACTACATTAAAAAAGGAATGCATTTATCAAACCTAACTATGCACACAGCTTTTCCCATGGAAACAAGGAATTGTATGCTGAAAGAATAGGGTGGGCATGCTGCACAGAGAGCACTAGAGAAGTGAAAGAGATATCGAAAAAAGTTATGGACTAAATGTTACCTCTCTGTGAGAAATTAGCTAAATATAATTTGAAACTTTTTTCCATGTGTCTAGGCCCCTAATCGGTGGATCAATTTTTGCTCAAGTCTTCCACAATTATTCCTATGGTAATTCCATGGGCACCTTCTGTCTGGTCTCTGAATGGTTTGTAGTGACTTTCTGCCCGGAGATAAGCTAATATATATATATATATATAAATTTACTGAAAAAACCATAAGTTTCAGGCAGTTTATAGTTAGGATTTATCATTTAAAAAACCATAGGTTTCAGGGGTGTTATAGTTAGCTGTTAGAGTTAGCTGGACATTTCACTCATACAAAACCATTGAACTTCCTCTGTTATAGTTAGTTGTACTGATTATAACTCGCGTGCCTGCAATCCACTGCTGATGATGTCACATATTACATCATTCATGACATGGTCAGTTCCATCACAGATGACATCACTGATGACATCTCAAATGACATCACTGATGTCATACATTTTTTTGATATTGGAATAAAGAAAATTTTGAAAGAACACTGCTACTTGGGTATAAATTGTATTTTTGTTTTCCCTGCAAATTGAGAAGTGGTGCACTTGTGCTTTTGTTTGAAATTGTTGAGTTCCGTTAGGAATAGCTTTGTGACAGTGGGTGTGATACAGTGTGCACACATACCCTCATGAGTATAGATGAGGTCAGAAAAATGGAGGGATAGCAATTCAGGTGCGGCCGATTTAAGGGATCCATAGTCTGGCGTGTTGTTTTTAAACGTATGTAGATTATAAGGACCTTGTACGTGTTACTAAGGAAATCAAAACCTTTAAAGCTTCACAGTTTGTATCTTTTCTCAACACGTGAGCATGTGTAAACTGTAAAACATGACAACTACATAGGCGGAGCTGAATCTTCCTTCCATAGACTAATAAACAACCAAAAACTTTATAAACCACACCTTTTGGGCGATTAATTTCGTTTTTGCAAGTTATTTCTGCGTTGCCAATTTGTGATGCAGGTTGCCTTTTCGAGCATTGGACTCTTGCTTTGCGTCAACAAACATATTCCGGAGTTGTAAGTTGTTTCAATATGGCATAGTTGATAGTTATAATTTGTGTTTTTTTGCCACCATTTAAACATGTATATCTAGAAAAAATTGTTATTGCATGTTTTTCCCTTTTTCTCTGTAACGTCAGCAGCTTGTTTTCAGAAACAGATAGATTACAACAAACATTGCTCCTGTTCTGCCTCCTTTCAGCTTATATATTGTGACTTTCTATATGATAATATTGACACTGTACTTCACTTCAGAGGTGTTGGTGACTAGTCGGCGCAAACCCTAAACATTTACAATCCACGTCACCTCCTTCCAGTTGTTAATGTGTTTTCCCCTAGGGATTATATACTGTTAATATGTCTATTATAATATTAACAGTTATGCTAATCTCAGTGGACTTCATGACCCGTCGTCACAAAGAGTAAAGATATATAAGCAACGTCACCAGCTTCTGGTTTTTAGTCTGTTCCCCCTTTTGATCATATACTGTGAATATATATATTATAATTTTCACAGTTATCATATCAGAGGAGTTTATGACCCGTCGCCACGAAGACTAAACTTTTTGACCTCTCAGAGAAAATGAACTCAGAAAATAATTACCGCTCGAAAGTATTTCGTTATGGATGTTCTCTTAAATAGATAACCTTATTTTTCTTTTCTATTTACTGTAACAATGGTATCAATCGTTATATTGTAATAGATTGTCCTATTGTTAAAGAAGAGTAGGAGATTTTTCGGCGCCATCTGTAATACAGCTGAGAAAACATTACAACGTACTTGATCAGATATTTTTTTCAGGGGGCATATTTTAAGAAATTGCAGAATAAAAAATATAGCTTGCATACATACTTTGTTACTTGAAATGTTTGATAAACCCTACATTTCTGAATGTTATTTTCTAATTTCTATTCTTCTCATTTGCGGTTCCTATTCACCTTCTCCTTAAAGAATATATAGGACCAGTTTTGTATATTATAATAGTACCATATATTCTTAAGTGAGTATGTTATTTGTTAGCGGAACAGTTTGGGACCTCTAAGCACTAAGACAGAACGTTCCTGAATTCTATAGAATACAAATTTGAAAAATAATAATGCATACATTTCTATGTAATATGAAGTCACTTGTATTTAACTGTTTTTTACTTGTTCTCATCTCAGATAATGTAGTGCGGGAGTGTTTGTTTTAGCACTTCTATTCTACTTTAGCTAAATGTAACTGATGCTCTCTTACATTATCAAGAATATGGTGCCACACTTTTACAAACTATAGCAGAAAAGGGAGAGTATGCCACGCTTAACTGATATTTTATGAAATTGCATTTTTAATTGTAATCCCTTTCATATATACAGCGTCAGTTTCTGAAGAAAGTTTATTTGTATTTGATAAATAAAAACTGTTTCGAACCTAGACTGAATTTTTTTTCTGCGCAAACACACCTCCCCATCAGAAAAGTAAACACCACATTATAAGTAAATAGTGCTCCTGGGAAGTATCCCACCCACAAACTTGATAAAAAAACACTGCAAGACACTGTCATTTTTCCGCTGTGATTTGTACACCACGCGGGAATTATATAAATGGCCTTTAAAACATATAAAAACAATTTTTACCTTCATAATCCCTGTCCACCACCTTGTGACCACTGTACAGAGTTAATAGTGTCCCTAACCTCCCCTCTACTACTTTCTTTTACCATACTCCTTTGAAAGTGCTTCACAAAATCACTAACAACAGTGAACAATTCCCACCCAATAAGGAGCAAACTTGTGATCATAATACTTTAGCCAATAAAATGTCCATGTTATTCCACAGAGGAGGAAGGAATGACTGCCACAACTTCTACTTTTAATGCTTCATAGCCAATGAACATTAAGCTTCGTAAGGTCCAGCTTGGGACACGTTACCCAACGAAATGTCCCTAATACTCTGCGAAGAGGGAAGGAATCGCTGACAACACTTCTACTTTCAACAGTTTACAGCCAATCGACATTAAGCTTGGGAAATTCCTGCTTGGAGCACGTCAGCAAATCAGATGTCCCTCCTACCCCGCAGAGCGGAAGTGAATGGCTAGCAACCCTTATACTTTCAATAGTTTGCAACCAACCAACATAAAGCTCATGAAAGTCCTCCTTACAACATGTAAGCCAATTAGATGTCCTTGCTACTCCCCGGAGCAGAAGTCAATTGCAGAAAACACTTCTACTTTCAATAGCTCACACCCAATGAACATTAAGCTTGTTGTTGGAACACGTTAGCAAATTAAAGGTTAAATTTGTTCCACGCACACATACAGAACACGCCGTGCTACATATTAGTAATTTTCCTGTAACAAAGTGAACATTGTCTGATAAATAAAATTCTTCCACATTTCATTAAAGAAAAGTCGCAATAAGCCGCATTGTTATTTTCCTGATATAATTTACACAGCCTAGTGCACCCCCCTCCCAACATTAGTGAAGCCCCGGGACTGTGGGGGCCCCAGCAAACCCCGCTTTTATTTTTATTATATTTTCAACTGACTTCTTCTAAGACTAACGGTTCCTATGGAATTTTTTTTAAACTCCAGCACAGTAACTGTTTTGATTAACAACATAGTGTGGTGAACTTCTAACCTCTGTGCTCACATAAGTGTTCCATGAACTGTTACTATGGTAACAGGCAGTAAGCCATTTGGGGGTAGGGTGGAAATGTACTGGCTGTACCTTTCGATAAATGCATTCCTTTTTTGATGTAGTATATGCAATAGCCAACTTTTAGATGAATTGCATATACATTCTGCTACAGAAACCATTGTATTGACCCAGAATCCTCTACATGACAAAAAGGAAAGCAAAGTAAGACAGAACACTGTGTACCAGATTGAAAACCCCCTTGCGCCACTTTTGCGTCACCTTTCCCATCCTAAAAGTGATGCAATAGTAATGCAATGAAACTGTAAATCTGCCCCTATGCACATTACGAGCAAAACAAGTACACAACTCATTCAATTCTTTATCGATCACAATTAGACAGTGTTGCTTCACGATTCACAATGCACTTCAATATATACCCCGTGCCTATTTAAATGGGAGATGAGATTGTTGACATTACAAAACTTAGTGGCATATTTACAAAGACGGAGTAAAAATAGTCGCCAATATAATGGATGTAACCTATGACAAAAACGCAGAAAATGGACTTAAAAATCCTTTCTTATCTTACCAAAAGATTTTCTCAACATTGCTGTTTGCTATGCAACAGTGAGAGCTACCCCCCAGAGCTGTTATGTTATGTTATGTTAGTGCTATTTGTATTGCGCACGGCTGCTCCAGCGAAGGAGCGTCCCGGCGCACCGACAAGGTGGCGAACACAACACAACTGGGCAACAGAAATAATTATTAAGAAATTGGGGAGTGAAGGATTTAACAGAGCTCAGAAAATAAATGAGTTTTAGGGGCCTTGCGGAAGGAGAGCAGGTCACCAAAGGTCCGGAGTTTCAAAGGGAGAGCGTTCCAGAGTGCGGCTGCCCGCATCTTAAAAGAGCGACCCCCCACCCGACTGAGTTTGAACCGAGGGGCTACCGCTAATTCTTGGTCTAGCGAGCGCAGAGTGCGGCCCGGGATGTAAGGGCGCAAAAGTTGGTGCAGTAAGGGAGGTGATAGGCCCTTCAGAATTTTGAAGGAAAGGCACAAAACTTTAAAGTGGATCCGCTGCCTAACGGGTAACCAATGCAAGGCTCGCAAAGATGGACCGGCCGAGCAAAACCTAGGAAGACCTACGATCGCTCTGGCCGCAGCGTTCTGCACTCTTTGAAGTCGGGTTAACTCAGCCTGGTTTAATCCTATAAAAAGGGAGCTGGCATAGTCCAACCGCGCCAAAACCGTTGCTTGCACCACCAATTGACGAGTTGCGGCATCGAAGTATTTAAGGGCAGGGCGCAGATTGCGCAGGATGCCGAAGCAGCAAGCCGCCGTCCTTTTGGTGTGGCCAACGAAGTTGAGGGAAGGGTCCAGCCAAACACCAAGGTTTTTGATCTCCGCAACCGGAGTGGGGGTCGGCCCCAGCTCAGAGGGCCACCAAGTATCTCCCCATAGGTCCGTTCGCTTCCCAAAGATCATCACCTCCATTTTTTTGGCGTTTAGTTGGAGACAGTTGGACGTCATCCAACCAGCCACCGCCCTGAGTCCTTCTCTGAATCTTGGGGCATCCACCCCAGAGTCCCCGCTGATCGTGACCGCTAGCTGGGTGTCATCTGCGTACGACACCATGGTCATACCACAGAGCTTCACAAACTCAGCCAGCGGCCTCACGTAGATGTTAAACAACGTGGGGCTCAGTGAGGAACCCTGTGGGACCCCAAGAGACAGAGGATGACATTTGGACTGGTAGGGCGGGGACGCCACACAGAAGGAACGATCCCTGAGAAACGAACGGAACCACTGGTGTGCAGTGCCGATCACCCCTATCTCCTCAAGACGTTGCAGGAGAATGTCATGGGAGACCGTGTCAAAGGCGGCGCTTAGGTCTAACAAAACAAGCGCCGCCGTTTGACCTGCATCCAGAACTACCCGAAGGTGCTCGACCATAGATAACAGTGCGGTCTCGGTACTGTGGCCAGCCCGAAAACCTTTCTGGGTGTCGTCCAGAATGTTGGCACGCGACAGATGACCAGTGAGGGCGGTGTTGACATGCGCCTCCGCGAGTTGAGTTTGGCTGGCCACGGGAGAAGCGAAATCGGGCGGTAGTTCTCCGATTTTGTAGGGTCGAGAGATGTTTTTTTCAAAATGGGCATTACTACCGCATGCTTCCATTTCAAAGGCACCTGGCCTGATGATAGCGACGTGTTGATTAAGTCGCAAACCGGGCGAGCAAGAACCTGGTCTCTGAACATAGGTGGCTTGAGCGGGTCGTCCGGCGACCCCGACTTAACTCGGAGAGCCAAGGCCGTGTAAGACTCCAAAGAGAGAGAGGGGAGAGAGTCTAGCACCACCTGGTCCAACCGGGTGGGAGGCCCCATACTGGTTTGTGCAGTGGAGGAGGGGAAGGCCCTATATATGGTCTGGACCTTCTCCAGGAAGAAAGCCGCCAGCGCTTCACAATGAGTATTGGAGCTGATGGAGTTACCGGCCGGCTTCCTTGCCACAAGGTCTTTAAGGGCCTTAAAGATGGTTTTAACAGGATTCCCACTATTGCGAAACTCCAGAGCGTAGTATTCAGCCCAGGTTCTACAAACCGCGCGGTGATAAAACTTGACCGCAGCCATATACAGGGTTTTTTTGCTGCTGTCATACCTCTTCCTCCAGTCTCTCTCTGCACGTCTGCAGACACTTTTCAGAGCCCTCAGATTGCCATCATACCAGGGACTGGGGGCGCGGGAGCCACACATACTGGAAACCATCGGGATAAGGGAGTCGAGGGCCCTGGTTACCCATCCGCAGAAATGGTCATAACCAGACTCCACGTTCTCCAATGCACCCAGTGGGTCGTCAGTGAGAAGGCGGTGGAGATCTTCCGCCTTTAATTTGCTCCAGCGCCGTCTGGGCATGGCTCGCAGTGGCACATTAAGTGGGGCTTCATCAAGAGGACAGTGAATGGTCGCGAGTGAGTGGTCTGACCAGGTCAGGGGGAGGGGGGGGCCACTGTAACCCCTTCTAAGTTAGAAAAAAGGGGTAAATGATTGGAGTGGGCTCCAAGGCCCCCCCCCCTGCAAAATTAGAAGTGGAAGGGCCTCAAGGATCCCCCTCAAGCCCCGGGAACCACCACCCCCCGGGGCTTTGTGTTTTGTGGGAGTGGGCTGCGAGGCCCTCCGCCATGAGCCGTGCCTACCCCCGGGACACTGCGGGTTGCTATGAGAAGGTGGGGGTCTCACAGCTCCCGCCCTCCCATCGCAAACTTGGTTTGCATTTTGAAAGACAGAGCAGTGAAATCTGTTCTCACTTTCAAAATCCAAACCAGATTGCTTTTCCACATGCATGTTAGCAGCTCCCCATGTGGAAGGGCAATTCCAGCTCCCAAAGGAAGCGGGGAGCCGGTGGGACCATGGGGGCATTGTGGCTCCCCCCACGGTCCCCAACATTTTATATAAGCCCCAGGGGATGGGGTCCCCGGGGATATTAGAAATTACTGATAGGAGCAAATTTTTTATGGTCAAATTAGAAGTGCAGTGCTCAGTGCGACCCCCTGGTGTGCACGTGCTGGATGCACGACTCACAAGTGTAGGGTGCACGACTCCATCGACTTTGCTGCACAACTTCTACTCGAGCCGACACTGCTATTCCACATGGGGAACTACTAACATGCATCTCCCCATGTAGAAAAGCAATCTGATTTAGATTTTGAAAGAGAGAACAGATTTCCTTGCTATGGAAGGGTGGGATGTACACCCCGGGACACTACAGGAGCTGGCCCTCCCATAATACATAAGGCCACGGGGAGAGGAGACCTTGCATCCCCCCTCCTCCAACCATTTTTTTTGTAGCCCTGGGGGGTAAAGGGCCCTCGAGTGCTCCAGGAAGGGGGCCATGCTGTCCTCCTCCCAAAATACATAAAGGCCCGGGGGTGGTGGTCCTCACGGCTTTGGGGACCTTGGACCTCTCCCCCACCATTTTTTTCTTTTTAGCCGGGGGGGGAGGGGGGGGGGTGACAATCCCCGGGACGGGGGGCTCTCTGGGCCCCCCATAAAATGTAATAATTTTGCCCCCGGTATTACTCTGTTTTATTTTATTTATTTCACGGGAGAGTCTGCGAACCCTACACGCACCCGTTGGGTTTAAAATTATTTCTACCCTGCCTCCTTTCTCCGTTTTGCTCACATATTCCACTGACTTCCTAAGCCTCGCTGCTACTGAGGCACAAAATGGCTGCCAACAGTTCCTGGTTTCGAATGTTGACAACCACTTGACAGCCAATTAGCATTCAGCGCGTGATCGGAAGGGTGCGCTTATGGTACGATGACGATCCTCGCACACTCCGCGGATCCATCGTGCCAATAGATATATAAATGACTTTAACTGTAATTTTCTCAGGAACTACTGAACAGATTTACACCATTTAACTGTGTTTTCCCCTCCAGAGCCTCGGTGCAATGATAGCAAAAGCATGTTGCCACATACATTGGTGAGACTGGACCTTGAGGGTAGTCAGTGAGGGGACTAGTGGGTCTGGTTGTCCTACAGGTCATAAGAATGACGGGTGATCGCTGCATTCATTGATGACCAGCGATGCCAGGGATGACCTGTGAACTTAAACCATCCCAGCGCCCAAGTACCACACACATGTTTTGTGCAGGCCGTGATATCCTCGAGCTAGAACCAAGCACCGGATGATAGGTCTGAGACAATAACACACACTTTCCAAGGGAATAAGGGGATAGTTGCACATTCACACACACATTCGTCCCAGAGTCCTTGATGGCAGGCAACGAGAGAGGTGTTTAGCCCTGAAGCATTACCGGCATCACATAAACCTCTCATCACACACAGGTATATTCATGTCTGCCTCACTTACCTCTATACTAAATATACTACAACCTCTGAAGCACCTAGGCTCCCCAAGTGCCAGACCAGAAAAGCAGCAGTGTTTCCCCCCCCCCCAACCCCTCTGCACCATGCAACCACAGGCAGGCCAATGTGGATAGTGAAGAAGTACGCATGGGCCTCGCTGGGACCAGGCAAAGTGGAGACCTTTCAGGGCATACGGAGGAAGGTAATTCCTTCTTGCAGCCCGAGGGGAGCTCTGCAGATTTACAGCCAGAGTGAATAGAACTTACCTGCAGGGCCTTGGAGCACTGGCGGTTGTCGTCTCGTCATCGTGGTTAACTGAAGTGTGGTGAGGTGTGTGGGGCCAGACAAAGTCCGGACAGTAATTTCAAAAGGACATGGCCCCATCCACCAACCTTGCCAACCAATGTGTCTCCCCTAATTTAATGGGGGTGACTCACGTTCCAACATGCTTCCTTCTCAGGCCTATATTGCAGTTTGTTTTGTAATGCTTTGGCTCCATAAAGTGACAAAGAGGTTCACCAACTATGAAAATCAGTGACACTCGGTTCAAACCGGGTCATCTGGTAGGGTACTGTGATGAATCTTCTAGAAATTTTCCAAACCAATTACCAGCTCAGGTCAGCTCCAGTCTTGAAAGTTTGGGGTTGATTCATCAAGGGGGGGCCCAGAAAAAAGGTGGTCAAAAAACACATTTTTTCCATGTTATTTCCACAGGAATTTTCGGAACAGGCTACAACCCCAACTGCTGAATGGAATTACACTAAATTTGGCAAAGAGGTAGTTCTTCGTTCAGAAAGTGACCTTTTTTTAAATGGTCTAATTCCGGTAGTTCCTGAGAAAATAAAAAAATAAAAATATCGATATATGAGCACGGAGGAGGATTCACAAATCTTCCCAAGCACAAACTTAATTCTGATTGGCTGCCAACACTCCAAACCAGAAAGTGCTGGCAGCCATCTTGTGACTCAGTAACCTAGTCACAAGAAAAAAGAAAAAAGAAGTTAAAAATGAAGAAAAGGGGGTACGGTAGAAACCCCCTGACTCCCTAGGCCTGCCCAAGCGGTCCCACAGGGAGCCCCAGGCCCCAAAAATATAATTTAAAAAAAATAAAAATTGGCCAGAGTCGCACTGGGTGCACGAATCCGGAAGAACATAAAAAAAAAAAAGAAGTGCGATCACCAGCACTTTGTTTTCTTAAAGCCCCGGGGTGGGCCAGGTCCCGGGGACAATATTTATTAATGGCGCGGGGCAATCTTTATTCAAATGTAGGGGGCATCGCAGCCCCCCCGCAGCCCCAGGGACCACCACCTCCCTGGGACTTTATACATTTTTTTATATTTAACATTTTTTAATAAATTAATTTTTCAGAGATATTAAACACAATACAAAGAATAATACCGAACATTAAGGTATAGGAAGGTATTGCAAATACAAGGAATATAAACATCCATTAGCATCTAAATAGAATACCTATATCAAAACTAATATATACATAAGATATATAAATGATAATATAAACAAAAAGACTACATTAAACATAGATTGACTGATGAGGATTCAAATATGTTTTTGATATTGAAGAACATGCAATGATATAAAAATCAAGACTGGACCACATGTTAGACCTGGAAGGAGATGAATCATTAGGAGAAAGTGGAAAAGAACATTGCCCACATCTAAGAAAAATAATCAATTCCCACCATGCATTAACTGAAAGTAAAGTAGTGTTTTCCCAAATACAAGTAATAGATTTGATTGCAGTAGAAATAAGGGAATCAAACAATTTACAATCCATAGGTGATAATGTATATTTAAAGACAGAGGGTTTAAGGATTAGAATATGAAAAGATAGAGTTATTTGGATCTTAAGGATCCAGGTTATAATATTCCATATGTCTGATAAGAACTGATGAATAATAGAACACTTGAAAATTAAATGTTGTAAATTACCAGTTGTACAAGTTTAGCTTTATTTAATTTGTCTGGAGACCAAAAGCATTGGTAAAGCAGATAAATATTAGTTTGTATGAGAGTAGCCGGAAGATAATTAACCATGTTGGACTTCTAAATATCCTTCCAGGATACGGTAGGGGATTGAAGATTTATGTGTGGTGACAATTTTTTATTAAGTTGTTTGAAGGAGGAATTAGGATTAGCAACATTTTTATATTCTTTAGAGGCTATATGTCCTGAGCAGCTGAACACAGAAATACAAAACTCCATACCAGAGGACTGAGACACAGAAAGTGGTTGCGGATATGCATTAAGAACAGTATTACATAGTAATGTATATTTGGACAACTCAGATAAAGGTGGGTTGTATTTAGCTTGAATAACATCAAATGTGTAAAACATATCATATTGACATATATCAGCAACAAAGAAAATACCAGCAGTAAGCCATAAATTCCATGAAGAAATATGTTTATGATATTGGAATTTGGGATTGTACCAAAGAGAAACTGTTTTAGTGGAAGCCATGGTAATAGAGACACTACTATCAAACGATAAAAGGGCAAGTTTAGAGTTTACAATAATGGGGGAACGTTTACAGAAAGAGCCATTTACCATGGTAAGGAACGCAGGTAATGGCTATAGAGCCACAATATTTTTCTCCAGGATAAGCAATTTAGGTGAATTGGAAGGAGAAATAACATGGAACCATAAGGAACATTGTGCTACAAGGAATGCAAAATGATGTGTTTTTAATCTGAAAGACCAACCCCACCATCACTATTGGGCAATTGCAAATTCTTAAGACTGATTTGTGCGGGTCTATTATTCCAGATGAACTTAGTAAATAGTTTATTTAATTTAACATACAAATTGGATGGGAAAGAAAAGGGTTTCATGGACAATAAGTAAAGAAAATGTGAAGTTATAGACATTTAAATTGCCTCAATACGCCCCACCAATTTAAATGAAGATTAGACAATCTATCCAGTTTCTCTTTGGTATTAGCTAAAATGATGTAACAATTGGTTTCAACTGTACCTTTAACCAAATCAGTAAATGTTACTCCTAAATATTTGAGTTTTTTTGGAGACCATACTGTATCAGTATTTGCTAACATTGTAGAATTACAAAAAACATTTAATGGAAAACAATTCTGCTTATTAGTATTCAGGGAGTAACCATAAACATCAGCATACTTATGAATGATATTGAGAATAATAAGTAAGGGGATCATTAACATATAATAACACATAGTCAGCGTATGCAGAAATTTTAATGCTAGTCTTTTTCAAAACAACACGTGTGCATTTATCACTGATACGGAAACAGCATAACAGGGGCTCTATTGCAATAAGAAAAGGTAAGGGAGAAAGAGGACATCCTTGGCGAGTGCCTCTATATAAATGAAATGAGGAAGAGCACACTCCATTGACAAAAATGGAGGCTGAGAGAGCTGAATACAATGATTTAATCATATTCAATTCAATTCAATTAGTCTTTATTCGATTTGAACAATCATAAAAGACACATCAAATACAGTATTAAGAATCCAAAAATAACTTTTAAAACAATCACATAATAAAATTCTTAAAAGGTTCCATAAAAAACATATGAAGTTATAAAAGCTAAAAAAAACACAGGGTTGGCAAGTTAGAAAATACAAACTATTAAGCCATGTCAAATAGCATCAGTTACATAATGGCTGCAACCTGTTCCTCCTGGTCCAGCTCCAAAATGTAGCCATAGCAATAACTATGACCTCACTTGTATCCGTTCTCAAGATACCTAAGGCAGTTTTGCAAGATCTTGTTCCTATTTAGCGCAAACTAGCTTGAGCCATTTATGACGAGGACCCTTATATGGAGGACATACAAACAGAACATGCAATGAAGTCTCTTCCATGCAGGGGCAACAGTAACATTTTGAGTTGTGTACCATCACCCACTTACTTGAAAAAGATTTTAAGGGGAGAGTGCCCACTCTAAATTTATGATAGAGCTTCCTATCACTGGGACTCATTATGATGTCCCAGTAGGCTTCCAACCTGTAATCAATTGTATGTACCAGAAAGAGACCTGTTAGTGAAGTAGCATTCAACTGGGAAATAGATTTCAAATTTACCATGTACCTATATAAGGCTTTAAAATCTTTTTTTGAAGGGCAAATATTCGCTTCTGGGTCATGCCACAAATGGGTGAGACCCATGTCCGCTAATATAGCCTTAATTCTTTGTAACTAAGATATTTTATTCGTTTTATCAGCATTTCTAATATGCTTAACAGCTTGCGCATAAGGTGCTAACTCCAGGGTAGTCCAAAGCCTTCGCCAATAAAAATTAAAATAGGACCCAAACTAAATACTTTTAGAGTTTTAAATAAAAATTGCTACTTAACCTTATCAAATGCCTGTTCTGCATCTAAGGCCATTTCACCAAATGGAAAGCTGGATTCTTTAGCAAGAAATAAGGAATGACAGAGCAAACGGGTATTATCAGCAGACAAACTACCTTTCATAAAGTCAGTTTGATCAGGCTGTATAATATTGGAAAGTAAGGGTGTTAATCAATTCGTTAAAATTTTGTCATAGACTTTTCAGTCCTGATTGATTGGGGCGCAAATGTGATACTAAAGTAGGGTTTTATTAGGCTTGGGGAAAACAATTATAGTGGCCTAATGAAAAGATCCCCCCATTATGGAAGTACGCTGAAACTCTGTAAAAAGAGAAAGTAAGATAGGGGATTATTAGTCCTGATAATATTTATAGAATTTAGCCAGAATACCATCCGGGCCAGGAGTCTTTTGGGAGTTTAATGCATTAATTGCTGCAATAATTTCTTGAATTTGAATGGGATTATCTAAGATTGATCTATCAGTGTCAGAGCTCTGAGGCAATCTGCAAGAAGTAAGGAAATCAACGATAACATTGTTATGAGGGGCAAGAGGTTTGTGAAACAAACAGTAGTAGAAGGAAAGGAATTCTTTCAGTATATCCTCAACATCTGTTACCAATGTACCATATTTCATTTTGATGGCTGGGATTTGGATTCTATCTTGCTTGAGGCGTATATTATTAGCTAATAGTCAACCAGATTTGTTAGGATTAAAATGAAAATTAGATTTTTCTTTTATAATAAGTAAAACTGCTCTTTTACTAAGCGTACAATTATATTTGTATCTGTATTATCTGTGATAAAAAGTCTTTCCACTGATGCAATATGTTTCTCTAATTTGGAGAGCTCGGAGTAAATTTTTTTATTTTTATGCGCCATAATAGAAATTGAACCTCCACAAATGTAATCTTTAGAAGCATCCCAATGTATAATTTTGGAGGTGTCGCATGAATGGTTATTCAAAAAATAATCACTAATAGCTGAGGCCATTTTTCTAGAATTAGTTAGATTAAGAACTATTTCAGAGTTCCTACTACATCTTTTATTAGGAGTGTGAGGGTTTCAGAAACACATAAAGAAAAGGAATTTAGAGCATGGTCTGAAACCATATTAGGGTGTATAACTGACTCACTAATCATGTGGCATAAATTATGTGAAGTCAACTTTAGTGAGCATTAGAATAAAAAGTAAATTCTTTGTCCATAGGATGTTCTAATCTCCAAAAATCAACCAATTTGGTAACAGAAAGGAAAGATTTCAAAGCAAAGAACGCTTTGTTAGGCCAAAATTTAAAAGCAGAAGATTGTCCAACAAAGGGCCTCCAATGAGATTAAAATCACCACCTACTATAAGGGACATATGACCAATCTAGAGTATTTCAGTAGGCAGAGAAGACCAGAAGGCAGGATCATCAGCTGTAGGGGCATATACATTTACCAAATTTAAAATGAGTTTGTCAATTTGAACTTGAACATAAACAAATGTACAATCTGCGTCATGATGATGAGACAATGTTTGTACATGAACTCTGTGTGAGAAAAATATAGCTACACCATTTTTACATTTTGCAGCAGGGGATGAGACTGTAAGCCCTACCCATCCTGTTCACATGGTATTTAATATTTTATCATCCGCATGGGTTTCTTGAAAAAGACAGATATCTACATTATATTTTTTCAGTTGTTCTAGAATTTTACATTGTTTAACTGGTTGTCTCAGACCCTTCATATTTAATGAAGCAACAACTAACTTTTGAGCCTGGACATATTATCCTATAAGTAGTAGAAGAGAATAAAAGAAGGACAGTAGCCCATATAAAAAAGACAAATAAAACATATAAAGAGGTAAGTCTCCAAAACCTCATACCAATAGAACATTGGAGCCGGGGGTAGAAAGCAAAAACAACACCATTATATGTACCTGCATAGAGAAAGAATAACAACCTTCAATAAGGGGTATGAAATATTATCCTGCAGCACCAGATGGTTGAGAATCCATGAGAATAGCATTAGGCTGATACAAGAATCTAATTAAATCTGCAGGAGCTGAAAAAGACTTGGAGATAAAAATTTTCAAGATGCTCATAACCAAAGGGTCAAAGAGGACATATTTCTATCCAGCTTCTTGTAAACGAGACCTCAATTCTGAAAATTGCAGTCCTATTTGAACTGTCTCCTTTGCAAAATCTTGATGCACAAAGACTTTATTTCCTTCAATTAGGACTTTGGGGCAGCCTTTCGTAGGAGTATGAGGTGATGGTGTCTCAGAATTTAAATATGATTTGTCTCGGTTTGACTTGATGAGGTTTACGAATCGAGGGCATTCTGTGAGCATTATCAATCTCAAAACGTTCTGGAAATTTTATATTTAAAAGTTTAGGTAGAAAGTTTTTCAAGAAGAGATGACAACATTGTACCTCAACTCCCTCTGGGATATTACATATGTGTAAGTTGTATTGCCTGTTTCTATTTTCCAAAACAAGTAATGATCGTTGGAGAGAAGCAACCTGAGGAATAAGTGGAGCCATAGTTGTAATGGTTTATCACTAATTTCAATCTCATTATCTGCAACTCTCACCGATAGTGAAGCCATATCTCTCTGAATATTTTTAATATCTGAAGAAATTGCGTCAGTATTAATATGAATAGTATGTTTAATAAGGCAAAAGCAGCCCCAGAAATGTTTAAACGATATTAAAATAAAGCTTCAATGAAGGATTAAAAAAAAGGGACAAAATCTCTTTAAATCTGTGCAGAAGGAAGTGGTAGTAATCAAAAGGCAAGAAAAAAACCCTTTAAGAGGAGCAAGTCTTCTGGAGAGAGGAGGTGCCCAGTAAGATATGCTCACCTTCTCTCTGTGTTCAGTTCACAGAGAATGATGCAGGGAACAAGAGCCCTCTCTGAGGAGAAACATAAAAAGCCTACCACGCTGGACACGAAGGCACTAGACTTTCAAAATTCAGCAAAACGCCTCCACAAACTCAAGGAATATCTGGGCCAAAAATGAAGTCAAAACAAAGCCCCTATGGTCGTGAAGAGATCGTCTGATAAGGAGGTGAGGACTAAGCTCAATGCAAGGTGGCCATCTTGCTTCACGCGCGCTGCCGAATCCCCCAAGACTTTACTTTTTCTTAAATTGCGGGGGACCATCACCTCCCCGGGACTTTATTTCTTTTTTTAAAAAGCTTGGGAGGGCTCTTGCCTCCCATGTAGACACGACCGCCACCTCCCGAGGGCTTTGATTTAATAGGGGCAGTGGGGATTCATGGTCCCCCCAAGCCCTGGGAACCGCCACCTCCCCAAGGCGATCCTTATTAAAATGCGGGAAGCTCACGGCCCTCCACAGCCCTGGGCACTACCACCTCGCAGGGCCTTTTTTTTTTTTTAAACTTGGGGAGAGCTCTTGTCTACCCACACAGCCCCATGGGCTGCCAGGGCTTTGATTTAATAGGGGTGGGGGACTCGTGGGCCCCCGAGCTCCCTGGGGCACTAATTATTTAAATTCGGGGTCTGTTGCAGACCACCTCCCTGGGGCTTTAAAGAGTTGGGAGGAGGCCGCGTAGCTTCCCGCCTGGAGCCCATGATGACCCTGGTGACCGTTACACCCAAGGGCCGGCTCCTGCAATGTTCCGGGGTGCCCACCCCCGGGCCATTGCTGTTTGCTACGGCATGGCGGCAGCACAGCTCTCGCCCTGTCATAGAAAACACTGCTTTGCTTTGTTGAAGCGAGAGCAGGAAACCTGCTCTCGCTTCAAGGAAGCAAAGCAGAATTGCTTTTGGGCAAGGGGAGCTGCATGCCGGCAGGGACTGTGGGGGCGTTGAGGCTCCCCCCTAGTCCCCAACTTGAGGGCCAGCCCCGGGGCGGGTGTGGTCCCTGGGGCCAAAAGTGGCCAAGGGAAGGGAAGCTACGTGGCCCCTTGCCTTTTTTTTTAAATAAGGGTCAGGTCCTGGGGGATGGGGTCACCAGGGCCCTCAAAATATTAGGAGAAGGGGGTCACCCAGCCCCCCTTCTAACAAAAATAGAAAAGCCACATCTCCTTCGAAGCCCCGCCCTCTTCGTACCACTCTTCAAATGCACCTCCTGGTGCATTCTAACCTGGGGGATTAAGTCCTTTTGAATCCTCAGAGTCCCTGGGGGCCAACTAGCCCACTGGGTACCTCCAGTAAGCCCCACACAGTGGGATTGGGGGAGGTAATCCGAGGCCATGTCCTTTTTACACCACTCTGCAAATGCTCCTCTTGGCGCATTGATGGTGAGGCGATGAGGTCCTCTTTTGTCCTGAGGACCGCAGGACTACAGTGTACTTCATCCCCCGAGCAGCAGTGCAGCACGAGCCATGTTTGCAGAGTGGTGTAAAAAGGGGGCGTGGCCTTTGAGCACTCTAAGCAAACCAGCTGTATGGGGCTTACTGGAGGTAACAGGAAGGCTAGATGACCCCCAGGGACCCTCAGGAGGAAATGGGATTTCATACCCCAACCAAGAGCACGCCATGACGTGCATTTGCAGAGTGGTGGAGAAAGGGGTCTTGGCCTGTGTCCACCTGTGTGGGGCCTACTGGAGGTAAGAGGTAGGCTAGTTGGCCCCTAACCACCCCCGGCAGTGAAGGGGACTTCAACCCCCATCCAAGAACAAGCCAGGGAGCGCGTTTGCATAGTGGTGGGTCAAGGGGGCATGGCCTGCTCTGAGAACGTAGCAATCCTGCTGTGTGGGACTTACTGCAGGTAATAGATGGGGTAGTTGGACCCCAAGGATGTCTTTGGGTTCCAACTAACCCTCTTGGTACCTCTAGTAAGTTCCACACAGTGGGACTGCTAAGACGTCTTCGGAGCCCAAGCACCCCTTTCTCCACCACTCTGAAAATGCGCCTGCTGGTAGACTACAGGATGGGGTTAAAGTCCAATTTACTCCTAATGGACTTTGGGGGGCTAAGAAGCCCTCCTGGTACCTCCTGTACATCCCACTCACCGAAATTTCTGAGCATCGGTTGGAGGCCCAGCACCCTTTCTCCACCACTCTTCAAAAACGACAAATAATTAAGGAAGCATTTGCAATGTAGTAGGTTTCACATTTGCGAGAGTTAGAGATATTGGAATTGTAAATGTAAAAGGGTTTTAATAATTTTTCTTGGAGTGGAGTGGATGTAGGTTGTGTGTAGTGGAATTATGTGGTATGCTGTGCAGTGAAATTATGTGGATAGAAACTATGCAGTATTTAGTGTGTATGAATTATGCAGAGTGGGATTATGTGTTATGGAGAGTAATTGTGTGGCATGATAGTTTGTGTTTTGGAGCTGTAACCTCAGGTTGAGTCTTCCTTGTTTCCATAGAAGCTAAACTATGAACTCAATGAGAAAAAAAAGGAACCACTGAGGAGCACTTCTGGACCTAGTTAGAGGTATGAGTACGGCCACTGGAATTATGTGACTTTTTGGCTGCACCGACTTTTGCACTATTATACATTTACTGCACTTGCCACATAATCCATCAACTGGAAGGAGATGGGCTGATAAGAAAATCATAAGGAGTAGGGCTGGGGCCCTTGGAGAACCTTTCGATGCACATTTCACAGAGGCTGACATCTCGGTGTGAATGTCTAGTCATTCATATGGCCTATGTTGTGAGGCTATCAGATTTTGAATGACTTCTGCTGTGATAGCTTGCTTTCTGGACGAAGGTCAGTGGCTACTCCAAAAGGAAGCAGACCCCATCACAAACTTGAAAGACTAAGACCCTCAATCACATTTGGTATCTACAAATGTACTATAAGAAGGGGAGCCCGAGACCCCAATAAGTATCAGCTGTTATGTTATGTTATTACTTGTAGAGCCCACGGCTACTCCTTAGAGTGTCCCGGCACTAGCTGAAACCCTTGACAGAAACAGTGCACACAACCGCAGTTATGCCTCACTGGAAGAGCCAGGTTTTTTAATTTCTCCTGAAACTAAGGAGATCCTGCACCTGTCTCGGGGAGGGCGGCAGGCTATTCCATAGCATAGAGGCTGCCACCTAGAAGGCTGTCAAGCAGCCAGTCAGGCAGGGAAAGAAGGAGAAGCACTGCAAGACTTCTGCCTGTGACCAGGACTGGATAAAAGGCCTACCAGTTTCCCAGCTGGGTGAGGGGACATCATTCAGGGAAATACAAGACTCGTATTCCTGAAATTTGAACTGCTAGTGGGGCTTAACCTGAATGTTATTATGAGAAATTGTGCTGCTGGTTGACTGGGGTGTGAGTCCTGGTCAAGTAACAGCCACAATCCCTTCGTGGATGAACCAAAAAACGTCATTAAATTAGGCTGAGCTTAACCCTTCTGTAGCTTGGCCTTTGATTCTGCATGTTCTGCGTACACATCGATAGGGCCCGGGCAGTTGAATGTGCCACCCCATTTTGAAACATCTCATTCACATTCTGCTACAATTTGGTAACCATTTGCAATTCATTGTGAAATCTATTTGAATTAAACCCACAATCCAATTTCAAGTTATGCTTTTTCCCACAGATACGGCACATGCCATTTCTCATCTGTACACTATTAATATTTGTGTTAGGCATGTTTTAAGTAAAGCCTGGATCTCTGCTATATAGACCACAATTTCCACCTGTGGTTCTGAAAATTCTGGACTCGTGCAACAAACTTTGTCTTAGCACGACGATTTTTATATAAAAAGACCGATAATGGCTAGTACACTATGTACATAGATTTTCGTCATATTCAAATGACGAATTTGCCTCTAAATCGCCATTATCGTTCTGAACCCTTGGCTCCCATTTTATGTACGGCATCCATTTTGTGAGTTGCCCTTCACATAGGCTTGTAACTACAGCTGAATTCGATATCAAGGACACGTACACCTTAATTGACTTTCCTGTGACCTGGCCAAGCTGAAGCCATTGCCCCAGGCCAAACCTGTTCGGTCAGTTCCTCTCCCAGTGGCCGAACGAGATAGCATCAAAACACAACAGGCCATAAACCCGTTTTTCATCGCACACACACCCTGCCCAAATCTTGCTCACACCTGTCCCTGCTCTTTTCTTCTTCTTGCTTTATGATGAGGAGGAGCCCGGTTTTATTGGGGATACACCGATATCTGATGAAAATGTTGGGCCTGGCCGGGTAATTTATTACGAACTGGACACACTGAAATATGGCTTGTCATCATGACTCTGCCTTTTTCTTTGTAGTGAAAACATGTGAATAGTGTACTAAAATGTAAAGAATGTTTGCCTGAAGCTTGATTTTGTGTATGAAAAGAGAAGCCTGGTTTTTGTAATTTGAGCAGTCTCCTGAGAATATACACACCGTGTTGTTGTACTTCTCGGACGCTTGTTACTTGGTTGCAGCCAATAAATTAGATCTTTGACTTCACCTAGAAGACTTGTGTTTCTGTGGTCTGAATCAGGAAAGTACTCGAGGTATTTGGGTGTTGCCCCTGACACCGCTGGGTTACCGGATCAGTACCGGTTCTGAAAAACCCGTACCTCAGTAGGTGCCCAACGTGGGGCGATACCAGCGGTACCGGTCCAAGCCAGAGGTTTGTGAGGTGCTTTGTGTGAAAATTCCAGAGGACGGCCAGCCACTTCAGTGACCCCTGTATGTCGACGTGGTTCCGAAGGCCTTTACTGCGAGGTTCCCCTCATCCCGACGGCTACGAAGGACTGCTGCCCTGACTATCGCCCTGATTTGGACCCTTGATGTTTGGTCGAGCGGAACAATAGACGAGTCTTCTGGTGAAGTCATCGATACCTCAGTTAAGTATAAGTGGAGCGCCTCCCAGTTAGCCCTTAGTTTTGTTTGATTTGGAACTTGCAAGCGCCAAAGCTGAAGGACTCGTGTATTCACGAGAAAATCGTAATCGATAATCCTTTGAAGTTTGAAGCTAGACTAAAGAGCGAAGATGCCTGGTCTTAGCAGACTTGGAAATTTGTTTTGTCTTGGTTGTAATAATAGGGACTCCCGACTGGAGGACCTGTGTCCGGTTCCTCCGATTGGAACTCCAACCTACGAATTGTATGTGAAACATGGAGTAGGCCCCATCACATACAATGAAGTATGGATCAAATACACCAGAAAAGACAGTGTTTTAAAATGGCCCCAATATGGTAGCTTTGATACTGAAATCCTAGATAATCTCGAAGTTAAACTTTTTAAGAAGAAAGCCCGGCCGTCAATGTTTGACTCTTTCCGCCTGTGGCGTAAGGAGGCCAAACAGAAGGAAATTAAATTAGCGAAGAAAAATAAGAGAGAAAGGGGTATCTCTGTAATGCCAGCTGCTATGCAGTATAAAGACAATGAAGAAGAACAGATGAGTGAGCAGTTTCACAGGCAACGTAAAATGGTAATAGATAAATGTTATCCAGTTTTGCCGCCTCTTCAGCAAGAATCAGCAAAAGAGCTTGAAAAAGATCCACTAATGTCGCATTTGTTAAATTCGCCACCCCCCTATGCGCAAAATGCTACAGCACCTCCACAACCTTTAGTTGTGCAACCCATGGTTGTTATGCCTCCTGCTCCTCCACAGCACCCACCAGCTCTTCCTCAGCTGGCTCCTGTTCCTCCGGTGCAGCCTTCCCAAGGGCCATCGGGTTTTACACCTACTCCTCCTATATTTCCTGCAATTTTAACTACTATATCGACTACCACTCCTGGTACTCCTCCTGACACTGCCTCTGCATCTGTCTCACCTCACTGTGCCTTCCCACTAGTCTTTTCATCGACTTCTCCGTCTGTCCACCAGAGAGTGGCAAGCACTGTTTCTAGTGCTTTATGTCCTTTCTTTGGAGCGGCAAGCCCGACTCATGCCCCTGAACACAAACAGTTGCGTAGCCACCTGCCTGATTCTAGGGAGAAAGAAATATTGGATCGTTTGGCACATAAATGGGTTACTGACCCGATGAGATATGAACTAGAATCTGTTATGATGTCTTCCATCAGTGGGAAGCATCAAAGCAGATGTACGTTTTTGAGAAAATGTGTATTTTTCTATGCGAAGATTTAGAGGAAAGTGATTTGGATGTTAGGAAAGCAGTTGCGACGTTGTTGTCATTTAGAACTGAAGATGTTTCCAAGTCGTTGTTTGAGTCTGATTCTTCTACCAAGAAGAAAGGAAGACAATATCCCATGAGAGAAGTTCCCACACAATGGAGGGAGGGGGACCTAGCAGCTAACCCACCTATTCAGCCACACTTTCAGCGTGTGTGGGTACATGTCCCATAGAAGCGAGCTGAAGTATTAGCGCTTAAGCAAACATTGCCTGATCCCCGCAAAAATCCTGCAGGGTATTACAAGGAATTGTCGCAGACTGCAGGTTCATGCATTATGAATTTAGCTGATATTGATATGTTATTTGGGAATGTTGTTCCACAGCCTTTATGGGGAAAAATTTGTCATACAGACCATGATCAGGAATTAGGTTACTCGTGGGCTAATATTGTTGCCGCAGATGCCTTACAAACTGGTGGTGCTAAACCAGAGCCTTTGGTGGCAGAACTCCCTGGTAGGATCATTAATTACATTAAAACGATAATGCCTGCGATGCATGTAAATTGGGATAAGTTGTCTGCATGTAAGCAGAAGAAAGATGAAAAGGTGTCCGATTTCTTCACCAGGTTTGAAGAAACGTTTGTCGACCACAGTGGAAAAGATATGAGCACAGAAGGTGGTCAGCGACTGTTCATTGATAAATTTGTACACAATCTACTTCCCGAGTTGTGTAAAAAGTTGAAGGATTCAGAGAGTTTGTGGGCATGTTTTAAGTAAAGCCTGGATCTCTGCTATATAGACCACAATTTCCACCTGTGGTTCTGAAAATTCTGGACTCGTGCAACAAACTTTGTCTTAGCACGACGATTTTTATATCAAAAGACCGATAATGGCTAGTACACTATGTACATAGATTTTCGTCATATTCGAATGACGAATTTGCCTCTAAATCGCCATTATCGTTCTGAACCCTTGGCTCCCATTTTATGTACGGCATCCATTTTGTGAGTTGCCCTTCACATAGGCTTGTAACTACAGCTGAATTCGATATCAAGGACACGTACACCTTAATTGGCTTTCCTGTGACCTGGCCAAGCTGAAGCCATTGCCCCAGGCCAAACCTGTTCGGTCAGTTCCTCTCCCAGTGGCCGAACGAGATAGCATCAAAACACAACAGGCCATAAACCCGTTTTTCATCGCACACACACCCTGCCCAAATCTTGCTCACACCTGTCCCTACTCTTTTCTTCTTCTTGCTTTATGATGAGGAGGAGCCCGGTTTTATTGGGGATACACCGATATCTGATGAAAATGTTGGGCCTGGCCGGGTAATTTATTACGAACTGGACACACTGAAATATGGCTTGTCATCATGACTCTGCCTTTTTCTTTGTAGTGAAAACATGTGAATAGTGTACTAAAATGTAAAGAATGTTTGCCTGAAGCTTGATTTTGTGTATAAAAAGAGAAGCCTGGTTTTTGTAATTTGAGCAGTCTCCTGAGAATATACACACCGTGTTGTTGTACTTCTCGGATGCTTGTTACTTGGTTGCAGCCAATAAATTAGATCTTTGACTTCACCTAGAAGACTTGTGTTTCTGTGGTCTGAATCAGGAAAGTACTCGAGGTATTTGGGTGTTGGCCCTGACACCGCTGGGTTACCGGATCAGTACCGGTTCTGAAAAACCCAGTACCTCAGTAGGCGCCCAACGTGGGGCGATACCAGCGGTACCGGTCCAAGCCAGAGGTTCGTGAGGTGCTTTGTGTGAAAATTCCAGAGGACGGCCAGCCACTTCAGTGACCCCTGTATGTCGACGTGGTTCCGAAGGTCTTTACTGCGAGGTTCCCCGCATCCCGACGGCTACGAAGGACTGCTGCCCTGACTATTGCCCTGATTTGGACCCTTGATGTTTGGTCGAGCGGAACAATAGACGAGTCTTCTGGTGAAGTCATCGATACCTCAGTTAAGTATAAGTGGAGCGCCTCCCAGTTAGCCCTTAGTTTTGTTTGATTTGGAACTTGCAAGCGCCAAAGCTGAAGGACTCGTGTATTCACGAGAAAATCGTAATCGATAATCCTTTGAAGTTTGAAGCTAGACTAAAGAGCGAAGATGCCTGGTCTTAGCAGACTTGGAAATTTGTTTTGTCTTGGTTGTAATAATAGGGACTCCCGACTGGAGGACCTGTGTCCGGTTCCTCCGATTGGAACTCCAACCTACGAATTGTATGTGAAACATGGAGTAGGCCCCATCACATACAATGAAGTATGGATCAAATACACCAGAAAAGACAGTGTTTTAAAATGGCCCCAATATGGTAGCTTTGATACTGAAATCCTAGATAATCTCGAAGTTAAACTTTTTAAGAAGAAAGCCCGGCCGTCAATGTTTGACTCTTTCCGCCTGTGGCGTAAGGAGGCCAAACAGAAGGAAATTAAATTAGCGAAGAAAAATAAGAGAGAAAGGGGTATCTCTGTAATGCAAGCTGCTATGCAGTATAAAGACAATGAAGAAGAACAGATGAGTGAGCAGTTGCACAGGCAACGTAAAATGGTAATAGATAAATGTTATCCAGTTTTGCCGCCTCTTCAGCAAGAATCAGCAAAAGAGCTTGAAAAAGATCCCCTAATGTCGCATTTGTTAAATTCGCCACCCCCCTATGCGCAAAATGCTACAGCACCTCCACAACCTTTAGTTGTGCAACCCATGGTTGTTATGCCTCCTGCTCCTCCACAGCACCCACCAGCTCTTCCTCAGCTGGCTCCTGTTCCTCCGGTGCAGCCTTCCCAAGGGCCATCGGGTTTTACACCTACTCCTCCTATATTTCCTGCAATTTTAACTACTATATTGACTACCACTCCTGGTACTCCTCCTGACACTGCCTCTGCATCTGTCTCACCTCACTGTGCCTTCCCACTAGTCTTTCCATCGACTTCTTCCTCTGTCCACCAGAGAGTGGCAAGCACTGTTTCTAGTGCTTTATATCCTTTCTTTGGAGCGGCAAGCCCGACTCATGCCCCTGAACACAAACAGTTGCGTAGCCACCTGCCTGATTCTAGGGAGAAAGAAATATTGGATCGTTTGGCACATAAATGGGTTACTGACCCGATGAGATATGAACTAGAATCTGTTATGATGTCTTCCATCAGTGGGAAGCATCAAAGCAGATGTACGTTTTTGAGAAAATAGTTGCGACGTTGTTGTCATTTAGAACTGAAGATGTTTCCAAGTCGTTGTTTGAGTCTGATTCTTCTACCAAGAAGAAAGGAAGACAATATCCCATGAGAGAAGTTCCCACACAATGGAGGGAGGGGGACCTAGCAGCTAACCCACCTATTCAGCCACACTTTCAGCGTGTGTGGGTACATGTCCCATGGAACCGAGCTGAAGTATTAGCGCATAAGCAAACATTGCCTGATCCCAGCAAAAATCCTGCAGGGTATTACCAGGAATTGTCGCAGACTGCAGGTTCATGCATTATGAATTTAGCTGATATTGATATGTTATTTGGGAATGTTGTTCCACAGCCTTTATGGGGAAAAATTTGTCATACAGACCATGATCAGGAATTAGGTTACTCGTGGGCTAATATTGTTGCCGCAGATGCCTTACAAACTGGTGGTGCTAAACCAGAGCGTTTGGTGGCAGAACTCCCTGGTAGGATCATTAATTACATGAAAACGATAATGCCTGCGATGCATGTAAATTGGGATAAGTTGTCTGCATGTAAGCAGAAGAAAGATGAAAAGGTGTCCGATTTCTTCACCAGGTTTGAAGAAACGTTTGTCGACCACAGTGGAAAAGATATGAGTACAGAAGGTGGTCAGCGACTGTTCGTTGATAAATTTGTACACAATCTACTTCCCGAGTTGTGTAAAAAGTTGAAGGATTCAGAGAGTTCGTGGGCAGTTTCCTCTTCAGCACAGATATTGGCCACTGCACAATATTATGAGAATAGAGACAAAGATGAGAAAGATAGAGTAGAAAAGAAAACTAAAGAGTTGAAAACGAAGGTCCTGTTACAGCAAGCATACCCGCCACGTGGTGGGAGTGGCCAGAATAATGGCGGTCAGAATAACTATCAGAATAATTATCAGCAACCTCCTCAGTTCCAAAAGCCAAGAGTAGAGTATACTCAGCCACGCGTTCCTGTGGGTCCCAATCAGTGTTCGTATTGTAAAGAAGAGGGCCATTTCAAGTATAGTTGCCCTATCCTGTTACAACGCGCAAATAGTGAGTCGAACACAAGAGGTAGAGGTGTTCAGCAAACACCTAGAGGTAGAGGACGTGGAAATGTCCCTCAGAATACACGCTCCCTTCCACATCAAAATTCTATGAATAGGTTTGATCAGCAGAATAACGCATCTGGTAGGACACCTCAGTACTACGCTGATGATTACTATGCAAAAGATGAGTATATGGAAGGTAATGATTGCTAGGACAGCCATAGACAAAGAGAGGGAGTTGTTTCAGTTCCTGTAGATCAGAGTGGACCATACGTTGAGGTGATTACATCGGGTGTGTCAGAATTTTTTCTGTTGGATACTGGTGCTACAAAGAGTTCTATGATGCACTCAAAACTCCCTGGCGCACCTTTGTCTGGCGAAATGAATGTTTCTGTAGGTTTTTCTGGCGCTCGAGGTCTTTGGGTGTTGCCCCTGACACCGCTGGGTTACCGGATCAGTACCGGTTCTGAAAAACCCAGTACCTCACACCTTGCTCACCAGTACCTGCACAATTACTAACACCAAAGTCAGGTGCCAGAAAACCACATTTGACATTTTGCAAAAACTTTGTTTGAGCTATGGTAAATTTCTCTATTGTTGTTGTTGCAACAGTCACTACAATACTTAACATAGGCCAGAATCCTGTCTGAAGATTTGACCTGCCAACTCATCACACTTTGCTTAATATGCAAACTAATTCCCAGATGAACCTGGAACAAATCCAGAAACAGTTTCTTTAATGGGTCTTCAACTCCACCACGCTGTATGTAAATCTGTATCAATGTTTCAATGTTTCATAATATGAATTCACTGATTCACCTGGGTCTTGTGTAACCCTGGGCAAAGCACTACGCTACGCTCATGTAGTTTGCGAAGTTTGCGCAACTTCGCACTAAGCGAACTGCACGTAGCACAGTGCAAACATGCGTAGCTAAGTGTAGCGGTCATTTTTTGCTTGCTCATGGTCCTCAACGTCAATTTGGCGACTGCGAGCAAGCAAATTGATATCCTCGCGAGACTTTTTCCTTGTTTGCGATCGCGAGCATGGAACATAAACCTCCCGGCGAGATTCTCAACGCAGGGAGGTCAGGTTTCTCATTGCGAGTGGTCGCGCATGCTTGTGACTGCTCGCAATGAGAAACTATCAGTCTGCGTTGAGAAAGCTGCAGCTCGAGTAAAAATCTACTCGAGCAGCAGAAATGTACAGCTCGCACTGTGCAAGATGCTGTTTTCAATGATTGCACAGTGCCGGATGCTTGTCCGCACTGTGCAATCATTGAAAACGACATCTTGCACAGTGCGAACATGCTACTACGCAGTTCGCGAAGTGTTACGCATAGATCGCGTAGTGCAAAGTGCACTTCGCATAGCTTCGCGTATCGCTACTTCGCGAATAAAGATGAAAACGGTATGTGAAGGGCTAGGCATTAAACAGAAGTTCCACGCTGCAAATCACCCCCAATCAGCTGGATTAGTAGAATGTTATAATGGCACACTGAAGTTAAAACTAGCCAAGATTCAAGCGAGCACTGGTCTTAAATGGCCCGACGCTCTGCCCTTAGCACTCCTATCCACCCGAATGACCATGCATTCAAGAGTGAAACTTAGTCCCTATGAAATTGTCTTCGGCCGCCAGGCCAGCATATGGGGGGTGCCTAGAAATTGAGCACCCTGTTTTACTTGACTATTTGTATGAATTAACGACTAAATTGCGTGTTTTACACCAACAGGTCCACGACTCACTGCCTCCGGTCTCTGAAGCTCCAGGCCATCAAATCGATCCAGGATCCTGGGTATTGGTGAAAAACTTTCAACGATCAAAGAACGACCAGCCCAGGTGGACCGGCCCACACCTCGTCCTTCTTTCCACAAGATCAGCTGTCCGAGTGGAAGGAAAGAAGAACTGGATCCATGGGATCCACTGTAAACGGATCCCTCTGCCTCTGCCCTATGACCGGTGGGTCCAGGAGGGTGTCGCCGACTCAGAGACCGATACTGTGCCGCGGTTTCTGTCTTTAAGTGATGCTCGTGTGAAAGGAACAATTACTGAGCAAGAGAGTGACAATATTTTGCAACCAGCCGTATCACCATCAGTCCAATTGGACACCACAGAACCTGAACTCTTGTTCCGATACCGGGAAAACAACGGTATAATCTGAGGCCGAGAAATACGAACTAATAAAAATGAACTAATAAAAGTTTTTTCCCCCAAGTACTATTTTTTAAAAACGCAGCTCTCCCATCTGAGAAACTTGCTTATTTTTGCTTTTTCGAACTGCCATCCGGGTTCCGCTGCTAGGGCAGCGATTGCCCAAAGTCTTTGGGGTGCAGCTGACGACGTTAGGTCGACAGTTCTGGTTGGTCTAAGGGAGTTGCCCTGGATCAACAGAAGCCTTCCTTAGCAGAACCAACCTCCCATCGCGGGCAGCATTTTAGAGAGGATGGAGTTTCTCAAAATGGAGAGATCTGCCAAAGCTGTGAACTTTAAAGGCAGAATGTGTGAATTGATGACCAAGAAACACATTTTATAATTATGCATTTTTCTGTTATTAAGTGCAATGATGTTTTTATTAGGATATGCATTGTTTTCTTTACAAGCGACCTTTGCTCCGACTACATCGCCCGTACCTTCTCCTACTGTTTCTGCACATTCTTTTCAACCCCTTCCTGAACATGAATCAGCTAGGAGATTAGAGTTCATTAATAACTCTTTCATTCAGCTCTTGCACCAACACCAACTAGTAATGAACACGACTAACTGTTGGGTGTGTGGTCTTATGCCTCACACAACGGATATAGGTATCCCTTACCTTGTCCTGCCATTCAGCCACAATGGCTCTGTGCGGGCGTACCGAACAATGTTCATCTATGCTCATGAAGTCTACCCCTTATGTTCTAAATCAGACAATCCTAAGAATAGTGCTCTAGTCAAGGGTATAGTAGATATGATTAAAGAAGATATTTCCTATGAGACTATCCCAAGAGATGAGACACTAATATACATAGGATGGAACGTGACCGGATATGGAACTACTCTGAGTGAGAAACAGCAAGCTAAGAGATCTTCCCTGATTTGGATTGTACCCCATCAGGGTCACCTGTGTCTGCAAGGTACTGGCAAGAATCCCAGAGCTCAGTTAGGGAAAAGCGTCTGTACTAAAACGTATGTTTTTACATCTCAGACTTCCCCTTCATTTTTAGCAGCTAAGGGTACATATTTCATCTGCCATGATAGAGCATATACATGGCTGCCCCCCTGACTTTTCGGGCACATGTTTTGTCTCGTTCCTGTTGCCACCCACCTACACGGCCGCGGCAGATTACCATAGGACAAGGACAGTTAGGGGTGTTGTGAGTAAAGACGACACTGCGGAACAAGTGTTTGGGGATTTCGCAAAAGGTTTTATGCCGTTTTGGGGGCCCATGGTGAACAGCAGGAACATTCGCCAATTAACGAGGGTAGTTGAATCCGCCGTGATTGAAACGGCTGGTGTCCTTAGTAACCTGACTGCGGAGCTCCAGTCGGATCGCCTTATGGCTCTTCAGAACAGGGTTGCCCTAGATGTCATACTTGCAGACCGTAGTGGGTTATGTAAGGTGATCCAATCGAGTTGCTGTGTTTTTATTCCAGACAACGCTCCAACTGTATACCAGGCCATCTCCCAACTACATAAGATTTCCAAATCTATTCATGTGGATAAAGGAAATTGGTCTTTCATGGGATGGTTCTGGGAACTGATATCCGGCTGGGGATGGAAAATTCTGATGGTCATTGGGATGGTCTTGGCCATCCTTTTCCTGTTCTGTCTATGCGTGCAGTGTGCTCCTGCAATATGTAGCCTCTGTGCTACATCATGTGTAAGGAAGCCTGTGTCAAAAGATGAACTAAGTACCAGAATGATGTTACAGCAACATCTCAATGACTTTAGGAATATAGACCTGGACTCAGATTAACATGAGATTAGGTTAAATTGCCTATGTAAGGGCAAAAGGAGGGGTTGTGGTTCTGAAAATTCTGGACTTGTGCAACAAACTTTGTCTTAGCATGACGATTTTCATATCAAAAGACCGATAATGGCTAGTAAACTATGTACATAGATTTTCGTCATATTCGAATGACGAATTTGCCTCTAAATCGCCATTATCGTTCTGAACCCTTGGCTCCCATTTTATGTACGGCATCCATTTTGTGAGTTGCCCTTCACATAGGCTTGTAACTACAGCTGAATTCGATATCAAGGACACGTACACCTTAATTGACTTTCCTGTGACCTGGCCAAGCTGAAGCCATTACCCGAGGCCAAACCTGTTCGGTCAGTTCCTCTCCCAGTGGCCGAACGAGATAGCATCAAAACACAACAGGCCATAAACCCGTTTTTCATCGCACACACACCCTGCCCACATCTTGCTCACACCTGTCCCTGTTCTTTTCTTCTTCTTGCTTTATGATGAGGAGGAGCCCGGTTTTATTGGGGATACACCGATATCTGATGAAAATGTTGGGCCTGGCCGGGTAATTTATTATGAACTGGACACACTGAAATATGGCTTGTCATCATGACTCTGCTTTTTTCTTTGTAGAGAAAACACGTGAATAGTGTACTAAAATGTAAAGAATGTTTGCCTGAAGCTTGATTTTGTGTATAAAAAGAGAAGCCTGTTTTTTGTAATTTGAGCAGTCTCCTGAGAATATACACAGCGTGTTGTTGTACTTCTTGGTTGCAGCCAATAAATTAGATCTTTGACTTCACCTAGAAGACTCGTGTTTCTGTGGTCTGAATCAGGAAAGTACTCGAGGTCTTTGGGTGTTGCCCCTGACACCGCTGGGTTACCAGATCAGTACCGGTTCTGAAAAACCCAGTACCTCACACCTTGCTCACCAGTACCTGCACAATTACTAACACCAAAGTCAGGTGCCAGAAAACCACATTTGACATTTTGCAAAAACTTTGTTTGAGCTATGGTAAATTTCTCTATTGTTGTTGTTGCAACAGTCACTACAATACTTAACATAGGCCAGAATCCTGTCTGAAGATTTGACCTGCCAACTCATCACACTTTGCTTAATATGCAACTAATTCCCAGATGAACCTGGAACAAATCCAGAAACAGCTTCTTTAATGGATCTTCAACTCCACCACGCTGTATGTAAATCTGTATCAATGTTTCAATGTTTCATAATATGAATTCACTGATTCACCTGGGTCTTGTGTAACCCTGGGCAAAGCACTACGCTACGCTCGTGTAGTTTGCGAAGTTTGCGCAACTTCGCACTAAGCGAACTGCACGTAGCACAGTGCAAACATGCGTAGCTAAGTGTAGCAGTCATTTTTTGCTTGCTCATGGTCCTCAACGTCAATTTGGCGACTGCGAGCAAGCAAATTGATATCCTCGCGAGACTTTTTCCTTGTTCGCAATCGCGAGCATGGAAAATAAACCTCCCGGTGAGATTCTCAACGCGGGGAGGTCAGGTTTCTCATTGCGAGTGATCGCGCATGCTTGTGACTGCTCGCAATGAGAAACTATCAGTCTGCGTTGAGAAAGCTGCAGCTCGAGTAAAAATCTACTTCAGTGGCAAAAATGTACAGCTCGCACTGTGCAAGATGCCGTTTTCAATGATTGCACAAAGCCGGATGCTTGTCCGCACTGTGCAATCATTGAAAACGACATCTTGCACAGTGCGAACATGCTACTACGCAGTTCGCGAAGTGTTACACATAGATCGCGTAGTGCAAAGTGCACTTCGCGTAGCTTCTCGTATTGCTTCTTCGCGAACTACACCCACCCCTAGTCTTGTGTTCCTCTCATGATCTATGACCAGTTTATTTGTTTCTGGGAAACCTTTGTTTTCAAATACTCAGTAATTCAATTATATTTCCTAGCAAGAGAAGGATCATTATGAGAGGCTTCTCTCTGTGGTTCTTTTACTGGCCATTGTACTATAGGCTTACACTGAGCCCATAAATCTTGAGGCACATAAATTGATAATAAAGTATTCAAATCTGCCCAAAGCACTTTTGAAATGGTCATAATCCTTTCTACCTCTGTATATAACTTCTAAAGATTCTCTGTAAGCTTTGGTAAATTTGTTGAAAATGTATAGAGATCTGTTCTTTACCAGTGTACACGCATAGGTTCCTCCCTGCACTTCTTTCAATGGAAATTCTTTTTACCACTGCTTCACACTCAGATTCACTCACACTAACATTGTTCTTCTTTTTACCTATTTTGAGCAACCTAAGATTATTGGGTGGTTCTGGCCATCAGTCACTAAATGTTATCAGCTCCTTCCATTTACTAATTGTCTGTAATAATTCTATGTGAGCATCTTGCAAAGATTTAGGATTCTGATTCATTAATTCCTTTGCAAACTTCACTATCTTATATGACTCACAAATTCTCTTTTGCCTTTAATCCACTTTAAGTTCTCTAGTTTATGTCTAACATTTAATTTTGTCTTTATCAATTCCTGTGTCTTTTTTCTAAAGTCGAACGAGGTACCGCCTCATTTTTCCTGACACTTAGCTCTCTTGCTCCTATGTTCTCTGCTTGTGTTTGCACATGGCCTTCATTATACAAAGGTAGCCGTGATTCAGGCAGCAATTTGTTTATAAACTCATCCTCTTCTCTTAGAGGCACTCTCATTCTTTTCTCTCTTTCTTGTCTCATTTTTGTCATAGTTTGTTTTCTTATGGTCTTTTTCGTCAGTAATCACAGGGAAAGCACTTACAGTTTCTGACACTTTCTTCTGCCATGCATAGTTCAGTTCAGTTCATTAAACTTTATTCGGATAAACATTGTATCTGTTGGACTTGGCCCTTTTGGCAGGTTCACCCCAAAACTTTTTGCGTTCTCCTAGCCTGTTTCTGTAACCTCGTGTTGGTGATTTTAGGTCTCTGCGCACTTTTTCACTGTGGTCCAGGGTAAAGTACGTGCGCTCTCTGTGTATGTGTGGTAAGACTGGCCTCCCCTCCCATAGGAATGCATTGGGGATTGTGTGTCCCTGGTAGTTCCTGATTTGAGAGGAGTGCAGGGGCGAGTTTGGTCTGTGCGGACTCGTGAGAATAAATGCTGCGCAATGGTGAGCGCAGATTGATTGTGGCTAGTGGAGAAGTGCCACTTTTAGAAGTTGGCATTTCTGTGTGCAGTGTGATATGAATTGCCTGTCTGGCTTGTGAGTGACAGGGCTGGCTGGTGTGCTTGGCTCCAGGAAAAGGTGCCGCATTACCGCGCCGCGGTTTGTTAGCGCTTAGTTTTTAATACTATTTGCCTTTGAATTCTTGATTATTTTATTTTGTTTCTTCAGCTTTTAAAGTGGAACTGGCTGGGCTCTCTCCCCCCTCATACCTGCATTTAATTTTGGAAAATACACCACTGTTTTGGTGGGTCCGGGTTCTGAGGGTGGTCCGGGGATCGACGATCGACGCCATTTTGGTTTGGGGCGCTGGTCTTTCGGTGGGTGCCATCTTGGAGCGTCCTTGCGCTCCTCCCACCATTTCTCCGCCTATTTAAGGCGATTTTAGGCAGCGGGCAGCCTCGAAAAGGTGCCGCATTACCGCGCCGCGGTTTGTTAGCGCTTAGTTTTTAATACTATTTGCCTTTGAATTCTTGGTTATTTTATTTTGTTTCTTCAGCTTTTAGAGTGGAACTGGCTGGGCTCTCCCCCCCCCTCATACCTGCATTTAATTTTGGAAAATACACCACCGTTTTGGTGGGTCCGGGTTCTGAGGGTGGTCCGGGGATCGACGACCGACACCATTTTGGTTTGGGGCGCTGGTCTTTCGGTGGGCGCCATCTTGGAGCGTCCTTGCGCTCCTCCCACCATTTCTCCGCCTATTTAAGGCGATTTTAGGCAGCGGGCCTCCTGGAAAAGGTGCCGCATTACCGCGCCGCGGTTTGTTAGCACTTAGTTTTTAATACTATTTGCCTTTGAATTCTTGATTATTTTATTTTGTTTCTTCAGCTTTTAAAGTGGAACTGGCTGGGCTCTCTCCCCCCCTCATACCTGCATTTAATTTTGGAAAATACACCACCGTTTTGGTGGGTCCGGGTTCTGAGGGTGGTCCGGGGATCGACGCCATTTTGGTTTGGGGCGCTGGTCTTTCGGTGGGCGCCATCTTGGAGCGTCCTTGCGCTCCTCCCACCATTTCTCCGCCTATTTAAGGCGATTTTAGGCAGCGGGCCTCCTGGAAAAGGTGCCGCATTACCGCGCCGCGGTTTGTTAGCGCTTAGTTTTTAATACTATTTGCCTTTGAATTCTTGATTATTTTATTTTGTTTCTTCAGCTTTTAAAGTGGAACTGGCTGGGCTCTCTCCCCCCCTCATACCTGCATTTAATTTTGGAAAATACACCACCGTTTTGGTGGGTCCGGGTTCTGAGGGTGGTCCGGGGATCGACGATCGACGCCATTTTGGTTTGGGGCGCTGGTCTTTCGGTGGGCGCCATCTTGGAGCGTCCTTGCGCTCCTCCCACCATTTCTCCGCCTATTTAATGTCGCTCTTTCCCGCGCAGCCGGAACGTGCAGCCGGACGCCGTCGCTAGCCGGAGTCTTGCCAGAGTCCTGCCCGTCTGCGCCCGTCCGCGCTAAGGACGCGCTGGGCGCAGCGGACCCCTCCCGGTAAGCTCCTTTTGGGAGGTAGGATGATTGTTTACACCAGTGCATTGCTCCGGGCGATTGGGCAGTCCCTCCCGCAGTGCGTTTCTGCACCGAACCATCCCTTGTGTGGCCCCTATCAAAGTGCCTGCAAAGGATGGTCGCTCGACCAGCCAGTGGGTATTCGGGACTATGACAACTCTGCAGCCCAACGGGAAGGCGTAAGTGCGCCTCAGCTGAGTAAGTGTCTTGTTCATGGTCTGCGGATATTAAACCTTAATATCAGATCCCTGGTTAAACATCATCTGTCTATCATGGACCTTATCACTGACGAGGAGCCAGATCTGTTTATCATCACTGAGACCTGGCTCCAGGACACAGACGCAGCCATAATTAATTTGGCTTGCCCCCCAGGATATTCACTTTTTACGTGGAACTGCCTGTCCAGAGGTGGAGGTATTGCCCTAGCTATAAAATCTACTTTTGCGTGCACTTGGACGGGTCTGCATATTGCTCGGTGTGAAAGCGCCCTGTTTAAGATCACTATCAGTCCCCAGTTCACGCTGTCTGGGATGGTCGTGTACCGCCCCCCAGGCAGTGATGTAGCATTCAGGGGAGCTTTCCCTGAGGCGGTTAGTACGCTAGCTAGTGACTGCGCCAATTTTTGCATCTTAGGTGACCTCAACCTCCATTTTGACAATCAACAGACCTCGGCTATCAGTGGTTTTCTGGCGGACTTGGAGGCCCTTCAGTTGACCCAACTTGTCACTCAACCTACACATGTGGCTGGTCACATTTTGGACCCGTTTTTTACTAACTTAGCGGATGTCCAAGTCCTGGCTATTTCTCCAGTGGGCTGGACCGATCATTTTTTGGTGTCCGTCTGGCTACCTCTCCCCGAAACCCCCATTATTCCATCTCCTAAGTGGATTCATCGGCGGCACTGGAATAAGCTTAGGCTAGAGGACCTACATTACATCATGGCTGAAGAGCCATTAGGCCCTCTGCTCAACGCCACCTTAGGCTATGACCAATTCTGAAGCTGGATTACCAAGGCGCTCGACGTATTGGTGCCCATCATCTCAAGTAAATCCAGCTCCAGGCAGTGGAGTCCTTGGTATGACAGTGCCCTCCACGCTCTGAAGGGTTCATGTAGACGGGCAGAAAGGGAGGCGGAAGACGTATGATGTCGTAAAAAAAATCGCGTATTTGGCTTCCGTCAAGCTCTACCATCGAGCTATTTGTAGAGCCCGTGCGGCGTTCTATGCGACGGAATTCCGTAACAGCCACAATCCATCGAAGACCATCTTCAAAGCCCTCAAAAATCTGATGGCTAAGAGAGCGGATCCGCAAGTGGACAGTTCTACCTCCCATTGTGAGACCTTGGCCGCTTTCTTCTTGGAGAAAGTTAAGACCATTTATCAGTCGTTCCCCAGTAGGACGCTGCCACTCATTCCTCTGAACGGCCCTCGCAGCTGCCCGGCATTACATTCTCTCCCTACTCTTTCCTGGGACGGGTTTGTCAAGTGGGCACAACGAGTCAAGTCCGGTTCTCCTGCGGACCCACTCAGACCTGCCCTCTTTAGAGATCCCTCTTTTCAGGGGCGCCCTGTAGTGTGTTCGCTGATTAACCTTTCCTTGACTTCAGGTACGGTCCCTGCCAAGTGGAAGCAGGCGGTGGTTTCCCCGATCCTGAAAAAACCATCATTGGATCCTTTAAAACCGGAAAACTACCGCCCTATTTCATTGCTTCCCTGGCCGGCCAAAGTCATGGAGGCTCACGTCAACCTGGCTCTTTCCGAGCATATGGCCTGGGCCAATGTCCTCGACCCTACGCAGAATGGGTTCCGTGCTGGTCACAGCACGGAGACCGCCCTTCTGGCAATGGTAGAACATCTGCGGAGTGTGTTGGATGCAGGTCAAACGGCAGCGCTCATCTAATTAGACCTTAGCGCTGCCTTTGACACGGTGTCCCATCGCATCCTTCTGCACCGCCTGGAGGACATTGGCATCTGTGGCTCCGCTCTGTAGTGGTTCCGTTCCTTTCTTAGCGATCGCTCCTTCTGCGTTACCACCCCTCCTTTTCAGTCCAAATTCTATCAGCTGGACCTGGGGGTCCCTCAGGGCTCCTCGCTGAGTCCCACGCTTTTCAACTTGTACGTGCGGCCGCTGGCTGATGTCGCCAGGCAGTGGGGCCTAACCATGGTCTCTTATGCCGACGACACGCAGCTAGCGGTCACGATCAGCGGGGAGGTCGAACAGGATGCCCCCAAGTTCCGAGATGGGCTGAGAGAGGTGGCCAGCTGGATGAATAACAACTGTCTCCAGCTGAACGCGAAAAAAACTGAGGTGATGATCGTTGGGAGGGGAGCGGATCGCTGGGGGGACAACTGGTGGCCTCTGGAGTTAGGGCCGGCCCCTACCCCAGTGATGGAACTTAGAAACCTGGGAGTGTGGTTAGATCACACCCTCTGCTTCACTACTCACACTAAGAGAGTGGCGGCATGCTGTTTTGGTGTCCTGCGTGGGCTAAGGCCGGTGCTCAAATTTTTTGATGCTCCGACGAGACAGTTGGTTATCCAAGCGACGATTATCTCCCGGCTGGACTATGCCAGCTCGCTCCTGCTGGGAGTTAACCAATCTGAGATCCTTCTCTTGCAGCGCGTACAGAACGCGGCTGCAAGAGCAGTGGTGGGGCTGCCGAGGTCCTGTCCCATTTCCAATACTCTGCGGTCCCTACATTGGCTACCGATCAAAAGTCGAATCCACTTTAAGGCCCTTAGCCTTGCTTTCAAAATTTTAAAAGGGTCGGCACCTGAGATTCTCAATAATCTCTTATCCGCCTATGTCCCGACTCGCTCTCTTAGATCCCTCGGGCAATCCCTTGCGGTTGTCCCCCGTTTCAGGCTTAGCCGGATGGGCGGTCGCTCTTTTCGTGTGAGAGCTGCGGCTCTCTGGAACTCCCTTCCTTTGGAAATCCGCCTGTTAGAGGATCTGTTAGCATTCCGTAGGGCCGTGAAAACTCACCTGTTTTAACTCCTCTTATACTGACTTTTTGCACTTTTCTGTTTCCTTTTGCGTTGTGTTATGTTCACCTTTTCCTTGCGCCAGGACGTTCCTTAGCTGGAGCATGTGTGCGCAAAATAAATGATATTAACATAACATAACATAACAGGAGCCAGGGTGAGTCTGCCCAGTGGTGAATAGGGAGATCTGCTTGTAGATGGAAGGGAGGAGTTGCACCTGGGACCTGAATAGGGCTGTGCCTTCCCTCCACAATGCTGGCTCCACCTCCTGTGGTGCGTCTGATGGCCCTAGCCTGTCCTGTGAATAGGAGAGAAGAGCTGAGCAAAACAAAGTGCTCAGGAGCTCCCCATAACCAGTTGTAGCTGGTCCTCCCATTGCCTGCACCTTGTAGACAAAGGAAAATGTGATTTAAGAAGGGGCTGTGACCCCATATAAAATTTTCTCTTTTGGATGCTGACAGAGGTGGGCTTGCTGCTGGTGGGGCCCAGGAGGGACTGCTATGGGGGCTGCCTCCTTGCTGGAGTGCCCTGTGCGCTGGCCCCTGGGCCCTACATGTCCCCCCAGGGCCTTTTTGACCTTTTTGCTCTTTCTTTTCCTTGGCCCCTGGACTATGACTTCCTCTAGCGCCAGGAAGCGATATCTTTTACTTGTCCAGCTAAGGAGGAGCACGGGCTGCAAAGCGCGATGCTGTTCGCCTTTGGGAGGGAACTCCCACCTTGGGGATTCCCCCGGGATGCCGGCAATGGCGGCGGCCCAACCCCCATTGATCGCTATCTCGCGGGCACCGCCGGAGTCTCCTCAGCGAGGGAGAAGCCCAGAGTCCCCGCCCAGAGAGCCGGTGAGTAAAGATGGAGGAAAGGGGGGAGGAAAGAGTCCCAGAATCATAACGGCCCGTCTAGCCGTGGGCCGTTCCAACGTGGGCGATATTGTTAAAAGGGGCCACCGCAGGGGTTCCGTGGGCCCGTGTCCACCAGTTCCCCAAGAGCCAGCACACTCCAAGGTTTGGGGGCACTGTTTATTTCACCTAGCCTAAATTGTTCCTAGAGCCTGCGGGCACAGTGAGTGCCAGGCCTTCATAATGTATTTTTAGGGCCACTGAGAAGCCCATGCCTCATTTGATGTTTTACAGCTGAGCAGCAATTAGTGCCAGCTGCACCGTTTAGGCGCACAATTCTTTTGGGGCATGTCTTGGGAAGTTAAGAATTAGATGCACTCCTTGGCCCCGCACCTTCACAGCTGCCCAGCAAGTAGTGGGCAGCTGATACATTTAGGTTTGCGCAGAGGCGCACCCTTGACTTTCACTGCCTAGGCAGCAGCCCTGACTTTGTGGACATAGGGCATCTGAGCCCCCTTTTGGAGATGGCAGTTGGCCAGGGGGATTGGTAGAATATAGGGCGCAAGGCCCTAATGTGATTGATGTGCTCATGCGATGTGGTGCTAGTTAATGTAATGCATTTAGTATGTTTTACGTACCCTGTTTGGTACCTCTACATATGGCTTATGATTATGAGGTTACTTTGCATTTAATGTTGTTATGCTAGTGAGAATATATTTCACTGTTTGAGGTATGCCCCTAATCTGTTATACTTAGGAGGTAGGGTCTAATGTGTTTGGACTAGTGAGGAGATTGCATAATGTGTTTATGCTGGTGAGGTGGCGCAGATGTGACTGTGCGTAATGTAGTTTATGTTCCAGGTTGAGGAGGAGTACAGTGATTACCAGTGGTTACTGGTGGTATGTTTATGATCTATTTTACTTTTACAAATTTCTGCTAAGTGCTGATCCTGATAGTGGTCCACGTGGCCCTGTCATGTGTAAATAATCCCTTGTGAATATTGCCCGTGCCAGTTGGCACAGTGTATATTATGTGTTTACTCTTTTAATGTGTTATGAGAATAGAAAGGCTATTTTTATATAACCATGTGTGGAGTTCCTTTTGTAGTGTGCCTGGGATATTGTTGCTGTGTGCGTGCGCAAATGCTTTACACATTGCCTCCGGGATAAACCTGACTGCTCGTTCCAAGCTACCAAGAGGGTGAGCAGGGGTTATCTTTGGCATGTAACTCCCTTGCCCTGACTAGAGTGGTGGTTTCTGCCTGGCTTTGGCACAAGCCTTAGCCAACCAGAAATCCCATTTCTAGCAGTATGCATAAAAGTACATAGTAAAAATGACAATGGAAGATTAACACAAGAGCAAGTAAAAATTGACAATTTGTAAAACACAATATTACACGCTCAAAAGATAAAACCGGTAAAATCATTGATAACAATTGAAAATGTATCCATTCGCGCTTCAAAAACTCAAGGGTTAAACACTGACTTGCGTGCCCGAGGGCAACCCTCAAAAATGTGCTAATACGAAAAACAAGCTCTTCATCAATCAGGGCAAGCATACTCGAAAAGGCAGAATCCAGGCTAATGGGCCTGCTCCTGTTAAAAAAAGGGTAAAGAAGCCCTTGCTATACTTTATGTAATATTTCCAAACAAACAAGAAATGAAGCGTAGATTGGCCACTCACCCCGTCACATGGGCAGAGTATTTAATCAAGTTTCGGGTGGTAGCTAAAAGGGAAACACAGTGCACATTTTACTGTCCTCGCTCTAAAGCAGAATAAAAGGCTTCTTTCCCAGTGACTCATAGGTAGCATGAGATAATTTGATAGGGGGAGGCAGCAGAGCTCACTGGACATGTAGCTGGAAACAAATGGTTTCTTCGATTCCTGCACCAATCTTTCTTTATTATATGACAAATAGAGGGCGCTTCAGAGTTCTTTTTTGTGCAAAGTTGCAGTTTTGCAAGGATTTAAAAAGATACAATCTTTATTAATGCTACATAGGCTCTGATATACTCCGGAGAGCCAAGGGATTTCCATCCCCTTCTCACACTTCATGCAATCAATAATAATATCTCTGGTTAAAGTCGCTGCCTCGTTCTTCCAGCGCGATAGCTAGAAAAGGGCTGGGTGAGCACGTATAAAATCAGTTATGTAGTTTAAATTCAATTCTTTGTGGCAAATATATTGCGGAGTAGAGATTGGGATACCCAGCAGTGTCCTGCAGAATCTATTTTCTTCCTGCTGGATTCGAGAACTATTTGCGGTACCCCAAATCTCAGCTCCTTGGGTAGCCACTGGGACACATTGTAATTTAAAAAATGTTAAGATGGCTAAAACAGCACCTCTTCTCTTTGGACAGGGGAGACAAAAAATTGAGTTGATGGTCTTTGAGAACTTGCTCCTGGAATAGGTGAGATGCTCAGTCCAGGAGCCGTACGCAGCAAAGACCACCACGAGATAAGGAAATTTACAAGTGCTTATCAGTTTTTGGTTGCTGACACTAATGGAGCTAAGCTAGCGTTTCCGGGGGCCACAAGACATTAAAAATGATTTACTAAAATTAACTCTTAGGTCCCGACTGTCCATATATTTAACAAAGGACTGTACCTAGATACGCAGAGAATTTGGGGTGCGGCATATAAGTACCACATCTTCGGCGTATAGTAGCACGGGGAGAGGTTTTCCATTAATCATAGGAACATCTTGGGACATGGATATTAGTGAATTGTTCAGTCCGTTAATATAAATAATAAAAAGAAGGGGGGCCAAGACACAGCCCTGCCTGACACCCCCTTCTGACCTTAATGGGTGCTGAGACCTCTCACCTCTGCTAATTCTCACTTGTGCCTGAAGGTCCTTGTGAAGATATGCCAGGAAATGGACTAAAAGCTCATCCAGGCCATAGGCCAACAGGATTGCCCCGCCCTTGACCTATTAACAAGGTCGAAGGCTGAGGACAAATCCATGAAGGCCAAATAGACTGGAGACTTCCGGGCGATGGTATATTTTCCAATTACAAGGCTGAGGTTAAGGCATTGTTCGTTAGTACCAACCTTGCTACGGAAGCCTAGCTGGCAGGGCTCTAAAATGCTGCATTCCTCCGTCCATTCTAATATCTTATTATATAGGACTCTGCCCAGTATTTTCAGGGTGATGTCAATCAATGATGTCGGCCTATAATTGCTGGGCTGCGACCGGTCCCCCTTTTTAAATATTGGGACAATAATACTTTTTGCCCAGATGTGGGGTAACAGGCCATACATTAGATTGTTGAAGACATTCACAAGAAGTGGGGCCCAAAAATCCGGCTTCCCATCAGGACCAGGGGCCTTATTCCCAATGCTCTGATGGATGACTTCTTCTACGTCAGAGAGTGTTATCTGGATGCTGACAAGTGGGCCATATTCATACTGATCAATGTGGGTTTCCCAGGATTGGCTGCATATAGTACAGTGTTAGAATCGGCTGGTCTCTAGTTGGCAGAGGTATACACTTCTGACAAATAGTGACCCACCTCCTCTAGTCAGGGCAAGGGGATCACACACTCAGATAACCCCCCGTTCACCCCCTTGGTAGCTTGGCAGAGCAGATAGACTTATCTCAGAGGCAGTGTGTTAAGCATTTATGACCACATACATTAATAAAGTGAATACACCACAAATGGACACAACACAAAAGGTATTATAAAAATAAGGATGTTTATATAAGGCTTAGCACAAGACCAAATCAAGACCACAATCTTAATAAATACTCTTTGGAAGGAAAAATAATAGTTCAGGTAAAGTCTCTTCTTAGTAAACGGTTCTTTAGCAACAAAAGTAAATCTTCTTCTTTACAGCACAGTTCTTGACAACAATGTAACCCCCACAGGAGTCACATGACGTCGAGGCAAAGTTATGCCAAAGGTTCGGCGTCGACCGCGAGGAGCGCTACGTGGAGCCCGGAGTCGAAACAGACCCCACAAACACAGTACCTTTGGAAATGAAGAAACGATGGTCCACGGCTCGAGATGTATCGGCGTCGGGTCTTCAGCGTCGATCGGGCCTCAGAGTCGGAGCGGTCTGCAGCGGCGTCGACAGGTGTCAGGCTGGAGCAGCGCTCACAGTGGCGAAGCGGTATACGGCGTCGTCGTCGATGTCGTTGTTGCAAGAGTGAGCAGCGCTCACGGCATCGAGAAGGGCTGCGGCTTCGATGCGATCAGCGGCGGCGCCGACACAGGGTCACTTGGAGCTGGAGCCGAACTCGCTACTCACTGGCGTCGCTACTCGCATCGATCGGGCCCGGCGGCCAGCGTCGAAGGAGCGGGACACTGGAGCCATTACTAACGATGTCTAGCTGGATTCGGCGGCCTCCATCGACGTCGAGATTGCTGATTTCTTTAGAATACTGGAAACACCACGCTCCAGTTCAAGTAGATGATGAAGTGCTTTAGCCCTGTGACTTCAGCAGGAGACTGGCACTCTTCCAGTCCTTGGAGATTTTCTTGGCAAAGCTTGAGAGTACACACTCAGTTCCTCTTTCCTTGTTCCTTGGCAAAAATAAAGAAGCAACTGCAGGATTCCCCCCAGCAAACAGCACTCTGGCAGAAGGGGTAGGCAAGTCCTTGGATCAGCAGGCTTCTTGTCCTTGGTAAAGGTTTTCTTGTCAGAAGTTATCTAAATTCTTGGTTCAGGGGTCCTTCTCCTATACCCCTTTTCTGCTTTGATCCCTTTGTCCAGTCAGGGGAATTCTCCCCATCCATGGTTTGTTGTGGGTGTTGCCAGGCCGAGGCACCTGGCCTATTTACTGTGCAGGGCAGAGTCCTCAGCTGCCCGGCAGGAGGTGGAGCCTGTATTGTATCAGGCAGGGCAGGCTATCAGAAACTACTCTTCCCTCACTCTAAACACAAATCGCTCATTCACCCCACACTGACTCATTCAGACCTCTGGAGCCAGCCAGCCCCTGTCACACACACACCAAACCAGCAGAGACCGGTAAATAGTTAGACAAGAAACTAGTCACTTTCTAAAAGTGCTAGTTTCAAACTCAGGATCTAAAAACCATCCATCCTAAAGGATGTGTTATTAAATTCTGAGTTCAGGGATACTAAACTCGACTTTCCACCATGCTCTCTGAGTCTGTTTGGATTATATAGTGTAATAATTCCAGCAGCTCAGTCTGGCCTAAGGAGAGCAGGTGGCCTTACAATAGTGAAAAACGAAAATGGCTGTAATTCACTATTAGGACATGCCACACACATCAGGGCTTGTCCTACCTTATGCTTACAATGCACCCTGCCCGTGGGACTACCATAGAGGTGACTGGCATGAAGTTAAGGGAAGGTTTTGGGGACTGGCAAGTAGGTGTACTTGCGCAGTCAGCATGGCAGTACCAGACTGCCCGCAGGTTCTGCAATTCCAGACCTTAGACATATTTTACTAGGCCGCTTCTGTGGGTGGCACAACCAGTGCTGCAAGCCCACCAGCAGCATTTGTGTTTACAAGCCCTGCACTCCTGGTGCACTCTACTAGGGACTGACAGTAAACCAAATAAGCCAATCATGGAATCCAATCAATGTATCAATTGAACATAGGGAGCACTTGCACTGTGGCACTGATCAGCAGTGGCATTGTCGTAATTGGCCCGCTTGGATTAGCGATTAGCTGAACCTACACGTTGTCCTCCTTAACTTGGCTATATACGATAAAACGCCATTTTGAATGTTGCAGCGGCCATCTTAGACCATGAGCGGCCTCGTGGCCGACGTGTCCTTTAGTCCTTTGTCCGTTCCATTGACCACTCTCATCTGCCCAGCAACAGGCTATTTTTAGTACTGGTCAAGCCACACATGCGCAGTTCTCACTGACCCGTAAACCCTCAGGAATGAGCCGCTAACTGACCAGCGGGTTTGAAACTCTCCAATGAGCTGGCAGTGTTCCAAAACATGACCATATATGTCTCTAAAACTGTGTCTTAACTTGTGCCGCCTATCTTTTATTGCCCCAAAATTGTATATAAACGGGGTCACACCGGTGTTCGGTGTGATACCTCTTGCATTACCGAAGGGTGCTGTTTGAGTGTACCACCACCCCATGGGGTCTTAATAAACTTGTTCTTTGCATTTTACAGTTTCCGTGCCAACAGTTCTTGTGTGTAAGTGGGTAATCTCTGGAGCGTGTAGGCCTTGGGAACCCCGAAATACTTCAATTGGCGACCACGAAGGGACTCATCGGCGACTCGGATGCCCGAAGGAGAGGTCGTGACGAAGGCTTGGAAATCCGCCATGGGCGCGCGCTGCCACGAGTGACCCGAGTCTTGGCTGCCACGGTGTTTTTTCCTTTCCTTCCGATCTGACCTTCCAGGTGGCGCCGGTCTCCGACTGAGTTTTCGAAGTGTCTGCATCGCTGAGAAAGTGCCGTTTGGCTGATTTGGCTTACAAGACCTTGGCAGTTGGAACCTGGACATTTGAGTATTTGGTAAGCTTTGTGTTCGGTAAGGTAGTCCTCGGACGCTTACTGAAGTCCTAAGAGTTGTGTTCGGTAAGGTAGTCTTCGGACGCTTACTGAAGTCCTACGAATTGTGTTCGGTAAGGTAGTCTTCGGACGCTTACTGAAAATCTGTGTTTTGTGATCGGTGAGGACGCTTGCCGAATTCTATGAACTTTGATTTGAGTTAGCTAACATTTTGAATTTGTGATCTTTGAACTTATATGTGTAGTGCACTTCACATAGGCAGGCATGTAGAGATGTTTCTCTAACTTTGTTTTTTCCTTTGAGCGGCACAATCGTGAGAAAAACTGTAAGTGCCATTTGGTCCGGTGTCACGCTTTCGTGATACTCTTTGAACATGCCTGTTTTCAGCACACTCCGGGGAATGTGTTGTTTAGGAGATGGTACCTCAATTAGGTTAGCGGAATCACAGCCGGCTCCCCCAGAGGGAACACCAAATAGGGAGATGTACATCAAGTTCGGCCTTCCACCTATTATGTACAGTAAATTATGGCATAAGTACACTAAGGCCGATCCCGAATTGCAATGGCCCCTACACGGGTCATACGATTTGAGTAAAATACAATTTGTAGAGCAATGTATGTTTCAACGCAGGTCTAGACAAAACATGTTTGATTGTGTGCGAATGTGGGAGAAAGCGGCGCGTGAACGAATGAAGCGTGAGGTTGCCTTGGCGGACAAAGAGCAGCGCAAGGCTGCTCGGGATAAGGCTTTACAGCTGGAGGAGAAGGAGGCTCAGGAGAAGAAAGAAAGGGAGGAACGGGAACGTAATTTGCAAACTACTGGTCAGTTTCCTATTCGTCGACCACTTTATCCTGTCCTTAATAATGAAATTGATGATTTCTCTTTGTTAGATCGGTCACCGCCTCCGTACGTTACGCCGACGGCTCCAGCTGTGGATTCTGATGATGACGGACGGGATAAGTTGGGCAAGAAGGGTGTATCGGCTCTCAGGTTTACCGCGGAGAGGTCCGCTCATTTACGTAGTTGGGCTCGCAAAGTGAATAAGCATAGTGTTACTCAGGATCAATTGATATCAGAGAAAAAGGGGTGGTCGGATCTTGAATTAATGTATTTCTTGTCCAGCCTAGCGGATGAAGTTGTAAGTGCATATCGTGAGTTTTCTGATACGTTAGAGCCTAAAGTTTTGTCGGTGTATCGTGAGAATTTAGCTAAAGGTGATTTTGATCTTACAGATGTTGATGACCTGTTCAAGCATTTGATCGCGCTGCGGGATGAGACAACCCATTTGCGACAGGAACGGAAACGGAGGCAAAAGGAGTCTGAGCCGGGAAATGATGAGGCGGTTAAGGAGTGTTCTCTTCGTGGTTCAGATAAGAGCTCTGCGTTGCATGTTATGCCTATGCGTGAAGCCGCGCCTTTGTATGTTCCACCAAAAGGGGAAGGTACGGATGATGATAAGTTGTCGAAGGATGCAAAAGGATATTTTGTGTATAATTGGGTATATACGCCATGGAATAGGGCAGATGTTATGGCACTGAAAAACTCTTTACCTGATCTCCGAAAGAACCCAGCGGCATTTTATGAGGGGGTAGAGGGGGCTATATCGTCTTGTGTGATGACTCTTGTAGATATAGATTTGTTTTTTGGGCTAATTTTACCACCTGATATGTGGAGGCAAATTCGTAAAACTAATGACGAAACGATTTTGGGGGGGACCTGGAAAGAGATAAATGCTGCAGATTTAGATAGAGAACCAGCATGTAAGCCTTGTCAGCTAATTCTAGATCTTCCGGCAGCTATTTTGCATAAATTGAAAACGCTTGTTCCTGCCAAAAAGATAGATTGGACTATGTTAACGTCGTGCAAGCAGAAACTCGATGAAACTGTCTCAGATTTCTTTACACGCTTCGAGGAGGCATTTCATGATTACAGTGGTCAATCTTTAACTGACGATACGGGTCGGCATTTGTTTATAGATAAGTATGTGGCTAATCTCCTTCCAGAGATTGCAAAGCGATTGAAGTCGAGTGAGAGTTCCTGGGCCACGGCGACCCCTGCATCCTTGTTAACTATGGCTCAGTATTATGAGCGGCAGGAAGTGGAGGCTAAAGAAAGTGTAGAGAAAAAGACGAAGGAATTGAAAACGAAGGTGATGTTGGCGCAGGTTCGGGGAACACAGGGTAGAGGGAATGAGAGAGGTAGACGAGGTGGAGGTAACGCATCGTATGGTCCTACGGACATTGCGGAGGATCAGTGTGCTTATTGTAAGGAGTTTGGGCATTGGGCCGACGATTGTCCGGTACTTCGTGAACAGCGTAGTCAGCGTGGGCGAGGTAGTGGAAGGTCAAGAGGAGGTTATACTGGAATGAGAGGTGGCGGAGGTGATCGTAGACAGGTTGAGGAGAGGGGCCGTGGCCAGGACGAACGAAATACGTTTGATAGACGGAATCAATATCAGATTTTGGAAGGAGAGAATGTGGAACATCAGGATTATGTGCATGCATAGGATTGCGTAGGATGGGGTAAGGAATCAGTTGAAGTGCCAGTAGATCAGCAAGGTCCATATGTAACAGCGGGTATTTTGGGTTCTACTGATCAGTTTCTAGTCGACACAGGAGCTACTCGTAGCGCTCTGTCGAAAAACTTGGTTCCGAGGGCTCCCCTGTCTGGCGAAATGATTACGTGTGTAGGGTTTGATGGCACACCCTCCCCCAGCCCATTGTCCAAGCCCCTTGCACTATGCATTGACAAGTACTTTAGTTTTGGCCAATTTTTGTTATCGCCCCATACCCCAGATAATATCTTGGGCATTGACTTGCTTAAATATTTTCGAGCAACAATACGCTGCGCTCCAGAGGGAGTGCGGGTTATTCTGAATGACAATTACCCTGACCCTGATGATTGCCCTGAACCTGACAGATTTTGTGTCATTTTAGATATTCCCGCTTTGGCCTCTCTGCCGCACACGTTGTGGGCGACATCAGATACGGATGTGGGAGAGATGCGTATTCCACCAATACACATTACTGTTAAGGAGGGGGCCCCTCTACCACGAGTGCCACAGTATAAGATCTCGAAGGAAGGCGAAATTGCCCTAACACATATTGTCCAGGATTTGATTTCTGCAGGGGTAGTGGAGGAGGTCCCTTATAATGTCTGTAACAGCCCTATTCTACCGATTCTTAAAAGAGACTCAGATGGCAAGATCTATCGATTTATTATTGATTTGCGTGAAATAAATAAAATTGTCATTCCCCAATACCCAGTGGTGTCTGATATCACGACTTTGCTTACTTTGGTTCCACCGACAGCCACCACTTTTAGCGTTATCGATCTAAAGAATGCGTTCTTTTCTATCCCTGTTCACCCAGATAGCAGATATCTGTTTGGTTTTACGCTCAATAATAAATCGTATAGATTTTGTCGTGTTCCCCAAGGCTATACTGAGAGCCCTAGCATCTACAGCCAGGCTTTGAAACGTCAACTAGATTCCTTTCAATTGCAGCCTGGTGTGGCACTCATCCAGTACGTGGATGACCTTCTGCTCGCTGCCGACTCCTATGCACAATGTGAACAGAGTACGCTTGCGTTGCTTTCCTTTTTGGCACAAAACAATCACAAGGTCTCCAAGAAAAAGCTTCAATACTGTAGACCCCAGGTGACCTACCTCGGTCATCTGTTGTCTAAGGAGGGGAGGGCATTAACATCTGATCGAATTCAAGCAATTTTAGACACACCAGTCCCCCGCACGCAGAGAGATGTGCGTGCCTTTATAGGGTTGACATCTTTTTGTAGACAATGGATCATGGGTTTCTCACATATCATAAAACGTCTGCTAGCATTATTGTCCAAAACTACACCGATGCCTCTTGAGTGGACAGACGAATGTCAGAAAGCCTTTGAGCAGTTGAGACAGGCCCTTTGTTCTGCACCCGTGTTAGGAACACCAGACTACACGAAACTTTTCACATTGTACGTGCACGAGAATGATGGGTGCGCGTTGTCAGTGTTAGTGCAGTTACACGGGGATAAGCAGAGACAATGTGCATATTTCTCTGCCATTTTGGATCCTGTAGCACGAGGGCTGCCTGGGTGTTTTCGAGCAGTAGCGGCAACAGCAGTAGCCATACGACAGAGTGAGGGCATAGTGTTATCACACAAATTGTTGGTGTTGGTTCCTCACGCAGTAGATGCCCTGTTAAACCAAACAAAGACCCAATACCTCACGAGTGCACGACTTACAGGATATGAGCTGACACTTTTAGCGCCACACATAACATTGAAAAGATGCGCTACTTTGAACCCCGCGACTTTATTGCCCTATCCGGCCGAGGAGGGTCAGGAAGAAAAACATCATGATTGTGTTTTCCTGACTGAGGAACAGACAAAGGGTCGTGTTGACTTACAGGATGTGCCACTTCCAGATGTGGATGGGGAACTGTGGGTTGATGGATCGTGTTTGAGGCTGCCAGATGGTACGACTTCCGCAGCATATGCGATCACGACTCTTAAGACGGTGGTAGAAACAGCTAGAATACCACAGAAATCGGCTCAGGCAGCAGAGCTGATAGCTTTAACAAGAGCCTGCGAATTGAGTGCTGGCCTATGTGTGAACATATACACAGACAGCCGGTATGCCTTTGGAGTGGCCCATGACTTCGGACTTCTCTGGAGGGAACGTGGGTTTCTGACATCACACGGGGAGCACATTATGCACGGAGAGTTAGTGCGTGATCTCCTAAACGCGTTGCTTTGTCCCAAGAAAGTAGCGATAGTGAAGTGCAGTGCCCATAAGAAGATCACGGATAAAGTGGGTCAAGGAAATGCCTTTGCAGACAGCATAGCAAGGCAAACGGCTATGTCCCGAACTAGCTCCCCTATGTATGTGGTACAATCACAGGCCGAGAGATGGAGTGATGCTAGAGCAGAGATACGGGATATTCAAAAATCAGCTACAGAATCTGAGCTTGCGGCTTGGGCAGCAGATGGGGTACTAGATGACGAAGGTTGTTGAAGAAGTAAAGACATGGAGAAGTGGAAATTGCCTGCGGCTTACTTACAGGCGATGGTCCAGATGACTCATGGACTGGCCCATGTCGGAGCTCTTGCAATCACTCGACTTTTAACACGAGTTTGGGAACATTCTGAGATTGCGAATACTGCAAAGAGAGTAGTGCAGACCTGCCTGGTATGCTTGCAACACAATCCTGGGAAGGGGACCCATACTCCGAAAGGAGGGTTCGTTCCACCTTCAGCACCATTTGAAGTGCTTCAAATGGATTACATCCAACTCAAGCGCTGCAATAACCTGAAGTACGTCCTAGTGGTGGTGTGTGCTTTTAGCAAATGGGTTGAGGCCTACCCCACGAAAGACAATACAGCTTTGACAACGGCTAAGGTGTTGCTTAAGGAGTTCTTTCCTCGCTTTGGAGTTTGCAAATTTCTGTGGAGCGATAATGGGCCCCATTTTGTTGGAAAGATTGTGGAATATGTACTGAAGGGGTTAGGGATTCAGCAAAAGTTCCACGCTGTATTCCACCCTCAGTCAGCAGGTTTGGTCGAGCGGTACAATGCCACCTTGAAGCTTAAGCTGGCCAAAATCGTGGCGTCTACATCGTTGAAGTGGCCAGATGCATTGCCGCTAGCACTGCTCTCTCTTAGATCAGTACCCCACTCACGAACTGGCCTTACGCCCTATGAGGTGGTGTTTGGCCGCCCCATGAATATCTGGGGGGTGCCCAAGCCGCGATTAATACATGATGTGCCTTGTGTTATGATGAATGATTATTTGGCACGATTAACAAATGATTTGCTCTCTATTCACCAACAGGTTCGAGAAGCGCTCCCTGACAACTCTGCTGGAGAGGGCCACGATCTTCGTCCTGGGGATCATGTGATGATCCGTTCGTTTGAAAGAGCAAGCAGTCTGGAGCCCAGGTGGAAGGGCCCCGAGCAGGTCCTTCTGGCGACCCGCACCGCCGTACGAGTGACCAACAGGAAGCGGTGGGTGCATTCGACACATTGTCGCCGAGTCTCTCCGGATCTGGTGACTCCTGCTGTGCTGACTGATTATAAAGAGATCTTGGAGAAAGAAAAGAGCCCAGCTGTGACGTCGGCCGAAGTAGAGGGAGCCTTCCCGGACCAATCTGCTGCTGGAAGAGAGCGCTACAATCTACGACCGCGATAAAGAAGAATTTTTGTTCCTTTTTAGACTGGTTGGTAACCGCTCCAGGTTTGTGAAACGGAAACCGGGAATTCCAAGGGGGGGGATCAGTTCTGCCAGAGTAGCGACACCCGTCTTGGCCCGGAGAAGAAAACAACGGCTACCTCAGAGTTCAGCACCGCATTTTTCCTTTTTTTAGGTATACACGTACGTGTATCTGAGACTATTTGTGAAAACTTGTGAACAATTTGTGTCATTTGAGACTTTTGCACAGACTTCCTTGAACTATGGCATCAACGGCATCCCGTGACAAGAAACTGTTGGGTGCCTTTCTTTTTGTTCTAACCATTGTGGTGATAGCTGTTATAGCCTGGGTAGTCGAACTCGTGGTGCCTGTACGTGAACATTTGCTGCCGACTACCCCGGCACCGTCTGAACATTTCCATTTTACATTGCCCTTCCATGAAGAACGCCATCGCCAAACGTATTTAAATAACAGCTTCATTCAGATTCTTCACCACACGCATAACATGACCAATACCTCTAACTGCTGGGTGTGTGGAATGTTGCCTGGGCACCAGAAGAGAGGGGGCACCCCACTTATTCCACTCCCGTTTTCGCACAATGGGTCTTGCAATGCCTGGTACACTCTCCTCTTTACTTTGAGATGGCCAACAAAAGGGGGGGTGCTTTTTCGCCTAAATAAAGAATGTCCCCATGACAAGGATGGGTTTCCACGGGCAGAGGGTACACGTTTTGAATGGGAAGAATACAGGCCTGATAATGTGTCTGCCCCACGAATATATAGCAATCAGCGGAACGTGAATGTATCCAGTGCTCATGTCATAAATGTCATTGCCACCAAAGCCGATTTATGCATCAGAAACAAGGGCACGATTGCAGTAGGGAAAAGTGAATGTAATATTACTCTCACGTTTGATAGCCCGAATGGCATTTCATTTGTTGCATCTCGAAACACCTACTTCATCTGTGGAACGAAGGGGTACCATCAGCTTCCAGTGGGGTGGTTGGGTACATGTTATGTATCGTTTGTGCTACCTCCTGTATTCATTGCCCCTCCGATGTATCACAACGACTATACTCTGTACCACGATTTTGTTTTGAACAGAGTTAAGCGAACTGTTGCTTTAGAGGACATTGATCAAACGGACACTGCATTACAACAGTATGTGGATTTCAATCTGGGACTATTCTCCTTTGTGGGGGCTGCATTGAACAGCCGGAAAATCAGACGGCTGACTCGCGTTGTCGAGGCTGTTGCGAATGACACTGCTATTGCCCTGGGGAATATTACCGAAGAACTGCAGATTTCCAGAATTGTCACCCTCCAAAACCGGATGGTGCTGGACGTTGTTTTGGCTGATCGTGGGGGGGCATGTAGAATCATCGGAAGCAGCTGTTGTGTTTACGTCCCTGATAATTCTCCATCTGTGTATGATGCGATTTCCAAGTTGCATAAAATAGCTGCCGAAATACACCCGGACAATGGAACTTGGACACTTTCTGGATGGTTCTGGTCCATGATTGCAACTTGGGGCTGGAAACTGTTGACAATTCTCTGCATATTTGTGGGAGCAATGTTCTTTATATGCTTGTGTATCCAATGTGGCCCTGCCTTATGTTCAATGTGTCTATCAGCTTGCTTACCATCGAGGCGAGCTCTTGCCCATGACAAAATAATGCTACACAAAGAGGTGACACAAATTATGTTAATAGACATCGAGGACGAACATCCAGACTATGTTCATTATGAGGTAGATTCAGCTAAACGCTAAAAGGGTCGTCTGTCGTAATTGGCCCGCTTGGATTAGCGATTAGCTGAACCTACACGTTGTCCTCCTTAACTTGGCTATATACGATAAAACGCCATTTTGAATGTTGCAGCGGCCATCTTAGACCATGAGCGGCCTCGTGGCCGACGTGTCCTTTAGTCCTTTGTCCGTTCCATTGACCACTCTCATCTGCCCAGCAACAGGCTATTTTTAGTACTGGTCAAGCCACACATGCGCAGTTCTCACTGACCCGTAAACCCTCAGGAATGAGCCGCTAACTGACCAGCGGGTTTGAAACTCTCCAATGAGCTGGCAGTGTTCCAAAACATGACCATATATGTCTCTAAAACTGTGTCTTAACTTGTGCCGCCTATCTTTTATTGCCCCAAAATTGTATATAAACGGGGTCACACCGGTGTTCGGTGTGATACCTCTTGCATTACCGAAGGGTGCTGTTTGAGTGTACCACCACCCCATGGGGTCTTAATAAACTTGTTCTTTGCATTTTACAGTTTCCGTGCCAACAGTTCTTGTGTGTAAGTGGGTAATCTCTGGAGCGTGTAGGCCTTGGGAACCCCGAAATACTTCAGCATAGTGCCCAAAGCAATATTCCAGCAATACATTGTAAACAGAGGAGGCAAATGGACAAAAAATTGAGGAGAGACTCATGCCAGTGATGCCAGGTTTAACACGTTTCCCCTCCAGCTGAAATGTGGGGAGAACTACCTTTCACCTAGGGAGTCCTCAGCACTAAGGCGGAAAAATCTGGACAGACCATCAGCATTGGCGTGATCTGTACAAGGGCGGTGTTCCACTGTGAAGTCCATCCCCTGTAGGGAAATGGACCACCTCAACAGCTTTGGGTTCTCACCCCTCATCTGCATCAACCATCTGAGGGGCCTGTGGTCTGTCTGAACCCGGAAGTGAGTCCCAAACAGGTAGGGTCTTAGCTTCTTCAGCACCCAGACCACAGCAAATTCTTCTCGCTCTATCGCACTCCACCTCTGTTCCCTGGGAAGTAACTTCCTACTGATGAAGGCTACAGGTAAGTCTCGGCCCTCCTCATTCTCCTGTGCTAGAACAGCCCCCACGCCATGCTCTGAAGCATCCGTCTGGACAATAAATTCCTTAGAAATGTTGGGGGCCTGGAGTATGGGTGCTGTACACATTGCAGTCTTCAGGGTGTCAAAGGCCGTCTGACAGGCATCAGTCCAGATCACTTTTCTTGGCTGCTTCCTGGAAGTAAGCAAAGTCAAGGGAAGCACAATGTTGCCATACCCCTTGACAAACCTCCTGTAGTAACCCGTGAGACCTAAGAAGGCTCTCACCTGAGCCTGGGTTTTGGGTGGTGCCCAAGCCAGGATGGTATCTATCTTGGGTTGCAGGGGAGCCACCTTGTGGCTCCCTACTTGGTCCCCCAAGTACACCACTGAACTCTGCCCAATCTGGCATTTGCTTGCCTTGATTGTGAGGCCTGCTCTGGGCAGAGCCAGCAACACTTCCTGGAGGTGGTGCAAGTGTTCCTCCCAGCTGGCGCTGAACACTGCTATGTCGTCCAGGTAGGCGGCGCTGAAATCCTCCAGTCCAGCCAATACCTGGTTGACCAACCTCTGGAAGGTGGCAGGGGCATTCTTCATCCCAAAGGGCATAACCCGGAACTGGAAGTGCCCATCTGGTGTGGAGAATGCAGACCTCTCTTTTGCCCCATCAGTCAAGGCGATCTGCCAGTACCCAGACGTTAGATCAAACGTACTAAGGTACCGGGCAGCCCCCAACCAATCTATGAGCTCATCAGCTCTGGGTATGGGGTGCGCGTCAGTCTTGGTGACTGAATTGAGTCAGTCCTGATCCGATCAGAAGTGGTCGCTACTCACGCTGCTCCCAGCTCCCAGCTCCCCGAGTGGTATTGTAGCGGCAGACAGCTTAAAAGACTGCTAATTTGATAATTGCAAGCTCACATTGATCACGCTACCAGTAGTGCCTAACTGCACAATAGATTAGTAAAATAGCGCTATAGTGCGAAAGTGCGCTTTGTATATGATTGTACTGTGCTGTACTGCCTTGCCTTTCATTATTTGCCTTGCCCGATTGTGCCGGTGCCATTACCAATTTATCAGCGTTTTAAGTGCTTGTGCCCCTTTACTCTTTCGCTCTTGGCTCGCAGCTATCCATTTTGTTTATTATTGTGCCTCCCTGCCCAGCTCCCCACCCCGCCCCTGCCTCCCAGCTGCTCCGCCCTCGCCCCTCCCCTCCCACTATCCGCATATGTCAGATGCTTCTGCGCGCAGCGGTAACGCGAAGCGGTCGCGCCCCATGCGCGCCGAAGGCGCGCCAAAGGTAAGCCCGTCCGCGCCTGGACTGCGCCCAGCGCCAGACCCCCTGGCCCTCGCAAATCCCGCTCCACCCACATAACATATGACGCCGCAACCCTCACAGCCCTTAACCCCGGACGCACATCACAATGCTACCAAGCTGCCCCAGGACACACCCATGGTTCCTTCACCTGCCACACTTGCAAATTCGACTGCATCAGGACTCACTCCAATCCCACAAACTCCAAACAAAGCTCCAACACCAACCTCTAAAGTCCATCCTACTCAACACCCGCTCGGTCCACAGACACTCCATTGAACTCTGGAACCTACTCGACACTACTTTACCGGACGTCGCCTTCCTTACAGAAATCTGGATGAACACCTCTTCAGCACCTGACATTGCCATAGCCATCCCGGACGGCTACAAGATCATCCGAAAGGACCGCATCAACCAAACAGGAGGAGGCATTGCCATCGTCCATAAGAACACAACCAACTCCGATGATAACATTGCGAACGCCGAACACCTCCACTTTCAGATCCACATCAACCCCAAGACCACTCAGTCTCAGAGGCACTCTCATCTACAGACCACCAGGACCCCGCACACAATTCAGTGAAGACATCACTGACTTCATCAGCCCACACGCCCTCTCCTCCGAGAACTACATTCTATTAGGAGACCTCAACTTTCATTTGGAAAAGAAAAACGACAGCAACACCACCTCCCTTCTGGACAACCTGAACAATCTCGGACAACTTGTCAACACCCCCACCCACCTTGCCGAACACATGCTCGACCCTATCTTCACCTCCAGCAAGCAAATCTCCTACGATCACACCACAGCCCTCCATTGGACGGACCACAGCTGCGTTCATTTCTGTTACAAAAAGACCACCACCCACAACCCCCCACATCCTATTCCTCGAAGACACTGGAACAAAATCACCACCGACCAGCTCTTCACTTCGCTCCACTAAAACCCCCCTGTCATTTCATCGAACCCAAACCAAGTAGCCACCAACCTCACACAATGGATCACCCACAGCGCCGACGTACTAGAACCCCTGAAGAACCATCTTATCAAACAAAGTAGCAAAAATGCCCCTTGATTCAACGATGATCTCAAGAAATCCAAGAAGATCTGTCGAACTCACGAGAAAGCCTGGAGAAAAAAAACAACCTCTGAAAACCTGGCAACCTTCAAGAACGCCTCCCGCAAACACTACCAACTGATCCAATCCACCAAGAAATCAGCATTCATGGACCGACTTGACAACAATGCCCATAACAGCAAGGAACTATTCAACATCGTCAAAGAATTTACCAACCCCACCGCCGGCACCAACAACATCACTCCATCCCAGGAACTCTGCGATTCCCTATCCTCATTCTCCTACAACAAAATCGCCAATATACACAACAGCTTTGAAAACCAGTCCGTAGACCAGTCCCCCCCTCCCACCTCCGAACCAAAACCGCAATCTAACAACCTGTGCGCCTGGAATCCAATCACCACCGAAGACACAATCCGCCTTATGAACTCCATACACTCAGGATCGCCAACCGACCCATGTCCCCACCACATTTTCAACAAAGCAAACACCATCATCGCACCCCATCTCCGCGATGTCATCAACTGTTCCTTCAACTCCGCTACCTTCCCGGAAAGCTGGAAACATGCAGAACTCAGCGCCCTTCTGAAGAAACCCACAGCAGACCCCACTGAACTCAAAAACTACCGCCCCATCTAGCTCCTCCCTTTCCCTGCCAAAGTCATTGAGAAAGCCGTCAACCGTCAGCTCGCTGCCTTCCTCGAATCCAACATATCCCTCGACCCTTCACAGTCCGGCTTCCGAGCCAAACACAGTACTGAAACCGCCCTCATCGCAGCTACAGACGACATTCGAACACTGCTAGACAACGGAGAAACAGTTGCCCTCATCCTACTTGACCTCTCCGCAGCCTTCGACACAGTCTGTCATAGCACCCTCATACAACGCCTCAGCAACATCGGAATACGAGGTAAAGCTTTGGATTGGATCATCTCGTTCCTCGCCGGAAGAACCCAGAGAGTCCGCCTCCCCCCTTTCAGATCAGAGGCCACTGAAGTCATCTGCGGTGTACCACAAGGATCATCACTCAGTCCCACCCTCTTCAACGTATACATGAGCCCCCTTGCATCAATAGCACGCCAACACAACCTCAACATCATCTCCTACGCAGACGACACTCAGCTGATCCTCTCCCTCACCAAAGACCCATACACCGCCAAAACCAACCTACACGAAGGGATGAAAGACGTAGCCGAATGGATGAAGAACAGCCGCCTAAAACTAAACTCGGAAAAAAAGGAAGTCCTCATCTTGTAGTGTAGTTCCTATTTTCCCTATAGGCCCTGCGCATTGGAATAACATAAACAGTAGTATCGACCTAGAAGTGCGGATCTTCCAGGTCTCCACTGACTATGCTAAACTTAATTGGGGTTGTTACAAACTAGCTCAGAGGTCACTGGAAACTTTCTTGACTGAATAGGAAGTGATCAGCTTCCCTGGCACAGCCAAGAAGGGATTCAGTTTTCCAACAACCGCAAACATGACAACTTTGCTCCTTAGATAAGAGTCAATCTCTAGAGTCGTGTGAAACAATGGACAGTTATTTTACTCAGTCAGTTTGTGCAGCTTACTTTCACTAAGATGCAGAGAACAGAGAGACGGGCGTTTTCAAATAAAAGGTATTATTTATTGAACAGTCTTTCTTCTCATGCAAGAGAAATGAATTGCCACAATTGCAATACTAGTCATTATATAAAGTGCGTACAGTGAAATGAGTATTGCAAAATAATACTGTAAAAGCATTGATATGGTTTCTTAGCTATACAATGGTTAAAATGAATAAAATATATACATTCATATATACATTAGGCTAACGTACTCAACTGGTGTTTCTAACTACGCCTACCCCTGCGTGCCTGACCTAAGCCTAACACGTGGAAGGGAGTAAGTAGTTTAAGTTGAATTGGTTTTGCCAAGGTTTGCTTCAAGAATTCCCTCTAAGGGTTTAGTCAACACCATACCTTTGGAATAGAATGTTGGAGGTCTTGTATCTCCTCTCAGGACTCGATATCCCAGTCACTCGCAAGAGTAGGCTGGAAACGCCGGAGCTGGATTTTCTCGGCAGGAGAAAAGACAGCGTCTTTCTCAGCGCGTCAAAGAGGAGGAGGATGGGCAGCGTCCGTGGGCTGGATGCATCTGCTGGGCTGGGCAGGGGACAGCTGTTCGGCTCCTCCGTTCAGCACACCATTGGTCGCTAGTTATCAGTAGCAACTGCAGCAGCCTTTTCCTAAGGCAATGATGGTATTATTTATACCTGAAAGGTGCCTTGTTTGACGTAAGTTTTTGGACATAAAACGTCAATAAAGATGTCACTAGGAAGTGATCGTCCTTTCAGTGCTCATTAGAGTTCTATTACTAATCAAAACATAGCAAGCGGGGCTTTCCCAGGTTGCTGAGTTTTATCTTGTTGAAGAACTCGGAGTGTAATCTAGGAATCTTAGATAGTGGCTTCTGCTGTGTCATGTACGTTAATGAGCTGCAGAGGCGAGCTTCTGAAATGTGTTTCTGAAATATGCTTCTGAAATATGCTTCTGAAATATGATTCTGAAACATGGCTGAAATATGGCTCTGATCGTTTATGCCATTATAGGGGTATGAATGGATTATAGCCGTATAGGGGCATAAGGTCACAGTATTGATCGGGGTCCTAGATAAGAACACGACACCCACTCCACGTTTCTATGTCCATCAAATTACTAAAAACTAAAGCAATAAGATGCATGTGTAACATTGCCCACCCCAAAATACATATTTGCATTTGAAATGGTGTATTTGTAATACATGGAAATATAGGTACCGTACGTCTTTAAGCATAGAAATCATTCAAAATTATAGCATATGTAATCAGGGAACGATTTTGCGAAAGAATTACACATGAAATATCTCTTTATACAGAAAAGAAGGGCGAGATAATTTCATCACATATAAATGCATTGCTGTAAAATTTGCTAGAGGCTGGTGTAAAGTTATTTTGTCTCTAGATTTACTACAAATAGAAGTTCTGTTTTTTATGAATAGTTCTACTTTAAGCAAAGAATTTGTGCCAGAAAAAGGGTAAATATTTTCAAAAATAGGTCAATTCAAAAAAAAAAATCTTGGTGAACGGGGGAATAGAGCTCCAACGCATTTTTGCAGTTTTTGTTGATCAAAACTGAAGGCCGAATTCAGAGTTCATGTGAACGCTGTGTGTCGGAATGCTTTCCAAAAATGTATTGTTTCTGTTCAGGGGAGAACATCATATCAGACAGGCTCTCAAAAAATTGGTCTACAAAATCAGGGGACAGTTCGACCAAGTTCGATAATGCAGTTACTTGGCAGGTGTGAGAATGATTGCTATCTTCGATGTCTGGATCAGCAATGCTCACAGAAGGTCGTACCTGGGTGATGTTGCTTTTGTTTCTCACTCCACTGTCACCACCTAGTTGTAGCACAGTAGTCTCAACGAATGCCGTCATCAGGATCGGTAGCCGCTGGGTACAACACAATGCGTGAGCCGTTACAGGACTTAGCAAAGTATCGATATCCATTGGTACTGCTGATGGAAGTGCAAGACAGGTGTCTAACACGCATTGCTCTCCGCATAGCATACATCGAAGCACAGGTAAGATGCAGGTCTGCAATATAGGTCTGAATGAAAGAAACCAGGTCATGTTCAGATCTCTCAGCCTGGCCAATCCAAGGACTCTAGTTATTCGGTCCCGGTAGCGTAATGCTAGGATCGTTTCTTCCATCCCTGCTGGAGTCATGTCTGCGATTTGGCTTGCCATATCGGAGCAGGAGGGTCAAAAATAAAATTCCTGCTACAAGTCCCAAAATTAGGGGGATGCCGCCAAAGACTGAATGGACAAAATTTGGAATTAAGCCCAAGACTGCTTTGAATGGTGTTAACAGTCCCGTAAAAAAGGTCTTAAATATGCCTGGGATACCTACGGCATTAGACATGTTAAGAATTTCGTTAAGCATTTCTGTGAAATGCACGGGACAATTTGTTGATAAAAGGTCATGTATCTCCGAAGCCGTCCTTGCAACTTGGAGATCATACGTCTCTTTTGATGACGTGATGGGCACTGTTGTCTGCAAAAGCACAGACTTCATTCTGCTTAAAGTATCAATTCGTATAGAAGAGACTTTCAAACAAGGCCATATGGGAGTCTCTGAGTCTCCAGGGCCGTTTGGAAACAATGCTTGCATACAGCATTTGACAATGGATGTTACGCTTACGAGATTGGCTTTTCCTGGCAAAAGGCCACAACAGCTGTGATCCGGTATTAGAATGTAACTCCTATTCGAGAGCGGCTTGAAGAAAGGCTCTATCTGTGTTGCAGGTGTGACATGTTGGTGGCATGAAAGGTTGTTCGAATTTCCTTCACAAGCTCCGTGTAAATTAATACCCTGGCACAAAAGTATACCGCTTAGTGAATGTTTGTAATTTTCACCACTAAGAAATACATTTTTGTTGCTGTCACTGATGCAAGTGTGTGTATATGGTAGTTTCCATACTTATTTAAGGTATCCTTTACCCAAACGTTCATACTGGCCAGTCGGTATGTATTCAAGGCAATTTTTAAATCGATAAGTTGTTATCGGAATTGTGATAATCCCGTGTATTATCCATTCAATGACAGGACTTTCTGACATTGTCAATGGTAATCTCTCAAGTTTTTCGATGCTCAGGATTGTATAGTCTGCTCCTTTCTGTGCCAGCTGATTTGTTTATCAGTAAGGTTAAAGATGGAAAACAATGACGTTGTGTTGATTAATCGCCAAGGCACATAGCCTGAACGAAGATTTTGAAGCGTCCAGCCTAACTGTACAATAGAACGCAATTGTGACTGGCCATGCTGTAACATTAGCAAGTCTTTGTCTATTATATCTATGGCAGATGATACAATGCTGTCCAGTGAATATATTCTGGATGACAGAGTCATTAACCCATTGTCCACTACAGAAAGTGATTTTTCCAAATTAATACGATCAATTTCTCTTATTTTCTCTGCTGTTTCAATTTGCATAATTTTCCATGCCTCATTGTAAGCCGTATATATACTGGTCGCTATGAAACGTTTTTGACGCTGTTTGCGTGGTCCCAAAATGAAATTGCGCAAGTCAGCACCATCTTTAAGTAAAGACAAGTGTTGCTTAATTTCTGCTAGTGTGGATTATCCTAGCCATTCAAGGCAGAGTTTCCCTACTCGGTATGTTGTTACTATCCCTGGATGTTGTCTCTGGGAGTATCTAGGGTCTGGTCTGGTCATTTTTATCTCCTGTGTTTTATTCAGGAATCTATCTTGACAGTTATTCGTGTCAGTAGGCCAGATTAACCACTTTTTCCAATCAGGATGTGTTCTGTTTAAATGTAAAATTTGTGATACGTCTATTTCAATATTTGTGGTTGCACTATCGGGTATTGGCTTTGGAATAGACGGTTTGTTAAGGTCTTTGATCTTAGCTAGGCCAAGACAGGATGTTTGGTGAATTGTGTCATTTAGAAACATCATTTGTTCTGGGATCATGCAGGCTCGAAATAATGCTTCTAGGCCTTGTACCTGCCACTCTTTTGTACCCCAGATGGTTTTTGTTTCAATGTTATTTTTCCAAAAATCAAAACCAAATGTCATAATTTTTTCATAAAATGCTTCTGAATATATCAATTTAGTATTTGTAACATGTTTTTCGTCCCTGTTTTATCTAACAGTTTATAATAAAACGTTTCTGCATCACTGGTGTTAAACCCTGAGAAGTATCTGAATTGCTCATAGAATGTTTTAGAACTACTTTTTGGTGGAGTAGCACAATGTTCCCATTGGTTATACTTGAAAACATTTCTAGGTTGTGCAGATTTATGCAAGTAGTGGTCACCGTAATGTGTGTAACAAAACATCTCCTCGTAATTAGAAGAACCTTGTAAATAATCATGTTCTGTGAATCTAGCTGACATTACTAATTCAGACACCATATTATTTATACTTTCAAAATCCCAATCATCATAAAATGTACTTGGTTTTACAAAGTCACTTAAGGAAACCTTGAACTGGTGAGGATATTTCAAGATTTCAACCGGGCCATACACTTCATAGTCAGTTTTGTCCCATACTACCCCGCCGGATATTGGAATGGCTGTGACATTCACTGATGATAGTTCTCTTTTCTCGACATGAGATGATCTGTGTGGTTTCAGGACTAAGTTGATGTTCTGACTTGCTGTGTCCATTGAACTGTATTTTCCCTCAATGAATTTTCCCAAACAAAGTACCATGATGAGCCAAAGCAGGAGGAAAAATATGCCTAGCCCAAACCAGAACTCTAACCATGGAGAAACAAGATAAATTTCCTTTAGTTGATGAAAGAGTTCTGTTGCTTTTTCTTTAAAAGTCTTTGTTTCTGGCGTTACTTCAGGGTTACTTTGATCTTCAGAAAAGTTGTCGAAATTAATGAAGTAGCCAGAGGCAGTTCTGTCAATTGTTGGAATTGTTTTCTCAATTTGTCTTTCGGTAGCACATTCTGATGCCACATCATTGTAGACTGGTGTTTCTTGACGAACTGTTTCAATCTGTGTTTCAAGGGGCACGAGTTCCATGGCATTATTGCATAGTCCTTCTCTGTGCACTGCAGGCTTATCAAATGTGTTTAGTCTTTCAGTTTGAACCTCTTGAATTGTTGCAAATTTGGGTATTCTGTTGTTTCTTGGGAGTCCACTTGGCCTACTGTTGATTATAGGCCACATCATTGTGGTTTTACCAGGTCGATTGATACAACTCTGTTCTCCTTTTTACCAGCAAGGGGCGGTAGTACTACTGATCTTGTTCCGTTGATTGCTAAGACAGGTACTGCTTTTCTGTAAGAAGGCGCAAATTCCTTCTTCACCGCTATTTTCTCTCTGACTAGATCCCAAATCTTTGGAATCCAGACAGGCCTTGCTGGGGCTGATGGTGCCTCTTCAGTGGTAGTTGGCTGTTGCTTTAACTTTATGTTGCTTAAGGATTTTCTTGTTTAATTCAAGTCCTGTAAAACAGCCAAACGATCTTTGATTTCAAAGTCTTTATTTTTATCTTCTACCACTGATACCTGACTATCAAGGTCCTGAACGTGCATTCTAGTTCCGAACAATAGTTCGTATGGGCTGAAACCTTTTAGAGAATTTCTTGGCAAATTGTTAAGACTTAACTGGACACTTATTAAATGTTTGACCCACCCATCACCCGAACCTAATACCTTCGCAGTTATAGATTGCTTTATGTCCCGGTTTTTTCTTTCTACCACACTGTTCCCTTCGGGGTGTGACGGACAAGAATACCGCAATCCAACTCCCATGCTGGCCATGGCCTCCCTATAAGCTCGAGAGCTAAAAGCAGGACCCTGGTCAGAATGGAACATGGCAATTGCGTATGTGCCGATAAAGACTCGCAGATCTTTTATAACCGTTCTGGCGTCAGCCGAGCGCTGGGGCCACATCCATATGAATCTCGTACAGGAATCCACTGCGACCATGATATATTTATAGTTGCCGTCCGGTTGTAGGGGACCACAGTGGTCCAGGTAAACACATGCTAATGGTTTATCTGAGATGAGAAGGGGTGTCTGCGCCGGTCGTTTCACTGTTGATACTTTCATTCTTTGGCATATTTCGCATTCTAATACATATTTTTTATTTTGTATCCTCATGCGAGGCCACCAATATCTCTGTTTTAACAAAGATATTGTTGCGGAAACGCCAGCGTGTGCAGAAGCAAGCCCTTTGTGTGCCGCTTTAATTAGTCCTAACCTGTGTTCCATGTTTGGAATTACCCTATCCCCCACTCCAGGGATTCGAGCAAAAGGAACATTATTCGTATCTGTTAAATATGAGTACTTTTCTGGAAAGCCTCTAGGGAGTGTTTCTTTATTATCCTTTACTGACGCACTGACAGCTTGTAGTATATAGCTGTCTATTTTTGTTTCTGACCGAGTTATCGCAGCTACGGAAGCCGTTTGCACAGCTGCCTTCGCGGCTTCATCAGCCAATGAATTCCCTGCAACGTGAACGCCATCACGTTGATGACTCAGAGTGTGTATCACGTGAGTCTTTTGTAGTTCTTTCTGTAAAAGACCTATTTGTTCCCAAAGCATTTTATGCTTAATTGTGCCACCTTTTGCATCTTTGAAACGATTTTCCACCCAGTTCTGCAAGTATTCATTATAAGATTGTACGCAATAATATGAATCGCACACTATAAGTGTGGGGAATTAGCGATCGGTATTTTCTAGCGCCTTCTTAAATGCTATCAGTTCAGCTCGCTGTGCCGAACAATCTCCTAGAGATTGTGTTTTAGTGACCAGTGGTCTAAATTTACCTTTGTGCCAATGACCTTTAACGATCGCGCACGCCGCACTGTAAGCTTGTTTACCCCCAACTGCGGGTTGTGCTGATCCGTCTGTATATATGATACTTCCGTATTCTTCTAGAGGCAGGATTTCAATTGGCAGAGGACATTCATATTCATATTGTAAAAACTCCTGTGTCTTTAGGTTAGGATCAAATTCGTATACTACATCTGTTGCAGCAAGAGAATTTACCCATTGGATCAATCTCGGATGCAAAGCTTTAGCATTAGGGATGCTTGCTTTAGTTACCGCTTCTAAAGCCGGTATGGGTGTAACGATTATTATCCGTTTACCTTGTGCAAGGGCCCTTTCTTTTGCTACAGCAGTCTGAACCGCAGTTAGAATTTTCTCCGTTGAGCTGAATTTTATTTCCGCTTTTGTGTACAAATGTGAGTTGTATGCTATTGGTACCGTTTCTCCCTTATTAGAGGTTAGGTACGTGAATCCGCATCTTCCTGGGATGACTCGGATTACAAGGTTGCGTGTATTGTCACGTGTTTCTAATTTTGTTTTAGCTAACATGTCTGTTTGCAGTGATCTCAAAATTTTTGTGTGTTTTTGAGTCCAGTTGATTGGTTTGAAATCAGGTTTAATTAATTCATAGATAGGTTTAACCCTCTCCGCATAATTTAGAATGTAAGTTCTTCCGAAATTCAGGAAACCTAGAATCGATTGTAAATTCTTCAGCGTTTTTGGTGCTTGGAGTACAGCGCACTTCTCTAAGAAGTTGTCCGCTAGGCTCTTGCCTTCACTTGATAATTCGTATCCTAAAAATAATACTGTCAGATGGGCAATTCGAGACTTTTTAAAGTTGAATTTGTAACCCTCTGCTGCGAACCCAAGTATAATGGTGTTCACTCTTTTCAAGTGAGTCTCCAAGTCGTCGTCTGTTAGATAGATGTCATCGACATAAGATAATGCTTCATCATCATATATTTGTAGTAACTCTGTTACTCTAGCTGAGAATAGTCCTGGGCTGTTCTTGAATCCCTGTGGGAGCCTACAGAAATTTTTCTGAGACCCCATTACTGAGAAAGCAGTCAAATATCTGCTTTCTGGTGCAATGTTTTGACAAAAGAAACCATTAGATATGTCTAATGTCATTTTATATTTTTTCCAAATTATGTTATTCATTAGTGCAGCACTATGCGAATTTTGTACTGCAAATGTTTTGCAACATGAGTTAAGGTGTCTGTAGTCCAAAACTAGACGATATGAATTGTCTGGTTTTGAGACAGGAAACAATGGATTGTTCATATGAGAGGTGCATGTTTCAATCACCCCCTGGTATTCAAGTTGATCTAAAATCTCCCTGACCTGTTTTTTAGCTTCTTGCTTAATTAGATACTGCCTTTGTGCAGTCGGTTGACTTTTTAACTGGATTTTGTGAGGAGGAGAGTCCTCATCCCATCCTACATGATTTTTATATAATGCTGGTGCCTTGGCTACTGCCCATTTCCTTGCATATATATATTTAGTGTGAATCGGAATGTGATTTGAGAAGGCAGGCGTAATCATTTCTTCGCCATGAGGGCACTCCCTGACAAACTCTGGGGGCCAATCTTTTTCAGCTAACAGGATGTCATAGCCTTTTGAGAGGTTGTCCCAAAATAGACCCCTTATTTTCCTAGTCTTATCACCCTCTATACGCAATGTTATTTTGTATATCTTATGAGGTTTGCTAACCCTGGTATCAGCAGTTTCCACCTGAATGTATTCATTTGTGTCCACTGTCTCCAGATGCCTCATCAGGATCTTGCGAGCTATGCTGATTTCTGCTGCACTGTCTAGCATTGTCTGTGCCCACTCCCCGTTTTTCAACTGTGTCCTCAGTATTCTCGGCATGTTCGATTACTCTAATACTGGCTACCTTCTTTCTTGGGAATTGTGATTTTTTACTTTGAGCAGGTTCCTTGTCTTTGGACTTGTGTGCTCTCCTGGGTCTGACCGTCCTCTTCTTTCCGATTTCTGCGAAAAAGATCGAGAGGGACATGTATCAATACTTTGGTATCTATCAGGCTTCTTCAAATTATCCCTATTTCTAAGGTTATATCTTTTCTCAGAGGGCTCCCGCTGGGGAGACTGGTGTTCTCGAGTCGGAGTTCTTTCCCTCCATCGAGGAGACCTTCCTCTGGACTGGAAAACTTTTTCCTTGGGAGTGGACTGTTTATTTCCATCCCAGCTCTTTTTAGGAGTGTTTGAATTATTTTTAATAAATAATTTTTCAGGATTTTCGAGTAGTTGGGGTTTTACTGGTTTCCCACCCAAGCTGTCTCTACCCTATTCTTCATAGCATTTCTCTATGATTCTGGCAAGCTCAATTGGTTGATCTGTTATATCTGTTTCCCTCAACTTCTGGCGGATCGCCACAGATGCTGCTTCTCCTTTGATATTGGCTAGTAATATAGCTGAAACCTGCTTGAAGTCTTTCAGTAATTTCATACCAAGAGTTAAAGCAGGTTCTGGACTGTATTCATTCTGAATCTGTTTTAGCACATCTGGTATTACCGCCATTGAAGGAACACCATGTGTTTTCGTGTAAATGGAAGCAAAGACTGTACCCCAAGGGTCACAGTCCTCCATGTGTGGTGCGACCCCCATTGGAAGGCAGATGGTCAAGATTCTGTGTTTCTCAATAGGAGTAGTATTCAGAAATACTGCCTCTATTTGAGTAATTTTCTGCGCTAACCAGAATGGAATTTGTTCCCGTTTTATGGGTGTTTTACCAAGACATGATTGTATGTTCTGTGGTGTAATTTTATTTGTGTTCCCCTGATGAGGGGTCAGCTGTGGAACATTAACAGCTGTTTGGACTGTTGCAGTCCGCATTACATATTGGACTAATTGTCTATGTATTTTAGTAAGTGTTTTTAGCTGTACTAACAACTCTTCTTTTGACATTTTTTCAATGTCCGGATGTGGTGTGTACCGGCTAGAACCGGCCACGTTGCTCCTGGTCTACCTAGTGGACCGAGCCTGGTAATATGATCATTATGTTTTAGGGCGTCTTTAAACCAAAGTAAACGTTCTTGGTATTTTAATGGGATTTCAATCTCCTCGAAAGGAGCGTACTCTTCCGGAGGTTCCTCTATTTTGTACTAGTGGAACTCTTGTGTTGCAGCGTTTGCCGCTGGAAATTTTATCCATGAATAGAATACCTCTGTCTGCCAATATTCGTGAGCCTCTATCACGAAGACGCTGTGCCGCCTTGAGCGGTCAGTCCATTGTCTATAAGTTTTGACGTTATAGTTTTTCTTATGTTGACCGGAATGTTTATTGCACCTGGTTCAGTAGTCCCATCGGGACCCTGCTGAGTCGCATTTACTGCGGCATCAACGGTTCCGTTTTCTCCTGGCATTGTATAAAATGCAAGGTTTTGCAGAGCAGGTCTCCAAGGAGACAAAGATTAGGTGCACAATATTTTGGAACAGTGTATCCTTCAACGTTGAATAAACCAGAAACCCTACATAGGAATCTCTTCCTACTAAGTTCGGGCGGATTTTAACCTTTCACCCACTCCAGACGTCTATTGGAGTATTTACGGGAGAAAGGGGTCTGTGTGAAAAGTGCACGACTGAGTTACTCTAACGTCTTGCGTTAGTTTATCGCCATACCAAACGTTGGGTGCCATGTAGTGTAGTTCCTATTTTCCCTATAGGCCCTGCGCATTGGAATAACATAAACAGTAGAATCGACGTAGAAGTGCGGATCTTCCAGGTCTCCACTGACTATGCTAAACTTAATTGGGGTTGTTACCAACTAGCTCAGAGGTCACTGGAAACTTTCTTGACTGAATAGGAAGTGATCAGCTTCCCTGGCACAGCCAAGAAGGGATTCAGTTTTCCAACAACCGCAAACATGACAACTTTGCTCCTTAGATAAGAGTCAATCTCTAGAGTTGTGTGAAACAATAGGCAGTTATTTTACTCAGTCAGTTTGTGCAGCTTACTTTCACTAAGATGCAGAGAACAGAGAGACGGGAGTTTTCAAATAAAAGGTATTATTTATTGAACAGTCTTTCTTCTCATGCAAGAGAAATGAATTGCCACAATTGCAATACTAGTTATTATATAAAGTGCGTACAGTGAAATGAGTATTGCGAAATAATACTGTAAAAGCATTGATATGGTTTCTTAGCCATACAACGGTTAAAATGAATAAAATATATACATTCATATATATATTAGGCTAAAGTACTCAACTGGTGTTTCTAACTACGCCTACCCCAGTGTGCCTGACCTAAGCCTAACACGTGGAAGGGAGTAAGTAGTTTAAGTTGAATTGGTTTTGCCAAGGTTTGCTTCAAGAATTCTCTCAAAGGGTTTAGTCAACACCATATCTTTGGAATAGAATGTTGGAGGTCTTGTATCTCCTCTCAGGACTCGATATCCCAGTCACTCGCAAGAGTAGGCTGGAAATGCCGGAGCTGGATTTTCTCGGCAGGAGAAAAGACAGCGTCTTTCTCAGCTCGTCAAAGAGGAGGAGGAGGGGCAGCGTCCATGGGCTGGATGCATCTGCTGGGCTTGGCAGGGGACAGCTGTTCAGCTCCTCCGTTCAGCACACCATCGGTCGCTAGTTATCAGTAGCAACTGCAGCAGCCTTTTCTTAAGGCAATGATGGTATTATTTATACCTGAAAGGTGCCTTGTTTGACGTAAGCTTTTGGACATAAGACGTCAATAAAGATGTCACTAGGAAGTGATCGTCCTTTCAGTGCTCATTAGAGTTCTATTACTAATCAAAACATAGCAAGCGGGGCTTTCCCAGGTTGCTGAGTTTTATCTTGTTGAAGAACTCGGAGTGTAATCTAGGAATCTTAGATAGTGGCTTCTGCTGTGTCATGTACGTTAATGAGCTGCAGAGGCGAGCTTCTGAAATGTGTTTCTGAAATATGCTTCTGAAATATGCTTCTGAAATATGATTCTGAAACATGGCTGAAATATGGCTCTGATCGTTTATGCCATTATAGGGGTATGAATGGATTATAGCCGTATAGTGGCATAAGGTCACAGTATTGTTCGGGGTCCTAGATAAGAACACGACAATCTTAGGATCATCCCCCTCCGCCTGGGACGACTCTTGGTGGCCACCGGCCCTGGGAACCGCACCCAGACCTACGGGCCACACACGTAACCTTGGCTTCATCCTGGACTCCTCCCTCTCGATGACCAGACAAGCCAACTTAGTCTCATCATCTTGCTTCAACATTCTCCGCATGCTCCAAAAAGTCTTCTGTTGGATCCCCACCGAAACAAGAAAAACAGTCACCCACGCACTGGTCACCAGCCGACTAGATTATGGAAACACCCTTTACGCCGGAACCACAGCCAAACTACAGAAAAAACTCCAACAAATCCAAAACACCTCTGCCAGACTCATATTGGACATTCCTCGACGAGCTCACATTTCTGGCCACCTCAGAGACCTCCATTGGCTCACCGTCAACAAGAGAATAACGTTCCACCTCCTCACCCACGCACACAAAGCCCTCTACAATCAAGGACCCGATTGCCTCAACACGCAACTGTCCTTCTACTCCCCCTCCCGCCAACTACGATCGTCCAACCAAGGCCTCGCCGCCATTCCACGCATCAATAAATCCACCATGGGGGGAAGATCCTTCTCCTACCTAGCGGCCAGAACCTGGAAATCCCTCCCCACCCACCTCGGACTTACACAGAACCACCTCGCCTTCAGAAAACAACTAAAAACTTGTATATTCGACAAATAAGCTCCCCCTCTTCCCTCAAGCGCCTTGAGACCCTATGGGTGAGTAGTGCGCTATACAAATTTCCGAACTTGAACTTGAACTTGAGTCCTCGGTAATCCACACAAAACCGAAGTTCTGGTGAAGCACCAGGCGCTGCAGCCTTTGGGACCAAGACCACTGGGCTGGCCCAAGGACTGCTAGAGGACTCATCCGCCCCTAAGGCAAACATCTTGGAGACCTCCTCCTTGATGTAAGCTCTGACCTTATAAGTCACTCTGTAGGCGTTGTGCTTCACAGGAGTGCTGTCCCCGGTGTCCACACCATGAACACACCACTGAGTGACACCAGGGGTTTAGGAAAACAGATCAGGGAATTGTCCCAACAGTTGGCGACAATCTTGCTGCTGCTCAGGGGTCAGTGTGTCAGAGAGGACAACACCATCCACTGACCCATCTTTCTATTTTGCATACAGGAGGTCAGGAAGAGGTTCACTCTCCTCCTCCGTTCCAGCATCTGTTGCTAGGAGCATGCCCACTTTGAACCTTTCTAAGTGGGGCTTTAACCGGTTGACATGCAGGACCCTCAAGGGGTTCCTGGGAGACTTCAAGTCCACCAAGTAGGTGACATCGCTCTTTTTCTCCACAACCTCAAATGGTCCAGTCCACCTGTCCTTGAGCGCACAAGGTTCTACAGGGGAGATGACCCAAACCTTCTGACCAGGTTGAAGCTCCACCAGAGTGGCATTCCGGTCGTACCACCGCTTCATCTCTTCCTGGCTGGCCTCCAGATTTGCCTGAACAAGATCTCTGAAGCGCCTAGTCTGGTTCCTAAAGGCCAGCATGTAATTTTATACATCCAGGGGAGGTTTCCTGTGAGATTGCTCCTAGCCTTCTTTGACCAGACTCAAAGGTCCTCTTACCGGGTGTCCATACAAAAGCTCAAAGGGGCTGAACCCTAGAGACTTTTGTGGCACCTCACGGTAAGCAAACAGTAGGCATGGTAAGAGGATGTCCCATTTACGCCTCATTGGTTCTTCAAGATGCACGATCATGCCTTTGAGGGTCCGATGGAATCGCTCAACCAGCCCTTTGCTTGTGGGTGGTAAGGAGTGGTGAACTTGTAGGTTACCCCACACTCCTTCCACAGGGACTTCATGTAATTGGAAATGAAGTTGGTGCCCCGGTCTGACACCACCTCTCTGGGGAACCCCATGTGGGAGAAAACACCCATCAGTGCCCGTCCCACCACCGGGGCCATCACTGTGCGGAGAGAGATGGCTTCCGGGTACCGGGTGGCATGGTCCACCAAGGCCAGGATGAACCTGTTGCCCATGGCTGTCTTAGGGTCCAGTGGCCCCACAATGTCAATCCCCACCCGATCAAAGGAGGCACTGACGACGGGAAAAGGTTTAAGGGGAGCCTTCTGCTTCCGCCCGCTTTTCCCACTTGCCTGGCAAGTTTGGCAGGTTTTACAATGGAGGTATACATCCCTTCTCATCTGGGGCCAATAAAAATGGGTGACAAGCCCATCATAGGTCTTGTCCTGCCCCAGATGTCCAGCTAACGGAACGTCATGAGCCAAACCCAGTAGGAAGGCTCTGAAGCGCTGGGTTACCACCAGCACACAGGCTGACCCAGGCTCAGCAGCCTTAGGCTCGCTATACAGGAGATCGTTCTCCCAGTAGACCAAATGTGTTCCTGACTGATCACCTGTTGTTTGGGCTGAGGCCTGCTGCCTCATACCCACAAAAGAAGGGTACGCTTTCTGTTCAGAACAAAATTCTTCCCTGGAGGGACCACCATCCTGCTGCCAATGGGTCAGCTCGAGCAGGTCTCCCATTTCAGCAACTTGTTCCCCTGTAGGTTCCAGGGCATCCCCCTCAAGGTCTGCCTCCTCCTGGACCGTGGGAACTACGGGGGACAATTTCCCGTGCCCCCTGCCTCTTCTCTTCACAGCTGGGTCCTGGGCCATGCTTTCATGCTCCAGAACCCCATCAACACCCTTACTAGCTGTCATGGATCGAGTGGTTGCACACACCCACTCTGGCACACCCAACATTTTCAAACGTGTCTCTCTCTCCACCTTAGCCCAAGGGGAGTCCTCCAAATCATTGCCCAGGAGACAGTCAACAGGCGGGCCTAACAGCAACCTGAAGAGTACCCGAGACCCCCACATTCAAAGGGAACCTGAGCTACCTCACACTCTCTCTGGGAGTTGTGAGCAGCTACAACAGGGTAGAATGCATGGGGGACCACCTGCTCTCTAGACACCAAGTGACACTTGACAGCTGTCACACTCGCTTCGGTGTCTCTGAGAGCTTCCACCCTATGGCCATTAATGGTCACCCACTGCCTATATTTCTTAGTGTTACTAGGCAGTGGGGGTGGATAACCATTTCCATGTCTCCTAAAGAGACCAGGGACATCTCTGCGGGACCCTTCCCACCAGGGGCAACAATCTCCTCCCCTGGCTACATTCGCCATCTGATGGGGGTACACGTGGTGGTGCATTAGAGTTCTTCATGGGACACTGGGGATCATAATATCGGTGTCCCACCTGCTTACAAGCGTAGCAGGTCATGGGGCCACTAGGAACAGGTTTACCTGTCGGGCCTCTGGCTTCTTTACTGGGGGAGGCTGGGAACCCTTCCCTTGGTTCCCTTGGGGATTACTTTGGGGCCCTTTCTGAAACTCCCTCTGTTTACCCCTGCCCCACCATTCTTCTGCTCGGGACCCTGCCCACCTTTTGGCTGAGTCTCCCACTGGACCATTGTGGACACTGGTACTGACCCAGCTGTCCGCCTCCTCAGCAAGTTTTCCAGGGCTAGATATCTTGCTATCAATAAGGTGTTGGCGTAGCTCTGGAAAACAGTTATTAGACAAGTGCTCCCAAGCAAACAAATCATAAAGAGCATCATAACTTTCCACTTTGCTACCCTTGATCCAACCATCCATGGCTCTGCAAAAAAATGACACATATTCAACCCACGTAGTACCAGGCAACTTCTTACATTCTCTAAAGGCTTGTCTGTACTTTTCTGGGGTTAGGCCATACCTTAACATTAAAGCATCTTTCATATGGGTATAAGACATCCTATCCTCAACAGGCATGTCCAACAAGGTATCTCTCCCTTCATTGACAAAGCGACCCCACAACCCCACTCCCCAATCCTTCTCAGGGACCCGGTGGGCCAACAATGCAAACTCATATGCTTTAAACCATTGACCAATATCTTCATTCTTATGAAAACCTTTTATCACATCTTTGGGAAACTAAAACCTACTTTCTGCAGGCCCAGATGGAATGCGGCCACCAGAAGGATTCAATTATAAACTCTTAGCTTTGAGCTCCATCTCCCTCACCATTTTCTCACGTTCAAAAGCTAATTTTTCTCTTTCAAACTCCAACCTTTTGATCTCCATATCAGCTTTTCTCCTGCATTCTCTAACTCCAACTGCCCATCTATCTTACGTTTTTCCATTTCTATGTTGTTTGCTCGTTCCTTCGCCCTGTCTTCCAATACTTTAGGAGAAAGACCCTTAGCGGAAACACTGCTGCCGAGAGAGGACCCAGGCCCATTCACGGGCTCTGCCTCATCCCCTTCCTCTGGCGGTACCACCACCACATCTGAGGGATCTCTGGCCTCTAACCAGGCTTCCAAGGCTTTGAAATATTCTTCCTTATTTTTAAGGCCTGTTGTAGGAACTTTAAACTGTTTGCATAAGTATTTCAGCTGCTGTACTCTGTAGTCGTTTATCTTTGCTCTATAAAATTCCTCCACAACAACAGGAGTAGTGACTCCGGCATCACTCATGGTCAAAACTGGCAGTGTTCAAAACAAGCTTCAGGAAAGCGGAGAAACAAAATAGAATATCCTACCAAAAAACGGATTGTGGCTGCGCTATGGTCTGCTTTCACTATGTAGTGTACACTAATCACTGCACATGAGTCATGAATGCAAAGTTTAAATCCTCACCACTGACCAACAATGTAAGAATCGGCTGGTCTCTAGTTGGCAGAGGTATACACTTCTGACAAATAGGGACCCACCTCCACTAGTCAGGGCAAGGTGATCACACACTCATATAACCCCCGCTCACCCCCTTGGTAGCTTGGCAGAGCAGATAGGCTTATCTCAGAGGCAGCGTGTTAAGCATTTATGACCACATACAGTAATAAAGTGAATACACCACATATGGACACAACACAGAAGGTATTATAAAAATAAGGATGTTTATATAAGGCTTAGCACAAGACCAAATAACGACAAAAATATACCAAAATCTTAATAAATACTTTTTGGAAAGAAAAATAATAGTTCAAGTAAAGTCTCTTCTTAGTAAACGGTTCTTTAGCAACAAAAGTAAATCTTCTTCTTTAACCGCATCCGTGCGGCGCGAATTCCCCGCCCATGCTGACTCCGCCTTGCGCGGGCGGAGTCATGACGGAACGGTTCCGTCATCAGCACAGCTCAACCGACGCTGATGACGGAATCGTTCCGTCATCAGCATCGAAGGGGTTAAAGCACAGTTCTTGGCAACAATGTAACCCCCACAGGAGTCACACGACATCGAGGCAAAGTAATTCCAAAGGTTTGGCGTTGACCGCGAGGAGCGCTCCGTCGAGCCCGGAGTCGAAACAGACCCCACAAACACAGTACCTTTGGAAATGAAGAAACGATGGTCCACGGCGTCGAGATTTATCGGCGCCGAGTCTTCAGCGTCGATCAGGCCCGGCGGCCGGCGGCGAAAGAGCGGGGCACTGGAGCCGTTACTCACGATGTCGAGCTGTATTCGGCGGCGTCCGATTTCTTTAGAATACTGGAAACTCCACGCTCCAGTTCCAGTAGATGACGAAGTCCTTTAGCCCTGTGGCTTCAGCAGGAGACTGGCACTCTTCCAGTCCTTGGAGATTTTCTTGGCAAAGCTGGAGAGTACACACTCAGTTCCTCTCTCCTTGTTCCTTGGCAAAAATAAAGAAGCAACTGCAGGATTCCCCCAGCAAACAGCACTCTGGCAGAAGGGGTATGCAAGTCCTTGGGTCAGCAGGCTTCTTGTCCTTGGTATAGGTTTCAGAAGTGATCTAAATTCTTGGTTCAGGGGTCCTTCTCTTATACCCCTTTTCTGCTTTGATCCCTTTGTCCAGGCAGGGGAATTCCCCCCATCCAGGGTTTGTTGTGGGTTTTGCCAGGCCGAGGCACCTGGCCTATTCACTGTGCAGGGCAGAGTCCTCAGCCGCCCAGCAGGAGGTGGAGCCAGCATTGTCACTGACAGGAGCAGGGCTATCAGTCGCCTGGCAGGAGGTGGAGCCAGTATTGTGTCAGGCAGGGCAGGCTATAAGGAACTACTCTTCCCTCACTCTAAACGCAAATGCCTCATTCACCCCACACTGACTCATTCAGACCTCTGGAGCCACCCAGTCCCTGTCACACACACACCAAACCAGCAGAGACCGGTAAATAGTTAGACAAGAAACTAGTCACTTTCTAAAAGTGCTACTTTCAAACTCAGGATCTAAAAACCATCCATCCTAAAGGATGTGTTATTAAATTCTGAGTTCTGGTATACTAAACTCGACTTTCCACCATGCTCTCTGAATCTGTTTGGATTATATAGTGTAATAATTCCAGCAGCTCAGTCTGGCCTAAGGAGAGCAGGTGGCCCTACAATAGTGAAAAACGAAAATGGCTGTAATTCACTATTAGGACATGCCACACACATCAGGGCTTGTCCTACCTTATGCTTACAATGCACCCTGCCTGTGGGCCTACCATAGGGGTGACTGACATGAAGTTAAGGGAAGGTTTTGGGGACTGGCAAATAGGTGTACTTGCGCAGTCAGCATAGCAGTACCAGACTGCACGCAGGTTCTGCAATGGAAGACCTTAGACATATTTTACTAGGCCGCTTCTGTGGGTGGCACAACCAGTGCTGCAAGCCCACCAGCAGCATTTGTGTTTACAAGCCCTGGTACTCCTGGTGCACTCTACTAGGAACTGACAGTAAACCAAATAAGCCAATCATGGAATCCAATCAATGTATCAATTTAACATAGGGAGCACTTGCACTGTGGTACTGATCAGCAGTGGCACAGTGCCCAAAGCAATAATCCAGCAAAAGATCGTAACAGAGGAGGCAAACAGATAAAAAATGGAGGAGAGACTCATGCCAATGATGCCAGGTCTAACATACAGCTAATGGGGGTTAGTAACTGTCCCATAGATCGGAAGTCCCTTACGTCAGACCAAAATGATTTACCATTTTTATCGGTTGCAGCTAGCGATAGGGTTTCCCAACGGTCCCTAAGTAGTACTCCCTTCCGCTCATTAATTGCCCTGTTGTACTTCTGCCTTGCCAATTTCACATCAGATGCGCACCTTCGTTCAACTGACAATACCCTGCGCAAGTTCCTATTGGCCAATGAGCATTCGTTGTTGAACCATCTAGGGCCCTGCCTTCTTAGAGATGCAGGCTTAGACAGGTAAGTTTTAATAGCCTGGCAGAGTTTGGAGAAGTTCTGGACTTCATCTGGGTGCGGGTTTGGAATGTCAGACAAGAGTTGATGAGCGGCAGGTTGTCCTTAGCTAAAGATCGGAAGAGGTCCCCGTTATCGATGCCCCTCCACATTATTCTTAAGTTGTCAGTCAATAGCGTTAGGCCTCTTGCCCCACATTCTGATGGAAACATCGATCGTGCTGCCAATCTTAAGGCTATTTTGATAGGGTTGTGGTCCAAAAGGACAGTGGCAACGACCTCCGCGGAGACTAAATAATCCGCAAGTGGAGGGGAAATAAAAACAAAATCTATAGTAGAGCGGTGGCCCCTACCTCTGAATGTCGGGTGATAGTTAATGGTTGCATGTGGTGTGCCCAACTGGTCCATGGCATTGACTAGATTTTGAAACCTCAGGAACACTGCCAGTTCTGCACCCCTACGAGAAGGGAGATCTAGGCTGTGTGACTCTGCACCCAGATGCGTGTCTTCGAGTTTTGCATTAAAATCACCTTCCAAAATAATCCCAATGATATTCCCCGGACCTTGCTGGTAATCTAAATCAGAAATGAAATCAAAGAGCTCAGTAAAATTCCTATTGGGAATGGAAAGGAAATTGTTATTATAAAAATTTACCAAATAAAAGGAAACTCTTCTCTTGTACAATACAACTTGAAAGTTACAACTATTAGTTGGGAGTAACTTAAAACTTCCACCGGCTGCTATATTAAGTCTAATAAAAAGGCCCCCTGAAGGAAGGCCCAGCTTATGGTGGGAAGCCGCCAAGTTAAAGCAATGAAACCCCTCATTGTGCAAATCATGTATGCCCAAGTCTCCTGGAACATTACTATGTCTTGTTCTTTGACTATGCGCAACCAGTCCTGATCCTTAAGTTTGGACTGTAACCCTGCTACATTCCAGGTAAGAATGTTTAGATCTACTCCACTATTAGATCTGGGGGAGGATAGGGTATCATTAGTATTGCCGGTATTTATTATAGTTGCAGGGGAATCCTCCAAATGGTGTTGCTAGAACGACTGAGGGGCCTTCGGTGGTGGTTGTCAATCCTGTGCATCTAGGTCAAAAAATGCATTAAACCTGTTAGTTAGCGAGGGCAAAGCATGGGCGTCCCTAAGAGGTTCCAGAGGTGGTGTATAAAAATAACCCAGGGGGAGCGCACTAATGTGGGTGTTTGGCGTAGGGGTTTGCTCAAAAGTGCTCAATAGTCGGCGAACCAAGTGAGGTCTGTGAAAATTAGGAACAATGCAGTCGCCGTCTATGTTCTTTATCAGAATGTTTGACCCATCCTACTCTTCTAGCCATAAGAATATCACTCATATTGGAAGAAAGGAACCTACTTGCAGAGCCAATCTATGGACTTATTACGAAGATCTGCCCAGGCTATTTCGGGGACCCCAGCCAAGACTAACACATAGGGAATGGAGACAGGAGACTTAGGACATCAGTATTTGATCTCACACAAACATTTCTGGGGCGGTTGAGACGATCCCTACTTGTGTTTATATCATTTACGGGGACACTCGCACGTTTGGGGATTGGAGGAAACTATTGAGAGAAATAAAATGATTCAGGCAATGGAATGTCCAAAGACACAAAAACAGGTGAGAATGCTCCTAGGCATGGTTGGATACTGTTGCCAATGGATTAGTGGTTTCTCAGTAATTATGAGGCCATTTCAATGATTGAAAAAAGCAGATGTAAAAGACACAATTGTCCTGACAGAAATTGAGCTTGAAGCCATTGAGTCCCTACCAGGGAGGCTGCTGTGGTATCCACTACTCTACAGCAGCAAGTCCCACCTCCCCAAAGTACATTTAAATCATCATTGAAGGGATCATTTTTAATATTAACGAAGCTCTAGATACTAGCGCTAAGAAAATCAGGTTAAAACAGTTTTTAAAAGAAAATCTGGGCACTAGTGCTAGGAAATGTAAAAGCCCAATCACTCGGCAGAAGTAAACAATGGGCATCAGCCAATTACAGCACAACAAATGCCTGGGCCAATCAGCGCGGCTGCCACGACTCTCAGCCAATCACAGCGTTTCGCGTCAGCCAATCACAGTGCTGCTTTTGCGACGCCCAGCCAATCACAGCGCGGCTTTTGCTGTGACGTGTCCTGCTGCTGCTGCAGTCTCCCCTCGCACCCTCGCACCCCATGCAACCCTCTCCCACAAAATGTGCTCTTAACTACAATGCGGAACACCCAATGAAGCGCGAGCAACAGCGCGTACCAATTGGAAATCAAACGCAGGCACCTGCGCGGTCAATTGAGCGCGAAAACAACACTGACAATCAAATCCTCTGAGCACCTGTCGAGCACCCTCAAGCAGACTGCCTACAATCAAATGCGAACACAGAAGGCCTCACACCCACAGCTGCCAGACAACTCTGCAAGTTGACAGATACACAGAATCAATGTCCTTCCCCTCACGCTCAACCGAGCAAGCCAAAGGAGACAATCAACAGAAGAGACAATAGGCTTCCCTTCACGCTTGGCCGAACAGGTTCACTTTCAAATTAGGCTGCAGGCTCTTACCACATATCAGCTGTGACACGCAAGGAGAGGTTATAGCAAGAAGGAAAATCTTGTCAAAACACTCGTAAAAGTAAAAAAATACTCTGCAGTGGTAACCCGCATTAGCCAATAGCAGCGCGACCACTCAGAGTATCTCAGCCAATCACAGCACTGTTTGTGCTGTTTCAGCCAATTACAGCGCGGCGGCCATGACGCTGCAGCTTCCAGTTCTCTCGTCGCTCGTACTCCCCAAATAGCCGCTTCTACTCCAAACAAGCCAACAACACAGCGCACAACCGACCGTCACTATATGCATCAGCGGTTACACGCGTGTAGCGAGGAAGGAAACCATAACGGGGACAAAACGCTTTCAGCGAATCACAGCATAGCTTTACACGATGCCTCAGCCAATCAGAGCGCGACAGCTCTGACGTATACAGCCGCTGCGGCTCCAAGCTCTGCCCACACGCTCTCGCTCTCAAAACAGCCCCTCCCTTACAATTTTCGATCGGGACACTTTTGAATGTATTTTTATTAGCACGCAATACTTTTAAATGTATTTAAATAGCGCAGAACACTTTATAATGCCTTTAAATAGCATGGACTTTACCCTGAAGGCTTCAAAACGCTTTACAATCACTTTTTTAACAATTTAATAACTACACAAAACGAACCATTTGCCTGCTTCCCTAAAAAGGACAGTAGCTTTTCAAACACAGATATTTTCACTCAATCACTTGAAATAGACGACGCTACTTCTTCTGAATACTTTCTCTTTACCACATTTACACATACATTCATACAAAGGAAAACCTTTTTCTTGCATACTTGTTTCTTCCTCAGGACTTTAACCTTAGAAGTAAACCTCTTTCGCCAGTAAGAAAACAACGCTTATCTCTTCCTTAGGACTCTAACCTTAGAAAAGAAACAACGCTTACCTTTCTTCTTTAGGACTCTAACCTTAGAAGAAAAACAACGCTTACCCTTCACACAAGCTTGGATAAATCCTATTACTCTTTTCACAGTGAGTTTTAAAACAGGCTCACCAGGTCCCTATACTCAATGCTACCATTTCATAGACAATCCTCACTATCATACATACAATTTACTCAACACACCTAGAACCCTAAACTTGTGTTGTACGTCCACAACACAGTGATATATGGCGATATCACCTTTTGAAGCAGAACAAATGCACTGTGTAACTCTTCTAGTCACACTACTCTTGCCATGGCAAACCCTTAAAACTACATATAACAATCTGACAAAATCAAAAACTCAACATATGTTAAACATTGATCCTATGTATATACCAACATATATGTATCATGTATGTAGCATGTATGTCAGAAACAACATATAACCGTACGAATGCTACCAAAAAACTGATCCAGCGCTTCTACTAAAATTCTGCATAAATGATGTCACCATCTACCTCCAAACTTACCAATCAATACCAGGCCCATAAGAATAACAGAGCAGCTGAATCATGAGGTGAATGAATCTAAAATGTTATTTAAACTATCTACAATAAACAAGACCAGCATGTCATTTTAAAAGTTTATTCAAACATATTCAACAAAACTTAGGTTTTAGAACTTTATTAAGCAAGCATTAGAAAAAGTCATAAAGAAAGTTTTATTCAGCATTTATAAAGAGAGCTTAATTCAAGAAAATATTAATCATTAACAGTAATAAGTGAAAAAGAGCATTTCTAAACCCTAACTAATTCTCTGTCTCTACCCTCATTGCCTGAAAACAAAGTCTTTTAAAAGTCACCTTTCCTTACGTGTATTCATCGATCAGCAGAACACGTCCCTCTGGAATCAAGAAGCATAGGCCAAAAATCTGCTCCTTGAGCTAATTCTCATACCCTAAAACTAAAGCTAAACTATCTATTTTCACATTCCAACAGCTGAATTCTGGCTCCCCATTGGCTGAACCACCTCACGCCACAGTAAATTGTGACATCTTCCACCTCAGGTCCAGGCCTTTTACACTAACCCATTGTTCATGCACAGAGTCCTGGCAGCACTTCCTTAGGCTGCTACATTTTGTAGCAAAGATTGTTCATGTAGTGCACAAAAATGCCGCGACTCACATTCCTGACCTTGAGCCTGTCCGTTCTGAGCTTCTCGTGGCACATTAGCAAACCTCTCCACAGAGTCGCCTTTTGCAGTTCTTTTCAAAAACTTTTCACAATAAAAGTTTATAGGCTTCTCATCTTTTTCAAAATCAATCAATCAGTGACACTTATAGAGCGTGCTACATACCCGTAGGGTCTCAAGGCGCTGGGGGGGGGGGGGGGGGAGGGGGTGCCGCTACTGCTCGAATAGCCAGGTCTTCAGCTTCTTCCTGAAGGAGAGGTGGTCTTGGGTCAGGCGCAGGTCGGGAGGGAGGGAGTTCCAGGTCTTGGCGGCCAGGTAGGAGAAGGACCTTCCTCCTGTAGTCGCTCTTCGGATGCGGGGGACGGCGGCGAGGGCGTGGTTGGCTGATCGGAGGTGGCGTTTGGGAGCGTAGAAGTTGATCCGGCTGTTGAGGTAGCTCGGGCCTTGGTCGTGTAGGGCTTTGTGTGCGTGGGTGAGGAGGCGGAAGGTGATTCTTTTGTTGACGGGGAGTAAGTGAAGGTCTCTCAGATGTCCGGTGATGTGGCTGGTTCGTGGGATGTCGAGGATGAGTCTGGCTGAGGCGTTCTGGATCCGCTGGAGTCTCTTCTGGAGCTTGGCGGTGGTACCGGCGTAGAGGGCGTTGCCGTAGTCCAGTCGGCTGGTGACGAGGGCCTGGGTGACGGTCTTCCTGGTCTCGGTGGGGATCCACCGGAAGATCTTCCGTAGCATGCGTAGGATGTTGAAGCACGCCGAGGAGACGTTGTTGACTTGCCTGGTCATGGAGAGGGAGGAGTCCAGGATGAAGCCCAGGTTGCGTGCATGGTCTGTCGGTTTGGGTGCGGTGCCCAGGGCGGGAGGCCACCAGGAGTCGTCCCAGGCGGAGGGGGAAGAGCCCAGGATGAGGACCTCCGTCTTGTCAGAGTTCAGTTTCAGGCGGCTGGTCGTCATCCACTCGGCTACCTCTTTCATCCCTTCGTGCAGGTTGGCTCTGGCGGAGGCGGGGTCGTTGGTCAGGGAGAGGATCAGCTGGGTGTCGTCGGCGTAGGAGATTATGCTGAGGTTGTGTTTGCGTACGATGGCCGCGAGGGGGCTCATGTAGACGTTGAAGAGGGTGGGGCTCAGAGATGATCCTTGAGGGACGCCGCAGATGACTTCGGAGGCCTCTGACTTGTACGGTGGTAGGCGGACTCTCTGTGTTCTTCCGTCAAGGAAGGAGATGATCCATTCCAGCGCCTTGTCCTGGATTCCGATGTTGCTGAGGCGCTGTACTAGGGTGCGGTGGCAGACCGTGTCGAATGCCGCGGAGAGGTCTAGGAGGATGAGGGCCGCTGTTTCTCCATTGTCCATCAGGGCTCGGATGTCATCGGTGGCGGCGATGAGGGCGGTCTCGGTGCTGTGATTGGCTCGGAAGCCGGACTGTGAGGGGTCGAGGGATCCGTTCGTCTCGAGGAAGGCGGCCATCTGCTTGTTGACGGTCTTCTCGATGACTTTGGCAGGAAACGGGAGGAGCGAGATGGGGCGGTAGTTCTTGAGTTCGGTGGGGTCCGCTGTTGGTTTCTTGAGTAGGGCGCTGAGTTCGGCGTGTTTCCAGCTCTCAGGGAAGGTGGCGGTGTCGAATGATGTGTTGATGATGTCTCGCAGGTGGGGTGCGATGACATCGTCGGCCTTGTTGAAGACGTGGTGAGGGCAGGGGTCGGTCGGTGATCCAGAGTGGATGGAGTTCATCGTGCGGATGGTGTCTTCGGTGCTGATCGGGGTCCAGGCGTGGAGGGTGGTGGTGGGGGGTGGCTGTTCGGTCATGGTGTGCGTTGGTTGGTTGTTGAAGCTGTTGTGTATATCCGCGATCTTGTTGTGGAAGTATGAAGCGAGGGAGTTGCAGAGGTCTTGCGATGGGGTGATGTCGTTGTTTCCTGCGCTGGGGTTGGAAAGCTCTTTCACGATGTTGAAGAGTTCCTTGCAGTTGTGTGCGTTGTTGTCCAACCGTTCCTTGAATGCTGTTTTCTTGGCGGCGCGGATCAGCTGGTGGTGCTTCCGGGTGGCAAGTTTGAAGGAGGTCCTGTTGTCCGGTGTAGGTTCCCTTCTCCAGACTTTCTCGAGGGCTCGGCAGTTCTTCTTGGAGCTCTTGAGTTCATCGGTGAACCACGGGGCTTTCTTGCTTCCGGGTCTGCTGGGCGGGGTCCTCAGCGGGGCGAGCTCGTCCGCGCAGATGCTGATCCACTTCGTGAGGTTGTCGGCGGCCTGGCTGGGGTTCGCTGAGCTGGCAGGAGGGTGCTGGCTCAGGGAGGTGGCGAGCTGGTCTGCTGTGATCTTGTTCCAGCTTCTGCGGGCGGCCTGTTGCTGGTGGTGGTGGTTTTCACGTGTGGCTTTACATCAGCAGGCCTCTTTCAGAAAGCGTCAATTTCCTGCGCCACTTTAGCATGCGTCACTTTTTCAGAATGCATTATTTTTCTGCAGCCAACTCTATGCTTCTTTCAGTAAACTATTATTTAAACAAACACAAAACAGCAATAAATTAAAGAATTGACATTTGTTCTGTTACCCACCCCCTTTGCTAAATGTTAACCCATTAATTATGTTACCTAGCAAAAAGCACAAAGAAAGCGACATTTAATAAAATCTACCATTCTTCATAATGTCCAGCAGGATTCTTCATATATCTGAAAAAGATAAACAGCCACAACATAGACGAAAGCACATATGAAATGAGCACATGCCATTATTTAATTAGCTGCTTTAGTGTTGACAAAGACAATAGGACGGACAAAACAACAATAGTTATGAATTATAAAACAAACTTGCAAATGCAACATAAAGCACATGCCGTTAATCCCGTGTAATAATGTGCGAATTTTACTCTAGATTGGTTTAGTACAACTAATCATGCAATAACTCATTAATATGTTAATTCAAGTTATGAGAGTCTAATATCACGAGCCAGAATAAAATCATTTCTGAAGCTTGCTCCATCAGAGTCCAGTTGGAATCTTCCGAATAGCGTGTCCTGTGCTGCGGGGGGCTGGCTCTGTTTAAATCGCGCCTCCAGGTGCACTCTGCGCATCAGGGCAGGCAACGGGGTAAAGGACTCTGGGAGATGAAGTCCCAATCCAGAGGATCCAAGGAAGCCGTTCCCCTAACGGCAGGTGAGTGGAGGCGTCTGCAGCGATGGTAGCGATGGCCGTTGCCCTCTCGGCGGTGGCGAAACAGAGTTTCCCTCAGTGCTGTTGGTCCCGTTGGAGTCTACCTAAATAGCGTGTCTTCTGCCATGCCTTCTTCCGTAAACAAAATCTCACATCTATCCAATTATTGACGGCCTTACAAATTTGCCCTTTAGGAATTTTCTAAGATGCTCTCCCATTCGCCATGTAGTCGTACTTATTCAAGGATTTGAACAGTACAGGTCCAGACAGCTGCTTCGTCTCAAACATGGCACACCTCAAATTCTTAATATCTTTTCATTTCAAATGTGCCATGATAGAATTTAGATTTTTTTATTATCAGCATTAATTCTATGCCATTCCTTAATCCATAAACATGTATGTAACCGTGGTCCATACCACCCCATACGTAGGGGTATCATTCGGGGGTGGAGAGTTACCTCCATTAACAGGAATCGCTGGCTTATTCAAATGCACACTCGTAATCTCGACCTAACTCACAATACACAATACTAATTCAACCAGTCACAATGTGATTTTAAAACGAGACTTGAAACTCAAAACAAATATCTTTTCTGCCTACCGAGGTACAGAATCGAAAATTCTGTCAGCACTAGCAACAATACATTTTTTAAGGGTCAATTGCCAGGTTCGGCATCATGTGAGTTCAAAAGGACGTGGGCCCAAGGCAAAAAGCAATACCTTTGCAAGACAATATGAATAGCCACAAAAATAAGGGTTTAGTCTAAATTTGGGAATCAGTTTAAATCAGCATCAATATAATTCGTAAGTCAAAATAAACAATTCACGTATAAGTCAAATAAGAGACTGAAAGGAAGCCTACCTTCGAAGAAATTAGCAAAAGTTACAAGAGGTTCAACATGAACTCTGCCTCTGGAGAATAGGCAAAAAGCTCTTGCACACATCCCAGAAAAGGCACATATTATAGGTTATGGTGAGTAAAAACAATGCTCTCTTAGCAAGGTGTGAAGTAGCAAAATAGGTAGGATTAATTATCCCATTTACCCTACATACAAAGGAAATGACAATTGAACAATAAACCATTTAAAATGAATAAGCCGACATTTGTGGCTGCAGGCAGCAACAGCCTCCTTGATTATTGAAACATTACATGATCATCTCTGGCGTGGTTTCCTTCAAAGCACAAATTAGATAAAGTATGAGAAGCTGCACTACAAAACAGATTCTATCTCTACGATTTTCTGTTAATTTAAAAGAATTCCAGTAGGCTTTTTAAACGAGAAGAATAAAACTGAATGTCAGTAGAGAAAGTCTGAGGTCCAGTTAGGTCAACTCAGAGCCTGGCTATGCTAAATGAAAAACTCATAAATGAACATAGGGCCATATTATCAAGAAAGGGCGATACATTCTCGCCACTTTTATAGGCAGGAAACTGCTGCTAAAGCGGCGATAATGGGCTTGATAATAGGCCCTTGTGAATTCCCATAGAAGACCAGGTTAATACCAGAACCTGGGCTTCTATGGGAATTAACAAGGGCATATTATTAGGCCCATTATCGCCGCTTTAGCGGCAGTTTCCTGCCGATAAAAGCGGCGATAATGTATCGCCCTTTTGATAATATGGACCATAATTTTTTTAATGAGTAAATCTACTCTAACAATTCCCAATACACTAAAACAATATATTTAACAAAATGAGAAAGAGTTATCCTCCTTCACCATGGTTCCAATTTCTTATTTTTCTTTAGATAGTGCTACTGTCTCTCGAACTACTTCTATATGGCCCGCTGCAACAATTCTGCACCTCTTACATTGTGTAAACAGCTAGCATCTTGTCTCTGGACTGCTCTCAGTCACTCGCATCTCTTTAAGGGGAGAAGGTATATTGAAATAATTATGTGAGTACTGTATCACTTACAGTTAATGGCACTTTTCATTTGCCAGCTTTACTTGCTCTTAGAACCAGGGCCAAACTGAGAACCGAAACCAGCCCTGGCAAACTGCTCGACGGACCACCCTCGGGTTGAGGGTAGGTGTAGCCGAGTGGTTTGCGAGGGCCGTTTTTGGCCGATTTTGTTACTGGGGGCCTGTATTGCTGACCCCTGATGACAAAAACAGTTCCCAGGGGCCCAAAACCGGCCCCAAACCTGGCAGCCCACCGGGGAAACGCCCGGTACCTGCTCGGCCAGTCCGGCGCTGCTTAGAACAGAAGAGATCTTGAGCAAGCAAATTTACTGGTGCTGTTTATGTTTATGCTTGTGCTTTGTAAAGTGCATGGCTGCCCGAAGGCTTCCCTGTTCTGGTAAGTGCTGTACTGAGGACTACACCACCTATAAAGTAACAGAGAAACAGCCAAGTCTTTTGGTTTTTCCTGAAGGAGATTTTGTTAGGCAGTGATCTAAGATTGAGTGGAAGGGCATTCCACAGCCTCGGTACCAGATGGGCAAATGATCTGCCTCTCCATCTTGCCCTTTTGATTCTGTTTGCCGTAAGGAGCTGCAGTTGGGAGGTTCTTAGGTGTATGGTGGGATTGTACTTAGATATCGGTTGTCTGAGCTTTGCTAGACCTTTTTCATTAATGGGCCTGTCAGCAATACAGAGGGATTTAAACTTGATTCTTGCATCGATCAGCAGGCAGTGAAGCTGTTTAAAAGATTATTTTACTGATACGTAACTTGGGACTTTTAGGATGAACCTGGCTGCCACATTTTGACCTACCTGGAGCCTCTTTTTTCCATATTTCGGTGAGCCTACATAAAGAGAGCTGCTATAGTCCAGCTGAGAGACAATAAAGGACTGAATGACATTTGTTTTTTTAGATGATCTAAGATCAGTTTGACAATCTTCCTAATCATTCTGAGTAACGAAAAAGTATATACCTGACAATTTATTTGTTTGGTAGTCCATTGTGAGCGTACCCTCCAGCCAAATTCCTAGTTTTTTTTTATAACAGATTTGGGGTCAAGGGGATTGCCCATATCATTTGGCCACTGAATCAGGGGGCTGTGTATGGCAAAGTTTCCCAGCATCATGAGCTCCGTCTTTTCTCAGTTAAGCTTCAAGCAACTTTTTCACATTCAGTTGGGCACCTTCTCAAGGCAGGGAATCAGCTGTTCGTTTCCTGAATCGGGGCCATTTGTCAGAGACACAACCAACTGGGTGTCATCTGCATAGGAAACAGTTAATATGTCAAACTTCTGCACTATGTTAGCTATCTGTCACACATAAATGTTAAATAGTGTGGGGCTAACTGACAAACCCTGTGCTACACCAAAGATAATTGGCAAGCGATCTGAAAAACAATCCTGTTCCGTCACTTGATAAGATCTGGTCTCCAAAAAAGAAGTTAACCAATTCATGGCGTTATAACGGATTCCTACTTTTCTTAGCCTGTCTTTTAAGATGGCATGATCAACAGTGTTGAAAGCCGTGCTTACATCTAGTAGGATAATGGCGGCCGAGCCTCCGTTTTCTAAAAGAGCCTTGAGCTCCTCTGTAACTACCAGTAATGGTGCGTCTGTGCTATGAAGCGCGCAAAAGCCCATCTGGGTGGGCTGAAGGATGTTGTTAGCTTCTGAAGCATTGGCTAATGTCTGATTTACATGTTTCTCCAAAAGTTTGCCAAGGAACAGTAGTAGTTAAATAGGACGCAAATTGCTGGGTCAAGATGAGCTTTTTATAGTAAGAGTTTATTAACTGCATACTGCCAGAGTTTTGGAACTACAGCTATGTCTAGTGAGTGGTTAAGCACTCCCAATATAGATGGCAGAATGACATCCATCACTTTAGCTATGATATTTAGAGGTGCTGGGTCCTGAGGGGATTCAGATTTAGTTGATTTAATTTGGTTGAGAATAGTCTGTTTCTCAAGTCTAGGGAATTATGCTAGAATTGGAGATGAGGGTTATTCTCTGATCTTAGTTTCCTTACCTGTAACAGATTCAGTATTGCTCAGGAATTGGTCATATATGTCTGTCACTTTTTTGTGGAAGAAATATGCTATGTCATTGCATTTTTCTTTTGCGGCTTGAAAGAGGATATTACTTTCGTAGAGGGTGGTCAGTGTTTTGATCACTCTAAATAATTATTTCAGGGAGTTTAAAGCCTGGGTGATTTTATCCTCATAATATTTAGCTTGCACTGTATTCATTTCATTGTGATAGAGCCTAATTGTGGTTTTATATTGAGTTTTGAAGGCAGGCAGGGTCATATTCCTTTCTCCAAAGTCTTTACAGTTTCTTACATTGCTTTTTCAGTAATATGAGATGGTCGTTGCACCACGGGGCTTTTTAGGATGTGTTTTAATGTTGGTAGTTTTCTTGGGGATACATACAGCTAACAACTGGGTAATCCAATTCTACCATTGCTGGTAATCCTCATCTAGGTTGCCAGAAAAATGGGGATATTGTCCCTCAAAAATGTTCTCCAGGTTTGAGGGACAAGTTTCTAGTAGCAATGGTCTGGGCCCTATCTTTGGTCTGCTGGGCTTGTTTGGTTAGCCTGAAGAGAATAAGTAAATGGTCAGGTCAGGGAACTGGGATTGCTTTGAATACTGTGATCTGGGGGTTGTTGGAATAGATGAGATCCAATGTGTGCCCTTTCTCACGTGTAGGTGTTGACACATGTTGGGTTAATTTTAGTGTCTCAAGGTCACACTGCAGCCTTCTGATGGTGGGGTTGTCCCGTCCTTCGAAATGCAGATTGAAATCTCCTAATATTCTCTTCTGAAACATGCAACTGAAATTCATTTACTTCTGGAGGATTTGAGTCCAGATATTCTTTTTCTGACCGAAACCTGGTTAAATAGGGACTCAGATGTTGCCTTAGTGCACGCTCTTCCCCCTAATTATGCTATATGTAGGCAAGACCGTCATAGTGGACATGGGGGAGGAATTGATGTTATCTACAAAACTAAGTATAATTGTAGAACCTCTAGGAGCCCGGTACCTGATTGTGAGAGCTTAGCTTTTCCAGTTAGTCTTTCTCCCACCTGTACTGTATCAGGAATTTTAATATATCGCCCAGCAGGAGCACTGGGTGATTTTAGTAAAGAACTCCATGACATTGCTGCCAATCTGGCTCTCAGCATTCGATACGGTCAACCACGATAAACTACTAAGGAGACTAGAAGACAGGATGGGTTTTTCTGGTAAAGTCCTTCAGTGGTTCAAATACTTCCAGGAAAACAGAACGCAATTCTACTTGATCAACAACAATCTTTCAGTCTCCTCCCCTAACCTATTGGGAGTTCCTCAAGGCTCCACACTATCTCCCATGCTATTCAACCTAAACGTCAAACCACTCACCGAGCTACTACAGCTCGAGAACATATCCTTCCACGTGTACGCGGATGACACCCAACTGTACATCAAGATCTCCTCTATCGAAGATTTAAGGTCAATGAACACAGCCCTCGAAAAGACAGTCCAATGGCTATCGACCAACTTCCTCAAGCTAAACTCTCAAAAAACAGAGTTTCTCCTAATCTCCCCTCCTAAGAACGCCACAGAGAAAAAGGAATGGATCAAAACTATCACGGCGTTGAACTGAACGCCAAGAGTAGTGGACTCCTTTATATCACTAGGAATCACTCTGGATAAGAACCTGAACATGCAAAACCACGTCAACCTATTGGCTAAAAATGCCCGCTTCCAACTCAGCTATCTCAGAAAAATGAAACCATTTCTCGAGAACGCGGACCTCAAATCTGCAGTCCAGTCCTTAGTTATTTCTAGACTGGAGTACGGTTGTACCATCCTCGCGAGGCTTCCAAAACCCTCAACAGCCCTCTAAAAGCTTGTCTCAATGCGGCAGCAAGACTCATAACAGGGTCTAGGAAATTTGACCACATATCGCCACACCAGAAAGCACTCAACTGGCAACCCTACGAAGCTCGAATCCACCTAAAAATGGCTTGCATCACACACAAGGCGCTACACCACAACACCCCTCGGTACCTAGCCCAAAAACTCAGTTTATCTGGAGGAAACAGACATTCAAAGAGTGCTAATAATCTACTTCTGAAACCCTCATGTTTCAAAAAGTCTAAAACTTCCAACAGAGCATTCTCTGGAGCAGCTCCAAGAATTTGGAACTCTCTTCCACCACACATCAGAAAAATCTCCTCTATAAAAAAGGAAACAAAAGTATTCCTGATGAGCAAATTCCTACCTTAAAGCAATACCAACACGTCACAAGATCGACAAACTCCTAACTACCTTACTCGCTGGTCCGTTTAATTAAGACCTTTGTGAACCTAAACTGTGCTGTTTGGGCCCAGAACATTCTTCTCATTGTGGCCACGAAAACTGTTGACCCACACGAACGTGAATGGTCTGTTATTGATTGTCAGAACAAGTCTTCTCAATGTTATTACTCCTTGTTACTCGTAAACTATGTTTATTTGTATGCAATGTTCCCCTTTGAATGTTTCACCTTACGCCTCATGTAAAGCGCTCTGATACCCTAGCTTGGGTCTGGTTCACGCTCTATGAAACTCTAAAAATAAATAAATAAATAAAGGTATATGAATGGATGGAGAAATAATTCCTAAAACTGAATGGAGCAAAAACAGAACTTATGCTCCTAGGCCACTCCGTTCCTGAGAACATAGACCTTTTGTGGCCCAGTTGCTTAGGCTCCCCTCCAGTCCTGAAGAAACAAATTAAGAGCCTGGGAATTTGGTTCGACTGCAATTTGGATTTCAAAATACAGGCTCGCAAAGTCGCAGCAAATTGCTATGAACTACTAAGGATGTTAAGGAAAATTTTCCCCCTTCTTCCTTTTGATGCCAGACATATTTTGGTCCAGGCACTTACATTATCTCGCGTTGACTATGCAAATGCAGTCTATTTGGGTGCACCACTAGGAGCCACTAAGATACTGCAAATTGTTCCGAATTGTTCAGCTCGCCTTCTAACGCACACGTCCAAACGTATCTCTGCCAGAACTGCTCTTGGTCAGCTGCATTGGCTCCCTATTCAGGAAAGAATTAGGGTTAAGGCTATGTGCACTGTTCATAGATCTATTTCGGGAAAGGGCTCTCCCTTGCTTTAGTCAATGCTGCAATTATACTGCCCCCACAGAACTCTGAGATCCAATAACAAACGACTGCTTGTAGTTCCTGTGATCAAGCGGTCACGAACGGGGGATCGACGGTTTTCCTATAATGCAGCTAAGTTCTGGAACCAGCTTCCAGAGTATTTATGACTTGAATCGTGCCATCTTAGATTTGGGAAGCAGCTTAAAACCTTCCTTTTTCCCCCGTCTGCTTAAAATCCTCCTCTTTCCATGATCAGTTGAGGTGGACAAGGTGCCATAATAAGCGCTGGAATGCCCTTGGGTAGGCATGCGCTATATAAAAGTCTCTTCATTCATTCATATTGTCATGTGGGTCTTCGCACTCACAAGACTGGTCAATGAGTCTGGTATTGCCTCCATTAATCTTGAGTTAGCACCTAAAGGCCTATAAATGAGTATATCTGAGAATGTGCGAATGGATGAGAGTGTGATATGGAACTGAAGCCTTCAACACTCAGAGAGAGCAAACAGGGAGGTGGCACATATAATATAAACTTTTAGAATAATAGCAATTCAGCCCCCAATTGTACCTACCTGATCTAGTCTATGTATCTGATGGCCTAAGGGGAGGGCGATGTAAATATCCATGAGGATAGCGAATGTCTTTTTACCTATTTTTGCTGTCTTCTTTTGGACATTAGCGTTGAGACTATATGTGTAGGGATCACTTTAGTTGATTGTTTTTCTTTTGAATTTGTTACACTGGTCGCTTTCATTGGGATGTCTCTCTGTTGCTCTCAACAATCTCATGTGCTAATTTGGTACCCTATTGTTTGGTGACATTGATACCCTTTGTATATTGTAGATCCCCTGGATATTTGGGTTGTTTTATTGGAAGTGGTCCTGATGAAGGTGGCCTTGCGCCGCCGAAACGCGCGTCGACCAAGTACGGGGTCTCACACTGATCTTGGAGACCTGTATTCACGATTTTACTTCCTTGTTTCAAATGGTGTGGTGATGTTTTAGATAGAGTGAGAATGCTGAGATTTTGTGAATGTGTGTATATGTTGGTACTTTCTTTTTCTACCAGGGGGTTAATGAATTATGTATAAACTTGTAGTAATTCAATCTTGTATATAGCCATGTTTTGTATGCACTTTTTTATGCTTTTTTCTGTTTACACTATTTAAAAAAAATGTTTTGTCTTTATAAAAATTGGTAATTTTGTATTATATGAAGAACTGACAAAGAAATGTTAATTGATGCCTACTAATGGAATTTATATCTACAAAAATGAAATAAATCATATATTTTTTGAAAGAATGTAAGTTATTGTTGTGCCTCTGTCACCAACACTTGATTATAATCTGCAATACAATTGTACTAAAATCATGTGGTAGGTAAGGGAATTTTGTTCTCTCTGTTACAATGAGTCTGGTATTGCCTCCATTAATCTTGAATTAGCACATTAAGGCCCATAAATGAGTACACCTGAGAATGTGCGAATGGATGAGAGTGTGATATGGAACTGAAGCCTTCAACACTCAGAGAGAGCAAACAGGGAGGTGGCACATATAATATAAACTTTTAGAATAATAGCAATTCAGCCCCCGATTGTACCTACCTGATCTAGTCTATGTATCTGATGGCCTAAGGGGAGGGCGATGTAAATATCTGGGCCTCAGCTATCATTGATCCATGTTTCTGTCACAAACAGTATGTCTATGGGGTCTTCCTCTAGCATAGCTCTTATATCTAAGGTGTGCCTAGGGATTGAACGATCATTAATCAATCCCAAATTCCATGCGGCTGAATGTTGGTCGGAAGTTTTTGAGTGTGTGTTTTTGTTCATATGTGGCTCGTGGTATGGATGAGACAGCAGCATAGCATGCTTCCCTGTCATCGCCGCCTGTTGTAAGTACACTTGTTGAGCTTATGCAGATGCTTTTAGGTAATAATACATATCACAGACTACTGCTGTCCTGCTGCACAAGACCCAATGTGCTGCCTCATTCTCTGTGCATCTGTTGCACATGAGCTGTCATCACTTTGTGCAGCAGACCTTGCTAAACTAGCTAAATGCAAGCAACTGCTAGTAACCCTGCGCAATGCCTCAACTTTTTGAAAGTCCAGACGACCAGTATCTATTAATCAAAAATGTGCCCAAAATTGTAAGCAGCATTAACATTCCCACAGCTGGCATTATTGAGAACTGACGCCCAAGGCAGAGCTCCCAAAAAGCTATTTCTCTATCATACTCCAATACCATCAATTCCAGTTCGCCATGCCCAATTGGTATGATACTGAAATACACCAAAGCAAAATTTCCTCAAAGTAGTTTTTCCAATTCCAGCACCCTTTCCCTTTGCTGCATACTTCCTGCCCTTCAGACACCATACACTGCTCAACATTTTACAGCACCTCTTGCTGAACCTCTCTCTATCCTCTTTACTAGTAATTCTTCAAAAAGTAAGACCAACTGTTCTGTCAAGTGTTCAATACACCTCTGCCCTTGCTCAGCCTCCTCACCTCACTGGGTCCTCCTGGCCAGTTTAGTGTACTGTAACATCTTTCCACAAAAAAATTGTCTGACTTCATTAATTTTCGCAGTTTCCAGAACACTGTCCCCGTCCTCATGAATAGCAGACAATGCCCACCACCAAATGTCCAATAGCCACTGCACAGATTCCTCGACTCTGTCCAATTGTCCAGCAGTACACTGTTTTAGCCAAACGTCTTGACACCCCTCCAAACCCACCCCCTCTCTTCTTCAGTAGACAGTCTTCCACCTTGGCAGTCCTTCAAATGACCAACAGAACTTTTCTTCTCTGCCCACTCCCCTCACTGGACTCCTCCGGCCTAGCAGTGGGGGCTGACACCAACTTGCTGACAGATTTGAGGGTGAACAGCCCCAGGCTACTACTTTTTGGTACATTGACACACTTTCTTTGTCTTAGACATTTTGTCCCCCTCAGAGGAAACTACATCATATCTCCAGAGTGCTCCTGCATCATCACACAGGTTTTTTCAAAATCGTTTGCCAATTCTTGAGTAAGGGTCTTCAAAAACTAGTCAGGTGCAAGTCAAAATTAGTCAGGTGCAAGTCAGATAGAGGAGGGTCTCATCTATTTAAACCTTGGGGTACCCAGTCACATAGCTCTAGTAAAGGATTCACCCTCCCACCAATGTTAACTATGTCCCAGCTTCCATTCAACACATGCACAAAAATTGTATTACATCATTCACTTGCTGTATTCCAGACACCAGTTCGGAAATACAAGGAACAGGGCCACACAGAATGCTACAGAAATCAAGGTACATGTGGATGATCCCCTGAAATTGACAGTTCATGAGTAATGGGTTCTTGAGCAGAGCATGACAGGCAAGTGTGGGTTGGGGTCCTTTATCTAGACAGGTCCCTATAGAAATGTTATCGTTGTTAGACACTGCCAGCATGCAGGATATTTTGGATACTGAGGATAGATAGGTAAGAAAGTGTGATTCGAAGGCAGTGCTTCTGCTTTGTTTTGCTATATAAATGTGACATTAAAGTAAAAGAATGCTGCAATGTAACTGAGGTAAAGAGACGCATGTCAACGATGGACAGTTGGTTTCAAGCTGGCAGGTAGAACAAGCTGAAATATTTTTAGTGGAGGACAAAAAAAAGTATAGATTTCTCCAGGATAAACTAAACATTGTGGAGTTTCTGTGGAGTATAATTCTGTTATTTAGGAAGAAGAGCCCTAGTAAAGACTTAACACCTGAGGTAGTTGCTGCTCATCACAAACCCGGCAGCTGAGAGGCAGGCTGTTGAGAGCAGAGGAATATAGGCACAGGAATTTGAGAAAGTAGTATTTTTAATCACAAGCTCAAACAAATCATACAGAAGCCATCCTCTCACAGTTCCCAGTAAAATCGACTGACCTTCCCCATATAGAAACTTTCGTATCCACTGTGTTCCTTTTGGTATAACCCAAGAGGAGGAGAGAAACGGGTACAGGTAAAACAAATGTAGGGCAATGGAATGTAATTAAATGAAAAGGCAAACAATATATACCACTTCAAAACAACAATTAAAAAGAAAAGGGACATAGCGTGTCCTTGTTGTTGTTTTCATGGTGGAATTCATAGTCATGCGGCATTTCGTACATGAATAGCAATCGAACCTTCATTCCCTTAATCAGTTCTTCTACAAGGAGGTATTATGTATTCTTCAGGTACTTGAACTTGCTCAATCAAACAGCCATGTCCTGAGACAGCTACAAAATTATCATACTTTGACAAATCATCAGAGACAATATCATGATCTTCATTATCATATACAACAAGCATTTGCAATGCAATAGGTCTCGTATTAGGAAAGTTTGAGCTATTGGTGTTGTGAATGACAACAATTTTATTTAGTTTTTTTTTTGAGAATAGCGAAATTAATAGCTTTGTCATTTACCATGCCAATAGTTATAACTTTCGCAAATGTGACACCTATAGCATTTGTAATGCAATATGTGTTGTATTTACGTGACTTACATGTATTGATATTACAAATAACAATGGTGTTTAAGTTTTTTTAATAATTAATACTTAAATGAAAGGCCACTTAAATGACAGACCCCCTGGCTACAGTTAGAAACACCTGTTTTGCAAACCTGGGTCGAGAAAAAAAAAACTGAGCATTGAACCACTAGTCAACATTATTGAAGGTCCAATTCCATGACGTCGAGCAGACAATGTCTGTATGGGTTAACTTTACAAGCAAGCATGAGATGAGGTTAGAGAAAAACAACTGAAAGGGAAACCAATAAAACATGTCTTTTGTTTCAGAACATATTAGCAATAATTTGCCAAATTGATAGAACACCACAACAGGTATGAAAACCTGATTCTTCTGACAGCAATAAAAAAAAAACTCCTTAAAATTAAGATTGGTATACAGCTGCCGGATAAAGACTTTCAGGTGGGGGCGTTAAATATTAGTCTGCAGAATATAAATTCCAACTAAATGTTCGCGCCCTTATGAAGCTGAAAGGCATGGAAGCCCTTGAGACACTCTCCTAAGTGTTACGTTCAAATAATGAGCCGTTCCTCCTAATCTGCAACGTAACTGGAGAATGTGAAGTGACTCAATACCGTGAAACCCACCTCTGAGAATAAATGAGCATACGGGTGGTATTGAAGAAAACCAACTCGTCATATTAATGTTCTTTATGAGGTTTTGCTTACCTAGGAAACGATCATTAATGTGCGAATGGGTAGAATGTATAACCGACAGGAAGGCCCAGCACCCGTTGCAGGTAAGTGCAATAACGCAAAGCGAAAGTGCTTGAAAAATCAACAAAATTGGTTAACCCCATTCAGCAAAGTAGGATAATGCATTGAAAGCCAAAGATTCCTGAAATATTGTTTTGCTTTTAAAAGCGGAGACCTGGTGAGTATTTCTCGCACTGTGCCCCTTTAGAATGATGCTTAGGTGTAGGAAACGAGCCCAGAATCCTATCGATGCCCAGGCCGCTGGCGCAAACCGCCTCTTAGTTCCCATGTTGAATAGTTACCAAAATAAAGAGACGGGCGCTGGGAGCAGGAATCAAGAACAGAGTTTTATTACTCATGAGGGGAGCCAGTCATTTCGGACACGAAACACAGTGTCTTTCGGGAGGTGCTCTAACAAGTGAGCTGAGACTCTTGGTTTTATACCTTACAGAACACTCGAGAACACAATCAGGACTGTATGACGCATAAGAAAGACATCCCTATAATCCTCGTGGTGATCCTATAGTCCTCGTGGTGATCCTACCCATATACATTCACAATGGGGACCCTTGACCTGCTGATAAGAGGGGAGGGCAATCACGCAGCTGAGTGTTCCGTCAACTGTTTAGGATGTGTACGCCTGATCATAGCCCAGGGGGTGGGGTGGCTAGGATCAATAGTGGTATACAATAAGGGCAGTAAATGGTATCTCCTGACTCAGGCGATGGCCTCGGACATGTGTGGTCAGCCGGACTCGGGGGAAGGGGTTATCAAAGGAGTGGTATTCATGCCGCGTGGACAGTCGAGCGCGGAGGGAAGGTTTGTCAACAGAGGGGCATTCATGGAAGGGAAGGAGGCGTTGGTCAGGCGCGGCCGTGACTCTCAAGGACAGGGTCTTGCAAGAGAAAAAGGTTTATGACTTGCCCACGTGAGGAGAAGGGAGGGGTAGCCAGGGTGGACACAGGGACAGGGTCACACAGAGAGAGAGAGAGAGATCTTATGATCCGTACATGAGAGAGCGGGGGCAGTCAGGTGCAGCTGGGGAGGGCAACGTCAGCTAAGGCGAAGGATGCCTCTCCGAGAAGGGATGGGGGGTTTTGTGCGAGTCAAGTGGGAGAGTTGCCTTTCACAGCGGGGTCGCGCAGAGGGAGAGAGCTCCATGGTCTATGTATGAGAGAGGGGGGGGGGTTAAGATACGCGCAGGAGGGAAACCAGAGATCCTAATGGGTAAAAAGGCCATGGTGCCTAAACTGGCTGTACATATGCACAGGGGTAGGGGCTTTTACTGGCAGAGTGATACGGTCAATAGTTTACGGTATTCATGGTGCTCACAGGGAGAGGAGTGGGAGAAGAGGGGGAATGAATGCTGTCTATGTACATCAATTTCTTCAATTTTCACAGTCGCCCCTTTTTACATAGCAGCAGTCATATTTGCAATTGATGGGTTTACAGGTAGACAGGCATCATTGATGAATTAGCATTTTGTCGATACTAACATTTGGCGTACAATCATAGACAGTTAAGGCAATGGGCAGAATGCAGTACATATAAAATTGCTTTTCATTGGGTTCCTAACAATTAAACGCACTACATAGCAAAAATCTTTCCGACTTAAAAAAATGTGACCAATGAACAGTTTTGACCAGGTAGTTGAGAGCGGAATTCAGTTAAATATACAATATTTCTTCGTTCCAGTGTCCTTTTGTCAGTGAGCCATCACTGGTAGGCTCTAGTCCGAGTACTTTCGTTGGCGCTGTTGAGCACCGGCGGTGGAGCTATAGGTCCAGCTCGGTTCTTATCTTTACGCGTTGCAGGGTGCGGTCAGTCCTCTGCTGTCAGACCACAGTCCTGTTCCCTAAACAATCCGGTTGGTGGCGCCTTATGCTCGGCACCCACAGTTCTATGGCAGCACCCTATTCCCAGTGGGATGCTGTTCTTTCCCTTGGCAAAAAGTCACGTGGAAAAGAGGGTGAGTGTGGTCCAAATAGTCGATAGGGGAGAGGGCGGAGTTGGGTCAGAGTTCCTGGGACACACAAAAGGGACCAAGGGAGCAAAGGATAACAAGCAGGCAGGCCCATCCATCGGGCTCAAGGAAGGGGGGGGGCGGAGACTCCAGGCACACGTGGGTTAGCAGGCGGGGGCTTCGAGGCGGCCCACCGTTTTTCATTTTCCACGTTGAAATTGCGGTCTCGTCCCGTATCCTGTTGCTCTACGGCTCCACCTTTGGTCGAGGTCACACGAGTCCCAAGATCCGCAGCCAGGCTGTACGTCACTTCTGACCCATCTCCTTCGGTGATCGAGAATCTTTGAATAGGTACAAGACAAGGTTTCAGTGAAATGGCAAAAGAAGATATCTACGCATGTGAATTCCTCCCTCAATTCTACGCATTTGGGAGATACGCTCATTGGTCACAGTCAGAGGTCCATTACCAAGCAGTGCATGTGTCAGTATTCCTACTGGGTTCATGGCAGGTCTATTCATCGTCTTATTTATAAATCAAGTGAGGTAAATAAGGTTCCCATCAACTGTGCATTACATCATATTCAGCATTACAGAGCATTTCCCATCAGGACTGGCTAACCTTTTCGAACAGGGCGGGGGTGCCATTATCGAGAGTCAGGCAAAACAGGGTCTTCTCGGGGGTCAACAGCTACTCATGGGCATCATGTTTATATTCGGGACAGCAATTGGGGTTTATCAAAAATGGGGCGGGGATGCTTCGGGCGCTTGCGCTTGGGTGCAAAAGGGGGCGGGGCAATCCGGGCGTTGGGGTTCAATCTGGACGTTGGCGTTCGTCTCTGAAGAACAGACATAAGGTGCCATTGACATACAGTTCCCCTATAAATGGCCAGATTTGGGGGACTTTAGTCGTCTTACCTGTCCTTTCCTTCTCAGCCAATTCAAGTTCATTCATTTTGCAGAAAGGAGAGGCAGTAATATGGCGAGATACAATCATTTTAGTTTCGGTCAATTTCGCTGAACACCTTCGCGTCCAATATGTATCAAATCAGACTGGTGCCGGTGGGGCACAATTTTACCAATGAGGGAGAGAGAATAGGGAGACTCTCATAGAGAGTGAGAGTCGTCCGCAATCTAAACGAGCCATTCAGTACACGTATGACATGTAGGGAGAAAGAGGGAGAGAGAGAGAGAGAGAGAGAGAAAGAGAGAGAGAGAGACGTGTACAAAAATAGATCATTTAGTGCGCTCACGACACGGAACAGCAAAGGTCAGGTAACACACAGATACAGACAGATGGAAGACATAAATTCGTACATTACACACACACAAACTCAGACAGGGAAGACGGCACATGTATTACACATATACAAGACATTCATGACAAGACAGGAAACAATTGCTAGCCTACAAGATCTGCTTTTATATGTATATCCTACGTATCTTTACTATCCTGTTTTATCTACGTGCTTAGCTCCTTCTACCCTCCCCCCCTTCCCTTCTCGCTTGTCACGCCTGCGAGCGTTCCCAATTACCAATACTCACACCTCGGCTGGTCGATCAGTAATTAACCTGGTCGTGCTAGTTACCCATGGTTGGATCTTAAGCCATTTTTCTGTTCCCTCCTTTGGTGGGAAGTTCTCCAAGCTGAGGCAACGGCAAGTATTGATCGGGAGAACAGTCGGACAGCTTGGCCATATCTATAAGAGTGTGAGAAAGGGGGCAGTGTATTTTGAACATCAGCAACATTTCTAACTTCCTAGACGGGTGGTGCCGTGGCAACCCTTACCCGTATAATTTTTCCTTGTCCTTTCCCTACCTAGTCAAACGTCCAGTTACATTATTTAACACATCATTTCTAGTCAATTTTTCGTCATTCAGTACCTGTCCAGTTTCTATGTCAGTATATCCTCTCAGTCGCTATGTCCTAAGGAGGAACAGTCATGTTAAGCCTACGTCTTTTAAAAACTTATCGTTATAACGACTAAACACATATTCCCCCTTTCCCTTTTTCGTCGGTGGTCCAACCGTCGCTCTTCCATACTTCAGTCGACGTTCTGACGTGACCTGCAGAAGGGAGGAAAAGAAGGGGTGGGGGGGCAGCATTCAAAGCACATCATCATGCAGTAGTTCGAAAATGTTTTTACCTACCATATACTCGCCCTATCTCCTCGTACTGCATTCCCTTGCCATCTCGGCATTTCAGCCCAGAGGGACCAGTGGTGTCAGATAGATAATCATTGACGATCTGAGTATCTACATGAGCTACTTGGTCGTAACCCTTTTTATCGGGTGCAAGGGTGACGGTCAGGTGGCATTTTCTGTGGTGTCATTTTAAGGGTATCTGAAACACTTTTCCGGCTGCTTGTGGCACATAAGGTAGCTGCTAAATATCTTATCCCTTTTGATCTACATCCTTCATCATACTTACTCTTCGCTCACAGTAGTAAGGCATCCAAAACTCATTAATGCAACTGCTACGACCATGGTTTCTTCTTCAAAATACTTTTAATAAACAAAATTGGTGGCAGTTCATGGCATAAAGTGCAGCAGTGCAAATAAAATCGTATTAAAATTTCCTTACAGAGCAAGCATGATGCATGTCAAGAATCCATTTTTAATTAATTCAGAAATTCATTTATCCAATACTCATTCGCTATCTAAGTTACACCAATTCATTTTCCAAATCATAATCAGTACCCACCCTAAGTCAATTCATTATTCAAGCACATACTCAACGCCCTTCATATCTACTTTCATTATCCAAAAACCGCACATAGATCTCGGGGCAACAAGCTGCGCAGTCAGGGTGCAACAAAGTTTATTTAAATACGTTTTCATTTTGTGGCGGCGCCATTTTAGGTGGGGTCAGGCAAGTTCCAGCACAGTCAGAAAGTCTCTAGTCTCGCGTGGTTGGCCCAGAACTTTCCGTTGGTAGTTCAAAAAGTTTTGTGCTATGTGGTTAACAGTTTAGCAAATATGGACCATAAGTCAAAAGAGTGGGAAGGGCGGCAACAATTTTCCTACCGGGTCATCCTGGCGTTCCTCCGGAACTGAACAAGTCCGTGCCGCGGCTTCATTTTAGCCATTTCCAATCCGAGGCTGGTGCCGGCAGGAGTTGCACCGGTGTCGTGGTTCCCAGTGAAGGGGGCGGGGGTGCCCATGCGGAGGGATCGGGGTGCCCCCCGGCTCTTATAGAATCTTCAAGGTTGAGGAGAAGAACAGACATGGGGCGTGTGCCCGTCCGGGGCAGAAGACCGCTTTTTGATGTTGACCCTCTTTAAGGAAGAGCATTGGGGTGCCGCTGGAAGCCTCCACCTGGAGGGAGGTGGGGGAGGCTCGTTCGCGTCACCTCCCCCTTCCAGCGACCCCGCGCCGTTACTCGGCTCCGTCGCTTCGATATTGGCCGTGCTGGCTATTGAAGATGGGGGGGGGTGGTCGGCGGCTGAGGCAAGACAGCCCCCCCTTTTCTCTTGACATGTGGCGGGACTACCTGGAACTGTCCAGGCGTCGACATGTGGCGGCACTACCTGTAACTATCCAGGAATTTGACATGTGGCGGGACTACTTGATTTGCCGCCATTCTCGCCTTCGGCTTCGGCCTTCTTCGTGGGTCGGACCAGGCGAGAGACAGAAGGGGGGGGGGGGTGGTCGGTGGCTGAGGCAAGACAGCCCCCCCCCCCGTGGCCTGCAGGGCAGCGGAAGAGGAGAGAAGGAGAGGACTCTGCCATTCTTTGGACCGCCTGCCCAACATCATCTCCTCCCGACCGTGGTCAGGCGAGTCCCTCGTGCCTCGAGGCCTCGCCTTCCGGATGGGCGTAACCGCGGACCTGTTGCACTTTGGGAGCTTCCGGAATGGGGGTAGGTACCTATTGGATTGTTTCTATTTCATGTGACCGTTATTTGGGCGTGGCGGGCAATGAGGCAGGCATGTTGGGAGCAGGAACAGGCAGTGAAGCCTAGCTACCTCGTGGCTATTCCTTCAAACTTTTCACCATCTTATATTTCTTGTTACGAACTATTTCTAATGTTTCTTATTTTTAGTGAAGTCAAAAGCTCATCAGGGGGTTACTGACTTAGCCTGATTTCTTTTTCTATTTTTCTTTCTCTTCCTTAGCGTGTTTCGAGCTAAAGCTTTCTGTTAGTAGGGAACGGTGATCACTTCATATTTTTATGTGTCCTTTTCACTAGGGGGTACTTCTGGACGGACCAGACGAGTTCCCTCCAATAAATGGTCCGGGGTGGAACGAGATTATCGATCAAAAGGGGAACATATATTCCTTCATTAGGGTATCATCCTGGACAGACCGAGCGATGTACTTCCACTTACTAGGGTAGCCTCCTGGACGGACCAGATGGTCTACTTCCATTAAATGGCCCATGAGCGGGGAGCATATGTCCTCCATAAGGGTAGTCTCCTGGGCGGACCATGCGAGCTACCCCCCAAACAGTGGGGAGTGGGTAGGACTGACGAATTCACAAAGGGGCATAACCTACCCTTTACTGCTTGCAAAGACTAGATAGAATATTTCTACTCCACGTTGTTTGCAGGCAGAAAATACCTCAAACGAAACAATTCCTGGAACAACAATGTCCAGGCAACCAACCAATCAGTGGGGAGAAAAACAGGCATGACGGATTACAACGGGGACAAACGTCTGCATTACCTGCCCTTCGCTATCCAGAAAGGAAGACAGAATATTTCTACTCGTCTCAGTTTGTAGACAGGGAAGATCTCAAAGAGCAACAATCGATTATTAATCGATTTCAAACAATCCAGTGGGGAGAAAAGTAGGCATGACGGATTAATACCGGGGACAAAAGTCTGTATTACCTACCCTTCTCTATCTGCAAAGAGGGACGACGTTCCTATTCGCCGCTGTTTGAAAACAGAGAATGTCTCGTTCTCAGAAGAGAACCAATATATCAAGTAGCCCTCAAAGCTAAATGAACCAATACCAACAATTTCGGTATACAAATACCGATTTTCAATACAAACAATCAATCAATCAGGTGGATAGAACCACCCTACCAATCAGGCGTAAAAACACCCTACTTAATCTTACCCGGACCGGACCATACGGACAGTTCTTTGACTTCCTCCTCCAGCGCCCGATCGTTCTCTTACTCCATGTAGCATTCCTGTGGGATTCCAGTCAGGACAATAGGTCACTCAAGAGAGGTCAGTTCAGAATTGGTGAAGTTCTGTCGATCGGCAGCCGGGCGAGGGCCCTCTCAAGGCAGGCATGCTCCGATCATTTAGATGTTCACTTCTTCGTCTGGATCTCTCTTACCGTACCCCATGTCACTGATGGACCCCGCGTTGGGACGCCAACTGTAGGAAACGAGCCCAGAATCCTATTGATGCCCAGGCCGCTGGCGCAAACCGCCTCTTAGTTCCCATGTTGAATAGTTACCAAAATAAAGAGACGGGCGCTGGGAGCAGGAATCAAGAACAGAGTTTTATTACTCATGAGGGGAGCCAGTCATTTCGGACACGAAACACAGTGTCTTTCGGGAGGTGCTCTAACAAGTGAGCTGAGACTCTTGGTTTTATACCTTACAGAACACTCGAGAACACAATCAGGACTGTATGACGCATAAGAAAGACATCCCTATAATCCTCGTGGTGATCCTATAGTCCTCGTGGTGATCCTACCCATATACATTCACAATGGGGACCCTTGACCTGCTGATAAGAGGGGAGGGCAATCACGCAGCTGAGTGTTCCGTCAACTGTTTAGGATGTGTACGCCTGATCATAGCCCAGGGGGTGGGGTGGCTAGGATCAATAGTGGTATACAATAAGGGCAGTAAATGGTATCTCCTGACTCAGGCGATGGCCTCGGACATGTGTGGTCAGCCGGACTCGGGGGAAGGGGTTATCAAAGGAGTGGTATTCATGCCGCGTGGACAGTCGAGCGCGGAGGGAAGGTTTGTCAACAGAGGGGCATTCATGGAAGGGAAGGAGGCGTTGGTCAGGCGCGGCCGTGACTCTCAAGGACAGGGTCTTGCAAGAGAAAAAGGTTTATGACTTGCCCACGTGAGGAGAAGGGAGGGGTAGCCAGGGTGGACACAGGGACAGGGTCACACAGAGAGAGAGAGAGAGATCTTATGATCCGTACATGAGAGAGCGGGGGCAGTCAGGTGCAGCTGGGGAGGGCAACGTCAGCTAAGGCGAAGGATGCCTCTCCGAGAAGGGATGGGGGGTTTTGTGCGAGTCAAGTGGGAGAGTTGCCTTTCACAGCGGGGTCGCGCAGAGGGAGAGAGCTCCATGGTCTATGTATGAGAGAGGGGGGGGGTTAAGATACGCGCAGGAGGGAAACCAGAGATCCTAATGGGTAAAAAGGCCATGGTGCCTAAACTGGCTGTACATATGCACAGGGGTAGGGGCTTTTACTGGCAGAGTGATACGGTCAATAGTTTACGGTATTCATGGTGCTCACAGGGAGAGGAGTGGGAGAAGAGGGGGAATGAATGCTGTCTATGTACATCAATTTCTTCAATTTTCACATAGGTGTACCGAGCCCTCACTGTGCCCCTTTAGAATGATGCTTAGGTGTACCGAGCCCTCCTGGGGTTTGGGTGAACAGAGAGCTCCGTGGAAGGTAATGGGCACAGGCGACGGAAATATTTTATTATTCTCAGTCTGAGTACTAAGAATGCCGGACTCACTGTGAGAACAGCCGAGGCAGCATCTGTGATTCATTTGGACAGTGGCTGTCATGAAGCCCTGCAAATGGCTGGGGGAGTCTTCTCAGCAGGCCTTGGGATACCTGTTAGAGACAGACACTCTCAAGTGACACACCGAGTCCAAGTCCAACACACACACACCATTGCACGCACACACACATAATGCACGCAAGCAAATAGAACTGCTTACATCAAAGTATAGAAATCACAGACAAAATGTCGCAAGCTCTCCTTCCCCAGGCATGTACCGGTTCGGCTCCTCAGCTGCTTGTTTAGCAGTAATTAAAACTTTGGGTGAAATGTTTACCTCGGGTTCCATCACAAACCACCGGAGCGCATGGTTTGCACAGAGCCAGCCTGCAGCCGGTTATGCTGCAGTGTCCCATGACAGCTCCACCTCGCAATGTTGTTCTAATCTGCAGCCTCTGATATAAGAGACACAGTACCTTACTCGACTGGCATTACAAGTACAACAGGTATGGCCAAGGAAAATATACAACATGCGGGAAATACGGGCGTCCACATTTCAGACGCGGCTTGGCTTTTGAGCTGTGTTTTCAGCAGGGGCTGGGGAAATCCAAACGGCTCGGTACAGATGCATTCTAACTGGGCCTGATTTCAACAGGAAAGTTTTCAAGATCTCACGTAGACGTGTGGAATGAAAACAAATAAATAAATAAATAAAACATTACGAGTTACCAGGAACAGTGCAAGGGGTTTCACGGCTCAAATGGCAGTCTGTGTCGTCCGCCGGCGGCGTCGGAGGAGGGGGCGGGGAGGGGTGCTGTGACGTCAGCCTCGTTCTTGGAGTCCATTGGCCCCGGCCTCGGATCTTCCATGCGCTGGAAGGCGGACATAATTCACAGTGACGCGGGGCTCTCCCTCGGGCAGAGCCCCGCGGAGAACACCGGACTGGCGGTAAGTGGGACGGGGGGCGGTGCGCTTGTGTGTGCGAGCATGTGTGTGTGTGTGTGACAGGGGAGCGTGTGTGTGTGTGTGCGCGACGGGGGTCTCTGTATGTGTGCGTGGGTGTATGTGCGCTCGTGTGTGTGTCTGTGTGTGCGCATGCGTGCAGGGGGAAGTGTGCCTGTGTATGTATGTGCTTCCCAGGAGACAGACACGGCGCGCGCGTTCGCGCGCACGTGGCCTGCGCCGAACTGCTTTTGCGAGATGCGCGCGGCCAGGTGCTGTCTCCTGGGAAGCAGACTCCGTAACAATAGATCTCGGCGAAGACAGCGCTTACGCACTGTATCGCTACGAGACCTAAAAAGGGACTCTTTGTAACCAACTTCCATTCCTCCCAATGATGGGCACCCTCCTGAGACTCTAGAATATACCATCTTGGGTATTGATATTCAATTTATTGGTCTCAGCGTCTATGGTTGGCTTACAGAACTTGGAAGAACCCACACACCCAGGACGTTATACCGGATGTATGACGTTACAATGCATACTTTTACAACGCATACCTTTACAACACATTTTTTACAACGCAACATCCTTTACAAAGCATTCCATTACAACGCATGCCATTACAACGAATTTACCAAAAACTACCTTTACAACGCATTCCATTACAGCGCATACTACCTTTACACCGCATACCATTACAACGCATATCATTACATTGAATGTATGGTAAGTATTGGATAGTGTAGAGGTAAAAGTTACTATTCTAACTCCAGGGGGTGCAAAGTAGGGTAAGTGTTGGATAGTGTAGGGGTAAAAATTACCATTCTACCTCCAGGGGGTGCAACAGTAGGGTAAGTGTTGGATAGTGTAGGGGTAAAAATTACTATTCTAACTCCAGGGGGTGCAACATTAGGGTAAGTGTTGGATAGTGTAAGAGTACTATGCATTGTAATGGTATGCGTTGTAATGGTATGCGTTGTAATTACTGTGTTGTAATGACATGAGTTGTAATTGTATGCGTTGTAGTGTCATGCATAGTAATGGTATTTACAACAAGGGGTGGTGAGGGACAGAGTCTCTGAATTAAACAGAATACTCTCACCCAGTCAAGAGATCAGGGCTAGATCCAACACCGTTTTTTAGCTCACTGCACCATCCCAGTTTCAGAACCTGGCTGTATGCAAATTAGTCTGTTCCTGTCCCAGTGCATGATGGGAACAGGGCAAACCAAACTACAAAAGCCAATTCTTACACTGGGAAGGAAACAAGCTACCGGGGACCGGTTTCTGGCATTTCAGCCTCTTCGGCCCGGCTTGCTTGAATCCTGATGGTGCAATGAGCAAGGGACTCACATCTGAGTATACCCTTCCACGCTTAGGGTGGACAAAAATATTTACAACAAGGGGTGGTGAGGGACAGAGTCTCTGAATTAAACAGAATACTCTCACCCAGTCAAGAGATCAGGGCTAGATCCAACACCGTTTTTTAGCTCACTGCACCATCCCAGTTTCAGAACCTGGCTGTATGCAAATTAGTCTGTTCCTGTCCCAGTGCATGATGGGAACAGGGCAAACCAAACTACAAAAGCCAATTCTTACACTGGGAAGGAAACAAGCTACCGGGGACCGGTTTCTGGCATTTCAGCCTCTTCGGCCCGGCTTGCTTGAATCCTGATGGTGCAATGAGCAAGGGACTCACATCTGAGTATACCCTTCCACGCTTAGGGTGGACAAAAATATTTACAACAAGGGGTGGTGAGGGACAGAGTCTCTGAATTAAACAGAATACTCTCACCCAGTCAAGAGATCAGGGCTAGATCCAACACCGTTTTTTAGCTCACTGCACCATCCCAGTTTCAGAACCTGGCTGTATGCAAATTAGTCTGTTCCTGTCCCAGTGCATGATGGGAACAGGGCAAACCAAACTACAAAAGCCAATTCTTACACTGGGAAGGAAACAAGCTACCGGGGACCGGTTTCTGGCATTTCAGCCTCTTCGGCCCGGCTTGCTTGAATCCTGATGGTGCAATGAGCAAGGGACTCACATCTGAGTATACCCTTCCACGCTTAGGGTGGACAAAAATATTTACAACAAGGGGTGGTGAGGGACAGAGTCTCTGAATTAAACAGAATACTCTCACCCAGTCAAGAGATCAGGGCTAGATCCAACACCGTTTTTTAGCTCACTGCACCATCCCAGTTTCAGAACCTGGCTGTATGCAAATTAGTCTGTTCCTGTCCCAGTGCATGATGGGAACAGGGCAAACCAAACTACAAAAGCCAATTCTTACACTGGGAAGGAAACAAGCTACCGGGGACCGGTTTCTGGCATTTCAGCCTCTTCGGCCCGGCTTGCTTGAATCCTGATGGTGCAATGAGCAAGGGACTCACATCTGAGTATACCCTTCCACGCTTAGGGTGGACAAAAATATTTACAACAAGGGGTGGTGAGGGACAGAGTCTCTGAATTAAACAGAATACTCTCACCCAGTCAAGAGATCAGGGCTAGATCCAACACCGTTTTTTAGCTCACTGCACCATCCCAGTTTCAGAACCTGGCTGTATGCAAATTAGTCTGTTCCTGTCCCAGTGCATGATGGGAACAGGGCAAACCAAACTACAAAAGCCAATTCTTACACTGGGAAGGAAACAAGCTACCGGGGACCGGTTTCTGGCATTTCAGCCTCTTCGGCCCGGCTTGCTTGAATCCTGATGGTGCAATGAGCAAGGGACTCACATCTGAGTATACCCTTCCACGCTTAGGGTGGACAAAAATATTTACAACAAGGGGTGGTGAGGGACAGAGTCTCTGAATTAAACAGAATACTCTCACCCAGTCAAGAGATCAGGGCTAGATCCAACACCGTTTTTTAGCTCACTGCACCATCCCAGTTTCAGAACCTGGCTGTATGCAAATTAGTCTGTTCCTGTCCCAGTGCATGATGGGAACAGGGCAAACCAAACTACAAAAGCCAATTCTTACACTGGGAAGGAAACAAGCTACCGGGGACCGGTTTCTGGCATTTCAGCCTCTTCGGCCCGGCTTGCTTGAATCCTGATGGTGCAATGAGCAAGGGACTCACATCTGAGTATACCCTTCCACGCTTAGGGTGGACAAAAATATTTACAACAAGGGGTGGTGAGGGACAGAGTCTCTGAATTAAACAGAATACTCTCACCCAGTCAAGAGATCAGGGCTAGATCCAACACCGTTTTTTAGCTCACTGCACCATCCCAGTTTCAGAACCTGGCTGTATGCAAATTAGTCTGTTCCTGTCCCAGTGCATGATGGGAACAGGGCAAACCAAACTACAAAAGCCAATTCTTACACTGGGAAGGAAACAAGCTACCGGGGACCGGTTTCTGGCATTTCAGCCTCTTCGGCCCGGCTTGCTTGAATCCTGATGGTGCAATGAGCAAGGGACTCACATCTGAGTATACCCTTCCACGCTTAGGGTGGACAAAAATATTTACAACAAGGGGTGGTGAGGGACAGAGTCTCTGAATTAAACAGAATACTCTCACCCAGTCAAGAGATCAGGGCTAGATCCAACACCGTTTTTTAGCTCACTGCACCATCCCAGTTTCAGAACCTGGCTGTATGCAAATTAGTCTGTTCCTGTCCCAGTGCATGATGGGAACAGGGCAAACCAAACTACAAAAGCCAATTCTTACACTGGGAAGGAAACAAGCTACCGGGGACCGGTTTCTGGCATTTCAGCCTCTTCGGCCCGGCTTGCTTGAATCCTGATGGTGCAATGAGCAAGGGACTCACATCTGAGTATACCCTTCCACGCTTAGGGTGGACAAAAATATTTACAACAAGGGGTGGTGAGGGACAGAGTCTCTGAATTAAACAGAATACTCTCACCCAGTCAAGAGATCAGGGCTAGATCCAACACCGTTTTTTAGCTCACTGCACCATCCCAGTTTCAGAACCTGGCTGTATGCAAATTAGTCTGTTCCTGTCCCAGTGCATGATGGGAACAGGGCAAACCAAACTACAAAAGCCAATTCTTACACTGGGAAGGAAACAAGCTACCGGGGACCGGTTTCTGGCATTTCAGCCTCTTCGGCCCGGCTTGCTTGAATCCTGATGGTGCAATGAGCAAGGGACTCACATCTGAGTATACCCTTCCACGCTTAGGGTGGACAAAAATATTTACAACAAGGGGTGGTGAGGGACAGAGTCTCTGAATTAAACAGAATACTCTCACCCAGTCAAGAGATCAGGGCTAGATCCAACACCGTTTTTTAGCTCACTGCACCATCCCAGTTTCAGAACCTGTCTGTATGCAAATTAGTCTGTTCCTGTCCCAGTGCATGATGGGAACAGGGCAAACCAAACTACAAAAGCCAATTCTTACACTGGGAAGGAAACAAGCTACCGGGGACCGGTTTCTGGCATTTCAGCCTCTTCGGCCCGGCTTGCTTGAATCCTGATGGTGCAATGAGCAAGGGACTCACATCTGAGTATACCCTTCCACGCTTAGGGTGGACAAAAATATTTACAACAAGGGGTGGTGAGGGACAGAGTCTCTGAATTAAACAGAATACTCTCACCCAGTCAAGAGATCAGGGCTAGATCCAACACCGTTTTTTAGCTCACTGCACCATCCCAGTTTCAGAACCTGGCTGTATGCAAATTAGTCTGTTCCTGTCCCAGTGCATGATGGGAACAGGGCAAACCAAACTACAAAAGCCAATTCTTACACTGGGAAGGAAACAAGCTACCGGGGACCGGTTTCTGGCATTTCAGCCTCTTCGGCCCGGCTTGCTTGAATCCTGATGGTGCAATGAGCAAGGGACTCACATCTGAGTATACCCTTCCACGCTTAGGGTGGACAAAAATATTTACAACAAGGGGTGGTGAGGGACAGAGTCTCTGAATTAAACAGAATACTCTCACCCAGTCAAGAGATCAGGGCTAGATCCAACACCGTTTTTTAGCTCACTGCACCATCCCAGTTTCAGAACCTGGCTGTATGCAAATTAGTCTGTTCCTGTCCCAGTGCATGATGGGAACAGGGCAAACCAAACTACAAAAGCCAATTCTTACACTGGGAAGGAAACAAGCTACCGGGGACCGGTTTCTGGCATTTCAGCCTCTTCGGCCCGGCTTGCTTGAATCCTGATGGTGCAATGAGCAAGGGACTCACATCTGAGTATACCCTTCCACGCTTAGGGTGGACAAAAATATTTACAACAAGGGGTGGTGAGGGACAGAGTCTCTGAATTAAACAGAATACTCTCACCCAGTCAAGAGATCAGGGCTAGATCCAACACCGTTTTTTAGCTCACTGCACCATCCCAGTTTCAGAACCTGTCTGTATGCAAATTAGTCTGTTCCTGTCCCAGTGCATGATGGGAACAGGGCAAACCAAACTACAAAAGCCAATTCTTACACTGGGAAGGAAACAAGCTACCGGGGACCGGTTTCTGGCATTTCAGCCTCTTCGGCCCGGCTTGCTTGAATCCTGATGGTGCAATGAGCAAGGGACTCACATCTGAGTATACCCTTCCACGCTTAGGGTGGACAAAAATATTTACAACAAGGGGTGGTGAGGGACAGAGTCTCTGAATTAAACAGAATACTCTCACCCAGTCAAGAGATCAGGGCTAGATCCAACACCGTTTTTTAGCTCACTGCACCATCCCAGTTTCAGAACCTGGCTGTATGCAAATTAGTCTGTTCCTGTCCCAGTGCATGATGGGAACAGGGCAAACCAAACTACAAAAGCCAATTCTTACACTGGGAAGGAAACAAGCTACCGGGGACCGGTTTCTGGCATTTCAGCCTCTTCGGCCCGGCTTGCTTGAATCCTGATGGTGCAATGAGCAAGGGACTCACATCTGAGTATACCCTTCCACGCTTAGGGTGGACAAAAATATTTACAACAAGGGGTGGTGAGGGACAGAGTCTCTGAATTAAACAGAATACTCTCACCCAGTCAAGAGATCAGGGCTAGATCCAACACCGTTTTTTAGCTCACTGCACCATCCCAGTTTCAGAACCTGGCTGTATGCAAATTAGTCTGTTCCTGTCCCAGTGCATGATGGGAACAGGGCAAACCAAACTACAAAAGCCAATTCTTACACTGGGAAGGAAACAAGCTACCGGGGACCGGTTTCTGGCATTTCAGCCTCTTCGGCCCGGCTTGCTTGAATCCTGATGGTGCAATGAGCAAGGGACTCACATCTGAGTATACCCTTCCACGCTTAGGGTGGACAAAAATATTTACAACAAGGGGTGGTGAGGGACAGAGTCTCTGAATTAAACAGAATACTCTCACCCAGTCAAGAGATCAGGGCTAGATCCAACACCGTTTTTTAGCTCACTGCACCATCCCAGTTTCAGAACCTGGCTGTATGCAAATTAGTCTGTTCCTGTCCCAGTGCATGATGGGAACAGGGCAAACCAAACTACAAAAGCCAATTCTTACACTGGGAAGGAAACAAGCTACCGGGGACCGGTTTCTGGCATTTCAGCCTCTTCGGCCCGGCTTGCTTGAATCCTGATGGTGCAATGAGCAAGGGACTCACATCTGAGTATACCCTTCCACGCTTAGGGTGGACAAAAATATTTACAACAAGGGGTGGTGAGGGACAGAGTCTCTGAATTAAACAGAATACTCTCACCCAGTCAAGAGATCAGGGCTAGATCCAACACCGTTTTTTAGCTCACTGCACCATCCCAGTTTCAGAACCTGGCTGTATGCAAATTAGTCTGTTCCTGTCCCAGTGCATGATGGGAACAGGGCAAACCAAACTACAAAAGCCAATTCTTACACTGGGAAGGAAACAAGCTACCGGGGACCGGTTTCTGGCATTTCAGCCTCTTCGGCCCGGCTTGCTTGAATCCTGATGGTGCAATGAGCAAGGGACTCACATCTGAGTATACCCTTCCACGCTTAGGGTGGACAAAAATATTTACAACAAGGGGTGGTGAGGGACAGAGTCTCTGAATTAAACAGAATACTCTCACCCAGTCAAGAGATCAGGGCTAGATCCAACACCGTTTTTTAGCTCACTGCACCATCCCAGTTTCAGAACCTGGCTGTATGCAAATTAGTCTGTTCCTGTCCCAGTGCATGATGGGAACAGGGCAAACCAAACTACAAAAGCCAATTCTTACACTGGGAAGGAAACAAGCTACCGGGGACCGGTTTCTGGCATTTCAGCCTCTTCGGCCCGGCTTGCTTGAATCCTGATGGTGCAATGAGCAAGGGACTCACATCTGAGTATACCCTTCCACGCTTAGGGTGGACAAAAATATTTACAACAAGGGGTGGTGAGGGACAGAGTCTCTGAATTAAACAGAATACTCTCACCCAGTCAAGAGATCAGGGCTAGATCCAACACCGTTTTTTAGCTCACTGCACCATCCCAGTTTCAGAACCTGGCTGTATGCAAATTAGTCTGTTCCTGTCCCAGTGCATGATGGGAACAGGGCAAACCAAACTACAAAAGCCAATTCTTACACTGGGAAGGAAACAAGCTACCGGGGACCGGTTTCTGGCATTTCAGCCTCTTCGGCCCGGCTTGCTTGAATCCTGATGGTGCAATGAGCAAGGGACTCACATCTGAGTATACCCTTCCACGCTTAGGGTGGACAAAAATATTTACAACAAGGGGTGGTGAGGGACAGAGTCTCTGAATTAAACAGAATACTCTCACCCAGTCAAGAGATCAGGGCTAGATCCAACACCGTTTTTTAGCTCACTGCACCATCCCAGTTTCAGAACCTGGCTGTATGCAAATTAGTCTGTTCCTGTCCCAGTGCATGATGGGAACAGGGCAAACCAAACTACAAAAGCCAATTCTTACACTGGGAAGGAAACAAGCTACCGGGGACCGGTTTCTGGCATTTCAGCCTCTTCGGCCCGGCTTGCTTGAATCCTGATGGTGCAATGAGCAAGGGACTCACATCTGAGTATACCCTTCCACGCTTAGGGTGGACAAAAATATTTACAACAAGGGGTGGTGAGGGACAGAGTCTCTGAATTAAACAGAATACTCTCACCCAGTCAAGAGATCAGGGCTAGATCCAACACCGTTTTTTAGCTCACTGCACCATCCCAGTTTCAGAACCTGGCTGTATGCAAATTAGTCTGTTCCTGTCCCAGTGCATGATGGGAACAGGGCAAACCAAACTACAAAAGCCAATTCTTACACTGGGAAGGAAACAAGCTACCGGGGACCGGTTTCTGGCATTTCAGCCTCTTCGGCCCGGCTTGCTTGAATCCTGATGGTGCAATGAGCAAGGGACTCACATCTGAGTATACCCTTCCACGCTTAGGGTGGACAAAAATATGCATAGTAATGGTTGCGTTGTAATGGCATGCGATGTAAGCAATGTTGCGTTGTAATGAGTGCGTTGTAATGCTAGTGCGTTGTAAAAGTTGCTTTGTAAAGGTTGTTTCCCCGTTATACCTATACAAAGTTACCCTCTTCTATTTCAGTACAGTTGGACTTTTGGGGTCATTTTTACACTCCCTATTCTCAGACTGCTGTGATTCCACAAAAGGTCTGAATTTCCAGAGATCATGTCAAGCATTGACAAATTCTCGGTGGAGTAAATCCACACAGAAGGAGCGTACAGTTATTATGAATTCATCCACAATTAATAATTGAAGTCCATAAATAATCAAAATTCCAATGCAAGCTTACTTGTCCACTTGTCTTTATTGACACTTGTTCAAAACACAGGTCCATCAATATTTCAATATAGCCAGCCTACGTGTTTCGTCCCCCATGGGACATCATCAGGGCTGAATCATTTTCATGTTACTGTTCATTCTTAATCTTTTTCCAATTTTCTAATGTTTTAATTATTTTTTTGGTTTTAAACTTGACCTTCATTGACATTAGAAAATTGACACAGCCAGTTGCCTACATCCCATCGGGCCGGCTCAGCATTTTATAACAGTCAGTGCTTAAAATAGGGAAGAGTGCATACACAGCAAGTCGCCTACAACCCAATGGGCCGGCCGCGTCAGATAGGCAAAACAGAGCAGACAACAGTCAATTTAGGTCTCCCAAAAGGTAACAAAAAAAGAGAAACCTCACAACTTCTGATTTCTGTAAAGATCATCAGTCACAGTTAGCCACATTTCAATCCAATATCTTAGTCCATTTGCCACTCACCACTCACCTAACAGCTACCTAGGTATGATCAAGGATTGTTTCCCCTTGTACCCTACCCCCCTCCACCCCCCGATGTCTCGCCCTAGGATCTCATGGGCCTACATCCAGGGATTCTCCCACCTCTGCAGTCTCCTCCCGGCCTCCCCCCCAGCTCCGGGCTCCGGTCTGTCCCCACATTGTCAGTATGTTCCAGAAGATATGCCCTAAGAGGGCCCCAAATATCTTTAGGGTGTGAGGAAGGTGGCATTAGGTCAGCATAAATGTCCAGCTGTTCCTGGCAGTACACAAAATCATTAAGCCACTCTTTTAATTTAGGAGCTCGACTGAGTCCCCAGCGACAGGCTAAACGCCAGTTTACCATCAAGAGAGCTAGAGAGGCGAACCTCTGGATTTTAGCAGGAATTTTCTCCGTATAGCCCAACAGGACGGTAAGGGGATCATCAGGCACATGTATTGCAGTCATAACATCCAGCACCTGCAGTACCTCCCCCCAGTACTCCCGAACAAGCGGACATTCCCATGCCAAATGTCCAAAGTCAGCGCCTGCAGCCCCACATCTGTTGCAGCGGTCTGTGCCATGCAAGCGTAGCCGGTGTAACCTAGCATATTTGTAGTGTATCAGGCGTAGCCTGCAATTTGCAGAGATGACCTCTGTTTGGCGGCAGCAATAGGCCCATTGCTCCTCCGGAATGGGGGCAGCCAACTCTTACTCCCTCTTCCCTCTAGCTGGAGCAGTGCTCCGTCCCCATTCTTTTTGAGTGGAACTATATAAACGTGAAACCACATGTTCAGGGGGGTCTTGTTGCAGTAAAGTGTGTAAAGGGACCATAACGGGGGGTTCCGATGGGAAGTCCTGGGTTAGTGAACGTACATCTTGTCTAAGTCGTACATAGTAAAAGCGTTCTAGAGGACTGGGGGTGGAGGAGCCGAAAAACTCCTCACTCGTCATTGTTGTATAAGTGACCCCGAGTGTGATAAGACAGTTTACGCAGCATGCGACAGCACCCTCCCTCTGTAGTGACCGGTATATCCTGCCTCCCTTGCAGGGGCACTAGTGGCGAGTAAAGAAGGGGGCACTGAAGTGTAAGCGCTAGGTCGCGCCTGGCACTGGTCGTGCATTGAACCCTGGTGGCCAGCAAGTATCTAGGTACAGTGGTCGCGCTAAGGTATGCAGTACACAGTGTGGGTGCCATATGCCCATCCTCTATAGCCAGATGAGGCATATATGGAGGGGGGTGGAACCAGTACGCCGCAAAGTGCGGTTGAGCGTGGGTAAAGTATAGATCCATATCCGGTATCTCAAATCCACTGCCCTCAAAAGGCAAAGTCATTATTTCCCACGCCAATCTGGGCTTTTTTCCTCCCCATGTTAGTCGGATAAGCTGCGTTTTGATGCAGTTAAATATAAACCGGCTCAGGCATAGGGGATGTTAGTAAAAAGATGAAGGAGTTTAGGTAAAATAATCATCTTGATCAGCGACAGTCTAGCCGCCATGGAAAGAGGCATCGAAACCCAGTCAGTCATCTTGTCAGTGATGGTATCAAGCACACGGCCATAGTTGGAGCACATGAATTCCTCCCGACAGCGAGAGATTCGAATACCCAGATAGGTAATGGTGTCTCCGCAACATTTCAGTGGAAAATCAGGCGTGAATTCCTCTGTAGCCTCTGTGTGGGGGAAGATTTGGGATTTGCTCCAGTTCACATTAATGCCAGAAAGCTGTCCAAAGAGCATGAGCAGACGGAGAATGGGGTGAAGGCTAACCGCGGGGTCCCCGCAAGTAGAGTGTTAAGTCATCTACGTATAAGGAGATCATAATTTGCCTCTCAGGATATACTAGGGCATGCTCTCAATAGTGCTGCCGAACCTCCGTCGCTAGGGGCTCGATGGCTATGGCAAAAAAGCAGCGGCGACAAGGGGCATCCTTGCCGGGTGCCCCATGTGATAAAGAAGGGCGCCGACTGAAGTGCATTCACCACCACCCTGGCACGCACCCCAGAGTAGAGCAGGTTGATCTACTCCAGAAAGGCGGTTGGAAACCCCATGCGCTTAAGGACAAAAGCAAGGTAGTCCCACTCTAAGGAATCAAACACCTTAGTGGCATCAAGAAATACCACCGCAGCGTTGGCATCCGGATCAATGTCATGAAGGAGTGCAAAGAGTGTCCGCAAGTTATGGGACGTGCCTCGAGTAGGCAGGAAACCTGATTGGTCCGGAAGCACCAGTGCTGTCATAAGGGGACTGATATGATTAGCAATAAGTTTGGCCAGGATCTTCGCGTCAACATTTATTAAAGAGAGCAGCCTATATGAGTCACACATGTGAGGCGGTTTGCCAGGTTTAGGTATAGAAATGATACGCACCTCCCTCATAGTGGGGGGAGTATACCACTCTCCCGGGCCTCTTCAAGAACATGTCTCAGCAATGGGATAAGGAGATGATGAAATGTCAGCCGGGAGGCCATCTGTAATGATTTCCTTATCTTCATTGTGTCGTAAGAGGAATTTCCGCTGCCCATCTCCCAGCCAGGCAATTGCGGCATCCGAGAAGAAGGGATAAAAGTCTACAGTCTGAGTTCTGTGAGTTTTATAGAGCTGTTTATAAAACCGTTTAAGAATTTCCACAATCTATGTCGCGTTGTTGTGCATTTGCCCATCCACCCTCTCAATTTCCAACACCCTTTTCGAGAAGCGTGGAGGCCGAAGCAAAGCCGGCAGCATCTTTCCGGGCCTATCCTCCTCCCCATACTTCCGTGCCCTATGATACTTCCCTGTTTTTTTGCATTCCCTCTCTGCAGTCTCTTGATATTCACTGCGGAGTTTAGCTTGCAATTCAGGGGTGGGACATCGCTGCAGTTCAATCTCGATGTGCCCGAGTTCTGTTTCCAGGCGACGCAAAGTGGAACGGATGTCCCTCAGGACCCCTCCACTCTTCGCAATGCATATTCCATGCATCCTAGCATTAAAGGCGTCCCGTAGGGTGGAATATTGTGCCACCGAGCCCTCATTCCTGGGGAAGAAGTCTGCGATCTCCTGCTCTAACTCGTGCTTGAAAACTGGATCCAGTAAGGAGAGCGGGTTAAAGTGCCAAAACTGAAAAGGGGAGTCCGTGTGCGGGAGGGTCACAGCGAGCAGTACCGGAGAGTGGTCCGAATAAGTCCGAGGCAAATGAGAAGAATGTGTAGCCCATGGGGCAAGGCCCTTCAAAAGAATCCAGATGTCTACCTTGACCAAGACGCCCGAGCGGTGGTATAACAAATGCCCTTCTGCCTAGTCGGGTGTAAAAGTCGCCAAATATCAACTAGATCATAATCCTCAAGTAATGCCTTAAGGGCAGCCTGTGAACGGGAGTAGTGGTGGGGTTGCGGGTGAGAGCAGTTCATACCAGGAGCAATTGTCACATTGAGATCACTCCCCCATAACAGATGTGCCGACCCAATCTCTAATATCTTTCCCCAAAGCACCCGTGAAAATTCCGGATCATCAGTGTTAGGTCCATAGCATGACACCATTGTGAAGGTTTGATTAGCTATCTGCCCCAATAGAATGGAATACCTCCCCTCCTCATCAGCGACATTTCCCAGCGGGGTATACGGAAGGGACTTTCTCACCAGTATACACGTGCCCCGGGCATACGTAGAGTAGGAAGAGAAGCACGTGTGGCTGGCCCATCGAGCAGCAAAGGTACGGGGGACAGTGGGGCTGAAATGCGTCTCTTGTATCATAGCGTAGTGTAGGGTGTGTCTATTCAAATACGATAGTAAGTGTCTGTGTTTACGGGCTTCCCCCATCCCTCTGACATTCCAGGTAAGGAAGCGGTAGGTAGAGGGCACTGAGCGCTCATCCAACACACATCCTAGGGCATCGCATTCTCCTGCAGCGCTTGGTGGCATTGCAGTATTTAATGCTCATGGCACAAGTGGCTCGAAAAACAGTGGCCTGTGACAGGACCTGACATTGATCATCATTCAAAAATTCAGACAACAGTGTCACACCCCCCTCCCACATCAGCCGCCCAAACCTGCCATGGCCCAAGTCCCTCCCCCCTTTCCCCCCTCACAAAAATATACTCCCAACAGGGGAAAACATCTGTGCCATTGCCATAACTAGTGGTACAAAACCCACAGTCATCTCAGTAAGGGGTCACCTTCGAGGTGACGTCCAGAGGGCATCCACGGGTCATCCTCGCTATAGCGAGGGTGCTCGGGAGTTTATCTAACGGTCATCCAGAACTTAGTTACAAACAAAAAGGACACTGACTGGAACAAACAGCTCTTGTGGCAGGCATAGGGGCGAATTAAAAGTATCTTTACCTGTGCAAGCGGGCCAAGGGCGGGTATCTCTCCCAAACAATGTCAATGCGACCATCTCTGTTCACGCCACTAGGGAAACACCGAGCATACCAGATTTCATAACTGGATCCCCGCTACCCTCTGGGGGATGGAACGTACCCCCCACGTGCCCTCCCGCTTTATATATCTGCCCCTCTCACCTATACCATTTGAGCCAGGATCCCAGGGTTTGTATGCTCATCCATTTGCATCATAAAGGAGGTCGGGGGTCATTCTACATCCGAGGTGCCTCCGCCAGCTTCAGGATGGGGGGACGGTGAAGCCCGCCCCGCCGCCGCCTTCGGTAGGGTCTTCAGGAAGTCCTTTGCAAGTTGTGGAGTATTGAAGAAATGCTGTTTACTTTGATAAGTTACTTTAAGTGTCACAGGGAAGAGCATCGCATAAGGGATGTTAAGTTGCTGTTGTTTCTTCTTCACTGGAGGAATTTCCGTCTCTGCTCTTGGACCGCCATGGTGAAATCAGGGTATATCAAGATGTCCATCCCCTCATGTCGAAGCTGTCCCTTCTCTATGGATAGGCGCAGGGCCACATCGCAGTCCCGGTAGTTGAGCAGACGAGCGATTATCAAGCGAGGCATCGCCCCTGGTACCTGGTGGGCCGCAAGCGACCGATGAGCTCGCTCCACCACCAAAACCGGTGAGAAAGCCTCCCTCCCGAATAAAGCAATGAGAAGGCGTTCCACATAGTCCTCCATCCTCCCAGTCGCAGTTGTTTCCGACACGCCTAAAATGCAGAGGTTGTTCTATCCAGAACGGGATTTATGGTCCTCATTTTTGGCCGCAATCACCCGCAGCACCCTCTCCATTTCCAGCTTGCAAGTCGTAGTCGTTGCAGATGCGTCTTCCAGGTCCGAGATCCGCCGCTCCGTCTCCACCAGGCGCTTCTCATGTTTGTCTACTTTGTGCGACACACCATCTAGCCGCGCACACATGGAGTCCATTTTGGATTCTATAGAGGTCATGCTAGAATGCATGGCCAGGAGCAATACCTTCAAATCAGTAGTCGAGGGTGCCTGGGTCTCTGCCTGCTTTTCTTCATGGTCTGTGTGCGAGTGCATGCTTTTCGCGCCTCAAAGTTTAGTTTCGGCTGGCGGGTTTTTCCATGGTGTCCAGTTACACAGTGTGGCCTGCAGCGCCCGTCCTCCCCTTTGCTCAGGTAGTAAAAATGATGGCGCCCGTCCGAGTCGTACACCTCCAAAACACACAGTGCCACACAGCTGGAGGCGCTCAGGGGGAAGAGGTCCAGGCTCCAGCTCTCTTCATACCAGGGGTGGGCAAGAGGGAAGTAGATGCAGCCACCTCGGTGCTGGTTCAGCCCCCCACAGGGCCCCAGTCCCAGCTGTCAGCAATTGCTTCAGCCATACTTCAGTGCCCTCTGCTGGGCTGTTGATATTTCCCAGGACCTCCAATCTTCTGTGTCCCTCTGCCTATGATGGAGGCATACTTTCCTTATCTCAGTACTCCAAGGATCAGGCCCCAGGTCAGGAAGTCGGCAGGTCTTCCACAGTGACCTCTCAGCCTCGACCTCCAACTGGTCATAAAGCTGCCTATATGCCCTGCATTACATGATAAGCACTGTCTGCCTTGATCCCAGCAGCAGGCCCGACAGCCCACAGCAGGCTCCACTCACTGCCTCTCCTTCTTCTGGGCGCCTCCTCCAGGGATGGGGCAAGCTCAGCTTCCAGTGCAGTCCCGCAGCCTCGCCGCGTCCCTCTACTTTTCACAGCCGGCTCCGCTCCGATGCCCCACACCGGCCCGCAGGCTCCCTCTGCGCCAGCCAGGTAGGGGGCCCCCAAATCAGGCACCCCGAAGACCTCAGCGCCTACAGTTGACACACCCCCTCAACAGGTGCCCGCGTCAACGCTGCAGTCTTTAGCGCCGCAGACACCCGGGGGGCAGTACAGCTCTCCGCAGCGGTCCGGTCTTGAGAACGGGCCTTCCTCCAGTTCCTCCGTGGCCCGTTACCCGAAATGCCCGCAGCAGGCCGCCAGCTCCTCCCTCCACCAGCAGGTCCCTGGACTCCAGTAGGGGGGGCGCTGTCTTCCGCTCCCACAATACCAGGGAGTGTCACGCAAGACCAGGCTCAGCAGCCATCCTCACACCAGACAGGACCAGCTCGGCAGCCCGGCGTCGGCCTTCCCTACTGCGCTGGCAGTCTCCAATGTCCGCCATGTTAGAATCGGCCGCAGCTTCAGATCAGTTGTGCAGATCAACGCTCCACAGCCAGGTTCCAGCTAATTTCTCAATTCTAGGCATTCCTGCATGATTCCCCCGCACAGTGTTTATGAAATAATCGCTAATAGAGTCTGGATGGCCAGGATAAAAATCGGATGTTCCTCCGAGCAGCAAGAGCCCCCAATTTTCTGATATTTCAATTTTATTATGTAAATTCTTTCTATAATGTTGAACAAATTCCTGTCAATTGCTCTTTCAGCCTTCCTAATCGAATTTCAAAATTTCTATTTTCTGATGCTAATTCTTCTTATTATGTCCAAGCATCTACATGAAGTTCTCTCCTCCCCAGCCAGGCCCGATAAATTCAGCTGCTTTACATTTAGTCCATCAGGGGCATACAACCAAGATGGCCAAAGATACAGGAATCTGCATCTGACATGCAAGATTTGCATTGTTCTTTACGTAAGTGTTAAACTGTTCTACTTGTCCGTTGCTTTATGGATAGCAGAATGATTCTATGATGTGCTATAAGGAAATTCAATGAAAATGTGGCAAGTCAACAAAAATGTTAACTCACGCTTGGCTGCGCACAACTTAAATGGATTTATAATGATCTAACACTTTTACTTTTTTCGCTAGTACAATTTATTCCTGTTAATTCACAGTAAATTGCATCATATTCAGTGAAATACAACTTGTTTTTACTAATTTACATTTGCAAGAGCATTTTTCAAAAAACACATCATTCAATATACAGAAAAAACAATCAACCCTAGGTTAAGTTGTCAATCGCCCAATGCATTTCGGGACACCTTGGAGGTCCCTTCGTCAGGGGTGACGCTGTAAATAAAAGATAATATACAGGCACATCACTTAATTTTAAACAATGGTAACATTATAACTTGTTAAAGAATGATAGTTGCTATAAAAGAATATCCTTCACCAAAAGTTCACCGTCAGTACAGTGTGTAAAAAGATAATAATCGTGCAATCACTCACACCACTGTTCGTTCCCACTCAGAATGTCTATCAAAAACAACTCCTTCTTCCTGCAGCACAACACTGTCGTACCCTGCCGAGTTAAAAAAAAAAAACAATCATTACATATCATTTAAATCACGTGTAGATAACTACATATATACACTTGCTCCTGAACTCTCACCTCCTAATAACTCCGCTGTCTCATAGGTGGTAACAATTTAAATGTTTCTAAACTCATTTCTGTTTTGTTTATCTTAATTTACCTATTCACGTTGCGTTTGTTTAAGTTTGTCACTATTGTATTGTTTCTATCCACATCATGTTACTTTGTTTCTTTTCTTGACTGAAAAGCGATTTATTTGAATAGTGAATTGTGTGATGACGTCAGAATTGTTTTGTTTGGCAAACGTTGAATACGGCATGGTGATTATTTTTTATTCACACAAACCACACAGAGCTTGGAAAGAGTAAGTGCCTTTCTGATCGGTTATATTTACCAACAAGGGGTGATGGATCAAGCCCTGATCTTTGGACTGGGTAAGAGTGGTCTGCGTAATTCAGACACTCTGTTCATCACCACCCCCTTTTCTGAATCGTTTCTGATAGGTTGACACTACGGGCGCGTAACCAATAGGGAGGCTTGTGAGTTTGGTTAAATCCGGAAGTGTTTCACACACTTTTTCACGTTACTGGATTAGCGATATCGGAGCATACAGGAAGAGCGGGTTTTGTGGCAGGAGACAGCGGAGTTATTAGGAGGTGAAAGTTCAGGAGCAAATTGTTGTGAATAGCTGTTCAATAAAGCAGGAACGAAGGATATGAAAAGTGAAGTACTTTATTACACATACGAGCTTACGTCAGGTAATGGAACAGCTGTACAGGAACAAGCCGACTCCGTAAAGGGGGCGTGGCTATCATATAAATATTTACTCAACATTCTTATCTACGTCATGACAATGACCAATGGGGACAGAGGGGGAAAAGGTTGGAAGACGACAACTAGACCTGCAACATCTCCTTTTTTCCAAAATGAATAAACAACAGTTACAATAATTCATAATCTTTGTGGCGAGTGGGTAATTTGGATATTCTTCCATACCTAGTACAAGTACCTTCCCAACCTCCATGACATTCGCCCTTTCCCTCGCTGGAAGTACATGAGGTACTGGGATTCTGATCAGACCTTCTTTCACTGATGTCTACCACTTCGGTGGTATCCTCCTCATCTACACTCCCATCAACATCATTAGAAGAATTTCCCAAATCATTTCTTTGACTTTCCTCTTTGTTGTCTATATCATTCTGTCTTATGTATTCATTGTGAGGTGTTGTCACCCATTGATTATCATTGCCAGCATACATAAACCATGACAAATCATTATCGAGCAACTCTTTACTCAAACATATTGCATCACTTTTGTTGCGCCAACCAAGGAATTTCACACAAATGGCACTATCGGTAACTTCTACAACCTCTTCAGGGTCATAGTATTTGGACTCTCCTTTAATCTGGTTACCATGTCTCCTGATAAGCGCCCAATCCCCTTTGCAAAATTTTTTGTTCACTGCTTTTTGCACCTTGTCGTGATGATCTTTAGATCTGGCTTGGCTATCAACAATCTTTTGCTTGACATGAATTTGATCATCACTTATGGCAACTGGTTCAGGCAAACTGGAGTTCTGGACTTTTTGGTTCCGTCCAGAGGTGTCAGGGACAACACCCGAAGACCCCGGAGTTCTACCTGTCTCGGTGCACAAATAAACAGAAACACGGGCTTCTCGATGGTGGCGTCAAAGACCAAAGGTTTATTACTGCAGGGACACAGAAGTCACAGAAACTACACACGGGCAGATTCTAGGAGCCTGTTCGATTTGTACAAAGTGGGTTGCTCCTTAAATACTACATTTTCAGCTTGGGGAAAATTCTTTACATGCTAGTACATTTCTAAACCTTTGTGTCCTAGACAATAAATATTTGGCGTTACACAAGAATCGTCAACAATATCTGATGTCAAAACATTACGAACGAGGGGTTCCCACTGTTCTATCATAATCCCATGTCAACTTTTCATTCAAGAGCCGGACCGCCTCATCGTAAATTTCGTTACCTCCCCCTAATAAAGGCCCAGAAGGAAAGGAGCAGAGCCAGGTGCAGAAGATAGAAAAGCAGGATAAGAGATGTTTGTGGGTCGTAAATGGGCAAGGCTACCAGCTTCGGCCGCCTAATCATGATCAGGCCAACAAACCAGTATAGCAGGACTGGCCTCAGGCTGGGGAGGCAGCTTCTGCCGATTCATGCAGCCATGGCGTTTTCTGTCCTAAGGTGCACGTGTCACTAGCAAGGTGAATCGCCGGCTAAAGCTTACGTGTCCTTAAGTGAAAGAGGTCACTGCGTGTCCATTGACTATGTGAGGGCAAGAATACAAAATGGCTGCCGTAATCTAAAATGGATGCCATGGGTAAACCAGAAATGTGTTCATAACAGGAGTGCTCTTGCTCGTAGCATAGCGCAAACACCAGGATATGCTAAATGGATCATTTGCGGTTCACTGATACCAAAATGATGAATTTACGACAATGTTGAAAACACGGGTTCAAATCGTCACGGAACCTCAAAACATAACTCAAACTCTTCTATTTTTGGCACTATCTCATTATCGCACCTTCTCCCCCTCATTAGAAAGAATGGTGAAAACCCAGTTACACTGTTTGGGGTAGTATTGTACGCAAACCTTCTGTCCTGTATGAATCGTTCAACTGGAATGTTAGAAGACAAGGCCAGTTGGATACCGTCCTTAATGAAACGATTCGCCCTCTCTATCTGACCATTTGATTTTGGGGAGTATAGTGGGGTTTTCTCTTGTCTAATGTCGTGGAATTTCAGGAATTCAGTCATTTTACTGGACGTAAGTTGCTTCCCATTGTCCGATACTAGTTAAAAGTTGGTGTGAACTCCCCTCCTACGCTCTGGTGCAGTAGGAGACCCTTTTCCGCTGAAAAACGGTGCTGGTGGAGCGTTGCTGGTGCGAGGGGTACGCGGAGACGGACCAGGCCGACATCCACTGACTATCCTCCAACGGCGCCTGGGCTGCATCACGCTACGTGCGGCGAGGGGCGCTGGTGAAAGGCAGGCGGTGCGAACTTGCCGCCAGTGACGAATAGCTTTGCAACGCTGGTGCGACCTGTCCTTCAGGGGAAGTGGAGCAAACTGGCGTCAGAGTTGACGGCGGGCGAGGTGACTTTCATGGTACCGCTGGCAGCGGCGCTGAACACGAGGAACAGTGATCGGACACTGGGCTTTGTAGGGGGTGACAAGCTGTTACCCCGCTGCCTGCAAACTAACGCCGAGTAGCGAGTGTGGCACGGTGCACGACGGCGACAGCCCTCAGAACGACCTGTGGTCGGTGTGGTGGAGAGAGAGTGCCTATATAGTGAAACTGCTGCGCGGCCTCTAGTCGGACCCGCACTTGTACGATTGTCCCGCGCACGACCGCCATTTTGGCTCCTTCTCTTGCTGCGCAACAAACTGCTTATTGGAACTTCTCGACAGCATAGGTCTGTTTGCCCTCGCTGTACACTGTAGTTGGCAGTGCTGTGGACATGGATGACTAGCAGGACCAACATGGGAAAGGCGACAGGACACAAGCCAAACTGTCGTTTGATCATCGTAAGGCGAAGGGGCCTGAGGCGTCGGCCCCGGAGACATCGCCGCGTATCGCTGCCCCTGACGGCTCATTGTGCGCAGATATTCGCGAAATGCTTGTTTCAATGGAAAAAGTTCTCCAGGAAAGCATGGCATCGATTGGTACTAAGCTGGATGCCCTGACGTATCGCATGGATCGCATGTCGGAACGTGTCGACAAGCATGCAGAACGACTCGACATGGCGGAGAGGCATCTGACGGAGGCGGAGGAGGCACAATCGAACTGGGATAAAGATCGCAAGCAGTTTGGCAGACTCCTGCAGGTCATTCAGGACAAGACTGAGGATTTGGAGGCACGTTCACGGCACTCCAACGTCCGAATCACCGGGGTGGTGGAGACCACCCAGACTGGCAAAATGGAGCTGTTCGTTGAGAAATTACTGCGGACACTACTTGGAGATGACGTATTTTCCCCTATGTTCATAGTGGAGAGAGCCCATCGCTCCTTGGGTCCGAAGCCGCAACCGGGAGCACCAGCACGGCCAATTATTGCGAAACTGCTGAACCACCGCAACAGGGATCTAGCGCTACGTTTGGCCAGAGAAAAAGGGGACCTACAATACGAGGGCTTGAATATTTCGCTATACCCCGACTTCACGGCCAAAGTGCAAGAGGAAACAAAACGTTTTGCTCCGTACAAAAAACAGCTGCGGGATCTTGGGCTAGATTATGCGATGATGTACCCTGCGAAACTCCGAATCAACAGACAGGGGCACTCGCATTTCTTCACTGACCCCAGGGAGCTGCAAAAATCGCTGAAGAAGTGGGCTAAAGAGCGATGGAATAGTCCGAGAAGTCAACGGGAGGACGCCGCTACCTCTTCACATATGGAGGATCAGGAGTGAGACCACCGTCCATGCTGGATCGCGCCAGTTGGTTTGCAGGGGAGAGATGTCCCTCTCCGAGGGAATTGGACTTTATGTAGGGTTTCCTCACTGGAACAATGTGGTACATCGTATATTGGAGCGAGAGAGGTGCAGGGGTGCCCACTGTGCAACACTTGCTGGGTGAGGCCTCTCTGGTTTATATAAGTACTGCTCTGAATATATGACTTTGTGACTCTTCCTATGCAATTGGTGCCGGGTTATGAGGTGGGGGGCACAAACTCCTGGTATTTATCCCTCTCGCCCACATGAGCGGGCGGAGGGCCAAGTTGTCACTGTAGCAATGGTGCAACCCCCTTCCTTCTTTGGGTCTGCTGGCGCTACCTCGTGGCATCCTCCATTTATGTGTTTGTGGTTGTATGATGCAGCATATCGCACGGCGCAACGAGAAGGAGTAGACTCCCCTACGGTGGGGGATGGCATAGCGTTGGGACTACTACTCACATGCATATGCAGGTTATAGCCGACGCGTGAGGGAGATAACCTATTTGACAGTATATCAAGGTCTAAAGTGGATGCCGAATGCTAGTAGGGGGCAGGGTGGAGGGATAACTCAGCATTGCAGTAACGGACTTGTGTTTAACTGTTGTCTGGCTGGGAACCTCTGCCCCTGCGCTTTCGGCCTCAGGCTCTGGTTAGAGTCACTTAAGGGTTTGTTGGGTTGTTTTGTTGTGAGAAGGGATGAGGGGTGGTAGTGGAGACTGTCTGACATGGTTGGGGGTCGTCGGCTGTGGGTGGGGGGAGGGGTGTCACTATCTGGTCAGGTTGGGAATTATCAGCTGGGGCAGTTGGGATGTTTTGTTGCCTGCTACAAGTGTGTGTCTAGGATCCAATGTGCACGAGATTATCAAACAGATTGTGATGGGATGGCAGATACTGAGGTCTTAGGATTGGATGGTGGCTCCAACCTTCTGAGGGTGTTGACCTGGAATATACGGGGGTTGAATGACTATCGCAAACTCCGGAAAGTGCTGAGCTACTTACACAGACACCGAATTGATCTTGCTCTCCTGCAAGAAACGCACCTTCCCCTCACTAGTAAATAGTTGACTGCTAGAGGTCTGGGGGGTAATTGCGCTGCAGCGGGCTTTACTACTCACTCCAGGGGGGTGGTTACGTGGGCTAACCCCAAATCACAGCTGGTGATGACACAGTTGGTCGCTGAACCGAAGGGTCGCTATCTCCTTGCACGCTGTATGGGAAAGGGACACGACTTAGTAGTTGTGAACGTTTATGGTCCCAACTATGACACCCCTGAATTTTACTCCTCTCTAGCAGACATGTTCAGACAGTATGTTGGTTCAAGATTGTTATGGGGGTGATTTCAATTTTGTGTTGAATCCGGAGTTGGATAGCTCGGCCGGCGCGGCCCACTCCCCGGCGGCATCTGCTGTGCTTGTGCAGACTGAATTGATAAAGCTAGACATGGTAGATGTATGGCGTAATAGACACCCAGGGCGGGGGGGTACACACATTACTCAGCCTACTATGATATCCACACGAGGATTGATTATTGGTTTGCATCACACTCCTTCCTCAACTCGGTGAAGGGATGCATGATACTGCCCCACACTTTGTTGAACCACTCGCCATTACTGCTACTTCTGGACGCCCCAGCTAGGAGAATTCCCCCATTCACCTGGAGGTTTCCCCCATACTCATTATTAGACGAGGTCTTCAGAGGGGAGTTAGCAGAGGACATAGACACATTTTTTGAGACCAATGTGGGGTCGGTGGATAATTTTCAAACTGTGTGGGACACATTTAAAGTGTACATCCGGGGCATGACGATGGCTAAACATTCTGGGGTACTTAGGGCTATCCGGCAACGGCTGAAACACCTAGAAACGCAACTATCTGAGCTGGAAAGACAGGCCAGACGTGCATCGTCTACTGACACTGAAGAACAGATCAAAAAACTGATTATAGAATTTAACGAGGAAGCTGATAGAGAGGTTCAGCACATGGGGAAATATGCCACGGCCCGCACCTATGGGGAGTGGGATCGACCTGGTTCACTGCTGGCTAGACTAATGCGCAACAGTAGGCGGCCACTAGTGATTGAGGAGCTGGTTACATCCAAGGGGGACGTGGTCACTGAGGAGGGCGACATTCTTGCAGAATTCCAGGATTACTATACTAGGCTCTACCAGTCACGGTCTGGACAGCTCGAGGAGGAAATTGACGACTATCTTAGTTACATTAATATGCCCTTTCTGGCCAATTTCCAGAGGGAATTTCTAATGATGCCCATACAGAAAGAAGAAATCCTAGAGGCGCTGGAGGGGATGAGATCAGGCACTGCTCCAGGTGCTGACGGGCTTACGGTGGCCTTTTATAAGGCTTTCCAAGATAAACTTATTCCACACTTGATGTCTCTCTTTGATGATATATGCCAACAGGGTAGTATGCCGAAGTCTATGAGGCATCCATAAATTTTGGCAGGGGGTTTTCTCTGAACTGGGACTGATATTGGGCGTAGACATCCCGCCATGTCCGGCCCTGGCTCTGCTGGGTTATTCCAGGACGCTGCCAGTGGCCCTGAGGCGCCTGGCGGATATAGCCTTGCTGACCGCTAAACGCCTGGTCGCTATATGTTGGATGAGAGGGCCGATACCGACCAAGAAAAGGTGGGCCGCGGACTTGCTCTACTGCTGCACGCAGTCGGAGACGTACAGCGAACTGCTACCTCCGAAAAATCGACCCAAGAATTTCTGGGGGCTATACAGGGCCTATCTAAGCGCCGCAGACGATGGGGATGCTGAGCCTGACCCGGAGCGGGAGGAGTTGGGTGAGATACAGGAGGAGGATGTCGAGACTCTAGGGAGAGACGAAATGCACACTTAGACGCAACATGAGCAGGGAGTAGTGTTCTGGTCACCCGGGACTGCCTCACGCACTGGGCGGGTTAACGGTAGTTAGGGTGTGAGGCACACAAAGCGGGTAAATAGTGAACTTGAAGTCTGGAAGCACTTTTCCACACATTGGTACATATTCTCTATAGAATGGAGGACATAGTATCAGTCACGAGGCGTTCATAGGTAGCACGCTTGGGGAAAGTAGGCACACGTTTGGACAGGTTGGTTACAGTTGGGGTGGGAGGGACAGGTTTGGGGGAGGGAGTTAAGGTACAGTTACATGTAGATCACTGTTATTGGCGTATGGGCCTGTTGGGTTCAGACGCAGTAAGCTTTTTAATGCAGTGCAGTGATATGCGGTTCTGTGTTCTACCGAGCGGCACAGTGTCTACGTAATTGCTTGCTGGCCGCAATATACATGCATGGTGAAGTTTCTCTTCTGCCGCCAGGCCCCTGGGATGCTGGCATTAAGGCTGTGTAAAACATTTTAGGAACTTGAGTAGATGCTGCTTTGTGATGCTGCCGGCCCCCGGGTTGTAGGCAATATGTGCTGTGTGTATATTGAATCTGCAATAAAGTACAAATTTAATAAAAAAAAATTAAAAAAACAACCCAATGGAGCAAGAATGGTTGGCATTGAAGAAAACAAGGTTTTGAGAGCGTGTGAGGTTTTTGCAGATTGAGTAACGGGATGAAAAGTACAGAAAAGCATTTAGCACAATTCGGGACCAGGCTCACTCAGAACGGACTCAGGGGCATATTATCAAGGCATTTATCTCAGCTTTTTTTGGCTTTAAAAGCCAAGAAAGCGGAGATAAAATGATCTCCCTATCAGCAACAGGGTGCTAACACGCAAATTCGCATGTAGCACCCTTTTTCTCTACGCTTATCCTTGCATCTCTAATGATATGCAAAGGGGGCGTACCAGAGAAAAATAATAGGAGAAATGTTGTTAAGCGACATTTCTCCTATTATCAAGGATATCGCTAACCCCGTTAGGGATAAAAAAGGCAGCGCTAACCGCGGTTAGCGCTGCTTTTTTTACACCTGTTATTTTCCTGACTTAGCCATGATATCCTAAGGAAGGTGGATATCATGGCTAAGTTTGTGAGCCCCATCATCAAGCTAATGCCAAACTTCGAGAGATTATTGTTGGTTTTCCAGTGATAATCTCTCATTTGGCAGTTAGCGGGAGGATTTTTATCACGTCTGAGATAAACGTTGCTAATAGCAAGTTATCTCAGCAATAATTTCCGGCGATGCTTAGCGATAAAAAAATCGTTGCAAAGCCTATTTAGCGATAAATATCTCTACTCGTTGGTAATATGCCCCTCAGTGCGGGAAGTCCTTGCCAGAAGCAGGAAGTGACTTGCCAGAAGCAGGGGAAAAGCGCAGTTGTGGGAGAAGCGACGGAAGGTGTCTCACTGTGTGGTTAAGTGCGAAGTAGGGTGAATCACCACTCTACACTCTTTCAGACCAGCAATTCCACATCCGCATCTGCACCGACAGTTTGGCCCCAGCAGTGGTATCTTATTTGTAAAGAGATATCGGCACAGCTTTAAGTATGTTCACAATTTCAGCTCCATTATATGCATTTTGTTTTACAAACCCCAGCTGTTTAGGATTCAATCTTTCAGCCGTTTTTAAGAAGTCGTGAAACTCATCATGCTTATTGAAATGAGACCATCATGCTTAGTGAAAAGCAAACATATTACTCTGTTATCAAAGGACCTGGCAGCTGCAGCAAGGGCGACTCCTCCACTAAGGCAGAGAAGAGTCACCCTACTGCTTTAAAGCAGTGAAAAGTAAAACTAAAATTATAATAAGTGCCGTCTGTTATTATAATGTTATTTTTACTTTTGCAGTTGCACAGGAGGAGTGGTTGCTGCACCTAAAGTGCACATGAAGACTTGGCCGGCCGTCACACTATGCATGTTCTCCACAGGCTGTATTATACAGCCTTAGTAGAGAACATGCCCAGCCTCCAAGCCTCTGTCTGAATGCCAAACCACAGCGCTGAGACCAAGCACATTGCTGCATATTTATTTATTTATGCGATTTTATATAGCGCGAACTTTACCCGAAGGTGTCAGAGCGCTTTACATAAGAACCAGTTGAAAAACATAAGGATTTAGGATTACATGCGTTACATAAAGGATACAAACAGAAAAAATTGCAAATGTACAAGATGTAAAGTCACACAAGGAGGAGATACAAATGGATATACTCTAAGAGTCACATAGGAATGGTAGATAGTACAAAGGTCTACTGCATATACTAGTGATTAGAGTTATCTCTATATATATAGGGAAGGGATACAAATGGATATACTCTAAGAGTCACATTGGAATGGTAGAGAGCACAACGGTCTACTGCATATACTAGTGATTAGAGTTATCTCTATATACATAGGGAAGGGATATGACTGGATATACTCTAAGAGTCACATAGGAATGGTAGATAGTACAAAGGTCTGCTGCATATACTAGTGATTAGAGTTATCTCTATATACATAGGGAAGGGATACAAATGGATATACTCTAAGAGTCACATAGGAATGGCAGAGAGCACAGCGGTCTACTGCATACACTAGTGATTAGAGTTATCTCTATATACATTGGGAAGGGATATGACTGGATATACTCTAAGAGTCACATAGGAATGGTAGAGAGCACAACGGTCTACTGCATATACTAGTGATTAGAGTTTTCTCTATATACATAGGGAAGGGATATGACTGGATATATTCTAAGAGTCACATAGGAATGGCAGATAGTACAAATGTCCACTGCCTATACTAGTGATTAGAGTTATCCCTATATACATATATATACATACATAGTAGATTTCCTCAGGCAGAGTTCCATTAAGTGGGGTCGGAGGGTGGACGTAGTCACAACACCAAGGGAGGGTGGGAGGGATTCGAGGGTATGGAGAAAAGGCAAAACAGAGAGGGGAAGAAACATTTGAGGAACCTCAGGGGGAAAAGAGGGAAAAGGGTAAAAGACGAGGGAATGGACAAGATGAAGGGTCAGGGACCAGAGAAAAAAACGTCCGAGAACAGCAGCAAAATGGCGGGCATGACAAAGGGAAACGTAAATAAGTCCATGAGAGACTGTGGTCCACAATTGCAGTGCCTCAGGTGTTTCCCGTACCGGGAGCTGTAATTATGGTCAGACGATTCTCCAAAGCGTCTTATAGTGCCCCTAGTTAAAATAAGGTGCCCTGTCCGGCCTGATGCCTGCTTGTAAAGGTGCACTCTGGTGCTACATGGAGTAAAGCTTATCATGTGTGGTCTTGGCCATCTTGAAAACAGGCAGACCTTGTGTCATCTGCCTTTGAGCCTCCGGTGTCCCCCCTTGCAGTGCTTTGTCAATCCTCAGGGTGACCACCGGAGCGGGCTCCCTGGATGCTCTGTGCTGTGTGTGGCCACCGCTTCAATCAGTATTCAGCCCAAGGGTGCCTTTGTTGCGGTGTCAGCCACCAACCACCATCTTAAAGTCAGGCACTGTGTGTGGGCACTTCTACGGTGCCCCGGTCCGCCCCGCAACTGCCCTCCAAGTCTGGCTCACCGCTACAGCTGGTGTGCGCTCCGTTCCAGCACCCGAAGGGCGTTGTCTAACCAGATCGCCTCCGCCGAGGATCGCCGCAGCCCGCCGGTGCGCTCCCTATTGCACGCACGTCGGGACACACACCGCTCCGCTGACTATGCCCTCCTGACGACCCTCACAGGTCAGGGTCCCTCCGGCGCTCCGGTTATTTTATGGCGAGGGCTCCCTGTTACGCCGATTACCTCAGGAGCGGTCCACTGCGGCTATTCCCTGCCGTTGCTGCCAAGATGGCGGTCTTTGTCCATGGGGTCCACAGATATTGCCCTCCGTTACAGTCACCACTGCTCCACTTGCCCGGAAACTCGAGCCAGACATGCTCTGGGGTATCGGACAGCAGATGTCCCTTCTTTGGCGCAGTCTGTAGGCTGAATGACGGCGGTATCCTCATGAGTAGGAGACACAAGTCGGGAGCCGAGGCGGATCACCTCCGCCTCGGCTCTGCCCCCATACTGTGTCCCCATACTGTGCCTACTGCTTAAAGCAGCATTGTGATTGGTCAAGGGATTCTGGGAGGCTGGTTGCTTCCTGGTGGAGAAGATGCAGTGGCTGCAACCGTGACTTCCAGGTAAGCATTCTTTTCTTTTTTCATATTTATTATTATATTTTTCCCTTTCCCCTCTGCTCTTCGACCCCTGTCCGCCCATGCCCGTTCGGTAGCAGCCACTACTGAGCTGCAGTGGAAGATTTCATTCTCTACGAAATAGATTTGTGAAACTCTCCATCCCTTACTATACATTCTCAGTTACAGTCTCAGTGGCATGCAGAATAAACACCTATCTCAGGATATGGTGCTTATTCCACTCAGATCAGAGTATAGTTGGAGGAGTTAGTGTACTGTGAGTACCACCTCCTCTTACTTAGATGTCATTCCCTGCAGCTCATCTACTGTTTTTCTTTCTTGGCTACTACTTTTACTCTGTATGTCAGTGATGTTTCTGCCATCTGCTGAAAGATACACTATTTCCTCTCTTGAATCCTGATGTAATCCTGTATGTCCTGCTACATCCTGCTGTCCTGCTAGACCCTACTGTTGTCATTCACATGCATATTTTTCAGTAAACCTTAGATCTCAAAGGCTGGGTCACTTGTTATATCTTTAGAGAGACTTTCCTTAATCATTCTGTGAAAGAAGCAAGATGGTAAGTCCGGCACCCAGAAAGACAGTTTAAATATAAAATGTTCCACACAGCTAAATTGCACCTATACGCTGTTGTCTTGTTCTCCTGCTCCATTCCTTCGTCTGTGTCCGAGTTTAATATGGGATGCATTTTCTATTAGGTGCACCCTACACAGGATGGGGCAGTTTGCCCGATTACACTAAAATACACTGTCCTCAGTGGCGGTGTGAAGTATGAGGAGAGTTAATTAGTGAAAGACAGAGTAGTGATTTGAAACCATAGCTCTGTCTTTCATTGGAGGGGGATCAGCCGCTGAGTGAAGAGGGAGATGTCTGGGGGTGGGGGGCTTCCTCCTTTTCTAGAGGTACCCTCGGAGGACAAATGGACTGTGAATCACCAAAATGTGATGCACAGCAATGCGCCTCTGCACAGCAATGCGCCTCTTGACCAGTGGTGGCATTTCCACTAGGGCCGAGAAGCATTGCCCTACTGCTTCTCTCAGTATGTGAAGCTGTAACATAAAATGGTAAAGCAAAGTAAAAAGAAGTGTTTGGTTGCAGGCGTGCGGGTGGGCGGGCTGCTCTATTAGCAGGGCTGGGTAATATTATCAGTATTAGATAATTCTTGATAGAGCCCATGGCTACCCTTAGGCATCCCAGCGCTAGGCATGAGAGGAGGGGTGTTCCCACTCCTGAGTGAGCATGACTGGTTTAGCCGGCTCTGGTAGATGCAATTCTGGAATCTACCAAGTATATCTAGGCCTCCTCTTTCTGGGCTGACTTATGCTTTGGCCATATATTTTCTGCAGTAACACTTGACAGCCAGGGAATCTCTTGGTGTGGTGCTCAAAACTTCCTTCAATCTTCTGGAAGTGGAGGAGCATTCAGAGTCAACCAATCACGGACCTGTATGAAAGGGGCATCTGCCTGAGGCCTGCAATAGGTTGGCTCTGGCTCCTGCCTCCAGGATGTCTGAAGGTTTTACCGCCCTGTCTGAGCAAAGGGCAAACTCCTTGGATCTCCTTGGACCACTGGGTGAGCAGGGACATAATAAAACTGGTCTGGTATAATCTGTTCCCACTTTAATCACCTCCCCCTGTTCATGGCTGTCAGTGCCACCCTTGCACCATTATTGGCTACATTTTCTAACCGAGGCCATCAGTCAAGACATCGGGTTATGGTTGCTGTACACGCTTTCCTTTATAATGAAATCCAAAATATAAGAAACAAATGGTGCAGAAACAAAAATTAAATCAATAAAGGACTGGCAACCTCTCCCAGTGAAAGTTGAGACTACATCCTTTTTGTCTTGTGGCAACTTCTTCATAGCAGAAAACAAATTCATTCAGGATGTCATTAAGTAAAGAACCCTGATTGGTTTGTTCCATATGCAGACCAGAATGACGTGCACACCCCATATCTTTAACCCCCCAGACCTATGGTCTCCACATAAGTGGGCATTAAAGTCCCCTGCAATTAGAACATTCAAGCAAAGCTGCATACACTGGGTCATGTTTCTCAGACAAAAACCCAGCCAATTAATATTGCATACTTCTGGAGGACTAACTACCATGTTATAAAAATGTGAAAACAATAGCTTATTTGTACCCCTAGACAACAACAACACCTGCAAGGTGGGGGAGTCTTAAGGCAACATGACAGAACTGACTTGGACTGCTAAAGAAACAAAACTGACTAAACCCCCTGAGGTTCCGTGACAATTGTAAGTGGTGTTTTCGACTCGCACGAATATGGTCGAGTCTGGTATCTATGAACCGCAAATGACGAGTTTGGTGAGTGTGCGCAGTTTCGCTGTGCTAACTTAAACCGTTCGTTTGTTACGTGGGTTTTTCATCTGTACCCACGGGTTCCATCTTAGATACGGCATCCATTTTGTTTCTTGCCCTCAAGTAGCCAGCGAACGGACGTTGTCCGTTTCGCGACCCTGAGATTCCCAAGCTCCGCGGAAGACACATGTTCTTTGAAATTGTCTTTATGACGAGAGGGATGATACTGTAAGGCAGATGGCCCCGCTCGAGGCTCATCTTGCCGTGCCGGTCCATTGTCTCAGCCGTGCATCTCATTAGGCACGTCCCTTTGATGCCCGTAGCTCGTGTTTCCTGATACCTCCCCTTTTTTCACCCTTTTCGATCTCCCCACTGTTTCCATCTTCCTCAGCACCTGTCCTTGTTCCTTCTTCGATCTGTTTTACTGCCGATTGGAATGTACTAATGGTGGGAAGATGGGTTTTTACAGTTGGGAACCGCCAAATGTTTCCGCACTTATGCCCCGGACCTTGAATGTATCAAAGTGACCAAAGTGACCCCTCTCGGGGATAATTATGGGAACCAAGTTGTAAACCTTTGTGTACCATGTAACCCTATGGGAGAAATCTGTATAAAAGGAGCGATCCACAGTAGCAATTTGAAGCAGTCTCCTCGAACTTACACTCGTTGTACTTCCTGTGACTTCTGTGTTCCCTGCAGTAAATAAACCTCGAATCTTTGACGCCGAAGGAAGTGTCCCGTGTCTCTGTCATTCGTACGCCGGAGCAGGTTACCCACGAAGGTTTCAGGTGTTGTCCCCTGGCACCGCTGGGTCTTAAATAACCCAGTCCTTCAGTTGGCGCCCAACGTGAGGCTGCATCAGTGGTACCGGTCCAAGCCCGACGATCGTGAGGAACTTCGTGTGAAATCTCCGAGGGAAGGTGCACTCCGCTTCATCGATCCTGTTGTCGAAATAAGTGGCCCGAAGACTTTTCCCGCGAAGATTCCCGCCTCCTGACGGCTGCGACGGACTGCTGCCCTGACTGTAGACCTGTTTTGGCGCCTGGCGTAGACCTTGGTATAGCGAGACGATTGACGGGCCTTCCTGGTGACGCCATCGATCCTTGAGTTAAGTATTTGTGGGTCGCTCCCAGAGTTCTTGGTTGTGGTTGCTTAGTTGTTGCATGGTTCCATTGCATTTGTGGTTCTTGGTACTTTGTTGTGATATTTGACGACTGCAGCCGCCAAAGACCGAGGGTTGTTGCTCTTTGCTGGGACTTGGTAAACCCCGTAACCCTGGACGATTGTGAAACTCGGCTACTGTGCAAGATGCCTGGTCGCAGTACTTTGTTTAGTTGTTTCAGACGTTGTGGTGCGGATTCCCGACTGGAGGACTCTTGTCCGATACCTCCGGTTGGAACTCCCATTTATGAGCTCTACAGTAAGCACGGGCTAGGCCCGATTACTTTTAATGAATACTGGATTCGTTATACCAAAAAAGATGGTGCCCTTAGTTGGCCACCTCATGGTAGTCTTGAGACCACGATCTTAGATAATCTTGAGGCTAAATTGTTTGAGAAAAAGTCAAGGCCGGCCATGTTTGATGCCTTTCGGTTGTGGCGTAAAGAAGCCCGACAGAAAGAGATCAGACAGACTAAACGTAATCAGAGAGATGGTGTTGCTACTATTGTAAAGAAAGCAGAGCAGTTTCAGCGTGATAAGGAGGATAAGGAAAAGGAAGTTTTTGATAGGCTACAGCGTATGTCCATAGATAAATGCTATCCTGCTTTGCCAACGGAGTCGGATAAAAAGGAAGAATTAGTTGAGGATCCTTTAATGTCCTATCTTATGAAGTCACCACCTCCGTACGTACAGGGTACCGCAGCTCCTGTGGTTCCCCCTGTCCCTGCTCCTCTACCTGTTCTTCCGGCTGTTCCTGCTCCTTTGCCTACTGCTGTTCCTACTGCTCCTCCGCTTCCACATACTCCTGCTTCCGCTACTGCTCCTACCCTACTTACTCCTGTTGCTTCTTCTGCTTCTACTTCTTCTCTTGTTAATCCCTTATGCTATACTTCTCCCTCTACTCGATGTCGTACCCCTCCGGTTGCGGCTAGCTTCTTCAATTCTCTTGGCCCTGTTCTTGGGTCCGCTGGTTCGGACGGTCCACAAAGACGTAGTCAGCTTCCCGGTAACAGGGAACGTGTTGCGTTATATAACATGGCGATGGGTTGGATGACGCACCCTCTTAGAAATCCTCCACGTGCTGTACTTGATACGTTTTGCCAATTTAATGTACCGACACAGAGGTACGTGTTTGAAGAAATGTGCAAGGTTTTGCGCGACCAGATATCGGCCGATGCATCTGACGATGTGTTGACTGCTTTGTCTGATCTACAGCTTCAGTTCTCGAGCGGAATGATAGTGGATACCAACGTTCGACGCGCTGTTGAGCGGTTGTTATCTTTCCGTCCCTCTCCGATACCTCAAGCATTGTTTGTTGAGGATGTTGAGAGACAGTTAGATCCGTCTGGTCAGTTTCCCATGCGTGAAGTTCCACCAGTGTGGATGCCAGGTAACCCTGGCGCTGCTCCACCGATCTTGCCACATTTCCAGAGAGTATGGATACATCTCCCATGGAAACGCTCTGAAGTGTTGCAGGTGAAACAATCTTTGCCTGACCCTCGCAAAAATCCTGCAGGGTATTATAAAGAATTGTCGCAGCTTGTAGACGCTACGATAATGAATCTTGCCGATATCGACATGCTGTTCGGCAATGTCGTACCTCAACCGGTATGGGCTAAGATTCGGCACGAAGATCATGCAAACGAATTAGGTGGCGATTGGGCTGCTCTTACTGCGGCCGATACGCGACAAGTTGGCGGGGCTAAGCCTGAACAGCTCATTACTGCTCTCCCTCAAAGAATAATTACATTAATGAAAACACTTATGCCAGCTATGAGGGTGAACTGGGACAAATTGTCAGCTTGTAAACAGAAGAAAGACGAGAGTGTCTCTGATTTCTTTACGAGATTTGAGGAGGCATTTATCGACCATAGTGGTCAGGATATGGGCACTGAGGGTGGTCAACGGTTGTTTGTGGATAAATTTGTCTCTAACTTATTGCCCGACTTGAGCAATAAATTAAGAAATTCTGAGAGTGCGTGGGCCGTCTCTACATCTGCTCAAATATTGGCTACGGCACAGTATTACGAAAACAGAGAAAAAGAAGAGAACGACCGCGCTGATAAAAAGACGAAAGAACTTAAAACCAAAGTGTTGTTGCAGCAGGCCTATCCTCCGCGTTCAAATCAGAATGCTCCTCAGCAAAATAGATCGCAGTCGCAATCGAATAGGTCACAACCTCGAAATGACTCCTCTTCCCAAAGATCTTCGTTAGGGTACAATCAGTGTGCCTATTGTAGACAGGAGGGTCATTTAAAATTCAACTGTCCCGTTCTAAACGATCGTAACAGTGGTAACTCATCTAGAGGAGGTCGTGGTGGTTCTCAGCAGACACCACGTGGTAGGGGTCGTGGTGTTCAAAATGATCGTTTAGATGACTCATCAAATTCTAATAACTGTTTTGACCAACGTGGATCGTCACAAGGACGATCTGCACAGTACAATGTAGATGATTATTACGTCGATCAGGGAACTGACGACAGTAATTACTAGGACAGCCATAGACAAGGAGAGGGAGTGGTATCAGTTCCGGTTGATCAGAGAGGGCCTTACGTCGCAGTTGCTACATCGGGCGTCGTTGAGCCTTTTCTGTTGGACACTGGTGCAGCGAAAAGTTCCATAATGCATTCGAAACTCCCTGGCGCACCTTTGTCTGGCTTAACAAATGTTTCCGTTGGATTCTCTGGCGCCCCCGTTAGCAATCCAGTTTCGCGCCCTTTGCCCCTTACAATTGGGCCTCGTGGGCTTCAAGCTCCGTTGATTTTGACTACTGGTTGTGGTGAAAATCTTTTGGGTCTGGATTTGCTAAAACGTTTGTATGCAACTTTGTATTGTTCTCCTGCGGGTGTAAAGCTTACGTTAGGTGAGAGGGTTGTCTCTCCTATGTACTTGTCTCTCGATAAGCTTCCACCGGAATTGAGTTCTCTTCCTGCATCTTTGTGGGCCACAGGTCCCAATGATGTGGGCCTGCTTGACATCTCCCCTTATGTTGTTCAGCTGAAATCTAATGTACGGTTGCCACGTATTCCCCAGTATCGAATCTCTCTTGATGGTGAACGAGCACTGTTAGCGATCATCTATGATCTGATCGAGAAAGATGTTATTGAAGAAACGCGGGGAAACGTGTGCAACAGCCCTGTACTGCCCATTCTAAAACGTACGGACCCTTCAAAACCGCCTGTTTATCGTTTTGTTATTGATTTACGGGAGGTAAATAAAATTGTGATTCCCCAGTTTCCTGTTGTGCCTGACATCACGGCGCTACTGACCCTGATTCCAGCTTCTGCATCCTGGTTTTCGGTGATCGATCTGAAGAATGCTTTCTTTAGCATTCCGATTGCCGAAGAAAGCAGAGACCTTTTCGGTTTCTCTCTTGGTGGTCGTAGCTTCCGCTTCAAACGTGCTCCTCAGGGCTACTGTGAGAGTCCATCGATTTACAGTCAAGCCTTGAAGGGCCAACTGGATGCGTTTTCGTTGCCAGATGGTGCGGCCTTAATCCAATATGTCGATGACTTATTGGTGGCTGCAGATACTCAGGACATTTGCAAAACTGCTACGGTGTCGTTGCTGCAACATCTCTGTGACTTACATCACAAGGTGTCACCTTCTAAACTCCAATATTGTTGTCAAGAAGTAACCTATCTAGGTCACTTATTGTCAAAGGAGGGAAGACGGTTGACCCCAGAGAGAATTGCAGCAATTGCGCGAATGACTGTGCCAACAACCCAAAGAGATGTGCGTGCCTTTTTAGGTATCACGTCGTATTGCAGGCAATGGATTCCAAATTTTTCATTGCTAGCGAAACCATTGGTGGCTCTTACGTGCAAGGATGTTTCAACTCCTTTACCATGGACGGAAGAATGTCAGAAGAGTTTTTCTGAATTGCGTGACTCATTGTGTTCGGCTCCTGTGTTAGGTACCCCTGACTACAGTAAGCCGTTTACATTATATGTTCACGAGAGGGAAGGTTGTGCTTTGAGTGTCTTAACGCAACCTTTTGGTGGTAAGCAACGTCCATGTGCATATTTTTCCTCGACCTTGGACCCGGTAGCTAGAACATTGCCGAGTTGCTTGAGAGCAACAGCGGCAGCTGCGGTGTCCATCCGACAATCAGCAGGATTGGTCATGGATAATATGCTTACGGTGATGGTTCCGCATACGGTCGACACTCTTTTGAATCGTACGAAAACTCAGCACCTGACGAGTGCGAGGTTGTCTGGGTACGAGTTGACGCTGTTGGCAAGTCATATTCAGATAAAACGTTGTAATGTTCTGAACCCGGCGACTTTGTTACCAATTAGTACAGAGTCAGATGAAATAGCAGCCCATGACTGCTATTTGAGGACTGAAGAGGAAACAAAAGGTCGAGTGGACCTTAAAAACACTCCTTTGGAAAATCCAGATGGAACTTTGTATGTGGATGGTTCATGTTTTAAATTGCCGAATGGTGATGTGACTACTGCGTATGCTGTTGTGACTTTGAATACTGTTGTGGAAACTGCAAGATTGAATCAGAACTCTGCCCAGGCTGCAGAGCTGATCGCTCTAACTAGAGCGTGTGTGTTAGCGAAAGGCAAACGTGTGAATGTGTTTACCGACAGCCAATATGCATTTGGCGTCGCGCATAGCTTTGGACGGTTGTGGAGAGAGAGAGGTTTTATGACGTCGCATGGTACGAAGATTCAGCATGGACAACTTGTGAATGATCTTTTGGATGCACTTACGTTGCCTAAGCAAGTAGCGATTGTTAAATGTAGTGCACATCGTAAGGTGACGGATGATGTTGGTCGTGGTAATGCATTTGCGGATGAGATTGCTAAGGAGACTGCCCGGAACCTTAGCACTAGAATGTATGTGACGAGTTCGGTTAGGTGGCCTACAGAGACTAGTATGTGTGAAGACACTATCGAGAGTGTGAAAGCGATTCAAGATGAGGCCACCGAGACTGAAAAGACGAAGTGGAAAGAAAGTACGGGAAGGTTGGATGCGAATGGTTGTTGGGTTGATTTGTCGGAACATAAGAGATGGATGTTACCGGATGCGTATGTGCTAGCTGTTGTGACAATGGCGCATGGGTTAGCACATATTAGTGTGAAAGGTATTTGTAAGTTGCTGTCCCATGTGTGGAAGAATGATGGTATCACGAAATGTGCTGAACGGTTGGTTAAGAATTGTATGGTATGTATGTTGTACAACCCTGGTAAGGGAACCCCAACACCTCCTGGCCATTTTGCTCCCCCTTCGTGTCCTTTTGAGGTGATTCAATTAGACTTCATCCATATGGAGCGATGCAACAACCTGAAATATGTTTTAGTTGTGGTTTGCGCGTTCTCCCGATGGATTGAAGCCTACCCTCTTAAAGACAATACTGCCCTGTCGACTGCGAAAATCCTACTGAAGGAATACTTTCCTCGGTATGGAATGCCTCGGATTGTATTGTCTGATAACGGAAGTGAGTTTGTGGGGAGTGTGATGAAGAGTGTGTGTAAGGGCCTTGGAATTAATCAAAAATTCCATAGCGCCAATCATCCCCAGTCAGCTGGTTTGGTTGAAGGGTATAACGGCACCCTTAAACTAAAGCTAGCGAAGATTCAGGCTACGACTGGTCTTTCGTGGCCTGACGCTTTACCCTTAGCTTTACTGTCAACTAGGGCAACCGTACACTCCTGAGTAGGGCTTAGTCCCTATGAAATAGTGTTCGGTCGTCCTGCGAATGTCTGGGGGGTCCCTAGACCGGGTGTGTTCTCGAGTCTTGAGTATCCAATGTTGATTGACTATCTTCATGATCTGACTGCTAAACTGAGGTTAATTCACCAACAGGTTTACGAAGCATTGCCGACGCAGACGGAGGGTCCAGGCCACCAGCTCCAGCCCGGAGACTGGGTGGTAACCCGCAACTTTGCCCGCAAGAAGAATTTGGAACCCCGCTTCACTGGACCCTACCAGGTCCTCCTTGCCACGAGAACTGCTGTCCGTTTAGAGGGCCGAAAAAATTGGGTGCATGCCACCCATACGAAGAAAGTTCCTATCCCTTTACCGGCAGACTCGTGGGTGAGGAGGGGCATTGCTTCAGCTGAATCCGAAGGATTGCCGGCTTTTGTACCTTTTAGCGACGCACAACCTGTCGGAGAATCCTCAGTGCAGCAGAAAGACATTGTTGAACAGTTGCCACCAAAAGACTCAAGACCGGAACATTCGACTGATCAGCAGGACTCTGTTCCCTCATCGGATCCTTTGTTTAATGAACATACACGTCCTGGGAAAACTCGATACTTTTTGCGATCCAGCACTAAGGACAAATAAAAAGATTTCGTTTTGTCCCTTGACAATTACATTTCCCGATTTCCACGATCAGTCTGAACACCCGTATCATTGTAATTATTTTTGTATATATTGAGTTTTGTTCCATATGTGTTTTTGCTTCCACAGCTGAGAGACATTTTGCATATACATTGTGAATAAAGGCCGTAGGGCCGCGCGTGTACTTCCTTCTGGTTAGTAGGTCTTGACGCTAGGTTAAAGACCGTCGGTTCCTGGGAACTCCTGGGGATTGACTACTGCTACACAGAACGAAGTGCGTCAAGAAACGTTGCGGACGGTCATAGGGGATGGCGTTTTCAAAGCTGATGGACTTGGAAGAAGCTCAGGCGCAAAGATTCAAACTGCAACAACTTATTCGTACCAAATGTTTTATGTTTCAAATGTTCGTATTGCTTTTGACTGTTTCTGCACTATTGGCGGGTGGGGTGTATTATATGATGTTGTACTTCTTACCTTCTGCCATACCTACTCCTACTTCTGACCCTAAACTTACCTCCACTGCATCCCCTCATTCTTTCCATATCCTACCCGAACAAGAGCAGGCTAGACGTGCAGAATTCCGAAATAATTCCTTTATTCAGCTCCTTCATCAGCACCAGTTAGTGGTTAATACTACTAATTGTTGGGTGTGTGGGCTGATGCCACATACCACGGATAAGGGAATCCCATATCTGGTCTTACCGTATAGTTCCCAGGGTTCAGCTCGAGCATTCCAAACAATGTTTCGAAGCGCACTAGATTCCTACCCCAGTCGAGAGCCACGTTCTCCCTACTTTGGCCCTGGCTCGTATCATAAGCCTTTGTCTATAGCGATAGAAGATTTAGATAGAGATATCTATGAGCCGTCGCTCATCCTAGAGGAAGAGGTACAAGCCTATAGGGTCCTGAGTAAGGTCGAGTATAGTGTGCTCACGAGTGAAAAACAGCTTAAAAGCTCACCTCCGATATGGGTCGTACCCCACATTGGTAATTTTTGTCTAATGGGTCGTGGCCAAAGATCGAAAGCTCGACTCGGAGAGAGTGCTTGCACCGAGAATTACATTCTGCCAATGGTCTCGTCCCCTGTGTTTCTGGCTGCCAAGGGTACATATTTTGTCTGCCATGATCGTGCGTATGCATGGTTGCCCTCCGACTTTGTGGGCTCATGTTTTATCGCAAACCTGTTGCCTCCGACGTTCACTGTAGACGCAGACTATCACAAAACTAGAGTTGTGAGAGGCGTAATTAGCGAAGAGGACACTGCCGGTCAAGAGGCAGGAGACTTTTTCAAGGGTTTCCTCCCGTTTTGGGGGCCTATGGTTAATAGTAGGAACCTGAGACAGTTGACTCGAGTGGTGGAATCGACAGCTAATATTACTGCCAGTGCCCTTGGTAATATCACCACAGAACTTCAGGCGGATAGGCTTATGACGTTACAAAACCGTATGGTTTTAGACGTGATCTTAGCAGATCGAGGTGGGGTATGTAAGATGATCCATTCGAGCTGCTGTATTTTCATTCCAGATAACGCTCCGACCGTCTATCAAGCCATCTCAAAGTTGCATAAAATCTCTGAATCCATACACGTGGACGTAGGGGATTGGACGCTACTTGGGTGGTTTTGGGGCCTGATGTCGACTTGGGGTTGGAAGATTCTGATGATTATCGGAGTTGTTGTGGCGTTCCTGTTCACGTGTTGCCTTTGTGTGCAGTGTGGTCCTGCCTTATGTGGCCTCTGTGCTACAACGTGTATAAGACAGCCACCTGTTACCAAGGGGACTCGGTTGGACAGAGCTATGTTACAGCAACATCTAGATGGTCTGATGAATATCGAGTATGATTCCGACTAGTGCTTGCCTACATGAGGGCAAAAGGAGCGTCTGAGGTTCCGTGACAATTGTAAGTGGTGTTTTCGACTCGCACGAATATGGTCGAGTCTGGTATCTATGAACCGCAAATGACGATTTTGGTGAGTGTGCGCAGTTTCGCTGTGCTAACTTAAACCATTCGTTTGTTACGTGGGTTTTTCATCTGTACCCACGGGTTCCATCTTAGATACGGCATCCATTTTGTTTCTTGCCCTCAAGTAGCCAGCGAACGGACGTTGTCCGTTTCGCGACCCTGAGATTCCCAAGCTCCGCGGAAGACACATGTTCTTTGAAATTGTCTTTATGACGAGAGGGATGATACTGTAAGGCAGATGGCCCCGCTCGAGGCTCATCTTGCCGTGCTGGTCCATTGTCTCAGCCGTGCATCTCATTAGGCACGTCCCTTTGATGCCCGTAGCTCGTGTTTCCTGATACCTCCCCTTTTTTCACCCTTTTCGATCTCCCCACTGTTTCCATCTTCCTCAGCACCTGTCCTTGTTCCTTCTTCGATCTGTTTTACTGCCGATTGGAATGTACTAATGGTGGGAAGATGGGTTTTTACAGTTGGGAACCGCCAAATGTTTCCGCACTTATGCCCGGGACCTTGAATGTATCAAAGTGACCAAAGTGACCCCTCTTGGGGATAATTATGGGAACCAAGTTGTAAACCTTTGTGTACCATGTAACCCTATGGGAGAAATCTGTATAAAAGGAGCGATCCACAGTAGCAATTTGAAGCAGTCTCCTCGAACTTACACTCGTTGTACTTCCTGTGACTTCTGTGTTCCCTGCAGTAAATAAACCTCGATCCTTTGACGCCGAAGGAAGTGTCCCGTGTCTCTGTCATTCGTACGCCGGAGCAGGTTACCCACAAAGGTTTCAGGTGTTGTCCCCTGGCACCGCTGGGTCTTAAATAACCCAGTCCTTCACCCCCTTCGCTCTTCCTGCTATAGAGGGTGTGGCTCACACAAAGAAGGTTTAGTAACCTTCCAGATAATAACTGTCTACGGTCGCCCATGTCTCCTCGAGGCAGATCACGCCAAACCTGCTTAAAAAATGAATCCAGTCTGGATTTTCAAACTTACTTGTCAGCCCTGCAAAGTTCCAGGAAATAAGTTACACCCGTTTGACTTCTGGATAACCCCGAAGTCCCACAGAATACTGTAGGGGAGGTGCAATTAGTTTGGGCGGACATAGACTCAGTCAATCACAGCAATCTAATGAGCTATTAGATGTGGCTATACCTAAAGTTCCCTCCTTCTGACTTCCCTGTAAATGTAAATGTATAGGCATTTATATAGCGCACTACTTACCCGTAGGGTCCCAAGGCGCTTCGACCGCTGCGAAACCCTTCCTGGCTTCCCTGAGAGAGGGTCCCTTAATGGGTATCTCCAGGGTGAGACCAGGCATCCCCGGCGGTCTGGTGGGGCCGTTAGTGAAGATGAGGCAAGCTAATGCCCAGAGTTGCCGAGTGTGATCGCTGATCAGAGTGGGCACCGAGGCAAGAGAATTATCGAGTCCGCTGACCCTGGTCCAGAAACCTGCCGCGCCGGGAATCGAACCCAGGTCCCGGGCCGTCCTCTGCTCTCGGGTCTGCCGCCTCTAACCAGTGAGCCACACTACTTCACTGGACCAAATCCGATGGCTCCCTCTGAAAACCTAGCGTATTGGACAGATGGATGGATCTGGGCCCTACAAAGTAACCCAGAGGAAGGTTGGGAGATCATACTAAAGATGCTTTTTGCCGCAAAGGGGAAATTGAAGGTAATAGTAACAGAATCCCAATACCAATTTTTCTTGACTCTGCCCACCCATGATGTTCTACGCAACATGATGATGTGACTATCTACCTTCAACCCAGTCGCAATGTTAGAATTTAGCCAATGCACAAGAGGCACAAGCTGGTATAGTCGAGAACTGATATAAGGGACCGCACTCTTCGACACTTCTGGCAAATTTGCTCCTTGCTATGCCACGTTCTAAGGCAACCAAAGACAATCCAGTGATGTCTCTTTGGAATAAGATCCCACAGCTAGAAGCGGCAATGCATTCCACAACTCCTACACCTGCGGCAGTGGGGGGGGATGTGTGGGAGCTCTTAATGCCGCTCACCAAGGGGTATATGGACCGCTTTCTACAAGAGATACGGACTGACGTCTCCTCACTTAAAGACGAGTTCAAATCAGACCTTTGCGACATCTGGAGAGAGGTGTCTGAAATTGGAGATAGAGTGGATGATCTAGAGAGGACGGTTGACGCCAGATCGGAGGACCTATGGAGGTGCATCAATGCATTTGAGGACCAACACATTGAGCTATTACCTATTACCTTGCGTGCGCTGCACCGCCAAATTGGTGATTCAGCGCACGCAAGGTAAATAGTTTTATTTATTTAATTCTTTATGTTACTCCTGTCCTTCGTATGTAGGACTCCACTACCTCCCACCCTGCCCCTCTCCCATCGCCCCGCAGCACTCCCTCGGCAAACCGCTGAGGTGGCCAAAAGTGAAACACACAGAACTTGTAATTTCGAGCTCCTCTCTTTGAACTATCACTTGTATCGGAGGGCCCGATGGGAGAAGAGGGACCTTGATGACCGGGTTCCCTTGCCCCTCCTGTAAAACCGATGGCCAACCCCCACAGACTGTTTCTACTAGAGGGTGATACCAGGATTGGAGCACTTTGGGGCCGATCTCCACATCTCGAAAAAGTCCTAGTTGGACCCTGTTGGTCCCCTACTGTTTTTTGCTGTATCTGCTTTTTTCTTGCAGGTCGTAGATGGAGTAAAACTGAGCCACGGCGAGGGAACATTTGTTGTCATAGATGGCTGAGGGGGGATAAGACCGGTAATGGCAAATAACACCTAGTCCTGGGATGGGCCTGTCACAGGAGGACAAGCATGGGAGGCAAACGAGCAGGGCCTAACCGCCGCTAGGCCAGGGGGCATAGGAAGCTAGAACATCCTTTTCCATTCTGATCAGTCTGCATATCTTTGTCCCACTCCCAGCCCACCCAAGCAACCCCTTCAGCGTGCACGCCATCCCAACACACTCCAATGGTGATCTTAAGCTGCTCTCCCTCTATGTATGGGGCTTAAATTCCCCAAACAAGAGGAAATAAATCTGGCGCTATGTATTGCAACACAACCCAGATGTTCTAATACTTCAAGAGACCCATTTGTAAAAACCGACCTACACCGCATGACTCACCTGAAATACCCCAAGTGACACTGGGCATTAACTACCGCTAAAACTTTGGGAGTGGGTATTCTTTGTAAAGCCAGCTTTTATACCTCTGTATTCAAAGAAACCCTGGACAGGGAAGGTCATTACTTACTCCTCTAACTACTTCAAGGGCAACGAAAACTGATGCTGCGCAATGTGTACACCCCGAACACTTCCCAGGACACGTATATCCGACATATCTTGCAGAAGCAACTGAAGGGGGTGGGGGACGATATTATAGTTTATGGGGACTTTAACTTGGTCTGGGACCCTTCCCTAGATAGAAGTAGCGCAACGTACCAGACCACAGGGTTATGTTTGCGAGTCTTAAGAGGGACATTGAGGATTGTAGGTTGATCGACGCATGGCACTATAAACACCCAGGCGTGAGGGATTACTCTTTTTACTCTCAAGTACACACCGCCTACTCTCGCATAGATTATGCCTTTTCACCCCTTCCATCCTCTGCCGCCTTCACACTGCAGAGATATCAGACATTTCTATCTCTGATCAAGCACATCTGGAGCTTGCTTGGGGTACGGGTCCATCCCACTCTGAGCATATCCCGTGCTGGCGTCTACCCCCGCATCTTCTGTGCGATCCAGTGGTCATAGACGGCATACGTAAGGGAATCACTGATTATTTTAACCGTAATGTGCTACCGGAGACCTCCATTCACATCCTTTGGGATGGGTTCAAAGCTACCATCAGGGGCACAATAACATCAATTGCAATAGCATGTGGAAGGGAGGCAAAACTGGTAGAATCCAACCTTATGGCTGAGATTAAACAACTGGAGTACATGGACAAATCACCTCCCACCCAAAGAACCAAAAGGCAATTAGCATTTTTGCACAGTCAGTTATGTTCCCAATGCACAGGTAAATCAGAGAATATCCTCCTGCCCCTATGCCAGAAATATTATGAGGGTGGCGACAAAGTCGGCAAGATCCTGGCCCGTAAACTGCTACACATGCGTGTTAAGTCACATATTGCCAAAATACAAGTAGAAAGCACAAGCTGGGCGACTGCAGAGAAGGACAAATTTGAGGCTTTTCGACCTATTATCAGCTATTCTACACTTGTGACGCTCCTTCCCCCACAAGGCTACATCCATTCCTCTCAGAATGTGACTGGGAGCCCCTACCTCCACATCACTCCACCCTCCTAGATGTCCCAATCACAGCAGAAGAACTACATGATGCAGTGTGGGCTCTTCCCCTGGGCAAGGCTCCCAGACCACATGGGCTTCCGGTACTTTTTTACCACCTATTTCTTCCCCAGCCACAAGAACAACTTCTATGCCTGTTTAACTCTTTCTCGTAAGACACTCGTCTCACTGCCACAATGGCAATGGGGGAAATTTCTCTCATATATAAAGTGGGAAAATACCTGGCACAATGTTCCTCGTACCGCCCAGCAGTCCTTCTCATCACAGATGCCAAGCATTTTAGTAGGGGCAGATGTATCAAAGCATTTTTTTGCCGCAAATGCTGCGAATCGCTAAAAAGCAGCGTTTGCGACAAAAAAATCTCAAAATGGAATGTATCATGTAAAAACCATCGCAATATTAAGGAATCGCAAATTTTGCGATTCCTTAATATTGCGTAAGCATTTAAGGAATCGCCAATTGCGATTCCTTAAATGCTATGTATTAAGCAATTAAGTATTGCGAATTTACACTAAGAAACGCAAATTACCACCAACTTGTAGTTGGTGGTAATTTGCGAATTCTTTTACAAATGCACTTTTTGGCATTTGTAAAGGTGCCATGTGGCGCTCATACATGCCCTTAGGGCATGTATGTGCGCCATATGAGCACACATGTAAATTTCAGGGGTGCAGCAGGGTGACCTTAAGACACCCTTGCACCCTTGAAATTATTCTCAATTTGCGATTAGCAAATTGCGAATCACAAATTGAGAATAACTTCCCATTCCTTCCTATGGGCCTCCTGGCCCATAGAAATGAATGGGAAATTATTCCTTAATTGCGATTAGCAATTTGCTAATCGCAATTAAGGAATTTTAAGAAATCGCTAAAAAATTGCGAATTTCTAGATACATACCATTTTGCAATTCTCAAATAGCGATTCTCAAAAAATCGCTATTTGAGAATCGCAAATGGGTATCTTGATACATCAGCCCCTAAGATATTAGCTAACCGCCTCGACCCACACCTCCCTGGCCTTATTAATCCCGACCAGGTGGGTTTTATTTACCAACGGCAGGGGTCTGATAACATCCAGCCTATTAGCTCACTTAGTAGGAAAAAGACGCCAACATGATATTGCTGCTTTTCTTCTCTCCCTGGACGCAGAGAAGGCATTTGACAGGGTGGACTGGGCATACCTTCGGGCAGTACTATGCAAGATAGGCCTCGGGCAGGCCTTCATCATTAAAATCATGGCATCGTACACAGCCCCGACCACCTCCATCCGGGTGAACAGGAGGGCCTCAAGTCTGATCTCGCTGCATCGAGGCACACAGCAGGGATGTCCACTTTCACCCCTGGTGTTTGCGCTGCCAGTGGAACCCTTAGCTATCCGCGTACTGGGCTCAGATGGGATGAAGAGCACACCCTTTGGCAGGCAGGTGCATAAGAATATACTGTTCAGAGATGACCTCCTCCACACCTTCACTCAGCCTCCACACCCTCACTCAGCCTGCCATCTCACTTCCAAATGTTGTAGAACACCTGCAGACCTTTGCGAATGTCTCGGCTTCAAAATTAACATGACTAAATTGTTTATCCACAATCTTAACATTCCATCCCCAGAGGTGTAAGCCTTTCAGACTGTAGTCCCCTTTTAGTGGTCATCGGATTCTATCAGGTACCTGGGCCTCCAAATCACCCAACCCTCACCACATGGTCTTGTGTTTACTGGTCACTTCTTTGTCACTCGATCCTGATGGATCTCCAGAGGTGGAAGCCTTTGCATATCTCCTGGCCAGAGCGCGTGAACATTATTAAAATTAACATCCTCCCGCAAGTCCTGGATATTTTCCAGACACAGGAGGACATCCAGCACCTCAAGAAGGACCTGCGCCCCTTGATATCGAACAGGAGACAGCCTTGCATAGCCCACTCGCTACTGATGTGACTGTGTGACAGTGGAGGGTTGGTGTGCCCAAACCTGCTGGAATATTTCTGGGTGGCACATTTGAGATATATCTCTGAGTGGGTTGTGCGTGAGAGTAAAAAGCACTGGTTCCTCATGGACTGGGCGGCCCCTGTGGGACCTTGCCTGGCTGCGTATCGCTTTTGATGCAATCCCGACCAGGACAGTATTAGATCTTTGGGACAGAATAGCTCTGAAAAGGGGGCTCACTACTTTTCCATCCCCTTATACACCCATAGCGTGCAACCCTGACTTCTCCCGGGTCTGTCGATGTCCACATATTGTAACTGGGCGGCTGGAGACTGCCGGACCCTGAAGGACCTTTTTTAACAGGCGATACCATTAAGTCCTTCGAGGAGTGTAGGAAGGAATTTGCCCTACCTGCCTCTAAGGGGCTCCAATACCTCCTGCTGTGGCACTGGGCATTGCACCCGGGGGTACATTCAGCGGCTGTTCGCCCCTTCGCTCTTTTTTTAAAATGTGTATGCGCATCCAATGGCACTAGGGGACTGATCTCTAAAACTTACCAGGTCTTGCAATAATCGGCCCCAACTGCACTCATAGCTATCCAAATCGCCTGGCACCATACTTCTCCATGGGGAATAACTACCAAACAGTGGATAACACTATGGTGAGACATCCCTAAAACTTAATGCAGCCTCTCCTCCTGCGAGACTGTGTATAAATTGATGTTCCAATGGTATCATACGCTGGCCCGTCTAGCTGCTATTTATCACACTATTCCCAGCATGTGCTGGTGCTGTGGCCAGGAGGAAGGGACTGTGTGCCATATATGGTGGTCGTGCAAAGTGATAACTACATTCTGGAAAGAAGTCCTGGGACATATTAAGGGCGTCATAGGTTTCCCGCTTCCCCAGCTTCATCACACGGTTGTCTTAGGCATACACCCTGCTGGCATCACTGCTATGACACATGCTAAATGGGCTTTGCTAGGCCATTTATTATTAGCTGCGTGATAAATCATAGCATGGGTTTGGAAGCAAATATCGCCTCCCTGGCACAGTGGTTTTCTCAGGTATGGCACCTTTTGGCAATGGAACAGTTGTAGCGTAGCTTAGCCCACACAAACAAGAAGTTCCATCGTATATGGCAGTCTTTAATACACTACCTTACGCGCATGGAATTTAAATGCTTCAGCCCCCCAAAGCTTAGTCAAGTCTATTCCCGGTAATTCCGGTTTTATATCCTTGTTCGTAAAGTAATTGATCGTTTGTATGCTCGATTTGCGACGGTTGGCTGAGCTGTGATCCTTGTTCGTAAAGTAATGGATCGTTTGTATGCCCGATTTGCGACGGTTGGCTGAGCTGTGAACCTTGTTCGTAAAGTTATTGATCGTTTGTATGCCCGATTGGCGAGGGTTGGCTGAGCTGTGAGTGGACCGGTCTGGCGCCCTGGGGCATCCGGGCGCGCCGACTTTAAAGGCGGAGAGCCGGGTTCCAGCCGGTGGGAGGCTGAAGCAAATGGTCATTCTAGGCAAATCAATTTGTTCCTCACTGAGCATTGAAGTCGCTTTATCGCGAGATTAGGTTAGGGCACGGCTTCGCCCCCCCTCACAACAGCGACGGTGATCCCGCTGACGGAAGGGCCGCACCCCCACTGAGGCCCTCATCCAGCAGCTTCCGCAATAAGTGGACGGTCCAGGGGCCTCGTTTATGAGATATCAAATTTTTGAGGTGACCCACTAAGAGGCCAAGAGTTGACAAAAGGGTACCAGAGACCCCAGAGATCAGAGCAAAGGTTATGCCCAAACCACGGCTCTGTAACTAGGCTTCAGTACTGGAAGGGTGAGGCGCTCCACGACCTCTGCTTGGGGTTAAATCCCCCATCCCCGGTGTTTTAAGATAATGCAGTACTGTGTAAGCAATGGGATGGAATATATATACTCTAGTATTATGCTTCAAATTGTTAAAATTTAATCAGTGCGTTTAGTAATATTGTAAATGAACAGCAGAGAGGGGTTTCTCTAGTGCTTCAATATGCAGATATCCTTTAACTCCGTCTGTATTTATTGTCTTGGAAATGTATAGTCATCTTAAACGGCAATCATTAAAAGGAATATGGATTTTAGAAAGCTGACTGTACAGTGTGAAGACAAGAACAATGGACTGATCTCTTTCGTGAATGTTAGTAGACAACAACCGACACGCACCATGATAAAGCGGTTGAGACACAGTAGGGAGGTATGATTGTTCGATATTTGGCACTAGACTGTAGTCAAGCTCCCATTGTATGATCGTTTGCCAAACCCAGTAAAATAATAAGTGCATCATGTTCAGTAACAAAATGCGTTTAACTTTTGCAGACAGTAATGTTTCGTATCGTGTGCATTTTAACACTTTAATTTTACTCGACTGTAAAGTTGAACTTCTACCTGTTATCTTCTCACCAAACGCTATTTCGAAGTAGAGATACTTGCCAATTAAACCACACAGTCCCCCAGAAGTAAATATAGATGATTTATTGGTGAAATGTTTGCTCACAGAAATGCGAACGTCAGATGGTGTCTTCATGCTGAAAAGCATATTACTCTCTCGAGCATCCCTTCAGAGAGCATGCTGGCATGGCCACCACGTCGGCTGGGATGTCTCTGTGCAATGATAATCTCAATCTCCGTGAGAAGCCATTTTGACTCGAGTGTTGTTCATCGCCCTCTAATGACCCTTCTGGCGGGGTCTGCTTCCTTGCAGATGGAGATGAGAACAAAGCCATGAGCTGCAGCTCGGTGTTTCTTTCTTTGATGCCGTGTGTGCTTCGTGCTTCACCCGCACTAGAACCGACTTTGTAATTCTACTGTAATGGACGAAAGCAGGCGCGCCGCCGTCGAGAGGGCTCTTTCACAAACAATGTGGAGTGGAGTGCCAGGAGTGAAGTGCCAGGTCATTTCCCCTTCTGTATCCCAGGGAACATCGCACGCTGGCAAGTTGCTCAGACGTACGAGTTCTAGATAGCTTTGCTTTCCTTCAGCATTCATAATGAGACTATGGCATTTATTTTATTATAGACTGTGCCACCGCCATTGGTAGAGTTCAGTGTGGTCTGGGCTCTATGCCCGGTACTTCACAAGTACTACCTGCTGTGCTTGGATCACAGGTACATCAGGGCATTCTTGTTTTCCATTGTTAAAAAATTGAGCTGGAACATATCAGATTAGTCTACATCTACAATTACATTTAAAGCATCGTTGAATCTGAGCGTGATTCAAGAATACAGTCAAGCATGAGCTTGTCTTTCACTCGTTCTCAGTTAACTGCCGGGCAGAATGGCCATCGATTCTACAAGTGATGACATTTTGAGGTGGGTACACGAAATACCCTGCAACCAGTGAACAAAGGTTAAGCGGGAGAAATGATCATCCATCAGACGTGTAAAGTAAATATCTCAAGCACATTTATAGCATGTGTCTATCAAAAAAAAAATTTAAAGTGGTACAGCTTTATCTACGATTAGCATGGTGTGCTACTGATAAAGGAGCTGGGTGTGAAAAACGCGTTCTGTATCGTGGAGATATCGGGCTGTTATCCAGGTAGAGTCGCTCAGCCATTTGAATCCTGGTACTGGCGGTCCTGATTAACATCGGGAGTGCAGCCTCAGTTGCCAGAACGCACAAACTAAGAATGCGAATGGTCCAATGTTGCGCTAGTATGGGAAAGGTGTAGATGGGTATCGCAGCTTTCCTTTCCAATTCAAAGGATTCAAGGTAGACACTGATCCTTGTTTTAAGTCACATCTCTTTTCTTCCGTTTAACTTTCATTCCGTCTTATGACGTTCGTGCCACCACCATTCCCGCACTTATCTACCAGGCAGGGCTAGCTGCCTTTTATGGTGTTTTTAGGGATTGTTGAATGGAGAGCACAGAAAGAAAGCAGTGTATCTCCCCACACCTGCCTGCGCGCGAGCGAGCGAGAGATCGCGCAGCAGACAAGGATGCCGGTGGGGTGGTAGTCGGTTTGCGGCTGGTATGTGCTGCCGCATTCTGCCGTAAGACGCGCCGTCCGGGGAAGTCAGGGGAAGACAGAGGAGGCACTGCAGCAGTGCCACCCTTCTCTCCCCCTGATTTAAGTCAACCAGACCCGTTAGAGCTCGTTCACAGTCTTGCCATTTAAGACCTCAAGCATTCAAAGTTATACCAACGACACCATAGTTGTTGCCATTTGTATATTGCAGCTAACAACCATGATAAGGCCAATAGTTGTGTTATATAGCGGGATGCAGGGACTTGGGCAGCAAAAGATCAGTTGGGCGGCACACTTTGCTAAGCTCAGAAGTGCAGCCGGTGATTCAGGCCACCCCTTACTCACAGGGGCCACAACAATTTTGAGACCACCCAGTTTCCCATCCCAATTTTAGACCTAACAGGCACATGTTGCACCCCTCTGGGTAAAGACAAAGATTCTGGCAAACAAGGAGAGATAGTGGCTGAATACAATCACGTGTGGAGCGTATAAATTCAGGCGCTATTGTAATATTGTGTCTTCATAAGTCAAAGTATATTGCGGTAACATGCTTACGTGTTTTCAACTACTACATCAGATTAGGCCCTGCAGTTAGGAGTTATTGGAAGTGGGAGATCTAAAACAGGCACTGGGGACACATGGGGAATAGGGCAAGCCAAGGACAAAACTAGCAGTCCTGCAGAAGCCCTCAGGTTTCCCAAAAGCGGTGAGGGAATGGCAGGTTGGGTGTGGGTTCCTCCCCCCGGGTCCGGCATCGATCCTATAATAGGTTGCCAAAGGATAGTCCAGGACTGAACACCATGTCCTTGGCATCAGCAGGCTCCACATCATGCATCTAGATACAGTTAGGTAGCACTTTAGAGTATTAGAGCACATACATGAGCTCTGGTTGCGATACGCATGGACACATGAGATTTGTTGTGGACATGGGGTGATTGCGGGATTCGCCCAGAATCACAGGAGGTGGTCGCGACCCTTAGGCTTGCCAGTATAGATATTACACTGTATCAATACCGGTAAGAAGGACAGACACTTGCCTCAGTTTTAAGGGCTTATTTAAGAACTATTACGGCAAAAAACATGGAATATAGCATAATTAAAATTAGCCCCAATACATCCTGATCATCGTAAATAGAACCCAGCAGAGTTCAATAGTAAATCCAACATAGACCTGCCTGCTAGAGTGAGAAAGAGGGTTTTGTGTTGGTGACAAGAAACATTTTACCTTAAAATATATTCAAGGATTATCCCAGAAGACCAATACATGGGATATGGGGTCCTCAGTATGCATCCAGGTGACGCGATTTGTAACATTATTTACTGGGCGGTTTGGGACTGATAGGTTGTCCTGGACAGGGACAGCTTATTTACAAAGACTAGGAACCCTTCTATCGCCGCATCGATGATCGACAGGCGACATGAAACATTTAGTGTAGAATATATTCAAGGTGCCCCACTAGAACAATACATTGGATTTAGAGGTCCGCAGAAGGTATCCAGGTGATGCAAAGGTATCACTGTTTACTTGTGGTCTGGGACTGTTAGGTTGTTCTGGGATAGGGTCTTCCTAGTACGAAGTGAGGGCAACAACAATTTTAAAGTGTTGGTCTTTAGTTCTCTGCTCTTGTCTGCCTTGGTGTATAGTGCTTGTAATTCCTTCCTTCATGGGTACCCGAGTGAGATAAATTGGAATCTCAGGCAATGAGCAGGTATCTGCTAAAGTAATATCTTTGTGGTTTTGCTGCAAGTTAGGAATTTAATAAATAACCTACGTACTAAAAAGGAACACAGCTCAAACCATAATACGAGGTCAGTACATGGGCTTTCTTATTGGCAGAGAATATAGTTCTCATGTAGGGTAACAGCATGGATGACTAGTTGGGCTCTGCGCTGGCATTCATCCTAATCACCAGTAGTCCTCCCGATTATAGCACTCATACAGTATAGAACCTATTTTAACAACACCAAGCATGTTACCTAACCCTAAGCAAGTAACACATGGTTAAAAAATACAGTAATATATCTGGCACGGCATGTCCCTCTTCCTAGTTACTTACAAGACATCCATGCACAGGGGAAACCACTTGCGGCAAAACAAAAGCAAGTAGTATAAAATAAAACCATTAAACTTTTCAAGTTTACTGACAACTCAGAGTATTTCAAACAGGTCCTCACCGGGCGTATCTAGGTATTAACATCCGAGTCCAGTTCACTACCTCGCAACACTTTATCAGAAATTGTATCAGCAGCTGGAAGCGGTACAGGAGATTTATAGTTTTCAGAATAAATAGAAATATTTATATTAATTCGGGCCACAATCCTGACCTAAGGTAGTTTTAAGTAGGGGTTAGTCTGTCCCGAGAAGGAGAGCTTAGACAACAATTTTAGGTAGGGAAAGACGAAGGGAGAACTGTAGTGTCCCATAGTTGCACAACATGATATAGGCTCGCATTTAGGGCAATTGCAACAGCCACCTTGGTCCAACGAACGCCCCAATGGGGCGACGTGGGGGACAGGTTAGGTTTTGTTACGGCAGGGTAGGCGAAGGGTTGCTGGCTATGCGGGCCCATACAAACTGTTCCGCTCAAGGGGGACTCTTACCGGCAGGACTCAAAAGTGGTAATCCTTGGGTAAAGGGATGGGGGCCGAGGGAGATAAACTAGCTTGCTCGCATTAGCGAGAGCGGGACCCTTGAGACCTCCAGGACGGGTGGCAGGCATACACCAGTACCGGGTCCAGCCAGGACAGAAAAAACTCCAGGCCACATCCAAGACTCGGGCAGTAGCGGGCTGCCAGGAATTTAGTGGGGCAGGGTGCTAGACTCTGAGGGGAACATGGGTCGGAGCATACCTTGGCCAATTTGGATGGATGTAGGAGTGTTTGGCAACACCTGTACTCAGGAATAGCCAACCTTGGCTTCGCCAGGATAGGGATAGCCTTCTCACCACCTAGAGCAGGTAGAGGAGAAAACGGTTAGAAAGGTTAGAACCAGTCGGCAACTGCTGGAAGCAATGAGGGGGGGCCCAAGCACAGTGAGCAGTGAGCTGGGTTTGTGGGCCTCTGGTGGTCAGAATTGTCACCTAGACCTATGTGTGGGGCTAGACCTGCTGCATGCGAAATCCGGTGAATGCGGCGGGCTGGACCTGGGGGAAGCGCTAGAGGCAGCAAGTTGCAAATAGAGGAGATTCAGGGAGCTAAGTGGTGGGGGCTCTGGGTGCAGCGGTCGCCACACCCAGGGCTGTGGAGGAGTTACAGGGCGATCCCAAAAACAGGAAAAGGCGCAGGAACAGGACCTGAAGCCTCCAATGCAAAGCGCACCATGCATAAGTCATATACGCTCCAAGGGGTCCTTCTTGGGAACTTGGGGTACGACGGCGCCCCGTTAGTCCTTAGGGCGGTTGTAAACCTGAGCAAACGGGGGCTTGCCAGATAGAGCTCCGCCCGGCTGGGGAAGGCGTGAGTTAACTCTCCCTTGTTCAGAGGGGGGAGTGGGTGGACGATAGGTCTACCGGTGGGAGGAGTTATCCTCCCAGGTTCAACACCGGGCTATGGCCGCGGGTGTTTCGTTGGCTAAAACTTCAGGTACCTTGCAACGAGGGGTTGCGGGGCGGACGGGATCGCCTGTAAGATAACCCACCTTTTATTTGTATAACAAATAAACCTGCAGCTTCTTCATTCCAATAACTGGTGTCTGTGTGTTATTTGGGTTTGGGGCTGTGGGCAGTGGCGTACCGATGGAGATACTATGCAGGATGCCCGAGGTCCCTGCAGGGGACCCCGTAGGAGGGCAGGCGACGTAGTATCTCCATGGGCAGCCGGGCAGCCCATCCTTAGGGGGTGGGGGGTTGGCGCGAGCTAGGGGGCTGGATAAGGGGTGGGTTATAAGGGTGGCCCCTCCTATCACACGCCCTCTTTACTGCTGCCCCTCCCCTTAGATCGGTCGCATCTCTGGCTGCTCCCTGCCAGCAGTCCGGCCGTAGGCAGCCCCCTCCCCGCCCAGACTCTAAAGCCCCTTTTCATCTCCCCTCCCTACCGCTCACCCGCTGAAAGGGGGAAGGTGCGGAGGGGGACAGTATTGATGTATTAATGTTTGTTGCAGGAGGAGTTACAGGGCGATCCCAAAAACAGGAAAAGGCGCAGGAACAGGACCTGAAGCCTCCAGTGCAAAGCGCACCATGCATAAGTCATACACGCTCCAAGGGGTCCTTCTTGGGAACTTAGGGTACAACGGCGCCCCGTTAGTCCTTAGGGCGGTTGTAAACTTGAGCAACCGGGGGCTTGCCAGATAGAGCTCCGCCCGGCTGGGGAAGGTGTGAGTTAACTCTCCCTTGTTCAGAGGGCGGAGTGGGTGGACGATAGGTCTACCGGTGGGAGGAGTTATCCTCCCAGGTTCAACACCGGGCTATGGCCGCGGGTGTTTCTTTGGCTAAAACTTCAGGTACCTTGCAACAAGGGGTTGCCGGGCGGACGGGATCGCCTGTAAGATAACCCACCTTTTATTTGTATAACAAATAAACCTGCAGCTTCTTCATTCCAATAACTTGTGTCTGTGTGTTATTTGGGTTTGGGGCTGTGGGCGGCGGCGTACCGATGGAGATACTACGGCCGCCACCACCCCATGTGCCGCATGCCAAGGCATTCCTTCAACTCATTACACTCAGCATATTTTGCAACCTGCACGAATCGTGTTCATTTGATGTTTGTTTAGTTTTAAACACATCGGACCACTCTCCCATCATCAACAAAGCACCCACTAATTATCCCATGGGCGGGTGATAGAATGGGGAACTGACAATAGGGTTATCACACAACCCAGGCCTACTATTCAACGCTATAACCAGCCTCTCGGGGGAAGTGATGTATATGCAAGTAGCTCTGTTTATTACAATAATAAATCACTAAAGCAACAGTTGTGCAGATCTCCCCTGATGGAGCACCAGTGATACCTGTTATTGCAAACTGAACGTTGCTGGCCCGATGTGGTTGTAGGCGACTTGCTGTGTAAGTATGTAAGCAATGATTTTGTTTTATTTGATGTAGACGTGCAGCTGGCCCGGCCAGGGTTGTAGGTGATACGCTGTGTTTTATAACGGCTGTTTTGAAACACAATAACAACTAAAAAGCACATTGGAGATGGCAATCAACAGTGGTTTGGATATTGAGGAGGCAATGAGGGATACAGTTTGGGCTTTTAGCACCACAGTAAATAACCAAACAGATGTATCTCCTTTCTTGGTTCCAATAGAGTGCCATGTTGACTGAAGGAGTCAATGTGTAGGAGAATCAACCTGCAGAACCTGCAGTTCGCCTTAATAAGCAAATTTCTTTTGTCCTCAACCAGCTAAAAGGTACGGGTCAGTAGGCATCCCCTGCTCCTTGGCTGAGAAGGCTAGACTTGTAATCGTAAAGGGAAGGAAGAAGAAGGGGAATAATGGGCAAAGAAGCGTCCCCGATGCCCCTGCTGTACGTGGGTTTCCTTGCTGGTGCCTTCATGCCTGATTGGGGGGGGGGTTGCCTCCATGATAACGATGTTGCACTCCGGCCCGCTTTCACCCTGTCCCTTAGAGAGCCGTGGGGAGTCCAGTTGCCGCCCCATTTCCCTTCCATTCCTGCAGCTGGCACTCCCTCGCTCCCCGACGGCCCTTGGTCCTCGGCGGTCGCCGGTGCTGGTCTGTGACGGACCTCTTCACCAGTATTACCCCAGGTTTCCTCCCCTGCCTGCCAGCCCTCGGGGTGTTCTTTTTTCTTGTCTGCTCCCATGGGAGAAAATGTACATGTGTATCCGCCGTCCTGATGATGGTTGTTATGCTATGCCAACGGCAACGCACTGCTGATGACTGAATAAGATGTACCTTTAATGGATTACGCCTTGCTACTCTGTATTGGGCCCTTGAATGGAACTTTTCTATTTGGCTGTATTGTTGTGCTGCAATTTCTTCAATAAAAAAGTAAAAAAGAAAAAAAAACAATGGCCATAGAATGATTGAGATTTATGAGTGGGTTAAAGTTAAACGTGCAAGAGATTTGGTGGGCTTCCCATTTTAATGAGCCCATACAACGTTAAGTTTATCTCTATAACTGGGTGAAGCATGTGAATAGTCAGAAGTGGAATTTGAGACATGTAGCCTTGTACCAAAAGAAAGGTACATGTAGTGAAGATCACGAAGTTGATGATGAGTACTGCAATGGCTGGATGATGAAGACAGATGGAGGATTGACTGGAAGAATATATAACACAGGGCATCATAGCCATGCTCCCAGAGATGCTTGTAAGTCAAAACAAGTTGGTGATGGTGTCCAAGGATCACTTCAGGTTGGGTATGAGGGTCGTGGCCTATGTAGATTTTGGAGTTTGGTGACCTTCTACATGGTTGATTGACTTTGTGTAGTTATCACAGTTACCACAATAGTAGCATGTTTTTTTCTTTAGTATTATTGTGCCACTTATTTTTGCATTAGTGTGGAAATGTTGTTTTACAATGTGTGGTTGTTAGTTTCTTCATAAAATTTTTCTTTCTTCCTTGGTTGCTTGGTATCCTGTAGTTGCACTTTTCTGTGTGTGTTCACGTACCAGTTTCAGTGATGTTTATGTCATGTCATGAAAGTCCTATGGACATCGATCTGACAACTACTGAATCCTGCTAGACGTCACACTAGAGTGTCATACTTTTTTCTATATATATAATATTTCTATTGGTATTTTTATCCATACAACATTAAAACATAAAACATATATTCAATCAGCGCTTTTTCAGTACAGGGGAGAGTCATACTCTTGGACACTTCTTAAGCAACAACTGTGATTCTTTTGGAATAACCTATGATGTACTAGCATGCTATCTGGTAACTAGCAAATACTTAACTAAATGCAGAGTGGAGTGTATGGTTTGGAGGCGGATAGTTTGGGTGGTAGATAGATCAATGGAGAAATGAGTTGGCCAGGGGTGTTAAACAGTGTGCCTCAGCCCCCGCAGTGTGAGGCGTCCCCCAGAATACACCATCAACGGAGAGCCCTAAGTCCCCTATTTGTGTGCAATGGCCTGAAAAACAGCACCTCATGGACGCTCTTTTTTGCTCAAACTGAAAGTAGAAAAACATGCAACATTGTTGTTTTAATGTTGATTTTTTTTGTTTTTCCTGGTGCTTTATACCGGAAGCACGACTCAAGATGCTTTCCTGACTTTGGTGATGGAGGCAGGGCTGGGCAATCCCATTCTATTGCAGCATGTAGCCTCTTATGTACCAATGGGGTCCTATCCGAAGTAGGGTGAATACCAATAGCCACCACCTCTGGAAAACAAAGGGCCTCATTTATGAGGTTTTGCCGTAGGGAAGCGCAACTGGCATTCCTGCTGCGCTTCCCTACGGCAAAAGAAAAGGGTAGGAATGCGCTGTATCTTTAAGATATGGCGCATTCCTGTCCCTTTCCCCTGCGCTGGCGCACAATGGGGCGCACCAACGCAGGCCCCTTTGCACCATGGTGCAAGGGTGCCGGCGTTGCAGGGATGATTATTTTTGTACAGGAAGGGAAACCTTTCTGTACAATAATAATCACATGGGGCTTTTCCTCATTCTATGTGTTCTGCTGAATGCAGCACACATGGAAAAAGGAAAAAGGAGGAGAAATAAAGATATTTCTCCCCATTGCGCCTCCCTTACACCTCCCCTGGGGGGGCGTAAGCTTTTGGCACTGCCTCAGTTTTACGATTTTTCAAAAAGTGACGTTCCGATGGCGCAAGGGGCCTCATAAATGAGGCCAAAAGTTTGCTGTGTACACCACTTACATGATTCACGTTCACAGAATTTCTCTGTGTGATTGCCCTTCTCTGGGCCCATGAACGACATGCAGAGTGTCAGCCATCATCCCAGATCATGTAGAACAGTGTCAATGAGAGCTGAAGTGCCTGACAGACCTATTATCTGAGATTGTGGCAATTCCTTCTAATTGTAAGCTTTTTTTAAATCTCCAATTTAAAATACACTGTAATAATGACTTCAGACGACAACACCATTCATAGCTAAACCCAGATCTCAATACGAGAATTGCATACATCACTAATATAAAAGAAAATTAAATGTTCTTTGAAAATGGTCAATTCGACCCTGCAGAAAAGCCAGAAACTATCTAATGCAGCTCTCATAGTACTACTATCAGAGTCAAGCATTCATTTGAAAGTGCATAATCAAATAGACATCCCAAGATTAACTTTGGTTGCAGTGGTAATTTAATTATTCCATTTGAAAATTAGTCAGAGTTGTACACACACATAGCATCAAGTGAGCCAGGTCAAATGGGACAATTTAAGCCATTCTCTGTTTTTTTGCCAGCATTGCTGTGCATTCTGCGACTTGTGTTATTTCAACTTGTAATTTGAACAATTTAAGCCAGCATTGTTGTGCTTACTGGGACATGTAGTTTTTGGAGATTCGATCTCCGTTTGCTCAGTGTTTTGTGCGTGATCCCATTTCATATGAGAAACTTTAAGTCAGTCTTGGCGTTTGAGTCAGCAGTTCTGTGCATTTTTGGACTTAAAATTTAGTTCTTAACGTGTCATCTGCATCACTTTAAGCTAGCATTGCTGTACATTAAGGGACTAGAAATTCCTGTATAAACAGGGTTTTGCGTGTGTACACACAAGCAGCTGTCAAGTGACACCATGTCATATGGGACACTCATTCAATTTTAGCTTTTTTACCAAGAATGGTCTGCATTTATTTTTAGGTCTCGCCTACGCAGTGCGCATGCGCTGCTTAGGAAAAAGAACTTTAGTAATCGGCACAGCTTTGCGGGCAAAAACGTGCACGGGTTGCATTGCTTTGAATGGCAACACGTGTACGTTTGGAGATTCCCTTGCGGGAGCGAGCTTTCAAACCATCTGTTAATTACTAACAGATAGTTCCTGCTCGCTCCCGCAAGGGAAAGGCCCTGTCTCTTCCTGTACAGTTCCATGAATACCGCTGTTTAGTCGTAATCTCTCTGCCTCCCAGTCTGTTTCACTCTGCCACTTCAAGCCTCTTCCTCGCTCCCTCTTTTTGTCTCTTTCACTCTGCCTCTTTCAATTCGTTTCACTCTTCCTCCTAAGGTCTTCTTCAATCTACCTCCCCCAGACTCATTTCTTGAGGAGTTTTATATAGCGCAAACACGACGCGAAGATATCAGTGCGCTTTATATGAGCACCAGTTGTGTCACAGAGGGACACATTCTTTTTGTTAGGCACGGGACGATGAAGTGATTTGCCCAGAATCACAGAATGTTGAGCGCAAAGACTCTAACCTGGTTCCGAGCTTCAGGGTCGACAGCTCCAGCCGTTCGACTACATCCTCTCCTTTTACCTCTTTCAGTGTGTCTCTCCAAGTCAATGGCATCTCTAGAAGGGTCAGCTCTAGTATTCTTGCCCTCACCTTGTGACCAACCATCACCAAAACTATCAAACGTGCCAGGAGGCAAGGCAGAAAAGAAACACTACATCTTGTGACACATATTAATTTATCCAGCTACCCTCCATTGCACAGCAGTGTAGTTTACTTAACATGTTTCAATCTGAGCATACATGCTTGTGTGCACATATTATACAATGGTGGTTGCCACTGTGTAGTAATAGGACAGAGTTTCTGTTGTGACCTGTGTAATTGCAACCTGCCCTATGTAACCACAGCGGTCGCGAGGGCGTTGTTGTGTCATTCTTGAAAGGCAGCTTTGCGTTCTAGGGAACAGACAGCACAGCTTCCGAGATAGTTGGTGGATGAAGCAGGCTGGGAGGTCCCCTTGTTGTTAAGAGAGATAACAAGCATTGGCATAACCAATAGGTCTCACATTTGGGACCTTATAAGTGTTGAGTTATCCAGCACAATATCCTTGATGCAACAACATCAACTGTTGCATGGCTAAACACATAAGGTCCCAAAGGCGAGACCTATTGGCTATGCCAATGCTTGTTTAACTTGTCATATGGGACACTTGAATCCAGCAATGCTGTGCTTTTGGAGACTTGTAGTTTGTGGGATTTGAAATCTCTGTCTGCACAGGGCTTTCAATAGATTCAGGGCTACTCAAATGACATATAACAACAATAACAACTTTTAACTAGCTGGAGATGTCACTTGTGACGTGATGATGTGTTGCCCCTATGCACCTGTGCAAACCTATCCTTCCCTGCTGCCCAGGTGCTTATGTTGTGTTAGGTATGTGTACTGTGCTACTGTGGCACTCAACCTATTTCCATTAGAGAGGCTTGTAAGGCTATGGGTGGATTGAGAAGCCTTACACAGCCTGGGCCTGGATGTCCTTCAAACACTCTGGGCTTTGTATAGCCTCACACAGTGCAACCATGAGGTGTGCATATCTGCTGCCCATGATGTTTGTACTTTGGGAAGGAGACTTGAACTACTACTTACTTCTCATGATGCATCCATCCAGTGATCGAAGCTTCCACTGCTCGTTGTCTCCCTTACTGCACTGTATCAGGGCCTGATTCACAGAACTAACTTAAGACAAAATCCTAAACTTACTACCATTTTGGTATTCACAGAAGGCACTTACTCATTTTGGTATTCACAGAATGCACTTACTCATTTCGGTATTCACAGAAGTTAGGAGTCCTAACTTTAGGACTCCTAAATGCCTTCTGTGAACACCGAAAGTCTTAAAGTTAGGATGTTTCTCAGTTTAGGAGTAGTAACTTTAGGACTCCTAACTTTAGGACTCCTAAATGCCTTCTGTGAATACCGAAAGTCCTAAAGTTAGGATTTTTCTCAGTTCAGGAGTCCTAAACTTTACTACTCCTAAACTGAGAAAATCCGAACTTTAAGACTTTCGGTATTCACAGAAGGCATTTAGGAGGTCTAAAGTTAGGAGTCCTAACTTTGCTACTCCTAAACTGAGAAAAATCCTAACTTTAAGACTTTCGGTATTCACAGAAGGCATTTAGGAGTCCTAAAGTTAGGAATCCTAACTTCTGTGAATACCGAAATGAGTAAGTGCCTTATGTGAATACCAAAATGAGTAAGTGCCTTCTGTGAATACCAAAATGGTAGTAAGTTTAAGATTTTGTTTAAAGTTAGTTATGTGAATCGGGCCTATAGTATTTATATGCTTATGTTGGCACTCTAATTAATAAATCAGGAGGGTCGTAAGAATGGAACTGGGTTTCTTATATCCTTAGTCCAAAGCTATCAATAAAACTGTACATGAAAAATTCGAAAGTTATTAACGTTATGGGTTTTAAAAATATATTGTTTTTTACAGAAAGGAAACTTAGTTAGTACATCAAGTAAATTACCAAGCAGATTTACATTAGGTCTATCATCCAGAGGGAAGCACAAAGAGCATTACATCTTAAAGTAAAGTACTCAGAAAGAGAAGAAATCTCTGCAAATGTCTCAAAGCAAAACGTGTGTTAACAATAATTTCGGCACACCTCCAAATTACACATTCTTTTATCGGGTTTCAAGAACAGAAGGCACACTTACATCCCTGGACATTTTACTTCAGAACCCTCGCCTCGCCTCCCCCCTCCCACCTCCCCCCTCCCACTCCCCAGAAGGAACACACATTTCATGACATGATATTACGTAGTAGTGCTGGAACTGAACTGTTTCAACTATTATAACCAACCAACCTATTAAATTGCAAGACACCACCAGAAAATCATACTTCGTAATACATCTTTGTTTACAACGATACTTATTTAATTAGGAACTCATGCTAATAAAATACAGGCATACAGTGTTTTGTTTCAACTACCAGCAGAGCATGGCTAAGGGCCCTTGACATTGTTACAGTCAGAGATCCTTCCTTCTCCCCCAGGAGAACAGTACAGATTATACATTTTACATACAGAGACCATGGCAGAGGCTGTACCTTCATTCGGTTTCTGAAAGAGAAAAAGACACTTGCAAGTGAAAAGTTTGTACACCTAAAATAAATTTGCACTTTTCTGCACAATTTAATGAATGGTTGACAATGCAGCCATGTCTAACCTAGTAATAGTAATGGTAGCATGCCTAATTTAATCCTTTTCTAGCAAATGAAAATTGTCTAGCAATTACTATCCCTTACAAAGTACTGAAATACTTTTTAGATACAGCCATTAAAGCCAAGTGTTAATGGTTTAGTTATGGTTTAGGTTATAATTTGTCATGCAAGTTAATGAGCAGGTCAGGAAGGTAGAGAGGTAGTAAGAGGTGTAAAAGATGAAACATTAGTTGGCCCTCTTGAATGAATACATTTAAGTGAACCGTAGTTTATATTAATTTATGTTTGACATCTGCCTGTAAATGATATGAGCCACTCATAATGGAAGGTAGCTCCATGCTGCACAAATGGTTAAAATTAAGTTGTCGTAAATTCAGCTGAAACCAGGAAGAATGGCAAGTGAACGTGTACGTGCCCATTCTGCTGTAACTCCAACTTGTTTAATGATTCACTAGCTTTCACCTGTGTATAGAGCCAGTTCAGCGAGCCAATTCCTAGAAATGGTTCGCTGACCTAGGCCAAGTTTGCTCTGCCCTTGCCCGGTTAAGTGAAAGGGTAAAGTGTTTGCTCAGCACAGATAGCAAGTGCGTCATTTGAATGGGGAAAGCAGAAAACACGGGCCTCTGTTGATAAGAGCAAACAGTGCACATTGACATTTCAAAGATAACCGACCAAAGGCTGTGGGTCAGGAGGTAGTGGTGTAAAGATTAACCAGCATGGTCAGATCCGTCAGGAATAATGTAAAGTGTGAACGTAGACATATTTCTGAAATGCACCATGATGTTGTAATGTACACGTGGCTGAGATGGTCACACCACAATGTAGTAGTTAATGAATAATGTGTCAGGGGTCTGTGAAAACATATATAAAGACTGATTTCCTCACTGAAAAACCAGATCACTTTGCAGTCCTGCAAATTGTCTCAGCTGCAGCTTATTGGCAATAAAGCCATTTTCTTTTGAAACCTTGTATGTGCCCTTCTTCTTGTCCCTATTCACAAATTTTGTGCTTTTACAGATGGTGCCAGTGACTCGCTGGGAACTGATGGTCTCTGCAGGGGGTAAAGAACTGCGGTCTCGGGACTCTTCAGGGGCCTTCCAGTCTCGGTGTATGCTGCGCAGCTGCTGATTGGACATAGTTTCCTGCAAGGCCCAGATAAGAAGGCTCCCGTTGATAAGCCTTTGACAATAGACACCACCAGCTTCCTTTGAGCCATCAGGTGATTTTGCCACAGCAAAGAAGGACGCATACAACGGCATTACTGGTCTGATGATCAGGTAGGCAGTGCTTAACCGCACTGAACTCAATTTTATCAATTAAATGTTGTTTTTCTAAATACATCAGAGGGTACACACTGAGATTCATTAGGGGTCTCTAGGGGAGGTCTGAGGGCGCCTTTAAGATAGGTGCCTGAGGAGGACTGTCCAACCTGTGAACGATCATAAGGATCCCAAGGACAGGAGAGGGACCGTGGGAGGTTGCCTCAGAGGGACCGTGGGAGTTTGCCTCAAGACAGAGCATGCTTCTGAAAGACGTCTAAAAATATGCATATTGTTGAAGTAAGGTGTACAACAGTATATTTCTAGAAAAGAAATAAAAAGTAACAAAGGAAGAAAAATAATTAAATTAGTAACTAAATAAAATTAAAAATGCTAAGCAAATTATTTCTGAGCACAGCTAAAGGCCGCAGGGCAGCCTTAGATGTCACCCAACCAACACATCCTCGTGGCACACCAGCATGGTACGTGTCACGGAAAAAAGGGTACCATACAGCTGTTCATCTAGATCAATGGACTCATTATACCAGGAAAAATACTGATTTACAATGGCCAGAATATGGCACGCTTGATAGAGCTAAAATGCTTTATTTAGAAGATTGTTCAAGGGAACGTGAAAAGAAAGGGAAGAAAGTACGTTTATTACAATGGGATGCATTTCATGCATGGCGGTCATACGCCGCTAACCGATGGTCAGGGGAACCTAGGACAACGAAAGGAAAAGCTATGGCACATGATAGGGAGAAGGCAAAAGAAAGATGTGTAACAAGTTGTAGGGAAAAAGAAATGGAAATAGACAAATGCCTTACAGTTCACAAGCCAATACCAGATGTTTACCCCACTCTACCTAATGCTCCCTTAGAACAGGAACGTACTGAAGATCCTGTAATAGAGGCATTATTAACAACTCCACCACCGTACAGTCCGCAAACAATTGAAACTCAGTCAGCAGTACACACACAACAAGTTACAGTTACACCACGAAGTAGTAAGACAATATCATTATCCCCACAAAAAGGTACACCTACTTCTCACTCAGGAAGACAAGGGTTATGGATAAAAATATCAGAAAAAGAACACAAAGTGGTACACGAGTGGGTAACAGATGTTATGAAAAATGGTACTTCTCTATGGCAAAATGCAAAAAGCCGCTTCCCAACTGATTTCACGCCTGCACTCCAATGCAGCACTTTGGAACTGTTAGACAAAAAAAGTTTCTTCTGGTTTAAAGAATGGGAGAAATATTGGCCTGCTCAAGACGGGTACCCCCAACCTGACAATTTGTCCTGTGCTCATGTCAACATAATATTAGCAGTAATAGACGATGTAGGGTCACCAAGCACAGAAATATTGGATGCTGTCCAGATATTAGCTGAATGGCTAGACACGATACTATTACTAGAACGCAAATGTGCAAAAATTAAAAAAGTAAAGAGGAGGAAGGTAATACACTAACACATTTTTGTGTTCTTTCTCCTGCTCATATCATGCCTTTGAGAGAAGTACCAGGAAGTCAGCCAGGACACACTACTATTAAGGTGCACACACCATGGTCTAACGTTGAGTTACATAGATTTGCACTTCAGTTTCCAGATAATAGACAAGACAGAGAAGAATGGTATAGACAGACAGAAATAATACTAAGAGTTGGCACTCTCACACTGGATGACATAGAACAAATGTTTTCTATAATATTGCCACCAGACATTTGGGGAAAATTAGGGAGAGAGGATGATGAATTTTTTAAAATAAAATGGGAAGATATAACTTCAGAAAAAAGGAAAAAAGGAGAGGATATATCGGATGATATTAGAGATTTACCAGCAAAAATAATGGCTAAAGTAAATACACTGGTACCCAGAAAACGAAGACTGGTCAAAATTAAATGCATGCATTCAAGATACTGAAGAAACAGTATCTGGGTTTTTCGCTAGAATGCAGAAAGTCTTCACAGCTTCAAGTGGTTTAGATACTGAAAAAGAAGCAACACAAAGCGCACTTGTCTCCTGTTTTGTAAATAATTTAAAACCTGCAATTAAAAGAGGGATTCTAGAGTACAACCCTACTTGGTCATGCAAACCTCTGACAGAAATTTTACAATTAGCACAGTATTACGAAATGCTAGGGAAAAAGGATTTGGAAAGTAAAAATAACAAGATAAAGGAGTTAAAAACAAAAGTTTTGATTCAGCAAGCAAACCAGTATAGCGGCAGAGGACAAAGAAGCAGGGGGAGAGGAAGAGGCCGTGGAGGCCCACAAAGGTCATTTTCGGCTCCCCCTACACAGCATACCACCACAAATGAACAAACACACATACAGGGATGCTTTAATTGTGGGGAACATGATCACTGGAGAGCTCAATGCCCACACCCTGTCAAACAGTCACAAAGAGGGGGTGGGATGGGGAGATCAAGAGGCCGGGGAAGGAGCATGGGAAGAGCTGGATATCAACAGCAAGGACGTGACTCACAACATGGCCCAGCAGGGTATCCCCCAACACAAATTTCTTTGATAATGAACAAATACCAAAAATGCAGGTGCATCACCCTTATGATGGAATATGTCAGGAAGGGCCCCAAGGGGAATGGGACTATTATGCACCATAGGGAGGCCCGAGAGAGTTAATACAGAGGATGGTAATCCCTGTAGATCCCACTGGACCATATGTGAGGGGTAAGATTGAAGGTACACCTGTGGAATTACTAATAGATACAGGGGCCACCAATTCCTCCTTAACAAAGAAAAAGTTTCCAGATGTTCCTCTCTCGGGAAAAATAAATAAGTCAGTGGGATTCACCTACATACTTGTAACAAGCCCAATTTCAGCACCCTTGAAATACAGTATAGGCCCAATTCAGGACACGCATTCATTCCTTATATCAGACAAATGTGCATTTAATTTGTTGGGATTGGACTTGCTAAAAAAGATGAATGCCACAATTAAGTGCACTGCAGACGGAGTTTTCTTGGAAGTAGATGCACCAATGACAGAGGAAATGGGCAACTGTTTCCTATCAATAGGAATACAAAACATTACAGCACAAATAATGGATCAGATAGATTCAAGGATATGGGCAAAACACAAAAATGACACAGGGAAAATGAACATCACACCTGTAACAATTACAGTCAAACAGAATGTGAAATTACCAAGAATACCACAGTACAAAATAGCTCCAGAGGGTCTAATGGGATTGCAGGATATAGTAGCTGACTTACTAAAAGAAGGGATTGTTAAAGAAATATCAGGAAGTCCTTGTAACAGCCCTATTCTTCCGGTCTTAAAAAAAAGCGATGGAAATACTAATGAAAAAAGTTACAGATTCATAGTTGATCTCAGAGAAATTAATAAAATAGTGGTGCCACAGTTCCCGGTTGTCCCAAATGTAGTATCAATATTGTCAACATTGTCACCAGAAATGGCATATTTTTCTGTAGTGGATTTAAAAAATGCCTTCTTCTCAATTACAGTAGATGAGGGTAGCATGTACCTCTTTTCATTCTCTGTAAGCGGGAGAACCTTCTGCTTCTGTAGAATCCCTCAAGGGTTCACAGAAAGCCCGAGCATTTACAACCATGCCTTGAAAAGAGAACTAGACACATTCAATTTATCACCTAATTCTGTGCTAATACAATATATAGATGACCTGCTGCTTGGTAGCATCTCTGAGACACAATGTACAACTGACACCATTAATTTGTTAAATTTCTTAGCTGAACGTGGTCACAAAAGTTTCACCAGAAAAGATACAATTTGTTCAACAGGAAGTATCCTACCTAGGACACATCCTGTCGAAAGGGCAGAGAAGATTGGATGATAAGTGCATTAAATTGATTCTACAGACACCAGTGCCACGCACTCAAAAACAGGTGCAAGCCTTTTTAGGTATGGCCAGTTATTGTCGACATTGGATTGCTAACTTCTCCTTGATTTCAAAACCCTTATTGGCCCTGACCCACAAGGACACGCCCGAACCCCTTCAGTGGTTGCCAGAACATGAACAAAGCTTCCTTGCCATTCGGCAAGCTCTCTGCTCTGCTCCTGCTTTAGGCCTACCAGACTATTCTAAGTCTTTCCAACTCTATGTTAATGAGTCTGACGGGAGTGCTCTTGGGGTTCTATGCCAGCAGTTTGGTGACCACAAAAGACCATGCGCATATTTCTCTGCCACCTTGGATACTGTAGCCAAGGCTTTACCTTCCTGTATACGTTCTGTTGCAGCAACTGCCTTATCACTACAACGTGCAGAAAGCATAATAATGGGACATGAAGTTGATGTCTATGTTCCACATGCCGTAGAGCTGATACTGAATAAGACACGCACGCAGCACCTCACAAATGACAGGCTCACGCAGTATGAGATCTGTTTATTTGCAGCACATGTGACACTTCACAAGTGCAATGTCCTTAACCCTGCCACTCTGTTACCTATTCCCACTGATGATCTAGTGGACTCAGACCATGATTGTATTTTGTTAACTGAGGAGCAAACAAAAGGTAGAATAGATATGACTGATACACCCTATGCAGATGCTGAAGGAGAATTGTGGGTGGATGGTTCCTGCCTTAGAACAGAGGATGGAAATACATCAGCAGCCCATGCAGTTGTAACAAATAAAACTGTAGTTGAGTCCTGTAAGATACCTGAGTTGTCTGCACAGGCAGCAGAACTTATGGCGCTCACACGAGCTTGTGAATTATCTGAAGGAAGGTGTGTTAACATATATACAGACAGCCAATATGCCTTTAATGTGGCGCATTCCTTTGGAAGACTCTGGAAGGAAAGAGGTTTTATTACCTCACAAGGCACAAAGATACAGCACGGAGTGCTTATCACCAAATTACTTAACTCCCTTGCACTTCCAAAGAAATTGGCCATAGTTAAATGCAGTGCTCACAAGAAGGTTACAGACAAAGTAGGACAGGGAAATGCATTTGCTGACATAACAGCAAAACAGACAGCAAGAAATAATTTAGCACTAGTACTAACGGCCCAAGAATTACCTGATGAAGTGAAGTCACTAGATCTAACAACTGAAGGTATAAGACTAATGCAACAAGGAGCAACAGCAGAAGAACAGATGGGTTGGTCAAAGGACGGGTCATTTGTTCTAGGATGTTGGATGAATGACACCAAGGAGAAATATATGTTACCAGACAGGATGGTCTACTCCATGTGTTTGGCCATGCATGGCCCGGCACACATATGCAGGGATGCAATAGTAAATTGTATGGACACATTCTGGGTGAACAAGAACATAAGAAAAATAGTAAAGGAGATATGTCAAACATGTATGGTATGTGCACAGTACAATGTGGGTAAGACTGCTCCAGTACCCAAAGGCCACTTTCAAAAATCAACAATGCCATTTGAAGCCCTGCAAATAGACTATGTGGAGATGCCCCCTACAAATAAGTATAGGTATATCCTGGTGGTGGTGTGCATGTATTCAAAATGGATAGAGGCATACCCGGTAAAACACAATGATGCCATCTCAACAGCCAAGTGCCTGATAAAGGAGTTGATCCCACGTTTTGGGGTCCCAAAAACAATATTTTCAGACAATGGCAGTCACTTCTGTAATGAAATAATAAGATTGACATGCAAAGCCTTGGGAATACAGCAGAAGCTACATTGCGCCTATCATCCAGAGGCCGCTGGTGCAGTAGAAAGAAAAAATAGCGTGCTCAAGGGCAAGATAGCAAAAATATGTGCTGACACAAAATTGACCTGGATGGATGCCTTACCTATTGCCCTAATGAGCATGAGGAGCACACCAGATGCCAAGACCAAACTCAGTGCACACGAAATTGTCACTGGGTTGCCAATGGTAGCTAGGGGAGTTCCGGACAAAAATGCTCTGCCTATGATGATGAATGAACTGTTGAATGAATACTGCATGTCACTTACACGCACTCTTGCTTCTATCAACCAGCACGTGAAGGGGGCCCTTCCAGAGCCACTGCAGGTCGAGGGGCACAAGTTCAAGCCCGGTGATTGGGTGCTCATCAAGGCATTCCAGAGGTCCAACTGTCTCCAAGCTCGCTGGAAGGGTCCGCAGCAAGTCCTGCTCGCCACAAAGACAGCAGTGAAGTGCACCAACAACAAATCTTGGATACACGCCAGTCATATAAAGAGGGCACCTCCTGAGACTGCATCCAGCCAAGACCCAGGTCAGCAGCACATGCCAACACCAGAACTGATCAAAGAGGAAAAAAGGTACAATTTGAGGTCTACAAAGAAGAAGGAGATGAAATGTCAGTAATTCTGGTAAATGATCTTCTGCAGGAAATAGATGAAGTACTACTATTAGATATTATCCTAACAGATATTTTGACAACAATTTTTGACTTTGAGAATAGCAGTGTAGAAGACAACGAAGACGCACTCATTTACCTTGAGGAAGTATTTGATCAGCTAGAATACCAACTAATGCGAGATTTAAATAGTATAGCATTACAAGAAGCCTTGAGTAGAGTACTTTCTGACTAAGAAAATTCAACAAGGGTATATTGCACACTACCACCAGGAGTAATAGCTCAGTTGCAGAACAGGAAAAGTTTAGCACACTTCATCAGGGAGTTCTTAGTAAAAAGTGGGCCAGTACAACGTTGAGTAGATGAACTGATCCAGGAGGTATTTGCGAGTCCTCCTGTAACTGCATAGTGCCCGTGCCACTGCAGCAATTAGTAGATGAACTGATCCAGGAGGTATTTGCGAGTCCTCCTGTAACTGCATAGTGCCCGTGCCACTGCAGCAATTAGTAGATGAACTGATCCGGGAGGTATTTGCGAGTCCTCCTGTCACTGCGAGCACCCGTGCTGCTGCAGCAACCAGCAAATAACTTTTTCACGGGTTGGCAAGACAGCCTGCTTCAAAAAGCTCCTTTAGGGTGAGGTACAGTGGACAATATTGTAAAAAATTAAGTAAGGCTACACTAAGGGTTAATATACGTGACCAAAGGGTTGTGCATTACAAGAGTACATGCATATCTTTGGGAGGCGAGAAGTACAAAGAAATTCTCAGAGGCCATCTGAAATATTAACGAATAGCTGTTCGCAATATATTCTGTACTACAGCCTCACCTTATATGTGTTCATGCTTTTTGTGTGTTTAGCTTATATTATAGTAAAGATTCACAGTGATAATTCACAACATAGTGTCATCAATAGCACTACATCCAATTAAAGAAAGTATAAGATTAGATAGGTATAGATAGGGAAAATACAGCTCTAAAAATGAAGAAAAAATGGTATAAGTCTAAAATGTGCATACCTGGTGTGATATTCTGTCTGTTATTGCTAGCATTAATTACTGTGTATCTATTGGATGTGTTCTATCCCATGGAACAGTTGATCCCAACACCAACAACACCTGCTACAATACCTGCATACACTTTGTCACCTGAAGAAATAGCCAACAGAGAAGATATGCACCACAATTCCTTTGTAACTTTGTTGCATCATACAAATAAGATATTACCAAGGGGAAATTGCTGGATATGTTTGCAATTCCCAGCTTCGGTGGACCAAAGTTTGCCCCTGGTTCAAGTACCACTGCCTTTTGCAGCATCCTGTTATGCCATTTACATAACAATAGTAAAAATAGAACTAATAGCTGTTTTGCAGAATTTAAAGAAAAGTACTGCTGGTGCAGTGACAACTAGGGCTCCACCTGCAGGAGCATTATATAACAAATATATGGCAGATATTCTGACTCTGGGGAACTGCACGGAGGTAATAGAACAGAATGCAACATTCCCCCTGTCTGACATCTTTACTCCGCTCTTTCCAACTCAGAATACAAGCACTGGGATAGCAGGCCCATCAAAAGAGGCAAATAAGAATATACCATTTTTAAAGTTAAAATTAAGAAAACACAACGCAATAGGGAGTATATGTATTAAGAGTAATGGGACCTATCAGGTGGGAAATAGCAAAAATTGTAACATGACATTTGAAATGACGGCTGGAAATATTAGCATTCCACTTTACGTAGGTGACTCAATTTATTTCATTTGTGGAGAGAAGGCTTATACATGGCTTCCAACAAGTTGGAGTGGTTGTTGTCACCTAGGGTTTGTATTACCTGCTATAGCAATAAAGGACACAAAGGAAGTACGAAGGGACATGCAAAGACATGCACCACGGCGAGGCAGGAGAAGTGTGGATCAAAGAGATACAGCATCACAGATAGCGGGTGATATATTTAAAGGTGTGATACCATGGATTGGTCCATCTATCAACTCAGGGGATATACGTAGATTGTCCAGGCTACTAGAAGCAACAATAAATGAAACGACAAGTATACTTGAAAATATTACAGTAGAGCTTCAAGCTGTGATATTAGTTTCGTTACAAAATAGAATGATTCTTGACATGATGCTAGCAGAAAGGGGAGGAGTCTGTGCAATTATAGGGGCGTCCTGTTGCACCTATGTCCCTGACTCCTCTGTTACTGTCACGGAAGCAATAAAAAGATTGCATCATATAGGTGTAGAAGCACATCAGGATTCTGGTACATGGGATATAGGAGGTTCACTTTGGAGTTGGTTGAGCGCATGGGGTTGGAAGATAGGAATGGTGTTCATAACAATTTTCCTACTAATAATAGGCTGTTGTCTATTACTTAATTGCCTGCCAATGTGCTGTCAACTATTGGGACAGCTGACAAAATGCCAAGTGAGGAAATTAAAGGAAAGAGAAAAAATGCTGATGCAAACAGTCACTACTGAGTTGATGAACATAGACATTTCTGACAATGATAAGAATGGACAATATAATTATTAAAGTGTGATATGCTTTGTGATGAAATTATTTTAAACTAAGGTTCAAAGGGTCATTTTATAAAAGATGAAAAATTAGTTGGCCCTCTTGAATGAATACATTTAAGTGAACCGTAGTTTATATTAATTTATGTTTGACATCTGCCTGTAAATGATATGAGCCACTCATAATGGAAGGTAGCTCCATGCTGCACAAATGGTTAAAATTAAGTTGTCTGAAATTCAGCTGAAACCAGAAAGAATAGAAAGTGAACGTGTACGTGCCCATTCTGCTGTAACTCCAACTTGTTTAATGATTCACTAGCTTTCACCTGTGTATAGAGCCAGTTCAGCGAGCCAATTCCTAGAAAGGGTTCGCTGACCTAGGACATGCCAAGTTTGCTCTGCCCTTGCCCGGTTAAGTGAAAGGGTAAAGTGTTTGCTCAGCACAGATAGCAAGTGCGTCATTTGAATGGGGAAAGCAGAAAACACGGGCCTCTGTTGATAAGAGCAAACAGTGCACATTGACATTTCAAAGATAACCGACCAAAGGTTGTGGGTCAGGAGGTAGTGGTGTAAAGATTAACCAGCATCTGCATGGTCAGATCCATCAGGAATAATGTAAAGTGTGAACGTAGACATATTTCTGAAATGCACCATGATGTTGTAATGTACACGTGGCTGAGATGGTCACACCACAATGTAGTAGTTAATGAATAATGTGTCAGGGGTCTGTGAAAACATATATAAATACTGATTTCCTCACTGAAAAACCAGATCACTTTGCAGTCCTGCAAATTGTCTCAGCTGCAGCTTATTGGCAATAAAGCCATTTTCTTTTGAAACCTTGTATGTGCCCTTCTTCTTGTCCCTATTCACAAATTTTGTGCTTTTACAGAGGAATCCATCTAATTAATTAGTTGATTGATCATACTGAGGACCCTTTTAGGTCTCGCTAGAGCCAGCGCATGCGCTGGTCTGGCGAGACATGTAATAGCTGGCTTTTAAAAGTGCTACTTTTGACGGCCACCATCTTGCCGTCACGTGCACAAGCGCGCGCGACGTACACAGCTGTCATCTGACTTTCGCGCCGCGCGACCGTTTCAGTTTCCCGGCCGCACGGCCATTGCTTGTTTATTGTGTAAACTTAAAACGTGTTTGTAATTTCAAGTAAGTTTGTTCGATGTGTGTGTAAATTCCTGCACCTTCCCACAGCCCTGGATTTCATCTATCCTATAGTAATTAGTGAGCCCTGATACCCTAATCAGAAGAAAATAATAAACAATGGATGGCATGGAAAGAGTTCTGGAAATGTTTCTTTTATTTGCAGACCGACGAGTGCTAATTACAACTCTGTTTTCATTTTTGCTGTAAGATGCCGTCTGAAACGCAAAGCCACAAAAGCTTGGGGGCAAGTAAACTGGGGCTCACCGCTGGGATCGATTACCATGCCCACTGAAGGAAAGAGTTTGTTGTGTGATTACCAGTAGCACTGGCTTAAGATGATATTTTCCCTTAGTTTTCATATAAGAAAGGCAGCGGTGTCGCCGGGCGTAAGGTCTCAGATACCCGAATATTTCATGGATTCCACTTTGCACAATGTGCCTCCCGTATCTGCCTTGTAAATCTCTGGAGCTTACAAATAACCAAGATCACAGGCTGAGTCAGCCTTGGATTCAAACCTGTGTCAGGAAAATCACTGTATTAAGAGCTCAGCTTACTGAGCTGTACTGCCATAAATCAGCACTTGATGAGCTGGGTGCATTCCAACAGGTCTGATACAGGACTGTGGACCCAAGGGGCTCCTGCATAACTACACAGCCCCCTTCAATGGCCTTGTGAAACCCATCTCTGCATCACTCCCAAAACTCTACGCACCAAAACTGCCTACATGAGTAGCATTCAAACGCACAGCACACCCTGCAACCAGTGTCCTAACAGGAAAGGAAAAGCCATAATGCAAACTATGTCAAAACACAAATTGGCCCAAACTGGTGGTCGATCTGCCATGGTAGTCACCCACCTCTCCAAACTCACTTTCAACCACCATCAAAGCAGCACGCCACCTTCTAGGATTCAGAAAATTAAGACACAACCAACCTTAGTTCCCATGCATGAACAACTAGTCACCAACCACTTCCACTCATCGCACTGGGCACACCAGCATCATCTTTGTTACATGCACCAGCTGCTTCTCTCCCCCTCACCCTATAGACAACCTCTCCAACACTTCTCCAATCTGCAACATCAAACCCCACATGCAACCAGCCACCCTAGTAGCTATTCTCCTCCCTCACCCCCAACGAACAACCTGCCTAACCAGTCTGCTAACAGCAACAACATAATCACATACAATCAGTCATCTTAGCTTCATCTCAATAGACAACCTGTAAAGCACTAGATAAAATGCAAGATTTACCAATCCACTCTAAATTTATGGCATGAGGCAATACAATCTATGTTGCTCTCCAACCATCCAACCACATATTAAAAAGAAAAACAACAGGCATTGCAAATGAAATAGGTCTTGCCTTTGATTATGTTAAAGCCATTTGCTTTGCTAATGTATAGCAAAGCAAATGGCTTTAACTTAATGAATGGCGAGACCTATTGCATTTTTAATGCTTGTTATATTTTAGCAAATGGTCCATTGTTCTGCCAGGGGGATGAACCGTCTGAGAGCTTTGGCTATGGTGGTGTTGGAGTAGTTACCGCCGTAGCCAAACCTGTGGTCTGCCTGGCTCTAAATCGGGTGGGAGGCCCCAAACATCATCACTGTTGCGACAAAGTATGCTTATCAGCAAGATATAAAGCAGGCCCTGAGTCATTCTCATGCTAGGATTGCTTTCTGTGCATCAGGGTTACGCAAGGTGTGATTTCATCTGGTAACGTTTCATAATTATACAAACTGCTTCTAATTTTGGATACACGTTATATTATGTTACCTCTTGAAAGGGGCGAATTTGTCATCTCCTAGCTACTTTTATCTTCTTTTCGATTCTGATATACTGGTTCTGTTGTGATTAGTGCTGTTTATATAATACATCAGATTGTAGCCTCTTTGTCCTTTGCATTGGGAGGTAATGGGATAGTGTTGGCTCACATCAAGAGCTTGGGTGTTAGTACTTATGGTTTGTTGGATCCTGTGGCTAAGTACCGAGCCATTGTGATGGAACGCTAGCACCAGTCTTTCCATTTCTATTTGGCGCTGGTAGAAAAAGCCATTCTCCTAAATCCCAGGTGATTGGATATGGCTCAAATCTTAGCTGTAATTGTGCTGCATAATTTGGCAGTGCGTCCTGAGAAAGAGGCACCACCCATGGTTTACTCTTTGTAATGTGGTATGATTTATATACACCATAAGAAACACAGGGGGTCTATTAGCTAACTATTAGAGCTATGCTATAACTACGGAGTCACCTAGATCTCAACGTGTGTGCAAAAGAATAAGGACAAAGTAAGAAAACAAGTGGATACAAAGGTGAAAAAGAGATCGATACATTATAGACTATTCATCATTGGCTGGCCAGTCCAAAAGAGTGATGTAGGGTTTCCATCAAAAAAGACTTTTGTGATCAGTCATATCATCTGGCCAAACCCTGGAGTGTGAACGGCTAGTCCCCTGATCAATGGGACTGAACCACACAGTGTTGATATCTTAGGATTTGGTCCACCAGTACTGATGAAACATCCGCAATGACTGATCTATTGATGGTTTTGAAAAAGGTGCAACAAAACAGAAAATGTGACTTAAAATAGGATGGAATGTCCTCCTTTACGCAACTTTATTCTATGGACAAGACATGCCTCCTAATTAAAAACAGAACAGTGCAAGATGACAGTAACAAATATCTGTCTGTAAAGGGGCCAACATGTTTCTGCCTATTGGGTGTCTAATCCCACGGCATTCATCAGGGCCTCTGTTCTTATACTCGTAGCACTCTTACAAGTGAAAAAAGTTCACCTCCACCATAAGAAGAAATGGGAAAACTGAAAAGAGATGGTTCACTACGGGACAACCTGTAATAACCATATGTTGTCACCCTCCGACTCACTCGTACTCTAGTGAATCCTGCGAAGGAAAACACATCAAACAATAACTTATATATCTGATTGTATCGGTTCTCAATACACCCTATCCACCCAACATTAATGTGTGAAAAAAGTAGTAAATTCATTGCTCACCCCGACTGATGGGTGAAGCTACCTCACCTTGCCTGGACACTGCTCAGGTATAGGAGGCACAGCACTGGTATAGGGAAGAAAGGTGGAAATGTTGCATAATAAAGCTAAAAACATATAAGCCTATCACTATGTGTCAAACTCCTTCCTGTATTGCCCTATTTCCCAGAGTTTAAAACTGAAGTAGGTCCATAGCAGCTCCAGTGGACCCAGCAAACTAGTGTCCTAACACTATTACCTCTGACAACTACTGGTCTAAATCCCAGCAAGATTCTAATCACAAGATGTTATTTATTCATTTTGATACCAACTCTGTAGTATCTTGGCAGCAAATAGTCTCACTTACCTAACCGTTGGTACCTCAAGCTGTCATCTGAGGCTTGGGGGAGGCACCGACCTCAGTGTGGATTGAGTATAAATAGGCTATGGGGGGTAGTTTGTATGGTAACTTTCCGCCTAACTTGGATACTACATCTCAACCCAATAATCAATGTGACATGTCCTGTACTATATTGTTTGCCCCAAAACATAGAGGACAGTACCTTTTCCAGTGTTCAATACCCATTAATGATCAAATATTAAGTATATTCCACTGCGCACTACTTTGCGTTCGAAACCACGCTCCAAATCACGCGTGATCTCATGTAAAAACTACAAAACTGCATCATCGCGGCCATCTTAGTAGTCTTCCCGCGATCACTAGGAAATAACGAGTGATCGCGCGCGAAAGACTACCAGATATCGTCACGGCAGCCATAATTGTAGTCCCGGCATCGGCGTCTTTCAAGATAGACACAATTACGCCGATATTAGGACAACAACAAAAGGGAAACAGTCTCCCTAAATGTAAAATAAGTGTAAACCCCTCAGCTCTCCCTTAGTGGCAATAAATAGGGAAATAGAAGGACTAATGGGTATGGCGTGATATCGCGAGATCTAGCGAGGTCTCCATGGTGGGAACTACTCAGTGACATCACTTCAGGGCAAACTGAGACCAAGAGAGACTCCGAAAAAACTTGGCGAAACCCTTTGGGATCTCCCTCCGGTGGTAGGGCATCATCCATGCGGCACATGCTCGGTATGTCCCCAGACGAGACACACCAAGAAAATTGACATAGGTACGAATAGACCTTGGCAACTGAACAACTTCAGTAATTGCAACAGCACTAATCTGATTTATATGCTGACCTGTTCGTGTTCTACACGATATGTAGGAATGACCACTAGGCGTGTTCGCACGAGAATACTGGAACACAAGAGTTCATTCTGATGTTAAAAAAGTCATACTAGACTCACCAGACATTTTGTAGAACAGGCACATCACGAAACTGATTTTCAATGGACAGTGTTAGAGAAACCGCATATACCTAGTCATATAAGTGATGTGTCTCAATACCTATTCAGAAAAGAACAACAATGGATTTATAAGCTGGAGTCAGACAAAAGGGGCTTAAACGATGATATTCCATGGACTCTACTGTAACTCCTTACTACGGCATTGCAAATGTTACCGATAGGTACATGGACACATGACAAGCCAATGCGAGTTGTTGAGACTCGTTACACACTGATATAGAAGTCCTAGTGCAACATATGAGCGAGACAGCTCTGATATACTATTAAATCACATAGATACTGCACTATGAACACGAAGACCACTGGCCATAAAATACTACCACCTTGGAATTAAATTGGCATAGTGTTTTTTGAAAATCATTCTCTATATACAGTAATATTGGTTTCTGTAAGGTCAATATACACAGATTGGCTGTGCAATTCTGTTTAGCCCATTAGTCATCTACTTTGCATTTGTAATCCTATATAGTTTGCCTAAGCGCGACATTGCTGGACTACCAGTTTGCCCTGAAGTGATGTCACTGAGTAGTTCCCACCATGGAGACCTCGCTAGATCTCGCGATATCACGCCATACCCATTAGTCCTTCTATTTCCCTATTTATTGCCACTAAGGGAGAGCTGAGGGGTTAACACTTATTTTACATCTAGGGAGACTGTTTCCCTTTTGTTGTTGTCCTAATATCGGCGTAATTGTGTCTATCTTGAAAGACGCCGATGCCGGGACTACAATTATGGCTGCCGTGACGATATCTGGTAGTCTTTCGCGCGCGATCACTCGTTATTTCCTAGTGATCGCGGGAAGACTACTAAGATGGCCGCGATGATGCAGTTTTGTAGTTTTTACATGAGATCACGCGTGATTTGGAGCGTGGTTTCGAACGCAAAGTAGTGCGCAGTGGAATATACTTAATATTTGATCATTAATGGGTATTGAACACTGGAAAAGGTACTGTCCTCTATGTTTTGGGGCAAACAATATAGTACAGGACATGTCACATTGATTATTGGGTTGAGATGTAGTATCCAAGTTAGGCGGAAGGTTACCATACAAACTACCCCCCATAGCCTATTTATACTCAATCCACACTGAGGTCGGTGCCTCCCCCAAGCCTCAGATGACAGCTTGAGGTACCGACGGTTAGGTAAGTGAGACTATTTGCTGCCAAGATACCACAGAGTTGGTATCAAAATGAATAAATAACATCTTGTGATTAGAATCTTGCTGGGATTTAGACCAGTAGTTGTCAGAGGTAATAGTGTTAGGACACTAGTTTGCTGGGTCCACTGGAGCTGCTATGGACCTACTTCAGTTTTAAACTCTGGGAAATAGGGCAATACAGGAAGGAGTTTGACACATAGTGATAGGCTTATATGTTTTTAGCTTTATTATGCGACATTTCCTCCTTTCTTCCCTATACCAGTGCGGTGCCTCCTATACCTGAGCAGTGTCCAGGCGAGGTGAGGTAGCTTCACCCATCAGTCGGGGTGAGCATTGAATTTACTACTTTTTTCACACATTAATGTTGGGTGGATAGGGTGTATTGAGAACCGATACAATCAGATATATAAGTTATTGTTTGATGTGTTTTCCTTCGCAGGATTCACTAGAGTACGAGTGAGTCGGAGGGTGACAACATAGGGTTATTACAGGTTGTACCGTAGTGAACCATCTCTTTTCAGTTTTCCCATTTCTTCTTATGGTGGAGGTGAACTTTTTTCACTTGTAAGAGTGCAGCGAGTATAAGAACAGAGGCCCTGATGAATGCCGTGGGATTAGACACCCAATAGGCAGAAACATGTTGGCCCCTTTACAGACAGATATTTGTTACTGTCATCTTGCACTGTTCTGTTTTTAATTAAGAGGCATATCTTGTCCATAGAATAAAGTTGCGTAAAGGAGGACATTCCATCCTATTTTAAGTCCCATTTTCTGTTTTGTTGCACCTTTTTCAAAACCATCAATAGATCAGTCATTGCGGATGTTTCATTAGTACTGGTGGACCAAATCCTAACATATCAACACTGTGTGGTTCAGTCCCATTGATCAGGGGACTAGCCGTTCACACTCCAGGGTTTGGCCAGATGATATGACTGATCACAAAAGTCTTTTTTGATGGAAACCCTACATCACTCTTTTGGACTGGCCAGCCACTGATGAATAGTCTATAATGTATCGATCTCTTTTTCACCTTTGTATCCACTTGTTTTCTTACTTTGTCCTTATTCTTTTGCACACACGTTGAGATCTAGGTGACTCCGTAGTGATAGCATAGCTCTAATAGTTAGCTAATAGACCCCCTGTGTTTCTTATGGTGTATATCTATTTGGAGCTGGGGATAAAACCAGGTGTGGGTCTTTAAACTCTATATCCCTTGGACCCCCCCCCCTTTTGAGAAGTTGGTGTATTTACCATGTGGTATGATTTGTCAGGTTCTAGTCTCTGAAATATTCTCCTTTTCTGGAAGTGTCCTTTAAAACCACCCCCTTTTTTGTTTATTGCCTTGTTGTGAGTAATGCAGAGCATTTTGAAAGTAGATCAATTGCATCTGGGAGCCTATTAAAGGCAATGGGATTAGAGATATTGAGTCTTTTTTTAGGATAGAGGTGTGCAATGTACCTTACTTAGCATCCTGCAACTGTTTTTATGAGAGGCACCTGTACAGCCATTCATTATGCCAAATGTGGTTTCTGACAAAGGCGTGCACCAGTGGCGACTGCTGCATGGAAGCAGAAGCGGGGCGGGGTGGCTGGAAGGTGTAGGGGGGATGGGTAAAAAAAATCACTTACCGGCCAACCGCTACCTCTCCTACGTCCTCTTCCTGGCTTTTTGGGTGAGACAGTTAGCACCAGGGCTCCCAGGCTCCCTGCAGCCTTTTGATTGGTCTGGGCACCGTGACACAGTGCTCAGCCAGGGGCTTGGAAGTGTGAGCATGTTCTCCATGCAGGCTGTAAAGCAGCCTGTATGGAGAACACAGTATGTGCGCATGACTGTTTTGGGGCGGCCCGAGAGCGCCAGCCAAGTACTCATACTCACATAGGGAATGCAAACCACTCCTCCCCCTGCTCTGAGAGCAGCCCCACCCCACAAAGACGGCACAACAGGGAAAACTAAAATGATAATCCCCAAGTTATTGTCATTTTATTTTTCCTTTTTTTTACAGTGCAATAAACAGTAGGGCGACTCCTCTCTGCCTTAGCGCAATCCAAAAGAGCAAAAAAAACAAAGCATGTATACTAAAAACGGAATTTACCGTATGCTGAGATACCTTAGACACAATCCAACCAACAAAGTTCTTTCAGCACTGCCATGACAACAAAAAGCTCAGCTAAAGAGACAAAAATGGGCAGTCATTAAAGCTTTAGAAGAGGAGGTCTGGGCAAAATTGCACGCCGATATCAAGCAGAAAAACAGCGCAAGATTTTGAGGAACAATAAACTACTTTATTCGACCCACACACAAGGGCATTTCATTCAACATCTAAGAAGAAGACTGGGCAAGTTATCTTGGAGACCACTTCCACCATGATAGCAACTTACAGGCCACAGGATCAAACACCATAATACACACAGGAGGCGCCTCCCCAGAGATCCATCGGAAGGAAGGGAGCACCTAAGAACCTCTGGCAGCAGGGAGAAATACGCCAATTTCTGTTTCCTCAAGTTGTTATATTATGGCAACCAAACGACAAATAGGAAAGGGAAGGAGAGAAGGGCCCTGATCCAAATGGAATTCCACCAGTTTTGTTTAAACAAGATACAGAGCTCTGGGCTAAGGCTCTAAAAATTACTCTTCACTGAAATAAGGCAAATTGGCACATTCACACCCTCCTGTAGGGGCTCAATAATCTCCCCAATTTTAAAGTAATGAGATATGTCCATGCCAAAAAACTACTGCTTAGTATCTCTCCTAGATAACAAGACAAAATTATTCGCAGGAACACTCCTAAAAGAGTCCAGTTCTGGCCCTAAGAGAAATCAATCATTCCCCTTAATGAGACCAGCTTTGCAAAGTTCGTCAGATCAACAACAAACATCTTGACCATGGCATTGCTGATCGACCAGGCGGATTCAACAAAAATGCCATTACAACTTTGTTTTATTGACTATAAGGCTGCATTTGACCATGTTAATTGTAACAGGCTCTGGGTCAAACTGCCAAATTGGGGCATACCACAGACTTTGCTGAACTTGATAATCAACCTGCACACAGATACATGGGTTTTGATAAAGCTGGGCGATGGATCCTCTCTGTCAAGACGCATCCCGCATCCCAACCAAGAAGGGACTGCTCTTAGCAGATCTTGTACCGGTACTGAATGCCTGCAACTCACATGCTCCAACTATTAAGAGGTTTACACTAGCATACCTTCTTTATGAGGATGACAAAGTCCTGATCAGTCGCACGCAGGTGGGCCTATAGCACCTTCTTACCACCACACAGGAATTCTAAAGCTAATGGCCTAAGCACCAACCTGGAGAAAACAAGGACAATAACGATAAGGAAAAACACCTAACAAAACACCAGCCAGGCACCAGGGAAGCACACACATTGCATCTGCATCAGAATACAAATATCTCGACATAATTATAGACAAGGGTGGCCACTTTGTTGTCCAGAAGAACTCAATCAGAAGGAAGGGCCTCCCCCTAGCAGTCTCACTAAGGAATATCAACTCTAAATTGAGTGGTCCATCGCTACTTCCCCTAGCTCAAGTTGTACATGCCAAGCTTTTACCAACAATAGCCTTTGGTAGAGAACTGCAGAGAGGTAGAGATTCAAAAGTCCTGGATAGCACAATTATAACAGTGTACACAATTATCTTTGGCCTGCCCAAATGTACCTCTCCAGCAAAGATCAGGCTGGAGTTCAGCCTAGAAAAACAGATCCTGGCAAGAAAAGGAGCGTATATCATCACCTGAGATGAAGTCCAGAAAGCTGCACCAGGAACTCTTAACTACTATCTGTGGTTAAATTTACAAGAAAGAGTTTCATCACATGCCTCATCTTACCTCAAAAATTGCCTGATAAGCACAGGGCTATCACAACTCTGGGAAATACCTACTAACAACTCAACATTTAAAAAACCTGTATGGAAAACCGTCAAACTTCTATCACTGACCGAGGACAAAGATTCCCTATCAAAGAAGGCCCATGGCTGGATGAACCTGAGTATTTACATAGCCCCTATACTTCAAAAAAACTTTGACTTGGGGTATGCCAAAATATCAAAATCTAATCTTGAAGTACCAACTAGGCCTGTTGCCTTGCATACAGCACCTCCCACACTGGCTTAAGAATCAAGCTGGCTCCACTTGCTGCTTATGCGGCACAGCACCAGAGGACATGCTGCACCTCTTATGTACATGTAAAGATCTCCTAAAGGAATGGAAACAACTATTGAAACCTCACTTTGACCAACAAGGGATCCACACACCAGAGGACCCACTCGATGAACCGCCACTTCGTAAAGTTCTTGAGGCTGGTGGCAAAAAAAAGGTCAGAGCTCTGATTGAGGGTCATGTAGCCAGGACAATGGAGCAAACTTAATGCTCTCCTGAGGATAGTATTGGACTCTACCTCACACCACCCAATATGCAGTGACCACGTAGCAGAACAACACCAAACAAAATGGCCACTCCCCTAAAAGGTGCATAGAAAATGAATTCAAAAACACAAGCCAATATTAAAATGGACAACAATGTATTTTAACAATTATTTTATATAACTTAAAAAAAATAATTATGTGTCTTGATGCAATGGTTTTAAGTAACTATGCCAATGAAACTTCAAACTTCCTCTGCCTTGGAGAAGGAGCAACCACTGACTTGCACTTCTCCTTCTGTCCGATGCCTCATCTTTTTTGTGTGGGAGGCTTAGATGGTTCCTTGCTCTCTGTGCTGCATTTGTTTTTATGAGAGGTTTCCCAGATGTTGCTTATGGTATGCTTGCATGGTATGGGAGATTGCAATGCAGCATGCTTCCTGAACTGTATCTCTTAGGTGGGATAGGCTTCTAAAGCTGCCTCCAGTACTTTTTAGAGGAACTTACACAGATCCTGCCCAAGCCTATTTATTTGTTAGGAAGCTTTAGACTCATGCTTACCGCACTATACCCGTTTGCATGAGGATGCTTTTTCACAGCTTCTGCCCAAGCGGTGTCTTTTCTGTGTGAGGAAAACTTGAACTGGAGTTTGCGTATATGTGCAAGTGAACTGTTTCTATACAAACATTTGTAGGTCTGTTGGTTGTCTGGCTGGCTGTACGCCATCCAGATGTGTTCCTTGATCCTTGCTTTGAGCAATGTTGTGCACCCTATTACAATATGGTAGCTTGCATGCCAATGTGAGATGTCTCAGATGCAAACTGGATCCCCTATAAGTGCTCCCAGTTTTGTCAGATAAGGGAACAAAGTATAGGAATAGCTAAGTCTACACAATTTGGTGAATGGGAGAGCCGGGATTCAGACAGAGCTCTCCTAGTTTCTGTAGAACAGACAACACCACATCCAAATGGTCAGGTTTACCAATAACACAGGGATGACACCGCCAGTGGACTATTGTTCTATGAACATGTACAACGCAGAACAGCACGCGAGAAGAAAGGAAACCTGCTTTATAGTCCATGGGTAAAGGTAATGATGGTGCAAGTTTATAAGTCATGTATTTTTTAATAGATGTTATTTTATCCTTCCATCTGTCACAAAATAGCCCCTGGAAGATCCTTTCTTTAAGGACTGCATTTTTTGTGAGGTCAGCCGCACCCTCAGTTAACCCCTCAACCCCCATTTAGTAAATTACATTTTTGTATGCCCTGCTGTCACTATGTGCATGCGTCACTAAATCTCTTGATGGTATCTCAGGTGTGGGTACGAGTGAAATTTTAGAACATGACAGATGGCAAGGTAATTGTATGTATAGGGGCCCCTTCAATACATCTTTATAGCTTGAGGGGGGCTCCCTGAGGTATTTTTACACCACTGGAACGAGCACGTGTTTTAGTAGACTCTATATGCTTAATTAACCTTGGAAAATGCTTTAAATGTATTTTACAGGTGGAAAACTTAACAGCCCAACTGCATGCTCTGTGACTCCTGTTTCAGATAGCATTAATGTTAGGTCTGTACAACCACATATTTCCCAACTCTGCAGTTTTCATCTGTCAGGTCTCTAATCTACTAAAGCAACAACAAAAATGCTTCTGTATACTATATCATAGAACGACACATGCTCTCTCTACTTACTCTGCAACCCAAATACTTTCCTATGCAACGAGAAATCTGCAAGAACCTTAAAGTGAATGTTCCACTTCTCATTTTCAGTGCACAAAATATGAAATTTCATAATTCATGTTTAGTCCATACATCTCTAAATATCTCATACTCACTCTTCTGTCTTTTTGCGTAACAGACTTTGGAAATTATTCTTGATTTTGTTGTTGTACACAGAGACAACCACAGGAAATACAGCACAATAACACATGGTGAAGAAGACGCGGACGTCAGACACCACAGTGGTGATCTCATTGAACACTATCTGGGACAGCCAAATCGTGTTGTCGATGCCATAGAACGAGATGTAGAAAGAGACCAGAAGAATCACTGTTTTTGCCGCTTGAGTCTCGGCACTGCCTCCCTCATTCGAGTCAGCTTTCCTGATGGCTTTCATTTTCCTTCTGTGCCTATGCAGGATGAGCAAGATCCGAAAACTTGCCAGGGCCATAAGAATGACAAATATGAGATCGAATGCAAAACTTGAGTATCCCTTTCCTTCAAATTCTATTTTTCCTGGGTAAATTATTAGGCAGAATCCAGGGTTGAAGAAAAACTTGAGGTTGGTTGCATTGTAAGGATTTGTTGCCATCATAATAGCGTCTATGTTCACCACCACATTAGTGAAATAGAGAATGGCGATCAAAGGGTTAACAGAGTTGTGTATTTTCTGTTTCTCAGCCATGTTTCTAAGGCTTTTGTTGAGGATTATGCATTGGAAGCAGCTGAGCAAACAGGTCAGGCCTATTGACATCCCCCTGAAAACCCTGTAGAGCGTTGACACCACCTTGCAGCTTGTCTCGCCAAAAAGGTTCCTCCAGCCATACTCGAAGAAAATGGAGGGTGTAGTCCGGGTCAGGTACACAAGGAGATTTGAAGCTGCCAAATGAGAAAGGATGATTTCTGGCTTTGCAAGCTTGTGTTCTTGGTGGGCTATGGTAGCGAAGGACAACAGGATAAAAATGTTTCCCACCACACCAAAACAGGTTGTTAGGAGGTAGATGGTTGCTTTGGTGGCTCTGTATGGTTCCATTATTTGCAAGTGCAGTACAGTTGATGGTATGTAGGACCTACAAATATGAGGATCAAACAAAACAAAATCCATGTTTTAATCAACACTTACAAAAAGGAAAGTTATGTATTTTGGTTTAGATATCTCTGTTATTCATGGTACATGAGTTAGATTGTCTGAAAAAAGTGCAGGTGAACATTTGATATATTTATTATTAACCTGTTTACCAGAGAGGGAGACATCTCTATATCAGATGAAAAGAAGAGCTGGACAACTCATGACATAAAGACATGAAATCTGTCTAGCGAACTTACAGATGAACTGCTTAACCTCCAAACTTAATATGATACAGCTAGAGTGGTACACAAGCCCACCAGGTCATCAGAGGTGCTCCTCTGATGTAGGACGGCCAACCATGACTAGAGATTCCTGCCAGCCTTACAAGCCGTCAAGTGTTGCTGCAAATTTACTGAGAAAGGGCTAAATGCAGGGTGGGTGCCATGTATTCTTTCATCCTCTTCATCCCCTTGTTTCGTTTATTTTTTTTTTGCACAAATACATTTCCAAAATGGGAACTTTTGTCACAACATAAGCACAAGACGTTTTCATAACTTTTGCTAGAAACAAAAAAAATCGGAACATGAAGATGAGTCTTGCATGCCTTACTCTGGGTGGCAATTTCTCTACAGAACCCTATTCACTATCGTTAGAAATGGGGTTTCTGATTGGCTAGGATACGCACCTAAGACAGGCAGAACCCACCACGCTAGTCAGGGTAAAAGAGTTACACACACAAGCTATCCCTGATCATCTCCTTGGTAGCATGGCAGAGCAGTCAGGCTTTTCCCAGGGGCAATGTGTAAAGCGTTTGGGCAAAACACATACAGACACACCAGCGACACACTATGCACACCACAAAAAGAGATTCCAAACAAGGTTATATAAAAATGTCCTTTGTATTATACATAAAAGTAGTGGTAAAACACAAGAAAGTCCCTAGTTGTCCGGGAGTACCCTCTGTCACGGCCCCTTGTTCCCCAAGGGACCTAGCGTAACTTCAACACTATTGTTGTGTCACACCTGGTCCTGTCATTCGACCTGGACCCCACTGACAGTATGAGAAAAAGACTTAACTACTCGAGGTCAATTAAACATACTAAACTTCAAACAAAACAGATATACTTCATGTGGCATTCAAAAAAAGATCTAACTGTATTTGTGTATATTAAAGACAAATAATTTATGAAAATTTCATCACTTTACAGTACATCACAGATTGCATCATTATACAAAAACATTACAATAAAAACCAAAGAGTCGACGCAGCGTTTCGGTGTCTTGACCAGTGTGTCACACCTTCTTCAGGACAGGTTTTTAAAATTCACTAGAAAGAGAATGCCACAATTATACACTGTTTATAACATGTCCTCGAGCTATGCCTATAAACATTGCACCCTTATTCAAAAAGCATTTTAAAAAACATTACACATTTAAAAAAACTAGGAGTAACATCAGCAAATTTCCCTATACTTATACTTTACAATTTTCCATTGATGTAATTTCAGATTTTCAAACCACAATGCACATTTGTTTAAAAAACACTAGTATTAACTTCAACCATTTGCCTATATCTACATTTTACAGTTTTCCCTTGGTGTAATTCTAGATTTTCACTTTCAGGCCATACTCATCTTATAGGTTATGTTATTCCCTTTCGTATTTAAATCCAGTGGCCACTGTTCATCTGTTATTCTTGCTTATATGTCTAATGTAAACGTATCTCTCTTTTGTATACGGATTGCTTAATTACTGGGATATGTATTATCTTTACTCGTCTCGTTATATTGAGCAGATATGTGCTTTTCTAATATGCATACATAAAACACATTAACTGCAATCACATAAATCACTTCGTCAACCATGTGATTGTCATAACATTACATGTTAGTGCAATCCAGTAAATACTTGTAGTTTGCTCACATTATAAAACCACTGTCACTGCACATATTAGACAAACCCTGGAATAATGCTTATTGTCCTGACAAATGCAAGGTAAAGAAAAACCAGATACATTAGAACACATCAGGGCCTAAAATGCAGGTGGTAGGTTATAAACCAATTATGGCTTTTGGGCATACTATTCCAGTCCTGGAAATACACACATATATCACGGGATCCGGGCATAAGTATGAAGCAGTTAGTTAACACACATAAATCGTCATAGGTCAAGAGGAAACAACCAGTATCACCATAGTCTCCTAGAGTACAGCGCTTCTGTGCTTTTAGTACACCCTCTACAGTAATTTTGCTCCCCAAACATAGGTCATAGGGCCACCTGCCCACCTACAACAGTGAATGCGGCACCCTGAGAGAGCCTGGATGTATGTGCCCCATGTAGGCCGCAGGAGGTTTTGCACATCTGCCAGTAGGATTCTGGTAATCCCAAATCCATTGCAGAGTGCGGGAACACCTGCCCTCCTATTTGGTAAAATAGGGTAATCCGTGAAGAAAGGGGCCTCCGTCAAGGACTCTCCACGGGATAAACCTCTAACAAATGCTATATAAGAATATAATAATAATAATAATAATAATAATAATAATAATGTCCCAATGTATATCCCCTGCACTCGCTGTGCGCTGGATGTGGTGGGAAAAAATAAAAATAGCTCATCATGTGCTGGTTTCAGCAGGGCTCCACACACAAGCTGAGCGGCCATAAAGTGCTCTCCTAGTGCTATTTTTGCTAGTTCAGTTCTGGTGGCCTCAGAACCCCACGACCAAAGCAGGGGGATGCGAGCCCAGCCCACGAGCTGCTGGAGAACAACTAGGAGCACCAAAAGCTGTGCGAAGGCAGGTAAACCAGCACAAAGGTTTTTTTAACAGAGTGGCAGTCCTTTTCTCAGTCCAGCATGGAGCAGGTCAACGCTTCATAGCAGTTAAATCCAATGGACTGGCAAGGCGAAGCTTAAAGAGCCAGCAGCCTCTCGTTGCAAGTCCCACGCAGTGTCTACCATCAGGGGGTCACAGCCCCTGTACTTATTGTGCAAAACTCTTTGTTCTGGAGGCACTTGAAACCTTTTAAGAAGTGCATAACACCCCAATTCACATCCCAAGCCCTGGTCCCGGACTCACTACAGGGGGGAGTGTGCCAGCATTGTGAAAGTCAGGCACAGCCCTATTCAGGAGCAAATCCTTCCACCACTCCAAATGCAGACGAGGCCTATTCAGATGCAAGGGAAACTCCGCCCACCACTCTAAATGCCGCCACGGTCTATTCAGCCCAGTGCTGAGTCACCCTGGAAAGGTAGGACATACCTCAACTACAAGTGTGACTGTCTAGAGGGAATGTATATCCCCTTGTACTGTCAGTCTAAACCAGAAAGTGAATACACAACTAAGCAGGGCATAAAGAATCATAAGCACCTAGGAATGAATGCCCACTTCTAAAAGTATAGGAATGTGGGAAACCCAATAAACCCTTGGAGGCTTGGGCAGATAATTAAAAAATGAGTACAAAGATGCCTAAAAGGGATTTTTTTTTTAGATTCTTATTCTGATGTAAAATCTAAGTGATTACTTATGTGTTCAACCCTAGTTTGTCTTGAACCTCTGAATTAATCTATACATATGAAAAGTTATACAAGACAAATGCAATCAATGAATAGAAAAAGAAATTCAAGTGCATCGGGAAATTCTTAGGGGTGACTTCTATACAGTAAAAGGGAAGTTTCAGGAGTGACAACCACTGTCAGTAACACGTCACTGAGGCAGAAAGCTGCACCACACGCACGCCCTTCAGTGGCAGAGGCCCGAGACATGTTTGAAAGGCTACTTCCATGGGTGGCGCAAGCAGCACTGCAATCCCACTAGAAGCATTTAATTTACAGACCCTGGGTATATGGGATGCCACTGTACAAGGGACATTCAGGTAAATTAAATATGCCAAACAGGTGCAGACCATTCTTACCAAGTTTACAAGAGAGAGCATGTGTACATTAGCACAGATTAGCAGTGGTAAAGTGCCCAGAGTTATAAAACCAACAAAAACAGGTCAGAAAGGAAGAAGGTAAAAAGTTTTGGGATGACCCTGCAAAAAGGTACAGTTCCATCAACTATTGAATACTACCTGAAATCTCTCCCGATCTAAGAAAATAGAAAAACATCATCCATCACAGCTTCTTTTCTGATCTTTTGACACCGATGCCCTATGCCTACATACTTTTTTTGTTGCCAACTCTTTCTTTACTCTTAAAGCTGCCCCTACTGAATTTCAGGTCCCTGTTACCTGTCCATTCTCTCACACTCTATCACTCTCTCATACCCAAACACTGTTTCCTCCCCACTTCCTCCATTCTTCCGTCACAATTCTCTCTCATTTTCTCCTTGTAACCCAACAGTGCAACTGGCGCCCTTGTGGACTGCAAATTATCATCCGTCCCTGATGTAGTGTTATTTCACATTATTGGCTCTGTTTGTGAATTTGTTCTTTGTATAGATCTTCTGCATTTGTGTTGTAAATGATGTACTTCATGCTGACAAATTTTGTTTTTTGCAAAATATAAAAATGTATAAATACAATTGACACAGAGAGTTTCTCACTCTACAGTCACCAGGCAAAGTAGGCCAGCGTTGGTGACTCAATCGAGGGAAAACACAGGCTGGACTAAGAGATGGGTCTCATCTCTTAATATGAGTAGGCTTGATACCTATGAACTATTTTATGACAAAAAGTTCATGCTGATCGTGGTCTCTGGCTTAAAAGAGCAGGTTTTTTCCACACCCAGCAGTCCACCTCCCAGGTCATTTAGCAACAGCAGAATTCTCTCTTAGTCCTCGTGGTGTAGTCTTAATCCTCATAAGGAACCAGCTAAAATGTATGCTTGTAGTCTCTTCTCTACCAGGTTTCAAGGATCCCTGAAGTAGAAGGATGTTGCTGAATTTACTTCAAAGTTCAGCTTATATCTGGTCCTGAGGGCAGTTGATCCAGGATATCTGCCAAAATTCGAAGCTAGTACCAAAGGCAGAAAACAAATAGTACCTGAGTGCAGTTTCGTTTCAATGGGCCACAGCACCATATCAACCATAATTACATGAAAATTACGCTCACATGTGGTGGATATATCTCTGTCTATCAGAGCTACTAATGAGCACTACGGGGCAGATTTACGTTTCCTGGCGCATACCTCCAAATCAGCAGGGATGCGCGAAGAAACATGCGACCCGCAAAACCACCCGTGCCCCACCACTGATGCGCCTCATTTACAATGCGGCGCGCCGTGACGCACGAATGGGCAGATGCGTGTTGCATCCCCCTGCGGGAGTGCGGCGCATTGCTGGAGACGTGTCCCAAGCGCAATGCGGCTCCAGCAATATTCAGGGGTGCCCTAGACCTACCATGCTGCGTCAATCCTTATGCCTGCTTCAAGCAGGCGCAGGGTTTTGATGCAGCACAGCTGTAAAAGTGACTCAGCGAAATCTTGTACATTTCACTGCGTCACTTTTACAAGGCGTACCTGCGAGGGAACGCCCACCCTGCGCTAGAATGCCCACATGAAACCTGACGCAGGTTTCATGTGGCACAGGGGTTTACAATGTGACGCATCTCCCTAGATGCGTAAATACGGCTCAACATGGCGCATGATTTACGCCGCCGCTGCATCACAGAAGTGAGGCAACTGCGGCATAAATGGGCTGCAAGGGGTTTGTTAATCTGCCCCTACAAATCTTCACGAGCTGATGGAAATTATTATCAGTGTTGCAATAGTGGTCACATCAAACAATATTACAACAGTGGCCACTCCATGCTTTACTAATAGTGATGACTACTGAAGCACCACCATTATGGTCATGTCCAAGAAAATGCTTTTATGTGGAGGAAATACCTTCACATAAGCAGTGAAACAACAGCAATATCAGCAATTGTCTTCTGGCACCTTGAAAATAACATTATCAGTAGGTCTTTATAACTTACCAAGGATGACAAATCAAATATCAGATGTAAATAAAGTTTGCAAATACAATAAATTTGTCAGAAAATATTAACCTATCAATTTGAAGTCAAACTCCAGTTTTGAATTAACAAACTGAATTCCCTCAAACAAAATAGCAGTTTTTTCTCCAAAACACCGAAATCACTCGTATGTAAAACTGTTTCAACTGATCTGTTGATTCTGCCTCACATGATAATGTATTACAGCTGCATGGCAGAGTTGACCATATTAATGCTAATGATGCCCCCAGTATTCCAAGAATGTTCACCATTAACACAGTGAATATCATAATGCCTGGTTTGCAAAAGATGACAAAAACATGCCAAAGATGGTGATAGTGTGGGAAATAGTGTACCTCTTAACGGCGGGACTGCACAACACTATAACATTGGAAGCTTCAATTAGATGGCAGCGGTATGCCAACAATAGCCACAATTATGCAAGGGCCACTCCTAAGACAGGACAGGGGTTACATGATGCCCAGGATATTCCCAGCATGTCAAGACTGTCCATTATTATGCAACCAACGACCACAGTTAGTCCAAGAATACTCAACAGTAAGACAGTGTGAAAAAATAACGTCACTGGTGTAATTTGTGATATTTTCAAATGTAACATTATACAAAATGTGTCACATTTGTCAAATTTTGCATTAGGCATTTTTGAATAATTTTTGCTCGAGACATTTTCTGCTCAAGCCAGGCTTCTTGAGGCATTTTGTGTGACTTTTTTAAATAAGGTCTTGCCTCAACTGAAACTTTAACACAACATACTGGCAAATCACATTTTGAGTTATATATGTAATTGCATGTATTTTCTGAGAACTTTTAGAAAAAATAAATACGCAACTTCTATCACCCCTTCTTAAAATGTGTTAAGGATAAGCCTGGCTGTGGTGCGCTGTCACAATTAGGCTACAATTCCAAAAATATGTTAAGTGTCATGGTTAAATCAAGACCACCATTATGTAAGAACAGCACATCATAATGACTTGAATTGTCACAATTGTGCCTGAGATTACCACTCTATGCTTGCAAGGTACCTGTGGCCGCAGTTAGCCCTATGTGCCATAGATTTCAACCAGGGATGGCAATGTCTGCCGGGGATAGCCCCCACAAAGGGTGCGCGCACACGCACATAGACTGACACACAGTACAGTACACTGCAGCGACCTACAACATAAATCAATAACCAAGTGGCTTTCGGTGCTCCAAGCCCTTTTTTGTGAATATGTGTGCGTATGAGTCTCTACTCTCATTGTGTTTCTTCGTTATGGCATTCTGTGTGTATGGCCAATTCTTTGTCACAGTGCACTGCATGCTAAAGGCACAACCAATCATCTTACTGCAATCTATTGCTCTTCACTATCACAGTGCAGTTTTGGAACACTGCTCAACTATTCTGCAGCCTTCGGATAGCAATTTAGCATACAATCCACACTGTGGACAATAAACAACCACACTGCTCCCCTTCAGGTACACTCACTATCTACAATGCTCTGCATCGTGGTAAAATAAACCCTGTTTATTGCAATATACCTCAATCACAACAGCCCATCATGTTGCAGCTCATTCGAGAGACACCATCCAATTCACCACGCCGAGCTATATCCTAGAACAGCTACTCACCACTGTAAACGTTACTATAAAAATACTGACCTGGACCTTTTAACTGCATTCAAGTGATACTAAGTCACCTCACTGCATTTTAGGAACACACATTCTCCAAACTGGAACGTTTGGCCAGCAACCACCAGCACAGCACTACATAATAAAGACACTCTGCCTTGCTGCTCCAACTAGACACAAGCCTACCACATTGTAACACACTTTAGAAAAATAACCAGTCGTGTAATCTGAGAACGCACTGCTCCAGTACACTGGATTCTTAGTAAACTACCTCACCAAAAAACACTCCATCCGAGAGGAATTGCACTACAACCTTTGGGCACTAACAAAAAACACTGTAACCTAACAATGGTAGTCCACTACATCGTACTGTAGACTAAAGCAGACATTCACTACCTGTGCTGCACTTTCGGACACTACCTCACTGCACTGCACTGAAGCTGAAGGACACAAACCCACCACCACTATGAAAACTCACCCTGTACAGTGTATGGCCTTTGAGGATACAAGTCCATTATGCTGCACTCCTTCGTAGAGAATAAACTAGGCATTGATGGAATTTGCTTTACTGTGGCATATCTAGTTGCATCTTATAGTAGTATCTTTATGACCTCTGAGTCTCTGGACATGAAAAGATAGGCCAGTCCTATCTTTTCATGTGAGCCATATCTTTTCAAGTTAGGAGACTCTGCAATCGAAAGCAAAACATCATGAACTTACACAAAGGTGTACGTATGCCTTTGTGTATCAGGCCATTAGTATTTAAACAATTCTGCCATAAAAACAAGATGTTTTTAAATTCAAAGCAACTGCAGCTGACCAAGGTTTCGCACTTAAATTTCAGTATCGGAAAGTCAGTCAGAAGCCATGCACAAAAACATCCGGAGCTAGCCGCAGAGAAGCTCCACTTTCGAGACAGATACCAAATCCTGTAGGGAGGGATGTGCACCAGAATTAGAAGTCCAACGAAGTTATGGTATTTAGGAAAAGTTCTTTTATTGTTTCAATTCTTTAAAAAGGCCTCAGCCAACGCATTTCGTTCCCATAGGAACTTCGTCAGGGCTAGATTGTTTTTGGGGGAGTCCCATGTAGAAGCCAAGCGCATGCGAAACACAAAGTCTCCAAGTGGCGGGTGGGTCAAATTCTTATAACCAGCAGAGGAGACGTAATATTCAAGGTTTCATTAGATCTATTGGATCGATTGAAGGCAGAAGTGATCGCAGTCCAGGCAGAAAGGAATAACGTAGAAAATGGGTCAAAATGGACCATTAAGTGGGTTACAATAGTTGACGTGTCAATCGGTGAATCATCTAGTAAGAATTCAACTGTTTAGACGAGTAAAGTGCTCTGCGGTTGTAAAATGCACGAGTACACCAAGACCGGGGGTAGGAACTGCAATTATGCAAAGGACCAGGTGAGAGAGGGCATCTATAACCCCAGGTCACCAATAAAGTAATATCCTCCCCCTCTGCGTTTGTATTAGCTACCTCCTTCTGACGTGGTCCCGTCCGTAGGCCCGCACTTCGAAGGACGAGCATACGGAGAAATATTTTGGGCATCAAAATAAAAGTGGCCCTTCTTAAAATAGCTAAAAGAAAGTTGCTCATATTTGCAATTCGGGACAATTTTTAACTTGGAAACATAAATGATATAGGTGTTTTGAAAGGTATGGGAGACTGCATGCATTTGAGCATGCTGCAGGCACTGACTGCCGTAATATTAAGGGAACTCAACATTAAACCAGTTCGATTAGACTATGCAATAGGCCCACAATCAGCCAGTGCTTAATTTGAGCAGGAGCTTTCAGGTGCTCAGCACCTGCACTTCTTTCACAGGGCCGGGGCTACAATTTCTGACCCTGCAGGTGGTGGTCTCAATATTAATTGTTCAAATTCAAAATAAAAAGAATAACATACATTGCATGGTTTCTGGCTGGTAAATTTTCATAGACAGGCCAGCATACACCTGTCCAGGCATGCATGATTTTGTATCAACAAGTTAGTGATGATGTCATCTTGCCGATCACATATCCAAGAAGTCATCAACAAACTATGTCTTGCATTCTATTCCCAGAGTCTGCTACACCATGCCACTGCCTGAGCCTAAGCCTCCCATTGGATAATTGTAGCTGGGGGATGGCTCAAGACGGAATTTAGGCAAGGAAGCTGCGAGAGCACATTTGGAACTTGGGAGTGAGGGCTCTTGAGGAAGAATAAACAAAAGTAAGTGCAGACTTTCCACTTGCTGTGTAGCCAGAGTAGCATATCCTGCAGCCCTGCATTGCTGCTATCCTCAACATGCTCGATGCAGCTGTGGTCCAACTCAACTTTTCTGCGCCATGGCGTCACGTGTAGAATCTGTGCGCTGCACCCCAGCATGGTAATTGCTGAGCGTGCGTGAGTCCAGTAGGCACCACAGCCATGCTTACTGGCATTAGTAGCATTACGGCTGGGGACAATGCCTATGCTGTAGAAGGCAGGGTCACAGCAAGCTGAGCAGTAGATGCCAATGCCGTCGCCTTCCCTGGACCTGCTAATTACAGGCAGCGCTAGTAGTGACATCACTTGCTGTGCTTAAGCAGCTACCTGTTCTGCAAATAACCCAGTTATACTGCGCTGATTAATATATGCAAATAAAGAATTTTCATTTGGTGTACATTTTGTTTTTGCACTTGGTGTAGGTAAGAAAGTAAAACACGTCATTTTCCTCTTCTTTAGGAAAGACAACAGGAAAACGCAGAGTTCAAAATAGCAAGGACATGCACAGGCTGACGACAGGGGTCACAGGCAGCAGCAGTGTTATAGATGAGAGAGAGAGCAGGAGTAAAGAGGAGAAAGAAACAACACGAGAGGAGAGAATAAGACGGAGCTAAGTAGAAGAAAAGGAGAGCAAATCAGATACAAAGAGAAAGCAGCCATGATTTGAAGAAGAGAGCATTACGAAGAGAGAAGATAGAATGAAAGAATGTAGAGGACAGGACAGAGGAAAAAAAGCAGACAAATGATAAAACTGAGACACGGCTAATCACTGCTAGAAGAGTGATCGTAAAGAGCCAAGCTCGAGGAGAGAGAGAGAGCAGAGCATGGATAAAAGTGGAGATGAAAAAGGGCAAGGGTAGAATGAATAGAGGGTAAATCTCTTTCTCCTTGGCAAAATTTTCAGCACCTGCACTTCTTCTTTTACAAATTAAGCACTGCAATCAGCTATAAACATAGTGTCAAACCAACCCTTCTGGCACTGCCAATCTGCTTTATAGAACGGTCCAACTCTGGCAGTAATCAACCACACTGCAACACAGGATACTAATTTACCAACCAGCATATAGGAACAGTGGGCCCCAGCACTGCCAGTTTTAGGGCCACCACACTTGACAGGGCACCCTTTCTGTAGCAGGCTCAGGTGAGCCAAGAACAGCCTTCAGCGATCTTTGTGTGTTCGGTAGTTTCAGAGGATAATAACCGCATGGAATACTCGTGTGGTCAATGCACTTGATGCAGGGATATGTGATTCGTCTAGTCACAATTTTGACTCATGGTAAAGTAGCAGAGATTATTAGTATTTCAGCTGTAAAGCATAAAGTGCAATATGCAGATTACAGATTTGTATTTTATGTAGATAGCTCAGCGGGCTACTGCTTCAGTCCCAAGGATCCCTTGTTACTTGAAGTTCAGAAGTTGTAATCCGTGTAATATAGCACATCAGGGAGCTGCTTGCAAACTGCAACGCATAGGTTTAGGACCTTATTCTTTGTTTCCTCAATCTTTCGTTATTCTAAGGTTGTTAACAAAAAATGTTCCTATACATGTTAATGCATTTTTATTGCGTTAGACACCCCACAAACATTGTGTTACCTTTCAAATGCTGATTTTAGGGGCTGCATTTAGTAACACTTTTTCCATGGTTTGTGTCACAAAGGTGATGGAAATCTGGTGCAAATTTTTGTTTTGAGACCTACTTTGCAGCATAAATCCTAAACTTCTCTGGAAAGTAGCCCTACAGCAACATAAAGTAGCACTGTGCACCACTTTGCATCAAGTAGGCATACCAAGGGGGTTCCCATGCACCCACTCATGGATTTTGATGCTAATTCCCTATTTACAAACGTTAGTAGAAAGGGATTTGCATCAAAAAGTTATGCATCCTTGAGACAGATGTAAACTTGGAGTAAATATGTATTTTCTACAAAAGTTTCCACTTTGCATGTGTGCTGTACTGTACAGCACAGATTCAAAGTGGATAAGAGTTAAATGTGTCAGAACATAGAATGGTATTATTCCAGTATAAAGCCCATGCTTGAAATCACACGAACCCCTGTACTACTGTGCAAAGGTGTGTGGATTAGCGTGAAGCAGCCTAAAGTACCCAGCACTAGAGGAGAGAGCAACAGCATCATATTTTAGTAGCTATAGTGCTGTTGTGCTCTTTCCTTTTCATGCTATACAGCACTGCATGAAACTTAGTAAATCTACCCCTCCGTTTCTCCAGACCAAGAACACATAATGCTTACCAGTTTGGATGACAAGTAACTCCGATGCCCTGTACTCCCCGTTGTCATTAGGATAGGTCATTAGGATAGGTAGTGCTATAAAATAAATAAATGTGAGAGAGGGGCTAAGGAGAGATGAGCGGCACCATTGGAGAGTGGTAGTGAGGGAATCCGTGAAGGAGATCATGGGGGGGGGAGACTCCAACAACAATTGTTGCACCCAGCACCACCAATGCCAAAGCCAGTCCTTGTATCCGTATCACATTCCTTTGATCCACAACACTGCATCCTAAAGTTACTAACCATCCATGCATGGAACATGGGAGAGTGAGAAAGACTGGCTGTGGACAGCGTATGAGAAAAGTGTGAATCGTGCACTTCGGAATGGTAAGGAAAAATATGAGCCAGTTTAAAAATACTGCGGGAATTCACTACCCAAGAAAAGTTAACTGCACTTAAATTCATAGAAGTGTTTCTTGGATCATATATATATATATGGAATTGCTCGAGATTAGAGGATTTTGAGATGGCGGCGAGGGAATGTGTGAATAGATTTATGGCCAGAGGATATGGAGAAGTCCTTTTGAACAATACCTTGAAAAGAGTAAGGGCTATCCCTAGAGATTCCTTGTTGACACCTAAACCTACCACAAGGAATGATCCCAAGACATCACCAGCCGGTAAAGGAAAGTTTAGATTAATAACTCCTTTTTCCGCTGGAGCTGATGATCTAAGGGCTATGCTCCGTAGAAACTGGCACATTCTCAAGACAGATAACACACTTAAGGATGATCTACCTATCCACCCACTCATTACCTTTAGTAAAGCCAGATCCCTAAAGGACCACCTAGTAACTAGTCACTTAGAGAAACCTCCTCCAAAGAGTAACACCCTAAAAACCATGAGTGGGTTTTACCCATGTGGAAAATGCAAGGCCTGCGCAGGAAGTAGAAGGGTCCTCTCCATTGAGGTGCCTGACACTGGTAAAAAATTGCAAATCAAGCAATTTATTACATGCAGTACACCCCTAGCGGTCTATTGCCTGACCTGCCCATGTGGCCTTCGCTACATAGGGAGCACCATCAATATGCTAAAACTACGGATCCTGGAACATCTAAGAGCGATTGATAAAGTAGATCCATCTTATCCAGTCGCCCGGCATTTCGCCGAGAAACACAACAGAGACCGTAGTCAGCTGCAATATTTTGGCCTTGATACCATCAAAAATACTATTAGGGGAGGAGATCGCCTGCGACGACTATGCAGGCTAGAATCACGCTATATCATAGATCTCTCCACGAAATGGCCTAAAGGTATGAACAGTGGGGAGGAGATGGTATTTCATCTAGGTAAATGATGTAAGTGTTCTCTGCAAGTCTCATTTCATATAATGTATTTCTGTTTGTCGAACTTCTGTGGAACAATTATATGAACTGTATGTACTTTTTAGGTGCCAACGATAATGGGTAGACCAAGTGATCGGATGAATTTTGGATCAAATAACCGTTTTTCGTATAGAATCCATGCACATGTAGGTCCACCTATGGTTCAAAGTAATTGTTATAATGCTTTAAAGGTTCAAAGGGCTCTTTGATTCCTAACAGAATATCACTTCTGTATTTAAATATGATCTACACATGGCACTTTTTCCCTTTCTTTGTTGATTCTTTCTCAGTTTATACATGCTGACACAGACTTTTTTCATCATTTTGTTGATGTATCTATTCTAGTGTAGGAGTTGTACCCACCTCTAGTGAGCTAAAAAATTCCCGGAGGACTATTGCCGATCCACGGCTATATCAAATAATGCAACCTCAGCATAGTTAAGTTTGGTACCCCCCACTATGGCGCGCTTACCTATCTATAGGTTACATAATGCTCATTACATTTGCTGTGAGTACTGAGTGATGTATATGGTGGATATTTTACCATTACAAGATGGAGCCCGCATCTGGTGGGAGGGATGTAGTCCTCTGTCGATGCTCATTAAGAGGTGTAACCCCTGCACGATTCGAATGCTGATTGTGATAAATATACCGGGTTGTGCGTGTGGACACACACACTGATGAAGGCAAATCGCCGAAACGCGTCTGTGGTGTAGCCTGTAGTCAATAAACTACTCTGTGAAAAGGAACCTCCCGAGTGCTGTTTTCATTCCTGGGGATTTGCCTGGATTTGATGAGCGCAATATATATATATATATATATATATATATATATATATATATATATATTATGCTTATAAGCCCAAGTATGAATTAACTGAAGCATCGATTATGCTGCAACGCGAAGGGAATGTTCTTCGCGCAGCTTCACGGCGGCTGATCCCGGTGGGCAGGAAGCGGCATGTTTTAGCAGTCGCATCGCTACACCACGCTTCGTTGCACGCTCGCTGTTTGTTTTTCGACTGCCTTGGCTGCTATGTTTACCAAGCCAATGGTAGGTACGCACCATCCAAGTGGCTAAAACTTTTGTCCCCCCCCCCTTAGTAAACTGGCCAGTCAATCAGGTATATTTTAAACAGAGATTTTGTTAGTGGTGTCAGCAGCACCGAAGCGCTTTTGTCACAAGAGAAAGTCACAAACAACAGGGAAATGGGGTTGAACTGTGCGAACTTTGCTTTTCTGGTGAACCAGCTAGTACCCCAAAACATGGAAAAATGTGAATCCCCTCCTTCTTACCTGTGAAAGAAGGTAGACATCGCTGGCAGTTTTCGGTAAAAGAATCAGTTGTAGACTCGGTAACACCGGAAGTTATTGCATCAATGCAAAGCATGCTTCAGTTAACCTTTCAGAATTCTTTACAAAATACCCCCAGAAACAACCTGAACTGTAGCATTATAGTGGTACCGTAAACATTATCATGTAGATAAAGCAGAGCTTCATCCCACATTAAGGGGGTTCAGAATGTCACATCCAGCCAGCAGAGGCACCCTCTGTCAGCAATGGCAGAAAACCACCAGGAGCTGGGTTTTCTTCACTAAGTTTTGTGCTCTCACATGCCTTCACTAGGAAGACCAAACACCGGGCTTCAGGTTCTCTCAAAACAACACACCCTTGTCTTTAGTCTGACCTCATAGTCGCCTTCAGAGGTTCTTATACAGAGCGGTGCCTCTGTGCAAGTCACCAAAAGCTCCCAAAGGGACCTGATTGGATTAATCTTTCCGCTGAAGCATTTTATCGAAAATTAATGAACCTGCTCAGTCAGGTGGTACTCTGGACCCACAGAGGATTCTAATATTAGCAGTGCGGCCAGGAACGTTACCGAGTGAAAACATAAGTTCCTAACGAAAGAGCACCAATGCCTTCTGCCAAGTAAATAAGGCATTGTAACCAAGCCCAATCCATGGAGACTTGCAAGCAGGGCCGTTCTTCAAATCTCTTCACTCTGTTGAGTTTCTGTAGCCAGGTGCCTTACAAGATGAGCGCATACCGCAGATCCACTTTAGAAGTTTAATTGCTAAAAGCTAAAAGAACTACAGAGCCCATGACCGAAAGGATCTCCAATCTGCCAAGAGCAGGATCACATACCACTCGAAAACCGACCAAGAGATTTCAAAGTAAACCATAAGCAAAAGGGAAAAATATAAGAGAATGAATCAACAAAGGTACATGCCAGTTTCCGTTTAAGAACATGTCTATTTCTGTGAAGTTTAAAAAACGTTGCACTGACTTAGCAAGGGGTATCTGAACTACTGCAAGCTCTGAGATAATGATAGAGGGAAGGGGACATACAAACAGATAGAAGCTGCGACCAGACATTGGAGGCTTGCAGCTTGAGATGGCTGACTAGGGACAAACTGCAGAACCGGGTACTGCTCCTTTCCCAGAAAGTGGCCATGTGACGTTAGCCCTGATAACTTCTCCACAATCGATGGCGCAGAAGTTACATAATGGTAAAAGATGGTTAATGAGTGGTGGTAAGTTTGTACCTACCAGTCGTAAGCAAGGCCACCAGCACAGTACTGGGTCCTAAAAAGGGTCTCTATAAATGAGTCCCTTTCTCAACCCTTGGTAGCTGACACTGAGCAGTAAGGCTTAACTTAAGAGACATGCATGCAAAGTATTCAAAAACACTAATACAGTAAATAGGTAAGACACAATAAAATAACACACCAATTTATAAAAATAAAAATAGGACATTTTTATATTTAAAATTACAACAAAATTCAATATAGGAAACCGCAGATACAGATTTTTAAAGAATAAACACTTTCAAATGCTTAGAAACCAATAGCACCACTCTGGGACCTTTGGTCACGCTTAACCAGGACAAAGTCAAAGTTTCAGGCCAGCCGCGATGAACCCCTGCTTGTATACATGAAGCAGGAGGCCCCAAGGCAAAAGTTTACCTTTATACACGTTTCTGTAGCTTTTTCTTCCGAAGGCCCTTGCTGCTCTTCACCAGATTCAGTGAGGGCTCGCCAGCCTGAACTACACTTCCAACAATGCACTCTGTCAGCCTCTTAAAAGTCCACTGGTCGCACTACAGGAGGGGGAATCTGCCCGGAGAAGGGTCAGCTAAGCTCTATTAACCTACAGCTACAAGGAGTTCCCTCCTTACTCCTTCTTGAAGTAAGGCAAAGTCCTCATAGCTGTAGTTCCATATTGTGTAGCAGGCGTAGTCTTCACCAAGTCGGCCCCTGAATGCAAATAAGTATTCCAGCAGGACAGACCTCTTCCTTCTTGGAGTTTCAGGCCGCAGAACTGAGAGGCTCAGCACCTCTAACATATCTATTCTCAGCTTATTGGCATCAAAAGGGGGACACCCCTGACCAATGAGATGCAGAGTGTCAATCTGGTGCATGACCACTTCCTACCTAATTGTGGCATCTTCTTGTCCCAGAAAGCACTATTCTTCCAAAATCCATGATGACTGAAATTCAGCAGAGTAGTAAAAGCTAACTAAACAGACTCTCTCTGTGGCGAATTTGCATAGCACTCCTTCCCCTAACATCTGCAAATTCCTTCCTTAAGCCTGCTATCAGGCTAGGGTACAGGGGACTGTAGGGAGGTAGGCCTGACATTCCCTGCCTGTCTTGTTCTCCTTTGAAGCCTCATGCATTGCTGACTCCTCCCCCTTGCCCTCACATTCCTGTGTAGCTGCAGAGCTCTCTCCAGCAGATAGCCTCTCCCCTAGATAAGCCTGTTAGCACTGACCAATCAGAGAAGACTGCAGGAAGGCTGGATTTTCGCTTACAGACAAGGAAGTGTTATAATGTTGTTTCTGTGCAGGTTATGATAAATTCAACAAGAGCAATCTGTTGCATTTATCAATAATTCAATACCATTCTGTTAAGTCTTTGAATGATATTTTCATACTTTCCTAGCAATAGCTATGGGTTCATAACATATTGCCATGTTAGGCTCTTAGGCCAAGCATCTACAGTGTGGAAAATTGAATGTGCAATTCCTCCCTCACCAGTGTTTATAAAACATCTCTTATAAGGACCCTGCTCATAGTTACAGGACCTAGGAGAGACTCGGGGGTAGGCCAGAAGAGATGGAAAGATGGACAAGAGATATAGAAAAGCCAAAATCACAACCAAAGATATTGGATATATTTAAATTATGAGCAGAATTAGAAGAAATGATTGCTGGAAATGTAGGGATAGAAAGAATAAATACTTTAGTGAAGAAGAGTTATTATTCATATACAGAAGCATTACCCGAAATACGAAAATATTTCATGAAAAATTGATGAGTCTGGCTGCAGAAATGGGAATTGACATAGGCAAATCCAAAGTGTTGCAGAAACCATATAGAGCAGAATTTTCTGACAAATATTTAGAAAACATGAATGTGTCAAGAAGAAAATTACAGATAAATGAATTATTGACATTGTTGCAAAAATGGGTAGACTTAGATAGATGGAAAGCAAGATGGACAAAGAAAAAGAAAGAACCTCAAGCAAATCGAACGACATCTGAGTATTAATGAAGAAAGCAGAAAAAGTGGAAAGGTTGTGTCCAATGAGAGAGGTTCCAGGAGGAGGTTATGTACATGTCCCATAGACCCGACAAGATATTTTATCATTCATAAATGACTTCCCAAAGCTTAGAGAAAAACCAGTAGAAAGGTACAGGCAAGTTGAAAGGTTTGTGAAAGTTTCAAAAGTTCTGCTGAAAGATTTAGATGGGTTGTTTTGACATTGTGGTTCCAGCTGATTTATGAGCAGAATGTAAAATCACTGTAGATTGGCCTAATGATGAGTACCCCGGAAATCCCAAAACAGGAGCCCCGTCAGAGGAGGTAATGAAAAAATATCATCAGACCTGATGATATTTTTTCATTTCCTCTTCTGACGGGGCTCCTGTTTGAAGTGAAAGATTCCCCCAAAAGAAACAGATTGGATAAAAATAAACAGAACAATCCAAGAAAAGGATGAGTCGGTACATGCATACTATGAGCATCTTTTACAGGTATTCAAACACTACAGTGGGGTTTTGAAAACATTGAAAATAAAGATATGACACATTTTGTATATCGTTTTGTGACTGGGTTAAGGATATATCACAAATGATTAAAGAGCATAAACTTTTGTTGGCAAGCAAAGCACATCAATGAAATTCTTAAGTATGCAAAGTACAGTGGAGATGAAATTGATAATACATTGATAATAGACCAAAGTAATGTGGGCCCATTAGCAGAGCAACAAGAACTTCAGCTGAGTAATCAGGCAAATAATCAAGGAAGGGGGGCGGTCAAGGGGAAGATAGTGGGGGCAAACCAAGAGGGTGAATGAGCAAAGGAGAGGCAAAGAAAAAGTTTCCCTGTCACGGGTGCGGAAAATTGGAGCATTGGGCAAACAAGTGTAAACTTATACAGAATAATTAGGTCCAAACTCAAAATTGAAATCAACAGACGCAGAATGAGGTGTTAATGAGGCAACCGCAGCAGGTTGTACAGAGTCAATTGCCACCTGCCCCTATGCCAGATTTTGTGAGTCAAGCCAAGTACAGTGTGGACACCGGATTCCGGGAGGGAAGTGGTAACAAAAATCTGTAACAACACAGTTTCTTTTGCAGGATACATTTTTTGATGAAGAAAATCAATGACGGTGCCTGAGAGGAGGGGAGAGGAATGCATATTTGGCGCATCCTTGCTGGTAGATCAGTCAGGTACATATATAGAAGGTAAGGTGAAAGGAAATGACATCACCTTCTTATTAATGCAAATAGAAAGGACGAAAACCCTGCCTTAGGATATAAAGGCCCTAACAAAGGGGTCCAACAGATGTAGGTAGAGGGGTGATTAGCCTAGGGGTTGACATGACACATAACAATCACATGGTCAAATCAAGGATAAACAAAACAATTCATATTTGAAAATATATTTCTTTTTTTATTATTATTTTTTTTCCCATATAAAGAATAACAATGATATAAATATAAAGTTTTTTTTAAAGTCTCACATGTACAAATTAGATCATCAGTAAAATAGACATAGATAAGCAAGCAATAAATAAGGAAAATTCTATCCTGCCCAGTACCGGCCACACTACACACACTCAAACTCACTCACTTCAATCACCAACCAATCTATTCTATTTGATCTCATTCACCACTCAAGCTACATCCATTCATCTAATCCTGGCGAATACAACACAAAGATGGTTTCACGTATTGTATAGATCGGGATGTTTTAGTCCAGGGGGGTGGTTTTGACTACAGGTCCTGATGTGAAAGGGACAATAGTCAAAATGACTATTGTCCCTTTCACATCAGGACCTGTAGTGCAAAATGACTATTGTCCCTTTCACATCAGGACCTGTAGTCAAAACCACCCCCCTGGACTAAAACATTCCGATCTATACAATACGTGAAACCATCTTTGTGTTGTATTCGCCAGGATTAGATGAATGGATGTAGCTTGAGTGGTGAATGAGATCAAATAGAATAGATTGGTTGGTGATTGAAGTGAGTGAGTTTGAGTGTGTGTAGTGTGGCCGTTACTGGGCAGGATAGAATTTTCCTTATTTATTGCTTGCTTATCTATGTCTATTTTACTGATGATCTAATTTGTACATGTGAGACTTTAAAAAAAACTTTATATTTATATCATTGTTATTCTTTATATGGGAAAAAAAATAATAATAAAAAAGAAATATATTTTCAAATATGAATTGTTTTGTTTATCCTTGATTTGACCATGTGATTGTTATGTGTCATGTCAACCCCTAGGCTAATCACCCCTCTACCTACATCTGTTGGACCCCTTTGTTAGGGCCTTTATATCCTAAGGCAGGGTTTTCGTCCTTTCTATTTGCATTGGTTTTTCCCCCCATTACCTGCCTATATCCTAAAGATACCCTTGGGGAGCCCCCTTCTGTGTCTATCACCTTCTTATTAGACACTGGTGCTACCCGTTCTACTGTAAGAACAGCAGACATCCCAAACCTACCCCTCTCAGGAGAAGCTATCCAAGTAGTGGGGATTTGCATTAAACAGATTAGGACCCCAATTACCGAACTAATGGAGGTATGTATTGGCAACTTTAACCCCTTCGCTGCTAGGCCTTTTCCCCTCCTGTGCTAAGCCTTTTTTTGGCGATTTTGGGTAGTGCGCGCTTAGGCCCCTGTAACCTTTTGACCACATAAGGTATCCATGCCAAATTTTCGTCCTTTTCTTACAACATCATGTGGATTCTAAAGGTGCCCAGGGTTTGTGGATTCCCTTGGAGGGGTCCCAGAAATTAACCAAACTATAGTGAAATTTTAGTTTTTTTCAGTAAATTGGGAAACACGGGCTGCAAATGAAAGCCTCTAGGTTTTTCCCTGCAAATGTTATCAAAAAAGGGGTTGTGGGGCTGTAATATCCATTTTCTCAGATTTTAGGAATTGACAGTCTTTTGCCAGAGAACCAACATTTTTCACACAGTTTTGGAATTTTTCTGGGACACAGCCTATTTTTGCTATTTTTACAGCTTTCCACCTCCTTCCAGTTAATGGTAGAAATGAGTTTGAAAGCAATAATGGATCCTGGCAAGCTATACATTTATGAAAAGTAGACAAAATTCAGAATTCAGAAAGGGGTCATTTGTCTAAATGCATGAAGGTTTCTTTATATAAAGTAACAGTTAAATAGTGGAATAATTGAAAATTTGTTGAAAAAATAGCCTATTGTCTCAACGTTTTCACCTATAACTTCTTGTAATTTTGATAGCTCTTGGAAAGCAATGTACCGTTACATCCGTTAGACCTTCCTGGTTGTGGGGATATATAGGAATTGTAGTTTCACCAAGAACCCAATGAACCCAGATCCAAAAACTGAGCAGCAACTTGCAATGGTATTTTTTTATTTACTGGGTATAGAGCACTTTTTCTTGGAAAATGTATACATGGAAAAATTTGTATGAAAGACACCTATGTATTTCTGAATTGGGTACAAATTATAGAGTTTAGAAACAGTATATAATTGCACATTTTCAAAATTGGGAATACTCATACTAGCATGAGAATTATTGGTCATTTTTGAAAAAGTTATTTTTTTTACACAATGTCTTTCATTGGGAAGGGAGAAATGCATGAAAACTCAAGTGGTAAAAACAGTTGATTTACAAATCTGAATTACCCTAAGTCTCCCGATAAAAACATTACCTCACTTGTGTGGGTCGGCCTTGTGCCTGCGATAGGAAATGGCGCAAAATGCAACGTGGTCACACCTCAATTTTGCAGTTGAAAATTGACCCTTTTATGGCAAAGTGCTTAGCTGTAGTTTTTGCAACCTAACTCTCCCAGTACCTAGGGAAACCTAGCAAACCTATACATTTTTGAAAAGTAGACACCCAGGGGAATTCAGGATGGGGTGACTCGACTGCCTACCACCAGGTTCTGTTACCCAGAATCCCTTGCAAAGCTAAGAAATTGACAAACAAAACGCATTTTCCTCACATTTCTGTTGTGGAAAGCTCTGGAATCTGCGTGGATCAACAAATTTCCAGCCACCCAGCGTTCCCGCGGGTCTCCCTAAAAAAATTGGTACCTCACTTGCCTGGGTCTGCCTAGTGCCTGCGACAGGAAACAGCGCAAAACGCAACGTGGTCGCACCTCAATTACGTAGTGAAATCGTTCCCTTTTTGGGCAAAGAGACTACCTTTAGTTTTTGAACCCTAGCTCTGCCGGCACCTAGGGAAACCTAGCAGACCTATACATTTTTTAAAAGTAGACAACCAGGGAAATTCAGGATGGGGTGAGTAGACTGCCTACCACCAGGTTCTGTTACCCAAAATCCCTTGCAAAGCTAAGAAATTGACAAAAAAAGCGCATTTTACTCACATTTCTGTGGTGGAAAGTTCTGGAATCTGCGTGGATCAACAAATTTCCAGCCACCCAGCGTTCCCGCGGGTCTCCCTAAAAAAATTGGTACCTCACTTGCCTGGGTCTGCCTAGTGCCTGCGACAGGAAACAGCGCAAAACGCAACGTGGTCGCACCTCAATTACGTAGTGAAATCGTTCCCTTTTTGGGCAAAGAGACTACCTTTAGTTTTTGAACCCTAGCTCTGCCGGCACCTAGGGAAACCTAGCAGACCTATACATTTTTTAAAAGTAGACAACCAGGGAAATTCAGGATGGGGTGAGTAGACTGCCTACCACCAGGTTCTGTTACCCAAAATCCCTTGCAAAGCTAAGAAATTGACAAAAAAAGCGCATTTTACTCACATTTCTGTGGTGGAAAGTTCTGGAATCTGCACAGATCAACAAATTTCCACACACCCAGCGTTCCCCCGGGTCTCCTGAAAAAAATGGTACCTCACTTGCCTGGGTCTGCCTAGTGGCTGCGACAGGAAACAGCGCAAAACGTAACGTGGTCGCACCACAATTTCACAGTGAAATCGTGCACTTTTTGGTCAAAGAGACTACCTTTTGTTTTTGAACCCTAGCTCTTCCGGCACCTAGGGAAACCTAGCAAACCTATACATTTTTGAAACCTAGACACCCAGGGGAATTCAGGATGAGGTGACTCCACTGCCTACCACCAGGATCTGTTACCCAGAATCCTGTGCAAAGCTAAGAAATTGACAAACAAATAAAGCATTTTACTCACATTTCTGTGGTGGAAAGTACTGGAATCTGCGCCGATCAACAAATTTCCACCCACCCAGCGTTCCCCCTAGTCTCCTGACAAAAATGGTACCTCACTTGCCTGGGTCTGCCTAGTGGCTGCGACAGGAAACAGCGCAAAATGCAACGTGGTCGCACTTCAATTTCGCAGTGAAATCGTGCACTTTTTGGACAAAAAGACTACCTTTTGTTTTTGAACCCTAGCTCTGCCGGCACCTAGGGAAACCTAGCAAACCTATACATTTTTGAAAACTAGACACCCAGGGAAATTCAGGATGGGGTGACTCGACTGCCTACCACCAGGTTCTGTTACCCAGAATCCAGTGCAAAGCTAAGAACATGACAAAAAAAATGCATTTTCCTCATATTTCTGTGGTCGAAAGTTTTGGAATCTGCGTGGATCAACAAATTTCCACCTACCCAGTGTTCCCCAGGTCTCCCGAAAAAAATGATACCTCACTTGCCTGGGTCTGCCTAGTGGCTGTGACAGGAAACAGCGTAAAACGCAACGTGGTCGCACCTCAATTTTGCAGTGAAATTGTTCCCTTTTTGGACAAAAAGACTACCTTTTGTTTTTGAACCCTAGCTCTGCCGGCACCTAGGGAAACCTAGCAAACCTATACATTTTTAAAAACTAGACACCCAGGGAAATTCAGGATGGGGTGACGCGACTGCCTACCACCAGGTTCTGTTACTCAGAATCCCTTGCAAAGCTAGGAAAGTGACAAAAAATGCATTTTCCTCACATTTCTGTGGTGGAAAGTTCTGGAATCTGCGTGGATCAACAAATTTCCACCCACCCAGCGTTCCCCCGGGTCTCCCGAAAAAATGGTACCTCACTTGCCTCGGTCTACCTAGTGGCTGCGACAGGAAACAGCGCAAAACGCAACGTGGTCGCACCTCAATTTTGCAGTGAAATCGTTCCCTTTTTGGACAAAAAGACTACCTTTTGTTTTTGAACCCTAGCTCTGCCGGCACCTAGGGAAACCTAGCAGACCTATACAATTTTTAAAAGTAGACAACCATGGAAATTCAGGATGGGGTGAGTAGACTGCCTACCACCAGGTTCTGTTACCCAAAATCCCTTGCAAAGCTAAGAAATTGACAAAAAAAGCGCATTTTACTCACATTTCTGTGGTGGAAAGTTCTGGAATCTGCACAGATCAACAAATTTCCACACACCCAGCGTTCCCCCGGGTCTCCTGAAAAAAATGGTACCTCACTTGCCTGGGTCTGCCTAGTGGCTGCGACAGGAAACAGCGCAAAAGGTAACGTGGTCGCACCACAATTTCACAGTGAAATCGTGCACTTTTTGGTCAAAGAGACTACCTTTTTTTTTTTTGAACCCTAGCTCTTCCGGCACCTAGGGAAACCTAGCAAACCTATACATTTTTGAAACCTAGACACCCAGGGGAATTCAGGATGAGGTGACTCCACTGCCTACCACCAGGATCTGTTACCCAGAATCCCGTGCTAAGCTAAGAAATTGACAAACAAAAAAAGCATTTTACTCACATTTCTGTGGTGGAAAGTACTGGAATCTGCGCCGATCAACAAATTTCCACCCACCCAGCGTTCCCCCTAGTCTCCTGAAAAAAATGGTACCTCACTTGCCTGGGTCTGCCTAGTGGCTGCGACAGGAAACAGCGCAAAATGCAACGTGGTCGCACTTCAATTTCGTTGTGAAATCTTGCACTTTTTGGACAAAAAGACTACCTTTTGTTTTTGAACCCTAGCTCTGCCGGCACCTAGGGAAACCTAGCAAACCTATACATTTTTGAAAACTAGACACCCAGGGAAATTCAGGATGGGGTGACTCGACTGCCTATCACCAGGTTCTGTTACCCAGAATCCAGTGCAAAGCTAAGAACATGACAAAAAAAACGCATTTTCCTCATATTTCTGTGGTGGAAAGTTCTGGAATCTGCGTGGATCAACAAATTTCCACCTACCCAGTGTTCCCCAGGTCTCCCAAAAAAAATGATACCTCACTTGCCTGGGTCTGCCTAGTGGCTGTGACAGCAAACAGCGTAAAACGCAACGTGGTCGCACCTCAATTTTGCAGTGAAATCGTTCCCTTTTTGGACAAAAAGACTACCTTTTGTTTTTGAACCCTAGCTCTGCCGGCACCTAGGGAAACCTAGCAAACCTATACATTTTTGAAAACTCGACACCCAGGGAAATTCAGGATGGGGTGACGCGACTGCCTACCACCAGGTTCTGTTACTCAGAATCCCTTGCAAAGCTAGGAAAGTGACAAAAATGCATTTTCCTCACATTTCTGTGGTGAAAAGTTCTGGAATCTGCGTGGATCAACAAATTTCCACCCACCCAGCGTTCCCCCGGGTCTCCCGAAAAAATGGTACCTCACTTGCCTCGGTCTACCTAGTGGCTGCGACAGGAAACAGCGCAAAACGCAACGTGGTCACACCTCAATTTTGCAGTGAAATTGTGCCCTTTTTGGACAAAAAGACTACCTTTTGTTTTTGAACCCTAGCTCTGCCGGCACCTAGGGAAACCTAGCAAACCTATACATTTTTTAAAACTAGACACCCAGAGAAATTCAGGATGGGGTGACTCGACTGCCTACCACCAGGTTCTGTTACCCAGAACTCCTTTCAAATCTAAGAAAGTGAAAAAAAATCGCATTTTCCTCACATTTCTGTGGTGAAAAGTTCTGGAATCTGCGTGGATCAACAAATTTCTATGCACCCAGCGTTCCCCCCGGTCTCCCCCAAAAAATGGTACCTCACTTGCCTGGGTCTGCCAAGTGGCTGCGACAGGAAACAGCGCAAAACGCAACATGGTCGCACCTCAATTTTGCAGTGAAATTGTGCCCTTTTTGGACAAAAGACTACCTTTTGTTTTTGAACCCTAGCTCTGCCGGCACCTAGGGAAACCTAGCAAGCCTATACGTTTTTGAAAACCAGACACCCAAGGGAATTCAGGATGGGTTGAGTCGACTGCCTACCACCAGGTTCTGTTACCCAGAAAACCCCTTGCAAATCTAAGTAAGTGAGAAGAAAATGCATTTTCCTCACATTTCTGTGGTGGAAAGTTCTGTAATCTGCGTGGATCAACAAATTTCCACCCACCCAGCGTTTCCCAAGGTCTCCCGATAAAAATGGTACCTCACTTGCGTGGGTAGGCATAGTGGCTGCAACAGGAAAAGGTCCAAATCGTACGGTGGTGAATTTAAAATACCCTTTTGCAAAACTACCTTGATTTTTGGGGGGGCCCCTAACTTTTTGGCCCAGGGCTCTGTGGCCATCTTTGGAAACTACCAAACCAAAACAGTTCTGAAAACTAGACACCCGGGGAGTCCAGGGAGATATGGCATGAGTGGGTCCCCCAATGTTTTCCGACCCAGAATTCCTAGCAAACCTTAAAAATTGGAAAAAAAATCACTTTTCAAAACTTTTTTGCGTGGGATCTCCGTGCCGGCAAAAATGTATTACCACCCAGCATTCCCCTTGTTCTCCCGAGTAAAATGATACCTCACTTGCGTGGGTGCCCCTAAGCAGAACAGGCTAAAAATGAATTTTAAAAAAATGTAGTACTTAGGTTTGACAAATTAAGCACCCCACCTTAGTCACAGGCCTTTGGCCCACCCACACAAGTGAGGTATCATTTTACTCAGGAGATCAAGGGGAACGCTGGGTGGTAGGACATTTGTGCCGGCAGGGAGATCCCACCCAAAAATGTATGGAAAAGTGGTTTTTTGAACCTAAATGGAAGGTTTGCAGGGATTTCTGGGTAGGAAAACATTGGGGGACCCACCCATGCCATACCTCCCTGGACTCCCCCGGGTGTCTAGTTTTCAGAACTGTTTGGGTTTGGTAGTTTCCAAAGATGCCCGCTAAGCCCCGGGCTAAAAGCTCAGGTGACACCCTCAAAAAATAAGATAGATTTGCTAAAGGTAATTTTTAAGTCTCCGTCCTGCGAATTAGGCATTTTCCTACTGCAGCCACTATGCCTACCCATGCAAGTGAGGTACCACTTTTATCGGGAGACCTGGGGGAACGCTGGGTGGGAGGTAATTTGTGTGAGCCCAGTGATGCCACACTTTGCCACACAAAAAAGTGTGAAAAAACTGATTATTTAAGCTAAAATTGAGGTTTGCAAGGCATTCTGGGTAACGGAACGTTGGAGGATCCAAGCAAGCCATACCTCCTTGGAAGCCCCCGGGTGTCTACTTTTCAGAAAGGTGTGGGTTTGGTAGGTTTTCCCTAGATGGCCGTCTAGCACGCGGCCAAAAACCCAGGTAACCCCTCTTGCAGAAGCTTGTGGTTTTGACAATGGTGACAATGTCAACACCACCAGCTTTTGCAAGAGGGGTTACCTGGATTTTTGGCCCCGTGCTAGAGGGCCATTCAGGGAAACCTACCAAACCCACACATTTCTGAAAAGTAGACACTCGGGGGCTTCCAAGGAGGTATGGCTTGCGTGGATCCTCCAACGTTCCTTTACCCAGAATCCCTTGCAAATCTCGATTATAGCTGAAAAAAATCTGATTTTCACACATTTTTGTGTGGGAAAGCGTGGCATCACTGGGCTCACACAAATTTCCCCCCACCCAGCGTTCCCCAAGGTCTCCCGATAAAAATGGTACCCCACTTGCGTGGGTAGGTATAGTGGCTGCAACAGGAAAAGGTCCAAATCGTACAGTGGTGAATTTTAAATACCCTTTTGCAAAACTACCTTGATTTATTTTGGGGGGGCACCTGACTATTTGGCCCAGAGCTCTGCGGCCATCTTTGGAAACTACCAAACCAAAACAGTTCTGAAAACTAGACACCCGGGGGAGTCTAGGGAGGTACGGCATGCGTGGGTCCCCCAATGTTTTCCTACCCAGAATTCCTAGCAAACCTTAAAAATTGGAAAAAAAATCACTTTTCAAAACTTTTTTGCGTGGGATCTCCGTGCCTGCAAAAATGTCTTACCACCCAGCGTCCCCATTGTTCTCCAGAGTAAAATTATACCTCACTTGTGTGGGTGCCCCTAAGCAGAACAGGCTAAAAATGCATTTTTTTAAAATGTAGTACTTAGGTTTGACAAATTAAGCACCCCACCTTAGTCACAAGCCGTTGGCCAACCCACACAAGTGAGGTATCATTTTACTCAGGAGATCAAGGGGAACGCTGGGTGGTAGGACATTTGTGCCGGCAGGAAGATCACACCCAAAAATGTATGGAAAAGTGTTTTTTTAAACCTAAATGTAAGGTTTGCAGGGATTTCTGGGTAGGAAAACATTGGGGAACCCACACATGCCATACCTCCCTGGACTCCCCTAGGTGTCTAGTTTTCAGAACTGTATGGGTTTGGTAGTTTCCAAAGATGCCCACCAAACCCCGGGCCAAAATCTCAAGTGACCCCCTCAAAAAATAAGATAGATTTGCTAAAGGTAATTTTTAAGGCTCCACCCTACGAATTGGGCCTTTTCCTACTGCAGCCACTAAGCCTACCCACGCAAGTGAGGTACCATTTTTATCGGGAGACCTAGGGGAACGCTGGGTGGGAGGTAATTTGTGTGAGCCCAGTGATGCCACGCTTTGCCACACAAAAAAGTGTGAAAAAACAGATTTTTTAAGCTAAAATTGAGGTTTGCAAGGCATTCTGGGTAAAGGAACGTTGAAGGATCCACGCCTGCCATACCTCCTTGGAAGCCCCCAGGTGTCTACTTTTCAGAAATGTGTGGGTTTGGTAGGTTTCCCTAGATGGCCGTCTAGCACGGGTCCAAAAACCAAGTTAACCCCTCTTGCAGAAGCTGGTGGTTTTGACAATGGTGACAATGTCAACACCACCAGCTTTTGCAAGAGGGGTTACCTGGGTGTTTGGCCCCGTGCTAGATGGCCATCCAGGTAAACCTACCAAACTCACACATTTCTGAAAAGTAGACACCCGGGGGCTTCCAAGGAGGTATGGCTTGCGTGGATCCTCCAACGTTCCTTTACCCAGAATCCCTTGCAAATCTCAATTATAGCTGAAAAAAATCAGATTTTTCACACATTTTTGTGTGGGAAAGCGTGGCATCACTGGGCTGACACAAATTTCCTCTCACCCAGCGTTCCCCAAGGTCTCCCGATATAAATGGTACCTCACTTGCATGGGTAGGCATAGTGGCTGCAACAGGAAAAGGTCCAAATCGTACGGTGGTGAATTTAAAATACCCTTTTGCAAAACTACCTTGATTTTTTGGGTGGGGGCCCCTAATTTTTTGGCCCGGGGCTCTGCGGCCATCTTTGGAAACTACCAAACCCAAACAGTTCTGAAAACTAGACACCCGGGGGAGTTCAGGGAGGTATGGCATGCGTGGGTCCCCAAATGTTTTCGTACCCAGAATTCCTAGCAAACCTTAAAAATTGGAAAAAAAATCTCTGTGCCGGCAAAAATGTCTTACCGCCCAGCGTTCCCCTTGTTCTCCCGAGTAAAATGATACCTCACTTGTTTGGGTGCCCCTAAGCAGAACAGGCTAAAAATGATTTTTTACAAAATGTAGTACTTAGGTTTGACAAATTAAGCACCCCACCTTAGTCACAGGCCTTTGGCCCACCCACACAAGTGAGGTATCATTTTACTCGGGAGATCAAGGGGAACGCTGGGTGGTAGGACATTTGTGCCGGCAGGGAGATCACACCCAAAAATGTATGGAAAAGTGGTTTTTCAAACCTAAATGTAAGGTTTGCAGGGATTTCTGAGTCGGAAAACATTGGGGGACCCACGCATGCCATACCTCCCTGGACTCCCCTAGGTGTCTAGTTTTCAGAACTGTTTGGGTTTGGTAGTTTCCAAAGATGCCCGCTAAGCCCCGGGCCAAAAAGTCATGGGAATCCCCTTGCAAAACCAAATTGTTTTGAATGAATTACATTTTCACTTTGAGAGCGTGCGATTCTTGGGACAATATTGCATGGAAATTGTGACAGACATTTTCAAGTTTGCAGGACATTGTGGATAAAAAAAAATAGAATTCACCAGAAAGACATGACCATATACTCACATGGTTCAACAATAATATCTAAATTTAGTAAGTTATTTATAGGTATAATGTACAGAGTTACTCAAAAGTCAAACATTAAAGCACGGCTAACTATCCCTCAAAGACACACACATACAGGTTGGATTTGGCACGAGGGCGAGTGATGGTTCAGTACATAAATTTTATTAACAAGATATTTCAACAAAATGAAATGCTTTGTCAATAAATAAATGCATAAAAACCGAACCAGTGACTCGCAACTCATGAGCTGTAAAGCCACGACAAGGCACCAACCATTTTACCGGCCATTCATGCAGCTTTCATACCTGATACACCCAGACCATTGACACCATCTGGAAGGAAAAGCAACACATTACAACATTCACAAAAAGGGACAAGGTACACCCTACTTCAGAAAGATAAAAAAGACAAATATTACTGCACAGCCATCTAATTCGCAAGCACTCACACATACTGGTTGAATTTGGCATGAGGGTGAGTGATGATTCAGTACATACAATTGTATTCGCAAGTAATTTCACAAAAATGAAATACCCGGCGTATAATTGAAAGTATGATAAACTGAACCACTGACTCACAGCTCGTGAGCTGTAAAGCCACGTCAAGGCACCAACCTCTTTACAGGCCATTCATACACATTTCGTACGTGTGACACATACAAAACATTCACACCGCCAGCCGCGGACCCATCACATTACAACACTCACCAGCAGACAGCGCCATTCAAGGGCCCATCACTTTCACACGCCCACATTTCTGACTCTGCAACTACACAAAATGATGGACTGCGTGGAGTGTAACTCAACTAGCAGTGTGTGTAGTTACCAACAGAAAGTAACTACTCACACACCGCCAGCCAAGCGCCAGTCCACCCACACCACCATCCAAGCACCAGACCATGCACACCGCCAGCCAAACACCACTCAGCGCACACCGACAGCCAAGTACCACTCCACACACACCACCAGCCAAGCACCACTCCATGCACACCGCAAGCCAAGCACCACTCCACACACACCACCAGCCAAGCACCACTCCATGCACAGACAGCCAAGTACCACTCCACGCACACCACCAGCCAAGCGCCACTCCACACACACCACCAGCCAAGCGCCACTCCACGCACACCATCCAGCCAAGCGCCAATCCACACACACCTCTAGCCAAGTACCACTCCGTGCACAGACAGCCAAGAACCACTCCACGCACACCATCCAGCAAAGCGCCACTCCACACACACCGCCAGCCAAGTACCACTCCGTGCACACACAGCCAAGTACCACTCCACGCACACCATCCAGCCAAGTGCCACTCCACACACACCACCAGCCAAGCACCACTCCACGCACACCGCAAGCCAAGCACCACTCCACACACACCGCTAACCAAGCACCACTCCATGCACAGACAGCCAAGTACCACTCCACGAACACCACCAGCCAAGCGCCACTCCACACATACCACCAGCCAAGCGCCACTCCACACACACCGCCAGCCAAGCATCACTTCGTGCACAGACAGCCAAGTACCACTCCGCGCACACCATCCAGCCAAGCGCCACCCCACACACACCGCCAGCCAAGCTCCAGCCCAGGCACACCACCAGCCAAGCACCAATCCCAACACACCACCAGGCAAGCGCAAGACCACGCACACCGTCAACCAAACAACATACCACGCACACCGCCAGCCAAGCACCAAGTCCACAGACACCGCCAGCCAAGCACCAGTCCACAGACACCGCCAGCCAAGCGCCAAACCATGCACACCATCAGACAATGGACACTACACGCAAACCAACATCATACTTTAGTTTTTTTAAATACAAATAAGAAACAGAAACAAATTCCAAATTGAAACAAATCTACTAACACAGCAACTAAATCTAAATACACTACACAAATGCCAACTTTGAAACGGAACAATAAGTTTTAAAGAATAGAGACCAGCCTGTTCACTTTACCACTCATGGATGCTCCCAAAACGTCTTTTGTGTGTGGTACATTCTAAAACAAGCAGGCACACACAGCGCAGGGTTAGAAGGACAGTCGGGGCAGTACATACGAACCTCCTTCCGCAAACCTCTTCGCCAACAGACTCTACATCTCCGACTGGGAAAGTCTTTTGAGGTTGTAGGAGGAATTTGATCAGGAAAGTGGCGATCTTTCAATCTGGCAACATCCTCCACCACTCCAACTCTAGGAACACTTGCCTGTTCCACTAAAACAAGGCTGCCTACTACAGACTCCTGAAACTTCACAAAAGTCATCTTTGACTGAGGACAAGATTGCTCGAACACAACAAAAGCATTAAAGGTTGCCAAGTGGAAAAGATGGATAGCCAACTTCTTGTACCAAATGTAAGACTTACGAAGAGCAGCATACGGTTCCCACCTCTGATCTACTCTTTCAACACCACCCATGTGCCTATTATAGTCCATAATGCACACAGGTTTGTGCAATTCTGCAACCTGACCCCAAACAGTCAACGCTTCAGTGCTTTCATCATGTATGGAAGTCAACATGTAGACATCTCTCCTGTCTGAAAACTTCACAGCTAAAAGCTCCTCACAACGCAATGCACTACACTGTCCCAGAGCAAGCTTTTTACAAACAAGTTCTTTTGGAAAACCTTTAGGGTTACAGCGGATTGTGCCACAAGCAACAGTGTCCACTTTGGCCAATTCCCTGAACAACCGCACACCAGTGTAGAAGTTATCTACATATAACTGATGGCCTTTGTTAAAAAATCCTCTACCAAGTTCCCACACAATTTTCTCAGTCACTCCAAAAGTGGACGGACAACCAGGGGGGTTAATCCTGGATTCCTTACCGGTGTACACACTGAAATTAGAGACATATCCAGCCTGACTGTCACACAGTATATAAAGCTTAATTCCATAGCGTGCCCTCTTACTAGGAATGTATTGCCTAAATACCAAGCGGCCCTTGAACAACACCAAAGACTCATCCACTGCAATTTCTTTTCCAGGATAAAACATCTCAGAAAATCGATCAACAAAATGATCAAGGACAGGCCGAATCTTGAAAAGACGGTCACAATCAGGGTGATCTCGTGGCAAAGCATCACCATTGTCAACAAAATGCATCATCCAAAGCAGAAGCAAATACCTATCACGACTCATGACTGCCGGAAATATAGCTGTTGCCATCAAGGGACTAGTAGACCAATATGAAGCCAATGATGGTTTCCTAAGCAAGCCCATCAAAAAAGTTAAACCTAAAAACTTTTTCATCTCCTCCAATTTTTTGGGAGTCCACCGGTTAGCTCAAGCGTGGGGCTTAAGGCTGGCACTGTTCTCCCTCAAAAACTGTTCTGCATACAAATTAGTCTGCTCTACAATCTCTGCCAAAAACACATCATCCATTAACAATTTGAAAAAATCAATTGGCAAAAAGTTTTCAGTGTTCACCCTACACCCTGGAACACCAGTAAATTCAGGAAATGCTGGCTGCACCATGCCTGGTGCAATCCAGAGGTCAGAACTTTCATCGAGAAGTCTTGCAGCCTCAGGCTGATGCCCAGCTGCCTCTTGTCTCGCTACACCAACTGGAAGTCTACCAGCCCCAGGCTGCCGCCCAGTTGCCTCTAGCCGCACTACACCAACGTGAAGTCTAGCATCACCACGCTGCACCACAGATGCTTCTTGCCGCACTATCAACACATCTATGTCCTCCTCTACCACAGGCACTTCATCCACACCAAAAATAGCTTCATCAGCACTCAGGGTATCTTCATCATCAGACGATGCCATGCGCAGAGAAAACTCACTACCAGAATCTTCACCTCCCATCTCTGCCTCAGAGTCGCTCTCTGCACCATGGTCAGAGGAAGAATCAAAAAGCATTCCAACAACTTGCTGAGCGGTAATCCGGCGGCTAGCCATTATCCTTACAAATAAAGGAGTCTGCACAAACAACTCAACAACCCCAACACTGTGCAAAGTAAGTGAAAAAATGTAAGCCTTTATCACAAATATCTATATTTAGAAAAAATATACAATTCACTTACAAGAGACAACTACACTCACCAGCACCTACTCTGCAAAGACACAGCAAATAGGCAACAACATCCCACTAGAAAGAAGAAAAAAAAACTTACATCTACAGAAGTACACATCAAAAACAAATGCAAAACATGTTTTACAATCACAAAAAACAGAAAACAAACATACTCGTATTACTACACACTTTGCAAAATAAACAATTACATTACAATTGAACAAAAAAGGTCTCTTACCCAACACATGCAACTACAGAAACAGCAGAACAACAGAACCACCAGTAACGGAACCGCACACTGCAACAATCTAAAGAGAAAATAAAACAATACACATTAGAATAAACAAAAACAACACACAATACAACAGGCTTTGTCACAGGGTATGTTGCAAATGGGGTGTCTGTCCCCATGGGGCTAGAATATAAATCATTATAAAGGAGGGCCCCCTGGAAGCAACCCTACAGAGGGCAGAGAGGCCAAATAAAGACACGCAGAACATACTTTTGAAAACAAATGGGCCCAAGGAAGCAACCCTTGGCCAAGGGGTCGATCCCTATAAAAAAAAACAATCCCTGGAGTCTAGTGGGCTTTTCTATCCCCCTGGGGACAGAACAGTCTACAATTTTTACATTACCCCCTGGAAGCGACCCTTGCCCAAGGGGTCGCTTCCTTTATAAATATAATATAATCCCTGGTGTCTAGTGGGCTTTTCTGCCCCCCCCCCCCGGGTCCAGATCACGCGCTACCATGGGCAATCTGCCCCCAGGGGGTGCAGAAAAGTCTATACTAAATGTATATGCCCCTGGAAGCGACCCTTGACCAAGGGGCCGCTTCCTTTGCTAATATAAACACAATCCATGGTGTCTAGTGGGCTTCTCTGCACCCCCTGGGTCCAGATTCCCCTAAAAAACGGGCAATCTGCCCCCAGGGGGGGCATAAAAGTCTAACCTAAAATAATATGTCCCAGAAAGCGACCCTTACCCAAGGGGTCGCTTCCTTTACTAATAAACACACAATCCCTGGTGTCTAATGGGCTTTTCTGCCCCCCCTGGGTCCAGAGCACGCCCTAACATGGGCGATCTGCCCCCAGGGGGGGCAGAAAAGTCTACACTAAATTTTGATACCCCTCGAAGCGACCCTTACCCAAGGGGTCGCTTCCTTTACTAATAAAAACACAATCCCTGGTGTCTAGTGGGCTTTCCTGCCCCCCTGGGTCCAGATTCCCAAACAAAACTGGTCCATCTGCCCCCAGGGGGGGCAGAAAAGTCTAAACAAATAAAAAATGCCCTAGGAAGCGACCCTTACCCAAGGGGTCGCTTCCTTTTATCAAAATAAATAATCCCTGGTGTCCAGTGGGCTTTTCTGCCCCCCCCCCAAGGTCCATATTGCTCGCGAAATCGAGCGATCTGCCCCCAGGGGGGGCACTAAAGTCTGTCTCGAATTTTTGTGCCCCTGGAAGTGACCCTTGCCCAAGGGGTTGCTTCCTCTACTGAAAAAAACCATCCCTGGTGTCTAGTGGGGCATTCCTGGTGCAGGATCACGACGCTGTGCGCGATCCTGAACCAGGAATGCCCTGCATTGGGACATCAGGGGAGAGGAAACAGTGTTTCCTCCCCCCTGATGCCTCAAGGCACTGAGAAATGGCCCCCCAGCCCGACCGTAGAGCAGGAAACAGTCCTACCTGCTCGACGCGCTGGAAGCAAATGGCTTCCAGCGCGTCTAGCACTTCCTGATGACGTTGGCGCGCGCAACAGCGCGCTGGCGTCACCGGGAAGTGCGTGGGGCAGCGCAAAGTCTTCTGCTGCCACCACCACTACTGTAAACACGATCGGTGCCCCAGGGGGGGCTGTACTCATGACGGAATGGTTCCGTCATCAGCACAGCCCAACCGATGCTGATGACGGAACCGCTCCATCATCAGCATCGAAGGGGCTAAAGAAATGCCCAAGTTTGTAGTCTGCGACTCAAGTCCTGTAAACTTCTTAGGAAGGGATTTATTGTGCAAAATGAACTGCACAATATTTTGCACACCAGATGGTGTTGCAATTAGACCCCTGATGAGGACGGAGTATATAAGATCATGGTAACTAAACAGGGAACAGCAGTAAATGACACGTTTACTATGATGACCCAAATGAGCTACCAGATGAGGTCCAAAATACAGTAAATCCTGATTTGTGGGATTTTACGGGAAAAGAAGTAGGATTAATGGCAAAAGTAGACCCAGTAAAACTGACCGTTAAAGAAGGTGCAGTCTACCCAAATACCCGACAATACAAAATGAGCCCAGAAATAAAAGCTGGTTTTGCAGCAGAAATTGAACGACTAGTTAAGCAAGGCATATTAAAGGAAATAATGAGTAGTCCTTGTAATTCACCTATAATTGAAATTAAGTTACCTAACAGAAAAGATTTACGCAAAATTAATAAAATTGTTGTACCACGTTGTCTAATAGTACCAAATCCAGCAGTAATCCTATATCAGATACCATGGAGCGCAGGATGGTTCACTGTAATTGATTTATGCCATTCCCTTTTCTCCTTTCCATTGCATCCTGATAGCCAGTTTTTATTTTCGTTCAAATTTGACAAGCATGTTTTTGTTTGGAATCGTGTTCCACAGGGGTACACAGAAAGCCCATGGATTTTTCATCAGATTCTGAAAAAATGTCTTGAATCTCTATTGTTGCCCAGACAGTCCATCTTGGTGCATTACATTGACGACTTATTAGTCGCATCTAAGACTTGAAATTATTGTATCATTGACTCCATCGCATTATTGAATCACTTGGCTGAAGGTGGACATAAAGTGTCACCAGAAAAATTACAATTTTTCACAGCTTTGGTCAAATATTTGGGACAGCTAATAGAAAGAGGAGTCAGAAGAGTGACTTCAGAAAGAATCAAAATGATAAGAAATATGAAGTTACCTCAGACTTAGAAAGAAATAAGGATGTTTCTTGAAGTAGTAGCATATTGCAGGCAGGGGATTGTGGGATTTGCAGTACTAGCCAAACCATTGATACAATTGATAAAGAAGAGAGCAAAAGATCCAGTAGAGTTGGATGATAAAAGCATGACAGACTTTTTGAAATTACGCAACTGTTTCTGCGAAGCATCTGCATTAGGTATGCCAGATTATTCCAAAGAATTTTCCCTATTCTGTGATGTGGGAGACAATTCAGTGACATCAAGGCATTCATGTTCGACCTCATGTTTTACTTCTTCAAAAGTAACTAGGCTAAGGTACTGAGTTCGGGTTCGCTTTGGCAAAATTATAACTGCATGTGGGACATGCATTGTTACAGAGTGTCCCAATGCAATGGATTCACTTTGTTCCAGACTAAGGCATCTTGCAGCCACAGCTTTTAGGCACCCTGGTAATGCAGATGACATTGGGTCCAAAGTAGCAGCCAAATATGCCACAGGACGTTGCATTAGGCCATGTGTCTGTGTTAGGTCTGAGAAAGCACAATTGTCTCTCACATCACAGAATAGGGAAAATTCTTTGGAATAATCTGGCATACCTAATTCAAGTGCTTCGCTGAAACAGGTGCGTAATTTCAAAAAGTCTGTCATGCTGTCATGCAGACATACAGGAAGAACCCTTAAAGAATGCAGAACATGAGCTGTTTGTAGATGGCTCGTGTATGCGCCATGAGGAAGGAGGATTGAGCGTTGCCTATGCTGTATGCACATTGGCTTGGAATAGTCAAAGCATCTTATTTACCAGGAGTCAAGTCTGCACAAATAGCTGAATTGGTGGCTTTAAATAAAGCTTGCAACATTGGGAGAAATTGGAGAAAAAAAATTGGAGAGTAACCATTTACACTGACAGTCATTATGGTTACGGGGTTGTGCATGACTTTGGCCAGCTCTGGATGCAAAGGGATTTCATGACGTCTTCAGGAACCCCTATTAAAAATGGAAATTTCATAAAGGAATTAATTGAAGCAATTCAATTGCCAAAAGTAGTGGTGGTCAAGTGAGCTGCTCACCAATCAGGAAATGATAAAGCGACAGCTGGTAATCGGTATGCTGACCAAGTTGCCCAACATTGTGTGAAATGCAAAATAGCAGTAAATAAGAAAATTGATGCATGTGGAATCAGCTGCCAACGTACGCTACTTGGGGGCATAGGAATATGAGAGGAAGTGAGAGAATTACAAAATGAAGCAGAAACAAAAGAAAAGGAAGAATGGGAGAAAATAGGTTGCCGGAAAAGAGCTGATGATGGTGTATGGGTTTACTTAGATGGAAGACCTGTGCTACCTGACTGTATGCTTGCACCAATGGCTAGAATGTATCATGGAGACACACACATAGGCAAAGATGCAATGATTATACTTTTTCAACAAGATTGTTTCAATGCAAGGTTCAAGAATGTCGCAGAGAGTCTTTGCTAGAGATGCTTAATTTGTTAACAAATTAACCCAGGCAGGAAAACTGTAGTTTGTCCAGGAAAGTTTGGGAAAGCTGAAGGTCCATATATAAGACTTCAGATTGATTTCATTCAGTTACATGCCTGTCCAAGATTAAAATATGTACTTGTCATTCTTTCTTTGTTTTCAAAACGGGTGTAAGCATACCCAACCAGAAGAAATGACACCTTAACTGTGGCCAAACTCCTATTGAGGGAATTCATTCCTCGGTTTGGCTTTCCAGTAACTATTAAATCTGATAGACAGTCTAATTTTAATAATGAAATAATTTGATTAATTTGTGAAGGATTCAAAATTGAACAAAAATTGCACTGTGCATACCGTTCAGAGGCTTGTGGAGTGGTAGAACAACTAAATGGCACAATCAAGTCAAGACTGGGAACGGTGTGTGCATTCACCCCACTGGAGTGGCCTGATGCTTTACGTCTTGTCCTGATTGGACTCAGAAGCATCCCAGACAAAAATGCAGGCTTGAGTCCCCATGAGATACTCATGGGAAGTGCAATGAGGAAAGCATGTATACCAGGACACAAGCTGTTGAATATATCTGATGATTTGGTACTGGAGTATTGCAAAGAGTTGGCTGACCAAGTGTGTTCTATCTCTCACAGGGTTGGGGAAGACGCTGTTGCCAGGCAGCCAAACCAAGTGCATTATCTGAATCCTCGTGACTGGGTAGTAGTGAAAGATTACACACGAGAATCGTGCCTAGCACCAACGTGGGGAAAGCCAGATCAGGTTATATTGATTACAACAGCTGTAAAGTGCGAGAGTTTTGAGTGCCCAGCAGAGGCCAGTAGTGAGCAGGGAGCTGCAGCGGAGAGCAAGAGCGAGAGGTCCGTGCGGAGTCCCAACGGTCAGAGGACGCCAACCAGCAATTGCAAAACTTTGCCGCAACTTTCGCCGCGCCGGCAAGGATAAACCGGCCCGCTCACGGCACCACGGCCGTCCAGGGCCCCCGAAAGGTAGGAAATCGGCGGAGGGGAACCTACGGGAAACGACTGCACCACCCCTACTTTCGCCTGCTGGCTGCCGCTCCTCGGCCACCTGTTTGCACCCGGACTCAGACTCGGGTTCAGGACTTAGGGCTCAGGTTGGGGAGAGAGCGGGTGCAGCTGGGTGTGGCGTGGTGCGAGTGAGGACCTGGCTTCCCAGTCTCTAAGTCTGCCCCTAAGTCTGCCCAGTCTGCTCAGTTGGGGGGTTCGGCTGAATAATCCAGCGGCATAATTCTGCGACACCCCGTGCAGTGGTCAGGCAGGGGCCAGTAACTTGGGGGTGAGGCGCCCCAATTGCTGCCAAGAGGACAAGCAGATAAGTGGCCCACCAACTGTCCAGCAGAGCATCAACAGCAGCCCATATCGCAGGACACTTAATATCAACAACAAGCTCAACTGTGATTCCTGCAATCATCTACCTACGCACCTAGTCAACCACCGAACCATCATAGGCAACCTATCCATCTTATCTATCCTCGACCCGGAGTGTGACCCAAAGAGTGAGTGGGCCAGTGGGCCAGCAGCAAGCGACCGCAAGAAGTGTAAGAAGTGTGAGCGCTGAACGCCCACTGAAGCGAAAGGATAGTGCTGTGACAACAACACTTCCACATACTCCCTTGCATACATTCCAACTGCTGTTCTTCAGTCGCCGCGGCTGCAGGCTGCAGGTAGTGTGAGCGCTGGACACAACAGGAAGCGCTGTGATATCAACACTCCTGTATGCGACTAACTGCTGTTTCATCAGTTGCTGTGGCTCCAGGCTGCAGGTAGTGTGAGCGCTGGATCCAACAGGAAGCGCTGTGATAATAACACCCCTGCATGCGATCTGAACGCCGCCCCTGCTGCCAAAGTCACCACCACTCTCAGCGGGGAGAGAGTACAAAAACACGAAAACACGAACAACAGCCCTAACCTATGAGAACGACAAAGTTATCCACCCGTGGGGTAAAATGAGATCAGGGAGGCCGAGAGTAAACTCTCCCATGAAAATTAGGAAGAAGACCAAGGCCAAGACAAATTTGCCTGCGCAGATCCAGCCATCCAACCAACCCCCTAGTCTAATACCTCCCATCTACTCGATCTTTGGAGCAGCGAAACCCTTGGGGAAGTTCACTTTTATGAAAGATCCGATGTCAGTAATTTACTCAATGCCGGCGAGCCTAACCGGCCTACAGAAGCCGATGACTCTGAATATCTGTAGCACAACAACGGAGACAAAGGAATTATCAGGAGATCGATTAACCTAATCACTCACATCCACAACGTCAAACGGAATTGTGATGAATTACAACTATACAGAAGAAGCTCACAATCCAACAAAACACAGCATGCAATGTCAAGCCCAAGTTCACAGGGACAGCAATACGCATAAACTCCCAGTACGAGTTGACGCAGAGGAACATCCATCAGCAACACGAGCTCTAAGCCCAGTCCCAGACATTACGCCTGAAGGCCTAATAAACAACGTACTACTAAACGCTAGCGAACCGAACTCAATTACGCCTAGAAACCAGCGATCAGGCAGTAAAAGTGCCAGTCCCATTAATAACAACCAACGTGACTCATTGGACAAAGCTCACCTAAATATTCACTCAACTCCTAGACTGGTTTTATGTTCAAATAAAAGCCTAGATTTGAAAACCGCCAAATCAAAAGACTCACACCTGGTTCGGAAAACGGAAACTGTCACAACAATTACCAACGACAAGTTCATAAGATACAGGGATCGCCTATCCATTAACACAACTCAAAGTACTACGGATCAACCGAATACAAGTGACAAATTATTGCTTGCAGCGCTGGAGGACCTAGTCATAACAATCCATGACTCACAACCTGATATCCTTCCCATTTCGCCAATCATAGGCCCATTGACCAACAGTTCGGCGAAGATCCTCAGCACAACAAAACCTGGACAAGGGAGCAAACCCTTAACTCATTCAAGTAACTGTGGTAAGGATAAGGGGAATGCAAAGGAAGTGTCCATATTAGAGATCTCAAGCTCTCTGACACCTGCTAAAGTAACCACCGAAAGAAATTCCAACATCAAACAAAAATCATTTCAAGAACAGATTGACAGCATATTATCCAGCGACCAGATCACACTGGAGCCGGCAACCGCTCCTAACAACAACAATGAACAAAGTACGCAATTAGACTTCGAGCCGGACACCAAAATCAATTTAGAATCAATAATCACGTTACACAAAGCACTGGGATGCATACTGGAGACATCGATAAAAACTTTAAACATGCAGTCGGACAAGCTTGACGTACAAATATATTTAATGGGATCAATGGCCGAACATATTGCCGGCATAAATAAAAAACTTGACAAAATGGCTGGCTCCTTTCACATCTTAACGGAACAAATTGGCTCAAGTCTGCCAGTACACTCCTGCACCTGCCATCCAATACTGGAAAACTCCAGGATTTGCCACTCATCTTGAAAGACATTCTGCAGGAATGTAAGCAGACCAATTCAACTGCCACTAGCATTCAACTGAACGACGATTTGATTTCCTTTGACGACAATGCTATTCAAACAAGCAACACCCGCAAATCTATGACTCTAGAGGCAGTAAACATAACCGTCCCCCACCAACAGCCAGCAGAAGGTAACGATATACACACCAACCTGAGCATTATTTCAAAATCTGATATAGCCTTGACCACTCAACAGAACAGTGCTAAACCTGTTACCACGATCCAGCCACCAGAAGCAGAGAACGGAACAAAATTAACCAAACGCCAGAAAAAAAGGGCCAGAAAAAACAGAAATCAACGCCCAAGTAGTGAACTTGAGCACAAGCAGACGTCATCACTCTTCCCTATCTTCACACAAGCCAAAGCCAAAAACAAGAGTGTCACAACGACCGACTCAACCCAGATGGCGACACCCAAAGACAGAAAAACCAAGGACCCGACGACACTCGCAAAAACAAAGGCTCGAACAGTGAGAACAGATTCATCCAATAGGCAACAGCGTAAAATCTCGCCAAATAAATCACTCCACCTACAGGAGGTCACTCCTGCAAAAGCCCTGTGCAAAGGGCCCCCGGTGGGTGCAGAACTCCGTGACCAAACGGAACCAAGCATTTCCATCGATCAAGATGACTTTATTGACGGCTATTCAAACAAGCCGCTAGTAATCAGTCAACCTACATTGGGAAAACTCGATCTTTCCCCTAAACAGATATTAAGCATACAGAACCGGAGCAAACATCCCACAGCAACTGGGAAAGAACTAATAAACGAAAACCATGGAAAAAAAGGAGTCAACAGCCAGGTCGTGGAAATGACAATCATTAACGACACAGCACCCCCATCCTCAATCACCATCCCCAGTCTGGTCACTGACCCCGATAGACGCTCGGCAACAGTCGCGACTAGGGAAAACCTTGACCTCATTAGAATAACCTTCCAAACTGACTATAAGGGCCCCAACCCGGAAACCAGTAGGAAAGCAGGGGGTAGTTGCCGCCCGGAGAACTCGTTCGATGCAAAAGAGTCCCCGCCAGTAATGAGGCAAATAACAAGTGAAGTACGAAAAGAGAACCTACCAATCGTACCACACAAGGGTCCCTTGCATAGTGTGCAACTTCCCCCTGGAAATCGCAATTCTAGCAACATGAAAGTTTTAGGGTCTTGGAACCAAACGCACCTTCGCCAAATTGTAAAATTTGGTGACAATTTTCCAATGGCAAAGGAGGGTGCCCCCAATACAGGGAAACTTCTTTTTGTTCTCGAATTTGAACAACAAGGTCCGCAAGACCACCTAAACCGTGGGAACATACTCCGTCTAACCTCAGCCATCCCTAGTCTTGGTTACCTCACCTCAGCAGACCTACTGTCGGTTGAATTCATAACATCGGAGGATGATCCAAAAAAAGAATGTACAGTCAGGACATGAAGGGAGGCTGGAATGGTAACCCACATCCTCTCTGAAATGACTAAATTTAACGAATGGGGAATCCTCTTGAAGGAAATAGTCAAGGCAGCGTACCCATCTCCTCTCCTGAAAAGGCAGACCAAGAGCGTAAACTTACCATCAAGGAGTGTACCAACGCACTCAGTGCTACAAGGAGCAAGGGGAGCTGGAGCAGCAGATCACGAGCATCCTCAGTCGCAATTGCTACTTCCAAATTGAAAGCCCAGCAAGTCAACTAATACTGCAAGCCACGTCATAAACATTCTGTCTTGGAATATTGCGGGTGCTAAAGACATCATGAACAAAAATGACAAAGCTGCCAATTGGGATTCCTACGCAATTGTAGCCTTACAGGAAACGTGGCAAACCGACCCAATTGACATACCTGGCCGCTTGGGCTATCATGTAAGCGCGACCCGCCTCCAGCGCTTTGGGCGTGCCTGCGGGGGCCTCTCTGTCTACATATCAACATCTTTAAATGTCAGGGCAACCCAATCCCCAGACTCAACTGCGGACATGCAAATCTTAAAAATAGAGAGTATAACAACGGCCACAACCAGAACCCTAATTCTAATGAACATATATGCAAACCCAAAAAAATCTTCCAAAAAATTACTATTCCACGTATTACCCTGGTAATCACCAACATGCGTTTAGAACACCCAGACTGGGAGATAATCCTCACGGACGACTTCAACGCAAATCTCCTACAAGCACCGGAGGACGAAGTTAACATCAATGCCGCAAATGAAGTCTGGAACGTCCTGCCGCAAGCAATTCCTCAAGTAGTGAAAAAGGACAAGGAGGGTGAACAACTCATGTGGGACCTCGAAAACCTCGGTCTCCGAGCACTAAATGGAAGAACCAATCAAGATAACCCCCCTTCAATGACCTACATCGGCCACAAATCCTGTTCGGTACCGGATTATACATTCGTTACCTTACCCCTGCTCAGCCAAATGCAAAGCTTCCACATCATCTGTTCTCTGGATAGCGATCACTCCAAACAACATCATGAGATCGCAACGGAAATACCCGAACTCGAACTAGCTCCTACGCTACCAGGCAACCTTACGACGACTAACTTGAAGCGACTCAAGTGGACAAGTGAATCCCTCCCACAAGTAGCTAATGACGCTAAAAAACTATTAGAAGACCTTCTGACTGAGAATGTCCTGAGCCCGATCATCTGTAATAACTTCTTGATTCAGCTCCCCAGGGCCAACTTAAGCAACGTAACAAGATCCACTGCTAAGTTTAGGAATCAATTCAACAGATCAGCACTACCTTTAAAGAGACACCTGAAAAAACTCATACGTCAGGCACGCAAACACACAAAAAACGTTAGTGTTTGGACAGCCGTACGCAAGGTCACTACCCAATACAAGAAATTAATATGGACCGAAAAACAAACCCTCCAAAATGAGTTCTGGTCTAAGTTATTGCATAACATCAAGAAAGCCGACTCGCGGGCCTTCTGGCTGCAAGTTAACTCTGTAAACCGGACAGCCCAACCAATAGGCATGGCCGGCATAACCGAATCCCAATGGACCCAACATCTAACGGACACATTCTCAATTAACAACAAGAGTGCAGTTACCATCTTGCCCCCCGAAGCAACAGACAACACAGTGCGGAAAGTCACCTCTTCAGTCCATCAAGGGACCAGTACAAAGGCAAATGGTCCAATAGCCTCACGGCCCAGGCATGATGGCGAACAAAGTATCTTAAAAATAATTGGGAAAAGCAGGCAAGACAGTGCCCCAGGCCCAAATGGAGTTTCGCAAGCCATCTACAAAACTGACCCGCAGTATTGGGCTAGCAAATTCAGCTGACTGATTCGAACAGTAATCAACACAAGCAGTATTCCTGAGAGCTGGAGGGGAGCTATTATATCCCCAATCTATAAAGGTGGCGAGCGCAAGGATCCAAATAACTATCGCCTGATTGCTCTCCTCGACGCAGAATCAAAATATTATGCGTCACGGATACTTGAGGACCTGACTGAATGGTCAGAAACGAACAGCAAAATACCATTGAATCAAACCGGCTTCCGGAGCGACATGGGTACAACGACGAACACCATGGCCCTATGCCTTATTGCTGAGAAAAGCCTACAGAACTCCCACGATCTCCATACCTGTTTTGTGGACTTTAAAGCGGCATTTGACCGTGTCAACAGGCAAATGCTTTGGGCGAAATTAAAGCACCAGGGCCTACCGGACTCAATTCTCTCGCCCATTGTTAACCTCTACACTGAAACCTGGATGCAGGTAAAAGTCGACAATGGACGACGTCTGACTAGGAAGATCTACACCAATGACGGACTAAAGCAAGGATGCGTCTTGGCCCCTCACCTATTTAACTTATTTTGAGCGATTTGGCAGAAAGTCTAGATAAGGTTAACGCACATCCTCCCAAGTTAGGCACTCTTCGCTTAACGCACTTATCGTATGCGGACGATATGGTACTCCTGAGTCAGACAAAAATCGGCCTCCAACGTCTGTTAGACGACTTGTCTGCCTATACAAAAAGGAACCTGCTAACCATCAACATTAAGAAAACAAAGACAATGCTCATATCACGCCGACGCAAAAACCCACCAATTTTTCAAATAAACAACGACCAGCTGGAATCCGTCAATGACTATAGATATCTGGGGGTACACCTAGACAAACATTTAAATTTTATGGTGCACTTCAAAGCCATGGAAAGAAAGGGGGCAGCATTATTGCATGCCTTCACCAACTTGGCAGCTGAGCTAAAGGGCCCTCTTGTCTTCCCCCTGCTAATTGTAATGAAAGCCAAACTACTGCCTACAATAGCGTACGGGAGCATTTTGCACCATGGGAAAAGTGCTACCCTCCTGGAGAAAATACAAACTAAAGTTTATAAGCGGGTCTTTTTCTTACCGAACAACTCTTCCCCAGCACAAGTCAGACTTGAATTTTGTCTACAATCTCAAGTCTTACTGAAAAAGTATGAGGTCATCAAATTTTGGTACCTCGTCTGGAGGAACAAGGAGAATAAAATGAATGATGCACTTTGGGGAGCGATCCAGACAAGCCCGAACTCTGAGTACTCAAAATATTTAAAGCTCTCACTAGAGGAAACTGAGCTCGGCGCATTGTGGGAAACAAAACTCCCAGCCCCTTCATTTAACCAGGTAGTCAAAAGGACTGCCAAGAAGCATTCTTTCCTCAACGACAAAATAAATTTCAGTACCCGGTCCCACACCTGGATGACTATTAAATCGTACACAAAGCCAGCGCCAGCCCCTTATCTAGACACGGCATTCTTGTTGAACCTCAAACGCAAATTCCTCCATTTAAGGCTGGGCATTTTACCCACACGACTAGATCAACCTAGATGGAGGCCACAAGTAACAACTGAATGCGATCTCTGCAGTGCAGTTAACCAAGACTTCACACACATAGTATGCATCTGCTCAGCTATGCACTACGGACGGCGGCACTGGCTCAAGGACAAACTCAACGAGCTAGGAGTCCGTACCTGCCGGTCCGCGATAGTCAAGGTCTTATGCTCAGCGGACGTCCAATTGATCTGCAAACTAGTAAAATTCCTGGACAGCTTCGCGGAGAAAACAAGGCACGCTGCCGCTTGCCGGACCCCCATCGAGACTTAAGATCACTGTTGATAGATACATCTGTCTTATAGCAAATCCAGCTACGACTGGTCGGACTCTTTGTATCGCAAACCTTTTATAATGTAAACCCTTCTTTTAACTCCTTCCTTTTCCTTTTCCTATTTATTTCCTCGCTAATATTTTAAGAATTCTGTTTTAAATGCTGTAGCATGTCACAAATTGTAATGGTTTTAATTAACCGAACAATAAAGAAATTTACTTACTTACTTAAAAAAAAAACAGCTGTAAAATGTGCAGGCTTGCTTAATTGGATCTATGCCAGTCATACGAAGACAGTGCCAGCACCTGACTAAACAGAATCACAACAAGCTGGAGTGGTTGTAAGGGCAGATGATTGTAAAGCTGATGAATCACAGGAAATAGAATCTGAAGTAGCTGATCAAGAACAACCAAGCACTAGTCAGGACGACTGGATCCCAATAGTGGACATACCTGAATTAATTGTAAGAACCAGAAGTCAAACCCAGTTAGAAAGACAGAGTGATAGTGAGGATGAGATAGGAATAGAAGAACGCACTAAGATTACAGAAAACAAAGCTAACATCAAATCTGATGAGGACCAGATAAGGAAAGAGCAATGTACTCAGACAGAAGCAAATAAAAGCCACACTTGTGAGTCTGAGGAGGAACAGATAGGTACTAGAGAAAATGCCCAGGCAGAAGACAATCAAGAAATTATAAGACCTGAGCAGGACCAGTTAGGTAAAGAAAAACAAGTTCAGGAAGAAGAAGGAAAACAAAGTCAAAGCAAACAAACTCCTGAACAGGGTCAGTATAATGTAGAAGAACACATCCAGGCAGAAACGGCAAAGGTAATAAGCCCTGGACAAGGTCAAACAGAGAGGAATTCTGAAGTCGAAAATAATCGAATTGTGCCACTAATCAACAAAGGAACATTTGAAAAGATTGAAAGCACAGTGCCAGCTGAAAAGACTCAGAAAAGGTGATACTTGGCCTGGTATTATCAAGAGACTGAAATATCGCCTTAAGACAATAATTGAAGAACCTGACCAAGTAAATGAGGTAACAAAGCCAGTCTGGACCGTCTACTGAAAAGCCAAGAAGGAGAAGTCCATGATTACAAAGACTAAATAACAAATTCAGGGGTCCTGAATGGACATATGTAATTCTGGAAGACTTTGAGAATCTAGCAATAAGTGGAGAAAGTGATGAAGAACTAAATGCTGATCGAATTTACAAAGAAGTGATACCAACTTGAAGGAATAAATCTACAGATTGTATTCTGAACAATAGTTAAAAGAGGGGAATACATCTCCTAGTCAAAAATGGCTGGTAATAGAGTTCCTGGAAAACCGAAGCGAAATTGTATAAAGAGAAGCTGTAGAATATGCATATGTAGTATATTTTTTGTGCTCATAGTGTGGTTAGGACTGACAATAGCCTATCTAATGACTGCAAGTAAACAAAATAACAGTAGTGAACATGGAAAGGTAACTAACATTAAACAAGATAGAGTAGAATTAGAAGCACCAGATGAGGCAGATTTAAATAATAGCATATATAAAAAAATTATAGATTTAAATGTGTTTGTTAACCTGATAAGTACATTATGGAGAAACCATGGAAGTTAATGATTTTTATGTGTTTATGGAAATGCCAACATCTGTAGCTAAAGGAGTAACATAACATCATTTACCATTGACCTATGGTATTAAATGTAGTATTTTAGCTAGTTTATTTTATAGAACTGGAAAGGTACAATATTATTATTCTAATGTAGATGTGATTTTCTCTGAAATTCCTTTAAGGAGAAACATGAACCCCGTCCTTTGTAGTAGAGACTCACAATTAATGGGTGAATATTTCCTAACTATGAAGAGGATTGGTGTCACTACAACGCGGTTTTTTACATCGCATTCCGTTACATAGGAATTTTTACAATGCAGGATCCATTACATCGGAAGCCATTACAGCGCATGGCATTACATAGCAGATGCTATTACAACGCATGGCATTACATCGTAAGTATAGGTAAGTATACCTTTTTAAAAAAAATGTACTTAAGTTAATTTAATTAATTTAATTTAATTAATTTAATTAAAATACATTTTAAAATAGTAATTACTTTAATTTAATAAATTAAAATTAAATTATTTAAAATAATTTAATTAATTTAATTAATTTAATTAAAAAATGTAATTAATATAATGTAATTAATTTAATTTAATAAATATATTTTAATTAATTTATAAATGGTAAATATAAAATAAACAGCCCTAAACACAAACCTACCCCTGAACCCTAAAATACCCCTGTACCCCAAAACCCAAACCCAGCCCTAAAACCTAAAAATACCCCTGTATCCCAAAACCCAAACCCTGCCCTGAAACCTAAAAACACTCCTGTACCCCAAAACCCAAACCCTGCCCTAAAACCTAAAAACACCCCTGTACCCCAAAACCCAAACCCTGCCCTAAAACCTAAAAACACCCCTGTACCCCAAAACCCAAACCCTGCCCTAAAACCTAAAAACACACCTGTACCCCAAAACCCAAACCCTGCCCTGAAACCTAAAAACAACCCTGTACCACAAAACCCAAACCCTGCCCTAAAACCTAAAAACACCCCTGAACCCCAAAACCCAAACCCTGCCCTAAAACCTAAAAACACCCCTGTACCCCAAAACCCAAACCCTGCCCTAAAACCCAAAAACACCCCTGTACCCCAAAACCCAAACCCTGCCCTGAAACCTAAAAACACCCCTGTACCCCAAAACCCAAACCCTGCCCTGAAACCTAAAAACACCCCTGTACCCCAAAACCCAAACCCTGCCCTGAAACCTAAAAATACCCCTGTACCCCAAAACCCAAACCCTGCCCTGAAACCTAAAAATACCCCTGTACCCCAAAACCCAAACCCTGCCCTAAAACTTAAAAACACCCCTGTACCCCAAAACCCAAACCCTGCCCTAAAACCTAAAAATAACCAAACACCCAAAAACATATACCGCAGTACCCCAAAACATATACTCCTATACTCATACTTATTATAAAAATTAATTAAATTAATATATTTAATTTATAATATAAAAAAACATAAATAAATATATTTATTTATAATTAAATTAATTATATAATATTAAAAAAATTATAATTATATACTTACCAATACTTACGATGTAATGGTATGCGTTGTAATAGCATCTGCTATGTAATATCCTGCGTTGTAATAGCATCCGATGTAATGGAACCAGCGTTGTAATAGCTGCGTTGTAACAGCATTACGATGTAAAAAATGCGATGTAACAGTAACATACCTATGAAGACAATAGATATAGCTGAAGTACATAAGCACAATCTAACCTGTAAGTTACATGAAGAAAAGGTATTTTTGAATTTAGTAGAGAAAAGGAGACAGGATTTCCGTAGAAGGGCTATTGAACCGAAACCTCGGAGACCTAAATGGGATGAGTGAAAAGACTTTATTGCAACTGGTAAGACTCTTGCTGCTATATCCCTCGACCTTGAAAAGAAAGGGAAAATCTGTCTCCATAGGTTAAAAACAGAGTATAACAATATATTTATTGGTTCCAGCGAATGTGAACATAATTTCCTCATAAGTGGGGGTTGGGGACTAAAGGGGGAACTGATCCAGTATTTCCTGGAGTTTATTATGTTTGTGGAATTACAGCTTACTTTAAGCTGCCTCACCATTAGTATGGGAGTTGCTATTTTGGAATAGTATTCCCAAAAGTATACCTTGTAAAAAGAATCACTGGAAGCAATGAAGAAATTAATATAATAACACAAAAGAAAAGAGCTAGTTTGTCAGAAATTGTAGGAGATATATTCAGTGCATTGATACCTTCAGGGGGAGTAAATCTGAATACGCAAAGAATTTGTAAATTATCTACAGTGGTTGATCGCTTATCGACTGACACTGCTTGAGGATTCTCATTGATCAATACCAAATTGGTTGCTGTGAGATCAATGGTTTTGCAAAATCGACTTGCTCTAGATATGTTATTGGCAAAGGAGGTCGGAGTCTGTAAAATGTTAAAGGCGCAACATTGTTGCACCTACATGCCTGACAAAAGTGTTGAAATTGGAAAGTATGTCAAAAATATCACAAATTTGGAAGAAGAATTGAAACCAGTGGAAGTTGACAATGCATGGAAGAAACTAACTAATGAGGTTTCTTATATTTTATTTTAACTATTGCATTAATAGATTAGCAAGACATACAAAGTTTAATTTAAGCATAGCCATATGCATTACCATGTGAGATTCAAGCGGCCATTTTGGTTTGGTTCTCTAATGTAGGGAGAAGTATTGTAGGAAAAATACTAATGCCAATAATAGGTATAACTCTATTAGTTTTAACAATAATACTTTGGAGCAAATGATGCAGGTAAAGAAAATGGTATGAACTGAATGAGAAGGGAAGGACAAGAAAATATGATGAAATTTGACTTATAGAAATAAAAGGAGATACTTATAAACAAATGAAAGGTTTTCAAAAGGGAAAGGGAAATTCTAAAGGGTTAGATGAAATAAAAATGGGAAATTGCTAAAGTTGCCATCTGGTTCAGTAATTAGTGTTGTCATAGAATGCCATCAAAGGGGGGATTGACGGAGCAAGGTTTCATACGTAAGAAACTTGCTTGGATTCAACCCTCTCGAAATAACATGTAATAACGTAATCAATATGTTTTGTGAATACTAATAAGTGCCCCACATGACATTTATTTCATCTAGGGGAAGCTTGTCTAAGTGCTTTACTAACAAGTAACCTGAGTGAATTAAAATGGCTGTCAAAAACACAGAAACTCTTCTGCGCATGCGTCTACTGCATCTGCGTGGTATGACATCTTTTGTTTTTGGTGGGAATTCTTTTGCAGCTGTGCAGTAGTCTTTAAAATAGCGGCTTGAACCTCATATGCTAATGCATATGGCTATGCTCGAACTAAACTTCGTATGTCTTGCTAATCTGCTAATGCAATAGTTAAAATAAAATAATGGGATTAGAGTTTGAATAAGTGGATTACAGTGCATTCATTTGTTTTTGTATTCTAACATGTTCTTCTTTGACTTTACTATTAGTGTGCATTTGGGCATGGAGTGTGACTGAAATCTACATCTTGAACATTCATACGCATGTGTCGGGGACACTGAAAGTCCTCCAGCGATGACATTGAAGAGTTGCCAAATCCCATTTTACCAGCAATTGGCCTGAGAACTTCACCTCTTGACCCAGAGAGAGGAAGAAGAATTGGATAAAATGTATATACATTGTACATGAAGTAAAATAAATATTGCTGGGAGGAATAAAATGCTGGAAAGTGAAATTAAGGGTGGGAACATAGAACAATTAAACCAAAGAAGATGACTTCATATTAGTTTTGTGTGATGACCTCTCCCCATCCCATTGACCAATCAAATGAAGGGAATACACGAATATTGAACCATTGGGCGGTGGTACATACACTGAGAATAGTATAACTAAGGTAGGCTCAGTCAGTTAGATTGTCCGACTTGTCACAGACCTGTCACTGACCCAACACTGTGGAAGAAGGGCTGGTCAAGCACTCAGAAAGAAGAATCGAGTAGGGAGAGAGAAGAGTTGGGAGATTGCTGAAGAAGAATCTGTCCATCTAGAAGGGAACGAGAGTAGCACCAGAGAGGGGTGTAACACAGATATTACACTTAGAAGAGGTTACCTTTCCTGTCCTGCACCTGTCCTGAACTGCTGGCTCCTGACTATTCAGGATCCCCTTTTCCTGCCTTTGGCCAGGAGTTTGGTCCTCACACCATTCTAGGTCAATATAAAGCTGTGTGGTATGTCCTTGTAACGATTTCCTTTTTCAACCTTCCTAGGTACCATTGTCATGAGATATTACTGTATCTTAATGTTTATTTACTTAAATCATAATTTCTCTTAAAAAATTTGGTGTTTTAACGTGTATTGGTATTTGACTCACAAAATTATTGCGTAGATAAAGGTTTTAAAACTCTCCCGAGTCTGTGATTATTCAAAGAAATAAGAGTAAAGATATTTATGCCTATTATGCTAACAACCTGATCTATCGACCAGAGGAAATAAGCACTAAGGTATTAAAATTTGGTAAGAAATGGTGTTTATGTATGAGTCATTATAAGGTAAACCCTGATCAGCTTATTGTGTGAGTGTTTATGGGCCCAGATGAGTTTGGTGTTTTAGAATAACCCAAGATAGTAAACCTGGGCCATCATAGTTTCTTTTCACTATATCCTTTAATTCTAAGGATGCAATCTCCTTCTCTAGTTACTCAATCACTGACTGTAGCTTACAGCCTTTCTTCTCCGCTTATTTATTAATATGCGCATCATATTGAATGATGCCCAATGAAGGTTCTCCTCCCAATCCTTAAACGATTCATGATCAAGGTCCTCGAAAGTTGGAAAGATTAAAATTCTGAGGCCTCTCAGTATTTTTTTGTTCATCATATATTTTGCCAAAGTCCCACCATCTGGAAATTTCTGTTTTTTTTCATTTTCTCAAGTTTCTGGAATTTGGCTTTTAGGCCCTCTGCCTTAGAGGCACCAGTTGTTGTTCCTCCCACATTCTGTCTTGGTGAGAAAAGATCCTGAGGTAACTCCTGTCTTCTATCCTTAAAACTTGGTATGTCTATAGTCTGTGAGAAGTTGGGTGCTGAGGAAGTACGGCAGGTCAATGCAAAAAAGGGAGTAATATATAGTGGAACCCTACAAAGAACTTGCACCTGACCTGCTATCCCTATTTAATATACATATATTGGGAAGTACCCAAGGTTGTGTGTGCACACAGTTAGCGCACCCACTGCCACAGTGCAATCCAATACTGGAAATAACAATGTCTAACAAGAGCAAAAGTTGCACCACATTTTATTTCATTTACATAGCGTCAGGGTGTCCGTGACGAATGAAAACAGCTTAGATACTCACTTATGAGAGCAAAGAACGCTTCACGTAAGGGAAAAAAGCCAGAACCAAGGTAAGTCCAGGTAATAATATTCAATCTATCATACCAATGTAAGGTAGATCATGAAATTAGAGCAATCACTGGTTCCAACCTATAACGAAAAGAATTAATATTAAGCAAAATGCTTTTAGCAGGTAATGGTATATACGATTGCCTAGCGAAATAGGTCAGCAATGTTAAGTACCTGTACCACCAAAGTTGAGTTTGCATGTCATTTGCTTTTTAAAGACAGACTGCAAAGCAGGGCTGCCTTTAGAAATGACAGTAGGCACACAGCAATGCACACTTCAGTGCAGGAAATCTACTGGGCCTCTAAACCACCTTGCCCTGTTATTTTGTTGGGACTTATAGGTAGTTTGCATCACCCTGTCTTTAATATATGCATCAGAGCAATGGCCCTGGGGGCCCAGTCAGAGTCAGTTACCACCAGTATAAGTCAAACAAATGTGGGTGAACAGGACTAAAAGCATGACTGTCTAACAATTGTGGTCTATGGTATTGGCTTAAATATTTCATACTGTTAGTACATTTTAATCTAACATCATCCAAAAGGCAGTATAAAGTGTTTGACGCACAGAGGTAAAGGTTTTTCCTAGTCAGTCTCAGTCCGTTGAGTTTCATTCGTTCACTCTGTGTAGAAAGTCTTCCTACGATCCTCTCTGGAGCGCTTTTGGTACTCACATGAGCACTACATCAGTGCTGGTTTCTTCCTTGATCTCATTGAGAGTGAGAGTGAAAGCCTGTGGGTAGGCCAACTGGGAGACCATGTTAACATACTCTTCAGCCTTCAGCTCCCGATCTCCACTCTCTGCTACTGCGTCTGGCGGATGTTGTGACAGGAAATCCGCCTGGTCTTTCGCTTCCGGACGATATACCAAACGATATACCAACTCCATTTGGCAGTGCTGCAATTGTATTGCCCAGCGCTCGATACCGGCTGGGGGATGAGGTGGGATGTCCGCTGAGGTTCAGATGGAAATGGTTACATGCCCACTTGATGGCTAGCACTTCTCCTTCAATCTGGGAGTATCTGTCTTCGGTCTGTGTGAGAGCCTTACTTGCAAATGCCAGTGGGGTTAATTTCCCAGTTCCGTCTCTTGAGTCAGGAGAGCTCCGAGTCCAACCGGGCTGGCATCCACTAGGAGTTCTGTCACTCGAGTGGTGTTGCAGTAGGCCATGGCTGTTTTTCCAAGGAGTGCTGTCTTGATTTGCTGGAAGGCGTCTTCTTCTCCTTGGTCCCACTACCAGGTTGCTTTCTTCTATGTCAGGGCACGTAGCGGTTCCGCTAATGTAGCCAGGTTTGGTATTAACTGTCCACAGTAAGTGGCCATGCCAAGGAAACCTCGGACTTTCAATGCTGTTTTTTAGGCAGGAGCTTGCAAAATGGCTTGTGACTTCTTCGGGTCCACCATGACTCATCTTGGCTGAACACGGATCTGAAAAAATCAATGGATCGCTGGAAGAATGAGCACTTCTCCCGGTGGAGGGTGACACAATGTTCTGCTAGACGTTGGAGTGTGGCACAGAGATGTTACTAGTGCTCGTCCATGATGGCTGAGTGTATCAGAATATCATCACTGACATTCAGCATTCAGGGGAGCCATGACTGTAGCTCCTGGATAGTATTCTGGAATATTTCAACCTCTGACGAGATTCCAAAGTTCAGCCTTCAGTAGTGGCGGAGCCCGATGTGGGTTGAGAAGGTCGTTATGTATCTACTTTCCTCGGCTAATCTCAATTGATGGTTCCCATGTTTGGATATAAATAGGAAAACCAGCGGGATCCATTGAGGTTGGCTAGGATGTCATCAACGGTTGTGGTCAGGTGCCTTTCGTGTTTTATTGCCAGGTTAGGCAAACGCATGTTGATGCAGAGCCGGATTTTGCCAGGTTGTTTTGGCTTCTCTCCAATTAACATGAAATGTGGTGCCCTTTTCCCTTCACCTGGACTGTGATCTTTCCTTTAAGCAGCAGTGGCGCCTGGCTAACATATGCGAGAATCCTTACGTGTGACGGGGATAACGCTGGCTTTGGGTTTAGTTATTTGTAGAATTGGGACCCCATCGCATTGACAGACACCCCCGTGTCGACGAGTGCTATGACCTCAGAGCCGGCGATGTTTATGGTTCAGGTGGGCTATGGGCATCTTTTCCGTTTCAGATCACTGGAACGAGTCTTCCAGATATTGCTTTGATCGCAGTGTTATACGGGTGACCTTTGTGTTTTCAGACTCTTCAAGTGAGAAGTGTCTCACTGCTATGGATGGTGGGCGTCACTCTCTGGCCCCTCGGGTTCGCGATCCTCCTCCTCATACTAATGCAAAGTGGTTAGGGATTCCATAACTGGAACATGTTCGCCCTTGTGCCAAGCATGCTGTCTAGGAATGTTCTTCTTAGCCACAGTAACCGCAGCATGACCCTTGTGTGCTTCTCCCTGGCCTCCTGCCGTGATTACATCGGCTTTGGTTGCAAATCGCATCTGCTCTTTCCGTTTGTATTGTGACTTGCTTCTCTGCTTGTTGGGTTAATGCTATCTCCATTGCTTTAGACCTGGCATCGGACAGCTCATGTGACCTGGCCAAGATGAGAATGTCCCCTAGGGTGATCCCTGGTTGGCGCAGAATAAGGGTCCGGAGGTTCTTGTTTCGGCACCTTTGGATCATCTGGGCCAACACTTCCTTGACCTGGTTGTCTTCTGTGCACGTACTCGCTAGCTCACGCAGCCACACGTGAAAGCATCCATCAACTCCCCTTCTCTCTGACGTGCTTGTCGCAGTTTGAACCTCACGTAGTCGGGGTTCAGCTGGGCGTCAAAGCGTGCATTTAGGGCTGCCACATTGTAATCATTAGACAGACCAGTGTTCGCTAGATGATTGAATAACTTGTGGATCTCATCCCCAGCGAAGTGTAACAGCAGGGACCTCTTTACTGTGCTGTGAAGACGTTTTCTAGCCTGCTGACCCAGAGTGTCCACCTAGGCGATGCTCTAGCTGGGTCAATGAGCTCACTAAATGGAGGCAATGCACTGATGTGGGAGTTTTGAGGCACTTGCTGCACTGGTGGGGGTCCTGGGTTCTGAGCTAGTTGTGCCGTAGGTGATGCGGTATGTGCTTCCTTTTCCGTTTAAAGAAAAACTGCTGTCGTTCATTTTTAACTGCACTTAAAATTCTACCTGCACTTGAGCTGATCTCCTCCTCGTTCACCTACTCCCTGGTCCACAGCAGCAGTACCCGTGCTGATTGAGTGGAGGGAGCATCTGGGGATTGGGGGAGAATCCACTGCCCCCCCTGCACTTTCTGTGGGCCATTTGCCAGCAGTCATCTTGCCAGGGTGACGTTTTAGCCTTCCACCCATACCTGGCTATGCTAGGGATTGATGGCGCCGACGTTCAGCGGACGTGCGCAGCAGGCACGCCAAAGGCAAGCCCATCTGCGCCCGACGGTGCCTGGACCGGGCCCAGGGCAAGACCCCCTGGTTCTACCGATCCAGCACCTCTTGGCTCGACGTTAGTCTACACCATTAAACAACTAAAAGATATCCTCCATTTTAATGGCAAACAGATATGCCTTCACCTCGACATGGAGACTCTACTCACTCAGTCCATTACCAGATGCTCAACCTGCCCGTTTAAACTGGAAGCCCACAACAGATCATCACCCACTCACATCCACTCTTCTTCCAAAAACCAGGAATATATCCAATCAGCCCTTATAAATGCACGTTACCTTCCTAAACACAAATACTAAATATCCATTCTCCTAGAGGACCATAATCTGGATCTTCGATTTATCACAGAAACCTGGGGTGACCCCTCTTCTGGTCTAGATTTCTACACCGCGACCCCTGAAGGCTTCTGCACACGCAGACACAACAGAACCTTTAAAAAAGGAGGAGGCTTTGCGCTCATCTATCGAGACAAGTACTCAGTCAGGACAAAGACAATTCCCTCTACGGTTTGTGAAGCTCTCACCTTTTCGATAATGCTAACTCAATCCCAATCCTTCAAGGGAACTCTCCTTTACCACCCACCGGGCTCTCGAACTGAATTCCTATCGACCATGGGATGTCTATTAGAACCCTTGGCGGGAGAACCCAATTTGACAATCCTGGGAGACTTCAATATTCACTTAGAGGCTCACGGGGACAAGGACACCTCATCTCTTACATCAGAACTAGACGTGGTAGGCCTCTCACAATTAGTGACGAGCCCCACACACTCAGCCGGCCACACAGTGGACGGCCTGTTTTCTAGCAACCAACACATTTATCTAAGAAACATCCTTCCCCTTACCAGGACAGATCACTCCGCAGTTCTGTTTGACATTCAGACGGAGAGCATCAATCCTCTGCACACTAGTCCCTCCCCCCCTAAGCAGATCAAGGCAAGGAGCAGCATTGATCATTATCACCTCAAATCACACCTGCTATCCACCCAGCATGATACCACACAAGATCCTGAATTAGCCTCCACTAATTACTCAGAGTGGCTTCATAACACATTCAGTGCATTAGTACCTCTTAAAACTGCCTCCAAAAACAGTTGTTCCAGGTAGTGGCCAAGCTATTAGGGCCACCAACGAACTCCTCCAAAGATGGCACCCAAGATCTCTGCAATTCATTGGCCAATTACTTTCAAGAAAAGTTTAGCCATATATAGGCCAACTTCTCAGCCCTAACGAAGGCTGGCAATCTGACTGACAACCCCAGTGACGAGGAAATTACTCCTAATTTCTCGGAATTTACCCAGGTCTTTCTAGAACAAATCACAGACCTAATTTCCACGGTCAAATCCGGAACCCCTAACGACCCTTGTCCCCCATCTGTTCTGAAAGCGATACCCATCCTGATAGGCCCCAATTTAGCAAACATCTGCAACTCGATGTTCCGCACAGGCACTTATCCTTCCATTTGGAAAAAGGCCATCATCAAGCCTCTGCTAAAGAATAATAATCTGGACCCCTCAAAAACCAAAAACTGCATGCCCATTGCTTGTCTCCCTCTCCCAGAAAACATTTTAAAAAAAATCATGAACACACAGCTATCCCAGTTCATTGATGATAACAATTTACTGGACAACACACAATTTGGCTTTAGAAAGGGCCATGGCATGGAGACGGGAAACATCCTTTACAACAAAACTTTTACAACGCAGTGCTATTACAATGCAGGTTTTACAAGGAAAACCATTACAACGCATTGCGCTGGGGGCGCTCTAGGAAAGGGAATAGATTTAATTTACTATCCAACACCTTCTTTAATGTCCACGGGGACTGGAGTTGGAATAGTAAATTAAACTATTCACTATCCAGCACCCCAAAGCACTATGCGTTGTAAAGGTTTGCGTTGTAAAACAGGCGTTGTAACAGCATGCGTGGTAAAAGCATGCGTTGTAATGTCATACATCCCATGGAGACAGCCCTCATCAAAGCCTATGATAAAATCAGGATGGTACTAGATCACGGTGGTGCCACGGTCATTGTGCTGTTAGATTTATCTGCAGCCTTTGACATGGTCGATCATGCCACCTGGCTCGACCGTGTCTCAGCCATCAGCATCAGACACAAGGCCAAAGTCTTCCTGTACTCCTTCCTATACATTTGGACTCAGCTAGTAAGTTTCAGTGGTTTCAACTCCTCACCATTTGCGCTCCCTTGTGGCACAAGGATTATCACTGAGTCTGACCTTATTTAACATATATGTGTCGGACCTGGTGAGGGTTATCAAATGCTACGGGATGGGTTTAACATTGTATGCCGATGATACCCAATTGGTGATAGCAATACACAATGATGGAGGGACAGTTGCCGCAAGCTTCCATGAAGGAACGTTAGCCATCAGTGCATGGATGGCTAACAATTGCCTCAAATTAAATTCAGACAAGATAGAAATGATGATCTTTGGTAATCTCTCCCCTATCTGATCCCCCATTTGGTGGCCAGCCAAGCTGGGTTCACCTCCGTCCCCCGTCACAAAGGTCAGAAACCTGGATGTTATGTTTGGTGACAAGCTGTCTTTCATAAACCATGCCAATGCAGTTGTCTCCTCATCCTTCTACGTCCTCAGGATGATTAAAAAACCTCCAACACTTTCTCCCAACTAGTGCTGGTAGAACTCTCATCAACACACTGGTAATGTCTAAAGTTGACTACTGCAACAGTCTCTTAGTCAACGCCCACGAAAAGTCCTGAGTAAGCTACAACTGGTGCAGAACGCAGCCGCCAGGATTCTGTCAGGTACCCCCAAGTTTAAGCCAATATGCAAGGTGGTGCGACAGCTCTACTGCCTGCCCATTAGAGCAGAGCCAAATTTTAAGGCATTGTGCATCGCCTACAATGCAACCCACAACACAGGACCTGAGTTTCTGAAGAAAGCTCTCAGCTCATATACGCCCAGCAGACCCTAGCGCTCATCAGCAGCCAACCTGCTGACTGTCCCTCGTACTAGGAAAGCTGCATGGGGCGATAGGAGATTCACAGTTCCTCTGCCAGATTATGGAACATGCTTCTCCTTCACATTAAGACTAGTCCTAACCTGCTAACCTTCAGGAAACAAGTGAAAACCTGGCTCTTCAACCAATAAATTACCCGCTCCATGGCCTTTCCTTTCCTTCCAGTCCGTTGCGCCGAGACACCCAAGGGTATTTGCGCGATTTACAAGTTGCTTAAATAAAATAAATAAATACATTCCTGGTCATTCATTGTCTCTCATGCACGGCATGCAGCTGTCTAAAAGTAGCACCGCTGCAGTGTTATGGTGCATGGGCTGTGTGCTTGGTCTCTCACTGTGCCCTGTGCTGTCTGGGACTGTTGTCCTCTTCCTATGCACTTTTGGGATGTTTGTGCCTTTCTGCAGTCAAGCTGGTGTACCTAGGATGACAACGTGGTGTCTGTCCCTTTGTGTGCTTCTGAGGGTCGCCTGCAAAATGTTCTGGACCATGTAGAAGCAGTGCCAGGCCTCGGAGACATCTATAAAGCAGCAGGCTTGATCTTCGTGCATACAGCTCTATTGTGAGCAGCAGGGGGGTGGTCTCCGCATGCGCGCGCTACCATGAGGAACACCTGCTCATGAGCTTCAGGCCTCCTGCGCTTGACTTGCTGCGGCAGCAGGTTTGTCGATCTCCACCGGATGCTGTTGGCCAGGTGGGGTGCTGCAGGTGCTGCAGTTGCAGTCGGGGCACCCTGCCGGTGCGATAGTGTTGCTGGGTCTCCCACCTGATTCTCACGGTGTGCTGTAGCCTGATGACTTGCACTGGGCCTCAGTTGGTCATGACCGGGCTCCGCTGATGCGTTGTGATAGAGGCATCAACCTTCACACCTTCTGTGCTCCGCTCGCGTACTGGGGAGTGTGCTGCTGCATGTGGGCATGGATCGATCCCAGCTTCGTCACCAGTGTAGCCGGGAGGCCTAACAGTCAAGTCGGAGCTGGCGTAGTTGGGTGAGGGCAATTAACGGACAACCACACAGATTAAAGGTCTGGGCTGGGGAGCCATGAGCTACCACGGCCCCTTTATTTTATACTCTCTGGCCATGCCTGGCCAGAGAGGGCAACAATGTGTGAGAGCCCATCCGGGTTAAATGTCTGGGGTGCAGATGCTTTTTGGGCAACTAGAATGCTACATCAGGCGCCTCACCATGCTGCCTGAACATTTTCTAACAGATGGCCATGGCGGAAGTTGAGCAGATAATGTGTGTAATAGGTTACGACGGACACAGCCATAGGCTAATGTGTGTTACAGTAATGTACAAAAGCCTATGTTGACAGTTAAGTGCGTCATGTACATGTACATGGCATTTTAAAAAGCTCACTTGCCTCCTAACACTGCAGCCAACAACACCTCCTTAACTTTTGCTGCTGTTCTGACCTCTGAGAGCCACAGTGCTCGGGAAAGCAGGTGACAGGGCCCCAGCCTTCTTGCCAGAGGACCTAGAGTTGCTAGCTATAGCGGTCCTGTCCCTGTACAGACAGTTGTATGGCTCAGCAGATGAACAGGTATATGTAGAAAATGAATATGTAATACTGGCTTACTTTTTTTTGTTTTTTTTAAACACAGGCTAGAATGTCCCTTTTCTTTATTGAGTGAAGTGTAGTAATTAAAGTGAAGTTTCAGTTCCTGTAAAAATACCTACTGTGAGTTATACTTAGGAGGTAGGGTCTAATGTGTTTGGACTAGTGAGGAGATTGCATAATGTGTTTATGCTGGTGAGGTTGGCGCAGAATGTAATTCGCGCCTGATATGAATGTGTGTAATGTAGTTTATGTAACAGGTTGAGGTGGAGTACAGTGATTACCAGTGGTTACTGGTGGTGTGTTTATGACCTATTTTACGTTTACCAATTTCTGCTAAGTGCTTTTCCTGAAAGTGGCCCACGTGGCCCTGTCATGTGTAAATAATCCCTTGTGAATATTGCCTGTGCCAAGCTACCAAGGGGGTAAGCAGGGGTTATCTTTGGCGTGTAACTCGCTTGCCCTGACTAGAGTGGTGGTTTCTGCCTGGCTTTGGCACAAGCCTTATCCAACCAGAAATCCAATTTCTAGCAGTATGCATAAAAGTACATAGTAAAAATGAAAATGGAAGATTGACAATTTGTAAAACACAATATTACACGCTCAAAAGATAAAAACTGTAAAATCATTGATAACAATTGTAAATGTATCCATTCATGCTTTAAAAACTCAAGGGTTAAACACTGACTTGCGTGCCTGAGTGGCAACCCTCAAAAATGTGCTAATACGAAAAACAAGCTCTTCATCAGTCAGGGCAAGCATACTCGAAAAGGCAGAATCCAGGCTAATAGGCCTGATCCTGTTAAAAAAAGGGTAAAGAAGCCCTTTGCTATACTTTATGTAAAATTTGCAAAAAAACAAGAAATGAAGCGTAGTTTGGCCATTCACCCCGTCACATGGCAGGGCATTAAATCAAGTTTCGGGTGGTAGCCAAAAGGGAAACACTGCACATTTTACTGTCCCCGCTCTAAAGCGGAATAAAAGGCTTATTTCCCAGTAACTCATAGGTAGCATGAGATAATTTGATAGGGGGAGGCAGCACAGCTCACGGGACATGTAGCTGGAAACAAATGGTTTCTTCGATTACTGCACCAATCTTTCATTATTATATGACAAATAGAGGGCGCTTCAGAGTTATTTTTTGTGAAAAGTTGCAGTTTTGCTAGGATTTAAAAAGATACAATCTTTATTAATGCTACATAAGCTCTGATAATTTCCAGAAAGCCAGGGGATTTCCAGCCCCTTCTCACACTTCATGCAATCAATAATAATAACTCTGGTTAAAGTCGCTGCCTCGTTCTTCCAGTTCGATAGCTAGAAAAGGGCTGGGCGAACACGTATAAAATAAGTTATGTCGTTTAAATTTGATTCTTTGCGGCAAATATATTGCGGATTAGAGATTGGGATACCCAGCTGTTTCCTGCAGAATCTATTTTCTTCCTGCTGGATTCAGGAACTATTTGCGGTATCCCAAATCTCAGCTCCATAGGTAGCCACTGGGACACATTGTATTTATAAAAATGTTAAGATGGCTAAAATAGTACCTGTTCTCTTTGGAAAGGGGGAGACTAAAAATTGAGTTGATGGTCTTTAAGAACTTGCTCTTGGAATAGGTGAGATGCTCAGTCCAGGAGCCGTTCATAGCAAACACCACCCCGAGATAAGGACATTTACAAGTGCCTATCAGTTTTTGGTTGCTGACAGTAATGAAGCTAAGCTGGCATTTCTGGGGGCCACAAGACATTAAAAATGATTTATTAAAATTAACTTTTAGGTCCCGACTGTCCATATAATTAACAAAGGACTGTTCCAAGATACGCAGAGAATTTGGGGTGCAGCCTATAAGTACCGCATCATCAGCGTATAGTAGCACAAGGAAAGGTTTTCCATTGATCATAGGAACATCTTGGGACATGGATATTAGTGAATTGTTCAGTCCGTTAATATAAATAACAAAAAGAAGGGGGACCAAGACACAGCCCTGCCTAACCCTCCTTCCGACCTTAATGGGTGCTGAGACCTCTCACCTCTGCCAATCCTCACTTGTGCCTGGAGGTTCTTGTGGAGATATGCCAGGAAATGGACCAGAGGCTCATCCAGGCAATAGGCCAACAGGATGGCCCCACCCATGACCTATTAACAAGGTCGAAGGCTGAGGACAAATCCATGAAGGCCAAATAGACTGGAGACTTCCGGGCGATGGTATATTTTCCAATTACAAGGCTGAGGTTAAGGCATTGTTCGTTAGTACCAACCTTGCCATGGAAGCTTTGCTGGCAGGGCTCTAAAATGCTGCATTCCTCTGTCCATTCCAATATCTAATTATATAGGACTCTGCCCAGTAATTTCAGGGTGTTGTCAATCAATGATATCGGCCTATAATTGCTGGGCTGCGACCGGCCCCCTCTACATTTTTAAATATTGGGGCAATAATACTTTTTGCCCAGGTGTGGGGTAACTGGGCATACATTAGATTGTTGAAGAGATTCAGAAGAAGTGGGGCCCAAAAATCCGACTTCCATTTAATAAAATCTATTGGTATCCCATCAGGGCCAGGGGTCTTATTCCCAATGCTCTGATGGATTGCTTCTTCTACGTCAGAGAGTGTTATCTGGATGCTGACAAGTGGGCCATATTCATACTGATCAATGTCCATTGAGGGGGAGGCATAAATATTTGAAAAGTGGGTTCCCCAGGATTGGCTGCATATAGTACAGCTAATGGGGGTTAGTAACTGACCCATAGATCGGAAGTCCCTTACGGCAGAACAAAATGATTTAGCATTTTTATCGGTTGCAGCTAGCGATAGGGTTTCCCAATGGTCCCTAAGTAGTACTCCCTTCCGCTCATTAATTGCCCTGTTGTACTTCTGCCTGGCCAATTTCACATCCGATGCGCACCTTGGTTTGACTGACAATACCCTGCGCAAGTTCCTATTGGCCAATGAGTATTCGTTGTCGAACCATCTAGGACCCTGCCTTCTTAGAGATGCAGGCTTCGACAGGTAAGTTTTAATAGCCTGGCAGAGTTTGGAGAAGTTCGGGACTACCTCTGGGTGCAGGGTTTGGAATGTCAGTCAAGAGTTGAGCGGCAGGTTGTCCTTAGCTAAAGATCAGAACAGGTTCCCGTTATCGATGCCCCTCCACATTATTCTTAAGTTGTCTGTTGATAGCGTTAGGCCTCTTGCCCCACACTCAGATGGAAACATTGATCGTGCTGCCAATCTTAAGGCTATTTTGATAGGGCTGTGGTCTCAATGGACAGTGGCAACGACCTCCGCGGTGACTAAATATTCTGCAAGTGGTAGGGAAATAAAAACAAAATCTATAGTAGAGCGGTGGCCCCTACCTCTGAATGTCAGCTGATGGTTAATGGTCGCATATGGTGTGCCCAACTGGTCCAGGGCATTGACTAGATTGTGAGACCTGAGGAACACTGCCAGTTCTGCACCCCTACGAGAAGGGGGATCTAGGCTGTGTGACTCTGCACCCAGATGTGTGTCTTCAAGTTTTGCATTAAAATCACCTTCCAAAATAGTCCTAATGATATTGCCCGAACCTTGCAGGTAATCTAAATCAGAAATGAAATCAGAGAGCTCAATACAATTCTTATTGGGAATGGAAAGGAAATCGTTATTATAAAAATTTACCAAATAAAAAGAAACTCTTCTCTTGTACAATACAACTTGAAAGTTACAACTATTAGTTAGGAGTAACTTAAAACTTCCACCGGCTGCTATATTAAGTCTAATAAAAAGGCCCCCTGAAGGATGGCCTAGATTATGGCGGGAAGCCGCCACGTTAAAGCAATGAAACCCCTCAATGTGCAAATCTTGTATGCCCAAGTCTCCTGGAACATTACTATGTCTTGTTCTTTGACTAGGCGCAACCAATCCTGATCCTTAAGTTTGGACTGTAACCCTGCTACATTCCAGCTAAGAATGTTCAGATCTACTCCACTATTAGCTCTGGGGGAAGATAGGGTATCATTATTATTTTTGCCGGTATTTATTATAGTTGTAGGGGAATCCTCCAAATGGTGTTGCAGGAACAACTGAGGGGCCATTAGTGGTGGTTGTCAATCCTGTGCATCTAGGTCAGAAAATGCATTAAACCTGTTAGTTAGCGAGTGCAAAGCATGGGCTTCCCTAAGAGGTTCCAGAGGTGGCGTATAAAAATAACCCAGGGGGAGCACACTAATGTGGGCGTTTGGCGTTGGGGGTTGCTCAAAAGTGCTCAATAGTCGGCGAACCAAGTGAGGTCTGTGAAAATTAAGAACGCAGTAGACGTCTATGTTCTTCTGAGAATGGCTGACCCATCCTACTCTTCTAGCCATAAGAATATCACTCATATTGGAAGAAAGGAACCTACTTGCAGAGCCAATCTATGGACTTATTATGAATATCTGCCCAGTTTTCCCTTTGGTGTTCAGCTAATTCGGGGACCCCAGCCAAGACTAGCACATAGGGACAGGAGACGGGAGGTAGACTTAGCACAACAGTAATGGTCTCACACAAACATTTCTGGGGCGGTTGAGGTGATCCCTACTTGTGTTTATATCATTTACGGGGACACTCGCACATTTGAGGATTGGGCTACTTCTTCCTGGGACTAGGATTGAGTTGGCTGTGTTTCCTAGGGCAGAACCCTGGCTTGCTAATTTGTTAGCTATGAAGATTTTGCCCAGGGGATGCATTGTTATTTCTATAATTTGTATGCGAGGTGACAGGAATACTATCTTTGTGGCAGACCCAACCAGGGTGTGACACCAGCCCAAATGTGTTGCTCATAGATAATGTAGGAGTGCCATCCCTGTCAATAATTTGAACAGGTTTAACTTTCTGAAACATGAAGTTAGTCAATTCAGAGTTCAAACATTCCATTTTTCCCCACAACAAATTAAATTTCATGTCAATTATATTCTTAATGTCAGCCAAAGCGTTTTCAATCGACTTCAGGACAGAGGAGGGAACGGTAACATCACCCTCAATGCCTATATTACTGTCGTTACTACCATAATTAAAAGTAACATCAGTCTGTGTGCCCACTGCAGCAGTGCAAGTAACCACTGAATCTGTTGCATTGTTGCATGGTAAACAACCTTTGGGCTTTTTAGTCTTGGTCGTCCCTGCGTCCCTCTTCCATTTTGCGGGTTGCATTTTTACTTTATCGATCTTTTGGGGACCTGCTGCCCGTGCTCTAGTGCTAATGCCCGGTGCATCTGGGATTGCCAAGTTAGGGGCTTCTGGGCATGGCAGAGATGAGACTAGGGAAACTGGACATTCATACATTGGGGTTGATATATTTGGGATTTCATGTGCTGCACCATCAGTGTTCAGGCCTCCCAGAGATAGACGAGAGTGCAGTGTAACTGGGTCCATGTACAGACGACAATGAAAGAGTCTAATGTCCTGGCTACTACTTTGCGTTTGCTCGTCATGCCAGAAGACACAAGATGATCCAATTATTTCACCACAAAATAACACACTGGCATGCAGTTAGGCAATATAACTCGCTTTACCTTAAAACACAAGCTTTGTCCTTGATGGAGGATATCAGGGGGGTGGCCCAGCCTAGGCTCTGCCAGCACCGGACGGGCACGGACGGGCCTGCCCAAGGCCCAGGCTTTGCCCGGGCGCGACCCACGCGTGTTCCACGCTGCGGGGGGCTGGTGCTGTTTAAATAGCGCCTCAAGGCGCGCTCTGCCATATCAGGGCAGGCGGCCGGGGCAAAGGACTTTCGGAGATGAAGTCCAGGTCCAGAGGATCCAAGGAAGCCGTTCCACTCACGGCAGGTGAGTGGGGGCCTCTGCAGCGATGGTAGCGATAGCCGTTGCCCTCACGGCGGTGCCAAACAGAGGTTCCCTCAGTGCTGTTGATCTCGTTGGAGTCTTCCGAATAGCACGTCCTGTTCTGCGGGGGGCTGGCTCTGTTTAAATCGTGCCTCCAGGTGCGCTCCACCGCGTCAGGGCAGGCGACGGGGTAAAGGACTCTGGGAGATGAATGTCCCAATTCAGAGGATCCAAGGAAGCCGTTCCCCTAACGGCAGGTGAGTGGGGTCGTCTGCAGCGATGGTAGCGATGGCCGTTGCCCTCACGGCGGTGGCGAAACAGAGGTTCCCTCAGTGCTGTTGGTCCCGTTGGAGTATACCGAATAGCGCGTCTTCTGTAATGCCTTCTTCCGTAAACAAAATCTCACATCTATCCAATTATTGACAGCCTTACCAATTTGCCCTTTAGGCATTTTCTAAGGTGCTCTCCCATTCTCCATATAGTCGTACTTATTCAAGGATTTGAACAGTACAGGTGATGGAGCAAGGATTCGCATGTTAAGCGACTTGCTTGTATTCATGAACCTCGAATAACCCTAACTACGTAATCAACCCGTTTTGTCTTACTAATAAGCCCCTTGTACGACATCTGGGCGACCGAGTGAAGCTTGCTTATGTGTCTATTAACATTAATACGCTTGCAAAACTAAAAATGGCCACTGCTACGCGGAAATTTAGACTGCGCATGTGTCGGTCATACCCATGTGACGTGACGTATTCAATGTCTTGGTGGGAAAATAATTGCACATGCGCAGTGAAGCTAAAATGGCTTCTCTGTGTTCTCACATGCTTAAAGCTTGCATTGCCGCTTTCGCTAAGCTGTCCGTTTTGCAACAATCCTAATGCTATAGTTTATTTTAGAGTAATGGGTGTAGTATAGAAATTCATGGTATAGAGTGAAATCAGTTTTTCTATGTTTTAAAACTGTTTCTTTTCCATTTCATGTACACTTCGAAAACTTGGCCCAATTGTAATGCTGTGCTCCATTTTGAATGAAACTGAGTCTGCGCGAGATCTGCGAGTCTCCAGAGCAGATGACCTTTGAATCTACGCCAAGGAGCTGATTGACTGAGAAGATGCTCCAGGGAACCTCACCTCACGAACTCTAAACGAATACAATGTATTTGTAAATAGAACATTTATTGTTATACGAAAAGCATATGTCACGAGAACCTGGAATTTAAGGGGCGGGTACAGAAATTGAATATTAAGCCTGAGAAAGTTTAGAAAATAGGTGGTGTGATGACCTAACCTTCTCCTTTGTCCAATCAAAATTGGGGATCCTTACACTTGCAACATTGGGGGGTGGTGCACTGACCCGAAAAACAGTATAACTAGCCTAGGTTTAGCTAGAGAATTTGTCCGACTTGTACGAATAGCTGACCTGTCACTGACCCAACGCACTCAATAGGCAACCGAAAGCAGAGAGTTGCGAAGCACTTTGCTGGAAGGTTCGAGAAAAAACCCATCCGGGGTTTTGGGAATTGAAAGTGCTGGCGGAGCACTTTGCTGAGAGGTTCGAGAACCCAATCGGGGTTTTGGCAGATTCCTTGCAGAGAGGGAGTAGCGCAGGCGTTGCAACCGAAGCTGCAGGTGTTGGTCGTAACCTTTTGTGAACCCGGCCCTAATCCAAAATTTGGGGTTGTCCTGTCCTGACTGTCCATGAGCTTTACCTGCTCGCCTACTAGCACCTAAATCCTTGAGGGTTCGTCCCGTCTTTTTCCAACTGACCCGTGGCCAGGGTTGGTCTTCACTGTATCCTAGGTAAATATAAAGTCTGTGTGGGTGATTGCCTTTCAAAATTTGCATTTCTAAATTCTTGAATATTGCAAAGCTTAATTACATATGTTCCCTTTTCTTCCCTTGTCCCTTTGTAAAAGAGATATTCATGTATTACTGACCTTAGCATGTTCCACTTTTCAACCCACCTTAAGTCAATGCTAAATCGCTTCTATATAGTATATGTTCCTTTTCCTTACCCTCCCTTTAGGAAATAAGTTGAATCTATAGAATGTTCCACCTCTTACCTTCCTTATAGTTTAATGGTACTGTAACGGAATTCTAGAAATACATAGTTGCATTTCTTTTTTTACTGTTGTTGTATTTTGCAAAAGTCTTTGGGTTTAGTATGTTCCCTTTCTTTATCCTCCTTTAATCAATGTTGCGAAAAATTGTTATCTAAATATAGCATGTTTCCTTGTTCTTACCTTCCCTTTCAGTTTAAGTTCTTCAATGTTTAGCATACTCTATCTCTTGCATAGCTATACGCTGTTTATAATTGTGATTATAGATAGCTTAATATGTTTTAACCTTATGCTCATGACATATGATGATGATGATGATTAGATAAAATTTGGAACCTACCCAGAGTCTATGGGTATTTCATTTTTCAAATGTTAATAATGTTCTTGAGTACCTAGCCTAATACTCAACTCCCTGATCCTAGGTGTTTAAGTTCCTAGTGTCTATATTGCTAGGTTATAGATATAGGAATAAGAAGTATAGAAATCTCAAATTATACTGATAGTAGAGCGTGAGTTACCTAAGTGAAGTTAAGGTGTGTTGTTTTTGGGCCCAGGTGAAGTATTAGTAAAAAACATTCCTAGCTGGGTGACCTGCGCGCTCTATCACAGGTCTAGACAGCTGCTTCGTCTCAAATATGGCACACCTCAAATTCTCAATCTTTTTTCATTTCAAATGTGCCATGATAGAATTTAGATTTTTTTATTAACAGCATTAATTCTGTGCCATTCCTTAAACCATAAACATGTATGTAACCGCGGTCCTTACCACCCCATACGTAGGGGTACCATTCGGGGGTGGAGAGTTACCTCCATTAACAGGAATCGCTGGCCTATTCAAATGCACACTATAATCTCGACCTAACTCACAATACACAATACTAATTCAACCAGTCACAATGTGATTTTAAAACGATACTTGAAACTCAAAACAAATATCTTTTCTGCCTACCGAGGTACAGAATCGAAAATTCTGTTAGCACTAGCAACAATACATTTTTTAAGGGTCAACTGCCAGGTCCTTATGTTTTTCAACTGGTTCTTATGTAAAGCGCTCTGACACCTTCGGGTAAAGTTTGCGCTATATAAAATCGCATAAATAAAAATAAAAATAAATGTGAGTTCCAAAGGACGTGGGACCAGGGCAAAAAGCATTGCCTTTGCAAGACAATAGCCACAAAAATAAGGGTTTAGTCTAAATTTAGGAATCATTACAAAAATCTAAAAGTTAGTTAATCAGTTTAAATCAGCATCAATATAATTGGTAAGTATTCACGTATAAGTCAAATAAGAGACTGAAAGGAAGTCTACCTTCGAAGAAATTAGCAAAAGTTACAAGAGGTTAAACATGAACTCTGCCTCTGGAGAATAGGCAAAAAGCTCTTGCACACATCCCAGAAAAGGCACATATTATAGGTTCAGGTGAGTAAAAAAAATGCTCTCTTAGCAAAGTGTGAAGTAGCAAAATAGGTCGGATTAATTATCCCCTTTACCATACATACAAAGGAAATGGCATTGCATGATTGAACAATAACCCATTTAATATCAATAAGCGGACATTTGTGGCTGCAGGCAGCAACAGCCTCCTTGTTTATTGAAACATTACATGATCATCTCTAGCGTGGTTTCCTTCAAAGCACAAATTAGATAAAGTATGAGAAGCTGCACTACAAAACAGATTCTATTTGCACGATTTTCTGTTAATTCAAAAGAATTACAGTAGGCTTTTTAAACGAGAAGAATATAACTGAATGTCAGTAGAGAAAGTCTGAGGCCCAGTTAGGTCAACTCAGAGCCTGGCTATGCTAAACGAAACACTCATAAATGAACATAATTTTTCAAATTAGAAATCTACTCTAACAATTCCCAATACACCAAAACAATATATTTAGGCTACAAAATGAGAAATAGTTATCCTCCTTCACCATGGTTCCAATTTCTTGTTTTTCTTTAGATACAGCTGCTCTCTCTCGAACTACTTCTATATGGTCCGCGGCAACAATTCTACACCTCTTACATTATGTAAACAGCTAGCATCTTGTCTCTGGACTGCTCTCAGTCACTTGCATCTCTTTAAGGGGAGTAAATGGCACTTTTCATTTGCCAGCTTTACTTGCTCTTAGAACCAGGGCCAGACTGGGAACCGAAACCGACCCTGGCAAACTGCTCGATGGACCGCCCTCGGGTTGGGGGGAGGTGCAGTTGAGTGGTTTGCGAGGGCCGGTTTTGGCCGATTTTGTAACTGGGGGCATATATTGCCGACCCCCGGTAACAAATACGGCCCCCAGGGGCCCAAAACCGTCCCCAACCCTGGCGGCCCACTGGGGAAACGCCTGGTGCCTGCTACGGCCAGTCAGGCCCTGCTTAGAACAGAAGAGATGTTGAGCGAGCAATTTTACTGGTGATGTTTATGTTTATGCTTGTGTTTTGTAAAGCGCATGGCTTGCCCGAAGGCTTCCCTGTTCTGGTGAGTGCTGTAATGAGGGCTACACCACCTATATATTAACAGAAAAACAGCCAAGTCTTTTGGTTTTTCCTGAAGGAGATTTCGTTAGGCAGTGATCTAAGGTCGAGTGGAGGGGCATTCCACAGCCTCAGTACCAGATGGGAAAATTATCTGCCTCCCCATCTTGCCCTTTTGAATCTGTTTGCCGTAAGGAGCTGCAGTTGGGAGGTTCTTAGGTGTATGGTGGGAGTGTACTATCAGTTGTCTGAGCTTTGCTAGACCTTTTTTATTAATGGGCCTGTCAGCAATACAGAGGGATTTAAACTTAGTTGGTGATACCATTACAAGTTTATTTTTTTATTTGTTTGATTAATTAAAATCTTACAAAAAAAGCAGCTAAAACTTCAACAATTTTTAAAATTAAAAAACAATCGGATTTTCAACTAATTTTCAAAGAGTTAAAGATATATAGTACACATTTAATAGACTAATAGGCTGTCCTTTATAATTGTTTCAAAAAGCTGTATTGTATAAAATCCATATTCACATAGTCTGTTGTTTGGTCAAACAAAAACCTCCAATTTCTTCTGTACAGCACAAAGGAATTTAACAAGTGCAGAACTCATTGGCAGAACTTCTGGATCTAAACTTGCGATCAGGGCCTGTCTACATGTCCTTACACCACGCATGTTAAACATTCTTTTGAGCGTAGTTTGTCTTTCAATTTCCAGATCCGGGCAAAGACACAATAAGTTTAAGATGTTTTCTTCACCTAGTTTCTAAAGCCTACATAAGTTATTTCCTTGTAATCTTTTCCATGGTGCTAAGTGACTTGTGCCTGGAAAGAAGCCAATCTAGCATTAATAAAAATTTGTTTATTTTTCTTAGACTATGGTGTTTCCAGGTAGGTTTGAAACGTTTTCTTCTTAAATCCAGAGACAATTGACCATGCGTGGCTACGTTTGACCAGAATGTCTTTATCCATAATCATGGAGAGGTATTTAGTGAGTTTGTTTATTGTTTTTTTAAAGCTCTCCGACGTAATTGTGGTTTTCCAGATTGGTGTTATACCAAATTCAGCAATTGCGCTATTTAAGCAGGAGCTGACATTTGTGTTTGTTTTATTATTGACTTCCTGCCACAATAAACAGGACATTTTGTTATCCTTATAGTTTTTTATTCTGTTCCATACTTTTAGTATGTGCCCTTTCCTTGCGTAGCATTGATTGTTTAGCCCAAACTCAAGTCTCACCTGGGCTTGTGAGGCATTCTTCGGGAGAGAGAATAAGGATCTATACGTTTTAGCTAAGGCTATATTAATAATCTCAGCATCTTTACCATTGAGGGCCTCACTACCATAGGTTAGGGCAGGCAATAATTTGGCAGCAACTATTTTTCATAAAGGGTGATAAGACAAATCTCCTGTTGATTTCTGAATGATTTTAAATGCCCCCACAAGGGAGTTTGCTTTCCTTATAATATCCGTTTTTTGTGTCTGAAAGTTGCCGTTGTCATTAAAAGTAACTCCCAAGTATTTACAATCAGCTACTTGCTCCAAATTTCTTCCATCCAAAAACCATTTATGTTTGGATTTAAGGTGCACATTGTTTGAGATGACCAATACCTTGACCTTAGCTTCATTTATTTGCATACCATTTCCCTGTTAATACCTAAAAACCCCATCGATTAATCGTTGCATGCCAACTTTGGTTTGACTTAAAAGTACAACGTTGTCTGCATATAATAGGTTAGATATCAGTTTATTTGCTAACCTTGGAGGATGTGCTTTGATTTCATTTAGGTCTGTAGAAAGGTCTGCTAAAAATAAATTAAAAAGTAAGGGGGCCAGAACGCACCCTTGTTTCAAACCACTCGATGTAGGGATTATATTGGTTAGTGTTTTTCCCTCACCTAACCTCACCCTTACCCATGTTTCCGTGTGCAGGAGCCGGGTCATTTTTAAGAGATTATGCGGAATTCTTTGATTGTTAAGTTGTTCCCAAAGAAGTTCTCTGTCAACACAGTCAAAAGCAGACTTAAAGTCTACGAAACACAGGTATAGTGGATTTTTAGCTGTAATTGCCTTATCTATTAATATTGATAGTATTAAAATGTTTGTGGATGTACCAAGGCCCTTGATAAAGCTTGTTTGGTTCGAGGGCAGTACCTGTTTCTCCTTTGCCCATTCCGTTAAATTCTTCAGTAGGATTCCAGCAAACAACTTTGCATCGGTATCCTGCAATGTAATTAGGTGATAGTTTTACAGGTATACACCTGTTACAATGCATTTTTTACAACGCAATACTGTTACAACGCGTCTTTTACAACGCAGATACTATTACAACGCATACATTTACAACTGATACTGTTACAACGCAGGTACTGTTACAACGCAGGTACTTTTACAGCGCATTTTTTATGATATGTTTGTATTTTATTGATATAGTTAATGAAGGGTATTATTGTGTATTTGTTTTAGTAATATATATTTCTATTTATTATTATAATTTTTTTATTTGTAATTAATATAGTTATTAATGTTTTTATGTAGTATTAATTTTTTAAAATATAATTATTTTGAGTATGTATAATTATTTTTGTTATTAGTCATTAATATGGTAATTGTTAATTGAGTATAAATATAGTTATGTAAAATATAAAATATTCTTAATACTAATTAATTTGAGTATTAATTTGGATATTATAGAACTAATTTAAATATGTAAAAATTAATTTTTAAATATATTGTTTTTATAAATATTTTGAGTATTAATTTGGGTATTAAAGAATTAATTAAAATATGAAAAATTAATTAAGAATTTTATAGCATTTAGAATTATTTTGAGTATTAATTTGGGTATTATAGAATTAATTTAAATATGTAAAAATTAGTTAATAAAAGATTTGTTTTTATTCATTAGAGTTTTATTTTATTAAGTTAATAATAATTATTGATTTGAGTATTAATTTGGGTATTATAGAACTAATTTAAATATGTAAAAATATGTAAAAATTAATTAATAAATATATTGTTTTTATAATTATGTAATATTAATTTTTTAAAATATAATTAATTTGAGTATTTATAATTATTTTTGTTATTAGTAATTAATATGGTAATTGTTAATTGAGTATAAATATAGTTATGTAAAATATAAAATATTATTAATAATAATTAATTTGAGTATTAATTTGGATATTATAGAACTAATTTAAATATGTAAAAATAAATTTGTAAATATATTGTTTTTATAAGTATTTTGAGTATTAATTTGGGTATTAAAGAATTAATTAAAATAGGTAAAAATTAATTAATAATTTTAATGCATTTATAATTATTCTGAGTATTAATTTGGGTATTATAGAATTAATTTAAATATGTAAAAATTAGTTAATAAACGATTTGTTTTTATTTATTAGAGTTTTATTTTATAAAGTTAATAATAATAATTAATTTGAGTATTAATTTGGGTATTATAGAACTAATTTAAATATTTAAAAATTAATTAATAAATATATTGTTTTTATAATTAATTTGAGTATTAATTTGGGTATTATAGAACTAATTTAAATATGTAACAAGTAATTGATACATTTTAATATTATAGAACTAATTTAAATATGTAAAAAGTAATTAATCAATTTATTGTATGTATAATTAATTTCAGTATTAATTTGGGTTTTATAGATTTATAATATTAATAAATCCATTTATTTAAAAAGATAATAGATTTTATTTAAAAATATTATATTGGGTATTAAAGAAACAGTTTAATATTTAATAACTTTATATTTAGAAATGTATTTAAAAGAATATATTTGTGAAATACTTATTATAATATTATGGTTCCCACGGTTTAACATTGTTTTCAATGGATACATTTGTCCTTCATTTATTTTCATGATACCTTGATATATGTATAGCGGTCCAGAATTAAAGCAAAGTAAAGCAAAGGAAAGAAATGGAAAATAACGGAAAAGAAAGAAGAAAACAGGTAAGAAAAGAAAGTACAATTTTTACATGAAATTAGTTATGATAATATACAATGCATTAATTAAATAAAAACGAACAAACAGTGTTTTAGTAAGTAGAAATTTTATTTTATTATTCAAGAATTATATTTAAAAAAACTTCTGTTTTCTTGAAATTTAATGTATATTTTTTAACATTTTTAATATACATGTAAAAATATATAAAAATAACTTTATTCCAAAATAAGTATTAAATATAATCTACTGTAGTCCTTTGTTTATTGTTGCAGCATATCCTGACGTCATTACGTTTACGCGAGCGTCATCGGCCATTTTGTGGAGTACCGGAGCAGGAAGCAGCAGGAAGCAGCAGGACGCTGATCTACGTTCAGGTAGGAAACCACTTAAATATTAAATAATATTGTAAAAGAAGTAAAGATTATCATTTATTGTAAGGATAAGTTAAGTTGAGGTTGCTCGAATTGAAAAAAATGTAATTAAAACAACATGTCGCTACTCGTATTTTTAGAATATGCCTATGTTGGGTCGGAGGGCGGGGGGAAGATCAGTAATTAGATTAATGAAATAATCAGATGTTTTAAATTATGTAAAAGTGTTTTATATTGTATTTAATATACAATAAATATAATTGTGTATGCAATGTATTTAAATGCATTTTCGAGTGAAAATAAAGTTTTGAAAAATGATGTTTGAGAAAGTTAGTTTCACGTAATTGTTGATAAAACATTATACGAATGTAAACAGTGATATTTCCAATGTTTTATTCGTGCTTTTTGGAAAAAAATATGTCTTTGTTGGAGATTCAAAGTTTTGGAATATTTGCGAACAAGTGATATTATGATTTGTTATATTGTTTGCCATTCTTTTTTAAAATAAAAATTTTGATTATAATTCTGCTTTGTCTTTCAATTGTTAAATTTTAAGCAATAGATTCCTAATTTATTTCTTTTTTGCTTTATTACATTTAAAGGCAGAATTAATGTTCACGGTTATTATAAAAATAAGGTGAAGTGTATATTTGTGGTTTTTGTTGGAGTTACTATATTTGGAGTTTTAAAAACAGGTTAGATTGGTTTTTTACATTGACAAGGCCAGATTGTGTTTCGCTTTTTGAAGAAAAAAAAGGAGATTAATATATGTATGATGTATTTTCGTGTCTATAGTTTTAGGATTTAAAAAATGGATTGATTAGTCAACAAATTGAAAAAATATTTCTGAACAATATTAAATAAGATTTAGCACTTATTTGTTATTTCATGGAAATATCAATATTTTGTTAAAATACATAGTTTTATCAACAATTGTATGGTGTAGTTTTGAAAGAAGAGTTCTGAAAGTAATTAAAAATGCATTTATTACATTTGCAAAGTAATGTCGAAATATTTAGTAATAATGTCCAAAAATTTGGGTTGCAAATATTTTTTTTGCAATTTTACAAAATGTTTTATTAAAAAAATGTAAAAAAATATTAGATTCATGTAAGGGGTTGATTTAAAAAATGCTGGTAAAAAATTACTTAAATTCCAAAAAAGGTGACCCAACATCAAATTTAGAATTTTTTTTTAGAAAATATGTTTATTGCCAATTTAAATTAGAAAGAGAGTACATTTTGATAAAAGCAGGAAAGTAATGTGAATAAGTGTTTAAAAAGAAAGGATGTTAGCAAGATTCTCAAGGTAATCTAGAGCCACACACAACGAAAACTGTTGTAGAAGTCCCAATAGTCGTTCTGACATTTCTTTAGTTCTTTGAGTAATCCGTGAGTTTAGACTACCTGTGAGAGTTTGTGATAGTCTCATTTCTTGAAAGCTTTGCTCCTTCTTCAAAGTTTCAAGAAATGAATAGAAATTAGGGTGGGGTTTTCCAATTAAATGATTGAAGGAGTTATGCCATCCCTCAATGGCATTATTTGTTTTAGCCTCTCCCTGTAGGCAACTCGAATAACAGTTCCACCACTCCACATGGAAACGTGGCTTCCTCCTGCGACCCGATCTGCATAGGTGTCCAATCCATGTGTCTTCCATATAATTTAGAATTGGTGCCAATTTATCTTCGTTTGTTAAATAATAATCAGATTCTGTAATGGCAGTGTAGTACTCGTCTACACTTTCGGGAGGGACAAAACAAAGAGCTGTTAATTTTTTTAATTCTACTTGAAGTTTGCTGTCTGTTGAGTATTCTGTAACTAAGGGTGTTTTCTGTAATTTACGCCAGAATGCCTGGGAAAAGTGGAAAAAAAAACCTTGAATTTGGGTATCCGTGTACATTTTGGTGATCACATTGATCATGCTCAATTCAAAATCCATCACAGTTAAAAATTCTGTGTAAGTTGCAGAAGTCTTATCAGGCAGCAAACTATACACTAGGGGTATTACACTGTTATTAATTTTTGCGTGTATAGTATAAATTTGGGTGAATGGATGGGGCGTGCTTTTAAACGTCCCATCCATCATCCAAATTTCACTAGTTTCAAGCTTTACAAGGTTACGTGGAATACTAAAAATTAAAATACACTTTAGAGGGTTTTCATTATCATGCAGAAGGAAAGGTTCATTAGCAAAAGAAATTGTAAGTTCAGGAGGAATATTGATATCAGAATAGTTATGTGGCGTATTTACTTGAGTATTACTTGCCTGCTTTTGACGTTGTATAATTCTACGCAAATTATGAATAGTTGGTATATTACTAGCAACATGAGTAGGGACATGTTGTGCAACCTGTCTCAAAATAGATCCTGTGGATTCATTGGAGGTGCTTGCAATAGCTTTCATTTCATTAACTGTTTCTCTAACATCAACTTCCATTGCAGAGGCAGAGTGGTTATGGTCGGTTGTTCTTACAATAATATCATTGACCGTAACCGCTCTGCCGCTGCAACGAGTTGTATGGTATTGCACGCATCTCCAATGAATCCGTGGATTACTTAACCTATCCTTACAATAAATGTAACCTGCGTGATTAAGTAGTTGGTTTCCTTTCCTGGAAGAGATATATTTTGCTGTTGGATGTGTAGACATTTCCTGAAAAGAGAGAAAAAAAATATTAAGTGTGTGAATATAAAATGTTATCCTCTCGATTTGTATGTACTTTTCCTATTGCATCACTATTATTATTGTATAACTCTATATTATTCTGCACTTTCATATTTATAGCTTTTATCTAGAGTTGGAATAGTAAATTATATCTTTACTCTATGCAGCACTTTCTCTACTGCAGCACTTACCAGGAATTGGAATATTATTTTACATGTTTCTTGACTATTCAGCACTTTCCCTACTGTTGCACTTACTTGGAGTTGGAATAGTAATTTACACCTGTAGATTATCCTGCACTTTCCCTACTGCAGCACTTACCCGGAGTAGGAATAGTAATTTACACCTGTGGATTATCCAGTACTTTCTCTACTGCTGCACTTACACGAAGTTGGAATAGTAATATTTTACACCTCTAGATTTTCCAGCACTTTCCCTACTGCTGCACTTACATGGATTTGGAATAGTAATTTACACTTCAAGATTATCCAGCACTTTTTCTACTGCTGCACTTACATGGAGTTGGAATAGTAATTTATACCTCTAGACTATCCTGCACTTTTTCTACTGCAGCACTTACCTGGAGTTGGAATAGTTATTAATACCTTTACACTATCCAGCATTTATTTGTATTTGTGCTTACTTCATATGTGTATAATGAAAAATGATTTTCACTTACTTTTCGAATTGGATCTGTTCTTTGCTGAGATGGGTTTCTGATCTTGTTTTTGGTTTTAGTTGATCTTTTTGAAGATCTTGCTGGGTTGTGTCATTTAAAAAGAAATGTATGGTAATAAATGTGTGACTTATAACTTGTGAAGAAAGTGACTTTTTACTTCTTTAAAATTTAGATGTTTTTTTATTCAAGAAAATATAAATAATGCACAATTTTAGAATTATATAACTGGAAATATACTTTTGATTTGCACTTTCCCTACTGCTGCACTTACCCGGAGTTGGAATATTATTTTACATGTTTATTGACTATCCAGCACTTTCCCTACTGTTACATACTTTTTCTACTGCAGCACTTAACTGGAGTAGGAATAGTAATTTACACCTCAACACTTTCCTGCATTTTCCCTACTGCAGCACTTACCCGGAGTAGGAATAGTAATTTACATCTGTGGATTATCCAGCACTTTCCCTACTACTGCACTTACCCAAAGTTGGAATAGTAATAATTTACACCTCTAGATTTTCCAGCACTTTCCTTACTGCTGCACTTACATGGAGTTGGAATAGTAATTTACACTTCAAGATTATCCAGCACTTTCACTACTGCTGCACTTACATGGAGTTGGAATAGTAATTTATACCTCTAGACTATCCTGCACTTTCTCTACTGCAGCACTTACCTGGAGTTGGAATAGTTATTAGTACCTTTACACTATCCAGCATTTATTTGTATTCATGCTTTATTTATATGTGTATAATGAAAATTGATTTTCACTTACTTTTTGATTTGGATCTTTTCTTTGCTGAGATGGGTTTCTGATCTTGTTTTTGGTTTTAGTTGATCTTTTTGAAGATCTTGCTGGGTTGTGTCCTTTAAAAAGAAATGTATGGTAATAAATGTGTGACTTATAACTTGTGAAGAAAGTGACTTTTTACTTCTTTAAAGTTTATATGTTTCTTTATTCAAGAAACATACAAATATTGCACAATTTTAGAATTATATAACTGGAAATATACTTTTGATCTGCACTTTCCCTACTGCTGCACTTACCCGGAGTTGGAATATTATTTTACATGTCTATTGACTATCTAGCACTTTCCCTACTGTTGCACTTACCCGAAGTTGGAATAGTAATTTACACCTCTAGACTATCTTGCACTTTCCCTACTGCAACACTTACCTGGAGTAGGAATAGTAATTTAAACCTCAACACTTTCCTGCATTTTCCCTACTGCAGCACTTACCCGGAGTAGGAATAGTTATTTACACCTGTGGATTATCCAGCACTTTCTCTACTGCTGCACTTACCTGGAGTTGGAATAGTAATATTTACCCCTCTAGATTTTCCAGCACTTTCCCTACTGCTGCACTTACATGGAGTTGGAATAGTAATTTACACTTCAAGACTATCTTGCACTTTCCCTACTGCAACACTTAACTGGAGTAGGAATAGTAATTTACACCTCGACACTTTCCTTTACTTTCCCTACTGCAACACTGACACGGAGTAGGAATAGTAATTTACACCTGTGGATTACCCAGCACTTTCCTTACTGCTGCACTTACATGGAGTTGGAATAGTAATTTACACTTCAAGATTATCCAGCACTTTTTCTACTGCTGCACTTACATGGAGTTGGAATAGTAATTTATACCTCTAGACTATCCTGCACTTTCTCTACTGCAGCACTTACCTGGAGTTGGAATAGTTATTAATACCTTTACACTATCCAGCATTTATTTGTATTCGTGCTTACTTCATATGTGTATAATGAAAAATGATTTTCACTTACTTTTCGAATTGGATCTGTTCTTTGCTGAGATGGGTTTCTGATCTTGTTTTTGGTTTTAGTTGATCTTTTTGAAGATCTTGCTGGGTTGTGTCCTTTAAAAAGAAATGTATGGTAATAAATGTGTGACTTATAACTTGTGAAGAAAGTGACTTTTTACTTCTTTAAAATTTAGATGTTTTTTTATTCAAGAAAATATAAATAATGCACAATTTTAGAATTATATAACTGGAAATATACTTTTGATCTGCACTTTCCCTACTGCTGCACTTACCCGGAGTTGGAATATTATTTTACATGTCTATTGACTATCTAGCACTTTCCCTACTGTTGCACTTACCCGAAGTTGGAATAGTAATTTACACCTCTAGACTATCTTGCACTTTCCCTACTGCAACACTTACCTGGAGTAGGAATAGTAATTTAAACCTCAACACTTTCCTGCATTTTCCCTACTGCAGCACTTACCCGGAGTAGGAATAGTTATTTACACCTGTGGATTATCCAGCACTTTCTCTACTGCTGCACTTACCTGGAGTTGGAATAGTAATATTTACCCCTCTAGATTTTCCAGCACTTTCCCTACTGCTGCACTTACATGGAGTTGGAATAGTAATTTACACTTCAAGACTATCTTGCACTTTCCCTACTGCAACACTTAACTGGAGTAGGAATAGTAATTTACACCTCGACACTTTCCTTTACTTTCCCTACTGCAACACTGACACGGAGTAGGAATAGTAATTTACACCTGTGGATTACCCAGCACTTTCCTTACTGCTGCACTTACATGGAGTTGGAATAGTAATTTACACTTCAAGATTATCCAGCACTTTTTCTACTGCTGCACTTACATGGAGTTGGAATAGTAATTTATACCTCTAGACTATCCTGCACTTTCTCTACTGCAGCACTTACCTGGAGTTGGAATAGTTATTAATACCTTTACACTATCCAGCATTTATTTGTATTCGTGCTTACTTCATATGTGTATAATGAAAAATGATTTTCACTTACTTTTCGAATTGGATCTGTTCTTTGCTGAGATGGGTTTCTGATCTTGTTTTTGGTTTTAGTTGATCTTTTTGAAGATCTTGCTGGGTTGTGTCCTTTAAAAAGAAATGTATGGTAATAAATGTGTGACTTATAACTTGTGAAGAAAGTGACTTTTTACTTCTTTAAAATTTAGATGTTTTTTTATTCAAGAAAATATAAATAATGCACAATTTTAGAATTATATCACTGGAAATATACTTTTGATCTGCACTTTCCCTACTGCTGCACTTACCCGGAGTTGGAATATTATTTTACATGTTTATTGACTATCTAGCACTTTCCCTACTGTTGCACTTACCTGGAGTTGGAATAGTAATTTACACCTCTAGACTATCTTGCACTTTCCTTACTGCAACACTTACCTGGAGTAGGAATAGTAATTTAAACCTCGACACTTTCCTGCACTTTCCCTACTGCAGCACTTACCCGGAGTAGGAATAGTTATTTATACCTGTGGATTATCCAGACCTTTCTCTACTGCTGCACTTACCCGGAGTTCGAATAGTAATCATTTACCCCTCTAGATTTTCCAGCACTTTCCCTACTGCTGCACTTACATGGAGTTGGAATAGTAATTTACACTTCAAGACTATCTTGCACTTTCCCTACTGCAACAGTTAACTGGAGTAGGAATAGTAATTTACACCTCGACACTTTCCTGCACTTTCCCTACTGCTGCACTTAAATGGAGTTGGAATAGTAATTTACACTTCAAGATTTTCCAGCACTTTCCCTACTGCTGCACTTACATGGAGTTGGAATAGTAATTTACACCTCTAGACTATCCTGCACTTTCCCTACTGCAGCACTTACCCGGAGTTGGAATAGTTATTAGTACCTTTACACTATCCAGCATTTTTTTGTATTTATGCTTTATTCATATGTGTATAATGAAAAAATTTTTTTACTTACTTTTCGAATTGGATCTGTTCTTTGCTGAGATGGGTTTCTGATCTTGTTGTTGGTTTTAGTTGATCTTTTTGAAGATCTTGCTGGGTTGTGGCCTTTAAAAACAAATGTTTGGTAATAAATGTGTGACTTATAACTTGTGTAGAAAGTGACTTTTTACTTTGTTAAAGTTCAGTTGTTTTTTCAGTCAAGAAACATATAAATAATGCAAAATTTTAGAATTATATGATTTTAAATATACTTTTGAACTGCACTTTCGCTACTGCTGCACTTACCCGGAGTTGGAATATTATTTTACATGTTTCTAGACTATCCAGCACTTTTCCTACTGTTGCACTTAACTGGAGTTGGAATAGTAATTTACACCTCTAGACTATCCTGCACTTTCCCTACTGCAGCACTTAACTGGAGTAGGAATAGGCATTTACACCTCAACACTTTCCTGCACTTTCCCTACTGCAACACTTACCCAGAGTTGGAATAGTAATTTACATCTTTACACTATCCTGCACTTTCCCTACTGCAGTACTTACCCGGAGTAGGAATAGTTAATTACACCTGTGGATTATCCAGCACTTTCTCTACTGCTGCACTTATCTGGAGTTGGAATAGTAATTTACACCTCGACACTTTCCTGCACTTTCTCTACTGCAACACTTACACGGATTTTGAATAGTAATTTACACCTCTAGATTATCCAACACTTTCCCTACTGCTGCACTTATATGGAGTTTGAATAGTATTTTAAACCTTTACACTATCCTGCACTTTCTCTACTGCAGCACTTACCCGGAGTTGGAATAGTATTTTACACCTCTTGACTATCCAAATGGAGTTAATGTTGTTAAATGTACAGACTCAATATATTTTAAGAAAATAACATATATTTTTAAAAAAAAATTCGATTTTACCTTTTAATATGATGGTTTGGATATATGTTTGTTCACAGTTTGAAGTTTGTTTCTAATTTCTTTTCAAGACTTAGTTTTTCTATCTGAAACATACAAAAAATAATATACATTTATCCGTTTCTACTGCATTTATTTTGGATTAAAAATGGTGTATTTAGTTTGTCACGAAAATATTTTTATTACCTTTTTTAAAGATGTCGACAAACTTTTTTGGGGCAGTTATGATCCGGAATTTAGTTTAGAAGTAATTTTTCTGTCAAAAAAATTTACAATATTTATTTGTAATGCTAACTTTTTTGAGTAATGGATGATAAAGGTATTTAATGAATAATGATGATGTACCTTCTTCTAAGTTTGAATAACGGTTCGTTTTTTCAAAAAAATGTTATTTCTTAGGTCTCACGTTTTCTGCGGCTTGCAAGTGATTTCTATGAGTAATATAATAAATACATATTAATTTTATGTTATCGTATTTAAATTAAATGGCGTTTTATTTTTCTACTCATTTAAAATAATTCTATGTTAGAATATATATTTGTCGTAATATAATGAAATGTATTTCTTTCTCGTTTATGTTGATTAAATCCCAGTAATATTTTCGTAACATCTAATTAAACTTTAAATAATAAGGATATTTATTAATATTTTGGTCGATATTTACTTACAATAAAAAGTATTTATTTGGATAACGTTATCGGTAAACGTTACTTACTTGTCAATCGTTTTATTCAGTAGCTCTGTCAGTCTAACTGGTATGAAAGGGTGAAAAGGTCAGAGGTTCAGATTTCACGTCTGCTCTCTCGGGTAGTTGAGAATCAACTAGTTTCAAAATGGTGTCTGGCTACTATTTATAAGTTTGGTTTAGTAACTCAATTTAATGTGTAAAAATATGCATCTAGAATTGGTTTTCAATTTTACATGTATTTCTGTGTAAACGTATAATTTAAAAATTAATTATAAGTAATTTACATAGCGTTTTGTTAGCCGTTTTGGCATCCATTTTGGATAATGTGTTGTGGTATTTATTCATTGAAATAATAGTAGGACTAAATATTGTAATACCTTTTCAAAATGGCGTCCATGAATCCTATATATATGGTTGTAATATCAAGAAAATTACATATCGTGTATAGTAATAATGTTTCATTTTTTTAATTTTTAAAAATGTAATTAGGTAAAATGATATAATTTTTGCTACTCGGAGTATTCATTTAAGTACTCGAGTATTAATTTTAATACTCGAGTATTAATTTATTAAATAAATAATTAGTATTCGTAATATTATGGTAGTTTTTCTTACCGATTTTTAATACACTTCCCCACCCAAAACCCCTATTTTCCCTGCATCCCGTGCCAGGTTTTATTTTACAAAAAAAAAAATATATATATATTTATTTATGCGTTGTAATGGTATACGTTGTTATATGTTGCGTTGTAATGGTATTTTTGCTAATTAAGTACTATTTTGCGTTGTTATAGTACTTGTTGTAAAAACATGCGTTGTAACAGTATTCGCGTTGTAAAAGATGCGTTGTAACGGTATGCGTTGTAATAGTATGCGTTGTAACATCATATATCCGTAGTCAGAGAAAGCCGAACCATTTTTCCTCAGGACTTTACACATCAGTGTTGTTCTTAAGAAATACTACGACAGCCTGGGCTGTAGATCTTATGCTTTTATGTTATGCAGACACCTGGGCCCATAATTGATCAGATGCACTGGCTCAGCGCGCACTCGAGTAGATGCATTTTTGCGTCTACGGTATCTAAAGTAAATACATGCAACTCAGAAACATTCCAGATTGTATATAAGAGCTTTAGACGCCTAAAACCCAAAACCAGGCGTGCTGCTCTGGGCTGAGACGGCGCAGCTCATTATGATACAGCACCAGATTTTGTACTTATCTTTACATTGTTTTTGTTGTTCTACTGCTGTGTACTCCAGCCAAGCTCAATTTTTGAACAAGTGGAACGTCCTTATTTAACTCTGGCCCAGAGATAGCTTTAAATGTCATACTTGGAACACACAATCATAAAAAAATCATAAATAAAAAAGATATACCTCAGATCATTCAACTTTATTTGGGCGGATGAACCATAAAAGTGCACAATGCAGAAGCATTATATATACATAGAAACATAACAAATACAAACCACAGCTCATAACGGTGTAAATATATAAAACAATTGCAATCATAATGCATCGATTGTCAAAAAGCTACCACAATACTAAGACAAACGCCAAAGGAACAAAAACCTCAGGAAAGTCCTTATGGGTGGCCCTCATTAAAGGACTGCAAAGTCACGCGGATTATCTGTATTATTTTCTAGTATGGGCAGCTCAGGAATACTACCTGGAGAGATTAAATAAAAATGTGCACTACTATGATTGAAAGAATACAATTTTAAAACAATAAAACCTGGATAGATGTTATTATACTGATGTGTTTCTCCCAGCACCTGTTGCACTAGTATTCTTTACTTTATTTTATTAAGTAGTATCCAATCAAAGTGCAGAATCAGTACAGATAAAACAATAATATCCATGGTAAAATGAATAAATACAGTTAAGCATAAATATATCATTGAAATCCATAAAGAAATACAAAATAATAAAACATCAATATTATTTCAGTTGATTAATTATTTACACCAAGAGGAAACTAGGCAATGATTCTTTTCATATAATTTTGCCTAGTCTTCCACATGGCCAGCAAAAACCGTGAAACTGCGAAAACTGCACAGTCTGTGGGATCACACTTCAGGATTTGCAGAGCTTCTCTACGAATATTTGACGTTATTACGCGGGATAATATCCCGCATACCATTACTCAGCATTTTTTATAACGCAAGAGCGTTTACAACGAAATACCATGACCCCGCAAACATTTACTCCACATATGCATTTACCACGCATGCCATTACAGCGCAAAGGCATGTGTGGTGAAGGTAAATACTTTGTAAAAGTACTTTATTTAAAAAAAAGTTTATATATATATATATATATATATATATATATATATATATATATATATATATATATATATATATATACTCTCGCTCCAAGGTTGTCCTCCTTCGAGTAGCACACGAGCAGCAGCTTGATTTATGTGTAGGTGAGGACGGGGATCCGCTTGTAGATGCCGCTCCGTAATGGAACTGCCCGACGCATTTCGAAGCTCCATATGCTTTTCTTCAGGGGCTTTAACGGAAGCGGTGTGCGCAACCGCTGACCCACTTCTCCGTTTTCCATATGACACACCCACCAATGGGAGGCTCAAATGAGACTGTGTATTATGGAAAGTGTGGTGCGGAAAGCACACAATCAAGTCCTGTATGGACCCCGCAAGTGGGCCAGTCCTTGATCACGTGTACGGCTGCTGTTTCACTTCCGTGACCCCCAAGGATGACGGGGTGGTGCATACTCCGCGGCTGGACGGCCGTGCATAAATTCTCGCTCCAAGGTTGTCCTCTTTCGAATAGCACACGAGCAGCAGCTTGATTTATGGTTAGGTGAGGACGGGGATCCGCTTGTAGATGCCGCTCCGTAATGGATCTGCCCGACGCGTTTCGAAGCTCCATATGCTTCTCTTCAGGTGCCTTAACAGAAGCGGTGTGCGCAACCGCTGACCCACTTCTCTGTTTTCAATATGACACACCCACCAATGGGAGGCTCAAATGAGACTGTGTATTATGGAAAGTGTGGTGCGGAAAGCACACAATCAAGTCCTGTATGGACCCCGCAAGTGGGCCCGTCCTCGATCCTGTGTACGGCTGCTGTTTCACTTCCGTGACCCCCAAGGATGACGGTGTGGTGCATATTCTGCAGCTGGACGTCCGCGCATAAATTCTCGCTCTAAGGTTGTCCTCCTTCGAGTAGCACACGAGCAGCAGCTTGATTTATGTGTAGGTGAGGACGGGGATCCGCTTGTAGATGCCTCTCCATAATGGATCTGCCCGACGCGTTTCGAAGCTCCATATGCTTCTCTTCAGGGGCTTTAACGGAAGCAGTGTGCGCAACCGCTGACCCACTTCTCCGTTTTCCATATAACACACCCACCAATAGGAGGCTTAAATGAGACTGTGTATTATGGAAAGTGTGGTGCGGAAAGCACACAATCAAGTCCTGTATGGACCCCGCAAGTGGGCCCGTCCAAGATCCCGTGTACAGCTGCTGTTCCATTTTCGTGACCCCCAAGGATGACGGGGTGGTGCATACTCCGCGGCTGGACGGCTGCGCATAAATTCTCGCTCCAAGGTTGTCCTCCTTCGAGTAGCACACGAGCAGCAGCTTGATTTATGTGTAGGTGAGGACGGGAATCCGCTTGTAGATGCCGCTCCGTAATGGATCTGCCCGACGCGTTTCGAAGCTCCATATGCTTCTCTTCAGGGGCTTTAACGGAAGCAGTGTGCGCAACCGCTGACCCACTTTTCCGTTTTCCATATGACACACCCACCAATGGGAGGCTTAAGTGAGACTGTGTATTATGGAAAGTGTGGTGCGGAAAGCACACAATCAAGTCCTGTATGGACCCCGCAAGTGGGCCCGTCCAAGATCCCGTGTACGGCTGCTGTTTCATTTTCGTGACCCCCAAGGATGACGGGGTTGTGCATACTCCGTGGCTGGACGGCTGCGCATAAATTCTCGCTCCAAGGTTGTCCTCCTTCGAGTAGCACACGAGCAGCAGCTTGATTTATGTGTAGGTGAGGACGGGAATCCGCTTGTAGATGCCGCTCCGTAATGGATCTGCCCGACGCGTTTCGAAGCTCCATATGCTTCTCTTCAGGTGCCTTAACAGAAGCGGTGTGCGCAACCGCTGACCCACTTCTCTGTTTTCAATATGACACACCCACCAATGGGAGGCTCAAATGAGACTGTGTATTATGGAAAGTGTGGTGCGGAAAGCACACAATCAAGTCCTGTATGGACCCCGCAAGTGGGCCCGTCCTCGATCCTGTGTACGGCTGCTGTTTCACTTCCGTGACCCCCAAGGATGACGGTGTGGTGCATATTCTGCAGCTGGACGTCCGCGCATAAATTCTCGCTCTAAGGTTGTCCTCCTTCGAGTAGCACACGAGCAGCAGCTTGATTTATGTGTAGGTGAGGACGGGGATCCGCTTGTAGATGCCTCTCCATAATGGATCTGCCCGACGCGTTTCGAAGCTCCATATGCTTCTCTTCAGGGGCTTTAACGGAAGCAGTGTGCGCAACCGCTGACCCACTTCTCCGTTTTCCATATAACACACCCACCAATAGGAGGCTTAAATGAGACTGTGTATTATGGAAAGTGTGGTGCGGAAAGCACACAATCAAGTCCTGTATGGACCCCGCAAGTGGGCCCGTCCAAGATCCCGTGTACAGCTGCTGTTCCATTTTCGTGACCCCCAAGGATGACGGGGTGGTGCATACTCCGCGGCTGGACGGCTGCGCATAAATTCTCGCTCCAAGGTTGTCCTCCTTCGAGTAGCACACGAGCAGCAGCTTGATTTATGTGTAGGTGAGGACGGGAATCCGCTTGTAGATGCCGCTCCGTAATGGATCTGCCCGACGCGTTTCGAAGCTCCATATGCTTCTCTTCAGGGGCTTTAACGGAAGCAGTGTGCGCAACCGCTGACCCACTTTTCCGTTTTCCATATGACACACCCACCAATGGGAGGCTTAAGTGAGACTGTGTATTATGGAAAGTGTGGTGCGGAAAGCACACAATCAAGTCCTGTATGGACCCCGCAAGTGGGCCCGTCCAAGATCCCGTGTACGGCTGCTGTTTCATTTTCGTGACCCCCAAGGATGACGGGGTTGTGCATACTCCGTGGCTGGACGGCTGCGCATAAATTCTCGCTCCAAGGTTGTCCTCCTTCGAGTAGCACACGAGCAGCAGCTTGATTTATGTGTAGGTGAGGACGGGATCCGCTTGTAGATGCCGCTCCGTAATGGATCTGCCCAACGCGTTTCAAAGCTCCATATGCTTCTCTTCAGGGGCTTTAACGGAAGCGGAGTGCGCAACCGCAGACCCACTTCTCCGTTTTCCATATGACACACCCACCAATGGGAGGCTCAAATGAGACTGTGTATTATGGAAAGTGTAGTGCGGAAAGCACACAATCAAGTCCTGTATGGACCCCGCAAGTGGGCCCGTCCTTGATCACGTGTACGGCTGCTGTTTCACTTCCGTGACCCCCAAGGATGACGGGGTGGTGCATACTCCGCGGCTGGAGGGCCGTGCATAAATTCTCGCTCCAAGGTTGTCCTCTTTCGAATAGCACACGAGCAGCAGCTTGATTTATGGTTAGGTGAGGACGGGGATCCGCTTGTAGATGCCGCTCCGTAATGGATCTGCCCGACGTGTTTCGAAGCTCCATATGCTTCTCTTCAGGGGATTTAACGGAAGCAGTGTGCGCAACCGCTGACCCACTTCTCCGTTTTCCATATGACACACCCACCAATGGGAGGCTTAATTGAGACTGTGTACTATGGAAAGTGTGGTGCGGAAAGCACACAATCAAGTCCTGTATGGAACCCGCAAGTGGGCCCATCCTCGATCCCGTGTACGACTGCTGTTTCACTTCCGTGACCCCCAAGGATGACGGGGTCGTGCATACTCCGCGGCTGGACAGCCGCACATAAATTCTCGCTCCAAGGCTGTCCTCCTTCGAGTAGCACACGAGCAGCAGCTTGATTTATGTGTAGGTGAGGACGGGGATCCGCTTGCAGATGCCGCTCCGTAATGGATCTGCCCGACGCGTTTTGAAGCTCCATATGCTTCTCTTCAGGGGCTTTAACGGAAGCGGTGTGCGCAACCCCTGACCCAATTCTCCGTTTTCAATATGACACACCCACCAATGGGAGGATCAAATGAGACTGTGTATTATGGAAAGTGTGGTGCGGAAAGCAGACAATCAAGTCCTGTATGGACCCCGCAAGTGGGCCCGTCCTCGATCCCGTGTACGGCTGCTGTTTCACTTCCGTGACCCCCAAGGATGACGGGGTGGTGCATACTCCGCGGCTGGATGGCTACGCATAAATTCTCGCTCCAAGGTTGTCCTCCTTCGAGTAGCACATGAGCAGCAGCTTGATTTATGTGTAGGTGAGGACGGGGATCCGCTTGTAGATGCCGCTCCGTAATGGATCTGCCCGACGCGTTTCGAAGCTCCATATGCTTCTCTTCAGGGGCTTTAACGGAAGCGGTGTGCGCAACCGCTGACCCACTTCTCCGTTTTCCATATGACACACCCACCAATTGGAGGCTCAAATGAGACTGCGTATTATGGAAAGTGTGGTGATGAAAGCACACAATTAAGTCCTGTATGGACCCCGCAAGTGGGCCCGTCCTCAATCCCGTTTACGGCTGTTGTTTCACTTCCGTGACCCCCAAGGATGACGGGGTGGTGCATTCTCCGCGGCTGGACGACCGCGCATACATTATCGCTCCAAGGTTGTCCTCCTTCGAGTAGCACACGAGCAGCAGCTTGATTTATGAGTAGGTGAGGACAGGGATCCGCTTGTAGATGCCGCTCCGTAATGGATCTGCCCGACGCGTTTTGAAGCTCCATATGCTTCTCTTCAGGGGCTTTAACGGAAGCGGTGTGCACAACCGCTTACCCACTTCTCCGTTTTCCATATGACACACCCACCAATGGGAGGCTAAAATGAGACTGTGTATTATGGAAAGTGTGGTGCGGAAAGCACACAATCAAGACCTGTATGGACCCCGCAAGTGGGCCCGTCCTCGATCCCCTGTACGGCTGCTGTTTCACTTCTGTGACGTCCAAGGATGACGGGGTGGTGCATACTCCGCGGCTGGACGGCCGCACATAAATTCTCGCTCCAAGGTTGTCCTCCTTCGAGCAGCACACGAGCAGCAGCTTGATTTATGTGTAGGTGAGGACGGGGATCCGCTTGCAGATGCCGCTCCGTAATGGATCTGCCCGACGCGTTTCGAAGCTCCATATGCTTCTCTTCAGGGGCTTTAACAGAAGCGGTGTGTGCAACCGCTGACCCACTTCTCCGTTTTCCATATGACACACCCACCAATGGGAGGTTCAAATGAGACTGTGTATTATGGAAAGTGTGGTGTGGCAAGCACACAATAAAGTCCTGTATGGACCCCGCAAGTGGACCTGTCCGCGATCCCTTGTACAGCTGCTGTTTCACTTCCGTGATCCCCAAGGATGACTGGGTGGTGCATACTCCGCGGATGGACGGCAGCGCAAAAATTCTCGCTCCAAGGTTGTCCTCCTTCGAGTAGCACACAAACAGCAGCTTGATTTATGTGTAGGTGAGAAGATGTGTATCAGGAAATCGACAATCAAGCCGAGGTATCATTTGAGGAAGCCACTCCTCCTGATGATCATTCATTGTATTCCACATCCCTAGCAAGGAAAAGATCAAGGGTGGTGTCTACATCTTCTTCAAGCCCACCTCCTTCTGATGATATGGATGACAATTGGGAACCACCACGGCCGTCTGAGAGTGAGGCACACCATGATCTGACAAAGGTAGTTAAGCGTAAAAGGAAGGTCGTCAAAAAACTCATAGTTATGGAGTGTGATGAGGCTCAACAAGAAGTGGCGGATACTGCTGCTGATGAAGACTGTCACGACGACGACCCAGTCATCATAAAGGTCACTGCAGCCCCAGCGGGCATGCAGCAAACAGACATTTTGACCCTAGCCCGAGAAGCTGCTGAGCGTGATGATGTTGTCGACGAGGAGGCAATGGAAGAAACACCACAATCATTGGAGTTAACTAGTACACCAGCACGTACCGCTTCCATATTTCTTCCTCGCCAGAAGGGACCTCCATCCACCTTTTCCTCAATTAGTGGTGGTGAAAGTGCAAAACGTACTAAAGTTCGGCAATCCACATCCTCCACTTCATCTGGCATTAGCAGCAAGACTACGACCAGCAGTATCGCCGCCTCCTCCGGCCCCCAAAGACATTTGAAGTCTGCAGTTTGGGACTTCTTTAGTGTTTGCCCAAAAAAGGAAAACCTCGCCATTTGTAGCATTTGTAAGCATGCAGTTAGTCGTGGTAAGTTTGGTACCAACTACGGTACCGGAGGCCAGAGAGGTCATCTTGAGAGACAGCACGCTGTCCAATGCTTTGCGCACCTAAAGGAGATCAAGGAAGCCCGAATTGCAAGTCAAGAAAACGTTGATGTTTCATCTGATGATGACGAGGAGGGAGAAGACGTGTCAAACACTTCACTTACACCCAGTACCCCTGTCAGCAGCACACCCCATGTGAGCCACACTAAGAGTGTGGGAGAGAGTGACACACCAATGCGAAAAAGTTCATCAGCGAGCGTAACTGTGACGAAGAAGTCATCATCATCATCCCGTAAATGCTTGGTCCAGGGCAACATTAGAAACATGTTGTTTACAGAAGCGCCATATGAACGCAACCACCCACTGACGCGTCTGTATAACACTAAGCTGGCTAAAATGCTAGCTCTGGACCTTCTCCCTTTTTCTTTTGTAGAAGGTGTGAGAAGGTGGCCTGATATGCAGTGCTCACTATTCTAGTGAACACTATGTATCAGTCCAGCAACCCTTATTGATGATTGGTTGTAAGTCAACCTTATATACCAGCTATCCTAGTAGCGTGGATACGAGCAGTCTAAGTCTAAAGACTCGAGAGGGCGTGTTAAGCCAGCTGTTATACCACGTATACCCCTTGAACACCAAGTGAAAGGACACCACACAAGTGTTATGAAAATAAACAGTTATTTATTAAAGATCACAACAGCCCTGTACTCTTTATGAGGACAGGGTACTAAGCACAAACCAAAACTCTTACAAAAATACTTAAGTTAGCACAGTATATACAAATGCCTGAGGGGCACGGAAAACCATATACTTGAAAAGTGGAATGCGAAATTACTAGCAGGTAAGTACAGTACTAATAGGCTTTGGAATCGCTAGGACTTGACTATAGAATCGTTAGATTACTTCTAGGAGACCCAGGGGACTCGGGTGCAGTGTGTGCACTCTCACGCGAGATGCGGGACAAAGTCTATGGTAGCTAGAATTTGCAAAGTTAGTGTTCTCGGGCGAACCCGACCTGGTAGGGAGAAAACGAAAGTAGATTCTGACCCTTGGATAGTGAGGCTATGCTGGGGCACCGAAATGCCGAAGTTACCTAGCCCAGGGGCTGCAGCTGCATAGGACTCAAAAGACGTCGGGAATCCTCGTTGACGGACCAGGAGCCTGGAAGAAAGAAGTTGCTGGCAGGCGACCAGTGAAGAAAGTTCGGTGGATCCAAGCCTGGATCGATGGAAGATGACACCTGAAAGCAGAGGGGACCAAGTTCGAGACTACTAGCCAGTAGTCAGTGGGCACCAGGAGGGCACTGGATGGTAGCCACCTCGACAAGGCGTGTGGGTGACGCTGGGCTCGGAGATCTCACGGACCAGGAGGCGTTGTCGGCGACCAGGAAGGAGGATCGAGCTGTCCCACGAAGATAGAAGCTGTCGGCGTCGCTGGACCAGGGATTGGGCAACAAAGCCTTGGCAAATTCAAGCCCACGCGGTGGACCTAAAATGGCGTCTGGAGTGGACCAGGAGGGTCCGGGGTGCCTCTCTTCAAGAAGGAAGCAAGGGCCAGTCTGGAGCAACCAGACCAGCAGCAGTGATGTCGTCGGGCGTCGTTCAGGAGGCCACAAGCCAGCCGGCTAGTAGCCAAACAACGCGGTGCACAGCAAACAGCAGAAGGGCCCCACACAGATCATGGAGATGCAGGGAGGCTGACCTTGGGTGCTGGAGCTGCGCAGGGTCGGGGCTTCTCGGACCCCAAAGCACTCACTCGTGGAGGACACGGTGGGCTTGCAGTAAAGATGTCGTGCAGTCTTGGCGATCGTCGGTCCCTCGAGGTCTCGTCGCACTCACGGTTCTCGGCTTTGCTGTAGAGGTGAGTAGAGGTCAGAGGTGCCAGGGAAGCCGGGTCTCGTCGAGCTGGGTCGTCGGATTCGTGATGAAGGACTTGCAGCAGACCGCAGTGTTCTTTAGGATGGTGCCCGCTTGATGCAGGGTGACTACTCCTTAGCCACAAGGGAGAATCTTGAAGAAGAAATCGTGAAGTCCTTTCGAAGAAAGTCGTGTCTTGATTCCAAAGATGATCTAATTTGACCCGGTGACTAGGTCCTGCCTATGGGTGGGACTAGGAGGGGGGTGGTTACACCCCTCTGCCATGCCGGACTTCCCCAGGCCAGGGGCTGGTGTGCCCCTGGAACTGGCTCAGACCGGCCTATGCGTAGTGAGCACCGGGGTGCCACTCAGCAGTCACCTTCCTGTAAAGCCCTGCCTACCCAGGATACACAAAACCATGTTTGGGACGGTGCTAGCACCGCCCCTGACAGGAAACCCTTTGTCCAGGCTCTCCTCGCTGGAAGGACTCCCAGCTGCAGGGGGTCAGACTCGTGTCTGTGGTGGCAGCATCCATTTTGTGGAGCTGAGGCTTTAGTTAACTTTAACCGGGGTTCACAGTTACATACATGTCGTGTCCCTCTAGAAGGGTGGAATGCTAACCCCGTCGCCAGAATTGGCGAGGGGTTAGTATTCCAATTCGTATGACACCTTACTCGACATGTTTTGATAAAGCAATACCAAAGTTAGCATTTAACCGCGAGGATTATAATGCACTTAAGAGTATATGGTATGCGATATCATGGAACAGCTATTAGGACTTGGTTCCGCAAGCTGCAGACAGGCTCAGCTCATGCCAGAGCACCATCTCACACGATTCCAAGCACTCTGCCTTCAGGATTGTCAAGGCCTGCCATAGGAGTGACTGATAGGAATCTGTGTGTCCATTTTAGGGTTAGGTATAGGTATACTACACCTACAGCAAAGTGTGGTTACACGACTTTGCCCCAGCTGTCATGCAGCCAGTTGTGTCAAATTTAGGAGGCCAGCCAGGGGTGGCATAATACATGCTGCAGCCCCTGGCAGCCCTGGGTACACCTATGCCCTGAGTTACAGGGTCTGATAAGGTGGCCCAGTACCAATTGGTAAATGCACCTAGGGTACATGTGGTAATTTAGAAAGAGAACAGCCAGGCTGTGGGTCTGATTGGCAGGCCCACAGCCAGAGAAAGTCGTAAACCAGTGAAACAAAAGCAAAAAATCTGGGTGATCATAGGATTGCAGACCCTACTCTCCTACATGACCCCCCCCCAAACTTTGGGACAATAAGCTAACCTTGACCAGGTGAGTCTTCTTGTTCTAAGTGGAAATATCTGGAGAGCCCATCGGCATTGCCATGATCAGTACCAGGTCTATGTTCCACTGTAAAGTCCATCCCCTGTAGGGAAATGGACCACCTAAGCAGTTTGGGGTTTTCACCCTTCATCTGATTTAGCCACAAGAGGGGCTTATGGTCGGTCTGAATCTTGAAGTGAGTGCCAAACAAGTATGGCCTCAGCTTCTTCAGGGCCCAAACCACAGCAAAGGCCTCCCTCTCAATAGCTGACCAATTCTTCTCTCTGGGGGTCAGCCTTCTGCTTATAAAAGCAATGGGCTGGTCTTGACCATCAAAATTCAGTTGAGAAAGAACAGCTCCCACACCCAACTCAGAAGCATCTGTTTGGACAATGAATGGTTTGGAGTAGTCTGGACTCTTAAGGATAGGTGCTGTGCACATGGCCTGCTTTAGGTCATCGAATGCTTTGGTAAATCACACGGAGGAGACAGAACCCGGTTAAGGAGCACTCACCACAGGAGAGCCTGTAAACGGACCCCCAGAAGCCTGTCAGCAGCCTGCCAGCAGCATCCCCCTCCCACCGCCGCAACCGAGCAGGACTCGCGGTCGCCGAGCGGAGGGGGACACGGAAAACTACATCCCCCATAAGGCTCTGCGGCGACAGAGCGCCACTCCACAGCGCCAGGCGGCGCATAAAGGCTGCGTCACCCCGGCAGAGCGGGTGACGCGTTGGTAAATCACACGGAGGAGACAGAACCCGGTTAAGGAGCACTCACCACAGGAGAGCCTGTAAACGGACCCCCAGAAGCCTGTCAGCAGCCTGCCAGCAGCATCCCCCTCCCGCCGCCGCAACCGAGCAGGACTCGCGGTCGCCGAGCAGAGGGGGACACGGAAAACTACATCCCCCATAAGGCTCTGCGGCGACAGAGCGCCACTCCACAGCGCCAGGCGGCGCATAAAGGCTGCGTCACCCCGGCAGAGCGGGTGACGCGTTGGTAAATCACACGGAGGAGACAGAACCCGGTTAAGGAGCACTCACCACAGGAGAGCCTGTAAACGGACCCCCAGAAGCCTGTGGCAGCCTGCCAGCAGCATCCCCCTCCCGCCGCCGCAACCGAGCAGGACTCGCGGTCGCCGAGCGGAGGGGGACACGGAAAACTACATCCCCCATAAGGCTCTGCGGCGACAGAGCGCCACTCCACAGCGCCAGGCGGCGCATAAAGGCTGCGTCACCCCGGCAGAGCGGGTGACGCGTTGGTAAATCACACGGAGGAGACAGAACCCGGTTAAGGAGCACTCACCACAGGAGAGCCTGTAAACGGACCCCCAGAAGCCTGTCAGCAGCCTGCCAGCAGCATCCCCCTCCCGCCGCCGCAACTGAGCAGGACTCGCGGTCGCCGAGCGGAGGGGGACACGGAAAACTACATCCCCCATAAGGCTCTGCGGCGACAGAGCGCCACTCCACAGCGCCAGGCGGCGCATAAAGGCTGCGTCACCCCGGCAGAGCGGGTGACGCGTTGGTAAATCACACGGAGGAGACAGAACCCGGTTAAGGAGCACTCACCACAGGAGAGCCTGTAAACGGACCCCCAGAAGCCTGTCAGCAGCCTGCCAGCAGCATCCCCCTCCCGCCGCCGCAACCGAGCAGGACTCGCGGTCGCCGAGCGGAGGGGGACACGGAAAAACTACATCCCCCATAAGGCTCTGCGGCGACAGAGCGCCACGCCACAGCGCCAGGCGGCGCATAAAGGCTGCATCACCCCCGCGTCGCGGGAGCGCGCGGGAGCGCCCGGGGCTAAGCCCGGGCAAAGGGCGGGCCGTCTGAGGCCGTCCGAGGTTGTCCAAGGTTGGGTTGGGCCTGGTCTCTTGGCTCGCTGCCCTGGAGCTGTCGTTGCTGAGCTGCGAATATTGTCGACCAGCTTGTTACGTAAGTTACATTGACTCTGGTTGCTCATACAGTTCATTATGCCCCCTAAAAAGTTAACCACGTCTACTAACACTATGGAAAATTATCTGGTGCAGGTAGTAGAAAAAATCAACCTTGATAGAAGAGCCTCTTTGGGAATAGACTCATCTGCTCAATCTCCATTTATTGATATCGAGGCTGATGACCCTTTTGGCCTTTTAATAAACAACAGCACTAATAGTGCCACTCCTGATTTGTTCCCAGATACTATTACTATACAGCCAAGTGGTACTGTTGCTGGAGTTGAAGATCTGAGTGCCAACGAGGTACTGGCTGATATTACTATTAGCCAGGATCAATCTATTTCTCCTCCAGCACCGGTTCTGGGTAAACGGGAATGCCTCAGGTCAGCCAAGAACAGAGTAGCAAACCCCCCGAGGAAATACTCTGAGGAAGAGGAGCATGATCTGACTAGTGAAGCGTATATTACACTTTCGAACGCCCAATTTAATAAATTGTTAACCTTAATGGACTCAAAAATCAAAGGTGCGATGAAGCCCCTGGTTAGCAAAATAGACAAGCTAACTTCTGAGGTCAATCGTTTGGAAGGTCTACTTCAAAAATCAATAGACGAGACTGGGAAACTTCCAGAAAGTGTCTTTGCAAAGATAGAGGAATCTGTCAACAATTCAGTAATTGCAGCCATTGGTGGTCTCATCCCTGTCACTGCCCCGGTATCGAATACCCTAACGGCAAGGAATAACACTCTCCCAGGTGATTCTCATACTGTCTCGATCCCTGCTCCTGCTGTTGAAGACCCGTTTATTGAGAACGGGACTTTTGAACTTGTGGTTGAAGCTTCCCCATTGGTACTTGTCCTTGCCAATGTTCCAGCTCTGGCTCAAGGTGAGAGGGAAACAGCATCTTCTCTACGAAACAAATCTTTATCATGGTTAACCACCAACATGGTAATTACTCCTTGGGGAAAGCAGCAACTTTCTGAAGAGCTTGTCAAAGCACGAAGGGTTCAGTGGATAGGGGATAGGGTAAAAAAGTTTAAAGGGGAGTGTGTTGTTCTCCACTTCTCTGACCCTGGGGTCTTGCCCAACATCCTACCAAATATTTTACCACCTCAAAGGCGAACCACTTCAATTGTTCCTTTGACTTTGGACTTCTTCTACCCAAGAAAGGGAAGCGGACCAAACTCAAGTATTCTAAGAACTAAATGGAACATTGTGACTAAGAGGGGGAGGAAGGATGTTGCCTCAGTTGACTGGGGTCTGGGGCTAGAAAATCGATTTTCTTCATTATCCAATTTAAGTGACTGTGATTGACAACCACCTATTTGTAACGCTGTGTCTGCTCCTGCTTATGCCATAAGTTTATCAGGTTTAGCTTGTTACCCTATAACAACTAGCCCGTTGGGGCCTTTGATTGCTGATTTGCCTGAGGCACCGAATGTTACGATTCTAGACCAGGGTACAGGGGGTAAGGCGCTAAACATGCATTCTACAACCAATGGTACTCCTACGATACCAATTTCAGGGAATATCCTGTCATGGAATGTAGCAGGTATATCTTCTAAAATGGAAAGTGCAGACTGGTTTGAATTCATAAATAAGTACGACCTCTGTATTTTCCAAGAGACTTGGGCGTGTGAGCCTACTTTTGCTTTGGGGTATCTAAACTTTCATGTTCCTGCCATCAAGGGTCCCAAAGGGCGGCCTATGGGGGGCCTTACCATATGGATTAGGCAGTCCTTAAAGATTGCTGTAAAAAGTGTGGAACTTGACCAAAAAGATATTCAGCTTATACGACTGACCAGTGATCTACCCCTCTCCATGGATGTATATAATATCTATGCCAGAGGTGGTAGTAAAGGTAGATCCGAGGTTCTTATGAGCCTTTCTAATATTCTTGAGATCGAATCTGCAGGAAAAAACATCTTAATTGCAGGTGATTTGAATCGGACATTTGAACCTCTAATCACTGGTGATTCTCCTCTGGGATCAGAGGAAGACAAACTTTGGGACATTCCCACACTCGAGTCCCCCCCGATAACCAGATGGACAGCTGACATCTTAGGTTTAAATGCCATGTGCTTGGAGCATGGGTTACGCGCCCTGAACGGCCGAACCCAATCAGACCGTGTACCCGCCATGACATTTAATAATGGTCGAAGCAAAAGTCGTATTGACTATGTTATTTGTAGTATATCGCTATGGCCATCCCTTATTGATATGGTAGTCACTGCCAGAATAGAAAGTGACCATGACCCGCTATGCGTCTCGCATAACTGGTGGACATCTAATGTAAACCCCTCAACTAATTGTCATTTATTTGTGCCGCCAACGATTACGCAATCCAATAATATGCGTAGGCTAAGATGGTCTGGTGTTAAGACGGATCAGCAGGCCCTGGAAAAGATAGGTGCAGCTGCAGACAAGGCCATTCGGGCACTGGAAAATATCACTGATCTAGCAAATGGACAAGATGAGGTTAAAAATGTTCATACGTCTCTTTTTGACGAAGTTAAAAAAATCTTTTTAAAACCCGCACGAAACATCAAGGCTTGTCCATTTAAAACAGCAAAGTGGTATAACCAAGATTGCAGGAAAGCAAGATCGAAACTAGGAGCTGCAATTAAAAATAACAATTTGACTGAGACTCGGTCTGCTAGGAAGCACTATAAAAATTGTATCGCCAGGGCAAAAAAAAGATTGGGACGAAGATCATTGGCAGAAATTGAGATGTGCTAGTGAAAGTAAAAATTCTAGACAATTCTGGCACATCGTCAAATGGGGTCATGATAGACCTCCAGAGCCTCCTAATAATAATGTCCCTCACGATGCCTGGGTTACGTTTTTTAAAGAGCAGTATTCTTCCAGGGGTCAGCCTGCTAGTAATATTAACCCCACTTATCTGTTCGCAGACGAAGATGTTTTTATGTTAGGCGAAATCCTGTCTGCTTTGAAATCCGTCCATAGGGGCAGAGCCCCGGGTAATGATGGTGTTCCGGCGGATGACTTCTTAGATGACACCGACAGGTGGAGTAAGTACATCTGCCTCTTATTAAACCTTTTAGCCAGAGGTGCTGAAATTCCGGTTTCTTGGAGGGGTGCCGTCATTATACCAGTATACAAAAAGGGGGATCGTGCGCAACCCTGTAACTATCGCCCAATCAGCCTGATAGACACGGTCCAAAAGGTGGTAGGACGTGTTATCATCAACAATCTGCTTGATTGGGCTGAGGAGCAAAACATTTTATCCCCTTTTCAGGCGGGCTTTCGCAAAGCAACAAGCACTGTAGACCAGGTTTTTTGCTTCCAACTTATTCAATGGCGGACAGTGGTACTGGGTGGATGCAGCCTGTATGCAGCTTTTGTTGACTTGCGGGCTGCATTCGACCTGGTGCCGAGGGCAAAATTGTGGGAGGTGCTGGCTGCCCTAGGGGTCCCGATGATTATCCTAACTTTGATTATGAGACTCCATGAGGGCACTTATGCAAAGATTCAATGGGGGGGCTATGGTAATGACACTATTGACTTCCCTGTCGAGCGGGGGGTTCGGCAGGGTTGTTCAATGGCTCCAACACTGTTTACTCTTTTTATAAACGGAATCATTCCCCTTATGCAAGCTGAGCCTGTAGATGCTCCCTCTCTTGCTGGTGCAAAAGTTCCAATTTTAATGTTCGCAGACGACACCCTAATTTTATCAAAATCCCCAAGTGGCCTGCAAAAGGCATTGATAATCTTTGACAAATTTTGTTGTGATCATGGTCTGGAGGTAAATGCAGCGAAAACAAAACTCATGGTTTTTAATCCCAGTAGGAAATTCAAACCCAAAATTACCTTGAGCGGGCGCTGCCTTGAAGTCGTGAACTCCTTTACTTATTTGGGGATACATATCTCAAATAATAACAGATGGAACCACCACTTAGACTTAGCTATATTAAGGCATAAACAGCTTGCTGGTACCATCATTAAGGAGCACGCAAAATCCTTAACTAAGCCAATCAAACCGCCACTGATCATATATGAGGCTAAAGCAATAGGGTCTGCACTATATGGGGCAGAACTGTGGGGACAAGAGAACCTCCAGGAGTTACAGAGGTCAGAGAATAGTTTCCTCCGTAAACTAACTGGCACCCCACAGAGTACTCCCCTCTTGCCACTCAGATATGATCTTGGTAGAAAGGAAATTTCGGCAATGTGTAAACTTCGACCAATATTATATTGGCGTAGAATCTGGACTACCCCTGAATTGTCACAATATGCAGAAGGATTTGCTGATGTAATCAAGGCAGATCGATTTCATGAAATTAAATGGTTTAGATCTCTGAGAATTGCATTAAGTGAACTAGGGTTGAGTGAACTGTGGTCGGATCCAACCGGGTCTCCCTTCCCACCAAAGTTGTTTATAAAAAATCTTTACTGGGAACATGTTGCAAATAAGAGTCTTCTTAGTAATAGCAATGGGTCTATGATGACTGCCTTCCTCGAAGCTAAACTGTTTCCAATATTTGAGATGTACTGGGATATTATATCTAAATCCCTGGATAGGAAACTGTTTTTCCAACTGAGGGCTGGCTCTCTACCTCTTGGTAATTTAACATCTAAATGGAGAAATAGAGGTCCAGCAACTTGTTTAGCTTGTGGGGAAGGGAAAGAGACTCTGGGGCATTTTTTGTTTGTTTGTCAAGCATATTCTGTTCCGAGACGTGTCTGGTTGGCTCCCATGTGCAGAAATTTGGGTACTAAAAGCTCCATGGTAGCATTACGCATTATTAAAACTACCCCCTTAAACTGGATTATCATAGCGACTGCAAAGTATTTGGGGTGGGCGTGGGTAATTAGGCAGAGATTGCTAGTAGGGTGACTACTCTCTGCCTAGTTGTTCAGAGACTGCTAGTTTATCTATTCTCTGTTCCCATGCCTGGAGTCTATCTGACGAAAACTTATTTACATTTTTTTTTTTAATCATGTATGTTTTTATAATATGAACTTTGCACCTTGATGTTTATAACTTGATGAAATCTGTTTTTAAAAAAGGAAAAACCCTCCTTTTTAACGTGTCTGTGCTTAAAGTCATGCTGACTCTGTAATTTAATTGTATTTTATTATGTGTTTGTTTGTCTGCTTTTATGAGTAATTACTCGAATAAAGCACTTTTGAATTGAATTGAATCGAATGCTTTTTGACAGCCTGCTGTCCACTGAACCTTTTTTGGCATTTTCTTACTTGTCAGTTCATTTAATGGTGTCACAATGGAACCATAGTTCCTGACAAACTTTCTGTAGTATCCAGTCAGGCCCAAGAAAGCTCGAACCTGAGTCTGGGTGGTTGGAGGAGCCCAGTCCCTGATTGAATGTATTTTGCTCTCCAGTGGCTGAACCTGGCCTCCACCTACAAGGTGGCCCAGGTATACAACCTGTGTCTGCCCTATCTGGCACTTGGTGGCCTTGATAGTGAGGCCTGCTGCTTGCAGAGCCTCTAACACTTTCCTCAGGTGGACCAGGTGATCCTCCCAGGTGGAGCTAAAGACAGCAATATCATCTAGATATGCTGCACAGAAGTCATCCAGCCCAGTAAGGACTTGATTCACCAACCTTTGGAAGGTGGCAGGTGCATTTTTCAGACCAAAGGGCATTACCACAAACTGATAATGCCCACCAGGGGTTGAAAATGCTGTCTTGGGCTTGGCATCCTCAGCTAACCTGATTTGCCAATACCCAGCTGTTAAGTCAAATGTGCTTAAGTAGTTGGCAGAAGCAAATCTATCTATCAGCTCATCTGCCCTTGGTATTGGGTGGGCATCAGTCTTAGTGACTGCATTGAGACCCCTGTAGTCTACGCAAAACCTCATCTCTCTCTTATCACCCTGGGTGTGAGGCTTTGGCACTAGAACTACTGGACTAGCCCAAGGGCTATCTGAGGGTTCAATGACTCCCAACTCCAACATTTTCTGCACTTCAGTTTTTATGCAGTCTTTAACATGATCAGGCTGCCTGTAGATTTTACTCTTGACAGGTAGGCTGTCACCAGTGTCAACCTCATGGGTGCACCAAGTGGTCTGACTGGGTGTCAGAGAGAACATATGTCTGAAAGACTGAAGAACCTGTTTACAGTCTTTCTGTTGATGTTCAGAGAGGCTGCCACAAAAGACAACACCATCTACTGACCCATCATCAGGATTCCGAGTGAGCAGGTCTGGGAGAGGGTCACTCTCTTCCTCCTGTCCCTCATCTATGGCCATGAGCAAGCTCATGTCCTTCCTGTCGACATATGCTTTGAGCCTGTTGACATGGAGTACCCTGTGGGGACTCCTGGGAGTTCCAAGGTCCACCAGGTAAGTGACCTCTCCCTTTTGCTCAAGAATTGTGTGGGGCCCAGACCATTTGTCTTTGAGTGCTGCTGGGGCCACTGGCTCCAACACCCACACCTTCTGTCCAGGCTGGTAAACAGTCAGGACAGCCTTTTGGTCATGCCAAGCTTTTTGAAGTTCTTGACTGGCCTTAAGGTTTTCAGATGCCTTCTCCATATACTCAGCCATCCTGGAGCGGAGACCAAGTACATAGTCCACTATGCTGGTTGCAGGCTTTTTGAGAGGTCTCTCCCATCCTTCCTTCACCAAACACAGGGGGCCTCTCACAGGATGCCCATACAAAAGTTCAAAAGGGCTGTAGCCAACCCCCTTTTGTGGGACCTCTCTGTAAGCAAACAGAAGGCAGGGAATCAGGACATCCCATCTACGCCTGAGCTTTTCAGGTAGTCCATGAATCATCCCTTTTAGGGTCCTGTTGAACCTTTCAACAAGCCCATTGCATTGTGGATGATAGGGTGTAGTGAATTTGTAATTGACACCACATTCCTTCCACATAGCAGTTAAGTAGCTTGACATGAATTTTGCACCTTGGTCAGAGACAACCTCCTTAGGGAAGCCCACTCTGGAGAACACTCCAACTAGGGCCCTTGCCACCACAGGTGCTGTGGTGGTCCTAAGTGGAATAGCTTCAGGATACCTGGTGGCATGATCCACTACCACCAGTATAAACTTGTGCCCTGATGCTGTCTGGGGTTCCATTGGACCAACAATGTCAATCCCCACTCTTTCAAAGGGCACCCCCACCACAGGCATTGGTATAAGGGGGGCCTTTGTTGTGCCACCTGACTTACCACTGGCTTGGCAAGTGACACAGGAGCGACAAAACTCCTTGGTATCCTCATGCATGTGAGGCCAGTGAAAGTGTGAGACAAGCCTGTCCCAAGTCTTTGTCTGGCCTAAGTGACCTGCTAAGGGAATCTCATTGGCCAAGGTAAGTAGGAAACCTCTCTGAGACAAGGGTACAACCAGCCTCCTGGTCATGCCAGGCTTGGGGTCTCTTGACTCAGTGTACAGGAGTCCATCTTCCCAGTATACCTTGTGGGTACCTATGGCGTTCCCAGCAGCCTCAGCAGCAGCCTGCTGTCTGAGGGGTTCAAGAGAAGGGCAGTCTAACTGGTCCTTCCCCAGGTCTTCCCTTGAGGGTCCCCCTGAACCCAAGAATTCAACTTGATCAAGTTCAAACTCTCTAGGCTCAGTTTCCCTCAATTCCTGTAGGTCAGCCTCCTCTGAGACTTGATCCACAACCTGGGGCAAGGGGGAAGGCACAGCCTTAACCCTACTGCTCTTTTTCTTGGAAGGTGTCTGGTCCATTGTTCCAGGATCCAGCACCTGTTCAGTGGGGCATTTCCTGACCTGTGACCTGGTCACAGCAAACACATGTGCTGGCAAGCCTAACATTTCCATGTGAGTCCTCTGCTCCACTTCCGACCATTGTGATGACTCCAAATCATTGCCCAACAAACAATCCACTGGGAGGTCTGAACTAACTACAACCTTCTTTTGGCCAGTTACCCCTCCCCAGGAGAAAGCTACAATTGCCATACTGTGATTGGTAGTGACATTGCTTGCATTGGTCACCAGGAATTCTGTACCTGGCATGATCTGTCCAGGGTCCACAAAGTTAGGTGTCACCATGGTGACACTGGCACAAGTGTCCCTATAGGCCTGAGCCATTTTTCCATTAATGAAAGGTGTCTGTCTGTATTTGCCCAAAGTATTGGGACTTATGTCAGGGGACATATCCATATCCCCTGTACTGACAAGGACAGCCTGAGTGAGTGTACCAACTAAGTTGTCACACCCCTCAGAACCCAGGGTTAACCCTACTAAACCCTTGGGAGGTGCACTACCACTGCTGGCTGTACTAGGGGGCACAGGTGCCTTAGGGGCTGCAGTGGCAGGAGTCTGCCCTCCTCCTTTCTTGGTGCACTCACTAAACCAGTGAGTTTTACTTTTGCAGTATTGACACCACCTTTTAGATTGGCCTTCTTTCTTCTTTTGGGGAGCCTGACCCCCACCCTCTTTGGGTTGTTGGGGACCTGTCGAAGACTTCTGGTCATTTTGTTCCCCTTTAGAATCTTTACCCTTCTGGTCTGCTTTCTTCTGACCACCTTGATTCTGGCCCTGGTTCTGTTTAACTCTTGTTCTAACCCATCTGTCTGCCTTCTTTCCCAATTCTTGGGGAGAGGTCAGATCTGAGTCAACAAGATGCTGATGCAACAACTGGTTCTGACAATTGTTTAAAATGTGTTCTCTCATCATCAAATTATACAATCCTTTATAATCAGTAACCTTACTGCCCAGCAACCAGCCCTCAAAAGCCTTAGTGGCACAATCTACAAAGTCAGACCAATCTTGAGACTGAGTTTTCTGGGTATCCCTGAACAGCACCCTGTACTGCTCAGTGGTTAGGCCAAACCCTTCAACCAGTGTATTCTTCAAGATTTTGTAATTGTTAGCATCCTCTACCCTTGTGGTGAGGAGCTTGTCTCTACCTTTACCTTCAAAGGAGAGCCACAAGATAGCTGCCCACTGACTCTGGGGAACACCTTGCACAGTGCAGGCCCTCTCCAAAGCAGTAATCCATTTGTGGATGTCATCCCCTTGTTTAAAGGGGGCACTATCTTACCAAGGTGCTTTGTGTCAAAACTCCTTTCCCTATTGCCAGGTACAATGCTGCCACCAGTGGGGACTACCCCACTTAACTGTTGCTCTCTAGCAAAGGCAAGCCTTTCTTTGGCCAGGGCAAGTTCTTCCCTTTCAATCCTCAGATTAGCTGCCCTTTCTTTAGCTTCATACACTCTCCTCTGAGGGGATGTCATCCCTCTTTGAGAAGAGTTGTGAGAGCCATTGGTTTGAAGGGATCTGCCAGAGCCTCTTGACAGAGATCTGGCTCGTCCATTCCCAATGTTAAGCTGACCTGATAGTGGCCCCAGGGGTCCCCCAGTACCACTGTCATGTTTGCTTAAGTTGGACCTGGTTAGTCTACTGACTTCTACCTGTCCCTTATCTGCCTCATCCCCAGAGGGATCCTCATCCTCATCCTCCTCCACATCTTCATTCTCAGCTGAGAGGAGGATTAGGTCAGGGTCACCTCTGGTTCCCTCAAGGGGAGGCATGCCTCCATCTGGATTAGAAGGGCTAAGAAGTTTCTCAGCCTTTCTGGCATCATAAGTCTCCAAGAGACCAATCAGAAAGGAGGTGGTGGGGTTAGCCCCTTGCTTAATCTTCCTAAAGGTACATACTTGTCGTAACTCATGGAAGCTAAGCACAGTATATCTTGAAGGGATGACCTGTGGAGGGTCAACTGACACAAGGGGAGACTCAGAGTTTCCTCCTTTGTCCGACATACTGTTTCTAGTGTGGTGTAAGTGATGCACCTACCTACACTATGTGTTTACCTACTGATCCCTTGCTAAGAGTTGCAGCCAAGGTGTGGTAGGCCTTGAGGAGCTGCAACAGCTGGTTCAGTAGAACTCAGAGTATTCTAAGCTTAGTTATATGTACTAACAGTACTTATGTGATCTTTCAACAAGATATTCTTAGGATACGTGTGGTAAAACAACAGCAAGCTCAAATCCCAACCGCTGCCACCAATGTGAGAAGGTGGCCTGATATGCAGTGCTCACTATTCTAGTGAACACTATGTATCAGTCCAGCAACCCTTATTGATGATTGGTTGTAAGTCAACCTTATGGACCAGCTATCCTAGTAGCGTGGATACGAGCAGTCTAAGGCTAAAGACTCGAGAGGGCGTGTTAAGCCAGCTGTTATACCACGTATACCCCTTGAACACCAAGTGAAAGGACACCACACAAGTGTTATGAAAATAAACAGTTATTTATTAAAGATCACAACAGCCCTGTACTCTTTATGAGGACAGGGTACTAAGCACAAACCAAAACTCTTACAAAAATACTTAAGTTAGCACAGTATATACAAATGCCCGAGGGGCACGGAAAACCATATACTTGAAAAGTGGAATGCGAAATTACTAGCAGGTAAGTACAGTACTAATAGGCTTTGGAATCGCTAGGACTTGACTATAGAATCGTTAGATTACTTCTAGGAGACCCAGGGGACTCGGGTGCAGTGTGTGCACTCTCACGCGAGATGCGGGACAAAGTCTATGATAGCTAGAATTTGCAAAGTTAGTGTTCTCGGGCGAACCCGACCTGGTAGGGAGAAAACGAAAGTAGATTCTGACCCTTGGATAGTGAGGCTATGCTGGGGCACCGAAATGCCGAAGTTACCTAGCCCAGGGGCTGCAGCTGCATAGGACTCAAAAGACGCCGGGAATCCTCGTTGACGGACCAGGAGCCTGGAAGAAAGAAGTTGCTGGCAGGCGACCAGTGAAGAAAGTTCGGTGGATCCAAGCCTGGATCGATGGAAGATGACACCTGAAAGCAGAGGGGACCAAGTTCGAGACTACTAGCCAGTAGTCAGTGGGCACCAGGAGGGCACCGGATGGTAGCCACCTCGACAAGGCGTGTGGGTGACGCTGGGCTCGGAGATCTCACGGACCAGGAGGCGTTGTCGGCGACCAGGAAGGAGGATCGAGCTGTCCCACGAAGATAGAAGCTGTCGGCGTCGCTGGACCCAGGATTGGGCAACAAAGCCTTGGCAAATTCAAGCCCACGCGGTGGACCTAAAATGGCGTCTGGAGTGGACCAGGAGGGTCCGGGGTGGCTCTCTTCAAGAAGGAAGCAAGGGCCAGTCTGGAGCAACCAGACCAGCAGCAGTGATGTCGTCGGGCGTCGTTCAGGAGGCCACAAGCCAGCCGGCTAGTAGCCAAACAACGCGGTGCACAGCAAACAGCAGAAGGGCCCCACGCAGATCGTGGAGATGCAGGGAGGCTGACCTTGGGTGCTGGAGCTGCGCAGGGTCGGGGCTTCTCGGACCCCAAAGCACTCACTCGTGGAGGACACGGTGGGCTTGCAGTAAAGATGTCGTGCAGTCTTGGCGATCGTCGGTCCCTCGAGGTCTCGTCGCACTCACGGTTCTCAGCTTTGCTGTAGAGGTGAGTAGAGGTCAGAGGTGCCAGGGAAGCCGGGTCTCGTCGAGCTGGGTCGTCGGATTCGTGATGAAGGACTTGCAGCAGACCGCAGTGTTCTTTAGGATGGTGCCCGCTTGATGCAGGGTGACTACTCCTTAGCCACAAGGGAGAATCTTGAAGAAGAAATCGTGAAGTCCTTTCGAAGAAAGTCGTGTCTTGATTCCAAAGATGATCTAATTTGAACAGGGGGCCCGCTCCCATCTTTATACTAAAAAAGGGGGCTGACCCGGTGACTAGGTCCTGCCTATGGGTGGGACTAGGAGGGGGGTGGTTACACCCCTCTGCCATGCCGGACTTCCCCAGGCCAGGGGCTGGTGTGCCCCTGGAACTGGTTCAGACCGGCCTATGCGTAGTGAGCACCGGGGTGCCACTCAGCAGTCACCTTCCTGTAAAGCCCTGCCTACCCAAGATACACAAAACCATGTCTGGGACGGTGCTAGCACCGCCCCTGACAGGAAACCCTTTGTCCAGGCTCCCCTCGCTGGAAGGACTCCCAGCTGCAGGGGGTCAGACTCGTGTCTGTGGTGGCAGCATCCATTTTGTGGAGCTGAGGCTTTAGTTAACTTTAACCGGGGTTCACAGTTACATACATGTCGTGTCCCTCTAGAAGGGTGGAATGCTAACCCCGTCGCCAGAATTGGCGAGGGGTTAGTATTCCAATTCGTATGACACCTTACTCGACATGTTTTGATAAAGCAATACCAAAGTTAGCATTTAACCGCGAGGATTATAATGCACTTAAGAGTATATGGTATGCGATATCATGGAACAGCTATTAGGACTTGGTTCCGCAAGCTGCAGACAGGCTCAGCTCATGCCAGAGCACCATCTCACACGATTCCAAGCACTCTGCCTTCAGGATTGTCAAGGCCTGCCATAGGAGTGACTGATAGGAATCTGTGTGTCCATTTTAGGGTTAGGTATAGGTATACTACACCTACAGCAAAGTGTGGTTACACGACTTTGCCCCAGCTGTCATGCAGCCAGTTGTGTCAAATTTAGGAGGCCAGCCAGGGGTGGCATAATACATGCTGCAGCCCCTGGCAGCCCTGGGTACACCTATGCCCTGAGTTACAGGGTCTGATTAGGTGGCCCAGTACCAATTGGTAAATGCACCTAGGGTACATGTGGTAATTTAGAAAGGGAACAGCCAGGCTGTGGGTCTGATTGGCAGGCCCACAGCCAGAGAAAGTCGTAAACCAGTGAAACAAAAGCAAAAAATCTGGGTGATCATAGGATTGCAGACCCTACTCTCCTACAGAAGGGATTGGTTTTCTAGAATTAGTGGCAGCGCTCTGCCCTAAATGGAAGGTTCCTAGCCGGTTCTATTTTGCCAGAGTTGCGGTTCCAGCACTACATGAAGATGTGCTGGAGGTGATTGGGGCAGCTTTGCAGAAGAGTGCTGTTCACACTATACAACTGAACACAGACATGTGGACCATTGGCTCAGGCGCTGATTACATGTGCATCACTGCACACTGGGTCTCTTTTTTAGGGGTTAAAGCAAAGCTAAACGCAGGTGTTGACCCGGACCAAGTTTTTAAAGCTGCTCGGAAACATGCAACACTAGCCATGTTTGGCTTGGAGAAACGTCACACAGCACAAAACATTTTGGATGAGTTTAACACAAAGGTCCTTCACTGGCTGTCCCCAAAAAACGCCAGACTGGTTATGTTTCCACGGATAATGGCGCCAATGTAGTTAAGGCCATGGAGCTGGGTGACTATTTCAGAGTGCCGTGTTTGGCGCACTGTATAAACCTGGTTGCTAAAAAATTCTTGAGTCAAGTCAAGTCAAGTCATTTATATAGCGCGCTACATACCCATAGGGTCTCAAGGCGCTAGAGGAAGGGTGGGGAATTACTTGTCGAATATCCAAGTTTTAAGTTGTTTTCTGAATGCTAGGTGGTTCTGAGTAAGGCGAAGGTGAGTGGGAAGTGAGTTCCAGGTTTTAGCTGACAGGTAGGAGAAGGATCTACCTCCCATGGTGGTTTTGTTGATGCGAGGTACAGTGGCAAGGGCTTGGTTGGAGGATCGTAGCTGACGGGAGGGGGTGTAGAAGGACAGTCGTGTGTTGAGGCATTCGGGTCCAAGTTCGTAAAGTGCTTTGTGTGCGTGGGTTAGGAGGCGGAAGGTAATCCAGATGGATAAAGACAGTCCAGCGTGCGAGGTAGTGGACACCTGCCGAAAAATGTGCAACCATTTCAGCCATTCTTTTAAGTCCCGGAAGCATCTGAGGAGCCTGCTACATGAACGTCGAATGCCAGTGAAAGCACTCATCCAGGAGGTGGCAACACGTTGGAACTCAACCTTATACATGCTTGAGCGTCTGTATGAGCAGTATACGGTACTCGATCACTATTTCTTAAATCAGGGTACAGCTCAGAAGGACCTGAGGATGGATGTGGCGCAATGGGACATAGTTAAAAGCCTGACAGACATGCTTCGTCCTTTTGAGGTCTTCACGCGTGCAGTCAGCAAGGAGGACTGCAATTTGGGAAAAGCTATCCCATTGTTGTACATGCTGAAGCACCAACTGAAGGCGGTGTCTTCTGTGTTTCAAAAAGATGAAAAAAACCAAGACCCTTTTGTTTTGGCGGAGAAATTATTTGAGCGCCTAAAAGGTGATGAACGTCTTAAAATGATCCACTCAGAACAGCATTACATTTGTGCTACTATTCTGGATCCACGCTACAAAAAGGCGCTGTCAGGCCGAGCATTCTTTCCTTTTGCTGATGAAGATGTTACAAAGTACAAACGTTGGCTAGCCTTGTCAGCCAAGAGGTTTGAAAGAGAACGGCAGCTCATTGAAGGAAAAGGCAGTACATCACCATCAGCATCAGCAGGCCATCCCCAGTCAAAACAATCCACTTCTGCACCTGTGGCTGTGGCACAAGTGACCTCTCAGTCGTTAAAGACACCGGCAACCGGATCATCTGCACCAGACACAACAGTAACATTGGATGCTGAAGAGGATTGGCTAACTCTGCTTGGGTTTGGTTCTCAAAAGGTCACAGCAAAAGCTAAGCAAAGTGGAGGAACCTTGGAGGACCTTGAGTTGATGGTGCAGGACTATCTGAATGACTCAACAGAGGTCTATGTTAATTCTGACCTACTGGCGTATTGGCATGGGAAAAAAGAATTGTGGCCACAGCTCTCCAACCTGGCTTTAAACTACTTGTCCTGCCCACTCGCAAGGGTGTCTTCTGAATGTGTTTTCAGTGCTGCTGGTGGCATTGTAACTCCCAAACAGAGCCGCCTCTAGCCCAAAAATGTGGAGAGGTTAACAATGATCAAGATGAATCAGCACCTCATACAACCAGATTACAAAGTACGAGAAAGCACACCGGATGAAGAGGAGGTGGACAGCAACGTAGATGAGGGAATTTCTTCTCTGTTAGGTGACACTGAGCTCACTCTGCCTGAATTTGCAGAGTATGATGACGAAGCCTTATTCTTATTCCCTGACACCGAGCCCTGAAAATGAGACAATGAATCAATAACTTTCTTTTTCGTCCTTATTCACTTTTATTCCTGTGTGTCTGTCTTTCTTTGTTGTGCACAGTTAATATAATTCAAACTTTAATCACCTAATCACAAAAACAAGCCCATCAGCAGAACTGTCTTCACTTGTTTGCTTATTGATTTGAAGGTGCCGTAGTCTGCATTCCTCAGGTTCACAAGTTCAGAAGAACATGCTCCTCTATCCTCCTCCTCCAGACTCCTATTTCCCTCAAAGCAGAGGGCTGGATTACGCCCAATGAAGAAAGACTCAGCACTTGTGGGGGTGTTCTACTTCTTTGCGGGTGAGTTGACGGCTCTGGGGCCATTGCTGGGAAGCTCTAATACCGGATAAAAGTGGTTTGGACCAAATCGGAGGTGGAAATTTGTTTGCGTTTTTGCTGACTTGCTTGCCTTTCAGGTCCTCTTTGGGGGGGTTCCGGGTGTTTGTGGGTGAGTTTTGGGGTCTGGGAGTACTGCTGGGACAGTCTAATCTTGATTGCATTTGCTTTTCAGGAAATCCGTGGTGGAAAACGGGAGTTATGACCTAGCTGCACAGCGCGTTTGGACCGAAGGCCGAGAAATATTGTAAGTATGAGATTTTCCTTTTTGGCTGTTTGGGGGTGTTGTGCTTTTTGGCGGATGGGTTGGCGGGTCTTGGGGCATTCCTGGGAAGGTCTAATACCGAATAGAAGTGGTTTGGACAAAATCCATGCAGAATTTGTTTTGCTATTATTGACATTTTGCTCAATGTAGTGTTTTTGGGGGCCTGTTTGGGGGGCTTCCTGGTGTTTGTGGGTGGGTTTCGGGGTCTGGGATTACTGCTGGCTATGGATACTTTAGTTTGCAAGAGGTTTGAAGCAAATCCATGGTGGCAGAGGGGAGTTAGGGCCTAGCTGCAGAGCGTGCGCAGAGTGATTTTGGAAATTGGCAAGAAAATGACTAAGTCCACATTTTTGTACTATTGCTTTTTGGCTGTTCGGGGGTCTTCTACTAGTTTTCTCCTGGGTTGACGGCTCTGGGGCCATTGCTGGGAAGCTCTAATACCGGATAAAAGTGGTTTGGACCAAATCGGAGGCAGAATTTTTTTTGCGTTTTTGCTGACTTGCTTGCCTTTTAGGTGCTCTTTGGGGGGGTTCCGGGTGTTTGTGGGTGAGTTTTGGGGTCTGGGAGCACTGCTGGGACAGTCTAATCTTGATTGCATTTGCTTTTCAGGAAATCCGTGGTGGAAAACGGGAGTTATGACCTAGCTGCACAGCGCGTTTGGACCGAAGGCCGAGAAATATTGTAAGTATGAGATTTTCCTTTTTGGCTGTTTGGGGGTGTTATGCTGTTTGGCAGGTGGGTTGGCGGGTCTTGGGGCATTTCTGGGAAGGTCTAATACCGGATAGAAGTGGTTTGGACAAAATCCATGCAGAAAGTTTTTTTGTTATTTCTGACATTTTGCTCAATGTAGCGTTTTTGGGGACCTGTTTGGGGGGCTTCCTGGTGTTTGTGGGTGGGTTTCGGGGTCTGGGAGCACTGCTGGCTACGGATACTTTAGTTTGCAAGAGGTTTGAAGCAAGAGCGCGCGCAGAGTGATTTTGGAAATTGGCAAGAAAATGACTAAGTCCACATTTTTGTACTTTTGCTTTTTGGCTGTTTGGGGGTCTTCTACTAGTTTTCTCCTGGGTTGACGGCTCTGGGGCCATTGCTGGGAAGCTCTAATACCGGATAAAAGTGGTTTGGAGCAAATCGGAGGCAGAATTTTTTTTGCATTTTTGCTGACTTGCTTGCCTTTCAGGTGCTCTTTGGGGGGTTCTGGATGTTTGTGGGTGAGTTTTGGGGTCTGGGAGCACTGCTGGGACAGTCTAATCTTTATTGCATTTGCTTTTCAGGAAATCCGTAAGTATGAGATTTTCCTTTTTGGCTGTTTGGGGTGTTGTGCTTTTTGGCGGGTGGGTTGGCGGGTCTTGGGGCATTCCTGGAAGTTCTAATACCAGATAGAAGTGGTTTGGACAAAATCCATAAGGAAAAGCCTTTTGGCACTTTTTGTAACTTAGGGTTCGTTAGGGTTAGCCCTAGCAGCAGGATTGCATGTGTTTCGGGGTGTTCTAGATTTTTGCAACTGAGTTCTGGGGTCTTAGAGCACTCGTGAGAATGTGTAATTTTGGTTGCAAGTCATTTGAAGAAAATCCATGGTGGGAAAGGGGGGATTTGGCATAGTTAAAGAAAGCCTTTGCCACTATTCTTAACTTAGGGCTCATGCGGGTTAGCTGTATTTCTATTGCATGTGTTTGGGTGGGGAGGTTTTGGAGTCTTGGAGCGATGTGGATACTTTTGCTTGCTTGCAAGTGGTTTGAATACAATCCACGGTGGGTAAGGGGGTATTTGGGCCTACTTTTACTTTCAAAGTACGTTTTGTCACCAGTTTTCTGCTAGGCCTCGTTTTTTGAGATCTGATGGGGGGTCTTCTGTATTTTTGCGACTGGCTTTAGTAAGGGTCTGGGTGGGAGCACTGCTGGGAAGGTCTAATTTTGTTCTAAAACACAATTTACAGTACACCTAGCTTGAGGGGAAAGGTCCGCTAAATTAATTTGCCCATACTTATTTATCCTTCAAAAGGTGACTCAGACAGAGTACGCACTTTCAAAAATATTGTACTGCCTATTAGGAAAATCAAAGTGTGACTTTCTGCACTACACAGCGTACATACCTTATATTTATTTATCAGTGGTGTTGTAATATATCACTTCCTGTTTTTCGTTCAATAATTACAGGCCGGGTTTCAGTCTGTGCAATCGGGAAAAAAGGATGGTGTCAGGATTCACATTAGCGAGCCGCAATTCAGCATCCGCCAGGCAGGCAGTGGACAGGGTGTCTTCTGGTCACCAACATTGATGGACGAAGCGTCAGCTGGAATGGAGGAGTGCCGCTAATAAGAGGAATTGTTTGCTGCATGCAACTTACTTACCAAATTCAACAGGACAACTACAACAACATACAGATACAGTATCCATTGTTTTCTTCTATTAGTGTGACTGCATTTCTTGGATCTCTTTCTGCTTCTAAATTGATCCCTACAGCCATTCTATAGGTTTTACGTCGGCTATTTTTTAAACCTAATTTAATGTAAGAAGTGTTTCTCTGAGTGCAACTGCAGAGATAGGCAAGTGAAAACGCTGCAGCCCTGTACTGTCGCATTCTAGTACTACTTACTTTTCAGTAACAATGCATGCAGTAGTGCATGCACTTCCTTTATGTCACTTAAAAGATTTATGGTTAGCTTTGTACCCAAAGATTTCTTTATCTTCAATTATTGTTTGTCTATGATGTGCTTTTTTTTCTTCTCTCAACAAAACCTACCCAAAAAGAAACCCCCATTCCCATCCATTTTCCAAACCCTAACCCTCTTCCCCCGGGCTGTGTGATTTTGCTTGATGTGTGACTAAATGACATCAATAATTCCACACACTTGCTGGGGAGGATAAGGTCATAGCAACAGGCTGGTGAAGGAATCCGAGGATATATTCTAGACTTACTCAGCTTCAGTACTATTTCTTGTAGTAGTAGCCAATGTCAAAGAAATCCAACACAAGTACAAGTTATACTTTCAATACTTTACCATTTGTTAGGCTACATTGTGGCACTGTTCTAGTGTACTGTCACCTGCTATATTCTCTATCGTACCGTTGTAATGCTACAGTAAGGACAAACCAGGTTTCATTTTCTTTTTTTCTATAGGCATGCAACTGCCACTGTGTCACACCACTAGTACCACCGCAATGAGGAGGACATTTCATCCACCTAGGATTGCCAACCTTAATCGCCATTTCCCGTGGAGCCAGCCCTGGGCCTAACCCTACTTTCAAACACAAATTACAGGTAAGATAAGCGTTTGGTTGGAGGTAGTATAATGGAGTATTAGGATAGACGAGAGATTGACGGTAGTACTACTAAAGTCCTAGGACTATTCAGGAAAACAAACTTACTGTTAAACCCCCACCCACCAGACTCAAAAGCAGTAAAATACAGGTATGGTCAGATAAAGTTTCAAAAAGTATATTTTTGTAGCCCTAACAAAATAATCTCCCGCAAGACCCTCCCTAACCCCAACGATTGTCCTTCAAAAGTCCCAAAAACAACCCAACTCCCAATTCCCACCCCCCAAAAGTCTCTAAAAAGGGGCAAGGGACACTACGGCAGGGTGCTGTTGACTTTAGAGGCCAGGGCATCATGCTCCTTGCGGAGGGTGGCATGGTCGAAGCGGAGGCCCTCCACCAAGTTCTTATAGGTTAGGACCTCCTGCTTCAGGTAGGACACTCTGAGGCATAAGCGGCGCTGGCGTGCCTTGCAAATCCTGTGGGGGGCAGCTGCTGTCTTTGCTGCTCGGCGGTGGCGGTTGGCTTTGGTAGCCCGGCTCCGTACCGCTGGAGCACTGCGCTGGCAGCCCGTGGGGGCACGGAGGAGGATGCAGCTGTCCCAGTGGATGTTGTTGTTGTACCGGTAGACTGCGTGTCCTCCTCCTCCAGGGCCACCAGCTGCCGATATTCGGAGACAGTGGCATCCAGCCTCCGTTGCCGGGCCATTCGAGTCAGCTCCCTCCTCCTTGATGGTCTGTTTGATTTGGAAGGAGCAACTATATGAAGAAAGAAAGACATAGTCTGTAACCAATGCTCCTTAAGATTAACACAAAATGATTGAGCAGAAAGTTGTGTCACAGTACAAGTAGCAAATTGAAAGCACAGTACATAACTATTGAGGACAGTATCTATGTAACCTCCGACTTCTTCATCCTTGCTCTAACATTAGTGGGAGTTTAAGGAACAAATTCTACAAGCACTATGGACTTCCATTACAGTCGACTTTGACAGTACACCAGTCTTATTCTTCTTCTTCTCTCTTGTTTAGGAAAATTGGTACGTTATCTTATGCAAGCCGGCATAATGCCAGCGCAGTGAACTTGCACCCGAGAAAAACAGACGCACACCCTGCTGAGTGAGACAGACTTGCGTTACTGTACCGGTCCAGTACATGCAGGTGGTGAAGCTCTTACTTTTCTATTACGGGTGGCACTGAGAATACTCTGTTAAAAGGGCTACTGCTTAATTAATTTAGCTTTCACCCTACAGTGCAAATGAGTACTAGAAAAGGAAAATGAAGAAGCTAAATCATCTGATTATCTATCACTTCACATGGGATTTATTTGATGACATATGGGATGACTTTAGGTGCTTTGCTTATTATTGAGTGAACAGTGATACACCCACACATGAATGACGTACTACTACTAAACTAAAGTTATTAAGAGAGGTAGGGAGTGTCCACCGTAATAACCAGATATATGCTGTGCTTGCAGTTGCAATACAAACTACTGCTACTATTCATGGTAGTATTTGGACAAAATTACAACTTTTTTTCCTTGCCTTTCCTACACTGGAACGGAAGTGCGGGTGCGGTGTTACATGCTCTTCAAAGTAACACTTAGTTCATCCAGTGACCGTCTACTCTCTCTAGATACACATATGCTATCTAAGAGTCAAATAGTACCATGATCCAGGCATCCATCCATTCAAAGTATATGCACACATACAGTTTCTGTTTCACTCACCCAGGCTATTCTCCTTCCACCCATCCTTGCTTCATCATTCACCCAGCCATGCACCATACCATATTCTTTCCTTCCCAGCCACCTCGGGGACCAAGCAAACACATATCATTCTTCTTTGCCAGTCATCATTACATTTCTCGTCCTTCCACACTTACTTACACCCTTCTTTCGCTTTTCGTTCATCCCATCCATCAAGTTCATCTCAGATCTGATTGGGATTCTTCTCGCCAAAAACTTCACAGCTAAGTCAAAGTACATTTAGAAGAGGCTACTACCTGGTTGATTTATTATACACCTGTGCAGAAAGCACACTCTGCAGTCTTCAATCTCAATAAGTAAGGAATATATAGCTTACCTCTGCCCGCCACCACCGTGTTATCCCTCACAGGCATGTCCTTGTCCGGCACTTGCACTGCCTCCTCCCCAGAGTTGTTCCCCTCGTCCAATACCAGCATCTCCGCGCTGGCCCCGCCTCCAGATGTTCCACCTACAAAGTACATTTAAGAATGTTAGAATACAACACTCACTACTATATAATATTTGGTCTAGGAGGAAGAAAGAAATGTGAAAAAAACAGAATACAATGTAATAATTTGTGACTGTCTACTCTAAAGTAAAAATGTCCCTTTTTCCAGGGAAGGCTGTTGTCTTGCTGCACTTTTTGGCACAACTGATGAATGCTTGCTTTTCATTTTTAACACGCACCACTTTTTCTCCTAACAGACAGAAGCTTGACTTCTAAGAACACGAGCAGGATCAAGTTCAAACCAGGTGAGAGCTCAGCTCGACCACAAGAAATGTGTCCAATTAATCGTCAGCACTAAGCACTTTTCCTTTTTCAGTTAAACGTTTACTTTTATGAAAAACTTGATTTTAATAAATGTGTTTACTTTTAATAAAGCTTTTAAACTTAAATAGACTCTGTGGTTTTTGGTCCTCCAGACTAGAGTGGATGAGCTAAAGGTTTTGGAATTTTTGCAAGCATGAGTCCGTGCCACTGACATCATTTGGGATCAATCATCGGTGACTTTGGGAGCTAAATGACTCCGCCACACTATCTAGTCAGTAAGGAGATTGGAGGTTCAACTACAAAGTCTGTTATCACTGAGGTATGTGGAAAGTCTAACAGCACCTATTATAATTGATAAGCTAAGCAATGCATTATTTAGTGTCCATAGTTCTGTTTGTGCAGATTTGTCCCTGCAACAGTAGTAGAATGGATTGTCCTACTATCCAAACCAAAAGTAAAGTAGTATCTTATTCTTTCTTGGTGGTCATTCACCTTTTTATTGTTGGCAATTGTCAAAGCATAAACATTTAGAAGACTTGAAAAGACATTATGGACAATCCCAGAAGGCTGCACTCAGTGCATAGAGCTATTGCTGACTAGAATGGGAGTCCAATGGAATTGCCAAATGTGCAATCTTAGTTAGCTACACAGACAGGCTAATAAGAATAATCTAGTAATACCACAGGGAGTCATAGTCGAGGCAGGATAAGAATTTAGATCCAGTCTACAAGAAGATCAAAGACGATTTAGAAAAAATCGAATGAGGAACGCTAGGAAAAAATAAGTACTCTATATTAAAATTAAAACGTACTGCTGCCAGCAAAGGAGCCCTCGCCTGCCCGATCCTGGCCTGCATCCTGAACAGCACCCTCCACCTCCTCCTGTGTCCTCTTGCCCCTGGGGGGAGCTGATGTACAACATGAAAGAAAGAAAGACCAGAAAACACGGATGATATTTGTTAACCAAATCAAACATTTCAAAAGAACAATAACAAAATATTTTGGCGAAATAGCAAATAGACAACTATTCCACGGGCTATATTGACCGATCTCATGTGGTCTACTACGTTATTAGTATTGATTGATTTGCGGACCGTCGAATTGGAAAGTTCTTATGTAACTCACTAAACAAAGTACTAAAAAGGTTTGCCTAGGATTGGCAGGCGGCAGTCCGCAGCACGCGAAATTGACAGACAAAGTCCATCGTGATTGCAGATCAGCGACAACACTAAAGTTTTCTACTACATTAACCAGTCATTAAAATACTCAAACTATCAATCCACCACCACTATTTCTTCTTATCGCCATGTGTACAAAGGAAGGACTGGACTTGAGTCTGTCGGGGCTGATTTAGAAGCCCCTTGCGGCTCTTTTGCTCCATTGTTGCGTGACTTTTGTGACGCAGCGGCAGAACAAAAGAGGCGCAATGGTGCGGCATATATTAACAACGTGACGCATATGGGAGATGCATTACGTTGTAAAGCCCTGCGCCATCAGGGGGCCTTCCGGCGCAAGGGCTGGCGTTCCTGCGCAGGAACGCATCCTAAAAGTGTCTGAGGGAAATCTACAAGATTTCAATCAGTCACTTTAAGGACAATGATACGTGACTCAAACCCAGCGCCTGCTTGAAGCAGACATACGGCTTGATGCAGCATTGGGGAGATAGGGCACCCCAGAGCATTGATGGAGCTGCGGCATCGTTGCGACGCAACTCCAGCAATGCGCCGCCTTTACGGCACAGATGCGTAACGCTTTGGTAACGTTTTGGGCCCATGGTGCGCCGCATTGTAAATACGGCGCACCATGGGTGATGGTGGCGTGGCGCACAATTACTGGCGCATCCCTGCTACTTTGCAGGGATGCGCCGGTAATTAAAAATCTGAACCTTAGTGTCTAGCATTACGCAGTTCTTTAAACTACACTCATACATCATTTCACAGGCCAATGAAATGAACACAAACTCGAAAACAAATAAGCATAGTAGCAACACTACTGAGAAGGAGAGCAGTGCACCTGAAATGCACAGAAGATTTTGAAATATAATTTACCTACAATGTAATGAGCAGCATACATGCTCTTGGTAAAAAACAAAAATTTGTAATATAATAACACACAGAGCAGGAGAAAACAGAGTACTCACCAAGCCCGGGGATCTCAAGGCCAAGCAGGTCGAGCAGATCGCGTTCACGGTCCAGGACATCCGTCCAGCGGTGGGTGGCCTGGTTGTAGGTGCGCCGGACCCGAGAGTGTTGGTACATGGCCTGGCACACCTTCTCCCACCGCTTCCAGCGCTCCTGGATCCCGTACCCGCTACCGATCGTGCCGCCTGCCATGATGGTCCTGGGGAGGCGGCGCTGAACATAAAAAATTAGTGCGGCCACCTCCTCAGGGCTGAAGATCTCTCGGGGTACAACCTGCTCCCCCCTCAAACGCCCGCACGGGAGCCCGGCACGGGGTGCGGGACCCTTCCCCTTCTCGGGATGCTTCCTGGCTCCCTTCACCAAATAATAAAGAAAATAGAATAGGGAAGAGAAGAAAAGTAAAGAGTTGAAAAAAGTAGTTTAAAATAAACCAAAAGTAGCAGAACACACAAAAATATAGAGCAAGAAAAATAGAGAGATAGATAATAAGTAAAATAGATTTAAAAAAACTTCAAACAAGCAAAGGATGGCAGAGATACAGAGAGGATACCAAAAGCATGCCCAGAACCATAGCAATGAATGAGAAACAAGATGGCCGCGCCCGTTCACGACCGCACGGGTAAGTTCGCGCGAGATTTTCCTCGCGAACACCCGCAAAATTGTACTAGCGAGCCGCACACTTTGCGAGATTACAATTCGCGCCCGGAAACGGAAATACGTCATGCAAACAAGATGGCCGCGCCCTTGAACGACCGCGAGGGTAACTTCGCGCCTTGGCCTACAAGCGGCTCGCTAAAACGCACAAAACCTTGCGAACTAACACGCCGCAAAAAAACAAATCGCATATTCGCACGAATTCGCGGCTTCCGAATCCGATCTCGCGCAAGTTCGCGACCCGCGAATTCCGCGAAATTGCAGAAAAACGAGTTTTGCAAAACTGAAAGCACTCAGCAGGTGCAAGAGTTCAAACTCATCATTAGTAACCATTCCCTGTAGTGCTTCCTGACTGGGGCCCCTCCAGAGTTCAGTTGCTAGTTGCAACAATTGTATAACCCTGCTCTGACCCTCACTGCAGGCTCATAGAATAGCTACAAGTAGGCCACAAAGGTCCTGGAAAAAAAAATTGCACTGCAACAGAAAGCAAATTACTGATAAGGAAGCAGGTGCCAGACCTGGAATTTTAAAACAGTGACACATTAATAAACCAACCCCAAATTAATTCATGTCAGTTGAAGCAGGGCAGGTGTGCTTGCTTTTCCCCCCCATAATCTACAGTGATGATGAACCAGAGGGTGGCATTGATGTAACAGAGGGTGGCATGGGTGAAACAGAGGGTGGCAGTGGTGAAACAGAGGGTGCTGGGAACCTGTGATGATGAACCAGACGTAGAAACAACATAGTCGCGACCGTTGCGAGACGACAAGTAAGTTCGCAATTGCGAACTGGTACCAAACCCTCGCGAACTGGCAAAAACCCTTGCGAACACAAAAAAAAAAATCCGCAAATTTGCGAGAATTCGCGGACTTTGCGGATTGCGAGTTCACAAAAACGCAAATTCGCGAATGCCAGATTCGCAAAATTCGCCCATGCTTAATGATAATTAGGTGTAATTACAATTGGTATTACAACCTACCTGTAAGTCCCTGGTATATGGTAGGGCATGTAGGTTTTGAGGCAAACCAGATTTAATGCACTTAAGTGTGCATTGCTGTGTTGCCTGCTGTGATTTTAAAGGCAGCCCTGCTTTTAAAAGTAAATGATATAAAAATTCAACTTTGGAATTAAAGGTACTTCAAAAGTCTTAAAATACCTTATCTTTACATATAAGTATCCCATAAATGCGCATTTCTCGAGAGAAATGCGCATGCGCGGGCGGCCGCGCATGCGCATTACTATCCAAGGCGGCGGCTCGAATCGCTCAATGACAAGAGGGAGCCCCGGGGACACGGCGGACAATGTAAGTGGTTTTTAATCATTTCTAAAATGTAATTTAAGTATTTAGGGAGGGCTGGAGGGAGGCGGGTGGCGGGCAACTGGCAGGCAACTTCGCTACACCCGCGGGGTGGGCATAGTGTTGCCTGCTACGCCTACTTCGCAAATGGCGAAGTAGGCAACACTACGCCCACTCCGTGGGCGTAGCGAAGTGCTACGCCCAGGGTTAGTAATTAGTTGCCGGAGCTGCCATCTCTTTTCCACTACTTGATGACAATAATCAGGATGCACAAAGATCTCAAACCCATCCCCCCTTCTCTTTCTATCTGGCCTGGCCAAATCATACAAATTAGTATCAAAAAAGAGGAGTCTTGGGCTATTACTGCTCTTTATCGGAGCAGAAGGTCCATACACGACATGCCCAAATAACACAGAATGCAAAGTTAGTCGCGATGTTCCTATATGTAGAGGAAGGTGTTGGTACAGACTGTAGTGCAGGTGGATTAGAACAGGGTAGCCTGGTGGTCACCCTGGGAATCCATTTTGTTGGATTTAATGCCCTAATGGTGAGGGCATTAAATCCAACAAAATGGATTCCCAGGGTGACCACCAGGCTACCCTGTTCTAATCCACCTGCACTACAGTCTGTACCAACACCTTCCTCTACATATAGGAACATTGCGACTAACTTTGCATTCCAAATCATACAAAGCCTGCCTGGATAAAAAAGTTAGATAGGGCAATGAGAATTGCCCTAGTTTGAGTAGATGTGGTAGTCTCACAATTAGTCTTTTGTTGAAAGGGCAACCAATTGGCCCATTGTACCTTGTTATCCCATATCCAGTGTGTCAGCTCGGAAATGTTTCTGTGAGTAGCCCTACCACGAATTTCCGTGGATCGGACCCCTTTCTTCCTTCAGGAATTCCTAGAATTCTTAGGTTGTTTTGCCGAAATCTGTTTTGAATTTCTTCAAGTTTCCAGGCCATGTCGCTGCGCTGTGCTGGTAAATGCTCCATTATTGCCATCTGAGTGTTCATTTGATCATCAAGGTTGGAGATCCGATTTTCAGCTTCTGTTATCTGTTTAGCAAACTCAGACCAAGTCTTAGCCACCCGGCGTAGTGAATTTTGCAATTTTCGGCACCCCCCTGTGTTTTCTGACTCTGAGCTCGGGTTTCCTCTCTATGAGACATTATTGACTCGTAAATGACAGCTAGAAAGATTTCTTCTGTATCACCTGCTAGGTTAGTCTGGTCTCATTGCAGCCCCTTCGATAATTCAGGTTGTATCTCATTAGATAAGGACACAGACCCATTCCCTCTCTGGATGCTGCTATTGTTTTTTTACATATTGTGTCTGGACCAGATGTCTTAGTCCAGTTCTCTGGGGTCTCTTCTTTATGTAAGCTGCTGGTCTTACTCCATCGCCCACCAGGAGAGCTGGGCGGACCATCAGACAATTGCATGGACTCATCCCCTGAAAAATTAGTATAGTCAGAGAGTAAAAAAATGCTTCCCCCTAGTCCATTTCAGAAGGTTCAGGGGGTTTGCTCAAATCAATCTGTCTACTTATATACTGAGCATCTCGGGCTTTTTCATTAATTTCTGAATTGCCACCCATTGTAGCCATATTTATACAATGCGAGCCCCCTCAAAAATAGGACCAGCAGTGTTCTGCCTCAGTGTCCCATCATGGACCGGTGGGGTATGAGCAATAGAGGCGCCATCATTAACATCAGCATCCCTCGGCCCTCCTTGCTTTTGCCTTTGTTCATTTATCATCTGCACATTACCTTGACAGAGCTCCATGTGCCCCCTGCTTGCCTCTTCCGGTTGTGCATCAGCGCCTGACTCTCACATCGCGGGTGTAACTGTCAATGTCGTAGTCTCATCTGAAATGTGACCCTTGCTTTTCAAGCAAAGGAGAAAAATAGCAGGAGTGACTGCCTTTGAAGATCAAGTATTCACCGATTGCAGGCTACTTCCTGGATCTTGTGTAGCCGCTCCCCGTCTTTGTATCTTGGGCGTTTTCTGCCTGTTGCTGCTTAGCCGATGTTGCAGCAGCAGCTCCACCTTGCTTAGCACCGCAGGCACCTTTCGGCGGCATCTCAGCCCCCAGAGCCCCACACCTGCCATCCAAAACAGCGCACCAAGCTCCCCACGACCGGGAGCAAAGCTGATGCACAAGTGGAGTCCGGAGTCCAGAGAGGGCCAAACGCCGGCACGTAAGTAAACACCAGAGCATTAGAGGATTTTTTGCAGGTCTTCCTGTCTTCCTGTATAGTAACACCTTTCCCCTCTTAGTTAGAATCCATATCCCTATAGTCACGGCAAAACCGGCAAAATCATAAAAAGAATTCATGAGAAGTTCATGGGGATGAGGGGACAGTCAGCAACAGGAACTCACTCGGCCACAATAGCGGCTTGCATATTGCCTCCCGGTCAGATCTCACATTGGCTCTAAAGGCTAACATTGGAATACTTTAATAAACTATAACTATTGATAAGAATGAGCTAAAAACTTACTTCAAAGTCTTAAAATGAAAGTTAGAATAAATCTATCAACTTGCCCCGGTTAGATTTATTATACCTATCACAGAACATAATTTATAGAGTTTGGTTTTCTGATGTGCTAAAATCCATCCTTCCAGCAGCCTCTCCTGATTGGCCAGCCTTTGACAGACTGAGCCAAACTGCTCTGATGAGGTGTGAAGTGGCCTGCATAGCTACAAAGGACACATAGTGGGAGTAGATCTTCTGCTGCAGAGCAAAAGGCAGGATAGGGGTGGAGCAGGCAATCTGGTCTTCAAAGAGGGAATGACAGTTAGGACAGGACACAGGCTAACCCCCACATCTTGCGCCACAACCAGACAGGAGCCCCAGTAACTGAATTAGCAGAGGGGCTTGAAGGGGGTGTTACGGAAGCCTAGCCATGCCAGTGGGTTGGCTTAGCCAGCTCTTATCCTCCAGCCGAGGGTTTCTCCATTTTGGATTTTAAAGGAGTAGTGCTTTCTGGGACAAGAATATGTCACACCTTGGAAGTATCATACCTGAGGGTGGCACCCTGAACCCCATTAGTCAGAGTGTCCCCCTGCTTGACTCCCCAAAACACTGGCTAAATATGGGAGAACTGCCCAGCAACTTAGATCCCTGTCTGAAACTACAAGAAGAAGGACTGTTCAGCTGGAACCCTGGCGTGCACCAAGAATACTGCACTCTGAATGACTGCACCTGTTGCACGCTTTGGGAAATACAGCCCTAAGGACTTTGCCTTGCTTTGAAAAGTAAAGGATTGAACTCCCTGAAAGCAACAGGTTAAAAGAGCTCAATCTGCAACATCCTGAGCAAGAAGAAACTAGCTGACCACCTTCAGCTGGACCTTAACACCTTGGCTGCTAGGTGTTTTCCCCTACTGTGCTGAACCTGCTTGAATACTATGGTTTCATGACGAGCTCAGCTCGTCATCAGCACAGCTCAACTGTGCCTCATGATGAGCTGAGCTCGTCACGAGCATCGAAGGGGTTAAAGGCTTTGACCAGGTGCATTGTGGAAGACAAAGTCCCAAAATCCCAAGGAGCACCTCAGAGCTTCAAGTGCAGTGGATTGGTGTTGTAGACAGTTTGGAACACCAAGAGGACCTTATAGAAGAAGATCCAGATGTTTGGAGAAGATTGAAGAATTTTTGGTAAAAAGCCCCATAAGGAGACCAACCCATCGACCAGAGTCAAGCCAGCAATGTCAAACCGTGACAAGGCCTGAGATTCAGGTTTGTACCATTGAAGCTCCGGAGCTGTTTGTTGTGAACCGCATGTGTGCGGGCGGAATTCCGCTCGCACGCTGAGATTTTTAAAATCGCATGTTACGTGACGAGCTGTGCTCGTCATCAGCGTGCGAGCGGGCTACGCCATGACGAGCCCAGCTCGTTATCAGCATGCAAGGGGTTAACTAGACTTCCAGGAGTTGACTGAGGCATCGCGCGGACCCAAGCTGCTGTCGTCGAATCTAAAGCCGTCCGTCCAAACAAGGACACTGCCCCATTGCTTCGTCAGTAATGGGGCAATGTCCTTGTGCACCAACAGTATCTCCTCTTTCCTCGGGCCTCCTCGGACAGAAATCCTCGCTCCCCTTGGTAGTACCAGAAATGTGGGTCACGGGCAACGACCCGGACCTTCGGCCCCAGCATTTCAAGTGGCCCCTCCTGGCATATTGGTTCACATCAATGAACCTCACTGTCTGGTAACGCTGGCCTTAGGTTGCCTCCTCCATGGCTCTTCCTGGCACACAGGGTTGCAGCACTTTCCAGCTCATGGGTGACAGCCCGATTGATGTAAGACAGGTTTTCAGCCAATCCTGGCATATGGGGTCACTACTTCCCCAATGCTGCACAGAGGCAAAGGTCAGATCGATGCAACACTGTCCTTCATGCCCTGCGACCTCCGCTGGCATACGAGGTCAGCAAAGTTCGCAAAGAAGCACACGTGCAATGGTCTAATCGGTGAGGCACAGTTCCTCACACCTCTCTCAGGAGTCTCACACATCTGGAATTCTCTCTGGCTCTCCCACTCTCCAAAACACTCCTCTCCTTTAAAAGCTCCCTGGTGAGCAGGCAGGTACCGTAGCTCCAGACTCCAGGGCAGATTATCTTGGTTTCCAGGGTGATTACCTCTCATCCAGCAGGGAGACTAGAAGGCTAGGCCTTTAGTCCTGGTCACAGACGGAAGTCTTGCAGAGTTTCCCCGACTCATTGCAGCCGGGCTGGCTGTTCGGCTGATGACAAAGTATGGGGTCTCAGAATTCTCTACTTATAGATATTTTCCAGACACCAAATGTGATTTACGGTCTGGACCTAATAGTTTTAAACTGGGATTCTGCTTCTTTGTTATGGACATCTCTCCCCTCTATCCCTCCTTCTGATACATGTCTGTCCCAGCAGGTATGAGTCCGAAGCTAATTAACCCACAGCAAGATTCATGGAAGTGACCAGGGTTCACACCTGAATGTCAGTGACAGTGATCTGCGCATCAAATACTCAGCCCTGCACTTTATGATGCTCTTATCAACCTCATGTCACTCATCCTGAGATATGTCCAGACCCTTTTCTTTTGATATGTTACTGAATCAAATAGTCCTATGAAATTCACAGGGAGAGCCTGGCTCCCTCTCACGGAGTGCTTGTCTCATCTAGCTTATAGGAAGGCAGCAAAATGCAATTCTGTCTGGATAGGTTCCTCTACACCTCATGTTTTCACCAGGCAGGCCTAGAGTTCCCAAGGTCCTCCTTGTAATGTACCAGTGAAGGCATTCTGCACTCAGCATACATTCACAGCACACGCCACTGTCTAATATAGTTGTGCCCATGTACTATACTACCACCATCATTTCCACATGCAGCACATGCACTCAGTCTGGCCACACTGCTCAATACTACAGTCTCTCTGTACTGCACCTGAGTGTCACCTTGAACACCCTCTGTCATCTCACACACATTTAATATGTGCACACTATTCCACACTGCACTCTCTGTGTAGTGTATGTCATGCATGTATGAGGGTAGTGCTTTGGTAGTCCGTCCTGGTCCAACAAGACCGCAGTCCATGAGACAGGCCAATGACACAGCTCACACATATGATCTGTGTTTGCCTATGACACAAATCAGCATTATGAATCCAGATAAGAATACAGTTGGGCACTCAGGGCAGGAGTACACGTCTTTACCATGCAAAGGAATATTTCATCCCAACACCCTAATACTGGCGACGGGTCGGATCAGAATATTCACCAGTCCTTCCCTCGGAGTTGCTCTGCTGGGCCTGCAGGAGGACTTGGGAGAACCAACAAATGAACTCATGGTCATTGGGGTTGCGACGTTCATTGCCAAACGGGACCTTGCATGAAAATGGAACTTCATAAAACACCCGACAATGGCGGAATGGCGGGTGGAGGTGGATTGGTGTGCTCAACAGGAAACACCAATCTATGAGGCCCGTGGATGCTCAGAAAAGCAAGGTAATATATCGGGAAAATGGTGGGAATACTCCAGTTCAGATGGGTGAGACTGACAATGTCTTGTTTGCGACACATGGTTGCTGCGAGAAGACTAACAAGTCTGTACTCATGAATGTTGCTGTTTCTTGAAAGAAAAACATGAAAATGTCATTATCAAAAATTACTCATGAATGTTGCTGTTTCTTGAAAGAAAAAACATGAAAATGTCATTATCAAAAATGTGTTCCCCTTCTGTTAGGCATACATACAGAGATTGACCTCCCCAGACCGAAGTTAATACTGCTCCACCTAGGATTAGTGGTGGCCAAACTCGACCTTGCACGAGCATGGGGGGGCTACACTGAGCCCATCAATGGACGAATGGAGAAGAAGAATGGACATGTACGGATCACTGAAATAATATCTACTACCAAAATATCGAGTTCCCAAAATATCGATGACAAAATATCGAGGGACATAATATCGACTTTCTATCTTCACTAAGGTAAGTACAAAAATATCGACTTTAAAATATCGAGTGTTAAAAATATAGACTGTCAGAATATCGATTTTTTTATGTCTTTAAAATAAGTTAAAACAATTATAATATTACATATATTTAATATAAACATTGTTAAAATTATTAAATTAATGTAACATAATTACATAATTAATGTAAATTTAAAAATTAATAATAATAATACATATATATATAAATACATGTTATTAATAAAACATATAGAATATATTTACCGTGGCATAGCAAAAGGTTTAAATTTAATGTAACCACTCCAGTGGGTGCTACATTACAGAGATCGTTGGATAGCGTAGGGGTAAAAATTACTATTCCCACTCCAGTGGGTGCTACAGTAGAGAAAGCGTACGCCTGTACCCCAAAAACCCAAAACTGACCCTGAACCCTAAAAATATCCCTGTACCCCAAAAACCCAAAACTGACCCTGAACCCTAAAAATACCCCTTTACCAAAAAACCCAAAACTGACCCTGAACCCTAAAAATACCCCTTTACCAAAAAACCCAAAACTGACCCTGAACCCTAAAAATACCCATTTACCCAAAAACTGAAAACTGACCCTCAACCCTAAAAATACCCCTTTACCCAAAAACTGAAAACTGACCCTCAACCCTAAAAATACCCCTTTACCCAAAAACTGAAAACTGACCCTGAACCCTAAAAATACCCCTTTACCCAAAAACTGAAAACTGACCCTGAACCCTAAAAATACCCCTTTACCCAAAAACTGAAAACTAATCCCTGAACCCTAAAAATACCCCTTTACCCAAAAACTGAAAACTGACCCTGAACCCTATAAACGCACAACCCGCTACAGAAAATAAATTAAAAAAAATAATTATTTATCAATTATTTATTTTAAATTAATTACCAATTATATTTTAATTATTTACCAATTATTATTTAATTAACAATTAGATTAAAGTTACATAATAATTAATTATAATTAAATTACTTCCCACCCTATTCCCCTATAAACACACAACCCGCTACCGAAAATAAATTACTAAAAATTAATTATTTATCAATTAATCATTTTTAATTAATTAACTATTATATTTTAATTAATTACCAATTATTATTTAAGTAACAATTACATTAACTTTACATAATTAATTATTTATAATTAAATTAATTCCCACCCTATTCCCCTATAAACCCACAACCCGCTACAGATTTATATTACTCAAATATTATTAAATATTAATAACTTACCTTATTTTCGATATTTTTGTTGTCTATATTTTTTCTAGTCTATATTATGTCTAGTCTATATTTTTGAATCGATATTTTGGCTATTCTAGTCGATATTAGTCGATATTTTTGTTGTCTATATTTTGTCTAGTCTATATTTTGTCCAGTCTATATTTTTTACTCGATATTTTGTCCAATCGATATTTTGGACTCGATATTATGTCTGTTTACCGACATGTACATGTCAGGAGAGAAAACGACATAAAAGCACAGGGCTGTCTCAAAAAGTTCTGGAAAATATGGAAGCTGTGGCTGAAGCATTATGGTGTCATGCTCCCTGACTCACAGTGATACCCTAGGGTGGGGTGGTGGGTTTGGGGGGTCATGTTACCATGTATGAAAGTCCATTTGCTGTTTGCATGTATACTACTGCTATTGAAAGATACTGTTGATGGAACACCGAAGAAAAGCATGTGCTCTGGAGACTCATACTGTTTCTGTTCTGAAATAAATAAAAAAATGCGTATAAAACACATTCCCAAAAAAATGTGTCCCCATGAAGAAACCTGCAGACACAAACTTGTTTAAATTCTAGTGCACATAATGAAATAGGCTTTCTATAAATACATGATAATGAACAAGAAAAGCACAAAAACGTATGTTTAAAACATTTATTTCAGAGTTAATTTATTAAGTTGTTCATTGCTTGCATGTGGCTACCATGTTTGGGTAGCAGAATGCTTTCTTCTTTTACTTTTAATTTGTGTGGCATACGCTTGCAATGAAAAATACAACACATGAAGCTGTCATACCAGTTTGCCAAGTACAGACCTATTGGCTTTGCACTGGTTGATAAGTCTGACTTTAATGAATGCCACAGAGTGTCATTTATTTGTGGTAGCCCCTAAGGGAAATAATATCTGTTTTGTGCTATACTGCAGTGCTTCAACCAGAACATCTCTAGGTGCATTCACCCAATCCTCTCCTGAAGTGCAACATTACTATTCGTCTGATGCACATTTTATTTATTTATTTATTTATTTATTTATTTATTCAACATGTTTTATATAGCGCTAGCTGGACCCGGGATAATTGATGCAGGGCTTTGTGCGCAATACGCGCTGTCTTGTATGAGGTTCTTCCTTCAATGGTCAGCCACTTGAGGGCTTTAATGGCAGGGTAGATATGACCAAACCATTTAAGGTCGCTAATGAGCCTAGCTGCAAGGTTAAGAACAGATTTGATAGGTGAGTGGTGTACTTTTGGAGTTCCAGTGAGGATGGCGTTCCCATAGTCGATTTTCGACAGAACCAGTGATTGGACGACTAATTTAAAGTCGTCAGCTGGAATGAATGGTTTTATTTTCTTTAAGTGATGGAGTGTGTAGAGAGTGCTTTTGGCTGAGTTTTTTATGTGGGGGATAAGAGAAAGCTTCAGGTCAATGTTAAAACCGAGTGATTTAACAGAGTTGGTTATGGTGAGAGAGCAGTTGAGGGCAGTAAGGTCTGAGATCCAGGATAGAAAGGGGAGCGAGTTGTTCCTAGGAAGAAGAATGATTTCAGTCTTTTTTGGGTTGAGTTTGAGGTGGTTAAAGTGGAACCAAGATTGAATTTTACTCAAGGTATTATTGAGGTGAAGGACATCAGAGTAGGATTTAATTTTAAAGTAAATGTGGGTGTCATCAGCTTATTCCCGCTTGTTTAAGGATGAGGGTGAGGGGTTCCATGAAGAGATTAAATAAAGAGGAGGGAGGATAGAGCCCTGAGGGACACCAAGGGAGATGGGCATAGGTTTAGAGAGGCAGTCAAGGATTCTAATTTGTTGAGTTCTGTGTTGTTAAAAGAAGGTGAACCATTTATGGACTGAGCCGTTGAGTCCAAAACGATCTTTAAGTGTGTTTAGTATTGTTGAGTGGTTTACAGTATCAAAAGCAGCGGAGAGATCAAGGAGAATGAGAAGGGAGGAATCACCTTTGTCAAGGGCGTGTTGGATGTCATCAATTATGTTAAGCATTGCTGTTTTTGCACTACAGCCCTTTCTGAAGCCCAATTAGAATGGGTCTAAAAGATTGAATGAATCAATGTGTTTATCAAGTTGCAACTGGGCGCATTTTTCAAGGGTTTTTGAGAGAATAGGAAGGTTAGAGATAGAACGAAGGTTATTTAGGTCATTGGGATCAACAGCGGGGTTTTTGAGGATGGCAGTGATTTGTCCCAATTGGAGGGAGGCAGGGACACAACCAGAGGCAAAGAAGGAGTTGATGATGGAGGTCCAGTAGGGAGTAATAATATGTTTAAGGTCTTGGACAAGGTTGGATGGGAGAGGATCATTAGTGTGGGAAGATGGTTTCAGTCTGGAAATGACGTTAAGGACATCAAGTTCAGTGACCGGATGGAAGTTGTGCCAAGAAGCATTATTTTTTAGTTCCAGTATGATGGTATCGGGTTCAAGAATCAGGACGAAAAAAGGGAGCGATAAGGAGTCAAGAGGGAGAGTAAAGGGTGAAGGAGAATTAGAGGGAATGTCTAATGAGGGTGATGGGTTAAGGAGGGGAGTTAGGGGGAAGTATTGATCTATTTTGGAGATTTTTTCAACAAAGTATTTGGCAATTTCCTCAGATCTCTCAGTGGAGGCGATCACCTTGGGGGGAGCAGAGGAAGTTTGGTTTTTCACAACGGTGAAGAGTTCCATAGGTCTGTTTTTAGCCTGATCGGGTTGTGAGTGGAAGAATGATTTCTTGACATTGAGGATGTGTTTTTATAGTTGGATCTAGCGGATCTGAGGAGAGAGAGGTGAATGCGGGAGGGGTTTTGTCTCCAAGCCAGGAAAGGTAGGGGAAGATTAGGTAGATAGTTTAAAGCCATATGGAATTTTGCAAGACTTCGTGATAGGGAGGTGGTGGAGGAAGGTCCTTTTCCATTTAGAGGGGCACTTGGAGTAGAAAACGTAGTTCGTTTCTACAATAGAGGTGAGACTGCGATAGTTATCAACAAATAGCGTTTCTTGGTGAAGAATTAGTTGTTTGTGTTTGAAGTTTTTCCTTGCATTTTTGTAGAGGTTGGGGGATAGAGGATGGACCAAGAATTAGGACTGTGTCTAGTTCTAATTGCATCCAGTGAAATGGGGGTGTGGGTGAGGAGGGGCATTGTTGAACCCTTGTACCCTTTGAACCTCTTATATACACCACTCTGTGCTGCTCGATGAACACCAACCGGGGATCCCTTACCTTATACAGCACCACCGAAGTATCACCCAGCATTAGTGCAGCATCACCTTGACATTAGTGCACCACCTCCTCAGCATCAGCCCAGCACCACCAGAACAATGGTGCAGCACCACCTGAGTACCACCACAGCATCACCTGAGCATCACCACTGCACCACCTCCCCATCAGTGCACTACCAACAGTGCAGAACCACCACAGCATCAGCGTAACACTACCCCAACAACAGCACAGCATCATCTCCCAATCAGTGTACCAGCGCAGCCCCGACTCAGTACCAGTGAAGTCCCACCTCAGCAGCAATTCAGCACCAAAACAGCACCACCTCAGCATCAGCGGAGCCATCAGCTCCGTACAGCACCAACTCAGCATCACTCAGCACCACCTGAGCGCCAGTGCTGCACCACCACCTCAGCATGACTCACTATCACTCAACACCATATCAGCATAACTCAGCACTACCTCAGTATCACTCAGCATCACCTGAGCACCGCTACATCACCGCCTCAGCTTCAGCACAGCACCATTTTAGCATTGCAGTGCAGCACCACCTCAACACAAACGCAGCACCACCTCAACATCAGCACAACACCATCTCAGCATCAGCACCGCGCCACCTCCAGCCCCACCTCAGCACCAGCACAATCCCACCTCAGCAGCAATTCAGCACTAATGCAGCAGCACTTAAGAATCTCAGCATTACTCAGCACCACCTGAGCACTAGTGCAGCACCACCACCTCAGCATGACTCAGCACCACAGCATTACTCAGCACCACCTCAGCATTACTCAGCAACACCTCAACATCCCTCAGCACCACCTCAGCCTGCCCTCGAACTCTGTTGTCCGTTGATTCTGCTGCTAGTGTTGTAATTCGGGTACTATTTCCGAACCTCTACCCTCCCCCCCCCCATTGTTTATGTCCCCCCTTCAATAACAAAAAAGCTATTACAATCAAGCATTTGAACAGGCAGGAAGTAATTGTCAGTGCTGCAAGGATAAAAAACTAGAAGACTTTTTTATATTAATTCTTTTTTATTTAGGATTGTTCAGTTGTCCATAATGTCTTGGTTATATATAGGGTAACAGAAATGCTTATAACACTTTTATTATAACTTTGCTGCACAGCAGCCACAATGCTCTGCGAGATAGCTTAAAGATATTGGCAAAGCCAATACCTCTGAATAAAAACAAGATCCCAAAGGGGAGACCTATTGGCTATGCCAATGCTTAATGGGCTTACACCCACCAACCACACACAGGATTCCTGATGAGGAGACAGTCGTGGTCGCACTCCTTCAGAGCCTCAATGTGACTGGATATATTTGTTGGCAAAGGTTTACATTCTTGGCCTTATGCACTGATTTAGCCAAATAAGAAAGGGCTGGTGTGGCTGGCGCAATTACCAACATTGTGCTCTTGGCGGCTCCTCCCTAATGACAGACAAGCGCCGCCCTACTGCAGAATGAAAAATAAAATGATAATAAAACTATTTTATTATGGCTTTATTTCCCACTGTAGCCGATGCTGACAAATCTAGGGGGGGCGGGGCAGGTAATCCTCTCTTGACAGCACAGGGACTGGGAGGAGGAGTGGAGGACACTTGTAAATGCACATGTCCCCAAACAGTCATGCACACTTAGAATTCTCCAACCCAGCTGTGTTGTACAGCCAGGTGGAGAAAAGGTCCAGGCTCTCAGTCCCTAATGAGCGCCTAACCAGGCTGCTCAGATCAATCCAGGTGCTGCTCTTATGCTGTGTATTAGCATGAAGGCAGGCCCTGGATTGGGTGGGGAGACTGGGAGCCTATGCTGAGCCAGGGACTTCAGGAAAGGAGGAGCACTGAGGCAGCTGGCAGTGGGAGTGGCAGCAGGAGCAGCAGGTAAGTCCTTATTACTATTTGCCCTCGCGCTGCCCATCAATCTTTATTTTGCCAGCAGCTGCCCCTGCATTGAGTGGTGAGCTAAAGTCACAGTCCGTCCTTTCTTGAATGCTACTGGTAGAGGGCACTGTTCCGCAAAAGTCTTGGTGTTACATCACCTTGGTACTATAACTATGAGACCCTGAGTGCCATTGAAGACATGCTACTGTGAGTCAAGACAAATGAATCTGCTGTATAATTTTCATTCACCTGTCTACTGTACGAGACCCCGGAGTAAGTATACATTTAAACTACTCACATACCTTCTGCCATTACTCCACAAATAGGTGAGAACCACTGCTATGTTTATACAATATTGCAGCATTGTTCCTAAATACCATTCTTCAGAGAGTCTCTGTAATCAGTGCTTACTTTGAGCCGGTGGTTTCCGGTGCTCAGCACCGGCCCTTAATCATGAACACAGGTGCTTGAGCACTAGATAAGGCCACATACATTTTGGCAGGCACAGGGAGATTAAGTGATTCGCCCAGAATCACAAGATGTGTAGGGATCTTGCATCTGGACCACTGATTCCATTGGTGGACCCCTGTACACTGTGAGGTAACTACTCCTCCCTCTGTTCCAGTCTCGCTACATAAACATAACAATGCCTTTTATTAATGATGATTATTTTACTTTCTGGTTTCGGTGTCCCTTACAAGACCTCGAGATTTCAAGAGGTTGGAACGTCATTGACAAACCACAGCGCAATCCAGTGTTTGAATCAAGATGAAAGCCATTCGACCTTAAATCTTCGTTTTGTAATATTTATGAGCATATCATTTCTTGCTAACTCTTTTTTTTTATTATTTCTTCTCACTGTGGACACGGTGCACCCTTTCCTTTCATAAAATGCAAAGACCGTGTTTACTACTGAAACACTAATGCGATAGATTAAACTGTTGGAATGAGCATCCATCGTGGCTGAGCGGTTTCCACCGTATAAATATTTTAGCGTGATAACATTTACTGTATGTAGCAAATTACACTGCAAAAGTATTACAATCTTTAAAATGAGTTCCAGGTGAACCATTGATTTTCTAGACATTATTGACCAAGGTTCTGCCTCGCATATTGATTGCTCTTGTTTGTTGTACCAATATTGATGCAGCCAGGACCTTGATGCCTGGATATCAGATTACAAGCACCAAGTCCTATTGCTGCCTAAGGAGTGTTCTTCGGAAATCTTCATTCAATCAATCAATCAATCAATCAATCAATCAATCATTTATAGAGCGCACTACTCACCCGTAAGGGTCTCAAGGGGCTGGGGGGCGGGGGGGGGGGCGCTGCTACAGCTCGAAGAGCCAGGTCTTGAGGTGCTTCCTGAAGCCGAGATGGTCCTGGGTCAGTCGTAGGTCAGTGGGGAGGAGTTCCAGTTCTTCGCTGCCAGGTAGGAGAATGATCTCCCTCCGGAGGTGGTTCTGCGAATTCATGGGACGATGGCTAGGCTGGTGGAGCGAAGCTGGCGGGTGGGGGTGTAGAACGAGAGTCGGCTGTTGAGGTTGTCGGGGCCCATGTGGAGCGCTTTGTGTGCGTGGGTGAGCAGTCTGAACGTGATACTTCAGTGGAGGTTTCTTAGCTGGGTGGATATGTGGCTGTGACGAGGGATGTTGAGGATGAGACGTGCGGAGGCGTTTTGTATGCGTTGGAGCTGAGTCTGAAGTTTGGCAGTGGTTCTTGCGTATAGAGTGTTCCCGTAGTCCAGTCGGCTGGTGACGAGGGCCTGGGTGACTCTTCTTCTGGTTTCAGTGGGGATCCATCAGAAGATCTTTCGGAGCATTCGCAGGGTGTTGAAGCATGAGTATGAGACGGCGTTGACTTGTTTGTTCATCGTGAGGGAGGAGTCCAGGATGAAACCCAGGTTGCGTGCGTGGTCCGTGGGTGTTGGTGCGGTTCCCAGGGCCGAGGGCCACCATGAGTCGTCCAAGGCAGATCGGGATTGTACGAGGATGAGGACCTCCATCTTGTCTGAGTTGAGCTTCAGACGGCTGCGCTTCATCCAGTCAGAATTTCAGAGAAGTATTCTAAAGTCCTGTGCTCCTGAAAAACAGAACTTTAATCTATTGCTTTAGCATTTATTTGAACTCTTAGGACTGGGCTTGTGTGTGTGGTGACAAACTCCTGTGTAAAAGAAGGACGGTTTTAAAATACAATTGAATATTCATATATTTCCATGATCGCTCCACCACCCTCGCCTTTGCCTACACCCCTCGCATCCGTCAAAGCTAGTCTGGAGCTCGCTGCTTCTCCTACCTCATTTCCAAGTCCTGGAACGACATTCCCTTCTACTCCAAACAGCATCCTCGCTCACGGAATTCAGAAAGGGACTTTAGACACGGTTCTTCGACTGACTACAGCAGGATCCCAGCACCTGGATACCCTCATGGGTGATTAGCACTCTCTACAAGTCCTAACCCATTGATTGATTGCTTATTCGCTTTGTATAAGGTATTAGACTTCCTTTCTATGTAATGTGATGAACAGAGGAACACCAGGATGTTATACCTTATTTTTCAGTTCAACAAAAGTCAAGTTCAAAACATGCTAATCCTACAAGAGAGTGCGTAGGGACCAAGGTTGAGGTTGTTATTGTAAACTTCTTTAGTGAGATATTTATGTCTACTTATGTTACATTTTCAGGAATTCCTAGTTCCCTACGGTGTTCCTTGTTTCTGTCACTATTTTATCCCACTTTCCTTTTCCCTGATGCTACCATTGATCCTCAAATCTAGTGTGTGAGGACATTGGAGGGGACGGTAAGAGATAGAAAATAGCACTACCTCTGCTGAATCTGTGCAGAAGTTTAGTGCAGACCTGACGTACCTCTATGCTGCACCTGTATACATTTGTTTTTGTCTTGAAATAGGATGATCCTGTCTATTTTGCCAACTTTTAGATTACTTTTACCTACAGTAGGCCCAATTCACAAAGAACCTCCACACTTGTAGCTTAGGCTTCGCACTTATTGCAGGATCACCACATTACAGTTTCTCATTGCAGCGTTTCTTCCACGAGTACAAAAATCCCGCCACTACTGGGCTTTCGCCTCAAGTGCACAGGATATAGTAAAGACTCTGAGACCCTATACTGGATTGAGAAACGATATATAAGAACACAGACACAAACAAGCAAATAAATAAATAAACCATAAGAGGCAACCCTTGTCAGACACGCAATCCCCAGTTCGCTGTGTTATTTTTACAATTACAACTATCTGCCAGACATGCATGGAGGCCATGGACTTCGGGGCTTGTTAAATAGCCTACTACTTTAGATATACCTTTCCTGGTGCATGTTTCTTGTCTTCCTTTGTGTTGCTCAGTCTTATTTCTTATTTTTGCCTAATTAACTAATTGATAGTCATGCTGTTACACTTTGTGTAGTTTAGTCATTCAGAGAGGCCTTAGTCTGTTGTCTACATCATGAGATGCATAGATTTGCCTCATGGAAACGAGAGTTCTTTCTCTTTTTCGCTCATGAATTGCAAAGTGCTTGTGGTCCTAGAACAATATTGAGAGTGGGGGCTCTGTCATCAATGTTACATCACTGAAATCAAAGGGATTGTTAACAATCAAAGCGTCACAGAAAGAACAAGTATGTTGCTGGTGGTGTCTTTTGGAACACACTATCACACATACATTACTGAAGTATCATGTGGTAACTCTGTCATTTACAAATGGGAGGTTTTCAATGGCCACTAAACTTGTACAGACATAGAGTTTTACTGATGAAACTAAATAGTACACAAAGTATAATGCATGGAAATCAGGTTTCAGAGAATATTTGCCATTGACGCATCACCAAGTGTCATTGATTTGTTTTGAGCCTATGAAATTTTTTGTTTCCATCACACTTTAGAACTTTAAAGACAACACTTAATTTGTGTTTTCCTAACTGCTGATATTATGAAATATTTGTACAGCTCATTTATAGGTATTCAAATGCTGTTCTGCGTTAAAAAAGTGACATCCCACAGCCTATTTTTTCGCACCAGCAAGATTGTCACATAGTTCAATTAACAAAATCCTCCCTCTTTGCAGTCAGAGAAAGAATAGGCAACACCTATCTCCATTTTAAAACAGTATTCAGCAATTTGTCAGAAGACACAGTAGTAGAAATTGGCTTGTGTGCCATGGTAACGCAGCAATCCTAGTCAGGGTAAGGAACAAGCAAATCCCAAATTAACCTATGCTCACCCTGTGGTAGCTTGGCACAGAGCAGTCAGGCTTAACTTGGAGGTAATGTGTAAAGTATTTGTGCAACATTTAAAGCAGTAAAACTGTGAAAACACCACAAAAAAGATCCCACACCAGGTTTAGAAAAAATGAGCACATTCTATCAAATGAAACAGGGCCAACGCACCAAAAATCCAATCAAGGAATCTAGAGATATTACATTTCAAATTTTTAGGTTAAAATAGCACCAATAAGAACAAACGGAAAACAAGGAATGTTTGGTCGTGACGTACTGGAACAAAGATGCTGCATTTTCATTGAAGATCCTAATGACGGGGCTCGCAAGGTAAAGTCCTGGTGTTGAGGATGTGGTGCGCAACTGAGGCAATGCGTCGGTTCTGAAGAGACGCGAGGCTGCGAGTCGGAGGCCGTCTTCGAGCTGCTGTCAGCAAGAGATGTGAGGACCTGGGTTGGAGATGTGTAGTGCCATTAGCGATGCAGACCTTCTTTACCAGGCCCAATTCACCCAACAGTAGCGATGCGTCAGATCTGCTCGAGGATGTGCCGTTCAGCAGAGAAGATCCATTGGTTCTGTAGTAAGCACCTTAGGCACACTTCCAAGTGTCCAGGACTGGGGTGGCACCACTTGGCAGCATAGACTCACAGATTGCAGAGTCGAAGTACAGATGCAAAGTTGATGGAAGTCTATTATGTCCCTGAGGCTTCAGAGCAGGAGGCCAGCCAACTAGCCCTTGGAGTCACTCTGGCTTATGGGTCTATTAAATACAGGTCCAGTCCTTCTCACACAGGCAGGAAGACAGCAGGCCAACACAGTGAAGCAGTACTCCAGCAAATAGGCAGTCCAGCTGAGTGGCATTCCTTTCAGCAGCACATCCATCCTTCTTCCTGGCAGACTATCCACAGTTCCCGAAGTGCACTGTAGTGGTAGTGGTGGAGACAGTGGCGGCTGGTGACATTTGAAAGTGGTGCGGCGTGACATTATTGTCGTACTGCACTGCGGCGAGCGAACGTACCGAGCAAGCCTGAACAACCTACTGGGCGCTTGGGGGGGTTCCCCCCCAAGAAATTTTTGAAAAAAGAGTGCACAAATGGTGCATTTCCAAGCAGAGGAAGCAGGAAGGTTAATAAAGCCATTAGTGCAGGGCCTAACAAACATAGATCAGTCACTGCACCTCCCCTCACTTCACACAGCTTTGCTTATATCTGTTTGGGATCAATGTAAAACAAGGTGGTGCAACTTCAGTTGGGTCAGAGATGTTGTGCCCCTTGAGGAGAAAACATTGGGTCAGCCAGAAAAGTGAAAATAGAACAAGTTGGAACAGCTGTCTGAAGAGTGTGTGGAGTTTCAGCCTGGTACCCTAAGAAAATCACAAAAACACTCAATATATCACAATTCACATGTCACTTCACAAATCTGCATATAATCAGTCTGGAAGCTTGGAAGCTATGAGAACATACAATGACATACAATAACAAAACCACCCACCACCCACCTATGGTACAGTGAAGTGTACTCATGCCATTAATGTATCTGAATTGCTTTGATTTGCAATTGCATTTGCCATATATAGAACACCTCTTACTCCTAGGGATTTTGAAAGGTTATCATAGGCAGTGACACGATCATTTTGCGATTTGAAATAAACAAAGTCGGATGCAGAGGGTGAAAGGTAGGTGCATGCTTAAAGTCAGATGCATTTTTCACAATATTTGCACTGTACATTTTGCTGGATACACTGGTTCAGAGTTTCTCCTTCAGCGCTTACAAAAACACATTCACATTCCACCAAATGCAACTTCTGACACATTTTAAAAGCAAATATAATAAAGTGATGTTGTGCTCATAAAATCCCAATTTTCTTGTTAACATGTATGCCAGCTTTAAATTATTAACATTGGTAAATGTAACTCATTAAAACACGACAAGAGATGTTTTCAAACAGTGTAGGATTTCAACAGAAAAGCTGCTGTGCTTCTGAAAACGGACTTTCCGATGATATGCCTTTACTACTAAGTGCCCAAAGAGCAGTTCTTTGTGGTGTCTTTCATGCACTCTTCACAGTCCCCTTGTGCGTCTCTGAGAGTCCCTCTCACAGTCCCTGGGGGAGTTTCACAAAGTCGCTCTCACAGTCCCAGGGGTGCCTCTCCAGTCCTCAGTGGTGCCTTCCAAAGCCCTTTCATGTGCTGATAACTCCCTTGGTGTATGTCTCAGAGTCCCTCTCACAATCCTCTGAAGCTTCTCTCACAGTCCCTGGGGATGTCTCCTAGAGGATCTCGGTGTGCCTTAGTCTTAGTCCCTCTTACAATCCCTCTTGATGTGCCCCTCACAGTCACTCTGTGTGCCCCTCACAGTCCCTTTCAGTGTGCCCCTCACAGTCCCTCTCGGTGTGCCCCTCACAGTCCCTCTCATTCTGTCCCTCACAGTCCCTCTCGTTGTGCCCCTCACAGTCCCCCTCACAGTCCTCCGAGTCCGAGGTTCTCCCACAGTGCCCTGGATGCCCACCCCCGTACATCCTTTCCCATTCTCTGTGCCAGTCTGCAGCTCCTTCTCTCTTCCTATTTCTATCCCCTAAGCGCCTAGAGACGGTTCTGTTCGCACCGCTATGCTATGCTAGAAAAAGTTCTCCCCTCGCTCGGGCCCCTGTTTGTTATGGTCCCCTCTGCCTCACCCTTGCTGTGGCCCTCCTTCTTTACCCCTTCTGTCTGTCCAGCACCTCTCCTGCCGTTAATCTCCTCACATCGCTTCCACAGTCCCTCAGTCCCAGAGTGTCACTCACAGTCTCTCAGCGTATCACTCAGTCCTTCGGTGGCTCTCCCCTCACGATTGCCCCTGTTTCTTATGGTCTTCTCCCTCTATCTCCCCCACACTTGCTGTGGCCATCCTCCTCTCCCCTTCTGTCTGTCCAGCCCACTCTCCTGCCGTTACTCCCCTCGCAGCGCTCTCCCTCACATTTTACTCCTTCTCTTACACTACTCCCTCTTGCTCATTCCCTCTGCCCCCCACCCCGCTGCTCTCCAGACGCTTCCCTGGACAATTATTTCTCGTAGGGCAAGTGCGTGACAGAGCTAGGTCGTGTATACATATGACACCGTCCTTAGTGCGGAGCTGGTTGTTCCATTAGTGCAGTGCTTCGAGTATTATAAAACGAAACGCACAAACACAATTGAAATATATTTGTAAGGAAACAGGCAGGGTTTATTCACTTTTCGGCCCAGAACAAAAGTGTGGAGAGGGTCTTGTGTAGGTCAGCAGCAGCCAGGAGACAGACAGGTTTAGTCGCGGACGGCATGACGGGCAGGGGGGGGGAAATGGGGTTGGAGGGTTCGGTGGGAGGGGTTTAATTAAAGAAAAATTATTAAAACTTACCTTCCCACGCCACCACAGTTCTAGATGGGTCCATCCTGCTGAAATCCACGGTAACTCAGTCAATCCTGGTGCAGCATTAACAGCGCCACTGCGCCAGGATTGGCTAAGAGCAGGGCTAATACTGCCCATATTGAGTCCCTGCCTGTCTTAGTGCTAGGGGAGCAGGAGGAGGGAAGGGGCTACTGCGTGTGTGCGCATGCGTGGGCAAGTAAAAAAAATGACTTGTCCAAAATGCGCACACACTGCTGCTGCCCTGCCTGCTGCGCTATTTCTTCTGCTGAGTGTCACTGTCACTAATTCCGCAGACCCGCCCCCACACCCTTCCGCGATGACGTCCGATGATTCTTTCGGGCTTGTCCCAATACAGCTTTCTCTGAGAGCTACAGTACAGACTGTGTGTGTGTGAGTGCGCTCACGCTCAATAATGTATTTTATTTTTGAATTAATTTGTTAATCGCACGAATGCGTGATGTGACGGTCGTCCATGGCTAGTGGGGCAACGCCCCCAATGGACGCACCGTCACTGGTTGGAGGTCCTTCTTTTATACACAGTGTGCCTTTGAATTGGGGATAAGTTTCTAGAGGCATATCTTTGAAGTGCACGGATGCCCTGCCCTGCCAGCCCTGGTTCCAGACCTTGCAGCCCCTTGTGTAGAGTCAGGACACAGTCTATTCAGGTATTGTTGTGTAGTTTCTACCCTACGGTAGGAACTGCATGTTTGTGGACAGCATAACCTTTGGGATGGTGCCAGACTGATTCCATGCACCCACTCAGAATCTGTCTTTCTGTAGGCCAGCTAGTGCACAGGGCCATCATAAACACCTTGAACCCTAGGCGGGTAGCCACTGGTACTGGCAGCCACTGAACACAACAACCCTGATCCCCCTGGAATCATGGCAACAGATCTAAAACCCTTTTGCTCAGTCAGTTCAGTTCATATGTCTTTATTTCGAAATATTTCATCTTAAAAGACAGTCGTAAAAAGCTCAACACTAGACATAATACAGTAAATACCCATATAAAACTGTCACTCGTGCTCTACTTCTATCAGAGAAATACACAAGGAACACGCAGTGTGACATTGTCAATATTTATTGTACTAACATGCTTCTTGTATAAAATATATGTGCTCCAATGATCAATAGAGAGAAGCAAATGAAAAGTATTAGAAGTGTGGAAAGTTAGCCCAATTCACAACCGATGCCCAGGCTGCTGGCGCAAGACGCCTCTTAGTTCCCATTCTGAATAGTTACCAAAGAAAGAGACGGGCGCTGGTAGCGGGAACACAGGAACAGAGTTTTATTTCTCATGAGGAGAGCCTGTCATTTCGGACACGAAACACAGTGTCTTTCGGGAGGTGCTCTAACAAGTTCTCTGAGACATCGCCTTTTATACATCACAAACATTCCTTATTACAATAATGACATTGTGAAGCAAGGAAAAGACATCCCCGACCCCTCCCCGTTCTGGCGCAATCCAACACGTGGCTACAGTAGAGGTCCTCACCCCATACAATGGGGAGGGGGCTATCACCCAACTGAGTGTTCCGCTGATTCCTTTGGAATGTGTGCGCCTGATCGATTCTCGGAGGGGTGGGGAGGTCATGATCAATAGTAGCTCTTTTGAAGAGGGGCGAGTGCATACAGTGGTGGGCAACAAACTGTATCCTCAGGCGAAGGAGATGACCAGTGATCCGTGCGGACAATCGGGCTCAGTGGAGGGGTCATCAAGGGAGGGGTATTCATGGGAAGAAGGGAGGTGATGGTCAGGCGCGGGGTGTGATTCCCAGGGACAGAGTCGCACAGAGAGAGAGGTCTTATGACCCGTACATGAGAGAGCGGGGGCAGTCAGGTACCGCTGGGGGGGTTAGGTCAGCTGAGGGGAGGGATGCTTCTTCAAGAGGAAATGGGGGGGTGCGTGGGTCAAGCAGGAGGGTTACTTTTAAGAGCAGGGTCGCGCAGAGGGAGAGGGTTTTATGGTCTATGCATGTGAGAGTGGAGGGGTGTTCAAATGCGCGCAGGAGGGAAGCCGGGGATTCCAATGAGCGGGCAAAAAGGCCATGGTGCCTAAAATGGCTGTCATGTACGTATGGGCACGGGCTTTTACTGGCGGAATGATGTGGTCAACGTTTCACGGTATTCATGGTGCCTACAGGGAGGGGGATGGGAGAAGGCCAATGAACGCCGCTTATGTACATTAATATTGCTAATTTCCACAGTCGCCGCTTTTAACATAAGTGAGTTCATTTCCTAACTAATGGGCGTACATATAATACATGTGTGGTCGATGAGATAGCGTTTGTCAAATACCAGCGAATTGCATATAACCATGGCACAATCGATGCGGTTGGTGGAATGCAGCACATATGAATTCACAGTTGCTGGGTTACTTATACAAGCCTAGAGTTCAGCATACTACATAGTATAAATGTTCTGACTTTCTCTTCGGTGGCATCAATGTACAGCTTTTAAAAGTGACAGAAAAACATTTTGAAAGCAATACAAAGTGGTTGAGGGCGGAATTCAGTTCGACACAAGTAATTTAGTCAAATTGATTTGTGTCTTCGTCACAGTGTCTTTTTAACAGTGAGCCATCACTGGTAGGCTCTAGTCCGTTTTCTTTCGTTGGCGCTGTTGAGCACCGGCGGTGGAGCTATAGGTCCAGCTCGGATCTAACCTTACGCGTTGCAGGGTGCGGTCAGTCCTCTGCTGTTAGACCACAGTTCTGTTCCCTAACAAATTCTTTAAGGGTGCCTTATGCTCGGCACCTGTATTTCCTTTTTCCTTCTGTGGCAAACCCCATTTCCATCTGAATGCTGTTCTTCTCGTCTGAGTCAAAAAGTCATGTGGAAAAGAGGGGGTGTTGGATAGTCGAGGGAAGAGAGGGCGGAGTGGGGTCAGATCTTTTCTTGGACACATCAAGGGACCAAGGGAGCAAAGGAAAATGAGCAGGCAGGCCCATCAATCGGGCCCAAAAAGGGGACGAAGACTTCAGGCACACGTGGGTTAGCAGACAGAGGGCTTCAGGGCAGCCCTTCAACCTTTCATTTTCCACGTTTGAGATTGCTGTCTCGTCCCGTATCTTGTTGCTCTGCAGCTCCACCTTTGGTCGAGGTCACATGTGTCTCAAGATCTGCAGCCAGGCTGTACGTCACGTCCGACCCTTCTCCTCCGATGATCGTATATCTTTGAATGGGTACAAAACAAGTTTTAGAGAACTGGCAGGAGAAGACATTTATGCATTTGAATTCCGCCCTCAATCCTACGCATTTGGGGGTTACGTTCATCGGTCACAGTTAGAACCCTACCACCATGAAGTATACATGTCGGCACTCCTACTGTGTTTGTGCCAAGTCTATTTATCGTTCATTCCGGCTAACCCTTTCAAAAACAGGGCAGGGGTGCTATCATCGAGGGAGGGGGAGGGAAAACAGGCTTTCATCGAGGAGCGACAGTTAATCAAGGTCATCAGTTATATTTCGAGGACAGCTGATATGGAGCAGGGGTCAGGGAGAGGCGGGGACGCTTTGGACATTCGCGCTTGAGTGCAGAGGGGTGGGGCAATCTGGGCATTGGGGATCAATCTGGACATTGGGGCTTGTATCTCTAACTATCTGAAAAATAGGATGCCATTGACATATAGTCCCCCTATAAAAGGGCCAGATTATGGGACATCAGCCGTCTTACCTGTCCCTTCCTTCTTAGCCAATTCAAGTTCTTTCATTTTGCAGAAAGGAGAGGTAGTAATATGGCGAGTTACAATCATTTTAGTTTCTGTCAATTTTGCTGAACACCTTCGCGTTCAATAAGTATCCAATTAGGTTGGTGACGGCGGGACACAATTTTATCACAAAAAGGAAGAGGCAATAGGGGGGGGGGCTCTCATAGAGAGTGAGAGTCGTTCACATTCTAAACGAGCCATTCGGTACACGTATGACATGTAGAAAGGTAGAGAGAGAGAGAGAGAGAGAGAGAGAGAGAGAAAGATAGAGAGGGAGAGAGAAAGAGAAAGAGAGAGACGTGTACGGTAATAGGTCATTTAGTGCGCTCACAACACAGAACGGCAGGGGTCAGGTAACACGAAAACGCAAACAGAGGGAAGACATAAACCCATACATTACATACACACAAACTCAGACAAGGGAAGACAGTACGTGTGTTACATACAAAAATTCACGACAAAACATAGAACAGTTATTGGCCAAAAAGATCTCTTTCTGCATGCTGCGCATCTTTAGTATCCTATTTATCTATGTTCTGAGCTCTCTTTACCTTTTTCCTCCTTTTCCTTTCGTTTGCCATCTTTGCGAGTGTTCTCAGTTACTAATACTTACACCTCGGTCAGTTGGTCAGGAATTAACCTGGTCGGGTTACTGCTCACGGTGGGATCTTTGAATTATTTTTCCTTTTCTCCCTTTTGGCGAAAAGGTTCTCCAGGCTGAGGCAACGGAGGGCGTTAATCGGGAGAACAGTCGGACAGCTTAGCTATATCTATAAGGGTGCGAGAAGGAGGTGGTACACGTTTTTTTTTTTTAAACATTAACAACATTCCTAGTCTTCCAGACGGGCGGTGCTTAGGTAAACCTTACCCCGGAACTTTCCTTGTCCTATCCCTACCTAGTTAAACATCATAGTTGCATTATCTGGCGTGCTGGTTCGAGTCATAGTCTGTCATATCGTACTAACCCGTCGAGTATCTACGTCAGTCCATCCTCCCAATCACTAGGTTCTGAGGGAGGAACAGTCATGTCTAAGTAAGGGGGGGTGCTACATCTTACAAAGCTCGTCATGTATAAGCACTATGCTCAAATTCCCTACTTCCCCTTCCGTCAGTCGTTCGGTCATCACTCCTCCAAACTTCAGCCGATGTTCCGACGTGACCTGCAGATGGGAGGAGAAAGAAGGGGTGTGGGGGCAACATTCAAAACACATCAGTGTGCATAAATCCGAAAATGTTTTTACTTACCACATACTCGACCTATCTCCACACGGTGCATTCTCTACCATCTCGGTGTTTAAGCCCAGAGGGACCAGTAGTGTTAGAAACATAATCATTGGTGTTCTGCGTATCCGCATGAATCACTCGAGCGTGGTCTTTTAGATCATGCGCAAGGGTGGTGGTCAGGTGGCGTTTCATCAGTATTGCTTAAGGGCATCTAAAATGTTTTTCCTGCTGCCTGTGGCATACAATGTAACGGCTTAAGTATTGGGCTTTTTAACCTTCAACCTTAATAAAGCTGCTTACCTTTCGCTTATATCGGAGACAGTAGTAACACATTCGAAACTCATTAATGCAATCGCTACAGTTGTACTTGCTTTTTCAAAAACCTTTAATAAAAAAGTTGGCGCACAAATACGAGCCTACAACCCAGTGGGCCGGCCACAGAGCAGACTGGAGCCGGGCGTGAGGGGAACGAAGTCGGTGGCCATTCATTTCATAATATAAAGTGCGGCAAGTGCAATAACATCGTATCGAAATTCATTGGGAGTAAGCATCATAAATGTCGAAAAGTCAAACTTTCAATAACCATGGTGCGTTAAAACTTAATATCAATTCATTGTCCGAATGCTCAATTGGTACCTATTTCATATCAATTCATTGCTTTAACACATAATTGGTACCCACCCTATACCAGTTCATTGTCCCAACACATAATCAATATCCATCTTATATCACTTCCTTTTCTGAACACATTATCAATATCCATCTTATCTACTTTCATTGTCCAAAAACTACATACATATCTCAGAACATCAAGGCTTGAGCAATCAGGGTACAACAAAGAGCTGAAAGTTTCATTTGTATCGGCGCCATTTTGGGCGAGGTCAGGCAGGTCCCAGTACGGTCAGATTGTCTACACTGACTCATGGTTGGACCAGAACCTCTTTTGGCAGTTCAAAGAGTTTTTCGCAATAGGGTAACAGACTGGCGATATGAACCATCAGTCAAAAGTGGGGAGGGAGGCAACAATCTCTCCTACCGGGTCACTCTGGTGTTCCACCGGAACTGAACAAATCAGTATTTTTGCAGGATTTTAGTCATTTCAAAACTGAGGCTGGCGCCGGCTGGAGTGTGCCGACGTCTCGTGGTTTCCATCGGGGGACAGGGGAAGGGGCGCCCGTGGAGGGGTCGGCCCCCCCGGCTCTTCTAGAATCTTCAAGGTCGAGGAGAAGAGCACAGGACGTGCACCAGTCCTGGGCCAAAAGCCGTTTTTCGATTGGGACCCTGTTGATCGAAGCGTTGGGGTGTCGCTGGAAGCCTCCACCTGGGGAGGTGGGGGGGGCTCGTTCGCACTGCCTCCCCCTTCCAGCGACCCCACGCCGTTCCTCGGCTCCAGCACTTTGGGATGGCCGTACCAGGCAATGAAGAGAGGGGGGGGTCAGAGGCAGCAAAACACCCCCCCCCACGGCCTGCAGGGCACCGTTTTCTCTGGACTTTTTGTAGCGGCCAGACCAGGCGATGCGAGGGGGAGGGGGGGGTCGGTGGCATGTGCAATACATTCCCCCCCTCCGTTGTCAGGGCCATCATAAAAGAAAGAAGTAGTGCCGCCGTGTGCAACCCTCCAGTGTTGTTAAAGCAGGGCGCTGCCTGTCAACCCTCCAGTGTTGTCGCAGTAGGGCGCTGCTAACCTCGGCTCCGGTTTTGTTTTTCTGATGGCCGGAGCAGGCGATAGAGAGGGGGGGGGGGTTGGTGGCAGAGGCAAGACATCACCCCCCCCCCGTGGCCCGCAGGGCAGCCAAAAGAAGAGAAAGGGGAGACCATTACAACTTTCGGGCCATCCGCCCCACAGCCTCCCTTTCTGATGGCTGCCCTGCACGTGTTGAGGCCTCGCCTTCCGGATGGGCGTAACCGCGGACCTGTTGCACTTCGGGAGCCTCCGGAATGGGGGTAGGTATCTGCTGATTTGTATCTATTTCATGTTACCGTTATTTGGGCGTGGCGGGCGGTGGGACAGACATGCTTTGGATAGCGAGGGGGAGGTGGGGCCTGGCTACCTCGTGGCTGTCTTGGCATCAAGCTTGGCTTCTTTTGCCATTTTATATTTCTTATTACGGACTATTTCTAATGTTTCTTATTTTTAGTGAAGTCGGAAACTCATCAGTGGGCTACTGACTTAGCTCGACTTCTTTTTCCTTCCTTTTCTAGTGTGTGTTTCATGCTAAAGTTTCTGTTAACAGGATTCGGTGATCACTTCATATTTTATATGTCCTTTTATCAGGGATACCCTCCGGTTGAGCCGGATGATCTACCTCCAATAAATGGTCTGGATGGAACTAGATTATCAATCAGTGGGGAGTGGGTAGGCATGACGGATTACAACGGGGACAAAAGTCTGCATTACCTACCCTTTACTACTTGCAAAGACTAGACAGAATATCTCTATTCCATGTTATTTGCAAACAGAAAATACCTCAAACGAACTATTCCTTGAACAATAAATGTCCAGTCAATCAATCAATCAGTGGGGAGAAAAACAGGCATGACGGATTACAACGGGGACAAACGTCTGCATTACCTGTCCTTCGCTCTCTGCAAAGGGAGACGGAATGTTCCTATTCGTCTCTGTTTGTAGACAGGGAAGATCTCAAAGAGCAACAATCGATATAAATCGATATCAAACAATCAGTGGGGAGAAAGGTAGGCATGACGGATTACAACGGGGACAAAAGTCTGCATTACCTACCCTTCTCTATCTGCAAAGAGAGACGAACGTTCCTATTCGCCGCTGTTTGCGAACAGAGAATGTCTCGTCTCAAGAAGAGAACCAATATTTCAAGTAGCAACCAAAGTTAAATCAACCAATAAGCGAACAATATCAGTATTTAAATACCGATTCCAATACAATCAATCAATCAATCGATCAGATGGGTAAAGCCATCCTACCAATCAGGCGTGAAAAACGCCCTACTTAATCTTACCCGGACCGGACCATGTGGACAGTTCTTCGTCTTCCCTCTCCAGCGCCTGATCGTTCTCTTACTCCATGCAGCATTCCTGTGGGCTTCCAGTCAGGACAATAGGTCACTTGAGAGAGGTCCGTTCAGAATCGGTGAAGTTCATTCAATCGGCAGCCGGACGAGGGCCCTCTCAAGGCAGGTATACTCCAATTGTTTAGATGTTCACCCCATCGTCTGGACCTCTTTTACTGGACCCTATGTCACTGGTGGACCCCGCGTTGGGACGCCAAGTGTGGAAAGTTAGCCCAATTCACAACCGATGCCCAGGCTGCTGGCGCAAGACGCCTCTTAGTTCCCATTCTGAATAGTTACCAAATAAAGAGACGGGCGCTGGCAGCGGGAACACAAGAACAGAGTTTTATTTCTCATGAGGAGAGCCTGTCATTTGGGACACGAAACACAGTGTCTTTCGGGAGGTGCTCTAACAAGTTCTCTGAGACATCGCCTTTTATACATCACAAACATTCCTTATTACAATAATGACATTGTGAAGCAAGGAAAAGACATCCCGACCCCTCCCCGCTCTGGCGCAATCCAACACGTGGCTACAGTAGAGGTCCTCACCCCATACAATGGGGAGGGGGCTATCACCCAACTGAGTGTTCCGCTGATTCCTTTGGAATGTGTGCGCCTGATCGATTCTCGGAGGGGTGGGGAGGTCATGATCAATAGTAGCTCTTTTGAAGAGGGGCGAGTGCATACAGTGGTGGGCAACAAACTGTATCCTCAGGCGAAGGAGATGACCAGTGATCCGTGCGGACCATCGGGCTCAGTGGAGGGGTCATCAAGGGAGGGGTATTCATGGGAAGAAGGGAGGTGATGGTCAGGCGCGGGGTGTGATTCCCAGGGACAGAGTCGCACAGAGAGAGAGGTCTTATGACCCGTACATGAGATAGCGGGGGCAGTCAGGTACCGCTGTGGGGGTTAGGTCAGCTGAGGGGAGGGATGCTTCTTCAAGAGGAAATGGGGGGGTGCGTGGGTCAAGCAGGAGCGTTACTTTTCAGAGCAGGGTCGCACAGAGGGAGAGGGTTTTATGGTCTATGCATGTGAGAGTGGGGGGGTGTTCAAATGCGCGCAGGAGGGAAGCCGGGGATTCCAATGAGCGGGCAAAAAGGCCATGGTGCCTAAAATGGCTGTCATGTACGTATGGGCACAGGCTTTTACTGGCGGAATGATGTGGTCAACGTTTCACGGTATTCATGGTGCCTACAGGGAGGGGGATGGGAGAAGGCCAATGAACGCCGCTTATGTACATTAATATTGCTAATTTCCACAGTATTAGGACAGTGAACAAAATGAAAAGTTCCTCCATCGGGCTGAAGCAATGTACACATGCAAGCATATAAAGCAATGTAGAAATCTAGCATACTCCTACTATGTGTCCCCTAGCCTAAGTGTCTAGGGTATGTGTGTTCTACCAAGAATCCCTGTATTGGATCATCCAACCCCCATTACCTGAAGGCAAAGAATGTAGGTCCCTGTTGTGGTCACAAGCTGGACACCCCTCGTAGAGATAGCAGCAGGTTGCTGGGCCTAAGCATCAGCATGTAGAGACTAGGGCTGGGCGTAGTTTGCAAAGTAGTGCTTCGCGAAGCTACGCAAAGTGCACTTCGCAATACTCGAGCTACGTGTAGCACTACGCGAACTGCATAGTAGCATGTTAGCACTGTGCAAGATGCCGTTTTCAAAGATTGCACAGTGCGGACAAGCATCCGGCACTGAGCAATCATTGAAAACGGCATCTTGCACAGTGCGAGCTGTAGTTTTCTGCCGCTCAAGTAGATTTTTATTTGAGTGGCATCTTTCTCAAAGCGGACTGGTAGTTTCTCATTGCGAGCGGTCGCGAGCATATGCGTCCACTCGCAATGAGAAACCTGACCTCCCCGCGTTAAGAAACTCGCCGGGAGGTTTATTTTCCACGCACGCGATCAGCAACTTGATGTTGCTGATCGCGAACGAGGAAAAAGTTTTGCCGGAATGTCATTATGCTTGCTCGCGGTTGCCAACTTGACGTTGAGGACCGCGAGCAAGCAAAAAGTAGCCGCTGCACTACGCTACACGTGTTTGCACTGTGCTACATGCAGTTCTCGTAGTGCGAAGTAGCGCAAACTTTGCAAACTATGCGAACGTAGCGTAGTGCTTCGCCCAGGCCTAGTAGAGACCTCCCAAATGACAGCAAAGTGCTTTTCTGCCAACACCTGGAAACAGATGTTTATTTATAACAAAAGGCATCCTTGCATTGGGTTGAGATCTTGATCAAGCTGCCATTGTTTGTTTGTTGTAGATATGTATGTCGCCATATGTACAAAACCAACAAGCACATTTGCCCAGCATCAAGTTTATTGTCTAAGTTAATTAAAACCATAACAATTGTACAAAATGATGCAGATGCATTACATTTTGCTAACTTCATTTAAAATGAGTCTAAAAGAAGATACTTTCATCAGGTCATGCAATAATTACCTTCAAGGCAGCATTTTTTTAAAAGAGGCACAATAAAACTTTTTCTCAGCTTTGATAGGCGATAGCTACCGGCCTTTAAGGACAAGAATCCTCACTCACCCGAAGGGGTGTATTAGTTTTTAACCCCTAATCCTCTACGCTTTTAATCCTGCCCAAGGTTACCATTGAATAAAGGTTCTAAATTCCATGAGACAGTTTTAACAATTCACATATTTGTTTGCACTCTGCCCCTCACTCTCTTATCTCATTGGTCCCTCTATTGAAAACACCTCAGCTCCTCTCCTTTAAACACTTTTTTTGGTGGAGAGTTGTAGCCCACACCTGGCACCTTGCTGGCCTGGTGTGAGGAGGGAGCCCTATGATGAAGCATGTCACCTTCGGGTGAGTGATGGTTCTCATCCTTAAAGATAAAATCTTTCTTTAATTCCTCACATTTAATTGAGAACTTAACTTTTTGTGAGTTTCATACACTGATAGGGAGTGGTACACTCTTCTCAGGGGTATCCCCCTTAGATCCAAATTGTGATTGTGATAGCTACCAGCCACCTGCCATGGCTATATTTTCCCTGCATCCTAAAATCATTTACACAACGTATGTAGAAACCTTGTACATAATAGTGTCATGGTAGCATGATAGTGTTCTAGCGAAGTTGATTCTGTAAAGCAGGTATAGTTTGCAAGAAACTGATCCAGACTGTCACAAATGCAAATGTGTGTCAAAAGTCATCGTGCAAAAGTGAAGGCGACTTTAGGAAAGTCCAGTGTATATAAAAAAATGGCATTGTTTTCCTCCAGTCCTAACTGAGACACATGACAGTGTAAGTGAGGGTATGCCCAGCTCCTCCCGCCCATCAAGTCACACCTAAGCTCCCATTGTGTGTTGCTGTCTAGGTGGAATACACAAAGCCCAACTGCCAACTACATTCAGACAAGTGACCAGAGACAGGCGGCAGGCACTAAATGGCTTAGGCAATAAAAATGTCTAAAATTAGCTATATCGGCCCATTTGAAATTTAAGCCTATACAATGTAATATGGTAATCCCACAGTTATCCTATTGGAAATATACGCGCTGCAGTGGTGAAAAATGTATTTAAGACTTTTCCACTACCAAGACATGTAAAACGTGAAAGTACAATTCCATCTTTTTAAATATATTGCACCATGCACTTTGGGCTGGGCACAGCCCACCCCAGGAGTGACTTATATGTATTAAAAAATTAAGGTTTGGGCATAGAGGCTCATCTTGCCAGGGGGACAAGGCAGTTACATTGCACACACAGGCTGTGCAATGGCAGGCCTGAGAAAGGATTAAAGGTCTAATTAAGAGGGTGGGACAATCAGTGCTGTAGGCCCTCTAGTACCATTCATTTTTGCAGACCCTGGGCATATAAAGTGCACTTTACTTTGGACTTATAGGTAAATTAAATGTGCCAGTTGGATATAAGAAAATTCTACCTTGTTTTAAGGTGAGAGCCCAAGTGCTTTAGCACTGGTTAGCAGTGGTAAAGTGCACAGAGTCTTAAGGCCAACAAAAATGAATTCTGCAAAAAGGGGAGGAGGAAGGCAAAAGGTTCGGGGATGACCCTGCAGAAAGGGCCATTTCCAACAAACTGCTTGACGTTGGTATTTAAACACACAGTAAATGTGACAAGATAAAAGCAAAATTTTAATTAAATGTAAATCTACATACTCATTCATCTTTGGAACTCTAGCATGATTATTTTAGGGGTGCTTCGCCACCGCCCTTTCAAGTGCCTATTTCTTGTATCCATCACTCATACACCATGTGGAAAACACATTCACTCTAGAGCAGATAAACCTATATTTTTAAAATTCATCTATGAGATAAACACATATTTTTTTAAATCATCTATGTTTCTGAAAAGTTTAAACTCTCACGCTTCACATCACTCATGACTAATCCTTCAAAGCATTATTAATTTTACCATCCTGCTCAGCAATTTAATTACTCTGGGTGGGTGTCCCAGGGGTCTCACGAGATTCATTAAGCTGCTACTGAAAGCCTTTATTAGGTGGTAGTGACAGCATAACGACATTGCAGAGGGGATGTCAACACAGAACGGTGAGAGGGATGTTTTGTCCCCGAGAGTTCACGTATCACCTGCACCAAAACTCCTGATATTCTTGGAGGAATGATGCCTTCCCTTTATAGAAAATGCGACCACTCTGCCTGCCTGAGGACATTTTCTGGCTAGTGTGTTCTCTGTTATTTCTGTTTTACAGATGCAATATTCTGAATATTGGCAATGTAACAAGTCCGTTCTGATAAAACACACTTCACCCACAAAAGTCATCAGGACGCCGAGACGAAAGGGCATCATACCCTCACACTCGGCATGCGAAGCCCTTATTTTATTTTTCTCAAAAGGGTGAAAGGTTCAACCTACCCTGAAGTAGAAGTCAGTCTACTGCTAAGTTCTTAACCAACTGAGCTATCCAGTTCCGTCACACCGGTAAGTTAGGAAGTGCCCTGTCTTATTCTGTTTTGGGGGGTGCCTACGACATCAAGAGGACGTAACGTGTGTTTCTCCTGTGTGCTGATTGCTTGTATTTGTGTGTGTTTGTTTGGAGGCGAGTGAAGTGGCTGTGCACAGTTAATGAGGGGTATCAGGTACAAAGACATTTCTGAGTGCAAACACTGTGATTCACAAAATCACATGGAGTACCATTACAAAACAACGCGTTTTTATGTACAAACGCCCTTTTACCAGTTCGAAAATTCTTTCCGAATCTTTTGCGACCCTGTCCGTTTTGGAAATAGATGGGCGTCTCCTCCTTTTGCCGATTTGCGAAGGAATGTATCGATGGTTTATGAATGATTACAATTGTGGCCTCGAACCTTTGATGAGTTCTGCTGAGATGGAGTGATAGGCTAGATGATTTGCAAAGTGTTCCCCTTTTGACCCTTTCCCCTTTGGGAATTCTTTTGGAAGAATCGAGTGGGTGTAGGCAGTGTTCAAGGGAACCACTGCCAGCTCTCCTTATGGTTTTCTAAAACAAGAAACATTATGTAAAAAAAAAAATGGACCTGATTTATTTAACGAACATGTGCGGCTTTAAAAAGAAAGTCAAGGGTGATATGCATATGGCTGGGTCCAACCTGAGGTGGCATGGTTTGCAAAATAATGACAGACTGGGATGTGGCCCAAGTAATTACCGGGGGCAAAGAATAATTCAAGAATTCCATCCATCACTTTTTGAACACTTTAGTGTGTTGTTTTAAGTGGGATGGGTATGCCCAACTGTGGTTCTCTTGCACATTGTGTCACAGTGTCACTGGAGTGCAGCGATATCTGGCTGATTAGCTCTCACTAGGGCGAAACAGGTTCTAGGTTGCTTGTGTTCTGGTTCAGGGAGAACCTTACCTGGCCAGGCTTTTCGAGCGGGACTGTTACCACTGGAGCAGTGTCAGAGCTGATTTGCATATGGCTGGGTCCAAACTGAGGAGGCCTGGTGTGCAAAAACTAATGGACAGGCATGCAGCCCTGAGTAATTACTAGTAGCTGAGATTCATTCAAGCATTCCATCCATCTCTTTTTGTACACCTTAGTGGGTCCACCTGGCAGGCACTACACTGAAGCTGCCTGTTGGAAACATTCCTGTGAAGAGCAGTGCCAGGAGCTGACCATTGCAATTGACTTAAGGTAATTACCATTAGCTTTATTACCATGGCCAGACCCTGACAGTGCAGGGTGGCATAAGAATTCCATGTTCCTTGCAATCATCAGTGCCAGAAATTAGGAACTCCTGTTTTGCAGGGTTTTTTGCCTGGGTTCCTCCCTTTTTCCAATGTAGGACAGGTGGATGCAGAAACAGCAAACCTCCCTGCAGTTTCGTATCTGCTTCCCGCAGATGGAAACATTAATTTCCTACCCCAAGCAACTAATAAAACAGGAGTCCCAGGCTTCTGACACACAATCACTAACCAAAGCTGTTGAAGAAGCATGGCATTGAATGCAGCACAGTCCCTCCCTTGCCCAGCAACATCTGACGATCATCAAGAATGGCTACAAGCACTGATTCTGTTCAGTACAAGGGGCGAAAGCAGAAGTAAAATCCAAGGGCCAGATGTAGGTAAGTATATTTTACCCATTCATAAATACCGAATTTTACCGATTCGGTATTTATGAATCGGTAACATAGAAGGGGGGAGATGTAGATAGAATCGGTAATTGAATTACCGATTCTGTAAAAATCGGTATTTACCGAATCGGTAAATACCGATTCGGTAATGCCCATTGATTCCTATGGGCATTGAAGCCCATAGGAATCAATGGGCATTACCGAATCGGTATTTACCGATTCGGTAAATAACGAATGTTGCAAGGGCGCAGGGGGTGTCACTTTGACACCCTCTAGCACCCCGAATTTAGGCATGTGGGACATGTGGCACACAGAAATGCCCTAAGGGCATGTCTGTCTGTCACATGCCATAGGTGTGCATGTAAATGTAAATGTATTTGAGCTTATATAGCGCACAGCTACCCACAAAGGGTTTCCCGGCGCTTGCTTAGGGAACCCGTCCTGGTATTCCCCTGTGAGATAACCCCGGCAGGGTATCCACAAGGTGAAAGCCAGGCATCCCGCCGCGAGGGGCCGTTGTGGAGATTAAGCAAGCTATTGCCCAGAGTCGCAGAGTGTGAACCCATGAGTCGAGAAGGCACCGGAGCGAGAATTATCGAGTCCGTGGAATTTTTGAGCCCAAGCCCCGCCGAGGCGGGGAATTGAACCCTGGTCCAGGGCCGATCTCAGCTTCCGGGTCTGCCGCCTCTAACCCCTGAGCCACACTTCTCTGCATGCACACCTGGAATCGGTATTTTACCACCCAATTGGATTGGGTGGTAAAATACCGACTCGGTAAGGCCTGTGAGACTCAGAAGAGTCCCACCTACATCTCAATATTACCGAATCGGTAATAATACCGATTCAGTATTTTACCGATTCGGTAAATTTACCGATTCAGTAAATTTACTGAATCTGTAAAATGGGCCACCTACATTTAGAATAGCCATTTACCGGTCGGTAAATGTCGACCTACATCTGGCCCCAAGTTATTTGTTTGCCCTTAGAAGTGAGATAGTACTTGGTTGTCTGTGAGCTCAATAGCTTTTGCGATTAGAGAAATCCAGTGATATGTTTGTAAGGTACCAGGATCAGCATTACGATTTATTAGAAGCAAATTACTGTAGCTTGTTTCCATATCTTGGGAACAGTTACAGGAGAAATCAAGGTGTTTCAGACATGAGTATGAATAACAGAATTGCAGTTAGCAACCAGATCGATTTTCTTGATTGCATTGAGGTACTGTTCAGCACCATGTTACATATTTGTTAGGTGTGTTATTGTATTACTCTGGCTTATTTGCATTCAGTGCTGTTTCATGGTAGCAAAAATGCAGGCTTGTGTTCAGGTGGTTGAGTACAGTATAGAAATAACATTGTTTTTTTTCAACATAATTCCACTGAGTATTAAAAAATGAAACGGGTCAGGATATCACTCTTTACAAATATGTAATTTAGGGACATGAAACACCTCTATGCAGACTAACATGGACCACGAACGTAGCACTACTCATGCATTTTATTTAGTTTAGCCAGGCTTTTTTCCATAAAGAGTGTTAGCAGGAGTAAAACAATTCTAAAATAAAATACTTAAAACATTATTGTGAACTCATGATAGGGGATATCTTAATGACATTAACAAAGAGAGGTTAAAGCAAAGAGTCTTTGATCAGAACCTTGAAAACTCCTGAGGCGGAAGCCGGGAGACCGCCGAACTTTTTAAAATTTGTCACTGTTGTTTATTTCTGTGTCACTACGCCAAAAATTGAACTTTTAAAAAGCGCACTCACCCGGCAAGCAGTCAGAGCGGGCTAGAGTCACGCTTAAACAGCGACCCCTTCGCTGCAACGATCAAACCCACGAAAACAATTTCCCGCCGCCATTTACGGCGAGGAAGCAAGGCCACGCCCACCTGAGGCCACGCCCACCCCCCTCAGTATAAATACGCGACTGGCAGCGTTAAAACAAACAGAACCTTGAAAACTCCTGAGGCGGAAGCCGGGAGACCGCCGAACTTTTTAAAATTTGTCACTGTTGTTTATTTCTGTGTCACTACGCCAAAAATTGAACTTTTAAAAAGCGCACTCACCCGGCAAGCAGTCAGAGCGGGCTAGAGTCACGCTTAAACAGCGACCCCTTCGCTGCAACGATCAAACCCACGAAAACAATTTCCCGCCGCCATTTACGGCGAGGAAGCAAGGCCACGCCCACCTGAGGCCACGCCCACCCGCCCCTCCTCAGCCCCATAAAAATGTGCAATCACCGGACGCGCAGCGGACGGGCGCAGCGGGCGCGCCGTCAGCGCGCCGAAGGCGCGCCAAAGGCAAGCCCGTCTGGGCCCGTCCGGACCCGGACGGCCCTTGGCCCCGTTACTCTGCCAGGTGACCCTCAGGATCGAGTGATGTATACAGCTGATACATTATGCGCCCTACGTCCTAAAACCATCCTGGCCTGCTACCACACGGTCACTGCAGGTAAGGCCTTCTCGACTTGCCCACACTGCAATCCGACTCCCCCCCCTAAATCTACCATACCTGCTTTAAAATCAGGACTCCTCAACTGCCGCTCCCTCCCTAAACACGCCACCGAAGTAAATCTCTTAATTCAGAATCAGGATCTTGACCTGCTGTTCTTAACGGAGACATGGCTATCTGACTACACCGACCCGGACGTCGTCACAGCCCTCCCCACAGGTTATCTCTGTCAAGCTTTAAATAGACCTAAAGGGAGAGGAGGCGGGGTAGCCATAATTCACAGAGAACAATTCATCTGTAGGATGACTAACGCTGATATCGAGGACTGTGAGTGCGGCCAGTTCTCCATCCAAATCTCTCCAGCCCTCACCCTGGCAGGGCTTCTGACCTATCGTCCCCCCGGGGCTCCAGGCAATTTTATCAACTCCATATTCGAATCTATTTCCCAACTAGCCTCTTCCACCTCCAACTTCCTTATATTAGGTGATCTGAATCTCCACTTCCTAGACCCGATGGATCGAGTAGCCTCGGACATCAGACACGACCTTACATCTCTAAAGGTATGTCTAGTGAACAACGAGCCTACCCATGAGAAGGGCCATCTAATGGACCCTATCTTCACCAATATAGCAACGATGACCACCAATCCTCCTGTGACCCTTCCATGGACAGACCATTTCCTGGTCCCTTTTTCCTGGGAAACTCCCATACCAAGTCACCTAACCCCTAAAACCCAGGGTACCGACCGCCAATGGCACAAACTGTCATCTGAGAAATGGGCCCTTTCTCTTGCAGATTCCACTCCCGAGCTTTCCTCTGATTCTAATACGGCCGACAAACAATTCAGTGATTGGATCACGTCGTCTCTCGACACTATACTTCCAAAAATCACTACCTTTAAACAGCCTAAAAGGATATCCCCTGCTTCATGGTACACTCCAGAGCTTAAAGCCCTACGGCAAGAGTGTAAAAAAACAGAACGCTCATGGAGACGCGATAAATCAGGAGCCAATAAAAACATCTACTCTATTTCTCTTCTAACCTATAAAACCGCTATTCGCAAAACCAAAAGCGTGTTTTTTCAGGAGAGAATAGAGAAAGCGGGATGCTCCGGGAAGGAAGCATACGCTATCCTTAAAGAGCTCTCAAAACCTCCAGAACAAGGACTGGGATCTCCTTCCGACCCCAAAGCCGACCAGGAGAAATGCCAACAATTGGCTAACTTCTTCCAGGACAAAATCCGACTAATCCTGGATTCAATTCCTCCCTCGAGCCCGAGGGGAGAAATTGCTCTCCCATGTTCGACATCTTCTACTAGTCTGTCCACGTGGGGCCAGGTCACGATAGACGAAGTACGGACGACGCTCAACTCCATGAAGAGCGGTTCCCCCAGAGATCCTGCTCCTCTTCGGATCCTTAAAGAGGTAGCCCCTTCTATCATCCCCTCCCTCACTCATCTGATTAATACTTCACTCCAACAGGGAGTTGTGCCCCCGAGCTGGAAGAAGGCGGTGGTAAAAGCCTTACTGAAGAAACCCACTCTTGACCCTGAGAACCTGGCGAACTACAGGCCCAGGGCACGGACATCGTTCTCCTGGCGGCGGTAGAGGAAGCCAGAATGCTATTGGACGGGGGAGGATCAGTGGCAGTGATCCTCCTCGACCTTAGCGCAGCGTTCGATACCGTCGACCACCAACTCCTCATCGAAAGACTGGCAAGAGTTGGACTGGAAGGTACAGCCTTATCCTGGCTTTCATCCTTCTTGGCACAACGATCTTATCAGATCTGGGAGAAGAACGCCCGCTACTCCGAAATGCCCCTCCAATGTGGTGTGCCTCAGGGCTCCTCCCTGAGCCCCACATTATTTAATATCTATATGTCCACATTGGAGGAGGTTATCACCCCTTTCGGAGTGAGTGTCATCAGCTATGCTGACGACACACAATTAGTGGTGTCTCTGTCCCATCCCAAACAACAGAAAGCTGATCTCTTCAACTGCCTCACGCAGGTCCATCACTGGATGAATAGATCAGCCCTAAAACTAAACGGGACAAAAACTGAGGTCCTTTTACTCGGCCCAAAAGGAACCTCACTTCCCCGGGACATGTGGCCAACCTGTCTAGGTCCTCCCCCAGACCCAAAGACAGAGGTGAAAAGTCTGGGTGTATGGATAGATTCTGAACTCTCATTTGCCCCGCAAGCAAAGAAGGTCGTAGGGACCTGCTTTGGTCTTCTAAAATCCTTGAGGAAAGTCCTGCCCCTTCTTCCTCCTAAATCGCAAAAATTACTAGTCCAAGGTCTTATTATATCAAGACTGGACTATAGTAATGCGATTTATTTGGGCGCACCGGAAGCGACTCTGAATAAACTGCAGAGAATTCAAAACACTGCTGCCCGGATTCTTACCAACACCCCGGCCAGATCATCGGCCAAACCCGCTCTCAAACTCCTTCACTGGCTCCCCATAAGGGAGAGAATCAAATTTAAAGCCTTGTGTCTTGTGCACAAAACTTTGAACAACCAAGGCCCCCCAGTCCTTCGCAATTTTATCACCCCTTACATAGCCACTAGATCCCTCCGTTCCAACGCAGAAAATCTCATCAACACCCCAAGATTTAGGAAAGTCCGTTCAGGAGGAAGACGTTTCTCGGTACAAGCGGCCCGTCTTTGGAACTCTCTTCCTCGTGACCTACGTCTTGAACCTCAATATCTGCGTTTCAGGAAGTTGTTAAAGACACATCTTTTTCCCTAGTTCCTATGCCCTCCCCGTGAACTCAGCCTCGGTCCTCAGTTTTACTTTTTTAGGGTTCTCTAGCGCTGGGATACCTCCGGGTGACTATGCGCTTTATAAAAATAAATAATAATAATAATAATAATAATAATAATAATAATAATGAGTTAGGTGGTAATTAGTGTCCAAAATGAATGTAGTCATTAAGCAACAATAGCAGGGTTCCATGGTTGGTGTTGCAAGTTAAAAAAATAAAAGAACTACTGTAGGCTAATGTCTCTTTTTCCATGGTCACCCCCATTTTCAGGACTAATTATGCTGGCGATTTGACTCCGTGCACTAGGACTCTGCTAACCCGACCCCATTGCATGTGCTCTGACCACTAAAACATGTCAGACTCATGTAGACCTGTCAGCCTTATGGTGGTCTTCCACCAAACCTTTTGCCTTCCTTCTCCATTGTTACTGTTCTAGTATTTGCTGACATTAGGACTCTGTGTATTTTACCACTGCTAACCAGTGCTAACGTGCATGTGCTCACTGCTTAAAACATAGTAATGTTGGCTTATCCCCAATTAGCATATTTAATTTACTCCCTACTAAAGTGGTACAATATGTACCCAGAGCCTGTAAATTAAAAGCTACTAGTTAGTCTTCAGCACTGACTGTACCACCCTCTTAAGTAGCCCCTTTAAACATGTCTCTGGCCTGTCATTGCATTGTGTGCAGTTTTAAATTGACATAACGACCAAGCAAAATGAATTTGCTAGGCCCAAACCTTCCTTTTTAATACATATAAATGACTACTAGGGTAGGCCCTGGACAGTGCATAGGGCAGGGTGCAGTGTATTTGTAAAGTAGAACATGTAATTCTAAGTTTTACATGCCCTGATAGTGAAAAACGTTTAAATTAGTTTTTCATTACTGTAAGGCTTACTTCTCCCATAGAATAACACTGGAGTCACTTATTACATTCAATAAGCTGTAATTTCAAATTGGGAACAGGTAAACAGTTCATGTTTGGTGTGTGTCCTTGGAATTGCAATGATTATGGTAAAGGCAGGTTTTAAATTGCAATTTTGAAAATGCCACTTTTAGGAAGTTTGCCTATGCCTCCAAGCTACTTCAAATGCACACTAATTCACGTGCAAGTAAACCACAACTTGTTAGTTTACAAAAAGAATTTATGTTTTCAATTTTTTGCTCAGTTCACAAAAGACAGAACTAAGACCACTATCGACCTCATGTCTTAGCCATATGTAATTTCAAAACACTTAATACAAATGTGCAATAAACCAAATATGTGGTGAACAATTCAAACAACAGTGACTTTTTAACGTAAAAAACATTACCATGAATACATGGACCACAAAACCTTATACATTTGTGAAACAAGGACTTTTTCAAACAGTTAGAAACACGGGGAGACAATAAAACACAACGTTTTCAACAGTTGGACTCCCACGGCCTGAACAGGAGCTAATCAATTAAATTACAGGAGTCTTGCCCATTTCCGCAACAAGTGACATTGGCCAACTGGCCAAACAAAACCCAAAAAAAAGGGGGATGCCGACGCGTTTCGAATCCTGATTAGCGACTTGCAGAATTCTCGTCAGGGCAGTCTGAATCTAGTCCATGGGAACTGTTTAAAATAAAAAACAAAACAATGTTTACTATCTAGTGAGTCCTCTAGCCACTACTCTCAGGACAGTGCGATATTGTGTGGCCCTGCCTACCCTCCTTCCCCTTGGGCCCAGCCACCTTTGTGCTTTTGACTTTTAGGAAGTTGGCATTTTATTGCCCTAGCCATTTAGTGCAAGTAATCTGTCCCTGGGTCACATGACTGGGTGTAGCTGACAGTTCGGCTTTGTGTATTCATTCTAGAAAGCCACACACAATAGAGAGCTTCGGTGTGCCTGTATGTGCCATCACTGGCAAGGTGGGAGGGCAGAGTTGGGTGCAGCCCTACCTATACTTGAATAGGCTGTATCCTGCCTCTACACAAAGGGATGCATATCCTTGCAGTTAGTCCAGAAGACAGAGAAGGCATGATGCCTGGGTACTTCAAAGGAAAACCGCTAGAAGCTTCTGTCACCTTCTAGAGGAAGGGCACCTGGTCTAAATATTGGCTCTCAGACACAACCTCTTCAGTACAAGTCTGGGCCTGTGGAACCTCTGCCAGGAAGTAGGACTGCTGTGCTGTTGAAGGGGATTGGCACTCTGTTGAACTGCTGGTGTGCCCTTGGCGTCCCAAAGTGATGCCAAGGGCAAGTTGGCTAGTCTCCTGAGTAGAGCATCAGGCCAAAGGCTCAAACAACCTTGAACCCAGCACCTGGACTCTGCCATCTGTGAGTTATACTCTGCCAAGTGGTGCCACCCTGGTCCTAGACCCTTGGAAGTGAGCCTGAAGGTGCTCTGACAACACATCCGTGGACCCAGTATAACTGTCACATCTCCTCAGCTGTCCGGCGCATACCCAAGTCATTATGATGCATTGCCACTGCAGCAAAGCTTCTCACTGACGCAAAGAACTTTTCATCGACCTCGCAGCCCATATCGAAACCTCTGCCTGTGCCAAGCTTTTCAGATGCAGCCCCTCGCATCACAAAATCTCTTGTTGACTGCAGCCTTAATGAAGATGCACATTCCCACATTGTAGGCTCCCAGCTCCTCCGAACCCTTTCAACGCCTCGACTGCACATCATATCCCAGACCAGATTTTGCATCGCAAGCCCTCATCGATGGGTCCTCAAAGGCAGTGCAGGTCCTCACATCACAGTTCCTCAGAACTAACGCATCTTCCTGGTTATGTGATGCATCCTCAGTGCAGGACCTCACAATCCTCGGCAACCGGGATCTAAGGTACTTTGTTAGAGCAGGCCTCATAGGGTATCTGTAGCCAGCCGGTGCTCCATCATGGTCAGCCTGAACTTTTGACGTTGTCATGGTCCAGTGCAGCCAGAAATCCACAGTTGACGCTTTGTGCTTTTGGCACTATTTTATACTGAAATCCTGAAACCTGCATATCTCCAGTTCTACTGATTAGAGTTTTGTTGTTTTGGTCTTGTTTTGTTTATTAAAAGTTACTCTATGTTTCTAATCTGGTGAAGGATACTTTTGTGGTGTATTTTCATTGTGTTACTGTTTGAAGTGTAACACGTATACTTTAGACATTGTCTCTGACATAAGCCTGACTGCTCTGTGGCAAGCTACCTGAGGATTGAGCAAAGGTTAATTTAATGTAGGTGGTGACTTCACCCAGACAAGGATTGCCGTTGCTGCTTGAGTGGGGTTTCACACCCCTCATCCAGCAACTGAAATTCCCAATTGGCTTATTTAACTTACCTATAAGTCCTTAGTGTATGGTACAGAATGTACTTAGCACATGTAAGTTACATTTTACTAGTAGACTGCAGTGCCAATTGTCCCACCCAATACAGTGACATTGCAAGCAGGACTCCAGGCCTACCAGTGTAGCCTTTCTGTGCCATATTAAAACTACTAATTCAACCTGTCACAATAGCCCATTTTGAGATTCCTAAACCTTCCTTTTAAAAATGAATATGACACTCCCAAGAAATTCGGGTGGCCGTAAGGCATTGTGCATGGTATTTAAAAGTTGGAAATGCACATGCTTATTGTTGAACATGTTTTTACATTGAAAAGGCCCACAAGCTTATTTCACTGTAGCAGGGTTAGCTCCTTCTTAGGAAAGCTTTTGAATGGAATAGTGTATTTAATAATGTTATCTCCAACTAGGAAACACATACAAATGTCATCCTTGGACTTTTTCAAACATTTATTACAAGCCCAATTCATTGATGAAGTCAGATTTGCAATAAATATTTTGAAAAAGGTACTTTTAAAAAGTTAACTTTCCCCTCCCTAAAGCATTTGGTGTCCCATTCACATGAGTTCCAATTGTCATCCAGGAGCTGAATAGTCTCCGGGATGTGGGGGCTGCTTGCTTGCTCCCAAAGCTGAGAGAAAGGCTATGGGTAGATGTTCTGTTTCTCTGGCAGGGTAACCATCTGGGCTTTGCCCACAAATGTTATTAACTTAAAAGAGGCATGCCCTGTCAAAGGCAAATGTTAGCTGACACCTGTGCAGGACTCTTCTTTGTTCCCCTACTCAAGCAGGCATCAATCCCAGCGAGACAAGATTTGCCCCCAGAAATGGTTTGAAGTAACCACAAAGGACGGTTGCTCGTTTACCTGGCCACACCTCTGGGGTGGACATACATGCTTTGCACAAGGGGACAAGGGTTTCCCACATTGGATTTAGGCAGAGAGGGCACTTTGGAATTGTTTGGAGCATGGCTCACAGAAAGCGTTGTAAAAGTGGTAGGTTTACCCATGAAACCTTTCCCCTATTGTTTATGAAGGTCCAGTAGTCACCCATACACAGAGCTGGTCGGGCATAAACGCGGGACCCAAGGGTATTCTCTTAAAACTACTACTGGACCTGTGGAAGACAGAAGGACTGCACCTGCTGTCTGTTGATACCTTTGGGGAGACCTAAAAGGCGGAACCTGGACAAAATAGTAAATTCCAAGAATCAGTTGGCTAATCTACTGTTAAGCAGCAGGGACACAACAAGTTGCAAAACGTCTTTTTCCTGAAGAACCCAGATGACTATTTCCAACTGAACCTACCTGACTTGGAGACTGCTGATGGATTCTACTAGAGTGAGTCTTGGCCCCTGGTGTTGGTTAGGAGGTCCTTAACTGTTTCAAAGTGCACCATTCCTAAAAATCTGAAGAACCTGGGACTTTTTGTCTTGAAGGACCAGGACAAACCTGCCAAGCCAATATGACAAAGGTGCATTACTGCTGAGCCAACAATTCAGGTTGCTCCCACTTGGAGCTTTTCTGCAGCAGTAACTCCATTTCAACAGGATGTTGCGGAGAAGATATCCGGCCTTGTGGAACCCTGTTTGACTACAGCTTGCAGCCTTGCCCAACTGGAAATATATGGGCTCCAAAAAAGTGAGTACGTCTGAACATAGAAATCTTCTTCGGGTAAGTATATGGCCTTCGAGGGACCTCGTTAGGTCTCAAATTATGAATTTCTCCCACTCTGAACTTTTCCACCAAAAGTCAACAGCTTAACCAGGACCTTATTTGGTGGATAGCCAGCCTTTTTTAGTGCTTCTTGTTCACAGGCTACTGCCTTGACCTGCTGAGCATTTTTGACTTCCATTTAAAAAACTAGGGTCATAGGTAAAATATCTGACTGGTTGAAACTAAGTCGGGCAGTGAACTCTGCTCCATTTGCAAAGTTTTCTGCACTCCACACTCCGCAGAGCATATAGAATTCCGAAACTTTTTAATCCTCATAGCAGAGCGGAATTTTGTTCCTTGCTCGTGCTCCTCAACGTCAAGTTGGCGAGCATGAGCAAGGACATCGACCTCCCAGCGTGATTGTTCCTTGCTCGCGCTCCTCAATGTCGAGTTGGCAAGATTCCTCAACGAGCACAGTTGGATTTCTCAGTGCGGGCGGTCGCGGGTGATTGCGACAGCTCACATTGAGAAACCTTCTGTTTAGTTGAGAAAGTTTCTGCTCGAGTTGAAAAGTGCTTGGTGCCTTTCGCGTTGATTTTCCAGCACAGGACAAACAACCAGCTCTGAAAATCAACATGAACAGGCATGAACAAGCGCCTTCCACTGCATGTGGAACTCCGTGTAGCGCAGTGAATTTTTTTGGTCACTTTGCAAACTACATCCAAGCTTAGTTCAAACCTGGTTCTTGTATCTGTTCTGTGCTTTATCGTGGCCAGTCCTAAATTACGTCTATTTACCGGTCAAGTGCAACTAGATGAATGTGATTGGTGCTTGAGGGTTTTTGGAGCTATTTTCATTTAAAACCTTTTGGTGTCATTTTGTTCATTAAATAATTTTCTATGTTTATAAAGTGTGAAATTTAGTGTGTTGTAGTTTCAACTTTTTAACTCTTTTGGTAGCTGTAGGTGCTTTACACATTTTCCTATCTACTCTGTGTCCCAGCTACCAGAGGGAGGGCTAAAGTTTAAATTAATGAGACGTTCACTGGTTCTAACAAGAATAGTGTTTACCATGCACTTTAAATAATAACCTACTTTCTTACGTTGGTATTCCGTAGTGGGATCTAGAACTTGTGTTTAGTAGCTATCTATTTGGCCAAGAAGTCCCCTCACAGGTGGTCCTAAGGGATGCCAGTCTGGGGTGGTTGTTTGCCCTGGGAAAACCAGGAGTTGGACTAAAGCTGTCTTAGTCTCCATGGGTGGATGGATTTTGACACCTGGTTACCTTACCACTGAAGTGCTGGCAATGACTAATTACTAAGTGACCAAGATAGAGGTTCTGAGGGACAGAGGAGCCAGCATGACCACAGTCGTGGACTGGCTGGTTTCCTCAGAGCAGATTATCCTAAATGGTCTCCAAAGGATAATAAACGCTGACAGTTTGGTGAGTAATGGTCCCCTTTGAGCGGGGAGGAGTTACTGGCCTAATGTAGTTGTGAGCACTTTCCCTCTGATGGAGTGGCTATGTGTGGCAATAATGGCCCAGATAACCCATCAGAGAACCAAATCAAACATGGAGTCTGGAACAATACCCCAAGTTCCCACAGTCAAGAGGAAGGGCAAGAGGTGTGGAAAAGCAGCCTCAAAGCTTCACATGGCCCAGACAGAATCTGACCACCAGAGGGAAGATTTGGAGCCTGAAACGGAAGAAGAGCCTAACCTGAGAGACCTACCAGAGCTCTCTGAGTTACATGGAGCTTGAGGTCCCTCCAGGGTGGAATTCTGATAAGTGCAGAAACAGTGCCTGACCCTTGAAAGCCTTCAGCAACAAGCTGAAGTCCACGAGCAGGGGATACCAGTGGAACCCACAGGATCTATCAGAAGAAAGGGACTTCCAAACTGAAACTACAAACAAAAATCCTGGAGTAACCAATAAATTGTTAGCAGTGGGCATTCCTCTTAAGCTTAGCCCACCACATCCCCTTGGCTGGGAATAAGGGGCAGATCAAAACCTGAGACAGGTTGGTCGCCAATTTTTTATAAAGTTTTTTTCAGCGTTTATTTATTGTGAATTGAGCAATGTACAACATACAAGGACAAGTAGACAACCAGATAGGCATAGAGAAAACATATGTGACATGCAGTGTAACACTTCATTGTATAGAGTAAAGAGGAGGAAAAACAATGGGTGAGCAAGGGGAAGTCAACAGTTATCAGTAAGAGGAGAGCAGGATAAGGATGATGCATTTGTGCTGTGCAAGGTGGGTGTGTAGACATCCCCCACTCACCAGCAGAAGTTGAACAAGACCATGTTGTCAGGGGAATGGGGACTGAGTATTGTAAGAAAACCCACTCAGGCAGGTGAGGAATCACTAGTAGTGAGAAAAGTGGTAGGAACAGAGGAGGGTGAGAAGAGGGGGAGAATGGCCGAGCTAGAGTTGGAGCACTAGCAGGGCGCAAACAATGTCCATGGGATGACAGACACCAACTGGAGTAAACTGCTAGCGGTGAGACTTAGGAGAAAGTGTCAATGCACCACGGGCTGAGGAGGTGGCTGAGGTAAAGAGTCTAACACTCCAGACATGAAATGGCCCCAGGCGGCCTCAAAGATATGTCATTGGTCATTCAAAGTACATGATATAACTCCAGAAGCCATTTAGTCGATACAGGAGACAGAGCTGCCGCCACAAACATAAGATACGGAGTTTGACCATCACAAGGGATGTTGCAAGCCAACTGCGGTCATTGGAGGTCCTACTGGGGAGATCTGAGGAAGGCCAGGTAGGTCGAAGGGATAATCTGAATAAGGCTGTACAATCAGAGATTCCCACAGACATGTGACCAATATGGGGCAAGAGCAGGGCAAGTGCAAAGACCACAGTTGATGAACAGAATGCAGAACAATGTCATACATTCACCCCAGTACAGAGATCTGGCCCTAAATCCATCGTTTTTTTGCACTCCACACCACCCCAGTTCAGACATGGCCATATGCAAATCAGTCTGACCCTGTGACTCTTGGGTACAGTCCAGCCCGAACTGCCAAGCCATGCCTTCCCTGGACCGGAAACAAGCTTCCGAGGACCGGTTTCTGGCATTCCAGCCGTCTTCAGCACGGCTTGCTTGAATCCAGTGGTGTGGAGAGCATGGGACTTCCGTCTGAGCATACCCATCAAACTCGGGGTGACAAATGCAAAAACCACAGTTGATGGACAGAATGCAGAACAATGTCATACATTCACCCCAGTACAGAGATCTGGGCCTAAATCCATCGCTTTTTTGCACTCCACACCACCCCAGTTCAGACATGGCCATATGCAAATCAGTCTGACCCTGTGACTCTTGGGTACAGTCCAGCCCGAACTGCCAAGCCATGCCTTCCCTGGACCGGAAAAAAGCTTCCGAGGACTGGTTTCTGGCATTCCAGCCGTCTTCAGCCCAGCTTGCTTGAATACAGTGGTGTGGAGAGCATGGGACTCACGTCTGAGCATACCCATCCCACTGGGGGTGACAAAAGCAAAAACCACAGTTGATGGACAGAATGCAGAACAATGTCATACATTCACCCCAGTACAGAGATCTGGGCCTAAATCCATAGTTTTCTGCACTCCACACCACCCCAGTTCAGACATGGCCATATGCAAATCAGTCTGACCCTGTGCCTCATGGGAACAGTCCAGCCCGAACTGCCAAGCCATGCCTTCCCTGGACCGGAAACAAGCTTCCGAGGACCGGTTTCTGGCATTCCAGCCGTCTTCAGGCCGGCTTGCTTGAATACAGTGGTGTGGAGAGCATGGGACTCACGTCTGAGCATACCCATCCCACTCGGGGTGACAAATGCAAAAACCACAGTTGATGGACAGAATGCAGAACAATGTCATACATTCACCCCAGTACAGAGATCTGGGCCTAAATCCATCGTTTTTTTGCACTCCACACCACCCTAGTTCAGACATGGCCATATGCAAATCAGTCTGACCCTGTGCCTCATGGGAACAGTCCAGCCCGAACTGCCAAGCCATGCCTTCCCTGGACCGGAAACAAGCTTCCGAGGACCGGTTTCTGGCATTCCAGCCGTCTTCAGCCAGGCTTGCTTGAATACAGTGGTGTGGAGAGCATGGGACTCACGTCTGAGCATACCCATCCCACTGGTGGTGACAAAAGCAAAAATCACAGTTGATGGACAGAATGCAGAACAATGTCATACATTCACCCCAGTACAGAGATCTGGGCCTAAATCGTATAGTTTTTTTTGCACTCGACACCACCCCAGTTCAGACATGGTCATATGCAAACCAGTCTGACCCTGTGCCTCATGGGAACAGTCCAGCCCGAACTGCCAAGCTATGCCTTCCCTGGACCCGAAACATGCTTCCGAGGTCCGGTTTCTGGCATTCCAGCTGTCTTCAGCCCGGCTTGCTTGAATCCAGTGGTGTCGAGAGCATGGGACTCACGTCTGAGCATACCCATCCCACTCGGGGTGACAAATGCAAAAACCACAGTTGATGGACAGAATGCAGAACAATGTCATACATTCACCCCAGTACAGAGATCTGGGCCTAAATCCATCGTTTTTTTGCACTCCACACCACCCCAGTTCAGACATGGCAATATGCAAATCGGTCTGACCATGTGCTTCATGGGAACAGTCCAGCCCGAACTGCCAAGCCATGCCTTCCCTGGACCGGAAACAAGCTTCCGAGGACCGGTTTCTGGCATTCCAGCCAACTTCAGCCCAGCTTGCTTGAATCCAGTGGTGTGGAGAGCATGGGACTCACGTCTGAGCATACCCATCCCACTCGGGGTGACAAATGCAAAAACCACAGTTGATGGACAGAATGCAGAACAATGTCATACATTCACCCCAGTACAGAGATCTGGGCCTAAATCCATCATTTTTTTGCACTCCACACCGCCCCAGTTCAGACATGGCCATATGCAAATAAGTCTGACCCTGTGCCTCATGGGAACAGTCCAGCCCGAACTGCCAAGCCATGCCTTCCCTGGACTGGAAACAAGCTTCCGAGGACCATTTTCTGGCATTCCAGCCGTCTTCAGCCCAGCTTGCTTGAATCCAGTGGTGTAGAGAGCATGGGACTCACGTCTGAGCATACCCATCCCACTCGGGGTGACAAATGCAAAAACCACAGTTGATGGACAGAATGCAGAACAATGTCATACATTCACCCCAGTACAGAGATCTGGGCCTAAATCCATCGTTTTTTTTGCACTCCAAACCACCCTAGTTCAGACATGGCCATATGCAAATCAGTCTGACCCTGTGCCTCATGGGAACAGTCCAGCCCGAACTGCCAAGCCATGCCTTCCCTGGACCGGAAACAAGCTTCCAAGGACCGGTTTCTGGCATTCCAGCCGTCTTCAGCCCAGCTTGCTTGAATCCAGTGGTGTGGAGAGCATGGGACTCACGTCTGAGCATACCCATCCCACTCGGGGTGACAAATGCAAAAAACCACAGTTGGGGTGACAAATTTAAAAACCAAAGTTGTGTGGAGTGCAGAAAAACGATGGATTTAGGCCCAGATCTCTGTACTGGGGTGAAAGCAAGCCGGGCTGAAGACGGCTGGAATGCCAGAAACCGGTCCTCGGAAGCTTGTTTCCGGTCCAGGGAAGGCATGGCTTGGCAGTTCGGGCTGGACTGTTCCCATGAGGCACAGGTTCAGACTGATTTGCCTATGGCCATGTCTGAACTTGGGTGGTGTGGAGTGCAAAAAAATGATGGATTTGGGCCCAGATCTCTGTACTGGGGTGAATGTGTGACATTGTTCTGCATTCTGTCCATCAACTGTGGTTTTTGCAATTGTCACCCCGAGTGGAATGGGTATGCTCAGACATGAGTCCCATGCTCTCCACACCACTGGATTCAAGCAAGCCGGGCTGAAGACAGCTGGAATGCCAGAAACCGGTCCTCAGAAGCTTGTTTCCGGTCCAGGGAAGGCATGGCTTGGCAGTTCGGGCTGGACTGTTCCCATGAGGCACAGGGTCAGACTGATTTGCATATGGCCATGTCAGAACTGGGGTGGTGTGGAGTGCAAAAAACGATGAATTTGGGCCCAGATCTCTGTACTGGGGTGAATGTGTGACATTGTTCTGCGTTCTGTCCATCAACTGTGGTTTTTGCAAGAGCAGGGCAAGACCTGAGGACATGGAGCAGGTTGCAGTGAGCGGGGGCCACCACCAGCACAAGACCTGGGCAAGAGCTTGGCTGATGGAGATTCCGGTGGGGGTTCTAGTACCTATCCTGCAACATTTTAAAGTGAAGAAATTTCAGGCAGTGTTCCCGAAGGGTCTGATCATTATTCAAAAGCAAAGAGGCCCAGTCCTCTGGGGAGTACGCTTTCCCCAGAAGAGTTTGCCATGTGAGCCTGGTAGCTGAGACGTTTGGGAGAGAGTGCTGACCAGTAAAGAGATTTGCAGACAAACATGAGACTAGGATCCTGCAGTGACCCAAGGGCTGGAGATATTGTAGCATGGGAGATTGTGGCAAGTCCTCCAAAAGAGGGGGCAGTGGCTGCTCTGAATCTGTGGGATAGCTGTCACTAAAGTCAGGCTTCCTTAAGTAGAGGCCAAATTTATTGGACAACTGATCAAAAGCCTACCACCATTGAGGACCTGGTCAAGGCAGCATATGCCTCGGCTTCGCTGTCTTCCAATGAAATGGTCACTCGCCGATAAGAAGTGAAGAGTTGTGCCAGAGAGGGTCTCACCAATGCCAATAGAGAGTCACCCCCAGGAGGTGGTATGTCCCCGACCAGGCCCAAGAGGTCACCTTCAGAATCGAGTGTGGGGCCACTCTTGGATACTTAGGCAAGAGGTATGGAGGAAAAGGTGCCATAGCGGAACACTACCAGAACAGAGCATCCTGTTAAAAGTGCAGGTGGGCCACGACCTGGGAAAAATGGGAGGCCAAGGGATACGAAGCGAGATGCGGTACTCACCAGTCACCAACTGCTGTATCCACCTAAATTCTGATGGCCCGGATGTGCGGTTTCCGTCCACTAGGAACATAGAATCTGAGGTTGTTCTCAATCTGGGTAAGCAAGATTTTGGTCAGCAGGAGGGGTATCATACCAAAGATGTATTGGAAGCGATGGGACACATTCATTTTGACTGTCTGCACCCTTCTCCAGGGGAACAAATTTAGATTAGACAACTTCAAAAAAATCTTGCCATGTGCGCTCCAGCATGGGAAGATGATTGTTATCCACCTTATGAGTGAGGCCCCTGTTGACCCGTATGTCCAGATAACAAAGCCCACTCAGCAACCACGTCATGCGGTATCCGTGGATACACGCAGGTGTGGGGACCCCTGATATCGGGAAGGCTTTACTCTTCACCCAATTGACTCAATAATCCAAGAGCCCCAAAAAATCATCAACAATAGCCATGACCACCTCTATCAAAGACTGTGGTTGACAGAGATGAAGCAGTATATCATCTGCATAGAGTAGAATCTTGGCCTCCCTGACTCCAGTATTAATCCCCCATACACCTGGTGAGACATGGAGTGAGCCAGGGGCTGAACCATCAAGAGGTATAGGATTAGAGACAGAGGACAGACCTGCCAGCTGCCCCGGCTGGCCTGGAATTACTTAGAAAGAAATCCTCCACAAGAAGCTTCAGCTGAGGGGGGAGTCATACAGGAGGCAGACCCTTTGGATGAATTGTTCCCCTATAGAAGACATTCCCTGAAACAGGTGTAGCCATTGACTCGAATGCCTTTTTAGTGTCTAGCAAGAGTGCCAGCATCTCCTCAGGGTTATCCTTAATGCGGCACAGGAGGTGAGAGAGTGTTCGCATATGATTAGGAGAACTACGGCCAGAACAAAATCCACCTGAGAGAGTTGTAGATCAATTGTGGGATCGCTCTGCCCAAGCTCATTGCCAGGACCTTGGGCATCAGTTTAAGGTCAATATTGATGAAGAAAATCAGGTGGTAGCTCATGTAGTCCAAGGGGTATTTGCCGTCTTTGGGAAGCAATGATATAATCGGTTTATTGGAGATCGAACCCAGCGATTTGCCCCCTATTGCCATATTGAAGGCCTTGGTTGTGGTGGGGCACCAGGATACCACAGCCAATCTTTTAGATGTCACCAGGAAACCCATCCTCAACTAGAACTCTGAAGGTGGGGAGGCCCGGGATGGCCTCCATAACCTTCTCTTCTGTGAATGCCCTCTCCAGAACCGCACATCTCTTATCGGTCAGAGTCGGAACCAGCCACGGTTGGTAGTGGGAGTACCTGCTGGGCGGTGGCATGGGGAGGGGGAGGTATACAAACAGTTCTGTCAGGTGCGAACTATCTCTTCAAAATTTTCCCATTATTCAAAGAATAAATTACAAGAAATGCAAAACCAAACCGGGTAGAGTATGACAAAAGATTTATATATAAATTGCTTAATTTATAAATACCCTTATTCAAATATATACATAGCTGTCAACAATACATGGTGTCCCATCATATGTGAAAGAGTTGTGACATTCAGTGCTCAGTGATATTCGTGAAAGTGTACTATATACAGTGATGAGAGAAGGGGAAGAGGTGGGAAAAAATGGCCAGTAGTACAAAGTTTTTCAGATGGTTCTGCAGACCAGGAGTGTTAGTCTCAGCACAGAATCCAAAAAGCTGGTCCAGATAGTTCTAAAGTTGACGTTTCAACCCTGGGAAAGCACTCTTGAAGTGTCATTACGGGTCTCCACCTCTGGGCCGGAATCTCCACCTCCGGGGCAGGATCTCCACCACGGGCTGGAATCTCCGGACCGAGTGCAGACGTAAAGTTAGTAGTCGTAAATCCATTCTGTGAATACCAAAAGTAGTAAGTGCATTCTGTGAATACCAAAAGTAGTAAGTACATTATGTGAATACCAAAAGTAGTAAGTTTAGGATTTTGTCTTAAGTTAGTTCTGTGAAGCGGGCCCATGATGTCTTAAAAGCATATTCCGAATGAGCAGTGCACACCAAATATGTCCCTGTGTTTTTTTTTATTCAATTAATCTTACTAAATCAAAAACTTTGTAAATGTTTTTCAATTCTTCTTCCATAACAAAGTTTTATCTCTAGCTCTATGTGGTTTGGTATTCCAACTTCTTGCCCTTCTTCAGTAAACCTTGTAAAAAATTATTTATAACAACAATACATTAACCATGTTTCTCAAGCAGTGGTTAACAGTAAATCTTTTATGTGTACAAGGAGCCTCTATATCATAACTGAAAACCTACCTCAATCTCTTTACTTAATGGTTCTCTGAGCCTTTTACCTCTGGGATAGTTAAATAAATATGTGTTCTATGTCTTGGCCACCGTTGACTGCACACTCCATTCATGAGCTGTTAGTCCTTCCTTAACTCTCTCTGCCTCTTCGTCTCTCAACCAGATTTTCTTACATTTCCATTGTAATCCTTTGAATATTCTCAATATGTTTCTCCTGAATTCTTTCTGTTATGTATGGCAACTGAGAGTTCTGATGGCATTTAACAGACCTACGATTATCTATTTAATTGGGCAAAAAAACATTCTTTCAGATTTAGATATCTAAGAATTTGGCCTATGGCTCAATGCGCCCCTTCATACAACATTGTAACACATTATGCCCGAAACACCACATGGCAGTCCAGCACACCACATATCAGCACAGTCTACCTCACTGCACAACATACCACTATAACAAGAGCTATCGAACAACGCATCATCATGTGGAGAAGTGTGGCTCACTGGTTAGAGCAGGCAGACCATTAAGCAGAGGTCCGACCCGGGACCAGGTTTCGATTCCCGATGCAGCAGGGTGTTGAGCTCATATGTCCATGGACTCGATAATTCTCGCTTCGGTGCCTGACCTAATCATGGGTTCACACTCTGCAACTCTGGGCATTAAGTTTGCTTAATCTCCACAACGGCGCCCCCGCGGCGGGATGCCTGGCTTTCACCTTGGGGATGCCCTGTAGGGGCTATCTCACAGGGAAAAACCAGGACGGTTTCCCAAGGCAAGCGCGGAGATACCCCTTCGGGGGTCGATTCTGGCGCTATATAAGAAATGTAATAATAATAATAATAATAATAACATCCCAGCTTGATTTGTAACACCCCTCTCTTCTAAGTTGACTGTCCTGATCCCACAAATGGCTCTTTTGACACCTGATGATATTATTCAAATTAAGTCTCTGTTGATTGTTTTTTCATTTATAGAGCTTCATCGATATTATTTAAAAAAGTAGAGAACAAATAGATCACACCTAACATTTAAATGGGTTTTAATAATAGCATTTATTCTATCTCCGCTCAATAGCATTCATTAAAATTGTTAATGGGGATAAACAGCTAAGGTGTCCCTGCTGTGAATCATACCCATACCCTACAATTTACTCACATATCTTATTAGCGAGTGCATCAATTTGCTAAAGAGGGAAATTACAGGTTTGCAGATGCAGGACAATTAGCCAGAAACCGACGGATGTACCATCTGGCAATCTAGTGGTTTGCCTGTCCAGATATTCTAGATCATCCTCAGTTGAGCCTCAGTTGACCCTGACAGCCATAATTCTTGACCCTGATATCCAATCCACCACAGGAGCACTTGGTCACAGTGAAGGTAGCCCAACCCTTATTAAAGATACTGCCTTCACTTGATTCCCCTGCACTGGTGCGTCTTTGGAAATGTTATTTCAGAAAACCAAACAGAATGCAGAGTCTTCACAGGCAAAGGCACTGAAAGCATAGACTAGGTTGGTCGGTGGACTACTATGGTCTAATGAGCCTCTAAGTAACTACTGCAGAGTTACTGTGCACCTGGGCAGAACTATTTAACCTATTGGGAAGCACGCTTCTTTTAACATCCTCATTCTAATCAACTGCCTAATTATTTCATTCCTTCATTTCCTCTCTGTAGCCTTTCCTGACCTATGAAGTTATGATCTGATCTGTTTGTGTTAAATAACTTTACATTGAATTCCAAACTTTTGCAAGTGATGCAGGTAATTTGTGTTTCTTTTCCCAAACTGGTACATGCATCATGCACACATGTCAACCGAATATAGTACATTACAACGCGATCTATTACATTGCACGTTTTTACAATGCGGTTGTTACAATGACCGTGCTGTTAGTACGCAATGCATTTACATCGCAAGTCATTACTACGACTTGCAGCAGGGGGCGCGCTGGACTTGGGAATAGTAACCTACTCCGGTTTGCGCAACAGTAGGGAAGGTGTTCGAATTAATTTCCAATACCTCTGCGCGCCCTACAGCATGTCCTTGCAATGACTTGCGATGTAAATGCATCGCGAACTAACAACGCAGTTGTTGTAACAACCGTGTTGTAATAGTACTGTGGTGTAATGACAGCGTTGTAAACGCTGTTTCCTATGTCAACCAGCTATTTTTACCTTCCTTGCCAGGCTCTGAGAAAGCAAACGTGTCAGGAAGAATCATCTAAAAAATAGGACTGTGGACAACTATGCCCAACCAACTGCAGGAGAATATAACGAAGTTAGAGATGGAAGGCATACAGGGAAATTTCTGTGGTAAGACCTTCATGGAAGTCCCAGGAAATAATTCAAAGAAAAACACAAGTAAAGAAATGTATACTAGCCCTGATCTGCAATACTTAAAGCATTCTCAACCATACACACCCTCTCACCATGCCCGCAAATCCAAAGCCGCATAGCCAATCTCCATTCACATTAGAGGCAAAATGACTGCCATAGTCACAAGAGGGAGGCTCAAACAAGCATACAAATACTAGACCTACCACACAGTTCGATGACCAAATATCTAAAACAGGTATTACCAAAGAGCTCAAGAAGTCCTACTCAACTTAGGTCCAAAGCGGTCACTCAAAACCCTCACATCGACCATGTATTCTTCCTACATCTGGTGATCTTGTCCCAGAGTTAAAAAAGTTATGCTGCAATGAATATAATCATGCACCATGTGCAATGCAATCCAAAGGTGTCTTTAAACCCTCCATGAGGTTCCATGTTTCAGACCTGCACTCCACCAACCATGAAAATACTGATGGCACCAATCAAACCAATCCTTGTTAAACTGGAAGGGTTGAACTCCAGTGTTCAACCATGTTGGGGCAGGCACTTGAATGAGGCACTGAGCTTATACAACCTAACAAAAAATTTACTTGTAGATATTGAGTCCTCTTTAGAAACAATTTGTGGATCACTGCAAACGTCTCAGAACGAGATTTGACCTAGCACATGCATGACTTTGACAACACAATAGTGCACATGATTTAGTTCCGTTTATCTTGTTGAATGTGCTTTTATTGGCAAATTTTCAGTTAAATTTTTAATAATCTCAACATACACTTTAAATAAGTCAGTTATGTCTTGTACATTGTAACACTTCCTGACTGATGCATGTATAAATACACAGCTCTTCTACTTGGGTGACTGTCTATCAGAATTATATAAGGGATAAAGTACCCTCTGCCATACATTATAAGGATATTGCAAGTCACCGAGGAGGTCCATACCCATATGGAGGAATGAGGCTGAATGCTGAGTTTGTTTACAAAGTTATGGAACTCCGAGGTGACTTGCAATATCCTTATCATGTATGCCACGGGGTATTTCATTCCATATAATACATGGCCACACCATCACCTTTCCCACAAACCACTTAAAACCTTGGTGTGAAGCTCTTTCGTTTGAAAGAGCAAGCATATTTTCAAATATGAAGAATAAATTAAAATCTCTATTTCAAAATAAATCACATCAAAAATCTGTTCTATATTTGTTGCAAACATTAGAAACAGTTCAATAGAAGGCAGTTCCTCAGAACCTGTTGAATTATAAAGAAAGATTCTTGCTTTTGTCTATCTAAGGAGTGCAAAAATAAACATATTGTCTCTGCTTGAAATAGGGTTTCGGGTTGGCTAGGGTATGCACCTAAGCCAGGTAGAACCCACCACTCTAGTCAGGGCAAGGGAGTTACACGCTGGAGATAACCTCTGCTCACCCTCTTGGTTGCTTGGCAAAGCAGTCAGGCTTATCCCAGAGGCAATGTGTAAAGCATTTGCGCAACACACTCCCACAGCAGTGACACACTAGGTACACCACAAAATGAACTCCACACAAGGTTATATAAAAATATACTTTGTATTATCCATGAAAACACATTAGGTCACAATCACATGTAATACCGTGCCACTAGGCATTTGTCATGACTTCACTGGGATTACATAAATCACAAGGCCAATCGGGCCGGCATCATAAACATCAGTTAGGAAGACCAGTAACTACTGGTAGGATTACCTTTAGCATAAAAATATCAGGCATACCTAACATCATTAGTAGTGCACCATAGCAATAACTTGTAGCGTGCACATATTTAGAAAAAGCATTAAGTATTCACATCATCAGCAGTGCACTATAACATCCACTTGTACAGTGCACATATCACAAACCTCATGCCAACAGTAGGCCTATCACCACAGATATCCACATCAGTATATCATCAGTAGTATGCAGAAACGGCTGCTACTGTTCCCGCATAGGCTTCTGGGCTACCTGCCCCCTACCACAGAGAACCCGGTAATGTACTTGGGCCCCGTCCTGGGTTCGCCCCACAATGCCCTTTCCAAGAGTGAGGGCTCACGCCACTGGGGGCGGCCATGCCCCTAACAAAAGCAACACCGTAATCCCCTCACAAAAAGGCCTTCGACAGCAGGGAGACTTCACTTGATCCTCTGCAAAGGTAACCCCCATAATGGCAGCTGCCCCGGTGAGGAGCCCTCGCTGGATCTCCTTTCAACAGCCGCCGGGGGTGAGGACAAAACCCGCCAGCCCTCCTCCAATCTCTGCGGACCTGCCGGCTCCACACGGACATCCCGCGGGCGTGCTCGTGATGGAGACTGCCTTTTAGGGTCCGGCTCCCCTCCTCCAGCACCAGCAAAAGCCTCCAGAGTCCTCCCACCTGCCAGTTTTTCAATAAAGCTGCCTTTTGTTATTTCCTATCATTCAGAAGTCCAATCGCCTTGGTGAGATCTATATATATCTTCTTTAACTCTATCTCCTCCCTCCTGTGATCCCGATATTAGAAGTGTGTGCATCATGATTAATGAGTTTGTGGCACAGTGTTTTTACCATTTATACCAATCGGGAACCTTTATACATAGTAGGTCTATATTTGTTTATCTAAACTTTTTACCATGGGTCTCTCTCATCTGTGGGCTATTACTGAACCATGTTGTTCTTTGGGTCTATTTTTGTCCTGCACTGCTGCTCTGCTCTATGGGTGATAGTTAGCCTCACATTGCACACACATTAATGCACGGTTAAGTCTTTTTACTTTTCGGCTCCACTTTGCCCGCTTAGTTTAGTGAGTACATCTAATTGTGTCTCTTGTTTTCAGAGCAGTTGTTGTGAAGATTCTGAGCCCCCTGCCTAGCGCACAGCTCTGTTTAATTAGACTTTGAATGGATAGACCCCTGCCGCAGAACTTATTTGCACAGACTGCGCCCTGATGAAGGTTGATCCCATCAACTGTAAACTTCCGAAACGCATGTCGGTGCATTTCTGTCCATTTTATACTATACTCATTACACTAAAAATATTTACATGATGAGCAACCGTTTTGATTCATTGTGATTTCTTCTTATGTCTGTTATGTGACTATTGTTTTGTATAGACTTTTGATAAATGGTGTTTTTGTTATTATTGTATTGTGATTGATTATGAGTTTAGTGTGTTTGTGCTGTACTAGATTCAATATTTGTATTGTTTGCTCGTAAATGTGGGTCCTCACGAATCAAATACGTATATAACTATATAATTGTATGAACTATTTTTCTCGTTTAAAAAAAAGATTTATATAAAAATATTCTTTGTACTTAGGACAAATAAACTATAAAAATATATGTATGTACCCTAGATGAGAAACTATAAAAATTACAGGTCTGATTCATAGCTCTTTGCACATTATAGTCATATTTCGTATGGTTTATGAAGTTTTTGGGAAAAGTTATTGCTTTTGTTTGCTAAGTTTAATTTTCCTGCCCTCTGCTCCAAACTTATCTAGTTAAGTCAGGGACCCTCTTTGATCTCTTGAAGTCCTCCCGCCCTGGATCCTTGACCTGTGGTTGCCCGTAACCATGTGGTGCTGCCGCTCTATCCCACAACTGATGAGGGGGTCGGCAGAACACGGAGCATATGTCCACAAGCATCAAGGTAAATTGCATTTGCAAACGGTGCGAATCGCAAAATTCGGCCGTCTGCGAATGCAATTTCCTTTTTTGGGATGCATCATGTTTTTTTATTTTTTCGCAATTTAAGGAATCGCAATTATGTTGCGATTTCTTAAATTGTGATTGCATTTAAGAAATCGCAATTTGTGATTTCTTAAATGCAATGCATGAATATTTTTTTTTTACGAATTCGCAAATAGGAAGAGGTAAATTACCATGAAGTTGAACTTCATGGTAATTTGCTAAAACTTTCAAAAATGCACAAAAGTGCATTTTTGAAAGTTTCATTTTACACACACACATGCCCTTGGGGCATGTGTGTGTGAAAAATGTTCTTAAAGTTAAATTTCAGGGGTGCAGGGGGGGTTCTTGGGACCCCCCCTGCACCCTTGAAATAGCATTCCTTAATTGCGAATCGCAAAATGAGAATGGCTTCCCATTCATTCCTATGGGCCTGTAGGCCCATATGAATCAATGGGAAGGATTCCTTAATTGTGATTCGCAAATTGTGAATCGCAATTATGGAAAATTAAGGAATCGCAAAAAATATTGCGATTTCTTAATGCATAGCATTTTGCGATTTCTTAATTGTGATTCCTTAATTTTCGCAATTAAGAAATCGCAAAATGTAACAATGATGCATGTGGCCAATAGTCTCCGTAGGCTTCGCAGTCTTTGGCCCCACCCACAAGCAGGCTCAGCCTCTGCCTGGCTTAGTTTTGGCCAGGTTGCTGGGCAATGCTCCAGGTTTCTGCTGCGCTGCCCCGTTTTCAGAATCCCCGGGGCTCTCAGTTGAAAAACCCACAGCGCTCTACACGCACCTCCGGTGAAAATCGGCTGCCAGGCACAGAGCACCCCACACACTTATCAGGGAGTAGAGCCATCCAAACACTCCTCCCATCTGGGAAACAGAAAGTGCCCCAGGTAGTTGGCAGGAGACAGTGATCTCCAGACCCTGTATAGCACTACACACGCGCTCTGGAACAAAAGGGTGGGGAAACACAGTGCTCACCACGTGCTGAGTCTAAAATCATGCAGAGCTGAGCACAGGAAGACAAGTGACCCATGGTCACTCAGCAGAATGGAAGTCTTTTCAGACACCCAGCAGGCAGCAGGTCAGTCCTAAATGGTGGTTCCTCCTGACACACAGAAATCCATGAAGTGTCTTCTTCTTTCAGTTCAGTTCCAGTCTAAAACATGGGGTCACAGCCCCAGTACTTATAGTCCATAATTCTTTCTTCTCCTCTAGCACAGGGCTCTGAGCCCAGTCCAAACCAGTTCTGGGGCCACTTTATCTTTAAACGTGCCCAAGATCTTGCATCCTTAGTGTAAGCCTTGGCCCCAGACACACCACAGGGGGGCGGAGTCATCATTGTCGAATACAAGCACATCCCTATTGAGGTGCTACTCCTCCCACCATTCCAAACGGCGACCAGACCTGGATTTAGGCCCAGATCTCTGTACTGGGGTGAATGTATGACATTGTTCTGCATTCTGCCCATCAATTGTTCTTTTTTGCATTTGTCACCCCAAGTAGGACTGTTATGCCCAGATGTGGGTCATGTGCTCTCCATGTCACTGGAGTCAAGCTATCCAGGGTGATGAGGGCTGAAAGCCCGAAACCGGTCCTATGACGCTCGTTTCCAGTCCAGGGAGGATATGGCCTGGCAGTTCAGTCTGGACTGTTCCTATTGGGCGCAGGGTCAAGACTAGGCCTGGGCTGTAAATTCCGTTCCGCTCGCGGAATCTAGGTAATTTCGCGTTCCGCGGAGAACGGGTAATTGCCAAAAATTCTGCGATCCGTGGCTTCACAGAATTTTTTGCTTGTTTGCGCTTTCAAAATGCGTCTTTGCAAGATATTTTCCCCCAAGCATGCAAACAGTGTTCGCGAACAGGAAAAAAGCATCACGAATGGGCGGAACACGCAATTCCGAGTGTTAGAGGAAATCTGCGTGCTCGCAGAGATTTTTTACCGTTTCGCGGAGCTTTGCGTAGCGCGACTACACAAATTCCTCTCACCCCTAGTCAAGGCTGATTTGCATATGGCTGGGTCCAAATTGGAATGGCATTGTGAGCAAAAAGATTATGGATTTAGCCCCAGATCTCTGTACTTGGGTGAATGTATGACATTGTTCTGCACTCTGTCGATCAATTGTACATTTTGCGCAGGCCTATTCAGATGCCAGGGGAAAATCCTCCTGCTACTCTAAATTCAACCAAGGGCTATTCAGCCTAGCAGTGAGTCACCCAGGTAGGGCAGGACACACCTCAACCCCCCCCCCCCCCCTATCCCCCCAGGGACTGGCTGGGGTGAATGCACAGCCCTTCTCTCCTGTCAGTCAGAACCAGATGGTCAATACACATCAGGCAGGTACAACGACACAGAAATACCTACTTCTAAAAGTAGTCTTTCTAAAATAGGGATAATAAATCTTCTTTCACCAATAAGCAGGATTTATCACTACTATTCCAAACATACCACACATGGGTACTCTACCCCTTTCATGTCAGGAATGACCAGTGAAACACCTATTAGGGGATTCCCAATGCATCCATATGAGAGAGCAGACTCACAGCAGTGAAAAACTTAAATAGGCTGTTTGTCACTACCAGGACATGTCGCACAGTTAAGGCACATGTCCTACCTTTTACGTACACCTCACTGTGCCCATGGGGCTAGCTAAGGCCTAACTTAGGGGTGACTGATATGTGGTAAAAGGGGAGTTGCAGACGTGGCAACCACTTTATGCGCCACGTCACGGCAGCAGTAAACTGTGCGCGCAGTCCCTACAGTGGCAGAGGCCTGAGACAGGTTTGAAAGGCTACTTTGGTGGGTGGCACAAGCACAGTTTTGCCAAGTATCACGCAACTGACGTGACACTAACGCATTTCAGTGCGGTGTTCCGCATCACCGCACTGAAATGCATTGTCACGCATTTCCACTGACTGTCCTCTGCTGACAGCGCCAGCGGAAACTGACAACGTAATGCCAGGTTGCTAGTGGGCGCGCTGGCACCTCTGACACCTGTGTGCCTACTGCTCAGCTCTCTGCAGACTTGCCAGCAGGAGAAACTTAAAAGACGCAATCGCGCTCAGACAGCGCTACAATGTTTCACTCTATCTGCCAGGCCGCCTGCATAATTGAAACAAAATTCCCGAGCAGGGCCCCTCTCAGTCGTTTTGTTAACTGTGGCGCCAGCGCAGTGTGGGGGAATCAATGACCTCACATCCTTGAAGGAAGTAAGGTTTGTCAGAAGCAGCAGCCGGGGACTCCACGTGTACTGCAGTTAACTTGTCAGATTCCACGCTGTGCAGAGTGCACGGTATATCACCCGGCCAGCGTTGCTGGACCACCACCGCAGGACTGGGCACTGCAGCACCGACCTGCAGCACTGTCTCATCATCATCAGAGACATCGGGCGCTGCGAGGAGACTGCTGCATGGTGGAGGATTCAACTGGTGTTGCTGTGTCTTCCGCTGTCCCTTTCAACTGAGAGATTGTGCTCAGCTACCTGCGCATTACCCGGACCACGGCGGGATTGCAATGCATGATCTGCAGACTTGACTCACACTCTCAGCATCAAAGATCATGGCCCGGCCGCGCGGCATGAGAGGCATCAGGCGCTGCCTGCCTGCGGGTAGACTGTATGCCGTGCGGTTATGACCCCGTGCGGCCCAGTCACAGCTGCATCCGTCAGACCCGGCGCTCAGAGAGACAGTGCCTGCCAGACTGGACGGAGACTACAGAAATTCACAGTAAGTACTACTTTCTAGTTAGGCAGCCTGCCACTGACTTTTGTAGTGTTGTTAACTTGTGACAGTCACACAGCACGCACACGCACTGTAAGATCATCTGATGCTTCATTATTTTAATTTACAGTAAAATCTGCAGGCAAGGGCTGCTCTTACTCATCATCCTGGAGTTCTGGACTTTTTGGTACCGTCCAGAGGTGTCAGGGACAACACCCGAAGACCCCTGAGTTCTACCTGTCTCGGTGCACAAATAAACAGAAACACGGGCTTCTCGATGGTGGCGTCAAAGACCAAAGGTTTATTACTGCAGGGACACAGAAGTCACAGAAACTACACACGGGCAGAATCTAGGAGCCTGTTCGATTTGCACAAAGTGGGTTGCTCCTTAAATACAGTTTTTCTAGCTGGGGGCAACATTCTCCACATACTCGTGTGTTTCTAAACCTTTATGTTCTAAACAATAAATATTTGGCGTTGCACAGGAATCGTCAACAATATCTGATGTCAAAACATTACGAATGAGAGGTTCCCACTGTTCCATCACAATCCCATGTCATCTTTTCATTCAAGAGCCGGACCACCTCATCGTAAATTTCGTTACCTCCCCCTAATAAAGGCCCAGAAGGAAAGGAGCAGAGCCAGGTGCAGAAGATAGAAAAACAGGATAAGAGATGTTCGTGGGTCGTAAATGGGCAAGGCTACCAGCTTCGGCCACCTAATCATGATCAGGCCAACGAACACGAGAACCAGTATAGCAGGACTGGCCTCAGGCCGGGGAGGTAGCTTTTGCCGAGTCATGCGGCCACAGCGTTTCTGTCCTAAGGTGCACGTGTCACTAGCAAGGTGAATCGCCAGTTAAGGCCTACGTGTCCTTAAGTGCAATGAATTGATCAGAGGTCACTGTGTGTCCATTGACTATGTGAGGGCAAGAATACAAGATGGATGACAGAATCTAAAATGGATGCCATGGGTAAATCGGAAATGTGGTTATAACAGGAGTGCTCTTGCTCGTAACGTAGCGAAAACACCAGGATGTGCTAAATGGATCATTTGCGGTTCACTGGTACAATTACGAGTTTACGACAATGTTGAAAACACGGGTTCAAATCGTCACGGAACCTCAGACCCTCCTTTTGCCCTTACATAGGCAATTACTCAGTCTATGTCAGAGTCTATCTCGATGTTCATCAGGTCAGTGATATGTTGTTGCATCATCATCCTTTCTCGTACCTTGTCTCCAAACACAGGTGGTTTTCTAAGACAGGTTGCAGCACAGAGGCTACACAAAGCGGGACCACATTGGATAATAAGGCAGCACGAGAATAAGAATACTAAGATAATACCAACGACCATTAGAACCTTCCATCCCCACGCTGATAATAGAGTCCAAAGCCACTCCATTAAGGACCAATTTCCCTTGTCTACGTGAATAGAGTCGTGAATAGAGTCGGAAATCTTGTGTAGCTTAGAGATCGCTTCGTATACAGTCGGAGCATTATTGGGTATAAAAACACAGCAGCTCGATTGGATCATTCTGCATACCCCACCTCGATCTGCAAGTATTACGTCAAGAACCATACGATTCTGTAACGTCATGAGACGATCCGCCTGAAGCTCAGCTGTTAAATTACTAAGGGCACCAGCAGTTTCTGTAATAGAAGATTCAACTACCCGTGTTAGCTGACGTAGATTTCTACTATTGGCCATAGGCCCCCAGAACGGAAGGAAACCTTTGAAGAAGTCTCCGGCTTCCTGACCAGTGGTATCTTCTTTGCTGAAAACACCTCTTGCTACTCTGGTCTTGTGATAATCTGGGGAAGCAGTGTATGTTGGGGGCAGCAGTCGAGCAATATAACATGAACCTGAAAAGTCAGCAGGCAACCATGTATATGCCCTATCCTGACAGATGAAGTAGGTACCCTTAGCAGTGAGGAAGGCAGGGGAGGAGTTTGACGGATATACATAAGTTTCAACACAGTCACTCTTCCCTAGCCGAGCTCTCGGATTTCGCCCATAACCTTGCAAGCGGAATTGACCTCCGTGAGGTACGACCCAGACTGGAGTGGAGCTCTTACGCTTGCTTTCACCCGAACTAATACTATACTCCGTAGAATTCCAACTCAGATAAACTCGTAGTTCATCTCTAGGGACAGATGGTGAGTTATTGACGTCTCTAACCATGTCAGTTATTCCCTTTATCAAGGCTTTATTAACAGATGTATACTTAGCGGAGCATGGAGGGCGCGGGGGATAGGTTTCGAGAGCATAGACGAATACAGTTTGGAAGGCCCGACATGATCCATTATAGCTAAAAGGCAAGACCAGGTAAGGAATGCCTTTATCCATGGTGTGTGGTATCAACCCACATACCCAGCAGTCTGTTGTGTTAACTACCAGTTGGTGTTGGTGCAAGAGCTGTACGAAAGTGTTATTTATGAATTCTGAGCGTCTAGCTTGCTCATGTTCGGGAAACGGATGAAAGGAATGAAAAGAAACAGTAGTAGGAGAAACAAGATTAAGGGGAGGTACTGTAGCTGTTATCGGTGACAAAATTAAATGACCACCAAAGACGATTCCACCCACCAACGTTACTAAAACAATCAAAAACGTAATTGCACATTGCATCAGTGCATTTGTTATGAAGAATCTTGTAGAGTCTATTTCTGCAAACATAAATCACATTCTCTCGGTGCAGCTCAGGAAGCTCCATCTTCTACAACCGCTCGCGACCACTGATGATATGTACGTAGCTGAAAATGCCTCTATCAGCCGTGGGAGTTCCCAGAACTAACAGAAAGACTGACCTTGTGTCTGGCCCCCGCAGATTCAACTAGGCACAAAGCCACGACCCGACGGCTACCCAGACGGCAAGGTTATTAAAATAACATAACATACATAGAAAAAAATACAAAATATTAGCAAACTTCCTGGCTGGAGGCAATGTATCAAATAGAAATATGAAAAATAGACAGTTTCCTGCTTTATTTGTCCTTGGAATGAGAACGGAGGTTGTATCTCAATTTTCCTGGAGTCGTTTGATCCGGAAATAGTCTATTTTCAGCAGGGGTCACAATGTTCGAGTTCGCAGATGGCAAATGTTCGTTCGATGCAGGGGACAAGTGTTCAGAAATCAAAGGAGCAGTTTCAGAAGGGGAGTCAGAGTTCGGTGAATCAGTAATCAGTTCTGCATCGCTGAAAGGAACGTATCTGGGAACTGGTTCGTTTTCAGAAGCACCAATTCCTTTTCTCACCCAGTTGTCATAAGGAAGTGGAAGGGGTACACGCTTAGCATTTGTCGCGTGGACCCAATTCTTTCTGCCAGCCACACGTATAGCAGTCCTCGTCGTCAGAAGAACTTGGAATGGTCCAACGAATTTGGGTTGGAGATTTCTGGTCCGTCCAAAATTCCTAATAACTACTTGGTCGCCAGGTTTCAGCTGATGACCTGGACTTTCCAGTGGCTTTGGCAATGCATCGAAAACCTGTTGGTGAATGAGACTCAATTTAGCAGTCAAGTCAAAAAGGTAATCAATTAGCATTGGGTATTCCAGTTGTTTGAACTCCCTTGGTCTAGGTACCCCCCAAACATTTGCAGGTCGACCGAATACAATCTCATAGGGGCTAAGCCCTACTCGAGAATGTACAGTCGCTCTTGTGGATAACAGGGCCAAAGGTAGTGCGTCTGGCCAGGACAAGCCTGTGGAGGCTTGTATCTTGGCCAGTTTCAACTTGAGGGTGCCATTGTAGCCTTCGGCTAAACCAGCAGACTGGGGGTGATTCGCACTGTGAAATTTTTGTTTAATACTCAAACCTGCACACACACTCTGCATAACTTTCCCTACGAATTCACTTCCGTTATCTGACCATACAATCCGTGGCATGCCGTACCTGGGGAAGTATTCCTTTAGAAGGATTTTGGCTGTGGATAAGGCAGTGTTGTCTTTTAGTGGATATGCTTCGATCCACCTTGAAAAAGCACAGACTACCACTAGAACGTACTTAAGATTATTACACCGATCCATGTGAATGAAATCTAACTGGATCACTTTGAAGGGACAAGAAGGAGGAGCGAAGTGACTAGCGGGTGTGGGGATTCCCTTGCCAGGATTATGCATCAGGCATATCATGCAATTTCTCACCACTCTCTCTGCACACTTACTAATTCCATCATTGTTCCAGACTGGAGCCAACATCTTACAAATCCCTTTCGAACTGATGTGCGCTGCTCCATGCGCCATTGTTACCACCGCAAGCACATACGCATCAGGCAACATCCAACGCTGCTGTTCCGACAGATCAATCCAACAGCCACTCGAGTCCAATTTACCCGTGTTCTCTTTCCATGCAAGCTTTTCCTTTTCATTCGCTTCTTCTTGAATTGCTTTCACACTTTCCACTGTGTCCTCACATATTCCCGAGTCAGTAATCCATCTTGCAGACGTTGCAATATACATTCTACTCATCGTATTCCTAGCTGTCTGTTTAGCTGTCTCATCAGCAAAGGCATTTCCACGACCAACATCATCCGTGATTGCTCGATGAGCACTGCACTTCACAATCGCAACTTCCATTGGTAAGGTTAGAGATTCCAACAAGTCATTGACTAGCTGACCATGCTGGATCTTAGTCCCATGGGACGTAATAAAACCTCTTTCCTTCCACAATCGACCAAAACTATGCGCTACACCGAACGCGTACTGACTATCTGTGAACACATTCACTCTCTTTCCCTTAGCTAAAACACATGCTCTTGTCAATGCAATTAATTCTGCAGCTTGGGCAGAATTCTGACTCACTCTTGCAGTCTCCACAATCGTACTCAAAGTCGTTACTGCGTAAGCAGCTGTCGCATCACCATTCTCCAATTTAAAACAAGACCCGTCAACATACAATGTGCCATCTGGATCTGATAATGGGGTGTCTTTAAGATCAATCCGTCCTTTTGTCTCTTCCTTGGTTCTGAAACAACAGTCATGGGGTTCAGAATCACTCGACTCCTGACCAGTCGGCAACAATGTTGCTGGATTCGAGACATTGCATCTTTTGATCTGAATATGACTTGCAAGTAGTGTCAGCTCATAGCCTGATAATCTAGCGCTGGTAAGGTGCTGTGTCTTGGTTCGGTTCAAGAGCGTGTCCACAGCGTGAGGAACCATGACCACTAGCATGTTGTTCATGACCAAACCAGCAGATTGTCGAATGGACGCTGCAGCTGCGGCTGTAGCTCTCAAGCAACTAGGCAACGCTCTGGCTACCGGATCTAACGTTGATGAAAAATACGCACAAGGGCGTTGTTTATCACCAAATTGTTGCGTCAGAACACTCAACGCGCAACCTTCTCTCTCGTGGACATAGAGTGTAAATGGCTTACTGTAGTCGGGTGTACCCAACACAGGAGCTGAACACAATGCATTTCGTAACTCAGAAAAACTTTGCTGATATTCGGCAGACCATGGCACCGGACTCGGAACGCCTTTCCCAGTCAAGGCCACCAATGGTTTTGCCAAAAGAGAAAAATTTGGGATCCATTGCCTACAGTATGAGGTAATACCTAAAAAGGCACGCACTTCTCTCTGTGTGCTAGGAACATTCATCTGCGTAATTGCTTTTATTCTCTCTGGGGTCAACCTTCTTCCCTCCTTTGACAAGAGATGACCTAGGTAGGTCACTTCTTGACGACAGTATTGCATTTTTGAAGGTGACACCTTGTGATTTAGATTAGACAAATGATGCAGTAGGGAAATTGTAGCTGCTTTGCAAGTTTCCTTGTCATCAGCAGCCACTAGAAGATCATCGACATATTGCACTAACGCAGAACCAGGAGGAAGTACAAAGGAATCTAACTGACTTTTTAATGCCTGGCTGTAGATGGATGGGCTTTCACAATAGCCCTGTGGAGCACGTTTAAACCTGAAGCTTCGGCCTCCTAAAGAGAAGCCGAAAATATCTCTGCTCTCTTCGGCTATTGCAATGCTGAAAAAGGCATTCTTCAAGTCGATGACTGAGAACCCTGTGGCTGTAGCAGGAATCAACGTTAACAATGCAGAAATATCTGGGACCACAGGAAACTGAGGAATCACAATTTTGTTAACCTCTCTAAGGTCGATCACAAATCTATAGACTGGAGGCTTTGAAGGATCGGTGCGTTTTAGAATTGGCAGTACAGGGCTGGTACAGACATTTCCTCTAGTTTCCTCTATTACGTCTTTCTTGATCAAATCTTACACTATCAATAAAAGCGCACGTTCACCTTCACTAGAGATCTTGTATTGAGGGATTCGTGGAAATTTGACATTTGCTTTCAAAGTTACTACATATGGTGGAATTTCCAAAAGACCAACGTTGTTAGGACCAGTCGCCCAAAGAGTATCAGGGAGAGAACGCAGCTCCAGTGGGAGCGCATCCATTGATAAATACATCGGGGAGATGATTCTCTTACCTAATGTAAGCTGTACTCCTGACGGAGAACTGTACAATGTCGCATATAGGCGTTTTAACAAGTCTAAACCAAGCAGATTTTTATTACAACCAGTCGTCAAAATCAGGGGTGCTTTCAATTGACGAGGTCCAACAGAAATAGACAAAGGACCAGAAACGGGATTGTGAACAGGGGCGCCTGAAAAACCTACTGAAACATTTGTTAAGCCGGACAAAGGTGCGCCAGGGAGTTTCGCATGTATGATAGAACTTTTTGCTGCACCAGTATCCAACAGAAACGGTTCGACTACACCTGATGTGGCTACTGCGACATAAGGCCCACTCTGATCTACTGGAACTGATACTACTCCCTCTCTTTGTCCATGGCTGTCCTAGTACTCATTCTGCTGGAATTCCTCACTAACTTCACTGTAATCTTCAACATGATACTGTTGAGATTTAGTCGGTTGTGCAGATTGTCCATTTCGCTGATCAAAATAATTAGAAGGGCGATCATTCGTTTGTGGAGGCATCGCACCTCGTCCTCGACCTCTAGAATTTTGCATAGAACCACCACGACCTCTCTGAGCTGCTGCAGCATTATTTTGTGCTAGTACTGGACACTCATTCTTGTAATGACCTTCCTTTTTGCAGTAAGCACACTGATTCCATTGGTATTGCGGTCTCTGAGAACCATAGTCTGTCCTCTGATATGGCCCTTGCTGTGTATTTGTCTGATTCGTGCGGGGCGGATATGCCTGCTGCAAAAGGACTTTAGTTTTCAAATCTTTTGTTTTCTTATCTGACTTTTCCTTCTCTTCTTTATCCCTATTTTCATAATACTGGGCAGTTGCAAGTATTTGCGCAGTCGTAGAGACAGCCCACGCACTTTCAGAATCTTTTAATTTATTACTGAGCTCTGGTAACAGATTGTGCACAAATTTATCAACAAATAATCTCTGTCCTCCTTCCGTGCTCATATCCTGACCACTGTGATCTACGAAAGTTTCTTCAAACCTGGTGAAGAAGTCGGAGACGCTTTCGTCCTTCTTCTGCCTGCATGCGGACAACTTGTCCCAGTTAACGCGCAATGCTGGCATCAGAGTTTTCATTAAATCGATTATTCTACCAGGCAGATCAGCAATTAGAGGTTCGGGTTTAGAACCACCTATTTGTTGACCATCTGCTGCTATTATAGCTGCCCAATCACCACCCAGTGCAACTGGATGATTTGCTTTACGAATTTTAGCCCAAATTGGTTGTGGTACTACATTGCCAAATAACATGTCAATGTCTGCTAAATTCATTACGCAAGCTTCAACTGTTTGTGCCAACTCTTTGTAATATCCAGCTGGATTTTTATGCGGATCTGGCAAAGCCTGTTTTACTGCCAACACTTCAGCTCGTTTCCACGGAATGTGTATCCACACTCTCTGGAATTGGGCCGGAGCGGCTGCAATACCATTGACCGCATCAGCTTGTATAGCTTCGCGCCAACTTGGAGGAACTTCTCTCATAGGATATTGACGACCTTGTTTCGTACTACGTTTCTCTAACTCTCTGGGTGAACGGAGGGAAGGATCGAATCTAAAATCTAAAATTAATTCCATTGCTTCTTTTATTTCTTGACCAACTATCATACCTGCAGCAAATTTTTGTTGAACTTGGATTAATTTATCCGGTACTTGCTCAGATTCGCTCTCCTCCCATTCTTCACGTAAAAGGGAACACATGACATCAAACACATAGCGCTGTGTCGGTTCCTTCCATTGCATGAATGTATCTAATACATCTCGTACACTATACCTTCCAACTTTCGAAATCCATCTAAGGGCAGTGGAGTCTGATATTCCACGTTCTTCACTACTAGGAAGCTGACTACGTCTCTGAACGGAGTCAGAGACAGGACTCCTAATCAAAGTTTTGTAGAAGGGAGACAGAATATTAGTGACAGAATCAGTGATTCTCCGACGAACAGAAAGCGGAGTCATATAGCTTGCAGAAGTTTGGAGTAGAGTAGTAGTCGGGACAGAAGAAACAGCAACAGTAGGGGTAGCAGGCAAAGTAGCTTGTGAAACAACAGGTATAAGCAATACAGGCACAGGCAAAGGAGCTGGCAACCCTGGAAGAGGAGGTGCCGGAGGAATATTAATATTGACCACAGGAAGTACAGGAGCTTGATTCAGGGGAGCAGGAGCAGGTATACCAGGCTGTCCAGCAACCGGTAATTGAACATTCAGTAAAGGTGGAGCCGTAGCACCCTGTGCATACGGTGGGGGTGACCTCAACAAGTAAGACAACAGGGGATCCTTTTCGGGGTCCTCTACTATCTTAGCTGTACTCGATGGCAAGGCAGGATAGCATTTGTCTATCGCTAAATTGCGCTCTCTATTGGCCACCTCTATCGCTTTCTCAGATTCATTGAGTTGCAGCTGCTTGGCAGACTGTTCTAAAGTCAACTCTTGCTCTTTTTCTTCTTTCTTTAATTTTTTAGTTTCTCTCTGTTTGGATTCTTTTTGACAAATAACGGAAAGAATCAAACATTGCCGGCCGGGCTTTCTTCTTAAACAATTTCATTTCTAAATTATCAAGAACTTTGGGTTCAAAACTACCATGCAGTGGCCAACTAAGGACACCATCTTTCTGCGTGTATCAGATCCACACCTCATTATAAGATATAGGACCCACACCATGTTTACAGTACAGATCATAAAGAGGAGTTCCAATCGGAGGAACCAGACATGAGTCCTCCAACCGGGAATCCCTGTTGCAACCAAAACACGACAACATACAATTTTTCCGACACACCATTTTATAAACCGGAACACAGAACTAAACACAAACAAAGATGCGCGCTCGAACTAAGAACTTAGGCCTACCAAAGTGAACAAATGTATCGATACCCAAACTAAACCAAATGATTATCGTAACTAGAACAACCAGTGATAATCTTACGAAACCAAACCAAACCAAGAACTAAAAAGGTTTATCCAAACAGGAGCAAACCCTTACAAAGTAACCAAACAACTAGCAACCACTTAATACTTAAGTGAGGTACTGAAGAGGTCACCAAGGAGAAACCCGTCTCATCTCGCCGTACTAAGGTCTGCACCTCGGGTCCAAGACAGGGCAACAGTCAAGGCAGCGGACCACTGCAGCCGTCTGAACGGGAACCCTCGTGGAAGAGAACGTCGGGCCACTTTTGCGATATACAGGGATCGATGAAGTGGGGCGCCTCCCTCTGGAATCTTCACACGAAGCTTCTCGAACTCTTCAGGCTTTTGGACCGGTACCGAATGACGTTGCCCCACGTGGGGCGCCAATTGGAGTTCTGGACTTTTTGGTACCGTCCAGAGGTGTCAGGGACAACACCCGAAGACCCCTGAGTTCTACCTGTCTTGGTGCACAAATAAACAGAAACACGGGCTTCTCGATGGTGGCGTCAAAGACCAAAGGTTTATTACTGCAGGGACACAGAAGTCACAGAAACTACACACGGGCAGAATCTAGGAGCCTGTTCGATTTGCACAAAGTGGATTGCTCCTTAAATACAGTTTTTCTAGCTGGGGGCAACATTCTCCACATACTCGTGTGTTTCTAAACCTTTATGTTCTAAACAATAAATATTTGGCGTTGCACAGGAATCGTCTACAATATCTGATGTCAAAACATTACGAATGAGAGGTTCCCACTGTTCCATCACAATCCCATGTCATCTTTTCATTCAAGAGCCGGACCGCCTCATCGTAAATTTCTTTACCTCCCCCTAATAAAGGCCCAGAAGGAAAGGAGCAGAGCCAGGTGCAGAAGATAGAAAAACAGGATAAGAGATGTTCGTGGGTCGTAAATGGGCAAGGCTACCAGCTTCGGCCGCCTAATCATGATCAGGCCAACGAACACGAGAACCAGTATAGCAGGACTGGCCTCAGGCCGGGGAGGTAGCTTTTGCCGAGTCATGCGGCCACAGCGTTTCTGTCCTAAGGTGCACGTGTCACTAGCAAGGTGAATCGCCAGTTAAGGCCTACGTGTCCTTAAGTGCAATGAATTGATCAGAGGTCACTGTGTGTCCATTGACTATGTGAGGGCAAGAATACAAAATGGATGCCATGGGTAAATCGGAAATGTGGTTATAACAGGAGTGCTCTTGCTCGTAACGTAGCGAAAACACCAGGATGTGCTAAATGGATCATTTGCGGTTCACTGGTACCAAAATTACGAGTTTACGACAATGTTGAAAACACGGGTTCAAATCGTCACGGAACCTCAATCCTTCTGAGGTTTCTGCAAGATCTCCTTTCATTTCAGACAGTAATCTGCAAGCAGGGCTCCTCTGTCTTGTCATCCGGCTTCTCTGAGGTTTTCATTGGGCACCGTCTCACTTAGAAGCAATGGCTATGACCCACTAGTCTGTTATATAAATTAATTTACTTAAGCTGTTATGGACAAAATTATAATTCAATGAGACCGTGTCAGTGACTGAGTCTGTAGCTAAATCACTATCAGATAAATCTAACTACTTGAATGTTTGCTTGAGTTGAGAGTTCGTCGTTACGTGATCACAACAATATTTTACATTGTACTTAAATTTATAAAATGGGACAAGTAATCATGTATATAAAATTATAGGGTTTACGATCAGCTCTTCAGTGACTTACGGGTGGTGGTGCATGTTTTGCCAGGCCAAGGCTCTCTGCTCTCTCTTATCCTATGGGGACGGGGGTCGTCTCGACTTGCGCGTCATTATTAGAGGCACCTCAGTCCTCTCATCATGATCTGTGCAGATTTTGCAGGCAGAAGCAAGCCGGCAGGGCCCTGCTTCTGGCTGGCAAACGTGTGTACTAGTCCGTGTTGTTTTTCCGCTGGCCCACCTAGCAACACACTGACTGACGGTGAACAGACAAAATATCGACTCCAAAATATCGACTGGACATAATATCGAGTTTTAAATATAGACTGGACAAAATATCGACTGGACATAATATCGACTACAAAAATATTGTTTTTCAGGTAAGTGAAGTAATATCGACTGTATAAAATATAGATAGCAAAAATATCGAATTTTTAATAATATATAATATTTTATAGGGTATTTTTATGTAATAATATGTGTGAAAAGTGTGTATTAATGTTATAAAATATTTTATTAAATGGATTTTGTTTTTTTAATGATTGCGTTATGTAATTCTGTAGCGGGTTGTGGGTTTATAGGGGAATAGGGTGGGAAGAAATTTAATAATAATGAATTAATTAATATATGTTTGTAAATATTTATAATAATAATTAATTGATCATTAATAATAATTAGTTAATTAATTAATATAATTTTGTACATATTTTGAAATAGTAATTAATTGGTAATTGATTAATTGTAATTAGTTAATTACATTAATTAGAGTACATTTAAATATATATAATTTTGTGTTATTGTTAAGTAATTAATTGGGAAAAAATAATATTAATTATTAAAATAATTACAGCTAATGTGCTAATATATTTACTTTATTGTTATTGTTAATTAATAATTATTTGGTAATTAAATAATATTGATACATTTTGGGTAAAGGAGTATTTTTAGGGTTCAGGGTCAGTTTTTAGTTTTTGGGTAAAGGGGCATTTTTAGGGTTCAGGGTCAGTTTTCAGTTTTTTAGTAAAGGGGCATTTTTAGGGTTCAGGGTCAGTTTTCAGTTTTTGGGTAAAGGGGCATTTGTAGGGTTCAGGGTCAGTTTTCAGTTTTTGGGTAAAGGGGCATTTTTAGGGTTCAGGGTCAGTTTTCAGTTTTTGGGTAACGGGGCATTTTTAGGGTTCAGGGTCAGTTTTCAGTTTTTGGGTAAAGGGGCATTTTTAGGGTTCAGGGTCAGTTTTCAGTTTTTTGGGTAAAGGGGCATTTTTAGGGTTCAAGGTCAGTTTTCAGTTTTTGGGTAAAGGGGCATTTTTAGGGTTCAGGGTCAGTTTTCAGTTTTTGGGTAAAGGGGCATTTTTAGGGTTCAGGGTCAGTTTTTAGTTTTTGGGTAAAGGGGTATTTTTAGGGTTCAGGGTCAGTTTTGGGTTTTTGGGTAAAGGGGTATATTTTAGGGTTCACGATCAACAAATAAGATTGTAAAAAATTATTTTTATTATTTTCATTTATTATTTAATTATTATAATTTAATTTAAGTATTTTTAAGTATATTTTAGTAATTAAAATTTAATATTAATTTAATTTAACACTGTTTTTAATAAAGTCAATATTTTTTACATCTATATTATTGTTAACGATATTTTGTACTCGATATTTTTGTACTTACCTGTTTGTAGATAGAAAGTCGATATTTTGTCTGTCGATATTTTGGCAACGATATTTTTGCAGGTCGATATTTTGGCAGTCTATATTAGTTCAGTGATCCCTGACTGACACCTGTTTTGACTTTATTCAGGCTCCTCTGCTCACACATCCTCGGACATGGATGGTCTCAGACACCACATGAGAGAGGCCTTGGGGTCAAGTTTCTAAGTAATAGCCCACCGCATGATCATTTAAAGGGAGGAGGAGAGGCCCTACCTGCCCCCACCAGCACAAAGCAGATGGCCAGCCAGGCAGGTTCGCTTTCGGTTCAGCCTGCCCGGCTTTTCTCACATCCAGTTTAAGCTGGTGGGTTGACTCCCACCACATGAGAGAGAGAGGCCCTTAAGTGATGATGCATGACCATGCTCCAACTGCAGCATCTTTAGGAAGGATGAGCCAGAGGCCTTACCCATTCCTTTACAGTACAATCATGTTACAGGAGGGATCACTAGGGTTAGTGCCCTTCCATTTCTGGTGCTCTGCAGCAGTTTCAAGAACTTCTTGGAGTTTATTGGTGCTCAAATGGCTGTAATTTCTGATATTTAGAAGTTTCCCTCATCTTCATTAGATGATTTTAGCTCGCGAGAAAGTGTCACTCATAGTTGTTGAAATGTCACTCATAATTTCACTGAAATTATGAAAATGTCACACATGGCAATCTCAAACCTTGGCAGCTATGCAAGCAGCGCTGCAAGCCCACCAGTATTATTTAATTGACTGGCCCTGGGTATATGGGATACATCTGTACAAGGGACTGACAGGTAAATTAAATATGCTAAAGAGGTGTAGACACATTTTACCAAGATTACAATAGAGAGCACATGCACTTTAGCTCTGATCAGCAGTGATAAAGTGATAAAGTGATAAAGTGACCAGAGTCATAAATCCACCAACAACAGGTCAGTAAAAATACTGGAGGAAGACAAAAAGTTCTAGGATGACCCTGCTAAAAGGGACAAGTCCAACAGTCAGCTATTAAAATAGAGCAGATGAAAGAAAAGCAATGTTCCGTTTGTTGCTTTAATCAACTTGTTTAATTATGCTCATGACCTGATAGGGGTGGTTCCTTTTCGGGGGCAAAAGTGCGTTGACCCTCTACTAAAAACTGCCACAATTGCGTAATAAAAAAATTCTCAAGTTTCAATCCCGACTTTTTATTAGTCGGAGCTCAGCCGGCCGATGTGTTTGTTCTTTTCCTCAGGGGTGGCAGGGAGGGACCAATCCTCCTGTTTAGAAATGACATGCAGCTGAAGTCCAGTGCACATGTCAAGTTGGACAGGTTTCTGACTGTGTCCAATCCATCATGAGCACTTTGGAACTCAAAACCCATGCTCGGTTCATCAGCCAGTGAGAAAGACAACACAACTCCCCAGTCTCCCTTGGATCACTGGGCTCACCTGCTTACACAAATCCTGACATTGCTCCCTTGCAGCTTCAAGTAGAAAAAGCACAAGAGCAAAGTCCGGATTGGCTGTGATCAAGCTCGCCTGTCCCTGTAGTCCTACTTGGAGACAGTGTATGGGCTGGTCAATTAAACAATATGACTAATCACTGTATGGCTTAATGATGAAGCCATACAGTTATTGGTTATGTTCTTTAAGGATGACACACAAAGCTTTACCCCTGATTCACAGTAGTCCCATTTTGTCTTGGGTTATTTCTTGCCACGATGGAAGCAAGGAGAGCTGTCAGCAGCTGTATGTCTCTCCTGTCACTCCACTGCAGCCTGCTCTGGAATGTATGTGAACCTTTGTGACTAGTGTTTGTGAACTGAGGAGTGGTTCCTGCCAATGTAATTTTAAAAGTAGTGAACGTTTTTTGTTTTCACATCGTTTTAAAAAGCGCAGGAACATCCTGTTTCCCTTTCCAAGTCACAGATAAAATGTTGAATGTGTTCATTGGTTTGCATATTGAACATTACTACATTGTTAATTATATTCAACTGGTGTTGCATTCACTTCACTGTGTGATGGTGAAGTTTGTATTTTAGATTGCGAGAACACATGCTTTCTTGTGCTCTCTGCTAACCTCGTTTGATTATCGAAATACCTAGAGTGACACCAAGGATTTTCTCAAAACCTGTGGCGTTCCAGGTCACTTGAATGAATAGCATCTGTTACCATGCATACTAAAACCATGCATGGCTTAACAAAGCAGTCAATACCACAACTGTGTTGTTACCACGAGCTCCATTACAACGCAAGTCATTACAATAACTTGCTTTAGGAAAGTGCTGGAGTTTGGAATAATTTTTGGATTCCAATGCAAGCCCAACAGCACATTCCCTAAAGCAAGACATTGTAATTTGGCAGTCATGGTACTGACGGCGTTTTAAGAGCACTACGTTGTAATGCCTGCATTGTAATAGATGTTTCCCCATTTTAATACTCTAATGTCATTGTCCATACAAATATTGAGTCTGTGGCACCTAGCTCTTTGAATACTCCAGTGCGAGTCTCAGGCTATCTTCCATGCATTTGATTGAATAAAAGTCTGCCAAAAGTCACAGTGTGTGTCTGATGCCTACATCAATACCTAATCATGCCTGTCCGACCAGATGAATATTTTTTTTTGCGTTAGTGGTTCATTTGACTAGACCTTAGTGAGTCTTTTGAGGATCACTGAAAATACCCAAGTGATGCCAAGTAGTTAGCTTTGGATACTTGAGTGCGTAGAACTATGGGGGAGGAGGGAGAAGAGAGGTAGAGAAAAGAGAGAGAGTCTGGATACCCAAGACCATTCTTAAAAACCATTTGGCGTTTTTCACCTACCTCATTACGAGTCTGTTCTCAGGTACCCTGTTCCAGCCGTAGATTCAGCACCTTCAAAGCAATCATTAGGAGGCCAAACCTGTGTACTCATAGCACAGGCTGAATCATCCCACACCTATAAGTAGAGCAGAGATTGGGAGAGCCTCTCTCAACAGTAGCACCAAAGGAGTACCCAGAAACTTTCCTCACTTTGAACCATACCTTTAACGGCACTGAGAGAGCAAAGCCCAACCATCTCGACCACCTAAGTAGAACTCTCCTCACACTTTCCTCTCCACCCTGCCATCCTTTAGCCCATCCATCTACTCACTCTCACATTATCCCTCCATCTTTTTACCCATACACCAGTCCTATCTCATACACTCATCCATGCATCCATCGTTTCACCTTTACTTCAATGCAGCCCTCTAACCATCAATCGAGCCATTCACCCTGCGAGCCAAGCTATCACGGTACCTAATTTTTTTTACCCTTTCCTTTTTCATCCTTCTTTCGATTCACTCTACCTTTCCCCTTTGCTTATCCACGTCTTTCCGTCAATTGCCACTTGCGTCCTTTATTTCCAACTGTCCTTTCTCTGCCCCATTGGTAGCTCCCCATGTACTTTTTTTTCTTTCAATACATTTTTTCCCTTTCGCTATCTTGCTCACGCTGTTTGCCTCTCTTTCTCTCCCCTATTTCCTCTTTTTTTTGCCCATTCGTCTGTCTCCTTCACTGCACTTGTTTTATTTGGCAGCGCTCAGTAAGCACCGCAATCCTTATTCTTTTATCTGAGGGATGCAGCCAAAGAAAGCCCAGAAAGAAATAATCAATATGTTTGTGGCCCAGTGGCAACCAGCGCTGAAGCTGCTAACCTTTTTATTTTGCCATGCTTAATGTATAGGTGACATTGTATTTAAATTAGCATTTTAGCCAGCTTTTCAAAATAAGTTTCGTGGAACATTTGTTCGAATCAACACAACTACCGAGTCACATTCTCTGCAGGATTCCAACCAGAGCTCTTTGGTTTGTGTTGTTTCATTTATTGGGCACACCGGATTATTTATTGATTCAATGTTTGCAACAACTTATCATTTGGACTGACATTTTACCAAATGTTATATTTTAGCGGTGGCATAAGGTCAGACTGCTACGTTGTTTGTGTTACGGTTTGATTTACACAGTTGGCATTAATACAGATATGAGTCAAGAACACACCTAGGCGACATTGAGCGACATATTAATTCATCTTGCTCGGCAAACCATGAAGTGGACCTGCATGTTGGTCCATTTATAACATGAATTGTGCTGGAAATCATGACAATATGAACCAAATTTGATCCCTCCCAACCCCATAGCCGACTCCCATGGACAAACACCGAGGGCCCGTTTCACAGAACTAACTTAAGACAAAATCCTAAACTTACAACCATTTTCGTATTCACAGAAGGCACTTACTCATTTCGGTATTCACAGACGTTAGGAGTCCTAAGTTAAGGACTCCTAAATACCTTCTGTGAATACCGAAAGTCTTAAAGTTCGGATTTTTCTCAGTTTAGGAGTCCTAAAGTTAGGAGTCCTAACTTTACTACTACTAAAGTGAGAAAAATCCTAATTTTAAGACTTTCGGTATTCACAGAAGGCATTTAGGAGTCCTAAAGTTAGGAGTCCTAACTTTACCACTACTAAATTGAGAAAAAACTAAATTTTAAGACTTTAGGTATTCACAGAAGGCATTTAGGAGTCCTAAAGTTAGGAGTCCCAACTTTACTACTACTAAACTGAGCAAAATCCTAATTTTAAGACTTTCGGTATTCACAGAAGGCATTTAGGAGTCCTAAAGTTAGGACTCCTAACTTCTGAGAATACCGAAATGAGAATCTGCCAGAATCATGAAAGCTGAAATATGCGAATTCTAAATTGCGATTAATACCGAATCGCAATTTAGAATTCGCATAATGGTATTCATGTAAAAGTGCGAGAAAAAATAGCGATTCGCATCCGGCCGCAAAAGCCGATAGCGATTTTCCAAAATCGCAGTAAAATCGCAAAATCCGTCCATTTTCGTGTTGGAATTGCGATCTCGCAATTAGTGAGATCGCAATTTGCGATCTCGCTTATAGCGAGATCGCAAAAATGTGAAGTCGCATTTCGAACACAGTGATGACATCACAACCAGGAAGCAGGCAGTTCCCTCCCCCATTGAGAACACTGAGGCAGACATTGAAGCAGCACCACTCTGAGCTCCTCACAAACCACCACCAGTCTTGGAATTTAGGATACTGCAGACTGCAGCTATGGCACAGGAAGCAGCAGCAGGGCCCAGTGACACCGGGCGAAAGCGCAAGATATAGTTCTCGGAGCAGGAGCTGGAGCATCTAATCGATGGAGTCTGCAAAGACCACGACAAACTTTTCGGCAAGGACTCCAGGAGGGTGCCTGAAGCCGAGAAACGGCGACTGTGGCTGCGCATCCGCGCCAGAGTGAAGGCAGTAGGAGTCACACAGAGGTCCATAGACGACCTCAAGAAGAGGTGGTACGACCTCCGAGGTCGTGCCAAGGAGAGGGTGGCTGAGAGGCTGGGTGAGCGCCTTGCAACTGGAGGGGGAGAGCCTACAGTCCCTCCCAACACCCCCTTGGAGGACACACTGCAGCCTGAGGCATGTGTTGGGGTTATCCGTCTGGACTCATCCCGACCCACCCAAGACAGCCAAGGTAAGTGCCATGCGACTGCGACCCTGTCCCCTAACAATGGCCATGACCCTATAGCCTCCCATAATCAACCCCAGTCATGCAGCCCATGCACATCAGAACATTCCTATTGCATTGTGGGACAAGTAGTCTGACCACAATGTACAAAAACTCCCATGCAGCCAGACATGTCCCAATGTACGCTTTGCAACAGCCAGTCAGGGAATGGAAGCCAGCATGCATGTAGCAACTGCACATGTCAAAGATACATGTAATTAATCTACGTCCACTTTCCATCACAGGTGGCGCAGATAACACCAGCAGTGACAGCGAGAGGCTGCAGATAGATGATGCTCCGGAGGAGCCTGAGGGTGAGGAAGAGGGAACATCCACACAACCAGCACCATCTGCCCAAGCTCCAGTGCCACCAAGCATACCACCACCTGCAACGCCAGCTACATCAGGCACACCAACATTGCCAGCTGCAAGACCCATTCCAGTGGCACCATCAACATCAGGTGCTGCTAGACCTGCGACACAGCGCAAACCCACTGTGCCCAGCCAGCACGGCAGGCATGTCAGGGAGCGGCGGCGGAGTACACCACGCACCGGCAGGAGGGGGATGGCTGTGCGTGTGCCAGGGCTCTCTATTAAGCGCCGCATGCTGCGCGTGCACCAATTGCAGGCACGACACCTAGGTGCAATCCACCTGCAGCTGCACAAAACAGGCAGGAATGTTGCCAATCTGTCTGATCGCATTGACCGGATGTCCACTGCCATGGAGGCAAACACTGCGGCCATGATCAGCCAGCGCAACCTCACCCGCCGCCGCCACTGCCAGCTACCCACACGCCTCTCGGCGTACACACGTTCAAATTACCTGATAGGAAATGCCACCTCCCAGCTGTCCCGTCCGTCACTGGCAATGCAGCTGCAGATGGTACAATGCTGTGAGGACGTGGCATGTGCACTCGAGCAGGTGACCACTGCTGTCCAGGCTCTACAACCAACTGCCAAGCCAATGCCGGAGGGGATGACACAAGCAAGGGGACATCGAGTATCAGCGGCCTGTCTGCGACACAGGTCTGTGTCCTACGCCGCAGCAGCAGGCCCAGTGCGGGATCACGTGCCCTGCCGGAGGAGGAGCCTGACAGGCGACTGGGAGCTGCGCGCCGGAGGCGCCAATGACATTTCAGTACATGGGCAGGGACATGCTGCTGACATAAGCATGTCCAGTTAGTTATATTGAGCAGTATGGCGCAATACTCCTCATATGTAACTGATACAAATTATTCCTTATTATTGTGCACACAACAATAATATTTATTCAAGCATTGAACATCGGACTCATGTCATTATTTCAATTGTCATGCATGAGTGAAGTGTTGGGTGAGGGGAGTGGGTGCACTAGAAACAGTTCATTGTGATTTGGTTGCGCCGTCTGTGTCCTTCAGCAGGATTTTCCCCGTGTGCATGACGCGCATGTGCAGGTGGCCGGTGGTCCCCTTCCGACTCACTGCCAGATATCTCTACAGGTATCCGGCGCTTGGTAGCAATGTTGTGTAGTATAGCACACACAACCACAATGCGGCAGCAGACATCCGGTTCATATTTCATGGCCCCACCAGTCTTGTGGAGTATGCGGAATCTGCTCTTCAGGAGCCCAAATGTCCTCTCAATGCAATTCCTTGTGCGTATGTGTGCTGCATTGTAACGCCGTTGCTGTGGTGTTGCAGGGTTGAGGTATTGGGTGAGGAGGTACTCACGGAGAGCGTAGCCACTGTCACCTGAATGAGAGGAGCAGAGGGTGAGTGCCTGTGCTGCGTAGCTACATCATCACAGTGTAACATTGTGGGGCAAGTGCACTTACCGAGTAGGTGTCCTTCACCAAAGTCTCCCCTGGCCAGTCGTGTGTGGAGGCCGCTGTGCCGGAATATGAAGGAGTCATGTGTGCTCCCAGGGTATTGTGCCCCTATGTCCGTGATGTATGTCTTAGCATCGCACACCATCTGGATGTTGAGGGAGTGGTAGGACTTGCGGTTGCGGTACATGTATTCCGTTTGTGCTGGTGGGCAGATGTGGATGTGGGTACAGTCAATGCATCCTAACACATGTGGAAATTGCGCAACATTGTAAAATTGATGCTTGGTCTCATCCAAGTCCTGTTGGCTGGTGGGGAATGAGATGTGGTGGTGTAGCTGGGTCAGCATTGCATCTAGGAAACTCCTGAGGCAGCGGGACATGGTGGGCTGGGATATCCCCCCAGCAACGGCAACTATCCCCTGGAAGCTTCCAGAGGCCAGTAGGTGCAGGCTGGACATGTGTGGGCACGGCATTGGTCCGCCTTGTTGGGTGCTGCATCAGGGGTCCAGGTCCTGGATAAGCTTGATGATCATTGGCCCATTCAGGCCGTACTTAGCGTATATTTGCTCTCTGGTTTGGCCCAGCAGGGTGACGCGCTGGCGGAATATCCTCTCCTGGATCCTACGTCTGTTCCATGCTGCTCGCTGTGGCCGTCGCCGCCTGACCACCATGTAGAGTCCTGGCATTGTGAGTGTCCTAATGCTGCAGCTGCATCTCCTTAAGTGTGTTTGGTGAGGCCAGCACCTGTTTCTGATTAGGAAACGTTTAAAAAAAAAAACCTGGTTTGGGTTCTCCTTAAATTGCGCCTCGCAAAGTGCGATTTTCGGGGTATTTGCAAATTGCGATGTTTCCTGAATAGCGATAGCGATTTATTTGCGAGTTCGCAGATTTATTCGCAGAATCCGTGGTTTCTCGCATTTACAGAATCGCTAATGGGCTACTACCAGGATTCTGCGAATTATATTGCGAAATCGCTATTCTATGTTAGTGAACTCGCAAGTTTTGTTCTAGAATAGCTTTTCATCAAATTGCGATCGCAATAGCTTTTTCGCAATTTGCCTTCATGAATCTGGCTGATAGTGCCTTCTGTGAATACCAAAATGAGTAAGTGCCTTCTGTGAATACCAAAATGGTTGTAAGTTTAGGATTTTGTCTTAAGTTAGTTCTGTGAATCGGGCCAGAGTTCTCTTGCATGGCTAAATTTATTCGGTCTAATGCCTCACCGTTTCCAAATTCGACCAGCCACCACTGTGACCTGACCTGCCTTTTACCTGGCTGCGGCTCTGGCAGCAGGCATTGTGACTCAGAATTCGACTGTAGTAACCTTAAACTAGTCGAGTTCTGACAAGTTTTTTTGTGTTCTTTGATTTGGTGAGTCACTAGTGGCCGATTATAAAGAAATTAGTTACTGCCATTAATACCTGGGTTACAGAATCCCGTGTATTATATATGTCTCTTCATTACAAGAGTGTTCTTCATCTCTCGTGATTGAATAAACTGAATATCTGTGCTTGGGAAGAGCGATGGTTGCATGGCAGCAGAATGCTAGAGAGTGATGGACGATGAGAAGCTGGCTGCTAATGGGAAAATATATTTGACCTTCACTGTCTTAAGCTTACCACAGGCCAGTACGTTGCATTTATTAATGTGTAACCATATTTTCTGTGTTGACTTCTTACATTTTTAGGTTTTGGGATTTGTTCATGTATTGGATGAATCAAAAATGGAATCCTACAACATCATTAAAGGGACCATCTACCTGTTTATGACCACTATTGGGGTGGTTGGCAACACTCTCATCCTGCTGTCCTTTGCACTAATCATACATCAGGAGCACCAGCTCACTAAATCAGAAACTGTGCTTTTACACTTGGCAGCAGCAAACCTAATTGTGTACCTGACCCGGACGCTGCCTTCAGTTTTCTATGAGTATGGATGGAAGAACCTCTTCGGAGATGCCAGTTGCAAGGTAGTGTCGTACGTTTTCAGGATTTTCAGGGGGATGGCGATAGGCTTAACCTGCCTCCTTAGCTGCTTTCAATGTGGTATCATCAGCAGAAACAGTGTCTCAGTGGCCGACAAACACGTCATACAGAGCTACGTTAACCCTGTGATTGCCGTTCTGTATCTGGCTAACATGGCAGTAAATGCAGATGTGGTTATCATGACAACAAAACCGTACAATGCTACTAACTTCAAGTATGGCTTTAATCCAGGATTCTGCTTGGTGATGTACCCTGGACGAATACCATTTGAAGCAAAAGGCTATGTCAGTTTTGCCTTCGACCTCCTATTTGTCATTCTGATGGCCATGGCAAGTTTCTATATTTTGCTGATCCTGCACAGGCACAGAAAGAAAATGAAAGCAGTCAGAAACGAGGATCAAAAAGAGGGAAACAGCCCAGAGACACAAGCTGCAAAGACAGTGATTTTCCTAGTCTCCTTCTATGTCAGTTTTTATAGCATTGACAACATGATATGGCTATCCCAAACCATCTTCAATGAGCTCAGCTTTGTGGTCTCCGATATACGTGTCTTCTTCACCATGTGTTATGGGGTTGCATTTCCAATAATCCTTACTATTTTTAACAGCAAAATCAAGACACTTTTACTGAAGTCATTGCACAAGAAAGGGCAGGACAATGGCAGTAGCAAAGTTAAGATTGAAGAAAATACATAATTTTATATATCTTTCCAAATTGTGCATGCTCAAGAATTCAAGTGTTTAAGTCAATTCAAGTTTGACTTGGATGGTTTGTACGGAAAATGCTTCCCAGGGCTGGTCTCTCTCTCTCCGTAGCACCATCAGCCAATTTTCACAGTGACCCTTAAGAGCAGGGTACCTTATCCTCATTATCCATTGACTTGAAGTGTGCATCTTTGCTCAAGGACTTGGAGAGGACCTAAATTTGTCTTATGAAGCCATCAGCTTCAAGTCCTGAAAGGCTCTGTTAGTGAAGGCTTACCCGGATCCTCAGCCCATGCTCTTGTTACTACTGAGTTGGTCCGACTCATGGCAAAATAATAAAATAGTCGGAAGTCGGTTCAGGGATTTTTTTGAAACACCATTTCGCTGCATATTTAGAATTTTACTATGTCTACCCTATCTTCCTTGCTTTTCCCTTTAGCCAAGCCCAGAGCTGTTCAATAATAGCCAAAAAAATCTACATTAAATCATTACATATAGTAAAGTAGTAGGTTGAGGGTGAATCCTCTTAAGAGAAGTAGTCCAAAGCATTCAGTATAGTAAGAAGTTATGGATTTCATCATTTGGTAAGTATTTATGTCACTGGGGTATCATAAAACCTAAAGAAGAGAACCAACAGCCAACACGTGTTTCATCCCAAGTAGGATTTTCTCAAGGTTCTAGAAAATGGTATCAACATCATCAGTTGAAATGCATATGATAAATGCATACACATTAACAAGTACACTATGAAATTCAAAGATCAAATGAATCGAATGTAAACATATCATGCATAAATAATCAGTGCAGCACAATCAATGTGAGTCAAAAGTGACACAGCTTCAAGATAAACAAGCATTTGCAATGCAATAAGTCTCGCATTAGTTAAATGGTGAGCTATTGGCTTTGCAAATTTAAAAGCAATGTGACGTCCGCATGCCTTTGAAAGCTCATAAAGCATGGGTGTCATTGGCTTTGCACTCCATGTTCCTCAGTCCGTATAACTGGAGTAGGTAAAGAAATTGCTGAGAAGGGATGAGTGTTGAGCTAAAGACATTCAGCCTGAGCCAAACGAAATAATACTGTATGAAGAAAGGAGAAGGGGGCAGAGGAAGGGAAAGGGAGAGGAGTGAGAGAATATGTGAGGCGAGGAGAGAAGCCCTAAAAAGAGAGCGAGTGAAACACAGAGATCGGAGAGATATTATTAGATGTACAGTCATGAGCTAACGCACCCGGAGAAAATTGGTTAAATAAATATCCACTGTATTGTGTAAGAAATAACATATGGAAGTGGTCTGTGGGAGAAATGTGCTATGATGAAAATGAGTAATACGTGGAGGGATGCAGCTCAGAAGAGTGGGTGATGAGGAAGTAAAACTGATAACAGATGCAGAAAAGATGAGAGGTGAGGGGATAAGGGAACCAGAGGGAGGGAAAAGTGGAGGGAAGAGCGCAAAGCAGTGCATAATGATGCTGAATGAAGTGTGAGCTGCCCTCACTGAGCCGCTGCACCACCGGAACGTGAAAGAGGGGCAAGGAAGGGGTGGGGTAGGCAGAGACCTGGTGGAAACATTATGGATTTTAACCAATCGCTGTAAATGAGGTCATTATGAATGGCTCATAAACAGACCGAGCCTACTTCAAGAATCCAGTGAGGAGGAACATTAGTGTGAAGCCAATGCTGCAGCGATACCTTATTGGATATAATATAATTGCGGCTATAAAGGTCAATTTAATGAGGTGACATCAAAAAAAGACTCTCTTCTATGGACATTTTATTGTGTTTGTAGAATGCAGGGTTTTGCAACAGAAACACTGAATATGATGTGTTCTTTTATTTCCCATACACAACCATTACCAAATATCCCCTTTGTGCTGAGTGTGGTCAGTAGTGAAAGTTGGGGGGAAAAGTGGGGGAACTGTGGGCGGAGAATCCAAGGTCCGAAATAACCCAGGATTGGTTCAGTGGGCGGAGTGAGAAGTGTGACCAAAAACAGAAATACATCCTAATTTAAATTATTTGTTTGGCATTTCCCTGACCAGTTATAGCTTATTACGGTATTTAGTTCAACCAATGGATGCACATGTTTATTTAAGGTTAAATATGAGCTATTGACATTAATATAGTTTGTTTCTATTTTTTTACTTAAAATACAGTAATACATTGGTACTTAAATATTTACTGGATTTTAAGTAAAATCTCATTTCAGAGTTGTATATGATAAATTTTATCCTGTATGGATTTTGTATTATTGTTTTAGAATTTCTTTTATGATGAAAAATCGCAATAAAAACTTTTTTGACTTGACTTTAATATTTATTGATCAATTGGGACACATTTCCAATAGCAGAATATCCCAAATAAGCTTAAAAGTGGAATCACAAGCCATTTGTCACCGAGCTCAGCACTTCTCCTTCCTTTTTCCACAAGAGCAGATAAAAAATGAATGGCAAAATAGCCTAGTTTGCAAGTTTTTTTACATAATTATGTCTCTGCCATATTTGCCACATAATACATTATCTACTGTATAATTGATGATTTGAACCTAATAATTATTTGTACCACAATTGGATCAAAAGTTACTAAAACATGTGACTCGTTTTGCTGCAAAGTGGACGGTTCTTTGCAAAGGGTGACTGGTCACCTTTCTCACTGCTGCATTTGTATGTTACACTGGAACTAATAAGGCAAAATCTTTGCAACGACTGTTAGTATGTGTAAAAATGTCAAAATAAATAAAAAGTGTACCGCATTATGCAGCACCCTCTTTTTGCTACATAATTTAGACAGCACAGTGTCATAATTTTGCCCTCCATTGCTGCATAATTCCAGTGGTCCCAAAGCAGGCAGCAGATGTTAAAAGTGCTTGTGCATGAATCAGAAAGACCATGACGTTTTCAAACTAAGTTCGATGTGCATGCAAATCCTGCATTGCCGATCCCTGGTGAGTTGCACTACTACTGCTGAAACAAAGCTAATGGAGGTACCAATGGGTAAGCCAGACTGGCCTGAATGATTCTGTGATCTCAGTGACATGCTGTTTTGTATGTCTGCCTACAAGTGTGGAGGCGAACTACAGTATGGAAAGTGGTGGAAGGCCATTAAAGGTTAACCCTCCGCTAGGTTTTACCCGCTGGTGCTAAGGTACGAGGGCTTCTAAGGTCTAGTGGGACCTTCTAAGGCAGGATTCTTCAAACTGTGGGGCGTGACCCCCGGGGGGGGCACAACACCTTATCAGGGAGGGTGCGCACTCCACCATAATCTTACATTCCTTTGTCTTTCACTGTCCCATGTCTTCACCCATTTTAAATGAGGATCTGTGATTGGAGAACTTTGTGGCACATAGGAACGTCACCACTGACGTTCATTAATGAGAGGAATAGAAGCAGAGATGCCAGGAAGTGCCGCAGAATTTGCGTGCATAGAGATCCTGCAGTCTAGTCCATGCTGCCTTTCCTTCCTTGTTTACTGTCGCCTCACTGTGAAGGAGTGTGTGGAAATCTACATCAACAGGTAGGAGGGCCATTTAGTGCTGCCCAGTTTTCGAAGTCTGGGCCCAGGAGGGTGGCGGGGGTGGAGAGGAGGGAGTGGGGAGGCGTTGGGCGGGGGTTCAGCGGTAACAGAGGAATGGAGGGGGAAGGGAGGGGAATCGATGGGGCACGTCGTGCCCATGCTTTTTTGTCATTGCAAAAAAGCTAATGGGGGTTAGTTGGTTAATTGCTACAGCTAAAATGCTGTTACTTTTCCCTCGCGTGGCACAGACATACCGATACATACGCCCCACAGCTTCACATAAAACCACGTGTGCATCGGAACTGATGATGAGGCTACTGATGAAGTGCTACGGACGCGTTTGCCAATGAAAGTCTGGGTGGGAAGTTTCCCCATTAATCACATTTACGTTACGGGTGGGAACTCACTCCTCACCCACCTGACACCAGGGCTACTGCATGCCACACACTCCCGGCCGCCATGGCAACAGCAAACAAGAAACAGCTCACAAAAGCAGGCCTGCGCACCCTGACACGGCGAGCCATCGAGGTATGTGAGGTGCCCGGAGAGCATGAATTATTCACCGGTACTACTCTGGACAGTGCCCACCTGTCCAGGTCATGCAGCCTTGGAGAGGTGTGTGCAGCAATCCATTACCTCACCAGGGGGCGACAACGGCATCTCCAGTACCAGCGCTGCTCGAAGAGCAGGGCAAACACACCTGCTTCAGTTTTTCAGCTTGTGTTGTGTGGGATAGGTTAAATACGATTTGCACCAGGGCAGACATCGCACAGATTGATTCTGCTTTATTTTTGCCATGCTAACATATTAACTGGATGAAATATATGTGTCCTAGTTTTCAAAATATAGAGATGGGAACTCTTTGACTGAGGCAAGTCCGTATTCTCTATTTGTGGCGTGCAAATAGTAGAATCATTGCTTTCTCAGATTGCTCAATATTTAATAATTCCTTTTCTACGATTTATTTGATGGTAACTATGGTACTCCTAAATGACAAACTGCTAAAACTGAAAGTGAAGGGACCGCTGTTCCATGACATTCGGTTTCAGAGCAGGGGAACTCCCTTGCCTCCCACTACAGCAGAAATTACTTTGTTCATTGCTTTCAGTTTCAGCAGAGGAGTTTATCTCCCACCTCAGCTGAAGCATTTCAGCTCTAGGAATTTAACCCCCTCCTGGGAGGGTTAGCTCTTCCCAGAAAGGAGAAAGTTTCTGTTAAAATTACACAGGCAGGCACGCAGAAGGGCTAAAAGGGCTTCAAGTTGCCCCAAAAAATGCCAGCCATCTGTTGTATAAACAGCCTGCAAAGACCTGGTCTTGACCCTAAATGTGGGTTATAAATAAAGAAGTTTGTATGTATTGTATTGTAATGTAACTTTCGGTCTTTGTTCCCTTTACTTATCAGTCATTGATCATTCAGGCAGCCCTAGAACACAATTAAAGAGCTTTCCATTGATTTTTGCTGTTCGAAGTATGTACAGATTAGTGCTGATAATACAGCTTTAGTGACTGCTATTTTTGTACCACCTGGAACATCAAAATAATGAACTAGCAACCCTAATCATAAAACTAGAGGTTTGTTGCAAGATCAGCACATTATTTAATTCCTCCACCCTCGATCCCTAGTTAATGCCATATTAGCAATAGTTTAACGTGTATCTGAAACTCTGTGCCACTGTCAATAACATGCTGAGTTACTTCAGGTGTCTGGGAATGCACCCTGCATTCAGACAACTCGCTCCTCCTTCCCGCCCTTCACTTTCGCGCTCACCCTGCATTTACTGCAATCACAATGCCCTCACACTGATCCCCATGCACTCACACCATTCACCCGCTCACTCTGTACTCACAGTGATCACTCTGCACTTGCACTGTTCACCCTGTACCTCAGCCTGCAGTCTCACGGGAACACTACTCAGCCTTCGCTCATGTGACACTTCACTCACTCACCTGTCCCCCCTCAGTGCTCAATCTGCAATCTCACTCAAATAAGCCTGTCATTTAACCACACCCACTCACAAACCTGCAGTTTACTAAACACTCTTATTGTGTTGAATATAATTTGCAGGATATGGCCTGGAATGTACTGGTGGCAGTTGATTATGTAGAGTACAAGATTCCAGAACTTTCGGTCAGGTGGTGGGGGGGGGGGGGGGGGCGACATCTAAAAACCTCAACCTACAAAAGTTTGAAGACCTCTGTTCTAAGGTCTAGCATGGGAATGTGCTCCCTCAGGAGAGTAGTCTGGTGGACTGATCATGAAGGCTGAACCTGGTTCCTCAGTTCCAAATTCATCAACTCTGGCCATAGTGCCACATTCTCTACCCTACTGACCACCAAACTGCCCCACTGAAAGAAACTCGCACTGCCTTCAGCTACAACCCAATTGTGTCCCACTATAAACACCTGGATGCGACTCAATTCAAGTTATGCACTAGACAAGAGTAATATGCTGCCTGGAAAAAAAAGTAACACCTTCCCGGAAAAAGCAAACACTCATAGGAAATACAGGATTAAGTAAAGCATGTGAAATGTAAGCATAACAACATGGTTACCCTAACACTTTTACACTCTTTATTCAGATATCAATGAGTGTGTTTGCCTGAAAAGTTAAGGGCATGACTACAGGGCCCAGAAGAGACCCATTTAAATGTCAATTGCTTATATCCTGACAAAACATAAGTAGTATGGTTTAAAAATACCACCTCTGTGAACACAGAGCCGCAGTAGACATTTTATAAATTAAAATAAAGAAAACAGGTAACAAGGAGCACATTTAACGTTTTCCATTCCACGCATCAACCAGGTATTGCAGGCCCTCCACGAATGGTTCACTTCCCCATCCAGGGAAAACAGTGCTGTTCAAAGAAAGACGAGAAAATGAAAGTAGTGCTACACTGGCAAACTCTGTAAGTGGTGCGAATGTGTTTGGACGTGAATAAAACTAGTCTGGCTTCTTTACGACAACTCTGTCTTGCCTTATATAGTTATTCATTCATTTTCTGTATTCTGAACTTTTTTTCTCTCTGTTCCGTGGCTTCATTTTAAAATAGAAAGAAAAATGTCAGAAAAAGGGGACCTTTCCAGCAAAAGTGTTTTTTTCTTTTTTTTATCGATTTCACAGGGGAACGAATGAAGAAAAGGAGAGGAAAGATGAGGGCCATTTCTTGCAGTCACGATTTTCAGGAAATGATGAGGATCAAAACAGAGAGAGAGAAACAGAAAGAAAGGGAATAAGAGGAAGAGAGAGAGTGGGTGGGGGGCAGCTGCCACTGGCAGAACAGAAGCAGACGATGCACTTGCCTTCCGCGGGCAAGAAGAAGAGACAGAGTCCTTTGCCTTCTCTGCCTGCCCATCTCCAAACCGCCACAAATGCCTAGCCTTATCAATAGGCCGTGGCTATTTCTTCCGTCATGTGACGTATGTTTAAAATAAAACAGTAGGGGAAAGGAAACTATTAAATTAAAGAATATTAATGCTCCAGCCATAAAGGGGTTGTATGGGTCAGCAGTGTAATCGCTGGCCAGGGATATCCTGGAATACCTATGTGAATAACTGCAGGGATTAGAGGTGGGATTTGCAGCCACCCTCAAAGGGAGGAGGGAGGCAAGTTTAGGGGAAGAGCAGAGGGAGGGGGCGGCGGACAGCCATCCAGATACTCCCTGTCAGAGCGATGCTGGTGTGGAATTATAAACAGCACATTTGTCATCTGTCCGAGCGAGGTAAGTAATGCCTGCTGGTACTTGCTCCATTTAGGGATGGATTAGTGGAATCACCAATGGCAGTTTTCTCTCCACTGTGGACGCATGTGATGGCCTTGAATCACGAGGATGTGGCCTGATGACAACTGTGGGAGAACTAATCATTTAATCTCCTGGGTGCCTAAAAAGATTCATGTGTCCATCTGTAATGCAGCTGGTGCTCATGTAAAGCACTCTGATACTGGGTCGAGTTCAAGCAAAATTGACCTCGTCTTATGCGCAGTGCGTGGATGTTGTGACGGCTGGTAGGGAGGGGCTCTGGAAGAGAGACTTAGGATCTGAGGCTCTTTAAAATTAAAGTGAAAGTGCTTCTCCTACACATTTATGTAATGAAGGCAACACACTTCCCATGTGCTCACGGGGAGCTCAGGAAAGCAAAAGGAATAAAGGGATTAAGGGTGGGTGCATGGTGGGATTATGACTCAGTGAACGAAACAAAAAGCATATTGTCTTGAAGCAAGGAGGTGGCTTAACATCCAAAGCTGCCGACTTTGGAGCTGTTAGCAAATCACGTAATCACCAGCCCCGGGTCAAGCATTTAAAAATAAATAAATAGAACAATCTCAGGGGTGGTCAGGCAGCAAGAGGAACAATGCTACATTTTATATGTAAGCAAGCTGAAGCTGAACAGAGCAGGAAACCAAGAAATAAATAGTTCCCCAAAGAACAGATAAAGAACTATAGTGGAATGAGAGTACTAAGTCCCTGCTCTGTAGGAGGAACAGAAGCTAGAAAGGAGTGACAATGAGGTAAAGGTGTGACCTGTTTAGGCCACCCGGGCCACTAATGACCACCTTTCAGCCTTCCATTCCAAATGAAGAGTCGGTCAGACAGTAGAGAATACAAACCAATAGCTATTTACTATTATACACTCAGAGAGGAGCCCGGCCTGCCCAGTCGCTAGGAGTGCTGCAGAGAGGACTGAAATGGACAAGCATAAAAAAACATTATGAACATTTCGTAATTGGTCTAAAACACGTCCACAGTGGAATTTTCCAAGCAGGTGCAGCTAAACAGTGGAATACAGAAAAAACTGTTTAAGCGCTTCTATCTTACACAAAGTATCACAGTCCAAGGTCGTTCCATTCAGAACCTGCCACCAGACAGAGAGAAGAAGGCCTCTATCTAGTGAGAAAGCTATGTGCTAATATGAACAGTATGCTTAGTACTAAAACAGGACACAGGGGAAGAATAAGAACTAGCAGAAGGCCATTTCTCAGAATTGAATTGGATCAGTTTTGAACAGCCTAAAATGGCGCCCACATAGAAAATGGAGCAGAAAATGCTAACTTATATAGAGCACTGCGTAAACATAAACAATTTCTATTCTAACAGAGGCAGGACTGACCACTAGCAAGCAAGGATTTTTAAAGGACACTGACATAGACAAATGAAAATCAAGGCAAAGAAATAGGATGGACTTATAGCCCACACATTGATTTCAGCAGGTCTCAAAGACACAGCGTATGTGCTGTCTATCTCGACCTAAAAACCAACAAACATGGCAAAGCTTTCCTTAATTTTAAATTGATAAACCTTATTGCGTTCTTTCTTTAAATAAAGCCATGTAAACTACAGAGCACAATTAAAATACTGTCAGAACGTATAAAGTGACTTGTGTTATATTTCTCCATCTTGATGCATTGCTGGTGTTGTGTCGGAAGCATGACGCAACTCCAAAAATGTTCCTTTCACATGGGGCAAGCCCCATGCTGAAAGGGCCTGTGTCAGTCGTACGCCTGTCATGTGGCAGGCGTGAGATATTGATCCAGTAGCGTCCTAGAAGTGGAGCACTGAAATCTTATAGATGTCAATGCGTCACTTCTGTGAGGCTTTTTGCGGGGTAACACTGACACTGCATACATTATACCTGGCACAGAAAGTTAACAAGTAATGCATCTACCTTTACGCCGCCAGTGCGTCACAAAAAAGTGACACAACAGCGACGCAAAAGTGATGCTGGGGCTCATAAATAAGCCCCTTCATTTCTAACTGTAAAAAGATGTAATCACTCATGAGAAGATTACCAGTCAGAAATTGTGGTAATTTACTAATATCATGCACTGGGCGAGCAGAGTTTCTGAAAATCCATGACATATATTATGCTCATGCTTTCCTGTTTTCAGTTTCTATTTTTGGGAAATTCTGGTGGTGTTTTTTCAATGTTTTCCAGTGATTTTAATACCTAAAAAATACAGTGCTTTTCAGTGTTTACTCATTTTTGCGCCATAAAAACAACTGAAACAGTGTTTTACCGGTGTTTATGGAACTCTTTGCTTTTATTATTGCTTTTTTGCATTTTTCTTCCGAAATTGTATACTGCTCTACATTTCAGAAGCTTAATACAGTCATGAAATTCTTTCCATTGTCCTTTGATTCTTCAGCTCAGATTTAACAAGCATTTGCCATGCAATAGGTCTTGCATGTTCGTGAGTTTAAGCTATTGGCATTGTAAATGACAAAGCCTTTTATTTATGTTTTAAAAATGAAAACAAAAATAAAAGGCATTGTTATTTGCCATGTCAATAGCTCAAACTCGTGTAAATGCGTGACCTATTGCATTGCAAATGCTTGTTTTAAATGAAAGCGTGAATTGGTCATTCAGCAAGTTGGAAATTACAGTCTGTCTTCGAGATTCGCTACCCCTCTCCTGCTCAGAGAGTGTTGCATTGCATTGTATCATCGCTATAGCGCCCTCAAACTTGTTGTGTGCGTGAAGTGCTGTTTAGCACTTCATTTGGTGTCTTTCAAAAGAATGGCTGACTGCGCATATTTTGCATTTTCTGCGTTGTTTACAAATGGGTACCATTGGCCGCCTGTGCCATAGGAGCCAATATCTAAATATGGTGCCCCTCCCCAGCTCACATATAGCTCCAATACCTTCGGGTCGAGTTCCCCCTATATAATACTGCTGTGGCTGCTGAAGTGAATGGAGTGTGAGGTCTATTGCAACTGTGAGGTGTCTGAAATACAAGTGTACTTCAATTAAATCCCTGTTCTGTACAGTGCTTAGAAATGGCAGAAGTGCAGTATGACGTGCCACATTAAACAAGCAACAATTTGTATTGGTATTAAAGTGAATTGATACTTGGAAGAGAGGTTCACTTTACTTACACTCTCTGAAGAAGAGACAGTTCCGCTCAGGAGCCCAGTGTGAGTAAGCGCTAGTCCCCCAGAGTGATCCCACCCCGGGAATTGATGTGCTGTGTGTATGAGACTTGACTGTGTTGTGTGTATAAGGTCGGACTTTCTATACTTTGAAATCAGAGGAAGTAAACATGAAAGTCAGGCCTGCATGGAAGTAGAACCTTCCTTGAACACCAGTGACAAGCCTCTTGCACATGTTTTCACCATGTGCTGCCACGTGTGACTCCCGGCATAAAACCGGACAATGTGTTATTATTGAATCTCGCTTTTCTAAATCCACAATCCGTACGTGGTCATGCAGTATACATGTCAATAAGTTATTATTATGGCTCGGGTCAAATTAATATTTCTTCTGCCTCTCAGTCAGACACTTACGTTCCCATTTCCTACAGCCTGCATTTTCCCATTCACTTTCAAGATATTACCTCTGCCCAAATTGACTTGGTAATTGAAGGCTGGTGAGGTCGCCTTTAGAGCATAATACCTATATTAGAAACTTTCATGGCTAGTGTCGCGCGAGCGCGTCGACAGGATGGCCGCCACCACCGGAGCTCCGTAACTTCATCAGCCTAATGAGCTGAATAACGACGATTTTGCCTCAAGGTTTTCTCAATTCTTGCAGCGCTTGCCTTCTATGCCGGCCCCCTACCTTATCTGTGAATTCTGGGAGTTTTCATCGTAAGGGGGTCCTCTGTCTGCTTCCTGGCTCCTCTCCCCAGCCTCTGCTCCGGTTCTGCCGATTACCTCAGCACAGGGGGCGGTGCATTTCTGAAGAAAGGGCCTGGCTTGGGCCTAGCCACTCCCACGGCTCACCTTAACTCTTACACTGCCTTTTACTCAACTGCTTCTGGAGCTTTTAATACCCTTTTCCCTCATAGTTCTTAAATTTTGAGGTGGATTTGATTTTTTTACATTTTTCTGATGCAAAAGTAATTTTTTCTCCTCAAGATGGATAACAAAAATTCTGCTAACAACAAAAGGAAGTAGCAGGTGTCTCCTCCCCCAAATAAATCTAAGGTTGTTGAAACTTCTGAACCTTCACTTAATTTGATACTGGAAGAAATTAAAGCGCTGCGCATGAATACTGATACTATTGCTAACGAAGTGAAAAATGTTCGCAAAGATATGGCGTCTATGTCCATGAAAGTTTCTGATAATTCTATTAAAATTCAGGACAATAAAACCAAACTCGACGCTTTTACACCTTTGATGGCTCAGATAGTACCAATGCATAACCAATTATTGGAATTGGAGAACCGTAATAGACAATATAATCTCCGCATTTTCAATTTGCCGGAGGAAGTTGAGGGCTTCGACTGTTGCCTGTACTTGGAATCTTTGCTGCCTGGTCTTCTAAATATCAAATTTCCGGAAAAACTTGAGGTGGACAAAGCGCATAGAATTCCCTCACACAGGAATCCACGCCATGCAAAACCCAGGCAAATGATTTTCAAGGTCTTGCGTCACCATCACTTGGTCCTCATAAGGAAAGCAGCCAGAGACATTCCTTCGCTTCTGGTAAATGGCTCCAAAATATTTATCCATCAAGACTTTGCTAAGGAAACGGTTGCTATTCGCAAGGAATTTTCATCTTTGCGTCCACAATTGAAAAGCCTTGGTTTTAAGTATGGTCTATTTGATCCGTCTACAATGCGAGTTTGGAAGGACACCTTCTCAAAATATTTTCATCGTCCTGAAGACTTAATACTTTTTCTGGACCAACAAGCTTCGTCATCAATGGAGACACAAGCTCCTATTACCTGAACGCATTTAATTTGAGCATTCCTGGTGATTCTTCTTTCTTCATGGGCTCCAACGGTCTCTGGCCATGCTTGTGGAACGGGTGTGTGTCTCTGTGTCCTTATTTATGTGCCCTGTTTGTAGCTTTTTTTTACTTTTCTGTTTCTTCCTTTTGTGTCTTTCCTTGCCTTTTCTAGCTTTCTACGTAGAGTTACTTTTCTTCCATGGCTGTTCACTCTCTTCTCTTCCTTTACCTCCTCTCTTCATCCTCATTTTACTTCTTTATGGCTGCTACACATGATGTTAAAATAGTTTCTCTTAATGTTAAAGGTCTGCGACATCCAGTTAAAAGAACAAACATTTTAGACTACTTGGGTGCTTCTAAAGCTGACATATGTTTTCTTCAAGAAACACATGTTGATGACAACATTTTACAATATATGAAGAAAAAGTGGGTGGACAATATTGTCTCGTCGCCTGCCCTTGGTAAGAAAAATGGGGTTGCGATTTTCTTTGCTAAGAGATTACACTGTCAGATTATTAGTAAATTTATAGATACAGAAGGTAGATTTATTGTTGTTAAAGTTAAAATTCATGACTCCACCTTTTTGCTTAATATATATGGCCCCACGGCCGATGACCCATCGTTTTGGTCTAACTTATCTACAGAAGTTCTAAAGTTGGGACAAGTTCCTTTGATTGTTGGAGGGGATTTTATTGTGATCATTGATCCGCTACTTGATAGACTTTCTACTACCAAGTTTAGACTAGGCATGGGCGGAAAATCCGTTCCGCTCGCGGATTTTGCGGATTTTCGGGAAATCCGCAATCCGCGAGATTTGCGAATCTCCCGCAAAATCCGCAAATCCGCGAGCAGCGGATTTTGCTCGCACTGCTCGCACTGTTCGCGTGAGTTTGCGTGAGTTCGCGCCCCGCGAATAAGTGCAAAATTGCAGAAATACGATTTTAGCAAAACTGAAAGTAACTACTTACCAGGTTCAAAAGTTCAGGCTCATCATTAGTAGCCATTTCCTGTAGTGCTTCCTGAGGGGCCCCTCCAGAGTTCAGTTGCCAGTTGAAACTATTATGTGACCCTGCTCTGAACCTCAGAATAGTTACACATATGCCACAAAGGTCCTGAATTACAGCTAAGGGAGACAAGCAGGAGCCAGGCTGGAAGTTAAAATCCATTAATCAGCCCCTAATTCATTATTGTCAGTTGGGGCAGGGCAGGTGTTGTAACTAATTTTGCAACAATGAAAGCACTTAGCAAGTGCAAAAGATCACTAATCAGGGCGCACTAAGGAAGCAGGTGCCAGCTAAAAAAATATTCTGTGACACATTAATCAGCCCCAAATTAATTCAGGTCACTTGAGGCAGGGAAGGTGTGCTTTGCTTTGCCGAAAATAATGTACACTGGACAACCAGAGGGTGTGGTGATGAAACAGAGGGTGGCATGGGTGGGCCAGAGGGTGGCATGAGTAGTCAGAGAGTGGCAGTGGTGACAGAGAGTGGCAGTGATGAAGAAGAGTGTCCCAAACAGGCTGGACACGTAGAAACAACAAGTTCGCGAAACTTGCGACCCGACAGGTAAGTTCGCAATTTGCGAAAGTGTACAAAACCCTCGCGAACTGGCAGAAACACGGGCGAACACAAAAAAAAAAAATCCGCAAATTCGCGGGAATTCGCTGATTTTGCGGATTGCGAATCCGCAAATCCGCAAAATTCGCGAACGCGAGATCCGCAAAATTCGCTCATGCTTAGTTTAGACCCCCTAAAGTTTTTCATGCTTTTAAATCTTTCCTTAGTACAACCAAACTGGCTGATGAATGGAGACTACACTTTCCCACTGAAAAATGGTTTTCTTTTTTCTCTAATCCCCATAATTCTCATTCACGGATTGATTATTTTTTGATTTCACCTTCCCTACTTCAGTCAGCTACAAATCCTGTTATAGGCACTATAGACATATCAGACCATGCTTTAATTTCATTTGTCTTAAATATCTCCTCTACTTTTACTAAACAAAATAGGTGGCGTATGAACTCGAGCATTGTCCTTACTGATAAGCATAAACCTAAACTATTACAGGCTATACATGACTATTTTTTGTTCAACCCTGAAGATTCCACATCAATTGTCACCAGATGGGATGCATTTAAGGCCTACATCAGAGGTACCACTATTTCTATTATGGCTCATGAGAACAAACAATTTAACGCTAACATTAAACATTTGGAAAAGCAAATTGCTAAATTTGAGCGTTTGTTTATCTCTTCTAATGACCCCCAGTACAAACTCACACTTCAAAAACTCCGCTATGAATTTAATGCCATCCTTAGTCAAAAAGCAGGAGTTCAACTTTCAAAGTCCAATGCTAAATTTCGTTTTAATATCAATAGATCGGGAAAACTCCTTGCTAATTACTTACGAATTAAAAGAGATAAGACTCAGATTACCTCAATACGAGGATCCCAAGGCAAAGTGGCTATTTCTCATAATGATATTGTGCAAGAATTTTTACGTTTTTATTCTACCCTTTATAGTAAACCTGACACTTGCCCTGAATCTTTAATCAATTCTTTTTTAAGTAAGTGCAATTTACCCCATATTTACTTATCAGATAGAACAGGTCTAGATTCACCAATTATATCTGAAGAAATTTTGCTTGCCATCAAGTCACTTCCCAAGAATAAATCCCCATGTCCGGATGGTATCCCAGCAGAATTTTACAAAGAATTTCATTCTCATCTCCTCCCTTATTTGCTTACCCTTTTCTCTCATTTTGGCTCCTCTGGTACTATCTCAGGCTCTTTTACGGACACCTTAATTATTGTTTTGCCCAAGCCTGATAAAGAGCCTACCTTGGTCTCTAATTATCGCCCCATTTCCCTAATAAACCAGGATTGTAAGCTTTATGCGAAAATCCTTGCTACTAGATTAGCTCCTGTACTCCATTCCATTATTCACCCAGATCAATCTGGTTTCATGAAAAATAGATATTCTGCTAATAATACTAGAACTCTATTACACATTATTGAACAAAGTTCTCACCTGACCTCTCCTGCGGGAGTGATGGCCTTAGATGATGAAAAAGAATTTGATAAGATTCACTAGCAATTTTTATTTAAAACTTTATTGTCCTTTGATTTTGGTGCCCCTTTTATTTGTATGATTTCTGCTTTATATTTTGCCCCTACTGCTCGTTTGTTCATTAATGGTCAAATTTCTAGTCAATTTCCACTTTTTAGAGGAACTAGGCAAGGTTGTCCCCTTTCTCCACTGTTATTTCTTTTAGGCATTGAACCTTTTCTTAATTATATTCGCCTTTGTGATGACATTCAGGGTATTATGATCAATGATGTAACTGTTAAAACTTTAGCCTATGCAGATGATGTTTTATTATTCATTAATAACCCTATTTCTTCTGTTCCTTCCCTATTAGACATTATTGCTCAATACTCTATGGTTTCAGGTTACCAATTGAATGTAAACAAGACTGAATTTATTCCTTTAAACATGTTTTGTACCTCAGAGATGCTCCCGAACACAGATATTCTTTGGCAACCTACCAAAGTTAAATATTTGGGTATTCTATTTGCTTCATCGCTGCCAGCTACATTAAAACTTAACTCTGATTTCATAATTGACTACATTAAAAACAAAACGTCCAAGTGGTCTGCCCTTCATCTCACTTGGTGGGGGAGAATGGAGTCTATAAAAATGAATATAGCGCCTAAAGTTTTTTACTCTTTAGCTATGATCCCCACCCAATTTCCTCTCAGTTTTGATAAAACTGTTGACACACTCTTATCTAAATTCCTTTGGTCTAACAAAGTCCCTCGTATTGCTTACAAAAAGTTAAAAACTCCTAAGACCCAGGCTGGTTTTTCCCTGCCAGACTTTCACCTTTACCATAAAGCTTTTATCTTAAAGCAGAGTGCCCTTTGGTTTAATACTTCACATATGGTAAAACCTCTAATTTGGTTGGATATTGAAGCATCCATTGTGCGGCCCTTTTCTTTACCTTCCTTGATGTCAATGTCATCCACAGCGAAGGTTGTTCATCTTTCTTCTATTATTAAGTCCTCCAGATTGATAATATGGCCGAGATACCCGCCACCCCCTCTCAACACAATCCCAAAGGATGGGAAACCGGAAACAGTTCTGAACTTTTGGAAGGCGGGAGGGAGTGACCCTCCCGGCCGTATTTATTAAAAATATGAAACAAAATCAAAACATTAAAATAACAGTTTCATATTATGTACAATTTCATTTCCACATTACGATGTTTGGCTAACCTTAACATATTTCTAATACAAAGGTTCTCCTAGCCGAAACTAACATCCTACAAATACATTTTAACTTGAAATTGTACATCCTAACGTTAAGGGCCAACGGCAAGGTCGTAACCGGTGTCAGATCCCTAAACCAGAATTACCCCCCCACTTGCGAGGGGCGACCGCACAGAGGGCTGTACCTCATGTGCACATACCAATTTCCCTTGACTTGACGGGGGCCCCAATGAACTCGACGCCATTTTTATGGTCGACCGAGGACTCGTGTGAGGTGTCTAGAAGGTAGCGTAAACCCCCCTCCCCACCCCACACAACTCACCACATCTGCCGTCGCAGATGTCCTGGCCCCGGGAAATTCCCAGGAGGGGCCCGTAGCCCCTCCTATCCAGGGAGGGGCCTTGACCGCCTTCCCTTTCCTTTCGGCGGCCCATCCTTAGAAGGGACCGCCTCCCCGTTGAGGGGCCAATGGCCACCTCCCCCCGGGTGCTCCCATCCGTAATGGGTGACGCCCCCCCCATAGGGATCTTCCAATTACTGCTCACCGATCATGACCTTACCGCCCAACCAAAATAAATACGACATTAACTAACAATACTAAATTAAAAAACAAAACCATAACTGCTTCACGTATGACTATTGAAACATCACTGATCAACACTGGTGCAAAATACTTTATTCGAGAAACATACTGTAAAGAATCATTCACTTTATTGCATACTAAAACAACACTTTAATCACAACAACCTGTAAGAAATAGAGTTACCACATCAAAACTTTATTTCAAAACCACTTGCTGTCTCCAGGGGCTGGTGGGTCGGTCAAAATTGGCTCTTCGTTCCATCTCGAGCTCAAGTGCAGCGGGGAGGTGCAGCTTCAGAGCACAGGAACAAGGGGATGCTTCCTTGGCTTGTTGCTCCTTTTATCCTTCTTCGGGCGGGCGTAAACCCGCCTCCGCCCGCCTCCGGGGGCGTGGCTGGCGGCTTCAGTGTCTAGGACAACCCACTCTAGGGCGGGAAAAAGCGCGCCCCGGCTACGCCGCTTCGGGCATACCAGCCGAGACTCGCCTCCCGCCCAAGATGGCTTCCCGGGGGGATCGGGGTACTCCAACATACGTTCGGGGGGACCGAGTGGTCGCCCCTTTCCATATGGCTGAGATACCCGCCACCCCCTCTCAACACAATCCCCAAGGATGGGAAACCGGAAACAGTTCTGAACTTTTGGAAGGCGGGAGGGAGTGACCCTCCCGGCCGTATTTATTAAAAATATGAAACAAAATCAAAACATTAAAATAACAGTTTCATATTATGTACAATTTCATTTCCACATTACGATGTTTGGCTAACCTTAACATATTTCTAATACAAAGGTTCTCCTAGCCGAAACTAACATCCTACAAATACATTTTAACTTGAAATTGTACATCCTAACGTTAAGGGCCAACGGCAAGGTCGTAACCGGTGTCAGATCCCTAAACCAGAATTACCCCCCCACTTGCGAGGGGCGACCGCACAGAGGGCTGTACCTCATGTGCACATACCAATTTCCCTTGACTTGACGGGGGCCCCAATGAACTCGACGCCATTTTTATGGTCGACCGAGGACTCGTGTGAGGTGTCTAGAAGGTAGCGTAAACCCCCCTCCCCACCCCACACAACTCACCACATCTGCCGTCGCAGATGTCCTAGCCCTGGGAAATTCCCAGGAGGGGCCCGTAGCCCCTCCTATCCAGGGAGGGGCCTTGACCGCCTTCCCTTTCCTTTCGGCGGCCCATCCTTAGAAGGGACCGCCTCCCCGTTGAGGGGCCAATGGCCACCTCCCCCCGGGCGCTCCCATCCGTAATGGGTGACGCCCCCCCCATAGGGATCTTCCAATTACTGCTCACCGATCATGACCTTACCGCCACAGGCCGGATAGTTGACCGGCTATCCGGACCCCCCACAAAACTCCTGCCTAAAGGTCATGCTGTAAACTTTTTAACCAAGCTATGAGGTCTCCTATGAGTAACGCATTCCCCACCCGGGACAAATGGACCCCATCCTCCAAATACATACTGTCCCCCTTGATACAACCATGAGGAATAGAATGCAATGCATTTGAACGAAACAATCTACCCAATTTGTTATTTACTTTCTTCACCGAATGATTTATAGCAGAGACCGAATTCGCCCCCCGCCACACCTTACGTGGAATCATATGGGACCATGCAATTGTGCACCCTGGAACCCTTCTCGCCAACCAACTTACTGTGGAAAGTATCGCCTCGAGAAGAAGTCGTCTACCAGTGGTCACCAAATCGTTGCCCCCAAGATGGACTATGATTATAGATGGCGGTGACCTTGTCCGCCCTAACAAACCCTCGAAAAAGGATTGAAACTGGTCAATACAGAGCCCGCCCCTTCCGTAGAAGGTTACCCTGTACCCGTATTCCCCAGCCATGTGAATCATGTCACCTGCTTTGAATACGTCCGCGGCACGCCTCACGTATGAGTGGCCCACGACCCACACCACTTTTTCCGCAGCCGGTGATGTTTGACCGCTGGTTCCCAGGTGTCGGGTCGACTGCACAGTCCGCCCCGCCTCGTAAGCTTGCGAAACTGTAAACCAAACAAAAACAAGAAGCGTGAGTACTTGATAACAGCTTCACAACATGTGTAACCGCACATACCTTTCATAACAATTCGAGGACCAACGCCCCAAACGTTTCACTTTTTCCACACTCAGACCCCTGGCTGTAGCCTCAGTAGCAGCCCCTATCCGAAAGGAATGGGTCCCAAACTCGCCGGGGTTCAAGCCCGCGGCCGAAATTGCCATTGTAAGCACCCGCTGGAACTGAAACCTCGTCAGTGGGGTGGCATCAGCGTGTCTCAACAAGGTCCCTCCCCATGATGCCGCCCTCTGCGCTAAATATTCCTCTACGCAAACAACAGGGCACATGGGGGATCCGGGAAACCGATGTATGACTACGCAATCCCCAATCGCACCCTGATCGGCCTTGGACCTGACAAACGAGACAATCATTGTCTCCCCCTTAACCTGAATGTGCTCTCGGCACAGTCCTCCCACTGTATCCCGCTTGTTCTTCGCCACTAATTCGCTTACCCGCATCGCCCCATGGAATGCTAACGTAAAAGCGGCCCGGAATAACACTGTTTCATACTGGGATGAACATGTCGCAGGGAGTACGGATAATAACAGGGCCAATCTATCCAGACCTATCGGGTGCCTCTCATCTATTCTGCAACCCTCAAGGCATTGCCACCCACGTAGCGCTTTCTGCACAACGAAAGACGCTGTCGGGTCCTGGATCCCATGAGCCCTTGCCATAAAGGAAATGGCGGCCCGATGCCTCTGGGCCGTAGCTACTGACTTGCCTGCCTGATGTAAAGACAGCAAAAATTTTACGACAAACTCCTCCTGGCCCCAAAGCTCCCCCCTAGCAGCACCCAAAAACGACCAATAGGAACGGAACGCCCCTTCATATGCCTTCCTTGTCCTGGGTGCTAAACTCTCTCCCACGAGGTTTTGTAGTTCGGGGCACCGAGAGACCAGAGAGCTTCGGGAAAGGGTGCCGCCACCGGGTCCGCTGTGGGCAGAAAACCCCAGAAGGCCTGCATACGGAAACGAGAAAGCGCATCAGCCGCTTGGTTCAGTACCCCCGGCACATGTCTTGCCCTAAAGAGCACATTTAATTGCATACACAATAACACAATTTCTTTGAGCAATCTCAGAATCCATTTGCATCGTGCTGCCTGGCTATTGATACACTCAACCACGGTCATGTTATCGGACCAGAACACCACAGAGTGATCCCGAAACCCCTCGGGCCATGTTTTCAGGGCCACCAAAATAGGGAAAAGTTCGAGAAAAGCAATGTTACTCGTCAGCCCGCACTCGTGCCACCATGACGGCCATTTTTGAGCCGACCATTGCTTTCCGAATATGGCGCCAAAACCTATACTCCCCGCCGAATCTGTCCACAGCCCCAGCTCCTCGGAGGACACCGCCGGCTTGTTCCAAACAATTCGACCATTGAAATCCGCCAGGAATGCCAACCAAATGCGCATGTCCTGGCGAATCTCTGCCGAGAGCCTCGTGCGGTGATGTCCCTCTTTAAGACCGACCATGGCTTGTGCAATCGAGCGGGAAAAGGGGCGGGCCATTGGCATTACTCTAAGGGCAAAATTCAACTGACCCACAGTTTGCTGCAATTGATGCAAGTTCACCTTAGTCTCCCGAATACATGTTTCAAGAGAGGCCCTGAATTTCACCACCTTTTCCTTGGGTAGCCGAAAGCAACCTTCTTCTGAATCGAGCTCTATTCCAAGAAACTCGAGCGAAGTTGATGGCCCCACAGTCTTACCTGGTGCCAATGGCACACCAAAATGACTCATCAAGTCACAAAATTCTTTTAAAGCCTGTCCACATTCTGGATCCCCGGCTGCCCCCAGGAACAGAAAATCATCGAGATAGTGCATAACATGCTGAAAACCCGTCTGTCTCGTGAATACCCATTGCAGAAAACAACTGAATTTTTCAAAATAAGCACAAGATATGGAGCATCCCATTGGCATACATTTGTCCATGTAATAGCAACCCTGAAACATAAAACCAAGGAGACGCTGATCGTCTGGGTGTACCGGGAGCAACCAGAACGCTGACTCGATGTCTGATTTTGCCATCAGCGCTCCGGGCCCCAGGCGATTCAACATGGCGACGGCCTCATCGAAAGATGCGTACCGCACCGAAAACACTTCCGGGTCTATCGCATCATTCACGGAAAGACCTCGTGGGGCTGACAGATTATGTATTAGTCTAAACTCACCCGGGTCCTTCTTGGGGACCACTCCTAAGGGGGAACAAACAAAGTTAGGAACTGGTGGTATATCGAATGGTCCGGCAACCCGCCCACGAGTCACCTCTTTCCCAATCTTTACCTGTACCACCGCCGTATTCTGCAGGACCGACAGTTGGTTCTTACAACGTGCCTTACCCTGAAAATTCCCCACTGGAATGCGGAAACCATACGAAAACCCGTCTCGCAACACCCCAGCGGAGACATGATCCGGGTATTCATTGAGCCAAGGAATCATTGCCATGGTATCAACCGGGGTAGGTAAAGGCGCCCCTCGGACTATTTCAGACCTGTTTGGCGCTTCCCCTACCACCGTTATCACCCGTTTTGGCTCTGCACATGGTCTCAGGATGCGAGGACTGTCCACACCCCCCACAGTCGTGTCTAAACTTGCATGACCCCTGGGGCCTTGTACATTTTCCCCTGTTAAAATTCCAACAGATCCCCTTTTTACCTGCGTTGCCACTCGACTTCGAGTGATGCTCGTTACCTGCACCCGTCCGAAAGGGCGTCCCAGACGAATGGCGGGAAAACTCACCCCCGTTACCCCCTGACAATGGTGCCTTTAACATGCCTGAATTCTCCATTTTTTGCCAAGAGATGGAGTCGTAACAATCCCAGGTCAAAGCTGGGTCGTGCTCCTTGGCCTTCCTAAAAACATTGTCATAGCAAAACCAGTGATTGCCCTCATGTGATTGAGAATACTCCATGATACGTGTCTGATATATGGGCAACTCGGGCAACAACTCAGGCCTTCGTTCCCCCATAATTGAAGTGAATATGCCAAACGCTCTGCCCCAGTTACCTATGTTCTCATCGACCTTAAAGGCGGCCATTTTGGCGCGCCAAACACTTGGATGCAGAAACTCTTTTTGACCCTTCACATGCTCGATCTCGTAATGGTCGGTAAGCAAAGAAAACATGTTTACATACTTATCAGCCCAAATCTTTTCCTTAACTTCAATTGGAACATGCTGGGCCACTTTCTCCCTTCGTAAGGGTACAGACCCCTCCCCCGCAATCGGCAGTAGCCGCTTACCTGAATTCGGAGCTGTATTTGCTGTCGAACTCGTGCCCGCTGCGGCTTCACCCACCGGAACCTGTGGGGGAACAGAAGATGGTGCCTTCGCAGCCTCTCTAGATTCTCGCAATTGCCTCATTACTGCCCTGGCGTCGTCCGCCGTGGTGCCCTCGCTATCTTTTCCCAACCACGCTGCCAGTTGTGCAGCCAACTCGGGGGGCATATCCTCCCCGTTCACAGGGGTGACTACAACGGGGATCGGTTGCCCCTCCTTCGGAACCGGGATTGGCTCCTCGATCGGTGTATCGGGGACCGGGGCCTCTCCCCCAGATGCCCCTCTCTTGGACCTCTTGCCTCTCCCGCTGGGGACTACTCCCGGCAATGCTGGTCCGACGACTCGCTTCGGGCCTCCTACCCCGTTCATTGCCGCCATCTGCTTCTTCATCTCGGCCATGTCCTTTACGAGCATGCGGAGCATCTGATCGGTACCGACCCGCTTTCCGACCTTCTTGCCCGGCATTCTCCAACGAAAATATCTGAAAGAACAAGAACAAAATTACAACGCTCAAAATTGGCTCTTCGTTCCGTCTCGAGCTCACGTGCAGCGGGGAGGTGCAGCTTCAGAGCACAGGAACAAGAGGATGCTTCCTTGGCTTGTTGCTCCTTTTATCCTTCTTCGGGCGGGCGTAAACCCGCCTCCGCCCGCCTCCGCGGGCGTGGCTGGCGGCTTCAGTGTCTAGGACAACCCACTCTAGGGCGGGAAAAAGCGCGCCCCGGCTACGCCGCTTCGGGCATACCAGCCGAGACTCGCCTCCCGCCCAAGATGGCTTCCCGGGGGGATCGGGGTACTCCACCATACGTTCGGGGGGACCGAGTGGTCGCCCCTTTCCATTAATGATTTAGATTCTAATTTTGAATTACCCCTACTCTCCACAGTCCACTTGTCTTTATGGCACAGTGCACTACTTTAATTGAACAGAAACATTACCTTCTGGTCCTCTTGGATTTCAAAAGGAATTTTATATCTTAAAGATGTCTTTAATGGTAATGCTTTTATTCCTTTTGAACAGTTACAGTTAAAGTTTGGTATCCCAGCTAATGACCTTTTAAAATATCAATTTTTGTGTAACTCTATTTTGGATTCCTTCCCCAATGGTATTCCCTCTTCCACCACAAATGACCTATTAATTTTCCTCACAGCTGTAACATCGTCCCCTAAAGCTGTCTCTGTTTTTTATAAAAAACTTTCCACCTCACACGGCTCGAATGTTCAGATTATTTTGCCGTTCTGGAACAAGGAGCTTTCCATCTCCCTGTCAGATGACTCATGGTCCTCTATATGGCTTGACAGTATCTCTGGCTGGCTCCCGGTGTCCTTTTATCAAACCAATGCTTATATTTTATTTAACACTTTGTGGACTCCATCACGTCTATTTCGTGCAAAACTGTTACTTTCTGATGTTTGTTGGCACTGCAATGCTAGCCCTGGTTCACTTCGCCATATGTTATTTGAGTGTCCAGTTATTATGAAATTTTGGTTGGAAGTATGGAGTGTAATTTTGAAAATTCTACCTTTACAAGATGATATTTCCTTTAATTTATTGATTTGCAAATCGATGGCCCTAACTTATCCCCTTTCTGAGTCAGAGGCAAAATTGTTTAATTTTCTAATCACAGCTGCCTTAAAATCCATTACTTTCTGTTGGAAAGATGCTTCTTCTCTTTCAGTCCATGCTTGGTGGTCATGGATTACCTTTACGAGAAGAGGTGCGCAGCTTTCTCTTAAAGGCGTTACTCATAATCCACAATCATTTCAGTCGTTTTGGTCTCCTATTGATTCAAATGTTTTGCAATGATATTGTTAAATATTCTCTTATGTTCTATTTTTACATTACATTTCAATTGTAACTCTGTAGTTTATGAATTTATGATCCTATGACATGTTTTTTCCTTCCCCTCTCCCTCCCTTTCCTCCTTACCCTTCCTCTTTAATTGCGATTCTCTTTTATTATTATATGTTAATATTGTGTATTTTAGCTTAATGCATTTCATGTTGATTTTTGATCACTTACACTTGTAAATTCCTTCCTCTTTTTTGTATTGTATTTATTCTTTTTCATTTTGTCTTAAAACTTAATAAAATCTTACTGAACAAAAAAAAAAAAAACTTTCATGGCTCTCTATTGCTCTGAGGAACAGCACCTAGCCCTAACGGTGTATTCAATCATGTAAAGTCTCTAGTTGTCACAGGGTTTAATTGATTGAAATGGTGCTGTAATCGAGCATTGTTAATTAACAGGGTGGAACCTTACAGTGCTTGTGAGGCAACATGATAGCACTTTACAAAGTACCAAGCTTATGAGTAAATGCAACGGATTCTGAACCTTAAAAATCAGTTTTTTTAAATATTAGTACATTTCACTCCTTAGGTCTAAAGCGCAAATATTATAAACCAAATTGGTTTCTTTAATATGGAGCTATTTAAATGCAGTTAATTGTATATAATCTGAACTACCCATTTTCTTACTTCCTCAAGCTTTATTATGATTATAAATAAAATAAATATATTATTTTTAGCCAATGTCCAAATATCAGAAGAGGGTGTTGCATTCTTGCATCTTGCAGAGATGTTCCTTTACAGCTAAATATACGTTTGACATAACTAACGTTTTCCAATTTCCTAAAGTTATACATGACCAGGACTCTGCTAATGTTAGTCATCAAAACTGTAGCAGTCTCATTATTAAGAACACAACATAACTCCCCCATTCTCCATTAAGGGCAAATAGTGCAAATGATAAACGCAGGCCCAAACCAAGCAGGGCAAAGAGTGCTCATTTTTTGAATGAATATCTTTGCTATTTCACAACTATATTTGACATTTATATCTAAAGGACCCTTCGGTAATGAAATCACATCTCTAAACAAGCTAACAGAGTCTAGAGACAGTTTTATACTGTGGGCAAGGCTGAGTCCGGAACCCTCACTAATCTAACAGGAATTAAGTGTTTTTTAAAAAGATGTGAGTTGGTTCACACCTCTGTCCCATAAAGAACCGCAACAGTAATAACCCTCCTCGCAGAGACAGCGGGACAATATTTATCAGCCAGACCGATGTATCGCAGTAATACTGAATATTACAGACGAGTAAGGAGGGGGCAGGAGGGACTGGAAAAATCAGAAGGGGCCTTAAAGTAGTTCAGGTGAAATACTTAGACCGCAGTCAGTGACAAAGCAGTCCAATCCTCCATCACAATACCATTTATTTTTAATGTGATTAATTTCGACAGAGTGATGTATGTTGATTATTATAAATGAAAATGTCCCGAACCTGAAATTCTTTTCTGGCTTTACAGGGAAGGCCTTCCATAGGAGCAGGCTAGAGCTCCTTCGGGGCTTCTCTGTGCACGTTTTGTGAGGGGATGCAGCGAGTACAAGGAACACACTCGCCAGAGAACCCTTCTCTCCCGCTCTGCTCTTCATACTCAAGGCCTAATAGATGAAAGTCTGACGGCGGAAGTCCGGGCCGTTTTAGCTCTGTGTTTGGTGCGTGCTGAATGTTTCCTGAGTCCGCCTCCATTGAACTCACTCTGACAGGGTGAAGTTGGATAACACAGCGAGTTAAACACTAACGTGCCGGATGTCCTGGCTGCTTTAGCATCAGGTCTCCAACCCCCGGGGACAGAAGTTGCAGAGACCCCGATGACTGAGTCTTTCAGGCGCCTGTTTCCTCTCCCGCTATACATCTGGGATCTCTTGATATCTCAGAAACACAACTCTACAAAGTGAAATCGACAAATAACTGCACGTTGATCAATAAAATAAAAATGCATTTAAAACACCAACCTTGCATCTTAAAAGGCGGACTGAGTCTGAAAGGCTGAGGAAGGTGTCAGAGACGGTCCTTTTTGTGGGTTTAATTCCTGCCTGATGAAACTTGAGCATGCAGCCTCTTTCCCTGCCGCCCACTCCTTTATTAACAACAAAGCCTTGTTAAGTAAATGGTCGTTTAAAAGACCTGTGAAGTATTCAGGTGGGGCCGCAATAAGACTGACGGCAGACCACAACAGCTCCTCTCCCACCACGTGAGCCAGGCAGGGGGCCTGGTGTTACTCTAGCCCTTGGACCAATAACACCTCGGCTCCCCATATGCATAAGCAGTATTTTCTCCAGACAACTCCGCGCCAGGCCACCACAGGCCAATGGTTTATAATACTTTGGCTCCATCAAGTGGCCAAGTGGCGCAACAACTTTGAAAATCAGTGACACTCGGTTTAAACCGGGTCAGCTGATTTTCAACTCGGTAGTGTATTGTCGTGTACAGTCGGTTTTAACCGAATTCCGGACAGCCTAATTATGCTGGTGGTAAATAAAAACACCATATTTATATCACTGTTAGAAGATGGTTCTGACCATCTAGGCCGCCCAGATTTTTTGCTTTTTGAGCACCTAATTGTTAAGCTTTACTGTGGGACAGCCTCACAAGTTGGGGCTCACCCACAGTGAATTAATGATGAAAGAGACTGCGTGTGGATTTTACTGGTGTCCCCCTAGCTTGACTAGGCTGCTATGCTGCAGCTGTAAGGGGCACTGAGCTGGTTACATGCAGACACATGTTTACAGGCGTGTGCACACGTGTAGTGGGTGCCTAGGGGAGGTTCCTGGTGTGGGCAGCCATAGAGCAGGTTCAGGTAGAATGGTGTGGCAGGAGTTATGCAGAGCTGGGTGGTGACTTGGAATAGGGTTTATACAGTGGGAAGAAACATGCCAGGGAAGTTTAGTGTGCTTTACTGTTCTTCACCTAATTTTTCTCCTACGGGGATGTCGAGCCCTTGGGCTAGTTTCACTTTCCTTAGGCCTGCAAATTCCAGGCACGCACTGAAGTCCACTGTAACTTTTGCGAGAAGAAGTATTCTGCAGAGTCCAAAGCCATATCTGTACAGCTTTTGGGTCATCCAGAACTGTCATATTGCTCTGACTCAGCTCATAACTAGGGCCTGTCTGGGGCTGACCCTGGCAGGCTGGATTAATGACCTTCCTTCCAAGGGTGAAGGCCTCCTCTCCGAGAAGAGAAGAGGAGTGGAGCTACAGGTTAATCCATCAGCAGCTGTCACCTGGTGCCAGGCACCAAGCTACACAAGGGAGAAGGCAGCACAGGGGGAAGAGGCTTTCAGAGTCTATGTGGCAGGAGACCCCAGGACGATGCCATCTTGAACTAACCCAAAGGCCTGGGCAGGAAGGAGGGAGCAGGGACAGTGAAGTGATGTGTCGCTGTTTGATAGGGCAAACAGAGACTTCCTGCCAGCCAGTCTTTAAAAAGTGTTTGCACAGAATGAGGAGCTCTCTCTGGGGTGTGGTCTGCTGAAGAAGACTGGTGCTGGAGCCTGGCGCCATGGACAGTTGGAAGGTAGAACCCCCTGTCTGTCCCAGGAATCCTGAATTGCACCAGGAGGAGAGTCCAGAACCAGTGAGCAGAAGCCTGGGACTCTGCGCAAGGAGAAGAGTGGCCCAGGAGGAGAGCCAGGAGAAAGGCTGGTGCAGGGAGCCAGTGAAGACAGCTCCCTGCTGAGTTCACCCTCCTTGAGACCCGGAGGGTGAGGGAAAGTGCTCCCAGTTCTGGGGATCACCATCAGGAGGAAGAAGAGGCCACGATGAGGAAGATCGGCCACCTGGAGGCCGAGATACACCCCCAGAAGGTAGACAATCTTGGACCTCTGCGAGGACCGACGACGAAGGGCGTGGGGCTCTTCTGCCTGTCTCCAGTATGCTACCGGGTGGGTCAGGACCCGGGGCTGCCCCTGAAAGAAGTACAGTGGGAGAGTGCCATCACACTCCCCGTGAAAATGCCACCTGGGGATGCCAGGAGCCCATCTGGCCCCCAAGGTCATCAAGGGTGGGAAAGTGCTGTTGCGTCCTCCTCAAAGAGAGTACTAGGGCCCGGAACCCCCAACTCCGGGCCCCCTTTGATGGTGCTGAGAAGGAGGGGGTGGAAAGTCACACAACCCCCCTCGCGCATGAAGAAAACCTCGGGAACGCCGTCGGGCTCCCCGTGAAGTCTCTTAAAAGGCCCTGGGCCCAGATGCAGAAATCAAGTCGGGGAGCGTCGTTGTGCTCCCCGCAAAGATGCCTGGTGGGGGCCGGGGATCCCAACTCCGGGCCCGAAGCATGATGCCAAGCCGCGGGACGCCATCGATCCCCCACATGAAGATGGCCTAGGGGCCCTGGACCCCATCCTCAGGCCCAAAGAGAAAGAGGAGGCTGAGGGAGTGCCGCTGCACTCCCCCGAGGTCCATCCAGACCAGAAGGAGTCTCTGTGTCTGCCCGCTGGAGTGGGCAGACCAGAACAGTGGTGCCAGCACCTGCGACAGCACAGGAGGGTGCTGGCCGGGCAGGGATCCACCGGGGGTGGGGTCCCTGAGCCGCTCCCAATGAGTACTCACTGGATGGCAGCAGGCGTCTGGGTGAGACCGGACCCCCAACAAAGGAGAAGCGAGGGGTCCTAGTAGGACCGTGCCCCCGGAAGGCAGCCAGAGCAGCCGGGGGTGGGTTCCCCGAGCTGCAGTGCCGCAAGACCACTCGCCTGGGCAAGTACATGGTCCGGGTGGGACTGGGCCACCAATGACAAGCCAATGTGATGCAGGGCAGCCATCAACGGCAGCGCAGCCCTCCCTGGCACAGCAGGAATGCCGCTCATAAAAGATGCACGGCAATGAGCACGAAGCGCACCACAATGCCTTGTTTTTGGTACCTGTGGCCCCCAGAGGGGGGGGCCCTTTGCTGCAAAAGGTGCAGGGGGAGCTGCAGGAGGAAAATAGTGTCCCCCACCATGAAGAGGAAAAGTCCCTCTCTAAGTCTCTGGGGACTCAGGAGGAATAATCCCTCAAGGGCTCAGCCAGCAGTTATCAACATCCTGAAGCTGGAACATTTGTTCTGCAGCTGGGGGGGGGGGGGGTGTCAGGGACTGCACCTAGGAGTGAAGGGCTGAGTGGGGGATGTCTGGAGAAGGGCTTCCCTCAGAGGGAAAGAGGTGTAATTGCAGGAGAAGTGCATTTGCTAATGTTATTTCTATGAAAGGACTGTAAGTCACATGTGTAATGTGAAGTTATAAGCAATGAGGGGTTATGTTGCTAGACATTCTTGCTAGGGTGTCTGGCTGTATATGCTTAATCCTGTGATTTTATCTGTGATGCCTTTTAGAGGTTGTAATTGCAATGCATTATGAATGTTATCAAGACTAATAAGTACCTCATTTTAAAGGGATGCCTAAACATGTATTCTTGCTGCTGCGTTAGGTGAATAAGAACCCAGACTGTTATTTATTTATTTATTTATTTATTTTTGATATTTTTATTGCGCGACAAATACCCGAAGGTGTCTCGGCGCATGTGTGAGCTAGCAGGACTACGGTAATAGGATTCACTGGTCAAACAACCATGTCTTTACGAGCCTGCGGAAGCTCATCAAGTTGGGTGCATTTTTGATATTTAGTGGAAGAAGGTTCCAAAGTTTTGGTACAGCCACTAAAAAGCGACGGTCTCCCCAGGTTGCCGTTCTGGTACGAGGTACAGGTAGAAGGCAAGTGTTGGCGGATCTCAACAGTCTTTTGGGGGTGTAGACCTGGAGTGCCTCAGTCAAGAATTTAGGTCCTATGCCGTACACTGCCTTATAGGCAATGCAGAGGGCCTTGAACTTAATGCGGCTTTCTACTCTAAGCCAATGGAGCTGGCGGATAGCAAGAGTGGTAGGTTGGCGGCGAGGGATGTTTAGAAGAATTCTGGCAGCCGCGTTCTGTACTGACTGTAGCTTCAACAGCACCTGTTTCTGGGTGTTAAGGAAGAGGGCATTTCCATAATCAATTTTGGAAAATACCAGAGTGGTAACTAAGGTCTTCCCGGCAGAGGTGGGGAGATAAGGCAGCAGTTTCTTTATTTTCTTTAAGATAAAGAAAGCAGAGGAGACAACCTTGTTGACATGAAGGTTGAATGTTAATTTGCTGTCAAAGATGACTCCCAAATTTCTCGCTTTTACCACAGGGACGGGTGGAGAGCCCAGTTGGTTGGGCCACCAGATGGGGGACCATTCTGGAGCGAGGTTGCCAAAGGTCATAACCTCGGTTTTGTCCGAGTTAAGCCTTAGGCAGTTGGAGGACATCCATGTACTGACAGCGAGCATGGCCTCCTGGAAATTAGCTGCCACTGCTGTGCCGTTCTTGTGGATCGCCAGCACCAGTTGGGTATCGTCTGCATAGGAAGTTAATCGTACCCCATAGGCCTTTATTACCCTCGCTAAGTCCGCTACATAGATGTTGAATAGCGTGGGACTTAGCGAGGAGCCTTGGGGTACTCCACATGGTAGTGCAGAGACGGGAGAATAGAAGTTACCCAACTTGACTGTCTGGGTACGGTCGGCCAGGAAGGATGAGATAAGGTCTCTGGCCAAACCATCTATCCCCAGAGCTGTGACACGGTCGACCAAGATAACATGGTCGACCGTGTCAAATGCTGCGGACAGATCCAGAAGAATTAGGATGGCCACTCCTCCCTGATCCATGATGGTTCTGATTTCGTCAGAGGCTTTTATTAGAGCAGTCTCCGTCCCATGTCCCTTCCTGAAGCCAAATTGCGTTTCGTCTAGGAGTTGGTGAGTGTCGACGTACTCTGAGAGCTGTTTGTTCATCAGAGTTTCGCAAATTTTGGCCAGGAAAGGGAGACAGGCAATAGGTCTATAACTGACCAAAGCAGAGGGATCCAGGGAGGGCTTCTTCAATAGAGGCTTAATCACTGCCTTCTTCCACGGGGCTGGGTAACAGCCGGTATGAAAGGCAGTGTTGCAGATTTCCATAAGTGGGTGAGAAATCACCTCACTTAGATTGGCCATCACTGGGGGGGGACAAGAGTCCAAAGGGGATCCTGACTTCGTGATAGAAATAAGTCTGTTGATTTGATCTTCTGAGGTGTCAGCGAAGTAAGAGAAAGGGTCATGGTTAATATGGGGAGTTTCCTTTCTTCTGACAGTGGAACTGGTCCCTACATCTCCACCAAAGGATGCATAGATGTCTGCCACTTTGGTGGTGAAGAAATTGGACAGTGCATTACAGAACAGTTGGGAGGGTTCTGCTCCAGGACCCGACGGAGGTGTGGATGAGGAATTGACCACTAAAAAGAGTTCTCTGGCCGAATTCCTAGCATTGTCAATTTGGGTCGAGAAATAGGTCGTTTTCCGGGTGATGATGGCCCTTTTATATATAGTTAAAGCATCTTTGTAAGATTGCTTAGCTAAGGGGCAATAAGATTTCCTCCAACGTCTTTCTAAATTCCGACAGTGTTGTCGGTGGAGTCTAAGCTCTTCTGTATACCATGCCGCTGAGGGCGACCTTCTATTAGGTTGGATGGATTTTTCTGGGGCAACCTGATCAGCGGCGTTCTTAATCCAGTCATGGAAAGCCGAAGCTGAGAGGACGGGATTAGATCCTAAGGTAGGGGAGGATAGTGACAGAATATTTGCCATCTGAGGGATATCAGCATTCTTCCAGGCACGGATTGCTGCCCTACTCGGTGGTCTGGAAGCAGGAAGGTTAACTGGGGGAGTGTCAATAGAGAGTATAATGGCCCTATGGTCGGTCCAGGTAAGGGGTCAAATATCTGATATCTTGATGAAGGAGTTATTGGTAAAGACACCATCTAGTGTGTGTCCCGCCAGGTGAGTAATTCCCTTTACCAGTTGCCGAAGTCCTAGCGTGAGGAGGTCAGCAATAAGTTGGGAGGTGTCGTGGTTTCCATGTTCTTCCAAAGGGAAGTTGAAATCTCCCAATATTGTGTAATCAGCAGAACCTATAATATACTGATTTAGCTCAGATAGGGAGCAAAGAAAGGAACTGCGAGGTCCGGGGGGTCGATAAAGCAGAATGCCTTTAAAAGTTTGTTTACTATTAAGATTAATTGCAAAGGCGGCAGCTTCACAATTAGTGGATGAGATGGGGTCGAGCGTGGTGTGGTACTGATTCTTAAAAATTATGGCAAGTCCTCCTCCTCTTCCTAATTGTCTATCATGTCTCACTACGCTATAGCCATCCGGGGTGGCCTGACAAGTTAGGCCCTAAGATGTAGAGGTGTATACTTCATGGTCGGTATGGGATGCTCAGCCAGGGCTATGTGTCACCAGGTGTGCCTGTTTTAAATGCTCGTTGAGATAATGGGGTGAGTCGCCACTGGGATGGTGCCAGTGCACAGGCCCCTCGCTCCAGGTTATGTTCAGGTTATGTTCAACTAACTGCATTAGGGGGCAAAATGATGTGCATATATGGAAGTGTCACAAAGTAATTCCAACAGCTTATGTATATTTGTAAATTGATGCAGTATTGAGTAGTGTGTGTGTTTAATAAATGTACTCTTACTTTTATAAAGCAAAGTACAGACTGGACAATCAATTATTGAGTGTTATTTCTGCATACCTGTAAATGGCGATTACTAGCCCACAACACCTTCCTTGAGTAACCCTTAGACTGCTCTGCAACGTTACCCTCTTAGAGACAGTTGCTACCCTAGTGTGTTTGATTCCCAGTGAAGAACAAATGTGACATGTTATTTGTGCAGGCCTCACAGAAACTGCCTCGTTTTCCAACAATCACCTACTGGCAGTCGCCTGTAGGTAGTTATAGTTAAGACCTAGTTTCCATAGATGTAGCGTTGTTTGCTTTACCAACAACTTTCGGGCTGTTTGACAAATGTTCACGAAATTTTCAAAACTAGTAAGCAACTTATTTCAACTGCTGTGTGAAAAGTTTTGCGATGAATCGTCAAGCGGGGGCTGAGAAAAAAAGTAGGTCCCAAAACACGTTTTTCCCATTCAATTTCGGTATGGATTTTAGACACGATAAAGCCCAAACCGCTGAAAGGAATTACACCAAATTTGGCAGAAAGGTGGACCTTTGTCCATAAAGTGATCCTTTTGTAATTTGGTTTGAATTAGTTCAGTAGTTTTGAAGTTGTTAATGTAAAAATATTTACAAATATCTAGGGATGTGCATCCTCCGTGGATCAAACAGATCTCATGGTGAGATCTGATTGGCTGTCAACACTTCAAACAGGAAGTGTTGGCAGACATTTTGGGACTCGGACACATCCGAGTTTCAACAAAAAAGGTGAAAAAAAGCATAAGGGGGCATATATATACTGAGTTCATCAATATTTGAAATAACATCATTGATGATAAGACTCACCATGGCAGCTGTCGAAGTTATAGTTATCTTAGGACACGCGTTAAAGTTACTAGAGGCAACTATAACTGGAGAATGTTACGTTGTCATTGAAATTTTTGCCCACTACTTCTGTCAGTATTTTTGACAACATTTTTTTGTTTTCAACTTGCAGTGTAAGTGCTGTAATTCTGTTGGATGCAGGACCATGTTTTACTCTTCCCGTTTCCGCAATATGTTAGAGGAAAGATACCAATGATTAATTGCATCATGATGTTATGTTTAACTATTCAGAAATTGTGAAAACTCACCTACTTCTTCTCAACCTTATCACCCATTGTGAATATAATTCATATTCTCTGTATTGCACGGATACTTACCAGTAATCATCACTACTCTGATTCTTTTGACTATTCGCATTACTTACTGATTGAGTTAGCCCATTCGCGCTCACATCCTCACCCCTGTAAAGCTGTTTTTCCATTCTGTGGAAGATGTCAAGGACCTTCAATAAACCGCTCACCAATTCCTTCCTGTTTCACCTTAAGTCATGAATGAAGGCTGATGAAAGAATAGGGTAGGATGGGGGGGTAGTAAGTAATGGAATGAGTATAGGAGAATCAAAGAAATGATACTTACAGGCAAGTAATCTCAGAATTACTTCCTCTTCTTTCCAATTCTCCTTACTGACTGAGGTATGTCAAAGCAAACACCTGTTCATGAGCACCAAAGAGAGCACAGTAGACCATAATGATAAGGAAGGAACTTTATTTACAATTGATGCCATATAGCTTTCACAATCAAATGTGCTTATTCTGTAATGTCTGAAAACAAAGGAATTCCATAAAAAACAAAATGAACACCTTAAAGCAGCAAAGAAATATGATCTCAATAAGACATTAATACCTTCAGTAGGTTAAATCCAAAAGACAACCCAGAACACTGAGCAATTATTGGTCTAGATTGAGAGATAAAGGTGGAAGCAGAAGACCATGCGGTGGCTCTAGATTCTGCATGTGTTTAAAATAGAAACACCAACCCTCTCAGCCCATGAGACCATCATGCCTCCGGTAAAATGTGACATATTTTCACGAGGTATCTCCTTACCCTCTGCCAAATAGACTGAGAAAATGACTGTCTTTACCTATATAGCCAGAGTGGAAGAAGATGCCTTCTCACCTCTCTTCACAGATCCAAAATGTATAAATAGACTGTCATTTTTTAAAGTCAGGGTATATATTATCAAGAAACAGCGTTAACATTATTGCCGCTTTAGCGGCAGAAAACTGCCGCTAAAGCAGCGATAATGGGCTTGATAATACGCCCTTGTGAATTCCCATAGAAGCCCATGTTCTGGTGTGAACATGGGCTTCTATGGAAATTCTCTACAGCGTATTATCAAGCCCATTATCGCCACTTCAGCAGCAGTTTTCTGCTGCTAAAGCAGCGATAATGTTAACACTGTGCTTGATAATATGCCCCCAGATGACCTAGCAAGGTAGATCTTAAGAGCTCTAACTATATCCAACAGCTGTAGTACAGGATCAGAACTAGTGCCCTCCTGCAGGAGTGCAGGCAGTACTGTATCCTGGTCTCTATGGAATGTTGAATGGACTTTCGGCAAGAACTTAGAATACAGAGAAAGAATTGTCCTGTCCTCAAAAATATTTAAATACGGATGACGACAGACCAGATTGTTAAGCTCCCCCAGCCTGCTTGCAGTGGTGTTTGACACCAGAAAGAATACCTACAGAGTAAGGATTTTCTCGGACACCTTCTCCAATGCTCATAAGTGTGTTTCTGAATATGAGCAAGAACCTAAGGAACTGCCCAGGAAGGAAAATTAAATTGGGCTCTTGGTCTTAAATGCTCAAAACCTTTAACTAGTTTAGAAGCCATCTGCTCTAAAGAAGACAGATTTTTCCCTGGTGCTCAAAATCTTAGCCCAGAACTTCTGGAGTCTAAGAATAGAGATTGCTAAACCCTTCCCAAACCGCTTGTAAAAATTTAAAATTCTCAGGAGTGGGAGCAGAAACCAGAGGCAAAAATCTATCCCTGCACTATCTGTCAAATGAACCCCAGTGATGTTCACAGGACTTATTAGTAGACAAAATGCCCAAAACTTGAAGGAATGGGAGACTGATAAAGAGACTGTAAAAGAGAACCCTTTGTTCAAAAGTCACCCCTCTTAACCTTCAAACTGAGAGACCTAACCAGGTTTTTTACCCAAGTTTTATATAGTGCAGTCTTGACCCAAAGGTATCAGAGCGCTTTACATGAGCACCAGTTGCGTTGCAGACGGACACATTCTTTTTTTGGTATGCAGGTTAGTTTCTGCAATTGAAGAAGCGGGTAAATCAGAGGAGATGGAGAAAGCAGAAGCAACCAGTGATTTCCCACTGCTAAGAGTCTGAGCAGTGGAAGCCAAGACCTACTCCCCCAAAAGGGAACAACCAGAATCATCATCAGTCTTGCCAAGCATTTTGAAATTAAGAAAAGTGGGGAAATCTGGAGAAGTAGTAAGGTATTTGAAAGTTTAGGTAGGAAAAAAATAGGTCTACTACAGCATCATCACAACTTGCAGATCTTCTTGAAGACCAGAAGTTCAAGGACAGAATCCAGAGAGGATGGGAAGACTTGACTCAGATGATCTGCCTGAGGGGTCATAACCTCTCAAATATGTACATGTCTCCGACTCTGGAGATTGTTCTCTGCCCAGGAGCAAATGAGGTGTACATACTTATGACAGAAAGGAGAACCTGTGCCAAATTGATGATTAAATAAGAAATTACCATACTGTTGTCTATGTAAAATACCACACATTGCTCTTTTAGGGGAACTGCAATGAATTTTAGGACAGTCCAGACCAGCCAACCTCAACTCCTTCCAGTTCGACGAGATGGCACTTTCTGATATCCCCCACAGACCTTGAGATGTGTGGTTGCCCAAGATCCCTCATACCCAGACTGCTCACATCGGTTGATAGAATCTCCTGATCTGGCTACAGAAAGAGTGTTCTCCTCTCCAGGGTTGGTGGAGTCAACCACCTGCTTAGGTCTTCTCTGACTTGAGTCTATACCGGAATCAATTGGTGGTAAACATTCCTGAACTGGATGCTAATGGTCCATGAGATGGCAAACCACTGTTTCCAGATAGAGACAATACCATGGTATTTCATACAATGTTGCAGCCTGGAAAAGAAAAAAAAAAGAAGGAAGGGTATGAACAGGATGCTTCCCCTTTTCTTTTCTTTGTTATCAGTAAAAGTTCATCCAGGAAAGAAAGGCCAATGGGCAGGCTTACCAAATTCCCCAAAATCTGCAACCAGTCTCCTGCCAAAGTTTTCTGCTTCCCCATCATGTCCAAGACTAGATGTACAACATGGTTTGTCTGGATTGGGACGGAAGACCTCTCCCTGAAAAGTGTCCAACACTGCCCTTATATATTTCAATCTTTGAGAGGGAATAAGAAGGAACTTTGGGTGATTGATTAGGAGTCCAAGCTCCTGAATGGTGTTTAATGTCCACAATGTGTCTTCCAGATCTTTCTGCCGAGAGGGAACCTGAATGAGCAGATCCTCTAGGTACAGATAGATTATTATTCCCTGCGAATGGAGGAGAACTACTACCAGGGCTAACAGCTTTGCAAAAACCCCGTTGAAGTCTTCAGTTCAAAAGGAAGCATCTCCGAACTGCCAATGGTCGTTCCTTACTGATAATCTGAGGATTCTTTGTTAGGTCTGAGCCACAGGGATATGAAGGTATGCATCCTGGAGATCATTTTCCCTAAGAAAATCATCAGGAGCAATAAGGGGAATAACCTGCTGAAGCAAATTCCTCTTGGAGTGTATTCAAAATGAACCAGTTCAGAAATCAAAAGTCTATAATAATTCAGTTGCCATCCAACACCTCTCTGACAAGGAATATTCCTGGATAATAGCTGTGATATCTTTTTCAAGACAGAGCTTTGATTATGGCTCTTTTTGTAACCGTAAGGTAATAACATCCTCCAAGGCTGTCCTCATCATTCTGTGTGCAAGCCATGGTGTCTGCACAAGGTGTGGTTCCTGAAATATTGGGGAAACATTTAGAATATAGACCTGGGAGATCACTTGAAGGACCCCGTTATCGAAGATCCATTTCATCCATATGTGCTGGACCTGCAGATGACAGCCTTCCACCGGAACAGAGGACTGGTCCTAGTCAGGCAGGTTTCTTTGACCCCCTTTCATCCAAGACTGACAAGAAACATTGGTTGTTTGAGAACCCATAACGCTGAATATGGGCTCTGTTCTGGTGAAAATATGACCTTCTTTTGTACATGTCAGAACATTTTCTTTTACCATCCCAATACCACTGCCTGTGACAATAGGTTGCGTATGCTTCAAGCTCTTGAAGGATTTTTAAGCACTCCATCTAACTCTTCTCTGAAAAGCCTGCTACCCTAAAACAGCATTCTTAATAGGCAATTCTTTTGAGCTTCGTCAACCCTCTAACCTCTCAGATGTATATGCCATGTCACAGTTACAGAAGAACTTGCAAAAGCCATTGCTGGCACTGTCAGATTGTCAAAGACAATGTCAGGAGGGAATTTAGTGTGTACCTCCATACGACACAATAAGTGTGAAGGTTGGAGGCGAGGTAAGAGATTACTGGCTCTAAATCCTCCTTTAAAATATATTTTTTTCTAGTGCAGGCCTCTGATGGCAAGCCGGATCCTCACCCTCCTGGTAGCAGAAGGATGAGCCTGAGAATCTTTACCTAGAGAATGAGAAGTATATATTGAATATAACTCCGATAATAGAGAAAGATTGAAACCTGCATGAACTCTCTTTGCAGACTTTCATGTCTACTGGGTCAGTTAAACTAACATTCTCAGTAAGCAAATAAGGTTTTCCAGTGAGGTTGGTCAGTAGATGATCAAGAGTGACAGACTGAGGCAATTCAGTATCTCCCTTTGCCTAAGCATAGATTCTGCCTGTAACAAATTGGGTGGTTGCTTTACTGGGATGTAAGTCCAAGTCAAGCAGCAACGACAATCCTTGTCAAGGTAAGGCAGAGCAAACCCAAAATTAACCTGCGCTCGTCCGCTTCGCACAGAGCAGCCAGGCTGTACTCAGAGGCAATGTGTAAAGTATTTGTGAAATATGTCAATTTAAAACAGTGAAAACACACCACAAAGCACCCACAACATATTTAGAACAATAGAGTAATGTTTACTAAATAAACAAGGCCAAAAAGACACAAATCTAATTAATAGAATTTACCGGGGATATTGAATTTTGAAGATTTAGTGAACATATCACCAAAAAAATTGGCAACTAGGGATATCTGGTCACACAGGAGCTTGACAAAGTCATAAGTTTGGGCTGACCGTGATGGAGTCGGGGCTGGCTACAGTGATCCAGTTATGCCCTCTGAACAAAGTACCATAAATCCTTATTGCAGAGCATCCTTCCCAGCTGGGGCCCTGTTGACCAACCTCTGAAAGGTAACAGGACATCAGCTGAAACTGAAAGTGGCCCTCTGGGGTTGAGAATGCAGACCTCTCTTTCGCCCCCTCAGTCTGAGCAATCTGCGAGTACCCTGATGTTAAATCAAAAGTACTGAGGAACTTGGCAGCGCACAGGCTGCATATGAGTTCATTAGCTCAGGGGATCAGGTTGCATTAGTTTTCATGACGGTGTTGAGACCCCAGTAGTCCACACGGAACCTAAGTTCTGTAGTGGCACCTGGTGGGACAGCCTTGGATACCAGCACCACAGGGCGGGATAAGGGATTGTTGGAGGGCTCAATCACCCTTAACACAAGCATCTTACAGATTTCCGCCTTGATACTGGCCCTCACCTTATCTGACAAATTAAACTTTTTGTTCTTAACAAGCGGACTGGACTGTCTTCAGTATCGATATAATGGATTCACAGGTGTGTGAGTCCAAGGGTAAGGGAGAACAGAGAAGTAAACTGCCCCAGTAACTGGTGACAGTCACTTTGCTGCACTGGGGTCAGTGTAGGGGAGAGGTTGACACCCTCCACTGACCCATAATTTGTTCCAGGGCAGACAGGAGGTCAGGGCGCACTCCCCTCTTCCACTTCCTCATATGTTACCAAGAGCATGCTGATTTTGGACCTCTCAAAGTGGGGTTTGATACGGTTCACTTGGAGTACCCTTAAAGGGCTTCTAGGACTCTCAAGATCCACCAAGTAGCTGGACCCCACTTACGCTCCTTGATTCTCGCATGGGCCTATCCAGCGATCTTTTAGAGCTCTGGGTTCCACAGGTTCCATAACCCACACATTCTGACCAGGCTAAAACTCCACCAGAGTGGCCTTCTGGTCATAACAGAGTTTCATAACTTCTTGAATGACCTCAAGATTGCTTTTTTCTTTTTCCCAAAAGTGGTGCATCTGGTTGCAGAGGGCCAGTATGCAGCTGACTACATTCTGAAGGGGTTTTTTGGGAGCTTGCTCCCACCCCGCTCTTAAAAGGCTAAGAGGTCATCTGACAGGGTGGCCATGGAGGAGTTCAAAGGGGTTAAACTCTACTCTCTGTTGTGACACCTACCTAAAGGCAAAGAGAAGGCATGGAAAGAGAACGCTCCACTTATCTCTCATGGGCTCAGGTAGGCCCATTATCATGCTCTTCATGGTCTTATTGAATCTCTTCCCAAAACCATTGTTTCTGGGGTGATAGGATGTGGTGAACTTGTACGTTACCCCAGATTACCTCCACATGGACATTATGTATGCTGACATGAAGTTAACACCTCTGTCAGACACTATCTTCTTGATGAACCCCACAAGGGTTAACATTTCCATCAGGGTCCTGACCACCACAGGTGCAATCACCGAGTTCAGAGAAATAGCCCTTGGGTAGCAAGCGGTGTGGTCCACCAAGACCAGAAAGAGCCTGTTACCTAAACCCATCTTGGGGTCCAATGGTCAAATAATGTTGATGCCTACCCTATCAAATGGAGTGCCAATGACAGGTATTTTGCTCAGGGGAGCCTTGAGCTTTTTCCAAGATTTCCAACTGCTCTGGCAGGTGGGACAAGACCTGCAGAATGCATCTGAGGCCGACTTTATTCGGGCTAATAGAAACGGGAAACAAGCCTTTGAAAGGTATTGCTCTTCATCAGATGTTCCGACAGGGGTATGTCATGAGTCAAGCCCTCTCCTTCTTGGCAGCTATCTGCTGTATTGTTCCAGACTCCAGATGCAACCATGGACCTTGTGGTCATACACATCAATTCAAGCAATCCCAATATCCCAAAACGTGACGTGAGATCTACCTCCCTCCAGACAGCGTGCTCTAGGTCAAAGGGTACTAGAGCCACCAGTAAATGGCTCTCACGATTGTCAGTGACAATGACTTGGTGGAATGTGTTCGGGAGAACCTGCTCTGAGGTTACCAGCAGGCACTTTATAGCAGTTATGGTAGCTCCTTTGTCTCTCAGAGCCTCTACCAGTTTCCCACTGATGGTGACACAATGCCTCTACTGAGGAAGTATTGGCAGGCATATGGGATTTTGATAACATCTCCTTATCACCCAGGGAAACTAGGATAACCCCTGTCTGCTCCCAAAACCAACTAGGACTACCTCCTTCCCAAGCGCTACACTCGCTAACCTAGGTGCTGCCCACCAGAGGGGGCTGTGACCTCTTGGGACATTTGGAATCACCCTTTGAGTGCCAATACTTGTAGCACTCTGTGCATTAGGGTACAAATCTCCCTTTCTGCTTGTCAAAGAACCCCTTCTTCATAGAGACTGGTACTGGTTACCATTACCCAGTTGGGAATTATTTCAAGGGACTTTGAAGAACTACGTATTTTCAAAGCCCCCACCCCCTTTCTTCTGGTGAGACCCCTGACCACCCTTGTGGGAGTCCCCCCCCACCCCCAGATATCATTTTGGACACTCAGGTGCTAGTCCAGAGGTTTGCCTCCTCAGCAAGCTTCCTGGGATCAGTCAGCTTGCTGTCAACTAGGTGCTGGCACAGCTCTGGAAAATACATTCTGAGCATGTGCTCTATCATAATCAAATTGTACAACCCATTGTAATCATCAACTTTGGTGCGGAGCACCTAACCATTCAATGCCTTGATGAAGTAATCCACAACATCTACCCAGGATTAGTTGGAGACCTCTTGGCTGTCCCTGAACTAAGCATGGGCGGAAAATCCGTTTCGCTCACGGATTTTGCGGATTTTCGGTAAATTCGCAATCCGCGAGATTCGCGAATTTCCCGCAAAATCCGCAAATCCGCGAGCAGCGGATTTGCTCGCACTGTTCGCGTGAGTTCGCGGCTTCCCAGTTCAACCTCGCGCCCCGCGAATAAGCGCTAAATTGCAGAAATACGATCTTAGCAAAACTGAAACTACTTACCAGGTTCAAAAGTTCAAGCTCATCATTAGTAGCCATTTCCTGTAGTGCTTCCTGAGGGGCCCCTCCAGAGTTCAGTTGCCTACTTGCAACTATTATGTGACCCTGCTCTGACCCTCAGAATAGTTACACAAAGGTCCTGAATTACAGCTAAGGCAGACAAGCAGGAGCCAGGCTGGAAGTTCAAATCCAGTGACACATTAATCAGCCCCTAATTCATTATTGTCAGTTGGGGCAGGGCAGGTGTTGTAACTAATTTTGCAACAATGAAAGCACTTAGCAAGTGCAAAAGATCACTAATCAGGAAGCACTAAGGAAACAGGTGCCAGCTAAAAAAATATTTTGTGACACATTAATCAGCCCCAAATTAATTCAGGTCACTTGAGGCAGGGAAGGTGTGCTTTGCTTTGCCGAAAATAATGTACACTGGACAACCAGAGGGTGCGGTGATGAAACAGAGGGTGGCATGGGTGGGCCAGAGGGTGGCATGAGTAGTCAGAGAGTGGCAGTGGTGACAGAGAGTGGCAGTGATGAAGAAGAGTGTCCCAAACAGGCTGGACACGTAGAAACAACAAGTTCGCAAAACTTGCGACCCGACAGGTAAGTTCGCGTTTGCGAAATTGTACAAAACCCTCGCGAACTGGCAGAAACCCGCGCGAACACAAAAAAAAAAAATCCGCAAATTCGCGAGAATTCGCGGATTTTGCGGATTGCGAGTTCGCAAATCCGCAAAATTCGCGAACGCGAGATTCGCAAAATTCGCCCATGCTTACCCTGAACCTTTTGCAGTACTTTTTAGGGGACAGACCAACTCTGGCTAGCAAGATGGACTTTATGGGAGAGTACCTGCTTTAATCCCTAATCTCTAAAGTAAGAAGTGTTTCCCGACCAACAGTAGGCATGTGTTTCCAAAATTACCCCCCAATGCTCTTCTGGGATCTTGTGCCCCCGAGGTCTACCTCATTGGCAGAAAAGCACTTGTCAATGTAATTTCATGCCACATAACTAGGCACCAAATCCTTAGGGATGCAGACCTTACTGTCTCCTTAAGCCACTGCAGGTATGCTGCTACTATCACTGCTGGACTCTGCCTGCCTGGCTTTGATATCCAGCTCCTTGAGACTCAGTCTGTGAGTCAGTAACTTTTTCTCCTCCAGGGCTATCTCTGCCTCAGTTTATTTCTCCTCCATTTTAAATCTGGCTATTTTCAGTTGAAACTCCCTCTCTGACTTCCAGTCTACCAGTTCCTCTTGGAACACGCCATGTGATAAAATACTGCTTCCTGCTCTGGCAGGGGAACCAAACTCAAGGGAAGAGTCCTACCCCTCCCTTTAATGTTGCATGTTGCCCTGGCCTTGATCCTCCATATCGTCCTCATCCTCTTGATCCTATGTCACTGTCAGCAATTGATTGACCTCGGTCCATACCCTCAAAGCTTTCTGAAGCTCAAACGTTTTGGTGCCCATCTTTCATTTCTAGACCCCTTTCCTGGCAGAACTGTTTTAACTTAACCACTGTGTAGCTTTCCAGGTTTGCCTGCTCGAACTCCATTGTTGCTGGTATGGTCTCTGACATGCCTGTTGTAGGAATCAGGGTAGATTTGTGAAAAATCAAAAGAAGCCAATCAAGGAAAATTGAAAAAACAAATTGTTCCTAAAATATTTCTGTGGGGTTGTAGTGTAAACCTACTGTATGGCACTGCACAAACACAAGTCCAGTCCCACTGCTGAACACCAGTGTAAGTAATTAGGTTGTTGATTGACTAGGGCGTAAGCCCTGGTCAAGCAGCAACCACAGTCCTTGTCAGGGTAGAGCACAAGCAAACCCCAAATTAATCTGAGCGCACTTCCTTGGTAACTTGCCACAGAGCAGTCAAGCTTAAATCAGAGGCAATGTGCAAAGTATTTGCTCAAAACTCCAAACAGTAAAACAGTGAAAACACACCACAAAAGGAGCCCACAGAAGATTTAGAAAACATTGAGTAATGTTTAATAAATACAAGACCAAAACAACAAAAATGCAATTAGTAGAACAGGAGATATTGAATCCTAAAGTTTATTGTTAAAATAGAGCCTAAAAGCAAAAAACACCAACTGGGGCTATCTGGTCGCACCGGAGTCACAAGTTCAGGCAGACCATGATGGAGCATGCGCCAGCTACATGGACCCAGTTAGTCCCGCTAAACGAAGTACATTAAATTCTTATTCAAGAGCATTGTGTGGGTCCATGTTGAAGATGTGCTGTGCAGCTGAAGCGATGCATCGGATCCGAGATGCGGCGAGGTTGCAGTGTGAGGTCTTGTTGCATCATCATCAAGCATCCTGTCAAAGGGGCTTGTGATGCAAAGTGCGGCATCTTGGGTGTGGCGCGCAGCTGGCAATGCATCTGTTCTGGGGGACTGTGTGGCTGCGATGTAGAGTCCGGCATCGTTGTTGAGGCTGCCATCAATGAGAGATGCGAGAACCTGGGCTGTTGATATGCTACACCGAGAGGGCAATGTGTTGGTGCCGAGGAGTATTGGGGCAATGCAGGTGTTTTCGACAGGTTCAATCTACGTAGCAGCGGTGATACAGTGATTCTGCTCAGTGATGTGCCGTTCATCCAAGAAGATGCACCAGTTCCGCTTGGGGATAGTAGAGAGTATGTGTCAGTTCCACTGGCAAGCACCTTAATCCCACTTCCAGGGGTCCTAGACTGGGGTGGCACTATTTTGCACAGTAGACTCACAGTTGGCAGAGTCTAGGTACATGTGCAGATGCAGTTGTAAGGTTGTTGGAAGCCACTTATGTTTCTGAGGCTTCAGATGAGGAGGCCCTTGGAGTCACTCTGGTTTCTGGATTCAAGAGATGCAGGTCAAGAGGGTAGCATACAGTGGGCCAGCACAGCAATACAGGAGTCCTGCACAGTGCAATCCAACAGAGTGGAAGTCCTTCAGCAGCACAGCCCTCCTTCTTCATGGCAGAGAATCCACAGATCAAGAAGTGTACTGAAGTGGTGGTGCCTAAAGTTCTTCTTTTATACAAAGTTGTACCTTTGAAGTGGTGAGAATCCTCCACAGGCATCCCTTTGAAGTACATGGATGCCCTGCTTTCCCTGTTCTGCTCCAGACAAACTAAAAGGGGTATGCAGTCTTTTGTATGGAAACAGGACACTTCCTGAAAAGACTGCAGAGTGCAGACCATACAGAACTCAGTAGCCTGAGTCATCACCTCAGGAAGCTTAACTGACTGCCCATTCAGAAGACATGCCACTTCAAGATGTTTATCCACACCTATAAAGCCCTTCACAACCAAGGATTAGCATACATCAACCATCGCATGAATTTTCACCAACCCACCAGACCCCTACACTCGCCTCCCTCTCCCTCGCTCATACCCATCGCATCCTCCGAAGAACAGTGGAGGTCGCTACTTCTCCTGTCTCACAGCGAAGTCTTGAAACAACCTCCCCCTTCACCTCCGAACATCATACTCTCTGCTGGAATTCAGAAAAGGAACAGAGACCTGGTTGTTCAACAGAACCCCTCCACCAAAGGATTCACAGCACCTGGAGATCTTCAAGGGTGATTAGCTGTGTGCTTTACAAATCCTGTCTGATTGATTGATTGATTGAGCCTTTTCAGGTATAAGTGACTCTGGACCCAGTTCCTCCCTCACATCCTGCCAGCGATAGTCACACCTAAGCTCCCATTGTGTGTGACTGTCTTGTAGGAATACACGTAGCCCAACTGCACCCAATCAGAGACAGGCTGCAGATATCAAATGGCTAAGGTAATCAAATGCCAACTTTGAAAAAATTGCATCTTCTGAATTGTAATTTAAAATCCAACTTCACCATAAGTTAGAATTTTAAATTTGGATTTCAGAGACACTAACATTGAACAAGGCATAACTTGGAAATGACACTTATATAATAAAATAAGATAATCCCATACCTGGTTACCTAAAACTCGGACAAGATAATCCCAATGTTATCCTATGGGAGATATAAGCCTTGCAGTAGGGAACAACACTACCAGGACAAGTAAAAAGTAAGAGTAAATGTTGTGCTTTGAAATACATTGCACCCTGACCTCGGAGCTGTCCAGAGCCCACCCTAACGTAAATGCAATGCATTAAAAATGAAGGTTTGGGCCTAGCAAAAGATTTACTTTCAAGGTCGAAATGGCAGTTTCAACTGCACACACAGGTTCTGCAATGGCAGGGCAGAGACATGTTTGCAGGCCTACTTAAGTGTGTGGCACAATCATTGCTACATGCCCACTAGTAGGCTTTAATTTAAAGGCCCTGGGCACTTATATTATTACTTTACTAAGGACTTGTTAGTATTCTAAATATGGCAATTGGGTATTAGCCAATTTTACTAGGTTTAGAGGAGGGAGCACATGCACTTTAGCACTGGTTAGCAATGGCAAAGAGCTCAGAGTCCTAAGGACAGCACAATAAGGTAAAAAAAAATGGAGGAAGCAGGCAAAAAATTCCACCTTGATCAGACAATAATTTGCGACACTTGCTATTTAACCACTGTTCTCTGATGTGTCTTATTTACAGTGTCTACAATTTTAGTGACATATGATATCCTGTGAAACTGCCTGGCATTATTGTCCTATTTGGAAATGTGCTGATTCATTCAATTCCTCCCCCCCATGTTAGATCATTTCACTGGAATATAATAGACTTATTGAAACTGTAAAAAATAAATGGTGACATAGAATTTATAAATGTTGCTATTGAATAACTATATATATATATATATATATATATATATATATATATATATATATATATATATATATATATATATATATATATATATATATATATATATATATATATATATATATATATATATATATTCTTTTATGTTACTGACAAGTGTTTGTTTAGGCACTGCACTTATAATGTGTCTTTTAACGTAGGGAAGAGGGTTCCTAAGGGAGCCTTTCCTCATGTATCAATTATGCTAAAAAGCTGTATCAGTCTGGATCACTAGAGTGCAGACTGTGGGAATCAGAAGAAGATGCATTGTATGACTAACAACACCACCTTGCAAATTGTACTGATTGGACATCGAGTGAAGATGTCTTCAGAAGTTGATACTTGTGTGAGAATACTATACAAATGAGTGTTCCTAGCTAGTTAGACGCACCTCTACTTTTCCTTTACCCATTGGATGGTCCTGTTGCTGGATCTCTTCTTTGCCCAAGACTCTTTTTTATGGATAGTTGATTCTTTTTGGATATTCTTGAGATGAGTTGCCTTTATTAAGTTGTGATCGATGCAACTGTACAGGTCACTATTCAAAATATGGTTGCTTTTGTAATTGTACGAAACTCGGCTGAGTTTTCCAGAAATACTCTTTAAGAGAAGTTCATTCATTGCTCATTGTCTTCTCTTTTCCAATAGAACTCTTCATGGGTTCCTATTTAGAATAGGTCCTTATAGCTAGATTACAGTGTTTCTTTACAGAACATGTCTCTAATGCTGATTCCTAACAACTTCTTTTATTTCTGTAAATTACTAAACTCAATAAAGATAATTAGAATTTCTAATCTTATGACAAAAAAAGTTTTAAAACTCTTTCAATCTCTCGTCATTGACTCAGCAAAAATTCAAATTGTCCATGATATTTTAATGACTTTCGTTAAGGAATCTTCATCCATCCAACCGGTTGAAAAGGTGAATTGACTTCTCCATAGCCTTTAGGATTTGTGAGTGGGTGTATGTAGAAGGTCTTGGAGAGTCCAGTTTGGGCTCCGGCAGTTTCTGGTAGCAGAAATTATTACCCAAAGTATATTTTAATAGTCCCAGTTCTAGTTTCCAGTGCCCAATTCTGGATGGAGTGAAAAGCAGTTAAGGTCTTGTCGATTGTTGTTTGGAGTCATGGGTATCTGACATAACAACAAACTGTTGTGTCGGGTGATCGGGACAGGGATACCCTAGGGAGATCGCCCTAGGACCTACACTCAGGGGCATCTAATCCTAACTAGGCCTGACACGTGGCCCTAGAATAAACTCAGTCGGACTCTGGGAATAAGTTTGCTTGCTCGGTCTGTGCGTCTCTCTCTGAACGCCCACGCACGTGCTAGACCTCTTTTTATTATGGGGAGTCACATGACCAACGCGTCCAGCCCTCGGGGCTCCGGGGGCGGACCCTCGGGAACATAACATTCCTCCTAAAAATAAGGAAAAACCAACAAAAATGCAAACAATGAACACAATCAACCTGTAACATTTCTCGCTCATCGAATACTTGGACCGATACCTTCAGCGTCCATCAAATGCCAATGCATTCAGTTCAAACAGCACATTTATAGGTGTAAATGAGAACAGTCTTACGTATAGTAGTCTCTCAGCCAGCTGGAGGGGGTAGGATTATCACGTAGCTGAAGTTGGGACCCCCGATGAGTCATCATTTCCGCTCCAACCTCCACCTCGTGTCTTGGCGCCTCTCTGTCTGCCCCCTCCGGATCTGGGGCCTCGTCCAGGGCCTCCGCGTCACCTCCCACTTCTTCGCTGGAAGCCTGTTGCTCGCTACTTTGCCTGACCTCGTGACGAGGTGTTAATACAACGGCCGGCCCAGTAGTTGCAGTTTCGGTTTGTTCACCGCCTTGCTGGCGCCCTGACTCACTGTTTGAAGGATGATACAGTTTGAAATGAGATACATTGCGCGTCACCCGGTCACGTCCTCGACTGACTGTGAGGCGGGTTCCTTTCACTCCAATGACTCGCCATGGTCGCTTCTCGTAGTTAAGTTTAAACTTTCCACCAGTTACCCGATTTCGGATGAGCACCACATCACCTCGCTTGAAGTTCGGGGCCACAGCCCTGCGTCTCTTACTAATTTTTTCGCATGCAGAGTTCCTTTGCTTCTCCACGGCACGTTCATCTATTGTTGCAGGGGCCCACTGGGGGTGATGAGGAATGGAGTCAGTTATTACCCGTCCTAGAAGGAGGTGTGCAGGGGCCACCCCAGTTGTGGAGTGTGGGGTTGGCGATAACTTCTGAGAAATGTGAAAATAGCCATTTCCACTGACTGTCCCTTGTCATGGGCAATTCGGATGACCTTATTCAAAGTCCTCATGAACCTCTCGGCCTCCCCGTTGGCTTGAGGCCACCTCGGTGTTATGCGCCTGTGGCGTGTTCCCAGAGACGAGAGGTATTCCGCGAAGTCTTGACCCTGGAAGGGCGGTCCATTGTCTGTTCTGAGTTCTCTCATGGCTCCATGAGTGGCAATGATTTTTTCTATTTTGGGTATGACACAGTCGGCACTGGTGCTTGTGACAATCTCGACTTCGGGATATTTTGAGTGGTCATCAATCATTACCATCGTGTGCCTTCCATCCGGCAGGCTGCCGAAGTCCATACTGACTCTCTCCCAGGGTCCTCGTGGCCTGGGTTCCACGATGATGGGGGCCTCACGGGGGCTATCGCCCTTGACTTGACAGGCCTCGCACGATCGCACCACGCTCTCCACCATGTCATCCATGAGCGGGAACCATACCTTCGTCCGCAGCCGGGCCTTCGTCTTGACCATCCCCTGGTGGCCTATGTGTGCTAGTTGGACCACTCGTCCTGTCAGAGCCGTCGGGATTACCAGGCGATGCCCCCGCAGGAGGCATCCGGCCGCGTCTTCATTTAGCTCAGCCCTCACGTGGTACAAACTGTCCATTATCTTCTGAGCCTCCGGCGTGAGTACTTTCCAGCCCTCCTTGGCCTTCTGCCAGTTGGCTGTACGGAGCAGATCCTTGGCCCGCTGTATGCAGGCATCCTGAGCCGTGGTGCTTACGATCTCTTCCAGTGAGATGGGACGCGGACATGATCTGGCTACGACCCACTGCACATAGGCCTCCGTCTCTTCTGCCTCATCCCTCTCCTCAGGGGTTGCGGGCCTAGGGTGCCGTGATAGGTAGTCCGCCGGATTTCTTGCCCCTGGCTGGTACTCGATGGTACAATTATATTCTTGCAGTTGTAAGATCCATTTTTCGATTCGAGGGGGTGGCTTAGAGGAGGTGCCTGAAAACAGAGCCAGCAGCGGTTTATGGTCCGTCACCACTGTGAAGGGCTTGCCGTAGACGTACAAGTGGAAGTGACGACATCCCCAGTGTATTGCGATGGCCTCCTTTTCTATTTGAGAATACCTTTGTTCCGTTTCTGTGAGGGACCGTCTGGCGAACGCAACTGGGGCCCAGTCAATCTCATCTCGGGCTCTCTGCATCAGAACGGCCCCCAGTCCTGCTGGTCCGGCATCCACGGCGATGAGAGTGGAGTGACGGGGGTCAAAAAATGCTAACGTGGTGCTGCTAGAGAGTGCACTCTTAATGTCTTGAAAGGCCCTTTCCTGTTCGGGTCCCCAGCTCCAAGGGGTGGAGTCTTTGGTTAGTTCACGCAGAGGGAGAGTCAGGTTGGCTAAGTCTCTTATGAAGCGGCCACAGTAATTCACCATCCCAAGAAAACTCCGGACCTCCATGACTGTGGTGGGCGGTGGTGCATCCTTGATGTCCTTGACCTTGTCAGGATCAGGGTTGACGCCCTCGTCTGAGAACACGTATCCGAAGAATCCCAGTTTGTTCTGGAGAAACTCGCACTTGTCTCGGTGCAGGGTGAGCCCGGCACTTCGGAGCCTGCGGAAGACCTGCGCCAGGCGTTGGTTATGTTCCGGGATTGTTCTGGCGTGCACCATGATATCATCACTGACATTGATTACTCCCGGTATGCCGGCAATCAGTTCCTGGATGACATTTTGGAACACTTCGGCAGCACTTGAGATTCCGAAACTCAGCCGGGTGTACCTGCGCAGTCCAATGTGGGTGGAGAATGTCGTAATGTTCCGGGAGTCCTTGTCTAGAACAAGTTGATGGTACCCCGCCCGGAGGTCCAATTTGGAGAACCACCGGGCCCCAGCCATCTCACCAATCAGGTCATCTATTGTGGGGGTGATGTGGCGCTCCCTCTTGATGGCAGCATTGGGTAAGCGCATGTCCACGCATATCCGGACTGCTCCAGGCTGTTTTGGCTTCCTCGTGACCACAATGGGCGACACCCAGGGGGTGGGACCGGACACCTTCTCAATGATCCCCGCTGCTTCCAACTTCTGCAGCTCTTCCTCAACCAGTGGTCTCAAGTGGAAAGCCACGCGACGGTGTCGCAGGGCCACCGGTTGGACAGTGGAGTCCACGTGCAAATGTATCTCCCGGCCCTTGAAGCAGCCAATTCCTTCAAATAGGTCAGAGAAGTCTACAATCAGTTGCTGTACCGATTCCTCATGCACCCCAAATGCGAACGTGACCACCCCCAGGTCCTCCGCCGTCCGGCAACTTAGGAGCATGCCTTGACCCTCTTCTGACACAAAGATGTTGGCTCGCGTGATCTTGTCCCCGTGTCGGACTGCTGCCTTGAATTTGCCCTGGATGCGGAGGGGAACGTCCTGACCATAGGCAAAAACGGTGATCGGAGTGGAGCGGAGACTAGGAGGAGTAGACATTTCCCCGTAGAGGGATGCACTCATGAGATTTATCGAGGCGCCCGTATCAACTGTCGCCATGATGTCCTGGTCGGCCACCTGTATGGCGCACTGTGGCAGCGTCCTGATGCGTCTGGTGGCGGTGCCGATCATGTGCACCTTGTGTACAGATCGCTCCTCCTCGTCATCGTCCATATCACTGTTGCTGGGTTCTCCTTCAGCACCTTCGGGCTCAGCCACCGCGTGTATTGTCTGGCGAGGCTTGCCCAACTTCTTGGACCGGCACACTTTTTCAAAGTGATTCATTTTTACGCACCCTGAGCATCGCTTGCCCCGGGCCGGGCATTCTGGCGCCGGATGTTTCGGGCCGCCGCAGTAGCCGCATGACTGCGCTGAAGCTCCGCCCTGAGGAGTTGTTGTTCGCTTTGCCCATTTGGGCTGTGGGCGGACTTGTAGTTTGTTGACCGGCTCCATTTTCATGTTGGCTTGTAGGGCCGCTTCCATGTGGGCTGCCTTGGCCTTGGACAGCTCCTTTGTGCGACCCAGCGTGAGGATGTCTGGTAGAGGCTTCCCCGACTCCTCCAGTATTCTCTCGCGCAGCTTAGCAGAGGCGCATCCTTGGATGATCTGGCCCCTGATCTCTTCCGTGACGTCCTGGAACCCACATGTTAATGCTAGTTTCTTTAGCCTGGTGTGGTAGGCATCCAGCGACTCGTCTGGCAGCTGCCGTGGTTGTCGAAAAATGAATCGTTCATAGTCTTGGTTGGCCATTGGTTCAAAGTGCACGTTGAGTGCATTGATCAAGGTGTGATGGGTTTTGGGAGTCGCCTCCGTGAGAGTCCGGGAGATGGAGTGGATGTCCTTGCCACCAAGATGGAGGATCATAGCGCGCTTTTGTTCCTTGTGAACTTTAGTGGCTTCGAAGAAAATTAGGAGCCTGTCCACCCACTCCTTCCACTTTGGTGCGAGAGTGGAGGGCGCACCCTCCACCACAAACGGTTCAATGGGCGGAATGGTAGCCATCGCCCTGGACGCGCTGGAGTGGATCCGTGGGTGGCCGGGGGACGGTCTGAAGGGGCACTCCGATCGGTGCGGAGGGAGCGGCGACTGCGCTCCGGCGAGGCGAGGTCCACGGGCCGAGTCACCGATGGGCCTGGCACTCCAGAGTCGGGCAGTGGGGTGAAGGCCCGGGACGGGACAGCACCACGTCCCCTCGAACAGCTGGGTAGGACCGGGCGCCGACCGGAGCGCCTCGCCAGGCGGGCCGAGGTGCGATTCACGCACGTGCAGCCTAGCACGGTGCGGCACCAGACGTGGAGGGTCCACGAAGGAATGGCCTCGCGCGACCAATCAAGCTCCTGTGCGCAGCAGGAAGGTGCAAGCCAGCGCCGCTCACCTGTCGAGGGCCAGGGATCAGAGTCGTTCCTCCAAGCGGGCAGTACGGGGGAGTGTGTGATGGCAGGGCACGAGCACCGCAGGCAATTGGAAGTGCCCGCGGCCGCCACACCCCAAGAGGGGCACCCACACACCCCGAGCGAGGGATCGACCACCACCCTCGTCGCCAATTGTTGTGTCGGGTGATCGGGACAGGGATACCCTAGGGAGATCGCCCTGGGACCTACACTCAGGGGCATCTAATCCTAACTAGGCCTGACACGTGGCCCTAGAATAAACTCAGTCGGACTCTGGGAATAAGTTTGCTTGCTCGGTCTGTGCGTCTCTCTCTGAACGCCCACGCACGTGCTAGACCTCTTTTTATTATGGGGAGTCACATGACCAACGCGTCCAGTCCTCGGGGCTCCGGGGGCGGACCCTCGGGAACATAACACAAACCTCGGGGTAAGATGGCGGACTGAGGATGCCGCCGTGCAGTCGCAGCTGTGAGCAGCTCCCTACTCCTTGCTAACCAGTCGTCTCATGGCTACGGAGTTTCATATTAAAAGAGGCTACGGAGTCTACGGAATTGCAGAAGAACTTACCCAAACTCCATGCTAACCCGGCATCCAAAGCGATTTTGATGACTTGTCGTGGGGTTGGACGGACTGAGTAGAAACAGGCTTACGAGACAGAAGAACTGGATGTGGGCTTGAGGTGTCCGAGGGCTGAATTGTTATCACACCCACGGGAAGTGCTGTATGTTGGGCGCTGAACGGCTGTGCAGGCAGGTTAATGTGTGGAAGCCCCGGAACGTATTCGGCGAGCTTGCTGACATATCGGGAGGTCGGACTGGAGAGAAAGAAAAACCAGACATGGATTGAAGGAGGAATCAGAATCGGAATCGGAATCTGAGGTTTTTACCGGTATTGGCAGCGGCTGCTGCAAATATTCCTGTTACCTGGCTCCTGTTCTTGTGACTCTTGTGACTTTTGTCTTGTGATTTCCTAACGAAGTAAAGAAAGGGGTGTTTTCACATGCAGTGGCTGCTCAAGACTTACCTTTTGGTCTTACGGCGCCTGATCCCGCGGCTCTCTGGAGGCACTACACGCGGCTGGTCCGGTACAGATCAGAGACGTTGGTTGAAGACGCCGTCTAACGGAGTTCAGGTGAGCGTGGACCCACCGTCGTGTAAGTGTCTACAAATGGCCCCTAAAGTGATTCGGAGGGACACTAGGGCTAATAAAAATAATGCCTTAGAGAAAGGTGAAGTGACAGTGGTTACAGACATGACTCTGAAGTATAGTACTCTTAAATCAAATGCTGTGACTCAAATGCCTAAAGCTGCTGAAACAACTGCTGCTGCTGCTTCTACCTCTGCCGTTGCCTCCACCACAACTAAAGAAATACTTAATACCACTGTAACTCCACTGGTACTGGGTAATCAAGTACTTCGACCCCCCGTCTTGGTTATACCAGCGGTTATACATGCGCTTGGGTCTGCTAACATTTCCTCGGAAGAAGTAACCAAGAACCCAATTAACATTGGCCCTGCGAATGGCGCTAACAAGGGTGATGGGGCCATAACCGTGTCCCCGTTTGTTCATGGGGGGCAGCCCCATTGGAAATTGTAGACGGAGAAGTATCCGTAGAAGAAGCTAATGATTCGGGGAAGGCTCCTTCTACTTGCCTAACAGAAGTTCTTTCTACTGTTGCAGAGACTATTGTAAACTCCCCAGATTTATCTGAAATAAGCGTGGGCGAATTTTGCGAATTCGCGATCAGCGAATTTTCGGATTTGCGAATTCGCGATCCACAAAATTTACGAATTTGTGCGAATTTGCGGATTTTTGTTTTTTTTGCGTGTTCGCGGGGTTTTTTGCGTGTTCGCGGGGTTTTTGCGTGTTTGCGGGGCTTTTTGCGTCTTCGCGAGCCTATTGCATAGCGAAGTTACACAGGCAGTCGTTTATGGGAGAGGGAGGGAGAGATAGATAGATAGATAGATAGATAGAGAGATAGATAGATAGATAGATAGATAGATAGATAGATAGATAGATAGATAGATAGATAGATAGATAGATAGATAGATAGATAGAAAGAGAGAGAAAGAGAGGGAAAGAGAGAGGGAGAGAGAGAACGAGAGAAAGAAAGAGAGGCCGGATCTCTGAAGGGCCAGATTCCTGAGTTGCCCCTACAGAACATACAGCTTTTTATTTTTAGCAAAATGCATATGAAAATTGTGCTGTAAAGGTCTCTTTTAGTTTAACCCCTCCTGACAACTCAAAATGGGTGTATTTGCCATCCTCTCCCTTCTTCCTGTTTTTTATATCTATAAGTGCTTCCTGATGAGGTTTAATTCCTTGGACTGGTGCCTCGTTGCCTACTTGTAACTATTCTCTGACCCTGCTTCAAGGGTCAGAGCAGGGTCAGAGAATAGTTGCAAGTAGGCAACGAGGCGCAAGGAAGCAATTAGCAGCAGGTGTCCAAGTTGAAGTTAATTTGTTTGTAACCCTTTTGTAAAAGGTTAAAAGAAATTAGGTTCAACTTTTGCACCTGCTGCTGTAATCCTTGCTTGGCTGAAAATTCGTCCCCGCTGATTCGGGGATTTTACCGCGATTTCGCGAGATTCGCGGATCTCGAAATCGTTGAAAATCCGCAAATTCGCCCGCAAAACGGATTTTACGCCCACCCTTAATCTGAAACTAACCCCCTCAAGGAAAGCTCGTATGTGGATAAGAATGGAGATATAGAGGACGAAGCGTCGAACGAGGAATACGATGAGCTGAGTGAAACTGCCCCTACATCAGGCAATACTGAACACCTTGCCGGCAAGGTTAAACCTAAACCTAAATCAAAGAATAAAACAAAGACCAAAAATAAAAAAAGGGAAAGTACTGGGTCTACAGAATTCCTCAGTACCGATCCTAATGCCGGCAGTAAAGAAACTGCTTCTTGCTGAAAAAAGCCCCCTTAGGAAGTGGATTCAAGCCAAATGGTTGGTAAAGAGCATGACACTTCAGCTTTCTGGGGTAAGCTCACCTGAACAAGAGATTGCTCCAGTCTCTGCAATACCTACCGAGGATGTTTCTATAGTAAAGGATACTTTAAAGCAGCCCGTATCGGATTTGGTTACCACAGCATTGCAAAAGACTGCAATATCTAACCACTTGGCTAACATTTCGAGAGCCTCTGATGCCCCAGAAAATGCTGCCATCCTGCTGGAACCAACTACTAAGAAAATTCTCCCTAATAGCCCAACGGTGTTGGAGGACGTAGAAGATATCATCTCTTCTGCTGGTACTAGCCCGCTAACCCTATTAGAAGGAGTGGACAATATTAACAATACTAGCAACACTAGCATCAGTGGAATTGTGGAGGAAGATATGGGAAATACGAACTCGCCCTTTGATACTATTTTACAGACTTTGGCTAGCAACCGGAAGGAGGCGCAGGAACATTTCTTAAAAGTAAGGGAGGACAATATCAAAGTGCTGAACTCCCTACAGGATATTGATGTAAAGATGGGCGGGATGACGCAGGAAATTGGGGATCTACAACAGCGTGTGGTTAGGATAGAGGAAGGTGCGGCAGGAATGAGCACTGTGGTTAGCCAACATGATGATAAGCTTTTAGCACTGCAGTTAAAACTTGAGGATCTTGAAAAACCGCCAAAGGCGGTCCAATCTTAGGCTTTTTGGTATTCCCGAAGGGGTTGGGGGGGGACCCGAGAGCATTTATGATAGGGTTATTGCAGAAGGCCTTCACAGATCTTTCAGATGGGGATTGGGACTCTCAGTTGCAGAGAGTCCATAGGTTACCAATAACCCAGAGAAATAAACAAAATAAATTCCCACGCCCTTTCTTAATCCACTACGGGAACCATCTGCTAAGGCAGGCCGTTTCCTTAAAAGCAAGGCCCAATCTACCAGTCACGGTAGGAGAACTTTCCTTTTTCGTTAAGTAGGACCTTAGTAAGGCCAAAATGGACAGAAGATGGCAATTACGCAAGTTAATTGAACCATTTAAGGCCCTAGGGGGACAAGCATATCTGCATGAACCGGCTAGGTTAAAAGTTATTAAGGGAGGCCAAATTCATTTTTTTACAGATGTAAGGGAAGCTGAGGATTTCTTAGCCTCATTCTCGTAACTGAGAGAGATACTATTTGGAGTAAAACTTTGTTTCTTTTTCTGGTTTGGCAAGGAGTGGGTGAAGCCACAGGCTGCTTCTTGGGGAGCTGCCACAACAGCGGCAGAAAGATGTATTTGTGGGGGTGCCCTCTTGTTGGAGGAGGTAGGGGGCAGGAGGGCTGGGGATGAAGGGTGGGGAGGGTAGGTGGAGGGGGGTTTGTCTGAAAAAAGCTTCACAGGAAAATGAAAAACCAGAGCAGCTGGAGAGAAAAGCACTAGGTATTATAATATTACAGATTGATAGGATTGGCAGGATACATGCAATTTTTTTTATCTCAAATGCCTCGAATAAAATGTCTAGCCTGGAACATTGCTGGTTTGAATAGTAAGAAGAAAAGATGTTTGGTTCGGGAAGAAATAGCTATGTATATGCCCAACTTTGTTTTTTAATCTGAGACACATGTTGCCTATGCAGATAGAAACATTTTGGCTCACTTGGGGTATGAGGTAATAATTTTCTCGACATTTAATGCATCAATAAGGGGGTTGCCATTCTAAACGATAAACGTTTTAAGGTTAAAGTTGGAAAGAGCAAATGCGATAAGAAAGGGAGGTGGGCCATTGTTCAATTATTGATTAAAAAAAGTAAATATGTTTTTTGTGTAGTTTATGGATCTAATTTTGATGATGCCTATATTTTTGATGAGTTGAATGTAGAACTGTTGCAGTGGGTAGGCGAAATAATTATAATGGGTGATTTCAATTGCATAATGGACTACAAGATTGACACTACGAGGAGAAACGCCCTTTATCGAATGCGGAGAACCAGGGCAGCCATTCTAGAGCTAGGGCGTATTCACAATATTAAAGATGTTTGGAGATCCATTTTTCCCACTATGACTGGCTACACATATTACTCTGCCCCTCATAGGCTCTGTTCATGTATTGATATGGTCTGGGCATCTGACAGGGTATTGAGCATTAGTATTATCGAACTCTGCCCTAGAATTAACTCCGATCATAATCCCATATTATTGACTTTTAACACTGAAAAGAACCATATAACACCCCGTATTTTCTCTTTTCCCAGGCATTTATTCACCAACACATTGTTTATTTCACAACTTAAGTTACATATTGTAGATTTTATCAAGCTCAACCTTAATTCTACGACATGCCTTATGGTATGGGACTCTTGCAAAGCCAGTATTCGGGGCTTTACCCAACAATTTCTGTATCACCAAAACTCTGAACTCTGTAAAAAAAACATAGTCCTGGTTAATAATATACTCTCGGTTGAATTACTACTGGCAGAGGCTTTGGGTCAACAGGCCATGAATACAATAGAATTGGAATTACAATTAGGAGGGCTGAAGTCTGCCCTAAAAACGACCTTCTGGGACAAGAGCAGTATAAAATTACATAAATTCCAAGTGACATAGTATGAGAGCAAAGATAAAGTTGGAAAACTATTAGCTTATAAAATAGCTGATGATCGAGCTAATACTTTGATCAAAAATTTAAGGGGCCCTAATAATACTATAATTGACCAACCAACTCAAATTTTAGAACACTTTGTTACATTTTACTAAAAATTATATACCACAGAAAATTATCCTACAGTAGCGGCTATCCAGAATTATCTGGATAATCTTCTAGAAAAGCCTGACCTTCCGGAGATGGAACAACTATCTGATCCTATTAGCATATCTGAAATTAAGGAGGTAATCTCCCTCTTGCAATCTGGGAAAGTATCGGGAGAAGATGCGATTCCATTAGAAATATATAAGTTATGTGCTGATGAGCTTACACTTTTTCTTTATCAGGTCATTAAATTTGTTGGAGAAAGCAAGGAAGCCCCGTGGTCTTGGAATAAGGTTAAACTGTTTTTTTTAAGAAGGGGAAATCACCTGCTGAGTGCGGTTCTTACCACCCCATCTCGCTAATCAATGCGGATGCTAAAATATTTGCAAAAGTGATAGCTAACCGCTTAGCACCTATTATACCAAAAATAGTTAGCCCAAATCAACATGGGTTCGTAATAGGTAGGGATACAACAGCACATATTAATATGGCTGTGACAGCCTTTGACATTGCAGAAAAGGAATCCACCCCACTCGGTATGATCATGCTTGATGCTGAAAAAGTTTTTGACCGAGTGGGGTGGGATTACTTGTGGCGAGTTATGATTGGCTTGGGTTTTAAGGAAAACTTTTTGAATTGTATACAGTCATTATATGATAACCCTGAGGCCAAAATCAGTTATGCTGGTTTACTTTCCACCTCTTTTATCATAGTTCGAGGAACTCGCCAGGGGTGCCCTCTTTCACCTCTTTTATTTGCATTATCAATAGAACCATTTCTGCATGCACTACAATTACAACCTGCCATTGCACCTTTTAAATTTGGTCCTCATTTACTGAAGTTCACAGCATATGCTGACGATATCGCCATTTTCTCAACTGATATTGTTAAGGCGATGCAGGGCATTACAGTAGAAGCTAGTAGATTCGGGGACGTCTCTGGCTACAAATTAAATCTAAACAAAACACAAATAATTGTGAATTATAAACCAGGGGGCCTTGTTGGACTCTGCCACACAGCAACATATCTAGGGGTTAAGCTATCTGCAAATATTAAGGACTTAATTAAAATAAATTATGATGAGTTGGTCAAAAATACTATAACTCTGGTAAAAAAGTGGCACAAACTCCCTTTAAATATTATTGGTAGAATTAATTTGATTCGTATGATAATTTTACCTAAATTTCTTTATCTTTTCCGCTCTATCCCCTTGGTATTATGTAATTCTTTCTTTAAAAAATTGGATGGGGTCTTTAGTAGTTTTATTTGGGGGTATCGTAAAGTTCGTAGATGAATCACTCTTTTAAAAGGGGCCTCCGACTCAGGAGGGCTGAACTTTCCGGATTTTAAGCTATATTTTTGGGCAACATTTGCGGGGCGCTTACAACATTTAATCAATTCTGAGGATGTAGATAATCAACCTTATTATCTTACTTGTATGTTTAAGTCTGATGTGAATATGTTTTTGTGGCGGATTAATGATCCCAATTACTACAAAAGGTTGCGTTTTAAGATAGCTAGAGACTTAAAATTTGGCGTAATATTCAGGCTTTTTGTAAGGTGACCTTTTTCCATCCCAAATTGACTTTATGGGGAAATCCTGGTCTACCGGGTATATTTAGTGATGGATTAATTAATATATGGTTGGCGCATGGAATAAAAAGTATGGGGGATCTGTACAGCGTACAAGGCGTCATGAGCTTTGAAACGCTTAGGACACTCTATAATATCCCTGACTCTACGAGATTTAAGTACTTGCAGATATATGACTTCTTTATTCGTAAGATGAAATTAAAGAATATTACTGATTCTAGTATATGGGATTGCTTGTATTCGCAGAAACACAAGTCATTAATGAGGGCCACACCCCCTTCCCGCCCTAACGGTCTACTATTTAAATGTGCATCCCCAGAACGCGCAGCGGACGTGCGCAGCGGGCGCGCCGTTTGCGCGCCGAAGGCGCGCCTAAGGCAAGCCCGTCTGCGCCCGTCCGCGACCAGACCGCGGCCGGGGCCAGACATGCTGCCGGCAGCGGAACACAAGGTGGAAGGATAGCATGGTCAGGTGAGGACCTAAAGGCGCTCGATCCCCCATCCAAATGCTGCCCTCACTCTATAGACCCTATGACCTTCAACCCCCCTCAGATCTGCAACAACTGCGGGATAGCTATTGGCAGCGATGCCTCTATGATATCCCCTAATCCCAAATCCCCATCTCAAACAAGCCTTAGGGCGGGCCTACTTCACTGCAGATCCCTAGCCAAACACGCAGATGATGTCTGGCTTCTTCTAGAAGAGCAGGAATGGAATATCCTGTTTTTAACTGAAACTTGGATCAAGGAGGACAACTTGACCTCCATTGCACTTGCAGTCCCTTTGGGATTTAAAATATGCCTCGCCAACCGCCCTGGGACAAAAAGAGGCGGTGGTGTAGCCATTATTTTTAAAGAGCATTTAGTATTGACATCCTCAGCCCCCACTGCTATTCAAGGAATCGAAGGCCTCCACTTTTGCTTCCAAGTGAGCCCTCAGCTATCACTAGCAGGACTAGTGATATATCGCCCCCCGGTCGGCGCGGACCCCTACCTAACTACTTTATTAGACACGATTGTCCAGAGTTCGCTCCTCCACCCCCTTTTTATTGTGGTAGGCGATTTCAATATCCACATGGATAAACCCGACTGCGCCATGGCAGAGCTGCTCAGAACCACGTTAAATACGGCAAGTCTCAGACTGATCAATGAGGGCCCTACACACACAGGGGGCCACACTATTGATCTCATCTTTTCTAATATCAAGAATGTGCTGTCTGAGACACCTCTCCCTCTGACATGGTCAGACCATTCACTCATCCCATTTACACTGAACATTGCAAATGACATCCCTGCGTCGAGTAAATGCTACTTCCTGAAGAGGCAATGGAAAAAACTGACCCCTGATACTATGTGCCCGGTCCTTGCGCAAACCACCCCTTCCCTGACAAACAATGCCAATACGGATGCTATACTTCTCAATGAATGGATCGGAAAGATGGTTTCCTCCATTGCTCCAGCCTCTCGGGCTCTATCAAAAAGAGACTCCCCCTCAGCTCCCTGGTTCTCGCAGGAACTTAGGAATGAGAAAACGGCCTGTAAAAAACTGGAGAGACTCTGGAGAGCAAACTACGGTCTGGAAGAAAAAGCTAGGTATAAGGAAGCTTCCAAAAAATTCCGGAAAGCCATCAGAAAAAGTAAAAAATGTTTCTATGCGGACTCGATTCTTAAGGCAGAACAGTCTAGCAAACAAGTCTTCAAAGTGGTACAGTCGTTCTTCAAACCAAAGTGCATTGAAAGAGAGGTTGTACCCACAGCTACGCTATGCGAGCAAATTTCAGAGTTTTTTGATCATAAAATTAAAAAAGTGTACGACTCTTTTGGTCCAGTAATAAAAACAGTGAAGCAAGACCTAGCGAATAATGGCGAGCTAGGAGAGACCCTCACCCAGTTCATGCATATCCCCCTGAATGAGGTAAAGCAAGAACTTAGCCGCTGCAAATCCGGCTCCCCTGACGACCCCTGCCCAGCTAAACTATGGAGTGCCATAGCGGACTCGGTACCTCCCACACTTCAATGTATTTGGAACTCTTCCATCACTTCGGGCACTTTCCCGGACGTCTGGAAGCACGCTACTCTCCTACCCCTAAAGAAAAAAACCTAATGGGGACCCAGATGACCTTACGAATCTCCGCCCAATATCCCTATTAGCTGCCCCGGGAAAAATGCTGGAAAAAGCTATACAGCGCCAACTGAGCAAATTTGTGGAAACCAACAACATTCTACATGAAACTCAATCTGGCTTCCGTCCCGGCTTTAGCACAGAAACAGCGCTCATAGAGGTAGCCGAGTCAGTGAGGTGGTCGATGGATGCAGGAAACTCAGCAATGCTGGTACTCCTGGATCTGTCGGCCGCCTTCGATACGGTGGACCACGCCAGACTACTCAGCCGGCTGGCAGAGATAGGTATTCAGGACAGAGCGCTGGGGTGGATAAACTCCTACCTATCTCTTAGAACGCAGAAGGTGGCACTTGGGACGATTTCTTCCACACCCAAAACCCTCAGCTGTGGAGTCCCGCAGGGATCGGCCCTCAGCCCCCTTTTGTTCAACATCTACCTGGCTCCTCTCTTTACGCTAATTGCCAACTGGGGTGTCAAGGCAATCTCATATGCCGATGACACCCAGTTGGTATTCCCGTACTCGGAGATGACGCAGGATTCTTTCTCAAAGTTCAAAGGCTGTCTCCAGGACATAGCACACTGGATAAATACTAATAAATTAAAACTAAATGCCAATAAAACCGAAGTCATCTTCTTCGGCAAGGGTCCCTCCCCCGCCCCAGAACTCTGGTGGCTTACGGAGATGGGCCCGCCCCCTTCACCCAGTCACTCGGCAAAAAATCTTGGAGTGAGATGGGATGATAACATGTCTTTTACATCCCATATCCATCAAGTGGCCGGATGCTGCCTGAGCAAGCTGAGAAACCTCCGAAAAATCCTAAGACTCCTTCCGGAGAGCTGTAGAAAAACGGTTGTCCACACGACTGTCACCTCACGGCTGGATTATGCCAATGGTTTATACCTTGGCCTTAATAAAACAAGGGTTGTTTGGGTCCCAGGGATAATTTTTTACGACCACTCAACACTATACTCCCCGAAGGTAACTGCACAAAATACAAATAATAGTGGAGGGTCAAAAGAACGAATTTTCTGAAAAAACGACTATGTATGAGAATCAGTGGCAATAGTCCACTAATCAGGGTACATCATTCGTGGTTATTGAAAAATACCCATCAGTAGCTCTTCCTTGGCGCCCTTTTCATCATGTGGGTTCCTTCTAACCATGAAGGATGGTATTTTAGTATGGTCAATGGGGACAGCATAAGGACCAGTGATGGTATAACTGGGTCACAGGGAGCTTCTGAAAAGCAGTGCGAGGGGGTGTGTAAAAGTGCAAACAGTGCAGGATGGTGATATATAAAATTAGATAACTTTGAGGAAAAATTATTTATTAAAGACCTCAGTGTTTCTAAGAATTAAAACGAGCGAAATTGGTAGTTTCACCTAATAGCTACCAACAGGTTGGTCGACATGTTTCAGCAGATTTTTGGATCACAGAGGTATCCACTGCATTCCTCAGGACCTGTGTCGCTACTGCTAGTGATGTGTTGGAAAAATATATATAAAAAGGAAATCTTTCACCTGGGTACTAATGAAGGATCATTCTCCCAGCTGAGACGTCCAATGTGAAACAAACATAGTCGAAAAAAGAGAAAAAACATACAATTAGTATATCTACGATATCCAAAACACTTACATGGTATATCATATCTGTAAAGAGAACCTCTAATGCAATCCTCTTCGTAGTACTTTAATTCCTACATATAACCACCATACCTAGAAATGATATGTGGTAGGACTCTCACTTACCATATTGTGCAGGAGAGTACTGCCTCACCTCACCTGGCTCACAGCGCAGGTAATTGAAGCACCGCTCTAAAGTGAAAAGAAAGACATACAAAGACACGTCAGCAGCCGCTGACTTCACACTTAATCACAACTTATTCTGGCGTGCTTGCGGGTCAAACGGCCAATATGCCCTGTTTAGGGCCTCGGCAGAATTAAGTATCATGGCAGAGGCCAAACCTCCGTTTATAGAGAGGAATGTCTTTTGTCGGTTGTTCTTAAGAGAAAGACGGTAATATTTTAAACGGCATCTATGTTTGCCCAGATCACCGCCTCGTAGTAACTCATGGTTAATGAGCCACGGAAACAGTCCCAGCGTCTATTAATATCTCCCAATCAATGTAGGCTCACGTTAGATGAAACACGCGATAACTCTCTGCCCCAAGCCTTCAGCGCAAGACAGTGGTAATAGCAATGTGTATTTCGCCGCTGTAAGTGAATGAGGAAGCACATACGCTCCCGCTCTATGAGCGTCTGCGTGATACAGTTCGGGCGGAAGGCAAACTACCCAGATGCAAGCTCTCGCACTCAGCGCTATCCTGCTCTCCCTACTCTGTACAGGTCTGGGGAGAACGCGCGCATACGGTTGTAACAAACTTCTACAATCGCTGGCAGACAGGCATAGAGCAGTTGTCTCTTACCTGTCCGTCGATACTTCCAGCGTCCCTCTGGCTGTAAGGGGAGGTGACGCGCGTAGTTAGGAGCAACAGTTATTCTTCCATCAATGGGCGTGTCCCATCACGCCCCCTGCCCTAGAGGATTATGGGGCATGTAGTTCAGAGGCAAAAGTGCCTGATTCTACACGTTTATTTGCGTAGTCTGTGACGCTTACGTTATAATGTCATAGTCAGATGCGCAAATATATGTACAGGGCGGCACTACGGTCTGATTCGACGTTTACTAAATCATTGGATTTAAGAGTGCTAACAGGCTTCGCTGACAAGTTGATATGCACACTGGGGTGTTGTGGAATATGTAGTGCCATACTAAGTAGCATGTGAATGGCAAACTTTTCATAATAGGATCCACACTATTAGGCAGAATCCATGTGTGAAGATTCATAATCAATTGGTGGATGGTCTGAGGGTGATATTAATAAGTATAGATATCATCACCAGGAGAGGGCAAACATAGCCTTTTATCTGGTCAGAACTAATGCCAAAACCCTGATTGGTTTAGTGTATTTTGAGTCTACCCTCACACTGTTATAGGGGATTGAAGATCAGAGTGACATCCACGGTATGTCATCGTTCAACCCATCCTTGTCTGAATTCAGGGTATATACCCATTTTTGTTCTTTCTTGAACAAAAACTTGTTTATGTCTGTCACGTGATTTGGTATCAATGGTTGTTCTAGCACAGTCCATTGAAAATCATTTGGGCCATGTCCCACCTCCAAAAAATGATTGGTCATTTTGGTGGACTGTTTCCGACACCTAATGGTGCTTTTATGTTCGGAAATACGTGTCTTGACTTTCCTAGTCGTCATCCCCACGTATTTGTACTCACAGGGGCAGACTATTAAGTAGATGACATTTAGACTATTGCAATTGGTGAAGCGCCTTTGTTCCCAAAGACGCCCACCCCCAATGTCGATGGTTCTTGATTTGGCAGTCAACGGACATGCAGCACAGCTCCCACAGGGATGGTGCCCTGTCACGGCTGGCATATCCCAGAGTGTTCCTACTGCTCTAGGGGTCACTGATCTAGGTCTGGTGTGGACCAATTGGTCCTTTAGATTTCTACCCCTTTTAAAGGCAAACAAAGGGGGAGGCAGGCTGTCGTTGCCCGTATTGAGGATACCCCAATGCTTCTTTATGATCTTTTGAATCTGATTGGAGCGGGTGCCAAACGTGTTTACACAGGTAATCCGGGGTTCTTGTGTTTTGGGTACCGATGGCTCCAGAAGACTTTCGTGGTTGTTATTGAACGCCCTCTTTTTCGATCTTCGTATCAGATGCTTGGGATACTTTTTCTCAAGTAAATTGTTCTCCAATATTTTAGCATGGTTAAAGAAACTCTCCTTGGTCGAGCAATTCCTCTGTATTCTCAGGAATTGTCCGTAAGGCAAGTTGTCTCTCAGAGCTTTTGGGTGACAGCTCTCATAGCTCAGCAGAGAGTTTCTTGCCATCGGTTTCCGGTAGAGTTCGGATTGAAGACCTGTTGAAGTGACATTGATCTTAAGGTCCAGAAAAGCCAGATGTGTTTTGCTGTGTTCAACTGTGAACCGGAGGAATGCATTTCTGCTATTCAACCATACGTGGAAGGTTTTTAGGTCATCCACAGTACCACGCCAGACCACAAGAACGTCATCAATGTAACGTTTCCATAGGCGTAACGAGGCGAGGAAAGGGTTGGTTTCAGTGAGGATGACTTCTTCTTCGAACCGATGGACGTAGAGGTTCGCCAGGCTCGGGGCAAAAACGCTGCCCATGCTGGTCCCAGAAACCTGTAGATACATGGAATCCTCGAACTGGAAGTAATTTTCGGTCATCGCTAAGGTGGCCAAAGTCATGATAAAAGAGACCGGAGTAATTGAGTCTAAATCACGCGTTCGTAGCAAGGTCTCAATCACATCAAGGGTCTCCCTTTGTGGAATTTACGTGTAGAGAGATTCTACGTCGAACGATACCAGTAGATCCAGGTTGGCATCAAACTCAACGTCTGGTAGAATCTTATCTTGTAGGTATGTAGGCATATTATGGACCATGGGTCTCAAGAAGTGGTCCACGAAGGTGGAGAGGGGTTCGAGCAGTGACCCAATGCCCGATATTATTGGGCGTCCAGGCGGTGGCCTTTGAGGTTTGTGCACTTTAGGTAGCACGTAAAAATATGGGATAACAGGATGTGACAATTGTAGGTATGATGCCTCCTTTGATGTTATCCATCCCTCAGATAGTGCTTCTTCCACATATTGTTTTATAGCCAAAGATAGTCTGGCGGTGGGATCCTCAGTGAGTTTACGGTATGATCTCACATCGTTATGTTGTCGAATGCATTCCTCACGGTAAGTGGTGGTATCAAGGACCACTATAGCTCCGCCCTTGTCGGCGGGTTTGATTACTATCGAAGAATCCTCTTTGAGATTTTTTTAGAGCTATCTGTTCTTTCTTAGGGAAATTGACAAAGGGCTTACTGTTCTGTTGCAGCAAATTCTTTATATCGCTACCCACCGCTTCTTCAAAGGCCATAACCTTAGCTGGAAGTCCTGTGGTGGGTGGATTGAAGGTGGAGGGTCTTTTCAAACCTGTATTCTGGTCCATCAGTGATGTATCTCTTCCACCTTCGTTGTCTTTTGCAAAGAGGAAGTGTAAACGGATTTTCCTGAAGAATTTCCCCATCTCAATTTGGGTCTGGAATGGGTCGCCGATATTGGTTGCTACAAAACCCAGACCTCTATTGAGCATTTTCAGCTCCGTCTCAGATAGTGTTCTTGAACTGAGATTTATCACGAGGTCGTTCCTGATGTTGTCGCTGTCGTTTGATCCTGTGGTATCTGTTTCCCGTTCCGTAAGCCCATTGACTGAGGTACGAGGTTCCACTGCACTTGGTTCTGCTGCTGTCCTCTCCTCCTCCCTCTCTGTCTCCCCCTGCCATGTCCTAAAAAAGGCTGGGAATTGAAATCAGGGAAGAATTGTTGGGGACCAAAGGGCATCATCTGTTGTGGGAAAGGGGCTCCCTGAGACCAAGGGTTTGGTTGCCACCATGGTGGAAACTGGGGTTGGATATAGTTCTGACCAGGTCCTCTCCAGTTCCTTCGGTTACCTCTCCCTCGGCCTTTGTTGTTGGTGTTGCTGCCTAGGCTGGACGAGTCTGAATCACTAGATCCATCGCCAGAGCTGGAAGTACCGTAACTTGACCCTCCTTTGTGACCCTTAGTGTTATAAACTGGGGGGACAAAGGAGTCGCTGGTGTAGGGATAGATTTTCTCAGTGGCAAATTTTTCTATATCTTTTTTACACTTCTCTAGTTTCTTAAACAAAATTGAATCACTGAATTCTTTGTTGGCCTTATTATTTTCATCTAGATTCTTTGTGAAGATTTTGCTCGAGAGTGTAGTTCTAATCTGCCCTTCTAGTAATTGAATCTCGACCAAGATTTTATCGGCCGCCTTTTTTGCTGTTTTGATTATAAGCACTAACCAATCGCGGGTACATTTCCACGCGATTAGATACCAATTATTCAGGAATTCTTTGTCATCCAAAAAGAGTCTAGGAACATTAGTCACAATTAGTCCACTGGGTGCGCAATTGCCGCGTAGGTACTCAGCCATTACTAAGCCATGGACACAAATACGTGATTGACTCTTTTTAATAGTTAGAATTTTTGCCCAACCTTCATCGGTGCTTACTTGAGGAATAGGTATGTTATCCAGAATACTGGGATTCTCATCCAGGATGGATTGAATCTCTACTTCATCAAAGGAAAGGCCAAGGATTGTTGCCATGATAGTGTAGTGACCGCACAAATTACACACACAGAAAAAAGTAGTGAAGGTACGTATAGTCAGTGTCTATCAAGCTCTCATAGAGGGGGTAAAGAAATAGACCCGCGGCCTTAGCCGCACAAAAGCATTAATAAAACAAGGGTTGTTTGGGTCCCAGGGATAATTTTTTACGACCACTCAACACTATACTCCCCGAAGGTAACTGAACAAAATACAAATAATAGTGGAGGGTCAAAAGAACGAATTTTCTGAAAAAACGACTATGTATGAGAATCAGTGGCAATAGTCCACTAATCAGGGTACATCATTCGTGGTTATTGAAAAATACCCATCAGTAGCTCTTCCTTGGCGCCCTTTTCATCATGTGGGTTCCTTCTAACCATGAAGGATGGTATTTTAGTATGGTCAATGGGGACAGCATAAGGACCAGTGATGGTATAACTGGGTCACAGGGAGCTTCTGAAAAGCAGTGCGAGGGGGTGTGTAAAAGTGCAAAAAGTGCAGGATGGTGATATATAAAATTAGATAACTATGAGGAAAAATTATTTATTAAAGACCTCAGTGTTTCTAAGAATTAAAACGAGCGAAATTGGTAGTTTCACCTAATAGCTACCAACAGGTTGGTCGACATGTTTCAGCAGATTTTTGGATCACAGAGGTATCCACTGCATTCCTCAGGACCTGTGTCGCTACTGCTAGTGATGTGTTGGAAAAATATATATAAAAAGGAAATCTTTCACCTGGGTACTAATGAAGGATCATTCTCCCAGCTGAGACGTCCAATGTGAAACAAACATAGTCGAAAAAAAGAGAAAAAACATACAATTAGTATATCTACGATATCCAAAACACTTACATGGTATATCATATCTGTAAAGAGAACCTCTAATGCAATCCTCTTCGTAGTACTTTAATTCCTACATATAACCACCATACCTAGAAATGATATGTGGTAGGACTCTCACTTACCATATTGTGTAGGAGAGTACTGCCTCACCTCACCTGGCTCACAGCGCAGGTAATTGAAGCACCGCTCTAAAGTGAAAAGAAAGACATACAAAGACACGTCAGCAGCCGCTGACTTCACACTTAATCACAACTTATTCCCAGTTGGTATTCCCGTACTCGGAGATGACGCAGGATTCTTTCTCAAATTTCAAAGGCTGTCTCCAGGACATAGCACACTGGATAAATACTAATAAATTAAAACTAAATGCCAATAAAACCGAAGTCATCTTCTTCGGCAAGGGTCCCTCCCCCGCCCCAGAACTCTGGTGGCTTACGGAGATGGGCCCGCCCCCTTCACCCAGTCACTCGGCAAAAAATCTTGGAGTGAGATGGGATGATAACATGTCTTTTACATCCCATATCCATCAAGTGGCCGGATGCTGCCTGAGCAAGCTGAGAAACCTCCGAAAAATCCTAAGACTCCTTCCGGAGAGCTGTAGAAAAACGGTTGTCCACGTGACTGTCACCTCACGGCTGGATTATGCCAATGGTTTATACCTTGGCCTCCCAAAATACCTGACTCACAAGCTTCAGGTAGTTCAAAATGCGGCTGCGAGACTGCTACTGCGAATTCCTTTCAAGCAGTCAGTCTCTCCGCATCTTCGAACCCTGCATTGGCTACCAGTTGCCAACAGAATAAAATTCAAAGCTCTGACGCTTGCGTTCAGATCTCTGCATGGCTCCTGCCCTTAATATCTGAAAAACCGCCTTCCAAGATACTCCCAAAGCCGTGCACTTCGGTCCAATGACCGTGTCCAACTGGTCATCCCGCGCGCAAAAAAGGCCCGACTAGGCGGTCGGACCTTTTCAGCTAACGTCTCCGCTCTGTGGAACTCCCTGCCACAAGCAATCCAACAGGCCCCATCCGAACCCTGCTTTAAGAAACTGCTAAAGACCTGGCTTTTCATCCAGCCATGCTAGCTTCCCTATCTTTGCCTCAGGTTATCTGTGTTCTATTAGCGCCGGGACACCTCCTCGAGAGGTAGCTGTTCGCGCTGTATAAAATCCACTATTATTATTATTAAGTGTTTCAATACTTATAAGAATACAGACTGCAGAAGTCACTTGCAATTGCAAAATCTTTCTTAGTGAATGGATGAAAATTATTTTCTGTTAGAAAGTTGTTAAACAAACAAGATTGATCAACAATTGCTGTGCAAAATAAAGAAAAAAATTGTGAAGGAAGGTGGATGCTGTGAGGAGTGAGAGGTTGATGTCATAGTGTTGACGCAGGGATTAGCTGGTTGGCATTTCGAGTTGCACTGTGTATTGGACATTGTGAGTTTCAATTTGGATCATGGGTTTGGTAAAGGACTACTGATGGGTAACACTGCTATTTGATTGGCTATTGAAATTGTGATGTATACCGAACAAAAACCAAACATTTGGTCTCACAAAATCGATTCGACTCAACTGAGTTGGAAAAATGAAATGTTTAAAGGATTTTAAAAAATGTTTGAGGGGAGATGTCACCATTCCTCTTTAGAAAGAAGGGGAGTTGCCTCCTTAGGGTACTCAACCTTACATAATGACTACTGAGCATGGATTCCATTTATTTTTGTGGTTAAAACAATGGATGAGAGTTACTGAAGACAAGGGTGCATTGCGTTTCCTTAGGTATGGAAGTTTTAACACCAGGATTTTAGATCATTTGAGGGGGAGACTGTATGAGATGAAGCCGCCACCTTGACCCATGCAGTATGAAGCTTTACACATTAGGGAAAAGGTTGCAAGAGAGAAGGAGAAGGAAAAAAATTTAAGGAGACAAGGTAGAGCAATGAAGAATTATGCAAACTCCCAATGGGATGAGGAACAACGTAGATGGAGGAAGGGAAGTATTGAGGGAACTAGACTGTATCCAGTTGTTGCATCAGAAATTAATGAGAAGGATAAAGATGGAGTTAAGTAAGAAGGGGAAGAATCAGATACTGATTCAGGAGATGAGATACTGGAAGAAATGCTGACATCTTGGCCACTACCTGTGCCCTATACTGATCCAGCAGAGATAAGTATTAGTGAGAGTCAAAGTGTGACTACCGCTCCAGTACAACCAGAAATACCTTCAATAGAGTGACCCTTACAAGTTCTACAAATTGCCCCATCAGAACGAGGTGACCGATAGCTGTCGTCCCCAGTGACACTGACCCAGTTGTGCCACAAGTATCCCTACTGCACCAGCCTAAATTGAACAAAGGGTAGAGTTTACTATGACCCCAGTTGCCAAAGTATTGACTACACAGAAGACACAGTTTGTGCTGTGGAGACCTCAACAAAATTTACAAGCCTTGATAGACAGAGGAGGAACCTTGGTCTTTACGACCCCTTTGGGTTCTAGCGAGTTACCTGGAAGTGGAGATGGTGAATTTCCAGCTTGGATTGAGTAACTGACTAGGGAAAGAAGGGCAGAAGCTACAGAGCCTCTGAAGGGTGCAGAAATTTAAAACGCTAAACCTTTACTCATTCCAAAATTTAAAATTGATTTGGAGTAATTAATTAGGTGATGTTCGGATTTTGTTCATTTAGATCAATAAGAAAGACTTGAACTTACGTTTTCATGTAAGGAAATTTCCCACAGAGCAGTTACTACATACAGTTATCGAGCAGGAATATCAAAAAAATATGCTGTAGATCTTACAAAAAAATGTTATATGTGTTTCAACATTATTGCGTTGAACTGGATGACCAAGCTATTGAGAATTTGAGAATTGCAGGGATGCGAGCTCATATCATGGAATTGATAAAGTGCATCCGCAGATAGGATACGGAGAAGCTAGAACTTAGATGGCCATGAAAGCATGAAAAGAAAAAGAGGAAAATGGAAGCAAGACAGGATGAAGTGGTAGAAGAGGCAGAATATTCATTGAGAGGTGAAGTTGGGGGTACTTATGTAAATGACCAATGAAATAAAGGTTATTGAATTCTACATGAAGCAGAGAAAGATTAAGGAAAAAATAATGTTCCAACGTTGGCTGGAGGTTAGGGTATTATGCAGGAAGTTGTTTCTCCAGAAGCAGGATTTGCGGCAAATCCAAATGGAATGCAAGTGTCTCAGGGAAGAGGTAGAGTTGTTGCTACAGGGGGTGGGATCTGGAACTGACATTGCTGCTTTAAAGAAAGTTACTGCCTGTCATATTTGCAATGGGGGGCATTAGAAGCGAGAATGTCGATTTAATCCTGAAAATATTGCAGGACCAGCCTAAAATTCACAGGGAATTAAAGGTCAAAGAATGCAGATTCGCCAGTTTCAAACTAAAATGCCTAGTCAGAACCAAATGGCACCTGTTATACCAGGTCAAATGTGAAATCGCCAAATGAATTGAAACCAATTACCGAAATTAAACGTGAATCCCAATCAAAATGTCGTCACAAGTCCAGAATCTGAATAGGGATGTGTTTGGGCAATTTCCTTTGTTTGAAATAAATGCATTTGGTTCTGAGAATTCACAATGACGGTGCCTGAGAGGCAAAGAGGAGTGTTTACTTGGCGCAGTCCTAGAGGAAGACCAAAATGGCCCATATGTAGTGCAAATGTCTATGGTCATGATGTATCATTTTTGATTGATCCTAGAGCTACCCTACTTACCTCTCTCGGGAAGAACAATCAAAGTAGTTGGGGTTACAAATAAACAAATGGCAAATCCAAATTCAGAAGAGGTTCCTGCCAGAATAGGCACATTTGAAGAAAAACACAATTTTTAAGTTTGTGATTCCAGTAAGGTAAATATATTAGGAAGGGATTGGTTGTGTAAATTAAACTGTACAATTGTTTGCACACTACAACCAGAACCAATTCAATTTATTTTATTATGTTTTGGCTCTCAAAAGAGGGCCACATAAAATATACAGGATAAAAAAGAACAAAACAGATACATAACAAAATTATGGCGTTTGAGAGACAAGGTTAAATACACAACTGACATGCAAAGCAAATCTACGGGAGGTCGGAAAGTCAAAACATCTCCAGATACATGTTAATAAATAGCTAAAAAACCTTTAAAAAAGTTAAAAATATGGAAACAGAACATTTCATTAGGAGGGCAGTAAAGTGCCCGAAGAAAGCCGGTCAAAGTGACGATGCCAAGGCGGAGACAAATAACTTTTAACCATCTAGAGCGCAATTTACGGAGCGCAGGGCAAATCAGTAGAACATGCATACAGTCCTGAGTGCTCAATTCACATAAATTGCACAAAGCAGAGGAGCCATACCATTTGGATAACAGTAGATTTAAAGGGATTAAATCGTAACGTAAGAGAAATCAAAATCTACGAATACCATGCGGTAGCTTCCATATAACATAGGGTTGATGTGACTTCATCACATAGGAGTTAAGGAGAAGGTCTACATTCCTTTTTTGACAAATTAACTTTTTATCAGAGTGAAAACATAGATCCCACGAGGCTACTTTTAAAACGAGTTTTAACTGTAAGGGAGAGTACAAAAACAAAGCGTTTTCATCTAATTTTAGAAGGGTTACAGCTTTTCTAAAATTACTTACAAGTTGAGAAAACTCGTTAAAATTACCCAATAATTCACTTCTGAGGAGAGCTCTCATAGTCCCTACTTCCGCTCTAGTCAGGCAGGCCACCCATCTTACTAGGGCACATAATCCCTGTACCCAGCTGCTCCTAAGACCAAAGTCAAGCCTGCAGGCGGCTAAGGAGCACGCAGTATTAAGGGAAGAAAGAGATCTTAGAAGTTTCCCCTCAATCTTGTGGCAAAAGTCCCAATTTTTCACCTCTATGAGTTCGATACCATACAGTATTGTTGCGGGGATTTTAGATCTATACACTTCCAATAAGCTCGAGAAGTGCCGTTTCCCCGTTGCCTGGTATAGGGAATTTAAACCTTTGCCATGGGCAAGAGCTTTGCGTGAGCAATGCTCTATATGGAGCCTCTCACTCAAGTTAGCCGTGATGATTTTTCCCAGGAAGCTATAGGAATTTAAAACCTCCAGTTTTTGGCCCCCGATAAACCAACCAAAATCTACAGATCGGCACTTCTTCTTACCAGCTATACACATAACTTTACTTTTGGTAATATTGATCTTCATGCAGTGGGGTGCAGCAAAGGCATGAAGAGCATGTAACCGATTTGCAAGTCCTTTAGGGGTCAAATCAAGAATAAGGACATCATCGGCGTACATCAGGCAGGATATAGGGGTCCCACCCACCACCGGGGCGATGCCCTCTCTGGCAGACAAGGCGGCGGGTAGGTCTGCCGTGTATAAGGAGAACAAAAGGGGAGCCAATAAACAGCCTTGTTTAAGGCCATTCAAAGATGGAATTTGATAAGATAGCCCCCTTTCGCCCCCCAACAAGACCCTACACCAGGTCTCTGTGTGGAGAGACCGCACCAGCTCCAACAAATAGGTTGGAACACCAAGCACTGCCAATTTTCTCCACAGCGTTCTACGGTCTACTTTGTCGAACGCTGTGGAGAAATCAATAAAAGCGGCATACACTACCCCTCCTCTCACCTGGACATATTTATCTGTAACCACATGAAGAGCGGTGAGGTTGTCTAACGTACCGTGGTCCCTACGGAAGCCGGTCTGTTCAAACGGCAAGATGTTGTTCTCCTCTACCCAATCGGAGAGGGAGTTTAAAAGACATTTCGCAAAGACCTTTCCGATGGAGTCGAGGAGAGCAATCAGCCGGGAATTGCTGGGGCTATCCCTCGTTCCCTTCTTAAAAATAGGGACCAAGATACTTCCCCTCCAGGAGGCAGGTACCGTTTTAGACAAAAAGCAGGCTTTATACAGAAGGTACAGGATTTTACTCCACCTTAAAGGATCCTGTTTCAGGACCGTCATGGGGAGTTCGTCAGGGCCCATTGCCCCAGAGACATGCATGTTTTTTATAGCCATCTCAATTTCTTCTTCTGTGGGGTAATTGATGAGACCTTCGGGTGTAGCATCTATGGCAATATCATCACCTGTAATCCCGTTCCCTGCATAAAGATCCCGGATATAAGTAATCCATACCTCTTCCGCTATAGGGATGGGAGAGGGACTTAGTCTAGTACCACACCCCTTACCGTTTATTGCCCAAAATTCTCTGATCCTACCATGGACAACAGATTCCCTCAAGTTGATCCAAACATTGTCCTCCCTTACCTTTTTTATTTTTAGCTTGAGTCTGCATCTCTTTCTTTTTAGCCTGGAAATTTCTTTTCCAGGTTCCATGACTCTATCCAGATATTGTTCACAAACTAGTTTATTTATTTCCTTGTTCAGGATACGCAGTATACTAGGGACCACTACCCCTCTTCTAGGCCGAGAAGTTTTTTTAGCATAAAAAATGATGTTTCGCATAAATTCTTCAAAATAAACTATTTCAGTCCCACACCACTCATTTAATACTAGTAGGGTATCAGATAAGAAATCCTGTACCCCATTAATAGCGGAAGGATTCCAAAAACACCTTCCCGAGGAAGCGTGGAAAGCAACATCACTGCCGTTGAGAGACCAAGGCACAGTGGTCATGGTATTTAAAGAAATAGTTATAAACAATATGCTATGGTCACTCAGGGAAGTAGGTATGATCTTAAGGTCCTGAATGAAAGGACACAAACCATAGTCAGCGATTGCATAGTCCAGGATAGAAGACCCAAAAGGAGATTTGTGAGTAAATTTTGCTGGCACGTCAGACGGGAATCTCCCGTTTAGAATAAGACCGTCGACGGCCGCTAATTCTTTTAGCAAAATCTTCCCTCTTTTATTTGTCACTAACTTATCAGGGAAGAGTGATTGAGGAACAAAATGCGCCTCTTCTTTAGATTTATTCCTAAAAAGTTTCAGACTAACATTGGAGATTTTGCAGTTCAGGTCTCCCACAAGCATAATTTCCGGGGGGGATGGGACATTTTTGATTTGATCAATATATCGGAATACCTGCTTCAATATAACATTAAAACACTCTTCTGGAGGGATATACACATTGAGGATTACAATAGGTGACTTTATGCCGTTATTAAACAGATTATCAATGGTTATAGCGTGGAAAAGTTTACTAGGGTCGATATAATGGGAGAATCTCCATTGCAATTTATTTGATAGTAATCAAGCGATTCCCCCCCTTGCATGACCTTTCTTGGAAGGGGCAGCAGGCACTTCCAGGGCGTAAAAATCCTTAGAAACATCCAGCATATTAATACACCAAGTTTCCTGTATACAAATCACGTTAGCTCCTAGAGAAAATAAAAGATCAAATTTCTCTGGGCTACTGTGAATCCCTGCCGCATTCCAAGAAATAATTTTTAGTAAGGTGTTAAAGATGATGAAACAATCTGGGATTATCTTTTGTTTTTGTAGATAAGGCACTATGCAGCCAATTCCACCGATTGTTATCCTCTATAAGGGAGGAATTCTGAGTTAACGGGAGTGGCTTCACCTGCGAAACCGAGCGTTTTCCCTTAGAGACCCAAATCTTCAGGTCTCTAAGAGGAGAGGCTACCCCATTTTGTTCATCACCTCTACATACCTTCCCAAGAGAAGGATTTGTGTTACCAAGGTTAAAAATCGGGAGAATGTCGATACCTGTACGTTGAAAATTCTCAGCTTGCTGTAGTATCAGATTTACAATGATAGGAGAATAGAATTTAACCCTTATACTCAATACCCTGACTCCACCCAACAGGGAGACTAACTCAATATCCCTAGATTGAATATGGTGAAGAGTTTCAATCTCGCTAAAGCGCTTAAGAAGCCAGGCTCTGTTTAGGGGTAGGTCAACATCGAATAGAGGTAAAAAGTCTAACACAAAAGTGTCCACTGGAGCCTTTGAAGTTGTTAAAAGACGATCAGGAAGGGAGCGGTCTCCAATCTCTAAGGCTGCGGAGAAAGGAGGGGCCAAGGGATTAAGGGCCCCAGATGGATATTGGATTAGAGCTCCAGTCGCAGAAGGTGGAGAAAGACTTGGAAGAGGGCCCCCCATTTGTGGCATAACTTCCAAAGACGTTGGCGGACACAGTTCACTTTCCACCTTTAAAGATGTAGAAATGGGTGAGTTCAGTTCAATTTCCGCCTTTAAGGAAGTAGAGGTGGGATCCAAGTCTAATTCGTCGTTCTCCAGTACAACCAGAGAATTTTGGAAGATTATACGACGCTGCCTTTTCTTCCTGTATTTTCGAATTGGTTTCCTTTTATTCCCTTTATTATTTCTATGTTTACCGTTTTTTACCTTTACCTCTTGTTTATCGTCCGTAGGTTCTTTTTTGTTTTCAGACATGAAGATAGGGAATAGATCTTGAACCAGTTTAGGGCCGGAGGTAGATTTGTTTTCTTCCTCGATCTCTAGAACTGAGTTCTTAATACAATTAGGCACTGCGGTTAAGGGCATATCTACCATGTGTGTTTCCAAAACTGCTGTTGCAGCCTTCATGTCAGAATCCACTATAGGCACATTTATTTTCCCCTTTGGGAAGCTGTGTTCGGTCATGGGGGGGGGGACACACCTCATATCAGGCGACTTTTGTAACAATGTCTTCAGTATTTGGGTAACTGAATCCAAGATACAATCCGAGCTGCCTACAAATTTCCCCAGGAGAAATAGAATGGAGGCTAATAATTGTTCCAGAGCAATCATGGATTCAGAGATCGGTTTTTCACACGCTTCCACTGGACGGCAGATACCAGATAGGTTGAGACCCGGACTCCTGGAAACATTTGACAGATCGGACATGTCCTGACCGTTTAACGAAGGGGTACTACTATACAACATTAACCCAGATGGAGTAGCACCCCCCGAGGGCTTAATAGGGTCCTGAGTCTCCAATTTAACTGTATTTACATAGCGGCCACAGAGTTCAAGGTCAATGGATAGTGATGACAAATCGCCACCCAACCTATCATTCAGAAGGGTTTGAGGCAAAGATGGTTGATTCGCAAGTTCACTTTCAGGTACCGGAAGTTCGAGATTATTCTCCCCCTTCCCTTCAGGGTGAGCAAGGGAAGAAGACACTGCTGCCGCTGATTGTGATAATGCGGGCTGCACAGGAGGAGGCGGAGGGTCTGTGATACCTTGAATATGAACCTCCTGGACCGTGGCACAGGGAACTTCTTTAGCAGCAAAATTAGATTTCTTAGGGGAAGGCAAGTCCCATAACTCAAAGAGTTGGCATTGACCCTTCAACGGGGGATTGTTTACAGATTTGTTTCTTGTGCGGGTAATGTCTATTTTTGCACCAGGTTTTCCTCCCACTACCCTTCCTGAAAGTAATTTTTTAGACATCTTCTGTAGGATTATTCCACGAAATTGTGTTATAGAAATGATTTACCTCCAGAAGAATGATAAAGAAATAATGCGATATTCATAAAATAATAAATATAGTCCTGGGGATGCAACAATGACTGACCGGTAGTAGAGTACGAGGAAGCGACGAGTAAGTTTCAATAAATGGTTCTTCCTCTGACAGTCAGGCGTATTAAAATAAGCAAAAAGACAATGTCAATGAAAATAACCGGGCCCAGCCCAGCCTACCTCAGCCACTGAGGGCCACAGAGGGCCCGCCCTTTGCCCGGGCTTAGCCCCGGGCGCTCCCGCGCGCTCCCGCGACGCGGGGGTGACACTGGTCTTATGCGCCGCCTGGCGTGATGTGCTGGGAGTCTCCCGCCGCTCAGCCTGTCGGGAAATGAAGTTCAGGCCCTCCCTCCGCTCGGCGGCCGCTACTCGATGTTAATTGCGGCGGCGGGAGGGGGGCACAAACAGGCTGGCAGGCACCAGGGATCTCGGCAATTTCCTTAGGGCGAGACAAGCTTTCTCGCTGTTCTCCGCAGGTCAGGGTATCCTTGGATCAATATCAGATTCCGCGGCGTTTGCACACTAGATAGTGTTGCATTTAAGACTCATGATGAGGATCTCAATTTCAAATCAAGCAAATATTGAGGTAGGAACGTTTAACTTGTTGATAGTTGCTGAGTTCCCAGAGGGTCTCAGAAATATAGTGAATACAGAGGTTTGGAATTTTGCAGGAAAAGAGATTGGACTCATAAAAGGTGTAGATCCAGTCCATGTAAAAAAAAAAGCCAAATGCAGTTTTCACAAGAACGCCACCTTATCCAATGTCCACTGACACGATTGCTGGGTTTCAACATGTAATAGAAGATATGCTTCAGAAAGTCATATTGAAAGAATGAATTGGCAGTCCGTGTAATTCTCCTATAATGGGAATTCAAAAAAATGAAAGGAAAATATAGAGTTGGACAGGCGTTGTGCAAAAGTAATACGATAGTGGTACCTTGTTGTACCATTGTGCCTAATCCTGCTACTGTGCTTTTCCAAATTCCATGAACTGCATAACAGCTTACAGTCAATGATTTTTCCCACTTTCCTCTCAGTACCCCTGCATGAAGATAGGCAGTTTTTATTTTCATTTGTGTTCCAACAGAGGACAATCATTTGGTGTTGTGTCCCTCAAGGATATACTGAGAGGGATGTATGACGGTACAACGCGTACCGTTTCAACGCGTGCCTTTACAACGTGTCTTTAGCAACGCAAGTCCTTACAACGACTTGCGTTGTTGTGCGCGGATAGTAAATAGTATAATTTACTATTCTAACACCAGTCCCCGTGGATAGTAGGTAAGGTGTTGGAATAGTAAATATACTATTCTTTATCCTTTAGCGCCCCCCAGCGCAAGTCGTGGTTATGACTTGCGTTGTAAAGGACGCGTCATAAAAGCACTGCGGGGTAACATCGCGTTGAAAAGGATGTTCCCCTACTGAAAGCCCTTCTATTTCAATCAGATCCTAAAAATAAATCTTGAGTCCTTGCAAATGCCCTGTGACTCTGCACCTGCAAAATCCATTGATGATTTATTGATACCTTCAGAATCACAAGATGCTTACAAAAATTAAACCATTGCATTATTGAATCACCTGGCAGAAAATCAACACAAAGTGTCTCGAGGTAAACTGCAGTACTGTCAAAAAGAAGTTCATTATCTGGGACATATTATTATGAAAGGAGTCTGAAAGGTGTCACCGGAGAGAGTGAAAGCAATCTTGCAGATGAATCCACCACAAATACAGAGAGAGCTAAGTATGTTTTGGGGAATGGTTGATTATTGTCGACAATGGATACCACATTTTTCTTTGACAGCAAAGCCTCTCCTGAGGCTGACACATCAAGATGTGTTTAATCCAATTCCTTGGGGTAAGGTGAGCACCAGGGCCTTACTAAAGCTGACAGATAAACTGTGTTGTGCCACAGCTATAGGAATGTCAGACTATAGAAAGGAATGTATTTTATTTTGCAGTGAAAGAGATGGGTGCTCACTTTCAGTATTAACACAGATTCATGGGGAGGCCGAATACCTGTGGCTTACTTTGCATCTGTGTAAATCATAAAGAATAACTGTGGGTCTAGAAATGTAAAATGACTATGGGCCATATGTATGAAGGCAATTTTTGGTCGCAAACGCTGCGAATCACAAAAAAATAGCGTTTGCGACCAAAAACCAGCATTTCCCAGTGTATGAAGGAAAAATGCATCGCAATTTTGGGAATCGCAATAATAGCGATTCCTTAAATTGCGTGATGCAAAAAATTGCGATTATCATTGCGATTCCTTATTTTGCGACCATGCAGTTAGCGAACATCGCAAATGAAGCAATCGCAAATAAGGAATCGCAATGGTATGTATCAAAAATTCGCAAATAGCGAAATGAGCAAATTCGCTAAATAGCACATCGCAATTACCACCAAGTGGGAGCAAGTGGTAACCAGGTGCAAAGTATATAAGGAATCCCACAATGCAACAGACTCTTTTCCACAATGGCTGGGCTGTACGTCATTGCAAGGAGGCGAAGACTGAGAGCTGCTGCGCAGAGGAGGCGCCAGGAGAGGACATTCCGTGACCGCATCACCATCTACCAGCGCACAGAGGAGGACATCTACAACCATTACAGACTGGAGGAAGACAGTATTTACGGCGTAAAAAGATTAGCCATTTATTGGTTGAATGGACTGAATGAATTAATTTGAAGTCTATTTTTCCTTTTTTGAACTGACTACATTTAACTGTAGTTCATTGATTTATGATTGTCATCAAGTTTAAAGTTTTGACTCTTGTCTTTATGGAATTACGGATGATTTTTTCTTCGTAGTATGAATATTTGAGTGTATATATATCAGAGCAATTCACTTTGTATAATACAACTAGTTATGTGTATGTGTTTGTGTTGTAAATAATCGCGAATTGTAAATAATTGTATATAAGGTGTACAAAACGATAAGGTGTCCCTTTCATACATCAATACTTAAAAAAAGACAAAAAACAAATAAATAATAAAAGGGTTTGAGTGATATACCCGTACGAACCAGGAAGTCTCTTATGGTTTGTTCCCTCAAAAATAGAGGATTTAAGTAAGTGTGTGGCTGGCAATCTGTGTACTTAGTTATATTAATGGTCCAGCTAGCCCCACGTCCCAGGACCTGACTCCCCCATTCTTCAAATGGTACACAGAATGCCACACCACATACACTTCCCCAGCACCCCACAGGAACTTGCCCAGACTAAGCTGGACTTCTACAGCATAGCCCAATTCCCCCACGTCATAGGATGTATTGACGGGACACATATCGCCATTTCACCCCCCTCACACAATGAGTATATATATAGGAACAGGAAATGCTACCATTCACTAAACATACAGGTGGTGTGTGATGCTAAAAATATCATAACTGATGTAGTAGCGAAGTATCCTGGCAGTACACATGACTCATTTATGTTCAGACACAATGGCCTATACCGTAGACTGTCCAGAGGAGAGTTTGGCGAGGGATACTTACTAGGTAAATGCTTGTCCACATAGGTTACATTACCACTGACTTACATGTCCATTACAGCCACTAACCATTTACCTTTACAACCACAGGTTATGTTATGTTATGTTAATAACTTTTATTCGGTGCACAGCTGCCCCAGCGAAGGGGCGTCCTGGCGCCTGATCAGGTACAATAACATAACAGGTCAGAGCTGAAAAGGGAAAAGGTGGGTTTTAATAGCGCGCCTGAAAAGAGTTAGGCTATTTAGGGCACGAATGTGTACAGGAAGGGAATTCCATAGATCGGCCGCCAGAACACGAAAAGATCGTCCTCCCATCCTACTCAGTCTGAACCTAGGCTTAATCGCCAGATGGTGAGATTCAGACCTGAGGGACCGCGTGGGGACATACGGAGAGATATGGCTCGCGAGGGTGACAGTGCCTATGCAGTCTGGGACTTCATCTTGACACCCTACCTCAATCCCACAACTGCTGGTGAGCGGAGATACAATTGGGCATACATTAGCACAAGAGGCACCATTGAAAGAACATTCGGCATACTTAAGAGCAGATTTCGCTGCATCCATAAAAGCGGAGGAGCGCTACAATACAGCCCAGAAACCTGCTGCAAAATCGTTGTAGCATATGGCTGAGATACCCGCCACCCCCTCTCAACACAATCCCCAAATGAGGGAAACCGGAAACAGTTCTTGAAGTTTTTTGGAAGTGGGAGGGAGTGACCCTCCCAGCCGTATTTATTAAAACAAAAAATTAAAACGGTTAAACATTAATGTACAATTTCATACCACATTGCGATGCTTGGCTAACTTTAACAGATTCTCTAATACAGAGGTTCTCCTAGCCGATCTAACATCCTACAAAACATTTACTTGAAATATTGAAATTGTACATCCTAACGTTTAAGGGCCAACGGCAAGGTCGTAACCGGTGTCAAGATCCCTAACCAGACATACCCCCCCCCACTTGGGAGGGGCGACCGCACTGAGGCGTACTCACGTGCAACTACTACAATTTCCCTTGTCTTGACGGGGGCACTTATCAACTCGACGCCATTTAAAGGTCGTTCGAACTCGTGTGAGGTATCTAGAAGGTATCGTAGACCTCCCCCCAACCCCACACAACTTACCGCATCTGCCGTCGCAGATGTCCCTGGCCCCGGGAAATTCCCCAGGAGGGGGCTGTACCCCCTCCTACACAGGAAGGGGCCTTGACCGCCTTTCCTCTTCTTTCGGCGACCCATCCTTAGAAGGGACCGCCTCCCCGTTGAGGGGCCAAAGGCCACCTCCCCCGAGCGCTCCCATCCGTGTTGGGTGACGCCCACTCATAGGGATCTTCCAATTAGTGCTCACCGATCATGACCTTACCGCCTACCGCCTGACCGAAATAAATACGACAAAAATGCTACTTAAATGAAACTACATTGGCCACTATGACCGAAAAAGCCTGTACTAAATGGACCTTAAATCCGAATTTCTTTAATCACACCTGAAAATTACACCAATCTTTATTACACACTAAATATCAACATAACACAAAACAACCTGAAAACGAAATAGAATCACTGATCAACTTTATTAAAACAACTAGCTGTCCTCAGGGGCTGGTGGGTGGGTCAAAATTGGCTCTTCGTTCCGTCTCGAGCTCACGTGCAGCGAGGAGGTGCAGCTTCAGAGCACAGGAACAAGAGGATGTCTTCTGGTCTTGCGTCTCCTTTTATCCATCTTCAGGGCGGGCGTAAACCCGCCCCTGCCTGCCCCGAGGGCGTGGCCGGCGGCGTCAGTGTCTAGGCCAGCCCACTCCAGGGCGGGAAAAAGCGCGCCCCGGCTACGCCGCTTCGGGCATACCAGCCGAGACGCGCCTCCCGCCCAAAAAATGGCTTCCCGGGGGGATCGAGGCACTCCGCCATACGTTCGGGGGGACCGAGTGGTCGCCCCTTTCCATATGGCTGAGATACCCGCCACCCCCTCTCAACACAATCCCCAAATGAGGGAAACCGGAAACAGTTCTTGAAGTTTTTTGGAAGTGGGAGGGAGTGACCCTCCCGGCCGTATTTATTAAAACAAAAAATTAAAACGGTTAAACATTAATGTACAATTTCATACCACATTGCGATGCTTGGCTAACTTTAACAGATTCTCTAATACAGAGGGTCTCCTAGCCGATCTAACATCCTACAAAACATTTACTTGAAATATTGAAATTGTACATCCTAACGTTTAAGGGCCAACGGCAAGGTCGTAACCGGTGTCAAGATCCCTAACCAGACATACCCCCCCCCCACTTGGGAGGGGCGACCGCACTGAGGCGTACTCACGTGCAACTACTACAATTTCCCTTGTCTTGACGGGGGCACTTATCAACTCGACGCCATTTAAAGGTCGTTCGAACTCGTGTGAGGTATCTAGAAGGTATCGTAGACCTCCCCCCAACCCCACACAACTTACCGCATCTGCCGTCGCAGATGTCCCTGGCCCCGGGAAATTCCCCAGGAGGGGGCTGTACCCCCTCCTACACAGGAAGGGGCCTTGACCGCCTTTCCTCTTCTTTCGGCGACCCATCCTTAGAAGGGACCGCCTCCCCGTTGAGGGGCCAAAGGCCACCTCCCCCGAGCGCTCCCATCCGTGTTGGGTGACGCCCACTCATAGGGATCTTCCAATTAGTGCTCACCGATCATGACCTTACCGCCACAAGGCCGGATAGTTGACCGGCTATCCGGACTCCCCACAAAAAACTCCTACCTAAAGGTCATGTTTCAAAGATTTTAACCATGCTAAGAAGTCTCCTAAGAATAACTCATTCCCCACCCAAGACAAATGCACACCATCCCCCGAATACATCCTGTCATCATTAATACAGCCATGGGAAATAGAATGCAATGTCCTGGAACGGAACAACCTACTCACTTTATTGTTAAGCTTTCTAACAGAATGATTCAAAGCAGGTATAGAGATAGCCCCCCGCCACACCTTTCGTGGAATCAAATGGGACCATGCAATCGTACACCCCGGAACTCTCCTTGCCAACCAACTTACAGTGGAAAGCATTGCCTCCAGGAGTAGTCGTCTACCGATGGTGACCAAATCATTGCCCCCAACATGTACTATAACTATAGACGGCGGTGACCTTGTCCGCCCTAACAAATCCTCAAAGAATGTTTGAAATTGGTCAATACAGAGACCGCCCCTTCCGTGGAAGGACATCCTGTACCCGTATTCCCCAGCTACGTGAACCAAGTCACCTGCTTTGAATACGTCCGCGGCACGCCTCACGTATGAGTGGCCCACGACCCACACCTCCTTTTTCACAGCCGGTGACGTCTGACCGCTGGCCCGGTGTAGGGTCGACTGCGTAGTTCGCCCCGCCTCGTAGGCTTGCGTAACTGAAACCAAACAAAAACAAGAAGCGTGAGTACAGGGTACACAATTACAGCTTCACAACATGTGCAACCGCACGTATCTTTTATAACAATTGGAGGACCAACGCCCCACTCGTTTCACTTGTTCAACATTAAGACCCCTGGCTGTAGCTTCCGTAGCAGCCCCTATCCTAAAGGAATGGGTCCCAAAATCGCCCGGGTTCAAGCCCGCAGCGGCAATTGACATCGCAAGCACCCGCTGAAACTGAAATTTCGTCAGTGGGGTGGCGTCCGCGTGTCTTAACAAAGTCCCCCCCCATGATGCCACCCTTCGTGCTAGGTAATCCTCTAAACACTTTACCGGACATATAGAGGACCCAGGAATCCTGCGTATGATGACGCAGTCACCCAACCCATCTTGGTCCGTCTTGGACCTGACAAAGGAGACAGTCATTGTTTCCCCCCTGATCTGAACGTGTTCCTGGCACAAACCCCCCGCCACATCCAGTTTGTTCCTCGCAACTAGTTCGCTTACCCGCATTGCCCCGTGAAATGCTAGCGTGAAAGCGGCTCGGAACAGCACCGCCTCAAACTGAGATGAACATGTGGCAGGTAGTGTAGCCAACAACTGAGACAATCTATCCAAACCTATTGGGCGCCTTAAATCCACTCTGCGACCCTCCAGGCGTTGCCACCCACGCAGCGCTTTCTGCACAACGAAAGACGCTGTAGGGTCTTGGATAGCGTGTGCTCTGGCAACAAAGGAAATGGCAGCACGATGCCTCTGGGCCGTAGCCACCGATTTCCCAGCCCTACGTAAGGACAACAAGAAATTCACTACCCATTCCTCGTGACCCCAAAGTCGCTCTCTAACAGTCCCCAAAAAGGCTAAATAGGCCCTAAACGCCCCTTCGTATGCCTTCCTCGTCCTTGGTGCTAGACTCTCTCCCACGAGGTGACGAAGTTCGGGGCACCGAGAGACCAGAGAGCTTCGGGAAATGGTGCCGGCTCCGGGTCCGCTGAGGGAAGGAAACCCGTAAAAGCCTGCATTTGAAAACGAGACAGTGCGTCAGCCGCCTGATTCAACACCCCTGGAACGTGTTTCGCTCTGAATAGCACGTTCAATTGCATACACAGTAAAACAATTTCTTTAAGCAGTCTTAAGATCAGTTTACAACGTGCTGCCTGACTATTGATGCACTCGACCACGGTCATATTGTCAGACCAAAATATGACAGAGTGATCCTTGAACCCATCAGGCCATGTTCTCAAGGCCACCAAGATGGGAAACAGTTCGAGGAAAGCAATATTACTCGTCAGGCCATTCTCATGCCACCATGTCGGCCATCTTTGTGCCGACCATTTCGTGCCGAAAATGGCGCCAAAACCTATACTTCCCGCCGAATCTGTCCACAGCCCCAGCTCTTCAGAAGACACGGCTGGCTTATTCCAGACGATTCTACCATTGAAATCCGCCAAAAATGCTAACCAAATACGCATGTCCTGGCGGATCTCAGCTGATAGTCTCGTGCGATGATGGCCTTCTTTAAGGCCAACCATCGCTTGGGCAATTGAACGGGAAAACGGGCGGGCCATTGGTATTACCCTCAGGGCAAAATTCAACTGTCCCACCACCTGCTGTAATTGTTGCAGCGTAACTTTTGATGCATTTATACACAGTTGCAGCGCCGCCCTGAACTTCAACACTTTCTCGGCTGGCAAACGGAAACACCCCTCAATGGAGTCCAACTCGATCCCCAGAAACTCGAGGCAAGTCGTAGGACCCACTGTTTTACCCGGCGCCAATGGCACACCAAACTGTTTCATCAACACACAAAATTCGGCCAAGGCCCGGCCACATTCAAGACCCCCGTCAGCCCCAAGAAACAGGAAATCATCAAGGTAGTGCATTACATCTAGGAAACCCGTTTTCTTTGTGAAGATCCATTGCAGAAAACTACTGAATTTCTCGAAATAAGCACAGGATATAGAACACCCCATTGGCATACACCTATCCATGTAATAACAACCCTGAAACATGAAACCTAGGAGACGCTGGTCGTCTGGGTGTACCGGGAGCAATCGGAACGCTGACTCGATATCTGACTTCGCCATCAGCGCCCCGGGCCCCAGGCGATTCAAAATGGCTACGGCCTCATCAAAGGATGCGTACCGCACCGAACACACTTCTGGGTCGATTGCCTCATTTACGGACAAACCTCGTGGAGCCGATAAATTATGAATTAGTCGGAACTCTCCAGGGTCTTTCTTGGGGACTACCCCTAAGGGGGAACAAACAAAATTCTGGACCGGGGATACACTAAACGGGCCAGCGACCCGACCTCGAGTCACTTCTTTGCGGATCTTATCCTGTACTACGGTTGTATGCTGCAAGACGGAAATCTGATTTTTACACTTATCCACACCCTGAAAGTCCCCTACCGGGATGCGGAAACCATACGAAAAACCGTTTCGCAGCACCCCAGCAGAAGTACGATCCGGGTAGTCACTGAGCCAAGGAATCATTGCCAGGGTATCAATGGGAGTGGGTAAAGGCGCCCCTCGGACTATATTAGACCTGTTTGGCACCTCCTCTCCCCCCGTTATCACCCGTTCTGGCTCTGCACGAGGCCTCAGGATGGGACGACCCACAACCACTACATTCATGCTTGAATTTACACGATCCCTGCGGTCTCGTACATTTACCTCTGTTGTAATTAAAACAGAAACCCTTTCTTCCTGTATTGCCGGTAGGTTTCGAGTGATCGTCGGCACCCGAACCTGATCGAAAAGGCGTCCCCGCATACTGTCGGGAGGATTCGCCCACATTACTTCCTACCAACGGCATTTTCAACATTCCTGACTCTTTCATTTTATCCCAAGTCAAGGCATCATAACAATCCCAGGTTAAACTTTTATTATGCTCTTTTTCTTTTCTGAACATATTATCGTAACAAAACCAATGATTACCCTGGTGCGATGTCGAGTACCCCATGATTCGTGACTGGTAAATTGGGAACTCGGAAAGCAACTCAGGTCTACGTTCCCCCAAGATTGATGTAAAGATTCCCCAGGCATTGCCCCAATTGCCGATATTCTCATTCACTTTAAAGGCGGCCATTTTTGCGCGCCAAACACTCGGATGCATGAGATCCTTCTGACTCTTTACATGCTCCACCTCATAATGATCAACAAGCAATGAAAAAATGTTCACATACTCCCCCGCCCAAATCTTTTCCTTAATTGCCAAAGGAACATGTTGCCCCAACCTTTCTCTCCGAGAGGGTGTTGACTCATCCCTCGCGATCGGCAATGGCCGCTTACCTGCACCCGACGCTGCCTCTGTGGTCGCAATCGTCCCTGGTGTCTTATCCCCTGCTGCAGCCGGCACGGGCACCTTGGCTGCTTCCCGTTTCTCACGCAATTGCTTTATCAGCGCCTGCGCTTCGACAGCCGTGGCGCCCTCGTTACCTTTACCCAACCACGCTGCCAACTGTGCTGCCAACTCCGGCGGCATATCATCCTCGGACACGGGGGTGATCGGATTCACCTCCTCTGGCACGGGAATTGGGGCCTCGAGCGGGGCACTGGGACCGGGGATCTCATCACCCGCTGCCCCCCTCCTGGGCCTCTTGTTTTTTCCTCCCGGGGCTGCTCCCGCCAAAGGACGTTTTGGACCCCTTTCCTCATTCTTGTCCACCCGCTTCTTTAGCTCGGACATCTCCTTCATGAGAACACGCAGCATCTGGTCGGTATTCATGCGCTTTCCAACCTTCTTCGGCATTCTCCAACAAAGTAACTGAAAAAAAAACAAGAACGATTAAAACGCTCAAAATTGGCTCTTCGTTCCGTCTCGAGCTCACGTGCAGCGAGGAGGTGCAGCTTCAGAGCACAGGAACAAGAGGATGTCTTCTGGTCTTGCGTCTCCTTTTATCCATCTTCAGGGCGGGCGTAAACCCGCCCCTGCCTGCCCCGAGGGCGTGGCCGGCGGCGTCAGTGTCTAGGCCAGCCCACTCCAGGGCGGGAAAAAGCGCGCCCCGGCTACGCCGCTTCGGGCATACCAGCCGAGACGCGCCTCCCGCCCAAAAAATGGCTTCCCGGGGGGATCGAGGCACTCCGCCATACGTTCGGGGGGACCGAGTGGTCGCCCCTTTCCATGTGCCAAGGTGTACAACATCGCCACAAGGAAAGGCATGGCAGTGGGGTTGACAGAATCGGATTCCTCTGATGTGGAGGGGCCTGGACCAGAACGCATGGCAGCTGGTGCAGCTGGTGTAGCTGGTGCTGCAGCTGGCCGACAGAGGCGTGATGAGATTATGCGCAACTACTTCTAGGTAAGGAATAAGACGACAACAACTTCTAATTTTGTTAATGCTTTAATTTTACTCAGTAAACAAAAACACATATCCTCTGTGGCAAGTAGTCACACTCAAAATGTAGAGCACATGTTCAAGTCACAGTGCAAAAATATAACTGGTGTGAATTTAAAGTCTTCCTAATTGTGCGTAGTGGGGCGACCGCTCCGGCCACTACGGCGCCTCTCCTGGCTGGGTGGTGGGGTATTGTTGCTCTGCACAGACTGTGCGTCCTCCTCACTGGGAGTGAGTATTCCTGGCCCAGCTGTACGGAGTGCCCTCAGCTCATCCACAGCGGATGTTGCCTGCACGACAGCTGTGGCGATGTCTTGCATGCCATGTGCAAACTCACGCTGCATGAGTATGCTGCGCCTGCAAGACACATTGATGGCAGAGGACAATCTATTGATGGCCCGTGTATAATGTTCCAAGCGGTCCTGCTCCCTGCGCCGTGCAGCACGGTCTGCTCGCAGCTCCCCACATAGCTCGCGCATGGCATCCCTCACCTCTACTTGTATGCCCCTGAGCCCTGCCCTCATTTCACGTTGCATTGACTTTATGTTTTTCGCTTGCAGGCGCTGCACCTGGAGCATATTTAATTCCAAGCCTGCAAAGACAGTCTCATCCTCCTGTTCAGCCACGCTGCCGGCTCTGCGTTGTGTGCGTCTTCCTAGACCCTGTTGACGTTATCTGTCCTGAGGCCTGGACTCATGCTGTGGCTGTGCTCCTTGGGACTGCTGATTAGCATTACTGTCCTCTGCCTCATCCTCCATTGGTGGCAGTGGCCTCACTACGTGTCGCCTACGTCTCCTGGGAGGATTAACAGGGCTGTCCTCCCCATCTGACTCTGGCTCCTGCCCTGCTTCTCCGGACTCTGGATGGTCCCTCAATGTTCCACTGCGTGTGGGCTGGGTAATTGCTGGTGCTGTGGACAGAACAGCACACATCATTATTAGTTTCATTTGTTCTTTTTAAATACATTTCTAAGACTATTGGGTCTACATCACTGATTGAGTTCCCTTTCCTGACCTCCACAAGGAAATTTGGCTTAGCGTGGCTGCGTAACACAACTCATATTTACATTTCACTACATCCCCCATAATGCATTACTCTGACTGCCTTTGGGACTGCTTTGGCTCTGAATGTGCTTCCCCTACCCTCTAGGATGATGCAGGGGGTGGGGGTGGGGGGGTGGGGGGGTGGGGTAGTGATGGCATGATTCTTACTTGCAGTGGATGGTGGTTGCTCCGAGCTGTCTAGGTCAGCCACGCCCTTCACGGTCTCAGGTGCAAGTGTACCCTCCACAAGTTCCTCCAGTGGTGTAGGATCAGGCACTGTAGATGTTCCCCCACCGGTGAGGTGTGACTGCTCCATCCTGGCAGCTAGCATTTCCTTGGAGCGCTGGCGCAGATCATACCAGCGCTTGCGAAGCACCTCTACAGTCCTGTGAGGGACTCCCAGGGCATTGACTTTTGCCTGTATTTCTCCCCAAATCCTCCACGGAGCGGAGAAATTTTGCTGAGGGACGGCTGCAGTCTCTACCTCTTGATTCCTGGCATTGTTCTGGGATTGCTTGCCAAGTGCTGCCGATTGCCGGAGGGACGCTGCGCTTTGTTTGCTGAGGTCAGCGCCGGGCAAAAACGCTGTGGAAGCTTGAATTACGGCCGGCAGTGTGTCCCATTCGCTCCCTGGCCTCACTCGGGAAGGCTGCACACCTGATTGCTAGGCGCTCAGCTCAGCGCTCAGCTCGGCCTGGGGAATTGGAGTTCGGAGTACAGAGAGAGTGGCGAAAGACGTGCAGTGAGTACAGGGGAGGATTTACCCGCTTCTCTGCTTACATGGACCTGGCTATAGGGTAACGAGAAAAGAGGAGTATATGCCGGAGATCAATGCACCAGGTTAATTATGTCGAGAAAAGGGGATCCTTTGTGAAAAAAAAAGGAAAAAAAACCAAACTCACTAGATATGGCGTAATTGACAACACTAAACCAGAGAAACCTGCCTGCCTGCTGCACAGCCCGTGGCAGGGGCACGCAGCAGTCCTGACCACCGCACCGTGAGGGGAACGGTCAAGCTGACCCGCAAAGCCGTGAGGGGAACAGCGGTAGTTTCCATCGGGGAACTACACTACCCAGCAGCCCCGGGACCGGCGCACAATACAGGGATCACCAGCGTGCCGGAGGCGCTTCATAGGTCGCGTCCTCAGCGAGCTCGTGGGGAACCAAAGAAACCTGCCTGCCTGCTCCACAGCCCGTGGCAGGGCATGCAGCAAACCTGACCACCGCACCGTGAGGGGAACGGTCAAGCTGACCCGCAAAGCCGTGAGGGGAATGGCGGTAGTTCCCATCACGGAACTACACTACCCAGCAGCCCCGGGACCGGCGCCCAACAGAGGGATCACCAGCGCGCCCGGAGGCGCATCATAGCTCGCAACCTCCACTCGCCCCGCGTGGGAGAAGCCCGTGACAAGGGCGGGACCATCTAAGGCCATCATAGGCCAGAGGAGGCCAGGACGGGGCACCCCCCTTGTTACTGAACCAAGCGTCTAAGAACACTGACTAAAGGTACCGCTACCCACTGACTATTTCGGGTTTACGTTACAGGTCCTTGCTAAGGGTTTCTATAGTTCGGTTGCCGATATTGTTTTTGTTTTAGGTCTTACTGTTATAAGCTGTCACGCTATGTCTTGTAAGGGGGCATTAGAAAACATTCCCCCGAGGTCGACATGCTTAGGGGAAAAATTGACTATTATTTCAAGAGCGCAATACTGCCAATTGCTAGTGAATTGGAGAGAATAGAAAGATCTCCAACTATGGACTGTTCTCTCAGTATGGGTTCTCCCCCACAGATTGCTGATACAGCCCCAGCTATATCATTATTGGATGAACTAAATCAAATATGTAAATCCTCGTATGCCCCTGTGGATGTAGAAATTGTGCAAACTACCGTTCCTATCTCCCCTATAGTTATGACTAGTCCTGGGCCCAGTTGCTCTCCGCAATCAACTCAAATTTTTCAGGTTACGCCCCCTATAATACGACCAATATTAAATCCTCTACCTGCAGTCTCCACCCAGGTGTTCTCGCCAAAAGGAAGAGAGATAAGGTTAAACAAACGGGCAGTCAGGTCAAACAACAAAAATAACCCGAAATCAATCAGTACACAATACTCCTAGCACTGATATTTTGAAAGTACCTATACAGGATTCTTTACTGTCCACGCTTGAAAATATGCTGAAATCAATTATATCCCCGTTGATTGATAAAATGACTAGCTTAGGGGACAGGCTCACGGGTGTCGAAGAAGCAATAAAGGCAAACTCGCTATTTACAAAAACTAAGGGAGGATCCGTACAACCACAGTGTCCAGCCCCCATAGAAACGCCTAACTTCATAACACAAAACAAAACCACCTGTAACCAACTAGCTGCCCCACACATGGAAACCTTAAAAAATCCGAAAACCACCATAATATCAAAGACTTCTTATCCCAGGGCTGGGCAGAAGAAAGAAATGCCATCTCAAAAAAGAATAACGGCCAGTCATGACACTATACTACGTAAAACCAACCATCTACATTTGCCACCAGAGGCTGCTCCTATCGTGTGTGTCCTCGCAGGAATACCCGAACTCCCAAAGGGGAAACACGAAAGTCAGCAGGACTTAAGGAACAAGGTAGTGTTCTGGCTAACTAAAAATAGACCTTTGCCCCCCAATATAGATGGAACTATACTAAGCGTTAGAAGGGTGGGCTGGTTAGGACCTCTCCCAAAAAATACTGTGGGCGATTTGGTACTCGTAAAATTTAGTAACAATCATGTCGTCCCATACCTCAAATCCTGCCAGCCACAAATAGGTGATGGACCGATATCTTTTTGGACTCTAAGTGACTTTTACCCTAGAACATTATATGTCCCGTCGCATCGCCAAGCAACATAGAGTCATTTCTGGACGGCGAGAAGTGGTCTTGTACTGAGTGGCCCCCTCCCCCCTGTTTTTAATTGATCTGTTCACTTTCCCTGTTGCCCAGTGATTAGCTGATTTCTTTTACTGATTTAATCTTTTCTTAATGGATGCTAATTTTTGTGAAATGAAATGTGTTGATGTATTTGTGTATATTTTTTGTGTTGTTGCTGCTTTTATGATTTTTACACTGAAATCGAATAAAGCTAATTGACTTGACTTGAACTCATATTTACATTTCACTACATCTCCCATAATGCATTACTCTGACTGCCTTTGGGACTGCTTTGGCTCTGAATGTGCTTCCCCTACCCTCTAGGATGATGCAGGGGGTGGGGGTGGGGGGTGGGGGGGTGGGGTAGTGATGGCATGATTCTTACCTGCAGTGGATGGTGGTTGCTCCGAGCTGTCTAGGTCAGCCACGCCCTTCACGGTCTCAGGTGCAAGTGTACCCTCCACAAGTTCCTCCAGAGGTGTAGGATCAGGCACTGTAGATGTTCCCCCACCGGTGAGGTGTGACTGCTCCATCCTGGCAGCTAGCATTTCCTTGGAGCGCTGGCGCAGATCATACCAGCGCTTGCGAAGCACCTCTACAGTCCTGTGAGGGACTCCCAGGGCATTGACTTTTGCCTGTATTTCTCCCCAAATCCTCCTTTTCCTGGCCTCTGGGACTTTCAGGGAATTTTTACCAACTAGCAAGTCGTGGTTGTGCACCATTTCCTGGATGAGGGTCTCAATTTCTGCCTCTGAAAACTTCATTTTGCGCTTTCTGGCATGTTCATCTTCCTGCTGCTGTGTTGCATCCATTTCCTTGCTGCCACTATCAGCCATGGTGTGCCTGGAGCAGTCTTCAGTCTCACTCACTCCCTCTCTGTGAGTCTCCCTCTACAAACAGTGTTGCAGCATGGGTAGTCTGTTACTTCCTGGTTGTGATGTCATCAGACTGCACCAGTGTTCCGATTGGCTGTTTAGCGAAAATCGCTATTTTGCGAATTTTCCCGTTAAGGAATCACAATTTAGCGATTTTTTCCAGTTTAGGGAATCTATTTTCACGTTCTCGCAGATATTTAGCGATTTTTACCGAATCGCTAAATATTTGCGATTTCCTTGATACATCGCGATTTGCGATTCGGAATCAGCGATTCGGTAAAAATCGCTAATTCCGAATCGCAACACTTTTCCTACATACATATGGCCCTATGTGTGTGGAAATGGCTATGTGTAAGCTTAGAATGTAAGCAAACTACTGGACAAATACCTATTGTGAGTAAGTGTCCATCAGTTACTTATCCTGTACCGCCCAATTCATCATATGGTCTACTTCACAGTAGGTAGTCCGGATCAACCAACTCCAAGATATTATTGGGAGATGGTTGATATTGGTGAGGTAGTTTATAGCGTGGCAGCTAGATGTTGTTTGTAACTGAAAGCAGTGCAAAAGTGATTAGTGAATGGTGATGAAAAAAAGGTGGTGTTTCCAGTAAAATTGGATAGTGAACGCAATATACCTTTATTCTGGAGCTGTGCACTTCCAACAATAAAAACAGATAGAGTGCAAACAAGTCAGATAGTTTTAACAAGTAAATACTGACTGGGTTATCTGGTCCACATGTTTCTGCGGACGTTTAAAGGTCCACATTGGTACCTGCCGCTTCCTCAGGACCCATAATTAGTTGCTACTGCTTATGTGATAAATAAAAAACAATTGTGAACAAAATGGTAAATGTCACCTGTTCACATCTGGATTCCCTCCTGATAGAGTAGAAGAATTCCAGATGTCGAGTTGCCATAACACACACACATAGACGGCAAGAACAAAAATAGGAAAACATACCATCATTAATATGAATAACCACCATAATTATTAACGTGATGTTCTTGCATGGTAATTGAATTGAGTATTATCAAAACAACATAGGCTCACCTTTAATTCAAGGGGAAGTGCTTCCGCCTCACCTGGCAAGCAGCTCAGGATAATGGAGCCCCGCTCTTTAGTACGAAAAATTATTAAAAAAAATATTAAGCTTGTGATGACCTGTGTGGTCGCCCTGCAGTTAGACATTCAAAGGGTCAAACAGAAGTAAAGGGATCGGCGTGTGTTTAAACCTGACTAAAACATGGGCCTATTATCTCTTAGAAGTAAGATTACAAGTTGTGAAAGATCTTATTGTGCGCAAAGATTGTCTTGTTATTAAATGGAATCCTGGTTTCTATTCATTGAAGGAAAACCAATTCATGACTGCGCCCAGTTCGTGTTGTCATGTAGAGTGATGCAGTTTCTTTTTATTTATTTTCACATTTCCACACACATAGTCATTTTACATTTCTAGACCAACAGTTATTCTTTATGTTTTCCATAGTCTAAAGGGGGATTATAACTGTGCCTAGGTCGTTAAATATTCCCTCGGACCCTCTCTCCAACTCTTTTGTTTATTGTGTTACTTTTTATCTACCCTTGACCCTGTAGCATAAGGACTCTCTGACTGTGGTAAAGTAAGTGTAACTCTGGAAACAAGCGAAAAAGTAGTGATGGGACATCCTTTATTGGCGATGGTCCCTCATACTGTTGAGTTATTTCTTAACAGAACAAAAACACAATGCTTGAACTATAATAGGGTCAGTAAATATGAGCAGAGTTTGCTTGCACAGATAGTATCACCATCAGACATTGTAATGTCTGTGATTGAACCAGAAAACAAGGATGGTGATTTGGATCATAATTGCCTAAGTGTCACTGAGCTATGAATGCAGTAATGTTCATACAACAAGGAGAAACCCCTAATTGAGCCCGACTATGTCCTACTTGTTGATGGTTCATGCTTGCGAATTAATGAAGGCACACTGAGGGCAACAAATGTTATGTGGAGTATAAATGATGTGGTTGAAGCATCCTGGCTCCAATCTGTTTTGTCTGCACAAGTTGCTGAACTAATTGCCCTTACTCGAACATGTAGTTTAACTGAACAATTGAGAGTCACCATCTTTTTTTTTTATTTATTTTTTTTATTTTATTTTTTAAAAACCTTTATTGTACCTTCATACAGTTACACAGCAGTTTGCCCACAACCCCGAGGGGCCGGCCGCTATTAAATGAGCCGTGGTAGCCAAGTTAAAAAGGAATTCCACAATGTAGTCGCGCTGCTACCGGAGAAAGGCACATCACAAAATCGAGTGAAGGTGTATATTCAATATCACATTGCAGATTAAGTGAGGTTTTGTTTTTTGTTTTTTAGGAAAATAACAAAAAGAACAATCAGGAAATCATATTTCGGTCAAGAAATAAGAATAATAGTGCAGTTTAGCTGTATTGAAGATTCATATGGCAGTATATGTTGTTATCTATCGTCGGGAGTCCCTAAGCGAAGTGGAGGAGGACAATGCCCCCATCTCCGTTCGCATCCGTGTGGCATTTCCCATCCCCCCTCTCTCCCCTCAGTCTATCCCCCCCTCATCATCTGACTCTAACTGGTCATCCTCTGGCAGAGGGTCACATATTTCACCACGATACACATTCCATGGGGACCATACCTTATTCCATTTACCCGGGCACGAACGGCTTAAATAGACCGCCCTCTCAGTTACCATTATCTTGTCCATATTCATGCACCACTGCGACTTTGTTGGTAATTCTGCCGCCCCCCAGCGCTGAGCAATATCTCTTTTCACCACAATCATGCCCAATGTCACCCAGAGCTGGCCATGTCTGGATATGTCAGTTGGTTCCCACACGTTTAAAAGACAGCGCCTTGGTTCTGGGAGGAGCGAGGTCTCCAGGGTCTGTGATACAGTACGCAATATTTGACACCAGTAATTTTGTATGCGTGGGCAATCCCAAAGTGTGTGGAAAAAGGTACCCTCCTCCCCACAGCCACGTAGACAGAAAGGGTGTTGTATTCTGTGGATGCGATGTAGGAGTGTTCTTGTATAGTATATCCTATGTAGGACCTTAAGCTGGACGAGTCTCAGCCTAACTGAGATGCCTACCTCTTTTGGTGACAGCAATGTCTCATTCCATTCATGTTCATCTAGGGCGTCTACGTCCCGTTCCCATCTTTCCTTCAGGGGCGCCAGTGGGTCAGGCAAGTTGTTCATGAGTTTACGATAAGTCAGTGATGTCGCTCTTTCTATCATAAAATCAGTGAGGAGGCGATCCTCCAACGGTGAGGACTCTGGTAGGGTCGACCCGGTGGGGATGGCTGCCTGCAGAGCATGGCGTATTTGAACGTAGCGGTACGACTCATGTGGCCCCAGGTCGTACAATTCCCTCAGGCGGGTGAATGAAATGACTTCGCCCCGCTCCCACATGTCATCCACCGTGGATATTCCAATGGAGTCCCAGCGAGAGAAGCCCTTACTGTATCCCAGATTTCCTAATGCGCGCGTGTCCCAGAGCGGGGTGAGTTTGGTAATTTTCCCCTTCCAGCCCAGTGCTACCGTCGCCACATGCCATAGTTCCACAGTGAGTTTGGTAGGCCCAGTTAGGAGTCTTATTCTACGTCGGTCATAGAGTGGGGCGAGCATGTTGTTGGTGCCCAGCTGCGCCCTATCTGTTTGAAAAGCTGGATCAGATTGTGAGGCATGTATCCATTGATTAATGGGCTTAAGCTGCGCCGCCCAGTAATATAGGTGCAGATTCGGCAATGCAATGCCCCCATCATACCAGCCTCTGTGTAGTTTGATCTGTGCTATGCGTGCCGGACGATTACACCACAGCAGCCCAGAGACAACTGCTGCCAACTTTTTAAAGTACCCTGGTGCCAACGAAGAGGGGGTGTTTTCTAGGATATACAGAAAGCGGGGCAAAGACATCCTTTTATATAACGCTGCCTTTCCCAGCATTGTCAATGGTAACCCTGCCCAGAATTTAACGTCTTGCTTAAGTCGTTCCAGTGGTGGCGCCAGATTCAGTTGCATGTATTCCAGTGGGTCACGCGTGACATGGATCCCTAAATACTTGAACGAGGAACCAGCTAGTCTTAAGGGACAGTCCGGTCCGAGCGTCGGGGTCTGGCCTTTCCGTACATAGAGCTCCGACTTGTTCCAATTGATTGTATAACCCGAAATTTTGCCGTGTTCGTTACACAGATTCAAAAGTGCCGGCACACCTTGTTCGGGGTCTGTTAAGTACACCAGCATGTCATCTGCATAGAGGGACAGTCGGTCTTCGCAACCCTCCTTCCATTGTATCCCTTTAAGTAGGGGTGTTTGCCTTATTAGGTTAGCCAGTGGCTCTAGGGCTATCGCGAAGAGCAAAGGAGATAGGGGGCAGCCTTGTCGGGTGCCTCTCCCCAGCGAAAACGTACGTGAAATGTGGCCATTTGCCACCACGTGTGCCATAGGCTCCGCGTATAACAGTTTAACCCATGATATAAAGTTTGGGCCGAAGCCCATACAGGACAACACCCCAAAAAGGTAGTTCCATTCCACCAAGTCAAAAGCCATTTTCGCATCCAGGGCCAGTATGACTGCGCTGTCCTGGATCAGGTCTGCCCTCGCCAGCACCCCATGTACCCTACGAAGATTTAGTGCCGTGTTCCTATGGGGCATAAATCCTGATTGATCTGGATGGATAAGATCAGGCAGATGAGCCATCAACCGGTTAGCCAGGAGTTTAGCCAGGATTTTGCCTTCTGCGTTTAGTAAGGAGATGGGGCGATATGAGGAACATTCTTCCTGTGGTTTTCCGGGCTTGGGTATTGCTACTATAGTGGCCGTTCTCTGATCCAGCGGAAGCACACCCTTCTCTCGGCATTCCTCATACATATCTAGCAAGTATGGACTAAGGTCCTGGGACCGGGACTGGTACCATTCCACTGGAATGCCGTTCGGCCCGAGTGCTTATCCAGGTTTGAGCGCTCGTATGGCAAGCTGTAGTTCATCACAAGTGATGGCCACATCCAGGTCGGCCATAGCCTCTGGCTGTAGTACCGGGATTTCCATTCTAATCAGTGCATCCTGTGCCATGACCGCAGTCACCTCCCTCTCTGGAGTATACACCTGTTCAAAATGTGCCGCCAGTGCCTCCACTATCAATTCAGGGTTAGTTTGCGTCACACCATTTCCGTCTTTCACCTGTTGAATCCCTCTGGAGCTACCCCCCCTTTTATCAAGCCAAGCCAACATCTTTCCCGCCTTATCGCCTATATCATATATCCGATTCTGTGTATCAGTGATGTGCCCCTGCACCGCGAGGCGAGTGTGGTCTGTGTATAATCGCTGATGGAGTGCTAGGGTATGTGCCGTGTCGTCTGTAGGGTTAGCCTCGTGTAAAGTTGTTGCCTCACGTAGTGCTAGCTCGAGCTTAAATTGTTCAGCCGTCTGTTCCTTTTTGTGGGCCGTGATAGAGCTTATAGCTTGCCCTCTTAATACTGTCTTGTAGGCCTCCCATAGCACCTCATAGGAGGCCACAGTAGCCACATTTTCATCAAAATATTGTGTTGTAGCTAAGCGTGGGCGGAAAATCCGTTCCGCTCGCGGATTTTGCGGATTTTCGGGAAATCCGCAATCCGCGAGATTTGCGGATTTCCCGCAAAATCCGCAAATTCGCACGCAGCGGATTTTTTTGGCGGCGCGCGGCGTTGGTGATACAATTTTTGCGGCGCGCGGCGTTTATCATCGTTTGCCGAGTTATTTTTTTCGATAGTTTGCGAGTGCTGCGCCATTTTGGATCTTGCTGTGTGTTCCCGCGGGAATTTGCGAGCGCGATTACGTCATCGCGGCTTGCCAGCGATAGTTTGTCAACGCGAGTACGGCGAGATCACGTCTCGCGGTACTTCGCAATTGCGAGATTTGAGATGCGGCGAGCGAAAATATAAATTTGCAATTCTGCACAAGAAATCCACCAGCAAGCAGCATAAACCTTCTAGAAATGATGATTTTTATGTGAATAACTCCTTAGTTTGACATTTGCCTGCACTTTTTTAGCGAGGAGTCCATTTTGGGGAGGGGGGCAGGGGGGTGGGAGGAAGGAAGTGCCCCATAGTCTTCAACTTCCTGTTCCTGTTCAGCAGGCTCCTCCCAGTGCTTTGTCCATCTCCTGGTCACTTTTCATTCGGATGTGGACCTGGAAGGATTACTTTTTGTGGATGCTGCTGGATCTTTGGATTTGAGGCCTTTTTGACTTTCTTTGGATCACTGTTGGATTAGAAATTTTACAAGTAAGTTTGTTTGGGGCATTACAATTGCTGCAACTAAAATTTTGGGATTTTCGATTTTTGGGCTGTTTTGGGGCCTTTTCCCCAGGGGTACTCAGTGGTGGGTGGACTGATTCTTTCTGTGGGTTGTCTTGAACTTAAACATCATGGAGGCCATAGATGAATTGGGATTGTGCTGATTTTTCTGTGTTTTTCGATTTTTTTTTTTTGTAAAATTTTGTGTTTTTCGATTTTTGACCTGTTGTTGGGGCCTTGACCAGGGGTAGTGAGTGGTGCATGGGCCTAGTCTTTCTGTGGGCTGTCTTGAATTTAAACATCATGGAGGCCATGGATGGAATGGGATTGTGCTGATTTTGCAGTGTTTTTCGATTTTTGGGCCTGTACTTGTGGCCTTTTCACCAGGGGTATTTGAGTCTAGCATGGGCCTAGTCTTTCTGTGGGCTGTCTTGAATTTAAACATCATGGAGGCCATGGATGGAATGGGATTGTGCTGATTTTGCAGTGTTTTTCGATTTTTGGGCCTGTACTTGTGGCCTTTTCACCAGGAGTATTTGAGTCTAGCATGGGCCTAGTCTTTCTGTGGGCTGTCTTGAATTTAAACATCATGGAGGCCATGGATGGAATGGGATTGTGCTGATTTTGCAGTGTTTTTCGATTTTTGGGGGTGTTCATGGGGAGGGACATGCCATGTGGCTGGTGGCCATTTTGAGTGCAGCTACAGGCACTGGCCATGTGCTGGCAGGCAAGTGGCCATTTTGAATGCAGGCTTTGTTGTTAGGCCTCCAACCATTTTGCCTACTTTTCAACCTTTATTTATGCCCAGGGGTAGTGAGTCTTGCATGGGCCTAGTATTTCTGTGGATTGTCTTGAATTTAAACATCATGGAGGCCATGGATTGAATGGGATTGTGCTGATTTTGCAGTTTTTCGATTTTTGGGCCTGTACTTGTGGCCTTTTCACCAGGGGTATTTGAGTCTAGCATGGGCCTAGTCTTTCTGTGGGCTGTCTTGAATTTAAACATCATGGAGGCCATGGATGGAATGGGATTGTGCTGATTTTGCAGTGTTTTTCGATTTTTGGGCCTGTACTTGTGGCCTTTTCACCAGGGGTATTTGAGTCTAGCATGGGCCTAGTCTTTCTGTGGGCTGTCTTGAATTTAAACATCATGGAGGCCATGGATGGAATGGGATTGTGCTGATTTTGCAGTGTTTTTCGATTTTTGGGGGTGTTCATGGGGAGGGACATCATGCCATGTGGCTGGTGGCCATTTTGAGTGCAGCTACAGGCACTGGCCATGTGCTGGCAGGCAAGTGGCCATTTTGAATGCAGGCTTTGTTGTTAGGCCTCCAACCATTTTGCCTACTTTTCAACCTTTATTTATGCCCAGGGGTAGTGAGTCTTGCATGGGCCTAGTATTTCTGTGGGTTGTCTTGAATTTAAACATCATGGAGGCCATGGATTGAATGGGATTGTGCTGATTTTGCAGTGTTTTTCGATTTTTGGGCCTGTACTTGTGGCCTTTTCACCAGGGGTATTTGAGTCTAGCATGGGCCTAGTCTTTCTGTGGGCTGTCTTGAATTTAAACATCATGGAGGCCATGGATGGAATAGGATTGTGCTGATTTTGCAGTGTTTTTCGATTTTTGGGCCTGTACTTGTGGCCTTTTCACCAGGGGTATTTGAGTCTAGCATGGGCCTAGTCTTTCTGTGGGCTGTCTTGAATTTAAACATCATGGAGGCCATGGATGGAATAGGATTGTGCTCATTTTGCAGTGTTTTTCGATTTTTGGGCCTGTACTTGTGGCCTTTTCACCAGGGGTATTTGAGTCTAGCATGGGCCTAGTCTTTCTGTGGGCTGTCTTGAATTTAAACATCATGGAGGCCATGGATGGAATAGGATTGTGCTCATTTTGCAGTGTTTTTCGATTTTTGGGCCTGTACTTGTGGCCTTTTCACCAGGGGTATTTGAGTCTAGCATGGGCCTAGTCTTTCTGTGGGCTGTCTTGAATTTAAACATCATGGAGGCCATGGATGGAATAGGATTGTGCTGATTTTGCAGTGTTTTTCGATTTTTGGGCCTGTACTTGTGGCCTTTTCACCAGGGGTATTTGAGTCTAGCATGGGCCTAGTCTTTCTGTGGGCTGTCTTGAATTTAAACATCATGGAGGCCATGGATGGAATAGGATTGTGCTCATTTTGCAGTGTTTTTCGATTTTTGGGCCTGTACTTGTGGCCTTTTCACCAGGGGTATTTGAGTCTAGCATGGGCCTAGTCTTTCTGTGGGCTGTCTTGAATTTAAACATCATGGAGGCCATGGATGGAATGGGATTGTGCTGATTTTGCAGTGTTTTTCGATTTTTGGGCCTGTACTTGTGGCCTTTTCACCAGGGGTATTTGAGTCTAGCATGGGCCTAGTCTTTCTGTGGGCTGTCTTGAATTTAAACATCATGGAGGCCATGGATGGAATGGGATTGTGCTGATTTTGCAGTGTTTTTCGATTTTTGGGCCTGTACTTGTGGCCTTTTCACCAGGAGTATTTGAGTCTAGCATGGGCCTAGTCTTTCTGTGGGCTGTCTTGAATTTAAACATCATGGAGGCCATGGATGGAATGGGATTGTGCTGATTTTGCAGTGTTTTTCGATTTTTGGGGGTGTTCATGGGGAGGGACATGCCATGTGGCTGGTGGCCATTTTGAGTGCAGCTACAGGCACTGGCCATGTGCTGGCAGGCAAGTGGCCATTTTGAATGCAGGCTTTGTTGTTAGGCCTCCAACCATTTTGCCTACTTTTCAACCTTTATTTATGCCCAGGGGTAGTGAGTCTTGCATGGGCCTAGTATTTCTGTGGATTGTCTTGAATTTAAACATCATGGAGGCCATGGATTGAATGGGATTGTGCTGATTTTGCAGTTTTTCGATTTTTGGGCCTGTACTTGTGGCCTTTTCACCAGGGGTATTTGAGTCTAGCATGGGCCTAGTCTTTCTGTGGGCTGTCTTGAATTTAAACATCATGGAGGCCATGGATGGAATGGGATTGTGCTGATTTTGCAGTGTTTTTCGATTTTTGGGCCTGTACTTGTGGCCTTTTCACCAGGGGTATTTGAGTCTAGCATGGGCCTAGTCTTTCTGTGGGCTGTCTTGAATTTAAACATCATGGAGGCCATGGATGGAATGGGATTGTGCTGATTTTGCAGTGTTTTTCGATTTTTGGGGGTGTTCATGGGGAGGGACATCATGCCATGTGGCTGGTGGCCATTTTGAGTGCAGCTACAGGCACTGGCCATGTGCTGGCAGGCAAGTGGCCATTTTGAATGCAGGCTTTGTTGTTAGGCCTCCAACCATTTTGCCTACTTTTCAACCTTTATTTATGCCCAGGGGTAGTGAGTCTTGCATGGGCCTAGTATTTCTGTGGGTTGTCTTGAATTTAAACATCATGGAGGCCATGGATTGAATGGGATTGTGCTGATTTTGCAGTGTTTTTCGATTTTTGGGCCTGTACTTGTGGCCTTTTCACCAGGGGTATTTGAGTCTAGCATGGGCCTAGTCTTTCTGTGGGCTGTCTTGAATTTAAACATCATGGAGGCCATGGATGGAATAGGATTGTGCTGATTTTGCAGTGTTTTTCGATTTTTGGGCCTGTACTTGTGGCCTTTTCACCAGGGGTATTTGAGTCTAGCATGGGCCTAGTCTTTCTGTGGGCTGTCTTGAATTTAAACATCATGGAGGCCATGGATGGAATAGGATTGTGCTCATTTTGCAGTGTTTTTCGATTTTTGGGCCTGTACTTGTGGCCTTTTCACCAGGGGTATTTGAGTCTAGCATGGGCCTAGTCTTTCTGTGGGCTGTCTTGAATTTAAACATCATGGAGGCCATGGATGGAATAGGATTGTGCTCATTTTGCAGTGTTTTTCGATTTTTGGGCCTGTACTTGTGGCCTTTTCACCAGGGGTATTTGAGTCTAGCATGGGCCTAGTCTTTCTGTGGGCTGTCTTGAATTTAAACATCATGGAGGCCATGGATGGAATAGGATTGTGCTGATTTTGCAGTGTTTTTCGATTTTTGGGCCTGTACTTGTGGCCTTTTCACCAGGGGTATTTGAGTCTAGCATGGGCCTAGTCTTTCTGTGGGCTGTCTTGAATTTAAACATCATGGAGGCCATGGATGGAATAGGATTGTGCTCATTTTGCAGTGTTTTTCGATTTTTGGGCCTGTACTTGTGGCCTTTTCACCAGGGGTATTTGAGTCTAGCATGGGCCTAGTCTTTCTGTGGGCTGTCTTGAATTTAAACATCATGGAGGCCATGGATGGAATAGGATTGTGCTCATTTTGCAGTGTTTTTCGATTTTTGGGCCTGTACTTGTGGCCTTTTCACCAGGGGTATTTGAGTCTAGCATGGGCCTAGTCTTTCTGTGGGCTGTCTTGAATTTAAACATCATGGAGGCCATGGATGGAATGGGATTGTGCTGATTTTGCAGTGTTTTTCGATTTTTGGGGGTGTTCATGGGGAGGGACATGCCATGTGGCTGGTGGCCATTTTGAGTGCAGCTACAGGCACTGGCCATGTGCTGGCAGGCAAGTGGCCATTTTGAATGCAGGCTTTGTTGTTAGGCCTCCAACCATTTTGCCTACTTTTCAACCTTTATTTATGCCCAGGGGTAGTGAGTCTTGCATGGGCCTAGTATTTCTGTGGGTTGTCTTGAATTTAAACATTATGGAGGGCATGGATGGATTGGGATTGTGCTGATTTTGCAGTGTTTTTCGATTTTTTTGTGCTCTATAACTGAACTGATGTTCCTCTGTCTTCCATTTTTTTAGGTGCACAAGACTCAAGAGAACCACCAGTGCCAGGAAGAAGTCCTGCAGCGGTGTGTGTGTGCAGCATAACGTCACGCGACGTCACGTCTGGCCTCAGACAACTCTACAATTCGTGCAACTGCGGCCTGCTGTCTGACCTGCTCTGAAGAAGATGGCCCCAAAGAAAGTTCTCCGTAGCTCCTCTAGCAAGAAAGTTGCTAGTAAGGAGCAGAAGAAGCAAGTTACCAAGGAGGCTGGTGTGCCACCCGCCACTTTTTTTGGGAGCAAAAAAAAAAGTACGCCTGCAGCAGCAGGATCTGCTGGGGACCAACCTGAGAGCAGCACCCCTGCTCCATTGGGTTCAGTGCCTCCACCACCACGCCAACTTAAGTCAAAGCCCTTGAGTGCTTCAGAGGCAGTCAGTGTACTTCTCCAATCACCATCGACCAGTGATGTTGGCTCATCGCAAGAAAGTAGCAGCAATGTCCCTGAATCAACACAGGTTGTTGTAACTCATCTGACAAGTGTTGAACAACCACAGCCGCAACAACAACACCATGTGCAAGTACACGCCCAAGTACATGTGGAAGGAGAGGCAGCAAAAGGAGATGCGCAAGCAAAGGTGCATGGACGTTCACAAGTGCCCACAATAGTTGTTCCTCCCGAAGTAGGGGCACATTTGGAAATCGACAATGAAGCTGAGGTATCATTGGAAGCCACTCCTCCTGATGATCATTCATTGTCTTCCACATCCCTAGCAAGGAAAAGATCAAGGGGGGTGTCTACATCTTCTTCAAGCCCACCTCGTTCTGGTGCAAGTGATCTGTCTTGGGAACCACAACTGCGGTCTGACAGCGAGGCAGAGGCACACCATGATCTGACACCGGTACCTCCTAAGCGTAAAAGGAAGGTCGTCCAAAAACTCAAACCTATGGAGTGTGATGAGGCTCAACAAGAAGTGACAGATACTGCTGGTGATGAAGCCTCTCACGATGACGACGAGCCAGTCATCACAAAGGTCACTGCAGCCCCACTGGGCATGCAGCAAAGAGACATTTTGACCCTATCCCGAGAAGCTGCTGAGCGTGATGATGATGTCGGCGAGGAGGCAATGGAAATGGAATCATTAGATTTGGAGTTAAGTAGTACACCAAAACCTACCGCTTCCATATTTCTTCGCAAGAAGGTACCCACCTCGTCCTCGACCTCAATTCGTGGTGGTGAAAGTGCAAAACGTACTGAAGTTCGGCAATCCACATCCTCCACTTCATCTGTCATTAGCAGCAGGACCACCACCACCAGTATCGCCGCCTCCTCCGGCCCCCGAAGACATTTCAAGTCTCCAGTTTGGGACTTCTTTAGTGTTTGCCCAAAAAAGGAAAACGTAGCCATTTGTAGCCTTTGTAAGCTTCGATTTAGTCGTGGTAAGCTTGGTTCTAACTATGGTACCGGAGGCCAGAGAGGTCATCTTGAGAGAAGGCACGCTGTCGAATGGTTTCCGCACCTAGAGGCGGTCAAGAAAGCCGGAATTGCACGTAATGAAAACGTTGATTTGTCATCTGCTGATGACGAGGAGGTAGAAGAAGACGATTCAAACACTTCACTTACACCCAGTTCCCATGTCAGCAGCACACCCCATGGGAGCCACACTAAGAGTGTGGGAGAGAGTGAGACATCAATGCGGAAAAGTTCATCAGCGAGCGTAACTGGGTCGAAGAGATCATCATCATCCCGTAAATCATTGGTCCAGGGCAACATTAAAAAGATGTTGTTTACAGAAGCGCAATATGAACGCAACCACCCAATGACCCGTCTGTATAACACTAAGCTGGCTAAAATGCTAGCTCTGGACCTTCTCCCTTTTTCTTTTGTAGAAGGGGTTGGTTTTCTAGAATTAGTGACAGCGCTCTGCCCTAAATGGAAGGTTCCTAGCCGGTTCTATTTTGCCCGAGTTGCGGTTCCAGCACTACATGAAGATGTTCTGAAGGTGATTGGGGCAGCTTTGCAGAAGAGTGCTGTTCACACTATACATCTGACAACAGACATGTGGACCAGTGGCGCAGGCGCTGATTACATGTGCATCACTGCACACTGGGTCTCTTTTTCAGGGGCTAAAGCAAAGCTAAACTCAGGTGTTGACACTAACATTGTTTTTAAAGGTGCTCGGAAACATGCAACACTAGCCATGTTTGGTTTGGAGAAACGTCACACAGCAGAAAACATTTTGGATGTCTTTAACACAAAGGTCCTTAACTGTCTGTCCCCACTAAAACGCAAGGTTGGTTATGTTTCCACGGACAATGGCTCCAATATAGTTAAGGCCATGAGGGACGGTTACTATTTCAGAGTGCCGTGTTTGGCGCACTGTATAAACCTGGTTGTCCAAAAATTCTTGGGTAATAAACGCAGTGCAGCGTACAGTGTATTGGAGAACTGCCGAAAAATTTGCAAGCATTTCAGGCATTCTTTTAAGGCCCGCAAGCAGCTGAGGAGCATGCTATATCAATGTCAAATGCCAGTGAAAGCACTCATCCAGGAGGTGGTAACACGTTGGAACTCAACCTTCTACATGCTTGAGCGTCTGTATGAGCAGTATACGCAACTCGATCAATATTTCTTGAAAGAGGGTATAGAGGAGCTGAGGATGGGTGGGCCGCAATGGAACATAGTTGAAAGCCTAACACGCATGCTTCGTCCTTTTGAGGTCTTCACACGTGCAGTCAGCAAGGAGGACTCTAATTTGGGAAAAGCTATCCCATTGTTGTACATGCTGGAGGACCAACTGAAGGAGGTGTGTTCTGTGTTTCGAAAAGATGACAAAAAGAAAGACTCTTTGCTTCTGGCTGAGAAATTATTAGAGCTCCTACAAGGTGATGAACGTCTTCAAAAGATCCACTCAGAACAGCATTACATTTGTGCTACTATTCTGGATCCACGCTACAAAAAGGCGCTGGCAGGCAGAGCATTCTTTCCTTTTGCTGATGAAGATGTTACAAAGTACAAACGTTGGCTAGCCTTGTCAGCCAAGAAGTTTGAAACAGAACGGCTGGAAATTGAAGGAAATGGCAGTACATCAGCAGGCCATCCCCAGTCAAAACAATCCACTTCTGCACCTGTGGCTGTGGCACAAGTGACCTCTCAGCCATTAAAGACACCGGCAACCGGATCATCTGCACGAAAGACAACAGAAACATTGGAGGCTGAAGAGGATTGGCTAGCTCTGCGTGGGTTTGGTTCTCAAAAGGTCAGAGGCACAGCAAGAGCTACGCAAAGTGGAGGAACCTTGGAGGAGGACCTTGAGTCGATGGTGAAGGACTATCTGAATGACTCCACAGAGGTCTATGTTAATTCTGACCCATTGGCGTATTGGCATGGGAAAAAAGAATTGTGGCCACAGCTCACCAACCTGGCTTTAAACTACTTGTCTTGCCCACTCGCAAGTGTGTCTTCTGAACGGGTTTTCAGTGCGGCTGGTGGGATTGTAACTCCCAAACGGAGCCGCCTCTCGCCCAAAAATGTGGAGAGGTTAACAATGATCAAGATGAATCAGCACCTCATACCACCAGATATAAGAGTACGAGAGAGCGTGCCGGATGAAGAGGAGGTGGCCAGCACCATAGATGAGGGAATTTCTACTCTGTCAGGTGGCACTGTGACTGACCTCACCCTGGCTGAATTCGCAGAGTATGATGACGAAGCCTTATTCTTATTCCTGGACCGTGATACCGACTTCGAGCCCTGAAAATGAGACAACGAATCAATAACTTTCTTTTTCATCCTTATTCACTTTTATTCCTGTGTGTCTGTCTTTCTTTGTTGTGCACAGTTAATATAATTCAAACTTTAATCAGATAATCACAAAAACAAGCCCATCAGCAGAACTGTCTTCACTTGTTTGCTAATTTATTTGAAGGTGCCGCAGTCTGCATTCCTCAGGTTCACAAGTTCAGAAGAACATGCTCCTCTATCCTCCTCCTCCAGACTCCTATTTCCATCAAAGCAGAGGGCTGGTTTACGCCCAATGAAGAAAGACTCAGCACTTGTGGGGGTGTTGTTCTACCTCTTTGCAGGTGAGTTGACGGGTCTGGGGCCATTGCTGGGAAGCACTAAAAGTGGTTTGTGCCAAATCCGAGGCGGAAATTTTTTTGTGTTTTTGATGACTTGCTTGCCTTTGAGGTGCTCTTAGGGGGGGTTCCGTCTGTTTGTGGGTGAGTTTCGTGGTCTGAGAGCATTGCTGGGACACTCTAATCTTGATTGCATTTGCTTTTCAGGAAATCCGTCGTGCCAACCCCGACTTATGGCCTAGCTACGCAGCGCGTTTGGACCGAAGGCCCAGAAATATTGCAAGTATGAGATTTTGCTTTTGGCCTGTTTGGGGGTGTTATGCTTCTTGGCGGGTGGGTTGCCGGGTCTTGGGGCATTCCTGGGAAGGTCTAATACCGGGTAGAAGTGGTTGGGACAAAATCCAGGCCGATTTTTTTTTGGGCTATTTCTGACATTTTGCTCTATGTAGCGTTTTCGGGGGCCTGTTTGGGGGGCTTCCTGGTGTTTGCGGGTGAGTTTCGTGGTCTGGGAGCACTGCTGGGACACTCTAATCTTGATTGCATTTGCTTTTCAGGAAATCCGTCGTGCCAACCCCGACTTATGGCCTAGCTACGCAGCGCGTTTGGACCGAAGGCCCAGAAATATTGCAAGTATGAGATTTTGCTTTTGGCCTGTTTGGGGGTGTTATGCTTCTTGGCGGGTGGGTTGCCGGGTCTTGGGGCATTCCTGGGAAGGTCTAATACCGGGTAGAAGTGGTTGGGACAAAATCCAGGCCGATTTTTTTTTGGGCTATTTCTGACATTTTGCTCTATGTAGCGTTTTCGGGGGCCTGTTTGGGGGGCTTCCTGGTGTTTGTGGGTGAGTTTCGTGGTCTGGGAGCACTGCTGGGACACTCTAATCTTGATTGCATTTGCTTTTCAGGAAATCCGTCGTGCCAACCCCGACTTATGGCCTAGCTACGCAGCGCGTTTGGACCGAAGGCCCAGAAATATTGCAAGTATGAGATTTTGCTTTTGGCCTGTTTGGGGGTGTTATGCTTCTTGGCGGGTGGGTTGCCGGGTCTTGGGGCATTCCTGGGAAGGTCTAATACCGGGTAGAAGTGGTGGGGACAAAATCCAGGCCGATTTTTTTTTGGGCTATTTCTGACATTTTGCTCTATGTAGCGTTTTCGGGGGCCTGTTTGGGGGGCTTCCTGGTGTTTGCGGGTGAGTTTCGTGGTCTGGGAGCACTGCTGGGACACTTTAATCTTGATTGCATTTGCTTTTCAGGAAATCCGTCGTGCCAACCCCGACTTATGGCCTAGCTACGCAGCGCGTTTGGACCGAAGGCCCAGAAATATTGCAAGTATGAGATTTTGCTTTTGGCCTGTTTGGGGGTGTTATGCTTCTTGGCGGGTGGGTTGCCGGGTCTTGGGGCATTCCTGGGAAGGTCTAATACCGGGTAGAAGTGGTTGGGACAAAATCCAGGCCGATTTTTTTTTGGGCTATTTCTGACATTTTGCTCTATGTAGCGTTTTCGGGGGCCTGTTTGGGGGGCTTCCTGGTGTTTGTGGGTGAGTTTCGTGGTCTGGGAGCACTGCTGGGACACTCTAATCTTGATTGCATTTGCTTTTCAGGAAATCCGTCGTGCCAACCCCGACTTATGGCCTAGCTACGCAGCGCGTTTGGACCGAAGGCCCAGAAATATTGCAAGTATGAGATTTTGCTTTTGGCCTGTTTGGGGGTGTTATGCTTCTTGGCGGGTGGGTTGCCGGGTCTTGGGGCATTCCTGGGAAGGTCTAATACCGGGTAGAAGTGGTTGGGACAAAATCCAGGCCGATTTTTTTTTGGGCTATTTCTGACATTTTGCTCTATGTAGCGTTTTCGGGGGCCTGTTTGGGGGGCTTCCTGGTGTTTGTGGGTGAGTTTCGTGGTGTGGGAGCACTGCTGGGACACTCTAATCTTGATTGCATTTGCTTTTCAGGAAATCCGTCGTGCCAACCCCGACTTATGGCCTAGCTACGCAGCGCGTTTGGACCGAAGGCCCAGAAATATTGCAAGTATGAGATTTTGCTTTTGGCCTGTTTGGGGGTGTTATGCTTCTTGGCGGGTGGGTTGCCGGGTCTTGGGGCATTCCTGGGAAGGTCTAATACCGGGTAGAAGTGGTTGGGACAAAATCCAGGCCGATTTTTTTTTGGGCTATTTCTGACATTTTGCTCTATGTAGCGTTTTCGGGGGCCTGTTTGGGGGGCTTCCTGGTGTTTGTGGGTGAGTTTCGTGGTGTGGGAGCACTGCTGGCTATATATACTTTACTTTGCAAGAGGTTTGAAGCAAATCCATGGTGGCTGAGGGGACTTAGGGCCTAGCTGCAGAGTGCGCGCGGAGTGATTTGGGAAATTTGTGAAAAAGTGACTAAGTCCCCATTTTTGTACTTTTGCTCTTTGGCTGTTTGGGGGTCTTCTACTCGTTTTCTCCTGGGTTGACGGCTCTGGGGCCATTGCTGGGAAGCTCTAATACCGGATAAAAGTGTTTTGGACCAAATCCCAGGCGGAATTTTTTTTGTGTTTTTGATGACTTGCTTGCCTTTGAGGTGCTCTTAGGGGGGGTTCCGTCTGTTTGCGGGTGAGTTTCGTGGTCTGGGAGCACTGCTGGGACACTCTAATCTTGATTGCATTTGCTTTTCAGGAAATCCGTCGTGCCAACCCCGACTTATGGCCTAGCTACGCAGCGCGTTTGGACCGAAGGCCCAGAAATATTGCAAGTATGAGATTTTGCTTTTGGCCTGTTTGGGGGTGTTACGCTTCTTGGCGGGTGGGTTGCCGGGTCTTGGGGCATTCCTGGGAAGGTCTAATACCGGGTAGAAGTGGTTGGGACAAAATCCGCGCGGAAAAGCCTTTAGTTTTGGCACTTTTTGTAACTTAGGGTTCGTTAGGGTTAGCCCTAGCAGCAGGATTGCATGTGTTTTGGGGTGTTCTAGATTTTTCAAACTGAGTTCTGGGGTCTTAGAGCACTCGTGAGAATGTGTAATTTTGGTTGCAAGTCATTTGAAGAAAATCCATGGTGGGAAAGGGGGGATTTGGCATAGTTAAAGAAAGCCTTTGCCACTATTCTTAACTTAGCGTTCGTTAGGGTTAGCAGTATTTCTATTGCATGTGTTTGAGTGGGGGGGATTTCGAGTCTTGGAGCGATGCTGGCTATGGCTACTTTTGCTTGGTTGCTTGCAAGTGGTTTGAATGCAATCCACGGTGGGTAATGGGTAATTAGGGTACTTCGGCCTACTTTTACTTTCAAAGTAAGTTTTGTCACCAGTTTTCTGCTAGGCCTCGTTTTTTGAGATTTGATTGGGGGTCTTCTACATTTTTGCGACTGGCTTTAGTAAGGGTCTGGGTGGGAGCACTGCTAGGAAGATCTAATTTTGTTCTAAAACACAGTTTACAGTACACCTAGCTTGAGGGGCAAGATCCGATACATTAATTTGCCCATACATCCTTCAAAAGGTGACTCAGAGTACGCACTTTCAAAAACATTGTACTGTCTACTAGGAAAAACAAATTGTGACTTTTTGCACTCCACAGCCTACATGCCTTATATTTATTTATCAGTGGTGTTGTAATATTATATCACTTCCTGTTTTTCGTTGAATAATTACATGCCGGGTTTCAGTCTCTGCAATGGGGAAAAAAGGATGGAGTCAGGCTTCACAGTAGCGAGCCACAATTCAGCATCAGGCAGGCAGTGGACAGGGTGTCTTCTGGTGACCAACATCGATGGACGAAGCGTCGGCTGCAATGGAGGAGTGCCGCTAATAGGAGGATTTTTTTTCTGCGGGCAACTTACTTACCACTTCCAACAGGACCACTACAACCACATAGATACAGTATCCCTTGCCTTTTTCTCTGACTGTGACTGCATTTCTTGGCTCTCTCTCTGCTTCTACATTGATCCCTTAACACATCACTTAGTCCACTCCACTATCACATCTGCACCACACATAGTCATTTGTAAGTGCTCCTACGTAATTCGCAAGTCGCAGCACGCCCCAGGCCGTAGAGGACTGGGATGGCCCCAATGATGAAGCATGTCACCAAGGGGCAACCCTGGTGAGTGAGGGGACACCTAGAAAAAAAGCAATTTCTCCTTTTCTATCTACTATACCTTCTGTCAGGTTACGCAGCCCCTAAGCGCCTACCGTACTATGAAACTACATTTCCCATGAGTAGGCGGGAGACTTGCAGACTATTTAGTGAGACTATATGAGAGTACCCTTGTATGTTAGGACAGCACTTCACTGATGCCTGTCTTGTCTTCTGTTACAGGTATCCTTTCCCTGCTGACCCTACCTTTACCCATCCCACATTTTTTATTTTAGTTTGTTATTTTTCTCCCCCGCCTAATGCCTCGAACACCCTGTGTTTACACTTCTGGGTGTTGGTGACATTTGGAGGTGGAACCATATTTGCATCGACTGGATCACGGGGAGTAAACCTGACACCTTCCAGACCAACCCCATTGAGTGTTGTTGTGAATGGATTTATAGTGACCAGCAAGGCTCTCAGGTATCTGGCTACAGAGACCTTATGTTGAATATAGTTATCAATATTTCCACCCACGCCCTGTACTGTCGCATTCTTTCTTCCACAGTTGTCGAAAGTACTAATTACTTTTAACTGACATGCATGCAGTTACAGTAGTGTATGCACTTTCAAAGATTGAGGGATAGGTTTGTACCCAAAGATTTGTTTATGTTCACAATTGTTCGTCCATGCTGTGCTACTTTTTCTTGTCTCCCAAAACCTTTCCCAAAAACCCCCGTACCCATCCATTTTTCAAACCCTAACCCTCTTCCCCCGGGCTGTGTGGTTTTGATTGATGTGTGACTAAATTACAGCAATAAATCCACACACTTGCTGGGGAGGATAAGGTGATAGCAACAGGCTGGTGAAGAAATCCGAGGATATATTCTTACTCTGCTTGACAAAGACCCATGGCTAATGTCAAAGAACTTCAACCGAATTAGTTATACTTTAACATTTGTTAGGCTACAACGTGGCACTGTTCTAGTGTACTTCTGTCACCTGCTATATTCTGTATTGTACCTTTGTATTGCTCAGGAGGACAAACCAGATTTCATTTTCTTTTTTTCATAGGCAAGCAACTGCCACTGTGTCACACCAGTAGTACCACCGCTATGAGGAAATTTTATCCGCCCAGGATTGCCAATGCCAACCTTATTTGCTGTTTCCCGTGGAGCCAGCCCTGGGCCTAGCCCTACTTGCAAACAGAAATTACAGGTAAGATAGGCGTTTGGTTGGAGGTAGTATAATGGAGTATTAGGAGAGACGAGAGATTTGATTGACGGTAGTACTACTAAAGTCCTAGGACTATTCAGGAAAACAAACTTACTGTTATGTTAAACCCCCACCCACCAGACTCAAAAGCAGTAAAAAACAGGTATGGTCAGATAAAGTTTCAAAAAGTATATTTTTATAGCCCTAACAAAAGAATCTCCCGCAAGACCCTCCCTAACCCCAACGATTGTCCTTCAAAAGTCCCCAAAAATCACAACTCCCAATTCCCACCCCCCAAAAGTCTCTAAAAAAGGGGCAAGGGACACTATGGCAGGGTGCTGTTGGAATTAGCAGCCAGGGCATCATGCTCCTTGCGGAGGGTGGCAAGTTCGAAGCGGAGGCCCTCCACCACGTTCTTATAATTATGGACCTCCTGCTCCAGGTAGGACAGTCTGAGGGATAAGCGGCGCCGGTGTGCCTTGCAAATCCTGTGAGGGGCAGCTGCTTTCTTTGCTGCTGGGCGGTGGCGTTTGGCTTTGGTAGCCCGGCTCCGTACCGCTGGAGCACTGCGCTGGCTGGCAGCCCGCACGGAGGAGGAGGCAGCTGTCCCAGTGGACGTTGTTGTTGTTCCAGACTGCGTCTCCTCCTCCTCCAGGGCCACCAGCCGCCGATATTCAGCAACAGTGGCATCCAGCCTCCGTTGCCGGGCCATTCGAGCCTGCTCCTTCCTCCTTGATGGTGTCTTGGATTTGGAAGGAGCAACTACATGAAAAAAGAAAGACATAGTCTGTAACCAATGCTCCTTAAGATTAACACAAAATGATTGAGCAGAAAGTTGTCACAGTACAAGTAGCAAATTGAAAGCACAGTGCATAACTATTGAGGACAGTATCTATGTAACCTCCGACTTCTTCATCCTTGCTCTAACATTAGTGGGAGTTTAAGGAACAAATTCTACGAGCACTATGGACTTCTATTACAGTCGACTATGACAGTACACCACTCTTATTCTTCTTCTTCTCTCTTGTTTAGGAAAATTGGTACGTTATCTTATGCAAGCCGGCATAATGCCAGCGCAGTGAACTTGCACCCGAGAAAAACAGACGCACACCATGGTGAGTGAGACAGACTTGCGTTACTGTACCGGTCCAGTACATGCAGGTGGTGAAGCTCTTACTTTTCTATTACGGGTGGCACTGAGAATACTCTGTTAAAAGGGCTACTGCTTAATTAATTTAGCTTTCACCCTACAGTGCAAATGAGTATTAGAAAAGGAAAATGAAGAAGCTAAATTATCTGATTATCTATCACTTCACATGGGATGTATTTGATGACATATGGGATGACTTTAGGTGCTTTGCTTATTATTGAGTGAACAGTGATACCCCCACACATGAATGACGTACTACTACTAAACTAAAGTTATTAAGGGAGGTAGGGAGTGCCCACCGTAATAACTGGATATATGCTGTGCTTGCAGTTGCAATACAAACTACTGCTACTATTCATGGTAGTCTTTGGACAACGTTACAACTTCTTTTCCTTGCCTTTCCTACACTGGAACGGACGTGCGGGTGCGGTGTTACATGCTCTTCAAAGTAACACTTAGTTCATCCAGTGACCGTCTACTCTCTCTAGATTCACATATGCTATCTAAGAGTCAGATAGTACCATGAATGATCCAGGCATCCATCCATTCAAAGTATATTGCACACATACAGTTTCTGTCTCACCCACCCAGGCTGTTCTCCTTCCACCCATCCTTGCTTCATCATTCACCCAGCCATGCACCATACCATTTTCTTACCTTCCCAGCCACCTCGGGGACCAAGCAAACACATATCATTCTTCTTTGCCAGTCATCATTACATTTCTCGTGCTTCCACACTTACTTACACCCTTCTTTCGCTTTTCGTTCATCCCATCCATCAAGTTCACCTCAGATCTGATTGGGATTCTTCTCGCCAAAAACTTCACAGCTAAGTCGAAGTACATTTAGAGGAGGCTACTACCTGCTTTTTTTATAATACACCCGTGCAGAAAGCACACTCTGCAGTCTTCAATCTCAATGACTAAGGAATGTATAGCTTACCTCTGCCCGCCACCACCGTGTGAACCCTCACAGGCATGTCCTTTTCCGGCACTTGCACCGCCTCCTCCCCAGAGTTGTCCTCCTCGTCCAATGCCACCACCTCCGCGCTGGCCCCGTCTCCAGATGTTCCACCTACAAAGTACATTTAATAATGTTAGAATACACCACTCACTACTATATAATATTTGGTCTAGGAGGAAGAAAGAAATGTGAAAAAAAGTGTACAATTTAATAATTTTTGACTGTGTACTCTAGAGTAAAAATGTCCCTTTTTCCAGGGAAGGCTGTTGTCTTGCTGCACTTTTTGGCACAACTGATGAATGTTTGCTTTTTACTTTTTAACACGCACCACTTTTTCTCCTAACAGACAGAACCTTGACTTCTAAGAACACGAGCAGGATCAAGTTCAAACCAGGTGAGAGCTCGGCTCGACCACAAGAAATGTGTCCAATTAATCGTCAGCACTAAGCACTTTTCCATTTTCAGTTACACGTTCACTTTTATGACAAACTTGAATTTAATAAATGTGTTTACTTTTAATAAAGCTTTTAAACTTAAATAGACTCTGTGGTTTTTGGTCCTCCAGACTAGAGTGGATGAGCTAAAGGTTTTCGAATTTTTGCAAGCATGAGTCCGTGCCTCTGCCATCGGTGACTTTGGGAGCTAAATGACTCTGCCACACTATCTAGTCAGTAAGGAGATTGGGGCCGGGGTTCAACTACAAAGTCTGTTATCACTGAGGTATGTGGAAAGTCTAACAGTTACAGCACCTATTATAATTGATAAGCTAAGCGATGCATTATTTAGTGTCCATAGTTCTGTTTGTGCAGATTTGTCCCTGCAACAGTAGTAGAATGGATTGTCCTATCCAAACCAAAAGTAAAGTAGTATCTTATTATTTCTTGGTGGTGGTCATTCACCTTTTTATTGTTGGCAATGGTCAAAGCATAAACATTTAGAATACTTGAAAAGACAATATGGACAATCCCAGAGGACTACACTCAGTGCATAGAGCTATTGCTGACTAGAATGGGAGTCCAATGGAAATGCCAAATGTGCAATCTTAGTTAGCTACACAGACAGACTAATAAGAATAATCTAGTAATACCACACGGAGTCATAGGGATAAGAATTTAGATCCTGTCTACAAGAAGATCAAAGACGATTTAGAAAAAATCGAATGAGGAACGCTAGGAAAAAATAAGTAATCTATATTAAAATTAAAACTTACTGGGGCCAGCAAAGGAGCCCTCGACTGCCCGGTCCTGGCCTGCATCGACAACAGCACCCTCCTCCTCCTCCTCCTGTGTCCTCCTCTTGCCCCTGGGGGAAGCTGATGTACAACATGAAAGAAAGAAAAACAGAAAACATGGATGATATTTATTTCTCAACCAAATCAAACATTTAAAAAAGAACTAACAAAGTAACAAAATATTTTTGCGAAATAGCAAATAGGGAACGACTCCACGGGATATATTATTGACCAATCTCATGTGGTCGACTACGTCATTACTTTAGTATTGCTTGATTTGCGGACCGTCGAATTGGAAACTACCCTATGTAACTCACTAAACAAAGTACTAAAAAGGTTTGCCTAGGATTGGCAGGCAGCAGTCCGCAGCACGCAAAGTGACAGCCAAAGTCCATCGTGATTGAAGATCAGCGACAACACTAAAGTTTCCTACTACATTCACCAGTCATTAAAATACTCAAACTATTAATCCACCACCACTATTTCTTCTTATCGCCATGTGTACAAAGGAAGGACTGGACTTGAGTCTGTAGGGGCTGATTTATAAGGCCCTTGCGGCTCTTTTGCTCCATTGTTGCGTGACTTTTGTGACGCAGCGACAGCACAAAAGAGGCGCAATGGTGCGGCGTATATTAACAACGTGACGCATCTGGGAGATGCATCACGTTGTAAAGCCCTGCGCCAATAGGGGTGTTCCGGCGCAAGGGAGGGCGTTCCTGCGCAGGAACGCATCCTAAAAGTGGCTGAGGGAAATCTACAAGATTTCAATCAGTCACTTTGAGGACAATGATGCGTGACTCAAACCCTGCGCCTGCTTGAAGCAGACGTACGGCTTGACGCAGCATTGGGGAGATAGGGCACCCCAGAGAATTGATGGAGCTGCACCATCGTTGCGACGCAACTCCAGCAATGCGCCACCTTTACGGCACAGATGAGTAACGCTTTGGTGACGTTTTGGGCCCATGGCGCGCCGCATTGTAATACGGCGCACCATGGGTGATGGTGGCGTGACGCACAATTACTGGCGCATCCCTGCAACTTTGCAGGGATGCGCCGGTAATTAAAAATCTGAACCTTAGTGTGTAGCATTGCGCAGTTCTTTCAACTACACTCATACATAATTTCACAGGCCAATGAAATGAACACAAAATCTAAAACAAATAAGCATAGTAGCAACACTACTGAGAAGGAGAGCAGTGTACCTGAAATGCACAGAAGATTTTGAAATAAAATGTACCTACAATGTAATGAGCAGCATTATTGCTCTTGGTAAAAAACAAAAATTTGCAATATAATAACACAGCAGGAGAAAACATAGTAGTAAAGACATAGCTACTACTACTCACCAAGCCCGGGGATCTCAAGGCCAAGGAGGTCGAGCAGATCTCGCTCACGGGTCAGGACATCCGTCCAGCGGTGGGTGGCCTGGTTGTAGGTGCGCCAGACCCGAGAGTGGTGGTAAATGGCCTGGCACACCTTCTCCCACCGCTTCCGGCGCTCCCGGGCCCCGTACCCGGCACTGATCTTGCCGCCTCCCATGATGGTCCTGGGGAGGCGGCGCTGAACATAAAAAATGAGTTGGGCCACCTCCTCCGGGGTAAAGATCTCCCGTGGCATCACTAGCTCCCCCCTCAAACGCCCGCACGGGAGCCGGACACGGGGTGCGGGACCCTTCCCCTTCTCGGGATGCTTCCCGGCTCCCTTCACCATGGTCTGGGCGGAAAGGAATAAAGAAAATAGAATAGGGAAGAGAAGAAAAGAAAAGAGTTTACAAAAGTAGTTTAAAATTAACCAAAAGTAGCAGTAAACACAAAAATATAGGGCTAGAAAAATAGAGGGATAGATAATAAGTAAAATAGATAAAAAAAAACTTCAAACAAGCAAAGGATGGCAGAGATTGACAGAGGATACAAAGACCATGCCCAGAACCATAGCAATGAATGAGAAACAAGATGGCCGCGCCCGTTCACGACCGCGCGGGTAAGTTCGCGCGAGATTTTCCTTGCGAACACGCGCAAGACTGTATTGGCAAACCGCGGACTTTGCGAGATTACACTTCGCGCCCGGAAACGGAAATACGTCAGGCAAACAAGATGGCTGCGCCCTTGAACGACCGCGAGGGTAACTTCGCGTCTTGCGCTACGAGCGGCTCGCAAAAACGCACAAAACCTTGCCAACTAACACGCCGCAAAAAAAACAAATTGCATATTCGCACGAATTTGCGGCTTCCGAATCCGATCTTGCGCGTGTTCGCACCCCGCGAACCCCGCGAAATTGCAGAAAAACGAGTTTTTCAAAAGTGAAAGCACTCGGCAGGGGCAAGAGTTCAAACTCATCATTAGTAACAATTCCCGGTAGTGCTTCCTGACTGGGGCCCCTCCAGAATTCAGTTGCTAGTTGCAACAATTGTATGACCCTGCTCTGACCCTCACAGCAGGCTCATACAATAGCTACAAGTAGGCCACAAAGAAGGTCCTGGGGAAAAAAAATGCACTGCAACAGAAAGCAAAATTACAGATAAGGAAGCAGGTGCCAGACTGGAATTTTAAAACAGTGACACATTAATAAACTAACCCCAAATTAATTCATCTGAGTTGAAGCAGGGATGGTGTGCTTGCTTTTCCCCCCCATAATCTACAGTAATGATGAACCAGAGGGTGGCATTGATGTAACAGAGGGTTGCAGTGGTGAAACAGAGGGTGCTGGGAACCTGTGATGATGAACTAGACGTAGAAACAACATAATTCGCGACCGTTGCGCGACGAAATGTAAGTTCGCAATTGCGAACTGGTACGAAACCCTCGCGAACTGGCAGAAATCCTTGCGAACACAAAAAAAAAAAAAAATCCGCAAATTCGCAAGAATTCGCGGATTTTGCGGATTGCGAGTTCAAAAATCCGCAAATTCGCGAACGCGAGATCCGCAAAATTCGCCCATGCTTAGTTGTAGCCTTCTGGAGGGTTTTCTTAATTTTCGGGATTTTGAGGTATGATGCTTGTATGGGGTATATGCGGGTACGTGATTTAGCCTGGGTGGAGATAGTTAGAGTAATCGGGGAATGGTCTGAAATGCCTCGAGGGTGTATGTCTGCAGTATCTACGCGCTGTAAACCTTCACCTAAAGCCAGGAAGTAATCTATCCGGGAAAGGCTGTTATGGACTGTGGAATGGAACGTGTACTGTTTGTCCTGGGGATGGACGTTACGCCATATATCTACTAATCCCATTGCTGTCAGGAAACGTTGAAACCGAGAGGGCCCCCAAGGTGAAGCTGTCGCTGGAAACCTATCGAGCTGTAGATCTAGCGCTGCATTAAAATCCCCACCCAAAATTACATCACTCTCGGGGAGAGATAACAGAAAGTCACCAAGGGCTGGAAGCATGATTGAATGAAGGGATGGTGGGATATATACCGAGACCACAGTTAGAGGGCGACCGTCCCATTGCCCCTGCAACGCTGCAAAGCAGCCCTGACTATCAGTTTTTGTACTCAATGGAATGAAGTGCGAGGATTTTTTAATCAAAATACCAGTCCCCCTTGAGCCCGTTGAAAACTCTGAGTGTACCATCATCTTATACCCTCTCCTATCTAAGGCCTTAGTGGCCCCTCCTGTCAAGTGTGTCTCCTGTAAGAGCGCCAATTGGGGTTTGTGCCTCTTCATCGCATTTAATACCTGGCCACGTTTCACCTTATCCCCCCGTCCCCGCACATTCCATGAAAGCACTCTAAGGGAAGAACCACCCGATCGTGACCCAGCATTCCCAGCGCCAACTAGCTGTTCAGCCGCCATTTTGAATCACACAGCCATGTTCAAATAATTGAAGAAGGATTAATCGTATTTGTAGATATACCTTTTGGGCTACACCACACACACTGGAAGCACCAGTTTCTGACCGATTTAGTGACTTTCCAACAAAGAAACAACAACCCCCCCCCATTCCCTCCCTGCCTCCCTGCTAAACGGACCTTCAACTGCCCGCCTCCCCAACTGAGCAGAGCGCTTAACCCATCCCACAAACAGAGTACTTGCACGTTGGGGAGAGTGTCTCCCCAAGCAGGCGGCTCCCTTGCTGCCCTCGGAGTACCCAGGCCGGTGTCCAATAACGACCTGTATAAGCAAACAGTGTGTCCGGGAGTCATTGTTTAAACAATTCACTGTCCGATGACATTATTTTCCCCCAGCTGCTCCAGACAGTTCCAATGTTGGTGATATACTCGCGCTTCTCCCAACTGAAGTCCGTGAGCCAGGTTGGCTTTTGTTCCGTTGTCTGTGTCACAGTCTGTCGGATTTGCGTTCCACTGTGCGCCATCCTTCAAGCCAGTCTCTCGCTGCCTCGGGGGAGTCGAAAAACCAAACTTTCTTATCAGCCACCACCCGTAACCGGGCCGGAAACAGCATAGAGTATGGCAGCTCCTGTTCACGCAGTGTCTTTTTCACCTCTAAAAAGGTTCTTCTCCGTCTTGTTACCTCCGCTGTATAGTCCGGTAAAAAGGATATTTGTGAGTTTTGAATTTGAATGGGCGGTGCCACTCTGGCCGCCTGGAGGATGGTGTCGCGATCCCGAAAGTTAAAAAGTCTCGCTAGGATCGGGCGCGGTGAGGCCCCTGGCTTCGGTGTTCCCCCAGGGACCCTATGGGCCCGTTCCACGGTGAAGAAGTTTGAAAGGCCTTTAGGGGCTAGCTGGGTCTTTAACAAGTCTTCCACATACAAGTCCATGGCTCCTGTGGTTTCAGATTCCGGGACCCCCAAAATGCGGACGTTGTTTCGCCGGGAGCGACCTTCATGATCGTCCAGCTTTTCCTTGAGCAGTGTGTTGTTGGCCTGCAATTTCTCCATTGCGACCTGCAGATCCGAGACATCCTCCACCAATGATTTAGCTACCACCTCCACCTGCTTCACTCTTTCGCTCATCTTCTGGAGGTCTGCCCATATTAGGGTCTCTTCTGTTGTGGTTGCACCCACCGTTGCTTGTACCTGGGCCAAGGCGTGTAGGACGTCTTCCAGGGTAGCCTTCTTCACACCGTCTCCTTCCGAGCCCTTGCCAACGGATTTGCGCTGCTCCGGCTGGGAGAGTGATTGTTTGTCATAAGCGAATTTGTCAAGCTTAGCCTGAGTGGAGTTGTTCCTGAGACCTTTGCCCGCCATAGTGTCGCGCTGGTGCGTCCAGCCAGCCACGGCTCTCTGCTGGGGGGTGGTCAGAGCGGATGGTTCGTAGGGTCGCCCGAGTTTCAGCGGCGCCCCGTCTTCCTGGTTGTTGAACTTCCCACCATCAGTTCCACACTTTGTACACTAGATGCACTAGTTCCTCGGGAGTTAGTCCCAAGTAGGTCGTCCGGTCCCTCCGGCGAGAAATTTTGTGCCCACAGCGGCGGATGTATTTACAACAAGGGGTGGTGAGGGACAGAGTCTCTGAATTAGGCAGAAAGCTCTCACCCAGTCAAGAGATCAGGGCTAGATCCAACACCGTTTTTTAGCTCACTGCACCATCCCAGTTTCAGAACCTGGCTGTATGCAAATGAGTCTGTTCCTGTCCCAGTGCATGATGGGAACAGGGCAAACCAAACTACAAAAGCCAATTTTTACACTGGGAAGGAAACAAGCTCCCGGGGACCGGTTTCTGGCATTACAGCCGTCTTCGGCCCGGTTTGCTTGAATCCTGATGGTGCAATGAGCAAGGGTCTCACATCTGAGAATACCCTTCCACGCTTAGGGTGGACAAAAATATTTACAACAAGGGGTGGTGAGGGACAGAGTCTCTGAATTAAGCCGAAAGCTCTCACCCAGTCAAGAGATCAGGGCTAGATCCAACACCGTTTTTTTAGCTCACTGCACCATCCCAGTTTCAGAACCTGGCTGTATGCAAATTAGTCTGTTCCTGTCCCAGTGCATGATGGGAACAGGGCAAACCAAACTACAAAAGCCAATTCTTACACTGGGAAGGAAACAAGCTCCCGGGGACCGGTTTCTGGCATTACAGCCGTCTTCGGCCCGGTTTGCTTGAATCCTGATGGTGCAATGAGCAAGGGTCTCACATCTGAGAATACCCTTCCACGCTTAGGGTGGACAAAAATATTTACAACAAGGGGTGGTGAGGGACAGAGTCTCTGAATTGAGCAGAAAGCTCTCACCCAGTCAAGAGATCAAGGCTAGATCCAACACCGTTTTTTAGCTCACTGCACCATCCCAGTTTCAGAACCTGGCTGTATGCAAATTAGTCTGTTCCTGTCCCAGTGCATGATGGGAACAGGGCAAACCAAACTACAAAAGCCAATTCTTACACTGGGAAGGAAACAAGCTCCCGGGGACCGGTTTCTGGCATTACAGCCGTCTTCGGCCCGGTTTGCTTGAATCCTGATGGTGCAATGAGCAAGGGTCTCACATCTGAGAATACCCTTCCACGCTTAGGGTGGACAAAAATATTTACAACAAGGGGTGGTGAGGGACAGAGTCTCTGAATTAAGCAGAAAGCTCTCACCCAGTCAAGAGATCAGGGCTAGATCCAACACCGTTTTTTAGCTCACTGCACCATCCCAGTTTCAGAACCTGGCTGTATGCAAATTAGTCTGTTCCTGTCCCAGTGCATGATGGGAACAGGGCAAACCAAACTACAAAAGCCAATTCTTACAGTGGGAAGGAAACAAGCTCCCGGGGACCGGTTTCTGGCATTACAGCCGTCTTCGGCCCGCTTTGCTTGAATCCTGATGGTGCAATGAGCAAGGGTCTCACATCTGAGAATACCCTTCCACGCTTAGGGTGGACAAAAATATTTACAACAATGGGTGGTGAGGGACAGAGTCTCTGAATTAAGCAGAAAGCTCTCACCCAGTCAAGAGATCAGGGCTAGATCCAACACCATTTTTTAGCTCACTGCACCATCCCAGTTTCAGAACCTGGCTGTATGCAAATTAGTCTGTTCCTGTCCCAGTGCACGATGGGAACAGGGCAAACCAAACTACAAAAGCCAATTCTTACACTGGGAAGGAAACAAGCTCCCGGGGACCGGTTTCTGGCATTACAGCCGTCTTCGGCCCGGTTTGCTTGAATCCTGATGGTGCAATGAGCAAGGGTCTCACATCTGAGAATACCCTTCCACGCTTAGGGTGGACAAAAATATTTACAACAAGGGGTGGTGAGGGACAGAGTCTCTGAATTAAGCAGAAAGCTCTCACCCAGTCAAGAGATCATGGCTAGATCCAACACCGTTTTTTAGCTCACTGCACCATCCCAGTTTCAGAACCTGGCTGTATGCAAATTAGTCTGTTCCTGTCCCAGTGCATGATGGGAACAGGGCAAACCAAACTACAAAAGCCAATTCTTACACTGGGAAGGAAACAAGCTCCCGGGGACCGGTTTCTGGCATTACAGCCGTCTTCGGCCCGGTTTGCTTGAATCCTGATGGTGCAATGAGCAAGGGTCTCACATCTGAGAATACCCTTCCACGCTTAGGGTGGACAAAAATATTTACAACAAGGGGTGGTTAGGGACAGACTCTCTGAATTAAGCAGAAAGCTCTCACCCAGTCAAGAGATCAGGGCTAGATCCAACATCGTTTTTTAGCTCACTGCACTATCCCAGTTTCAGAACCTGGCTGTATGCAAATTAGTCTGTTCCTGTCCCAGTGCATGATGGGAACAGGGCAAACCAAACTACAAAAGCCAATTCTTACACTGGGAAGGAAACAAGCTCCCGGGGACCGGTTTCTGGCATTACAGCCGTCTTCGGCCCGCTTTGCTTGAATCCTGATGGTGCAATGAGCAAGGGTCTCACATCTGAGAATACCCTTCCACGCTTAGGGTGGACAAAAATATTTACAACAAGGGGTGGTGAGGGACAGAGTCTCTGAATTAAGCAGAAAGCTCTCACCCAGTCAAGAGATCAGGGCTAGATCCAACACCGTTTTTTAGCTCACTGCACCATCCCAGTTTCAGAACCTGGCTGTATGCAAATTAGTCTGTTCCTGTCCCAGTGCATGATGGGAACAGGGCAAACCAAACTACAAAAGCCAATTCTTACACTGGGAAGGAAACAACCTCCCGGGGACCGGTTTCTGGCATTACAGCCGTCTTCGGCCTGGTTTGCTTGAATCCTGATGGTGCAATGAGCAAGGGTCTCACATCTGAGAATACCCTTCCACGCTTAGGGTGGACAAAAATATTTACAACAAGGTGTGGTGAGGGACAGAGTCTCTGAATTAAGCAGAAAGCTCTCACCCAGTCAAGAGATCAGGGCTAGATCCAACACCGTTTTTTAGCTCACTGCACCATCCCAGTTTCAGAACCTGGCTGTATGCAAATTAGTCTGTTCCTGTCCCAGTGCATGATGGGAACAGGGCAAACGAAACTACAAAAGCCAATTCTTACACTGGGAAGGAAACAAGCTCCCGGGGACCGGTTTCTGGCATTACAGCCGTCTTCAGCCCGGTTTGCTTGAATCCTGATGGTGCAATGAGCAAGCGTCTCACAACTGAGAATACCCTTCCACGCTTAAGGTGGACAAAAATATTTACAACAGCGGCAGATGGGATGTAAGATGGCGGCTGCTACGCACTTACATTGCAGACTACAGTTGTACTTAGTGCCGCCGTCGTCCGCTGTAGAGGCTTGACGATGGAGTGATATTTCGAACCTTATTCGATCTGCAAGGATTTGCAGGCTTTCCACGCCGTTATCGTGAGTCTACGCTCGCTGCGGGCACATCCGGTTTACAGCGCCGGCGAGGCTCCACTTCCGTCCGGGCAGGTTCCAACCCAGCCACCGCGGCTGCACTCACGCCACCAGGCCGCAGACAGAGGTCGACGTTTCTTCTCGTCCCCGGGGCAGCAATGCCCCCAAACTTTTCCGCTAAGAGCCGTTCGGTCACCGGGCCCGGGGCACCCCTTCTGGGTTTGTTTTGGAGCGGATAGGCATGCGGATTGATGCGGGAAGCCGCCTTGCTACGGGAGCCTCTCTAGTTTGCTGCCGCCATCATCGGCTGCTAGTCACGCCCCCCGAGAGTCACCATCTTTACAAACAGCCAGTATGGAATCAGTGTAGTTCATGACATTGGGCAATTAATTAAGAGGTTTTTAACTTCCTCAGGATTCACAATTAGAAATGGACAGAATGGGGAGAATCTACTGGAAGCATTACAACTGCCCAAGGAAATTGCAGTTGTGAAATGCCCAGGACATCAAACAGGCTGTGTGTACATTGCCATTGGCAATAGATACACTGACTCAGTAGTTAGGTAATATGCCATTCTTGCATGCAAAATCAATGGAGGTTTCACAGTAAATGATGGTTTCACTTACAGAACTGATGAAGAATGTGCATTTGCAATGATGATGGAAATATGACACTTGGAAAGAATTGCAAAGAGTACCGGAAACTGTAACAGAAATTAAACAAAATGGATAGATCAAGGCAGGTTGGACAAAATATTCAAATGACATTTGGATGTCAGAAGATGGGAGACCAGTGTTGCCAGACAGCTTGATTAGGTATTTTAATGGGTACACACATTTAGGGAGAGATGAAATGGTAAGGCTTTTCAGACAAAGTTGGATTAATCCAAGATTTCGAATAATTGCTGTCGAAAATTGTAGGAGATGTGTCACATGCCAACAACTGGAAGCACACACCTTGTGAGATCAGGTGGTCCCTTTAAAAGATCACAGATGGATTTTATTGAGATGCTTGTCGAAAATGGGCTGAGATATATCCTTATGATTATCTGACTATTTTCTGAGTGAGTAGAAGCCTACCCAACGAGGAGAAATTACAGTGTCACTGTAGCTAAACTGTTACTATGAGAGATCATCCCTAAGTTCGGAGTGCCAGTACTTCTTGAGTCAGATAGAAGAACACACTTCAACAACGAAGTGATGAACATGCTATGTGCTTCCTTAAAGAGTGAATAGAAATTACTCTGCAGCTACAGACCAGAAGTGTCAGGCATAGACTTTTTTTATTTGTTTATTGACAATTTTGAAATGTATTACACATACATATTGTATTTGTAAGAGCAGTAATGCATAGTCAGTATGCTATTATTAGAAACAGTAACCAAAGAACGAGGAGTGGACAGGGGGACCAATCAGCAGTTTAATGCAGATTTTAAGTCAAGAAGCCAACACATCTGGAGGAGTCTGTACATGAGAGACTCATGGCAGAACAATTAATGTACATCATAATTGCAAGAATAATATATACTTTAACTAGCCTTGAGACCCTCACGGGTGAGTAGCACGCTTTAAAATTCCCTGATTGATTGATATTTGTTACCTCATTATGTATTTGGAGACAATCCGGGTACATATGCCCTGTCTGAGTGGGCCAAGTGATATCATGGTTGTGTGGGCTGGGTGGGATGATCTGCATTGCGAGTTCATACCCACATCGGGAACGGACACCAAATATCTTTGGGTCTAGACACGAGTGGCATAAAATCCCAGAAAGTGGATAGTTGTTCTTGGCAATAAGTAATGCCTTGTATCCATGTGTCAATTGAGGGGTTGTTTTTAGGGTAGCCCAGTAGACTTAGCAGTGCTCCCACAATTTCTCAGAGTACATTAAAAACTTTCACCCAAAAAGTCACCATGGGGGGGGGGGTCAGTCCCACGGCAAACGAATGAATGTGGCTTGTGGCATGTGACATCTCCAGCAATTGGCATCTGATCTAAGACCCATCCGGTAGACCTGCGGGGGGGTCTGGTAGAATCGATGGAGAAATTTACAGTGAAGCCTTAGCTTGTAGTTATGGGACTGGAGTTCTAGCTGGCCACAACAGAAGAACCAATGTTCATCAGCTATGGGCAGGTGTAGCTCCAAGCTCCAGCTTTCAAATGCTTTCGAGTGCATGTGTTCAGGAGTTGGGAATGTGTGGGTAGAGTTTGGAAAGGTGCTATGTATCTGGTGACATACCGCACAGAGCTGGTGATATAGTAGGGGATCTGAAAAGTGGGGGGACGTCCCCTTCTGTCGATGGGGAGAGGTCAGGAATGTGTGCCCGGGGTATACGTCAGCAAAAGTGTTTAGGCCAAGTGCTGTGCTGTTGTTGTGTTTCTGTTGTCTATTTACGGAGATAAGTGACATTGATGGTGCGTATAGCATTGTGTTGCCGGCTCTATTGTGCAGACCCTCCCATGCCCATCTCAGAGCTTCAACTGTAATGACGTTTTACCTGGGGCGCTTGTATTCCTGGTATATTGCAACCCGCAGAGTGGTGGTTCGGCCCTGTATTTTTCTACTGCTGCGTGGGCCTGAAATGGGGTTGAGTAGAGCCAGTTATGGAGGAACTGAACCTGTGCACAGTAGGCATATAGAGGAATATCTGGTGCACCCAACCCCCCCTTGTTGGAGTAGGAGTGTGAGGAGCTCCGAAGAAATTTGGGCTTGTTTGTCAGCCCAAATAAGAGAGAACATGAGAGAGGGTAGTTTTCTGAATAAATCATGGCCTAGTGGTAGGGGGAGATTGATGAATAGATATAATAGTTTAGGGAGAACAATAATTTTTGCCACTGCTAACCTGCCAGCTAATGATAGCCACAATTTAGACCAGGTTGCCACTTTCCCTTCTAGCCAAGTCACTGTATGACCATAGTTCATGATCCAAGTCCTGGCTTAGCTAGATTCCTAGGTAATTGACCAGGCCTTGTGCCAAAGCTAAGGGATATTTCAGTGCAAATGGGTATGTGTATTCAGTTATGGGAAATAACGTTGATTTGGGCCAGTTAATTTGGATTCCTGATAATCTCCCGAATTTGGTGATTTAGATTCTCCCATAGGTTATGTATGTGGAGTGTGATGTCATCTGCGTATAATGAAATGATAAACCATCTGGAAGTAAATCCCAATTCTCTAACAGCATGGTGTTGTCAAAGGTGTGCTGTCAATGGTTCCATCGCAATAGCAAAAAAGGAGGGAGATAGGGGACATCCCTGTCGTGTGCCATGGGTAACGGGGAATGGAGTTGAGAGCCTACCATTTACTCGTAGTCGGGTAGTGAGTGAGGACTGGATTTGTTGTATGTATTTTGGGCTAAACCCTAGCTTGGTCAGAATAGTGAAAAAGTATGGGCATTCCAAAGAATCGAACGCCTTAGTGGTGTCGAGAAGGGCTGCTATTGCGGGTACTTGGGGAGCTAGGTCGTGTAAATTTGGAAATAGTATAGGCAAATTGTGTTCTGTTAATATTCTGAGTATCAATTTGGATTGGTCGGGTCTAGCAATGAGGGGAAGGTGTGGCTGTAGCCGGTTCCCAAGTAGTTTTGCGTGGATCTTGTTAGCTATATTGATAAGTGATAGTGGGTGGTATGAATCCCGGAGGTGCTGGGTCTTCCTGGGTTTTAGCAATGATAGTATTACTGCTTCATGCATGGTCGGAGAATCAATGTTGTGTCTAAGCAAATATGTCTGAATGGACGTGTCTTTCTGTGGTCGTTTAGACTTTGAACGTTCCAGGTAAGGAAAGTGTATGTTATTTAAACCTCTGATGTGCAGTATGTATGAATGTGATCGGGCCTGACTGTCCTAGTTGTCTGTTGTCTCCTATGTCACTGTTATAATGTAAATGGGTTATGAGTCGTCTGTGTGGTTTGACCTGTAGAGCTACCATGCATCTACATAACCAAGCAGGTGTCGAAGCTCGATGTTCCCACTACCATCCCCAAATAAACTGTAATAACAACCACAACCCACCCTCCACCCCAACCAACCCCGAATAGATTGTGAATTAGATCCCGCACACAATCTTGTAAATATTGCAATTCCTTGATATATAAAAAAGGGATGGAGCTCTCCCAGAGGACATGAGAGCGCCCAGGTGAACTGCCCCGACATAGTGGTGGGGTGGTCGAGTTATCAGATAGTAAGAGCAAGAGCAATTATTACTTATACAAGCAAAACAGATGTCGGCAATGTAATGTCTATATACCCGGGACAAGTAAATAATCAAAATAAAGAGTGAAGAGGTGATGCTTAGAGAGCAAAAGAGGTGGATACGTCCTCCTCTAGTATATGTGAGAAACAAAAGGGATCCACCCTTGAATACATATTTAACCGTGTTCTCCCAAATTAAGTGTGTCTCCTACAATGGTGGAAATCACACACAGAGCCGCAGGGGGTAGTATCCAGGAGAGGCCGTGATTTTGACTATAGACACTCCTTCCCACCCTGTTCTGAGGCTCATGAGGCAATATTCCTTTTTAGAAAAAATATACATTAAAGTAGCGTCCCTATTGAGATATTTTATTAGGCGCATGTTTATTTTGACATGTCCACCACGTAGTATTATCTACATGTATATACCCTTTTTTCTATTTTATTTACATTACAATTTTGAGTGTAGAAGGGATCCTTTGGTCCTGATTAAGAAGCCAGGGGAGGGCTTCGAAAACATGTTGACATAGGAGAAGCAGCTCATTACAGCATTGTTTCTCAAATTCATTCCCCGCTTTTAATAATACCAGCTCAACGGAATATTTAAGTTTTCTTTCCATAGGAGCCAGGTATTTTTTTAATATATTCACTCCTCCACTCACTCCTGACCCTTCTACCTTCCACTCATATACCTACACTACACATAGTCTTGTTCTAAAACAAGTGCTCATGCATAGTCGTAGGTTGCAGCACACCCCGTCCCACAGCAGGGTGGGAAGACCCATATGATGAAGCATGACACCAAAGGCCCTTTTGATGTGTGAGGGGTATTTAAACAGAGCTGTGCGCTTTCCACCGTTGTAGGAGACACACTTGATTTGGGAGAACACGGTTACATATCTATTCAAGGGTGGATCCCTTTTGTTTCTCACATATATACCCGGGACAGCTCCTAAGTTGAGCTGCTGTGGAGTTGCACCGTCCATGAAATCATTCCATTTGGATCAGTACTCAGCTGTACTATGTCTGTTTACCAAAAATGTCAGTTGTTATTGCTGAGCCCTGTGCCCATCGGGCCACGAATCGAGAATTCATGGCGTGTTTTTCTGACCTCCAATGTGCTTGGCAAACTTATCAATCAATCAATCAATCAATCAAGCATTTATATAGCGCGCTACTCACCCGGAGGGTCTCAAGGCGCTTGGGGGAGGGGGGTCCGCTACTGCTCGAACAGCCAGGTCTTGAGTTGCTTCCTGAAGGAGAGGTGGTCTTGGGTCAGGCAGAGGTGGATGGGGAGGGAGTTCCACGTCTTGGCAGCCAGGTAGGAGAATGATCTTCCTCCCCTTGTGGCTCGTCGGATGCGGGGAACGGCGGCGAGGGCGTGGCTGGTCGATCGAAGTTGGCAGGTGGGAGTGTAGAAGGTCAGGCGATCGTTGAGGTATCTGGGGCCTTGGTTGTGGAGAGCTTTGTGTGAGTGGGTGAGGAGTCGGAACGTGATTCTTCTGTTGACGGGGAGCCAGTGCAGGTCTCTCAGGTATCCAAAAATGTGGCTGTGTCGGGGGATGTCCATGATGAGTCGTGCAGAGGCGTTCTGAATGCGCTGGAGTCTTTTCTGGAGTTTGGCTGTGGTTCCGGCATAGAGGGTGTTCCTGTACTCCAGTCGGCTGGTGACAAGGGCCTGGGTGACCATCTTCCTGGTTTCGGTGGGGATCCACCGGAAGATCTTCCGGAGCATGCGTAGGATGTTGAAGCATGACGAGGAGACGGCGTTGACTTGACTGGTCATCGAGAGGGAAGAGTCCAGGACGAAGCCCAGATTTTGTGCGTGGTCCGTTGTTTTGGGTGCGTTGCCGAGGGCAGGGGGCCACCAGGAGTCGTCCCAGGCGGAGGGTGATGATCCCAGGATGAGGACTTCCGTCTTATCTGAGTTCAGTTTCAGGCGGCTGCTCGTCATCCACTCGGCTATGTCTTTCATCCCTTTGTGTAGGTTGGTTCTGGCGGTGTCGGGTCGTTGGTGAGGGAGAGGATCAGCAGGGTGTCATCGGCGTAGGAGATGATGTTGAGGTTGTGTTGGCGTGCGATGGCCGCGAGGGGGCTCATGTGATGTTGAACAGCGTGGGGCTGAGTTATGATCCTTGTGGTACGCCGCAGATGACTTCGGTGTCCTCGGATCTGAACGGGGGGAGGCAGACTCTATGGGTTTCTTCCGGCGAGGAAGGAGATGATCCACTCCAGTGCCTTCTCCTGGATTCCGATGTTGTGCAGGTGCTGTTCTAGGGTGCGGTGGCAGACCGTGTTGAACGCCGCGGAGAGGTCCAAGAGGATGAGGGCCGCCGTTTCCCTGTTGTCGAGCAGGGCTCGGATGTCATCGGTAGCTGCCATGAGGGCGGTCTCGGTGCTGTGGTTGGCCCGGAAGCTGGACTGTGAGTGGTTGAGGGATCCATTTGTCTCGAGGAAGGTGGCCATCTGTCTGTTGACTGTCTTCTCGACTACTTTGGCAGGAAAAGGAAGGAGCGAGATGGGGCGGTAGTTCTTGAGGTCAGTGGGGTCCGCTGATGGTTTCTTAAGTAGGGCACTGAGTTCGGTGTGCTTCCAACTCTCTGGGAAGGTGGCGGTGTTGAAGGAGGCATTGATGATGTCCCGGAGATGGGGTGCAATGATGGAGTCGGCCTTGTTGTAGACGTGGTGAGGGCAGAGGTCGGTTGGTGATCCGGAGTGGATGGAGTTCATCGTGCGGATGATCTCTTCAGTGTTGACCGGTGTCCAGGCGCTGAGGGTGGTGGTGGGGGGCGTTGGTGCATTCGTGGGGTGCGTCAACTGTGTGCTGAAACTGTTGTGGATGTCTGCGATCTTGCTGTGGAAGAAGGAGGCGAGCGAGTTGCAGAGTTCTTGCGAATGGGTGATGTCGTTGTTGCCGGCGCTAGGGTTCGAGAGCTCTTTGACGATGTTGAAGAGTTCTTTGCTGTTGTGGGCGTTGTTGTCTAGTCGTTCCATGAATGTAGTTTTCTTGGTGGTGTGGATCAGCTGGTGGTGTTTTCGAGTGGCGAGCTTGAGGGTGGTCATGTTGTCTGGTGTCGGGTCTCTGCACCAGGCTTTCTCGAGGGCCCGGCAATTCTTCTTAGAGCTCTTGAGTTCGTCGGTGAACCATGATGCTTTCTTGTTGCCGGGTCTGATGGGGGGGGTCTTCAGAGGAGCGAGGTCGTCTGCGCAGTTGCTGATCCACCTTGTGAGGTTGCTGGCAGCTTGGTTGGGGTTCGCTGAGCTGGCAGGAGGGTTCTGGTTCAGGGATGTAGCGAACTGGTCAGCTGAGATCTTGTTCCAGCTTCTGCGGGGGACCTGTCATGGGTATTGGTGGAGTGTGGTCCTTCTGAAGCTGAAGTGGACGCAGCTGTGGTCTGTCCAGTGGAGTCCGATGGCGTGGTTGAAAGAGATGTGCTTGCTGGAGGAGAAGACAGGGTCAAGTGTGTGGCCGGCGTAGTGGGTGGGGGTGGTCACCAGTTGCTTGAGTCCGAGGTTGGCGAGGTTGTCCAGCAGGGTAGCGTTGTTGCTGTCTTTGTTGTTCTCCAGGTGGAAGTTGAGGTCCCCGAGGAGGATGTAGTCAGCGGAGGGGAGGGCGTGCGGGCTGATAAAGTCGGCGATGTCTTCGCTGAATTGTGTGCGTGGTCCCGGGGGTCTGTAGATGAGGGTGCCTCTGAGGGTGGTCTTGGGGTCGGTGTGTATCTGGAAGTGCAGGTGTTCGGCGGCTGTAAAGGGTGTCGTCGGAGTTGGTCGTGATGCGGATGGTGTTCTTGTGGACGATGGCAATGCCTCCTCCAGTCTGGTTGACGTGGTCTCTCCGGGTGATCTTGTATCCGTCCGGGATGGCGATGGTGATGTCGGGTGCTGAGGAGCCATTCATCCATGTTTCCGTGAGGAAGGTGATGTCTGGAGATGTGGTGTCGAGCAGGTTCCAGAGTTCGACGGCGTGCCTGTGGATGGAGCAGGATGCACTTGAGGTGGTTGTTGCTGGTGCTCGGCTTGGCGGGTGCGGTGCAGGTCCGGATGCAGGAGAAGTTGCAGGGTCGGCAGCAGAAGGGTCCGTGGGTGCGCCGCGGTGTGGCTTGGTAGCATCCCGGGATCTGGCCGGTGTTGAGTGCATTGAGGGTAGCGGCGTCGTAGGTCCGGCTAGTGGGCTGGCGTCTGCGGGGGTCAGGGGTTCTGGCGCTGGGAGCGGTCCAGGCGCAAAGGCGCGCCGACGGGCTTACCTTTGGTGCGCCTTCGGCACGCATAGTGCGCGCCCGCTGTGCGTTGATGCTGCGCGTACGAGCGGACTCTGCCATAAATGGAGAGTGGGGGGGGCGGAGCGAGAGAGGAGCAGCTGGGAGGCGGGAGCGGGGTGGCCAATGGGCGGGTAACAGAAGCGAAAAGGGGCAGGGCCGCAGGGGAGCCGCGGCGGGGAGCGGGAGAACACTAGGACGGCGAATACAGGGGCACAGAAGGCACAGCAAAACACAATCAGGGGCACAGAGGATAAACACAGCCAACAATGGAGAAAAACACTGCAAAATGCACGGTCAGGGGCACAGGCAAAGGAGACAGGAGAAGAACCGGCAGAACAGCAGTCCAGGCACACGGGTGTGCGAGGCAGCAGCGAAGGGGTCAGGGGTCAGGGGTCCCGGCACTCAAGGAGGGAGCTGCGCGGTGTGTGGAGTGACCGGCCGTGCCAATTTAACATCAGTGAAGTAATGAGGATGTCCGTCGTAAGTAAATTTTAGTTTTGCCAGTTACAAAAGGGCATATGGTACCCCAGATTGATGTAGGATGAACTTGATGGAAGCACATTGATGATGGGCAGTTTGCACTGAGGGTATAAAGTCCGGGTAAAATGAAATGCTATGTACTGAAAATTGGTAGTCAACAGCAAAAGGACGCTATGCAAGATCTTGGTGAAAAGGTCATGAAAAATTATCAATTATAATGGTGCTACCAGAGGAAAGGGTGCGTGCGGCTACCATACACACCCCAATACGACCCACCTAGGCGGATCTAATACTAAACCTAATTCACCCCGAACATTCAAATGTACTTCAAATAATATCTGTTAAAGTAAAACAATCAAAAAGGCACAGTCACAAAGTATAACAGTCCATATATAGATCCAATATGCCAGATCCTCGTGTTCTTGAAACAGGTTTATTTTTCCACGTTCACTTCCAAAATGCAGCCTTTGTCTTTTCCAAATTCACATATATATATATATACAGCAGCCAACACGTGTTTCGTCTTGCTGGTTAAAGCACATAGACTTCGTCAGGGCTGCAACCAAATAAACAATATGTAAAGTTCCATATCCATATCCAAACATTACTCTCTCAAGATACCTAATTAGACTCCATTGATTGGAAAGGAATCCTGTGTAGAAGAATCTTAACGATTTGATATTTTTTACCGATTAATTACCTATATAGGATTTACTGATTCTAAAATACCGAATCGGTAAAACCTATTTACCTACATCTAGCCATAAATCACTTAAATGTTCATTTTTTTGTAGTTCAAGTATTTTATTGTATTTTGAGAAAAATAAATAAAATCAAGGTATACTGCGATACATAGAGGCAAAAATTGATGCATGCATGTAGAAAGTTAAACATAGACACATGACAGCAATATGAGATCTGTAGAACAAACTACATATCAAAGAGAATACTCCTATTAGATTGATGGTGGGACAATATTTGTATATGAATATGATGAGATAGTAAGTGACAGAAATCAAATAATTTCAAGGCCACCAGATAATAATTATTATCCCAAAGTAGAGGGGTCAGACCAAAGACCACCATGTAGAACAATAATCTCATGTGAGGCAGAGTGTATATTGTCTGATAAATAAGGTATAACACAAAGGGGTATGAAATGAGAGAGAAAGGGGAAGCATAGACGGCAAGGAGGGAAGTATGGGGGAGGGTGGTATAATGTAACATAGGCTTCACTTATATTAATGTAATTAAGAAAAGGACCCAAAGGATGCTGGGCCATTAGACCCAGAGCAGACAAATTCATGTAATTATCCAAGGAACACCATACAGTTCTAGTGATTTGAGGTGTAGACTGTTTCATCCCTATGAGTGTATGAGCACTTCAGAGATAAGACAGCCATGCCCAAAGACACCCATGCCAATTAAGTGTGATACGACAGGAGATGAAAAGATTTCCAGTCTGTGAGTATGGTTGCGACTGCAATGGATAGTTCCAGATCTATATTATCAAGAGGTAGGGGAGCCAATGGACTCAACATAATCATAGGAAAGTAGAGAATGATGTGTGTACTAATGTAATGTTCATGTTTATAATGATCTATTGACCAGTAACTCCTGTTTTAGAAATTATAATTTACTTTTTTTATATATATTGAGGTACTGTATTTTACTGTATGATGAATTGTTTGGTGACATTGTATGATCGTTTAGCTGGGTCTGAGAGGACTGGGCAGGAATATAACTGTTCCAGGATATGTGATTCTATGCTTTGGACCAACCTTTTAGTAGTTAAACAGTGGAGAACAAGGAAGAAAAGATAATGTCTATATGTAGTACTCTTTTTTAAATTGTAAGGAGACTATGGAGCATTTGTCTAAACATTTTAATTGAAGCACTAAGACACTTTATTTGACAATCATCTTCACATATTCCTGATTGTATCTCTTGTAGATTGATAATGTATTTTACTAGTTTATTTTTAACATATGCTTGTATGGCGCGCGCTGCCACGAGTGACCCGAGTCTTGGCTGCCACGGTGTTTTTTCCTTTCCTTCCGATCTGACCTTCCAGGTGGCGCCGGTCTCCGACTGAGTCTTCGAAGTGTCTGCAGCGCTGAGAAAGTGCCGTTTGGCTGATTTGGTTTACAAGACCTTGGCAGTTGGAAGCTGGACATTTGGGAATTTGGGTAAGCTTTGTGATTGGTAAGGTAGTCTTCGGACGCTTACTGAGGTCCTATGATTTGTGTTCGGTAAGGTAGTCTTCGGACGCTTACTGAAAATCTGTGCTTTGTGATCGGTAAGGTAGTCCTCGGACGCTTGCCGAAGTCCTACGATCTACGTCCTTTGATTTGAGTTAGCTAACATTGTGAATTTGTGATCTTTGAACTTATATGTGTAGTGCACTTCACATAGGCAGGCATGTAGAGATGTTTCTCTAACTTTGTTTTTTTCCTTTGAGCGGCACAACCGTGTGAAGAACTGTAAGTGCCATTTTTGCCCGGTGTCACGCTTTTGTGATACTTTTTGAACATGCCTGTTTTAAGCACACTCCGAGGAATGTGTTGTCTTGGAGAAGGTACCTCAATTAGGTTAGCGGAATCACAGCCGGCTCCCCCAGAGGGAACACCAAATAGGGAAATGTACATCAAATTTGGCCTTCCCCCTATTATGTACAGTAAATTATGGCATAAATACACCAAGGCCGATCCTGAATTGCAATGGCCTCTACACGGGTCCTTTGATTTGAGTAAGATACAATTTGTAGAGCAATGTCTGTTTCAACGCAGGTCTAGACAAAATATGTTTGATTGCGTGCGAATGTGGGAGAAAGCGGCGCGTGAGCGAATGAAGCGTGAGGTTGCCTTGGCGGACAAAGAGCAGCGCAAGGCTGCTCGGGATAAGGCTTTACAGCTTGAGGAAAAGGAGGCTCAGGAGAAGAAAGAAAGGGAGGAACGGGAACGTAAATTGCAAACGACTGGTCAGTTTCCTATTCGCCGACCACTTTATCCTGTCCTTAATAATGAAATTGATGATTTTTCTTTGTTAGATCGGTCACCGCCTCCGTACGTTTCGCCGACGGCTCCGGCTGCGGATTCAGAGGACGACGGACAGGATAAGTCGGGCAAGAAGGGTGTATCTGCCCTCAGGTTTACTACGGAGAGGTCCGCTCATCTACGTAGTTGGGCTCGTAAAGTGAATAAGCGTAGTGTTACTCAGGAGCAATTGTTATCAGAAAAGAAAGGGTGGACGGATCTTGAATTGATGTATTTTTTGTCTAGTCTGGCGGATGAAGTTGTAGGCGCATATCGTGACCTTTCTGATATGTTTGAACCCAAAGCGTTGTCAGTGTATCGTGAAAATTTGACTAAAGGTGATTTTGATCTTTCAGATGTTGATGACCTGTTTGCGCAATTGATCAAGCTGCGGGATGAGACAACCCGATTGAGGGAGGAACGGAAAAGGAGGCAAAAGGAGTCTGAATTGGAGAATAATGGGCAGGCCAAAGAGTGTTCTCTCCGTGGTTCAGATAAGAATTCTGCGTTGCATGTAATGCCTATGCGTGAAGCCGCGCCTTTGTATGTTCCGCCAAAAGGGGAAGGTACGGATGAGGATAAATTATCGAAGGATGCGAAAGGGTATTTTGTGTATAATTGGGTTTACACGCCATGGAATAGAGCAGATGTCATGGCATTGAAAAATTCTTTACCTGATCTTCGGAAGAATCCAGCGGCATTTTATGAGGGGGTGGAGGGGGCTATATCGTCTTGTGTGATGACTCTCGTGGACATAGATTTGTTTTTTGGGCTAATATTACCACCTGATATGTGGCGGCAAATTCGCAAAAATAATGACGAAACGATATTGGGGGGAACATGGAAAGAAATAAATGCTGCAGATTTAGATAGAGAACCAGCCTGTAAGCCTTGCCAGCTAATTCTAGATCTGCCGGCAGCTATCTTGAATAAATTAAAAACGCTTGTTCCCTCCAAAAAGATTGATTGGACCATGCTAACGTCGTGCAAGCAGAAACCCGATGAAACGGTCTCAGATTTCTTTACACACTTCGAGGAAGCATTTCATGATTACAGTGGTCAATCTTTAACTGACGATACGGGTCGGCATTTGTTTGTAGATAAGTATGTAGCTAATCTCCTACCAGAGATTGCAAAGCGATTGAAGTCGAGCGAAAGTTCCTGGGCCACGGCGACCCCTGCGTCCTTGTTAACTATGGCTCAGTATTATGAACGGCAGGAAGTGGAGGCTAAAGAAAGTGTAGAGAAAAAGGTGAAGGAATTGAAAACGAAGGTGATGTTGGCGCAGGTTCGGGGAACACAGGGTAGAGGGAATGATAGAGGTAGACGAGGTGGAGGAAACGCATCGTATGGTCGTACGGACATTGAGGAGGATCAGTGTGCTTATTGTAAGGAGTTTGGGCATTGGGCCGAAGATTGTCCGGTACTTCGTGAACAGCGTAGTCAGCGTGGTCGAGGGAGTGGAAGGTCAAGAGGAGGTTATACTGGAACGAGAGGTGGCGGAGGTGATCGTAGACAGGTTGAGGAGAGGGGCCGTGGCCAGGACGAACGAAATACGTTTGACAGACGGAATCAATATCAGATTTCGGAAGGAGAGAATGTGGAACACCAGGATTATGTGCATGCATAGGATTGCGTAGGATGGGGTAAGGAATCAGTTGAAGTGCCGGTAGATCAGCAAGGTCCATATGTAACAGCGGGTATTTTGGGTTCTACTGATCAATTTCTAGTCGACACAGGAGCTACTCGTAGCGCTCTGTCGAAAAACTTGGTTCCGAGGGCTCCCCTGTCTGGCGAAATGATTACGTGTGTAGGGATTGATGGCACACCCTCCCCCAGCCCATTGTCCAAGCCCCTTGCACTATGCATTGACAAATACTTTAGTTTTGGCCAATTTTTGTTATCACCCCATACCCCAGACAATATCCTGGGTATTGATTTGCTTAAATATTTTCGAGCGACAATACGTTGCGCTCCAGAGGGGGTGCGGGTTATTCTGAATGACAATTACCCTGACCCTGACAGATTTTATGCCATTTTAGACATCCCTGCTTTGGCCTCTCTACCGCACACGTTGTGGGCGACCTCAGATACGGATGTGGGAGAGATGCGTATTCCACCAATACACATTACTGTTAAGGAGGGGGCCCCTCTACCACGAGTGCCACAGTATAAGATTTCGAGAGAATGTGAAATTGCATTGACACATATTGTTCAGGATTTGATTTCTGCAGGGGTTGTGGAGGAGGTCCCTTATAATGTTTGTAACAGCCCTATTCTACCGATTCTTAAGAGAGACTCAGATGGTAAAATCTATCGATTTATTATTGATTTGCGTGAGATCAACAAAATTGTCATTCCCCAATACCCGGTGGTGTCTGATATCACGACTTTGCTTACCTTGGTTCCACCGACGGCCACCACCTTTAGCGTTATTGACTTAAAGAATGCGTTCTTTTCCATCCCTGTTCACCCTGATAGCAGATATCTGTTTGGTTTTACACTCAATAATAAATCGTATAGATTTTGTCGTGTTCCCCAAGGATATACTGAAAGCCCTAGCATCTACAGCCAGGCTTTGAAGCGGCAACTAGATTCCTTTAAATTGCAGTCTGGCGTTGCGCTCATCCAGTACGTGGATGACCTTCTGCTTGCCGCTGACTCCTATGCGCAATGTGAACAGAGTACGCTTGCGTTGCTTTCCTTTTTGGCACAACACAATCACAAGGTTTCCAAGAAAAAGCTCCAATACTGTAGACCCCAGGTGACCTACCTCGGTCATCTGTTGTCTAAGGAGGGGCGTGCATTAACATCTGATCGAATTCAAGCAATCTTAGACACACCAGTCCCCCGCACGCAGAGGGATGTGCGTGCCTTCTTAGGGTTGACGTCCTTTTGTAGGCAATGGATCATGGGTTTCTCACATATCATAAAACCTTTGTTAGCATTACTGTCCAAAGCTACACCGATGCCTCTTGAGTGGACAGATGAATGTCAGAAAGCTTTTGAGCAGTTGAGGCAGGCCCTTTGTTCCGCACCCGTGTTAGGTACACCAGACTACACGAAACTCTTCACATTGTACGTGCACGAGAATGATGGGTGCGCGTTGTCAGTGTTAGTGCAATTACACGGGGATAAGCAGAGACCATGTGCATACTTCTCTGCCATTTTGGATCCTGTAGCACGAGGGTTGCCTGGGTGCTTTCGAGCGGTAGCAGCAACAGCAGTAGCCATACGACAGAGTGAGGGCATAGTGTTATCACACAAATTGTTGGTGTTAGTCCCTCACGCAGTAGATGCCCTGTTAAACCAAACAAAGACTCAATACCTTACGAGTGCACGGCTAACAGGATATGAGCTGACACTCTTAGCGCCACATATTACATTGAAAAGATGCGCTACTTTGAACCCTGCCACTTTATTGCCCTATCCGGCCGAGGAGGGTCAGGAAGAAAAACATCATGACTGTGTTTTCCTGACTGAGGAACAGACAAAGGGTTGTGTCGACTTACAGGATGTGCCACTGCCAGATGTGGATGGGGAGCTGTGGGTTGATGGATCGTGTTTAAGGCTGCCAGATGGTACGACTTCCGCAGCATATGCGATCACGACGCTTAAGACAGTGGTAGAAACAGCTAGGATACCACAAAAGTCGGCTCAGGCAGCAGAGCTGATAGCTTTAACAAGAGCCTGCCAATTGAGTGCCGGATTATGTGTGAACATATACACGGACAGCCGGTATGCCTTTGGAGTGGCCCATGACTTTGGGCTGCTTTGGAGGGAACGCGGGTTTCTGACATCACACGGAGAGCACATTATGCACAGAGAGCTAGTGCGTGATCTCCTAAATGCGTTGCTTGGCCCTAAGAAAGTAGCGATAGTGAAGTGCAGTGCCCATAAAAAGATCACGGACAAAGTGGGCCAAGGAAATGCCTTTGCAGACAGCATAGCAAGACAAACGGCGATGTCCCGAACTAGCTCCCCCATGTACGTGGTACAATCACAGGCTGAGCGATGGAGTGATGCTAGAGCAGAAATACGGGATATTCAAAAATCAGCCACTGAATCTGAACTTGCGGCTTGGGCAGCAGATGGGGTACTAGATGACGAGGGTTGTTGGAGAAGCAAAGACATGGAGAAGTGGAAATTGCCTGCGGCTTACTTACAGGCGATGGTCCAGATGACACACGGACTGGCTCATGTCGGAGCACTTGCAATCACTCGGCTTTTAACACGAGTTTGGGAACATCCCGAGATTGCTAATACTGCAAAGAGAGTAGTGCAGACCTGCCTGGTATGTTTGCAACACAATCCTGGAAAGGGGACCCATACTCCGAAAGGAGGGTTCGTTCCACCTTCTGCACCGTTTGAGGTGCTTCAAATGGATTACATCCAACTCGAGCGCTGCAATAACCTGAAGTACGTCCTAGTGGTGGTGTGTGCTTTTAGCAAATGGGTTGAGGCCTACCCCACGAAAGACAATACGGCTTTGACAACAGCTAAGGTGTTGCTTAAGGAATTCTTTCCTCGCTTTGGAGTTTGCAAATTTTTGTGGAGCGATAATGGGCCCCATTTTGTTGGAAAGATTGTGGAGTATGTACTGAAGGGGTTAGGGATTCAGCAGAAGTTCCACGCTGTATACCACCCTTAGTCAGCAGGTTTGGTCGAGCGGTACAATGCTACATTGAAGCTTAAACTGGCCAAAATTGTGGCGTCTACATCGTTGAAGTGGCCAGATGCTTTGCCGCTAGCGCTACTATCTCTTAGATCAGTACCCCACTCACGAACCGGCCTTACGCCCTATGAGGTGGTGTTTGGCCGCCCTATGAATATCTGGGGGGTGCCCAAGCCGCGATTAATACATGATGTGCCTTGTGTTATGATGAATGATTATTTGGCACGATTAACAAATGATTTGCTCTCTATTCATCAACAGGTTCGAGAAGCGCTCCCTGACAACTCAACTGGAGAGGGCCATGATCTTCGTCCTGGTGACCATGTAATGGTTCGCTCGTTTGAGAGAGCAAGCAGTCTGGAGCCCAGGTGGAAGGGCCCCGAGCAGGTCCTCCTTGCGACCCGTACCGCAGTACGAGTGACAAACAGGAAGCGGTGGGTGCATTCGACACATTGTCGCCGTGTCTCTCCGGATCTGGTGACTCCTGCTGTGTTGACTGATTATAAGGAGATCTTGGAGAAAGAAAAGAGCCCAGCTGTGACGTCGGCCGAAGTTGAGGGAGCCTTCCCGGACCAATCTGCTACCGAAAGAGAGCGCTACAACTTGCGTCCACAATAAGAAGATTTTTTGCCCTTTTTAATGACTGGTTGGTTACCGCTCCAGGTTTGTGAAACGGAAACTGGGAATTCCAAGGGGGGGGATCAGTTCTGCCAGAGTAGCGACACCCGTCTTGGCCCGGAGAAGAAAACAACGGCTACCTCGGAGTTCAGCACCGCATTTTTCTTTTTTAGGTATACACGTACGTGTATCTGAGACTGCGTGAACAATTTGTGAACAATTTGTGCCATTTGAGACTTTGCACGAACATTCTTGAACTATGGCATCAACGGCATCCCGTGATAAGAAAATATTGGGTGCCTTTCTCTTTGTTTTGACTATTGTGGTGATAGCTGTTATAGCCTGGGTAGTCGAACTTGTGGTGCCTGTACGTGAACATTTGCTGCCGACTACCCCGGCACCGTCTGAACATTTTCATTTTACACTGCCTTTCCATGAAGAGCGCCACCGTCAAACGTATTTAAATAACAGCTTCATTCAGATTCTTCACCACACACATAACATGACCAATACCTCGAATTGCTGGGTGTGTGGGATGTTGCCTGGGCACCAGAAGAGAGGGGGCACCCCACTTATTCCGCTCCCGTTTTCACATAATGGGTCATGCAACGCCTGGTACACCCTCCTTTTTACTTTGAGATGGCCAACTAAGGGGGGGGTGCTTTTCCGTTTGAATAAAGTATGTTCCCATGACAAGGATGGGTTTCCCCGGGCTGAGGGCACTCATTTCGAATGGGAGGAGTATAGGCCTGACAATGTGTCTGCCCCACGTGTATACAGCAATCAGCGGAACGTTAATGTATCTAGTGCCCACATCATAAATGTCATTGCTACAAAAGCCGATTTATGTATCAGGAATAAGGGCTCGATTGCAGTGGGAAAAAGCGAATGTAACACTACTCTTACGTTTGATAGCCCGAATGGCATTTCATTTGTTGCATCACGAAATACATACTTTATCTGTGGAACGAAGGGCTACCATCAGCTTCCAGTGGGGTGGTTGGGCACGTGCTACGTATCGTTTGTGTTACCCCCTGTATTCATTGCCCCTCCGATGTACCACAATGATTATACTTTGTACCATGACTTCGTTTTGAATAGGGTTAAACGAACTGTTGCCCTGGAGGACATTGACCAAACGGACACTGCATTACAACAGTATGTGGATTTTAATCTGGGACTATTCTCCTTTGTGGGGGCTGCACTGAACAGCCGGAAAATCAGACGACTGACACGTGTTGTCGAGGCTGTTGCGAATGACACTGCCATTGCCCTGGGGAATATTACCGAGGAACTACAGATCTCCAGAATTGTCACCCTCCAAAATCGAATGGTATTGGATGTTGTTTTGGCTGATCGTGGGGGGGCATGTAGAATTATCGGAAGCAGCTGTTGCGTATATGTTCCGGACAATTCTCCATCTGTGTATGACGCTATTTCCAAGCTTCATAAAATAGCTGCTGAAATACACCCGGACAATGGAACTTGGACACTTTCGGGATGGTTCTGGTCTATGATTGCAACTTGGGGCTGGAAACTGTTGACAATTCTCTGTATACTTGTGGGAGCAATGTTTTTCATATGCCTATGTATTCAATGTGGCCCAGCCTTATGTTCAATGTGTTTATCAGCTTGCTTACCATCAAGGCGAGCTCTTGCCCATGACAAAATGATGCTGCACAAAGAGGTGACACAAATTATGTTAATAGACATCGAGGACGAACATCCTGATTATGTTCATTATGAGGTAGATTCAGCTAAACGCTAAAAGGGTCGTCTGTCGTAATTGGCCCGGCCGCATTAGTGATTAGCTGAACCTACACGTTGTCCTCCTTAACTTGGCTGTATACGATAACGCCATTTTGAATGTTGCGGCGGCCATCTTAGATCATGAGCGGCCTCGTGGCCGGCGTGCCCTTTAGTCCGTTGTCCGTTCCACTGACCACTCTTGTCTGCCCAGCAACGGGCTATTTTTAGTACTGGTCAAGCCACACATGCGCAGTTCCCACTGACCCGTAAACCTTCAGGAATGTGCACCAAACTGACCAGCGGAGTTGTGCCCCCTCCAATGAGCTGGCAGTATTCCAAAACATGACCATATATGTCGCTAAAATGTGTCTTAACTTGTGCCGCCTAACTTTTATTGCCCCAAAACTGTATATAAACGGGGTCACACCGATGTTCGGTGTGATACCTCTTGCATTACCGAAGGGTGCTGTTTGAGTGTACCACCACCCCATGGGGTCTTAATAAACTTGTTCTTTGCCTTTTACAGTTTCCGTGCCAACAGTTCTTGAGTGTAAGTGGGTTATCTCCGGAGCGTGTAGGCCTTGGGAACCCCGAATTACTTCAAACTGAATAAAGCTTCTAAAAGTGAAAGTGAAGGGTAATGCCCACTTTAAGTAATTTAAGTAGTTTTAAAATCTCAAAAATATTTATTGGACACTGTACTGAAGTTACTTATTAATGTATCATGCCCCTTTGTATCCACTTAGGCTGTAGAAGAAATTAAGAAATAGTTTTGGGGGGATTTGCAAATGACTTCTATAGCATAGGTAAATACATAGGGCTGGATACATTTCTAAACAACTTGACTCCAGCGCAGAAATATTTTTAGTTTTGACCCCAAAATAATATTTAAAAAATAGGTTGGCTTTCACATCGTACACTGATTCATATACCATTGTTGATTCAAAAATTAAAATGCAAATCACAATATACAACGGATTAAACCTTAATGCATTCTGACAATTTCATAATGAGTCATGTGTTGTGCCTGGTTTTGAGTTTACAAGATAGGATACTCCAACATATATGTGAAGTAACATTCCATCTACAAAAGTCCCTTTAAGTATCCTATTTTTGTTCATCATTGATGTATTATATGGGCATAACAAAGGGTGTGTGTTACTATGTCACCAATAAGTACACATTTCTGTCTGTTTTAAAAAAAAATACATGTATATCAAAATGTTTTTTCAAAAAACAGGCTTGCATGCACATTTGTGAAGGAGAAATACATCATGCAAATCTATAACTTTTAACAGTAATTAAGTAGTCTTTTTGATTAAAAGCATAGTTGTAAGATTTTTTAATCAAACATTTAGGCATTTAATGTAATATTTCTAGTCATTTTGGCTCACATGCTCACTATTGTTTGTTTATAATGCCCACCCACCAATATGATGTTTGGAACACCTGCTGTATCATAAGTGCATTTAATGCTATGTCATCTGTAATAAGTTAATGTAAAATCCTCACAATTGTGATGTAGCATCACACCTGACAGAATTATAACCTGTGGTCGGTTTGGTGCAACTCTCCATTATAACACCGAAGAAACTCATGCATAATTGTTGATTAGGCAGGCATGTGTCTGCTCAAAACAGTCCTCTGGTACTGAATATATTTGAATCATTTTCCACAAAGTGATATATAAAACACATCATACACCTTGTGCAAAACTTACATTTCAAGAACTCTTGTTATGTGTTGGACATGTGTCAATCTTTATGTTGATGCTATAATTTGTTGCCATAGCAAGAAATAGTTATGTAACATGAAAAACTCCACAAATAACTTACAACTTGATGCTGTTGGAGGGCTCTCAACTTCCCATCAAGCTGGGATTTGGCCTCCAGGAGTATGTGGGTCAGGGTACGTTCAACACACTTCCCATGGTGGGAGGACTGACCGAGCTGGACTTCAGCAGACTTCTGGACTAGTGTTGTAGCCCCCCCACCTAGTTCAGCAATCGATTGTGTGCCTCTAGTACATCCCAAGGGTACGCACCTTCTTAGCCGATGGCCTTCCAGATTGCTTTATATGATGAGCCTTGGCCTGCATATATAAAGAAAAGAAAGAAGAAAAAACTTTGGGACTTTGGTTTGTTCTTACTGATGTACCACAATTTTGAGAAATCAATCACAAGCATTAGAAAAATGTTCCAACTGCATTTTCTTTTAAAACGTTTTAATAAAATTAAATACAGTTGTAGTAACTTTTTGAGAACCCTTATTCCTTGTCATGTCCTTATCTTGCTAATTAAGGACACTGAAAATAATCTAGGTCAGAGGTCCACAACAATTTCTGAGGAAGAGCTACTTCTGATCAGTGAGCCTCATTGTGAACTACTGAAGGCTAAACAACTTGTGCGTTGTTACAAGATACCCCATGCCCAGCTTCATTGACTTTAAGTCTAATGTCCAAAGAGCTACATACTATCATTTGAATAACATACTTTGACTTACAGCACTATGAAAGGGCTGCAATGGGTGTCAGTGAGAGCACTGTATTTTGGAGACATTTGCACATGAGTGCGTATGAATGAGACATATTTGTACGAGTGACTGAGAGCCTGTGTCTTATGTACTTGCAGCATAGGATATATCTTTCCAATATATATGGAAAGGTTACATGAATAACACAAACATATCATTAGATTTTTTTTTTAAATGGGAGAAACTTAAAGTGCAGGAAATGAATCTGTGAATCAGTGAGTGGATATGTGTGTAGACCTATGAATCAGTAGGGGGGTATGTACTAACTGGCATTGGTGTGTCTATGGTTTCAAGAATGGTAGTCTGAATTTTGGAGTGGTTGTATGAAAGGTTATATTTGGGTATGAGTAGGTGCATCAGATATGCACCAAAATTTAGACTACCATTCTCGGCCATGCCGTAGCAACCTGTGAGAAAGATGCAGTCAGCTGTGACAATTAGCCATCCCCTTAGTAAAAAATGTTTACCCCAATGTTCCAATACCCTGCAACTTAAGAATCAGTTTGGCATTTTTGCCCGAACCGCTTCCAGGAATCTGACTAATCTAGTGGCAATTGTGGCGATGCGGGGTCAAAACATGCCAAAACTGCTTGTCTTCTTGTCCGAATCCCTCTTTGGTTAAAGGGAATTTTTAGCAGCTGCCTCCTTTCTTGAAGCATCTCCGTACAAATGCAGATAGTATGTATGATGTCACCCTGGCCATTTTTGCACAGGCTGCATAGTGTGAAGGTCTGCATCCTTTTCCAGGGAGGGAGGTGCTGCGTAGTCGGTAACACTTCAAGACGTAGGTTTAGGAATTTTAATTTCAGTACTTTTGAATATCCCAAGTTGAAATATTGTTGTGGGGTTAGGATCTTATATGAATGCAGAATCATCCAAGCATGCGCTCTGACAGAAAAAGTCGCTTTGTCCTCCAGCAATGAGTGTATTTTCAGCGACTTCCACACCGTTTTTTTGAAAGCTGCATCGTGGCAGTGTGTGTGTACCATAAGTGGGAAAGGCCTGTGTTTGTCAGTGCCTCCTGAAGGTACAGACTTGCGGGTGAATTCTCCCTCTGTTGAATATCTTGCAACAGGAGAATATTTAATGTGTTGGGGTTTGATGTCCTGATCTTGTGCCAGCAGTTGATAAATGCTCCGTAGCTGACCCAGGTTTGCTTTATCAGACTGAACTCTAGTCCAATTTGCGCCAGTGAGGTATAGGACGGGAGGCTGAACATCATTCTATATGATTTTACAAGCGTTGTGTCCAGAAGATTTTTAACTCTCCCTCAAAATGCTTCGGTACCGTAGGTAATAAAATGTAGGATTTTAGCCCGTACTACCATTAAGAGAGGGTCAGGGTAGGGCCAAGTAGTTTAGCTGATAAACCTTTCATGGACAGTGCAAGGATCATCCCTTTCCTTTTGATCTCCTCTTGTTGATGGCTGAATGATCCTTCTTTGTCTATGTAGACTCCCAGATACTTATAGGCCTCCGCTGTTTCAATGTGTTTGTCGCCCAGGTACCCTAGGTAGCTCTTTTTTTGTTTCCTATTGATTGTCTTGGTCCTGGTTTTATTTATGTTTATTGAGAGAGTATTTTCTTCTACGTAGACCTCCAGGCAGTTGAGGAGATGTTGCAAGCCAACTGCTGTGTGGCTGAGTAGGACTACACCGCCCACATAAAGTAGGTTGGATTGTTACGAGCCCCCTAGTCTGTGTGAATGTGAATTGCAGTTATTAAGTGCCAGAGTTAAGTCCGCCATAAATAGGTTGAATAACATGGGGGCCAGCACACAGCCCTGTTTAAGACCTTTGGATGTTTTGACTTTTAATGAGAGATGTGTCCCTGAGCCCAATTTGACTTGGACCCAGGTGTCGGTATGTAGGAGTATAATCATTGATAGAAGGTTGTTAGGGATGCCCCATCTGGCTAACTTAGACCACAGTTTGGACCTCTCCACTTTATCAAACACGGCTCTGTAGTCAATGAAACAGACATGCAACTGAGTTTTCCTAATTTTTGCCATGTCCATTATCAATGACATTGCCATGATGTTAGATATTGTGCCAGAGTTTTTTCGGAATCCTGTCTGGTTAAGCGGGATTATTTTGTAGTTTTCTGCCCAGATTGTCAGTTCCTCCAGCAGTGTTCCCGCAAAATATTTGGGTTCATTGTCGATCAGGGCTACTAACCGATAATTGGCTGGTACGTTCTTGCTGCCGCTTTTGTGGATTGGAATGATTGTCGAACCTTTCCATAATTCTGGAATTATGCCCAGGTGTCTTAATTCCAGAAATAGTGGATGGAGTATTTCTGCCCAGTCATCTGGCTTTTCTCTAAACACTGCTGGTGGGATTCCGTTCGGACCCAGCGCTCCCTCCATGCGCACCGAAGGTGCGCCAAAGGTAAGCCCGTCTACGCCCATCCGCGCCTGGATCGCGCCCAGTGCCACACCCCCTGGCCCCCACATACCGCACTCCTCCCGCATAACGTATGACGCCGCCACCCTCCTAGCCCTTCAACCCGGACGCACACCACAATGCTACGAGGCTGCCCCAGGATGTACCCACGGTCCCTTCGCCTGCCACTCCTGCAAGTTCGCCTGCATCAAGACCCACACCAAATCCACTAATTCCAAACACCGCTCCAACCCTAACCACCTGAAGTGCATCCTGCTGAACTCCCGCTCGGTCCACAGACACGCCACTGAACTCTGGGACCTACTGGACACTGCTTCACTGGACATCGCCTTCCTTACAGAAACCTGGATGAACGCCTCTTCAGCGCCCGACATCGCCATAGCCATCCCAGATGCTTACAAGATCATCCGAAAAGACTGCACCAACCAAACAGGAGGAGGCATCGCCATCGTCCATAAGAACTCCATCAGAATCACGACCAGCCTCGACGATAACCTTGTAACTGCCGAACACCTCCACTTTCAGATCCACACCGACCCCAGGACCACACTTAGAGGCACCCTCATCTACAGACCACCAGGAACCCGTAAACAATTCAGCGAAGACATCACTGACTTCATCAGCCCACATGGCCTCGCCTCTGGGAACTACATTCTACTGGGAGACCTCAACTTCCACCTGGAAAAGAAAAACGACGGCAACACCACCACCCTCCTGGACAACCTGGCCAATCTTGGTCTCAAACAACTTGTTGACACCCTCACTCATATAGCCGGACATACGCTCGACCCAATCTTCACCTCCAGCAAACACATCTCCTTCGATCACACCAAAGCTCTCCATTGGACGGACCACAGCTGCGTTCACTTGAGCTACAAAACTACCTCGACCCACAACCCCCCACAACCTATTCCACGAAGAAACTGCAACAAAATCACCACCGACCAACTCCTCACATCGCTCAAACAAAACCCTCCCGGCCTCTCATCGGACCCAAACCAAGCGGCCACCAAATTCAAATAATGGATCACTCACAGCGCTGACGAACTAGCACCCTTGAAAAACCAACAAACCAAACAGAGTAGCAAAAAGGCTCCCTGGTTCAACGAGGAACTCAAGAAATCCAAAAAACTATGCCGTACTCTCGAGAAAACATGGAGAAAAAAGCAACCACTGACAACCTAACCACCTTCAAGACAGCCATCCGCAAACACCACTAATCAATCCAATCCACAAAGAAATCAGCATTCAAGGATCGACTCGACAACAACGCCCAAAACAGCAAGGAACTATTCAACATCGTCAAAGAATTTACCAACCCCACCGCAGCCTCAAACGACATTACCCCATCCCAAGACCTCTGCGACTCGTTATCCTCTTTCTTCCACAACAAAATCGCCGACATACATAACAGCTTTGAGAACACTTCCAAAGAACAGCCCACTCCACCTACCTCCGAACCTAAACCGCCCTCTAACATCCTTAACGCCTGGAACCCAATCACCACTGAAGACACCATCTGCCTAATGAACTCCATCCACTCAGGCTCGCCAACCGACCCCTGTCCCCACTACATCTTCAACAAAGCAGACTCCATCATCGCACCCTATCTCCGTGATGTCATCAACTGCTCCTTCAACTCCGCTACCTTCCCAGAAAGCTGGAAACACGCCGAACTCAGCGCCCTCCTGAAGAAACCCACAGCAGACCCATCTGAACATAAGAACTACCGCCCCATCTCCCTCCTCCCATTCCCTGCCAAAGTCATTGAGAAAACCGTCAACAGACAGCTCGCCGCCTTCCTTGAATCCAACAACTCACTCGACCCCTCACAGTCCGGCTTTCGAGCCAAACACAGCACTGAAACCGTCCTCATCGCAGCTACAGACGACATCAGAACACTACTCGACAACGGAGAAACAGACGCCATCATCCTACTCGACCTCTCCGCCGCCTTCGACACAGTCTGTCATAACACCCTCATACAACGCCTCAGCAACATCGGCATACAAGGAAAAGCCTTGGACTGGATCATCTCGTTCCTCGAGGGGAGAACCCAGAGAGTCCGACTCCCCCCTTTCAAATCAGAGGCCACCGAAGTCATCTGCGGAGTACCACAAGGATCATCACCCAGTCCCACCCTCTTCAAAGTTTACATGAATCCCCTCGCGTCCATCGCGCGACAACACAACCTTAACATCATCTCTTACGCTGACGACACCCAGCTGATCCTTTCCCTTACCAAAGACCCTAACACCGCCAAAACCAATCTTCATGAAGGCATGAAAGAAGTAGCCGAATGGATGAAAAACAGCCGCCTAAAACTTAATTCAGAAAAAACGGAAGTCCTCATCCTAGGATCATCCCCCTCTGCTTGGGACGACTCATGGTGGCCATCGGCCCTGGGCACGGCACCCATACCCACAGACCACGCACGTAACCTAGGCTTCATCCTAGACTCCTCCCTCTCAATGACCAGACAAGTCAACGCCGTCTCATCCTCTTGCTTCAACATACTTTGTATGCTCAAAAAAATCTTTCGTTGGATCCCCACCGAAACAAGACAGACTGTCACCCACGAATTGGTCACTAGCCGACTGGACTATGGAAACACCCTCTACACCGGAACCACAGCCAAATTACAGAAAAAACTCTAACGCATCCAAAACGCATCAGCCTGACTCATTTTGGACATCCCGCGCCAAGCTCACATTACCGGACACCTGAAAGACCTCCACTGGCTTCCCGTCAACAAGAGAATAACGTTCCGTCTCCTCACCCACGCATACAAGGCCCTCTACAAACTAGGACCTGAATGCCTCAACACACCGACCCGCCAACTAAGATCCTCCAATCAAGCCCTCGCTGCAGTTCCGCGCATCCATAGATCCACCATGGGAGGAAGATCCTTCTCCTACTTGGCGGCCAAAACCTGGAATTCCCTCCCCACTCATCTGCGCCTTACCCACAATCACATTTGATACAGGAAGGAACTTAAAACCTGGCTATTTGATAAATAATGCACCCCCTACCCTAAGAGCCTTGAGACCCTCTGGGTGAGTAGTGCGCTATACAAATTCCTGAACTTGAACTTGAACTTCCCGATCTGTTTTTTGATTGAAAGCTGTTCAGTGGCAGGGAAACATTCGTCCCTGAGTTGCTTTTATCCGGCAGGCTTAGGTGTGATAATTGCCCTTGGACGTGAAGCAGCAGAGGGACTTTCAGTACGGATGCTGCCACTTGCCCTGCTCCAGTTGATAGTGTTGTCTGCATCCTTGGCTGCTTTGTTCTGCACCGGCGTTTGTTGGTTGTTACTTTAGCTGTTGAAGTGAGACTTTAGATAGCTTGCCCATGTTTCCTCTAATATGAAGGAAGTGAGACCCCCATGGTGCGGGTGTATGATCATGTTTACTGATCACTGGCATTATGCTTGATATTATGCAGGAGTTTTGCCCAGAGGTCCTGTTCGTTGTTGTTATTGATGTTCCATTTCAGCCTTTTTAGTTCGGTTCTCTGCTGCCGCAGGTTAGAGATGAGCGATGTTTTCCCTGGTTCATGGCGTAAAGATCTTAGCAAGCCATTTATTGATCTTTTAAGTGCTTTTAATTGTGCTCTTTGAATCCTGGTTGTCTTATTCTGTTGTGTCTGTACCAGAGAGCTCCTCGTTTTTATGTATGTTGCCTTTAAAATGCTGAGGTTAATTGTAAAGCATTCCCAGGTCTGTATCTGGTTGTTTGCAAGCGGTTGAGCAGATAGAAGGTTGATTGCTGTATCTGTCAGGGATTTTAGGGTTTCTGTCGAAAACGTGATCCTCTTGTAATTGGATGTGTAACTTGAGCATAGTTGTAGAACAGGGTGAATGTTATCCGCAACCGTTGCCGCTAAAGTAGCCTCTTGTGGACGATGGTCGCTATCCCCCATGTCGCTCATTTTGAAGCCTATTACATATTGAAACAGAGGGAGGCTGACAAACGTGTAATCTAAAAGTGAGCTTGTTAGATCAGTGCGATAGCTTGCCGCTGGGGGAGTGTCATTGACTGTTCTTCCATTAAAGGCCCTCATGTTTAGGTGTTCTAGATCTTCCAGCAAGAGTCTGCTTACCCTGTTGGGCCTCCCATGCATAAAGGATCCTTGCAATGGTAAATTGTAATATGAGGATTGAAGACAGACTTCCTTTGATTTGGATGTTCCCATTAGTTATAAATCCATGTCCCCTGATAGAATGAGATTTGAGGCTTAAGTGCAGCCTCCGTAAGAAGTTATTAGTTCTGTTAGTTTTACTGAATCAATTGCTGTCCATTTTGGATGGATGTATACGTTGAACAAAGTTACTTCATTATTTGCCTCTGCCTGAGGGAGAGTGAGTTTAACTGCCAGTGCTATGTCCGTTTCCGGCCCAGTTGCCCCCGCTGTTGGTATGGATGGTATTGAAATGTAGGTCGCCAGACCCCCTGAAGCATGGCCCATTTTGCTTCCCTTGGTGGCTGGGCAAAGCAGCGGAATCTGTGTATGTGTAATGGTTCCGTGAGCCATGTTTCCAGTAGCATGATAATGTCAAAGTTGTTGAGATATTAGAGGAAGTCTGAGTCATGGATTTTTGATGCTAAGCCATTTACATTCCACGAGCAAAGACTTATCGCTGATTCATTCTGCGTGTCTTTGCCCTGGTCTGGGTGGTTGTTATGTCATTGGGTCGCTGTCGCAAGGGTCATGGTTCTTAAACATTGGTCGGCGAACCCAGAGTTGCGTCCACCCGACGATTCCGCCCTTAAAGGTCCGTATTGTAAGGCTTGGTTAAAAGCCCTTCTAGGCTCTGAATGGCTAAGAGCCCCTCTTAATACAGAGGTAGAGGGCCTTGAGTATTTTAGTGATCCTGGCCTTGAGCTCATGTTTAATAGCGGTTCTGGATAAGCTGGAGGATGATAGGGGCTGATTTGGATGCCCCAGTCTTTGAAGAAGGTATGATGATTTAATACTCTTTGCGCTATAGCCTCTGATTTCCATAATACCCTTGTTGTTTCTGGTTTTACTGGATTGTCTGCGGTGAGGAACTCAATTGCGAGTAAATCTGTAATATTCAGGTCTGCCAGGGTGGGAATGGCCCGAAGCAGTTTTAGAACATTCCCACGGTTCAGCACATTGTGGCGACCTTTCGTAGTCCGATCCGATCATTTGGAGGATAGACTGTGCTTTCTCTTGGCCCCGGTCGATTAGCAGCGATATTTTGTTGGGATGACCGGTAGGGCACTTTCTGGTCTTGTTGCACAGCTGCACATAAGTCGTTGAGATCTTTTTCCGTAATTATTGTTGAAGTTGGTGTTCCCAGTTGATTCTGATCTTGCCAAAGGAGAGAGGGCTGAGATGGTTGGTCGAGGACTATCCTCGCCTGGTTCCCCTCCAGTAAGAATGCCACTAACTGTGATATGCAGGTCTTTCTCTTTACCATTTCATTGTTTCCGGCGGTTGGAGTTTGTATTCCCAGTTGATTCTGATCTTGTCAAAGGAGAGAGTGCTGAGATGGTTGGTCGCAGACTATCCTCGCCTGGTTCTGCTCCGGTAAGAATGCCGCTAACTGGGATGTCCATTTCATCATTTCCGGCTGGGTAGCCAGTGTCTTTTTGCCTGGTTGCCTGCCGGGTGTTCTCATGGGGAGAATCCTTTTCTTGAGCCGTGATTTCAAGTTGCCTAGCTAGTCCTGCATGGCTATTTAGCTCGAAGCTGGTGTTATGTAGAAGGGGGTCAGAACCAATTGTGTTGGATGTTTTTTCGCTTACTGACCCTGAGTCTATCTCAGCTTGCTTAGAAGGCCGTTCCTCTGTTCCTGTTAGCTGACCACCAAGGTTGAGGGGAGCTGCTGTGTGATGGTGATTACTTGTATGGGCAGATTTTTCTTGCATGCCACCCTCTTTTGAGGCAGTAATTAGATTCGGACTATGTTTGCTGAAAATTGAGTGGCAGTAGTTTCTGATTACAACCTTTTCTTTTCAGCTGGTGGCGTTGTTTTACGTTCGTTTTTATCACTACCGTAGTAGCCGTTGCTATCTTTGGAGAGTCGCCGCTGGTGTTCGTGATGCTCGCACTTTGAAGTGTGTTAGTTGCATTAATTTTGCAGGGCTGCTTGGAATTATTTTCTGCTGTTGGAGATGCGGTGAGGTCGTCTGTGGGGCAATTTGTGCTGGCAGTGCGGGATGATTTTTACTTCGGATCACTGACAAAATATCGACCTACAAAATAAAGACGTACAGGAATATCGATGCAAAAATATCGAAGGCAAGAATATCGACATCCTATCTACAACATGGTAAGTACAAAAATATTGAAAATAAAATATAGATGTTAAAAATATCGATGTTAAAAATATCGTTTTTTTCTGTAAAAATATAAATGTAAAATGAAGTAAATAACACTAATAAATAAAATCAACGTAGTTAAAATGATCTAATACATTTTAAAATTATTAAATAATACATATAATATAATAAATCATTAATTAAACATATACAGGAAATATATAATATATATGTAATTAACAATAAGTTGTAATAATTATTGTAATAATTTATAAATTAATAAAAAATATTATAAATTACAAATACATGAACAAACATAAAACAAAAACATAAATAAAAATTAAAGATTTATTTTTAATAAATTAAATAAAATTAAATATACTTTTAATATTTTTAAATTAATTATATAAAACATTGGATAGCGTAGGGGTAAAAATTACTATTCGAACTCCAAAAAGTGCAACAGTAGGGAAAGCAATGGATAGCGTAGGGGTAAAAATTACTATTCCCACTCCAGAAAGTGCAACAGTAGGGAAAGCGTTGGATAGCGTAGAGGTAAAAATTACTATTCCCACTCCAGAGAGTGCAACAGTAGGGAAAGCGCTGGATAGTGTAGGGGTAAAAATTACTATTCTCACTCCAGAGAGTGCAACAGTAAGGAAAGCGTTGGATGGCGTAGGGGTAAAAATTACTATTCCCACTCCAGAGAGTCCAACAGTAGGGAAAGCGTTGTATAGCGTAGGGGTAAAAATTACTATTCCCACTCCAGAGAGTGCAACAGTAGGGAAAACATTGGCTAGCGTAGGAGTAAAAATTACTATTCCCACTCTAGAGAGTGCAACAGTAGGGAAAGCGTTGGATAGCGTAGGAGTAAAAATTACTATTCTCACTCTAGAGAATGCAACAGTAGGGAAAGCGTTGGATAGCGTAGGGGTAAAAATTACTATTCCCACTCCAGAGAGTGCAGCAGTAGGGAAAGCGTTGGATAGCGTAGGAGTAAAAATTACTATTCCAACTCCAGAGAGTGCAATAGTAGGGAAAACGTTGGATAGCGTAGAGATAAAAATGTACTATTCCCACTCCAGAGAGTGCAACAGTAGGGAAAGCGTAATGGTAAAAATTACTATTCCAACTCCAGAGAGTGCAACAGTAGGGAAAACGTTGGATAGCGTAGGGGTAATAATTACTATTCCAACTCCAATCAGTGCAACAGTAGGGAAAGCGTTGGATAGCACAGGGGTAAACATTACTATTCCAACTCCAGAGAGTGCAACAGTAGGGAAAGCGTTGGATAGCGTAGGAGTAAAAATTACTATTCCCACTCCAGAGAATGCAACAGTAAGGAAAGCGTTGGATAGCGTAGGGGTAAAAATTACTATTTCCACTCCAAAGAGTGCAACAGTAGGGCAAACGTTGGATAGCGTAGGGGTAAAAATTACTATTCTCACTCCAGAGAGTGCAACAGTAGGGAAAGCGTTGGATAGCGTAGTGGTAATAATTACTATTCCCACTCCAGAGAGTGCAACAGTAGGGAAAGCGTTGGATAGTGTAGGGGTAAAAATTACTATTCCCACTCCAGAGAGTGCAACAGTACTGAAAGCGCTGGATAGCATAGAAGTTAAATATAACATACTTATAAATAATTGTTCTAAATAAAATACATAACATTTTTATTTTTACATAACTACATCATTTGCAAATACCCATTGATAATTACTAAAAACATAATTACAATTAAATATTTAATTAACAATAAATTAACATTAAATACCAATAAATATTAATTAATAAATATAAATAACCAAATAATATTGAACACTAAAATATTTTTCTAAACAAAAACCTATTATTAATTACAAATTGATTAACAATAAAAAAAGGTAAAGAATACATTTATTTTTGAATAAAAAGTATTTTTTATAAAAAATTATTTACCAATTAATAAAATAAATTTCCAATTTATAAAAATTAATTAACAATAAAAAGTATTATTTACCAATTTCAAAAAAGTAATTTCCAATTAAAAAAATGATTTGCCAATTAAAAATTGTAATTACTAATTACAAACCTTAATTATCGATTAAAAAAATTAATTTCCAATTAAAGAATGTAATTACCAATTACAAACCTTAAATACCAATTAATAAAATTAAATACCAATTAAAATAATTAATTACCAATTAATAATTATTTAGAAATTAAATAATTATCAATACCAATCAAAAATAAATAATTACTTAATTACAATTAAATTACTTCCCACCCAATTCCCCTATAAACCCACAACCCGCTACAGAACCTAAATGCAAAAATGTATTAAAATTAACTGACAAATACTAAAAATGTATAATTAATTTAATATAATTAAATCACTTCCCACCCTATTCCCCTATAAACCCACAACCCGCTCCAGTACTAAAACATCAAATTAAATTACAAATAACATATTTAATATATAATAAATAGTACACATATAATTTAAAACAAATAAAATACTTAACAAATACATATAACACATACATATAAAATACATAATAAAATACATAACAACAAACAAATATCGATATTAGTAACATCGAAATTAGTGATCTCGATATAATTGATATCGATATTACTAACTTCGATATTACTTACATCGATATAAAAAAAATCGATATTACTTACCTTAGGGTCGATATTCTGTCAAACAATATTCTTGACCTCGATATTCTTCACCTTTGATATTTACAACTCGATATTACTGTAGGTCGGTATTAGGGAATCAATATTTTGACTGTGCACCTTTTACTTCAGTTCGTTGAGCATGGTGGAGAGCATTGCCGGGAGGGTTGACAGCTTGTCCACAAACTGGCTGCACCCGCATTGGAGGTATGATGCTGTTTGTGCCCTTCTTATTGGTGAGTTGAGTTCCCCCAGTTTTTCGTCGATCCCTGATGTGAACACAGCCCGTGTGTTTAACAGTGAGAGCTGTATATCCATCTTGTCTGATTGATATTGTAGCGCCTCCACTGACAGTTGAATAGTTTTTAGGAGGGAGACCCAGGTGCTTCCATCATGCGGGATTGGGTCCCCCCGCTACTTTAAGCCCGCTTCCCTCATTCTTCACGAGGGCTGAGTGTCCGATGAACGCGGGTGCGTGTGATTCAGCTTCGGCGAGAGAGGAACAAGGTGTTGGTCTGGGGAGTATGCTGCCAGCATATCCTCCCATTCCTGAGTTCCTAAGTAGGATAAAGCAGTCCTGCCTTCCTCCTGCATTAGAGATTTTGAGTTGACTGACAGAAGTGTAGTTTTATGAGTTACTTGACTGATGGAACTAAGGTCACAACTTTGTGTAACATTCATTTTGCCATTATAATTGTTTGAGATCTGGTCTCCTGTGGCGGACCCTTCAGCGAACCAAGGAGAGTGCTGCCTAATCAGCTTATTTTCTAGGCTGAAAGCAGCAGAGCCAGGCTACTTTCTCTGGTTAGCCTGTTGGTTTTTTCTTTTGCCGGTGACTGGCCTTCTCCTGATGGGGGCTTTAGAGCCTGGGTGAGCTCAAGGGTTCCTGCTGTTATGGTTGAAGTTATTGCGATTATGGAGCTAGCTACTGATGATGAGTACTGTGCTACTGCTTGTGGCGATAACTGAGATTTCTGAGATCCTAGTGCACCTATTGATGCATCATGGTTGATTTGAGTTAGACCAGTAGATTTTGCATCTCATGTAGGTTGCATGTACTGCGCTGTGTGTTGCACCGAAAGGCTGGCTAAAGGGTGGTTAAAGGGGGTTCCGGTTTTGTGTTGTTTTGAGGGTTTCTCAGTATTGATTTGAACGGTGAGCCTTCATTCATGCAATCCATTGTTGTTGGTGTAGTTATGTGAGCAGACAAAGCTGTTGTTGAGTGAATTGTGGGAGTCTCCATCTTTTTTGGTGAAGCTTGGTTATGAACTTGTGCAATGATTTGCTGCTTCTGCTGGGTTTGGAGAGTTAACTGGCTTGACTGCCCTTGAGGTGGTGCTGGTTCTGGTGCTTGGTCTGGTAATAGGGGCGTCTGAAGGCCTTTCATGGTGTCATTGCTAGAGTACAGGGCGGCTCCGATGTCTTTTATGAAGTTACATTTTGTGAATATTTTAGGTTGAACCAAAAGTTCTTTGGGTTTCTCTCTTTGTGATTCCCCTGCACGTGGGTCGCTATCTGTCAGAATTAGAGCCGATTCCTCACTGCTTTGATCAAAGGGGGGACCTGCCTTGCCCTTTTTTCTCTGCCCTGAGGGCTTGGGGCGGCTGATCACACGAACCTCGCCTGACCTAAGGCTGAACAGACGGCAGCATGTGCGGGAAGGCGGGGGCGTGGAGCTGTGCTTTAAGTCCGTAGCACTGACCAGATTAGCAGCTCCAGGTACTGCCCCTCTTGCTTTTACTGCTGAGTCGGTGGGTTTTGCCTTGAACCTTTATCCTTGTGTCCTCGGTCCTCTGCGCGAATTCTTTCCCCAGCTAGAAGCAGCAGCCTGCTCTTTTTTGTGCCTGCTGCATCGCTTGCCCTGCACAGGAGCTCGAGACAGTGCGTCCCCCTGGGGTTGAAATGGCCCCCCTGGTGGTAGCAAGGCCGGTGCTGCTGCCGCTTCTGCTCCTGTGCCTGGGGATGCAGGACTCTTCTCACTGTATTTCCCTTCTCCCAACTCCCGTCTCCTGTCACCCGCCTCACTGCTTCACACACCACACTCACCGCACTTGCCGTGGTTGGAGTGGTCAGGGCGAGGTCTTGAGCTTGCGGTCTCTTGCCGGGCACTTACATGTGTGGGTGCGGATGCAGGCGCGCGTAGAATCCGTGGTCGGGTAGAGACCGGAACTCTGCCTGCTGCTAGCATGTACCGAGGCCGGAGTCGGTAAAATGAGGCAGGTGTAATGGCGGGAGTCAGCGGGAGAGTCGGCTCCAAGGGCTAAACCAAATCCGCTGCTCAGAGCCGCTGGTCTGTGGCGTCCTCCTGCACGCTCGCAGACTTTGTTCTGGGCTGCTCTGCCCTCTGTGTCGTGGCTTGCTTCATAGCATTTTAAAAAACTCACGTCCTCATTTCCGTCACTCGGTGTATGGGTTCATGAGTGCATGTGGAAACAGCTGTATGTGTGGGTGAATGTGTGTATGGATGTGTTGGTGACTGAATGAATCTCTCAAGGGTACATGTACAAGTAATTCCTTATGTAAAAGGCAGTGTATGTGAAAGATGAAGTATATAAATGACTATACAATAGAGTCGGTGATTTTGAGAGTGGCTGTATGGATGAGTGTGTATTTGTATCAGTGACAGTAGAAGAGAGTAAGTATGCGTTTGTTTCAGTTTGAATAAGTGATGTGGTGTGTGTATAACTGTATAGGTCAATAAATGGAAGTGTGATTGATTCTTTGCATGACTGACTAGGTGTGTGAGTATCTCTGGATGAGTGGTGGTATATGAGTGTCTGTATAGGTGTATGAGTGCCTATGGTAGTGTAGTATTGATGATTGACTACATGTAAGAGTGATTGTATGGGTGAATGAGTGGATGTGTGTGTAGTAACTGGTATTGGTGTGTCGATATTTCGAGAATGATAGTCTGTATTTTACAGTGGGTGTATCAAAGGTTATATTAGAGTGTGAGGGGGTGCATCATATTATCACATAGATGATGTCATCAGTGATGTCATCAGTGATGTCATCAGTGATGTCATCAGTGATGTCATTTGAGATGTCATCAGTGATCTCACCAGTGATGTCACTGACCATGTCATGAATGATGTAATATGTGACGTCATCAGCAGTGCATTGCGGGGGCGTGAGTTATAGTTAGCTGGACTAACTATAACACTGGAATTTCTATGGTTTTGTACGAGTGAAATGTCCAACTAACTATAACGTCCCTGAAACCTATTTTTTTTAGTCAATTTCTAAGGGTTTTTTAAATCCTAATTTCTAACTTTAAGGTGCTTGAAACCTATGTTTTTTTCGGTGAATTTCAAAGGTTTTTTAAATACTAATTTCTAACTATAATGAGTCTGAAACCTATGGTTTTTAGTGGATTTCAAAGGTTTTTTAAATGCTAGTTTCTAACTATGCCTACAGAGGTAGGACATGTAAAGAAAGAAGAAAAAACGCACAGAAAGAAGCAAAAGAAATGCAGAAAGAAGCAACAGAAGTCCACAATGATGAAGAAAAGTGCAGGAAGAAGCAAGGCATGTGCAGAAAGAACCAACAGAGGAGCAGAAAGAGGCCTTGTTGCAAAATCAGCCTGTGCCCACAACTTTTTCAGACAGGTACTAGTGGTAACTGACTCTGACTAACCAGGCCTAGAGCCAGTGCTATTCTAAAAGACACTTAGAATACAGTGAAAACACTAACATAAACTAGGGAAAACTATGCGTTGGGGTACCCTTGTGATTAGCATGACCTCCTCTGTAAGGCCCTAGTACATAATAGGGTAGGGGGATTAAAACTACCTCTAAGTCAGAGGTACAGAAATATGCTACTTGAACTAGTAGTTGCAATTGCAGAGTGGTGGAGAAAGGGTGCTGGGTGTCCAACCAACGCTCAGGAAATCCGCTGCGTAGGACTTACAGGAGTTGCCAGAAGGGATTCTTGGCCACCAAACTCCCTCAGGACTAAATTGGACTTCATCCCCCATTCCGTAGTCTGCCACGAGGCACAATTGCAGAGTTGTAGAGAAAGGGGGCCATGGCCTCCGAAGACTTCTTAGCAATTCCACTGTGTGGGACTTACTGGAGGTAACAAGAGGGGCAGTTGGCCCCAAGGACATCCTTGGGGGTGTTGCAGAGAGGTGTAAAAAGTCATGTGGCCTGGCCCACCTCTCGGCAACGCAGCGCAGTGGCGCTTACTGGAGGTACCTGGTGGGGTTGTTAACCCCCAGGGACCCTGAGGATTGAAGAGGAATTAATTCCCCAACTTTAAACAGGCCACAGTGCATGTTTGCACTCATGTCACCTCAGGTCCCACCCCCTCCCTTCACCACAGTGCAAATGCGCCCTGTGGTGCCTTTTAAGTTGGGAGATGAAGTCCCCTTGAATACAGAGGGTCCCTGGGGTCCAACTAGCCCACTAGGTACCTCCAGCATGTCAGAGAGAAGGGGAGTTGATGGATGCTTCCACGCGTGGCTGCGTGAGCTAGCGAGTATGTACGACGACCAGGTCAAGGAAGTTCGGGCCCAGATGATCCAAGGGTGCCGAAACAAGAAACTCTGGACCCTTATTCTGTGTCAACCAGGGATCACCCTAGGGGACATTCTCATCTTGGCCAGGTCACATGAGCTCTCCGATGCCAGGTCTACAGCAATGGAGACAGCATTAACCCAACAAGCGGAGAAGCAAGTCACAATAAAAACTGAAGGAGCAGATGTGATTCGCAACCAAAACCGATGTAATCAAGGCAGAAGGCCATGGAGAAGCACGCAAGGGACATGCTGCGGTTACTGTGGCAAAGAAAAACATTCCTAGACAAAATGTGGGGCACAAGGGTGAACATGTTCCAGGTGTGGAATCCCAAACCACTTTGCAGTAGTATGCAGAGGAGGATCGCAAAACCGAGGGGCCAGAGAGTGACGCCCACCATCCAAAGCAGTGAGACACCTCTCACTTGAAGAGTCTGAAAACCCAAAGGTCACCCATACAACCATGCGATCAAAGCAGTATCTGAAAGACACTTTAACAGAGGAGGAAGGAGAGTGCTACCTCATTTCGTTTGCCAGTGATCTGAAATGGAAAATACACCCGCAGCCCACCTCCACCATGAACATCGCCGGCTCTGAGGTCATAGCACTCGTCAACACGGGTACATTTGTCAATGTGATGGGGCCCCAATTATCCAAAAACTCAACCCGAAACCAGCCACTGCTGCTTAGAGGAAAGATGACAGTCCAGGTGAAGGAAGAAGGGCACCACGTTTCATGGTCATTGCAGAGAAGCCAAAACAACCTGGCAAAATCCGACTTTGCTTCGACATGCATTTGCCTAACCTGGCAATAAAATGCAAAAGGCACCAGACCCCAACCGCTGATGAAATCCTAGCCGACCTCAATGGATCCGGCTGGTTCTCCAAATTGGATCCTAACGTGGGATACCATCAATTGAGATTAGCCAAGGAAAGTAGATACATAACAACCTTCTTAACCCACATCGGTCTCCGCCGCTAACAAAGGCTTAACTTTGGAATCTCGTCAGTGGCTGAAATATTCCAGAATACTATCAGGGCTCCCTTGAGTGCTGAATGTCAGTGATGATCTATAGGTACACTCGGCCACCTTGGACAAACACCAGCTGCATCTCCACGCCATGCTCCAACGTGTAGCAGAACATGGTGTCACCCTCTACCAAGAGAAGTGCTCATTCATCCAGTGATAAATTGATTTTTTCGGATACGTGTTCAGTCAAGACGGAGTCATAGTGGTCCCGAAGAAGTCACAAGCCATTTTGCAAGCTCCTGCCCCAAAAACTGCATTGGAAGTCCTTAAGTTTTCTTGACATGGCCACTTATTGTGGACGGTTCATATCGAACCGGGCTACATTAGCGGAGCCGCTACATGGCCTGATATAGAAGAACACAACCTGGAAGTGGGACCAAGGAGAAGAAGATGCCTTCCAGCAAATCAAGACGACACTCCTTGGAAAAACAGCCATGGCCTACTTCGGCACCACTCGATTGACAAAACTCCTAGTGCTCCTGAATCAAGAGACGGAACCTGGGAAATGGATCCCACTGGCATTTGCAAGTAAGGCTCTCACACAGACTGAAGACAGTTACTCCCAGATCGAAGGATAAGAGCTAGCCATCAAGTGGGCATGAAACCATTTCCATCTTTATGTCAGCAGACATCCCTTCCGAGTGGTGACCGACCACCAACTACTGATTCCTTTGTTCAGGGGCACCGCACCTTATCCCCCACCCCGGATCGAGCAATACACAATACAATTGCAGCACTACCAAATGGAGTTGGTATATTGCCCGGAAGCGAAAGACCCGGCGGATTTACTGTCACAACATCCGCCAGACACAGTGGCAGAGAGTGGCAATCGGGAGCTGAAGACTTATGTTAACATGGTCTCCCAGTGGGCCTGCCCAGGGGCTCCCACTCTCGATGAGATCAAGGAAGAAACGAGCACTGATGTAATGCTCCTGCGAGTACTACAAGCACTCCAGAGAGGATCGTAGGAAGACTTTCTACACGTAGTGAACGGATGAAACTCAACGGATTGAGACCGACTATGAAAAATCTGGAGCGTGAGGGACGAATTGAGCACGGCAGCCGATGGAGTAATACTCAGAGGATCTCGACTCGTCATCTTGGCAAGCCTTCAGAAACGTGCCACCTCCTTAGCTCATGAAGGGCACCATGGGACTACACGACTGAAGTCTTGCATGATAGAAAAAGTGTGGTTCCCAGGCCTTATTTGATACCTTAGTAAGAAACTGCAGACCCTGTCAGCTCACCAGCAGTCAAGACTGCCCAGCGCCCGTCATAACAGAAGAACCCGCCAGGTCCCCGTGGACATGTGTAAGTCTGGATTTTGGAGCTATCCAGATGGCTGGACAATGGCTGTGATGATCAACGCATTCTCCATGTCTCCCATTGTGAAGGTGATTGCGTCGAAGTCTTTTGCCGACATACAACCTGTTCTAGAAAAATAATTTGCACTCTTCGGACTACCTCACGAGATTAAGACTGACAATGGGCCCCCATTTCAAGTAACAAAGTTCAGGAACATGCTGGAGCGCCTAGGGGTACACCCCCACCGCATCACGCCTCAGTGGCCACAGGCCAAGGGTGTAACAGAGCGCTTCATGCGTACTCTAAATAAAGTCTTACGAATCGCAGTATCGGAGCAGGCCGATCCAGAAGTAGTAATGCATAAATTCCTATGCGAATACCACAGCACACCACACTGCACAACTCAGAGGTCCCCCTGGTTGTTAATGCTGGCAGGTCTCAGGCGAGACACCCTACCTGCTGCTGAAGGTTGGGCCCCAGAACCGTATGACCCAGCTAACACTCAAGCCAGAATAACAGCGACCAACAAGCGGGCTAATAAAAAATGGAGAGCCGAGACCACGCTCATCTTGCCCGGATGCGCAGTGCTAGTGAGGAACCGCCACTGCGAAGGGGAGTTCCGCACCGCATATGAATCAGGAATGTGGATGGTGGTGAAGACTAATGGAACAGCCATCACAACCCAGAGAGGTAACGAGGTGATCACTCGTAACATATCCTGGTTCAAGCAAGTGCAGGACTCTGACCCAGTACATCTCCACTCCAACCAGGGAGAATGTGAAGCTACCACAGCAGAAGGTCTGCCACCTCAACCAGGTGATGAATATGTCACAACAAGTACACCGTCGCCCACGGGAGCTGAAGTTGAAATACCTGCGACACCCAGCATGTCGTCACCTTGCAACACCCCAGTGGTTCGAGCAGTTCGGCACCCAAGATACAACTTGCGACCCAACCCAGGACCAAGTCAGCAACTTACAGACTTCATGTGTTGATTCTGTATATTGTGTTTGAACACTGACTTGGGATGGTATGTAGCATTCTAGTTGCCGAAAAGGCATCTGCTCCCCGGAGGGGCGGAAGCTGCTTGTGACTTCCCCGCCCAGACCTGGAATCTGTGTGGTTGTCCGTTCATTGTCCTCACCCCACTACCCCATCTCCGGCTTCACGGTTAGGCCTCCTCACTACACCTGCCATTTTTTGATTGCGAAATAGTTTTCGTGATTGTTAAATGTGTCACCACCTCTCAAAATGGTGGCTGTTTACATATACAAAATGCTAATGTTCATTTGTTTTCACAAACAAATGTTATGCAGTGTGTTAATGTGGGTAGATGCAATATTTGTGCGTTGTTGTTAATATCGCTGTTCATGGAATTTTCGATAGCAGAAATAGCAAAAGAATGTGTAAATAATAAATTTAAAATTACACATGTATAAAAAGTAATGTTGAAAATAAAAGCATATCAAACATATTAATGTTCTGTACAATTATGTTTGAAATGTATTATTGTTAAAAACTAGATGAAATGTGTTTTAATCTAAAAGTCTGTAATAAAATATTTGCAAATTACAGACATGTGAACCCAGGGAGAGTGAGGAGACAACAGCCTCAAGTGTTCAGACAATTCCCAGACCTTGCCACCATGGAAGAATTGGATACTATTAAACTATTCAGATTGGATAGGCAAACAATTATTGATTCATGTCATCTGCCCTAGCCGGATCTTCTGGCTCACAATAGGAATACCGCAGCAGTAACACCAGAAGTCAAAATCATGGCAGCATTACATTTCATGGCCATAAGATCATTTCAATGCACTGTGGCAGTATCAGGTGGAATATCAGTGGTGTGCTGCAAGGAAATCTTTCTTCAATGATGAGACACATCAACATACGTTTGCATGCTACAAAACATAGCCCTGCAACTGAACATTCTATACATTGCAGAGGGTGGAGACCATTTCGAAATGCCAAATGAAGATGATAGTGGTGAAGAAGAAGGAATTGACTTGTGTCAAAAGTTTATTGAAAACTTCTTCACAGGAGTGTGAGTATATATGTATAGTTTATTAAATCGCATGGTAAACCAACTTTTAATCTGATGTGGATGACAGACTGTGCAGGAAATATTTTAGAAAAAAGGATAATAAGGGAAATACAGTATGAAGATTTTGTTGAACTAAGTTTTGACACATTGAATACTCTGTTCCAACACATTGTTTATCTTTTATTGTTCTTAGAAAATGTGTCCTCAAAATGTTTAATTAGTTATGTGAAAATGTTGTAATGTTACCAACTGATTGCTATTGCTTTTTAATCTGTAGCAGGTTCCTATACATGTCATCTTCATTTGGACAGTTTAAATTTGTGATATTTGCAGTTGTATGCTGCTATTGCAAAGTACAAAGAGAAAATGGGTTGATCCTCTAACACACAGACTTTGGGTGTGCATATATTGTACAAAGACAACTTGTGCAGTGATTGAATTGAACTGTTTAAGATCGCATTAGAATTGTTCTCTGTGGAATGTTGGCACCAAGCCAATCTGTGCTGCTTAAATTTCTCTGGGCACATGTGGTAGTCGACTCGAAGCATACTAACCTCCTTTCACATTTGCACAATCCTCATTTTGTGTTATATCTGAGGCTGTTGATATGTGTTATATCTGAGGCTGTTGATATGTGTTATTGTATCAAGAACTTCCTGTCGCACAACAATTTGAGTTGATTGTGAAATTTCACCACATACTGAAACCCTGCATTGGAATGATTCTGTTGCCACTAAATAGAGTACTGGTGTTATTGATGTGGGATTCCTTTTGTGGGCCAGGAGATCTGGCTCCAGCTGATGGCTTAAATCAATATTAGGTAGCCTATTTAATCTGATGCATTTGATTATAATCCATATTTCCATGGTGGCATGGTGTGCAACTGTAAATGAGAAAAAGGTGCTTAGTATTTGGGTTATAATTTTTAAGAAAAAAGTTTCATACATTTTAAAATGTATGATGTAAAGAAAAAATGAACTAATTGATAAATAAAATACAACAACAGTCAGTCATGGTGAATGACATGATTATTGCAGAGCCAAAATAGTTTGAAGTCCAATGTCCAAAATACAGTTGGCATCGGAAAGGTAAATGTGTCCAGAAAATAGTCCACAGAGGTAATGGTAGTCGCACACTGGAGGAAATTAGGTTCTGCATCTCTTGCTGGGGGTGGTGGTAGAGGTGTTGCCATCCTCTCCTAGTAGTCCACCTGAAAGTCCCCTCCTAAGGGGGGAAGGTTTGATCCACAGTTGCAGGGGCTGATGTGAGTGTAGCTGTGTCCTCTTGTGGCTTCCCTTTCTGTGGCTGAGGCGATGTAGTTGGAGCACAGAAAGGGGAAGCTGATGCTGGAAAAGCACTGAATATATCAGTAAAAATATCATGCAGCACCCTTAGTCACGGAGACAAAATAGGAGTTCAGATTCTCCATCTGTACTTTGTATTCCCTCTGAACTGCATCATCTCCCGAAGCTCTCTCAGGACCTGGCCCATCATGTCTAGGCGCTGATGAAGGTATCCCAAAACTTGGGCAATGGTGGCCTGGCTGACAGTGAACCCAGTGGACTCCCTTTGGTGGCCCACAGATTCTTGCCCATGATCCATACCCTATGACCTTGACCCAGTGTGTCCCATCCCACTGGTTTCTAGCTGAACTGGAGGTAGTAGTGGTGAAGGGGTGTCAACAACAGGCAGGACTAAGGGGCAAAAGATTGGTGTGATGTTGGTTTGGACACAGGAAGAGTAGGTATCCATAGGTTGATGTGTGGTAACAGCTGGGGTGGGAGGTGTAGGTGTGGAACAAGTGAGACTCACTGTAGCTGGCTGCTCAAACAGACCAGATGGACCAGGCTGCTCCTGGTCAGCTGGACTTGAAGGGGTAGGAGTGGATGCATCCTCAGTGGTAGATGGTAGTCCACATACTCTGTTTGTTAGACCTATTATGAATTAATAAAATACAATAAGCAAAAATCTGGATGATACATCTAATATTTTTGGAGTAAAATCATGAAGCAACCTAAAAGTTAAAAGTAAAATATTATAATGATTGTACTTATCACTGTTATTATAACAGATTACACAAACAGCTTCAATGACAGGCAAAACTATTTCAAAAAAGCAGAAGAAAATATGTCCTGAAATGCAATAAGAATATTACAAAGTATACATAAAATATGCCAAACATTTCATACAACACAGTAGAGAGGTGAAATGTGAATTCAACCATTCCAAGGCCTAGCGGCTAATATTCTGACCTTTACACAACTTAGCATACAAAATTACATACCCTAAAATGTTTTAGTAAATAAACTTTGATTTGTGAAAGAAATTACATCAATATAATCAAATAACAGGAACAGGACAACATACAAAATTAAACACAAAAACATTTGAAAGCATAGCGTGATATGGAGATTGATCAATGCATAACAATTTGACACATGTGAAAATGTTATAGGAAAGAGAGAATGAGCAAGATAACATTGTAATATTATTTTTACAAAACAAAAACAAGACATCATGGTAGTTTTAGTCATTTTTGTTCAACTTTAACCACACTTTGGTTAACTAACAACTATTTGTAAGTTAAAAATACCTTGTGAAAATATGATTTAAAAACAAGTATGTGTCCTGGTGGCCAGAAAGACTCATTTGAGCAGGAGTTTCCTTGGTAGTCTAAGGCAGGACTGGTGCATAAGAGTGTAACGGTGATTTGTTTTTATAATTGCATAGCCTACTGTCTCTATTATCTCCGTTTCCCAGCAAGGCTGGATTAAAGTCTTTTATTGGGAGCAATATTAATGCCATATAAAGGATCTCTCTTCTGTTTCAGTGTTTATAGCTTCCGTGAAATAAGGTTGTGGTTTTCCCAGAAGATTAGTTTCATTCAGAGGCTGAAACTGCACTGAGTTGCCTGCCATTGTTAGGTCTTGTTCCCAGAAGGTCCTGTTCAATGGCTTATTGATTGTCACTTTCAATCCATGGGGTCGTGATCACAGCTCTTAATTGGTTGGAGCAGTATTACCAGGAATTTTGAAAATTAATTTCAGGTAGCTTTTTATAGAGTCCGATTGGGCCATCCTGGTCCTAATGTAAAATTTCAACAAGGAAGCTTTACATTCTATTGATTTATTTACCAACCCGAATAATAGCCTACGTTCTTGAGCGACCTGCATATTTCGGTTGCTGAAACGTTTTTTAGTATGCTATACAATGAATTTGCTCCAAGGTTGATTCCAGATATGCGTGGTGACCATACTGCAATGCTAGAAGTAGAGTTGCCTTCATAACTCTTAAAATAGGGGCCGCTGAAACACTGCTTAGTAATCCATTCAATTGGCAAATACCATATGTAGTGGCTGCAGACTTTCTTTAAGAGTTCTCTTACTTGTGACACTGCTGTACCATTTTCTCTAAACCACACACCCAGGTAATTGAAGTTCCTCGATATACCAATTGTCTTGCTTCCAAAGAACAGGACTTTTGTTTTGTCCTGGTTAACCTGATGATGATTGGCCTCATTAAACCTGTTCGAGGTATCCATTGCCCACTGTTTTCCATATGGCTGAGATACCCGCCACCCCCTCTCAACACACTCCCCAAGGATGGGAAACCGGAAACAGTTCTGAACTTTTGGAAGACGGGAGGGAGTGACCCTCCCGGCCGTATTTATTAAAATATGAAACAAAATTAAAACATTAAAATAACAGTTTCATATTATGTACAATTTCATTACCACATTGCGATGTTTGGCTAACCTTAACATTTTCTCTAATACAAAGGTTCTCCTAGCCGAACTAAGATCCTACAAAACATTAACTTGAAATTTTGAAATTGTACATCCTAACGTTTAAGGGCCAACGGCAAGGTCGTAACCGGTGTCAAGATCCCTAAACCAGAAATATCCCCCTCACTTGTGAGGGGCGACCGCACAGAGGTGTACCTCAAGTGCAACTACCAATTTCCCTTGACTTGACGGGGGCCCCAATAAACTCGACGCCACTTAAAGGTCGTCCGAGGACTCGTGTGAGGTATCTAGAAGGTAGCGTAGACCCCCTCCCAAACCCCACACAACTTACCACATCTGCCGTCGCAGATGTCCTGGCCCCGGGAAATTCCCCAGGAGGGGGCTGTAGCCCCTCCTACCCAGGAAGGGGCCTTGACCGCCTTTCCTTTCCTTTCGGCGGCCCATCCTTAGAAGGGACCGCCTCCCCATTGAGGGGCCAATGGCCACCTCCCTCGAGCGCTCCCATCCGTAATGGGTGACGCCCACTCATAGGGATCTTCCAATTACTGCTCACCGATCATGACCTTACCGCCCGACCAAAATAAATACGACAATTCTAACTAAATTACCAAAATGACTAAATTACTAAGAGACAGTAACAATTACAGCTCATCAACAAGCAAGATTACGGATCAACACTAGTGCAGAATTACTTTATTTGAAAACATACTACGAATTGACCATTCTTTATTGCATAATCAAAGTTATCACGATAATCATCACCACCTGCAAGAATTAGCGTTACCACATCACACTTTATTCAAAACCACATGCTGTCCTCAGGGGCTGGTGGGTGGGTCAAAATTGGCTCTTCGTTCCGTCTCGAGCTCACGTGCAGCGAGGAGGTGCAGCTTCAGAGCACAGGAACAAGAGGATGCGTTCTTGGCTTGTTGCTCCTTTTATCCGTCTTCAGGGCGGGCGTAAACCCGCCCCTGCCTGCCCCTAGGGCGTGGCCGGCCGCGTCAGTGTCTAGGCCAGCCCACTCTAGGGCGGGAAAAAGCGCGCCCCAGCTACGCCGCTTCGGGCATACCAGCCGAGGCTCGCCTCCCGCCCAAAAAATGGCTTCCCGGGGGGATCGTGGTACTCCGCCATACGTTCGGGGGGACCGAATGGTCGCCCCTTTCCATATGGCTGAGATACCCGCCACCCCCTCTCAACACACTCCCCAAGGATGGGAAACCGGAAACAGTTCTGAACTTTTGGAAGACGGGAGGGAGTGACCCTCCCGGCCGTATTTATTAAAATATGAAACAAAATTAAAACATTAAAATAACAGTTTCATATTATGTACAATTTCATTACCACATTGCGATGTTTGGCTAACCTTAACATTTTCTCTAATACAAAGGTTCTCCTAGCCGAACTAACATCCTACAAAACATTAACTTGAAATTTTGAAATTGTACATCCTAACGTTTAAGGGCCAACGGCAAGGTCGTAACCGGTGTCAAGATCCGTAAACCAGAAATATCCCCCTCACTTGTGAGGGGCGACCGCACAGAGGTGTACCTCAAGTGCAACTACCAATTTCCCTTGACTTGACGGGGGCCCCAATAAACTCGACGCCACTTAAAGGTCGTCCGAGGACTCGTGTGAGGTATCTAGAAGGTAGCGTAGACCCCCTCCCAAACCCCACACAACTTACCACATCTGCCGTCGCAGATGTCCTGGCCCCGGGAAATTCCCCAGGAGGGGGCTGTAGCCCCTCCTACCCAGGAAGGGGCCTTGACCGCCTTTCCTTTCCTTTCGGCGGCCCATCCTTAGAAGGGACCGCCTCCCCGTTGAGGGGCCAATGGCCACCTCCCTCGAGCGCTCCCATCCGTAATGGGTGACGCCCACTCATAGGGATCTTCCAATTACTGCTCACCGATCATGACCTTACCGCCACAGGCCGGATAGTTGACCGGCTATCCGGACCCCCCACAACACTCCTACCTAAAGGTCATGTCTTAAAGTCTTTAGCCAAGCTATCAGGTCTCCTATGAGTAACTCGTTCCCCACCCGGGACAAATGAACACCATCCCCCAAATACATACTGTCCCCTTTAATACAACCATGCGAAATAGAATGCAGTGCACTTGAACGGAACAATCTACTCACTTTATTATTAATTTTTCTTACTGAATGATTCAGAGCAGAAACCGAAAGAGCCCCCCGCCACACTTTCCGTGGGATCATATGGGACCATGCAATTGTGCACCCTGGAACTCTTCTCGCTAACCAACTTACAGTGGAAAGCATTGCCTCAAGAAGAAGTCGTCTACCAGTGGTCACCAAATCGTTGCCCCCAAGATGTACTATGACTATAGACGGCGGTGACCTCGTCCGCCCTAACAAACCCTCGAAAAAAGATTGAAACTGGTCAATACAGAGCCCGCCCTTTCCGTAGAAGGACACACTGTACCCGTATTCCCCAGCCATGTGAATCATGTCACCTGCTTTGAATACGTCCGCGGCACGCCTCACGTATGAGTGGCCCACGACCCACACCTCCTTTTTCACAGCCGGTGATGTCTGACCGCTGGCCTGGTGTTGGGTCGACTGCACAGTCCGCCCCGCCTCGTAGGCTTGAGCAACTGAAAACCAAACAAAACAAGAAGCGTGAGTACATCATTACAGCTTCACAACATGTGCAATCGCACATACCTTTTATAACAGTTCGAGGACCAACGCCCCACACGTTTAACTTGTTCGACATTCAGACCCCTGGCTGTAGCCTCTGTAGCAGCCCCTATCCGAAAGGAATGGGTCCCAAACTCGCCGGGGTTCAAGCCCACGGCGGAAATCGACATCGCAAGCACACGCTGAAAAATGTAACCTCGTCAGTGGGTTGGCGTCAGCGTGTCTCAACAAGGTCCCCCCCCATGATGCCACCCTTTGCGCTAAATATTCCTCTACGCAACTTACCGGGCACATGGAAGACCCGGGAATCCTATGTATGATTATACAGTCCCCCATCGCACCCTGATCGGTCTTGGACCTGACAAACGAGACAGTCATTGTCTCCCCCCTGACCTGAACGTGCTCTCAGCACAGTCCCCCCATCGCATCCTGCTTGTTCTTCGCCACTAGTTCGCTTACCCGCATAGCCCCATGGAATGCTAGCGCAAAAGCGGCTCGGAATAACACCGTTTCATACTGGGATGAACACGTTGCAGGGAGTACAGATAATAACAGGGCCAACCTATCCAGACCTATCGGGCGCCTTTCATCTACTCTGCGGCCCTCAAGGCGTTGCCACCCACGTAGCGCTTTTTGCACAACGAAAGACGCTGTCGGGTCCTGGATCCCATGAGCCCTTGCCATAAAGGAAATGGCGGCCCGATGCCTCTGGGCCGTAGCCACTGATTTGCCTGCCTGATGTAAAGACAGCAGAAATTTCACTACCAACTCCTCCTGGCCCCAAAGCTCCCCCCTAGCAGCCCCCAAAAAGGCCCAATAGGAACGGAACGCCCCTTCATATGCCTTCCTCGTCCTGGGCGCTAAACTCTCTCCCACGAGGTTTTGTAGTTCGGGGCACCGAGAGACCAGAGAGCTTCGGGAAAGGGTGCCGCTACCGGGTCCGCTGTGGGCAGAAAACCCCAGAAGGCCTGCATACGAAAACGAGAAAGCGCATCAGCCGCTTGGTTCATTACCCCCGGCACATGTCTTGCCTTAAATAGCACATTCAATTGCATGCACAATAACACAATTTCTTTGAGCAGTCTCAGAATCCATTTGCATCGTGCTGCCTGGCTATTGATACACTCAACCACGTTCATATTATCAGACCAGAACACCACAGAGTGATCCCTGAACCCCTCGGGCCAAGTTTTCAGGGCCACCAGAATGGGGAAAAGTTCAAGAAAAGCAATGTTACTTGTCAGCCCGCACTCATGCCACCATGACGGCCATTTTTGAGCCGACCATTGTGTGCCGAGTATGGCACCAAAACCAATGCTCCCTGCCGAATCTGTCCAAAGCCCCAGCTCCTCGGAGGACACCGCCGGTTTGTTCCAGACAATTCGACCATTGAAATCCGCCAGAAATGCCAACCAAATGCGCATGTCCTGGCGAACCTCTGCCGAGAGCCTCGTGCGATGATGACCCTCCTTCAGGCCGACCATGGCCTGAGCGATCGAGCGGGAAAAGGGGCGGGCCATCGGCATTACTCTCAGGGCAAAATTCAACTGGCCCACCAATCGTTGTAATTGATACAGTTTAACCTTAGACTCACTAATACACGTTTCAAGGGATGCCCTGAATCTTAACACTTTTTCTCTTGGTAATCGAAAACAACCTTCCTCTGAGTCAAGCTCGATCCCCAGAAACTCGAGGCAAGTCGAGGGACCCACAGTCTTACCTGGTGCCAATGGCACACCAAAATGATTCATCAAGACACAAAATTCATTCAAAGACTGTCCACATTCCGGATCCCCGGCTGCCCCCAGAAACAAAAAGTCATCGAGATAATGCATAACATGTTGAAACCCCGTCTTCTTTGTGAAGACCCATTGCAGGAAACAACTGAACTTTTCAAAATAGGCACAAGATATAGAGCATCCCATTGGCATACATCTATCCATGTAATAGTGACCCTGAAACATGAAACCAAGGAGACGCTGATCGTCTGGATGTACCGGGAGCAACCGGAACGCTGACTCAATATCAGATTTTGCCATCAGCGCACCGGGCCCTAGGCGATTCAATATGGCTACGGCCTCATCGAAAGATGCGTACCGCACCGAACACACTTCCGGGTCTATCGCATCGTTCACGGAAAGACCACGTGGGGCTGACAAATTATGTATCAGCCGAAACTCACCCGGGTCCTTCTTGGGGACCACCCCTAAATGAGAACAAACAAAGTTAGCAACCGGTGGCACATCAAATGGACCGGCGACTCGACCTCGAGTAACCTCTTTCCCAATCTTCTCCTGTACCACGGTCGTATGTTGCAAGACCGATATTTGGTTTTTACATTTTGCTACACCCTGAAACTCCCCCACTGGGATGCGGAAACCATATGAAAACCCGTTCCGCAACACCCCAGCGGAAGCGTGATCCGGGTATTCGCTGAGCCAAGGAATCATTGCCATGGTATCAACCGGAGTAGGTAAAGGCGCCCCTCGGACTATTTCAGACCTGTTTGGCGCCTCCTCTACCCCCATTATCACCCGTTTTGGCTCTGCACATGGACTCAGGATGGGAGGGTTGCCCACACCCCCCACATTCGTGCCTAAATTTGCATGACCCCTGGGGCCTTGTACATTTACCCCTGTTAAAGTTCCAACAAATCCCCCTTTTACCTGCGTTGCCGTTCGGCCTCGAGTGGTAGTCGTTACCTGTACCTGATCGAAAGGGCGTCCCAGCATATTGGCGGGAGGATTCACCCCCGCTACTCCCTACCAATGGCAATTTCAACATACCAGTATCCTCCATTTTTGACCATGAAACAGAATCGTAACAATCCCAAGTTAAGTTTTTATCGTGTTCTTTTGCTTTTCTAAAAATATTATCGTAACAGAACCACTGATTGCCCGCATATGATACGGAATACCCCATGATCCGTGACTGATAAATCGGCAATTCGGACAGCAACTCGGGCCTACGTTCGCCCATGATGGAGGTAAAAATCCCCCACGCCCTGCCCCAAGTGCCAATGTTTTCATCAACTTTAAAGGCGGCCATCTTTGCGCGCCAAACACTCGGATGCATGAGCTCCTTTTGGCTCTTAACATGCTCCATCTCATAATGATCGGTAAGCAACGAGAAGATGTTTATATACTCATTTGCCCATATCTTCTCTTTAATAGCCAGAGGGACATGTTGACCCAACTTTTCCCTTCGTGAAGGTGCAGACTCATCCCTCGCAATCGGCAATGGCCGCTTACCTGAACCGGAAGCTGTATCTGCGGCTGGACCTGTTCCTGGTGTTTTTTCTACGGCCGCAGCCGGCGTGATAACTGGCGATGATGCCTTCGCCGCCTCCCTCGTTTCACGCAGTTGCTTCATCAACACCCGTGCGTCGTCAGCCGTGGCGCCCTCGCTATCTTTACCCAACCACGCTGCTAATTGTGCTGCCAGCTCGGGCAGCATATCCTCCCCGGACACGGGGGTGACCACCACGGGAATCGGATTCCCCTCTGCCGGCACCGGAGTTGGCTCTTCGAGTGGGGCACAGGGAACCGGGATGTCCCCCCCAGCTGCTCCCCTTCTGGGCCTCTTACCTTTTCCTCCCGGAGCTGCTCCTGCCAAAGGTCGTTTCGGACCCCCTTCCCCGTCTCTATCCGCCATCCGCTTCTTCAGATCGGTCACTTCCTTCATGAGTATACGCAGCATCTGGTCGGTAGTCATTCGCTTTCCGACTTTCTTAGGCATTCTCCGACAGAGTATCTGTAAGACAAAAAGAAAGATTACCACGCTCAAAATTGGCTCTTCGTTCCGTCTCGAGCTCACGTGCAGCGAGGAGGTGCAGCTTCAGAGCACAGGAACAAGAGGATGCGTTCTTGGCTTGTTGCTCCTTTTATCCGTCTTCAGGGCGGGCGTAAACCCGCCCCTGCCTGCCCCTAGGGCGTGGCCGGCCACGTCAGTGTCTAGGCCAGCCCACTCTAGGGCGGGAAAAAGCGCGCCCCAGCTACGCCGCTTCGGGCAGACCAGCCGAGGCTCGCCTCCCGCCCAAAAAATGGCTTCCCGGGGGGATCGTGGTACTCCGCCATACGTTCGGGGGGACCGAATGGTCGCCCCTTTCCAAATATGGTGTAATCCATGATCACAATATCATCTGCATATTATATTATTTGTAATTTGATGTTTCCTAACTTGGGAAGGACCAGACGACTTGAATGCAGTGATTTCCCTTAATTGACTGTGTAGAGGTTAAACAGCAAGGGGGCCAAAATTCAGCCCTGCCTTAGTCCACGATTGGTGTAAATTTTACAGGTAACCGTGCAGGAGGTAGTTTAGGCCCAGTTTTCATGTAGCCATTTATACGGAGATTACTGCTCTGAGGAGCTCTGGGAATAGGCCCCAGGCATCTAGTTTCCTCCAAAAAGTTGCCGGTCCACCCTTTCAAATGCTGCGCTGTAATCTACGAAGCAGCAGAAGAGAGGTAACCCATTCTATGGAAGGGCTTGATGTCTGAGGAAGTATAATGCTAGAATGTTATCTGCAAATGATGCCCTGATAAGGAAGCCTGATTGAAAGAATGAAAGGATATCCTCTTCTGTTGCCCAGGCCACTAACTACTCCATCAGAACTTGAGGGTAGACTTTTGCTTCCATGTCCAATAGAGTTATGAGACGATACTTTGAGGCTAGAGTCAGATCTCCCTTTTTTAATATCGGCCCAATCTCTGCTGCCCCGCTATTAGAACTGCAAGGGGTTTAGCTTCTGATCATTTGGCATACCCTGAGTGGTTGTGGGAAAAGTTGCTGTCCGATACACATGAAGCTCAGAAACGTGTAGTACCCATGCCGCTTCTGAGACTCCGCTCTCTCTGGTTACATTGGCGTTTTTCTGTTTGTTGACATGGTACCAAAAGTGTGCTTGATTAGGATCTTTGAGTAACCGGAAGACTGTAGCGCATTCTTTTTGATTCCTTTTATTCTGACTGTTTTTTGTGGGTTGTTCTAGTCTGTTTTACTGCTGCAGCTGTCATATTAGATGGTTTGTGCTAGTGGGCCTTCTGAGCTTTGCGGAAAGCTCTTTTCGTAGAAATGATGGCTTTGTCATAATGGGCTGCCATTTTTTTTATCCCCACCCATCATTTGAAAGTTGGGCTTAATCTTGTTGTTCCTCAGATGTATTCTAAGGTCTTCCACGTATTTTTCCCAAAACAGTACGACTAATTCTGGTTGGTTTAGGTTTAGTATGGGTTCAAGTGTCCCTAACCACGTGCTGACTGTTGTTGTATGTGCCAGCCTGCCTGCTCTTTATTCCTCTTAAAAGGCTAACGGACTCCTCCATTTCAGTGGATTATGGTCGTTTTCTGATCTGACTGTTATATCAAAGTTTTCATGCTGGCCAGCCAACGTAAATTTATGGATTGACAGAAAGACCTTTATGTTAGACTCTGCTCTCGACTGGATGGTGCATCCTGGAGGCATCCCAGGCCCTCTGGTATCAAGTCTCCTGCGATTATGATTTCATGGCATGGATAGTCCAGGAGAATCGGTTCAAGGCTATCGAGCAAATTGCTTACCATCTCCAACACTGCTTTCCTTGGTGCATTGAGATAACAGTTTACCTGTATCGGACCCACATCTTTCCAATTACATTTCAGGCCCTGGATGAGGATTGCTTGTGATGCCATTTAGTTCAGATCCAATGGTATGGCCTCTGGTCCGGTTGCTTGCATGATGAAAGTGGGAGCCCTGCTCATTCAGAAAATTATTGTTGACTCACCTGACAGGGAGTGCACGGGATCCTCCTGAGGCCACTGCGGACCATTACTTTCACTGCCGCCATTTCCGCCATTGCCGCTGCTGCCGGGGCTTGAACCACACTGCCCGGAGGCACTTGCGGCGCACACGACACCAGCACGGGGCGGAAGCGCCAGGAGGTGCTTAAAGGGAGTGCAGGGCCCCCGCATTGCGGGCCGCACCGGGAGAATCCCGGGACAAGGGCGGGACCATCTTAGGCCGTCAGGGGCCGGAAGAGGCCGGGCTGGGCCATGTTATTTAGCTTTCTGACCAGAGCCCTCACATGGTTGGTTATTTATCCGTGCTTTGAATTTCAACTTGCACACACTGTCAGTCTTTTTTATTGTATACTGTTTAAATATCTGGCTATTACACCTAGTCTGTTAGTTGCTTCCCAGTGAACCTATTTTATTGTCCTATAGGGTAGTAACTATGGTTAGAAGGAAGTTACAGCCAGCACCTGTAGGGTCTATAGATGCAACAAAATCCACAGTGACAACTATGGAAGCATTTCTATCGAGGGCGGCTTCAGTCATTGATAAAGAGATCGAGCTGGTGAATAGGCGTCTCTCCAGATCGCCAGTTGGTTCTCTTCATATATTCCGGGTAGGCCCTACCAACAACAGCCACAATGATACGCTGGAAGAACTAGAGGGCACCCAACACTGCTCGGGCACAGATAGTGAAATATTGGCTACGGACTTGCTTCCTAATATTTCAGAGGTTCCGGGTAGGGTTTTACCGAAGCCCTTGTCTCCCGTGATCCAGTGATAACAATTGTTAATAGAAAAGGCCCTGTGAATGTTGCCACCACGGGAGAGGGAGGGCATGGCGGGAAGAACATTGTTGCCACTTTTGAGGCTCTCAAAGGCCCTAGTGCACCCCCACCTTCAAGGGTAGCCGGCCGCCCAGCAGGTAGCCTCAAGAGAAAGTGCAAAGCTATTGTGGGTCAAGCAAAAAAAATCTAAACCTAACAATCCGCTAATATTAACCTCTGCTCTAGGGGGGTCCTCTGGGACTGACAAATTAACATTGGACACCTTTAAATCATTGTTGAGCTCTGTGCTGGAGGAAAGATTGGCACCCATCATGTCTAAGGTGTATGATAAAGAGCATAGCCTTGCCGCCTTATCTAGGTACCAGGCTTCATCTTGCTCTTCAGCTATCACAAGTAGTATGCCAACCAACCCGGCCCCTCTAGCTGACCCCGTACAACCTCCAGGTGAACCTAATCATGATATCCCACCTAGCACTAGTGTGCCTCATGGAGGCTGACCGGGCAATGGAACATCAGTGAAGTTGGTGGGGGGTACCATCGAGGGTATTTCATCTAACAGGCCACTCCCTGCGACAAACCCTAATCACACACCCCAGGGACCGTGGAACACTAGGAGTAGGAGTCAGGGAGAAACGTTTACCAATATCTTGAACCCCAATCTAAACCATTGGTGGTCATTCTTGGGAACGTGCCACCTCTTCCCCCTGCCTCCACCGAAGTTTATTACCAGCTTAATAACAAGGTGACTCATTGGTTCTACAAAAATACCTCAGTAGGCCCAGCAATAGGCCATAACATCATAATGGCTCGTCGAGTGGGATGGGTGGGAAATTCAAGAAAGTCAGGAGGGGGTGACTGCATAATAGTAAACTTTAATGACCGTATGATCGTCGAGAAGATATTCAGAGAGATCAGAGTTGGCTAGTTTAATATTCGTTCCGGAATCCTGATCCCCCCCTGGGCTTTTTTTATCAACCTGAGCCATCAAATAGTAATAACCTCACGTCACATAATAGATGGCAGACACACGGACTAGTTGCAGTCACCAGAGCCAGCCATCTGATTCCCCATGCGGCAAAATATAGTACCCTGGGGGATTCCCACCTTTATCTATTCCGCAAATACCATACAGATTTGCAGCTCTCTCTACGTTAGAGGATTGCGACTCACTGAAGGTATCCCTAGCTCCTAAAGAGCCCATTTCACCTTTCTATTCTCAGCATGTAAGAGAGGGTCTCCTTGGACAGTTGGGGAGTGCCCTGCCGTCCACACCAAGAGTCCAATAATGGCCCCCACCGTAGACCCCATAAGGCAAGTGGCCCATAATGTCATCTCTTGGAACACTGGTTGGTGGGGAAATTTCAAGACCCAAAGTGGATACAGTTTATCAGACTATTCCCAGTGACTTGCCTACAAGAGACCTGGGTGGTGGATTGTAATCTATTCTTAGAGGGTTACAAAGCTTTTCCGTCCCGGCAGCACCATCACCCAGCGGCAGAGCTAAAGGAGGTTTGGTTATATATACTGATCTAGCCTTGAAATGTGCAATCAATTCTATACCCTCTCCTAACACCGATATCCAAGCAGTTATTTTAAAGCGAGGGAACGCAAAGCTGTGTTTGATTAACTTCTACAATGCTGTGAATATTACAGGGATCTGCCGGATTGCCCAGTTGGGTGATTTTGTCAAACAGTATTGTGGAACTGCCTCCCACTGCATCATGTTAACAGGGGATTTTAATGTCCATCCGTGCGGTAACTCAATGAAAACTGCTATGGGAGAAATGGGATGCAAAGGATGGGGGGCCTTAATTTCGAACCCTCTGGACGGGGTGACGCACTGAATCATCTACTTAATGAAAACTATCTGGTTTCCACCACGTCTGTGGTGGATGTCTGTAGTAAACAGCCTGTCCCCACATTTAAGGGCCATACAGGGGGGACCTTTATAGATCATATCTTAATCTCGAAGGGCCTTCGACCCCTTATATCGGGTTTTAAAATTCTGGAAAGCATTTATAGCAACCACAATCCTGTTTGTATCCATTTGGGTGGTAACTTATTGAATTTACAGGACAAGTCGACAACCCCCGGCGTGCTGAAACTCACCGACGGAAGGCGCCGACTTAAGTGGTCAAAGGTGAACCAGGATTTACTTTACGATAGTATCCACAATTCTTGTGCCCCCAAACTAATATCCTGTGCATCCCCTGCATCTCTCCCCTCGCATATCCTCAAGGCTTTTGAGGGGATTGTCTCGAAAGTGGGGACTTTACTAACTACCCCTGCAACTGCACCGTTGCTTAGGGACCCTAAATGGTTTGACCACACATGCTCAAAAGCTGCTAGGGAGTTGAAGGCTGCCTTGAAAATCAAGCCAAGAGACCACTTACAGATTCTACTTCTAGAACCCAGCACTTTGAATACCAGTGAGACATTTTGGGGCATAATTAACAGACCACTGTTTGATGTAGCTGGGGAACATGAAGTCAGTACCAACATTAGTGAAGACGACTGGGTATCTCACTTCAGCTCCACATTTAAGAGTAACACCCCTCAGCTAGAATTATACTGTGGAGGGCAAGATGTAATTTTACCCCACTTTACTCTAAGAGAAGTTGAGAAAGGAATCATAGGGCTGACGAGTAATAAAGCACCGGGCCTAGATGGTATGCCCCCGGATCTTTTTAAATCAAAAATATCACTATGAGCGCTGGTCCTTATGGCAGTGCTTAACGCAGCAGCAGTATTGGGCTGCCCAAGGCCATGGGGTTCCTCCACAATCGTGCCGGTTTTCAAGAAGGGAGACCGTAACTGCACCACCTGTTACAGACCGATCTCCTTAATTGATTCTGTGGTTAAGGTTGTGGGAGGTGTAGTGCTGAACAGATTGACAATTTGGGCTGAGGAAAACAGGGTTGTATCCGACATCCAATATGGGTTTCGCCCAGGCCACTCTACATTAGCACAATGCCTAAATGTGTGCATGGTTATTGGGAAGTACACCGTAACCCGACGGGACACCATCTACATGGCGTCATGGACCTTTCCTCTGCGTTCAACTGTGTCAACCGGGGAAAACTGTGGGAGTCCATGCGCGCCATGGGGGTGGAGGCCACCCTGGCTAACTTCCTGAGGGAACTTCATAAGGACACAAAGGCTAACGTTACATTTTCGCAGGACCTTAGGGTATCCAGGGATTTTAACTTTGAAAGGGGAGTGAGGCAGGGCTGTATCCTGCCCCCCTTCCTTTTTAACTTGTACATCAATGAGTCAGATGCATTCCTGGTTAAAACCGGAGTTGATTTCCCTTATGTTGGGCGCAGGGGTTTGCTCGTTCTGCTATACGCAGATGATGCCGTCCTCTTGGCTAGAACTGCTAGAGGACTGCAGACCCTACTGAATGCTTTTTGTAGTTTTATGGCTGGCCGCGATCTAGCCATCAATAACACCAAATCCTACATTATGCAGGTGGGGATACGTCACAAGAAACAGTTTCCGTTTGTGGTAAATGCAGAGAAGGTTCCCCTGACTACAACATTTTCTTACCTGGGAGTCTTATTCGACGACCAGCTAAAATGGGGGCTGTTGATCCAAAGGAAAAGAGGGGAGATAACTCGGGCAAATACCGCCATCTCCAACTTTGCGACGAAAATGGGCAAGCATCCAGTCGCCGCATTGCTGAAGATTTACCAGGCAAAAAGTGTTGCTTTGGGCAGTTATGGCAGCGAACTATGGGGGTATGCAGCCGCTGAAGGTATCGGGGTGGTTGAGAACAACTTCTGAAAACAGATTTTGGGGGTACGCAAGGAAACCTCTAACCTAGTAGTTCATGAGGAAACTGGTTTACCCTTCATTGGCGACACCATAGCACTACGGACCCTATCATTCTGGTTGAAGTGCTGGTTAAATAAAGATCTGGTCCTCAACCATCAGCTGTTAAAAGAAGTTTTGTCCTTGGACCATATGCTCGATATCCCATGGTTAAAATATCTAAAAGGCTGCTTTTACTGAGCTGGGGTGCCCGGACCTTTTTTTAAATCCAGATTTGATTGTTACCGCAGATGTGGAGATTGTAAAAAAAAAAATGTATATCAATGAAAAAACTAAATCAAGATGGGGTGGAATTGGTAAAACCCAGCATCCGCAAATTTGTGATGCTCAAAACGGATCACTGAAATATTATCGACGGTCACATTATCGACTTGCTAAAATATCGTTGAAAAATTATCGCCGACAAAAATATCGACTTTCTATACTTATTACACCAACTACAAAAATATCGAGTCAAAAATATCGACTCTTTAGAATATCGAGTACATAAATATCGCCTTAATAAATATTGACTACAAATATATCGTTTTTCATGAAATTACCCCTAACACTACAAAAATATCGACTACTAAAATATAGACTACTAAAATATCATTTTCAAAAAAATATCGAGTTCATTTTTGTACCCTTTCATGTCTAAAATACCATATTAATCGTCAATAAAAGTCATTGCTCTATACAAAATGCATTTTACATATAATACCTGTTACTTTTATAACATTCCTATTTATCTACATTTGCTATACATTCTATTAAATGCATTCTATCATTTTAAAAATATTCTTTACATTTAACTAACATTTTCATTATTTTTTTTCACTTACACATCTATTTTATTTAACAACTAACCTGCTTTATTGCGGAAATCACCACATACCACCATCCTCACATCAACAAACACACCAATTAACAAAAAAAATTCAAACTAGCCTATACAATGCTTCATTTCATCCTACAACCAATCAAATCAAAGCACACAAAATACACATACTATAAAAGGGATACATGCATTCTACCATTTGTTGCTGCTAACTCTATAGAAAGAAGATGCCAACACTCTGAAGATTTTGTTCCTGAACAAACATCTTTAAAGATCCAGCTCACTAACTAATTATTTAAGTAAGTTACAGTGCATTATTTATAAATCTAAATTAGTAGTGTACTATTTTACTTACATCTCCTAACTCTTGCACCTATTTAATTTTTATCTGCTCCTACATTTCTGATAGAAACTACTCCAAATAAATTCCAAATACATGCTCCTATTTCTTCACCTGGAAAATCAGATAGTAAGTATATATAAATGCTCTGTTATACACCAACTGCTGTTTTTAAACACTATTACACAAGATTCATTCTTTATTTTAAACATTTTATTCACAGATATTCTGAGATTTTCCTATTTCAACACTACAAATCTATAAAACTGCACCAATTAAACATGTAAGTATATATGTTTTTGTTATTAAACACCCAATATTAAAAATGCTATTTTCTAAACAACATATCTTGCATATTACATCTTCCCTACAGATCCTATTAAAACATCCAACATCAACTATACCAAAAGACAAGACTACCCTTGTAAAACATGTAAGTATACTTATAATTTGTCTAAAACCTCCGAAAAAAACGCAAACTATGTTCTTAACACCATGTTATATATTTTATATTTCCTCTATAGATATTCTGAATGCATCATACATCTATTCTACCGACAGCAAAGAAAACTACTTATTTAGAAGTTAGTATACTTTTAAATATTTCCCATTTCCCAACGTTTCCAAATATTATTTATAATAATATACATTTATTTATTCTATCTTCTCTACAGATCTGAACTTTACTACCTTGATGTACTCCACCAAATACTACAACCTAACTATTTAAACAAGTAAGTATATGTAATGTTTACATCAAATGTACTACTAAGCAAAATAGAAAACTGCTTTTTCCTAGGAAAAACGTTTGTTATATGTAAACATTAACTTAGCATTTCTATATTTTCATACCAACAGTAAATAAAGAAATACATACAACAAAATCCTTCAAAATACAGTTCTGCATTTGTGATTACTACTTTTAGTAACTGTAAGTATAAATACATCATTAATGATGTTTGCACCACAAAGTGAAATATATGTTTTTTGATTTTGTTTCTTTCTACTCTTTCCTAGAACAAGTAAAACAAAATGACAGAAGGTGCATAATTTGTTATGTCACAGAAAAATAAATTACTGTTATGTTATATGGGTTATGTTTATAATCAGGAAAGGCAAAGTGGTAGAAAAGTTTTCTGGAAATGTACCAAATATTACTCAAACAAATGTTATGGGAGGGCTACTACTGAGGAAACTAATGTGTTATTTACCAGGGAACACAATCATCCCCCCAATGTCACAGAAATTGAAATAAGAGATGCTTTAGAAAGTATAAAAACTGCTAGCACACAAAGTGATAAACCAACAACACAAATCCTTAAAGAAGAACTGTTAAAAGTCCCAGCCCATGCTTCAGGTCAACTACCCTCTATTGACTCCCTTAAACGCACAATTGCACGCACTAAAAGACTCACTACCACAACCCAACCCAACCCTACTACTTTTGAGGAAATTATTATTTCACCAGAAATGTGCATCACACACAATAAAGACAAATTTATTCTTTTTGACAATGAAAGCAGTACAAACAGAATCATAATGTTTGCAACTGCAAGTAATTTAAGAAAAATCCAACAGTGTCCCCAATGGATGATGGATGGAACATTTAAACCATGCCCAAAACCTTTTTATCAACTATATTCCATCCACGCTTTATACCATAACTATAACATCCCTTTCATTTACTGTTTGCTACCCAACAAACAGCAAAACACTTATACAGAAATATTAAATGTTCTCAAAACTGAAATCAATAATTATTTTCCCCAAAAAATAATTATTGATTTCGAATTAGCTATGATTAATAGCATTTTGAGAACATTACCCCACACAGCAATCCAGGGTTGCTACTATCATTTCAATCAGAGCATATGGAGACATCTCCAGAAATCAACTTTACGTATTCTTTACTCAACAGATAGCACCTTTGCCTATCAAATTAAAAAATTGATAGCACTTGCCTACGTTCCTGTTACCGATGTAGAGGAACACTACAATTTATTAATTGACAGCACATATTACAAGAGGAATGAAGATAAACTAACCCCATTACTGGACTATTTCGAAGATACTTGGGTGGGAAGGTTGCACAGATCTGGACATCGACGCCAACCCAAATTCCAAATCCCAAATCCCTTGGTGGAATGTCTATCTTAGTACTTTAAACCAAGAGGCCAAAACAAACAACAGTGTAGAAGGGTGGCATAATGCTTTCCAAGCTACCACAAGCAGAGGCAAACCCACATTCCATAACCTACTAGAAGCTTTGAAAAAAGAACAAAGCTATCAAGAACTAAGAATGGAACAATCTGTGACCCAAATTGGTCCAAAACTAACTAAACAAACTAAACAAATGTTCCGACTACTGCAAAGTCAAGTCACACTATATCCTACAACTAGAGGATTAGAATACCTGTCAATAATAGCTAAAAGCCTACTATAAAAATGTCTACAAAATATACTAATGTCTTCTTACAATAATGGTAAATATAAAAATCATAAATATTTGTAAACAATTATAAATAATACATATTTGTTTAACAAACTTATTAAAATTTGGGACATTATTTCTGAACAAATATGCAATATTTATAATTACATCACACATACACATTACATAAAGATCGACATTTCCCACCCAATAAAAAAAGTACTTTAAATACTTACAATTTTTGTAGATGAAAAAGACGTAATCAAGCAAAATACAATCCATACAAACCATTCCAATGTAGGACAATTCCAATATGGGAAACCCTCAAAAACCCGAAATTTAAGTAACAAAGAAATAAACGCTCCAGGAAATCCCGAAAACAGTAGTGTGGACACTTTAGTATTTAAAGTGATATACACACAACTTTTAAAAAACGGTCACGCATATCAATGTATCAATCCAATACGAAACCCTCCAAAAACCCGAAAAATGTTTAAAAAATGTAAAATCCGCTCCTGGCAAACACGTAAAATAGGAGATACATGTCAAAATATAACCATAATAAGTCATACATTAGTTTCTCCGGAAAAAAACACGCTTCCTTCCATGTAGTTTTCATGCGAGGAACCGGAACCTGTAAAAAAACATACATAACGAAACCCACCCACAAATAGCCCATAACATTTGTAAATACACTCACAATTAACATTATTCATGTAAGAAGACATTTCCTAACACTTAAAATAACACTAGAACTAAAACATACACGACGCATCTATAACAACGACATTTCACCTAAACGCTACATAAACAATTCATACATACACACAAAAACACTACACAGTTCGAATATACCCTCAAACATTACCACTCAGTTATAAATTGTATGTAAAATTAACCTTACCTCTCTCCACGCGAAGCAACTCCCAACCGCGAGCTTCTCCAGTCCTGAATGAAGCGCAATAACCTTACGCGGTAAAAAAGTAGTCCCCTTAAACCATTTTTTAAAAGGTATCATAGAAAATACAATGTTATAGTTTAAAAAAATAATACATACACATTGTTATTTTAACAAATTAATACACTAGACTCATTATAATTTAAACTGTTTATAAAATATAAATATATTTAATATTAATTAATATATAGTAATTATTATATATTAATAATATTAAAAAATTATGTAACACTTGAAATAATATATGTAAATAATTTCTTATTGTGTACATTTATAGGAATAACTTTGTGTTTGTTTTTAACTAAACATTATAATTGTTTATGGTAATAATTAATATTAATAAATAATATAACTTATTTATTGTTATTAATATAAAAATTATAACCATTTAATATATAAACAATGCCCTGAAATAATGTATTTTTATTTCTCTGAATGTATGTTTTTTCTGAAAAGAAGAGATAAATGATTATGTTTAGTAATTAATAATAATAATAATAATAATAAATATATTTGTTATTATTTTTATTAATTATTACAAAATGTTTTATAATAATTTCTAAGTATTATAAAAGTATATAATTGCATAAATAATCTTTTGCCAATACCAGATATTATTATTAAACATATTGTTCCCCTATACTGTTATAAAGTTTACAACATAATATATGTATATGTTTCATTTAAAAACAACATTGTCTGAAATATGTACCCAAAAATGTCTTAATTTGTATTTCCATATCTTGAGCAAATATAATAATTGTCATGTTACTTTATAAAAATGTAAATGTAAAAAATATATATTTAATAATATTAATATATAATATTAACATTATTAAATATAAATGGAAGAAGCTGAAAAAAACTGTTTTTTTATTTAATTCAATATAAATACTTGTTACTCAAAGTTAATGATGAAAATATTATTTATTTACAGACAAAATGTTGTTAAATAATTTTGTGTGATAATTTACAACATGTACATAAATAATAATGTGTTATTCTGCGAATACTACATTTCTAAATAATGTTATGTTATTTTTGATTGTGATTGTATTGTAGTATACATTAAAAAATAAAAAATGTTTAATAAAGTTTTGTGAAAACATCCATTTTGCATTATTTTGTAATATAATAACACAGTAATGTACAATTATATGCAAATGTGCTGGACACTGACCAATTAATATTTACTATTGCTACTCCAGTCAAGCTAATATCAGGGAAGGTGCTGGACACTGACCAATGATTAATTACTACTCCAACTCCAGTCTAGCTAATATCAGGGAAGGTGCTGGACACTAACCAATTAATAATTACTATTCCAACTCCAGTCTAGCTAATATCAGGGAAGGTGCTACATTTAAAATAAATTAAAAACTTAATAATTTAATGTAATATTATTTTTTTTTATTTCATTTAATTGTTTTAATTTTAATTTATTTTATATTTACCCTGTACGCCTGTACCCCAAAAACCCAAAACTGACCCTGAACCCAAAAAATACCCCTTTACCCAAGAACTGAAAACTGGCCCTGAACCCTAAAAATACCCCTTTACCCAAAAACTGAAAACTGACCCTGAACCCAAAAATACCCCTTTACCCAAGAACTGAAAACTGACCCTGAACCCTAAAAATACCCCTTTACCCAAGAACTGAAAACTGACCCTGAACACTCAAAATTCCCCTTTACCCAAAAACTGAAAACTGACCCTGAACCCAAAAAATACCCCTTTACCCAAGAACTAAAAACTGACCCTGAACCCTAAAAATACCCCTTTACCCAAAAACCCAAAACTGACCCAAACATTAAAAATACCCCTTTACCCAAGAACTGAAAACTGACCCTGAACCCTAAATATACCCCTTTACCCAAAAACCCAAAACTGACCCTGAACCCTAAAAATACTCCTTTACACAAAATTAATTAATATTATTTAATTACCAAATAATTATTAATTAACAATAACAATAAAGTACATATATTAGCACATTAGCTGTAATTAATTAAATTGTATAATTAATATTATTTTGTCCCAATTAATTAATTAACAATAACACAAAATTAAATATAATAAATAATTACTCTAATTATTGTAATTAACTAATTAAAATTAATTAATCACCAATTAATTACTAATAAAAAATATGTACAAAGTTATAATAATTAATTAACTAATTAATATTAATTAATTACCAAAAATTACAAACATATATTAATTAATTAATTATTATTAAATTACTTCCCACCCTATTCCCCTATAAACCCACAACCCGCTCCTAAACATTAACTACAATTTATATTACTATTAATAATAATTTTTTTTTAACCTTTTTTCTACATATTCTCGATATTTTTTACTTTGACTATTTATCAATATTTTGTCTTGTCGATTTTTTTGAGTCGATATTTTTGTAATCGATATTTTTTTATCATTATTTTATTCAATATTTTGATCAACGATATTTTTGTTATCGATATTTTATTATTGTCGATATTTTTAACTCAATATTTTGTCCATTCGATATTGTGGAGTCGATATTATGTCTAGTTACCGCTCAAAACCACGCCACTATTGGAGCCATATCTATCATGGCCCATAACAAGCCACGAGCGGTTTCTGTTAACAAGGTTCCGGCTGGATTATTTTCACTTATTACTAGCTGTACCTAGGGGATCCCATGGAGGCCAGGTATTACCTCCCTGCAGTTGGAACAATGTGTCTCCGCAGGACTTGGTGCATTTTTTATTTGTTTGTTCCCTCTTTAATGTTCCCCGGAGGTTTTTTTTGAAGCCCCTTTTAAAAATATTGAATTTTAACCAGGTCCGCCCAGCCCTTTGCTATTTACAAATGTTAAAACCTGAAAGCACCTTATTTGTGATTGGTTTCTTGAAATCAGCTCTTAAATCCAGAAACTGTAGGGAGAATTAACAGCCATATACATTTTTGCCACTATATCTGTAGCCTCCTTTGAAAAAAAGTTTACATGTATTTCTTGGGTGTTTGTTACATTTTACATTTTAATGGAATGAATTTTATAAGGACTGTGATCATGGCCATAGTACATGTTTTATGTCTATCTTATTGTTGCTTTTATGGTTTTTACTCCTGTAAAACCGAATTAAGTATTTTGAAATGAAATAGAAATGGATACCCCCCCGGCAGGCACTAGAAAAGATGTGTGCGAGTCGCTGATGTAAAAGACTCATGGAAGCCTGGGAAGGTTGTCGAGACTCGAGCCCAGGTCTCCTGAAGGCAGAGAATGTCACTTGCTTTCAGGTAAGACATTGCTTCTCTACTTGTGCTGACGTTTTTTAGGCTGGCCACTTTCCATAAAATCATTGAGAGTTTGAGGTTTAGCTTCAGAGATGCTAGTCGTAGGTTCCTTCCAGGGCAAAAACTGATGGCCATGTTTCTTGATCATAGGATTCTCCAGCAACCCCTCCTTCATGTGTATACAACTTGGGGTGTCAGAATGTACCACTCTATAATTCTGGGTGCATACTTTTGGTAAGGCGTGTAATCCTATGGTTTCTTTTACTTCCTAGCCTTGGTTTCCTCCTAACGTGCCCTTCAGGTCATACAACTGTAAGTATTATTGCTGTGGGGACTGAATGAAAACAGGTTTGAGTCTCAACATCCTGTGATTCTGGGCCAATGACTCTCCTTTAAAATTCTCCCTGTGCCTTTGAAATATCAATATGAATGTGTGTACTACAATTGGTGATAATGTAAAGCACTCCAAAACCTGTTGGTCGGGTCAGGCATAGTTTGCGCTCTAAAATAATCTCCCTGTATGTTTAAAAAATGAATGTGACCTTGTGTAGTGTACCCAGTGATAATGTAAAGTGCTGAGATACCTTCAAGTGAGGTCGAGTTTATGTTATACAAAAATACATTGAAAAAAAGAAGAAATAGTACTTTAATCACAGCACAGCAGCCGACAGACACTGATGAAACTAGATCAATTGTTCTTTGTTCTATGCTCCACACAATGGACTGGAGGTGATGCAGTTTGTGTCGCATGTGCTGCCGTATTAGAAGGTGGCAAAAAGGAGTGGTGGTGATGCTAACAAATGGTATATTATGGGTGGGCTAAAACCCCTTTTTTAGATTTAAAAAAAACACAAAACACAATAGGCCATTGCCAAGCGACAGCGCATGTGCACTGCCTGCTGGCTCAACCTATAAAATAAGGATGGTTTTGCATTACAAAATAATGTTTCGACATTGGTGTTATTGAGGAGTAATGCTTTCATTTCTCCAATATTTTCCAATCTTGCCTGTGCTGCAATGTACATTCAAAGTTTAAAAGTTAGTCTAAGCATAGCATTTTGTACTGGAAGGGTGATCTATCAAAACAAAACCTACTCTGGACTTCACATAGACATCCTTGCACTAAAGTGCAAATGTGTGTGTGTGGCACTGGAAGCCTGATTGTGTGCCAGAATTGGGAAAAGAGCAGGAAAGTGCCATATCCCTGTAGATATGGTGCTGTGCAGCAATCTCTGCCATATGCAACTCAACAATCTGCATTGTGAGGCATTTTAGTAAGTATACCCTAAAGTCTTTTATTTAAACCTTTACCTTTGTGCGTCAAACAAGTTATACTGCCTTTTGGATGATCTTAGATTACAATGTACTAACAGTATGGAATAATTTATGCCAATACCATAGTCCACAAGTGTGGGAAAGTCATCCTTTTAGCCTTCTTCACCCTCATTTGTTTGACCTATACTGGTGGTAACTGACTCTGACTGGGCCCCCAGGGCCAGTGCTCTGATGAAAAAGGTATATGGCAATTGGGTATATTTACAATGGGCAATGACAGACTCATGCATGTCCCTAGTATATAATAGAGACAGGGGGATGCAAACTACCTATAAGTCCCTAGTAGATAACAGGGCAAGGTGGTTCAGAGGCCCAGTAGATTTCCTGCACTGGAGTGTGCATTACTGGGTGCCTACTGCCATTTCTAAAGGCAGCCCTGCTTTGCAGTCTGTCTTTAAAAAGCAAATGACATGCAACCTCGACTTTGGTGGTACAGGTACTTAACATTGCTGACCTATTTCGCTAGAGAATCGGATATACCATTACCTGCTAAAAGCGTTTTGCTTAATATTATTTTTTTTTGTTATGGGTTGGAACCAGTGATTGCTCTAATTTTATGGTCTACCTTACATTGGTGTGATAGTCTGAATATTATTACCTGGACTTACCTTGGTTCGGGCTTTTTTCATTTACGTGAAGCGTTCTTCGCTTTCATGAGTGAGTATCTAAGCTGTTTTCATCCATCACGCACACCCTGACGCTATATAAATGAAAAAGAATGTGATGCACCTATTGCTCTTGTTAGACATTGGATTGCACTGTGGCAGTGGGTGCGCTAACTGTGTGCACACACAACCTTGGGAACTTCCAAATATATGTATAATAAATAGGGATAGCAGGTCAGGTGCTAGTTCTTTGTAGGGTTCAACTATATATTACTCCCTTTTTTGCACTGACCTGCCATACTTCCTCAGCACCCAACTTCTGATAGACGATAGACATACCAGGTTTTAAGGATAAAAGACAGGAGTTAGCTCAGTATCTTTTCTCACCAAGACAGAATATGGGAGGAACAACAACTGGTGCCTCTAAGGCAGAGGGCCTAAAAACCAAATTCCAGAAACTTGAGAAAATGAAAAAACAAGAAATGTCCAGATGGTGGGACGGCACCACTCTGGCTAAATATATGGTGAACAAAAAAAAAATGGGAGGCCTCAGAATTTTAATCTTTCCAACTTTCGAGGACCTAGATCATGAATCACTTAAGGAGTGGGAGGAGAACCTTCATGAAGCATCATTCAATATGATGCGTGTATTAATTTAAAAAGCAGAGAAGAAAGGCTGAAATCAGTGATTGAGGAACTAGAGAAGGAGATTACATCCTCAGAATTAAAGGATATAGTGAAAAGAAACTATGATATTGATGGAACGGGTTTACCAGCTTGGGTTATTCTAAAACACCATACTCACCTGGGCCCATAAACACTCCCACAATAAGCTGATAATTCCAGCTGCTGATCAGGGTTTACCATATATTGACTTATACTTGAACACCATTTCTTACCAAATTTTACTACCTAGTGCTTATTTCCTCTGGTCGATAGATCAGGTTGTTAGCATAATAGGCATAAATATCTTTATTCTTATTTTTTGAATGACCACAGACTCTGGAGAGTTTAAACCTATATCAATGCAATAATTTTGTGAGTCAAATACCAATACACATTAAAACACCAAACTTTCGAAAAGAAATCATGATTTAAGTAAAAAAACATTAAAGACTTAGTAATATCTCATGACTATGGTACCTTGGAAGGGTGAAAAAGGAAAACGGTACAAGGACATAGCACACAAGTGTATATTTACCTAGAATGGTGTGAGGACCTAACCCCTGGTCAAGGGCTGGAAAAGGGGCTGGCGAGTAGTTAGGAGCCAGCAGTTCAGGACAGGTGCAGGACAGGACAGGTAACCTCTTCTAAGCGTAACGCCTGCATTATATCCCTTTCTGGTGCTACTCTCATCCCCTTCTAGATGGAAATATTCTTCTTCTTCAGCAATCTCCTGACTCTTCTCTCTCCCTCCTCGATTCTTCTTTCAGAGTGCTCGACCAGCCCTCTGAGCTCAGTGGCATCGGCCGTCTTCTTCCGCAGTGTTGGGTCAGTGACAGGTCTGTGACAAGTCGGACAATCTAACTGACTGAGCCTACCTTAGTTAAATAATTTTCAGTGTATAAACCACTCCCCAATGTTTCAATATTCGTATATTCTCTTCATTCCATTGGTCAATGGAATGGGGAGAGGTCATCACATCATACTAATATAAAGTCATCTTCTTTGGTTTCATTGTTCTATGTTCCCACCCTTAATTTCACTTTCCCATGCTTTAGTCCTCCGAGCAATATTGATTTTACTTCATGTACAATGTATATAAATTGTATTTAATTCTTCTTCCCCTCTCTGGGTCAAGAGGTGAAGTTCTCAGGCGTATCGCTGGTAAGATGGGATTTGGCAGCTCTTCAATGTCATCCCTCGAGGTCTTTCAGTGTCCCGACACAGGCGTACAAATTTTCAAGATCTAGATTTCAGACACCCTCCAGGCCCAAATACAAACTAATAATTATGTCAAAGAAGTCAAACATGTTAGAATACGAAAACAAATGAATGCCCACTCTAATCCCATTATTTTATTTTAACTATTGCATTAGCAGATTAGCAAGACATACAAAGTTTACTTTAAGCATAGCCACATGCATTAGCATGTGAGGTTCAAGCGGCCATTTTAAATACTACTGCGCAGCTGCAAATAATTCCCACCAAAAGCAAAAGACGTCATACTACGTAGATACAGTAGACTCATGTGAAGAAGAGTTCCCGCGTTTTTGGCAGCCATTTTAATTCACTCAGGTTACTTCTTAGTAAAGCACATAGACAAGCTTCCCCTAGATGAAATAAATGTTGGGTGGTGCACTTATTAGTATTCACAAAACATATTGATTACGTTATTACATGTTATTTAGAGAGGGTTGAATCCAAGCAAGTCTCTTATGTACGAAACCTTGCTCCATCAATATCCTAGATAAAATACTGGAAGATTACCAAATTTATCTGAGAGACATAAACGTTAAAAAATCGAAAGGGATGACAAGGATTATAGCAACAGGAGGATCTATACATTTGCACACAGGTACAACAAATTAAAAGTATCAGAGGAAGGAAAGAGACAACGTGAGGATACATCCAAAATATTTGTATTTCATACTGCAATGTATAACTCTCACTGATTGATATATATTGATATTTGGTTTTGTGTTTTATAATTTTCACTGTTTGTAAAGCGCTCTGATACCCACAAGGGTCTGGTTCGCGCTCTATAAAACTTTCAAATAAATAAATAAATAAATAAATAAAAGACCAAAAACAAGAAGGGGGGGAGATGGCAAACATACAAACAGAAACAAGAGAGTACGGAACAAGACCATCGCCATGAGCACGAGGTCCAAAAAGAACTAGGGCAGGTCACGTTAGAGGAACTTGCTGGGGGTCCGACACAGGAACTTGTGATTGTGAATCTCTCTGATAGAGTGTTGTCTGAAACTGATTTATCTGTCCTGAGTAATGGTTTGGGCTTTTGCCCACCCCAATTTGGAAATGATATTGACACTTTTTGTTGAGTTGTATAAATTTAAACAACTATTGGGGCAGATTCCGATCTGGGTCGGAAAGCTCTCCGACTGGAGTCCTGCAGTCCAACCGAGCGAGTACAATGCGGCCGTATGCTGCCGAACTCGGTTCGGTTGGACTCCCATAGAAGTCAATGGAAGCCGGTCGTACGGCTCGTACATGAGCTCCCATTGACTGAATGGGTATGTCTCGCGCAAGGGTGTCCCCTATAGTGGGTACACGTCGGTGCCATCCACACTGTACATGCCTGTGTTGGGGAGACCCTTGGATCTCCCCCTGTGTCCGAGTCATAGGGCTGTGGGTGACAGGGGGTCCAACGCGGACCACCAAAGGCAACTTCCAGGACGTTTAGAGAGTCGGACACTTCGGCTCACACTGGCTGTCCGACGAGTGCATCATACTGGCTTGGCCATAAATCGCATTACAAAAGGGGGTGGTGATGAACAGAGTGTCTGAATTGAGCAGACCACTCTTACCCAGTCCAAAGATCAGGGCTTGATCCATCACCGTTATTTATCTCACTGCCCCATCCCAGCTCAGAACCTGGCTATATGCAAATCAGTCTGTCCCTGGCCCAGTGCATCATGGGAACAGGGCAGACTAAACTACCAAGCCAATTCTTTACCGGAAAGGAGACAAGCTACCGGGGACCGGTTTCTGGCATTTCAGCCGTCTTCGGACCGGCTTGCTTGAATCCTGATGGAGCAGTGAGAAAGGGACTCATGTCTGAGTATTATTATGCCAGAAACCGGTCCCCGGGAGCTTGTTTCCTTCCCAGTGTAAGAATTGGCTTCTGTAGTTTGGTTTGTCCTGTTCCCATCATGCACTGGGACAGGAACAGACTAATTTGCATACAGCCAGGTTCTGAAACTGGGATGGTGCAGTGAGCTAAAAAACGGTGTTGGATCTAGCCCTGATCTTTTGACTGGGTGAGAGCTTTCTGCTTAATTCAGAGACTCTGTCCCTCACCACCCCTTTTTGTAAATATTTTTGTCCACCCTAAGCGTGGAAGGGCATTCTCAGATGTGAGACCCTTGCTCATTGCACCATCAGGATTCAAGCAAACCGGGCCGAAGACGGCTGTTATGCCAGAAACCGGTCCCCGGGAGCTTGTTTCCTTCCCAGTGTAAGAATTGGCTTCTGTAGTTTGGTTTGTCCTGTTCCCATCATGCACTGGGACAGGAACAGACTAATTTGCATACAGCCAGGTTCTGAAACTGGGATGGTGCAGTGAGCTAAAAAACGGTGTTGGATCTAGCCCTGATCTTTTGACTTGGTGAGAGCTTTCTGCTTAATTCAGAGACTCTGTCCCTCACCACCCCTTTTTGTAAATATTTTTGTCCACCCTAAGCGTGGAAGGGCATTCTCAGATGTGAGACCCTTGCTCATTGCACCATCAGAATTCAAGCAAACCGGGCCGAAGACGGCTGTAATGCCAGAAACCGGTCCCCGGGAGCTTGTTTCCTTCCCAGTGTAAGAATTGGCTTCTGTAGTTTGGTTTGTCCTGTTCCCATCATGCACTGGGACAGGAACAGACTAATTTGCATACAGCCAGGTTCTGAAACTGGGATGGTGCAGTGAGCTAAAAAACGGTGTTGGATCTAGCCCTGATCTTTTGACTGGGTGAGAGCTTTCTGCTTAATTCAGAGACTCTGTCCCTCACCACCCCTTTTTGTAAATATTTTTGTCCACCCTAAGCGTGGAAGGGCATTCTCAGATGTGAGACCCTTGCTCATTGCACCATCAGGATTCAGGCAAACCGGGCCGAAGACGGCTGTAATGCCAGAAACCGGTCCCCGGGAGCTTGTTTCCTTCCCAGTGTAAGAATTGGCTTCTGTAGTTTGGTTTGTCCTGTTCCCATCATGCACTGGGACAGGAACAGACTAATTTGCATACAGCCAGGTTCTGAAACTGGGATGGTGCAGTGAGCTAAAAAACGGTGTTGGATCTAGCCCTGATCTTTTGACTGGGTGAGAGCTTTCTGCTTAATTCAGAGACTCTGTCCCTCACCACCCCTTTTTGTAAATATTTTTGTCCACCCTAAGCGTGGAAGGGCATTCTCAGATGTGAGACCCTTGCTCATTGCACCATCAGGATTCAAGCAAACCGGGCCGAAGACGGCTGTAATGCCAGAAACCGGTCCCCGGGAGCTTGTTTCCTTCCCAGTGTAAGAATTGGCTTCTGTAGTTTGGTTTGTCCTGTTCCCATCATGCACTGGGACAGGAACAGACTAATTTGCATACAGCCAGGTTCTGAAACTGGGATGGTGCAGTGAGCTAAAAAACGGTGTTGGATCTAGCCCTGATCTTTTGACTGGGTGAGAGCTTTCTGCTTACTTCAGAGACTCTGTCCCTCACCACCCCTTTTTGTAAATATTGGCCATAAATCGCATCCATTGCACGCCGCGGTTAGCTTGCGGCCGAGACATACGGAGAGGTTCGGAACCAGAAACGACTCGGTTGGTGATTTTCACGTAGCTCGTATCGTATCAACTTGTTCGTACAGCTGTACGAGTAGGGTGGAAAAGACGCGTACAGCTCGTAGTTTTTCCGGCCGGATCGCGTTCTGTGCCCCACTCCGACCCGGATCGGAATCGGCCCCTTAAAGTTAAAAGATCACTTTACTCGTAATCAGTCTGTATGTACTAAGAACACAGGGGAACTCATACCACCGACTCACACTGTCTCTGTTCTACATGTATTACAACTGATGATGTCACTACAGGATGAAACACCGGTTGATGTCAATATGTTGAGAGCAGAATTGAACATTTCAAAAAATATGAAAATTGACAGTGGGCTGAAAACTCGCTCCAAATTTACCCCAGTAGGAACACACACAAATATTGACCTTTTCAGAGAGATGGTTACCCAGGGTTTTCATAAACTGTTGGGACACCCCATTCCCCATCATAAAATCAATTTCAACCTCTCTGTGGCAGAAAATAAGCCACTGAAGGGTCTGAGATCTGACCCTTCCATTGTAATCAGGGAAGCTGATAATGGGGAAAATGTGGTGGTGATGGACAGGGAGAGTTATATGCAGGAAATCAACTGCCAGTTAGCAGATACAGCGTGCTATACAAAGATTCCAGGGAATCCCACCAAAGCACTCAGTACTCACATCAATATGAGATTTCCTCTGCATATACATAATCCCCAAAATACATATGGGGGGCCCATTTCCACTGGGATGACGATTCATCTCGGGGGTTAACTCCCCTACAGAAAAACAGTTTGAATATGTGGACCAATTCTTACAACCCTTGCTCCATAAACTGCTAGCTTACATCAAAGATAGTAAGGACATCCTCAATTGATTTGAGGGCTTGGGATGGTCTGAAAACCTCCTTTTTGTTACCATGAACATGGCCAGTTTATACACCTGTATCAAGAAGGAATTTGGGTATAAAGCCTTGGAGTTTTTTCTGAGACAGAGAACTGCAGACCATTATAAGCATAATATCCTACTAATGGAAATGACAGCTATTATTCTGTCTAAAAACTTCTTTTTGCATGATGTCCAATGGTACCATCAACTACAGGGCACGGCGATGGGCAACAGGTTTGCTCCCGCTTATGCTGGGCTCTTTATGGGCTGGTACGAGCGGGAGCATGCCTGGGGCCGACTGGCTGCCAACTGGACAGAACACATCATTTTCTGGGGCTGGTACATTGATGATGTTATTATGCTCTGGGATGGACCTGCTTCAGAATTGCTGGAATGCATTTTTAAATGAGAATCCTTTTAACGTACACTTCACCATCAACTTCAGTGGGAAACAGATTGACTTTCTGGACATCAATTTCTTTAATCAAAACAACTGCATACAGAGTTCCACCCATCGGAAGAGTACTGCCTGTAACAGCACCCTACATTTTGGTAGTACACATCCTCATCATGTAATTAATAACATACCATATGGAGATATGGTGCGCATGAGGAGGAATTGTAGTACTGATGAAAATTTTACCACGAATATCATTGAGACCAAACTATGCTTTTTAGCGAGGGGATACCTCCCAGGTAACTTGGAAAAGAAAGAAAAGAGGATTTCCAAAAAGCCCAGAGAAACTACCTTGAAATTTAAGGCCCCCACCAAAACAAAGATGGCTCCAGTTTCCTTTAATGCACAATATAACAATCGGGGCAATAGGGTGTACAATGTGCTGAGGAAACACTGGCACCTTCTCATTGACATACCGAGCTTAAAAGCGACTCTAGCCCATAGACCCAGAGTGACATACAGAAGGGGGAAGAATTTGAGAAGCCTGTTATGCCCCAATTATATCACTACACCGAGGATGGAAACCTGGTTGCCCCATACAACTAAGGGCTTTTACCTGTAAAGATTGTAATGTCTGCAGACTGGGGAAAGATAAAACTAAGATATTCAGTTTTAACACTGGTCGTGTGTATGATATTAATCATCTGATCAACTGCAAGATGAAATATTTCACTTACATTTTGGGCTGGCCATGTAATAAGATCTACATGGGCAGCCCCATAAGAGCTTTGAAAATGAGAATCCAGGAACATATACGTGCAATACTCAATAGTAATCTCAAATATCCCCTAACCTTTCACATGCAAGAAAATCATGCCCCATGCAATGAGGTGTGGTTTATGGGCATCAACCATATACCGGCCAACCCTAGAGAAGGTGATAGGGAACTATCCCTGAGAAAGAACGAAGCGGGCTGGATTTGCAAACTTCACAGTGTAGAACTTGGTCATAACAGTGATGAAGAATTGCACTATTTTTTGTAAAACTATGGTCATCTTCCCAACTGCTGTATGTTCACCGCTGAATTTCTCACTGGAAGACATGTACAGGAGTCATATGGATTGCCATGCTTACTTTTCGAATACCCTGTATACTATTAATATTCTGTGGAAATAGATCCTTGGCTAACATAGTCCCAGAAATTATGCATCTATTTACATTACAGCTGCCATCAGCCTCCTAATGTCACCTATGGCTTCACTGAAGTTGTTACAAGCATGCTAAAATTGGCACATTGACTGTAGAGGGTGCGATTTGAACCATTGCTGCTTTTCACACTGGGGGACATAAACTGGAGTCATATGGATTACCCTGTTTACTTATCGAATACCCTGCACACCACCATTACTCTGTGTAAGTAGATTCTTGGCTAATATGGTCCCGAAAACTATGTAAATATTTATATCACAGTTACCATCAGCCTCCTAATGTTACCTAGTTTTTACTGAAGCTTTTACATACACGTTGAAATTTACATGTTGACTAAGGAGGTTGCAATTTATATATTTCTTGTGGTTATCTTTGCAGACAAATACAAATGTTGTCCTTTGGGACTTCATGTATGTCTCACACTCACGATTAATGTATCCCCATTCTTGCACGGGCAACAGGATAAACTGTTAGGAATCTGAATGTATAGAAACAAAGTCAGTATTCACCTCAGTTATATAATATTATTCTTTTTTTTGGTTGTTTGACATTTCTCATCACGTTGCAGCACCATATGGTTCTTGTTTGGTAACATGCGCACCTATCTTATAAACTGGCGCTCTCACATTGCGCTCTTTTTATTTTTTTATGTTCATTCTCACTTCCATTTGCTCCATTCAACCTCTACCTATCTCTGTTATTATTATCTCTATTCCTTCTCTGCTTATCTCCTATCGCTCATGTCTGTTTCGCTTTGGGTACTTCAGAAAGTTCTCATATTTAGCAAGTTTTGACCCATTGTGGTTGTTACATGGCCTTATATCCCCTGGATTATTATCCTCATCGAATGGGTGTTTTCTCTAACGCTGTAACAATTTTCACCTCACACTGAACTCTTATAACTAGGTAATACTAGTCTCAAATAGTCTTCGTGCACCATTCTAAGATGTGGGCTACACTACCTATGGCCACGGCTCTACGGTATGTCTGTAGCCACTGGACACACCCCCTACAGCTGTCCCGAGTTGTATTGACTTCGCGGGCTTTTAAATTTGGACGAGTATCTACAAGCTAGTCCCTTCTGACGACATCTCGTAAGGAGGCAACACTGGACCGCGGTTCTGGGTTTATCACGGTATAGCGATAGACTTGGTGTCCCCGGTTTTGGTTTGTTAGATGCAAACGGTGGGATACATATTTCTGAGTACTATGTTTGTCCAGCTGGCAGGTTGGCGTTTCATCCCCCGTCACACTGATTTAATGGTTACACATAAAAATATGGAGGATATGCTTTTCACTTTCCCCTACTGGTGATAGCCTTTGCTTGAATCCCTGCAATTGTGTATATATTTAAGTGTCTATCCGGGTTTTAAATTGTCCCTCCGTTCGCATTATACATAAAACATGGTTACTCGACAGGAGACGGGGATATGCTGTCAGTGATAGCTTCATCTCGGGTTCCTGGCATGTTTTCTATATATTTGGTCATTTAGCGGGGACTTAGAGTCTTCCTTCCATGCCATTATATGAATGGTTACTCATGGGATATCAGATAGATGTGTTCCATTCTCCCATTTAACGTTTATTCCTTCTCTTGCGGTCCTGTATTTCTGAATACTTCATGGCTACTAATGTTTATCTGACCGTCCTTAGTATTCCCGGAATCATTTATACACATATCGTTATGTATGGTTACCTGATTGTCCTATGCCTATGACTGAACAGTGCGTCTTCACTCATGGATATGGCTGCTTAACATTGCTGACCTATTTCGCTAGGGAATCGGAATCACCATTACCTGCTAAAAGCGTTTTGATTAATGTTATAGATTGGAACCGGTGATTGCCCTAATTTTATGGTCTACCTTACATTGGTGTGATTGATTGAATATTATTGCCTGGACTTACCTTGGTTCTGGCTTTTTTCACTTACTTGAAGCGTTCGTCACTCTCATAATAAGTGAGTATATAAGATGCTTTGTTGAAACACCACCTTACTCAGTTATATAGCCTACAAGTCTTAGGTGGTTACTGAGTCATGTTATTTCCTTTCTTGCATAGTTAGAGTGTATGGGATTTGCCAACTTCCTTGCTGTTTTCATCCATCATGGACAACCTGACGCTATATGTTAGGAGTGCCTCATTGATGGTGGGTATATTGATGACATTTTCATGCTCTTCTCCCCTCAGTTCTTTACTTTGACACTGTGGATCTCACGTTAGTATCGACCGCTTGTGGTGTTCTTTTCGGTGGGCTATTTTGGTTGTTTATCCTTTCTTTCTTTAAAAATCTTTATCCCTGCTGTGATGCTTTTTGTACATGGATACCCCCTACACCTCTCTTCGCCCTCTTATTCTTTCTCTTTTTCAAAGTTCCTCCTTTGTTAGGGTGATATAGATGCTGTTTTTAATGTATGATACAGTTATATATGTAAATCTATGTACATTTGTGGTAAATATAGGGATGTTGTGTGTTATTTCTTGGTAAGTTAATGTGCATGTGGTTAATAATTTGTCGTAATCTATGCTTATAGCAGTCCTGTCACAATGTTCCTATTGTTTTAGTAATATTGCAAAGTGTCATGTTCCTTTGTAATGTGCTTTTGTCTTGTATCATATTGATAAGTGTATATATATCTGTTAATATACAGCCCTGAAGAAGTCCATTTGTTTGGACGAAACACATCGGCTGTTCATTTCAACTTGATCGGTTTACAATTTTTTGAATAAACGAAGAATTTGAAGAAGCAACTCTGGACACGGATTTGATAATTTGCTGTGATTGCTTACTTTTTAGTGGTGCACCTTTTGCGATCATTAGACATGGTACTTCCAACGTGTTAAACTACCTTATGTTTACATATGTCACCCCTAAGGTCTCCCCTATGTGCCCCAGGGATGGGGTGCCATGTAACTATAAGCAAATACATTATAAAATATATTTTATATGCCATGTTGAGGGACAAATTTGTTTTACTCCATTGTAGATTATAGCTCCATCGGGGGACATTGGAATATTTTATTTAATTACAAATATTGCTAGGAAGGAGCTAAAAATTTCAAAGAAATACAAGATAGGCAATGATAAATCCAAAAACTTGCCAATGTTGAATTTATCATAACTAGTACAGCAAAGAAGTTATAGAACTTTCTTTTCTGTGAGCCAAAATCCAGCTTTCTAGCAGCCGTTCCTGATTGGTCAGACTTAACAGGCTTAGCTAGACTAGTTTGATGAGGTGATAAGTGACCACATGTTATCTGATGAGGAGAGCTCTGCAGCTGCAGGAGACGGGTCAGAAAAGGGGGCTGGATAAATAAAACTGGGCTTCAAAGAGAGGTGGACAGTAAGGAATGCCATGTCTACCTACTCCCACCACTGTACCCCAGCAAGATGGCAGGCCCAGGAAAATAATTTGCAGAAGGTCAGGGGGAGTGCTAATGGAAATGTGCCACACCAGTAGTTTGGTTTAGCTAGGTCTTACAGTCCTGGAGAGGATTTGTCCAACTCGAATTTTAATGTGCAATGCAATGTGGGACAAAAATATGCCACATTTTTGGAAGAAGCTGTCATTTTTCTGGGTGGCACAGTGCAACCTATTGGCTAGGGGTGCTCCCCTGCTCTCCACCCCACATCATTGAATAAATATGTGAGAGCCCCATAGCAACTCTAATTTGCTGCCTGCAAGTACAAGAATGATGGCCCCGCTGGAGCCCTTGTCTGTACTACACAGGATTTCTCCCCTGAAGGACTGCTCCTTTTGCACACTTGGAATTACAGCCCTGAGGTCTCTGCCTTGCTTCAGAAAGGATTGGGCTGGGGAGTGGACTTTGTGAAAGAAACAGGTTAAAAGAGCCTCCCAGCACCATCCCCCTCACGATGTCCCCAGCATGGAGTGCTTCCAGTGGACCTTTAAGGATTTGGCCAGGTGCATTGTGGGAAATGTAGTTCAAAACTTCCAAGGACCATCTCAGAGCTTCTATACCCATGGATTTGTATTTTTGGACACTTTTCATCCTCAAGAGGCACTTCAGGAAGAAGTTCCAGAAGTTTGGAGGAACTTCTGGAAAAAGCTCCAGAAGTGGACCGACACATTGTCGCGAGTCAAACCAACTACCTTCAATCACGACCTGACCTGGATTTCAGGTTTGTCTCTGTTAGAAATGGAATCTCTGGTTGGCTAAGGCTTGTGCCAAAGCCAGGCAGAGACCACTACTCTAGTCAGGGCGAGGGAGTTACACGCCAAAGATAACCCCTGATCACCCCCTTGGTAGCTTGGCACGAGCAGTCAGGCTTATCCCGGAGGCCATTTGTAAAGCATTTGCGCACGCACACAACAGCAACAACATCCCAGGCACACTACAAAAGGAACTCCACACAAGGTTATATCAAAAAAAGGCTTTGTAGTCTCAAAACACATTAGAATAGTAAACACATAATGTACACTGTGCCAACTGGCACTGGGCAATATTTACAAGGGATTATATACACCTGACAGGGCCACATGGACCACTGTCAGAACCATCACAAAGCGAACATGGTAAAAGTAAAGTAGATCATAAACGTACAACAAGTAAACACTGGTAATCACTGTACTTAGCATCAGTCTGTAACATAAACTACATTATGCACAGTATCACACAGATCTAAATACATTAGACCCTAACCTCCTAAGTATAACTCACATTAGGGGCGTAAATCACACAGTGAAGCATAATCTCACTAACACAAACAGTGATATGCAGAACAACCTTATAATCGTACAACTACATTTAGAGGTATAAAACAGGGTACGTAATCATACTACATGCATTACATTTCCTAGCACCACATCACATTTAGCACATCAATCACATTAGGGCCTGGCACCCATAAATGTAACAACCCCCCTGGCCAACTGGCCATCCCAAAAGGGGGGCTCAAATGCCCTATGTCCAAAGAGTCAGGGCTGCTGCCTAGGCAGCGAAAGTCAAGGGTGGGCCACTGCACAAACCTAGACGTAGCAGCTGCCCACTACTTGATGGGCAGTTGGGAAAGTGTGGGGCAAAGAAGTGCCTCTTACTCCTGACTTCACAAGGTGTGCCCCCAAAAGAACTGTGTGCCTAAACGGTGCAGCTGGCACTAATTGCTGCCCAGCTGTAAGAGAGGTAAAGGCCTGACCCCTCTGGGCCACTGCTGTCCTCTCAGGGACTCTCTCAGGAATTGCGCACAAACGTTGCAGCTGCCCACGCTGGTGCCGTGCAGCTGTGGATCAGGAAAAGGGCCCTGGCACCTCTGTGCCCTCTGGGCCAGGCTGGGGCTCTCAAGATATGCCACCCTTGTTGGGGCGCCCGCTCTCTGGCGGGCCCGCCCAGGCACCGACAATGTGCCTCGAAATGCCCCTCAGACTCTGGGGCACTCTGGCATGCAAAATGAAACTGCCCCAAGTTCTGGAGCCAAGCACAGGCTCTAAAAACAATGGCAACCCCACGTTAGAGCGGCCCGCTCTCCTGGGGGGACTGCTCAGACTCCCACCGCCGGGAAAAGCAAGGGCCCCTCTCGGCTCTTTAGGACATAATCAGAATTGCGCCCCTCGTTGGAGTGGCCCGCTATGAAGCCCCCCAGACCTTCTGACCTTACCAGGCTGCTCTCTGGGGACTCCCTCTGAGGCAGCAGAACTTCTCCTGCGGGGCTTCTCTGGAATCCTGGGAGCCCTGCACTGCCGTTGGCGGCCTCAGCCGCCATCTCTGATTCACCTGGGCTCCCTCCTGGGACCCGGGGCTCTCTTCCATCCGGTGCCACCGCGGGGCTCTTTCCTCCACATGGGAGCCCCGCATCGTCCCGTTGCGCCGTTACTTCTGCTTTCTTCCCGCGGCCCCGCCCACAACCAGGCGGGCCGTGGACGGCGATCTCAGGGGAAATGAGGGGTAGGCTCCCTCAGAATCGAAAACGGTACAGAGCAGGAATATCGCCGCAAAAATATCGCCTAACATAAATATCGCCGCAAAAATATCTACAGGAAGAAATATCGATGACAAAAATATCGTCTGACCAAAATATCGACAGACAGGTAAGTAATATCGTTAACATTAATATAGTTGTAATAAATATCGTTTACAAAAACATAGTTTACAATAATATCGTTTTTTAAATAATTATAAGTAATGTAGTGTTTTTAATGATTATTTTTAGTCAAAGTAGTATTTTTAGTAGTATATTATTATTTAATAATGTATTTTCAGTCGAATTTAGTATTAATAGTTCCGTAGCGGGTTGTGGGTTTATAGGGGAGAAGGGTGGGAAGTAATTTAAATATAATGAAATAATACATTAATTAATGTTTTAAATGAATATAAATAGTGTAATAAATAATAGTTAATTAATTTCAATTAGTTAATTGAATAATAATTATGTAATTAATTATGTTAATTTTTTTATTATTTTTAGGTGTGTGTACAGGATTTTTTTAGTGAAAATGATTTTGGGTAAAGGGGTATTTTTAGAGTTCAGGGTCAGTTTTCAGTTTTTGGGTAAAGGGGTATTTTTAGGGTTCAGTGTCAGTTTTCAGTTTTTGGGTAAAGGGGTATTTTTAGGGTTCAGGGTCAGTTTTCAGTTTTTGGGTAAAGGGGTATTTTTAGGGTTCAGGGTCAGTTTTCAGATTTTTGGGTAAAGGGGTATTTTTAGGGTTCAGGGTCAGTTTTCAGTTTTTGGGTAAAGGGGTATTTTTAGGGTTCAGGGTCAGTTTTCAGTTTTTGGGTAAAGGGGTATTTTTAGGGTTCAGGGTCAGTTTTCAGTTTTTGGGTAAAGGGGTATTTTTAGGGTTCAGGGTCAGTTTTCAGTTTTTGGGTAAAGGGGTATTTTTAGGGTTCAGGGTCAGTTTTTAGTTTTTGGGTAAAGGGGTTTTTTTAGGGTTCAGGGTCAGTTTTTAGTTTTTGGGTAAAGGGGTATTTTTTGGGTTCAGGGTCAGTTTTCAGTTTTTGGGTAAAGGGGTTTTTAAATATAATGAAATAATAGATTAATTAATGTTTTAAATAAATATAAATAGTGTAATAAATAATAGTTAATTAATTTTAATTAGTTAATTGAATAATAATTATGTCATTAATTATGTTAATTTTTTAATTAATTTTAGGTGTGTGTACAGGATTTTTAAGTGAAAATGTTTTTGGGTAAAGGGTTATTTTTAGGGTTCAGGGTCAGTTTTGGGTTTTTGGGTAAAGGGGTATTTTAATTATATATATGTATTATTGTTGTTATATAAAGTAATGTGTAAAATTAATTTATATGTCCACATTTATTAAGTTTATAATTAAAAAGTGTAGTAAATTTGTTTGAAATAGTTAAAAAATAAAAGTAATGTAATGTATTTTGTTAATAGTACTTATATTTATTTATTATTTAATGTAATTTTAATTATTTTAAAAAGTCGATATTTTTTACATCTATATTAATTACAACGATATTTTGGAGTCGATATTTATGTACTTACCTGTTTAAGTATAGGGTGTCGATATTTTTGTAAACGATATTTTTGCAACGATATTTATGTCAGCTATATTTTTGTTATCGATATTTTAACACCCTACCATCGAAAACACATCGCGGGGTGGGCACCCGCCCAAACCAATGGCAAAGTTGCGGGGTGGGCACCCGTGCACAACATGAAAATAAGTGGCCACAATGAAGGGTGGGCACCTGCCAGCAACCACAACGATATAAGCGGGTTGGGCACCCGCAAAGTTCCAGCAATTTTGGGGGAATCCCTACGCTGGGGATTCCCTCCAGGCGAGAGGCAGCTCGGCGCTATGAAGCCCACGCTCTCCCTCAGCTGGGAAAGTTTAAAAGTAGAATAGAGCTCTCCTCATGCACTGGAAGGCTGTAGTAAGCCTTGGCAAAATCAAAAGCAACCAAAATGGTCCAAGAAATCCTGGAGGCATCATGGGGTAAATGTAGGGCCCAGGGGACAGCACACAGGGCACTCCAGCAGGGAGGCAGCCCCCATGGCGGTCCCTCCTGGGCCCCACCAGCAGCAAGCACCCCTCTGTCAGGATCCAAAAGAGCGAACATTTTACCTGGGGTCACAGCCCCTTGTTATACCACTAAATCCTTTGTCTACAACTGTAGGGCAAGGGGAAAACCAGATAAAACTGGTTCAGGAGCACTTTGTTTTGCTCAGCTCCCCTCTCTATTCACAGGACAGGCCAAGGACAAGCACTCCAGTCAGACCCTGTCAATCACAAGCCAGACTTGCAATTCACATCAGGCAGGCAGACACTGCACACAGAAATGCCAACTTCTAAAAGTGGCACATATCCACTAGTCACAATAAATCTGCGCACACCATTGTGCAGCATTTATTCTCACGAGTTCGCACATACCGAACTCGCCCATGCACTCCTCTCACATCAGGAATTACCATGAACACACATATCCCTCATGCATTCCTATGGGAGGGCAGGCCAATTTCACCACATGCACTCAGAGAGCGCACGCACTTTACACTGTGCCATAGTGCTAAAGTGCGCAGAGGCCACAAATCACTACCATCATGTCCGTGTTCAATGCAAAAAGTTCAGGGGCGAACCTACCAAAAGGGCCAAGTCCACCAGTTCCGCTGAAAGCTCCTGAACTCAAGACTTCCGGGAGTTGACCGGGAGCTCCCGCTGAACAAAGCCGGTGAAACTGCTGCAAATCCAGGCTGACAAAGTGGACTGCTTGCCGTCGGGAGAAAATCCTCCAGAAAATGTGTGTGCAGGTAAAAATTTTACTGGGGCCTCCCGCTTAGTGTATCCGACCAAGGCTCGATCGTAGTCAGCCTCAAAATTTGACTTTCACCCGGTCAAGTGTGACCAGATGTTCCAAGTTGATGTTTTTAAGCACTATCAATTTGTTAATCTTTAAAAAATGTATATCTACAGGTCCCTATATTGGACTTTTCTCTTGTTGTTTTGGTGTCATTTTAAAGATAAAAATATTTCCTATTTTTGTAAATTGGTGTGGGGTTTTTATTGTGTGTTGTGTCTTACTTGTTTATTTTATTGGTGTATTTAAATGCTTTACTTACCTGGGTCCTGAGTTAAGCCTGCCTGCTCGCAGTCAGTTACTAAGGGTTGAACCAGGGGCAAATATTTTAAGACCTTGCCTGGACTTTAGATTGTGTTAGTGGCCTTATGCTAGTGATAGATGCATACTTACCCCAACTAATACTCCACCTTACTACAATATATGTTTTTATCAATAAATGTGCATATAGCTTCTATTATTATCTAAGGACCTGAATCACAAAGGTCACGTTGGAGTCGTTAGAGATATGTTTGTATCTCCCCTTCCCTCTATCATTATCTCAGAGCTTCCAGTAGTTCAGATACCCCTTGCTAAGTCAGTGCAGCGTTTTTTAAACTTCACAGAAATAGACATGTTCTTAAACGGAAACTGGCATGTACCTTTGTTGATTCATTCTCTTATATATTTTTCCCTCTTGCTTATGGTTTACTTTCAAATCTCTTGGTCGGTTCTCGAGTGGTATGTGATCCTGCTCTTGGCAGATTCGAGATCCTTTCGGTCATGGGCTCTGTAGTTCTTTTAGCTTTTAGCAATTAAACTTCTAAAGTGGATCTGCGGTATGCGCCCATCTTGTAAGGCACCTCGCTACAGAAACTCAACAGAGTGAAGAGATTTCAAGAACGACCCTGCTTGCAAGTCTCCATGGATTGGATTTGGGTTACAATACCTTATTTACTTGGCAGAAGGCATTGGTGCTCTTTCGTTAGGAACTTATGTTTTCACTCGGTAACGTTCCTGGTCACATTGCTAATATTAGAATCCTCCGTGGGTCCAGAGTACCACCTGACTGAGCAGGTTCATTAATTTCTGATAAAATGCCTCAGGGGAAAGGTGAATCCAATCAGGTCCCTTTGGGAGCTCAAGGTGACTTGCACAGAGGCACCGCTCTGTATAAGAACCTCTGAAGGCGACTGTGAGGTCAGACTAAAGACAAGGGTGTGTGGTTTTGTGGTGTTTGAGAGAACCTGAAGCCCGGTGTTTGGTCTTCCTAGTGAAGGCATGTGAGAGCACAAAACTCAGTGAAAAAACCCCAGCTCCTGGTGGTTTTCTGCCATTGCTGACAGAGGGTGCCTCTGCTGGCTGGATGTGACATTCGGAACCCCCTTAATGTGGGATGAAGCTCTGCTTTATCTACATGATAATGTTTACGGTACCACTATAATGCTACCGTTCAGGTTGTTTCTGGGGGTATTTTGTAAAGAATTCTGAAAGGTTAACTGAAGCATGCTTTGCATTGATGCAATAACTTCCGGTGTTACCGAGTCTACAACTGATTATTTTACCGAAAACTGCCAGCGTTGTCTACCTTCTTTCACAGGTAAGAAGGGAAGGGGGGGTTCACCTTTTTCCATGTTTTGGGGTACTAGCTGTTTTACCAGAAAAGCAGAGCCTTCGCACAGTTCAACCCCATTTCCCTGTTGTTTGTGACTTTCTCTTGTGCCAAAAGCGCTTCGGTGCTGCTGACACCTCTAACAAAATCTCTGTTTAAAATATACCTGATTGACTGGCCAGTTTACTATTGGGGGGGGGGGGGGGGGGGGGACAAAAGTTTTAGCCACTTGGATGGTGCGTGCCTACCATTGGCTTGGTAAACATAGCAGCCAAGGCAGTCGAAAAACAAACAGCGAGCGTGCAACGAAGCGTGGTGTAGCGATGCGACTGCTAAAACATGCCGCTTCCTGCCCACCGGGATCAGCCGCCGTGAAGCTGCGCGAAGAACATTCCCTTCGCGTTGCAGCATAATCGATGCTCCAGTTAAATCATACTGGGGCTTATAAGCAGTATGTATATATATATTTATATCAAATAGGATCCAAGAAACACTTCTATGAATTTAAGTGCAGTTAGCTTTTCTTGGGTAGTGGATTCCCGCAGTATTTTTAAACTGGCTCATATTTTTCCTTACCCTTCCGAAGTGCCCGATTTACACGTTTCTCATACGCTGTCCACAGCCAGTCTTTCTCACTCTCCCATGTTCCATAGCTCTTCACACTTTGAAGTGCACTCAAGACCCTCACATGCTCTGTGAGGATTGCTGACTGGCTGTGTTTTCACTCACCTGTCATGTATTTTGAGGTCCAGCCGATAAAAGTATTGAGAAATCCGGTATTTTCGCAACTCTGAGAAAGAAACCTAAAACAGCAAACGGATAACTACTAGATCATTTAGAAACAAACGGATAACTACTAGATCATTTAGAAAGTATGTGGAAGATGTAGCAGCCAATGATTATTAAGCCAGACAAAGGTTTATTAAGCCAAACAAAGGTATAATAATCACCTTAGAAAATTATCTTGATGATTTTACACGAATTTCTTTCCACCTTCCAGCTTTCAGCTCTTTCAGAATAGCGAACCTAAACAAATGTCCAGTAGTTTTCCCTGAGAAGGGCGAACCACCTTCTAAAATACTGGACATTGGTTTACGTTTCAGACCATGCATCACACTTCTTGACCCTATTTACGCATATGTGCACCGTCTTTCAGATCATCTGACAAGTTTTGCAAAGTTTTGGCCCAGATTCTCAAAGGAGTCACAGAACGCAAGGAAGGGCTCAGCCAAAAATGCTGCGCTGCGTTGCCTGACACCACATTCATAGAGATGTGGCTCTCTCCTCCTCTCTCTGGAGCCTGCCCTGATTTCAGCTGCTGTGCGCCAGGCACACATCTTGGCGCCATAGTGCTAGTCTACAATAGGTTTTGTACAGGAAGGATGCCCGTTCCTGTACAAAATATTATAGCTAGACAAGTTTAAAACCATTTCCTACTTTGTATGTGTGCTGTACAGTGCAGCACACGTGCAAAGTCGAAAAAGCAAGGAACAATGAAACATTTCTCCTTTTAACACCTGCTTTTTTTTGCGCGCAAGCTCCCCACAAACATTTTCCCAAGTGACTCTGGCCATATGCATCGAGCGCCTCAAAATGAGTGTTAAGGCGCCAGCCTCTCCTCACAATGGCAGTTCTTGTGCCCAAGCTGTTCACGCTGTATTTCCTCTCTCCTACTATTCCTGGACCTTTCGTGCGCAGCCCAGTCATCCTTAACGGAGGGGTGATCATTCCGTTTACTGTATAGGGCTTCTCCCTGCAGCAGAGGGGCTGAACCTTTAATCAATAGGCAGAATGGAGCTGCAGGAAGGGGTGAAACAACTGAAAGGCCTAATTAACATTCGAATGGTCTTTTAAAGACCTGTGAAACGTTCGGGTGCGGCTCTGTGTCTGTCTCATCCCGGGCTGCCACACACGAGGGGGGAGGGGGGCTGAAGCCCGGTGAGTCCAATGGGTGTTGCGCGCCTGCCCTGCAGTGACAGCGTCCGTGCACCTTGCAGTGGGAAGCCGCGGCTCCTAGAGCACTGCGGAACATCACATTGTACTTGCTAGCACTTTACACTGAGAGTAGCATAAAAAGAGGGGAAGACGCTAAGGAAAGAGGAGAAGAAACAGAATGACAAGATAATTTAGAGGTATACGTGTCAACAAAATCGCATGAACACGACTGAGCTGTGACCAGGCCCGGACTGGTGCTAAGGTGAATGCGAGTTTTTCACACTCACCTGGCAGAAGTGAGGGTCTGCTTCACTACCTGCGGGGGCTGGGGCTGGTGATGCTTTGCCAATACGCAATGCAAAACAAAAGGTTTTAAAGCTGCTTTCAAGCCATTTGTTTTTCAATTTGGATGGTTTCGAAGGGGATGAGGGGTCTTCTGTTGTTTGGCTCAGACGTTCCAGTACATACATAATTAAGGGGCAGATTTATATCGGACTTGCGCCACGTTTACGCCGCCGTTGCGTCACGTTGTAAAGCCCTGCACCACATGAAACCTGCGTCAGGTTTCATGTGGGCGTTCTGTTGCAGGGTGGGCGTTCCCTCGTAGGAAGGCCCCGTAAAACTGACGCAGTGAAATCTACAAGATTTCACTGAGTCAGTTTTACGACACTGCTGGGTCAAATCCTTACGCCTGCTTGAAGCAGGCGTAAGGAGTGACGCACCACATTATGTATGGGTGGCCTCTGTACATTGCAGGAGTTGTGTCGCACTTGCGACGCTACTCCAGCAATGCGCCGCCCGTACACCATAAGATGCGTCACGCATCTGCCCTTCCTTGCACTATGCTGCGCCGCATTGTAAATGCAGCGCATCTGTGGTGCCGCAAGGAGGGAATTGCGTGACACATCAGTTCTGGCGCATCCCTGCTGATTTGCAGAGATGCGCCAGAACTCATAAATCTGCCCCTAAGTATCTGAAAATTCAAAACAATGTATTTCTTTATAAAATGATCTTTGCAACACATTTCAGTTTGGTATGTTAATTTGTACCATTGCATTGAGTATCAATTGTTAGACATGACAGAATGTAACCAGGAACTAAGAAACAGCATACACTTTGGAATCAGCACCCATCAACAGAGTTGTTCTTGTGAAATACAAGTAATGTCCTTTACGATAATAGGAAACATCCGTGTCAAATGAACAGGACCGAGCTGGATAGACGTATATTTTAAATCCTTTATTTTTTTGTAGACAAATGTTCCAAATCACAATGAATTTTTCTTTTTCTCTTTTCTAGCCAACGCGTTTCGTCTCTTTTGATGAGACTTCTTCAGGGCTCAAAACACCTGTTTTTGCACTAAGCGGTATGGGCTGGAGAATTCTTGGTATTCACAAAGAACTTGTAGAATCTGTCATATCCTATGGGTATTCAGGAATGACTCGAGACCGGCATGGTGACCTGCTAAACAAACAGCTTGGTTGCGAAGTAGTGACTACTTCGCAACCAAGCTGTTTGTTTAGCAGGTCACCATGCCGGTCTCGAGTCATTCCTGAATACCCATAGGATATGACAGATTCTACAAGTTCTTTGTGAATACCAAGAATTCTCCAGCCCATACCGCTTAGTGCAAAAACAGGTGTTTTGAGCCCTGAAGAAGTCTCATCAAAAGAGACGAAACGCGTTGGCTAGAAAAGAGAAAAAGAAAAATTCATTGTGATTTGGAACATTTGTCTACAAAAAAATAAAGGATTTAAAATATACGTCTATCCAGCTCGGTCCTGTTCATTTGACACGGATGTTTCCTATTATCGTAAAGGACATTACTTGTATTTCACAAGAACAACTCTGTTGATGGGTGCTGATTCCAAAGTGTATGCTGTTTTGTTTAGGACTTTTGTCCTTGAGAGGAACTTATAGGGTTGTGTTCCTAGGTGTCTCAAGCACCATCATATTATTCTCAGTCACGGACTACGACAGGTGCAGGTACTTTGCTCCAACCCTTCCTTTGTTAGTTTTCAGGAACTAAGAAACATTCATGCAAACACCACCACTCCCCTGATGCGGATGCTTTTAGTGAACTAGGAGAAAAGCTGTTTTTGTGGAAACATTATAGTAATTTGTTTTCCTGCAGTGCACACTCCGATCTGCTGATGAATTTCATCCTGCTCTCAAGTGATGATGAAGACAATGGAGGCACTTTAGTTGCCTAGGACGACACGATGTGGTCAAGTAGAAGCTGGGATTGATGCAAGATTTTGAGCAATTCAGTCCATACATGGTTATCTCCTTCCCCCTCCTGTTTTAGATGAATGCTTTTAGTTTAATTCTTTGAGCTGCTAAATCAGTGCACTGTGTTACATATATCAAGGCTATGCATATTTTAGAAGAATTGGTGGGGGTAGTGTTTCTGGAGGGAGATGTTTTAATGCAGAAGCTAAAATGAAAACAAGAACACCCACCCATGTCAGTGCATTAAGACCATTTTCTCCACATAGCTAAAAGCCTTTCTTCATTATCGCCCATGTTTGGATTAATTCATCTACACACCCCTCACAATCCAACTATTCACTCATTGAGCCATGCAGCCCTGTCTCCAATCTTCATCCATCAATTCAATGATTGGACAAGGTTCAATAATAACAAAGTGTTGTAAAAAGTACCATATTTGGTTTCTTGTGGTAGAAACTCCCTTAACCCCATTTGCAGTAGTCTGGCTTGCTTGTGGCGCTTGCTTGCTACACACAGTATGAGACCTGGTCTGAAAACAATTGCCCGGGCTACTTTTGGTTACATTCCAGCCCTGGCTGTAAAATGTCAACAGATAAAAAGGAACATGAACATAAAAAGAAAAAAGAGAATATCTACAATTGCAATAGGAACACAACAGACGAATCTACACTATACAGAAAATGGGAGAATAATGAGGAACACTGGGAAAAAAAATTAGATGAAAAGAGAGAATGCAGATAGATAGGGTCATAACTCGAAATGAGGGTCAGAGAATTATTACAGGGGAAAAAGAAAGGGAAGAGGACATCAAGCAACAGGAAACTATAGTCTGTATAAAATAATTTCTGCAGTCTTTTTCTCACTCTCACTCAGAAACATCCACACAAAAGCGGGGACCCTTATGTACACACACAAAAAAAAACACATTTCAAGTGTGTGAAAGGGATGCTGGCCTCATCCGTCCTTCAACACACAGGAACACCTAACCCCAATTTAGGATGGATTAAGGACAATCTAAAGAATTATTTGGATACAAATGTGGTGTCCACAGGATGGAGCACAGCATGGCTGGTTAGTAATTTTAGGATGCAGTGTTGTGGATCAAAATAATGTAATACGGAGACAAGGACAGGCTGAAGTTTTGGTGGTGCTGGGTGCGACAATTGTTGTTAGAGTCACCCCTCCATGATCTCCTTCACGGATTCTCTCACTACCACTCTCCAATGGTGCAACTCATCTCTCCTTAGCCCCTCTCTCACATTTATTTATTTTATTGCACTACCTATCCTAATGACAACGAGGAGTACACGGCATCGGAGTTACTTGTCATCCAAACTGGTAAGCATTATGTGTTCTTGGTCTGGAGAAACATAGGGGCAGATTTACTAACTTTCATGCAGTGCTGTATAGCATGAAAAGGAAAGAGCACAACTCTATTAAAATATGACGTTGTTGCGCTCACCCCTAGTGCTGGGTACTTTAGACTGCCTCATGCCAATCCACACACCGTTTCACTGTAGTACAAGGGTTTGTGTGATTTCAAGCATGAGCTTTATACTTGAATAATACCCTACTATGTTCTGACACATTTAACTCTTATCGACTCTGAATGTGTGCTGTAAAGTGCAGCACACAGGCAAAGTGGAAACGTTCGGAGAAAAGAAATCTTTACTCCAAGTTTACATCTGTCTCAAGGATGCATAACTTTTTGATGCAAATCCCTTTCTACTTAAGTTTGTAAATAGGGAATTAGCATCAAAACCCATGAGTGGGTGCATGGGAACCCCCTTGGTATGCCTACTTGATGCAAAGTGGTGCATAGTGCTACTTCGTGTTGCTTTAGGGCTACTTTCCAGAGAAATGTAGGATTTATGCTGCAAAGTAAATCTCAAAACAAAAATTTGCACCAGATTTGCATCACCATGTGACACAGACCATGCAAAAAGTGTTAAGAAATGTACCCCCTAAAATCAGCATTTGAAAGGTAACACAATGTTTGGGGGGTGTCTACCGCAATAAAAATGCATTATTTTGTATAGGAATCTTTTTTGTTAACAACCTTAGAATAACGAACGGTTGAGGAAAAAAAGAATAAGGTCCTAAACCTATGCGTTGCAGTTTGCAAGCAGCTCCATTATGTGCTATATTACACGGATTACAACTTCTGAACTTCAAGTAACAAAGGGATCTTTGTGACTAAAGCAGTAACCAGCTGAGCTATCTACATAAAATGCAAATCTGTAATCTGCATATTGCACTTCATGCTTTACAGCTGAAATACTAATAATCTCTGCTACTTTATCATGAGTTACAATTGTGACTAGACGAATCACATATCCCTCCATTAAGTGCATTGACCGCAAGAATTTTCCCTGCTGTTATTATCCCCTGAAACTACCGAGCATACAAAGATTGCTGCAGGCTGTTCTTATCTCACCTGAGCCTGATACAGAAATGGATTGTATGATGGTACCTCGCAAACGCTTACATCGTGTGTCATTACATAATAATTGTTACATCGCATGTTCCCTTAGATCGCAGGTAATCACAACGCATACCATTACGTCGCATTTGTATAGCAATGCATGCAAAATACATTCACGCCGCATACAGGCACCCCGCATGCTTTTAAATGGCATGTTTTACCCCGTATGCGCATTTCCCTTCAGCCGACCCTAAACCCTGATCTTTGAATTTTCCGTAATGTGCGAAGTCACAAATATCAGGGCTCCTAAATTTTTTCTAAACTCTGTGACAATCTATGATTCTTCTCGCGAGTGCACTATCTACTGCCCGACTGTTTAATTCGGATACCTAATGTAACAATTGTTTTCCAAAACAACGTCAATGCTTCAAATAAATCCCCACGTAATCTAGCTATTGTCGACCATTTTTTAAACACAATAAATCACTCTCAGCTGTAGGTTTCTGTTAAACTCTGGCAGTTGAAGTGTTTACACTCTAGCTCATACTCATTTAATTTGAAAAGAAATATTTTAGTAAATTACATATTTTGAAAAAGTACTACGATTGACTTGGTCGTGCTTTTGTGATATTACACTCTGAAATGCAATTCATTGCTGCTATCGTCGCAATGCCACTGCGATACACTAAATAGACTTTCCCGCAAATAACCTGATGAGGGAAATTACAAAAAAACATCACAAACTAAATGCTTCTCTTTAGTTCCCCCTTACGAATTCCTGTTGCGTCATTGCTCCTTCCTTCCAATTCCACAGCGTTTCTGAAAGTGCAGTTATGTGACACCCAACTTTATCCTACACCCACATTCACTCTCTGTGAGTCCCCACAATTGTTTTCCATCCATCATTTGACATCAGATTTAACTGCCCTTTGAAGGGGAGACGTCACTTATTTTCCCTCTGCAGTGTTGTGCATTTTCATTACTAATGTAAAAACGGCAGGCGTTGCATCAATGGGATCAGGCTGGTCCGCGCCGATGAATTGAAAATGACCGCATACCTGCATATGATGTCCATCAGTTATGTCCAAAATACTTCAAAACAATATGTTTGGATCTATGGGCACTCTTCAGCATGGTCTGGAATAGACCATGGTGGCACTGCCAAAGATTCAATTCCTGAGCACGTCAACATGTGGCAGGTGCTTACTAAAACGTTTCAAATTAAAGTCCGATTTCATGTGCCAAACGTATACCTGCACACATCAGCATTTGAGCAATTGATGTCAGACAGCAAGTGTGATTAAATCAGAATAGCAGTTATGTTTGAAAAGCACATTGTTCCATCTTACATGATGCCCTGAGGCCCGGTGAGCGCTGTTGTGCTTTGAGGCAAAAGACGTTTCCCCGGCTATATACTCAGCGATCGGATTTACGTGCTCCCACATGTATTGAAGTACGAAAGGACCCTAGGAGTGTTCAGCACTCTGGCATCACAGTGGATGACAATGAGATGTATCTTATTGCTGCAGGCAAGGTGACTGCTCACCCATAGTGCACCTCAGATGCTGTAAATTCCTTGTAAGCACCTATACTACCATTAACCCCAAAATACGACCTAAGGTCTGTCCCATTGAAGAGAAAAAGCAGTGATAAGAAAATGTCACATGTACATTACGTGACAAGAAATTCAGCCGGTGAAGATATGGGAAACATGTGGAAGATCATCTACACACAAGCATCTAAACGCTTGTCATCAGAGGCAATTGAATGCAGCCAAAAGGAAGAGGGACTCTGAAGAGGTGGTCTTAACTTCTGTCACCGCACTACAGAATGCCATTCCTCCTGGAACTTCCATCATTCATCCACCCATCCTTTCATCCGTCCATCCATACATCCTTCATCCGCCCATCTTTTCACACATCCATCCATCCACCCATCATTCATCCACCCACCCTTTCATCCATCCACCCATCCTTCATCCATCCACTCATTCATCCATCCATCCACCCACCCTTTCATCCATCCATCTATCCATCCACCCATCATTCATCCACCCACCTTTTCACATATTCATCCATACATCCAACCATCATTCATCCTCCACCCACCCTTGCATCTGTCTATCTGCATATCGTTCATCCATCCACCCTTTCATCCACCCATCATTCATCCACCCACCTTTTCACACACTCATCCATCCACCCATCATTCATCCACCCACCCTTTCATCCAGCCATCCACCCATCATTCATCCACCCAGCCTTTTATCCATCCACTCATCATTCATCCACCTACCTGTTCACACATTCATCCATACATCCATACATCCACCCATCATTCATCCACCCACCCTTTCATCCGTCTGTCCGTATATCGTTCATCCATCCACACTTTCATCCATTCATCCATATCATTCATCCACCCATCTTTTCACACATCCATCTATTCACCCATTATTCATCCACCCACCCTTTCATCCATCCATCATTCATCCACCCACCTTTTCACACATCCATCCATCCTTTTGTGCCGGACAGTTTTCCATCCATCCATCCACCCATCATTCATCCACCCACCCTTTCATCAATTCATCCACCCATCATTCATCCACCCACTCTTTCATCCATCCAGGCAATGAAATCAGGTTTATCGCAGAAAATAACATCTTATTTTAGTGTCCTGGTCTCTGTACATTAAATCTTAATATCTAATTTATATTCTATTTTTTAAGATATAATGATATTTGTATTAAAGACCTTTAATATTAATTGTTTGATTCTGGTTAATTTTAATTAACGGTTGGTTTTTGTTTGGGCTGGCTGAGGACTTTCAACCTCCCCTAGTCCACGTCACCATTTCCCTCCAGCCTACAATACTCAGAGCTTAGGTGTAGATGCCACAGCAATAGGTGAGCTACATTGATATGTACAGCTGAACATAACCGCATAATTACCCCTCATTCTGTATTCCATTGTCTTCAACACCTGCTTGGCATCCGATACTTCGATCCTGTACATCCAGCCACTTATAATGCTGCAACTTTGTGCATTGGTGATTTTTTATTCATTTTGAAACGTTTGGACGATCAGTATGTCACTTATAAATTCCTATCTTTACCTCTATCCATCTATAAAATATATGGAGATTGCACAAGGTTGGATATTATGTCGGCTGAGTTATCTTTTTCAGTCTGTGCTGCGCCTACTTGAACCAAAGTAATGGCCCGCCGAATTGCTTCAGTTCAGAAGGTTATATATAATAACTACGGGGCATATTATCAAGGGGGTTTATCTCCGCTTTTTTGGCTTTAAAAGCCAAGAAAGCGGAGATAAAATTATCTCCCTATTACCTAGCTGTCGCTAACACCAGTTAGCGACAGCTAGTAGGAGATAGCGACCATCTTGGGCCCCACTTTGCATGTCAGTGATATTTATCACTAATGACATGCAAAGTGGGCGTGCCAAGATGTTAGCGACTGGAAACAGTCGCTAACATCGCTATCTCCTATTACCAACTTTTGGAGATATTCGCGCTAAGCGCAAATATCTCCAAAAGCTAACACCTGCCCTGAGCAGTTCTTAGCCATGTTATCCAATGGGAGGTGGATAACATGGCTAAGAGCATTAGCTCGGTAATGCATGAATATCGCTGACTTTTCAGCGATATTCATGCATTGCGGCCGATTTTTATCGCATTTACGATAAACCTTGGTAATACCAAGGTTTAAATGCGATAAAAATCGCCGCAGCTTAGCGGTAAATTTTTGTCTCTAACTAAGCAATATTGCTTGGTAATATGCCCCTACGTTTTTATTTAGAGCAAGTGCCTTCTTCCGTGTTCGTGCCCCCCCATGTCATGTCATCTTGCATCAGTGGGTAAAGTATTTTTTCATAATCCCGTAGTTAAAAATCCGTCCCGTAGATATGTCTTGTTAATAAAGTAATTTTTATAATCAAGTGGCTATGGTATGACGTCATGTCATAATACGTCAAGTGCCCCGTACTGTCATCTTCTGTGTCCGTGCATCCCATCTTGTGTTCCCATGTCCTGGCAGCACGCGTTGTCATGGCTAGCGATGTTAATGTCAATGCGCATTAGTATCATGCTTTCTAAAAGCATGCGATGTAAAAGCCTTCTGTGATGTGAAAGTCACGTTGCGATGGCAGCGCGGGAAAACACCATCGTTGTAATGGGTGTTTCCCGTTTCCGGCACTCTGCAATGGATTTGGGATTACGGTCGTCCTACTGGCAGACGTGCAAAAGCTCCTGCGGTCTACATGGGACACATACATCCAGGCTCTCTCAGGGTGCCGCATTCACTGTTGTAGGTGGGCAGGTGGCCCTGTGACCTATGTTTGGGGAGCAAAATTACTGTAGAGGGTGTACTAAAAGCACAGAAGTGCTGCACCCCAGGAGACTATGGTGATACTGGTTGTTTCCTCTTGACCTATGGCGATTTATATGTGTTACCTAACTGCTTCATACTTATGCCCTGATGTTGTGATATATGTGAGCATTTCCAGGACTTGCATAGTATGCTCAACATCCATGATTGATTTATAACCTACCTCCAGCATTTTAGGCCCGGATGTGTTTTAATGAATGTGTTTTTTCCTTACCTTGCATTTGTCAGGACAATGAGCATTATTCCAGGGTTTGTCTTATATGTGCAGTGAGAGGGGTTTTAAAACGTGAGCAAACTACAAGTATTTACTGGATTGCACTAACCTGTAATGTTATGGCAATCACATGGTTGACGCAATCACATGGTTGATGAAGTGATTGATGTGATTGCAGTTTAATGCGTTTTATGTATAATACAAAGGACATTTTATATAACTTTGTGTGGAGTCTCTTTTTGTGGTGTGCATAGTGTGTCGCTGGTGTGTCTGTATGTGTTTTGCCCAAACGATTTACACATTGCCCCTGGGATAAGCCTGACTGCCAAGCTACCAAGGGGATGATCAGGGGATTTCTTTTGTGTGTAACTCTCTTAGCCTGACTAGAGTGGTGGGTTCTACCTGTCTTAGGTGTGTACCCTAGCCAACCAGAAACCCAATTTCTAACAATAGTCAATAGAGTTCTGTAGAGAAATTGCCACCCAAGGTAGGCTTGCATGGCTCATCTTTATGTTCCCGAATTGTTTTGTTTCTAGCAAAAGTTCTGAAAACGTCTTGTGCTTATGTTATGACAAAATATCCCATTTTGGGAATTTATTTGTGTAAAACAAAAATTAAAGAAACAAGGGGATGAAAAGGATGGAAGAATACATGGCAGCCACCCTGCATTTAGTCCTTTCTCGGTAAATTTGCTGCAACACTTGACAGCTTGTAAGGCTTGCAGGAATTTCTAATTATGGTTGTCCGTCCTCCATCAGAAGAGCTCTGCTGATGACCTGGTGGGCTTGCGTGCCACTTTAGCTGTATCATATTAACAGCCATATTCATGAACCTGAATTGCGCTCGCAAATGGCCAGATTCTGAGAATCTGACCGTTTGCGAGTGCGATTTTTGCATTTGGGATTCATCATCCCAAATGCAAAAATCGCTATTTGCGAACTCGCATATTTGCGAGGAATTGGATTTAAGGAATCTCTAAAAGAGATTCCTTAAATGCAATTCATCACCCTATTAGAAATTGCGAATTCGCAATATTTGGTCGCAATTTACCACGAAATCTGACTTCGTGGTAAATTGCGATAAACGAGTAAAAAGCACTTTTGTGCATTTTTTACTTTTGCATGTTGCACACACACACATGTCCTCTGGACATGTGTGTGTGCAACACCTGTTCAAATGTACATTTGAGGGGTGCTACAGTGTGTCCTTTTGACACCCCTGGCACCCTTCAAATCGCAATCTTATTTGCGATTAGCAAATTGCTAATCGCAAATAAGGAATACTCCCCATTCATTCCTATGGGCCTTTTGGCCCATAGGAATGAATAGGGAGTTTTTCCTTATTTGCGATTAGCAATTTGCTAATCGCAAATAAGGAATCAGTAGGAATCGCAATAATTTTTGCTAATCCTACATGAATCCCGTTTTGCGAGTCCTTAATAGCGAATCGCTATAATTCGCTATTAGGGCCTCGCAAAACGGGACATTGATGAATATGGCTGTAAGTTTGGAGGTGAAGCAGTAAATCTGTAAATTCGCTAGACAGATTTCATGTCTTTATGTCATGAGTTGTCCAGCACTTCTTTTCCTCTGATAAAGATATGTCTCCGTCTCTGGTAAACAGGTTAATAATAAATATATCAAATGTTCACCTGCACTTTTTTTCAGACAATCTAACTCATGTACCATGAATAACAGAGATATCTAAACCAAAATACATAACTTTCCTTTTTGTAAGTGTTGATTAAAACATCGATTTTGTTTTGTTTGATCCTCATATTTGTAGGTCCTACATACCATAAACTGTACTGCACTTGCAAATAATGGAACCATACAGAGCCACCAAAGCAACCATCTACCTCCTAACAACCTGTTTTGGTGTGGTGGGAAACATTTTTATCCTGTTGTCCTTCGCTGCCATAGCCCACCAAGAACACAAGCTTGCAAAGCCAGAAATCATCCTTTCACATTTGGCAGCTTCAAATCTCCTTGTGTACCTGACCCGGACTACACCCTCCATTTTCTTCGAGTATGGCTGGAGGAACCTTTTTGGCGAGACAAGCTGCAAGGTGGTGTCAACGCTCTACAGGGTTTTCAGGGGGATGTCAATAGGCCTGACCTGTTTGCTCAGCTGCTTCCAATGCATAATCCTCAACAAAAGCCTTAGAAACATGGCTGAGAAACAGAAAATACACAACTCTGTTAACCCTTTGATCGCCATTCTCTATTTCACTAATGTGGTGGAGAACATAGACGCTATTATGATGGCAACAAATCCTTACAATGCCACCAACCTCAAGTTTGTCTTCAACCCTGGATTCTGCCTAATAATTTACCCAGGAAAAATAGAATTTGAAGGAAAGGGATACTCAAGTTTTGCATTCGATCTCATATTTGTCATTCTTATGGCCCTGGCAAGTTTTCGGATCTTGCTCATCCTGCATAGGCACAGAAGGAAAATGAAAGCCATCAGGAAAGCTGACTCGAATGAGGGAGGCAGTGCCGAGACTCAAGCGGCAAAAACAGTGATTCTTCTGGTCTCTTTCTACATCTCGTTCTATGGCATCGACAATACGATTTGGCTGTCCCAGATAGTGTTCAATGAGATCACCACTGTGGTGTCTGACGTCCGCGTCTTCTTCACTATGTGTTATGGTGCTGTATTTCCTGTGGTTGTCTCTGTGTACAACAACAAAATCAAGAATAATTTCCAAAGTCTGTTACGCAAAAAGACAGAAGAGTGAGTATGAGATATTTAGAGATGTATGGACTAAACATGAATTATGAAATTTCATATTTTGTGTTCTGAAAAGGAGAAGTGGAACATTCACTTTAATGTTCTTGCAGATTACTCGTTGCATAGGAAAGTATTTGGGTTGCAGAGTAAGTAGAGAGAGCATGTGTCGTTCTATGATATAGTATACTGAAGCATTTTTGTTGTTGCTTTAGTAGATTGGAGACCTGACAGATGAACACTGCAGAGTTGGGAAATATGTGGTTGTGCAGACCTAACATTAATGCTATCTGAAACAGGAGTCACAGAGCATGCAGTTGGGCTGTTAAGTTTTCCACCTGTAAAATACATTTAAAGCATTTTCTAAGATTAATTAAGCATATAGAGTCTACTAAAACACGTGACGGTTCCAGTGGTGTAAAAATACCTTAGGGAGCCCCCCTCAAGATGTAAAGATGTATTGAAGGGGCCCCTCTACATACATTTACCTTGCCATCTGTCATGTTCTAATATTTCACTCGTACCCACACCTGAGATAGCATCAAGAGATTAAGTGACGCATGCACATAGTGACAGCAGGTCATACAAAAATGTAATTTACAAAATGGGGGTTGAGGGGTTAACTGAGGGTGCGGCTGACCTCACAAAAAAATGCAGTCCTTAAAGAAAGGATCTTCCAGGGGCTATTTTGTGGAAGATGGAAGGATACAATAACATCTATTAAAAAATACATGACGTATAAACTTGCACCATCATTACCTTTACGCATGGACTATAAAGCAGGTTTCCTTTCTTCTCGTGTGCTGTTCTGCGTTGTACATGTTCATTGAACAATATTCCTCTGGTGGTGTCATCCCTGTGTTATTGGTAAACCTGACCATTTGGATGTGGTGTTGTCTAGTCTACAGAACCTAGGAGAGCTCTGTCTGAATCCCGGCTCTCCCATTCACCAAATTGTGTAGACGTAGCTATTCCTATACTTTGTTCCCTTATCTGACAAAACTGGGAGCACTTATAGGGGATCCAGTTTGCATCTGAGACATCTCACATTGGCATGCAAGCTACCATATTGTAATAGGGTGCACAACATTGCTCAAAGCAAGGATCAAGGAACAGATGTGGGTGGAGTACAGCCAGCCAGACAACCAACAGACCTACAAATGTTTGTATAGAAACAGTTCACTTGGACATATTCGCAAACTCCAGTTCAAGTTTTCCTCACACAGAAAATAGACCGCTTGGGCAGAAGCTGAGAAAAAGCATTCTCATGCAAACTGGTATAGTGCTGTAAGCATGAGTCTAAAGCTTCCTAACAAATAAACAAGCTTGGGCAGGATCTGTGTAAGTTCCTCTAAAAAGTACTGGAGGCAGCTTTAGAAGCCTATCCCACCTAAGAGATACAGTTCAGGAAGCATGCTGCATTGCAAGCTCCCATACCATGCAAGCATACCATAAGCAACATCTGGGAAACCTCTCATAAAAACAGATGCAGCACAGAGAGCAAGGAACCATCTAAGCCTCCCACACAAAAAAGATGAGGCATCGGACAGAAGGAGAAGTGCAAGTCAGTGGTTGCTCCTTCTCCAAGGCAGAGGAAGTTTGAAGTTTCATTGGCATAGTTACTTAAAACCATTGCATCAAGACACATCATTAATTTTCTTTAAGTTATATAACAAAATAGTTAAAAGACGTTGTTATCCATTTTCATATTGGCTTGTGTTTTTTTTATTCAATTTCTATGCATCTTTTAGGGAAGTGGCCATTTTGTTTGGTGTTGCTCTATTATGTGGTCAATGCATATTGGGTGGTGCGAGGTAGAGTCCAATACTATCCTCAGGAGAGCATTAAGTTTGCTCCATTGTTATGGCTACATGACCCTCAATCAGAGCTCTGGCCTTTTTTTGCCACCAGCCTCAAGAACTTTACGAAGTGGCGGTTCATCAAGTGGGTCTTCTGGTGTGTGGATCCCTTGTTGATCAAAGTGAGGTTTCAATAGTTGTTTCCATTCCTTTAGGAGATCTTTACTTGTACATAAGAGGTGCAGCATGTCCTCTCGTGCTGTGCCGCATAAGCAGCAAGTGGAGCCAGCTTGATTCTTAAGCCAGTGTGGGAGGTGCTGTATGCAAGGCAACAGGCCTAGTCGGTACTTCAAGATTAGATTTTGATAGTTTGGCATACCCCAAGTCAAAGTTTTTTTGAAGTACAGGGGCTATGTAAATACTCAGGTTCATCCGGCCATGGGCCTTCTTTGATAGGGAATCTTTGTCCTCGGTCAGTGATAGAAGATTGACGGTTTTCCATACAGGTTTTTTAAATGTTGAGTTGTTAGTAGGTATTTCCCAGAGTTGTGATAGCCCTGTGTTTATCAGGCAATTTTTGAGGTAAGATGAGGCAGGTGATGAAACTCTTTGTTGCAATTCTAACCACAGATAGTGGTTAAGAGTTCCTCGTGCCGCTTTCTGGACTTCATCTCAGGTGATCATATACGCTCCTTATCTTGCCAGGATCTGTTTTTGTAGGCTGAACTCCAGCCTGATCTTTGCTGGAGAGGTACATTTGGGCAGGCCAAAGATAATTGTGTACGCTGTTATAATTGTGCTATCCAGGACCTTTGAATCTCTACCCCTCTGCATTTCACTACCAAAGGCTATTGTTCATAAACGCTTGGCATGTACAACTTGAACTAGGGGAAGTAGCGATGGACCACTCAATTTAGAGTTGAGTTTCCTTATTGAGACTGCTAGGGGGAGGCCCTTCCTTCTGATTGAGTTCTTCTGGACAACAAAGTGGCCACCCTTGTCTATAATTATGTCGAGATATTTGTATTCTGATGCAGATGCAATGTGTGTGCTTCCCTGGTGCCTGGCTGGTGTTTGGTTAGGTGTTTTTCCTTATCGGCATTGTCCCTGTTTTCTCCAGGTTGGTGCTTAGGCCATTAGCTTTGGAATTCCTGTGTGGTGGTAAGAAGGTGCTATAGGCCCACCTGCGTGCGACTGATCAGGACTTTGTCATCCGCATCAAGAAGGCATGCTAGTGTAAACCTCCTAATCGTTGAAGCATGTGAGATACAGGCATTCAGTACCGGTACAAGATCTGCTAAGAACAATCCCTTCTTGGTGGGGATTCGTCTTGACAGGGAGGATCCATCGCCCAGCTTTATCAAAACCCATGTATCTGTGTGCATGTTGATTATCAAGCTCAGCAAAGTCTGTGGTATACACCAATTTGGCAGTTTGGGCTGGAGCCTGTTACAATTAACATGGTCAAATGCGGCCTTATAGTCAATAAAACAAAGGTGTAATGGTATTTTTGTTGATTCCGCCTTGTCGATCAGCAATGCCATGGTCAAGATCTTTGTTGTTGTTCTTACGAACTTTGCAAAGCCGGTCTGATTAAGGGGAATGATTGATTTCTCTTAGGCCCAGAACTGGAGCTCTTCTAGGAGTGTTCCTATGAAGAATGTTGCCTTGTTGTCTAGGAGAACTACTAAGCAGTAGTTTTTTGGCATGGACATATCTCACTACTTTAAAATTGGGGAGATTATTGAGCCCCTACAGGAGGGTGTGAATGTGCCAATTTGCCTTATTTCAGTGAAAAGTGGTTTTTAGAGCCTTAGCCCGGAGATCTGTATCTTGTTTAGACAAAACTGGTGGAATTCCATTTGGGTCCGGGCCCGTCTCTCCTTCCCTTTCCTATTTGCCGTTTGATTGCCATGATATAACAACTTGAGGATACAGAAATTGGCGTCTTTCTCCCTGCTGCCAGAGGTTTTTAGGTGCTCCCTTCCTTCCGATGGATTCTGGGGAGGTGCCTCCTGTGTGTATTATGGTGTTTGATCCTATGTCCTATAGGTTGTTATCATGGTGGAAGTGGTCTCCAAGATATCTTGCCCAGTCTTCTTCTTAGATGTTGAATGAAATGCCCTTGTGTGTGGGTCGAATAAAGTAGTTTATTGTTCCTCAAAATCTTGCGCTGCTTTTCTACTTGATATCGGCATGCAATTTTGCCCAGACCTCCTCTTCTAAAGCTTTATTGACTGCCCGTTTTTGTCTCTTTAGCTGAGCTTTTTGTTGTCGTAGCAGTGCTGAAAGAATTTTGTCGTTTGAATTGTGTGGAAGGTATCTCAGTATATGGTAGATTATGTTTTTAGTATACTTGCTTTTTTTTTTTTTTAAATGCGCTAAGGCAGAGAGGAGTCGCCCTACTGTTTATTGCACTGTAAAAAAAGGAAAAATAAAATGACAATAACTTGGTTATTGTCATTTTAGTTTTCCCTGTTGTGGCGTCAATGTGGGGTGGGGCTGCTCTCAGAGCAGGGGGAGGAGTGGTTTGCATTCCCTATGTGAGTACGAGTACTCGGGCTGCCTCAAAACAGTCATGCGCACATACTGTGTTCTCCATACAGGCTGCTTGACAGCCTGCATGGAAAACATACTAACACTTCCAGCCCCTGGCTGAGTGCTGTGTCACAGTGCCCAGACCAATCACAAGGCTGCATTGTAGCATTGTGATTGGCTGCAGGGAGCCTGGGAACCCTGGTGCTTCCTGTCTCACCCAAAAAGCCAGGAAGAGGACGTAGGAGAGGTAGCGGCCGGGCGGTAAGTGATTTGTTTTTACCCATCCCCCCTGCACCTTCCAGCCACCCCACCCCACTTCTGCTTCCAGGCAGCAGCTTCCACTGGTGCAACCCTTTGACAGAAAACACATTTGGCATAATGAATGGTTGTACAAGTGCCTCTCATAAAAACAGTTGCAGCATGCTAAATAAGGTACATTGCACTCCTCTATCCTATCTATCCTAAAAAAAGACCCCATATCTCTAATTCTATTGCCTTTAACAGGCTCCCAGATGCAAATGATCTACTTTCAAAATGCTCTGCATTACTTACAACAAGGCAATAAACAAAAAATGGGGTGGTTTTAAAAGACACTTCCAGAAAAGGAGAATATTTCAGTGACTAGAACCTGACAAACCATACCACATTACAAAAACTAAACCATGGGTGGTGCCTCTTTCTCAGAGCGCACTGCCAAATTATGCAGCACAATTACAGCCAAGATTTGAGCCATATATAATCACCGGGGATTTAGGAGAATGGCTTTTTCTACCAGCGCCAAATAGAAATGGAAAGACTGGTGCTAGCGTCCCATCACAATGGCTGGGTACTTAGCAACAGGATCCAACTAACCATAAGTACTAACACCCAAGCTCTTGATGTGAGCCAACACTATTCCATTACCTCCCAATGCAAAGGACAAAGAGGCTACAATCTGATGTATTACATAAACAGCACTAATCACAACAGAACAAGTATATCAGAATCAAAAAGAAGATAACAGTACCTAGGAGATGACCAATTTGCCCCTTTCAAGAGGTAACATATTATAATGTGTATCACAAATTAGAAGCAGTTTGTATAATTGTGAATCTTTACCAGATGAAATCACACCTTGTGCAACCCTGATGCACAGAATGCAATCCTAGCATGAGAATGACTCAGGGCCTGATTTATATCTTGCTGATAAGCATACTTTGTCGCAACAGTAATGCTGTATTGGGCATCCCACCCGATTTAGAGCCAGGCAGACCATAGGTTTGGCTACGGCGGTCACTACTCCATCACCTCCATTTCCAAATCTCTTAGACGGTTCATCCCCCTGGCAGGACAACCGATCATTTGCTAAAATATAACAAGCATTAAAAATGCAATAGGTCTCGCCTTGCATTAAGTTAAAGCCATTTGTTTTCCTATACAATACCATTAGCAAAGCAACTGGCTTTAACATAATCAAAGGCAAGACCTATTTCGTTTTCAATTATGTTGTTTTTCTTTTTAATATGTGGTTGGATGGTTGGACAGCAACATAGATTGTAGTGCTTCATGCCATTAATTTAGAGTGGATTGGTAAATCTTGAATTTTCTCTAGCGCTGTACAGGTTGTCTATTGGTATGAAGCTAAAATGACTGATTGTATGTGATTATGTTGTTGCTGTTAGCAGACTGGTCAGGCAGGTTGTTCGTTGGGGGTGAGGGAGGAAGTAGCTGTTACGGTGGCTCGTTGTAGGTGGTAATTATGATGTTGCTGGTAGCAGGCAGGGTGTTTGTGGGGGGAGAGGGAGGAGAATAGCTGCTAGGGTGGCTGGTTGCATGTGGGATTTGATGTTGCAGATTGGAGAAGTGTTGGAGAGGTTGTCTGTAGGGTGAGGGGGAAAGAAGCAACTGGTGTATGTAACAACGATGATGCTGGTGTGCCCAGTTCGATGATTGGAAGTGGTTGGTGACTAGTTTTTCATGCATGGGAACTAAGGTTGGTCTTGTATTAATTTTCTGAATCCTAGAAGATTGCGCGCTGCTTTGATGGTGGTTGAAAGTGAGTTTGGAGAGGTGGATGACCGCCATGGCAGATCGACCACCAGTTTGGGCTAATTTGTGTTTTTGCATAGTTTGCATCATGGCTTTTCCTTTCCTGGTAGGACACTGGTTGCAGGGTGTGCTGTACGTTTGAATGCTAGTCATGTAGGCTGTTTTGGTGCGTAGGGCTTTCGGAGTGATGCAGAGATGTGTTTCACAATGGCATTGAAGGGGGCTATGTAGTTATGCAGGAGCCCCTTGGGTCCACAGCCCTGTATCAGACCTGTTGGAATGCACCCAGCTTCTCTAGCGCTGATTTATGGCCGTACAACTCAGTAAGCTGAGCTCTTAATACAGTGATTTTCCTGACACAGGTTCGAATCCCAGTAACGCTGACTTAGCCTGTGATCTTGGTCATTTGTAAGCTCCAGAGATTTACAAGGCAGAGATGAGAGGCACATTGTGCAAAGTGGAATCCATGAAAGATTCGGGTATCTGAGATCTTAAGCCTGCTGCACCGATGCCTTTCTTATATGAAAACTTAGGGGAAATATCATCTTAAGCCAGTGCTTCTAGTAATCACACAGCAAACCCTTTCCTTCAGTGGGTATGGTAATCGATCCCAGGGGTGAGCCACGGTTTACTTGCCCCCAAGCATTTGTGGCTTTGCGTTTCAGACGGCATCTTACAGCAAAAATGAAAACAGAGTTGTAATTAGCACTCGTCGGTCTGCAAATAAAAGAAACATTTCCAGAACTCGTTCCATGCCATCCATTGTTTATTATTTTCTTCTGATTTGGGTATCAGGGCTCGCTAATAACTATAGGAAAGATGAAATCCAGGGCTGTGGGAAGGTGCAGGAATTTACACACACATCGAACGAACTTACTTGAAATTACAAACACTTTTAAGTTTAAACATTAAACAAGCAATGACCACGCGGCCGGGAAACTAACACAGCCGCGCGGAGTGAAAGTCAGATGGCAGTTGTGCATGTCGCGCACGCTTGTGCACATGACAGCAAGCTGAGGCCCTCAAAAGTAGCACTTTTAAAAGCCAGCTACTAAATGTCTTGCCAGACCAGCGCATGCGCTGGCTCTAGCGAGACCTAAAAGGGCCCTCAGTATGATTAATCAACTAATTAGTTAGATGGATTCCTCTTACTACCTCTCTACCTTCCTGACCTGCGCAATAACTTGCATGACAAATTATAACCTAAACCATAACTAAACCCCTAACACTTGGCTTTAATGGATGTATCTAATAAGTATTTCAGTACTTTGTAAGGTATAGTAATTGGTAGACAGTTTTCATTTGCTAGAAAATGATTAAATTAGGCATACTACCATTACTATAACTAGGCTACACCTGGCTGCATTGTCAACCATTCATTAAATTGTGCAGAAAAGTGCAAGTTTATTTAAGGTGTACAAACTTTTCACTTGCAAGTGTCTTTCTCTCTTTCAGAAACCGAATGAAGGTATAGCCTCAGCCATGGTCTCTGTATGTAAAATGTATAATCTGTACTGCTCTCCTGGGGGAGAAGGAAGGATGTCTGACTGTAACAATGTCAAGGCCACTTAGCCATGCTCTGCTGGTAGTTGAAAAAAAACACTGCATGCCTGTATTTTATTGAGGACCCAGTCGCTTTTTGGTTCTGCCACTTTTTTTTTGAGCAGATTTTTTGTACACCACTGTATTTAATCAGTGGGTGTTGTAGTTTGTTTTTATGAAATAAATACAAGTTGCATCACTTGTGTGAATTGTTCTACTTGTCTGGGAATTTGCTTTGTCATACACAAGTGGGTATGTCCTATGTACAATACTTACATTAAACAGTGTAAACAAACACTTATGTTACAAATATACAAAAACCATTTACGCTAAACAATTTGCACAATATACATTTACACAAGGAAAGTGTGAACTGTACCCTACTAACTAATTTCAACACTAGACCTTTTTCGTAACCACTTTTTATATTTGAGGTCTATTAGCGCAAAAGTGAAATTTTATGACTGTTAGATATTCGTCATAATTTGCAGTCTATTGTTCAAACCAACTTTGCGCTAATTAGAGTTCATTTATTCTGGTGAACCAAAAAAACGCCGACGCGTTTCCAAGCCTGTGTGTTTAATCGTCAGACTCTTCTTCAGGGCGTGGGTTAGGTGGGTACATGTGTAAAGACAACATGGAATGTTTGAGAATGGGGCCTCTCTCTAACATTGAATCTGTACTCTTTGGATGGTTGCACATAATTTTACATTTCCGCAGAGAATGGTTCTTCTGTCTGTCTGTGAGAGCGCTTCTGGCTAGTAAGTCGTTCTGCAGAGGTAAAGGGCACATCATATATGCGTTCAATTTATTTGAACAGTGAGTCTCTTTTCATTTTTACTAAAATCGGTTATGGTGAAATGTCAGGACATCGTTTTACCTATTTAATCTGTAAGAGCGGGTCTTCGATTGGAGTTCTATTTTTCTTTTTTCTTTAACCACGCTTCATTAGGTGCAAAAGCGGCAGGGTCTGTACCGGCAACAAAGATTTAGGCAAGAGTTAGTTTTCAGTGACAGAGTCTTACCGGGTTTTTCTTTTTAAGTTTTCTCGCATGTAGCTGAAAAATAGTTTTTTCAGCTACATGCGAGAAAACTTAAAAAGAAAAAACTAAGACGCCGCCAATAGTGCACGAGCAGCGGCCAGCCTGCGGGCTGAAATCCGGAGTAAGCAATGGCTAAATATAGATAACAACACCCGGTAAGACTCTATCACTGAAAACTAACTCTTGCCTAAATCTTTGTTGCCGGTACAGACCCTGCCGCTTTTGCACCTAATGAAGCGTGGTTAAAGAAAAAAGAAAAAAGAAAAATAGAACTCCAATCGAAGACCAGCTCTTACAGATTAAATAGGTAAAACGATGTCCTGACATTTCACCATAACCGATTTTAGTAAAAACGAAAAGAGACTCACTGTTGAAATAAATTGAATGCATATATGATGTGCCCTTTACCTCTGCAGGACGACTTACTAGCCAGAAGCGCTCTCACAGACAGACAGAAGAACTATTCTCTGCGGAAAGGTAAAATTATGTGCAACCATCCAAAGAGTACTGATTCAATGTTAGAGAGAGGCCCCATTCTCTAACATTCCATGTTGTCTTTACACAGGTACCCACCTAACCCACGCCCTGAAGAAGAGCCTGACGATTAAACACACAGGCTTGGAAACGCGTCGGCGTTTTTTTGGTTCACCAGAATAAATGAACTCTAATTAGCGCAAAGTTGGTTTGAACAATAGACTGCAAATTATGACGAATATCTAACAGTCATAAAATTTCACTTTTGCGCTACTAGACCTCAAATAAAAAAAGTGGTTACGAAAAAGGTCTAGTGTTGAAATTAGTTAGTAGAGTACAGTTCACACTTTCCTTGTGTATATGTATATTGTGCAAATTGTTTAGCGTAAATGGTTTTTGTATATTTGTAACATAAGTGTTTGTTTACACTGTTTAATGTAAGTATTGTACATAGGACATACCCACTTGTGTATGACAAAGCAAATTCCCAGACAAGTAGAACAATCAACACAAGTGATGCAACTTGTATTTATTTCATAAAAACAAACTACAACACCCACTGATTAAATACGGTGGTGTACAAAAAATCTGCTCAAAATAAAAAAGTGGCAGAATCAAAAAGCGACTGGGTCCTCAATTATTACTCACAATAGTATGGTGTCCTACCCAGCGCTCAATAGGGCACAACCCCCCTTTGTGTTTCAAGTGTATTTTATTAGCATGAGTTCCTAATTAAATATGTATCCTTGTAAACAATAAGATGTATTACGAAGTATGATTTTCTGGGGGTGTCTTGCAATTTAATAGGTTGGTTAGTTATAACAGTTGAAACAGTTCAGTTCCAGCACTACTACGTAATATCATGTCATGAAATGTGTGTTCCTTCTGGGGAGTGGGAGGGGGTAGGCGTTGCGAGGGTTCTGAAGTGCCTTCTGTTCCTGAAACCTGATAAAAGAATGTGTAATTCGGAGGTGTGCCGAAATTTTTGCTAACGCACGTTTTGCTTTGAGACATTTGCAGAGATTTCTTCTCTTTCTGAGAACTTTACTTTAAGATGTAATGCTCTTTGTGCTTCCCTCTGGGAGTTAGACCTAATGTCAGTCTGCTTGGTAATTTACTTGATGTTCTAACTAAGTTTCCTTTCTGTAAAAAACTATATATTTTTTAAAACCCATAAGGATGATAACTTTCGAATTTTTCATGTACAGTTTTATTGATAGCTTTGGACTAAGGATATAAAATAACCCAGTGCCATTTGTATGACCCTCTTGATTTATTAATTAGAGTGCCAACATAAGCATATAAATACTATGGGTACGATTCACATAACTAACTTTAGACAAAATCTTAAACTTACTACCATTTTGGTATTCACAGAAGGCACTTACTTATTTAGGTATTCACATAAGGCACTTACTCATTTCGGTATTCACAGAAATTAGGATTCCTAACTTTAGAACTCCTAAATGCCTTCTGTGATTACCAGTTTAGGAGTAGTAAAGTTAGGACTCCTAGCTGTAGGACTCCTAAATGCCTTCCTTGAATACCGAAAGTCTTAAAGTTCGGATTTTTCTCAGTTTTAGGAGTCCTAAACTTTACTACTCCTAAACTGAGAAAAATCCGAACTTTAAGACTTTCGGTATTCACAGAAGGCATTTAGGAGTCCTAAAGTTAGGAGTCCTAACATTACTACTCTTAAACGGAGAAACATCCTAACTTTAGGACTTTCGGTATTCACAGAAGGCATTTAGGAGTCCTAAAGTTAGGACTCCTAACTTCTGTGAATACTGAAATGAGTAGGTGCATTCTGTGAATACCAAAATGAGTAAGTGCCTTCTGTGAATACCAAAATTGTAGTAAGTTTAGGATTTTGTCTTAAGTTAGTTCTGTGAATCGGACCCTGATACAGTGCAGTAAGTGAAACAAAACGCAGTGGAAACTTTCATCACTGGATGGATGCATCATGAGAAGTAAGTAGTAGTTCAAGTCTCCTTCCCAAAGTACAAACATCATGGGCAGCTGATATGCACACCTCATGGTTGCACTGTGTGAGGCTATACAAAGCCCAGAGTGTTTGAAGGACATCCAGGCCCAGGCTGTGTAAGGCTTCTCAATCCACCAATAGCCTTACAAGCCTCTCTGATGGAAATAGGTTGAGTACCACAGTACCACAGTCCACATACCTAACACAACAGAAGCACATGCGCAGCAGGGAAGGATAGGTTTGCACAGGTGCATAGGGGCACTACATCATCACGTCACAAGTGACATCTCCAGCCAGTTATAAGATGTTATTGTTGTTATATGTCATTTGAGTAGCCCTGAATCTATTTAAAGCCCTGTGCAGACAGAGATTTCAAATCCCACAAACTACAAGTCCCCAAAAGCACAGCATTGCTGGATTCAAGTGTCCGATATGACAAGTTAAACAAGCATTGGCATAGCCAAGAGGTCTCGCCTTTGGGACCTTATGTGTTTAGCCATGCAACAGTTGATGTTGTTGCACCAAGGATATTGTGCTGGATAACTCAACACTTATAAGGTCTCAAATGCGAGACCTATTGGTTATGCCAATGCTTGTTAGCTCTCTTAACAACAACGGGGACCTCCCAGCCCGCTTCATCCACCAACCGATTCGGAAGCTGTGCTGTCTGCTCCCTAGAACGCAATGCTGCCTTTCAAGAATGCCACAACAATGCCCTCGAGACCGCTGTGGTTACATAGGCAGGCTGCAATTACACAGGTCACAACAGAAACTCCGTCCTATTACTACACAGTGGCAACCACCATTGTATAATATATGCACACAAGCATGTATGCTCAGATTGAAACATATTAAGTAAACTACACTGATGTGCAATGGAGGGTAGCTGGATAAATTAATATGTGTCACAAGATGTAGTGCTTCTTTTTTGCCTTGCTTCTAGGCACGTTTGATAGTTTTGGTGATGGTTGGTCACAAGGTGGGGGCAGGAATGCTAGAGTTGACCCTTCTAGAGATGCCATTGACTTGGAGAAACACACTGAAAGAGGTAGAAGGAGAGGATGTAGCCTAACGGCTAGAGCTGTCGTCTCTGAAGCTCGGGCACCAGGTTTGAGTCTTTGCGCTCAACATCTTGTGATTCTGGGCAAATCACTTCATCGCCCCGTGCCCAACAAAATAAATGTGTCCCTCTGTGACACAACTGGTGCTCATGTAAAGCGCTCTGATACCTTTGCGTCGTGTTCACGCTATATTAAACTCCCCAAGAAATGAGTCTGGGGAGGCAGATTGAAGAAGACGTAGGAGGAAAAGTGAAACAAACTGAAAGAGTTAGAGTGAAAGAGACAAAAAGAGGGAGCGAGGACCAGGCTGGAAGTGGCAGAGTGAAACAGACTGGGAGGCAGAGAGATTACGACTAAACCGCGGGATTCGTGGAACTGTACAGGAAGAGGCACTTTCTGCAAGAGAGTAAAAGGCACAAGACAGAGTAAGGTGGTGCTCGAAGAGAGATGACAGAAAATAGACAAAGGAGCCAGAACAAGATACAGGGTGCAAAATTTATACTTGTTAAACGACAGGAGGATGGGTAATGACAAACGGGAGCTGAATGGAGAGAAAGGAAAGGCTTTACATGGAAAGCAGGCCGCCGTCTCTCTTTGCACTGCAGGCCGCCTTATCTCTTTGCACCATAGGCCCCCTTCCCTCCGCTGTCAGGGTAGCCCTGTGTGAGTGCACAGCACCAGCATCCTCGCGCATAACCTTGCTCATCTGCATTTCGAGCGCCCGACCTTTCTTGGATTAGTATGCAAAAAGCAGAGTGAAGGAGGGCAGCAACAGCATAATAACGAGGGGGAATATGGAGCTGGCAACACACCAAGCAAGAGGCTATTAAGAGATAATGAGCAATGTCTCACTTAAAAGATTCAGCTGCATTGTTTGCATGGCCCCTGCAAAGCGCTCCCGATAGACCCAGCGTGGAAGGGACAATCCACAGGAGAAATCTCGGACTCCTCCTTCAGGAGGGCTCCTCGCGTTGCGGCTGATAAAGCGGCGCACGCCAGATAACCGGTAGTTGGACAGGTGCGCGAGGCCACCATTCCATGTAGGCAGCGCCCAAGGAACTTTTGCTAATGACAAGGTGAACACACTTCCCTTTAAAACAAGCACACGCACCGAGGTAGCAGGGGGGAGAGAGGAGGTGGACTGCGCCGCACGGTGAAAGTTAAAAGCAGCAGGTTGAGGGTAGAGAGGAGGGGGCCTTTCCTTTGCGGTAGGGAGCAGGAACTAACTGTTAGTAATTAACAGATGGTTTGAAAGCTCGCTCCCGCTATGGAATCGCCAAACGTGCATGCGTTGCCATTCAAAGCAATGCAACGTGTGCACGTTTTTGCCCGCAAAGCAGTGCCGATTACTAAAGTTATTTTTCCTATGTAGCGCATGCGCCCTGCGTAGGCGAGACTTAAAAATAAATGCAGAGCATTTTTGGTTAAAAAGCTAAACTAGAATGAGTTTCCCATATGACATGGTGTCACTTGACAGCTGCTAGTGTGTACACACGCAAAGCACTGTTTATACAGGAAATTCTAATCCCCAAATCTACTCGTCCCTTAATGTAAAGCAAAGCTAGCTTAAAGTGATACAGATGACACGTTAAGAACTAAATTGTAAGTCCAAAAATGCACAGAACTGGTGATTCAAAAGCCAAGACTGACTTAAAGTGTCTCATATGAAATGGGGTCACTTGACAGCTATCTGTAAACACGCACAAAGCACTGAGAAAAAGGAGTTCAAATCTCCAAAAACTACATGTCCCAGTAAGCACAACAATGCTGGCTTAAATTGTTCAAATTACAATTTGAAATAGCACAACAAGTCGCAGAATACATAGCAATGCTGGCAAAAAAAGATAATGGCTTAAATTGTCCCATTTGACCTGGCTCACTTGATGCTATGTGTGTGTACAATCTGACTAATTTTCAAATGGAATAATTAAATTACCACTGCAACCAAAGTTAATCTTGGGATGTCTATTTGATTATGCACTTTCAAATGAATGCTTGACTCTGATAATAGTACTATGAGAGCTGCATTAGATCATTTCTGGCTTTTCTGCAGGGTCTAATTGACCATTTTTAAACAACATTTAGTTTTCTTTTATATTAGTGATGTATGCAATTCTCGTATTGCGAACTGGGTGTAGCTATGAATGGTATTGTCGCCTGAAGTCATTATTGCAGTCTATTTTAAATTGGAGATTTAAAAAAAGCTTTCACTTAGAAGGAATTGCCACAATCTCAGATAGTAGGTCTGTCAGGCACTTCAGCTCTCATTGACACTGTTCTACATGATCTGGGAAGATGGCTGACACTCTGCATGTCGTTCATGAGCCCAGAGAAGGACAGGCACACAGAGAAATTCTGTGTAAGTGAATCATGTAAGTGGTGTGCACAGCAAACTTTGTTTTCCAGAGGTGGTGGCTATTGGTATTCACCCTACCTCGGATAGAACCCTATCCGTACATAAGAGGCTACATGCTGCAATAGAATGGGATTGTCCAACCCTGCCTCTATCACCAAAGTCAGGAAAGCAACTTGAGTCCTGCTTCAAGTATAGAGCACCAGGAAAAACAAAAAAACATCAACATTAAAACAACAATGTTGCATGTTTTTCTACTTTCAGCTTGAGCAAAAACAGCTTCCATGAGGTGTTGTTTTTCAGGCCATTGCAAACAAATAGGGGACTTAGGGCTCTCCGTTGATGGTGTATTCTGGGGGACCCCTTACACTGCGGGGGCTGCGGCACACTGTTTAACACCCCTGGACTGCTCATTCATCCATTGATCTATCTATCACCCAAACTATCCGCCTTCAAACCATACACTCCACTCTGCATTTAGTTAAGTATTTGCTAGTTACCAGATAGCATGCTAGTACATCATAGGTTATTCCAAAAGAATCACAGTTGTTGCTTAAGAAGTGTCCAAGAGTATGAAACTCCCATGTACTGAAAAAGCGCTGATTGAATATATGTTTTATGTTTTTATGTTGTATGGATAAAAATACCAATAAAAATATTATATATATAAAAAAGTATGACACTCTAGTGTGACTTCTAGCAGGATTCAGTAGTTGTCTGATCGATGACCATAGGACTTTCATGACATGACATAAACATCACTGAAACTGGTACTTGAACACACACAGAAAAGTGCAACTACAGGATACCAAGCAACCAAGGAAGAAATAAAAATGCTATATAAGAAACTAACAACCACACATTGTAAAACAACATTTCTACACTAATGAAAAAATAAGTGGCACAATAATACTAAAGAACGAAACACATGCTACTATTGTGGTAACTGTGATAACTATACAAAGTAAATCAACCATGTAGACGGTCACCAACTCCAAAATCTACAAAGGCCACGACCCTCATACCCAACCTGAAGTGATCCTTGGACACCATCACCAACTTGTTTTGACTTATAAGCATCTCTGGGAGCATGGCTATGATGCCCTGTGTTATATATTCCTTCAGTCAATCCTCCATCTGTCTTCATCATCCAACCATTGCAGTACTCATCATCAACTTCGTGATCTTCACTACATGTACCTTTCGTTTGGTACAAGGCTACATGTCTCAAATATCCCTTCTTACCATTCAAGTGCTTCACCCAGTTATAGAGATAAACCTAACCAAATCTCTTGCACGTTTAACTTTAACCCACTCATCAATCTCAATCATTCTATGCCCATTCTTCACCTGCTTCTTCCTTCCCTTTACGATTACAAGTCTAGCCTTCTCAGCCAAGGAGCAAGGGATGCCTACTGACCCGTACCTTTTAGCTGGTTGAGGACAAAGGGAAATTTGCTTATTAAGGCGAACTGCGATCTTTCTGCAGGTTTATTCTCCTACACATTGACTCCTTCAGTCAACATGGCAATCTATTGGAACCAAGCTTTCCACCTCTCATATTGAAGAAAGGGGATACTTCTGTTTGGTTATTTACTGTGGTGCTAAAAGCCCAAACTGTATCCCTCATTGCCTCCTCAATATCCAAAACAGTGTTGATTGCCATCTCCAATGTGCTTTTTAGTTGTTATTGTGTTTCAAAACAGCCATTATAAAGCACAGCGTATCACCTACTACCCTGGCCGGGCCAGCTGCGTGTCTATATCAAATAAAACAAAAGCATTGCTAACATACTTATACAGCAAGTCACCTACAACCACATTGGGCCGACAAAGTTCAGTTTGCAATAACAGGTATCACTGGTGCTCCATCAGGGGAGATCTGCACAACTGTTGCTTTAGTGATTCATTATTGTAATAAACAGAGCTACTTGCGTATACATCACTCCCCCGAGAGGCTGGTTATAGCGTTAAGAAGTAGGCTTTGGTTGTGTGATAACCCTATTGTCTGTTCCCCTTTCTATCACCCGCCCATGGGATAATTAGTGGGTGCTTTGTTGATGATGGGAGAGTGGCCCCATATGTTTAAAACTAAACAAACATCAAATGAACACGATTCGTGTAGGTCGCAAAATATGCTGAGTGTAAGGAGTTGAAGGAATGCCTTGGCATGTGGCACATGGGGTGGTGGCGGCCGCGAACCCGGAAAGGATGGCGGATTCCAGGAGGGCTGTCAAAAGTTGTGTGTCATTCAGGCCTAAAGAGTTAAAACCCCCTAAGCTTTGGGGGGCAGAAGCATTTAAATTCCATGCGCGTAAGGTAGTGTATTAAAGACTGCCATATACGCTGGAACTTCTTGTTTGTGTGGGCTTAGCTACGCTACAACTGTTCCATTGCCAAAAGGTGCCATACCCGAGAAAACCACTGTGCCAGGGAGGCGATATTTGCTTCCAAGCGCATGCTATGATTTATCACGCAGCTAATAATAAATGGCTTAGCAAAGCCCATTTAGCGTGTGTCATAGCGGTGATGCCAGGAGGGTGTATGCCTAAGACAACCGTGTGATGAAGCTGGGAAAGCGGGAAACCTATGACGCCCTTAATATGTCCCAGGACTTTTTTCCAGAATGTATTTATCACTTTGCATGACCACCATATATGGCACACAGTCCCTTCCTCCTGTACACAGCACCAGCACATGCTGGGAATAGTGTGATAATTGGCAGCTAGATGGGCCAGCGTATGATACCTTTGGAACATCAATTTATACACAGTCTCGCAGGAGGAGAGGCTGCGGTAAGTTTTAGGGATGTCTCACCATAGTGTTATCCACTGTTTGGTAGTTATTCCCTATGGAGTAGCATTGTGCCAGGCGGTTTGGATAGCTATGAGTTCAGTTGGGGGCCGAGTGTTGCAAGACCTGGTAAGTTTTAGAGATCAGTCCCCTAGTGCCATCGAATGCGCATACACATTTTAAAAAAAGAGTGAAGGGGTGAACAGCCGCTGAATGTACCCCCGGATGCAATGCCCAGTGCCACAGCAGGAGGTATTGGAGCCCCTTAGTGGCAGGTAGGGCAAATTCCTTCCTACACTCCTCGAAGGACTTCATGGTATTGCCTGCAAAAAGGTCCTTCAGGGTCCAGCAGTCTCCAGCCGCCCAGTTACAATATGTGGACATCGACAGACCTGGGAGAAGTCAGGGTTGCACGCTATGGGTGTATAAGGGTATGGAAAAGTAGTGAGCCCCCTTTTCAGAGCTATTCTATCCCAAATATCTAAAACTGTCCTGGTCGGGATTGCGTCATAAGCGATACGCAGGCGGGCTTCCTTGGGCAGCCAAGCAAGGTCCCACAGGGGCAAACACACCACCGCCCAGTCCATGTGGAACCAGTGCTTTTCACTCTCACGCACACCCCACTCCGAGATGTATCTCAAATGTGCCACCCAGAAATATTCCAGCAGGTTTGGGCACGCAAACCCTCCACTGTCACGCAGTCACATCAGTAGCGAGTGGGCTATGCAAGGCTGTCTCCTGTTCCATATGTAGGGGCGCAGGTCCTTCTTGAGGCGCTGGATGTCCTCCTGTGTCTGGAAAATATCCAGGACTTGAGGCTGGATGTCAATTTTAATAGTGTTCATGCGCTCTAGCCAGGAGATATGCAAAGGCTTCCACCTCTGGAGATCCATCAGGATCGAGTGACAAAGAAATAACCAGTTAACACAAGACCATGTGGTGAGGGTGGGGTGATTTGGAGGTCCAGGTACCTGATAGAATCAGATGACCACTAAAAGGGGACTACAGTCTGAAAGGCTTACACCTCTGGGGATGGATTGTTAAGGTTGTGGATAAACGATTTAGTCATGTTAATCTTGAAGCCGAGACAGTCGCAGAGGTCTGCAGGTGTTCTACAACATTAATAAGTGAGATGGCAGGCTGAATGAGGGTGTGGAGGCTGAGTGAGGGTGTGGAGGAGGTCATCTCTGAACAGTATATTCTTATGCTCCTGCCTGCCAAAGTGTATGCTCTTAATCCCATCTGAGCCCCGTACACAAATAGCAAAGGGGTCCACTGCAAGCGCAAACAGCAGGTGGACGTCCCTGCTGTGTGCCTCGAAGCAGTGAGATCAGACTTGAGGCCCTCCTGTTCACCCAGATGGAGGTGGTCGGAGCTGTGTATGATGCCATAATTTTAGTGATAAAGGCCTGTCCGAGGCCTATCTTGCGTAGTACTGCCTGAAGGTATGTCCAGTCCACCCTGTCAAATGCCTTCTCTGCGTCAAGCGAGAGAAGAAAAGCGGCAATATCATGTTGGTGTGTTTTTCCTACTAAGTGAGGGTATACGCCGGACGTTATCAGCCCCCTGCCATTGGCAAATAAAACCCACCTGGTCTGGATTAATAAGGCCAGGGAGGTGCGGGTCGAGGTGGGCAGCAAATATCTTAGTAAAATACTTGTCATCTATGTTGAGAAGGGCTGCTGGGCGGTACGAGGAACATTCTGCCAGGTCTTTCCCCACTCTAGGTAAGAGAAATTTCCCCCATTGCCATTTTGTCGGTGAGATCAATGTCTTGCAAGAAAAAGTTAACCAGGCACAGAAGGTGTTCTTGTGGCTGGGGAAGAAATAGGTGGTAAAAAGGTACCGGAAGCCCATCTGGTCCGGGAGCCTTGCCCAGGGGAAGAGCCCAAACTGCATCCTGTGGTTCCTCTGCTGTGATTGGGACATCTAGGAGGGTGGAGTGGTGTGAAGGAAGGGGCTCCCAGTCACATTCTGAGAAGAATGGATGTAGCATTGTGGGGGAAGGAGCGTCACTAGAGTACAGTTGCTGATAATAGGACCGAAAAGCCTCCAATTTGTCCTTCTCTGCAGTCGCCCAACTTGTGCTCCCTACTTGTATTTTGGCAATATGTGACTTAACGCACATGTTCAGCAGTTTACGGGCCAGGATCTTGCCGACTTTGTCGCCACCCTCATAATATTTTTGGCATAGGGGCAGGAGGACATGCCCTAATTTACCTGTGTATTGGGCCCTTAACGGACTGTGAACAATGCTAATTGCATTTTGGTTCTTTGGGTGGGAGCTGCTTTGTCCATGTACTCCAGTTGTTTAATCCCAGCCATAAGGTTGGATTCTACCAGTTTTGCCTCTCTTCCCCAAGCTATTGCAATTGACGTCATTGTGCCCCTGATGGTAGCTTTGAACCCATCCCAAAGGATGTGAATGGAGGTCTCCGGTAGCTCATTAAGGTTAAAATAATCAGTGATTCCCTTACGTATGTCATCTATGACCACTGGATCGCACAGAAGATGCGGGGGTAGACGCCAGCACGGGATATGCTCAGAGTGGGATGTGCCCGTACCCCAACCGAGCTCCTGATGTGCGTGATCAGAGATAGAAATCTCTGATAGCTCTGCAGTGTGAAGGCAGCTGAGGATGGAAGGGGTGACAAAAGCATAATATATGCGAGAGTAGGCGGTGTGTACTTGAGAGTAAAAAGAGTAATCCCTCATCCTTGGGTGTTTATAGTGCTATGTGTCGATCAACCCACAATCCTCAATGTCCCTCTTAAGGCTCGCAAACATAACCCTGTGGTCTGGTACATTGCACTACTTCTATCTAGGGAAGGGTCCCAGACCAAGTTAAAGTCCCCACAAACTATTATATCGTCCCCCACCCCCTCCGGTTGCTTCTGCAAGATATGTCGGATATACGTGTCGTGGGAAGTGTTCTGGGTGTACAGATTGAGCAGCATCAGTTTTCGTTCCCCTCGTAGTAGTTAGAGGAGTAAGTAATGACTTTCCCCATCCTGGGTTTCTTTGATTACAGAGGTATAAAAGCTGACTTTACCAAGGATTCCCACTCCCAAAGTTTTAGCGGTAGTTAATACCCAGTGTCACTTGGGGTATTTCGGGTGGGTCATGCGGTGTAGGTCGGTTTTTACCAAATGGGTCTCTTGAAGTATTAGAACATCTGAATTGTGTTGCAATACATAGCGCCTGATTTGTTTCCTCTTGTTTGGGGAATTTAAGCCCCATACATTGAGGGAGAGCAGCTTAAGATCACCCATGGAGTGTGTGGGAGGATGGCGTGCATGCTGAAGGTGTTGCATGGGTGGGCTGGGAGTGGGACAAAGATATGCAGACTGATCAGAATGGAAAAGGATGTTCTCGCTTCCTATGCCCCCTGGCCTAGCGGCGGTTAGGCCCTGCTTGTTTGCCTCCCATGCTTGTCCCCCTGTGGCAGGCCTATTCAAGGACTGGGTGTTATTTTCCATTACCGGTCTTATCCCCCCTCAGCCATCTAGGACAACAAATGTTCCTTCGCCATTGCTCAGTTTTACTCCATGTATGACCTGCAAGAAAAAAAAGATACAGCAAAAAATAGTAGGGGACCAACAGGGTCCAACTAGGACTTTTTTGAGATGTGGAGATCGGATCCAAAGTGCTCCAATGCCGGTATCACCCTCTAGTAGAAAAAGTCTGTGGGGGTTGGCCATCGGTTTTGCAGGAGGGTCAACGGAACACGGTCATCAAGGTCCCTCGTCTCCCACCGGGCCCGCCGATACAAGTGATAGTTCAAAGAGAGGATCTCGGAATGACAAGTTCTGTGTGTTTCACTTTTGGCCGGTTCAGTGGCGGTTCGCTGAGGGAGTGCTGCAGGGCGATGGGAGAGGGGCAGGGTCGGGGGGTAGTGGAGTCCTACATACGACGGACCGGAGTAACGTAAAGAATGAAAGAAATAAAACTATTTACCTTGCGTGCGCTGAATCACCGAGTTGGCGGTGCAGCGCACGCAAGGTAATAGGTAATAGCTCAATGTGTTGGTCCTCAAATGCGTTGATGCACCTCCATAGGTCCTGGTCCTCCGATCTGGCATCAACCGTCCTCTCTAGATCGTTCACTCTGTCTCCAATTTCAGACACCTCTCTCCGGATGTCGCAAAGGTCTGATGTAGAAAGCGGTCCATATACCCCTGGTGAGCGGCACTGAGAGCTCCCACAACCCCCCCCCCCCCGCTGCTGTAGGTGTAGGAGTTGTGAAATGTATTGCCACTTCTAGCTGTGGGATCTTATTCCAAAGAGACATCACCTGATTGTCTTTGGTTGCCTTAGAATGTGGCATAGCAAGGAGCAAAGTTGCCAGAATTGTTGAAGAGTGTGGTTCCTGATTGCAGTTCTTGTGCCTGTTCTGCATTGGCTAAATTCTAAAATTGTGACTGGGTTGAAGGTAGTTAGTCACATCATCATGTTGCGTAGAACATCATGCGTGGGCAGAGTAAAAAAAAATTGGGATGGGTATTCTGTTACTATTAACTTCAATTTCCCCTTTGCGGCAAAAAGCATCTTTAGTATGATCTCCCAACCTTCCTCTGGGTTACTTTATAGGCCCCGGATCCATCCATCTGTCCAATACGCTAGGTTTTCAGAGGGGGCCATCGGATTTGGTTCAGGGAAGTCAGCAGGAGGGAACTTTAGGTATAGCCACTTCTAACAGCTCATTAGATTGCTGTGATTGACCTAGTCTAGGTCCGCCCAAACTCATTGCACCTCCCCTACAGTGTTCTGTGGGACTTCGGGGATATATAGAAGTCAAACGGGTGTAACTTTATTTCCTGGAACGTTGCAGGGCTGACAAGTAAGTTTGAAAATCCAGACTGGGTGCATTTTTTAAGCAGGTTTGACGTGATCTGCCTCGAGGAGACATGGGCAACCGTAGACAGTTATTATCTGGAAGGCTACTAAACCTTCTTTGTGTGAGCCACACCCTCTATAGCAGGAAGAGCGAAGGGGGGTTTAGCCAGTTTTGTTTCTTTAGCAGTCCAAGTCAGTTCTGTCATGTTGCCTAAAGACTACCCCAATTTGCAGGTGTTGTTGTTGTCTAGGTGGACAAATAAGCTATTATTTTTACATTTTTATACCATGGCAGTTAGTCCTCCAGAAGTATGCAATATTAAACGGCTGGGTTTTCGTCTGAGAAACGTGACCCAGAGTATGCAGTTTTGCTTGAATGTTCTTATTGCAGGGGACTTTAATGCCCACTTATGTGGAGACCATAGGTCTGGGGGGTTAAAGATATGGGGTGTGCACGCCATGCTGGTCTGCATATGGAACACACCAATCAGGGCACTTTACTTAATGGCATCGTGAAAGAGTTTGATTTGTTTTCTGCTATGAAGAAGTTGCCACCAGACAAAAAGGATGGTGTCTCAACTTTCACTGGGAGAGGTTTCCTGTCCTTTATTGATTTAATTTTTGTTTCTGTACCATTTGTTTCTTATATTTTGGATTTCATCATAAAGGAAAGCGTGTACAGCGACCATAACCTGATGTCTTGACTGATGGCCCCAGTTAAAAAAATTAGCCAATAATGGAGCAAGGGTGGCACTGACAGTCATGGGCAGGGGCAGGTGATTGAAGTGGGAACAGATTATACCCGACCAGTTTTATTATGTCCCTGCTCACCCAGTGGTCCAAGGAGTTTTCCCTTTGCTCAGACAGGGCGGCAAAACCTTCAGACATCCTGGAGGCAGGAGCCAGAGCCAACCTATTGCTGGCCACAGGTCCGTGATGGGTTGACTCTGAATGCTCCTCCACCTCCACAAGATTGAAGGAAGCTTTGAGCACCACACCAAGAGATTCCCTGGCTGTCAAGTGGTACTGCAGAAAATATATGGCCAAAGCTTAAATCAGCCCTGAAAGAGGAGGCCTTGATATACTTGGTAGATGCCAGAATTGAATCTAACAGAGCCGGCTAAACCAGTCATGTTCACTCAGGAGTGGGAACGCCCCTCCTCCCATGCCTAGTGCTGCGATGCCTAAGGGTAGCCATGCACTCTATCAAGAATGATCTAATACTACTAATATTACCCAGCCCTGCTAATAGAGCAGCCCGCCCACCCGCACGCCTGCAACCAAACACTTCTTTTTACTTTGTTTTACCGTTTTATGTTACTGCTTCACATACTGAGAGAAGCAGTAGGGCAATGCTTCTTGACCCTAGTGGAGGGGCCGCCACTGGTCAAGAGGTGCATTGCTATGCACCGCATTTTGGTGATTCACAGTCAATTTGTCCTCCGAGGGTCCTACAAAAGGAGGAAGCCCTCCACTCCCTGACATCTCTCTCTTCACTCAGAGGCCGATCCCCCTCCAATGAACGACAGAGCTATGGTTTCAAATCACTGCTCTGTCTTTCACTAATGAACTCTCCTCATACTCACACCGCCACTGAGGACAGTGTATTTTAGTGTACTCGGGCAAACTTGCCCCATCCTGTGTAGGGTGCACCTAATAGAAAATGCATCCCATATTAAACCCGGACACAGACGAAGGAATGGAGCAGGAGAACAAGACAACAGTGTATAGGTGCAATTTAGCTGTGTGAAACATTTTATATTTAAACTGTCTTTCTGGGTGCCGGACTTCCCATCTTGCTTCTTTCACAGAATGATTAAGGAAAGTCTCTCTAAAGATATAACAAGTGACCCAGCCTTTGAGATCTAAGGTTTTACTGAAAAATGTGCATGTGAATGACAACAGTAGGGTCTAGCAGGACAGCAGGATGTAGCAGGACATACAGGATTACATCAGGATTCAAGAGAGGAAATAGTGTATCTTTCAGCAGATGGCAGAAACATCACTGACATACAGAGTAAAAGTAGTAGCCAAGACAGAAAAACAGTAGATGAGCTGCAGGGAATGACATCTAAGTAAGAGGAGGTGGAACTCACAGTACACTAACTCCTCCAACTATACTCTGATCTGAGTGGAATAAGCACCATATCCTGAGATAGGTGTTTATTCTGCATGCCAGCCACCGAGACTATAACTGAGAATGTATAGTAAGGGATGGAGACTTGCACAAATCTATTTCGCAGAGAATGGAATCTTCCACTGCAGCTCAGTAGTGGTTGCTACCAAACGGGCATGGGGGGACAGGGGTTGGGGAGCAGAGGGGAAAGGGGAAATAATAATAATAAATATGGAGAAAAGAAAGAACTCTTACCTGGAAGTCACGGTCGCAGCCACTGCATCGTCTCTACCGGGAGGCACCCAGCCTCCCAGAATCCCTTGACCAATCACAATGCTGCTTTAAGCAGCAATGTGCTTGGTCTCAGCGCCTTGGTTCGGCACTCAGACAGAGGCTTGGAGGCTGGGCATGTTCTCCACTAAGGCTGTATAATACAGCCTGTGGAGAACATGTGTGTGCTGCAGCTGCCAGGTCCTTTGATAATAGGGTGTAATAATAATGAGTAATATGTTTGCTTTTCACTAAGAATGATGGTCTCATTTCAATAAGCATGATGGTTTTCACGACTTATTGAAAACGGCTGAAAGATTGATTCCTAAACAGCTGGGGTTTGTAAAACAAAATGTATATAATGGAGCTGAAATTGTGAACATACTTAAAAGCTGTACAAAAGGGGATGATGGACGGAGCGTTTGAGCAAATCAAACACTCACCCCCAGTCAACTGATCCTGGTTTAATCCATCACCATTCTTTAGCTCACTCAGCCACCTCAGTTCAGACATGGCCATATGCAAATCAGTCTGACCCTGTGCCTCATGGGAACAGTCCAGCCTGAACTGCCCAGCTATGTCTTCCCTGGACCGGAAACAAGCATCCTGGGACGAGTTTCGAATTCATAATCCTCATCAGGCAGGCTATCTTGAATCCAGTGGCCAAGTGAGCAAGGGACTCATGTCTGAGCATACCCTGCCAACTTAGGGGGAACAAAGTGATACAAAATGGGATGATTGTCAGAAGTTGGCCTGGTATATGATGCTCACTAGTTCTAGTGATCACCTTGTACCATGCCAAGCAACCCTTATGATGATTGGTTGTAAGTCAACCTTATAGACCAGTTATCCTAGTGGTAACGTGGACAAAGCAGTCTTAGGCTAAACTCTGAAAGGCATGTGAAGCCCGCTGTATTACCATACACAATCCCCTTGAATACTAAATGAAAGGACACCACACAGATATATATTGAAAATATATATATATTTATTAACTACAAATATCCCCTGAACTCTTTATGAGCACAGAAGCACAAGCGTTAAACAAAACACAGTTTAAAATACACAAAAGTTGCACAATATGGATGAGCCCTAGGGGCCACCTAAACCATGTACTAAGAAAGTGGTATAAGAGATACCAATTGAAAAGGAAACAGGCCTAGGGCCTTGGGAATTGCTGGAGCTGATCGGGACTAGCAGTGACTAAGTCGGGAAAGGCCCGCGGGACTCGGGTGCAGTGTTTAAAGTGCATGCACTCACCAATGCAAAGTCTATGGTGCGTAAAAGTTAGATAGTTAGTTAGTTCGGAACCTTCCGAGTGACCTAGAAAGCTGAAACTTAAGACACAGGCCCTAGAGGTGTGTACCAGTGTGGGAACACCAACGTAGCTGAGTTACCTCACCCACAGGAAGCGGGTGCATAGGGTCGAAGTAGTGTTGGGTTTCGTCACGCTGGTCGATGGTGCTTGGAGTTGAAGATGCTGCAGGCGGCTCGATGTGAAGAGTTCCGGTGGATCCAAGGATGGATCTGAAGTTGTGAAGACCTGAAAGCAGAGGGGACAATGTTCAAAGTCACTAGCCAGTGACAACCGTGGAACCAGATTGGGACCAGGCGATGTTGGGTGCAAACAGGCGTTGAGGTGTAGCTTCTCTCTGCAGCCACGTGGACACCGGGGGTAGAGGACGTCCAGGAGTTGGTCACGAGCTGTCCCAGGCAAGCTTCTCGCAGTTGGCAGTGTCGGCAACTTTATTGGAGCAAACAGGCCTTGGCTAATGCAAGCTATGCAGGAATCAAAAAAAGGCTTACCACTCGGACCAGCAAGGTCAGAGCGGGTGCTCCCTTTTACAGGAGTAAGGGCAAATCTGGAGCAACCAGACCCGCTGTGTAGTTTTTCGGTTTCATCGCCAAGAGGCTAGTGGCCGGGATGGCGGGTCAAGTGGCACAATGCAAAAGGGCCCCACGCAGATCGTGGAGATGCTGGGGGCCTGATCTTCAGTGCAAGGGCTGCTTGGTGATGAGGGTTTTCAGTCCCCAAAGCACATCGTCGAGGATGCCTCTGATGCTGCGCAGTCAGCTTTTCGAGTGTCTTCCAAGAGGTCCGGTCCCACGTCTCTCGGGGCCTCCACGGGTCCCTTCTTTGCAGGGACTGTGGATCGGGCTGTGAGAAGTTTGGAAGTCTAAGTCTTGTCAGGCTTTGGGCTCGGGCTCCGGCAGGAGGCAGCGGCAAAGCAGATATCGAGTTGCTGGTTGGGGCCTGTGTTCACAGGGTGGCCACTCCTAGGCCACAAGGGAGATTCTCTTTAGTCTTCTGTGCAGCAGAATGTCGAAGTCCAGTTGTCTTCTTCATTTAAAGTTGATTTCAGGATGATCTGAGGTGCAATGGCACTGCTCCCACTCTTATTCCCAATCTGAGGGGTGGATCACCTACTAGGTCCCTCCTCTGGGTGGGACCAGGAAGGGGGGCGGTTACACCCCCTTTCCTTTGTCCAGCTCCTCGCCAGGCCTGGGTCTGGAAAGTCCCAGGACCGGTTTGGACTGGCTCATGCACGGGGACACCTTGTTTGCCCCGGGCATGTCTCAATCTATTCAGCCCTGTCCTACCCAATACACAAAATCCTGTCTGGGGTGGTGCTCGCACCTCTCAAGGCAGAAAACCCTTTATCCAAGCCTCCCTCGCTGGAAGGACTCCCAGCAGCAGGAGGTCAGACTTGTGTCTGTGGTGGCAGCATCCATTTTGTGATGCTGAGGCTCTGGTTAACTTTAACCGGGGTTAAGGCTACACACATGTCGTGTCCCTCTAGAAGGGTGGAATGCTATCCCCGTCGACAGAACTGTCGAGGGGATAGTATTCCAAATTGTATGACACCTTACTCGACATGTTTTGATAAAGCCAAACCAAAGTTAGCAAATAACCGCGAGGATTATAATGCACTTAAGAGTATATGGTATGGCAGTATCCCGGAACAGCTAAGGGAGTGGTTCCCGACAGCTGCAGACAGGCTCAGCTCATGCTAGAGCACCATCTCACATATTTCCAAGCACTCTACCTCCAGGATTGAGGAGGCCTCCTTAGGAGTGGCTGATAGGAATATATGTGTCCAGTTTAGGGTTAGATATAGGGATACTATACCTAAGTAAGAGGTGATTACACCAACTTACCCCAGCTGAGTGATCAGCCATTTGTGTCAAAATATGGAGGCCAGGCCAGGGGTGGCACAATACATGCTGTAGCCCCTGGTAGTCCTTGGATGCACCTATGCCCTGGGTACCTAGGGTACACTTTTACAGGGGCCAACAAGGTGAACCAGTTCCAATTCGTAATGCACCTAGAGTGCATTGTCAGTAATTTAGAGAGTGAACAGCAGGCTGTGGGTCTGATTAGCAGGCCCACAGCCACATTAAGTCATAAACCAGTGAAGCAAAAAGCAAAACTTTGGGGTGACCATAGGATAGCAGACCCTACTCTCCTACAATGATGGACGGAGCCTTTGAGCAAATCAAACACTCACCCCCAGTCAACTGATGTGGGTTTAATCTATCACCATTCTTTAGCTCACTTAGCCATCACCTGTTGTTTTTTGCATTTGTCACCCCGAGTGAGACGGGTATGCTCAGACGTGAGTCCCGTGCTCTCCATGCCACTGGAATCAAGTTATCCAGGCTGATGAGGGATGAAAGCCCGAAACCGGTCCTTGAATGCTTGTTTCCAGTCCATGGAGGACCTGGCTTGGTAGTTTGGGCTGGACTGTTCCCATGGGGCACAGGGTCAAGACTGATTTGCATATGGCTGGGTTCAAACTGGAATGGCATGGTGAGCAATAAAACGATGGATTTAGGCCCAGATCTCTGTACTGGGGTGAATGTATGACATTGTTCTGCATTCCGTCCATCACCTGTTGTTTTTTGCATACTTAAAAGCTGTGCCGATATCTCTCTACAAATAAGATACCACTGCTGGGGCCAAACTGTCGGTGCAGAATGCGGATGTGGAATTGCTGGTCTGAAAGAGTGTAGAGTGGTGATCCACCCTACTTCGCACTTAACTACACAGTGAGACACCTTCCTTCGCTTCGCCCACAACTGCTCTTTCCCCCTGCTTCTGGCAAGTCACTTCCCGCTTCCTGCTTCTGGCAAGGACTTCCCACACTGAGCCCGTTCTGAGTGAGCCTGGTCCTGAATTGTGCTAAATGCTTTTCTGTATTTTTCATCCTGTTACTCAATCTGCAAAAACCTCACACGCTCTTAAAGCCTTGTTTTCTTCAATGCCAACCATTCTTGCTCCATTGGGTTGTTTTTTTAGGTCTAATGCTAGCAGGGAAATTGGCCCTCACTCCACTTTTTCATGATAAGGCAGCCATAATGGAGCAGCAGGGCCCACTTATATATCTGGAAGAAGTACCTCTTGCACTACAGATGGTCCTTCTCTTAAAAAAAAAAAAGAAGCCCCCATGTATCGTCCTCCTCCTTGGCATATCTGTCTGAGGAATCTGTTTCTGGCCATTTGTAAACAAAAGAATGAGCCCCCACACAATGCTCCTTCTTCTGGGCCATCATTTTGATGATATCCATGAATCTTGCTCCTTTCCTCTTTCTCTTGGACCATTACTCTGAGGCTCAAGAAGTTGAGAAGGCATCTGAAAGGATCCCTGCTGACCTCCTTTCTGCCACTCCCTGGACTCACGTTTCACAAAGAAAACTTATCCTGAAAACGTTCATGCTGACTTTGAAGTGCCTCTGCCTGAAAGCAAAGGGTGGCGTGGTGGTGCATAGAGATTCTCATCAGCCATTACTTTATTAAGACTTTTAAAGGGACACTTGGAGAGAGGTGTTGGCCTAACGACTAGGTCAGTCGACCTCGAATCTGGGAAACTGTGTTCGAATCTTGGCAACAATGCTGAATATCCTGTGATTCTGGGCAAATCACTTAATCTCCCCGTGCCTAACAAAACATGAATGTGTTTTCTTGTAACGCAACTGGTGCTATGTGGAGCGCTCTGATACCCGATTTGGGTCAAGTTTGCACTACTTAAAACGTTACCTTATGGTAATACACTTTAAGGGCTGGGTGTTAATGAAGACAGCCTGGAAATGTGCTAAAGAAACAAGGCCACGCTTCCAGTCCATCGTCCTTTACAAGTACTTGCGGAGGGCTTTGCACCCCTGGTAAACCATCCACGGATCCTCCAAGGGGTGTGCCTCAAAGTTTAGAGACCTCTTCGTAATGGGGTGATGAACAACTGAGGGTTTTGATGATATAAAAGAACATAAAAGAACATATTGCCTTAGCTCCCAATCTAAAGCTGTTTTTTGGGTTGGAAAACTGTCTTACTGCATTAGATGCTATATCCTCTGGTTTAGAGGCTGCTTTTTCCTCAGACGTCAGAGAAAAAAACTCTTCCGAGACCTTCAGTAACACCAAAAATAAATATGCCTGCATTGATTGTGAAACTTCAGCATACTATTGGACCACCAAACAGTTAAGTCATTTCATTTGTGGACATTCATTTTGCAGATTGACTATAAATGTCATGTCCACATCGTTGCCTGTGTGTGGGGAAGGGGAGGATCTAATGTCTACTGCAAGCTTTCCACCACTTTGCTCTAAGAGTATAATTTTGGTTTTTTACATATTCCAGGGAAGAAAATAAATTCACACTGCATATTTTTTTCACAGCTACCATGTCAGGGTCTCTGTTTGAAGGTGTCAGAAAACAATGTCAGATTCAGATTCCTGCATCTTTGGCCATCTTAGATGTATGCCCCTGATGGACTAAATGTAAAGCAGCTGGATTTATCGGGCCTGGCTGGGGAGGAGAGAACTTCATGAAGATGCTTGGACATAATATGAAGAATTAGCATCACAAAATAGAAATTTTGAAATTCGATTAGGAAGGCTGAAAGAGCAATTGACAGGAATTCTTTAGACATTATAAAAAGAATTTACATAATAAAATAGAAATATTACGAAATTGTGGGCTCTAGAGGGCACCAAGCAAGATGGCCACACTACCGTGAGGCTCTTGCTGCTCGGGGGAACATCAGATTTTTTATCCTGGCCATCGAGACTCTATCAGCGATTATTTCATAAACACTGTGTGGGGAATCATGCAGGAATGCCTAGAATTGAGAAATTAGCTGGAACCTGGCTGAGGAAGGTTGATCTGCAGCTGCGGCCAGTTCTAACATGGTGGACATGGGACGACTGCCAGCGCAGTAGTGAAGGCCGACGCCGGGCTGCGGAGCTGGTCCAGTCTGGGGTGAGGAGCGCTGCTGAGCCTGGTCGAGCGAGACGCTCCCTGGTATTGTGGGAGTGGAAGACAGCACCCCCCCAACTGGAGTTCACGGACCGGCTGGAGGAGGGAGGAGATGGTGCCATGCTGCGGGCATCGCGGGTGAAGGGCCTCGGAAGTACTGGAGTGAGGGCGTGTTTTCAAGTCCGGACCGCTGCGGAGAGCTGTATTGCCCCCCGGCTGTCTGCGTCGATGAAGACTGCAGCGTGGACGCGGGTGCCTGTTGTAGGCGTGTGTCAACTGCGGGCGCTGAGGACCTAGGCTGCCTGCTTTGGGGGCCCCTACCTGGCCGGCGCAGCGGGAGCCTGCGGGCCGGCGTGGAGCATCAGAGCGGAGCCGGCTGTGAGAAGTAGAGGGATGCGGCGAGGCTGCGCAACCCGCTGGAAGCTGAGCTGGCCCGTCCCTGGAGTAGGCGCCCAGAAGAAGGAGAGGCCGTAAGTGGGGCCTGCTGTGGGCTGTCGGGCCTGCCTCTGGGATCAAGGCAGACAGTGCTGAGCATGTAATGCGGGGCATATAGGCAGCTTTCTGACCAGTTGGAGGTCGAGGCTGAGAGGTCACTGTGGAAGACATGTCGACTGCCTGACCTGGAGCCTGATCCTTGGAGTGCTGACCCGACTAGGTGGGAGGGCACTTGTTATACCACCGCTCGGGCATCTTGGTCAAGGATAGACATCTGGATTCTTTTGAAGGGCCTTGCCCCATGGGCTACACATTCTTCTCATTTGCCTCAGACTTATTCTGACCACTCCCCGGTACTGCTCGCTGTGACCCCCCGCACACGGGCTCCCCTTTTCAGTTTTGGCGCTTTAACCCGCTCTCCTTGCCGGATCCAGTTTTCAAGCAGGAGGTAGAGCAGGAGATCGCAGACTTCTTCCCCAGGAATGAGGGCTATGTGGCACAATATTCCACCCTATGGGACGCCTTTAAGGCTACGATGCGGGGAATATGCATTGCAAAGAGTGGTAGGGTCCTGAGGGACATCCGTTCCACTTTGCATCGCCTGGAGACAGAACCTGGGCACATCGAGACTGAACTGCAGCGATGTCCCACCCCTGAATTGCAAGCTAAACTCCGCAGTACCCTTAGTGAATATCAAGAGACAGCAGAGAGGGAATGCAAAAAAAGAGGAAAGTATCCTAGGGCACTGCAGTATGGGGAGGGGGATAGGCCCGTAAAGATGCTGGTGGCTTTGGTTCGGTCTCCAAGCTTCTCGAACACGGTGTTGGAAATTGAGAGGGAGGATGGGCAAATGCACAACGACATGACAGAAATTGTGGAGATTTTTTAACGGTTTTATAAGCAGCTCTATAAAACTCACAGAAATCAGACCGTAGACTTTTCCCCCTTCTTCTTTGCGGATACCCCGATTACCTGGTTGGGTGATGGGCAGCGGAAATTCCTCACCGACACCATGAAGATGAGGAAATCATTACAGCGATAATGCAGTTGTAGTCCGGGAAGGCCCCGGGGCCGGATGGCCTCCCGGCTGAATTTTATAAGACTTTTCATCATCTCCTCATCCCAGTGCTGAGACGTGTTTGAAGAGGCCCGGGAGAGTGGTATACTCCCCCCCACTATGAGGGAGGCGCGTATCATTTCTATACCTAAACCTGGCTAACCGCCTCACTTGTGCGACTCATATAGGCCGCTCTCTTTAATAAATGTTGATGCGAAGATCCTGGCCAAACTTATTGCTAATCGTATTAGTCCCCTTATGACAGCACCGGTGCCTTCGGACCAATCAGGTTTCGTGCCTACTCGAGGCACGTCCCAAAACTTACAGACACTCTTTACGCTCCTTCATGACATTGATCCAGATGCCAACGCTGCAGTGGTATTTCTTGATGCCACTAAGGCATTCGATTCCTTGAAGTGTGGGACTACCTTGCTTTTGTCCTTCAGCGCATGGGGTTTCCAACCCACTTTCTGGAGTGGATCAACCTGCTCTACTCTGGGGTGCATGCCAGGGGGGTGGTGAATGCACTCCAGTCAGCGCCCTTCTCTATGACACGGGGCACCCGGCAAGGATGCCCCTTGTCGCCGCTGCTTTTTGCCATAACCATTGAGCCCATAGCGGCGAAGGTTCGGCAGCACTATCGAGAGCATGCCCTAGTATATCCTGAGAGGCAAATTTTGATCTCCTTATACGCAGATGACTTAACACTCTACCTTTATTGACATCAGAGAATTTGACTGTGTGAATAAAGACAAGTGGACAAGGAAGCTTTCATTGGAATTTTGAATATTTATGGACTTCAATTATTAATTTTGGATGAGTTCATAATAACTGTACGCTCCTTCTGTGTGGATTTACTCCACGGAGAATTTGTCAATGCTTGACATTATCTCTGGAAATTCAGACCTTTTGTGGAATCACAGCAGTCTGAGAATAGGGAGTGTAAAAATGCCCCCCAAAAGTCCAACTGTACTGAAATAGAAGAGGGTAAGTTTGTATAGGTATAATGTCCTGGATGTGTGGGTTCTTCCAAGTTCTGTAGGCCAAGTAAAGAAGCTAAGACCAATAAATTGAGTATCAATACCCAAGATGGTATATTCTAGAGTCTCAGGAGGGTGCCCATCATTGTGAGGAATGGAAGTTGGTTACAAAGAGTCCGTTTTTGTATATGATAATGAAGATCGTGATATTGTCTCTGATGATTTGTCAAAGTATGATAATTTTGTAGTTGTCTCAGGACATGGCTGTTTGATTGAGCCATTTCTAGTACCTGTAGAATACATAATACCTCCTTGTAGAAGAACTGATAAAGGGAATGAAGATTTAATTGCTATTCATGTAAAAAATGCAGCATGACTATGAATTCCACCTTGAAAAGAACTTCAAGGACACGCTATGTCCCTTCTCTTTTTAATTGTTTTGAAGGAAGGATAAGTGTTATATATTGTTGCCTTTTCATTTAATTATATTCCATTGCCCTACATTTGTTTTACCTGTACCCGTTTCTCTCCTCCTCTTGGGTTATACCAAAGGAACACAGTGGATACAAAAGTTTCTATATGGGGAAGGTAAGTCGATTTTACCGGGAACTGTGAAAGGATGGCTTCTGTATGATTTGTTTGAGCTTGTGATTAAAAATACTACTTTCTTAAACTTCTGTGCCTATATTCCTCTGCTCTCAACAGCCTGCCTCTCAGCTGCCAAGTTTGGGATGAGCAGCAAATACCTCAGGTTTTAAGTCTTTACTAGGGCTCTTCTTCCTAAATAACAGAAATATACTCCACAGAAACTCCACAATGTTTAGTTTATCCTGGAGAAATCCATACTGCTTTTTGTCCTCCACTAAAAATATTTCAGCTTGTTCTACCTGCCAGCTTGAAACCAACTGTCCATCGTTGACATGCGTCTCTTTACCTTAGTTACATTGCAGCATTCTTTTACTTTAATGTCACAATTATATAGCGAAACAAAGAAGAAGCACTGCCTTCGAAGCACACTTTCTTACCTATCTATCCTCACTATCCAAAATATCCGGCATGCTGGCAGTGTTTAAAAACGATAACATTTGTAAAGGGACTTGTCTAGATAAAGGACCCCAACTAAGCATGGGCGTAAAATCCGTTCTGCTCGCGGATTTTGCGGATTTTCGGTAAATTCGCAATCCGACAACTCTCGCAAATTTGCCGAAAATCCGCAAATTTGCACGCAGCAGATTTTTTTGCTTGGTGATTCAATATTGCGGCGCGCGGCGTTCACTTACCATCATTCAGCGTTTGCGGAGTTGTTTTTCTCGATATTTTGCGAGTGCTGCGCCATTTTGGATCTTGCTGCGGGATCCCGCGGGAGTTTGGCGACCGCGATTACGTCATCGCGGCTTGCCACCTTGCACAGCGAGAGTTTGTCAACGCGAGTTTGCGGGAGTTCGCAATTGCGAACACTAGATGCGGTGGGCAGCAACAATCTCGCACTCACGAAATTACAAAATGTGCAATTCTGCACAAGAAATCCACCAGCAAGCAGCATAAACCTTCTGAAAATGATGATTTTTATCAGAATAACTCCTCAGGTTGACATTTGCCTGCACTTTTTTTTTCAAGGAGTCCATTTTGGGGGAGGGGAGGAAGGAAGTGCCCCACAGTCTCCAACTTCTTGTTCCTGTCCAGCAGGCTCCTCCCAGTGATTTCTTCATGTGCTGGTCACTTTCATTTGGATTCTTGACCTGGAAGGATTACTTTTTGTGGATGCTGCTGGATATTTGGATTTGAGGCCTTTTTGACTTTCTTTGGATCACTTTTGGATTAGAAATCAACTTTGTTTGGGGCATTACAGTTGCTGTTCTGCAGAAAAACGAGTTTTGCAAAACTGAAAGCACTCAGCAGGTGCAAAAGTTCAAACTCATCATTAGTAACCATTCCCTGTAGCGCTTCCTGAGGGCCCCCTCCAGAGTTCAGTTGCCTACTTGCAACTATTATATGACCCTGCTCTGACCCTCACAGTAGGCTCATAGAATAGCTACAAGTAGGCCACAAAGGTCCTGGGAAAAAAAATTGCACTGTAACAGAAAGCAAATTACAGATAAGGAAGCAGGTGCCAGACTGGAAGTTTAAATTCAGTGACACATTATTAAATCAACCCCAAATTAATTCATGTCAGTTGAAGCAGGGCAGGTGTGCTTGGTTTCCCCCCCCCATAATCTACAGTGATGACCCAGAGGGTGGCAGTGATGTACCAGAGGGTGGCATGGGTGAACCAGAGGGTGGCAGTGGTGAAACAGAGGGTGCTATGAACCTGTGATGATGAACCAGACGTAGAAACAACATAGTCACGACCGTTGCGAGCCGACAAGTAAGTTCACAATTGCGAACTGGTACAAAACCCTCGCGAACTGGCAGAAACCCTTGCGAACGCAAAAAAACAAAAATCCGCAAATTTGCGAGAGTTCGCGGATTTTGCGGATTGCGAATTCGCGAATACGCAAATTTGCGAACGCCAGATTCGCAAAATTCACCCATGCTTAACCCCAACCCACACTTGCCTGTCATGTTCTGCTCACGAACCCATTACTCATGAACTGTCAATTTCAGGGGATCATTCTGTAGCATTCTGTGTGGCCCTGTTCCTTGTATTTCCGAACTGGTGTCTGGAATACAGCAAGTGAATGATGTAATACAATTTTTGTGCATGTGTGGAATGAAAGCTGGGACATATTTAACATTGGTGGGAGGGTGAATCCTTCACTAGAGCTATGTGACTGGTTACCCCAAGGTTTAAATAGATGAGACCCTCCTCTATCTGACTTGCACCTGACTAATTTTGACTTGCACCTGACTAGTTTTTGAAGACCATTACTCAAGAATTGGCAAACTGGCAATGCGATGTTGACTCTTTGCTTTTTAACTTGGTCTTATTCAAGTTTACATGACAAACTTAGATGATGTATTGGTCTCAATAATTTTATGCACTATTTTCAATTGCTTAATAGTATGTCATTAATGTACTTCGTACATTCTGGCTCACATGTCAAACATAGATGATGTAATTGTTTCAAATGTGATATTTTTCATTACCATTTCTAACACTTGTATGCTTCAATTTCATTGCTCAATACTATGTTACTCATGTACTTCATGTGATTGAATCCCCCCCATGTAACAGTTAAATAACAGTGCACTGATCTATAGCTAGTTCAGTGTGTCCACCTAAATTTGAATCAATATGCTCTAATATTTCTCTTTTCTTCCCTTTATCCTGTCTACCTTTTTCTTCATTTTTCCTTCCCTCTCCCCCATTTTGGCGTTTTCCCTACGTTTTCCCTACACTTCCCCCATTTTCTCTCCCTGTGTTTCACTATTCTGCCCTGCTCTTCTCCCCACGTTCCTTTCCATGCTTATTCCTTATTCCTCCTTGTCTTTCCTTTCGGTCTTTGTTCCTATGTTAAACGTCTTCACACTCTATTCATCTTCACAAACCCATCAGACTTGAAAATAGCCCACGGCCTATAAATGCATGTCGGCTGTCCTCTCTTTTCACAAATATAACATGAAATAAAAATCACACACGTAAAACTTTCAAAGAACATTTGACTTTTCCTTCCGGACTACTGTTGACAAATCGTGAGGGCACAATCCTCCATTTTCCTCTATACGATTTTGAAAAGACCTGTGTGATGATACAAGAGCACTCTGGAGATATGATTGAGTTGCCTCTGAGGGGGAGAAATAGGCTAAGACAAAGAAATTGTGTCAATGTACCAAAAAGTAGTAGCCTTGGGCTGTTCACCCTCAAATCTGTCAGCAGGTTGGTGTCAGCCCCCACTGCTAGGCCAGATGAGTGCACTGAGGGAAGTGGGCAGAGAAGAAAAGTTCTTTTGGGCATTTGAAGGACTGCCAAGGTGGAAAACTATCTTCGGAAGAAGCGAGGGGTGGGTTTGGAGTGGTGTCAAGACGTTTGGCTACAACAGTGTACTGGTAGACAACGAGACAGAGTTGAGGAATCTGTGCAGCGGCTCTTGGACATTTGGTGGTGGGCATTGTCTGCTATTCATGGGGACGAGGACAGTGTTCCGGAAACTGTGCAAATGAATGAAGTCAGACATTTTTTTGTGGAAAGATGTTACAGTACACCAAACTGTCCAGGAGGGCCCAGTGAGGTGAGGAGGCTGAGCAAGGGCAGAGGTGTATTGTACACTTGACAGAACATTTGGTCTTACTTTTTGAAGAATTACTAGTAAAGAGGATAGAGAGAGGTTCAGCAAGAGGTGCTGTAAAATGTTGAGCAGTGTATGGTGTCTGAAGGACAGGAAGTATGCAGCAAAGGGAAAGGGTGCTGGAATTGGAACAACTTTGCTTTGGAGTATTTCAGTATCTTACCAATTGGGCCTGGCGAACTGGAATTGATGGTATTGGAGTCTGTTAGAGAAATTGCTTTTTGGGAGCTCTGCCTTGGGCGTCAGTTCTCAATAATGCTAGCTGTGGGAATGTTAAAGTTGGATATATGATGTTACAACGCATACTATTACAACGCATACCGTTACAACGCATCTTTTACAACGCGAATACTGTTACAACGCATGTTTTTACAACGAGTACTATAACAACGCAAAATAGTACTTAATTAGCAAAAATACCATTACAACGCAACATATAACAACGTATACCATTACAACGCATAAATAAATATATATATATTTTTTTTTGTAAAATAAAACCTGGCACGGGATGCAGGGAAAATAGGGGTTTTGGGTGGGGAAGTGTATTAAAAATCGGTAAGAAAAACTACAATAATATTACGAATACTAATTATTTATTTAATAAATTAATACTCGAGTATTAAAATGAATACTCGAGTACCTAAATTGATACTCCGAGTAGCAAAAATTATATCATTTTACCTAATTACATTTTTAAAAATTAAAAAAATGAAACATTATTACTATACACGATATGTAATTTTCTTGATATTACAACCATATATATAGGATTCATAGACGCCATTTTGAAAAGGTATTACAATATTTAGTCCTACTATTATTTCAATGAATAAATACCACAACACATTATCCAAAATGGATGCCAAAACGGCTAACAAAACGCTATGTAAATTACTTATAATTAATTTTTAAATTATACGTTTACACAGAAATACATGTAAAATTGAAAACCAATTCTAGCGCATATTTTTACACATTAAATTGAGTTACTAAACCAAACTTATAAATAGTAGCCAGACACCATTTTGAAACTAGTTGATTCTCAACTACCCGAGAGAGCAGACGTGAAATCTGAACCTCTGACCTTTTCACCCTTTCATACCAGTTAGACTGACAGAGCTACTGAATAAAACGATTGACAAGTAAGTAACGTTTACCGATAACGTTATCCAAAAAAATACTTTTTATTGTAAGTAAATATCGACCAAAATATTAATAAATATCCTTATTATTTAAAGTTTAATTAGATGTTACGAAAATATTACTGGGATTTAATCAACATAAACGAGAAAGAAATACATTTCATTATATTACGACAAATATGTATTCTAACATAGAATTATTTTAAATGAGTAGAAAAATAAAACGCCATTTAATTTAAATACGATAACATAAAATTAATATGTATTTATTATATTACTCATAGAAATCACTTGCAAGCTGCAGAAAACGTGAGACCTAAGAAATAACATTTTTTTGAAAAAACGAACCGTTATTCAAACTTAGAAGAAGGTACATCATCATTATTCATTAAATAACTTTATCATCCATTACTCGAAAAAGTTGGCATTACAAATAAATATTGTAATTTTTTTTGACAGAAAAATTACTTCTAAACTAAATTCCGGATCATAACTGCCCCAAAAAAGTTTGTCGACATCTTTAAAAAAGGTAATAAAAATATTTTCGTGACAAACTAAATACACCATTTTTAATCCAAAATAAATTCAGTAGAAACGGATAAATGTATATTATTTTTTGTATGTTTCAGATAGAAAAACTAAGTCTTGAAAAGAAATTAGAAACAAACTTCAAACTGTGAACAAACATATATCCAAACCATCATATTAAAAGGTAAAATCGAAATTTTTTAAAAAAATATATGTTATTTTCTTAAAATATATTGAGCCTGTAAATTTAACAACATTAACTCCATTTGGATAGTCAAGAGGTGTAAAATACTATTCCAACTCCGGGTAAGTGCTGCAGTAGAGAAAGTGCAGGATAGTGTAAAGGTTTAAAATACTATTCAAACTCCATATAAGTGCAGCAGTAGGGAAAGTGTTGGATAATCTAGAGGTGTAAATTACTATTCAAAATCTGTGTAAGTGTTGCAGTAGAGAAAGTGCAGGAAAGTGTTGAGGTGTAAATTACTATTCCAACTCCAGATAAGTGCAGCAGTAGAGAAAGTGCTAGATAATCCACAGGTGTAATTAACTATTCCTACTCCGGGTAAGTACTGCAGTAGCGAAAGTGCAGGATAGTGTAAAGATGTAAATTACTATTCCAACTCTGGGTAAGTGTTGCAGTAGGAAAAGTGCAGGAAAGTGTCGAGGTGTAAATGACTATTCCTACTCCAGTTAAGTGCTGCAGTAGGGAAAGTGCAGGATAGTCTAGAGGTGTAAATTACTATTCCAACTTCAGTTAAGTGCAACAGTAGGAAAAGTGCTGGATAGTCTAGAAGCATGTAAAATAATATTCCAACTCAGGGTAAGTGCAGCAGTAGCGAAAGTGCAGATCAAAAGTATATTTAAAATTATATAATTCTAAAATGTTGCATTATTTATATGTTTCTTGACTAAAAAAACAACTAAACTTTAACAAAGTAAAAAGTCACTTTCTACACAAGTTATAAGTCACACATTTATTACCATACATTTGTTTTTAAAGGCCACAATCCAGCAAGATCTTCAAAAAGATCAACTAAAACCAATAACAAGATCAGAAACCCATCTCAGCAAAGAACAGATCCAATTCGAAAAGTAAGTAAAAAAAATGTTTCATTATACACATATGAATAAAGCATAAATACAAATAAATGCTGGATAGTGTAAAGGTACTAATAACTATTCCAACTCCAGGTAAGTGCTGCAGTAGGGAAAGTGCAGGATAGTCTAGAGGTGTAAATTACTATTCCAACTCCATGTAAGTGCAGCAGTAAGGAAAGTGCTGGAAAATCTTGAAGTGTAAATTACTATTCCAACTCCATTTAAGTGCAGCAGTAGGGAAAGTGCAGGAAAGTGTTGAGGTGTAATTTACTATTCCTACTCCAGTTAACTGTTGCAGTAGGGAAAGTGCAAGATAGTCTTGAAGTGTAAATTACTATTCCAACTCCATGTAAGTGCAGCAGTCGGGAAAGTGCTGGAAAATCTAGAGGGGTAAATTATTACTATTCGAACTCCGGGTAAGTGCAGCAGTAGAGAAAGGTCTGGATAATCCACAGGTATAAATAACTATTCCTACTCCGGGTAAGTGCTGCAGTAGGGAAAGAGCAGGAAAGTGTCGAGGTTTAAATTACTATTCCTACTCCAGGTAAGTGTTGCAGTAAGGAAAGTGCAAGATAGTCTAGAGGTGTAAATTACTATTCCAACTCCAGGTAAGTGCAACAGTAGGGAAAGTGCTAGATAGTCAATAAACATGTAAAATAATATTCCAACTCCGGGTAAGTGCAGCAGTAGGGAAAGTGCAGATCAAAAGTATATTTCCAGTGATATAATTCTAAAATTGTGCATTATTTATATTTTCTTGAATAAAAAAACATCTAAATTTTAAAGAAGTAAAAAGTCACTTTCTTCACAAGTTATAAGTCACACATTTATTACCATACATTTCTTTTTAAAGGACACAACCCAGCAAGATCTTCAAAAAGATCAAATAAAACCAAAAACAAGATCAGAACCCCATCTCAGCAAAGAACAGATCCAATTCGAAAAGTAAGTGAAAATCATTTTTCATTATACACATATGAAGTAAGCACGAATACAAATAAATGCTGGATAGTGTAAAGGTATTAATAACTATTCCAACTCCAGGTCAGTGCTGCAGTAGAGAAAGTGCAGGATAGTCTAGAGGTATAAATTACTATTCCAACTCCATGTAAGTGCAGCAGTAGAAAAAGTGCTGGATAATCTTGAAGTGTAAATTACTATTCCAACTCCATGTAAGTGCAGCAGTAGGGAAAGTGCTGGAAAATCTAGAGGGGTAAATTATTACTATTCGAACTCCGGGTAAGTGCAGCAGTAGAGAAAGGTCTGGATAATCCACAGGTATAAATAACTATTCCTACTCCGGGTAAGTGCTGCAGTAGGGAAAGTGCAGGAAAGTGTCGAGGTTTAAATTACTATTCCTACTCCAGGTAAGTGTTGCAGTAAGGAAAGTGCAAGATAGTCTAGAGGTGTAAATTACTATTCCAACTCCGGGTAAGTGCAACAGTAGGGAAAGTGCTAGATAGTCAATAAACATGTAAAATAATATTCCAACTCCGGGTAAGTGCAGCAGTAGGGAAAGTGCAGATCAAAAGTATATTTCCAGTTATATAATTCTAAAGTTATGCAATATTTATATGTTTCTTGAATAAAGAAACATATAAACTTTAAAGAAGTAAAAAGTCACTTTCTTCACAAGTTATAAATCACACATTTATTACCATACATTTCTTTTTAAAGGACACAACCCAGCAAGATCTTCAAAAAGATAAACTAAAACCAAAAACAAGATCAGAAACCCATCTCAGCAAAGAACAGATCCAATTCGAAAAGTAAGTGAAAATCATTTTTCATTATACACATATGAAGTAAGCATGAATACAAATAAATGCTGGATAGTGTAAAGGTATTAATAACTATTCCAACTCCAGGTAAGTGCTGCAGTAGAGAAAGTGCAGGATAGTCTAGAGGTATAAATTACTATTCCAACTCCATGTAAGTGCAGCAGTAGGGAAAGTGCTGGATAATCTTGAAGTGTAAATTACTATTCCAACTCCATGTAAGTGCAGCAGTAGGGAAAGTGCTGTATAATCTTGAAGTGTAAATTACTATTCCAACTCCATGTCAGTGCAGCAGTAAGGAAAGTGCTGGATAATCCACAGGTGTAAATTACTATTCCTACTCTGTGTCAGTGTTGCAGTAGGGAAAGTAAAGGAAAGTGTTGAGGTGTAAATTACTATTCCTACTCCATTTAAGTGTTGCAGTAGGGAAAGTGCAAGATAGTCTTGAAGTGTAAATTACTATTCCAACTCCATGTAAGTGCAGCAGTAGGGAAAGTGCTGGAAAATCTAGAGGGGTAAATTATTACTATTCCAACTCCAGGTAAGTGCAGCAGTAGAGAAAGTGCTGGATAATCCACAGGTGTAAATAACTATTCCTACTCCGGGTAAGTGCTGCAGTAGGGAAAATGCAGAAAAGTGTTGAGGTTTAAATTACTATTCCTACTCCAGGTAAGTGTTGCAGTAGGGAAAGTGCAAGATAGTCTAGATGTGTAAATTACTATTCCAACTCCGGGTAAGTGCAACAGTAGGGAAAGTGCTAGATAGTCAATAGACATGTAAAATATTATTCCAACTCTGGGTAAGTGCAGTAGTAGGGAAAGTGCAGATCAAAAGTATATTTCCAGTTATATAATTCTAAAATTGTGCAATATTTATATGTTTCTTGAATAAAGAAACATATAAACTTTAAAGAAGTAAAAAGTCACTTTCTTCACAAGTTATAAGTCACACATTTATTACCATACATTTCTTTTTAAAGGACACAACCCAGCAAGATCTTCAAAAAGATCAACTAAAACCAAAAACAAGATCAGAAACCCATCTCAGCAAAGAAAAGATCCAAATCAAAAAGTAAGTGAAAATCAATTTTCATTATACACATATAAATAAAGCATGAATACAAATAAATGCTGGATAGTGTAAAGGTACTAATAACTATTCCAACTCCAGGTAAGTGCTGCAGTAGAGAAAGTGCAGGATAGTCTAGAGGTATAAATTACTATTCCAACTCCATGTAAGTGCAGCAGTAGTGAAAGGGCTGGATAATCTTGAAGTGTAAATTACTATTCCAACTGCATGTAAGTGCAGCAGTAAGGAAAGTGCTGGAAAATCTAGAGGTGTAAATTATTACTATTCCAACTTCGGGTAAGTGCAGCAGTAGGGAAAGTGCTGGATAATCCACAGATGTTAATTACTATTCCAACTCCGGGTAAGTGCTGCAGTAGGGAAAATGCAGGAAAGTGTTGAGGTGTAAATTACTATTCCTACTCCAGTTAAGTGCTGCAGTAGAAAAAGTATGCAACAGTAGGGAAAGTGCTGGATAGTCAATAAACATGTAAAATAATATTCCAACTCCGGGTAAGTGCAGCAGTAGGGAAAGTGCAAATCAAAAGTATATTTCCAGTTATATAATTCTAAAATTGTGCATTATTTATATTTTCTTGAATAAAAAAACATCTAAATTTTAAAGAAGTAAAAAGTCACTTTCTTCACAAGTTATAAGTCACACATTTATTACCATACATTTCTTTTTAAAGGACACAACCCAGCAAGATCTTCAAAAAGATCAACTAAAACCAAAAACAAGATCTGAAACCCATCTCAGCAAAGAACAGATCCAATTAGAAAAGTGAGTGAAAATCATTTTTCATTATACACATATGAAGTAAGCACGAATACAAATAAATGCTGGATAGTGTAAAGGTAGTAATAACTATTCCAACTCCAGGTAAGTGCTGCAGTAGAGAAAGTGCAGGATAGTCTAGAGGTATAAATTACTATTCCAACTCCATGTAAGTGCAGCAGTAGGGAAAGTGCTGGAAAATCTAGAGGTGTAAATTATGACTATTCTAACTTCGTGTAAGTGCATCAGTAGAGAAAGTACTGGATAATCCACAGGTGTAAATTACTATTCCTACTCCGGGTAAGTGCTGCAGTAGGGAAAGTGCAGGATAGTCTACAGGTGTAAATTACTATTCCAACTCCAAGTAAGTGCAACAGTAGGGAAAGTGCTGAATAGTCAAGAAACATGTAAAATAATATTCCAATTTCTGGTAAGTGCTGCAGTAGAGAAAGTGCTGCATAGAGTAAAGATATAATTTACTATTCCAACTCTAGATAAAAGCTAGAAATATGAAAGTGCAGAATAATATAGAGTTATACAATAATAATAGTGATGCAATAGGAAAAGTACATACAAATCGAGAGGATAAAATTTTATATTCACACACTTAATATTTTTTTTCTCTCTTTTCAGGAAATGTCTACACATCCAACTGCAAAATATATCTCTTCCAGGAAAGGAAACCAACTACTTAATCACGCAGGTTACATTTATTGTAAGGATAGGTTAAGTAATCCACGGATTCATTGGAGATGCGTGCAATACCATACAACTCGTTGCAGCGGCAGAGCGGTTACGGTCAATGATATTATTGTAAGAACAACCGACCATAACCACTCTGCCTCTGCAATGGAAGTTGATGTTAGAGAAACAGTTAATGAAATGAAAGCTATTGCAAGCACCTCCAATGAATCCACAGGATCTATTTTGAGAAGGGTTGCACAACATGTCCCTACTCATGTTGCTAGTAATATACCAACTATTCATAATTTGCGTAGAATTATACAACGTCAAAAGCAGGCAAGTAATACTCAAGTAAATACGCCACATAGCTATTCTGATATCAATATTCCTCACAAACTTACAATTTCTTTTGCTAATGAACCTTTCCTTCTGCATGATAATGAAAACCCTCTAAAGCGTATTTTAATTTTTAGTACTCCACGTAACCTTGTAAAGCTTGAAACTAGTGAAATTTGGATGATGGATGGGACGTTTAAAAGCACGCCCCATCCATTCACCCAAATGTATACTATACACGCAAAAATTAATAACAGTGTAATACCCCTAGTGTATAGTTTGCTGCCTGATAAGACTTCTGCAACTTACACAGAATTTTTAACTGTGATTAAATCAAAAACTAACCAAAGCCCTAGGAAAATAATAATGGATTTTGAATTGAGCATGATCAATGTGATCACCAAAATGTACACGGATACCCAAATTCAAGGGTGTTTTTTCCACTTTTCCCAGGCATTCTGGCGTAAATTACAGAAAACACTCTTAGTTACAGAATACTCAACAGACAGCAAACTTCAAGTAGAATTAAAAAAATTAACAGCTCTTTGTTTTGTCCCTCCCGAAAGTGTAGACGAGTACTACACTGCCATTACAGAATCTGATTATTATTTAACAAACGAAGATAAATTGGCACCAATTCTAAATTATATGGAAGACACATGGATTGGACACCTAGGCAGATCGGGTCGCAGGAGGAAGCCACGTTTCCATGTGGAGTGGTGGAACTGTTATTCGAGTTGCCTACAGGGAGAGGCTAAAACAAATAATGACATTGAGGGATGGCATAACTCCTTCAATCATTTAATTGGAAAACCCCACCCTAATTTCTATTCATTTCTTGAAACTTTGAAGAAGGAGCAAAGCTTTCAAGAAATGAGACTATCACAAACTCTCACAGGTAGTCTAAACTCACGGATTACTCAAAGAACTAAGGAAATGTCAGAACGACTATTGGGACTTCTACAACAGTTTTCGTTGTGTGTGGCTCTAGATTACCTTGAGCATCTTGCTAACATCCTTTCTTTTTAAACACTTATTCACATTACTTTCTTGCTTTTATCAAAATTTACTCTCTTTCTAATTTAAATTGGCAATAAACATATTTTCTAAAAAATTTTTCTAAATTTGATGATGGGTCACCTTTTTTGGAATTTAAGTAATTTTTTACCAGCGTTTTTTAAATCAACCCCTTACATGAATCTAATATTTTTTTACTTTTTTTAATAAAACATTTTGTAAAATTGCAAAAAAAATATTCGCAACCCAAATTTTTGGACATTATTACTGAATATTTCGACATTACTTTGCAAATGTAATAAATGCATTTTTAATTACTTTCAGAACTCTTCTTTCAAAACTACACCATACAATTGTTGAGAAAACTATGTATTTTAACAAAATATTGATATTTCCATGAAATAACAAATAAGTGCTAAATCTTATTTAATATTGTTCAGAAATATTTTTTCAATTTGTTGACTAATCAATCCATTTTTTAAATCCTAAAACTATAGACACGAAAATACATCATACATATATTAATCTCCTTTTTTTTCTTCAAAAAGCGAAACACAATCTGGCCTTGTCAATGTAAAAAACCAATCTAACCTGTTTTTAAAACTCCAAATATAGTAACTCCAACAAAAACCACAAATATACACTTCACCTTATTTTTATAATAACCGTGAACATTAATTCTGCCTTTAAATGTAATAAAGCAAAAAAGAAATAAATTAGGAATCTATTGCTTAAAATTTAACAATTGAAAGACAAAGCAGAATTATAATCAAAATTTTTATTTTAAAAAAGAATGGCAAACAATATAACAAATCATAATATCACTTGTTCGCAAATATTCCAAAACTTTGAATCTCCAACAAAGACATATTTTTTTCCAAAAAGCACGAATAAAACATTGGAAATATCACTGTTTACATTCGTATAATGTTTTATCAACAATTACGTGAAACTAACTTTCTCAAACATCATTTTTCAAAACTTTATTTTCACTCGAAAATGCATTTAAATACATTGCATACATAATTATATTTATTGTATATTAAATACAATATAAAACACTTTTACATCTTTTAAAACAACTGATTATTTCATTAATCTAATTACCGATCTTCCCCCGCCCTCCGACCCAACATAGGCATATTCTAAAAATACGAGTAGCGACATGTTGTTTTAATTACATTTGTTTCAATTCGAGCAACCTCAACTTAACTTATCCTTACAATAAATGATAATCTTTACTTCTTTTACAATATTATTTAATATTTAAGTGGTTTCCTACCTGAACGTAGATCAGCGTCCTGCTGCTTCCTGCTGCTTCCTGCTCCGGTACTCCACAAAATGGCCGATGACGCTCGCGTAAACCTAATGACATCAGGATATGCTGCAACAATAAACAAAGGACTACTGTAGATTTATATTTAATACTTATTTTGGAATAAAGTTATTTTTTATATATTTTTACATGTATATTAAAAATGTTAAAAAATGTACATTAAATTTCAAGAAAACAGAAGTTTTTTTTAATATAATTCTTGAATAATAAAATAAAATTTCTACTTACTAAAACACTGTTTGTTCGTTTTTATTTAATTAATGCATTGTATATTATCATAACTAATTTCATGTAAAAATTGTACTTTCTTTTCTTACCTGTTTTCTTCTTTCTTTTCCGTTATTTTCCATTTCTTTCCTTTGCTTTACTTTGCTTTAATTCCGGACCGCTATACATATATCAAGGTATCATGAAAATAAATGAAGGACAAATGTATCCATTGAAAACAATGTTAAACCGTGGGAACCATAATATTATAATAAGTATTTCACAAATATATTCTTTTAAATAAATTTCTAAATATAAAGTTATTAAATATTAAACTGTTTCTTTAATACCCAATATAATATTTTTAAATAAAATCTATTATCTTTTTAAATAAATGGATTTATTAATATTATAAATCTATAAAACCCAAATTAATACTGAAATTAATTATACATACAATAAATTTATTAATTACTTGTTACATATTTAAATTAGTTCTATAATATTAAAATTTATTAATTACTTGTTACATATTTAAATTAGTTCTATAATACCCAAATTAATACTCAAATTAATTATAAAAACAATATATTTATTAATAAATTTTTAAATATTTAAATTAGTTCTATAATACCCAAATCAATACTCAAATTAATTATTATTATTAACTTTATAAAATAAAACTCTAATAAATAAAAACAAATCGTTTATTAACTAATTTTTACATATTTAAATTAATTCTATAATACCCAAATTAATACTCAAAATAATTATAAATGCATTAAAATTATTAATTAATTTTTACCTATTTTAATTAATTCTTTAATACCCAAATTAATACTCAAAATACTTATAAAAACAATATATTTAAAATTTAATTTTTACATATTTAAATTAGTTCTATAATATCCAAATTAATACTCAAATTAATTATTATTAATATTATTTTATATTTTACATAACTATGTTTATACTCAATTAACAATTACCATATTAATTACTAATAACAAAAATAATTATAAATACTCAAATTAATTATATTTAAAAAAATTAATACTACATAATTATAAAAACAATATATTTATTAATTAATTTTTACATATTTTTACATATTTAAATTAGTTCTATAATACCCAAATTAATACTCAAATTAATTATTATTATTATTTTAATAAAATAAAACTCTAATAAATAAAAACAAATCTTTTATTAACTAATTTTTACATATTTAAATTAATTCTATAATACCCAAATTAATACTCAAAATAATTATAAATGCTATAAAATTCTTAATAATTTTTTACATATTTTAATTAATTCTTTAATACCCAAATTAATACTCAAAATACTTATAAAAACAACATATTTAAAAATTAATTTTTACATATTTAAATTAGTTCTATAATACCCATATTAATACTCAAATCAATTAGTATTAATAATATTTTATATTTTACATAACTATATTTATACTCAATTAACAATTACCATATTAATGACTAATAACAAAAATAATTATACATACGCAAAATAATTATATTTTAAAAAATTAATACTACATAAAAACATTAATAACTATATTAATTACAAATAAAAAAATTATAATAATAAATAGAAATATATATTACTAAAACAAATACACAATAATACCCTTCATTAACTATATCAATAAAATACAAACATATCATACAAAATGCGTTGTAAAAGTACCTGCGTTGTAACAGTACCTGCGTTGTAACAGTATCAGTTGTAAATGTATGCGTTGTAATAGTATCTGTGTTGTAAAAGATGCGTTGTAACAGTATTGCGTTGTAAAAAATGCGTTGTAACAGGTGTATACCCTGACTACACATCAATAGTAACTGTATGTTTTTCAATCTGTGATGTTTCGACATCCCTACCTACTAGTTTGCTGTACTGTCACTTTTGTAAAGTTTATTTATCTTTTTGTTAAAAATGATGAGAATGAAAGGAAATAAAGCACCATAACACGTGGTAAAGAAGACGTGAATATCCGACACAACAGCATTGATCTCATTAACTACAGTCTGGTACAGCCATATCGTGTTATCAATGCCATAAAGACTGACGTAGAATGAGACCAAAACAATGACGGTTTTCGTTGCTTTTATCTCTGCACTGTTGCCCTGATCCAGGGTCCTGACAGCATCCATTTTCTTTTTATGTTTGTGCAAGATGAGCAAAATGCGACAGCTTGCCAGGCAATTAGAATGACAAATATGAGATCAAAAGCAAAATCTACATATCCTGTGGCTTCAAATTAGATCTTTTCTGGATAAATCACCAAGCAGAATCGCGGGTTGAACACATACTTGAAGGTCGAAGCATTAAAAGCATTGGTCGCCATGATGGCCACCTCAGCGTTCACTGCCATGTTAGCCAAATACAGAACAAAAATCATAGGATTAACAGAGCCTTTAATTTTGTCTTTCTCAATCATGCTGGCCTTGGTTCTGCTGAGGATACCATACTGGAAGCAGCTCAGCAGACAGGTTAACCCTATCGCCATCCCTCTGAAAACTCGGAAGATATACAACACCGCCTTGCAGCTAGCATTACCAAAGAGGTTCCACCATCCATAGTCAACACAAAACAGCAGGCAACATCCTGGTCAGGTACACAATCAGGTTCGCTGCTGCCAAGTGTGAAAGCACAGTTTCTGGCTCTGCGAGTCGGTGCTCCCGGAGTGCAATAAGGGCAAAGGACAGCAGTATGACGGTGTTGCCCACAACTCCAAAGGTTGTTGTTAGGAGGTAAATTGTTCCTTTCACAATTATGTAGGATTCCATTTTTCCAAGGATGTCAGGTGTCTAGATTATGAGATAACCTAAAAATATAAGAAGCAGATATAGAAAAAGTAATATGTTATATCTGGACTCCGTCTAAGAGAAAGCAAAACTTTGTTTCATAGATGATTCTGAAGTAATCAAATGATGTCCACTACACATAATTCTAAGGGCCTGATTACGATGTCGGGTGGATGCCTCTGCAGGGAAGGAACCGTCTGGCTATAGGTTCTGACATCCCAATTTGGATGCGAACATCCATTTTCCAATGAGAGCTTGTGCGGTGGTCTGAAAACGCCAGCAGTACAAGCTCCAATTGAAAAACATCCATCCCTGCACCGTGTGACAGGCACCATGAAGTGCCTGCCTCATGGTGTAGGGATGTTTAAGGGCAACCTAATGATCCCCCAGGCCACAATACAGAGGGCCAGGGGGAATGGGTCCCTGCTAGGGGCCCCCAATGTCGCTTCCGACGTGGAATGCCTCTTGGAAACTGCCATCATACTCCAGACAGTGGAGCCACCATCATAAAGGGATTATGAGGAGTTCCCAGCTTACCAACAGGCTCCTTGAGCCCGTCTGCAAGCGTTGGTTGGTCCCTCCGACTGCTGCCTCCGACCACACGCCTTGTAACGCATGTCGGACCGCAGCAGCAGATGGCGGTTGTACCGCAACTCACTAACCTTCAGTTGCATTCCGACAGCCATCGTAATTAGGCCCTTAATGTTTACCACTAGTTGTTTTCTGCACAAATCGACAGCTGATTCAAACACATCCAAACCTTCCTTTGTTCCAAAAAAACAAAAGGCTAGACAGGTAGCTGGCCACACCTTCACATTCCAAGCGACACACTTGGACAAGAAAGTAGCCGAATATGCACCACCCCTTAAATGAGGAAATGAACATATATCTTCATTACATTATTGGGCTCTGCAGTGATGGTTTAGTACGAGATTTAATTGAGAATACATACTTTATTTTGCTTATAACTGTGGCTGCATTTGACAAATCAGCACAAAACATTGAAGTATATCTGGTTTAAGTTTAGCATGCAGTGGCGGCTGATGACATTCCAAAGTGGTGAGCGTAAAGGTTGAGGATGAGTGCTATGTCACTAGCAAGCAAAGCAAGTGACCTTGATGCCATAAGAGGAGGTTCGAGATCCTGCCCACTCGGCATATTTTATTAAAAGAGCAGGCAAATGGTGCATTTTGTGAGCAAATTTGAGAAAGCATGAAGTTTTATAAAGTAATTGTGAATGTGCAGTCTTCAAATATTTAAACACATTGAAAACTGCCCCTGATGTTACTGCATTACTGCACCACATCATATGTCAACTTCTCATAGTGGTGAAGTGAGGGCTCAGTTAAATGTCAGAATAAGCATTGGCAAAGCCAATAGGTCACGCCTATGCAAGAGCTATTGTTTTTGCCAATGTGTTTTAGCCACTTTGTATACCATTGTGGCTGCTGTTCAGCATGGCTAAAAGTTCGTAGCATAGAGGAGAGTGAAATGGAGTCTAGGAGAGTGGAATGGCAAACAGTGGCGTAGAGTGTCGTAAAGTGGAGTGGCTTGGAGTCATGTATTGGAGTGGTATAGCGTGGAGTCACGCAGAGTAACGTACAGTAGAGTAGCATACACTGGAGTGGCATATAGTAGCCTGTGTATAATGCATTAGCATACAATGTTGCAGGGTATAGTGGCGTAGAGTGCAGCATCATAGATTTCAGCGGTGTACAATGCAGCATTGTAGAATGCAGTGGCGCAGATTAGAGTGTTGCATAGTAGAGTGCAGAGGTTTAGAGTGGAGTGGTACAGAGTGGAATGGTGCAGAGTAGAGTGGCATAGGATGAAGTGGCATAGAGGGCAGTGGTGCAGAGTAGAGTAGCATAGAGGTAGTGGCCTAGAGTTGGGCAGAGTACAGTGGTGTAGAGTAGAGTGGCGCAGAGTGGGGAAGAGTAGAATATAGTATCAAAGAGTGCAGTGGAATAAAGTGGAGTGCTGCAGAGTGCAGTGGCGTGGAATGGAGTCATGCAGAGTAGAGTGGCGTAGAGTGCAGTGGGGTAGAGTAGAGGGACGTCAAATGCAATGGTGTAGTGTGGCATAGAGTGCACTGGCATAGAGTGCATTGTTACAGAGTACAGTGGTGTTTAGTGCTGAGGCGTAGCGTAGAGTGCTGCAGAGTAGAGTACAGTCCAGTTTATGGAGTGGGGGTAGAATGGGGTAGTGTAGATTAGAGTGGACTGGTGCAGTGTGCATTGGCGTAGAGTGTTGCAGAGTATAGCGGCGTAGAGTTCAGTGGCATAGAATTCAGCTGTATAAACTGTAGTGTTATAGAATGCAGTGGCATAGATTAGAGTGAAAGTGCAGAGTACAGTGGTGCAGCGCAAATTGGTGCTGAGTAGAGTAACATAGCGTGCAGTGGCATAGAATGCAGAGGTGTAGATTAAAGTGGTGCAGAGTGGCAGACAGTACAGTGGTGTAGAGTGGTGCAGAATGCAGTGGCGTAGAGTGCAGTGGCACAGAGTGGAGTGATGCATAGTACAGTGGCGTAGAATGCAGTAATGCAGAGTAGAGTGGTGTCGAGTGCAGTGATGCAGAGTAGAGTGGAGTTGAATGCATTGGCATAAAGTGCAGTGGAGCAGAGTACAGTATGGAAGAGTTCAGTGGCATAGAGTGGAGAGAAGTGATGTAGAGTGCAGTGGCATAGAGTCGATTGTTTCAGAGTAGAGTGAAGTGGCGTACAGTGGAGTGGAGCAGGATAGAGTGCAGTAGCATAGAGTAGAGTGGCATGGAATATAATAGCGTAGAGAAAAGTGGCTTAAAGTGTAGTGGCATGGAGTGTATTGGTGCAGACTAGATTAGAGGGGCATACAGTGGATTGCCGTAGAGGGCTGGGGTGTAGAGTGGAGTGGTACAGAGTAGAGTGCATTAGGGTAGGGTGTACTAATGTAGAGTTTAGTGTTGCAGAGTGACGTAGAGTGGAGTGGCGTACAGTCGAATTGTACAGAGTAGAGTGGAGTGGCCTAGACTGGAGTGGTGTAGAGTGCAGTGGCAAAGAGTGCAGTGGTGCAGAGTAGAGGGGTGTAGAGTGCATTGGCACAGAGTAGAGTGGTGCAGAGTAGAGTAGAGATGGGTAGGGTGACGTGGCATAGAGTGCAGTAGGGTAGAGTGGAGAAGAAGTGTAACAGAGGTCCCTGCAGACCCCACAGTTCGGGGGGGGCAGACTTACCCATACTAGAGGGGGCCCCCTCAGCCTCTACTTATGAGAGAATGGGAGGCCCCTTGATCATATCTTGCAGGGGGGCCCACTCACATTTTGCTATGCCTCCAGAGTGGAATGGTTCAGAGTTGGGCAGAGTAGAGTGCAGTGTCATGGAGTAGCACACTGCCATTACAGACAGCGCATTTTCGATTAAAATTACCATTACATTTGTACAGACATACAGTGTTACTAATACAACTACACAGCGAACAAAAGATGATGTGTAGAATGGCATCACATAGTGTATTGATTCGTTTTAATCATAGTAAAGTATGTGTTTCCAATACGTGCTTTGTTTGTGCTTTAATATTTCTGATACATTCGGAAATACTTGCACTTCGTTTAAATATTGTTGTGTGCTAGAAAAAAAACTTTGCTACCCCCAGTATCCAGCAATATTGTCACATATATCCTTATGCATTTAAGTCCAAGAAAGAAACCAAGCTCCCTCAGAAGACAGAGCATGACATTTGACACCTGTCTTTGAATGCACAGCAAATGTGACAAGATAAGAACAAGATTTACAGAAAGGAGTTCTCATGGAAGAAACATGGAGAGATAGTAGGAAAGGCTTTACTCAATGGGTGAGAGAAACTCACAATGGACAGCCAGCAAATATAAAAGCTTGACATGTGAGTTGCAAACCACAAAACTATTGTAAAGCACCAGCAGAATGCATTCCCAGGGAAGTTCTAACTGTCCCCTACATGCCTTTAGCAAAACAGACAGCTGCCCTGTCTGGAAGGCTTTGACCTAAAAAAGGATATAATTGTCTTAAATAAATCAGTATCTGCCATTCGCAGCCCTCCCCGCACTCAAACTAAACACCTTATTTATGGTCTGGTAGATTCTCAGCAAGCTCGTAATCCTAAAAAAAAAATGTGGGCTTTTGATATTTCTGTAACACGTGCACATGAGACAATCACTGCTGTTTATTTCTGTGCAACTACAATAATTAACATTCTATTTGTAGTAGGCATTCATAGCCTAGTTGAAAAAAATAAAACATAAAAATTTATTTTCATAAAGTTTACAGCCCGAGCCCCTATATCATAATTACCACCACTTCTATCCCCATCAAAAAAAGTTAGGAATCTGTTATCAGGTCCTGTGTTTATGTCCTGCGAAATGGCTTGCATTTATTACTAACATTTTGAAGAAGCGCAAGAGCCAGCATTCTACAAACCACAGTTTTGAGCTGCCAGCCATTTGCCAGGACATAAACAGGGGCGCAAGTTGTAAACTTTTGATCCAGCTCTCCTACTAAAATTCTGCATAAATGATGTCACTATCTACCACCAAACTTACCAATCAATACCAGGCCCATAAAATAACAGAGCAGCTGAATCATGAGGCAAATGAATCTAATATGTTGTTTAAACTGTCTACAATAAACAAACAAGACCAGCTTGTCATTTTAAAAGTTTATTCAAACATATTCAGGAAAACTTAGGTTTTGGAACTTTATTAAGCAAGCATTTTAAAAAAGTCATAAAAAAGTTTTAGTCAGCATTTATAAAGAGAGCTTAATTCAAGAAAATATTATTCATTAGCAGAAATAAGTGAAAAAGAGCATTTCCAAATCCTAACTAATTCTCTGTCTCTACCCTCATCGCCTGAAAACAAAGTCTTTTAAAGTCACCTTTCCTTACGTGTATCCATCGAACAGCAGAACACGTCCCTCTGGAATCAAGAAGCGTAAGCCAAAAATCTGCACCTAGAGCCTATTCTTATACCCTAAAACTATGGCTAAACTAACTAATTTCACATACCATCAGCTGAATTCTGGCTCCCCATTGGCTGAACCACCTCACGCCACAGTAAATTGTGACATCTTCCACCTCAAGTCCAGGCTTTTACACAAAGCGATTGTTCTTGCACAGAGTCCTGGCAGCACTTCCTTAGGCTGCTACATTTTGTAGCAAAGATTGTTCATGTAGTGCACAAAAATGCCGCTACTCACATTCCTGGCCTTGAGCCTGTCCGTTCTGAGCTTCTCGTGTCACATTAGCAAACCTCTCCACAGAGTCGCCTTTTGCAGTTCTTTTCAAACCTTTTCACAATAAAAGTTCATAGGTTTCTCATCTTTTTCAAAATAAGTTTTTCTCATGTGGCTTTTCATCAGCAGGCCTCTTTTCAGAAAGCATCAATTTTCTGCACCACTTTTGCTTGCGTCACTGCGCCACTTTTAGCTTGCGTCACTTTTTCAGAAAACTATTATTTAAACAAACACAAAACAATAATTAATTCAGGAAATGAAAGTCATTCTGTTTCCAACTTTCATAGCTAATGTTAACCCATTAGTATAAGTCACCTAGCAGAAAGCACAAAGAAAAGCAGCACATTTAAAATCTACCATTCTTCATAATGTCCAGCAGGATTCTTCATATATCTGAAAAAGATAAACAGAAACAACATAGACAAGAGCACATATGAAATGAGCACCTGCCATTAATTAATCAGCCGCATTAATGTTGACAAAGACAATAGGACAGACAAAACAACATTAATTAATTATTTAAACGTACATGCAGATGCAACAGAAAGCACATAATATTAATCCCTCATGTTTGTGAATGCTATTTTACTCTAGGTTGGTTTAGTAATACAAATCATGCACAAACCCATTAATATAATTAATCAAGTTATGGGAGATTAACATCACAAGCCAGAATAAAATTATTTCTGAAACTCGCTCCATCAACTCCCTCATCTGGTGATTTCAAAATCACCAAACAAAATCCCAAAATTTAGAAAATGTTATCTATTGAACATGTTTCAGGCTTACTCAGGATTAGTATTTAAACTCTAATTTCATCTATATTTCTGCAACTTTCATATTGAGAATTGAGTCTTACATCCTACTAATTCTATATCCTTTACCCTTTCTTTATTCAGCTAAGTTGGATCTTTCCACCTTTGAATCCCCAACCCGATCCTTTCCACCTTTGAATCCCCAACCCCCAATGAATTTATAGGTATCTACATTTGAATTGCACCAACAAAAGAAATATCAATCTGAGTATTATAAAACAAAACAAAAAGTAAATTTTGAAAAATGTTAAGAATTATTAGTATATAGTATATACCAAAAGAATACGGGGAGGAAGGGCCTAAGGGAGTTTAAAGACCAGACAGAGACACGTTCCCTCACTGAATACCAAAAATACAAAAAGTGTCAAAGTGTCTAAAGAGTCTATGTGCGGTTCATTGAACTAACAAAGATCTGTGCCTACTCATCTAACAGTTTTGGAGGAACATTGGTGGATATGAGCGATCACTAGCAGGATACCCATCAGTCACCTCTCGCAACCGCCCTTCATCATTTGGCATTCCTGCTGACCACAAAATTGGTACACCACTGGTTCAGATGGAAGGTCAGATACAGATCTTTGTTAGTTCAATGAACCGCACATAGACTCTTTAGACCCTTTGACACTTTTTGTATTTTTGGTATATAGTATATACCACCTCTTTTTTTTTCTCAAATTCTAAAACATGTTTTCTTCAACCTTGCGTCTTACATAAAAGTGTTTCCAGCTAACACAATTTCTTCGACCTTGTGTCACCTAACACAATTTCTTCAGCCTTATGCCAAAAACTTACCTCAACTTAAAGAAAGCTAAACCTAGTCATTTTCACCATTTTCTTCCAGATTTTTCTGACTGCTATTACTGACCTCAACTACTGGTGGAATCAATAAATAGGCCCACTCTGGAGATTTGTACTTATGATTGGGCTTTAAGGGTCTTTTGCTTTTCCTGGTAAACATTTCAATTTTCTTTCCAACTTGCTCTTTTTTGTCTGAATCACTCTTCTGACTTGACACTTCATTGACTTGTTCTTTCAATTTATTCATGAATTTGAACATCAAATCTTCTTTAGGCCAGACATCACCTTTTCTCAAGAGTTTCTTCTTAGGCTTGACTTCATTACATACAGCTTTCCAAGTTCTTTTTCTGAATTTTCTTATTTCAGATTCTTCATCACTTTCATCAGAGTCAGTTTCAGAGATTTCAATACTGTATCTAGGAACTTCTTTACTCAGCAGCTTCACTCCGTTAGGAACAATATCTCTGTAGCTGGTACTTGGCAACTCGTCCTCCTCTTCCGGGCTTGCTACTAGCTTCCCAGTTCCAGAATTTCTGTTCCTGCTTTCAGAGCTACCAATCTGATTTTCAATACTCTCCTGATCTTTAATCTCTTCAGTCACAGACTCTTTTTCTGCTTCTTTTTCTAGCAGATTTTCATCATTTTCTGAATCTAGAATCACAATCTCTAGATCTTTTTCATTCAATGTTACATTCACATTGACATCATCATCCAGATGTCGACCACCTTGTCGATCTTCAAGATCTGGATTTTCTTCAGAACTTTCTTCTGAGTCTGAATCAGTTGTAGTGTCATCACTATCTTCATCAGGGTTATCAGGTGCAGGTACACAAAGGGTATGATTTGCATGCACCCACCTTTTCAGACCCCTGCACTTCACAACATTTGTTGTGACTGAAATCACTTGCCTTGCTTTCTGCCACCTGGGTACCAAACAGTTCTTCCTCCGATGAACCATTGTCCTGACCAAGTCTCCTGGCAATATATTATGAGCCTGCTCCTTTTCCACATCTGTTCCCAACTGATGGAATACAGAAAATTTATCATTTTTTCTTGTTGGAAAAGCTTCTACCCATTTTGAAAATAAACAAATGATGACTAGGACATATCTGTTTGTTATGTTGGGGCATTTCAAAAAGATCTATTTGAATACTTGTAAATGAACCACCCTCCCGGCCTATTGTTCCCAAACTCTCAATTGGACCATGATACATCCGTGCCATGTCAGCAATCATGCAATTGGTCATAACAGGTCTGTCATCTTTGTAAACTCAAATTTCATCTTCCTCTTGCTGTCTGAAACCTTCTTTGAGCCATGTGTTTTTCTCCGCATCATTTGCCTCATCTTGTAATTGTTTTAATTCTTGCCATGACTGAATTGCAAAGATTAGTATGAGGATGCTTGAAACATGTTCATTGAATTTTTCCCCATTGATTGCAACCCACTCCTGAGCACAAAACTTAACAATGGTACCTGCGTGCTCATTGCCTTTTGAGACATAATTATTTTTCTCTCCATTTACAACACATTTTATCACTGCTATTTTGTCAAGAAACTCAATTTCTTTATTGAAGTCTAGCATGCCCTCAACAGGAGCTTCACACAAACTCTTTTTAAATTGCTAAAAGACTTCAAGTTTAATTTCTGTCAGGACAATTGAGTCTTTTCCATCTGCTTTTGTCAATTTTTGCAATGGCTTCGCAATTACTGAGAAACCACTAATCCATTGGCAACAGGATCCAACCATCCCTAGGAGCATTCTTACCTGTTTTTGTGTCTTTGGGTGTTCCATTGCCTGAATCATTTTAATTCTCACAATAGTTACCTGTCTGGGAATTCTCTCTTGGAACCTGAAAGCAAACATTCTTTGACTCTCTGGGTGCATTGGGACCCAATACCACTCAGCATCATGTGGTATCTGACAAAGGATCTCTACTGGTTTGGGCACAATAGGACAACAAGGGATAACTATCTCGTTAACCTTTCTCAGGTCCTGTACTATTCTGTACGTTTCATCTGGCTTTCTAATACCCATATCTGGTGAGTTACAAGACTGTTCTCAATCTCTTTTAGGACACCCTGCCTAACAAATTTTTCAATAACAGGAATAACTCCTTCAATTGTTTCTGACTTCATCTTGTACTGTGGAACATTAGGAAATGAGTTTCCCTGCTTGTTTGCAATTTTAACTGGATTTGGTCTGTTTTCCTGGTCTCCACTGAATCCTGTATCTGTATTGTATTTCTGCTCATTAACATAATTTGGAAATGGCGGCGGAGGTATCTAATTCTGCTGAATCACTTCCTGTCGCTGTATTTGTAGCTGTTGATTCAGTAACTATTGCTGCTGATTTATCTCATTCTGCATCTGTGTATTTTTACACTCACTTACGAAAGCTAAATTCGCTTTTTCCTTCTCCTTTTTCTTCATCCATTTTGTTTTCCATTTTTTTAGACTACCTCTTTTTCTCAAAGTCTAAATTAAATCTATTATATGGGCAGGGGCAATCCTACCTGTATTGTTCAAGCCTTCAATGTCCTCATCATCCTGATATGTGTTTAATCTGTCTGTACTGATTGTATCATTTATTAAGTCTTCTAAATCACTTTTTAATTTTGCAACATCCAGTAATTTGTACTCACCAGGCTGTGTCAGGTCAATCAGATCAACATCAGAGTCCTCACTTGCTGAAGCTAGAGTCACCACTCTCTCTTGCTGAGTTGGAATCATTACTAGCTCATTTTCAGGTACATTAGAATAAAGTTTTTCAGCAAACTTTTGAATTTCACAATTCAATGGGACCATTAAAGCTGTGGGATTAGTTTCATCTTTTTTAAGCACAGAGAGAATTCGAGTCCAATTACCACAGGAACTGTCACTGCTTCCATGTTTCTTGTTAACTGCTCAATTAAATCATTTGTAGAATTTACATGAGCAGGAATAATAATTTCAGAAGCACTAGGCATCTCATCATACCTATCTGTTGTGACACCTTGAGAAGGGGTCTGGGCTGGGACTCCATTAATCTGAACTGGGACTCTTGGCGTTGCATTAATCTAGTCTGGGGATCTGCTTGAATTTCTGTCCTGATCTGTATTTACAACATCATTTTTACAATGATCAATTTATTCTTCTCTGACATGTTTATTATTTACATTAGCTTATTTGGGAATCAAATTTTCTTTAAGAATTATTTCTTTTGGGGGAGATGTTCTTTCAAAATATATGTCCTTTAAAACTGCATCTTTATTAACAGTATCTTTTTTATGCTTATTAGTTACTTCATTATTCGCCTGTTTATTCATTAATTTACTTTCACCTGTAGCAACAACCTTTTTAATATGTTTAAATACATTTTTCATTTTCTGATAGCAGAAAAACATTCTTCTTTGGATAATAATTATCCATGTTTTTAAATAGTCAAAATAATTACAATAAGTAAATGCATTCACTTAATTGGCCTTCCAATCTTTTGCTGATCAATTAATTAATTAATTTAACAATATCAGGTGTAGAAAAACCTTGTAACCTGGTCAATTTAATATATCTCCTAATTTACCTGCATCACTATTTTTAATAAACCTGGAAAGAAAAACATGAATTTGCAAAAATAGCAATATAAAGTATTTATTTTACAACAACAAAACACCTAAATGTGTTTGGGTATGTTTAAAATGTATTTATTTGCACTTACACACATTTCTGCATCAACAGCTGTGGAAAAAGAAAACTTGATGTGTTTGCCTTTAATTCAAATAAAATGTCTTGCTGCAAAAACCTTTAGACCCCTTTAACGATAATTTTAGCTCAAATCTGCTTTCTTCTGACCCACACACCCTTTAAGGTGTCTTTAAATCCTTTATTTCAATTACTGCCAATACTGTTGCTGCACTTAGCTGCCACTGGCTACTCGTTCTAATTTTTAAGAAACTGCAGCCTTCCTTTGCTCATCAGCGCTAACAAGGGAAAGCAACCTCTCCAATGCTTTGCCAAGCTTTTTTTCTATTTCTAGCGCAATCACAACGCTTAAATTCCCCTTTGTTAAAGTAACTCCTCAGCAGGCAACTCCTCGGCAGTCTCAGTACCAAAACAAAGCGCACAGCCAATTACAGTGCCCACCCGAGCCTCAACCAATCCGGTCGCGACTCCCTTATGACGCTACGACGTCATCCACCAATCAGTTAACAAAGCCAGCATAAACAGAATTTGACAAGGCGCTTATAACATTTAATCAAGGTGTCAGAGCGCTTTACTTAAGCATCTGCTGACAAACATAAGGATTTAGGATTATAAGCGCGAGGCCAATCAATGCAATGGCTTTAATTCCTTATCGCTTGCACTTGATGGAAAATATACTGTGACTAATAGCGCGACAAAACTCACAGTCACAGCTTGGCTGCCGCGACACGAATCACGTCACTTCAGCCAATCACTGCGCAGCTTCTGTGACGTGCATCGGCCAATCACAGCACAGCGACTGAAACGCTCGGCCAATCACAGCGCGGCGGCGCATCGGCCAATCACAGCACAGCTTTTGCTGTGACGTGTCCTGCTGCTGCTGCAGTCTCTCTCCTAGAGAAACCAAAGCGGTGGCTTAGATTCGAGTGTGTTCTGTACTCGCGGGAGAAACCAAAGCGGGGGCTTATATTTGAGCGCGCAACCTCTTCTAAACTCTGTAATACACACAACGCTCACCGGCTGATACCACATCAACTGTGATACTCGCAGCTGTAGCTAGCGAGAAAGAAAACCAAAGCGGGACATTTATAAACAACTCGGCGGCTAGTTGCAACACGCACACCAAGCCATTCACTGCACGATCTTGCTGTGACACTACTGGAGCCACAACGAATCACAGCGCAGCTCTGCTGTGACGCTACGGCACATTAACCAATCAGGGCGCGGCCCTGCTATGATGCTACGGCACCCTGACCAATGAGAGCGCGGCGGCAGTGACGAAGACAGCCGCTGCAGCTGGCAGCTCTCCCCTTACGCTCCTCACTCGGTAAACAACCCCTCCCTTTCCAAATACAATCGGACGGCTTTTAACTATTCACAAACTACGGGGAACAATTTATAATGTATTTAAATAGCGCGAAGCACTTTTCAATGCTTTTACTTTACCCTGAAGGCTTTAAAACGCTTTACAATCACCTTTTTAACAATTTATTAACTACACAAAACAAATCATTTGCCTGCTTCTCTAAACAAAGAGATAGTTTTATACATTCGTTTAAGTATTCTCAGCGTGGAATAGACAACGCTATTCTCACAGAATAGTCTCAATCGCCAATAGAGCAATTCTTACCCTACCCTTCTAACAGATAATAACGAATCGTGTTTCTAATTGAATGCAGGTACATTTAGCAATTCAAAGTTTAACTCAATTGATATTACAAATCATTCACGCACTTTCAAACAAGAAAACCCTATTCATGCATACTTGTTTCTTTCTCAGGACTTTAATCTCAGAAATAAACCTCTTTCGCCAGTAAGAAAACAACGCCTATCTCTTCCTTAGGACTCTAACCTTAGGACTCTAACCTTGGAAGGGAAAACAACGCTTATTTTTCTTCCTAGGACTCTAACCTTGGAAGAGAAACAACACTTACCCTTCACACAAGCTTGAATAAATCCTATTACTCTTTTCACAGAGAGTTTTAAAACAGGCTCACCAGGTCCCTATACTCAATGCTACGATTTCATAGGCAATCCTCACTATCATACATACAATTTACTCAACACACCTAGAACCCTAAACTTGTGTTGTACGTCCACAACACGTGATATGCGGCGATATCACCTTTTGAAGCAGAACAAATGCACTGTGTAACTTTTCTAGTCACACTACTCTTGCCATGGCAAACCAGGAATTTTTCACACTGCTGGAAAAACCCTTAAAATTACATATAACAGTCTGACAAAATCAAAAACTCAACATATGTTAAACATTGATCCTATGTACATACCAACATATATGTATCATGTATGTAGCATGTATGTCAAAAACAACATATAACCGTACGAATGCTACCAAAGGTCCTTGCATGCATAGCCACCCACACCAAGGGTAAGGACTACAGTGTTCATTCCAGTGATAGTGGTTCCCACACTGACCTCACAGACCAGCCCTATAGACCAGTCTGGCAATGAGTGAACCAGATAAACGCCGTCTGTAAGAGGAATCCGTGTACTACGAAACTTTGACTCTATAACACTGTGTGCTTTGACAAATATTGCTTGTGTGTAAATCTTTGCATGTGTATATGTATCTACCTATATGCCTTTGTCCCTTACAAGTGTGCCTTAGGGGGTGATTAGGATGGCAGGCTGACTTACGTCTGCCCGCCATTCTTTTGGACAATGGGACTGCCCGACTTGCTGTCGGCAGTTCTGTCAGTGTGATTACAATGCAACAGCCTCCTAGGTGGTCGCACTTTCTATCTTTTGTATTGTGGTCGGTGCTGCGTGCTGCATCACATGCCGCAGTACAAAATATATACAGGAAACATATCCCTGCACTAAGTGGCAGGCACCATGTGGTGCCTGCCACATGGTGCAGGGATATTTAGGGGACCCCCAATATCCAAATCCAAGGGACAGGGGAAGGGGGGCCCATTAAGAGCCCCCAATGAATGTCTGCCTTCAACTCATTGACGGGCTCATCGAATACATGACTGTAAGGCTTTCCGACCGCCATCCGTTTGCTCACCATTATTATATGGTGGGTGGAAAATCTGCACACGATGGTGGTGAAACTGTCACCAACATGCTGTCGGTGGCGCTCTCACCGTCATTGCAAATCGCCGCTAATTTTACATATCCCTATGTGTCAGTATCTTTTATGAAAATAATCAGGGAAATGTGATTGCGTGGTTAATGAGAAACTAGAACTAAAATGCCTTACCCAGTTCCAGCATAGGTGGTTTCACTTTCAGTGCAGCAATGTTAAGTAACCCTTGCATACTGTACCAGTAGTTTCAATACAAAAATCTTCAAATTAATAGAAGGCCTTGCAAAAAGAGGCGCTATTGCATAATTTAAGTAATTTGAGAGGTGCATAGCCTCTAGGCTGAGCAAAAGACAATTATTCTGTTCAGAGCTGCCTAAATGTTTTTTCCCTTTTTGAAACGGTAACATAATAGGGTGAATATGTGAATGGCATACTCAATGGAAGCTTGGCAGAAACTCATTGCACACAGGACAGCGAACACTACAACTGAGGTCAGAGTCTGTTAAAATAGAGACAAAAACATACAATACAGCTACTATTGTTCTCAATTTCAATCGTCCAGTATATCCCTGTCATGTATGTCTGCCTGTACATCATTGATTTGTCTGCTTGCCTTTCTGTGTCTGTCCTATCCATTCATTCTTTCATTCCCCCAACCGACTCACATACCATAATTTACACTAGTTTCAGTCCAGTTGGGCAATCAATCATGCAATTTAAATAGCTATTAAACCGTCTTGCCTTGCAGAGTACCAGTAATCAGACCGCCAACTTCTGCTTCAATTTTTATATACCATTATAATAGGTGCTGCTGAAACGACATTCTAGCTATTTAGGTAAATATAACTTAAAAAGGATGACTCTAGCTTTGGGTTAGTTTTAAACTCCTAATTAGTTTGAGAAGCATCTGCTAAAGAGTGTAATTTGGCCGCTCTCTGATTCACCGAACCAGGGGGAAATTGTAATGACTAATGGCTTTGACTTTTCCATCACATAGCTTTATCTCCAGAATTCTTTCCATTTTCACAGTACACCTGCAAGAGTAGCATGCTAGCTATCCTCCTCAGGATACAATCTGACACAACTACTCTCACACCCTACTAGGAAATGTCTTTGAGGTTGACTTTCTTCAAGTTTAAGTAAATCTGGAGTTTGCGTCTTATTTTCTTGTTGAATACCAGTATAACAAGAGGCACAGCAGTGGAGTAACACATGGCAAAAAAATACCTGGTGCTTGACACTATGGGATGTACCTCAGTAGATACAATTATTTGGTAAAACCAGATCATGCAGTCCAGTCCAAACAAAGTCACGTAGACAATGACCAAGGTGACCACAGTCTTGGAAGCCTGAGCTTCAGCATTCCGTTCTTTGTTATTCTGGGCATTACGAATCACTGCAACTTGCTTGCCATGTCTGTGTAGGATCAACAAAATGTAGGTGCTAGCTGTTGCCATAACGAACACAAACATCAGGTCCCTGCCGAAGATGCTAAATCCCACTCCTTGAATTGAGAGCTGGTCAGGGTAGATGACCAAGCAGTATCCCAGGTTAAATGTGTATTTCAAGGCAGTTATATTCCTGCTACCCACAGTGAACATGGGCAGGTTGGCACTGGTCACCATACTTACAACATAAATGGCTAGGAGAAACAACAGCATGTATTTTTGCATGAGGAACTTCATGTTCAACCATTTTTCTGTATTTTGGGCGATGGTGGTGCATTGGAAGCAGCTCAGCAGGCAGGTGAACATTATGGCCAAAGCCCTGGATGCGCGGAAGACAAAAAGGAGGATCTTGCACATTACATCTGTAAAGAGATCTCTCACCCCAATCACATAGAGGGAATGTGGGACTCCCTGAGTGAGGCAGACAAGTAAATTAGCCCAAGCCAAGTGGGACAGGATAACTTCAGCTTTCATAAATTTACACGCTCCATAGACAATCTTCAGAAGTGTGAACAGGACAGTGAGGTTTCCTGATAGGCCCACAATTGTGGTAAAGAAGAAAATGAGCTCCAACAACAAAGCATATGCTTCCATGGTGCCAGAAAAAACGTAAGCTTGATCACTGAAAGACATGCATTTCCGAGGGTCAAGAGTACCTGGAAGAAAGAGTGATACATTGTGTCAGGTATTCTCAGTGGGACTAATAGATAAACAACATAGGAATCTAATAAAAATGTGGTCCCCCACAAGTAATAGCATATTTTGAGCATTCTGACACATCTGGAAATGCACTCTACACTCTTTTCAAAGCCCCTGATTCGCACTCAAATAAACCTACTGTAAGGTGTGCAGAAATATAGGGAGACCATCATTCAACCCAATTTTGATAGACTACCCGCTGAATAAATGTACAAATATTTCAACATAAGTAACACGAAAACAGAGATCAGGAATACAAGCACGAAATTCCACTAGTTGCCTAACAGTATATATGTATAATATCCATTTTGCCTACATTACAAATGTTTACTCTAACCTCTGTTTTTTTCCAGTGTGTATATATATACTGGAGATTGCCAATGTGTAGTTACAGTTAGGGTCACATTTACACAGGATATAGATTTTTTAATTTGCTAATAACTTTGAAACTTTGACAACATTTGACGAATCTTCATGAAACTTTGTACGAGCAAATTTCACCCACCTTAGCTCCTTACTGGGAAGTTTCGGGGTGATCCATAGAGCATGGAAGAGAAAAAAGAAGGGATCCCAAAACATGTTTTCCTCATGCATTTTTCCATAGGAACTTTAGACAATACTATAGCCAAAGTGGCAGAGCGGAATTACACCAAATTTAGCAGAAACATAGATGTTTACCCAGAGAGCGAGATGTTTGTGGTTTGTTGTAAATCGTTTCAGCTATTTAAGAGCAATTAAGCTTCAAAATATCTAGATATCTAGCGACACTGTACTTTGGATGGAGTACTAAGGTACTAAATGAAAATTATGAATACAGATTGGCTAAATTTGCAAGCCTGACCCGGCCCTGTGGGACCCCAGCTGTAATTGGCTGGCTGCATCATGATGAGAAATGTTGTTGAGACTGTTTTAAGGCCAAGGGACTTGGATCCCATGTCCTGAAAATAAAAACAAAACAACATATATGTGGCCTGGGAAGGGGGCAGCTCTAGATCCCTGCAACACCTGTCAACTCCCCAGCCAACAAACATGCTGGGTGCTGGCAAGAACTGTCATTCTTTGCTTGGAGTTGGTGTGTCGGTGCTCATTCGTGGCACCCCACAAGATATGGCATTGTTGAGGGCTGTAGATGGGACCGCCAGAGAACATGCGGCCTCAGACAGCTCCTGATGCTGGAGGGAGCTGCCATTTTTTTTAAGTGTGTACCCTTGTGTCCACCCGGAGCACCCAGAACATATGGCATTATTGGGGGCTATAGGGGAGGCCCAACGCCCCATTAACTCCAACCAGATCCCCACCCAGTACCCACTGTGGTGCTGAAGGGCACCAGCTCTTTCATTTTGCTCCCCCCGGCATGAGCAGCATTTTTCTCTGCTCCTGCATGAGTGGGAGCAAAGTTATGTTCCTTACCCTGGAGGCTTCAGGCAGATCTTATTCCCTGCCCTCTCTCTCTTAGGCAGAGAACACCAGTGTCCAAAGGTGTGGGGTCCCTGGGACACTACACCCATTTCAGGCCCCAGCGGAAGGGGTTCCCGGGGCAAATCCATGGCCAGAGGACCCTCCCCCAAAAAAACTGAACACTGAGGCCTTAAAGAGACTTGGGGAGGAGGACAGCATGCCCCCTCCTCTAAAACGTCTCAGGGAGGGAGACAGCCTCGGGAGAGTGGTCTATATGCCCCCTACTCTAAAATGTCCCCCTCCCCCATCATTGAAAATCATCTCCCAGTGCCAAAAAAGGTAAGGGAGGGGGACCATTTGACCACCTCCCTACAACAAATAGGTGCACCGCCCCATGGGGCCGGGCCCGCCGGGCCCACCCTGGTGGGCTAAAATTTAAAATAAGTGAGATTCCTATTTTTATCAGAGCCTCGGTTCCTCCACGAATCTACAGCACCTATAAAAATAATTAATGTTTTGAGACCCAAAGTGTCCCTCTAGAACACCACACCATGCCTAGTGGGCAGAGTATCCTTACATTGTCCCCCTATATGTTTTTAAAAAATATTTTTTCACAGGAGACTGAGTCCCCAAATTGAAAAATGGCTGCAATCATATCTTTCTTGATGTGGCAGCAGCAAATCATACCACATCTTTTGATCTGTTGGATCCACAGATCCTCCATGGCATGACATATACATACATTTTGAACCTTTATCACCATTGGAAGAATCTTCACAAAGCTTTCCAAATTCTCATCCTCCTCAGCTCCTTCCTGGAAAGTGATATGTCAAGTGAGGGCAGAGAAAAAGGGTGGTCCTAAAACGGTTTTTACCCATTAGTTTTTCCAAATGTGACAGAAAGCTAGATCATGATCCAGAAAGCATGCTTTTGTGATTTGGTGTATATCTGTTCAGCAGTTTTTGAGAAATGAAGGTTCAAAATGTAAAGCATATATTGATAGGACCTCTAGTCAACGTGGTAAGATGTTTTCTGAATGGGGGCTTTTGAGACTTTTAAATAAAAGGATAACAGATGGCACATGGAGCAGTATTAGTGACAGAGAATATTCAAGAACTGCAGACTCCCATTTTATATTTCTTAATGCAAAACTGTAAGGCCTTAGATAAGTGTTGTATGTTCATAGTTCATGATGACTCAAAATTCATTCATGGAAAGCATATCTCACACACCAAATGCAATGCTGATGACCGCAACCTTGATGTGACAGATGAAAATGCAAATATCGTAAATAATCTTACAGATGGGATCACATATCATTTTACCTGCAACACTACAAGATATATTACTGTAAATGTAGTATTATTTATGTGTTTATGTTCTTTATTTACAGAGTATTGTTATGTGTTGTTTCTCATTTGTATAAATACTGTGATCTTAAGCTTAGCATTTGGCTGTGTGGATCAGGGTTTACTACAGGGTCTTACCCAACCCACACTGCACATTGCAGAAGTTCATGCATTGGAAAAACAACTGTCTAGGGAGGGTCTAGGGGACTATATTTACCGACCTATCAAGCTCATACCCCTCATGAACTATACTGTAACAACAAGAAAACTTGAAGGTCTAGAAAATGAGAAGAAGAAAGGGGATAGCCAGAAGGAGGTATCACACACCACTGTAACAACTAACGGTGAAGGACCATCATGTGTAAAGAAGTCCTATCAGCCCACCCATATGGCGGAACATCGTCATCTAGGACCCAATCAGCAGGTTCTTATGTGGCCAAGCACAAGAGTCATTGCTTGGTACCAGTAGATCCTGATGCTGAAAGCAAATGTGTCCTCACCAGAAGTGGTACTGAAGGAGTGCAGTGCTCAAAGAAATAAGTGACGGTGATTAAAATGACGGTCGAGGTAGAGAAATATGTTTATTAGTATCTACCGAGACGCCAGTTTAAAAAGTGTGATGTCAGTGTAAAAAAATCACTGTACAGTAAGCATATACGATCTAGGCCAACATGTTTCTGCCGTTATGGTAATGGTTTACCGGCATTCTTCAGGGCCAGGCTGGTTTATTGGCTACTGTAACATACACCTTGAGAAGTGTGAGAAATTATAACTGAAACAAATTCATAACGTAGTTATAAAGAATGGAATGGTGTGGCTCAATGAACCACCCTACCGTGTCCTCGTAAATAACCGTATGACAAGGAATCCTTTCCCAGCTTTGTGTGGGAAGTAAGCCTCACCTCACCAGGCAACGGTTCGGATAAGGAGGCCCCGCTCTGTCCGTCGGTACCTCCAGGAGTCTGCCTGAACCTTCGGTTCCAATAAGCTGGGAAAGGATTCCTCGTCATACGGGAAATAATAAATGAATACCCAGAAAAGGGAAAAAAGAGACCCGCAATACCACCTATACTAACAACATACAATTAAGTGTTAAATGACAGCCTTATGATGTTTCAATGCCTCCCAGCATAACCATATCTTAATCATATCCTAATTAAATGTGTGCATTTATCAAAGATTGGAGCTATCCAAGCCAAATAATCAAACCGAAGATCATTATAAAAAAGACATAAGTAAGCAATCGTCATTAACATGAATAATTTCTGAGACAATTCATCAAGGTATGCCTTTGCTTTGATTTCGGAATGAAAGAATTTTGTGAGGCCACCAAATACAATTTTAAGCTTCGCAGGGTTGTTCAAGTATACTTGGGCACCTTTATCTTGGAACGGTTTAATCAAAGAGCGGAGCCGCCACCGTCTCGCCACAGTTACGTGGCAAAAGTCTGGTCTTGTGAAATAAGAGAGCTCATTATATACCACCTTATTGTCTGGTCTCGCTTTCTCAGCCACCGTCTGCCTTAACAACATTTTTCCAAAATAAACTAAAATGGCTCTGGGGTAGACCCCGGGTTTGGGTGGCAGGTTAAAAGGCATCTAGTGGGCTAGTTGGATTTCGGCATCCCAATTCCAGTTCTTAAGATCAGGCATAGACTCTGAATAGTTTTATTACAAAGGCTCGAGTATCCGCCCCCTCCATTTTCTCCGGAATTCCCAGAATACGCAAATTATTGCGTCGTTGACGATTTTCGAACTCCTCCAGCTTCCATTTAATGTCTATGAGTTCGGCTTCCTGAAGTTTAATTCGCTCAGAGTTCAGAGTGGCCTCTTTCTCGTTCGTCATAACCCTGGCTTCCATTTCGGTGACTCTTTCCCCGATCAGGTTGCAGGACTTGGAAAGTTTCCTGACAACTCCTTGCATTTTACGAAGTGCAGCCCGGGATCTCTTACTGTCCAAAGCTGTCTCTTCCCTATGTGCTGCAATAGCCTGCAAAATGGTTTCCACTGCTGAGTGCGATATCTCCGAGGTAGCTGAGTTTGTAGCGCCCCCCCCCCCCCAAATGTAACACCAAATTAGAAACGGAGTGGTTATCGGCCGAATCACACTGTTTAAGTCTGGATGTCGATTTGGGTTTGGCTCTGACAGTGTTAGCATTCAAACTCTCCTCACAGTAGCTATCCTCGGAAGAGCTGAGCAGAGGTTCTGATTCAGACTCTTCACCTTCCGAGCCCTCTATAGAGTCACAGTCACAGTCATCCGACCATTCTCCTACAACATTGATTCCATTCTCGTCGGAAAAAGGGTAGAACTCGCTAGGTTCTTTATCCTTCTCCTCAAGTAGATGAACCTTTAAAGAGCTTTCCCCCTCAGGTGTAATGGGTTGGGCAGATTAGGCAGATTGAGTAGACTCAGCTGCATCGGTGTTACTTGCAGTTATGGTGACTGTTGGGGGGGGCTGTCCTGGAGCCGTGGTAGCAGAAGTAAAGGTAACTCCAGCCATAGAGTTATTAGTGGTGTTCAGAAGAGGCTCAGGCTCCGGTGTTGCTGTGGGACTCCCAGAATTACCAATGTTTGCTCCCGGACAGTGCATTATTTCCTCGTTGGCGGGGTTGTTCAATGTGTTCTGGATAACCTCTTGTACAGGGTCTTTCTGCAATCTGCTCTGCACTCCCTTTTTAAGCAACAAGTCCAGTACTGTGCCCCCGGTGGAACTCAGCTTTCTTCTAGCAGCATGAACGTCTTGTCTCGGGGAGTGTTCAGAGGAGGCTTGCTGTTTTCTAGTCTTAGATCTCACTGTATTGGTAAGGGTGTGTCCAGTGATTCCTCGTGTTGCTGCCACTCAGCCTCTTTGCAGAGGATTCTGGCAGCCTTCGCTACACGCGCTCTAGACGCCGCAGCTGAGGCAGCCGTTTTCGGGGGCATAATTGCTGAAGGATTGGGTAGCTCCGCAATAGACACACGAGCAACGAAGATAAAGTTGTAGCACTGCACCCTGTTAAACAATCGGCGGATACAGTGTAGCCGCTATAGTATAGCAGCAGCCGCGGTGAATGTGGTTGCTGCGGCTGCGAATGTGGGTGGACTCCTTTCGGCAGAACTGGAGCCGGATCTCTGGCTGGAGCAGCAGCTGAAGCAGAGGGAAGCCGATAGGTTGCGGCGCTGCAGTGCAGGGCGATCGGCTCTCCCGTGATACTAAGGGAGCAAGGGAGTTGTAGCTGATCGTGGGAGGCAACGAGAACCATGCCTCCTACAAACCAGGGTAAGATCAGTTATACTCATAAAGCGACATGCAGAAATTTTCCTCGCCGCAATTTAATAAACTGAGTGGTTGCTGGGTTAGGTTCGGTAAATCATACACGGGAACGAGGCGTAGTGGAGCGGAGCCTTGTCTCTCCCTCTTTCTCCTTTCCCTGGAACGAGGAGCGGAGCTCAGGCGTAGTGCTGCTTCGCGGTCTACGGACAGACCGCCATCTAGCCTCCTCTACCTATCTTTGAGGTACTTGAAGGTGGACTGGCCACTTGGCAGGGCCCACTAGTTTTGTGTGGTGATTTTAACGTCTCACTTATACCGTTGTTGTGCAACACTGCCTCCAAAAAGAAATATGTTGGTCGTAAACCCAGGGTGTATCAGGCTGTTAAAAGAATGTTGGGTAGCTATGGCTTAATTGACGTTTGGCTGCAAAACAATGCTCACGACCCAGGCTATACTTATTTCTCACATCCCCACCAAAAACAAGTTCGGATTGACTACATATTCGTCTCCGGAGACTTAGCACCACAAGCAACAATTAATAAACCCCCAAGAATAATTTCCGATCATAATACACTCATTCTTGGGATCACAGCCAACTCGCAATACACTCAACGGCGGTCCTGGTCATTCGATAGGAAACGCTTGTCTAATCACGAGTTTATTACTCATATTAAAAACTGGACAGAAGAGTTCTTTAACATAAATCGGTTTAGCGCCTCCAGAAATACAGTGTGGGACTCCTACAAATCCGCCTTGAGGGGGGAGATTATTAGCTTTCAGAACTTCGCCAGAACCAAATCAAGAAAAGATTATGAGTCAATGGTGTCAGCACTGGCTAAAGATGAGGGAGACCACACTTCCTTAATCGCACAGGGTACAAATGCTAGTAGCCAGATGATCCAGGTAGCGGTCATAAAGGCTGAGTTAAATACTAATATTAGCCAGAAAGCTGCCCAAACCTATAGAGCTCACAGGAGGAAGGTTTATGAAAGCGGTGAAAAGGTGGGCAAGCAGCTTGCACTCCGAACCCGCCAAAAAAACGTAATAAATAATAGCTCCACAATTGTAGACGGTGGGCAGACCTTCTCGCAAGCAGCTGATATCATACTTCAATTTCAAAAATACTATCAAAGGCTGTATTCAGAAGAAGTTGTTGCCAGAGAAAAGGATATCGATTACTTTCTGGCGAACCTCCTTAATAACTCGGAGGCTGTTAGTCTATTAGATGATACCACCAGGGAAGAGTTAGAGGGTGAAATCACGCTGGCTGAGGTAGAGTCTGCATTATCACTTTTAGCATCTGGCAAGGCAGCGGGCCCAGATAGATTGCCGATCGATATTTCTAAAATTCTTGGCCAACAATTATGTCCCCTTCTATATGATTTATTTCTGAGGGTTCAGTGTAATGGTGTTCCTCCACCTTCCTGGGACGAGGCCAGCATTATTGTATTCCCAAAGAATGGGAAACCACCCGAGCAATTAACATCCTATCGCCCAATATCTTTGATTAATTCGGACTCTAAATTATATGCAAAGGTGATGGCTGTTAGACTCAGTGGGGTCATTGGGCATCTGGTCTCTCCGTGGCAGCATGGCTTTGTCCCGGGTAAGGGGACTACAGATCATACTCGTCGGGCTATTGCCCTATTTGATGCCATGTCTGTCACGGGGGCCAGATGTCAATGATCCTACTTGATGCTGAGAAAGCCTTTGATCGTGTTTCATGGAACTTTTTGTGGGTAGCCATGGCACGTACCAATTTCGGCCCTAAATTTCAGAAATCTATTAAATCAATGTATCTACGTCCCAAAGCAAAACTTCTAATGCTAGGTTCAGAATCTGGTTATAATAACATTGCAAGAGGCACAAGGCAGGGATGTCCCTGTTCGCCCCTACTTTTCGCTCTCTATATCAATCCCCTAATTCTTAAATTTTTGGAAAGCAATATTATTAAACCAGCCCTCTGTAACCAATTTGAGACAAAAGTGTTAGCTTATGCCGATGACATCGCGGTTTTAACACCCGACCCGATCGAGGCGATCCGCGAAATTGAGCGAGTGGCCTTAGAATATGGTAATTGCTCGGGGTATTCTCTTAATAGAGGAAAGACTGTAATCTTATGTACCGATAATACTGTCTGCCCAGATCAAAGAAGAGCCAAGACAGCTACTTATCTTGGAGTAGCCATCTGCTCTAATACTAAGCTTGTAGTGAAGCTTAATTTTGATCCGCTCCTGGAGAAGATAAAGACTGATTGGGATAGGGTAAACGGTCTCTACCTCTCCATTATAGGTAGGGTCAATTATTTGAAAATGAATGTATTGCCTAGATGCCTATATTTATTTCGAGCTATTCCTTAAGCTGTTGAACTTAAAATTTTTACATTGATCAACGCCCTCATGGCTAAATTTGTGTGGCAGCATGGAAAGATTAGGCGATCACACTCTTTTCTGTCTCTTCCATTGGATAGGGGTGGGCTTACTCTACCTAATATAATTTTCTACCACTGGGCAGTATTCCTTAAACAGATTACTCCTATGGTGTTAGATTCGATTGAAGAATGTCGGACTGATACAGCGTCAATTCCTTCAATTTATGAGCTCTTACTCGGTCAGGATGCTAAAGGCTTATTATTAAGAAAGACTGAGGCAAGTCATTACAAGAAGAATAAGGGAGAAATCCTAAATAGCGCCTGGATAATTTGGGATAAAGTAGCCAAACACATGCATATTGGGAAAATCAACCGTTATACACCTCTGTGGCATTCTACTATTACACATGGTCTTGATTTTGATTCTACTGCAAGTAAATGGGAAAGGCTGGGTATTAAAACTGTTAACGAGTTTTTGCTAAAAGGATTTGACACTGTTTTTATTGATTTCAAAATGAAATATGGTCTCTCTAATGAGGACTTTCTTAAGTTTGCTTAGCTGTTCGCTAAGTTAAGAGCCAAAGGGTCTACATTGTGTCTTTCAAAAATTGATATGATTGAGGTAATTGTTAGACCAAATACTAGGATAGGAACGTTTTATGACACCCTTCTGACTGAAACACAGGACGATATAGAACAGACGGAAACTAAATGGGCGGCGAAACTTAATAATCCAGACATTGATATAGACAGAGTCCTGGAGTTGAGCCATAAATTATTTATGGCTAGTAACCTAAAAGCTCAACTTTTCAAGACAGTATTCGATCTTTATTTTACCCCGGCCAAACTTTTTGCGTGGGGCAAAAGAGAGAGTGATTTGTGTCTGCGATGTTTACAAGGACCCGCCACTCTTGCCCATATGTTTAGCAACGGTTCAGAGTTCACTGTTATAAAAAGTATGATTGCTTCTTTTTGGGAAAAACTATTTTGTCATAAACTCCCCGAGTCTGATACCCTATTTGTCTTAGGTTTTGAGAACTCTTTAAAACTTTCAAAAACTGAAGAAAGATTGTTGTTTATTGGCACAGCGGTACTGAGGCTAATTCTGTCCACCCGTTGGAAGGAAGCTTCCCCACCCAGCTTTCAGATGTGGCTAGCCCGTTTCTTAGCGGTTTACAGCTACGAATCGGCTACATTTGCTACTAGAGGCTTCAAAGCAAGGCTTCGAGGGGAGGCAATCTGGCGGCCTGTCTCAAATTGGAAAGTTGGGATAATCCCTAGTGGAATTGGCTGAGGTATACAAGACTCTGTTTGATTGTACTCTTATAATTTCTTCGTTTTTATGCCACTTAGTAGCTCTTAGTCTTAGTATTCAGCTCCATAGTTCTTAAATGTATGTATAATGTATCCATTCTTGAAGCTTTTTTTTTTTTTCTCTTTTTTCTCTATTACCTGCATTTTTTCCTTGTATTTACTGTTTAAATTTTACCTGTGATTGTCCTATGCTGCTACTGGTTCTTTAATAAAAAATAAATAAACTATGACTATATTCTTAAGTCAATAGGTGATCGCATTGATAGTTGGCATTCACTTTCTTTATCTTGGGGGGGTAGAATGGACTCTATAAAAATGTTCATTAAATCTGAACAAAATTTGGCTAAAGCTTGAAAGTATTGTTTTTCTCTTGTTATGCCCAGTTTTCCACAAATCCATCAAGGGGACAACGTTAAAGATGGGACAAAAAATGAATTTGCTTATAATCTTAGTGCTGTGGGATGAATCTAAATCAAAGGGCAGTTAACAAGTTACACCAAGTGCAAATATTTGAACTTTCATGACGATCTAGTGGTGAAGGGGGCAAAGCTAAATGGTAGGTTAAAAATATATTTGAATAGGTAATGTTGTCACATTTAATGTGCAAGAGACTTAGCCTGTTTAGCTTTCTTTTTAAGTTTTTAAGTTTGTGCAGATTCATCGGCACAGGGCACTTCAAAAGAGGGAGACAAAAAAGTAATTGTTTGATAGTAAAGTTGGCACTATGTGACAGATTTTCACAATAATTGACATGTATGCACTGCAGTGCATACCTGTTGGCTCTCTTACACATTCTGCAATGATTACTGCAGAGTAAAAAAGGGTGCCTAGAAGTATCCACTGCAGTGGTGTTTAAACAGATTGGGAAGAGGGAGCAGTCCCTCTGTTTAAAAAACGCTGCAGATTAAACTTTAACCTTCAGTGATTTTTAAACATATAGAGACTTCTACCTCTTCTAGCCCTGCAAAGCAGTGCATACCCTTCGACCTGCTTACATACTCTCAGGTGATTACTGCAGAGTTTGTCCAGGCACTGAGGTGTATGCACTACAAAGTGATATGCAGTGGTTTCTAAACTTTAGAAACCACTGCATAGCACTCGGCGACAGTGCCCTTTAATATTCTGCAATATTACCCTGCAGAGTATGTAGGGTCACCAATGGGTACTTGGCTGCAAACATTTTCTTAGTGGAAAATGCATCCTTGCATCCATTCGTGGACTCGCAGTTGCATTTTGTGCTAAGAGATTAGAACCAAATGCCCACTCTGCCCCTTCGAGGAATTTCATGGAATCTTACAGAATTTTAACATACTTTTCACATAAATCAGTGGAATCAAATTCTGCCCACCCCAACCTGAAACAGCCATAGGTAATTCTTAGCAAGAATGGCTTTTTTTATCTGGACTGCCCCATATTTTCTGCACATTTAGTTATGCCCCTCTACTGTACTGAAATCAATATCCTTTGCGTTTGTCCCACTGGTGTTTTTTTTTGCAAGTAAAACTCTCAAGTCTGCCCTGACTTGCAAGTTTTAATATCGCTGAAATAAAGCATTCCTAACCCTTAAATCACAATGTGTAAAAATGAAACAAATTAAATATGTGAATGATACATTGAGTTGTGAGTTTAATTGACTCAAGTATACAAAAGTGATAAGCATTTAAATACAGCCTGGCACCTCTTGAAGGCCCGTAGGGAGGTGCTTATCCCTCCCCTTCATGAGGTGATGAATTTAGCAATCACAGAGGGAACCTTCCCCCTGCCCTGGAAAATGGCGGTCGTCAAACCGCTCCTGACCCTGGGGTCCTGAAAAACTGTCGCACAATCTCTCTGTTGCCTGCCCCCGCCAAGATTCTGGATGCTCACCTTAATTGTCACCTTACCACCTTCTTGGATGACTCCAACCTCCTGGATATCTCGCAACACGGCTTTCGAGGTGCTCAAAGCACAGAGACTGCCCTCACTGTTGTTATCAATAATATCCACACCAAGGTCGACAGGGGCCATACCACTCTTCTCGTCCTTCTCGACCTTACAGCAGCCTTTGACACCCTGTCCCCCTCGGTTTTGGTTTCCAGGATGGGGGAGATAGGGGTTGGATGCTCGGCACTTAGCCTCCTGGCTTCTTTTCTCTATCAAAGGGATCAAAGAGTTAAGTTGGGTGAGTTTCTGTCTCCTCTTAAGCCAGTCCAATGTAGGGTCCCCCAGGGTTCTTCTTTAAGCCCCTTATTGTCTAATATCTATGTGACCCCACTTGCCAGGGTTGTGAGATCCTTTGGGTTTGAGGTGTTGTCATACACCAACGACACCCAAATTATGGTCTCTCTCACCCAGTCGGTGAGTGACTCTGCTTTGAAGTTCAGATCTTGCATGGAAGCTGTTTCCCAACGGATGATCCGGAACTTTTAAAAACTTAACGAAGAAAAGACAGAGGTCTTGATTTTCGCGGGCAACCAGGACATCTGGTCTAAAGACTGGTGGCCGACCTCTCTTGGGGATTGTCCTGTTCCCTCCCATTCCGCCAGAAATCTGGGGGTCCTGATGGATACCTCTCTTTCCTTTGACCTTCAGGTGAGTAGGACGGTGTCCGCCTGTTGTGTTGTTCAGGATCCTCAGAAAGATTGCAGCCTACCTCTCTCCTGCTGCCTAGAAGCAACCCCCAGTTGCTCTTGTCTCTTCGAGACTGGACTATTGTAACACTTTTTATGGGGGCATAAATAAGAGCTCTGTTCATCATCTCCAGATGGTGCAGAACGCCGCGGCCTGGATTGTTCTGGATCTTCCACGACTTTCCTCTGTATACCTGGCCCGGAAAAACCTCCACTGGCTTCCTGTCCAGTTTAGGATATCCTTCAAACTTCTCTGCCTTGCTCTTGGGGCCTATGGTTCGGGATCTGAAGGCATCAAGTCCCTTCTTCATCCCTATAGCCCAAGCAGAGTCCTCCGTTCCTCTTCTAAAAATCTTTTTTTTGTTCCCAGATTTGCAAAAGCTAGATGGGGAGGTAGAGCCTTTGCCACTCTGGCGCCAAAGCTCTGGAATTACCTACCTCCAGAATTGGTAGGACAATCCTCTCTGGTGCTTTTCCGTAAACAACTAAAAACTTGGCTCTTTTCGGAGGTGTACCTGTAGATCTTGAATCCGGTGCTGTGAGATTATCTGTCTGTCTGTTTGTCCATCTTGTTATGGCTGGCGCCTTGATGCCCTTGGGCTATGTTGCGCGATACAAGTTCCCCTTCATTCATTCATTCTGGCATGTAAAACATTTTAGTGAATATGGTGTTTATACGCAGTGAACGGAGTATCTAGAAAACAGTAGTGCTCGTGAAAAAGTGCTTGCATGCGTGCTTGGACATTTCGTCAACCATGTGCTGACGTTAAAATTACAGTAGATGTCGATGAATGAATAACTTACAAAGACTGTTTTGTATTTCTGTAAAACAAGAGTATAGCAGTTGTAAACTGCTCGTGCTTCAACAGTCTTTTTTTTTAAATTTCACTTCGAACTGTACGGAATATCATGTATACGGCGAGTACCTGATTTTCAAACTTGAGTGTCCACAGATGTTGTTGTAATCTGTGGATACATAAAAAGTGCTTTGTTAGTGGCGCCGTTTGGTTGGAAAAATGTGTTGCCAGAAATGGCATGCAGATGCTACGTGGTCTTACCCAGTCGGGAAGATGGATGAGTTTACTATTTTTTAGTCGCGTATTGAATGCCGTTAAAGACTCTTGAAAGTCGCTTAATTTGTAAAGGATAAATCATGTGTATAATAAAATAACCGCTGCGTTATTGGGTACTTTAATGGACGTCTACCACGTTAGTAAAATGCTCGCCTTTTTGTTCTGCCCAGGACGATACCTGTAATGCATGCTCGTTGTGAGTTGTGGTAAACGCGTGATGAGAATGATTAAATAAAGTTGTTTAGTTCGCTGACGGTACTAGACATAGAAGAAGGGTTCATTTTCGTCACGAGAACGTGGCGGCCATGTTAGTAGATTGCGAACTGTTCATAAATCCTTATTCTCGTAAATCTGATATCTGACTGAAAACTAACCATGTTTACAAATTCCGTTTCTTAGTAATCATTCTGTCTGGCATATTATATAAGATTACTGTACAAGTTTAATCAATTTGATACGCATGTTTATGCTTTGATGTGCATGTTATTCGGCTGCATATAATTCTCATATTCCATCCTAAATGACATATCATGTTGTTTGTTTACACTGGAAATTATGTATATTCCAACCTCTCTTCACTGCTGATAATGCAATTTATGTGTATCCCACTTAGAAATTAATCAGTGGGTTACATTCTTGAAAACTTCCTACCTACATTAAAGGCTGTGTTAGACATTTAACATGCTTACTAGATTTAAAGGAAACAACTTTAAAAAAAAAAAAGACTGTTTAAGCACGAGCAGTTTACAACTGCTATACTCTTATTTACAGAAATACAAGAGCATTCTTTGTATGTTATACATTCATCGATATCTACTGTCCACGTCGGATTTTAAGGTCAGCACACGGTTGACAACATGTCCAAGCACGCATGCAAGCACTTTTTCTCGAGCACTACTGTTTTCTAGATACTCCATTCACTGCGTATAAGCACTATATTCACTAAAATGTTTTTACATGCCTTCATGTGTCGAACTACAGCAATCTATTGATAAGCGTTTGCTGCACAACAGCTTGCATGTCTTGAATCACCCCACATAAGAAAAGTCATATCCAATAGCAACTATAGAATGTCACACATTTAACAAAGAAAAGGAACTGTTTACTTTCTTAACAATGTATCATCTATTGTACTAAGATCTTTAGCCATAATTCACAACCTCTTAAACCTTGTATGTCTCAAAGGTCACAGAACTGTTAAATGATATGTTTATAAGGAGATGTAGAGGAACTATGTATTATGATTTAATAAGCAGTATATATTTGAATATACAATTGATTCCTTTCACAGAAGCCCCTGAGGAAGGGACAGGCGTCCCGAAATGCATCAGGCCATCATCATCAAATGCCGTTTTGTCGTAAAATGAATGCAATGCTATGTAAATAGAATGTTAATGATGAAGACATGAATTAATGTAACGATTAATAATAATATTGAGCAACTCGCGAAGAGTGTAAGCATCATTTATGCTATTTTGGAAAAAGTTTTTTTTTAGTTAGAATAAGGTTTCAAGTTTTTAACAAAGTACAAAAGTCAATAAATTTCAGGTAGAAGTAAGATAAATTTACTCTAACTCTGCACTTGGTTTGGGCCTGACAGTGAGTCTTGTACCTATATCAGTTCATAATGTACCCTAGGGATTGGCAGCACTTTGATAACAAGCAGCACGTTCAAGACAGAATAATCCAATCTAAACTAGATTCATACCAAATAAAACCACAGAGGAGTGCTAGTAATCACTTTTCAGTACAGAATTAGCATGCTAGAGGTACCTGGTGGGCTTTTTGGCCCACAGGGGAACTCAGAATTGAGGAGGAATTAATTCCCCAACTTAAAACGCGCCACAGGGCGTGTTTGCACACATGTCACTTCAGGCCCCGCCCCCTTCCTTCACTATTGAGCAAAATATTCCTCTAAATTCAGCCGAGCTACGAATTCCGATTTACTCACCTGTTATCACGAGAGACATCAGTGCTGCAACTTTGAGCCCAGTACGGACCCTGAAAAGTAAATCTAAGCATACTTACCAGTAACTTGTATTTCCTTCCATAGGAATCTATTGTGTGGTTTTCACCAGAAAAGTTTCCAAGTGTCTATTTTTGAAACGTACAAATATTCCTCTAAAATCAGCCGAACTACAAATTACAATTTACTCACCTGTTATCAGGAGAGACCTCAGTGCTGCATCTTTCAGCCCACTACTGATCCTGAAAAGTAATTCTAACCATACTTACAGTAACTTGAATTTCCATTCATAGGCTAACATTGACTGGTTTCACTTGGAAATTCTTCTAAGTGTGGAGTTTTGGAACTTTAAAAAATTCCTCTAAAATCAGTTGAACTACGAATTCCGATTTACTCACCTGTTATCAGGAGAGACCTCAGTGCTGCATCGTTCAGCCCACTACTGATTCTGAAATGTAATTCTAACCATACTTACAGTAACTTGAATATCCTTCCTTTGGCTATCATTGACTGGTTCCACTTGGAAATTCTTCTAAGTGTGGAGTTTTGGAACTTTGAAAAATTCCTCTAAAATCAGCTGAACTACGAATTCCGATTTACTCATTTGTTATCTGGAGAGACCTCTGTGCTGCAACTTTCAGCCCACTACTGATCCTCAAAAAGTAATTCAAACAATACTTACAGTAATTTGAATTTCCTTCCATAGGCTAACATTGACTGGTTTCACTTGGAAATTCTTCGAAGTGTGGAGTTTTGGAACTTTAAAAAATTCCTCTAAAATCAGCTGAACTACGAATTCCGATTTACTCACCTGTTATCAGGAGAGACCTCAGTGCTGCATCTTTCAGCCCAGTACTGATCCTTAAAAGTAATTTTACCGTACTTACCAGTAACTTGAATTTCCTTCCTGAGGATATCATTGCCTGCTATATAAAATATATATAAATTAAAAAAATAAATAAAATAAAAATAAGAATATTACAATTTCAATATGTTTTAAAACATATTTTTTCAATTCATATTAAAAATATGTAATGTAATTTAAAAAATAACATATCTAAAAATAAATACTTTAAAACAATGTAGTAAATCAGTATAAAAAATATAACAATTAATACATTTAAAAATTATCATTTACAAAACCTTTGAAATTCACTGAAAAAACTATAGGTTTCAGCCATGTTATAGTTAGGAATTAGCATTTAAGAAAGCTTAGAAATTCACTGAAAAAACCATAGGTTTCAGACATGTTATAGTTAGGAAATAGCATTTAAAAAACCTTGGAAATTCACTGAAAAAACCATAGGTTTCACACATGTTATAGTTAGCTGGACATTCTACTCATACGAACCCATTGAAATTCCCCTGTTATAGTTAGATCAGCTAACTATAACTTGCGCGCCCGCAATGCACTGCTGATGACGTCATATATTACATCAGTCATGACAAGGACACGGTCAGTGACATCACTCATGACATCACTGATGAGGTTGGTTTTATGACTACATTTTGTGACCTGAAAAATGCTAAATAAAGAAGCAAATGACAATGAGTATCATTTAACATTGCAATGTGTTAATTTATAAAATATAAGTTTGATTATGATTATTGATAACATTTTGACAAAAGTCTGCTTTCTATATATGTTGATATGCTCACCTCTCTAATAGTCTCTCTGAGCAGCCCTCCACCTTCCCTGAGGTCCAGATTGCCACTCACCTGCTGCCAGATTGCCACTTCCGCCCTCTTAGCTCAGAGACAACACCACAGCCTCGAGACTCACAGCGAGCCACGGTTCGGCCCAATGTCTCCTCGCTTTTCTGAACTTGTTGCAGTTCTGAGTCCCCACGCTGTCTGTCAACCTCGTGTTGTGCCCACATTTGTTTGTTACATTATTTTCTTTTGTGCCTGAGTTTAGTCAACTGTATTTTCTTTTTTTCCCACATTCCTGTTGACCTTATTTAATTTTGTGCCCGCATTTGTGTTAATCTTATTTTCTTCTGAGCCCACATTTGTGCAGCGTACTTTGTAACCATGAGTCATTAAAACCAGTTTTTTCACAGTTCTCCCTGTTTCAACATAGTTTCCCTTGCCGCTTCCCTACTGCGCCCTCCTGCTTCCCGTCTCATGGCCAGCCCCTCACAACTCCCTGGATTACTTTTGGAGGCCGCTGCCCGGCCATGCTCACTGGTTGGGCTGCTGGGGTGCCAAAGGCAAGCCTGTCTGCGCCCGTCCATGCCTGGACTGTGCAAGGCACCAGAAACCCTGGCCCTTCTTCCCTGCTCAGCCACACTGCCAATGACCTCTAAGCTTTGGACCCCGGACACTTCAACACCACTACTGTCACACATCCCCACTCACCCGCAAAGAAACCCTCCACTGACCCCAGCGGGCCTAAGAACTATTGGCCCATCTCTCTGCTTCCATTTTCAGTGAAGATCCTTAAGAAAGCGATCAACAAGCAACTCACCAAACACATGGAGCACTTTAACTTCCTGGGCCCCTCCCAAGCCAGATTTTGAGCCAACCACAGCACTGATACAGGCCTGATAGCAGCCACTGATGACTTCAGGACCTTCCTGGACAATGGCAAAATGGTAGCACTCATCCTGCTGGACTTACCACCTACATTCGACACAGTCTCCTATCACACACTGATGAACAGACTCCACCACATTGGGATCCAGGAGAATGCTCTAAAAATGTATAGCATCATTCCTCCTTGGAAGGACCAGAGTATCCGTCTTCCACCGTTCACTTCAGAACCCAAGAAGATCATCTGTGGAGTACCCCAAGGGTCATCACTCAGCCCCACCCTCTTCATCAGCAACACAACTCTCCTGGCTCACACTGTCAGATCCCACAGACTTTACATAATTTCATACACCGACGACACCCAGGTCATTATCTCGCTGACTGAAGACCCTTCCACCGCCAGAGCCAATTTCCACTGCTGCATGATGGATGTCACCAAATGGATGAGAGTCAACTGTCTGAATCTCAACACCAACAAGACAAAAGTCCTCATCTTCGGGAAGAACATCTCAATCTGGAACGACACATGGTGGCCAGCTAGTCTCAGCCTACCACCAGCCCCATCAGAACATGCCCACAACCTCTGCATCAACCTAAACAATAAACTCTCAATGGAAAAACAAGTCAATGCAGTCTCATCAGCCTCCTTTTACATCCTCTGCATACTTTGCAAAATCATAAAGTGGCTTATAGTCAACACCAGAAGAATCGTCACACACACCCTCATCACCAGCAGGCTGGACTACGGAAACGCGCTTTACATACGAATCACAACATGCCTCCTGAAAAGACTGCAGAAAATACATGCTCAACCTACTCAGAAGGACCCACATCCCATCCCTCCTCAAGAAACTACACTGGCTCCCAACACAGAAGAAATGCCAGTTAAAGATGATGACCCGTGCCTACAAAGCCCTACACAATGAAGGATCAACATACCTCAACAAATGACTGACCTTTCGCCAACCAACCAGACATGTTCAATCCACCTCCCAATTCCTTGCCGACACCCCCAGATCCGCCAAGCCAACAACGGTGGGTGCTCCTCTAGCACCAAGTAGACAAGACATAGAACTCACTTTCCCTGCACCTACGGACCACTACGTCTCTTCAGCAATTCAGAAGAGACCTCAAGACTTGGATGAATGATGAGATATGACCTGCCGTAGCCGCAAGCGCCTTGAGACCATAAGGAGGCGAATGCTGTGCTCTATAAATGATTGATTATATTATATGTATATATTTTTTAAAAAGAGGGTCAATGGCTGCAGGGATTGGGCATCGCCACAAGGGATCACTGACAGAATATCGACAGTCAGCATATCGAGCTACAAAAATATGGACGCAAGAATATTGATGTCCAGAATACCTATATCTACATTATGGAATCTACAAAAATATTGAAAAAAAATACTGTTGTCAAAAATACTGTTGTTAAAAATATTGGATTTTTTTGTTAAAAATATAATGTAAAATAAAATAAATAATACATATAATTAAAAGAAACAGTTAAAAGCTAAAGATACTTGGAACTTGCTCCTGATCGGGGGTGTGGTAGCGAGGAATGTTTGATCATCCTTAGCGTTTTTGCACACATCGCAGTTGTACTGGCACCGTACGTGCTTTTTAAAAATACACAGGGGAAATTGTTTTATTTTTTTTAACTAATGAATCTGAAGCTAATGCAATAGTTTTAAATTGTCGAACCAAAGCACATTCGAACCCCTGCAGTGTCCACCTGTCGGATTGTGCCCGTCGTGCAATGGGGTCAGCGCTCTAGTTGTCTCGCAGTGTCGCATATATAGCATCATACTGCAGTGACAGCGCAGCTAAAGATACTTGGAACTTGCTCCTGATTGGGTGTGGTAGCGAGGAACGTTTGATCATCCTCAGCGTTTTTGCACACATTGCAGTTGTACTGGCACCTTACCTGTTTTTTTAAATTACACGAGGGAAATTGTTTTAATTGTTTTTAATCTAACAAATCAGAAGCTAATGCAATTGTTTTAAAAGGTCGAACCAAAGCGCATTCGAACCCCAGCGGTGTCCACCTGTCAGAGTGGGCCCGTCGTGCTGTCGGGTCTGCGCTATAGTTGTCGTGCAGTGTCACGTATATAGGGTCATACTCCAGCGACAGCGCAGCTAAAGGTACTTGGAACTTGCTCCTGATCGGGGGTGTGGCAACGAGGAACGTTTGAAACTCCTTAGCATTGTTGGACACATTGCAGTTGCACTGGCACCTTACGTGCTTTTTAAAAATAAACGAGGGAAATTCTTTAATTTTTTTTTAAACTAACTAACCTGTAGCTAATGCAAGTGTTTTAAATTGTTGAACCAAAGCGCATTCGAACCCCGCCGGAGTCCACCTGTCAGAGTGGGCCAATCGTGCTGTGGGGTCAGAGCTCTAGTTGTCGCTCAGTGTTGTGTATATAGCATCCTACTGCAGCGACCGCACAGCAGACGTGGGCAGTGGGCGTGCCGACAGTGCGCAAAGGCCCGCCAAAGGCAAGCCTGTATCCGTGAGTTCACGCACCGGCCGCACATGGCGCTAGCCATGCTGCTGGTTTTTGCAACATGAATATGGACCCTCCCAGCTATAGATATTCAGGGGAGAAACTTTGTGACATAGGTAAGCGGGGAAATGGCTTAAGCATACCCATATTCGAAAATTCAGTGGGTGCGGACCTAGATATCCTAAAAAATGATACATTGAATTGCGGCCTTCTTAACGTGAGGTCACTCCCCAAACACTTCATGGAGATCCAACTCCTGCTAGAAACGCATAATCTTGATGCTCTGTTTATGATAGAGACATGAATGGATGCAGGGCTGGACCTTAAGTTTGGGGCTGGCATGTCCAGTTGGGTACAAAGAATTTCATAAACCCTGGCCCAGTGGCAGAGGTGGAGGGATGGGGATCATCTTTAAGGATTCTTGGGACATTATCCCTTTAGATATAGATGAGGTCGCTTGTATGGAAATATTGGGTTTCTCTATAAAAGACCGGACGGGGCATGTCTTGACTGGCTTCATCTGCTATAGACCTCCTGGGGGAGCGAATACACAACAACAGCAGAATCTGGTTGATGTGATCAGTAATATGGCCACAAAAGACTGTTTATATTGGGAGATTTTAACTTATGGGATAATGGATACAGCCTACAACAATGTTATTCAGTCCTACGCTAACATGAACTTGCAACAATGGGTCTTAGAAGCGACTCATAAAGAAGGACACGTATTAGATCTGATCTTTGCCGGGTGAAAACTTAATCGTAATCGACAAAATGTTACCGGTGGGATGGTCTGATCATCACCTGGTCAAATTTACAGTGCTTCATGCTAAGAGTACCAGGTCCCTGCCCACGGAAGAAAGGAGTTTCCTAGGTAGGGACTGGAAAGGGTCTTTTGAAAAGGGCAAAAATGTCCCCTGTTTTTCACCTAGAGACACTTTTTGAGCCTAGGAAGCAGTTAGTCGAGAATTATACAGCCTTTTGAGCGCAACTAACTGGAAAAATCGACCAGTTTGCCCCTCTTAAGAACAGCAGGAAATGGAGAAGACCTTCTGCCCCATGGTATAGTGATGTAGTAAGAAACCATAGGATGGACTGCAAGCAGGCAGAAAGACAATGGAGAAATCACAATGCTGAGAATGAAAAAGCAATCTTGAAGGGGAAACTATCTGATTACAAAAAGGAAATAGCTACTGCTAAAGCTGATTATTTTGCAGACTGTATCCTGAAATCACCCAATGGTACTAAGTGTATTTTTAAATTAGTGAGAGACATGTTCACCCCTGAATGTACTAAAAATAAGATTGTGCCTTCACAAGAGTTATGTGATGGACTGGCTTCCTTCTTTCAGAAGATAAGCAAGATTGTGGAAGGACTGAAATCAGAGGTCCTACACAGCACTAATGAAAGTAATGTAAGAGAAACATTAATCACTAACGGAGCCAGGGACAAGAGGTTCGGGCCTTTGAAAGAGGAGACCACCCTGGACCACTTTGAGTTGCCCTCGGAGGAAGAGTTTGTCAGGGTGGCCTTGGGAGTCTCCTCAGGCTCTTCGCTGGACCCCTTTCCCAAAAAACTATGGAAAGAGCTAGGCTCCAAGGTCTTTCCTGTCCTATGTCAGCTATGTGGTCAGTGCCTCAGCAGCAGGATTTAACCTCCCTGCTGAAATCAGGCAATAATAACACCTCTCCTGAAAAAACCCTCACTGGACCCAAACTGCCCCAGAAACTATCGACCAATCTCCCGCTTACCATACCCAGCAAAGATAGTGGATGCCTGGTGAGCCAGGCACTCTCCTTCTTTCTGGAGACCAATAACAAGCTGGAGGATGATCAGTTCGGTGCTTGTAACCGTGTTGGATAATCTTCATATGCGTGCGGACAGGGGAAAGCCATCGATCCTAATTCTTCTGGGCCTGTCCGCCACGTTCAACATGGTGAACGAATATTACCTGTCGGTGTAGGTTTGCAGCTTGAAGATTTTTCTGGATTCACTATGCTGTGCATTATTCCGCGGTCTTGTGGTTGGGTCCTGAATCGTAGTCTTTTCCGGTGACGTCGACACGCTTCCTGCGGAAGCACCCACTCTTGGGTGCCATCTTCGGATTCTTTTTTCTTGTGTTTGTTCTGTTACCGAAGTAATGGCAATGTTCTAGTAAGTCATTCACCGCTTTAACCTTCAAGGTTTGTTTTTCAAGTATTTGTCCATGTTTTCAATCCCCTTCCTCTCCAGCCTCATCTTTCTGGCAGAGGTGGGTGGGTTCGCTAGTGAATCCAGAAAGATCTTCAAGCTGCAAAACTACACCGACAGGTAAGAAATTATTCGTTTTGCAGCGTGAATCTTTCTGTATTCACTATGCTGTGCATTTATTTTGTAGCGGTTTCTCATTTTTTATGGCGGCTGGGTGGAAGATGAGCATTGGTTATTGAACATGTGTTGAAGCACCTTTTGTCCGACTTGTGCTTCCTTGTTCATCTGTATATCCACGCAGTAGTGCTTTGTGAACGTGTGCACTGAAGCCCATGTTGCCACCAGGCATATGCCCTGAATGGGTGTGTTGGCCAGGAAAGCTATTGTAGCTCCCTTTTTCTTGGTAGAGTGGGCCCGTGTCCCTCCTGCCAGTTCTTCCCCTGCCTGTTTGTGGCAGAATTGTATTGTCTGTGCGATCCATCTCGCAATGGTTCCTTTAGTTACTGGTTTTCCCATGAAGCTCTTTGCGAAGGAAACAAAGAATTCCTTTGTTTTCCTGTGTTCCTTTGTCCTTTCAATGTAGTGCATAACAGCCCTTCTGGCGTCTAGTGTGTGAAGAGCTCGTTCAGCGCTTGTTGTCGGTTTCTGGAAGAAACTTGGTATTTGTATAGTTTGATTCATGTGGAACCCTGACACCACCTTTGGCATGAAGTGTGGCTCAGTTTTCATTACCACCCTATCATTGTGAATTTGGATGTAGGGTTCCTGTAACGTTAAAGCCTGAAGTTCGCTTACCCTGGGCAGCGAAGTGATTGCTACCAGGAAAGCTGTGTTCATTGTTAGCCTCTCTAGGGATGCTTTGTGAATTGGTTTGAAAGGATGTTTCATCAGTTCTGTTAGGACCAGGTTAAGGTTCCATGCAGGTGAGGCACCCTCTTTGGAGGCGCAATCCTCCTAGCTCCTTCCAGGAATCTTTTAACCACTTGTGAGGTGAGGAAACTCTTACACGTCTCCCCGCTTGTGTAAGCGACTATTGCTGCTAAGTGAACTCTCAAGGAGGATGAGCTTAGTTTCTTGTCTAGTAGGTGCGTGAGGTACCTTAGCACCGTTGAGTCCCTTTGCATCTTTGTGCAGCTTCTCTCTCCTGCACCATAGAGTGAATCTCTTCCATTTTGATACATAGCACTTTCGCATGTTGGGCCTTCGTGCCTCCCGAAGTACCCTCAGGGTGCTCTCTGGTAGCTTCAGATGTGCAAATTCTATGTCCTCAGGAGCCACGCTACCAGGCTCAGGCTCTCTGGCTCTGGGTTTGGCACCTGCCCGTTTTGCATGGAGAGCAGGTCCTTTCTCCTTCCGAATCTGTGGGGTGCGCTCTGTGCCATCTCCACGATCTGCGAATACCATGTCTGCCTGGCCCACTGTGGTGCGACCAGTATCAGTGTCATGTTGCTCGATCTGCACTTGCTGAGGACTTTGTGCATCAGCGGTATCAGGGGAAAAGCGTAGGCAAATGTCCTCGACCAGTCTATCCATAGGGCATTCCCCAGGGACCCCTCCACGGGCAGCCTGGATGCGAAGCTTCAGCATTTTGCATTTTGGCGTGTTGCAAATGGGTCCACCGACGGTGTCCCCCACCTGTCGAACAGCCTTTTTGTCTCCTGTGCATTGAACTCCCATTCGTGGGTTGCCGATGTCTGTCTGCTGAGCCAATCTGCTTCTACTTTGTCCTTCCCTGGCAGATGTATGGCTAGCAGGTCTATGTTGAGAGGGATGGCCCAAGCCCATATCTCCTGCGCCAGCTTCGAAAGTGTGGCCGATTGTGTTCCACCCTGCTTGTTGATGTAGAACATCGCTGTCGTGTTGTCCGTCTAGATCAACACCCTCTGGTTGTACAGTTTTGTCTGGAAGGATTTTATAGCAAGGAAAACTGTCTTCAACTCCAGGAAATTGATGTGTTTTACAGCATCTGCTGGTGTCCACAGACCCCTCACTCTGAGTTTCTCCATGTGAGCTCCCCATCCCTTCTGGGATGCATATGTGGTGATGGTCACTGTTGGCGTTGGCGGCGTTAGAGGCTTTCCCCTTGTCAGGTTCTCCATGTTCCACCATGCCATTTCTTTCGGCACTGCGTGCGTTACAACCACTAGATCCTCTCAAAGCCCTGTTGCTTGTGACCATTGCTCTTGTAACCACTGCTGTAAGGGTCTCATGTGCAGCCGCACATTTGGCACTAGGTGAATGCATGATGCCATCATGCCCATGATCTTGCTCACTGTTCTCACTGTCCGAGCTTGCCCCCTCTGGTAGAGCTTCGTCTCCTTCACCAGTGCAACTGACCTCTTCTCGCTTGGGAACACCTTGCTCTGTACGGTGTCGATCTGAGCTCCCAGGAAGATTTTCATTTGTTCTGGTTCCATTGAGGATTTCCCCCAGTGTATGGAGAATCCCAGGTCCATCAGTGTTCTTGTCACTCTCTGTGCATGCTCCTTGCATATCTGGTATGACCTTGCTTTTATTAGCCAGTCGTCCAGGTAAGGGTATACGTGTATTCCCTCTCTTCCTAGGTGTGCTGCAACTGTTGCTAGGCACTTTGTGAAGACCCTTGATGCTGACTTTAGACCAATCGCTAGGGTTGTGAACTGATAGTGGTGTTCCCCTATGGCGAATCTGAGCAGATGTTTGTGACTTCTGTTCATTGGTTTGTGCAGGTAGGCATCCTTTAGGTCTATGGTGACCATGAAGTCTCCTTTTTGCAATTGAGGGAGAACCTCTTGTAGGGATGTCATTTTGAATTTTTGTGTTCTTATGAATTTGTTTAAGAACCCTATGTCCAGGATGGGTCTCATTGTTTCGTCTACCTTTGGCACCAGGAAGTACGTAGAATACACCCCCCTGTTCCTTTCTCTGTAAGGTACTGGTTCTATGGCTTGTTTTTGCAGGAGCTCCTCTTGGAGTAGCTGCAGCTCTTTCCTTGCTAGTTGCCTTCTCTTTAGCTTTCTGCTTGTTGGTGTCTTTTCCAGTTCTATGCAGTATCCAAACTGCATGATGTTTAGAACCCATTTGTCTGAAGTTATTGCCTTCCACTCCTGGAAGTAATGTTTTACTCTTCCTCCCACTGGTCTCACATGCATGCAGGTACTTAGAGCGCTTGACCCCTGCGTGTTGTCCTTGTGCCTCACCCTGGGAGTTCTTATTTGGGTGGGCACACGTTGCCTGACCAAGTCACTTGGCGGGGGGTTGCTGACCTCCCCTCCTATTCTGGCCACGTCTATTGCCTCTCCCGCGAAAGGACTGGGCCCTTTGCTGGTATTGACAGGACTGCTTTTGTTGCCCTTGCTGTGTTTGGTTCTCCACCTGGTGGGATTGTTGGAACGCCTGGTGTGATGTTCTTGGCTGGTTACCACCCCTGCCGTTGGGCCTTCGTGATGGGGTGCCCCTTTTCGACTCTCTGAACTGCAATGCCCCCATGGACCTTGCTGTCTCATTGTCTTTCTTTAGTTGGCTGAGCTTTTCGTCTACTGGGGCCCCGAACAAGGTCTGTCCGTTGAACGGGGTGTTCAGGATGCTGTGTTGTATTTCTGGCTTGAAGCCTGACACCCTGAGCCAGGCTTGTCTTCTTTCTGTGATGCCCATCATCATGATGCTACATTCTTCCCCTCTTCGACTAGGTTTTCAGCTCTGTCTCTGAATTCCTGAGGCATATTCTTTATCAACTTGCTCAGTTCCTCAATGATTTGGTACTGATGCCTGTTTAGTACTGCGTTGGAATTGGTCATTCGCCAGTGCTTCGCGGCATTCCTTTCAATTCTTCTCCCTACCAAGTCCATCCTCTTGCTCTCCTTGTCTGGAGGTGGCCCTGAGGTAGTAGGCACATTAGCCCTCTTCCTTGCTGGGCAGCAATGATTGAGTCAGCTGAGACGTACCCTGGATATAGGCTGGGTCCTTGTATGAATGTTTATACATCTTTTCAGTTCTTGGGGTGACTGCCTTGCATGTAGCCGGCTCCAGGAAGGCTTCTTTCCCTTGTGCCATGACACTTTCCAGCATTGGCAGGTACAGGCTCCTGGTCTGTGTGGGGAGCAATGTCTCGAGGAGGAAGTCAGCGTTCTGCTGCTCTTCGTCGAGTTTCACCTTGAAGACAGCCGCTGCATTCCTGATGACTGTGTTGTATACCCCAATGTCATCTGGCGGTGAAGGCCTCGAAGGATTCGTGTCGACGCTTTCTTCAGGACTCTCTGTGTCGACTTCTTGCCAGTCGATCTCCTGACTATCCGTGGTCGCCGAACCCAGGAGCGTCCTGCGGTCGTCGTCCTCCTCATAGTAGTCAAAGGCGGCCTCGTCTTTGTCCGGTTCGTCGAATGTTTCAACATTCTCCGACTGTTCCTCGACTTCATCCTCTTCGTCCTCGACCACCTTGTGCACCTGTGGCTTGGGCTTCATCAGGATTATGTAGTCCTTCATCCTGGCGTCGAAATCCTTTTTTCGTTGCAGGATGTTTTCCATCTCGGCTTCAAGACGCCTCTTCTTCTTCTCCATTTCAGCAGCCAGATCTGCGTCCAATGGTTCGGCCGGTCTCTTCTGCTGTAAATTTGGCGCCAAACCTATTTTCGGCGTCAAAGGTTTCGGCTCCGAAGATAAGGGGCCTTTTTTGGGTCCTTCTCCCTCGGCGTCGGACGTTCCTTTTCTGAGACGCTTTTCAATGGCTTTAGCTGTTCTTCAGCTCTCAGCGCCGGGGACTCCTTCTCAGAGGATCCGCTGGGCCTGGGTTTAGGCACGGGCGCCGAAGCTTTCGGCGCCGGCGCTTTAGAGGATTTTCCCTTGATCTTTCGAGACTCTTGGTCTCTCGGGGCTTTAGGGGCCGTAGAGTCTCCTACCTTCTTTGGAGTCTTCGTAATATCGGTCTCTACGACCGTGTAGCCGTCGTCTTCAGCGGCATTGTTGTCTTCTTCGTCTGAAGATAGGCCCAGGTCTCGAAGGGATGGAGGTTGGCCCTTGCCCTGCATCGTGGCGTTGGCTACTCTCTGTCTTGTCCGAACTCTAAGAGTTTTCGGTGTAAAGGCAGAGCAGGCGTAGCAGTCGCTGCTCTCGTGGTCTACCGGTAGGCAGAGGTTGCAAACCGGGTGCTGGTCCTTCTGCGCGTACTTGTGGTGGCAATTTGCGCAGAACTTGAAAGGAGTCTTGTACATCTCATGCATTCAGGGGGCCCCCTGCGCTCGCATTCCTTGATGGAAATTCGAAGTTCTTGAACTTCCTTCCCTCTTTCATCGATCTTCTCGATGATGTAGTCTCCCGAAGTCTTCTCCAATGTTTTTCGTCCAAAAACTGTGTGTTTTCTTCTTCTCTCTCCAAAAATGTCTGGAGCCCTCCCGGGAATGATCCAGACCCAACCGCGGAAAAAAGAATCTGAAGAGCCCAAGAGTGGGTGCTTCTGCAGGAAGCGCGCCAACGTCACTGGAAATACACCAAAAGGTGGGACGTCGACGCCCACCTGGGCTATGAAAAAAAAACAAAGAAAAGACTACGATTCCGGACCCAACCACAAGACTGCTGAATAATGCACAGCATAGTGAATCCAGAAAGATTCACACTGCAAAACCATGCCATCCTGCTTTCAAGGCTGGAAGAGATGGGGGTGGTGGATATGGCTTTGAGTTGGTTTCAGTCCTATCTGGCTAAAAGACGACAGGCAGTAGCCCTCTCCCCTCTTCAATCAGAATTTCTCATTAATGAGTATGGGGTACCCCAGGGGTGTTCAATCATCCCCATTTTATTCAATGTCTACATGGGGCCGCTTTTGGGTGTCATCAAAGCTCATAACATTAGTGTGGTTAACTATGCAGATGACACCCAGCTTATTTTGTCCATAGAAGGCGACCACGCTGATTCCCAAGAAACATTCCATAAATGTATGCTGGAAATGGTGAGCTGTTTGAAAGACAATTCACTACAGTTCAACAACGCCAAAGCCAAGATTCTGCACTGCGGGGTGGGCAGAGTGCCGCCAGTTTTACCTGGTGATTTCTGGCCTATCCCCACAGATGCCCCCTTGCTACCCGTGAGCACGGTACGCATTTTGGGGTTAGCTTCAATGATAAGCTAAATCTTGAATCTCATGTCAATCAGCTGGTTGGAAGCTGCTACACTCTCATTAGAGGTCTTCGGAAGGTGCTGCCAATGCTACCTTCTACGGCCAGAGCTACAGTGGTTAGGAGTGTCATCTTGAGCCTCCTAGATTATTGTAATGCCTTGCTACTGGAGTCCCTGAGTTTGTCGTTTTCTTATCTAGGACCCTAATTCGATATTCCTGATTTATGCCCTTCTGAGGTTATAATCAATAATGTCCTGACAAAGGCATTTATTTATTTATTTGCTTATATAGCGCTGGACTCGACCCCCGAAGGGGTATCTCCGCGCTTGATTCGCTGATGTTGCCAGATACGCTAATGGTGCCAGATTTGGTGCCTTTAGAAGGTGTGAATGGGGAGCTATGTCTCACAGAAGAGATTTGTCTTGAGTGCTTTCGGGAATGATAGAAGATTGGCATTTTGTCTCATACCGATAGGGAGTTTATTCCAGATGGAGGGTCCTATGTATGAAAGTGCTCGGCCACCCTGCCTGGCCTTCTTAATGGAGGGAATTTTTAGTAAGGCTTGGTTGCTTGATCGCAAGAGACGTTCCGGTTTATGGATTTGGAATTTCTGACTCAGGTATTGGGGGCCTGATCCATAGAGACTCTTATGTATGATGCAGCAAATCTTGAAGTTGATTCGCTGACGTATGGGCAACCAATGGAGCTGTTCCAGTAGGGGCCTAGAAGGTGTTCTCGAGGGAACATTGAGGACCAGCCTGGCCGCAGTGTTTTGGGCCACTTGAAGACGGTTGAGCACGTATTCATTTGCTGAGATGAAAAGACCATTGCAATAGTCCAATCGACTTATTACAAGGGCCTGGACAAGGGTCTTTCTATAATCGTCTGATAAGAAGGGAAAAACCCTTCTTAGGAGACCGATTGTCCGGAAGCAGGATCCTGTCACTAGGTTTACATGTTCTTTTAGAACCAGGTCTTGATCCAGTCTTACTCCCAAATTTTTCACTGATTGCTTTGGGCAGGGGACGGGTCCTACCTCTAAGGGCCACCAATCCGGTGACCATAGGAGATTGGCTTTCCCGAAGAGCATGACTTCTGTCTTGCCGACATTACACTGGAGGCAGTTGGAAGCCATCCAGGTGGATACCGCTCTCATGCCCTCGGCAAAGGAGTTCTTAATTTCCGGGGTGAGAGTCTGGAAGGGAAACAAGAGCTGGGTGTCGTCGGCATACGACACAGGAGTAAACCCATATGCTCTAACAATGTCAGCAAGGGGGGCCACGTACACATTAAATAATGTGGGGCCTAGACATGAGCCCTGTGGAACCCCCTTGGTGAGCTCCCTAAAGGTGGAACAGTAGGAGCCCAGGCTGACACTTTGTGAGCGGCCAGTGAGGAAACTCTCCAGCCATGACAGAGCTACCCCTCCAATTCCAACTCTCTGCAAACGGCCAAGAAGGATCTCATGTGACACAGTGTCGAAGGCTGCAGACAGGTCTAAGAGCACCAGAATCATGGAGCCTCCTCTATCCTGTGTCATCTTGATGTTATCTGCCACGGAGAGGAGCGCGGATTCGGTGCTGTAGTTGGGTCTGAACCCTGATTGAGAATGGTCCAGACCCCCTGTGGCCTCGATGAATTTTGACACATGTGTGTTCACATGCTTCTCGGCCAGTTTGCTTAAGAGCGGTAATAGGTAAATGGGGCGAAGATTGGAAAGGTTTGTCCATGGCAAGGCCGTGTTTTTACGGATTGGGTTAACTATTGCTTTTTTCCAGTCTTGTGGTATTTGCCCTTCTTTAAAAGAGAGATTAATAATTGTTTGTATCATTGGGCAAAGTAAACTGCTTAGTGACATCATTATTTTGGCCGGGATGAGGTCTGACGGAGAGCCTGTTTTGATGCTACTTATCAATGACAGGATTTCCGTATGACTGGCTTCAGGAAAGGCGGTCAGCTTAACTTGACTATTGCTGGAGGGTGTCAAGATGCATTCAGCACTGTCCCTAGAGTTATTGGCCATAGTAATTTTGTCATAGATAGCATCTATTTTATTTTCAAAGAAAAGAGAAATGTCGTTACATAGGGTTTGGGAGAATTCATCAGGACTTTCGCAGGCTGAGGGTTTCACAAAAGTCTGTAGGATCCTGTACAACTCTCTTGAGGAATTCCCGACTTCTGCTAGCTGTGAAGTCAGGTTATTTTTCCTGGCTAGTCTGATGTTTTTATAATAAGAAGATAGAGCTTCAGAATGATTTTTCCTGCTGTCTTCAGTATGGGATTTTCTCCATACCTATCAGATTCATATTCAGTAATAGCCCATGCAATCCATAGCACAGCACGGCTACTCCCATCGACTCCTAGAACGTACAACGCGTCCTTTAAACAAACCAAGCCTCCAGCAGCCCGGGAAACCCCCCAGCTTTTGTTTTGATTTGAACAAGAACTCCTGAAGCCCTGCAAGAACTGTTAGTTCTTGGTGACGTCTTATGTCCAACCTTACTTCAAACCTGTCACCTTTCAGGTACAAAATACCAACAGTTGCCTTAAGCAAAGACACAGTAGTTTGGAGCAGAGCGGCCATCTACTTGCAGAGATCCCAGCTGATGCGAGTGCCCGCGGAAGCCGCCCCTCCTGTTTGACGCACTGAGAGAGACGCTGTCTTTTTCTCCAGCCGAGAAAATCCAGCTCTGGTGTTTCCAGCCTACCCATGCGGGTTCCCGGAATATCGAGTCCTAAGGAAAGAGATAGGCTTAGGTCAGGTACACCGGGGTAGGCTTAGTTAGAAGCACCAGTTGAGCCTCTTAGTCAATGTATTTATGTAAGTATATATTTTATCCATTTTAAAGTATCATATAACTAAGAAACCGTATCAATGCTTTTACAGTATTATTTCATAATACTACTTTTACTGTACGTACTCTACTTTATTTTAGGTATTGCAATTGTGGCAATTCATTTCTCATGCATCAGAAAGAAGACTGCTCAATAAATAACACCTTTTTATTGAAAACGCCCGTCTCTCTATTTCTCTGCACTCCGGTGAAACTAAGTATGCACTGCTGACTGAGTGAAATATCTGTCTATTTTTTTCACACGACTCTAGAGATATACTCTTATTCTGAGGGAGCAAAGTTGTCATGTTTATGCGGTTGTCAGAAACTGAATCCCTTCTTGTCTGAGCCAGGGAAGGTTATCCATCCCTCTTCATTCAAGAAAGTTTCCAGTGACCTCTGAGCTAGCTGGCACAAACCTAAATTAAGTTTAACATAGTCAGTAGAGACCTATATGACCTCAGTCCTACATCTACACTTCTGTTTATGTTATTCCAATGCGCAGAGCCTATTGGGAAAATAGGAACTACACTACATGGCGCCCAACGATTGGTAAGGCGATAATCTAATGCAAGATAATAGAGTAACTCAGTCGTGCATCTTCACACAGAACCCTTTTCCCGTAAAAACTCCAATAGACGTCTGGAGTGGGTGAAAGGTTAATATCCGCCGGAACTTAGTAGGATGAGAATCCTATGTATTAGTTTCTGGTTTTGATCAACGTTGAAGGATACAGTGTTCCAAAATATTGTGCACCTAATCTTTGTTTCCTTGAAACTCGATCTGCAACAGAAAACTTTCAGTCAGTTAAATGGCGGAAAGTGACGAAGAAAGGGAGCGAGCAAGAATAGCAGCTCGACTCTTAGAGGAAGACGCAAGTCTCCATGAAACTGAACCGGATGCAATACTCATTCCGGTCAATGTAAGAAGAACTATAACTCTAAAACTTATAGAAAATGGACTGACAGCACGAGGTAGTACAGTCATATTCGTGATAGAGGCACATGAATATCGGCAGACAGAGGTATTCTATTCATGGATACACTTTCCAGCAGCACACCCTACGATAAAGACTTCCAATATTACAAAATAGAGGAACCTCCGGATGAATACACTGCTTTCGAGGAGATTGAGATTCCACTAAAATACCAAGAGCACCTGCTCTGGTTTGAAGGCGCCCTAAAACATAATGATCACATCACCAGGCTCGGTCCACTAGGTAGACCAGGAGCAACGTGGCCGGTTCTAGCCAGCTACACACCACATCCAGACATTGATAAAATGTCAGTTCCTGAACTTTTAGCTCAGCCAAAACTCTTAATTAAAATACATAGACAATTAGTCCAATAAGTCATGCGGACCTCAATAGTCCAGCCGACATTTAACATTCTACAGCAGACCCCTCATCAGGGGACGATAAACAAAATGACACCACAGAACATACAATCATGTCTTGGTAAAGTACCCATAAAACGGGAACAAATTCCATTCTGGTTAGCACAGAAATTTACTCAAATAGAGGCAGTATTTCCTGATACTACGCCTACTGATAAACACAGAATTCTGACTATCTGTCTCCCAATGGGGATCACACCACATGTGGAGGACTGTGACACTTGGGGCACAGTCTTTGCTTCCACCTACACAAAAACACATGGTGTCCCGTCTATGGCGGTAATACCAGATGTACTAAGACAGATTCAAAACGAATACGGTCCAGAACCAGCTTTAACTCTGGGTATGAAATTACTAAAAGACTTCAAGCTGGTATCGGCTTTAATATTAGCCAACATAAAAGGAGAAGCAGCATCTGTGGCGATCCGCCAGAAATTGAAGGAAACAGATATAGCACCCCAACTATTGGAACTTGCCAGAATTATAGAAAAATCCTATGAAGAGCTAGGAAGAAATAGTTTGGGTGGGAAACCGATAAAACCCCAACTAACTGAAAATCCTGAAAAAACTTTTATTAAAAATTATTTAAAGACTCCAAAAAAGAGCTGGGATGGTAATAAACAATCCACTCCCAGGGAAAAACATTTCCAGTCCAGAGGAAGGTCTCCCCAAAGGGAACCCTCTGAAAAAAGATACAACCTTAGAGATAGGGATAAAATAAGAAAACCAGACAGATGTCAAGATGTTGATACACGTCCCTCTAGATCATTCTCACTGAATCCTTCTCGATCTTCCTCACAGAAATCGAAAAGAAGAGGACGGTCAGAACACAGAGAAGAGCACGTCAAGTCCAAAGACAAGGAACCTGCTCATCAAAGTAAAAAATTACAATTTCCCTGAAAGAAGGTAGCAAGTATTAAGATTAAACATGCTGAGAATTGTGAGGACACAGCTGAAAAACGGAGAGTGGGCCCAGACAATGCTGGCCAGCGGAGCATAAGTGACCATAGCTCACAAGACCCTGATGAATCTTCTGGAGACAGTGGACACGAAGGAATACATTCAAGTGGAAACTGCAGACACACGAGTTAGTGTGCACCATAAGCTATATAAAATAACATTACCTATAGAGGGAGATAAAACCAGGAAAATAAAAAGTCTCTTTTGGGAAAAACTTTCAAAAGGCTATGACATTCTGTTAGCTGAAAAAGACTGGCCACCAGAGTTTGTCAGGGAGTGCCCTCATGGCGAAGAAATGATTATGCCTGCCTTCTCGAATCATATCCCGATTCATAAAAAATATACTTATGCAAGAAAATGGGCAGTAGCCCAAGCTCCTGCTTTATACAAAAATCATGTAGGATGGGATGAGGGCTCACCTCACCACAAGATCCAGTTAAAAAATCAACCCACTGCACAAAGGCAGTTCCCAGTTAAACAAGAAGCTAAAAAACAAGTCAGGGAGATCTTAGATCAACTTGAATATCAAGGGGTGATCGAAAAATGCACCTCTCAAATGAACAATCCTTTGTTTCCTGTCTCCAAGCCAGATGATTCATATTGTCTAGTTTTGGACTACAGACACCTTAACTCCTGTTGTAAAACATTTGCAGTACAAAACTCACATAGTGCAGCACTAATGAATAACATTGTGCGCAAAAAATATAAAACGACATTGGACATCTCTAATGGATTCTTCTGTCAAAACATTGCACCAGAAAGCAGGTATTTGACCGCTTTCTCAATATTTGGGTCGCAAAAACAATTGTGCCGACTCCCACAGGGATTCAAGAATAGCCCAGGATTATTCTCAGCAAGGGTAACAGAGTTACTACATATATATGATGATAAAGCATTATCATATGACGGTGACATCTATCTCCAAGACGATGACTTGGAGACTCACTTAAAAAAGGTGAACACCATAATACTTGGACTCGCCTCAGAGGGTTACAAATTCAACTTTAAAAAGTCACGAATTGCCCATCTAACTGTCCTATTTTTAGGTTATGAATTATCAAGTGAAGGCAAAAGCCTGGCAGACAATTTCTTAGAGAAATGTGCTATACTCCAAGCTCCAAAACGCTGAAGAATTTACAATCACTACTAGGTTTCCTGAATTTCGGAAAAACATACATTCTAAATTATGCTGAGAGGGTTACACCTCTCTATGAATTAATAAAACCAGATTTCAAACAAACCAATTGGACTCAGAAACACACAGAAATTTGGAGATCACTACAAACACATATGTTAACTAAAACAAAATTACAAACACGTGAACTATGGGCAAGATGTAGGTAAATTAGATTTACCGATTTTTAATTACCGAATTTAACCGATTCGGTAATTAAAAATCGGTAAATCTAAAGGGTGGATATGTAGGTATTTCCAGATGTGGAAATACCGAATCTGTAACAATCGGTATTTACCGATTCTGTAAATACAGAATCGGTATTTTCCATTGATTCCTATGGGCTTTGAAGCCCATAGGAATCAATGGGAAATACCGATTCTGTATTTACAGAATCGTTAAATACCGAATTTTGCAAGGGTGCAGGGTGGTGTCACTTTGACACCCTCTGGCACCCCACAAATAGGCATGTGCGCCATGTGGCACACAGACATGCCCTAAGGGCATGTCTGTCTGTCACGTGGCTAGGTGTGCATGCACACATGTGCATGCACACCTGAATTCGGTATTTTACCACACAATAGGATTGTGTGGTAAAATACTGATTTTGTAGGGCCTTTGGGACTCAGAAGAGTCCCACCTACATCTGAGATTTACCGAAACGGTAAAAATACCGATTCGGTACTTTACAGAATCGGTAAATTTACCGAATCGGTAAATTTACTGATTCTGTAAAATTGTGCCCCTACATGCCAATCCTTGAATACCGGTCGGTAACGGCCGAAAATACCGATTTTCAGCCGTTACCGACCGACCTACATCGGGCCCTATGTTCTTGAATGCAAAATATGCCATAGAATGAAAGTTTCAACAGTATAAAGACCAGCACAGACGCCCCTTCTAATCTCAGATAAACCATTAGCATGTGTTTACCTGGACCACTGTTGTCCTTCAAAAAGGGATGGCACCTATAAATATATCATGGTCGCAGTGGATTCCTGTACGAGATTTATTTGGATGTGGCCCCAGCGCTCGGCTGACGCCAGAACTGTTATAAAAGATTTGCGAGTCTTTATCGGCACATACGCAATTGGCATGCTACATTCTGATCAGGGTCCTGCGTTTAGCTCTCGAGCTTATAAAGAGGCCATGAACAGTATGGGCATGGCATTGCAGTATTCTTCTCCCTTCCATCCTGAGGGAAATGCGGTTGTGGAAGGAAAAAACCGGGACATAAAGCATTCTATAACAGCGAGGGTATTAGGTTCGGGTGATGGGTGGGTCAAACATTTAACAAGTGTCCAACGTAGTCTTAATAATCTGCCAAGAAACTCTCTAAAAGGTCTCACTCCATACAAACTATTGTTCGGAACTAGAATGCATATTCAGGACTTAGATAGTCACACTTCAGTGGTAGAAGAAAAAAGCTTTGATATCAAAGATCGTTTGGCTGTTTTACAGGATTTAAATGAAACAAGAAAAAACCTGAGTAACATAAAATTGAAACAACAGTCGACAGCCACTGAAGAAAAACCACCTGTCCCAGCAAGACCTGTCTGGAGTCCAAAGATTGGGGATCTGGTCAGAGAAAAGATCGCGGTAAAGAAGGAATTTGGGCCTTCGTACAGAAAAGCAGTACCTGTCTTAGCTATCAACGGAACAAGATCAGTAGTACTACCGCCCCTTGCTGGTAAAAAGGAGAACCGAGTTGTATCCATCGACCTGGTAAAAACACAATCATGTGGCCAATAATAAGTAGTAGGCCCAGTGGACTCCCAAGAAATAGCAGAATACCAAAGTTTGCTACAATCCAAGAGGCTCATGCTGAGAGTGTCAGGAATTCTCAGGTTGCGCCTGCAATGCGGTATCATATGGCGCAAGCGCTGTGACAATAAACACGAAAATCGGAACGGGAGTGAAAGACTACAACTCCCAGACTCCCCGGTGGGCGGGACTACATGAGCAGCACAAACACGCTTCCTGTTGCGTGTAATTCGTTTGGTACCGGGATTCCCCCGGAACGTTTGGTTACCGCTGGTCTGCCGGCGGTCTTGTGCTGAATCTCAAGTTTGAATCCTTTGTTGACCTGAGTCCCAGGTAGGAACGGGATTGCAGGGAGTTTGCTCGCAAATCAGGCGGGCGTATTTGTCTACGCTGAACCCGTTTCTCTTTTTGCTAGAACGGAGCGCAGTGGTTAACTGCCACGCGTTACCGTTCTCTCTTCATGGACAGAGCTATCTTCGATAAGGAGCTTTGAGGGGATTTTGACCTTTGTTGTGTTCCTGGATGTAAAGACTTAATTCAACATTGTAGGAAGGGGGAGTCTCTAGTTGGCGCAGTGCGACACTGGTGACAAGCAGGGACTCTCCTCTTCCTCGTCAGGGCTGAGGGTTACCTTCCAGACAACCTCTGCTTACCCTCTAGGTAGTGTGGCTTAAGCAGTCGTAGGCTAATCTTTGGGGCATATAGGTTAAACACTTGCAATATTACACCTTCACAACCAACCAACCACACAACGAGACCAGACTGTATTCTGTAAAAATATATATCTTTATATAGATTTCAAGCAGGCTTGTGAATACAGTCAACGTACTTTACGATAACGGTTGCAAATTACTCAGTTCAGGTTACCACAGTTCTTTCTAGCAGTTTAAGCGTTCTCTTAGGGCCCTCAGGCCGATGTCAACAAAAGTTCTTGTGGAGCAGGCGGCTTCCAGGGGATCTGTCCCACGTCGCGTTGCCTTCCCGGGGTCGCTGTTCGTTGCGGCTCTCAGCCGAGCAGTTCACGGGTCATCCGGGGCAGCGGTGTTCTGTGGCGGCAGGGTCCTCTCCTCGTCGTCCGCTCCGACCCTGGAGGCGGCGGCTGTGCGGTGGTGGCAAGTGGCAGTACGGTCCCCAAGTGCAGGACGTACCCAGCCAAGTGCCGGTGCAGCTGTGCGCTCACAGCTGAGCTGTCGGGCAGGCTACCAGCCTTGCGGATTCTCGCAGGGCAACTGTCCGTCTTTGCAGGTGAGTGGCTGCTCGTGGCGCAGTCAACTCGAGAGCTCGGACCGGACGGGTGCTCCTTCGCTTTGCTCTCGGGCTCCCGGTGCAGTTGCGGTCACGGTGTTCGGGCCAGCGGCAGCTGGTCCTCGCTTTGCTTTCGCTGTTGCTTTGGGCCCCGGTCACGGTGGTCAGGTGGATGTCGTTGCCTTGGAGGAGATTCCTCCGTCGGTACTGCAGCGCTAGGCAGTACACGCAGTCGCTTTCTTTCAGGGGGTAGCGCCCACTGGTCCTGGGGCGCTGGTCAGGGGGCAAGTTCAGTTGCAAGCCCTTGGAGATCTTTTTAGCAGAGTTTGGCACAAAGTAAAGCAAAAGTCTTCTCGCAGTCTTTTCTTCTTCCTCTCCTTCGGCAGCAAGGCACCAGACACAGGCAAGAGTCAGCACCCTTCCTTGTCTCTCACGGTCCTTCTCGTCGGGCAGAGTCCTTCTGTGGCCCAAACAGGATCTAATCTTCAAGGAGCAGGGCTCCTTCTTTTATATGCCAATTCTTTTGTTCTCGCAGGCCAGGGGGGCCTTTGCATAGCCACTCTCAGTCCTTGAGTACCCCGGTGGGTGTACTCCGGCTTCTGCTTTAGGTGTGTGAGGGGCAGGCGCATCAGACGCCCCACAGGAGGTGGAGCCAGCATTGTGCGGACAGGGGCGGCCAGAGTATCTTGTTGATGGGGGCTTCGCCCTTCCTGGGCCAGGTGCCGGCCGAGTCATCCGCCGCTCCCCAGGAGGGTGGAGCCAGCATTGTGGTGGCCGAGCACAGCTACAGTTCGAGTCAAGAGGCACTCCTACCTCCCACTAAGGTGTAATCTGCGCATTCACCACCTGTCATCCCCCCGGCCCTGTCACTCACACGTCCCAGACAGTCAGATACACATACCAGCAGAGGCGGGCTGAAATGGTTAAGCAAGCAAATGCTAACTTTCTAAAAGTAGCATTTGCAAACCCAGGATACTAAAATAAACTTTACTAAAAGAAATATTTTATCATCCTGAGTTCAGGCATACTAAACATGACTCGCTACCATGCTCCTTGAGCCTGCTGGGATTATAGGGTGTAATAATTCCGGCAGCTCAGTCTGGCCTAATGGAGCAGGTAGCCTTCAATAGTGAAATACGGTTTTGGTTGTAAGTCACTACTAGGACATGCCACACACATCAGGGCTTGTCCTACCTTACACCTACAACGCACCCTGCCCGCAGGCCTACCATAGGGGTGACTGATATGTAGTCAAGGGAAGGTTCGAGGCTGGCAAGTGGGGGCACTTGCCCAGCTGGCGTGGCAGTACGAGACCGCACGCGGGTTCTGCGGTCGCAGTTCCCAGACACATCTTTACGGCTGCTTCGGTGGGTGGCGCAACCAGCGCTGCAGGCCCACCAGCAGTATTGGCATCTACAAGCCCCGGCACTCTCTAGTGCGCGTTACTAGGGACTAACAGTAAATCCAATGCACCAATCATGGATACCAATCGCATGTATAATTTACAGTAGGGAGCACTTGCACTGCGGCACGGATCAGCCGTGGCGCAGTGCCCTGAGTATCGGAAAACCAGCAAAACATCGGAGGCACATCAGCAAAAAGTGGACGGGAGACTCACGCCAAGGTGCCAGGTCTAACATGTGTCCCCTCCAGCTGAAATGTGGGGGGAACTACCCTTCCCCAGGGAGTTCCACATCACTAAGGCGGAAAAATCTGGACAGACCGTCAGCATTGGCGTGATCGGTGCCAGGGCGGTGTTCCACCGTAAAGTCCATACTCTGTAGAGAAATGGACCACCTCAACAGTTTCGGGTTCTCACCCCTCATTTGCATCAACCATCTGAGGGGCCTGTGGTCCGTCTGAACTCGGAAGTGAGACCCAAACAAGTAGGGTCTTAGCTTCTTCAGTGCCCAGACCACAGCAAATGCTTCACGCTCTATTGCACTCCACCTACTTTCCCGTGGAAGTAACCTCCTACTTATGAAGGCTACGGGTTGGTCAAAGCCCTCCTCAGTCATCTGTGAAAGAACAGCCCCTACACCATGCTCTGAAGCGTCTGTTTGCACTATGAATTCCTTGGAGAAGTCAGGAGCCAGGAGCACGGGCGCCGTGCACATGGCAGTCTTCAGGGTGTCAAAAGCCTTCTGACAGGTGTCAGTCCAAATCACATTCCTGGGCTGCTTCTTGGAAGTCAGCTCTGTCAAGGGGGACACGATCGTGCCATAGCCCTTGACAAACCTCCTGTAATACCCAGTGAGCCCCAGGAAGGCTCTCACTGCAGTCTGGGTCTTGGGGGGTTCCCAAGCCAGGATGGTCTCAATTTTGGGCTGCAAGGGGGCTACCTTGCCACTCCCAACTTGGTGTCCCAAGTACACCACTGAACCCTGCCCAATCTGGCACTTGCTTGCCTTGATTGTGAGGCCTGCTCTGCGCAGGGCCATCAACACTTCCCAGAGGTGTCGCAGGTGGTCAGGCCAGGTGCCACTGAACACCGCGATGCCATCCAGGTAGGCGGCACTGAACTCGTCCAGTCCAGCCAACACCTGGTTGACCAATCTCTGAAAGGTGGCAGGGGCATTCTTCATTCCAAATGGCATAACCCGGAACTGGAAATGCCCATCTGGTGTAGAGAATGCCGACCTCTCCTTTGCCCCATCGGTCAAGGCGATCTGCCAGTACCCAGACGTTAAATCAAACGTGCTGAGGAACCGGGCAGGCCCTAGCCGATCAATGAGCTCGTCAGCTCTGGGGATGGGGTGCGCGTCAGTCTTCATGACTGAATTGAGTCCTCTGTAGTCCACACAGAACCGGAGTTCGGGTGTGGCTCCCGGCGCAGCAGCCTTCGGAACCAAGACCACGGGGCTGGACCAAGGACTGCTGGAAGACTCAACCACCCCGAGGGCAAGCATCTTGGAGACCTCCTCCTTGATGCAAGCCCGGACCCTGTCAGTCACCCTGTAAGCCTTATGCTTCACAGGTAAGCTGTCTCCAGTGTCCACATCATGGACGCACCAATCTGTGACACTCGGAACCAGGGAGAACAGGTCTGGAAACTGCCCCAGCAACTGGCGGCAGTCCTCCTGTTGTTCGGCGGTCAGGGTGGGTGAGAGGTTAACTCCATCCACTGACCCATCTTTCTCACAGGCCACCAAGAGGTCAGGAAGAGGCTCCGACTCCTCCTCCATTCCGTCATCAGTTGCCAACAACATGCCCACTTCGGACCTCCGCAAGTGGGGCTTGAGGCGGTTGACATGTAGGACCCGCAAAGGGTTCCTGGGCGTCTTCATGTCCACCAAGTATGTCACGGGGCTCTTGCGCTCCACAACCTCAAACGGGCCTGTCCACTTATCTTGAAGGGCACAGGGCTCCACTGGGGCCAGGACATACACCTCTTGTCCAGGCTGAAGCTCGACCAGAGTGGCATTCTGATCGTACCACCGCTTCATTTCCTCCTGGCTTGCTTCCAGATTTGCCTCGGCAAGTTGTCTGAAGCGTCTGGTCTGGTTTCTGAAGGCCAGCATGTAGCTATATACATTCTGGGGAGGTTTCCTGGGAGATTGCTCCCAGCCTTCCTTTACCAAACTCAGTGGTCCTCTCACGGGGTGGCTGTACAGTAGTTCAAAGGGACTGAACCCTAGGGACTTCTGTGGCACCTCGCGATATGCAAAGAGCAGGCATGGTAAGAGGACGTCCCACTTACGCCTCATCGGACCTTCTAGGCCCATGATCATGCCCTTCAGGGTTCGGTTGAATCTCTCAACCAACCCGTTACCTTGGGGATGGTAAGGCGTGGTGAACTTATACGTTACGCCACACTCTTGCCAAAGGGACTTCATATACTTGGATATGAAATTGGTCCCCCTGTCGCTCACCACCTCTAGAGGGAATCCTACTCGTGAGAAAATTCCCATCAGTGCACGTCCCACCACGGGGGCCGTCACTGTCCTCAGAGGGATGGCTTCAGGGTACCGGGTGGCATGGTCCACCAAGACCAGGATGAACCTGTTGCCCATGGCTGTCTTGGAGTCCAGAGGCCCAACGATGTCAATACCCACTCGCTGGAATGGCGTACCGACCACAGGGAAGGGTTGGAGGGGAGCCTTGTTCTTCCCTCCCGTCTTCCCACTTGCCTGGCAAGTCGGACAGGTTCTGCAATGAGCATTTGAACTCTTATGCATTTGGGGCCAGTAAAAGTGGGTGACAAGCCTGTCATAGGTCTTGTCCATCCCCAAATGTCCTGCTAAAGGCACATCATGAGCCAGACCCAGTAGGAAGGCTCTGAACTTCTGGGGTACCACCAGCACACGGGCTGACCCAGGTTCAGCAGCCTTAAGCTCCGAATACAGGAGATCGTTCTCCCAGTACACGTAATGTGTTTTGGCCTGAACACCATTGGCCTGGTCTGCAGCCTGCTGCCGCATACCCACGAGAGAAGGGCATTCTTTCTGCTCCTTGCAGAATTCCTCCCTGGAGGGTCCTCCTTCTTGCTGCCAATGGGTCAGCTCAGGCAGGTCCCCCAGTTCGGCGATCTGTTCCCCTGTAGGCTCCAGGGCATCCCCCTCAAGGTCTGCTTCCTCCTGGACCGTGGGAACCTCAGGGACCGGTTTCCCGCGTCCCCTGCGCCTTCTACCTAAGGCCGGTTCCTGGGCCTCTCCTTCAGGCCCCAGGACCTCTCGATCACCCCTACTGGCTGCCATCGACCGGGTGGTCACGCACGCCCAGTCAGGCAGACCCACCATCCGCAGGTGAGTCGTCTTCTCCACCTTTTCCCAAGGGGAGTGCTCCAAGTCGTTCCCTAGCAAACAGTCAACAGGCATGGTTTTTCTCACACAGACCTGCAGAGTACCAGAGACCCCCCCCCACTCGAAGGGAACTTGAGCCATCGGACACTGACTCTCTGAATTATCAGCGTTGATAACCCTACAGTAGGCATGGGGTACAACCTGCTCTTGAGACACCAGGTGCTGCCTCACTGCAGTCACACTGGCTCCTGTGTCTCGAAGAGCCTCAGCTTCCTTACCATTGATGATCACCACCTGCCCATATTTCTTAGTGTTAGAGGGCAGGTAGTTCGTAGGGATCATCTCACTGTCTCCTAGCGCGACCAGGGTCATGTGAACGGGATCTCCACCCCCCGGGACCATCATTTCTTCTCCCAGGTGAACGCTAGTCACTTGTCGGGGCGGAGCACCAGTGGGTGCGGGTTTTCCAAATAGGCGACACTTGGGGTCACTGGATATGTGCCCAGGCTCGCCACATTTGAAACAATTGAAGGGCCCCTTTGGAACAGGTTTACCTGTTGGGGCCCCGTTCTGCTTTGGGGGTGGGGGAGGCTGAGAACCCTGCTGCGGGCTCCCCTGGGAACTACTTTGGGGGCCTTTTTGGAACCCTTTCTGTTTTCCCCCTTGTCCCCCCCACTCTTCTGCTGGGGACCCTGCCCACTCTTGGCGGAGTCTCCCACGGGACCCTTGTGGACCCTGGTGCTGAGCCAGCGGTCCGCCTCCTCAGCAAGCTTCCTCGGGTTGGACAGCTTGCTATCGATCAGGTGTTGGCGTAACTCAGGAAAACAGTGATCAGACAAGTGCTCCCATGCAATCAAATCAAAGAGACCTTGAAAATCATTAACTTTGCTACCCTTCACCCAACCATCCAGTGCTCTGCAAAAGTAAGTCACATACTCCACATACGTATTCCCAGGCCGCTTAGTACATCCCCTAAACTTCTGTCTATACATTTCAGGGGTAAGCCTGTACCTGTTCATTAAAGCTTCTTTCATGTGGGAATAGGATCTCTAATTTTCAACGGGCAAATCTAGCAAGGTATCTCTCCCTTCGCTAAGGAACCTTCCCCACAACCCCGCTCCCCAATCCTTGTCAGGGACCCGGTGGGAGGACATGGCTACCTCGTATGCCCTAAACCACTGTCCTATGTCATCCCCCTTGAAGAACTCCTTAACTACGTCCTTCGGGATGTGCACTCTTGACTCTACCTGCACTGGTGATGTGCTGCCACCAGAGGGAGGACGATCCAAGTCTCTCTCCTTGAGACTTATCTCCCTCATTTTTACTTCATAATCCATTTGGTGCTTTCGCTCTTCCCGCGCCATTCTTTTCGTTTCAAGCTCCAGTTGGATTTTCAATTCTGACAGCTTTCTCTCATGATTCCTCGTTTCCTTCCTGTCCGCCAGCTCCTCTGGCGACAGGCCTTTTCCAAAGCTGTGCACGCTGTCCTGCCTTTCGAGGTCGATCAGATCCCCAAGTGCATTCTGCTCCTCCGTTGCATCTTGCTCTGCGAGGGCGTCTTGATCCTCCGGGGTCTTTCTGGACTCTATCCAGGCTTTCATGGCCTTGTAGAGCTGTGGCTTGTTTTTGCAACCAGCGTGCGGAACCTTGAGTTTCTTACAAAAGAACTTCAGCTCATCTTTGGAGTATTTATCCAGCTTCGTGGGGTCCCACTCCACCTCCAATACCTCGGAGGTCATGGACTCCGCTCCATCCAGGCTCTTCGTGCCCGGCATGGCTTCCGCACTCGGAATCTTCTTTTCGGCAAAATTCAAAAGCAAAGTCTGTGGCTAAGTAACTGGACCGTAATCCTTGTGTAGTGGTCAGAAGCTCAGGTATAGATATCGCAAGTGTAAATTCGAAAATCCTCACCGCTGCGTCCAATGTAGGAAGGGGGAGTCTCTAGTTGGCGCAGTGCGACACTGGCGACAAGCAGGGACTCTCCTCTTCCTCGTCAGGGCTGAGGGTTACCTTCCAGACAACCTCTGCTTACCCTCTAGGTAGTGTGGCTTAAGCAGTCGTAGGCTAATCTTTGGGGCATATAGGTTAAACACTTGCAATATTACACCTTCACAACCAACCCACCACACAACGAGACCAGACTGTATTCTGTAAAAATATATATCTTTATGTAGATTTCAAGCAGGCTTGTGAATACAGTCAACGTACTTTACGATAACGGTTGCAAATTACTCAGTTCAGGTTACCACAGTTCTTTCTAGCAGTTTAAGCGTTCTCTTAGGGCCCTCAGGCCGATGTCAACAAAAGTTCTTGTGGAGCAGGCGGCTTCCAGGGGATCTGTCCCACGTCGCGTTGCCTTCCCGGGGTCGCTGTTCGTTGCGGCTCTCAGCCGAGCAGTTCACGGGTCATCCGGGGCAGCGGTGTTCTGTGGCGGCAGGGTCCTCTCCTCGTCGTCCGCTCCGACCCTGGAGGCGGCGGCTGTGCGGTGGCGGCAAGTGGCAGTACGGTCCCCAAGTGCAGGACGTACCCAGCCAAGTGCCGGTGCAGCTGTGCGCTCACAGCTGAGCTGTCGGGCAGGCTACCGACCTTGCGGATTCTCGCAGGGCAACTGTCCGTCTTTGCAGGTGAGTGGCTGCTCGTGGCGCAGTCAACTCGAGAGCTCGGACCGGACGGGTCCTCCTTTGATTTGCTCTCGGGCTCCCGGTGCAGTTGCGGTCACGGTGTTCGGGCCAGCGGCAGCTGGTCCTCGCTTTGCTTTCGCTGTTGCTTTGGGCCCCGGTCACGGTGGTCAGGTGGATGTCGTTGCCTTGGAGGAGATTCCTCCGTTGGTACTGCAGCGCTAGGCAGTACAGGCAGTCGCTTTCTTTCAGGGGGTAGCGCCCACTGGTCCTGGGACGCTGGTCAGGGGGCAAGTTCAGTTGCAAGCCCTTGGAGATCTTTTTAGCAGAGTTTGGCACAAAGTAAAGCAAAAGTCTTCTCGCAGTCTTTTCTTCTTCCTCTCCTTCGGCAGCAAGGCACCAGACACAGGCAAGAGTCAGCACCCTTCCTTGTCTCTCACGGTCCTTCTCGTCGGGCAGAGTCCTTCTGTGCCCCAAACAGGATCTAATCTTCAAGGAGCAGGGCTCCTTCTTTTATAGGCCAATTCTTTTGTTCTCGCAGGCCAGGGGGGGCCTTTGCATAGCCACTCTCAGTCCTTAAGTACCCCGGTGGGTGTACTCCGGCTTCTGCTTTCAGTGTGAGGGGCAGGCGCATCAAACGCCCCACAGGAGGTGGAGCCAGCATTGTGCGGACAGGGGCGGCCAGAGTATCTTGTTGATGGGGGCTTCGCCCTTCCTGGGCCAGGTGCCGGCCGAGTCATCCGCCGCTCCCCAGGAGGGTGGAGCCAGCATTGTGGTGGCCGAGCACAGCTACAGTTCGAGTCAAGAGGCACTCCTACCTCCCACTAAGGTGTAATCTGCGCATTCACCACCTGTCATCCCCCCGGCCCTGTCACTCACACGTCCCAGACAGTCAGATACACATACCAGCAGAGGCGGGCTGAAATGGTTAAGCAAGCAAATGCTAACTTTCTAAAAGTAGCATTTGCAAACCCAGGATACTAAAATAAACTTTACTAAAAGAAATATTTTATCATCCTGAGTTCAGGCATACTAAACATGACTCGCTACCATGCTCCTTGAGCCTGCTGGGAATATAGGGTGTAATAATTCCGGCAGCTCAGTCTGGCCTAATGGAGCAGGTAGCCTTCAATAGTGAAATACGGTTTTGGTTGTAAGTCACTACTAGGACATGCCACACACATCAGGGCTTGTCCTACCTTACACCTACAACGCACCCTGCCCGCAGGCCTACCATAGGGGTGACTGATATGTAGTCAAGGGAAGGTTCAAGGCTGGCAAGTGGGGGCACTTGCCCAGCTGGCGTGGCAGTACGAGACCGCACGCGGGTTCTGCGGTCGCAGTTCCCAGACACATCTTTACGGCTGCTTCGGTGGGTGGCGCAACCAGCGCTGCAGGCCCACCAGCAGTATTGGCATCTACAAGCCCCGGCACTCTCTAGTGCGCGTTACTAGGGACTAACAGTAAATCCAATGCACCAATCATGGATACCAATTGCATGTATAATTTACAGTAGGGAGCACTTGCACTGCGGCACGGATCAGCCGTGGCGCAGTGCCCTGAGTATCGGAAAACCAGCAAAACATCGGAGGCACATCAGCAAAAAGTGGACGGGAGACTCACGTCAAGGTGCCAGGTCTAACAAACATTCAGTTCGCGGAGCGTAGTGGAGGTCGAATCTACACGCTGCCGTGTACAGTATATTTCTCATCTTCGTTTTTCTGGCGTTTAAGAAAGAATGGAGAGGCTTTTCCGCTTCTTGGAAATAACCGTGGATATTTTGTTGTGACTTCTTGTTATTGGGGATTATTGCAGTAAACAGTACTTACCCTTATGATGATACAGAGCGGAGTGAGGTGGTTCTTGCTTCCCACGCACTGCCGTTTCTGATAATAAGGAAGCTGTGACTAATACTTCAATCCCAGAGAACCTTTCTTTCATTGGCTACTCCAGCAGGGTGCTGTGTATATTTAACAGAAGCCAGTTCTTCGAGTCTCTTGTTTCTTGTCATGGTATGCCAATTACAGGAGGGTGCTTTTGTGACTTAGGTGTTCATGAGGGTATGCTTTTTCCTGATCTATGTTTATGTCCCACTATGTTTTATACAGTGACACGAGGCAAGTGAGGAGAAGTATCACCATGGCCGTTTGCTTTCATACCAGAAGGTACTTGGGTATCGTTCTTTAGTGAGACCATATGAGAGTAGCCTGTTTTCAGTAGAGTGACTCTAAGTATGTGTTTTGTCATTTCAGGTATATCCCTTCCCAGCTGACCCTTTCCTTTCCCTTCCCTGTTCTTTTTATCCCTCACCTAATGGCTCAAATCCTCTGTGTGTTTGTACTAGAGGGTTTGTGACATTTGGAGGTGGACCCTTATAAGCATCCGCCGGATTCCCTGGAGCAAATCTGGACAGAGAGACTAATCAAAATTGATAAATCTGCAATGAATAAAAAAGGACTATGCAATAATGCCATGGAACTTGTGCCTCTTGAAACCCAAATAGTAACAGTTCGTCAAGAAACACCAATCAACAATGATGTAGCCTCAGAGTATTCTAATGAAACAAAGAAAAATGCAAAAGCAAATGAAAATCCGGAAGCAATTCCAACAATTGACAGAACTGCATCAGGCTACTTCATCAACTTCGACAATTTCTCTGAAGACCCAAGCGAACATGAAGAAACGCCTACAACACAAAGTTTTAAAAACAAAGTAATTGAACTTTTCCAACAACTGAAAAAGACTTACCTAATTTCACCATAGATTGAATTTTGGATTATGTTAGGTGTACTTTTCCTCCTTCTTTGGCTCATCATGGTTATATGTTTGGGAAGATTCATTGAAGGAAAATATAGTACAATGGACACAGCAAGTCAGAACATCAACTTGGTCCTAAAGCCACACACATCTTCTCACATCGAGAAAAGAGAACTGTCATCAGTAAACATCACAGCCATTCCAATACCCGGTGGGGTAGCATGGGACAGAACTGATTATGACATTTTGGGCCCGGTCGAGCTTTTAAAGTATCCCCACCAGCTCAAGATTTCATTAAGTGATTTTGTAACACCTAGTACCTTCTCTGATGACTGGGACTTTGCAAACATTAATAATATGATGTCAGATTTAGTAATGGCAGCAACATTTACAGAACAAGATTACTTGCAGGGTTCATCCAATTATGAAGAGATTTACTGCTACAACCATTATGGTGATCACTATTTGCATAAAATGCTCAGCCTAGAAATGTTTTATCTTTTAACCAGTGGGAACACTGTCCTACTCCACCAAAAGGCAGTTCAAAAAAGTTTTCTGATACATTCCAATACTTCTCAGGATTTAATAACAGTGACCCAAGAAAGTTTTATTTTAAAATGTCAAATAGAACAGGAATGAAAACAATGTTGACAAATACTAAATTTGTTTCGAAATTTGGAAAAACACCATTGAAACAAAAACAATCTGGCGTTCCAAAGATTGGCAAGTACAAGGCCTAGAAGCACTGTTTAGGGCCTGCAAGATCCCAGAACAAATTATTTTCTTGAATGACACAATTCAACAAACTACTTGTCTTGGCCTTGCTAAGATAAAAGACATGAACACACCGTCTATTCCGAAACCCATGCCTGATAGTGACAGCACTACTGATGTGGAGATAGGCGTTTCTAATATTTTATACCAAAACAGAACACATACTGATTGGAAAAAGTGGTTGATCTGGCCAACAGACACGAATAACTGTCAAGATAGATTCCTGAACAAAACACAGGGGTTCAAAATGACCAGACCAGACCCTAGATATTCCCAGAGACAACATCCAGGGATAGTTACAACATACAGTGTAGGGAAACTATGCCTTGAGTGGCTACAGAAATCCACACTGGCTGAAATTAAGCAACACTTGACTTTACTTAAAGACGGTGCTGACTTGCGTGATTTCTTAATGGGACCACGCAAACAGCCTCAAAAACGTTTCATAGCGGCCGGTATATACGCTGCATACAACGAAGCATGGAAGTAATGCAAATTGAGAAAGCAGAAAAAATACGAGAAATTGATCGTATTAATTTGGAAAAATCACTTTCTGTTGTGGACAATGGGTTAACGACTCTGTCTTCCAGAATATATTCACTGGACAGTATTGTATCGTCTGCCTTTGATATAATAGAGCAGTACTTACTAATGCTACAACACGGTCAGTCTCAATTGCGTTCTATTGTACAGCTTGGATGGACGTTGCAAAATCTGCGTTCAGGCTACGTACCATGGCGTTTAATCAACACAACGTCATTATTCGGTCTGTTTAACCTTACTGATAAACAAATCAGTTTGGCACAAAAAGGATCAGATTATACAATCCTGAGCATTGAAAAACTCGAGAGATTACCATTGACAATGTCAGAAAGACCTGTCATTGAATGGAAAATACATGGAACGATTACAATTCCGATAACAACTTTCCAGTTTAACTACTGTCAAGAGTATATACCAGCAGGCCAGTATGAAAGGTTGGGTAAAGAATACATCAAATCAACCTGGGATTTACCTTAGACACACAGATGTTATAGTGAAGGAAACAGAGAGGTATTTCTTAGTGGTACAAATTATAAAAAATCACTAAGCGGTACACTTCTGTGTCAAGGAATTAATTTGCATGGAGCCTGCGAAGGGTCTTCAAATAACCTTTCATGTCACCTACATGGCACGCCTGCAAAACAGATAGAGCCATTTTTTAGACCACTTTCTAATGGTAGTTACATTTTAATAAGTGACCACAGCTGTTGTGGCATGCTGCCAGGAAAAGCCTATCTGACAACTGTAAATTCCAGGGCCATTTGCTGTATGCAAGTATTGTATCCACACAGCAATCCAGATATGGGGGCTGCGTTATGGCCTTGGTTGAATATCTCTTCTATTCGAATTGATACTTTAAGCAGAATGAAGTCTATTCTTTTACAAACAACTGTGCCTCTAACGTCATCAAAAGAAACATATGATCTGCAAGTTGCAAGGACAGCAGCAGAGATACATACCCTTTTATCAACAAATTGCCCCGTACATTTCGTAGAAGTGTTGAGCCAATTCTTAAAAATGTCTGATACCAGTGGCATCGCACATGTATTTAAGAAAACATTTTCGGGACGGTTAGCACCCTTTGAAACAGTTCTGGGCATTTTCCCGAATTTTGTCCATTCTGTCTTTGGCGGCCTACCCTTAATCGTGGCAGGAATTTTATTTTTGCTTCTTCAGCACCGATATGGCAAGCCAATCCACAGGCAAGACTCTAGCAACGATGGAAGAAACGATCCTAGTAATACGAAACCGAGACCGTATCACTAAGGTCCTCGGATTGGCCCGGCTAAGAGATCTAAGTACAACCTGGTTTCTTTCATTCAGACCGATCTGAAAAGATTGCATCATACATGCGCTTCGATGTCTTCTATGCGGAGAAGAATGCCTGTTGGACATCTGTCTTACACTACAATCAGCAGTACCAATGGATATCGATACTTTGCTAGGTCCGGTAACGACTCATGCATCGTGTTGTCCCCAGCGGCTACCGATTCTGATGACGGCATTCGTTGAGACTTCACCACTATGAGTAGGTGGCGTTGAGGTACGAGAGGAAAGCAGCTCCGAACAGGTACAGCCTTCTGTGAGCATTGCTGATCCAAACATCGATGATAGCACTCACACAGAGAACTGCGCAGTAGCAATATTTTCAAACTTAGCCGAACTTTCACCTGATGTGGTAGACCAATTTTTTGCAGGTCTGTCTGAAATAATGCTCTCTCCAACCAACGAGAATAACTCTTAATAAAAACAATGAGCACACAGCGTTCCCTGAACTCTGAATTCGGCCTTCAGTTTTTGATAAACAAAGCTACGAAAATATTTGGAACTTTTCCCCTGAAAGCGAAATTATTTTTGCCCATATTTTAAAAATATTTACTTTTTTTGGCACATGGTACTCTGCTTAAAGTAGAACTATTCTTAGAGAACAGAGCTTCTATTTTAGGATACTAGAGACAATATTTTACCTCAGCCTCTAGCACATATACAGTAATTTGTATAAATATGTGATGAAATGATCTCGACCTTCTTTTCTGTATTTAGAGCCATTTCATGTGTAATTTTTGCAATTCGTTCAGCTGATATATATATGCACTTCTCTGAATGATAACACTGCTTGAAAAGCGTACAGTACAAATACTCATTTCCGTGTATTTGCCGTATACCATTTCAAATGCAAAAAATGTATTTTGGGGTGGGTCGGAAAAAAACACATGCACCTTTGAATGTTTAATATTGCTTAGTTTTAGTGATGATGGACATCAATTCATGGAGTGGGTGTCGTGTTCTTATCTAGGACCCTAATTTGATATTCCCGATTTATGCCCTTGTGAGGTTATAATCAATAATGTCCTGACAAAGGCATAAGACTGAGATTCATATTCAGTAATAGCCCATGCAATCCAAAGCACAGCACGGCTACTCCCATCGACTCCTAGAAAGCACAACGCGTTCTTTAAACAAACCAAGCCTCCAGCAGCCCGGGAAAACCCCCCCTGCTTTTGTTTTGATTTGAACAAGAACTCCTGAAGTCCTGCAAGAACTGTTAGTTCTTGGTGACGTCTTATATTCAACCTTACGTCAAACCCGGCACCTTTCAGGTATAAAATACCAACAGTTGCCTTAAGCAAACACACAGTGGTTTGGAGCAGAGCGGCCTTCTACTTGCCCGAGAGCCCAGCTGATGCGAGTGCCCGCGGAAGCCGCCCCTCCTGTTTGACGCACTGAGAGAGACGCTGTCTTTTTCTCCAGCCGAGAAAATCCAGCTCCGGTGTTTCCAGCCTACCCCTGCGGGTTGCTGGAATATTGAGTCCTGAGGAAAGAGATGCCAGACCTCCCACATTCTATTACCAAGGTACGGAGCTGACTAAACCCTTGGGAGAATTCTTGATGCAGATTCTTGGCAAAATTATCTTAACCAAATTAACTGAACATCGCTACTTACTTGTCCCTTCCCAAGTATTAGGCTTAGGTCAGGTACACCGGGGTAGGCTTAGTTAGAAGCACCAGTTGAGCCTCTTAGTCAATGTATTTATGTATGTATATATTTTATCCATTTTAAAGTATCATATGGCTAAGAAACCGTATCAATGCTTTTACAGTATTATTTCATAATACTACTTTTACTGTACGCACTCTACTTTACTTTTAAGTATTGCAATTGTGGCAATTCATTTCTCTTGCATGAGAAAGAAGACTGCTCAATAAATAACACCTTTTTATTGAAAACGCCCATCTCTCTATTTCTCTGCACTCTGGTGAAACTAAGTATGCACTGCTGACTGAGTGAAATATCTGTCTATTGTTTTCACACAACTCTAGAGATATACTCTTATTCTGAGGGAGCAAAGTTGTCATGTTTATGCGGTTGTCGGAAACTGAATCCCTTCTTGTCTGAGCCAGGGAAGGTTATCCATCCCTCTTCATTCAAGAAAGTTTCCAGTGACCTCTGAGCTAGCTGGCGCAAACCTAAATTAAGTTTAACATATTCAGTAGAGACCTAGATGACCTCAGTCCTACGTCTACACTGCTGTTTATGTTATTCCAATGCGCAGAGCCTATTTGGAAAATAGGAACTACACTACAAAGGGAGCTTTAATGTTACAAATGGGGGTGGGGTCGCACACTACTCACACACCGGCAGTGTCGGCCCTAAGGACTCTGGTCAATGTAGTAACCTGTTCGCAATGCATCATCTTTTGATCTTCTGCTATCTTCGCTGTCTTCGCCATCCCTGGACATGTGTTTCGGGGTATCACCCCTCGTCAGCAGGGATGGGCCGTGTTCTGGGGTTGCTGATGGCTGCCAAATATCTGCCAGGTTTAGTACACTCAGGCGTGTAGGTGCGGGATCCCAGGCTCGTCAGCCAACTGCTCAAGGGAGCTTTAATGTTACAAATGGGGGTAGGGTCGCACAATACTCACACACAGGCGGTGTCGCCCCTAAGGACTCTGATCAATGTAGTAACGTGTTCGCGATGCATCATCTTTCGATCTTCTGCTATCTTCGCTGTCTTCGCCATCCCTGGACACATGTTTCGGGGTATCACCCCTCGTCAGCAGGGATAGGCCGTGTTCTGGGGTTGCCGATGGCTGCCAAATATCTGCCAGGTTTAGTACCACTCAGGCGCGTAGGTGCAGGATCCCAGGCTCGTCAGCCAACTGCTCAAGGGAGCTTTAATGTTACAAATGGGGGTGGGGTCGCACACTACTCACACACCGGCGGTGTCGACCCTAAGGACTCTGGTCAATGTAGTAACGTGTTTGGGATGCATCATCTTTCGATCTTCGTGCTGGTGTGTGAGCAGTGTGCGAACCCACCCCAATTGTAATGGTAAATGCTCCCTTGAGCAGCGGGCTGACGAGCCTGGGACCCCGCACCTGCGCGCCTGGAGTGGTACTAAACCTGGCAATATTTGGCAGCCACCAGCAACCCCAGAACATGGCCTAATCCCTGCTGATGAGGGGTAAATACCCCGAAACACATGTCCAGGGATGGCGAAGAAAGCGAAGTTAGCAGAGAATCGAAAGAAGATGCATTGCGGAACACAAACTACACTTACCACAGTCCTTAGGGGTGATCTCGCTGGTGTGTGAGCAGTGTGCGACCCCACCCCAATTGTAATGTGAAATGCTTCCTTGAGCAGCGGGCTGACGACCCTGGGACCCCGCACCTGCGCGCCTGGAGTGGTACTAAGCCTGGCAATATTTGGCAGCCACCGGCAAACCCAGAACATGGCCTAATCCCTGCTGATGAGGGGTAAATACCCCGAAACACGTGTCCAGGGATGGCGAAGAAAGCGAAGATAGCAGAGAATCGAAAGAAGATGCATCGCGAAACACAAACTACATTTACCACAGTCCTTAGGGGCGATCCCGCTGGTGTGTGAGCAGTGTGCGACCCCACCCCAATTGTAATGTTAAATGCTCCCTTGTGCAGCGGGCTAACAAGCCTGGGACCCCATACCTGTGTGCCTGGAGTGGTACTAAACCTGGCAATATTTGGCAGCCACCGGCAACCCCAGAACATGGCCTAATCCCTGCTGATGAGGGGTAAATACCCCAAAACACGTGTCCAGGGTTGGCAAAGAAAGCGAAGATAGCGGAGAATCGAAAGAAGATGCATCGCGGAACACGAACTACACTTACCACAGTCCTTAGGGGCGATCCCGCTGCTGTGTGAGCAGTGTGCGACCCCACCCCAATTGTAATGTTAAATGCTCCCTTCAGCAGCGGGCTGACGAGCCTGGGACCCCCACCTGCGCGCCTGGAGTGGTACTAAACCTGGCAATATTTGGCAGCCACCGGCAACCCAGAACATGGCCTAATCCCTGCTGATGAGAGGTAAATACCCTGAAACACGTGTCCAGGGATGGCGTAGAAAGCGAAGATAGCAGAGAATTGAAAGAAGATGCATCGCTGAACACGAACTACACTTACCACAGTCCTTAGGGGTGATCCCGCTGGTGTGTGAGCAGTGTGCGACCCCACTCCAATTGTAATGTTAAATGCTCCCTTGAGCAGCGGGCTGACGAGCCTGAGACCCCGCACCTGTGCGCCTGGAGTGGTACTAAAGCTGGCAATATTTGTCAGCCACCGGCAACCCCAGAACATGGCCTAATCCCTGCTGATGAGGGGTAAATACCCCGAAACACGTGCCCAGGGATTACGAAAAAAGCGAAGATAGCAGAGTATCGAAAGAAGATGCATCACGGAACACGAACTACACTTACCACAGTCCTTAGGGGCGATCCCGCTGGTGTGTGAGCAGTGTGCGACCCCACTCCAATTGTAATGTTAAATGCTCCCTTGAGCAGCGGGCTGACGAGCCTGAGACGCCGCACCAGCGCGCCTGGAGTGGTACTAAAGCTGGCAATATTTGGCAGCCACCGGCAACCCCAGAACATGGCCTAATCCCTGCTGATGAGGGGTAAATACCCCGAAACACGTGTCCAGGGATTACGAAAAAAGCGAAGATAGCAGAGTATCGAAAGAAGATGCATCGCGGAACACGAACTACACTTACCACAGTCCTTAGGGGCGATCCCGCTGGTGTGTGAGCAGTGTGCGACCCCACCCCAATTGTACCACTATAAACGAATATCGGGATAAGGCAAATATGACGTGTGGTCAGTACCCTCTGTGACTCTTGGTGCTTTCAAAATCCCATTGAATTACATAATGGTCGGATCCATTTCCTCTTTGCCCTATCATACACCGGGCAGAAACATAAGATATGTGGGGTATTTTCTGTAGATCCTAAAGTGCTTGCAGTGCTTCGAGTGCATGAGTGATATCCCTCGACCCCCAGTTTGCTCTGTGGCTCCTACTCTGTAGAATATTGTACCTTAACTTTATGTACAAAGTTCTTGCTAAATACGGCCTGACATTATTGAGAAATTCTTCCCAACTTGGGCTTGGGTTAATGGTGAGGAACTGAGATGTTAGCCTTCCTAGTCTTGGGTTTGTTCAGTGTGTGTTGCCAATAAGTTCTCTTTAATATGTCTTTACATCTTGATGTTAGGCTGTGTGGCTCAGACCAATATGATCCAAGACCTAACTCTATGAGCCATTTCCTAATGAATTTTAACTAGGGAAGGTGTGGTGTGTGTGTGTGTGTCAATGGCCAATAATTCTGGGACACCTTCTCTATATGCTACTAGTTCTGGTGTTATCCACAAATGTATCCAATAAAGCAAAGGTCGCAGAGTTATGAGATGCCCTATGTGCTTCATGTCTAAATCGTGGACCATTGGGATAAGTGGTGTTGATAGGGGTAGCCCCAATAAACTCCTCGCAAATTTGTTTCCCCAATTGTTAGATGTTTGGTTTCACTAATGCCCCATAGCTCTGATCCATACAGTGCTGCTGAATGTTGTACAATGAATGCTTACCATTATAATGAAGGCTCCCTATTTTACGTTTTAACTGACTTTTACAGATCAATGGAGACAGAAAACCATTAAAATTCATGTCTGTATTTATCTTTAAATGTGGATAAAAATGGAAATTATGTTCTTTTGTAAATGATTTTAAATACTGTCAGCCATGAATGTGAGGCCAATAGATGTACGGCCTGATAGGGACAGTCAGTTAAAAAATTAAGACATTTTAGTAATGAGGTTTAAAAATCAGTCAATATGCATAAAGTTAACATTAAAATTTTAATATTTTTGCATACGTATATTGATTTACCAAATGTGGGTCTAGATATCATTGAAACCTCTCAGACATTCAAATTAGAGCATACATTTACTAGTTCAATAAATGCAGAGATATACTAATCTCAGCTTCATTTTTTCAAAAAATCTCAAATAAATACAGATATAACTAACAAAACATAAATATGGATAAATACAGATGTAAATGTCACACATAAAATACCATAACACCGGGATCCATAATTATAATGATTGCTTATGACTGCTAGTACTGTTTTCATTGATATTCATTTTCATTTTGTTATAAGTTTTAAACATGACATAGCTGATCATCAAGTTTAGCTGGTGGTGACAGGCAGTCAATGCCATCTGAAAGGTGGTAGGCTGGATGACTAACCTCCGATGGTCATACTCAGTTGGGGCATTGGAGCAGTATGGTGGTGACCAAACCAGTGTTCACTCCATCACCGATATACTTTCATTCTGCTCACCTCCTATTGAGTTCGGGGGACCAACAATTTGGGGGAGAGGGTACTCCTTCGCCTTTGCGACAGACTACCCTCTCCACCAAACTCCAAATCAGAGCCTTAATTATAACAATGGTAGTTCACGAGTAGGAAGTGTTCCCTTTTTCCATTATCTATGGAGAACCTAAGGTTTTTTCTTTTACACATTAACCTTCTCCAAAGAAGTAATTCGATGTTTACTTAAATAAATGAATCCTATACTGGGTTGAGTTGTTGACTTTATTTATGCTGAGCGGTACAAAAGGAGGTGGTGATGGACGGAGCACCTGAACCAATCAAACACTCACACCCAGTCAAAAGATCTGGGTTTAATCCATCAACGTTCTTTAGCCCACTCTGCCACCCCAATTCAGACATGGCCATATGCAAATCAGTATGACCCTGTGCCTCATGGGAACAGTCCAGCCTGAACTGCCAAGCCATGCTTTCCCATGACCGAATACAAGCTTCCTAGGACCAGTTTCTGGCATTCCAGCAGTCTTCAGCCAGGCTTGCTTGAATCCAGTGGCAAAGTGAGCAAGGGACTCACGTCTGAGCATACCCTGCCAACTTATGGCGAACAAAGCAGTACAAAAAAGGGTGGTGGTGGACGGAGCACCTGAATCAATCAAACACTCACACCCAGTCAAAAGATCTGGGTTTAATCCATCACCGTTCTTTAGCCCACTCTGCCACCCCAGTTCAGACATGGCCATATGCAAATCAGTCTGACCCTGTGCCTCATGGGAACAGTCCAGCCCGAACTGCCAAGCCATGCCTTCCCTGGACTGGATACAAGCTTCCTAGGACCAGTTTCTGGCATTCCAACCGTCTTCAGCCAGGCTTGCTTGAATCCAGTGGCAAAGTGAGCAAGGGACTAACATCTGAGCATACCCTGCCAATTTATGGCAAACAAAGCGGTACAAAAGGGGATGGTGATGGACGGAGCACCTAAACCAATCAAACACTCACACCCAGTCAAAAGATCTGGGTTTAATCCATCACCGTTCTTTAGCCCACTCTGCCACCCCAGTTCAGACATGGCCATATGTAAATCAGTCTGACCCTGTGCCTCATGGGAACAGTCCAGCCCCTTTTGTACCGCTTTGTTCGCCATAAGTTCGCAGGGTATGCTCAGACGTTGAGTCCCTTGCTCACTTTGCAACTGGATTCAAGCAAGACTGGCTAAAGACAGCTGGAATGCCAGATACCGGTCCAAGGAAGCTTGATTCCGATCCAGGGACGGCAATGCTTGGCATTTCGGGCTGGACTGTTCCCATGACGAACCTAATATTTTCAGTGACATCTTCCCTTTTTGGATCTATTGGGACCATCAGAAGTTAATCCCTTTGGAGAAACTACAACAACAAGACATAGAGGAAGAGTATGAACTGGAAGGAGGGAGTAGTAGGGTTCGGGGTCGGATAAGACTTTGAACTGTGCATTTTATATAGGCATCTTCAGTATCTCATTTGTTTGTAAGTAGTATTCCTCATCAGTGGTGAGTAATGATAACTATGTGCTGAGGATAGGGCTGTAAACAGATATTACTACTGCTAATGACTGATAGGAGGTTGGATGCTCTCAGGTGACATCAAGCCATGAACAGGAGAGGCTATGTTAATCCAGTTAATGTTTCTTTGTGATGGACCTGGTTTTGGGCTCAGTGTCTGCTCTTACTGAAGGTAGGTAGGGCATCATGGCTTAGGGATGTTAAAGAAAAATGTACAACTAACAACAGCAGCAACAGTAGTAATTATAATGCTTTTCCGCCCGCCTTTAAAACTACCCCTCGGATGTCACTGCGAACCTATGAGCGCCGCCCACTGCTCCCCTGTCCACCACCAACAGAAAGACTGATGGCAGGTCCTCATGTAACCGCTGCCTACCAGTAAAGACAGAGCCTCCCCAATGCCACTGTTGTAGTTTAAAACATGTTAAACAATCTCTTCAACTGACCACCCCAAAACAGATCTTCCTGTTAGCCTCTATGGCATCAAAGCTGTTCGTGCTGCTTTACATCCTCTGAAAGATGCACACAACAAAATTAAATGTACAAAGGGTCCTATTTTTGTTACTTCATGCCAACATTAATTTACACTATGAACCCCACTAAGCCATACCTCCTGTCAGAGGCAAACCTGATCCGATGTGTAGCACAAGTCAGCAAGTACCCCAAGGACAAACACCAGAGAGAATGCGTGATTCATGTAATTAAACCTATAGTGACAACGTAGCATTTCCCCACCCACTGTCAGCCCAGAGAAGTCTGCAACCGCACAGTAGCCATCAATACCGGCAACGTCTAAAGCGCATTTCCACTTCCTTTTAATGGCAGCTCCTGACACATGTCCCCTCTGACTTCTGGGCGGCATCTTCCACAGACCACAGCATTCTTTGTCTCCCTAAGACTAACCGAATGCTGTCGGTGAACGCTTCTCTTCCCCCTTCTTTACTAATAACTAAGGGAGGATAACAAAAAATATATAGTATTTTCTTATGCAAGCACTTGCTGCTCGCAGTCCTCACCAGATCCACATGTATCAATATCAATATTCTGCTATTGCACCATCCAGTCAACCCTAATATTATCTGGACATGTTTTTTATCCCTTCCATGAACTGGGAAAAGCAATACTTTGCACGAAAACAAGTCTCTTTAAAACCTTTGCTACTTATACAAGCACTTACTTGTTTTACTAACTGTCATTTTAAAGCAAACAGGTAACTCATTCTTGGATTGGAATTACGGCTTATAAGTGTGGTAGTTAATACTGAGACGTAGGATGATTTTTTGCATGTCGGTCAGACCTGCATGCACATACAATGCAACAATAGAATTTAGCTTAACAAATTGTCCAGAAATGGACCGGAAGGTAAAGAAACAGCCCATATTATTTTTACAAAGAAAAATAGACAAACGTCCTCTTTAAACTCGATGACATAAAAGCCTTAGCATGCCCAGCTTGTCCAAATCCACGCCACCTAATTCAGCCCTGCCAAGTACCACGCATCTGGGGTTAGACTAACGTATTTCAGTGCGGTGATCCGCATCCCCGCACTGAAATGCAAAATCACACATAACAGGCATCGAGCCTCCTCGGGTACCAGTGCTGCTAGTCAAAGCTGGTGTAGTATTTCCATGTGGCCGCCGTCTGTTTTCTGGTGCTTTCCCTGTCTCCTATACATGATGCAGTAATTTTCATTATGCAGTACAGCTTCCTGTGTGGTAGACCTATAATGAGTGTCCCTTTACTATGCCCGCAACATTTTGCCGTATTTCCATAGGGTGTCCATAAAGTTAGGTCTCTCGAGGATTTGTTGCAGGCGCTTGCCCATGCACCAGCAGCCCTACGATGTCAGCCGCTTTGAGAGCGACATCTGCAGGGACTGGTTCCTGATGGAAGCTAGGGGCTTGAGAAGGGCACCGGTGCTCTGGAGTGGGTGATGTTGTGACCCGGGATAACCTCCGCCTCCCTGCGGGGAGCGATGTGCAAAAACGGCTGCTCTGCATGGAGAAACCGGGATCTAAGATTCCAACACAATGACACCACAGCACTGAAGTGCCCAATTTAGCATCACACTGGACCGCCCACCGGCAGTCCGGCGTCATGCTGACTGACATACATTGTCAGACCAGAGGGTGGTGTGGAGCACACAGTAGCACAAGTGCACATGTTGGGTTTAGGTCAGAGAATTTTTCCGACCAACCCAGTCATGCACACTAGTGTTAGCTGTGGCTGGTGGCTGGGCATTAGGAGAGCGAGGGTTGATCAACGCTGCAACCTTCGGTCTCCTAATGAGCGACAGGGCAGCGAGTATCCCTGCTAAGCCAATCCTGGTGCTGCTGGAGCAGCATCAGTATTGGCTGAGAGGGGTTGCCAGTGAAGCAGCTGTTCCTGTTGAAGAGCACCGACGCTGGACCCTGGTCCAGGAGCAGAGGTGGTGCGTACCCGGCCAGGTACGTTTTTATTTTAATTTTCAACTCCCCCAGCCTCCACCCCCGCAAGTATTGTGAACCACAACTGTGTTTACTTATTTTTTAAAGTTAGAAGATTTCAGAGCGTCCATACCAGCTCTTTTTCTAGTAAAATATTTTTGCATTGATGTTTAAAAGGCCAAATTAAATGGATGGAATACTATTTAGATAATGTCCAATCCACTGGAATGTATTCAGGACACTCTGTGCCGACTGTGATTCTGTGACTCGTCTGACAGATTCATCACACTGTTATTTATTTCATTTAGTCAGGGTTTTTATTGAGTTCAAACCTACATGCCAGGGCACCAGTGTGCGGAATAATTAGTACATTCACAAAGGCACACTTGACGATTGGTTCCATCTTTAGGCACTAATAGTATTATTATTGTTCACTTACTCTGAATCGACCTTGGAAGGATGCAACGTTTAGTAGGCACTGCAAGATGTGAAGCTGTAGTTTTCAGTTTTCACACAGATCTCCATAGTGGGTGCCATTAGTCCTTTGAAGCATTTTACAGACAGTAGGCGAAGACATAGGTGAAAACTAATGATCAGCCGGCCTAAGAACTATGCTGAATTCAAAAAGATGCAGGACATAGATTGAAGGTGAAAGTTACTCATGGGTGAAATGGTTGCCAGATGGAAACTGTCGAGAAGTGATTCTTCATATGATCTTTTTTAAAAGCTGATAGATTTGTTGTTGACCACACCTAGCCTTCGTGGCTGTGAGTATAGTGTTAGGGTCATCTATCCAAGCACAACATCTCCTTTATCCCCCCCATCACTCCAAACAGTTACTCTCTGCTCTTCCGGGTAGTGAACTGTCCAATTGTGAAAATGTGCCCGTTACATACAGTACGCACTGAAAGAAGCATACAGTATGCCAATCGCGTCTTTGATGTGTGATCCTTACAGTGCTCAAAATAAAAGGATTTTGGTGATCAAAATACAATATATGGTTCTCACCTGTGTTTAATGCAAAATTACTTTATTCCCCACCATGATGAAATGAGATCGTTTTTGCTGCACCCTTTCAACCTCAGCACATTCAGGGATACACACAAAGACACTTATGAGCTTTGTAACTTGGTACAGATATTAACTAACTCAGAGGCACTATTTTTTTTACAAAGGTTGACTGTTTGCACAAACCTGCATTGAGGCTGATCATGTGCACAGTGCTGTACCATAGTAGAGAGGGCGCACAGTGCCAGACAAGGGCAGTTAATATTTAGTAATGCACAGAGGTTCGATAAGAGGGGCCGCTCATCTGCTTCTTGACTAACCGCCAATCGTGCTGTACCAGGAAGTGCTGAATCCCATCCCACTCTGCCTCCACTCTCTCCACGTTTGTACTCCTGCTCATCCCTACTCTCTACCGCTACGCCCTCATTCATGCTCTCCAAACTTTCAGTCACTCTCCACTGCTCCTTCACTTGCCTATAACTCCTCTTTTTTTCTGTCAAATTTTTCCCTATCTTCTCTCCATCTCTCTGCTTCTTCTCGGCTGTCCATTCCCCTATCTCTCTGACTGGTCATTAGAACCGCCTGTCTCTCTCTCTCAACCAAGTCTTCCATACATCTTACGCACTTGCTTTCCCCCTCCTTCCTCACCCTTTTACAATGTCCCACTCTCCCAAATCCCTTTCTATAAATACTTCAACCTTTTTACATTACTCCCTCCTTCTTGCTCACCCCTCTTCTAATTACACTTGTGTTTTCTCCCATCTTTTCTTCCCTTTATATTCCCCTCCTTCTAACACCTCCTCCTCCCTGTGCCTGCACCTTCTTTCGGCAGAATGTCCCCTTCACACACTATCCTTTCCTCCCATCTCTCTATTACCGCTCATTATCTAAAAATAATTCTTGGGATGGAACCGCCCCTCATCCCAAATGTTCTCAGTTGGGCTTGTTTGTTTGTTCACTCACGATATAACACTCATTTCCCAACTTTTACGCCCTCCCACTTTCAAAACTCAACAGCCACCACTGTTCACACAACATATTTACATTTAACTGCAAAAGACCTATTTACCCTCCACAAAATGCAACATTGTAACATGCTCAATAATTCCATGTCACACAATTATACACCACACCATGCCACATAATTCCACGTCACACAATTCCACAGTTCATCCCCACACAATTCCTCACACAACATAATTACACTCCACATAAAACCACTCAGCAACACATAATTTACCTCCACATAATTATTCTCTACTCCACATTGCATAAACACACTCCACATAAATAAAGTGTATGCCACGTAGCAACATTCCACATAATTACACTGCACACCATGCCACATTATTTCACTACACAGATCTAATCCACACAACACAAATCCACAATTTACAAGTCTACCCCAAACCATAAATGACTTGCATATATTGCAACACCATATATTGCAAATGCGTGTTTACCTTCCAATGGGTCCCAGCAGATCCTGTTCTTGGAGGGAGCTGCAATCCTTCTCCTGCCCCTGTCAGCTCTCTGTGCTGCCTCCTGCTCTCTGGGGCCCCCACCCCATCCTCTTTCCGGGCTCGTGGCTGTGATTGAAGAGAAACAATGTCACTTGAAACATTGTTTGCTTCAGTCCTGGGTCAGAGCTTTAGGCTGCTTTAAAGACCATGAGGCTTGCTTCAGAGCAAGCCTCTCTCTCACCTATCCGAGGGGCCCCCTTCATTTATTGAAAAGTGCCCCCACCCCTCCCTATCATGCTGCTTCCTGTCTGTGGCCCTGTTCAGCTCCTGGGAGCATGCCTCACAGTACAAACGGCAATAATGCTTTTAGCTCGGTGGAAAACAGGCTGCCTTCAACAAGCTGTTCTTTTTTGATGAAGCATTGGGGGCATGAGGGTCCCCCTTGTATAGTGAAGCCCCCCCCCCCCCCCGCACTGCGTGGTCTGCGGGGCCCTGTGTTACGCCGAACGCTACAGATCCGCCGAGTTTCTGCTGAGGGAGAACATGATTTATGGATTAATAATAAAAACGTGCTGTTATATTGTCCTTTAAGCTGAATCACATCTTTTAGAACAGTTTTGCATATAATTATTACTGTTAATCCTATAACGGCAATTACTTAATTGACCCTGGAACGATGATGGGCTGTGCTTTATTTGAAATAGCGGATACTGGCGGGATCCACCAGTCCTCATTTTTGGAGCCGGCACTTATGTTTCTTTATCAGTCTTTTACTGAGAGCAATAGAGGTACAAACACACAAGCAGAAAGATGGAAGAAGACAAAGACGGACTACGTGCCACAAAGGGAGGAAGCAGGGACCTGGACAAGTGAAATAAAGGAGCAGTATCTGAGAGTGGATTAAAGACACGGGGCCTGATTCACAGAACTAACTTAAGACAAAATCCTAAACTTACTACTTTTGGTATTCACAGATGTTAGGATTTTGTCTTAAGACAAACTTAAAACAGACTTAAGACAAAATCCTAACTTAAGTCTGTCTTAAGTCTGTCTTAAGACAAACTTAAGACAAAATCCTAACTTCTGTGAATACCAAAAGTAGTAAGTTTAGGATTTTGTCTTAAGTTAGTTCTGTGAATCGGCCCATTATGTGGATTCAAGACAACACAGCCTTGGTATTGGGTGCACCCGCATTTACACATGCACCGGCTACTGACTTCCAAAAAGAGCCTTGGGCACCGGCAGTCATACTTTTACAAATTAAGCAGATGTGTGATCAAAAAAATTCTTTAATTCAAAATAAACTTGTGGTATACTGTGCATTAATACATGAGGGAAGAGTTGAATGAACGGAACCCTTTCTAGATGAATACAGCAAACATGAAAGCATCATATTTCATTCTGCACATTACAAATGTTATAAATTCTTTAATATTTCAGTTATAAATATATATTTTTTCAATGTTTTGCAACAAAGGAAAAGGATAACTAAGCAACAGTAAAATAATACATAATCTCAGACGTCGCACAGTCAATAAGGCAGGATTATCTCACATAGTTGTTTGGCTTGACAATGCAGGAGTCTGTAGTCCTGTTGTTACCAATTCTTCGAAATTCACAGCGCTTACATTGCAATGCATTAGGGAGTATTTTGCATTTTAAAAGTACTCAGAATCATCACCTATTACTTTGTATCTCATACGTACATGTTATACAGAAAGCAGTGCTTATTATTTGACGTCTTGCAGAGGGAAGCACACGTACAACAAATGTAGCAGTGAAAACATCCTTTATACAGACACACCTACACAGAGGCTGGGCTACACATACACACACAACACCAGTACCGCATGTGCAACAGCTGTGAGCACACACATGCGTATTGACCTACATATACACAGAACACAGTACAGGAGTGAAAGTTTACTCAAAAAAGCACATACACTGCACACACTTCAATAGAGGCTTCAATCACTCTAGTGCAATATTAAAAGTCAAAGTGGTGGTGAAAAATAGACATCCACCAAGGCCCTATTACGTATAGGGAGCATTTTTCCGGTTTGCACCATGGCACACCTTCAAACAGGTGCACTCTTTTAGGATCAATGTGCTACCTTTAGGTGAAATGCAAAACACCTGCACTTTAAAAAGGGGAAAGTGATCCCCTGGCAGGAGGTAGCAGTGAGTAACCGCACATGCCGCAAGGGGATGCTGGGGGTGGTCCATAGCACCCACTTGACAGTGACACCCTCCAGAGGACTGCCAACTGGGGGTACAGTCAGTGCACCTACTGACAGCTTCTTTACCGCAGCATCCATAATACTATGCAGGCACAGAGGTAGAGAGATTCTCTCTCATGCAAATAAGGGAATGCCCTCTTGCGCTATGCAGCCTCTTCTGTAATGCCAAGGTGCCCCCTGGGCATACAAAGCAGGCACAACGCCGGGTGTGCTCACGGGGGTACCTCTGTAAAACGGGCCCAGGTGGGTGCATCAGTGTAGCCAACTCATTATCTCAGGAAGTCAGACAGTGAATGATTATATGTGACCTAAGAATGCATGTGGACCTAGAGAAAGACTACTATGCCAACTGTTAACTGTCAAGCAAGCGTGTTATTTCAGCAAAAATGATCCCCATTATTTATCTCATTCCAAAATTACCTGGATTCTTCTGAATAGTAATTTTAAATTGGGAAGAGGGATTTTGGGGACTTTAAGGGGCCACTCGTCAAGAGGGCCTTAATGTGATTATCAAGAGCTCAAAATAAAGTTCTGGGCTAAGCACCAGATTCTTAGTTAGTAGCAGCCGGCAACATTGCTGGTACTCCCACGTCTTCATCTGTCACATTTAAACATTTTCACTTTTCTTATTATGTTGTATTTTACACGGACTTAGGGGCATATTAGCAAGAACCTCGTTAAAATTATCGCCGTTTTAGCCACAGGAAACTGCCGCTAAAACGGCGATAAAGGGCTTGCTAGTATGCGTTATAGAATTCCAATAGAAGCCCAGGTTAGCAGCCGCGGCCGGTAGTGGGAGTAAATGCAGGGCGGTGACGTGGGGAGGGGCAGGGTGGGGGGTAGTAATGTATGGATTATGGAGTGTTACAGGTAAGTAAACATTTAAATAAATAAAACGAATTTCGTTGAGTACACTGCATCCCAAAATGCGATGCAGTGGGCGCAACAAAATTCTATTGGAATTCTATCACGCATATTAGCAAGCCCATTGTCTCCGTTTTAGCGGCAGTTTCCTGACGCTAAAACGGCGATAATTTTAACGAGGTTCTTGCTAATATGCCCCTAGGTTTTTGTTGTCTTGGGGCTGGGAGTTTATCAGTGATTTGGAGATTGCAAATAAGGCAGGTCTGGACATCTAGATTATATCATTTTACAGAATATAGTGTGGCGTAGAGTTTACCTTTACCTGCATGTCCCAGTACTTTCTAATCTCTGTCGTTTTAAATTAATGAGGGTTCGACGTCCATCAGTACGGAGCTAAAGATGGAGGGGCATATTATCAAGACAGGCGATAAAATTATCGCAGTTTTAGCGGCAGAAAACGGACGCTAAAACGGCGATAATGGGCTTGATAATATGCTCTAAGGAATTCCAATTGAAGCCCATGTTAGATGTCCTTCACATTTAACATGGGCTTCAATTGGAATTCCATAGAGCATATTATCAAGCCCATTATCGCTGTTTTAGCGAAAGTTTTCTGCCGCTAAAATGGCAACAATTTTATCGCATGTCTTGGTAATATGCCCCGGAGTGTGGATGTTTTTTTTAGCAAAGGTGAGAAAGCGCCATGAAGAGGCAGTCCACATATGCAGAAAGATTTACCAGAAATGCATGGAATAAAAGTAGAAATCTTCAGGAAAAATTATGCAGTCATCTACAAAAAAACTTAATTTATTTCTTCTCCAGCCCACATCAAAAGAATGAACATCAAATACGTTAAACTGCATTCACTATATACCATTCGATTAATCTTGTTTTCTGATTTTAAACTTGCAATTTAAAACCAGAAATTCAGATATCAAATGCCTGCATGTAGGAAATATACTTTAATCTGGGAAAACTCCACTGTGAAAACAAAGCGCATGTAAATCAGGTTTAAAAGCAATTACTATTTGCCAGTGAAACATACTGATATTTTCCTGCTTTTAAACTCAGATTATGTTTAAATATGCCCTCGCTGTGCTTTGTTAATTAAAGTTCCTTAGTTCACTGTAGGGTTTTTTTGTGTGATTTCGAAGCGTTTATTACTTTTAAACACGGATTCGAATTAGCCTCAATCCATACGTTCCATCAGTTCTAAATTGAGTTTCCGACGTCATATAAATTTGGAAGAGGTAATATTTGATCAAACACGCTTTTCTATGTTTGAAATCGGAGTTTTAATGCAGGTAAGGTAAAACAGAAATAGATTTGGAAGTGTTATGCAGGTACAAAGACGTTGTGAAGTAGGAAGCAGGGGCATTGTCTAGGACTAATGTTTTTCAGTTTTCGACTATTGTATTTTTTGTGCCACAAGGACTACTGTTGTCGCTGCTAGATTATTAATTAATGACGAGACCGGATATCCACAAGTGCAGTGAAATGTGTCGATTCTGCAATGAAAAGCCGTGACGAGGCGCCTGCTCTCTCGCCTGTTATCGCCGCTGGAGGGGGCAGGAGCTCAGCGGGAATATGGCAATCTATGCTTGAGCATGACGTTGGATGGATCTGATTGGTAGGAAGGAAGCTTGTATTTCATGGCTGGCATATTGCTCTTTTTGAAAGCTGAAATATGGCATTATTTGGCATAGTACTTCTTTTCACATTGCACACAGAGGTTCTTTGGATAAAGGCAAACATTTTTACAACTGTCATTAAAATGAGATCCTGGTAATTAGAAGTTCAAGACAAAATCTGAACATGTTATGTACTATTTGAATGAAGGTTCAGTACATCATGTTTTTTCGTGGTGTAATGTGGCCCTTGGATCCCTGGAACCCTGGCTTCAGCTGTAGGCTCAGCGTCAGGTTATTCGTTACAAATTATTCAATCTCCCGATGGCTAAAACGTGACTTTAGCGAAAAGGTGTCTCCCAGCCCCTCGTGTAATGTACAGCAATCTGTTGTTTCACAGCTAGATTTGCACTATATAAATACCAATGTATACATGCACCCCAAGATAACAATTTATTCAGTGCCTTTGTTTCGCAGTTCATCTATAGCGAGGAGCCCCCAATACATGTTTGTCCCAAATCACTGGTTACACCATCACAAAAACACCAGATGGTATGTTGTACTTCTAATAAGGCGGAGGGGAAATCCGTCATGTTTGTGACTGACTGGCATGTCAAATTCTAAATCAAACCCCTATTATTGAGTTTCACAGTAGCAAATTAATTTGTTTATGTGGTTCCAGAACAGTTTTTACAAAAGGTAGGAACATGTATATATACTTAGATGGTGACATAATGCTGGGCGTTGTATCACCACCACCTTATGCATCAGGTAAAAAACATCCTAATATTACCCCTTCCCTTATCTTGAAAATATTTATAATGCATAATTCTACTAGAGTTCCCCTTCTTAGGTGCACTTTATGAATGTGAAACGCACCAAAACTCATTCTGTGAACCATGTGCAATTTCGATTTGAAAAGTGCCTTTTTGCTCACCTAAACTAGAATCAGATGAGCAAAAATACTTCTAAAAACAGGGTCAGATTTGCAATTTTTTGCATGTATCTATTCTACAGCACACAATTTCGCTGTTATTGAACAATTTTGCGATTTTTCTGCATAATTTTGAAGTTGTTTGCTTTTCTCTAATCAATCTAAGCGAGCATACTATAACGAATTAGTGAACCAGTAGCCACATTTTATTTTTCAGGAACTCATTTAGACAGGCGTGGGGAGGGCGGGGGTTAGTATCGTGTAACGGGGAAAAAACATTTGGCACATTAAATGACCAGATTTTGTAAAATTAAAAAAATTGCCCAGTCCATTGATGAAAATCCCCAAATTCCCTCATCTGGCCATGCACCTATAGCATAAAAAATAAGACAGGTGTTTTATTGAAATTCTTTTGAATATCAGTCTTTGCCAGTGCTCAATCATTCTTAACTTACCTGCTGTACCTGTGTGTATTCCTTCCAATTAAGCTTTTAAGTTTTCGTGAACTCTGCTTATATACAGGTGATTCTCCATCCCCCCTCCCCCCACCTGCTCCCGGCCTCCCCAGGTGCTATGTGACGCTACAAACCCACTGGGAGGGTGCATCTTCAGTCTGTGGCCTAGTTAAAGTTAATGCATCGGTTTCTATAACAATAGCAGGAATATTAGCAACTATTAGGTGTTTTGGTAGAGCAGAAAACTTTAGTTGTTTGCAGTAACTTTTTTCCAAAGCACGGGACTTTATCGCAGCCTTTTGCTAATGCAGGACACATCTATATTGACCTGTAAAAACTTTGCAAGTGTGCTTGTTCTCAGAAACCCTTAGACAGTGTAAAATGGAGATCCTGAGTGTGCAGATGTTTCTGTATAGTGCATTACTCCTGCTAGTAATCAGCTCAATGTTTATGAACTGGAAGAGACAAGACAACAACAGACAAACCATGAGAGTAGGTAGCAGAGATGCAGCAACTGAGATTCATGAGAATACACGATTAACGGCAGCTTAGTGGGGTACGGAAATAAAAATCTATTCAAAGTTTTGGGAAGCTGACAACCTTTGCACATGTACAACGTTCTGAGGTTTTCTTGCGGGTGACCTACCCTACAAAATATTTTTTTAGAGGAATGTAATGTTATGCATAGCCCTTTTGGAGCACCATAAGCGTGAACAAGTGGATTACGAGTTCATTAATTCACTGCTATGACTAGCAGCAGTGGGTACAAGTGTTGCTTCATAAAATAATTCTAGGCTGTGATAGCTGGGCTCTCTAAGAGCTCACAGACTATAGCGTCGATACCTCATATCCTCCTCCACCCCGGCATACAAGTGACACAGTAAATGAGTGACCCATACAAAAGACCAGGACACCAGATTTTTGTTAGAGGAAACTTGCTTCAGGTTTATTTTGCACATGTAGTCAAGACAACATTGGGCTAGCTTACAGGAGGCGATCCAGAACAGCCAGTAGATGAGCAATTTATACTGACCGCCAAATAGTACCTGGACTACATACCAACGGGTGCTATATCTTTTAGGGGTCCTCACCCTATGACTTCCTAACACTGAACTCATGCCAGGTGGTGGAGCAATACCGGGCAAGCCCCCAGTTGCTCAGGTTTACAACTACTCACAGAACTAATGGGGTGCGACTACTTTTTTCCCGGGGGGGGGGGGGGGGTAGTTGTCCAGGAGCACATCCTCTTTGCTCCCTCTTTGGTTAAATTCTGCACCAGCCAACCTTGAATTGCCCCTAACTCTGGTACAACACAAAACAGATTAACCATTGCCAATGTAAGAAAACAGTCCATCTACATTAAACCTAGGGAGAGGGAGGGTGGATCGCCATCGCAAGACCGCCAAAAGAGGATGAGGGGCTGCAGAGTCCAGGTATTTATCCCCTGCCCATGGCCCTCCCCTTAAGGTGTGCCGTCCGGGAAGAGCCCACCTTGACCTTGGAGGCTGGCTAGTGGTTGCATGCTCACTGCAACTTCCCAAAACTGGATTCCCTTTTGGAGGGGGGCACGGTGGTGCAGCGCTCGGCCTCTGCCCGCCAAGGTGGCTGTGCTGCATGCACCTCAGGCCAACTTCTGGAGCAAAGGGAAGGGAAGGCACAAAGAGTGGTAAAGGTTGGTGGCAGGTGCCCATGTGTTTTTCTTTTAAATTTGGGACAGAGAGGTGGCCAGTTAATGTTTGACTCCCCCATTTCTCCCCAACCTACTCTCCTAAAAGCAGAGGCAGATGATTTTGGGGTCTATACATAACATGAAATTAAAGATGGTTCAGAAGTGAATTTCAAAAACATTTCCGACCTTGAGGTTCTGAATGAGCTTTGCCCTTGTTGTTTATTTGATGTTACTAAGAAAACCCTTCAGTGAAAAATATCTCCGTAATATGCTGTTATCCATCTATAATTCTATATGTGACACATACATTGAAAAATATACAGATACTACACTTACAATGCAATTGAGACAGAAAAAATACATCTGCCTTAAAAATCTCAAGTTAATATAAAAGTGTCAGGAGCAAAGATATATTTAGACATGAATCCAAGAATTTCAAACCCCATTGTGCAACCACCAAGCCCTTATCAGGTGCAGCTAGATCTTTCGAGAAGTTCCTACTTGAATACTTTTGAAGTCTTGATGACCTTCTTCAAATCCACAAAAAATGTAAAACCTTACTGTTTAACCTGTATCCTTACCTATAATCCATTTACCTTTTCTCATTTTCCTACTGAATGCTATTATTTGATGCCTTTATGTATATATGTATGTGACATTTCTACAGTGTAATCCTAGCTAAAAGGCAGTGGTGTGCCATACAGGGTTAAAGACAAGCATAACATCAATGAGTAATAACAGAGATAGCTGGTATGTGGACAGCTAATACTTTATGATGTAGTGTTCTTTAAAAGGTGTGCCATCTGCTCTTTCATAAACTGGAGCAGGGGTGAGACTGTCCTGATGGATTCAGGTATTTTGTTCCAGATCCTTTGCTTACCTCATAAATACCTACCATCTCTTCCTTTATCTCTTTTGATCTCCATCTTTAACTACTATCTTCATTCCTATCTCTTCCTCTATCTCAACACCCACCCTAATCAAATGCGTGTGCCCTTCTTTTGACGCTGAATTTAATGTAAATGTAACTTATTGTTCTTCATCTCCCATAATATTGTAACAAGTTTCTTGTTACCACCATATTAGGGACCCTGATCCCTACTCACTGCTCCTATGTGAAGTTCACTGACATCTATTTTAGGTAGACCTGTGTTATAAAACGTGAAATAAATGAAAGCTTGGATGATCTAATGAAGCCAAGAGGCACACTTGATGCTAGTATGCTGGAATACAACCTCGAAACATAGCTTTGGATTTAAGGTTTACATTTTACTTTTTGTGAAAAACATACTTGATAGTTTTGCATATTTTATTAAACATGGATCATTATATTTAAGTTATGTTTTGGTTGCATTTTTTTTCCTTAGTGGTGCATTGAGATAGTGCTGCACACTTGGCAGAACACCTTCCATTATCCTTACTTGAAGGGCAGGAGGTCATAGGAAACCATTTATTTTTGGAGGATTGCGATTTTCTCTCCTGCTCCAGTTGAGCTGTGACATTATTGATAATTTGAAACTGATAAAGGAGTTTCCCAGAGACTCATCAATGAAATATGTTACCATAATCCTCCCTTTCTGAGATAGGGGACTTTAGAAGAGTAGTCTGTTCCAAGAATGCAAGCGATGGAGTGTGCTGAGAAGTGACTTCTACTTATTAGATTGGATTGTAATGGCTTTCTACAACTCACTCTGTACAACTGAATCTATTAAGGAAAATAGCATACTACTATGGAACCCAAAGTTAGAGGTTAATCAGTAGTTAATGGTTCTGTTGATTATAGGGATTGGCCCTGTGTCCGTAATGAAACCATTTGATACGTTTACTTCAGTTTCTTTATCATAAATTACATTAGTAGGATTTAGATGTAATCTGTGTGGTCTGTCTGCGTCTTGAACATGGCTGATGGGAATAATAGATAGGCTATAGGAAATGAAATACTGTTAGGTTGTAGAGTTATGATCTCAAAGTTGGAGATGTGATCTATGACGTGAGTTGTGGGAAATTTTCAGAAATGCAATAAAAGAGATTAAGGCTTCTGATAAAGACTGGAGGTCACCGGTATATAATTTGTAATATTTTTAATTGCGCATTTCATCCGAGAATGATTTAAGCGATTCTTGACTTTCAACCTCAGTAAACAAATACGTTTTACCAAAGGCAGGTGATTTACAGAAAGAGGCCTAGACTCTCTATGCCTCACCTATCTAAATGTAGGGTATAGAATAAAGAAGTGGTGCTTTGATCAGGGGAGTACAGTCTCTTGGGTCCTTATAAGTGAATACAATCCACACATTTATTCACAACAAAAATAAAGATATCTGCACCCACTATCTATTGTTTTTTCGAATGGTATCTACTCTCATCAGAAGTCATTTGATTACAAATGTTGGGTTCAGACTTTATATTGTAAGTGTGGTTTATTTCTAGAATTTTCAAATTCATAAACTTTCTTCAGACAAGTCATATGTTGAAAATTCTTTATTGCCAGTATATAAAAATTGTTGATATCAACGTAGCTAAATTGTTTAGTCTCTTTTCCTCGAGACTTCTTTAGGGCTTTGTCCTTTTTGAAAATCGTTACTCCGGGCATCTGGAGATCTGCGGATCCTTAGGTAATGAAACCGAGGCCTTCAGCTGAAGCCTTCAAAGTTCAAGACCAGAGACTTTATAATTCTGGCACATATCGGCAATGGAACCAGGTCAGTATTGTGGTGCATGTGCACCATCTCTGGGTTTGGAGTCCAACGTGGCTACATTGATGTGAAAATTATTTGTATACTGGCAATGAAGAATTTTCGACATATGAAATGTCTGAAGAAATTTAATGAAGTTTTACCAAAGGCACTAGATCTGACCTTTATGGGCCATGCAAAATTTAAATTAGGCCTGATTAGCTGGTGGCGTGGTTGATTGAGTCGGCATACCCATACTTGTCCATTGGTTTGACTGGCCATGAGAATGAAACCTCACAGGTGACATTTGAGACAACATGTGATTTCAAAGCCAACAAGCTAACCGGTGGATACGTCCTTCCAGTCTGCAGCTAGCGTACCTGGGTAGGGATTGTCTTCCCAGTCTATCGGCTCAGGATGACAGTACCTTCCACCTTCCTTGGTCTCGGCCCTGGGAATACAATGAAGGTTAAGCCCCTAGTAAACCCTTCTCTCCCTTTTGGCCTGCTCAGGAAGCATTTATCCTCAAATAATAAGCCCCTAAAAAGAGGAGGCACACACATACTTAGATGCACCAGTAGGCCCATCGGTCAGCTGGTTGGCGAGCCGGAGACCAGATGGCCTGGGTTAACCTGACAACCAGATGCCCTAGACTGACCTGGTGACTAGAGTGCCCAGGCTCATGGCAGCTGATGATGACTAGAGCAGCTATGCATGCTGAGTCCAGCACTCAGGAGGCTCTGCAATATAGCCACCTACCAGCTCTCCTCCTCCTGACTCCTGGCCTTCTGGTTGTCCAGCTGACCCTCAAGGGAGTGACACAGAGTAGACGAGAGGTGGCATGCTATTTGAAATTTGATGGACGTGGTCTCCCATGGGCCAATGTCCCACCTCTCCTGCAAGCCAGTGGCAGAGGAAGGATGCCTCTATTGTTATGGTTTAGGCGGGATTCAGACTTTGAAGTGTTCACTCAAAAAAGCCAACGGATGGTAGCTTTGCCTCATTGTCTCCTCAGACAAGCACATGCACCAACTATTTGAACCGGTGGTTCCTTTTGTGCTGAACAAGATTACTATTGCAACAACATATCATGAGTGTGGTAAAACTACCCTGTCTCATACCAGTATAAAATTGGCTCATGTTCCCTATTTGGAGGTGAACAATCCAATGCTTGGTGAATTCTGCTTCATTGTGATAGGACAAGCATACATTGAAGCTTCAGAAAGCAGCATCGCTTTGAATGCTTGGCTCCCACAAGCCAGTTATTAATGCAAAATCGTTTCTGACATCTCCGGCTTCAAACCCAAAAAATCAGAAGGATCATGAGGCCATGCCTTCACACTTTCCAGTCATTCAGAAAATCAAGATCAAATGAGCTTTTGCCCTTCTGAGATGCTGAGCACTTCTGTTTGAGCTGACCTTATGACACCTGAATTTTCATTTGATGTGTACAATCCCAATCAAACTCCCTACTTGTCACTGTTCATGGAGAAAGTCGCACACAGCAATCACTGGGACTTGAAGCCAGAAGCAAAATCCATACGGGGCTTGCCCCTCTGTTTAACCGGCTAAGTGGAAAAATAATAAAAGTAGTGATATTTCACCGATCTCCTACTTATGCTACACCTCTCATGTCTCTTTGTAGTGCCCAGACTTGTGTCAAGCACCACAAATACTTCTTTCTCCAATGATACTGCCAAGCCATAATCTTTGGTTGCAATTTTGCTAGATATTAGACAATGACAGTGGGAATTAAGCTCATTTATTTATGTGTGTCAATAAGTAGACCACAAAGTGTTTGATTCTAGGTTATTATTGCAAACCATCAGTGTCAAATAGGTCTTGCTTTCAACAACACAAAGATTGTTCCAGAGCACAACTAGACTTTCAGTTGCGCTCAATGAAACATAAATCATATATCGGATAGAGAGAGTACATCCTACACTACTTTTCTTGAAATTAGTATTACCTATTTCCTACCACACTTCTAGATCTTACGATTATGAATGTCTTGTGCAGATAAGGTTGGGTAGCATATGATTGCCATACAATAATGTGACCAGGACTGATTATGTGTTAGTAGATTACAATTCATATTAGAACATTGGAATGTTGGGAGCTCCATTGAAAACAATGGGGTGCTCTGGGCTTATAATGGCTGGTAAAAGCCTGGAGCTCCAACATTCCAATGTTTCTTTGTTCACAGCTCTGGCTGTGAACAAAGACTTCAGGAAACCTGAGGGGATTCCAATCCCCTCACTCTTCCAAAAGGCTTTGTTTTTTTGTTAGAACATTCTGTCCTCTAGTGACAGAATGTTCTAATAGCCTTATAGCCCTTCGTAGATGGGCTTTACCGCTATTAAAGTACTTCCCCCTTGTTAAAGGCCCTCGCACATATTTTTTGCTCTACTAATGAAAACGACTAGAATTTTGCTGTGTCTTTTAATGCTTATATACTTTGCTTTCGGACATGCACATGCACCTGACACATGTGCATTTATTTCAGATACATCTTTGCAATATTTACTAGTAGCCAATGATCTCTCGCTCTGGATATTTTTTCTGGAGTGTTTATGATATTCTTTTTAAGCATGAGTGCAGCTATGTATTGATTATCCTTAAGTCTCATGCTCTTCATAATCCAAACATTTGGGGTTGGATTATTTTTTAAGTATTTTATACCATGTCTCTGAAATTGGGAAAGAGCTATCAATCTGTAGTCCTCTCAATGCCCTTGACAAGTGAGGATTCCAGTGTGGAGTCAAACTAAGCCACAAGCTCCACTCCTGCTGGTTCCTTTCTGTCAAATATTTTAAGTCTTTTCCTTGCAACCATACTTCCCTCGAACCTAAAGATTATCATTTTCGACCTCTGACTTTCATTCTTGCTTAAAGAAAATATTTGTGGCAAATGCTTCAACTTTGGTTCAACTTGCTCCAGTGTAATAATTCCACTTCTAGTGGCACAATACGAATGCCCCCAGCAACCCCTAAAACTGGAGTTCTATTCCATTATTCCTATCTGAGTACACTAACGTTTCGGACCACAGAACCCTCAGTTAATAGCTTCAAGAGAGCACTGTGAGGCAGGAGTTCAACAGACTATGACTCATCTTGCAGTGGACCACCAGCTCAATCCTATAATCTGACTTTAAGATTTTTAACTCAAGCTAAATTAGTATACTCTATTGAAACTAGAATTACTGCACCTGCTGGGACTGGACTTGCCCTCCATTGGATCTTTGTTAAATGATTTAAAGTGTGCTCATTCCAATTGCAGCTCACTACCTCATCAACACTACCTTCCTTATATTTGTTAGCTGTTTCTCACCAAACCAAGTAGCTGAACCTGCTGGACAGGAGGAGGATCTGTGTGCCCATCCTGAACTGAACTTTTCCGGAGCCTAATGCTGAGCCTCCGAATACCAGCAGGGGGCTTGTTGGACAGGGCAGTCACACCGGCACTGAAGGGCACATCCTGCTCCACAAAAACAGAGGAGAGGGGTAGGCCCAGCTGGGAAAAAGAACCCAGTGCTTCTATCTCCACACCAACAGGAGCTCTGACCCGAGTACTGTTTAAGATTCTAAGCCCAGTCAAGCAAGGGCAATCACCCCTGCAGTCAAGCAAGGGCAATCACCCCTAAGTGACACAGCTTGCTGGAGACTAAAACCAGGAACTGAAGATTCCACCCTGGGCCAACTGGATCTGTGACGCTGGGCCTGGTCAAAGATCCTAAACCCAGACAAGCAGAGGAGCCCTTCTGGAGCCAGCAGGACTCCATCCAACACACTTTGAGACACAGGTGGCTAGAGAACGGAGTCCAGGGATCTGGGCTTATATTGCCAGTCCATCCACAGCTCAGACCTAGGCCCAGTCAGTGCTTCTTAACCTTAACAAGCGGGGGAGCTTTCTCTAGGTTTGCGTAACCCCATCCTGGACTCTAAGTGAATCGATGGCCCTGAGAATAGGGCTCAAGGATGTAAGCTTTCACCCAGGGCTCTGCCCAAGATTCTCAATCCAACCAAGCAGGAGAACATCCGGGTACCTGATGGACCCCCGTCCTAGGCACTTTGTGAAATGGTGGCCTGGAGAACAAAGCACAGGGGTGAAGGCTTTCAGACCCAAGCCAGCCAGAGCTGGCCTGCTCAGAGCTTCATAAAGAAGCCAAGCAGGTGAGCCCTCCCGGGGAATCTGTCCTGTGCATTTTGTGATATGGCAACCTGGAGAAGGCATCCTATTACAGAGCTTCAACTTTAGGGCCAACTGAACTCTTATCCAGGGACTGGTTAGAGGTTCTTAACTGGCCATGCAGGTGAGCCCACCTTGGGGACTCTGTCCCAGGCACTTGGTACTACGACTTAACAGATAATGGAGTTCAGGATGCAGCCTTCTACTAGAGGACTAACCGGAGCTCTGACCTAGGTCCCAGTCAGAGTTCTATCTCCCACCTAAGCAGGACTCATGAGTCTCCGGGAACCATTGAAAACACCTAATGTTCATAATCTCAAAACTAAAATGAGGACAGTGCTTTGTAAGTGATGGAAAAAGACCAACTCAAGCTAAAGTAAAGCAAATAAATCTTGACCATAATATTTTGTCCATTTGAGAACACTAACACTTCCATACGTTCAAACCCTCATCTCTCTCCGACCTACCCTCAAAAACTTGCATGTACGATCATCAGCCTATTCTTTCTTCCATGTTCAGCTATTGCTCCACCCCATCCTTATGAGCCAATGATTTCACTGCATTGTTCATGAAAATCACTTCTGCTGTTAGGTACTAGAGGTTCATCACCATCCTTTTATATTTTCACCACACACATAGCAGAACACAATATTCAAGACAACATCCCTAATAAACTCATTACACCAGGCAACTCCACTAGGCCAGACTTTGCACCACCTGATCCAGTTCAGCCTTAAACCATCAAAGCTCTAACCCTCATGTCCAATTCTCTATTTGGAATGACCTCTAATTTCAATGAACTCATTCACTTTGTTAGCTCTTGATTGTAGAGAAGTTTATTCTGCAGCAAAACCCTCTAACGCCCAAAGACAGGCACAACACAGCAATTGTTACAACTGCATTCCAAAAGCAACCAGCATGGAACACAATAGTAACATTCTAATACAAAGCTACCTTTCTAATACACAGCTAACATTCCCAACAAGTATACAACACAACCCCCTTCTTTGTCAATAACACATATGTAACAATCAATTACAACAAAAACACAACACTCTGACACCAAAAACAAAGGAAATGGTAGCACCAGATTGAAAGGAGAAAAAGTACACCACTAAACAAACACCTTGACACACACACAAAATGATGCTGAAACCCCACACTGGACTGTCCTGAAATATAGGAGAAGTACCAAAGAGCTAACTCAAATAAACACACAATCTCTCATCCACCCCTGGCTGTCTGTGAGATATGACCATCCACCAATGAAAGACCCACCACCAAGTTAAGAAGAAATGGAATCATCACCAGCACCCCCAACACACACATCCCCACATCTCTCACTAACTTTCCTTTGATGAAATTCACATTCCTGCTTCAGCAACCAACTACTACATCCATCTTTCTTCTTTTCATGGGCATAACTTAAGCCACTCCTTTGAAACAAAGCCACCCTTTCCACGTTTGACCATTTTCCAACTTAACCCAATTACTATCTACTCTTCCTGTGAGCATTGCCAGTGTGGGTGGAGGCATCGGTACCAGCAAGACAGGTGGGAGTATGTAAGTGATACCCACATTATTTTCCTTGCAACCTCTGTTTTGCATCATAGTTTCCTCATCCCTGCACTGCCCTAGAACCATGGTATTGCGTAAACTAACAACGGGGAAGGCAAAGGAGAAGGCAATGGAGACATGCCCACACACACACCCAGTTCTTGTACCTGCTCTGGTACTACCTTAGATGATCTTCTGACTCGGGCAGTCAGCATAGTGTCAAGAGAGATAGATCTGGCCCAGAGGTGACAGTTATGAGAAATGGGGGAATGAAAGAGTTTTTTTTATTAAAATCTACACAACAAGATGCATCAAAAGATGAATTGTCTACTTTGCATCTTGTTTTGGTATCCATGGGGACAACCCCTCAGGAGACAAACCACCTTGGGACAAGAGAGGGGAGCCAGGCCCAGGCTCAGGTTTGGGTGTCTTGCCTGACCTCGTTACAAGCACCATCGTCAGTAGCAGGATGTGGCCAAAACGAAAAGGAAGGAGAACACAGGTTCTGCAGTAGCTAACCCAGTTAAACAGGGACCTAAATGAACCAGAAAATGCCCAATCCTAGCATCCAGCCCTCGCAGCTCCTCTGGTACCTGCTGGTGTGACTCTCAAGGACCTAAATTGTGCATTGGGGGGGTTATACACTAATTTAAAGATGTAATCGCTACGGCTATTGAGCTTATTCTGGCACAAATACCAGCGCTTGAAATATTAATGAGGGTCGCTGCCCCTCTGTCAAATCCTTTCAGTGCACCTACACTACCTTCTTCTTCTTCCTCTTCCGGCCCAATAGTAAATTCTAGTGAGCAGAGCAATCACAATTCTCCTAGCATCCTAACCCAAGCCCATAGCTCTAAGATGGGCAACAGCACTTCTTCTTTGGGGAGGCCTAAAGATAAATCAGATAAACCAAGTGAAAAGGAGAAAAATCATACCACTCCTCAAAGGAATTCGGAATAGGCCTCTAGTATCAGTAAAAACCCACCCAGCTCCCAGGACACCATTAAATGTTCATCCTGTTCCTGGCCACAGCTATCACAAGAGACCTCATTCCTCCTGCCTGCTTGTTGCCCGTATGTCATTTTAACATCTCAACACATAACTTCTTTGAACCTTTATCATCTTTGGCTATGCACGATTAACGGTGGTGCTATATCCCACCCACTGGTGCAGGACCACCTATATTAATAAGGGTTAAAGAAGTTGCATTACTCCTGTCCACCCAAGCAGCACCAATCTGTAACACTATAAAGGCGGGCATAACCTCCTACATGATGCTCTCTCCCCAGAATTCCTAGTCACTGGCATGCCTGGCCAACTTCAGAGGCATGTTGCTTTGGATCCTTCTACTATGGCCCCTGCTCTTCAGTGGAATCGAGAGTGGGCACTCTTTGTACTGGCCCTACGATCACTCCTGCTGGTTTAATGAATATTATCTTGGGGAAAATTGCAGATATCAAATCCAACCTGTTAGCTCCAGATTGAATGGAATATATAAAAGATTTTGACATCTTCATGATCCAAGAAAAGTGGGCCATTGAACCCTTTCACCAACAGGATTATACCACTTATTATGTCAATGCCCTACCTCCGCTCATGAAAGGGCTTATGGGGGTTTATTGATCTGGATAGAAATACATCTAAACCAACGCATTGTGAACCTAGATATTGCCTCGCCAGACGATCTGGGTTTATAAATCTGTTTTGCTAAGGAGAGTTGCATGTATTTGAATAACGTGTATTGCAAGCCTTGAAGCAGGAGTATAGAGTTGCCAACCAGTGTGCAAAAGTCTGTTCACTTAAAAGACCCCAATGACAAGATTGTGATATGTGGAGACCTCAACATTAACTTTGAATCCAAAGTATGGTACCGTTTTGACATGATCCTAGAAGAGGAAGATGAGAGCTTGCGCATACCAACACTTTGGGCATGAAGTTAGTTCCCAGCTCAGCTGCTGCATTACAAGTTGTATGATTCACACAGACAAATGGTCTAAGAGCCTGCAATGGTAGGTGTCTATCCAATAAGCAGGGAGCCCCTACCTTTAGGAAGGGCCAGTTACACTTAAACAATGATTTTATTATAATAAAGCCTTCTATGGATTAGCACTCTGACACTTTGTTGAACTGATATTGTTTGGGGAATTCAAAGGTCTTTACCACATTGGAGTGAACACCCACCACAAAGAACGGATTCTATTAGGACAGTGGAGTGTATCAGGTCCTTTTCTAGTGTGCTTTCTATGTGGGACATGTTGGAAGAGGAGGAAAGTGACCATTAATCCCTTATGTGTTAAACTACAGTGCTATGCCCCTAAAATCCCTCCTATCCCAGCTCATTCATCTATAGCTCCACTACTTAAAATACCACAGGTCCGTCAAATGACTCAATATTAATCAACCAAGGATTCCTTACAAAAGTATATAAAGCCTTAGTAGAGGCCTTCCCAGAAAAATCTACCTCAGCCTCTCCACAAGTTTTGACCATGAACTCGAACACCAAATTGGCGCTAGCCTTGAAACTGATTCTGGCTCACCCCCACGCCCTAAAACATATAAGGCTGAATGTAATTTATGGTACACAAAGGCATGCTGTGATGCTAAAAAAGCATTAATGGAAAGACTAAAAAATATTAACTTGCAAAAGGTGCATCCTTTAGGAGGCCGTTTCAAGACGACAACTAGATTTGCTCGGTCAGCCTGGGAGGAAGCGTGCTGGGGTGATCTTGTGATGGCTGCTAAAATGGAGGATAATTCTTTGTTCTGGAAAATTATTGTCAATGGGAGTAGGATTTCAACCCCAGAGTCCCCTGAATCCTGGGACATGGTTGGACCATTTACCGCCCTTATAGGAACAGCCCCCGAAACACTCCCATGTACAACCTGTTACATGTTCTAGCTACATTCCTTTAGATACATATTTTGCACTTGAGGAGAATAGGCTATCTATCATCTCAGCCAAACAGGGCAAGGCCCCAGGACCAGATAAAATCCCTGGCAACTTGCTTCACCATGACTTGTCAGTACAGGCCCCTATGTCAAATGGTTGATCAGCCCCATAGCTGCAGGACCCCCAATCCCTGACACATTGAAAGGGTTGGAAAGCAACACCATTTTAAAAAGGGGGACCGGAGAAACCCCACTAACTATCATCCACTTATTCCCTTAGATTCCCTGCAGAAAGCCTATGAAAGACAATTGTTAAACAAACTTAAGAATTCGATTGAGGGCCTGGAGATCTTGTCCCCACACCAAGCAGGGTTTATGCCAACATTTTGCATCATCAACCAAGTTTGAAGGCTGCTGATTATCCTCTGGGAGTATACTAGATGCAGAGATGGATATATATATATATATACCGGTCATCGCAATGAGGAGGAGCTGATCGTCATCGGGGAACATCGGGCAAGGTACGGACGCCCTCACCCTGCAGCGCTGCCCCCCCCCCACCCCCATCCTCTGTTGTCCGCGGGTGAGATCCAACACAGGGTGGTGTGTAAATAAGTGAAGAATGAGAAAGCGGCGCGCCTGACCTTAAAATGGCGGCCGCACAAGACTTGAGGTAGAGCTGAGCAACATCGGTGAACGACGGGCAAGGTACGGACATCATCACCCTACAGCGCGGCCTCCCCCCACCCTCCTCCTATTGTCCGCAAGTGGGAACCAACGCGGGACTGTTGTAAATAAGCGGAGAGTGAGAAAGCGGCGAGCCTGACCCTAAAATGGCGGCCGCATAAGACACTCGAACTATCCCCTCGAGACAGCCTTCAATTGCCAGTGGAGAGTCATCCATCTAAAGGCATAAACACCGTAAGGGGCGGACGTCATAATGAAAATAGAGAGGAGCATGCCTAGACCCTTATCGGATAAGGGAAAGGGAAATGGTCTATCCCACCCCTAGACAGCCTCCAATTGCCAGCAAAGAACCACCAATCCAGGGCATAAACACTGAAAGAGGATTGGCGACAGACCAAATAGGGAAGGGAGCCATCCAAGACCCATAATTGATGAGAAGAAGAGAAAATGGACTAACTGCAGGAGTGGAAAGAGAGAAAGTCCTCTCCCCACAGAAGATCAACAGAAACGGCTAACATCTTGCAAAGACTAGTTCTACACCAAACTACCCATAACACAATAAGGGATAATTAATTAATTACGGTGATATGGTACCACAATTACAAAGGTATAATCAGAGTAAATCACTCGATAGAGAGAACTATTCCTACCACTACGAAGCATTAGGGCTGGATCAATTTCAAATTCTTTATCTATCGCTATACATTAGGAGGGGAACAATTCAGAACAAAACAGACTAAAGCCACCAGAAGACTTACAACGGAAGCAAAATGGATGAAAGATATCGTGCGGCGACCGGCCCTAATGCACAGAGCATAAAATATCCTTCTAATTTATTCAAAAATGCTGCCAAAAAGTTCAAACATAACACCCTGAGAAAACACCCGGATACACTGTTCTCTGACCCATATTTTGATAGAGTCAAAGGCACCATAATGAATGACCTGATATTCTACACAAATAAAACAGTTAAATGGCGCAATGCCCTCACAAAGATGCTGGCCATAAAAGCTATGAAAAACGTTCCTCATGGCACAAAAATAATGACCTCACCATCAAAAAGATGCAATGCAGAATTATGCATTACCATATAAAAAACTGGAATAGTGCTGATACAAGCAGCTAACAGAGAACTTGAGAAATTCAACAAGATTTTCCAAATGGTAAAAGAATCACTAGAGGGACGAAGATACCAACTACTCATGACCACACCAGAAGTCACTCTTGACAACAACGGTACTACTACCAGAGGCGCCAATCGAACTGGAGGCCATAATACTCAAACCTCTAGCTCGGGAGATATAATTGAAAATGGTATGGCAATACCAGAGAACGCGACAGAAAGGACAGAGAGGTCTACTAATCTTGCAAACAAAGAGCAGGACCAGGTCCTAAGTGAAGAGTGGATGCTGCCCCCATTCGATGCGACTCCACTTGTAGAGAGTACTTCAGCTCCAAGTGAGTCACCCTTTGACGGTAAACGGGAAAGGAACAAGGTAGAGTCTTGTAGATCCTCACCCACAAATACATTCCTAGCATCACAAACCTAGATAACACTTGTGACACCTCAAATAGAATCGGAACTGACAACCAAACTAAGGATACAAAGAAAAAAACTGCGGCAATGAGAACAGATCTAATACGGAGAAGAGCAAAATGCAAAACCCGGATAGACAGGTCAATCATCCCTAAGAAACCATCCCCGAAACCAGAAAGAAATTAAGGAGCTTCAGAAACTAGTTGGCAACCTGGCACAAGTCTCGATGAATGTTTTACAAGCAGTTGAAAACATTTGGGAGATGACGGTAAGCACACACTCTAAGATCTCGCATAGCCAGAATCGAGTACTCTCCGCACAAAGAAAGAATCTCGAGAGGGCCATGCCATCAGCAAACAGGCTCAACAGACCAGACAGGACAAAGCCCTTGTCAAACGAAGAAACCCTCGCCTTACTCCGAACTTATGAACAACCGGCTCGGGAGGGAGAGGAGAGAATCAAAACTGTACCAATTGACTCTAATAGAACATCCAGAAAGAATGACAGGAAAGCAATACACCACAACTTACAACATATCCAGTTAACAACAACCGAATCCAAAAATGGGAACCTCATTAACTCAGAGAAACCCTTGAATTGCCTTCTACTCAACTGTCGTTCGGCAACCAAACTTGCATCAGACATAGCAGCCCTCATCATCAACAAGGAAATTGATCTGGCAATCCTCACGGAAACCTGGCTAAGTGAATCATCATCTCCTACCATTGATCTCTTAGTACCACCTCAATATAACATTGTGAGATTAGATAGACTAAGAAAAGTAGGAGGAGGTATAGCCTGCATTCATCGATCAGAGATAGAGGTCAACCAAATTCAAGCCGACCCGCTAGAATCCTGTGAATACCTTGGTCTTAATATAAGATCATCAAGTAATCAAAGATGCAACATGCACGCGTTTTACCACCCACCAGGAGATAACACAAAGTTCACAGAGCAACTAATAGAGATCATAATGGCCAATTCTAATACCGATACCAACAACATATTCTTAGGTGACTTTAACTTACACTGGGACGACTGCAATGACAAACTGGTTAACTCGCTTAAAGATTTCCTCATCGAGCTAAACCTCACACAAGCATGCACCCAACCTACACACTCGCAAGGAGCGACCTTAGACTGGATTATTTCAAGAAACAAAGAGACATCAATCCTCGCTATAGACCCGTGTGATTGGTCGGATCATCACGCCATAACTTTCGCGATACTCATAGTGAAAAAAGGTAGGACTGGGCAACCCCTCAAGTTCAAACAATGGATCCGTGATACAAAAGAAGATAACATTGAGCTATTGGTTGAAAGCTGTGAGAGAGACCTAATGCCACCTAACAACCTGCAGAATATAAATGAGCTGACGGATCACTACATAACCTCAATCGGAAATATCGTCAATAACACCATGCCACTAAAACTGAAAAGAGTCACAGAGAAGCCAAGAAATCCTTGGTTTAATGGGTCACTGAATGAAGACAGGCGTAAACTGAGAATGGCCGAAAGAAAATGGAGACAACACTCTTCCTCCCCTGAGCTGAAAGCCCTTAGAAAAATCAGGAACCAATATAACAAAAAGATAATCAATTCCAAAAAAGAATTTATAAGAGCAGAACTGGACAATGCCCGAAAAACAGACCACGAAAACTCTTTGAGATCTTAAAGCAACAATCAAATAAACTAGCTAAATCGGTGCAAGAGAACTCAAACTCCCATAAGCTGCGAGGAATTCTCCCCTTTTTTCTCGGAGAAGACCAAATCGCTAGAAGTAGAGCTCTTAAGCGCCGCGGCTAACCTTCCGACCCAACCTTTGCCTACGTGCGAGGCCAACAGGACAACAGAGTGTATTAAGACAAAAAATAAGGCAAATTGGGACACATTTGAGTTATATGACCAGGACAAGATCGCCAAAACGCTATCGGAAATCAGACCTAACAACCACTACCATGACCCCCTACCTGCGAAGTGTGTAAGAGAAATCAGCCACAGTGTGGTTCCAATCTGGACCAAAATAATAAACGCTTCACTAGCACAAGGGATCCTCCCTGACTGCCTAAAAACAGGTCAAGTAGTTCCCATAATCAAAAAACCGACAGCGGATGCAACAGATCCAAATAACTATCGACCAGTGACCAACATCCCATTACTGGCCAAACTAATTGAGAAATGCGTGCAGGGCCAACTGAGCCATCACATCAGCAAGTTCTCCTTACTAGACGAATGCCAATCAGGATTCAGAGCAGGGCATAGCACGGAAACAGCGATCCTGCATATTGTTGATGACGCGCTACAAGCCCTAGACCAAAACCAAGCATGCCTACTGATTCTCCTGGACCTGTCATCGGCATTTGACACGGTAAATCACGAAGCACTATTGACCAGGCTACAGGTCAGGATGGGATTGTCCGGAAATGTGCTGAAATGGTTCAATTCTTTCCTACGGAACAGAACACAACGATTCCTGGTTAACCAAGCAATCTCACCCCCTTGCCCTAACGCAATTGGGGTCCCTCAAGGTTCAACGCTATCCCCAGATCTATTTAACTTGTATGTCGAACCTCTTACAGAAATTCTTCGGAAATCACAGATATCCTATCACATGTACGCAGACGACACGCAAATATACATAAAGATCGCCTCCCTTGATGGCATTGATCTAATGAATGAGACACTAAAGATGGCTTTACAATGGTTAACTACTAATCATCTGAAACTAAATGCCCATAAAACAGAATTCTTGCTAATTTCACCTCCAAGGAGCCATACGGAAGTAAAGGAATGGACCAAATTGGTGACTGCACTAAATTGCACCCCAACCCTAGTCAACTCAGCTAAATCACTAGGAATCGCGTTAGATGAGAACCTTGACATGAAAGCCCACATTAATTCAATGGCTAAAAGTGCCCGCTTCCACTTGAACTATTTAAGAAAACTGAAACCATTCATCTCAGAGGCGGATCTGAAACTGGCTATCCAATCCTTAGTTATCTCTAGGATCGAATATGGTTGCACCACCTTAGCCGGCCTACCTAAAACATCCACAGCACCACTAAAAGCTTGTCTCAACGCAGCGGCAAGACTCATCACTGGATCTAGGAAATTTTATCATATATCTCCTCACCTGAATGCACTAAACTGGCTACCTTATGAGGCCAGAATTCAAATGAAGATAGCGTGTATTACCCACAAAGCGGTTCACTACAACACGCCAAGATACCTAGCCAAGAAAATCAAGCTATCGGGAGGCAACAGACCAACTACGAGTGCCAAGGAGCTGCTGTTGTGGCCAGCCATTTTCCGAAAGAAAAAGACTTATGACAGAGCGTTCTCAGGAGCTGCCCCCAGAGTCTGGAACTCCCTCCCTCCAAGCATTAGGAAGATTCAAAATATTGTAACATTCAAGCGGGAATTGATGAGCCATATGATGAGTAAATACCCTACATAGGGAAGCTTATTAATCACTGGTATGAACCTCTATGTCAGCAGAAGGGCAATCCTAGACATGAATACTACGAAGATTAATCGATGACACATGACTGACTCCACGTACAAGACTAGGCTGTATCCTTATCGCTACCTCAGGTCAATGTGAACTTATAACTGTATCTCATTGCCAAATCTATATAATCTTTTACCTCACTTATGTTTGTTTATATGGCTCTTGATATAAGTCAAGCCTTTTTCACCTCTTAATGCAAATTGCACATGCGTTAGTATTATATACATTTACACACCCCTCCACAGCCATATACTCTTCTACCTCATATCTGTTTGTTGTTATAATTGTTTTATATTGTCAATCTGTAACTTACTCTCTTATGTTAAGTGCTCTGATACCCACGGGTCTTGTTCGCGCTATACAAAACACTATAATAAATAAATAAATGAATAAATAAATATATATGGTCCAGTTGAAGGCAAGGAGCCGAAACACGTAAACCTACCTGTTGCTGTGCCGTGTCTTCATCTGCGGGGATCGTGGGGAGAAGAAGCTGAAGCAATATATATATATATATATATATATATATATATATATATATATATATATATATATATATATATATACACATACATACATACATACACACATATGTATATATATAGCATTTGTTTATCTCAGAGCCGCCTTTGAGTTGGTCCCCTGGGGGTTGTTCTGGTCATCCTTAAAGGAACATGGGGTCCTGGATGTCCGTCATACTCAGATAACTGAACTCCATGTGTGAAATTGTGCCCAAGCTCATTGGGGCACCGGAGGGCAATTAGCCAAAAGAATCCCCATTGGCAAGGGATTGAGGAAAGGGTGCGTCCTAGAACCTACCCTCTTCTCCCTATATGTCAACAATGTAGCGGAAGCTATTTTACAAGGGAATATAGATGCACCTAATTTGGACAAGGCCAGAGTGCCCGCACTTTTATTTGCTGGCAATACCCTTTTAATTTCCCAGTCCCCAATGGGCCTCGAGGAACTTTTGATCAATTTTAATGTTTTCTGCCTATGTAAGTGTCTTGAGATTATTATCGCCAAAACAAAATTTATGACTGTAAGTCCACATAACACATTTAAACAAGCTGTGTCCCTGGCAAATGAAAAATTAAGTTGAGTCTCCAGATTTAAGTATGTGGGTGTAATGCTCGATAGTAAATTGTCATAGTCTCCACATGTAGAGACGAGAAGGGATGTGATTCATCACCAAGACTCAGCGATTTACATGAGGTTGCAGTGACCAGCTTTGAGAGCCTTACTCCCAGCACTCAAACTTTACAAACTAAAGGCCCAATCTGCTGCCTGGTATGGTGAAGAAATTTGGAGATATGCTAACCTAGATTCTCTTACCACGAGCGAAAGCAAGTTAGTTTGCTCACTGCTCGAGCTCCCCTTGAACACTCCTTTAATGCTGACTTTTTTATGATGTCAATTTAAAAAGAGTGGGAGAAGTAGCGAGACTAAGGCCCCTCCTAAAATGGGGGAGGCTTTGGACTACTAAAGAGCAGAGGCATCTCAGGATGGCAGTCGAGGAACTGCTAGCACTCGACATAGGCCTCACATTCCCATGGCTCAAACACACCTGCCAATGGTTCGAAAGATTGGACCTTAGATCCTTCTGATCAGAACCTGCCTCATTGGTGGCTATGTCTACATTTAGGTAAAAAAATGTTATTGGGAATACATCTACACCAGCCTCTGTTGTAGTTCCTCTCTTGGTAGGTTGACAGACCAATTCCTGTTTACTAAGGATCATACCTCTTATGAATCTTCTCTTGACCTCCCACTCCAGCAAAGCAAAAAACTTATAGCTAAAATGTTGCTAGGACAGACAAAAATTGCGGTCATTCATGACACTATTGAGCTCTAATAGGAATGCTGCTTATTCATATGTATGCACTTTGTGCTTCCTATTTGCAAATGAAACTATACACCATGTGTTATTTTTCTGTCCAGCATATGCAAAGCCTAGCAGGAAATGAATACGCCCACTATGCAAGTATTATGGCTTTTGGATTTTCATGGAGGCACTGAGAATCATTGAATGTGTTTTTGCTGTAAGTTTCTATTCATGGCCGGGAAAGCTAAAGGCCTCCAATTCTAGATCAGGAGAAATTGGTTGCTTGCACTGGCTGCTTCTTTTGCACCTGATCATGTTTGTTACTCCTTGCTGTGTGTTATGATGCTCTATATATTTTTTAAGCATTTTTAATGACAGGTTTTAAGAGATTTAAACGGTCTTAACAAACTTGAAATATTGAAATATTGTATTTGAATGATTGTTTTATTGTCTGCAAGTTTTAAGGAATCCATTTCCCCCCAAAAACTTTATATTGATTGATTGATACCTACTTTCCCAAACTTGTATGACCGTGTTCAACACCACCCGGCTTCACCTTTACCCAATCTCCCACATTCATGAATCTCTTCACTAGAGCCTGTGCTGCCTTCTCATTCCACACAGGTGCATTCAAATCATACATCCAAAAAGGATCAATTTTGCCCCCATTTTTTTCTCTTTTCTCGCATCATCTCAAAAGGTAACGTCTCTGTGCTGGCATTTATGGTAATGCAATGTGCTGACAACATGCCTTTAATGGCATCCTGAAAAATCTAACTAACTTTGCACGCTTACTATAATGATCCTTTTAGCAGTCTATTAACCCTCTTTACCATACCATTTCCTTAGGTATTACAAAGAGAGGTACACATTTCAAGTAGACATGGGTGGTAAATTCCGTTCCGCTCGCGGAATTTGTGGAATTTGGGTACTTTCGCGTTCCGTGGAGAACGCAAAATTGCCCGAAATTCTGCGTTCCGCAACTTCAGGAAATTTTTTGCTTGTTGGCGTGTTTGCAAGATATTTCCCCCCTAGCACGCAAACAGCGATTGCAAACAGTAAAAAAGCATTGCGAACAAGCAATTTTGCGTGTTCGCAGTATTTCTGTTTGTTCGCTGCGATTTTTTTACCATTTCGCAGAGATTTGCGTAACGCGATTACGCAAATTCCACCCAACCCTAGTTTCAAGCCAAAACTATCCAAAAACTCCTTCATTTCTAACAATGTTATATGAGTCCTGTTGTCAGTTACCAACACAGCTGCTAAGGCTTTCCTCCTGAACATTTCTCCAAACATTGCTATTGTGGACCTGGTGGAAATATTCCTCATAAATATTACTTCCGCCTACCTAGAATTGGCATCCACCATGACAGCAGCAGGCATTTACTGCTCATGTAAATAGGCAGAGGGGCCAATAAAATCTAAACACACTTTCTCTGCCACAAAATTGGTCTCATTCACACATTGCTTCTCATTGGCGACTCCCATGCCTACTTTCAATTGTTTCTTTAAATCCCTACAAAATTCACACATCTTTTAAGCTGACCATCTAAAGCTAGCCACCAGAATTTATCTTCCAATCTCTTAAGAACAAACACCTGAAACAGTTCTCCACCCTAATTTTACAACCTGGACCATATTCTACAGAGGGATATTCCAGCTGATGTTTGCAGGACATTGCGGTACAAAAGGGGGTGGTGATGGACGGAGAATCTGAACCAATCAAACACTCACACCCAGTCAACAGATCTGGGATTAATCCATCACCATTCTTTAGCCCACTCTGCCACCCCAGTTCAGACATGGCCATATGCAAATCAGTCTGACCCTGTGCCTCATGGGAACAGTCCAGCCCGAACTGCCAAGCCATGCCTTCCCTGGACCGGAAACACGCTTCCGAGGAGTGGTTTCTGGCATTTCAGCCGTCTTCAGCCCGGCTTGCTTCAATCCAGTGGAAAAGGGAGCAAGGGACTCACGTCTGAGCATACCCTGCCAACTTATGGCGAACAAAGCGGTACAAAAGGGGGTGGTGATGGACGGCGCATCTAAACCAATCAAACACTCACACCCAGTCAACAGATCTGGGTTTAGTCCATCACCGTTCTTTAGCCCACTCTGCCACCCCAGTTCAGACATGGCCATATGCAAATCAGTCTGACCCTGTGCCTCATGGGAACAGTCCAGCCCGAACTGCCAAGCCCTGCCTTCTTGTCTGAACTGGGGTGGCAAAGAATACTATGGGACAATCTACTGCCTCCTGTTTTTTCTCTTTAACACGGACAGTACATGTTTCCATCACCCTCTCATTTGTCCGTTCAGTTTCGGTTGAGAAGTGCTTCCTTGTACGCTCCGACCATCTGCATGTATTTGTACAAACCACTTCCTGGGTGAAAAAGTGGCCAAATTTGAGGATCAATTTATTTAGCATAATAATCTTTTTATCCACCACATTGTGATGTGGCTAAGGTTTATTGATTACATGTTTTGTGTATGGGATGGTCACAATGAAAGTCTAAATCAATTCTTTACATGGCTAAATAATAGGTTACCTGACATCAGATGTCATGGTCATTGAGACTAATGGACAGTTGACAACCATTTTATTCTCAAAACCAACTGATCGGAACAATGCATTACATTACACCAGTCATCACTCGCAGAGTCTCTGCGACAAACTAAAGAAAGAACAAACCATTGGGAGTCAAATTGTAAGAGCCGATTCATCACCAGTATGAATTAAACAACATTTTCGAAAAATCCGGAACATGAATCCAGTTGAAGGACATTTCAAATGTGGAACATGCACATGCTACCTTATAACAAAAGAATGGTCAGAGTTTTAACACAGAGATAAGAAATGGATATGCAAGAAATGTATAAATTGTAAAACAGCAAATGTGGTGTATGCTGTTAAATGTCTGTGTGAATTGGTCTATATTGGCAAAACAAATCAGGAAATCCACCCACGAATAACACAACTTAAGTCCTGAATACGAAAAAAAGTTATGACTGCACCATTGGTACAACATTGGACTTAGGAAAGACATTTTGAAGCAGACTTGAGCTGGACAGTATTAATGGCCATTAAACCTGAATCCAGGGGAGGAGATTTTGACTCTAGACTTGATCAAAAGGACGTCTTCCTTATACTGTACTTTAAAACAGTGGTTCAAGGTTCAAACAAAATGTCTGAAGGACAACATCTATTTATGGTTCAATTGGAACCGTAAAACCTCACTAGATGTAACATTAAGCACAAAACGACATCAGACGCAGCATTTAGGATAGAACCACATCTCCCAAAGTGCTCAAGACCTTTTTTACCCCGGAAGTGGTTTGTACAAATAGAGGCTGAAGGTCTGAGTGTACACGGAAACACTTCTCAACCAACATTGAATGGACAAACGAGAGGGTGATGGAAACAAATCCTGTCCACATTGAAGATGAAAAGTGGGAGGCATAAGTAAGTAGTTGTCCCGTATTAGTGTTTGGGAACCTGACGCGTAGAGATTGTATACATGCAGGTATTGGAAATGTGAGGTACACGCTACCTTCTGCTTAGATGGAAGTCTGTGAGAACGTGGAGTAGGTGGTATTGGTATTTCTAAAGTATGACAATGCAGAATTGTGGTGTAAACGTGGATAGTAGGGAAGACATCCTGGAAACAGGGAGGTCAAAATTAATCATGGTACTTTTTTTTTTAGATTGGAGTAGTAGTTGTCACTGAGTAGAGTGATCAAAAAGCTGGCGCACTTCGACTGGCCAGTGTTAAACATGTGAGTAATTAGTTTTGAGAGGAGCTGGTAATCTATACAATGTAGGTTAGCAGCATCCATATTTTAATCAGGATCCATGTTTACTCCTTTTAGATTTGGCAATTGGAGAAGTGAAGAGGTTTTTGTATTGATACATGGCCAACCGTTTGATGAATTTGAGGTAACATTTTTGGAGTTAGAAGCCGTATGGAGGAAATATGTAAAGACCACCTTGATGTGCCCAAAAATAATTGATTGAATGTATCCCCTGTTTAGCAGATCTTGGCATTGCTATGTTGCGTAGCCCGTTGATGAAGAAATTGACAAGCTATCACAAATGATGTTAACCTATGTGTCTTCCTTTTCGGGAATGCAGAATTAGGAACTGTAAATGTTCTTATACTGTCAGAATTGAATTATAGGGTCACAAAATTATTGCTGTTGGCGCCAATTAATTTGTTTGTTGTGTAGTCTCTGTACATGTATGTTGTGTGGGTTGTGTGAATTACTCATGTTCGAATTGTTTATGTATTACTTCTGTAACACATTTCTGTATATAACATAATTTCAAATTGATATGAAAATGTGTAAACAAAGATTTAATGATCACTATTAAAGAAAGTGTTCATATAAAGTAAGTGTGGTAAAGAGTAGTCAGTATTGGCAATTATTTGGTGGACAGGGGTTTAGCTGGCCAAGCCTTTTTGATCTATTAAGGCCCATCCCCGATTGTTGGTACAACTTTTAGAAAGTAGGCATTTTCTTGTTTAACTTTTCTGTGTGCCTCTAACTGTTTATGGATTTACTCTCTGGTTATGGACGGGACCGGGGCTCGGGATGTGCATACACTGGGAGGGGTTGAGGTGTGCCTGGCCCTTCCTGTATGACTCAGAGCTGTGCTTAATAGACCTTGGCTGCATTAAGAGTAGTGGGAGGCATTTTCCTTGCACCTGAATAGGACCTGTCTCCCTTGCACAATGCTATCTCTGCCCTCTATGGTCATACTGCACAAGTGAAGACAGAACTGGTTTGGACTGGGCTCAGAGACCCTTGCACAAAGAAGAACAAAAACAAAATGGGGTATAAGTAGTAGACCTTAAACCCCAGAAATTTAGATCACTTCTGGATTCAAAAGGAACCTTTGCCGAGGAGAAGAGCTGGGGAGCTGAGAAAGAGGAGTACTGCACCTTCGCTGTGCACTCTAAGGGGTTTGCCTGCACTTGCCTCTTTTTGCTAAGGAAAGGACAAAGACTGGAACTTTGCTGGAAAACCTGCTTGAAGAAGAATCTCCAAGGGCTTTTGTGCCTGTTCTGAAGTCACAGGGACACAAAGACTTCAAACGCCCAGTTCCCCTGAACTCTATTGCTGAGAGTTCTGACCTGCCAGGAACTGCTTATTCCAGTTTTGGGCCTCTGTTGGAGCCGGAAGAAACCTAACAGAAACAAGAAAAGCAATCTCAGATGCCGTAAGCAATGCTGTTGTGAAGCTGTGCCATGCACCGAGGCCAGGGGCACTGCTCGTGTAGTGCATGACACACCGCCCGGCCTGCACTGCTGCTCTGATTCCCTTTGATGCCTGCTGCACCTTTAGTTATCGGCATTCCTGATGCCAGCACTTGCACCGACTCCATCACCGCAAGCACCTGCATTCTGGTATCCCACACCCATAACTGCCGATGGTGACTCCACGGACTTGCCGACTTCGCATTGCCTCACTGGAAACGACGCCTCACAGCCGATGCAACCGACTTCCCCTGTCCTGGATACGACACGTCGCCTCCTTGCGGACACGGTGCCTCATCCTCCATTCAAGAGAAACAGGGAAACCCTACTCACTACGGAACCAGAGTAATAGTTATATAGGAAAAACAGTGGTTCCTGTGGAATGATATACTATGAGGTTATGATACATAAGTACAATCGTAATATAGAAGGTTAGATAATGGTCGAGCGCGAAGGAACCACTAACACACCGATTGCATTGTAGTATATTTTATGGATTTTTAAACAATAAAGTTAGGAGTAAACATTATACATCCAAACAACATGTGTGCATATTGTTACAAGTGACAAAGGGAAGCTAAACCTAAGTGACAATGTGAATATTATATACAAGGTGTCCACTGTTTGTACAGTGGAATTGGTGTTAAGTGCTATTTTTACTGCAAATCAAATCAAATCCACTTTATTCGATTATTTTAAAATCATAAAAGTATGCTATTCAATCACAAGATAATATCAAAATTAATACAAAAGGATAAAAATTATTTTACACAAAAATGTACATTTCATATATACAGAGCACACAGTGGTGTTGGATTGATAATAATTCATAGTAGCTTACAGGTTGCACATGATAGTCAGCAAATCAATACAGATTTAAAAACAACAAGATTCATTTCATGTGCGATCTCAATTAGTTGGTAGTATCAATTACAGTTTGAGAAGGTACATAATCCGAGGATGTTTGCCCCAATGATCTATACTTCTTGTTGCGGATGGATGCTACCAGGAAGTTTGCTACCCCAAACATGACAGCGGGAGATTCCATTAATTGAAGATTAAGTAATGCTGGTTTTTCCTGCAGGAACCCCCTATCTTTTAGTAGTGGAATAATAAACTTTTTCCTGCCTCCCATATAGAATGGGCAGAAAAACACAAAATGCATTGTGTCCTGATATGAATGGTCATCCCATTTGCAAGGAGCGGCATCCTCTGGTTTGCACCACCCGCTAAAAATTCCCAATAACAAGTTCGACTGATTAAAGCGAAATTTGGTAATCAGCCATCAATGAAAGGGTTCAGTGACAATTGTCAGGTACGGTTGTATAGATATAGACAATATCAGCATATAATGGGCCCTCGCAGTTGGTTTACTTATTTCTGTGGCTTCACGATCCAGTTCTCTGGACCTTAAAAAGTTTGTTATTACCCAGCTGATGTCAGCTTTAGTTAGGCCTTCTGGATTGGTGTAAATCTCTGGACGTCCCAAATAATTAGAAGTAGATTTAATAAAGGACAGCCATTGTATTTCTGACACTTTATCAAGTAACATACAATCCCTGATGATTTTATGGTTCAGTGTGAGATTGGGGTTCAGCCAGGTTCTGATCCATAGTAGGATGGGAGCCATGTTTAATGTGTCAGAGATATATCCCATCCCAAGCTCCAAGTGTACTGCATATGTAGCAGTTGATTGGGGGAGACCTAATAAGGCTCGCAGGAATTTATTTTCTTCTCTCTAAATGGGAGCTGTATCTTTGTAGCCCGATATTGCTGCCCCATACCTTGCAATGGCCATAGTTTTGGCTTTGTAGATGGACAATATTGCCTCTCCTGGTTTGCCACCCAGTCTCTTAGCAAATCCTAAAATAGCAGCCGAGGATCTTCTTACGGCGGCTATTTTATTCAAAAGTTGAGGGACCCATGAGCCTACATCGTCGAACACGACCCCTAGGTACGTGAAGATTTTTACTCTAGATATACTGGGTCATTACAAAAGGCGGTTTTAAAGCACTTCCTCCTATTCCCTAGTGACATGACATGCGATTTCTCTACATTAATACCTAGGTCCAGTTTTTTCATAAACTCCCCAAAGGAGTTAAGGAGGCGTTGTAGGGCGATGGGAGTCCTTGCTAGTAGCACAGTGTCATCTGCGTAAAGGAGTACAGGGATGGGTGTTCCTCCCATACGTGGAATATCAGCAGTTGCTGTTACCAAAACATCTTCCAGGGAGTTTATATATAATGTAAATAACATTGGGGCCAAAATGCACCCTTGGCGCACCCCCCTTCCCGATCTAAACCCAGCTGTGCACCTTCTCTCCTGCGTCATCTTAATAGATGCAGTCAGATCTCTATGCAATTCAGCCAAATAATTCACCAGGGCCTGGTCAAGACCTAGCTCCAGGAGCATTATCCACAGCTGTGACCTGTTGACCAGGTCAAAAGCTGTGGATAAGTCCATAAATGCCAGGGAGATTGATCCCACAGCCGTAACCGTATATTTATTAATTATGAGATGTAAGTTTAGGCACTGGTCTTCGGTGCCTCTCCCGGCTCTAAAGCCGTATTGTGCGTTACTTAGGATGGCATTTTCAGTGGCCCAGGCTGTTATCCTGGCTAAAATTACTTTCCCCAATATTTTAATTGAGGAATCAATTAAGGAAATTGGCCTGTAGCATCTTGGGTTCCCCCTTTGACCCTTTTTAAATACAGGGATTATAGTGGAGCGGGACCAGGAGGCGAGGAAGGTGACATGGGAAGAGCAGGCTGCTATATTAAAAACATTTGTAAGAATTACTGACCAAAAGTCAGGGTTAGCTTTATACATGTCAGGTGGGTTAGCTTTATTTTTTTTTTATTTTTTTTTTTTTTTAAATGTATCCTCATATTGCGAAATTTCTATGTATACGGGTTTCAGGTTTCTGCCTCTGGTTTGTTACCAATACTGCCCCTTGGTCTTGCGAGGTTGGGGAGTTTATCCACCATACAAGATTTTCAGAGGAGTATCCCTATTCCTTACATAGTACCAACTCTGGTTTGGAGCTGCGGGGATGAGCTAGCCTTCGGGCTACTCGACAAGTATCATACTTGTCTACCAGGTGTTGTTTTCGAATTAATCATAGGACCGTAAGTACTGACTAGGTGTAGGTATTTATATGATTTTCGAAGATTTCCCAGTATTTAAATCTTTTTCTGATGTTTCCCTTTTTGTCTAATTTGTTGGTCTTTATGACAGAATTCATTCAATCACTATGTGTGGGTGGTAATGGGCTAATCCATTTTAAACATATCTCCCTTCTGGCTAAAACAGTTAGTACAAAGAGGAGGTTTTCCTGACATTTTGTTAATCTCCCCTTAGCCACTGTGTTTTCAATCCCAAAAAGAGTAAACGTTGTACTTACAGTTAGCTGGCTCTGTATGATTATGCTCATGGTGGGATCGCTTTATACATGTCTTGTTACTACAAGTATGCTGGATTTTTGTTGTTCTGATCTTGTTGAGTTTAGATAAAGATACTTTATGTTTCTAAACTGTTGTGGTGTCCATTTGTGGTGTTTTCACTGTGTTAACATGTGTTTTGAGTACACATACTTTACACATTGCCCTTGGGATAAGCCTGTCTGCTTGTGCCAAGCTACCAAGGGGGTGAGCAGGGGTTATCTAGAGTGTGTCTCCCCGGTATCATGACTAGAAGCAAGAGTCCCTACTTGGACAAAGGTGCATACCTCTGCCAACTAGAGACCCCAGTTCTAACATCCTTCTTTACCCAAGAAGCAGAGGTTTTTCGGGATAGGAGGAAAATCTAAGCCATCCAGTGTTTGTAAATAGTTCTCAAAAGTTTGGATCCAATCCTCCCATTTAAATGGAGGATATTCAGTCAACATTAAAAAGTTGGTGGAGTAATAATGTTTTGGTTGAAACTCATCATGTAGGAAGACACACTTGACTGTGCATAATTTCCAGTAGGTCCTGCCCTGTTAGCTGAAAACTGGCTGTAATTGTTTACAAATCCACCAGGTGGAACTGTGGTTAAGAGAAACAAGCAGGATAGATTGTCTTTAAGGCAAAGCGAATTAGCTCTTTGGTATATCTCCTATTTTTCAGGACAGTCTAGTGTAGGTTTTCAGTGTAATTTTGTGTGTTTGTCTTGGTGTTCGTTTGGTGGTGTCCTTTTCCTGATTTCCATTTGGTGTTACCCTTACCCTTGTGTTTGATGTCAGTGTGTGTGTTTGTGTTGCTATTGGTTGTTACTCATTTGCTTTTGGTAAAAAAGAGGGTATTTTGTATACTAGGCATGGTAATTGTAGTTAGGTAAGCTGGTCTATGTATTAGAACAGTAGCTATGCATTAGAATGTCACCAGTGGGTTCCATGCTGGTCGCTTTTGGAATGCTGTTGTGACAGTTGCTGTGTGGTGCCTATCCTCTGGTCTCACAGGGTTTGGCCGCTAAATAAACTTCTCTAACAAGATTTGAAGTACCCAAGCCTTAATTATTACAATGGTTTATTACAGTCTGACTGAAAGCCTACACAAGTAATTTGATAACCATAATCTTTCTATAATGCTGACATTAGCTGTCACATAAACTATGAAACAATTTTGCCCCTACTACAAGACTTTACAGAGTTTTCTTCAGTGCACTTTCCTCAAGGTCGAGAAAGATTCATCAACAGGGTTTCCAGTGGATTTGGTCGTTCATCTTGAAACCTGAGATTTTTTGACTACCATCAACATTTGAACTTGGCTGCAGAGAATTGTTAAGGGATACATTCTGCATTAAAACAATAACAGTCTAAATGCTAAATGCTGTATTTATCCCCTAATAATGCAAATACCAACACACACCCATTATTTCCTCATTTGTAAACTTCTGGCTCTGATGCTTATTTAGCAATCCTATTTCTTTTTTTAGTTATCAGAAGATGAGCCAGGTCGATGTCTTCTATCCATGCTGAAGGAGATGAAACAGTTAACTGTCTAGGAAAATGATCGGTTTAACATTTGGATCAGAGACTCTGTTTAGTGTCTATAATAGCTTTAAATGTACAAAATAACAAAGTCTGTCTTACCATCCCCACAATTAAATTGTGTTAATTAGGGAAACATGCTGAGTATCTTCTTCTGTCTTATGATTATATCCAGTATAAAGTTCCTTCAAAACCCACGTAGGTTTTCTGAAAATATGCCCTTTCACCATTCTATTAGACTCTTTTGGATGCATCAGTATTTTACGCTTCCAATATTGGCTGACATTCTTCCGGGGCTGGGTATATTCCTCACAATTGTACTAATGAAGAGCAGTGTCTGAAAGACATCCCTATCATTTTTGCAGTATTGTCCATTATCAGCAATCCTGGGTACCATTAAATCTGCATAATGCGGCCCTGATGTGCGTTGTCTGTCAGTGATCAGCATATCGAAGATAAGCACTGCACTATTACTGTTCTAACACGGCCTAATTCGCTGGAAGATAGAGTGCCGGTTTGAAGAGGACAGTGTATTTATGATTGACACTGCAGACCCCTTTCATTATTATACTATAATGTTAGTGCTTCTTTGCATGCTGTTTGCATTCTACTACTTTGTTACTTTGGAGGTGTGATGTAGACAGTTGAGGGCAGACATCTGTCTTTCATAGATCACCTTGCGAGGTTCAGTTTATCTTGCTGGTTATCCCTATCTTTTCCATTTTGAGAGAACAAGTGAGGCTCATTTTCCCATTCTGTTATACCCATTTGCCCAACGTCCTTATTTTCGTCCTTTCATTTACACCACTTCAGAGTTTAACTAGCTTGGGATTCTTCGATCTTACCACACCCAGAAAAGGTTGCTTGGCAGCAGCCACTTGTTCAGCGGCAAAACATTCAAAACACTGTAAAAACACCGGCTATGCATATGAGTTCGCATCAACTTATAACACTAATAACAATTCTTACCTCCAATTTCAACTTATAATGTTGTTTGTCTCTCCCTATATATGCTAGCACAGTATGAGGTTAATACGGAGCTTATGTATGGAGGCTGCAACATATTTAGAGATTTCTACAATCCTAGCATTTAATACAACATTGGTCCACCATTATCAGAGGAAAGTGCTGTAACATTACAGAAACAGTGTAGTAGTGCAGCATTTGTGCCAAGACCACACAAAGAAAGAAGAGTGAAATCAGACTTAAGGCTTATTTAGAGGTCGCAAATCAGATACTCTGTCAAGATGTGATGGATATCCTATCCACCCTATTGCAAGTGCCATAGTCTATAATACACTTGTAATAATGGCGGATTAGACACCCATCACGTAATGAAGGAGGAACGCTTCCAAGAAATTCTAAATAAGACAATTAGGGTCTGATTCACCAAGGTAAACTTATACTTTTGTGTAAGTATACTATGGGGCATATACACAAGGAGCTATCACCGAATTAACAGCTCTTTATCGCAGCCAAAGTCGTGATAAATTTACCGCACTATTCACAAGCAATTGCTAACAGCCCAAAGCACCAGTTTTCACGCGATAACAGCCGCAAAAAACATCGCCACAGAGGACCCCCACAACTATCGCTAATGAGATGCAGAGTAGGCTTCCCTGTGCAAAAAACCCTCAACAACACCACACCTCAACATTTACAACGACCAGACAGATCGGGGATAAGAACTCACACCACGCAATAAGGTGCGTTAGCAGCAGAAATTTTACACCTGCTCTGACCTGGTGTAAAATCGGATGGCAGCCAGCAGCACAATATGGAGCCCAGACCAGGGCATCATCAGAAGGGCAACAGATGCCATTGAGCAATTGAACATGCAGCAGTGACACCCAAGAGGGCCACAACACCCACCTGGCACCCCTCCCCCGGACCACTACAGAGGCAGCGCAGATACGCAGATAAAGACAGCAGCCCCCCAGGAAATGCACCTGCCTCACAGGCACAACATCTGACAATGTCACTGTCCACTACAGGCTGAAAGGAACAACCATCCTACGCATCCTGGCCGTCATCGCCCAACAGGCCTACTGCACCAACACAGCGGACAACCAACATCCCACCCCACACCAAGCTGCTGGCTGTGCAGCACCTGTTGGGCCATGGCACACCCCAACCAACACCTGCCAGAGTTGGTGGAGTCTAACATTCAGCCACATCCAAGACCCCCGCACCTGTCCTGGACATCACCATTACCCCGGCACCCCAGCCCCTGTACAGCCAACACAAGGTGCAGAAACCGCTGGAGACCAAGAAAGGACTGTACGCCATAGTTGGATGCACACACATGTTGGGGGCAAAACACTGCATACATGTCCCACCTGTGCCCCCTGGTGACACACCACACAATCAGTGCAACAGGAAGCCCATGGCACACATCAATGTGCAGGCAACATCAGAACACAGCGGGACCTACATCAATCTCGCCTCCAAATACATAGCCAGTGTGCACGATCACTTCACTCTCCAACAGCCCGAAAGCATCCAGCCATCCCTTGGCAACTTCCCAACCTACTCACCCCAACTCCACAACCATGCAATCCACAACTCTGGCAATGCACACGTCACAAGTTCACAACCAAGATGCACAAGAACATGCCCACTCACCAGACACGAAAGAACAACTCACAATGGTAACTTGGGCAAGCTGTGAACATGACCAATCAATGGCATGGCACGTCAGCCACACAATAGACAAATGTGGGGAGAGGAGGCAACCAGGCATGTGTGAAGGGTGCAGTGGAACCATGTTTGGGAAAGTACACAATGCCAAGAGTGGCAGCGAAGTGCTGAACAGACCGCAGTATGCAGAACACATCCATATTCACGGCAATATACACCCCTGGTGAATGGAGTTTAGTGGACAGTGTCACCTTAGCCAGTCGGGGTCCTTGCGAAAATGTTGCCTGTTACGCCCCCCGTAAGCGTCAGCAGAGTGGGATGGGCTGGCGTACGCCAGGCCAGCATAGGGTTGTGAATAAAAAATAGGTAGCCCTTGGCTTTGTCTTCTTCCTGAAAGCCCAACGTCTTTGCCAGGGCGGGGACTACCACCCGCTACGAGGCTGACGCTGTCCTTGTTAGCGGAGTTGCCTGAGAACCTGTGCACATGCCATTCCCCGGCCCTCTGGATCACAAATCCATCAGGCCCGACCACACGCAGCCAGGCCACACTAATCAGCATCCAACACTGGCATGTGTCATGAAGGGCTCACTATGTGCCAGTGTAAGCTCCAAGCCCAAGGCCCGCGACCTGGCCAGCCTTTCAGACCATCGCTGTCCCCCTCACGCTGGCCCACATTACTCCTTTCTCATTTACATATTCTACCAGCGACCTCTGCGGCCCAGTGGGTCCCATATGTGAGACTGCGTCCTGGATCCTGAATGGCAGTGACCCCAATTCCTGGAGAGCGGCCACAGCACCAGACCCCCTTCGATCCGTGAGGCATAGTGCCATATGCGCATCTTGTGACACATGCTGCCACAAACTCTGTCCAACACCATCCGGCGAGCCGTACTGCTAAAAACCCTGTCCAATACCATTCAGCGAGCCGTGCTGCCACAAACCCTGTCCAACGCCATCCAGCGAGCCGTGCTGCCACAAACCCTGTCCAACGCCAGCCAGTGACATGTGGATGAGGGATCAGGACTACCATGCGGACCAGTAAGTCTCACATCCAGCACCTAGTCGTGATTAACAAATGGCTGAGTCCACAATAGTGGTTGCACGGAGAGGAGTAAGAAGAAGATGCGGCTCAGGCTAGACGAAAGTCGGGTCACAGTCACGGAGGTGACTGAACACATGGTGCCACTGAACCTGAACTACGTAGGCCAGTGGGCCACCAACCTATGCTGGCGGCACTCAGTGAATGACCCGCGCTGACTGCTGCCTCCGGCCTACACTGCTCTCGGCCTAGGCTTTGCTTGAGTAGGTCACAGATTTGGAACTGAATATCGAGCATGCAAAGGCAGATTACACATCATTGCACGCAAGGAGAGGCCTAAGAGGATGTCGCCTTGCATCTTGGCGTACAGAAAAGGATCATCTTTGCAGAGGTGCTCATACACTACAGACAAATGCTCTGGTGTCACTAGCACTGTGCATCATGAGCCAAAGCCACTGCTGACCACTGCCTACTGCCTACACTGTGGTACGGTAGGTCACGGAGTCATGAGTCAGCAATAGCAGAGTCCATTTCAATGTACCAGCATCATTGCAGTCTGCATCCCCATTCAACTCACTGAGTCTGTTCCCCGACATTCATGGACACTCTCTGGTCGAACAGTGGTGGTATCTGAGTCTATGGACTAGGGGGCAGTTTTCATCCCCATGTAAGTGATACGGAATTGGTGGTGGCAACAGGCTGTCGCATTCCACTCCTCGATTTGCTGCTTTCAGCACCCTGACCTGGAAGATACCTTCCACTGTCCCCCGAAACACTCAGAGACATACCCCTCAGACAATGATGGTTACCCGCTCAGGTTGCAAGGCCAATCTGACTGCACAGCAAGTCACCGTCCCGTGGCTGAGTGCCTGTTTTTTGCAGTGCATCCGGGGCCACTAACTCTGTGCTGGTCCTAACTGGGAGCCCTTCTCCGGAGAAAAAGGCTGGCCCCTGAGGCGTAGGCCTTGGGGTCATCAACGCCATGACTCTGTGGCTTGTGCTGTATGCAGCCTCCGGTTCCAAATGCGTCCCACCAGGGCTCACACACCAAAGCGAGTCCAGAGCAGTCTGGACGATGCATCACTGCAGGAGGCACAGGCCACCACCACAGGGACCACCCCCAATTGCCATCTGCCATCTGCCAGAGTTGAAGCAGTGGTCCCGACATACATCAGGGTGCTGTAAACCATTTTAGGACACTATTGTATATTTCCTGATTCATGACCTTATATAGGTATAAATCACTATGTCCTTATATAGGCATAAGAATCATAACCATATTTAGTCATAGCTCATGCAGTCCAAATATGGCAGGGCTATTTCCACTAGTTCCAAAAATCTACAACGATTTCTTAAACTCGGCTTCAGCAGCTAGGGACATTCCCTTGCTCGACAACTGATTTGTCCAAGAACTCATGGAGTTTTCAAAGAACTGAGAGTCTTTAATGACATTATTATGTCCACCTTTACGTCAAACTCTGCAACTTCAAGGTATAAATATGCCCACACTTGCCTTAGCAAACACACAGTGGTTTGGAGCAGTTCGACTATCTACTTGCCCGACGCATCCTGCTACAGCAAGTGCAGAAGGAAGCCAACCCTCCAGATGCACTGAGAGAGACGCTGTCTTCTCTCCTACCGAGAAATCCGGCTCCAGTGTTTCCAAGCTACCCTTGCGGGTTGTTGGGAAATCGAGTCTCGAGACTGACCTTCTTCATTCTAAACTAAGGTACGGAGCTGATTAGATCCTAAGAGAAATCTTGGACAGATTCTTCGCAAAAGAATACTACATTTATGCAACACCTCACTTACTTCTTCCCACGTACTAAGCTTAGGTTAGGTACACCCGGGTAGGCGTATTTTAGAAGCACCAGTTGAGTACTTTTAGCCTCTGGTATTTATGTATGTATTTATCTATGGTTTAGGAACCATACAATGCTCTTACAGTCTTATGTTATTCTACTCTTTATACTGTATGCATTATATTTTACAACCAGCTTTACGATTGTAGCAGTTAATTTCTTATGCTTGAGAAAGAAGACTGTTCAATAAAAACCTTTTATTGAAAACGCCCGTCTATCTATTTCTGTGCACCTCTGATGAAACGAAGCATGCACAATTGACTGAGTGAAATATATATCTATTGTTTCCACAACTCTGATGATCAGTTTTATCTTGGGGAAACAAAGTTGTCATGTTGATGCGGTTGTCAGAAACTAATCCCTTCTTGTTTATTAAAGAAAGTTTCTAGTGACCTCTGAGCTAGCTGGCACTCACAATGAAGTAAAATATATTCGATATAGACCTAGTCGACCTCAGTCCTACGTCTCAACTATTGGATATAATACACCAATGCGCAGAGCCTATTGGGAATATAGCAACTACACTATATGGCACCCAACGTTTCGTAAGGCACTAATTTAATACTAGATCCTAGAGTAACTCAGTCGTGCTTTTCGCAGAGACCCCATTTTCCCGTAAAAACTCCTATAGACGTCTGGAGTGGGCTAAAGGATAAAATATCCGCCTTAAACTGAGTAGGACAAAAAATCATATGTATTAGTTTCTGGTTTTGTTCAACGTTGAAGGATACAGTATTCCAAAATATTGTGCACCTTATCTTTATTTTCTTGAAACTTGCTCTGCAACCTTTCATTAAACAATAATAAATAACGACAACACCAAGGCTGTGGATCTGGAAATGCTCGACCAGGTTTAGACCCCAAAGGGTTTAATGAAGACGACGCGGATGCTATAATCATTCGGAAAACGTAAGAAAAGCAATAGCTATAAAGCTTATAGAAAAAGGCCTATCACCGAGAGGTGGTACGGTTATATTTGTCATAGAGGCACATGAATATCATCAGACAGAGGTATTCTATTCATGGATTGTCTTTCCACAAGCAAATCCAACAACACATGTGTTCCATTTCTACAAGATGGAGGAACATCCAGTGGAATACGTTCCTTTCAAGGACGTTGAAATTCCACTAACTTACCAAGAGCATCAGCTCTGGTTTAAAGGTACCCTATAACATCAAAATCACATTACCAGGTCTGGTCCACTAGGTAGACCAGGAGCTACATGGCCGGTACTAGCCAGCTATACCCAACATCCTAACATTGAAAGAATGTCAGATGTAGAACTGTTAGCTCAGCTAAAACAATTCATTAAAATACATAGACAATTGATACAATATGTCATGCGGACCTTAACAGTCCAACCTGCTATACGAATTCTACAGCACACACCTCATCAGGGGAACACAAACAAAATCACACTATAGACTATACAGTCAGTAATCGGTAAGTTGCCCGCAAAAAGGGAACAAATTCCATTCTGGTTAGCCCTGAAAATTACTCAAATAGAGGCAGTATTCCCGATAGTACATCTCACACATGTTTCTAACAATGAGTTTACAAATGGGGATTGCACCACATGTGGAGGACTGTGAGACTTGGTATACAGTGTTTGCTTCAATCTACACAAAAACACATGGTGTCCCGTCTATGGCGGTAATACCAGACGTTCTGAGACAGATTCAAAATGAATACGCTCCAGAACCAGCCTTGAATCTTGGTATGAAATTACTGAGAGATTTCAAACAGGTCTCAGCTATCTTATTAGCTAACATTAAAGGTGAAGCAGCATCAGTGGCAATCCGCCAAAAATTAAAAGAACTCTATATTACTGAGCAACCGTATGAACTTGCCAGAACTATTGAAAAATCCTATGAAGAACTAGGAAGAGATAGTTTGGGAGGGAAACCTGTAAAGCCCGAACTAACAGAAAATCCTGAAAAAGTTTTTATAAAAAATAATCTAACTTCTCCTAAAAAGGGAAAATAATAGACAGTCACTTCCTAAAGAGAAGCGCTCTCAGTCCAGAGGTAGCTCTCCTCAAAAGGAGCACTCTGAAAAGAGGTATAACCTTAGAAATTGGGATAATTTAAGAAAACCTGATAGATATCAAGATCCTCTCGTACCTTTCGATCAGAACACAAAGAAGAGCGCGTGAAGTCCAAAGATGATCAACACGTTCCAAAAAATAAGGAAACTTAATTCTCCAAAAAGAAGGAAGCATGTATTAAAATCAGACATGCCGAGTATCTTGAGGACACTACTCAAGAACATGGAAGTGGGCCCAGACAGCATAGCAGAGGTCATCATAGCTCGCAGGATCCTGAAAGATCATCTGGAGACAGTGGATCTGAATGAATGCATTCAGGTTGAAACTGCCAATACCAGGGTTAGTGTACCCCATACGTTATATGACGTAACACTGTATAGAGCGGGATATTACTAGGAAAATAAAAGCACTCTTTTGGGAAAAACTATGCAAGGGTTATGACATCCTTCCGGCTGAAAAATACTGGCCACCTGAATTTGTCAGGGATTGCCCACATGGCGAAGAGATCATTATGCCAGCCTTCTCTAATTATATTCCTATTCATAAAAAATACACCTATGCCAGAAAATGGGCTGTGGCCCAGGCTCCAGCATTATATAAAAATGATGTGGGATGGGATGAGGACTCTCCTCACCATAAAATCCAGTTAAAAAATCAACCTACTGCTCAGAGGCAGTATCCAGTAAAGCAGGAAGCTAAAAAGCAAGTCAGGGAGATCTTAGATCAACTTGAATACCAAGGGGTGATTGAAACATGCACCTCGTCCATGAACAATCCTTTGTTTCCTGTCTCGAAACCAGAAGAAACATAGTGTCTAGTGTTGTATTACAGACACTTAAACTCTTGTTGCAAAACTTTTACAGTACAAAATTCACACAGTGCAGCACTGATGAATAACATCGTTCCGAAGAAATATATAACTACATTAGATATTTCAAACGGTTTCTTCTGTCAAAACATTGCACCAGAAAGCAGGTACTTGACCGCTTTCTCAATAATGGGGACACAACAACACTTCTGTCGTCTCCCCCAGGGATTCAAGAATAGTCCTGCATTGGGGGGCGTGGCCAAGAGCAAGGCTGGGTAAGACGTGCCCGGCATCGGCTCCGGTGAGCATAAGTAATCCTGCTGATATCCTCGTCCAAAACGGGCTGAAACGGACCCAATACGGCGCACAAGAGGTCCAGGATCCCCCTAAATGCGGTGGACCCAAGAGAAAGGTGCCACAACCTGTCTTTGGGCACAAAGCGGTAGTAGTACTACGGGCGGCTGCGGAGTTGCCAAAATGGCGGCCGCCATTTCTTGGTGAGCTCTGGAGCGGCGTGCTTCGCCAGTGTCCCAGGGAAGCGGCGGAGCTATAGTGGCGGAGGAGGCATAATACCTCGCATGGAACCGGAACAGTGCAGTGATCCGGGACTGGCTGGGTGAGCGGGGAACTCTGATTGCATCGGTGATCGGACCAGACAGCTGCAGGCGGGGTCGGCCGGGGGAGATTCGGACCGGGGCAGCAGGAGGTGACGGCCGTCTTAGGAGGCCTGTGTATTGACGACGGCTGCCGGACCTGAGAAGGAAGGAGAGCCTGGGGCGCACCTCCTCAGGAGTCGTGAAGCGACTGGTGGCTGGGGGCCTGGGCCTTTCCCCCTGGCGGTGAGTGAGAAGCCTGGAGGGTTATCGGGGGATGCGGGAGGCGCCGCTGGCCGCACGCGGGCCCATACATTACCAAGGACTCCAAACCGATAGGGGAAGAAGGTGGCATACCGTATATCGGCCGCCGGGGCCCGTCAAATGGGGCCAGAGCACCTGACCCACCCCCTCCCTCCCCCCCAGGGGCACAGCGAAGGAGTGATAACTGAGGCCAGAACACATCTTGTACCCGACTGACCGCCGTGCGGGCGCAGTCGTCTGCATCCCCTTTTGCTTCAGAGCCGACGGGACTGGGGCTACAAGGTGAGGTCCTGGAATGGGTAGAGGCCTCTTCTGGGACACGGAGGAATACGCAATACCCGCCAGTCTGCGCTTGGCACGACGTCCACTTGCCCCTCAGGATACCTACTTTGATGTCTGGCATGGACTCAGCGCTTCTACCCCCCCTCATGCCTGAACACCTGCATGGAGGGGGAGAGAACCTGACGCCTGCAGCCTAACACTCCGGGAGAGCCCATAAGACGCTGCCATTCCTTACACAGCGATACAAAAGGGGATGATGGACGGAGAGTTTGAGCAAATCAAACACTCACCCCCAGTCAACCGATCTGGGTTTAATCCATCACTATTCTTTAGCTCACTCTGCCACCCCAGTTCAGACGTGGCCATATGCAAATCAGTCTGACCCTGTACCTCATGGGCACAGTCCAGCCTGAACTGCCAAGCCATGTCTTCCCTGGACCGGAAACAAGCATCCTGGGACCGGTTTCAGATTCATAATCCTCATCAGCCAGGCTATCTTGAATCCAGTGGCAAAATGAGCAAGGGACTCACGTCTGAGCATACCCTGCCAACTTAGAGCGAACAAAGCGATACAAAAGGGGATGATGGACGGAGCGTTTGAGCAAATCAAACACTCACCCCCAGTCAACCGATCTGGGTTTAATCCATCACCATTCTTTAGCTCACTCTGCCACCCAAGTTCAAACATGGCCATATGCAAATCAGTCTGACCCTGTGCCTCATGGGAACAGTCCAGCCCGAACTGCCAAGCCATGTCTTCCCTGGACCGGAAACAAGCATTCTAGGATCGGTTTCGGATTCATAATCCTCATCAGCCAGGCTATCTTGAATCCAGTGGCAAAGTGAGCAAGGGACTCACGTCTGAGCATACCCTGCCAACTTAGGGCGAACAAAGCGATACAAAAGGGGATGATGGACGGACCGTTTGAGCAAATGAAACACTCACCCCCAGTCAACCGATCTGGGTTTAATCCATTACCATTCTTTAGATCACTCTGCCACCCCAGTTCAGACATGGCCATGTGCAAATCAGTCTGAGCCTGTGCCTCATGGGAACAGTCCAGCCTGAACTGCCAAGCTATCTCCTCCCTGGACCGAAAACAAGCATCGTGGGACCGGTTTTGGATTCATAATCCTCATCAGCTAGGCTATCTTGAATCCAGTGGCAAAGTGAGCAAGGGACTCACGTCAGACTGATTTGCATATGGCCATGTCTGTACTGTGGTGGCTGAGTGAGCAAAAGAATGGTCATGGATTAAACCCAGATCAGTTGACTGGGGGTGAGTGTTTGATATGCTCAAAAACTCCGTCCATCATCCCCTTTTGTATCGCTTTGTTCGCCCTAAGTTGGCAGGGTATGCTCAGACGTGAGTCTCTTGCTCACTTGGCCACTGGATTCAAGATAGCCTGGCTGATGAGGATTAGGAATCTGAAACCATTCCCAGGATGCTTGTTTCCGGTCCAGGGAAGACCTGGCTTGGCAGTTCCGGCTAGACTGTTCCCATGAGGCACAGGGTCAGACTGATTTGCATATGGCCATGTCTGAACTGGGGTGGCTGAGTGAGCTAAAGAATGGTGATGGATTAAACCCAGAGCAGTTGACTGGGGGTGAGTGTTTGATTTGCTCAAATGCTCCGTCCATCATCCCCTTTTGTATCGCCATTCCTTACACAACACCCATCTTGCCACTGAGCTTTGAGTCTCAGTGTTAAACGGAGGACCCCAGGAGAATATTGTGGACCCCTCGTGGACGATACGCATTGTCTGGCACTAGAGCACAGAGTGCCAGAACTTGTGGACAGTCCTGCCTGACCCCAGACACTCCGCTAGAGGTAACAGAAGCTCGCCGCCAGGTAAATCGATGGGCACCCTGGGTGGTCGGGACTGACTCTAGAGACCTGCTCAGCCAATTATGACTAGAGATAAAGCACCCAAGCCACCCAGACAAAGCAAAATCGATAAGTTTACCACGCAACAACAACCACCTGTCCAGGATATACCGCAGCAGAGTGGAGAAACTGAGATCCTCCTACAAGCTATTAGGGTTTCGCGGCAGGCCTTGGAGGGGAAAATAGGCGAGGTCAGTCCGGAGGTTTCGCTCATGGACGCTAGAGTGATGGAAATGGAGACTTGAATAGGCGAGGCAGAAGACGTGTTGCGGGACTTGCGAGGGGGCCTCTCGACACTCCAGGCCACCACCATAGACTTACAATGGAGGGTGGATGACGCCGAAAACAGGGCACGACGGAATAACCTCCGCTTCGTGGGATTTAAAGAGGGAATTGAAGGGGCAAACGTGACGGCATTCCTGTACAAGTGGCTCCGGGACACCTTCCCCACTGACAAGTTCTCAACCTGCTTTGTGATTGAACGGGCACACAGGGCCCTACAAGCAAACCCCCCCCCCCCAGGTGCGGCGCCCCGTACGATCATAGCCCGTTTCCCAAACTTCCTCGACAGAGACACTATCCTCCAAGAAGCCAGGAAATTGGGAGACATTAGAATAGACAATGAACGTATTATGATCTTCCCGGACTACAGTCGAGAAGTGCAAGTCAGTAGGAGATCATTCATATCCATTAAAGCAAAATTGCGTGAAAAGGGCATACAAGACATGCTTCTCTTTCCTTCTCAAGACAACCGGAGGTGGAACGGGGCAGGACGCTGCGACCCAGAGACCTCGCGGGACAGTGGCGGAAACCACCCACCCCCCATCCGACACAGATTACTGGCCGTCCTGTACTGGACAAGGACCAACCTCTGAACACACAGCCCCGATTGCGTTCTCACACACTGCCACTCCCAACAGGACCGGACAGCAATGCAGAACCAGACCCTCAAGGGAGCACATCAGAGGACAACAGAATTGCAGACGGAGACGACCAAAGCATGACGTCAACGCATCCTTTGGTAGCGGAGATCGTGGCAATGGAGCAAGACACCAATATAGAACACTCACATGAAGAACCGCCGGACTCTCACTCATGATTCAGGAAGCTAGCCCAGATGACATCAGTATTGCCTTGCCCGTCGGGGCCGAAAAAAGAAGATTACACACCCCCTCTTCTTTTTTTTCACAGCTCACACCTACCTTTTCCTCCCTTTCTTCTTCTTATCCTTTTCCTTCTTCTATATTCTGCTGTCGGCTCTCCGACTGATAGTGAACTGTTCCCCGCTTTGCGGGATTTAGATAAGGAAAGTTGTGGGACGCATTGCAGGGTGTTTTGTTGAAGCTGTAGTGCGAAGGGTTACGACAATGGGTGGGTGACAGGCCACATTTGCCACTGCAAGGAACCAACAGCAATTGGCAACAGAGTCTCAGCGGGGTGGGGATGGGGCAAGGAGGGATCCGGGGAGGGATGAGGTCAGTTTGTTCATACATGTTGGTATGTTTTATGGGTTTATACAAGGTAATGTCACACAAGTAGTAGATGATGCACGGATTGCCATGAGAAGGTTAATGATAGATTGCCAGAACCCGAATGGCCCCGTCGGAGGTGATTTTAATGATGTAATACACCCTGCCTTAGACAGGTCCGGGAACCCAATACGGTCAGCGACAGAGACGCATTTAGCGCACTTCACCAAATCCTTGGGTCTTATAGATGTCTGGAGAACAATGCACCCACAAGACTCCTGCTTCTCATACTACTCAGGGGCACATAAAGTATACTCTAGATTAGACTACATTTTCGTAATGCAAGGCATGAAGGGACAGATCAGGGGGGCTGAGTATTGAGCGGTGTGGTTTGTCGGATCACTCGCCACTTGAGGCCACTATCGGTAAGGATGCATTTAGACCCAAAGGGGAGTGGCACCTCTCAACATGGGAGTTACAGAATAAGGAAGTACTGTACGGACTCCGGGCAGATACGAAAGTCTATTTTGCTGAGAATGTAGGCACGGCCAAGTTGGGGATGACGGTATGGGAGGCGTATAAGACGGTTCTTGGAGACCGGGTGCAAAACAGGGTGTTGTGGGCAAAGAAGAAGGAGAGGGAGGAGAGGGAAGAATGCTAAGCTCAGATTCTGACACTGGAAAGGCAGTGCCTGACCCAAAACGATGACCAACACAGGCATCGACTGAAAGACGCACATCTTAAATTATGGGCCCTAGCGGCACAAGAAGCGAAGACACAAAGGTTAGCAACGCTTCATAGGCTTTTTGATGTCAGTGATAAGTCAGGAAAGCTACTGGTGTGGCTGAGCCGTAGGGAAATGGAAGCCCTCTGGATTGAGGAAATACTAGACGAGACGGGCATGCAGATACATCAGGATGAGGGGATCGCGGAGGCGTTCGCCACATATTATGGCAAATTCTATGAGGCCCGGGACCTGAGGGAGACCCTGGCCATAATAGAATACCTTGAGGCGTTTGAACTGCCTTCCCTGTCGGAGTAAGACAGGGATAGCCTAGACACAGACCTTACACTCGAAGAAATCCGTCAGGCCATTGCCAGGCTCCGACCCGGCAAAACTCTGGGACCAAATGGTTTGCCTGTGGAATTTTTTAAAAAGGGATCGGATCTTCTGGCCCTCTATCTCCTATGTATGTTTAAAAGCGCGCTAGAGGAGGAGACCCTCCCGCCTGATCTTCGCAAAGCCATCATTATACCTATACACTAAATAGGGACGTCGCCGGTGGAATGTGCCTCTTACCGTCCCTTCTCACTCCTGAACATGCAGGCTAAGATCCTGGCAACCGTATTGGCACTGCGTATGAGGCCAGTCATCACCGACTTAATAGACAAAGACCAAATGGGCTTCATGCCAAGTAGGGTGGATGAACCTGCGAAGAACCCACAATTGGATGATGGAGACATTATCCCACACGCCACCACATCTCCTTCTCTCCCTAGATGCCAAAAAGGCGGTCGATGCGCTCCACTGGCCCTTTCTTGAAGCGACTCAAGCTAGATTCGGATTTGGACCACGATATCGGAGTTGGGTACGACTGCTGTATATGGCGCCGATGGGGAGGGTGAGGGTAAACGGTGTCTGTCCAGAGAGTTCTCAATCCAGAGGGGCACCCGGCAGGGCTGTCCCCTCTCCCCGCTCCTATTTGCTCTAACAATAGAAGTGATAGCATGTGGGGTGAGACAACACCCGGGCATAAGAGGACTCCGATTGTCTGCAACAGATGTGACAGAGGGAAAAATCTCTTTGTACGCAGACGACATATTGCTTTATGTCACCGACCCTGAGACTACTCTCCCCATTCTTTTTGAGGCACTAATCATGTACGGTGCGTACTCAGGATACACCATTAATTGGCACAAATCAGTCATATTCAGCCCCAAGGTGGGATAATACTGGCCATCCCTACCCCACACACTACAAGTAGCAACCCATGGTTTCACTTATTTGGGGATCTATCTCATGCCAGATAAGCAGCGGTCCTATAGAGAAAATGTACACCGAATACTACTTGCATTTAAAGAGGATGCCCAACAATGGAAGGCGCTTCCCCTTACCATATTAGGCCGAGCGGCCATGTTTAAAATGATCACACTCCCAAAGTTTTTATATGCCCTCCAAAATGAGTATTTCCCCCTCTCGCAACAGGTGTTTCGAACAATCAACGCGGAGCTGGGGAAACAACCCAGAATTGCCCTCACCACGCTATGCCGAAATCAATACAATGGGGGAATATCGCTGCCAGACATAGAGCCTTACTACAGGGCGGTACACCTCACCCCAATAACAGACTGGCTCCATACAGAAGCGACCCACCCCACTTATAGATTAGAACGCTATAAAATGGGTAAGCACTCCCCTCTTCATTATTTATATGGTGGGAAAAAGCATGTGGGATTGCCTCAGGCCACCCAGACAACAATCACAATGTGGCATAACGCTATTAAAACGATGGGATGGCACCGCAAACCCACAAGACAAACTACACTCTGGCACTGCACGTGGTTACGAGAAATCTACAAGCTGTGTGGATTTCAACCGTGGGATAATCTGGGCATATCCACTTTGGGAGACGTAATGACTGCCACCTCCTTTCAGAAACTCCAGGCAGACTTTGGACTTAGCACCACACAACACTATAGATATTTACAACTGAAACACGCATGGCAGGCGGAAGGTCTCTTTCCATCCCCACTGCAAGAGTACGCACCACTGAAGGGGCGGCTACTCCAGGAACACCTACAGGAGAAGGCAGTGTCATACACTTACAGAACCCTGATTAATAATGCCCCAGATCACCTGGCAAAATTGAGAGAGACATGGGAGAGTAATGTGGGGACTTTTGACACCACGGACTGGGAATCGGCCCTTATGTATCCCGGGGATGTGGCAATCAAGTCCTGATTAAGACTTATACAATATAAAATATTACATAGGCTCTGTTACGATAGAGCCCTGTTGCATAGGATGGGTAGAGCGAGCGACCCATGTTGCTTACTGTGTGGCCATGAACAAGGGGATTTTTATCACACGGTGTGGGACTGCCCTGCTATATAGAAGTTTCAGAAAATGTTGACGGTGGAATTGGGGAATGTACTGAATAAGGCATTACCACTAGACCCAAAATGTATCCTCTTGGGTATACCCGGAGATGTGGATCTGAGTCGTCCCCACTTTATATTCGCAGCCCTGGCTCTGGTTATCGCTAAGCGAGACATTGCTAGGAAATGGGGATCTGCGCAGGAACCACAGATGGGGGAGTGGAAATCAGGGATGGACCTATCCATGGCAGCTGAGAGGGTCACATATAGTGCTAGAGGATGCCACCAAAGATTAAAAAAAATTATGGGGAAACCTGAGGACATATTATGGTATGGATGTGGGGATAGGCCAGCAACCCCAGATAGACGGAAATGCTCTACAAGGGTGAGACTGCGTAAAGGGGCCGTTTTCACCAAGAGACAAGAGGACCTGAGGGGCCGAAATACAACCAACACAAGGAGGGAGGTGGGAGCTGGTCTCGCTTGACATATATTTTATGTAACGAATGATGTACAAGAGGGAGATGGTGGCGATGTAATGTATCTAGCTCAAATGATGGAATTTAATGAATACCTTGTTTGTTTATGGTTTGATTTACAATGTAAGAAGAAAATTAATAAAAATATATTTTTTAAAAGAATAGTCCTGCATTATTTTCAGCCAGAGTAACAGAGTTACTACAAACGTATGATGAAGAGGCATTATCTTATGTCGATGACATATATTTTACAGATGATGATTTGGACAGGCACTTGAACAGGGTGAACACCATAATCCTTGGATTCGCCTCTGAAGGGTATGAATTCAACTTTAAAAATTCAAGAATTGCCCACCACAAAGTCCTATTCTTGGGATACAAACTTTCAAGTGAAGGAAAAAGCCTGGCAGCAAACTTTTTAGAAAAATGTGCGCTGCTCCAACCTCCAAAAACACTGAAAAACGTACAGTCAGTTCTAGGATTCCTAAACTTCGGACAAACTTACATTTTGAATTAGGCACACAGGGTTAAACCTCTCTTCACGAACTAATCAAGCCTGATTTCAAACCGACTAATTGGACTCAAAAACACACAGAAATTTAGCGTTCAGTACAAACAGACATGTTGGCAGCAACACACTTACAAACATGCGACAATGTACTCAACCTTGTAATCCGAATCATCCCAGGGAGATGCGGATTCACATACCTAACCTTTAATGAAGGTGGAAAGGTACCAATAACTTACAAATCACACTTGTACACAAAAGCTGAAATGGAATTCACTTCAACAGAAAAAATTCTGACAGCGGTTCAGACTGCTGTAGCAAAGGAGAGAGCCCTCGCACAGGGCAAACACATTAAAGTTGTTATACCTGTACCTGCCTTAGAGGCAGTGATAAAGGCAAGCATTCCAGATGCAAAAGCTCTACATCCAAGATGGATACAATGGGTTAATTATCTTGCTGCAGCAGACATTGAATACGTTTTTGACCCTTAATTGAAGACACAAGAATTACTCCAATACAAACAAGAATGTCCTCTGCCTACTGAAATTCTACCTCTAGAACATTATGGCTGTATAATATATACAGACGGATCAGCACAGCCCATGATTGGGTTAAACAAGCTTACAGTGCTGAGTGCGCGATTGTGAGAGGTCGCTGGCGCGATGGTTAAATTCAGACCTATGGTGACAAAAACTCAATCTCTAGGAGACTGTACAGCTCAGCGAGCTGAACTCCAAGCTTTCAAGATGGCGCTTGAAAATACCGATCGCGAATTCCCCACATCCATAGTGTGCGATTTGTATAACTGAGTCCGGAATTACAATGAATATCTGCAGACCTGGGTTCAAAATGGTTTTAAAAACACAAAAGGTGGCACAATCAAGCATAAAAAGCTTTAGGAACAAGTTGTTTTTTTGCAGAAAGAACTACAAAAGACTCGCCTGATCCATGCACTGAGTCATCAGTGTGATGGCGTTCACGTTGAAGGGAGTTTATTGGCTGATGAAGCAGCAAAGGCAGCTGTGCAAACGGCTTCCATAGCTGTAATCAATCTTTCAAAAACAACAATAGATGGTAAAAGCATGCTCGCTGTCAGTGCCACGAGCAAAGGCAGCGGAGCCGCGTTACCTCTAATCTATCCACTCAAATATAGATATATAATTGATGCAAACTCTGTTCACTTTGCTCGAATCCCTGGAGTGGGGGATAGGGTAATTCCAAATAGGAACCGGAGAAGTGCTCTGATTCACGAAGCACATATGGGAGAGAGTCTGATACATCTAGGGATCTCTAAACCTCTATTAGAATTAGAAGAGATGTACTGGTGGCCTGGGATGAAAACTCACATATACGAATTTGGAATTAATTGCGATGACTGTTGCAAATATCACAGCTTTGAACACCACCAGATTCCTGACTACAGCGTGGCTAGCCCAGTACAGACACCACTGTTAGACAGCATAAGGCTATCTACATGCGGACATCCGAATGGACTGATGCAGTCCCACAAATATTAAGACCAGATTCATTTTGATGTGGCCTCTGTGCTCGGCTGATGCCTGAACTGTTATAAAAGATTTGCTAGTCTTTATCGGCACATACGCAATCGGCACACTACATTCTGATCAGGGTCCTACTTTCAGCTCTAGGGCTTACAAGGAGGCCATGGCCAGCTTGGGCATTGCATTGCGATTTTCGAGTCCATTCCATCCTGAGGGAAATTCCGTTGTGGAGAGAATAATCCATGACATAAAGCAATCTATAACAGCTAGGGTATTAGGTTCGGGTGATGGGTGGGTCAAACATCTAATAAAAGTCCAACGTAGTCTTAATAACCTGCCAAGAAATTCTCTGGGTGTAATCACTCCATGTGAAATCCTTTTTGGTAGCAGAATGTTGGTTGAAGATCTCAATCATCACACTTCAATGGTGGAACAAAAACCCTTTGATATCAAAGATCGTTTGGGTGTTTTACAGGGCTTAAATGAAACAAGAAGAAGTCTAAGCAACACCAACAAAACGTCAACGACCACTGAAGAAAAATCACCTGTCCCAGCAAGACCTGTCTGGATTCCAAAGATTGGGGATCTGGTCAGGGAGAAATAGCGGACAAGAAGGAATTTGGGCCTTCTTACAGAAAACCAGTACCTGTACTAGCAATCCACGGATCAAGAACAATGCTACTGCCGCCCCTTGCTGGAAGAAAGGAGGACCGGTCTGTATCAATTGACCTGGTAAAACCACACCATGTGGCCGATAATAAGTAGTAGACCCAGTGGGCTCCCAAGATGTAGCAGACGGACAAATCTTGCTACTATCCAAGAGGTTCAAACTGAAAGACTCATCACCTTTGAAGATTCTAAAGTGAGAAAAGAAGGATTATGCAACAAAGCCAGGGAACTTGTGAATCTTGAAACCCAAATAACAGTTTGTCAGGAATGTCCCGTCTACAATGATGTAGCATCTGACTATACAAACATGTCAAGGGAACAAGCTGCTCCAGTGATTTCAAAGAATCCGGATGCAATACCAAATATTGACAGTACTGCATCTGGCTATTTTATCAACTTTGATAACTTTTCTGAGGATCCCATTGAACCTGAAACTACGCCAGCAAATTAAACTTTCAAGGAAAAATTAACTGAATTTGGTCAAAAGCTTGAAAAAACATTTCTGTTTTCACCATGGGTTGAATTTTGGATTGGGTTAGGTGTATTTTATCTCCTGATATGGCTAATTCTTGTTTTAAGTCTGGGAAAGCTGATAGATGGAAAACACATTAAAATGGACACAGCTAGTAAGAACATCAACTTGCTCCTGAAGCCACACAAATCATCTCATCAGGAACAACGAGACCTGTCATCAGTGTACATCACAGCAGTTCCTCTACCTGGTGGAATAGCTATGGATACAACTGATTATGACATTTATGGCCCTGTCGAGCTGCTAAAAATTCCACACCAATTTAAGGTTTCCTTGAGTGATTTTGTTTCACCCAGCACATTTTCTGATGATTGGGACTTTGAAACTGTTAATAACATGATGGCAGACTTAGAAATGTCAGCAAAATTTACAAAACATGAATACTTAGAAGGTTCATCAAATTATGAAGAAATGCATTGTTTGGTCATTATTACCTGAACAAATCTGCAAATCCTAGAAATGTTTTAACTTATAATCAATGGGAACATTGTCCAACACCTCCAAAAGGTAGTTCTAAAACATTTATTAGCAAATTTCCATATTTTACAGGTTTTAATGCTACAAACCCAGAAAGCTTTTACTTTATAAATGTTAATAAGACAGGCATGAAAAGTATGTTGACAAATACTAAACAAATTTATTCTGCTGCCTTTTATGCTCAATTGTCCACCTTAGGCTCTGACTTTTGGAAAGACAACATTGAGACAAAAACTGTTTGGGGCACAAAAGACTGGCAGGTACAAGGTTTAGAAGCATTGTTCAGAGCCTGCATCATCTCAGAACAAAAGATGTTATTAAATTACACTGTTCAACAGACATCTTGTCTTGGCCTGAATTAACTTCAGGTGAGTAGGTAGGCGTAAACTAGATTTTACAACAGAACAGAACAAATCCTGAATGGAAGAAATGGTTAATATGTCCCACAGACACAAATAACTGTCAAGATAGATTCCTGAACAGGACACAAGGGTTCACAGTAACTCGGCCAGATCCAAGATATATCCAAAGACAACTTCCAGGGATAATAACAACTTCCAGAAATAAAACAACACTTATCTTTACTTAAAGATGGCGTCGATTTACGAGAATTCTTACTGGGACCCCGTAATCCACGTCATAAACATTTCATATACGCCGGTATATACGCTGCATACAATGAAGCATGGAAAGTCAGGTAATTACTCTGCTCCTGAGGCGGAAAGCCGGGAGAGTGCTCATTTTTAAAACTTGTTCTTTGTGTTGTGTTACTTTTAAACTTCACTCACCCCAGTCACTTGAGTTGGCAAGCGGACTCACCGCTGGTAGAAACCGGCGTGGAAACGCTACCCAGCGCCTCGATCGAATTATAGGCCACGCCCCCTTCGGAGGCCATGCCCACCGCCCACTGCTTAAGAGGGACGCTGAATACGAGCGTCACCACTTGTAATTACTCTGCTCCTGAGGCGGAAAGCCGGGAGAATGCTCATTTTTAAAACTTGTTCTTTGTGTTGTGCTACTTTTAAACTTCACTCACCCCAGTCACTTGAGTTGGCAAGCGGACTCACCGCTGGTAGAAACCGGCGTGGAAACGCTACCCAGCGCCTCGATCGAATTATAGGCCACGCCCCCTTCGGAGGCCACGCCCACCGCCCACTGCTTAAGAGGGACGCTGAATACGGGCGTCACCACTTGTAATTACTCTGCTCCTGAGGCGGAAAGCCGGCAGAGTGCTCATTTTTAAAACTTGTTCTTTGTGTTGTGTTACTTTTAAACTTCACTCACCCCAGTCACTTGAGTTGGCAAGCGGACTCACCGCTGGTAGAAACCGGCGTGGAAACGCTACCCAGAGCCTCGATCGAATTATAGGCCACGCCCCCTTCGGAGGCCACGCCCACCACCCACTGCTTAAGAGGGATGCTGAATACGAGCGTCACCACTTGTAATTACTCTGCTCCTGAGGCGGAAAGCCGGGAGAGTGCTCATTTTTAAAACTTGTTCTTTGTGTTGTGTTACTTTTAAACTTCACTCACCCCAGTCACTTGAGTTGGCAAGCGGACTCACCGCTGGTAGAAACCGGCGTGGAAACGCTACCCAGCGCCTCAATCGAATTATAGGCCACGCCCCCTTCGGAGGCCACGCCCACCGCCCACTGCTTAAGAGGGACGCTGAATACGAGCGTCACCACTTGTAATTACTCTGCTCCTGAGTCGGAAAGCCGGGAGAGTGCTCATTTTTAAAACTTGTTCTTTGTGTTGTGTTACTTTTAAACTTCACTCACCCCAGTCACTTGAGTTGGCAAGCGGACTCACTGCTGGTAGAAACCGGCGTGGAAACGCTACCCAGTGCCTCGATCGAATTATAGGCCACGCCCCCTTCGGAGGCCACGCCCACCGCCCACTGCTTAAGAGGGACGCTGAATACGAGCGTCACCACTTGTAATTACTCTGCTCCTGAGGCGGAAAGCCGGGAGAGTGCTCATTTTTAAAACTTGTTCTTTGTGTTGTGTTACTTTTAAATTTCACTCACCCCAGTCACTTGAGTTGGCAAGCGGACTCACCGCTGGTAGAAACCGGCGTGGAAACGCTACCCAGCGCCTCGATCGAAGTATAGGCCACGCCCCCTTCGGAGGCCACGCCCACCGCCCATCCACTAACTCTTCCATAAAAATGTGCCTCCCCAGGAAGCGCAGCGGACGAGCGCAGCGGGCGCACCGATTGCGCGCCGAAGGCACGCCTAAGGAAAGCCCGTCTGCGCCCGTCCGCGACCGACCGAGGCCAGAGGCACGTCACTCTACCCCTGTCATCCAATATTCCCGCTCGCAGCTGACCACGCTACAAGGCAAGTGGCCACTGGCGAACGACGCCGTCAACCAAATGACCAAATTTGGCCTTCTCTCCTCCCAAACTTCACCGCTAACTAAGTACCGATCTCCGCTTCGGGCGAGTCGTCCGCCAGTCGTGTCTTCCACTGGCCCCTCTCCCTCAGCCCTTTCCGCAATGTATCTTAACACCAGATCGGCAGTCAAACACCAGCTCGACCTCTTCATGCTATTGGAGTCCCACGAACCCGATCTACTATTCCTTAATGAGACTTGGTTCTCGGACAGTTCTCTTCCCTCCCTATTGGCTATACTCCCACCATCCTATTATGCTATCCGAGTTGACCGTCCTTCCGGAAAGCCTGGCGGAGGAGTGGCCCTGATTGCCCGGAAAGAACTCACGTTTCAATCCTTAGCAGTCTCCTCCCTGGGTTCATCAGAATGCTTAGTTGCCCGTTCACTCTCCCTGACCCCCCCTCTCATGTGTGTCCTTATCTACCGACCCCCATCTTCCTCGCATTCTTTCCTTCCGAACTTCCAAGACCTGATGGCTACTCTAGTCATCACCATTCCTCCATTGTAGTTCTTGGAGACTTCAACTTCTGGCCCTCTGACCCAGCGGAATGCGCTACTTCCAAGGAGTTCTCAGACTCACTTCGCTCGCTCAACTTCACCTCCGCTGTCCATGCCCCTACGCATAGGCTGGGACATATCCTTGACCAAATCTGGTACCGAGACTGCCCGGTTACCTCACTTTCCATTTCTCCATGTGTTTGGTCAGATCACTTTTTAATCACCTTCTCTTTATGCCCCCACTCCCTCCCCAAATCCCTTCCCGCTAAAAACGTTTGGGCCCGATCATCGAACCGCGTTGACACAGCGGCCTTGTCAGCTACACTCTCCTCATCCAGCCCCGACTTCTCAGGGCTGCCATCCCCAGCACAGGCTGAATCTATCAACAGCTGGCTGCGGGCTGGTTGTGATTCTATCGCCCCTTTGAAATGCATCTCGTCCAAACGCCTCAAAGATGCCAACCGTTGGTTTTCCAGCGACTTGAACACCCAAAAACGTAATCTCCGCCAAGCGGAACGCCTTTGGAGACGAGATTACGGCCCTACCTCAAGACTCCAATACACTACCCTCCTAGCTCAATATAAGAAATCCATTCTGGAAGCCAAAAAGGCCTATTTTTCATCCAAAATCCAACTTGCGGAGAACCGACCAAGAGAAATATTCTCCATCGTCCAAGACCTTGCCTACTCTGATAGAGCTTCGATCAAACCCTCGCCATCTCAACCACTCTGCAACTCTCTCAATTCCTTCTTCCTCGACAAAATCAGCACGATCAAAGCCAAGATCCCTCCCCCCTCTGCCTCCTTCACTGACCCCTGCTGTCCTCCTGCTGCAGATCGTCTGGACTCGATCCCCCCCCTCACGACTGATTCTTTCACCTCCATTCTGCCTCTGGTTAAATCCGGCTCCCCCCTGGACCCCTGCACCGCTTACATTCTAAAGCAGATCTACACCCACTGTCCCACACCACCGATCATGTTTCTCAACAGCTCGTTATCCCAGGGTATCGTTACCCCATCACTTAAATCGGCGGTGATTGTACCTATTTTAAAAAAACCTGGCGCAGACTCCTCAAACCCAGTCAATTACCGCCCCATATCCCTTTTGCCCTTCCTGGCAAAGGTACTGGAACGCCATGTTGTCAGAACTTTGAGCCAATTTGTGGAAAGATTTAGTGTCTTGGCTCCTAGGCAAGCCGGATTTCGCCCGCACACTCTACCGAGTCAGTAATTATTTCGGTCCTGGACAATCTTCGAGAAGGTATGGACTCTAGTCAGCCCCAGGCCCTGGTCCTTCTCGACCTCTCCGCCGCATTCGACACAGTGGACCATACCATCTTACTTTCACGTGTCGAAGCGGCGGAAATCGGAGGGACGGCCCTGCTATGGCTCTCCTCCTTCTTGAGTGGGCGCACTCAAGCGGTCCGCCTGGGTGAGTACTCAGCTGACTTTCGCCCTGTCCAGTGTGGGGTCCCCCAATGATCCTCTTTGTCCCCTTTGCTATTTAACCTTTACATTGCCCCCCTTATTTTTGCGTTACAGCGACTGGAGGTCTCTGTCTACAACTACGCAGACGACCTCCAGCTTATCTTTTCTCTTTCTTCCTCCCCGCAGTCAATATCTAACTTCCAGTCTATCATGGCTTTCATCCAGGACTGGATGAACTTCAACCACCTGAAACTCAATCCCGACAAAACGGAATTGGTGTTGACGGGTGGTTGCTCCAGTCCCTGGTCCTCCTCCTTCTGGCCCCCTTCTTTAGGTCCCCCCCCACGCCTGGCCCCTCTGTCAAAACCCTTGGATTCAAAATTAACAATCAACTCTCTCTGCACGCTCAAGTCAGTGCCGTCGTCTCTTCAGCCTTCCTCTCCCTCAGAACCATCCGGAAAGTTTCACGTTTTTTCTCTCCATCCGCCCTCAAATGAATACTCCTGGCCATGGTGACGTCTCGCTTGGACTACGGCAACGCCCTTTACCATGGCATGCCTGCGTACCTCGTGAGGCGCCTACAACTAGTGCAAAACCAGGCGGCCCGACTGGTCTTTAACTCACCCAGGTCCCAACATGTCACCCCCCTCCTCAGATCCCTCCACTGGCTCCCTGTCCGGCAACGCGCTCTGTTCAAGCTTGGCTGTACCATCTTCAAAGCCCGGCTTGGCATTGCCCCGGCCTTTATCAACACAGCCATTCAAGACTATATCCCACCAAGAGAACTGCGCTCTACAACCCACCAGCTTCTGGTGGTATCCCGTTTCAAACGGAAAAAGTGGGGAGGTTCCAAATTCTCTACTACGGCCCCCGCCTTTTGGAACTCCCTCCCATTCCAATTGAGATCTTGTTCTCAGTATCCCTTATTCCGTAAAGGCCTCAAAACATTCCTCTTTACGGAAGCCTTTCAATCTTAACCATCTCGATCCCTCAGCCGACTTGCCCCTTGAGCAGTAGTAATCACACAGCGCCAAGAAACCGCCTGGTGTACGAGCGCTCTACAAATTCTTTAAAACTCAAACTCAAACTCAAATTGAAACAGCTGAAAGAATACGAGAAATTGATTGTATTAACTTAAAGAAATCACTCTCTGTAGTTGACAATCGTTTAACAAATCTGTCGTCCAGAATATAATCTATGGACAGCATTGTATCCTCTGCCATATACATAATGGAACAGTACTTGCTAATGTTACAACATGGCCACTCTCAATTACGTTCTATAATGCTGTTAGGCTGTACGTTGCAAAACCTTCATTCAGGCTATGTGCCCTGGCGTCTAATCAACACTACGTCATTGTTTACTGTATTTAACCTTACAAATAAACAAATCTCGTTGGCACAGAGGGGAGCAGACTATACGGTGCTGAGCATAGAAAGACTAGAGAGATTACCATTGACCTTTTCTGAGAAACCATCAGTTGAATGGATTCTACATGACACCATCACGATACCAGTGACGACTTTCCAGTTTCAGTATTGCTTAAAACACATACCAGCAGGCCTGTATGAAACATTGGGTAAAGAATACATTAAGTCGACCTGGGATTTACCATACACACACAAACGTTGGAGTGGAGGAAAGGAAGTATTTCTTAGTGGTAAAAATTGTGAAAACTCACTAAGCGGTACACTATTGTGTACTATTTACACGGAGCCTGCGAGCGTTCTTCCAATAACCTTTTTTGCCACCTGCTGGGTTCGCCCACAGCGGTGATAGATCCAATTTTTAGGCATCTTTCCAATGGTAGCTACATTATGTTAAATGATCACAGCTGTTGTGGAATGATGCCAGGAATAGGGTTACTGTGTCAGCCAGGGTCACTTGTTGTATGCAAGTATTGTTTCTGAAAACCAAGACAGGCGGGTAGTCACCACTATGGCCTTCACTGAACATCTCTTCTATACAAATTGATACATTAAGCAGAATGAAAGACATTCTTTTGCAAAAAACTGTGCCACACATCCAGAAAGACGTATGATCTGCAAGTTGCAAGATCCTCTGCAGAGATACATGCATTATTATCAACAAACTGCCCAGTACATTTCGCAGAAATGTTAGGTCGTATCTTTAACATTTCTGATGCCAGTCGCATTGTACATGTATTTAAGATGATTTTTTCGGGACTGTTAGCAACCTTTGAATCAGTCCTGGGCATTTTTCCTAACTTCATACAGTCTGTGTTCGGGGGCCTGCCTCTCATTTTGGGACTCATAGCAGGAATCTTATTTTTATTCCTCCTGCTCCATTATGGCAAATCCCGCCACCAGGGAAACCCAAGTCAGCATGGAGAATGCGCTCCAGGCCATGAGGTATCGTGACAGAATAACACAGATCCTTGGCTAGGCTTGTTTGAGAGATCTGAGTACCACATGGTTCCTGTCATTCAAACCAATCTGGCAAGATTGCATCTTACCTGTTCTACCATACCTGCTTTGTGGAGAGGAATGCATGTTAGATATCTGTCTAACACTACCATCGGTTATGCCAATGGATGCTGACGCATTACTGGGTCCCGTAACGGCTCATGTGTTGTGTTGACCCCAACGGCTACCACTCCTGGTGACGGCATTCACTGAGATCTCACCGGCAAATCCAACTGGAGGTGAGATACACACACCAACAGGCACACAGGTACCATCTGCTATGAACATTGCTAATGCGGCTGACAGCGATGTTTCACATCTGTGTACAATTGACCTTCTTAATGAAGTGATTGAACTTTCATCTACTGTGGTAGACGATTTCTTTGCCAGCCTTGATGACTTAATGTTTTCTCCTGACACCGAGAATAACTTTTGAAATTAGCACACAGCGTTCTTTCGAACACTAAAAGTCGACCTTCACTTTTTTCAAAACAAAAGCTTCCAAGTTTGGAAATCTATTTCACTACAGATTTATTTGACTTTTTTCCAGAAACAAACTGAACTTTGGTACAAAGTAATCTGCTTTAAGTAGAACTATTCTTAGAGAACAAGAATTCTTTGACTACTTCCTAGAAATAATATTGATATTCATTTGGTTAGCATTGCTAATATCATATCATATGCTTACAATGAAATCATTGCTTTTAGATGCATACTGTACAAATGCTCATGTTGTGTACAACCATTTGTTTAAAAATACGGGTCATGTATTTTTTGTGTGGGATTGTAAAAACACATACTCTGGCTTCTATGTTTTAGTATTTACTGTTAGATGAACATAATAGCGTGGAGTGGGTGTTGTAAACCATTTTAGGACACTATTGTAAATTTCCCGATTCATGCCCTTATATAGGTATGAATCAATTTGTCCTTATATAGGCATAAGAATCATAACCATATTTAGTCATAGCTCATGCAGTCCAAATACGGCAGGGCTACTTCCACTATTTCCGAAAATCTACAACGATTTCTTGGAAAACTCGGCTTCAGCAGCTAGGGACTTTCCCTTGCTCGGGAACTGACGTTGTCCGAGAACTCATGGAGTTTTCAAAGAAATTAGAGTCTTTAATGATGTTATTATGTCCTCCTTTGTGTCAAACTCAGCAACTTCAAGGTATAAATATGGCCACACTTGCCTTAGTAAACACACAGTGGTTTGAAGCAGTTCGACTATCTACTTGCCGGACGCATCATGCTACAGAAAGGAAGCCGACCCTCCAGCAGACGCACTGAGATACGCTGTCTTCTCTCCTGACGAGAAATCCAGCTCCAGTGTTTTCAAGCTACCCTTGCGAGTTGTTGGGAAATCGAGTCCCAAGACTGACCTTCTTCATTCTAAACTAAGGTACGGAGCTGATTAGACCCTAAGAGAAATCTTGGACAGGTTCTTGGCAAAAGAATACTACATTTATGCTACACCTCACTTACTTCTTCCCACGTACTAAGCTTAGGTTAGGTACACCGGGGTAGGCATATTTTAGAAGCACCAGTTGAGCCTCTGTTATTTATGTATGTATTTACCTATGGTTTAGGAACCATACAATGCTCTTAAATAGTATTATTTTATTCTACTCTTTCTACTGTATGCATTATATTTTACAACCAGTTTTACGATTGTAGCAGTTCATTTATTATGCTTGAGAAAGAAGACTGTTCAATAAAATCCTTTTATTGAAAACCCCCGTCTACCTATTTCTCTGCACCTCTATTGAATTGAAGCATGCACCATTGACTAAGTGAAATATCTATCTATTGTTTCCACGACTCTGATGATCAGTTTTATCTTGGAGAAACAAAGTTGTCATGTTTATGCGGTTGTCAGAAACTAATCCCTTCTTGTTTATTAGAGAAGGTTTCTAGTGACCTCTGAGCTAGCTGGCACTCACAAATAAGTCTCATATATTCAATAGAGACCTAGTCAACCTCAGCCCTACGTCTAAACTATAGAATATATTATTCCAATGCGCAGAGCCTATTGGGAAAATAGGGACAACACTACAAGGGTTTCTCAGGCCTGTCGTGGATGCCATCATCAGCCGGATTCCCAGCTCAGCTCTACAGATTTCAGTGACTCAGTGCACCGCTGATTGTGTTTTGTGCTGTGGAGCATTTATGCAGGTATGTCACCTCAAACAGTGTGGAAGCCCTAAGATGTAGATAATGAAGAGGATGCAGGTCTGACACACCCCACCGCATCTGCATCAGGAGTGTATTGAAGGGACACAATCCAACACTTTTTATGCACATGAGAGCGCTCATCTCTAGTGTCCACAGCCCAGTGCACTGCAACTTACGGACACTTTTGTTTGCATGCTGGCTGTCCTCTGGACTTTATCCAGCTCAGCAGTTGACTCTGTATTGCATGTGTTTTCTGTTTCCGTTGCACTGGTGTCCAATGTCCAAGTGGTTGCCAACACCAGACATTCCGTGGGGGTTGGCGTACACTCACCCCACACACATCCAGCACATGCGTCACTGTACATGTGGCCCTGCCAATAAAGGGGCCGGGCACATGTGCCAGTAGCCAGTTCAACATGATTTCTGCTTGTGTCCCTGTGGTCTTGTAGTATGCATCTGGGCCCTGGGCCCACCGACTTTACATTGTGAAGTGTACATCAGATGTAGACATGTCACCGGAGGCAGTGGGTTGGGGCTTGGACATGTAGCTTTGTCGTCACCCACTCAATTCGTGAGGGGAGTGGCCAGGGCCGTCGTATGCACAGCCAACATGGGTGTGAAACTGCTATTTGCACACCCCTGTGCGTGGTTCTGTGTTGTGAATGTGCATCTGCATGTGTCTCTATGGCAGCATGGGTCTCCTTAGTGGTGTGTGGGTGGGCCCTGAAGGGTGATAGACCCCTACGTATGTGTTCTTGTTTGCATTCCATGGGTTCCGCCCCACCCACACCTGGCCAACCTCCTTTTGGCATGCTGACACATGGCATTGGGGTGCCATGTGTGGGTGGGTGAAGTGGAATAAGCCAGCTGTGCTTGCGGGTGCTTCCTACTGTGTGGTCTGTTGCAGGCTCAGTGTTCTCCTCTGAGTATCTTGGTGGGTGGGTGTGAGATATCCATGTGCTGTTGTAAAGCGTCAGTGTCAACGGTGTGGTGGTCCTCTCTGGCATCACTGATGTGTTGTATTATGTGCTCTGCTGCAGGTGTTGTGTGCCCCTCTGTGATGTGAAGGGGTGGGTGTGTGTTGCCTTTGTGTTGATGTATATGTTGGTGCATTGTGCTTGTTTGCATGTAGACTGTATGAGGGGTGCTGGATTCTTCTGCGGGTAAGTGTACATTTGGAGTACATGAATGTGAGAGCGTATGCGTACATTTCCATTTCACTGCTACCGGCTCTGTCAGCTGTAGTAGGCTTGTTTCTGTGCATGTGCAGAGCCAGTTCTGTCCTCTGTTCTGCAGTGTCGGCTATGCGCGTATTTCCACATTTTCATCAATGTGGGTGTGCTGTTCGTGCTATGATTGTGTGATGCAGTGTGCCAAGGGGATCTGGGACGTGATCCTGGGTGTTTGTGGGTATGCAGACTATTACGCCTCATTGTGCATGTATGTCATTGTGCCCATCTCCCCCGTCCCCCCAGGCCCTGTGCATTGCACTCCCTGTTGGTGTTGTGTCAGGTCCTCTCGAGCTGTGTCCGTACTCCCTACTCCTTGCACTGTCTCCAGACTGATGACTATGGGCTGGGTTTAATCCAGCTCCTCTGGTGGACTGCCACCTTCTGTCACCGTTGCTGCCTTCCTGTTGGCAGCGGGTTGGTGCCTGGTTTGGGTTGTCACGTCATGCCGTCGCCTATTGGCCTCCTCAATTGACCTCCTCGGTTCTCCGACTGCATTCCAGGTGGTCTGCTTGTGAGTCAGTTGCTGGTAGTATTCTGTCACCTCCGTGATGCTGGTCTTGTTTTCCTGTTGTTTGCAGCCCTTCTTCATTTCCCTCTTCTCCTTGGACCTACCAGACCCTGTTGTTCCTTGCTGGTAGCCTGTGGGGGTTGTCGGATTTGAGTTGGCCTCTGCGCTGGGTGAGGTTGCATCCATATTGCTACGTGCTTTGGCTTAGTTCTGGTGTATTTTTTCTGTGATTTTTATGGTGCATTGTCCTGCCAGACGCGTGGGATTTGCAGGCCTGTGGCTGGTTTTCGCTACTTTTTGTACCGCGGTTGGCCTCATCGCATTTTTTTTGCGTTCACGTATCGCATTTTTTTGGCGTAGCATTGATTTTCACGCAGATATTTACTGCATTATCTGGTGTCTATCACGTGCTACCGCCTTGTTGTGAATTCCACGTTCATACAGGGTCATTTTCCCGCAATAGGCTGCGATATTGAAAGTTGTGTTACGCTACTCTTGCGGTGGTTATCACACGTTCTTGTAAATATACCCCTATGTTTTTTGGTATTCAGAAACTCTGGTCCATTAGGATCGCGGGCGGATTGCCCCCGCCAGGCTGGCGGTAGCCACCGCCAGCCTGGCAGGGGCAATCCTCCCGCCATCCTTCCCTGTATTCCCCCCGACATATTAGAATGGCAGGGGAGACCACGGCGGAGCAAAACACCGGCCGCCACTTTCCCGCCCCGGTCGCCTTGTGGCTGGGGCGGAAAAGGAATAATATGGTGGTCGTGTCTATCAGACACCGCCAGCCATATTATAATGGGCATTTTACAATGCCTTTCCGTGGCGGCAATGCCGCCACGGAAAGCAGGTGGACTTCACTCTGGGGGCCCCCTGTGGGCCCCCAGAGTGAAGCACAGTAGGGGGGTGCACACAGGGGGTACTTATGGTACCCCCCTGTTTTGCATAATGAAAGTGGCAGGCGCCGCGCGGTGCCTGCCGCTTTCATTATGCAAATGCTGCAATGCATTTTTAGCATTGTGGCGGGCGGTGCAGAGAACACCGCCTGCCACAATGCTAAAAGTACAGATGTGCCCGCCACTGTGGCGGGCACATCCTAATGCCACCCCCGGGACCCCCGCCCTTAAAGCGAACGGTCCCGTTTACCGCTAGGGTGGCGGGCAGGCAAAGCCCGTCCGCCATCCTAATGAGGCCCTAAGACTTTAATTTTATTAATAGTAATTTTATGACTGCAGAGATTCTGCCCTCCTGGCAAAGACCCTGCACCTGCAAAGATAGGCTTGTCCTGTCTTTTTATTTGAACAGTTCTCTGCCATGACTGTGGAGTGTCTGCAGTGGTAAAATTTCTATCAGTAAAATTGAACGTGTAGTTTGTAAATATCAAAACTAAAGTAAACTTCCACAAAAGTGTAATTTTAATTTTGTGAACCTGACACAGAGTTTACAGATGGAAGGGCATTCAGTAAGATACTGGCTCTGTTAATTAAATGTTTTCAGAAAACCATAAAGAGAATTTTCTGCAGAGCTTATGCAGTGTCTTTTTGGACATCTTCTTTGGAAACATTTAAATCCTCTCTATATGTGTCACCAAGTGTTGGAAAAAAGACCACTGAAGCATATTGTTGCAAACTGTTCACCTTTAGAAAATGTCCTATTCCTATTGGTTAAGTAAAGTGTATATAATGCATTAGTTTATAACAATGGAGCATGTAACATGGTAAGCATAGAATGGCATTTATAGGTACACAGTATTTTTTGTCGGTAGTATATGACATTAATAATTAAACATGTGACTTAGTATCAATAACGCCCTTTAATTGAACTCCTTCAAGTTCATGTTATGCAACTTGTGTGCATCCAGAGGACATTTTAATGACTTTCTTATTTTCTTATTAAACACCACAACAATGATAGGGACAATAATGGAATAGCACATGTTCAAGTAGTAGCGAAAAATGGACACCATTGGGTGCACTTCGGTGGTCATGATGATCTGATAAAACCAGATCAGGCAATCCATGCCGAACAATGTGTCATAAACAATGACCAAAGTGACCACTGTGTGAGAGGCTTGAGCTTCTGCATTTCTTTCTTTGTTTGTTTGGGAAGCTCGGATTGCAAGGACCTGTTTGCCATGTCTGTGCAACAACAACAAAATGAAGCTGCTGGCCATTGTCATAGTTATCACAAACAGTAAATCCCGTGTGAACTGGCCGAAGCCCACCCCCTGAATGGTGATCTGATTGGGATAGATCACAACACAGTAGCCCAAATTGTAGTAAAACTGTATCGTGGTGATGTTCCTGGCACCAACAGTGAAAATGAGCAGACTGCTGTTGTTGATCATATTCAAGACATAGATGGCCACCAGCAACAAGGTCATGTACTTCTTCATGAAGGACTTCATGTGGAGCCACCGCTCTGTGTTCTGTGCAATGGTGATGCACTGAAAGCAACTCAGGAGGCAGGTGAAGATGATAGTAAACCCCCGGGCTGTGCGAAAGATGAATACAAGGCTTTTACACATAACGTCTGTGAAGAACTCTCTCACACCAACCGCATACAGGCAATATGGGACTCCTTGGGTGAGGCAGACAAGCAGGTTAGCTCCAGTCAGGTGGGACAGGATGACTTCTGCTTTCGTTTCCTTGTATCCTTTCCATGCTATTCTTATAAGGAGGACCATAATGGTTATGTTACCTGATATTCCTAGAATCGTGGTAATGAGATACAGAAGTTCCATGAACAACCCATATGATTCCATGTGTCTTGATAATGATTGGACCTAGGTTGGCCTGAGAAGAAAAGTAAAAAATTATTGCAGTGAATCTTGGGTACAAAAATATGAAACATTCATATGGATGCAATTGCAAATAAAAAGTGAAGATGAAACACAGTTACATAACTGAGAGGGTGACATTTTTCACATCACTCCACAGAACCTATCTCTTTTTAATGTATGTGACTTATGAAAATATTTCATCTATTTGTCGACTAACTGTTACATTACTTCAATTCTCCACCTTCCTATTACCAACATCACTCCATCCCATTATAAAGCTTGGTGCAAAATCTGGAGGAAAATTCACTGATGGATTCTTTCAAATCAAGCTATTGTTGTTAACTTAGAACATTTACTAGTGGATTCTCCTGTAGATTTATATCTTCCACCACCAAAGTTAGAATTCTCTATTACCATTTTAAATTGATTTACAGTTGGAAGTTCATAAAATATGCTATAGGATATGGGAAAACTGGTTAAATCTAGACGAGTTCCCAAATATCCAGTTTTTAGTCCACAACACAAGGGAAACCAGCCCCCCTTTAAACAAGCGCTCGCCAGGCAGCCATGGTTTATTTTAGCATCTGGCTTTCACTTTAAAGTGAAAGCCAGATGCAAAAATAAAGACGCCGCAGAGCTCGTCTTTATGGGGCCATGTGTTTGAACACATGGCTCCATAAAGTTAAGAAAACATTTGCGGCAGGAGGAAGGCAGATGAACCCGTCCAAGTGGGCCGTCTGAAAGAGAGAAAAGTCTACATCAGGAAAAGTTCTTTCTCAATGCCTGGTCATCGTTTAGCATAAACGGTGCTGCTTGCCAATAGGAAAGAGGGGTGGGGCTTACAGCCCTTTACTGAAAGCCCTCTAAATTATTAAATCTCGCCAGCGAGACTGCACATGTGCACAGCCTACGCCAGCCGAGACCTAAAAAGCTTCAGGAGTTTGTTGGTGACAGGCCCGGATAAGGCTCATCTCAACATACTGTTGGTCTGTCCACCGGTAAAAAGGGGGGAGGTGTGAACCATGAGTTTGGCAGAGAGTTTGCTCTGTCGCTGTTGTGATGGAATACCCTCTCCGGTAAACTGTAAAGCAGTGTGAAAGTGTCTTCATGGTATTGTCATAATGTGTGATCTTGGGCATCGTGCAAGTTAAATTGGATACAACAGAATGAAGGTTCCTAATTTCAAACTGCATGTCTCTCACAAGCTCTGCCCTATTACTCCACTGCAGCCATGCAAATACAGATCAAATATTGCTTTGATCACCTACATCCCTTGTAAATGAAAAGGGTGAAACACTCCTGAAAAAAGGTTAAGTGAGGAAAAACTAGACAGGGGATATAGAATATTACGTTTTTCATAAGTTTATGCAAGTTGTGATGAATAACATTATATTGGTATCTTGAATTATATAAGTGTGCTTGTGTAGTGATCTACCTTCAGCGGCAGTCAGTAGTGGGAGTACCTGCTGGGTGATGACGTGGGGGGGGGTGGGTGGGCGGTAGTAAACTATGGATTACGGAGGTTTACAGGTAAGTAAACATATGAAGAAATAAAACGAATTTTGTTGCATGCACTGTATCGCATTTGGGGATTCAGTGCATGTAACAAAATTCATTTTATTTCTTCATATGTTTACTTACCTGTAAATCTCCACAATCCATAGTTTACTACCCCCCACCCTGCCCTTCTCCCTCCCCACATCACTGCCGGGGAGGTACTCCGACTACCGACCGCGGCTGTCTACAAGTTTGTTGTTGTGGGATTACCTTTGTGTTTATGTCTTATGGGGTGTCAGCTTGCATAGGCCGAGATACTATCTTTATAATATATGAGGTTTCAGTGACGATGATTCATTTGTAGATGTGCAGCTAAAGAGCTTGGCATGTGCCATTGAATATTTGTGTGCATCCTGAGACTATATAGTTGTAATGGCCGGATTCTCGGACCAGATAGGATCAGCTCCTCAGAGCACCTCCAACCCAGCCGGAACGTAACCACCTCCCTCCTCAGGACCCATCTGTCCAGGCACCTGGGTACCTACCTGAGGATAGGGAACTCGCAATATACAAGCTCATATCATCAGAAACACCACTAAATCTATAGGGATTACTAGGAATACTCACTGATTACTAAGGACGTCCATGCCCTACACCACACTCATACCTCATAGTCTCGCGACCACATGGGCCCAGACTAATCTACCCTGGGGCAGTTCTGATTATTTACCATTACACACTGGTTACACCCAGCGCTCGCTCAAGATAGGCACTGTATCCCCCCAGTGCTCTCACTATTTCATCAAGGGCCCAAGCCACAATCCTGTGGGTATACACACTGACCTCAGTCAGTGCCCTCATTAATGCCACTCTCTCTCTAGCAGCAATCTCACTACACACCGTGTCCCTCCGGCGCTCTCACAAGCCACAATCTTGTGGGTATACACACTGACCACAATCAGTGCTCTCACTAACGCCACCTTCCCTAGCAGCGATCTCACTACACACCGTATCCCCCCGGTGCTCTCATTAACGCCGCTACACAACGACAATCACTTTCCTATGAATACCTTTGGAAGGAATCTTTCATTGGCTACTAGGGATATGATACTACAATACTATGGATCACACAACAAATTACCTAATTAGAGGATGTACAATCTATTCTCCACCTCAAGGGGCCCCTCTCTCCCTCATTGCTCAGTCACTACTTACCTGACCGGGAATTACATCCGTTCATGAAAACAATGCCTGACTAGAAGAACAGGTTACCCTGATTGAACAAGAATACGAGGCACATGCTGGTTCACTAAGAACTGGGGTATCTTTATTACAATAACAATAAAATGGGAATAGACACATACACAGATCTGCGGGGTCTCTGTAAAGCTCTATTAATATACCACATCCACATGTAACTAACAGGAACTGTAAATAGACTGCACACCGCTGAAAGAAAAATGATTAGACATACAATAAGGACAAGGGTAATATTTAAAGATTAAGGACCAATATCACCTGATTAGTATGGAGTCTTGCTCTAGCTGTCATCTAGGCTCCTCTCTCGTCTGTGCCTTAGCTCGTCTTAGATCCTCTCCTGCACTCTTGGACACACATCTGCGCTGATCACTCTGCACTGGATTCCTCTCCCCCACAAACTCTCTCCACCTTCCAACTTCAGTCTAATTGTTTCTGCCGCTCTGATAACCGTTCGCTCCACTAGCTTCTTCACTCTGTCTGATTGTCTCTGTGCCAATGTGCAATTCACTCCAGCTGCTCCCACTGATTAATCCACAATATAACTTTAGTCTCTTCCAAAAGGCATCACTTCAGACTCCAGCTGTTCACAACTCCTCCTGATAAGTAACTGCTTCTGACTGCTTCCTTCAGTTCCAGCTCACTGACTGTCTGTCTTCTCTCTGTTCCAAGCATCTTCTGTCTCTTCTCCTCTGCTCCAACTCCTCTCCTTCTGCACTCAACTCTTTCTGCTCCAATCATCAATTGAACTCCTTCCAACTCAAACTCTTTCTGATTCTCCACTCCTTCTGCAACTGCACTCCTCTCCTCTGCTCCAATCCAACTCAACTAACTGACTCCGCCTCTGCACTTCACTAATATAGAATGCTCTTCCCTCATGGAAATTTCCAACAGAGGGATGCCTCCCACCGAATTCCTGTGCCAGCTCCAGGGCCCCTCGCGCAACCGCAGTGCGCATCCGCATGTTACGTCTGGGCCCAAGAGACAAACACATTCTTCCGATAAGAACCAGTCCTGGCTGGTTTTCCCCTAGCAAACAACAGCTCAAAACTAAAACATTACCTTTACCCTGCATGCATCTCAGTTCTACAGGGACAGAAAGCAAAATGGAGTCTCCATAGTTCTGGGCCTTGTAGGCCTGAGAAGGATAAAATAACACTTAGCTCTATCAGAGTACCTACACAAACCATACCAATATGTAATATAAAGTCAGGACTACAGGATCCACCCTCTACTATAGGTAGGATAATGAAAGGACACATAATTATGTCAAAGCCAATAGGCAATAGATGGATTAGAGTCGAGAATAAGGGATCTATCATCATATTAAGCAGCTATCCTCTAGTTTAGGCTTCTAGGTCTGGGAAAAAAGGCTTAAAGGGGCCAACACAAGGTAAGAATACAGATTCAAGATGTTAGCAAGCTTAAAGTCATCATCACTCAGAAATAGAGCCAAAAACCATGTCAGAACAATAGTGCACTGACCAATTCCTTCAGTAAACAACAGAACATGGAATAAGTTGAATTGGACTAGGGAGAAAGACCTAGAGGAATATTTTACTGCCCCAGCGATCTTGAAAAATGGAAATTGATAGTCTCAGTGCAAAATACAAGTCAGTCAGCTCTTTATTGGCGAATGAGCTGATAAGGTTGTGAAACGTTGGTGAAATAGTGTAGCATGTGGAAACTTGGGAGAATGGAATACGTGGTTTGACAGTGATCATACAGAGATAAGGAAGGAGCTGAGAAATGTCTTATGGGACAGCAGATACAGTTGACCAAAGACTTTTTGAAACTGGATTATGGGCATAGAATCAAAAAAAAATATAAAAAAATCTGAGACGATAGTAAGACTTTAGATCAGCAGATGATTCAAAATACATGAAACATTTTGTCAAATGATTGTCTGTGGAGCAGACAGCAAATCCATGAAAATCAATGCTGCAACCTTGCATGATGAATGCATCATACCTTAGAAAGTAATATGTGTCAAACTACAAAGTTATCTCCATTCAGAAGGGATTGTTCACTACTTAGATCAAAGTGAAGAAAGAATAAGTCAGAGATGAAGTTGTCAGCAGGCTGTGGTTGGCAAAATGCTTTTGGAATTCAAGCACTGAAAAGAAAAAAAAATGCCTGGCCCAACCCTCATCCCAAGTAATTCCACAAATGTGTCATCTTGACCATTGGACACTGATCATTTGGAGGATGTGTAGAATGTGCAGTGTGAACTAAATTTCCTAGCCTTCTCGATGAATAACTTTATACTTCAAACTGCACTAAGGAAACAAATGAAACTCTTTCACTATCATTTAGTTGAAGACTTCAGTTGGAGTACCCTTATAGGTTGAGCTAATACCAAAATAGGGTAGTCTGTGAGTTGCCTCTTTTTGGCCTAGGCAGAATTATATACACATTCAATGACACAAGTCCGATTCACACGTGCAAATGGGATCATCGGAACATTTGAAAAATCTATATGTGTCAAACAAGGTTACTATTTGGAACCCCTGTTGCTCAACATCTGCATCAATCACTGACCATAAATTCAAATGGAAGCCAAGACAGTTGTCCTGAAGAAAATGAAATGGGAAATCCATTTCCTACTTTATGTGCATGACTGCTTCCTTCTGTCTAGGAATGAAAATTTATTACAATCTCAACTGAGAAAAATGCAGATATGCTGTGGAAAAAAAATATATCTGAATAAGTAATATCAAAGCAAAGGTGATGTCATAGGGTAAATTAAATGCTGATGTTGCAAAAATAGAAATTTAACATCAACAGGGACTATGTTGAAAATACTATGGAAGCAATTCACAAAAGAAAACTTTGACTTGAAGTATCGGCGTGGCATTGAGCGTCAAGATGGTGTTTGCACCCTACGAGTGCTCCAGACCCCTCTGTCATCTGCTCACATCATAGCTGCCCTTTGGGAGCAGAATTGCCAGCACTGGTTTGTGGGAAAAAAGGGTGCCCCACTGTGGTTCTAATCGGGCCTGAACCTGTACAGACGGCCCCTGCAGCAAGCCCTAGACAGGAGAAGACAAGATGGAGGGGTACCTACTGAGGCCTGCGACACCATTGGCCGCATTGATGTCCCCAATGAATGAGATGGGCACTAGCCAAGTATCTCGAGTCCTACCCGACAGACCCAGCGACACTAGTATAGTGAAACCGTGATCCCTGGCTGGGGTGGCATGCACTGAAGACGGCGAGGTCGACCTGCGAATTGGTAGAGCGCTGGCCAGGGGCAGCAACAGTTGCTGTAGCAGACATTCTGAGTCTTCCTGTGTGACCCGCGTGCCCCTGTAGAAAACAGGGTTGCACCCAGAGGGAGAACCCGGCAGTGTCGGGGCAGGTGGAGGCACTGTATAGCACTACCCAGTCAGTTGCAGAGGCCTGCAACAGAGATGAGGCCTGTGAGAACACCGACCGTGGTGATAGCAGCCACGGCAGACGCCAGAGGCCTCCCATTCGGCCTCCATAACGGAAGGGGCCGTGTCCAAAGGGAATACCTAGCAGTGTCCTGGCCGGGGGACAGGGCAGTGATGGTAGCTGCTGCAGACAGCCTCCAGCCCCTTGCACAGCCACGAGGTCTCCGCACCAAAGGAGTGACATCCAACGGCAGCACCCGGCAGAAACCCACCACCTGTTCACCCCCCCAAAAGGATATTGCAGTGCACACTCAGCCTGCAAGGTGGCAACAGAACCATTAGTAGCAGCGATGGGCCCCCAGGGCCCACCCTGACACATCTCACTGGTCCTGAGGGTGTAGGAGCGCTAACCAACAGAGCCTGTCCTGGTACTGCGACCTAACTGGGAGAGAGACGGTCTGCTGACCCTAAGATCAAACACGCTGGCCCAAACCGGTGAAGAAACCTGCGCCTGCAGTGCCTCGAGGAACCAAAATGATCCTAACCCCCCCCACTGAGGACTTGTGAGACTGATTACAGGTTGGGCTGCAATGGCCACCCGGCTGCTAGAGTGGGGCTCTGGGGACACAACGTCGAGTCCTACAGTCTCCATACAATACTTACCGCATCACCCCACTGACACTTAACTGGGATGCCCAGATCCAGGGCATAGGGTGGCTACCCCCGCCCGTCTCCCCTCCTGGCTGTAGTGGATCTTGCATGGCTGTGTGCCGGCACTGCAAGACCAGTGGCTAGATTGATCCCCAAGAAGCGCACAAACCCCTTGGCGCTGAGACGCATCCAGCCACCATCCTGGCACCGACGGGAGGTCTGAATGACCTAATGTGACCCGAGAACCTGGGAGAAGATGCGGCCACAGCTGTGAAGTGAGGACTGAAGTGATTCCAGCAGCCCATCGGGCCTGTGGCGACCGGCCTAAATAAACTTTCTCACATGCATGCACCTGCCCCCTACAATCCAACACTGGTCCTTCTGAGGCAATCCATGGACGGGGCAAGAAAAAGAAAGAAAACCACCACGTCCCAGACCCGCATGGATTATTAAACTACCAGTGGGACGAGTGTTGTGGACACCGTTCTGGCTGCGGCTCCTGCCCCAGACAGAGATCTCACTAGGATACTGAGAGTCATAAAGTCCTCAACAAACTCGGAGGAAACCAAAACAGGAGAGGTATGCATAGACATGGCCCTCAAACGGCAAGACCTTTAGCCAAATCTAAAATATCCACAGTGGAAGATGATGTAACACACCTGAAGGAGCAGGTTACGCAGCTGCTGGTCCAAACGAGTGACCTGCATAAACGTGGGAAGGAGGCAGAAAACCACTCCCGCCGCAACAATGTCTACTCAGTGGGTATTCCTAAAGGGGCAGAGTCAACACAGGTAAACACCTTTGTGGAGGACTGGCTCAAATCATGGATGCCATCGGCTTCCCTTACACTGTTGGTGCTAATCGTGGCCTGGTGCCTAAGCTACCAACCAGAGACCCACACTGGCTGATCATCGCCAAAATCCTCAACTTCAAAGACAGGGGTGCCATCCTGCAAAAGACCCGCATGCATCCCACCCTGTACTATCCAGGAAACAAAGTAATGATGTTCCCGAATTACACCAAAGAAGTTCTGGCACAAAAGAGATCAACCTACAATATCGACTTCTATTTTCAGGCCGAGTAAGGGTGGTCTTCCAAAACAGTTGGTATGGACATGGTTGACCGAGGAACGCTCATTCCACGCAAGAGTGGCCGCTTCTTCATCTATTTCCCCTACTGCGGTTCACAACAATTAAAGACACTGGGTCCTGCAGACAACGCACCCGTTCCTGCCGAGGATGCAATGTCTGCAGAGTAATTACTGCCTCACCTGTTTGCACACCTAAAAGGAGAAGGGGCGTCCAATCTCCCAGAGATCATGCACAATACCAATCAAGTGGCAACTGAAAATCTTCTTGCATCTCCAGCAAAGGGATCCGATGATACGGACTTTTCGCGAAGCCCAAAGATCTGAGCTGGAATCCAGCAACACTATTTTCACAAATGTACCAAGTTGTGGATTTTGGACACTAGCTATACCTGCACCTAGTGAAAGCTCGCAAACCTATACATTTTTAGAAACTACACATCCTGGGGAAATGCAGGTTTGGGTTATGTGTGTGGCTCTCACCATGTTCTGTTAGCCAAAATCCCCTCTGAACCTCAAACTTTGTAAAAAGAAAACACATTTTCTTCACATTTCTGTGATGGGAAGTTCTGGAATCTGTGTGGACCCACAAAACATCCACAGATTCACTTTTCCTCAAAGTCTCCTCATAGCAATGGTACCTCACTTCTGTGGGTAGGATTAGTAACTGCAATAGGACACATCACATTTTTCCAGTTAAAACGAACCCTTTTTTTGCAATGTGCCTAGCTTGGGATTTTGGACCGAAACCTTGCCAGGACCTTAGAAAACCTAGCAAACCTATACATTTTTTAAAACTAGACATCCAGGGGAATCAAGGATGGGGTGTCTTGTGTGGCTCTCTCTATGTTCTGTTACCCAGAATCTCTTGCAGACCTCATTCATTGTCAAAAGACAATTATTTTCCTCACATATCCGTGATAGGAAGTTCTGGAATCTGTAGGCAGCCACATAATTCCAGCCACATAGCATTTCCCAAAGTCTCCCGATAAAAATGGTACCTCACTTGTGGTGTAGGTAGGCCTAGTACCCCCATCAGGAAACAGATCAAAACGCAACATGGACAAATAAAATTTTTCAGGGAAAACGGGCCCTTTTTTGGCATTGTGCCTAGATGTGGATTTTGGACCATAGATCTGCTGGCACCTAAGGAAACTTAGCAGACCTATACATTTTTTATTACTAGACATCGTTGGGAATCCAGGATGGGGTAATTTGTGTGGCTCTCACTAGGTTCTCTAACTCATGCCTTGGAAACTCAAGCTTTCTAAAAAAACGACACATTTTCCTCACATTTCCATGATGGAAAGTTCTGGCATCTTTGGGGAGTCACAAACTTCCACCCACTCAGCATTCCCTAAAGTCTACAGAAAAAAATAGAACCTCAGCTGTGTGGATAGGCCTAGTTCCTGCACCAGTAAAACGGCCGAAAATGCAACATGGACACATCACATTTTTCCAGTGAAAACGAACCCTTTTTTGCAATGTGCTAATTTGTGGAATTTGGGGGCATATTATCAAGGCGGGCGATATGTTATGTTATGTTATGTTAATTTCGATTTATATAGTGCCAAATCACCGACAGGTCTCTTAGCGCTTGCTTTAGGAACCCGTCCTGGCTTTCCCTGCGAGATAGCCCCTACTGGGCATCCCCAAGGTGAAGACCAGGCATCCCATCGCGGTAGGGCCGATGTGGAGATTAAGCAAGCTATTGCCCAGAGTTGCAGAGTGTGAACCGATGATTCGAGTAGGCACCGAGGCGAGAATTATCAAGTCCGTGGACTTTTTGAGCTCAAGACCCTGCCGCGTCGGGAATTGTACCCTGGTCCCAGGTCTGAACTCTGCATCAGGGTCTGCCTCCTCTAACCAGTAAGCCACACTTCTCCACAGATATGAGATTATTGCCGCTTTTGTGACCGTTTTTGGCTGAAAAGCGGCGATAATTTTATCGCCCTATCAGCAAGCTGTCGCTAACAGCAGTTAGCGACAGCTTGTAGGCGATAGCGACCGGTTAGGGGCCTGCTTTCCATGTCAGCGATATTTATAGCTAATGACATGCAAAGTGGGCATACCCAACCTGTTAGCGACTGAAAGCAGTCGCTAACATCGATATCCCCTATTATCAACGCAGGCGTAGCGATAAAAAAATGTGCGCTAAGCTCGAATATCGCCAAAACCTAATGCCTGCTCTGACCACTTCTTAACCTCTATTTCCAATGGGAGATGGATATTCAGGTTAAGACCCCATTAGCGATAATGCCTGAATATCGCTGGATTCCCAGCGATATTCACTTATTTCGCTGCAATCGCTGGATATTTTATCACTTTAGAGATAAACGTTGCTAATAACACATTATCTCTGTGATAAATTCCATTGATGTGCGGCTATATAAAAAATATAGCTAAGCCCATTTAGCGATAAATATCGCTAGTTGTTGATAATATGCCCCTTGGTCCCTAGGTCTGCCAGGACCTAAGGAAACCTAGGAATCCTCTACATTTTTGAAAACTAGACTTCCAGGGAAGTCCAGGATAGGGTAACTTGTGTGGCTCTTACCAGTTTCAGTTAACCAAAATCCCAAGCAAACCTCACACTTTGACCAAAAAAACACATTTTCCTCACATTTCTGCGATAGAAAGTTCTGGAATCTTAGTGGATCCACAAACTTCCACCCACCCAAAATTTCCCAAAGTCTTCCAATAAAAATGGTACCTCACTTGTGTAGGAAGGTCTTGTGCCCAAGACATTAAACGTCCCAAAACACAACGTGGAAACATCACTTTTTTTTCTAGCAATGTGCATAGCTGTTGATTTGAGACCCTAGTTGAGCCGGCATCTTGGGAAACCTAGCAAACCTGTACATTTTTTTAACCTAGACATGCAGGGAAAGCCAAGATGGGCTGACATTTGTGGCTCTCACCAGGTTACGTTAGCCAGGATCCCTTGCAATCCTCATATTTCTGTGATAGAAAGCTCTGGAGCCACAAACTCCCACTCAACCAGCATTCCCCCATGTCTCCCTAAAAAATTGTACTTCACTTATGTGGATAAGCCTAGTACCCATGACAGGAAACAACCCAAAACGCAACCTGGACAGGCAACATTTTTCATGTGAAACTGACTATTTTTTGCAACCTGCCTAGCTGTGGATTTTGGACCATAGCTCTGCTGGCATCTTAGGAAACAACAAACCTATACATTTCTTTAAACTAGACATCAAGGGAATCCAGGATAGAGTGACTGTTGTGGCTCTCACCAGGTTCTGTTACCCACATTCCCTTGCAAAGACCAAACCAAAGACCAAACCTTGCAACAACAGAAAAAATATTTTCTTCACTTTCTGTGATGAAAATGTTTGGAATCTGCACAGAGCCACAAACTTCCATCCGCCAATCATTTTCCTAAGTCTCCCGATAAAAATTGTACTTCACTTGAGTGGGTAGGGCTAGTGCCCACAGAAGAAAATGGCCTAAAGCGTACTGGGGAGACATGAAAATTATCGATTACAAAAAGACCTTGTTTTGTGCCCCTCAGTCCCCTGTTTCCTGCGGCTGTATCCCTGTGGCCCCCCTTGCCTCGTACCCTTCATCATTCCCACACCTAGGCCCCCTGCGGACCGCCACCCAATCCCCATTCGCCGATCCCCCCTCCCAGCTGCTCCACCCCTCCACCCTCCCCTACTTATGGCGGCCGCTGCGTGTCAGTGACAGCGACCCTTGACCCTGCTTGCAGGCAGGTTGTTTCACATGCCACGCAGCTCCACCTTACTGCGCCAGTGCCTCTAGCCCAGCTGCCAGTTTGTGCCTGCTCTTGATCCCCTGCTCTAGTATCTTTTGCTCATTGTGTGTATTTGCAAGTGTACTGGTGCTGTACTGGTGTACTGTGTACTTCCCTGTAGCTGTTTGCCTTTTTCCCTTCTTCCTGTACCCCTTAGTCCCCTGTTTCCTGCCGCTGTGTCCCTGCGTCCCCGCCCCCTCACCTCGTTCCCTTCACCGTTCCCGCCGCTGCAAGGTGCTGCTGCCCCGCCCACCAGATCCCCATTCGCCGATCCCCCCTCCCAGCTGCTCGGCCCCCCCGCATCCCCTTACTTATGGCGGCCCGTCTGCGCCCGTCCGCTCCTGGACCGCGCTCAGCGCCAGAATCCCTGGACCGGGCGAACGCCACTAAACCAGACTCCGCTACCACGCCAGCACCCTCCACGTACTCAACTACAGGCGAGACCACCGCTGCTTCCAGGCCGCCCCGAAACGCATCCACGGTCCTTTCTCCTGCGGGACCTGCAGCTTCACCTGCGACAGAGACACCAAAACTAACAAGGACCGGACCCAACCACCTCCGCTGCATACTCCTTAACACACGCTCCACACGCAAACACGCCGTCGAGCTCCGGGACCTGCTCAAGACCCTCACCTCAGACGTTGCCTTCCTAACTGAGACCTGGTGGAATGACTCCTTGGCACCCGAAATCTCCATAGCCATCCCGGACGACTACAAGATCACCCGCAGGGACGGCACTAACGAAATCGGAGCAGGAATAGCATCGTCCATAAGTCCACACTCAAGGTCTCCACCCACTTAGATAACACCCTCAACTCCGCCAAACACCTGCACCTCCGGATCCACACCGACCCCAACACCACCCTCAGAGAAACCCCCGGACCCTGGCCACAGTTCAGCGACACCATTGCCAGCCTCATCAGCACACACGCCCTCGCCTCCACGGACTACATCCTCCTCGGGGACCTGAACTTCCACCTTGAAAACAACAACACCAACTCCGCCACCCTGATTGACAAACTGACCAACCTCTGCCTCAAACAACTCGTCACTGCTCCCACCCACATCGCCGGCCACATGCAAGACCCCATCTTCTCCTCAAGCCTTCATGTCTAATTCAGTCACACCACCACTGGACCGACCACCACTGCATCCATTTCACCTACAAGAAACCCACCACGCACCACCGCACCCAATAACTACCCCGCCGCTGCTGGAGCAAAGTCACCGAAGATCAGCTAACCACCATTCTTGCCCAGAACCCTCCCACCGACCTCACCGACCCAGATGCCGCCGCCCGCAACCTCAGATAGTGGAGAAATGACTGTGCCATCATCCTCGCCCGCTCAAAAACCTGCCAACAGCCGCACCAGCAAGAAAGCCACCTGGTTCACTGAAGAGCTCCAGACCTCCAAACGAGCATGCTGGAAACTGGAGAAGAAATGGCTCCACGAACGAACACCGGACAGCCACGCAGCCCACAAGGACGCCACCCACAGACATCACCCCCTCATCAGACTAGCCAAGAGATCCTCCTTCAAAGCCCGCCTGGACAACAATGCTCTCAACAGCAAAGAGCTCTTCAACATTGTGAAGGAACTCTCCAAACCCAGCGCCAACGCCAACAACATCCTGCCCTCGCACAAACAGTGTGACTCGCTGGCCACCTTCTTCCACCGCTTGATCGCTGACATCCACGACAGCTTCAACACCACGACCACCCCGACAATGCCAGACCCCACCCGCCCTACGAACACCACCCGCATCAACGGCCTGACCGCCTAGACCAACGTAAACGATGACGAGACACGCAAGGCCATGAACTCCATCCACTCAGGAACACCATCAGACCCCTGCCCTCACCTTATATTCAACAAAGCAGATGCAACCATTGCACCCCAACTACGGAAGGTTATCAACATCTCCTTCGAGACAGCCACATTCCGGGAAAGCTGGAAACACGCAGAGATCAACGCCCTTCTCAAGAAACTCAAGGCGGACCCCAAGGACCTCAAGAATTTCCGGCCCATCTCCCTGCTCCCGTTCCCGGCGAAGGTCATCGAATAAATCATAAACACGCAACTGACCCGCTACCTCGAGGACAACAACATCCTAGACCCGTCCAAGTCTGTATTCCAAAGGAACCAAAGCACAGAGACAGCCTTCATCGCCGCCACAGACGACATCAGGCTCCAACTAGACAACTGCAAAACATCAGCCCTCATCCTTCTGGACCTGTCAGCCGCCTTCGACATGGTCTGCCACCGCACACTAAAGTCTCGCCTTCAAGAAGCCGGAATTTAAGAGAAGGCCCTGGACTGGACCTCATCCTTCCTCTCCGGCAGAACACAGAGTGTCCGCCTCCCACCTTTCCGTTCTGAAGCCAACAACATCATCTGCTGCGTACCCCAGGACTCATCCCTCAGCCCGACGCTGTTCAACATTTACATGGCCCCCCTAGCACACGTCGCCTACCAGCACAACCTCCACATCATCTCCTACGACGACAACACCCAGCTCATCCTTTCCCTCACCAAAGACCTGCACACCGCCAAAACCAACCTCCACCAGGGAATAAAGGGCATCGCAGAATGGATGAGGAGCAGCTGACTGAAGCTGAACTCGGACAAGACGGAGGTCCTCATCCTCGGTCCCACCCCCTCAGCCTGGGACAACTCCTGGTGGCCGACCACGCTGGGAAAAGCACCGACACCCACCGACCACGCACGCAACCTAGGAATCATCCTCGACTCCTCCCTCTCCATGTCGAAACAGGTCAGCGCCGTCTCCTCCTCCTGCTACAACACCCTCAGCATGCTCCGCAGGATCTACAAGTGGATCCCTGCTGACACATGAAGAACGGTGACACAGGCCCTCGTCAGCAGCAGGCTGGACTATGGCAACGCACTCTATGCAGGAATCCCGGACAAACACCTGCGACGACTGCAACGCATGCAAAACACTTCTGCTTGACTGATCCTCAACGTCCCTCGCCGCAGCCACATCACCCCCTACCAGAGAGATCTACACTGGCTTCCCGGCGACAAGAGGTTCACCTTCAAGCTCCTCACCCACGCACACAAAGCACTCCACAACACCGGACCAGCCTACCGCAACAGCAGACTCAGCTTCTACACTCCCACCAGCCATCTCCGCTCTGCCAGCCTCACCCTCGCCACTGTCCCCCACATCCAACGAACGACCTCCGGCGGTAGATACTTCTCCTTCCTCGCCGCCAAAACCTAGAACACACTCCCTACCCACCTACAGCAGACCCAAGACCTGCTCATCTTCAGAAAACTCCTCAAGACCTGGCTCTTCGAGCAGGAGCAGCACCCCCCTCCCATCACCATGAGTCCCTCACGGGTAAGTAGTGCGCTGTATAAGTAAATTGATTGATTGATTGAGGGAGTAATCTGCTTTTCTTACCGCTTCCTCAGCAGCCATTTAGGGAAACCTACCAATCCCAGATATTTTTGAAAACTAGACACCAGGGGGAGTCCAGGGAGATTTGACTTGCATGGCTCCACCAGCGTTTTCCTACCCAGAATCCCCTGCAAACCTCAAATTTAGCTTAAAAAATCAAATGTTTTTCACATTCCTGTGTGGGAAAGTTGTGGGATCACTGGGCTGACACAAATGTCCTACCACACAGCATTCCCCTAGGTTTACTGATAAAAGTGGTACACGTACTTGTGTGGGTACGCCAATTACCCGCGACAGGCAAGGGCCCAAAATGTATTGTAGAGACATAAAAATTATCTTTTACAAACAACCTGGTTTTTGAAAGAAGGGCACCTGGGTTTTGGTTCCCAGGCTTGGCGGCCTTCTAGGGAAATGTACCAAATCCATACATTTTTGAAAAATAGAGACCTGGGTGAGTGCAAGGAGGTGTGGCTTTCATGGATTCCCCCAATGTTTTCCTACCCAGAATCCCCTGCAAACCTCAAATTTAGCTAAAAATAATCAATTTTTCCTTACATTTCTGTGTAGGATCACAGCGCTGGCACAAATCTCCTACCACCCAGCTTTCCCCTTGGTCTCCTGATAAAAATGATACCTCACTAGTGTGAGTGTCCAATGCAGAAGTGCCTAAAAATGTATTTAAAAAGAATTTAGTGCATAGAGTTTGCTCTGCTATCCCGTCAATGCCTCAAAGGTCCTTGGTCCAGCCACACAGATGAGGTATCATTTTACTTGGAAAACTGAGGGGAATGTTGAGTGGTAGAACATTATTGCCAACACTGTGATTCCAGACAGAAATGTGAGGAAAATGTGATTTGTTTAGTTAAATTTGATGTTTGCAGGGGATTCCGGGCAGGAAAATGTTGGGGGATCTACGCAAGTCATACCTCCCTGAATTTCCTGGGGTATCTAGTTTTCAGATATGTCTGGGTTTGGTGGGTTTCAATAGATGGCAATAGAGCCCCAGACCAAAAACTCAGGTGCCCCCCTTGCAAAACCAGGTTGTTTTGTGATTGATCATTTTGATGTCTCCACAATGGATTTTGGACCCTCCCTGTCACTGTTACTTGGGCCACCCACACAAGTGGGGTACCATTTTTATTGGCTGATCTGGGGGAAAGCTGGGCGGTAGGAAATTTGTGTCAGCCTGGTGATCTCACAAATTTCCCACGCAGAAATGTGAGAAAAATTGGATTTTTTTCAGATAAATAGAGGTTTCCAAAGTATTCTGAGTAGGAAAACTTTGGGGGATCCATGCAAGTCACACTTCCCTGGACTCCCCCATGAGGCATATTTATAAAAACTGAACGCCACCATAGCATACTTTTTTATGTTACCGCAGCGTTTTTTTATTGCCTTATTAACAAAGTGCCGCTAACTGAGTTTAGCGACACTTTTTCAGCGTAAACGAGAATTTTCAAGATCTCCACTTCTGTTAGCGGGACTTAATGAAAATAAGATGCAAGGTAGGAGTTATTGTGAAAAACTGCTACTAACCACACTTTGCAATATTTACAAGGGAAATCCTGTCTATCCATAACTACCCAAAACAGCAGCTAATTCCAGAAAATAGCTGATCGAAAAAATAATGCAACCACACCTGTATTTAAGGGAGACAATCCCAGACCATCATTGGCATTCCAATTACACCATGCAGGTACTACTCTTGCAACATAGAGTTCCAAGAAGACCACCGCCACCAGCACCACCACAGAGACAATGCTGCAAAAGAGAGGGGCTGCCACCAATGGATCACCCTCATACCCATCAGGCCAGAGGAGGTGATTTCCCATTACAGGATAAAAAGGTGCTACATCCTCTGGCTATTCAACCAGATAGCGCCATGGCTGCAGGCCCCACCCCAGCACACCACCAACAACCCTCCACAGACCAAGCTACTTACCATGCTGCACATGTTAGACACATGCACCTTTCAGCCCACCACTGCCAGAGTGGGAGGAATGTCCAAGGCATCCATCTCAAGGATCCTCCCCACTGTGTTGGATGCCATCATCAGCCTGACTCTGCAGCACCTACAGTTCCACAACATTGCACAAGAACAACTTGATAACAAGCAAGGCTTCTATGCCATTGCTGGTTGGGAGCAATCGACTGCACTCAACTGCAACCTGTGCCTCCTGCGGACACAGCACATATATAGGAACAGGAAGCACACACACTCAAGGAACATGCAGGCAATTGTGGACCACCTGGCCCTTTTCATAAATGTCGTCTCCAAGTTTCCAGGAAGTGTGCAAGACTTCTTCATCTTCTATCAATCGGTCATCAAACAGCGGTTTGAGAACGGCACCTATGGAAATGGGCTGCTCGTTGATAAGTACAAGCTCAACACACCAACCACCTCAAGTCACCAATCATGTATTCAACCATGTGAGAATGCACATGTAGCAAATTCAATCCGACATACATTGTAACTAGGCCAACTACTATACACACCACTGAATGCCAAAGAAACACACATATGTAAGTTGGCCCAACAAGAGTGTAGGCTAGAAATAATCTCACAAACCACTAATTCACTCTCACGATATAGGTCTTGGGGAACTAATGGACAAAAATTGAAAGGAATCAATGCAGCATGTGAGCCAAGGCATATGCTTGCACTGTGCTGCATTCATTCGTAAACAAAGACATATGCCATATGCACAACAAGGTGACAGATCACCCTGCTATCCCCGCACTGGAGCACAATTAGCTGACATGCACAAACATTTGGGACCTATGCACCATGCTGCAAGGGTGCCTGTGTTATGGGAAGGAAAGTATTTCTGCATGAATGGACACCTATCTGCACACACGCAATCAGAAAACGTGATTTAGCTTTAGTCTGGGTCTTGTCAGAATGTAACATGCATTGGAAGAGTGAAAGAGCCTAAATCTGTGCTTTCTTTACTAATGGAAAACTTGCCTTTGCTTCAGAAACAGAGAACTGCATTTGAAAAGCGACACACACATTTCTGTGCCACAGAGTGAAAACACGAGCTTTGAAATTCACAGACTTCAGCCAGACACTTTTATTTAGCAATTTATGTAATCCATGTGCAAGTAATTCAAAGCTTGATTTAAATGTGTTTAGTTGGATGTTGTTCTCACTATGAAAATGTGACTTTAACTTTTGTAATTTTTTAAATGTGCATTAGTAGAAAATAACTTGCATTTGAATTAGCACAACATTTTATAATTTAGACAACAGAACCAGCGAAATGTTGAACAAAGCCTCATTTAATTCTTTGCTTTAGTGAGAGTAGAAAATCATGTACTTTAAAAATGCATTACCAATTTTAATGTGTCTTGCTTAACTGAAAAAGGTTCTTTTGCAGCTCATGTTCTGTGTGTAGTTAGATATAAAATGTCTCTTTTAAAAGGAAGGGTAGGAGATGAAATTGTATTAAATAAGATGCAGAATGTACTGTGGGAAGGATCTTTGCCTGTCTGAGAGATAACGTATGAAAATGGCAGATGGGTGGCGGCATCCTTTTGGAGAATGCTGGAATGTTGGAGGAAGAGAAAGTCAAGCCACATGCTTTGTAACATTAATATTTCATAAACACGTTCCTAGTTAGGAGAGCAGAGAGCATAGAGAGGAGAGAGAAGAAGAGGAGACAGGATGCCTTCCAGAACAAAGGCAGGAAGACTTTAGGAGCCCTTTGAGAGCGACAGACAGACAGAGATTCAGAGATCCATGGCTGCAAGGGACTTTCAGACTCTGATGCAGTGATTTACAGATGCAGTGAAGGAGAGGTTAGACCTTTGATGGAGAGCAGAATGTAGGCAGAAGTAGGCAGATTAGATGTATGTTTAGTTCCATTCTGATTTGTGCTTTGACTAATTGGCTTTGCCAAGGCTTATTTGCTCTATTCTTTGTTTCCCTTCATGGGAGATTCTGCAATTATTAATTATTTATTGGCTTATGCAAACTCACTCTTGCTTCTGGAACTTTTCAGGAGTTCTGACTGACATCTTTTGAGCCCCATTGTCTTAGAAGAGGGATTATTTCCTTTATGGAACACGCTGTTTGCAAATTATGATGCTTCGTGCTAACCTAATTTTTCTGTTATCAATTCTGTAACCTGATTGATACCTGACTACTGAATGAAGAGTCAGAGATTCAGAAAAACAACTATTTAGGGAGGGTCAAGGGGATTATATTTATAGACCGTCCCAACTCGGATAACCCCTATTGAAACTCTAAAGAACAAGAAGAGTTGGAAGGTCTAAGAAACAAAGTGCCAAGTCTACATGGTCCTCATTAAAAACTGCGTGTTTGAATTGCACTGAACCAGACCAGAGTGGTCAATAGACACTAGGTGTATAGTAGATATCGTATCAGCCCACCCATTTGGCGGAGCCTCGTCATGTAGGATGTCTAGAACCAACTTGGTGTGTCAGAGCCTAAAGAAATTGGCTAGACAGCACACAATAATGGCTCATACAGATAGAAGTGTCCAGGCCACTGGGCGGTGCTGGTGCAGTGCAGTGCAAAAATGAAAAGTGAATCAGTGATATAAAATGACGGTCAAGGCAGACAAAAAACTTTTTATTGGTGTTCACCTGGACGTCAGATTAAAAAGAGATGCAAGACAGTGTGAAAAAATCACTGTCTACTTTGCTGTGTGATGGAAAAGGCCAACATGTTTCTGCCACTAGGTGATACTACACTGGCATTCTTCAGGGCCATTTACAAGGAATATTGCTACTGCAAAGGTACATTCTGATGTTAGTGAAAAACGTGAGGATGACAGACCAGGAGTTTTAGACTGTCAAACTAATACTGTGGTCACTAGGACCGTCCTACCGTATCCTCTTGAACCGTTAGTTGATAGAGGATGCAGTCCTGTAAGCAAAAGAACAAAAGAAGAAACTACTATACATTCTTGTAGCATAACAAACTTACAGGAGGAGTTAGCCCCAGATGGCGTTACAAAACATAAGGACCAATGTAAGACTCAGCACGGCCTGGCCAATTTAGACCAGCCACTATAATTTATCACAGGTTGCAAATAACATAAACCACAGAAATTTCTGAATGCGAAGTCAAGAATAATGGAAAAAAGACTTACCCAACAGTGTGTGGGAGTCAAGCCTCACCTCACCCGGCAACGGCTCGGAGATTGAGGCCCCGCTCTAGGCACAAACATATATGTGTAGACATGTGAACCGGAGTGACTAGAAAGATCTGGTAAGTATCCTTAGTCAGTACTATGTCTCAAAAGTTTGTGCATATGAACAACTGGTTGTAAGTTACCCACCACGACCGCAGGACCATGGAGGACAGAATTTAGGGAAGGCATAGATGTTAGTTAAACATTACAAAAGATGCTGACTGATAGGGCAGATAATGTATAAATCCCCCTGTTTAGCCCAAAGTGCTGAGTGCCTTTGTAAATACCCCAAAATGCATACAGCTATCAGTTAGAATATACTGCAGCACTTAGGATAGAACATGAAACAGGTGGTGGTTCAACTATCTCTCTGATATGGCTTGTTCTAAAGAAAGAGTATAGCCTATGGCTTGACTGGCGAGGCAGAGCAGAATCTGAAGCCCAGCGCCTCAATAGTTCAGCAGAAGGGAAGAAAACCGGATGTTGAGTAATCGAGCCGGTTTTGTAGTGACTGTTACTTGTAACAAAACCACTTCTTTAGCCATCATTATCTCTACAAAACAAAGTTATAGTCTAATGCCAAACTTAGCGCGATGTGGCCACTCACCTCTCCGTCGGTACCTCTCGGCTAAGCCCAAAGCCGAAGGGGAGGCAACGAGGGGAGGTGAGACGCGCTTTAAATACCTGTTCTAATTGGCAGAAGTCGCGCAACGATAAACAGCTGCTCCTCCTCGTTCCGGTCATGAAATGCGCGAAAGCCTTACACTGCGCATGCGTACTAGGAAGCCATTTCCTAACGCGTTACAGTCTCAAACCGGGGCATGCGCAGGGTGACAAAGCGCGAGCCTGCAGTAGATGGAACTGCTTTGCGCATGCTCAAACTACTGAAACGCCGCATATGTTATAACGGCGATGATGCACTGAACGAGCGCGCCCTGATGTCGATGCAAGGGTAAACATACCACAAATACATTAAGCAGGCGCTATTAATTACGTTAAATGCCTGATTTACAAAGTCTATCACAGCTGTTGAGATGTCAGATTTAAGGTGAAGAGACAGAAGAAGCCACAATTTGTGAGGGGGTATTTACAAGGTTTACACATCTTGAAAAGAAAAGGAAAAACTCAGGGAATATGTACTACCAATGAAATGTAAGACACGACCCACGAAGTGACAAATCATGGTCTATATAGATATAGCAATTCTTGGATAAGGCTCTAGAGAAATAGAACCATATCTGGAAAATGTTTACATTTCTTGGTCCAAGCACAAAGATAGAGGCGGTATTGAAGATTCCTACCAAGGGCTGTACAATGTATGATTACTAGGGAAAGCCTAGATAGTGTACAGTGCAGGAAACTATATGGAGGAGGCATAGAGTTCTCAAAGTTATCAGTGCATAATGGTAAGTACTCAAGAGCTGATCCAAACTGCTCATATGGATACCCATGGGATGTTATCGTTCAACCCTGACACATCAGTTTTTAATTTAAAAATCCACCGTTGTTCCTTGATGAACAGGAACCGTGAAACATCAGTGATGTGTGCTGGGATGAAGGGTTGTTCAAGGACCACCCACCTCAAGTCTTCTGCTTTATGCTTCTTGATTAGAAAGGGGTTAGTTAGGCAGGTGGATTGTTTACTACAACGTATCGTGCTCTTGTGTTCACTGATCCGCAACTTGACTCTCCTGGTAGTGTGTCCAATATATGCCAGACCACAGGGGCATGTGATCATATAGATCAATCTCTCCGAGTTGCAGTTCGTGTGATTAGTCAATTTCCAGAGTCTGGATGTGCCGATGTCAATGGAAAGGGTCTTCTCAGTCTGTGGACACACAGTACAACTACCACACGGGTAGTGCCCCCGGACCGGGGTAGTGTTCCAGATGGTATCAAGAGTAGTAATAGTTTCTCTTCTTTGTGTCTTGGGTCTGGTATGGACCAGACTATCTCTGATGCTTGGCCCTCTTTTAAAGGCGAATAACGGTCTGGGTATGTCACTGGATGCTGTGTTGAGAATCTTCCAGTGCTTCAGTACCGTTTTCTTGACTACATTGGATAAGGTACTAAACGTGTGCACCATTGTAATCCTATCAGACGGTGTCTTACTGTGTTGATGTTCAATCAATGCCTGACGGTTGTTGTTAAATGCTCTTTTGTGAGCCCGACGTACCAAGTGACCAGGATAGTGACGTTCCTTCAGGTTCAGTGACAGTTCTTTCGCATGTTGTTCGTACAGGACGTTCGAGGAACATTTTCCCCGAACCCTCAGAAATTGACCCACAGTGCGTTGTCACCCTGCGCATGCCCCGGTTTGAGACTGTAACGAGTTAGGAAATGGCTTCCTAGTACGCATGCGCAGTGTAAGGCTTTCGCGCATTTCATGACCGGAACGAGGAGGAGCAGCTGTTTATCGTTGCGCGACTTCTGCCAATTAGAACAGGTATTTAAAGCGCGTCTCACCTCCCCTCGTTGCCTCCCCTTCGGCTTTGGGCTTAGCCGAGAGGTACCGACGGAGAGGTGAGTGGCCACATCGCGCTAAGTTTGGGATTAGACTATAACTTTGTTTTGTAGAGATAATGATGGCTAAAGAAGTGGTTTTGTTACAAGTAACAGTCACTACAAAACCGGCTCGATTACTCAACATCCGGTTTTCTTCCCTTCTGCTGAACTATTGAGGCGCTGGGCTTCAGATTCTGCTCTGCCTCGCCAGTCAAGCCATAGGCTATACTCTTTCTTTAGAACAAGCCATATCAGAGAGATAGTTGAACCACCTGTTTCATGTTCTATCCTAAGTGCTGCAGTATATTCTAACTGATAGCTGTATGCATTTTGGGGTATTTACAAAGGCACTCAGCACTTTGGGCTAAACAGGGGGATTTATACATTATCTGCCCTATCAGTCAGCATCTTTTGTAATGTTTAACTAACATCTATGCCTTCCCTAAATTCTGTCCTCCATGGTCCTGCGGTCGTGGTGGGTAACTTACAACCAGTTGTTCATATGCACAAACTTTTGAGACATAGTACTGACTAAGGATACTTTCCAGATCTTTCTAGTCACTCCGGTTCACATGTCTACACATATATGTTTGTGCCTAGAGCGGAGCCTCAATCTCCGAGCCGTTGCCGGGTGAGGTGAGGCTTGACTCCCACACACTGTACGGTAAGTCTTATTTCCATTATTCTTGACTTCGCATTCAGAAATTTCTGTGGTTTATGTTATTTGCAACCTGTGATAAATTATAGTGGCTGGTGTAAATTGGCCAGGCCGTGGTGAGTCTTACATTGGTCCTTATGTTTTGTAACCCCATCTGGGGCTAACTCCTCCTGTAAGTTTGTTATGCTACAAGAATGTATAGTAGTTTCTTCTTTTGTTCTTTTGCTTACAGGACTGCATCCTCTATCAACTAACGGTTCAAGAGGATACGGTAGGACGGTCCTAGTGACCACAGTATTAGTTTGACAGTCTAAAACTCCTGGTCTGTCATCCTCACGTTTTTCACTAACATCAGAATGTACCTTTGCAGTAGCAATATTCCTTGTAAATGGCCCTGAAGAATGCCAGTGTAGTATCACCTAGTGGCAGAAACATGTTGGCCTTTTCCATCACACAGCAAAGTAGACAGTGATTTTTTCACACTGTCTTGCATCTCTTTTTAATCTGACGTCCAGGTGAACACCAATAAAAAGTTTTTTGTCTGCCTTGACCGTCATTTTATATCACTGATTCACTTTTCATTTTTGCACTGCACTGCACCAGCACCGCCCAGTGGCCTGGACACTTCTATCTGTATGAGCCATTATTGTGTGCTGTCTAGCCAATTTCTTTAGGCTCTGACACACCAAGTTCGTTCTAGACATCCTACATGACGAGGCTCCGCCAAATGGGTGGGCTGATAGGATATCTACTATACACCTAGTGTCTATTGACCACTCTGGTCTGGTTCAGTGCAATTCAAACACGCAGTTTTTAATGAGGACCATGTAGACTTGGCACTTTGTTTCTTAGACCTTCCAACTCGTCTTGTTCTTTAGAGTCAGAGATTCATACATTTTGATTGGAAAATACATGCCTTTAAAATTGCTCATAACTCTCATTATTGGCTAAAATGTTTATCTGCATTTTATGAATTGCTCATGTTTATGTACAAGCTCCCTGGTCATAAATGGTGGCAAAGATCCATGATCTTTAGTGGAAATCAGGGTAATGGTAATCAGAGGTAATGGTGCCACATTTCCTAGATTTTCCAAAGCAAGATTACCATGGGATTTACGCTGGCACAAGAGCATAGAGACAAGAACATTTTTTAATCTCACTACATGTTGTGCATGCCTACACCTCCCTGGTGAGCTGTATCGATATGAGGCATTCCTTGCTGCAAAATTAATACCACATGTACAAATGTAGCCAAATAAATGTGTGTTGAGTGCGAACATGCACAGCAATGGCCTTGGCCATGAGCCCAACTCGCATACAAGCAGATTCAAAGGTAACATATGCCCAAGAACATCAACAAACATGTTAGTTGTCTTGACATGGCCCAGTAAGTCAAGGGCACCAAGTAGTAGTGTTACTGCGACTCAAACAGTGACCCACCTGGGGGACAAAGGGGATGTAAATAACCCACAATGACTACATTTAGCATCTATGTATTTCCAGTGCCTACTACTCTCAGCACAATAATTCACAATGATGTATCTTGCTGATGCACAAACATTGTTGTGATGCCAAAAGTCAAGGGGGGGCAGCTTGACAAGGCCCATGTGCCACCGCTGCCTCATTTACAATCTGTGCATAAGTGACGTACCAGTGGTGCAATGGGCCTGTAAATAACCTCAAACACATTTTGAGGTACCCAGACATCCTGACGGTTATAACATGAAGGTAATACACAGCACCTGGCCAATGGCATCATGATGATGTGTAGGCTGTAAAGTACAGGCAAATCAATTTCCGTGATGCAGGTCAATTGTATGTACCACAACCTGATGAGTTAGAAAGTACAAAGCTGCATAATGGACACAAAATAAAAAATCCCACTCTGCAAACACAGGAGGCACATATACTAATAGACACTTCTCTCCGTTTTCTGATTCAGATGATCACGGACATGCACTGTCACCATGGCAGATGACCCCCATCAAAGTGACCCACATACAGGCCCACAGAGACTACAATGTTGCACTGGAATGCACCAGGGCTATTGTAGAACAGACCTTTGGAGTCCTTAAATGGGTTTTCAGTGGCCTTGATATTTCAGGAGGGAGACTCCTGTGCAGGCCTGGACTGGTCTGTAAAATCATACTGGCTTGTTGCATTTTCCACAACATTTGTGTACGTCCAAATACACCATTGTCAGAAGAGGAGGAGGAGAAGGACAATTTGGAGAATAGCCAGGACAAAGAAGCCGACACAAGACATATTACAGCTTCTGCTGGAGGAACAGCAAGGAGGGATGCCATCATCCGCATTTCTTTTACCTAATCACCATTAACAAATTAACAAATGTCCCATCACAAGCAACCAAAGTCCAGAGATTGTTATTTTGAAAAATTAAATATCACTAAAATAAGGGGCCAGATGTATCAAGAATCCGTTTTGCGAATCCTAAATAGCGATTTTTTGCGAATCGCTATTTAGAATTTGCAAAACGGTATGTATGTACAAAATCGCAATTTTTTGGTGATTCTTTATAATTCTTTATTTGCAAATTCGCATTTTGCGAATTCGCAAATAAAGAATAATTTCCAATGCATTCCTATGGGCCAGGAGGCCCATAGGAATGAAAGTGCAATAATTCTCAAATTGCGAATTCGCAATTTGCTAATCACAATTTGAGAATTATTTCAAGGGTGCAGGGGTGTCTGAAAGACACCCTGCTGCACCCCTGAAATCTACATGTGTGTGTGCATGTGGCACACATACATGCCCTATGGGCATGTATGTGTGTCACATGCCACCCTCACAAATGCCAAATAGGGCATTTTTAAAAGAAATCACAAATTACCACCAAGTACAAGTTGGTGGTAATTTGCGATTCCTTAACTTAAAATCGCAATTAAAAAATGTGTCATACATATCATTTAAGGAATCGCAAAATTTGCGATTCCTTAAATCCTATGGCACAATAAGGAATCGCAAATAATTGCGATTTCTTAAATTGCGATTTTTTCATACATCGGAAAAAATGCAAAACGGCCGTTTGCGAGTCGCAAATGCCGAAATTCTGCAAATTTCGGCCTTTGCGAGTCGCAAAAGCCTTGATACATCTGCCCAAAGTCTTTTATGCTTAGTTTGTGAATTCAGAAGGTGATCATTCATGGAAAGTCACGGTAACAAAACAAGAGTGCCAAACAGATCATTCACCTGGCCGGGGATATGACACCAATTTAAGAACGAGTGGGAATGTATTGGGCATCTTAACTTATTATTGTGCATGGGTTCTCAGTGAGAATTGAAAACTCTGTATTGTTTCTTCACAGGAGAACAATCAGGTCTGTTTTCACACAAGAGCGTAGTCCAACATACAATGTGTGCCTGATGCATCATTGTAGCTGGGCCACATAGCTCTAAACCATCATAAAAGCAGAAACACAACATATCTGTGAATTCTATTCCACAGGAAAAAAGGTAACTGGCAATAGTCACAAAGATACTTGACAAATGTGGACTGGATCCACTAGCGGGTGTAGAGGATGAAGATCCAGAGGATAGCACAGCTAGAATAACGGATGTATCAATACAGTGCAGGGAATGCTCTGAAAATCAAGCTTACCCATTAATTCAACATTAGCAAGTGACACTACCTCCCTAGCTGACACATGTATCACTGTAATGACAGATAAGCACATGTTTTGCATAATTCACTGACACAACATCGATGTAAAAATTATCGATGTAAAAAATATTGAGTTAAAAATATAGACAACAAAATTATAATCAAACAGGTAAGGGCAAAAATATCAACCAAAAAATATTGATGTAAAAAATATAGATGTATAAAATATTGACTTTTATATAAATATAAAATAAAATATGATATACTTAATATATGAAATATTAAATAACATTTTAACAAAATAAAAAATATTTAATGTACATTTTAATAAAATACATCAAATAAACGTAATAAACAAAATAAACAAACAAACATAAAACTGTATACATATATATTTACTCAAAAACAACTATCATTTTGAATGTATGTTAAAAGTTTAAAATAATAGAAAAATTACAATAAATATTAATGGTTTAAAATATTTAAAAAACTACAATCTATAATAAATTAAAACATTAAACTCGTAAAAAATATTTAAACTTACATTTCACATTACAATCAGTGCAACAGTAGGGAAAGTGTATAGCAAAGGGGTAAACATAACTATTTCCACTCCAGTGAGTCCAACATTAGGGAAAGTGTTGGAAAGCGGAGGGGTAAAAACTTACTATTCCCACTCCAGTGAGAGCAACAGCAGGGAAAGTGTTGGATAGCAGAGGGGAGAAAATTATTATACCCACTCCAGTATGTGCAACAGTAAGATAAGTGTTGGAAGAGGAAGGGTAAAAATTTCTATTCCCACTCCAATGAGTGCAATAGTAGGGAAAGTGCTGGATAGGGGAGGGGTAAAAATGTATATTCCCACTCCAGGGAGTGCAACATTAGGGAAAGTGTTGGATAGGGAGAGACACAAATTACTATTTACACTCAAACAGTTAAAACACCAATAAAAAATAATAACATTCAAAAACAATCATGAAAAATATTTAAAAAATGAAAAATCAAATATATAAAATATATAAAAAGAAAACGTATTATAATATTAATTACATATGACAAAACCTACAAATAATATATAAAATAAAATAAATGCATGTATAAAAAATTATTCTTTTAAACTAGATTATTTTATTTCCTATCTTATAACACCACACCCATAACAAATCACATTAACATTTTATTAAATGTACTTAGATAATTAACATGATTAATAATCAATTACTAATGAACAGTAATTGACTACACACACCTTAACTCTATAATATCCACAGCACACACCTAAATCAAACTATAAACTAATAAAACACAATTAAAACTTTCTTATATTAAAAACTATTACTATTAACAACTAATAATAAAGTAATTAAAATGTATGTAATACTCACCCTTTACTCCTTTAAAAGTAAAAACCACACAAAAAAATAAAGAATTACAAAAAATAGATATCAAATAATTAACATTAATTAGCAACTATATGTTCTTTTTTTTAATTTTGTTTGGCAAACAAGTCAGAAAAAAAGGGATATACAATACATATTCTTCAACGTACACTTTTGAGTGATAGCAGGGATATGTCATAAATTCCAAATGTACAACAAATACTAAAGCATTGGCCCAAATGTATGTAAAAAAAAAAAAGAATAACATTCTACCTTTGATCCTCAAAAGTTGTAATTTTAGAAAGACAAGAGGTACAGCTTGTATCCTTAAAAGTTATACAAAATTAATCCATATCTTTTCCATTTTAGCTACAGACTTTCGACTTCTGCCCTTAGCAAGGGCTTTTTCCATAGTATATATTTCATGTAATAGATTTAACCACTCTATCATGCAAGGTGGGTTTCGTGAAATCCAAGCTCTAGCTACCACCAGTCTAGCACAGGACAAAGTTATGTTTAGCCAGCTTGTATTATTGTTCTCCATCGTATGTAAAGAGAGTAATACCATGGGTGCTGTGAGTGAAGTATGAATCAATTGTTTTTGCCATAAAGTATTTTCTATCTCTTGCCAGTACTTTGCAAGCATAGGACATGGGTAAATCATATGGATGAGATCTGCTGCTACCAGATCGCATTTAGGGCATTTAGGGCATTTAGTGCGGTCGCTATTTAAGTTATTCTGTGACCATTTGGATATTTTTAATGGAGTATGGTATAATTGGCTGACCGTCCTGTATAGTTGTAATTTTAAGCTAGAGAAATGAACCAATTTATTGATGTTAACGAAAGCATTTGAAATGTTCTGTGGTGTCACATTGATTCCTAATTTTAGCGTCCACTTTTGTGACAATCTTGGGCAGTCATCCGCATTATACTGACTAAGACATTTATATCCCATGCTAATTAGCGACTTCTTTTTCGTATTATATAAACAACCCCAAATGTCCGAGCTGGTAACTTTTTTCAGCTTCATTTTCCGTATTAAGTAATCCTTGATTTGCATATAGTTGTAGATCATTGCGCCTGGCAAATTATAAAGCAATTGTAAAGTTGAAAACTGAAGGAAACCATCTGAGCCATATAAGTCACCTAATATCTTAATTCCATAAGTGGCCCATTCCTTCCCCATCTTATCGTTGAAAATAGCGGGTAGCCCAAGATTGCCCCAGAGTGGCAAGTCTGTATGAAAAAAACAAGTGTCACAGTATTTTAAAATCAAATAAAAAATCCCTACTGCATCTCTTGCTGTCTTAAATGTTACTTGTTTAAAAAAATTTGGATCTTGTACTCTTGCTAAAAATTGATTTGAGTTTGTACCTAACATAAACTGATAAAAAAAGAAAATTTGGATTTTGTCTAGTAAGCTCTTGAGCCGACCTAAAAATGATGCACAAAAAATAAGACTTGAAATCCGGAAAGTCCAGTCCCCCTTTTTCTAGTGGTAATTTTAGTATGGCCATCGACCTTCTAGGTTTTTTGTAACTCCAAATAAAACTACTACAAATTCCATCTAATTTCCTAAAAAATAAATTATTAACTCGGAGGGGGATAGAACGAAAGAGGTATAACATTTTGGCAAAATGTTCATTTTAATCATATTGATTCGGCTCAGGATATTAAGTGGAATTTTATGCCATTTTCTAAGCACCGTAGTAACTTCTTTTAATAAGGGGTCGTAGTTTAGTTTGTTTATTTCATTAATTTTGGAAGAGATTTTCCCCCCGAAATAGACGGCCGAGTTACAGATTCCTGTAATTGTCTGAGTAGTTTGGTAATTCATAATAGTTTGTGTTTTGTTAAGGATTAACTTATAGCCAGAAATATCGCCAACATTTTTTGCTTCATCTGTTATTCCAAGTAGTGCGTCCGTTACATTTGTAGTATAGATAGCTAGGTCATCTGCATATGCAGTTATTTTAAGAGTTTTATGTTCATGTTTTACCGGAATTATCTTATCTTGATTTTGCAAAGCATTGATAAAGGGTTCCAATGAAAGAGCGAACAGCAGGGGTGAAAGTGGGCACCGCTGCCTAGTCCCCCTGGAAATTGCAAAGGTTAGTGACAGTTACCCAGCATAGCTAATTTTAGCATTAGGATACCTATAAATAGCCTGTATGCTTCTAAGAAACCGGTCTTTAAATCCGAACTGAATTAGCACTTTCCACAAATAATCCCACCCCACTCGGTCAAACGCTTTTTCTGCGTCCAAAAGTATCATGACGAGTGGGGTAAGATTAGTTGCAGCTACATCAAATGACGTGATCGCCATGTTGACATGGGTGGTGGTATCCCTTCCAACTACGAAACCATGTTGTTGTTCATTAACTAAGTATGGCATATGGGGTGCCAATCGCATTGATAGTAGCTTGGAGTATGCCTGGGCATCGGTGTTTATTAAGGAAATTGGTCTATATGACCCACAATCTGTCGGTGTTTTTTTTTTCAGGAAAAACATGATTTTGGCGGTTTTCCAGGATTCCAGAGCTTTTCCTGTTGTTCCAATAGAGTTCACAACAGAACAGAAGAGGGGTAGTATTTCTTCCGCACAAATTTTATATATTTCAACTGGAAGTGTATCCTCCCCTGCCGCTTTGTTAGATGGGAGGGAAAACACTGCTAAACGTAGTTCTTCTATTGTGTAATACTCTTCCAAGTTATCAAGGATATCCTGATCTAAATATTGTTTTACAGGGAGGTGAAGTAGTGTGGCTCACTGGTTAGAGGCGGCAGACCCGAGAGCAGAGGACGGCCCGGGACCAGGGTTCGATTCCCGGCGCGGCAGGTTTCTGGACCAGGGTCAGCGGACTTGATAATTCTCTCGCCTCGGTGCCCACTCTGATCAGCGATCACACTCGGCAACTCTGGGCATTAGCTTGCCTCATCTTCACTAACGGCCCCACCAGACCGCCGGGGATGCCTGGTCTCACCCTGGAGATACCCATTAAGGGACCATCTCTCAGGGAAGCCAGGAAGGGTTTCGCAGCGGTCGAAGCGCCTTGGGACCCTACGGGTAAGTAGTGCGCTATATAAATGCCTATACATACATTTATCATTTAAAAAGGATTGGATCTGACTTCCTATATTCCCGGTTTCTGGGGTGTATAATTTTTCATAGTATGAAGCGAATTGTTCCATTATTTGTGTAGGCTGCGAATACAGAATATCGTTAGGGCCTTTTATAGATTTAATTAGTGTTGATGCTCGGTCTTCAGCCACCTTGTAGGCCAAAAGCTTTCCTACTCAATCTCCGCATTCGTATTGAGAGAGTTTATATTTGAGAATCTTACAACTGTTTTTTTCTCTAAGAGAGCTTTTGATATTTGAACGTGAAATCAAAAGTTTATTTTCCAATTGCATGATATCTAATCTGATCATCAGCCCGGCACTAAGACTGTCAGCTAGCTGTTTCTCCATATGTAAGATATTGTCTGTCAGTGTCTTTGTCTCCTTCTTTCTTAGTGCATTTTGTTTATAAATATATTGTTGTGTTACTCCTCTAATAGAGGCCTTACAGGCATCCCATACTACCAGAACACCTGCCGTATCCATATTATATGAGATAAACTCCTCTATATGTTTTTTGAGGGATGTTACAAAAACCTCGTCTGATAATAAATATCTTGGGAAAGTGAAAGGACGCCCCTCTTTTACCCTTGGAGCTACTCCAAATGTGAATATGATAGGATTATGGTCAGAGGAGATTTTTGGCATAATCTGCATATGTCCTGAGCTCATTAGTTCATCCAAAGCCCACGCCAAATCTATCCTGGAGCAAAGTTTATGAGGAGACAAATAATATGTCTATCCTGGTACGCATGGATAAAGACAGCGCCATATGTCTTTTATATTATGTATTTTTGCTAATTCCAGTATTGCTGCTCTTGTTTTGCGCATATGTGAGGATGGCCCTTTCTTCGTTGCATCCTGTTGATAGTTTAGTACACAATTAAAGTCTCCCATGAGAATAAGCTCACCCTCCCATGATAGTAGTTCTATATTCAGCCAGTCAAATAAGCGTGGCTCATCTTTGTTTGGCCCATATATAGCACAAAAAACAAAAATACTATCTTCTATCCGCATTTGCATTATTGCCCATCGCCCCCACTTATCTGCCGCAGTCTTAATGACTTCCCCCTGCAATTGTCTTTTCTTTAATATTGCAACCCCTCTTATTGGTGCATTTAATATTGTGCAAACCACTAGTTCATATCCCAATTGATTCAGATGTTTTTTATCTTTAAAGCAGATATGTGTTTCCGTTAGCATAACCAACTGTGCATCATACATTTTCAATTCTTGATAAACTAAATTTCTTTTAGTTTTATTATTCAGGCCAGATACATTCCATGCAAGACAACTACAGTACGTCATTTTGTGTATTAAAAAAATCAAAAATCGCTGCCTCTTTGTTATCACTCTTTTTAGTTTTATTTCTTGCTGATATCATTTTGTCTTCCTTTTGACTTGTCATACCATTTTTAGTTTTCACCCCCCCCATTCCTCACTCCCTCCCTCCCCAGTGCTGATCTATCCCCCCCTACCATAGGAAAACACCCCCCCTTTATACCTGCTGCCGTTGATTGGGAAGCCTCTTGAGGGTGCAGCCATCCGCATAACCCTTTCCTACTTCATTAAGTATGTCATTCCATACCCCCTTTCAAATGTAATCGATTTGTCAGCTTAGTCAGACCTTTAGAGATAATAATCGCGTGGAATCAACACTCATAATTCTTATATCTTATGCATTAGTGATTTTTTCTAACACAATTTCTGCCTCCTTAACCTGGTTAAGAAAGTATGTATGACCAGCTTTAGTAACTTTTAAACATGCAGGTTCTTGGAGAAAAACCTGAGCCCCTGCGGCTTTAAAAGAGTCGATTATTTGACGTAAGTTCCATCGTCTCTCCATGGTAGTCTTACAAAGGTCTGACCTGACGAAAAAAGTCACATCTTCGGTGACAAAGGGGGAGTTGGGTTTTGCTTTTAGAGAAACAGCCTGTCTCAGTAAGAATTTTCCGAAATAAATCAAAAACGGGCGAGGTAATTTACTTCCTTTGTTTCTGTTAACTAGTGGTAATCCGTGAACTCTTTCTAACTGAGAGTCCCAGTCCCAGTCGGCGAGATCCGGGAATGCACGTTGGAAAAGCTTGACTATGTAAGTCCGGGGGTCTGCCCCTTCAGCGCCCTCTGGAACCCCAAAAAGTGTAAGATTTTGTCTTCTTTGTCGATTTCCATGTCCTATATTTTAAATTGTAGGGCCCGAATCTCTTCATCATGGCGAGAATTTTTCTGCTCCGTTTTGACCAAAGTTTATTCTATCTGCACAACTCTGTGTTGTAGCTCTTCCAGTTCCTGAGTTATCGTGTTCATTTTGCGTACGTAATTTAGTGTTTTAATTTAGTGTAATTTAGTGTTTTAGTATTGTGCTCTTTAAGTTGCAAAAAATATTGCTGTGCTTCTTGCAGTTGTTCGGTCAGAATATTTAAAATTAGGGCCAAAGAGGGGGTCTCCACCAATGGTGTGTCAGGGGGTAATACCTCCTGAAGCCTATTTTTCACAAAGTGACCTGTTCCCTTAGCCGTAGCAGGCATGACAGCGGGATCGTTAGGATTGAGAGCCTTTTTGTTAGTTCCTTCTGTGACATTAATATCTTCTTGGGGGCTCTTTGTTCCCACAGAGTTATCCAAAATTGGTTGACTTAAGGGATTAGACGGAGTTGCGTTATCCAAATCTTGGTCAACTTGTACTGGGGTTGGTAGCCCCATGGAGCTGTTTCCTGACAATCGTAAAGCCATTGATTTTACCCCTCCTTTAGCTTGGATCCACTTGCGTAGAGGGCTATCGTCAATAATTGGTTTGCCTCTAGTGTAAGCAAAAGTTATAGCAGAGGAAAGAGTAGAAGGATTAGTATTTTTCTTGGTTTTTAGTTTATTTTTAGCCTTCCCTCTTCCTTTTTTCCTGGACACTGTTTTCCAATCATCCTGTGGAGAGCCCACCCCAATGTTCTCTTCTTCATCGATCAATTCCTCATATTCGTCATTAGACTCCACTTGTTTCTCATTAAGTCCCTCTGTACAATCTCCAGAAAATCCCTTAACTTCGTGACCTAGAGCTGTATTGAGCACTTCTGTTTCCTGGGTAGCCAGAATCTCATGATTCATCTGAATAGACAAATTGTTAAATTTAGCGCCACTTGAATCTGGCTCCGTGTCCGTAATCAGTATTGATTTCGTACCCTCTGAGTCTGGGGCATGTACCTGTGACTGTGTTATATCTTTTCCTTTATCGTTGAAAACTTTGTCTACTTCATATCGTTCTTCTAGTGATTCTACAGCCTCTGCATCAGTATCAACGCCATTGATAGTATCACCATATTCAACGTTCTCCCTATCATTCCCCATTTTCTTATTTGTTCCCTTGTTTGTTTGCGCTATAACATCATTATTCGCATGGTTAACTGAAGCAGCAGAATCTATATTTACATTGGCACCTTTTGCTTTTGTTAAGCAATTTTTCTCACCAACAGTAAGCATAGGAGGTCGCAGTGGCTGTAGCTTACCAGTCATTAATGCAGCCTTGTCTTGTTTCCCTGTAACTAACAGTTTCTGCGAGCCATTTCCAGTTTCAGCTCCAGCTCCTTCTTTCCTGAGGGTCTTGGCTGGCGTCTTTTGTTTTTCTGCCACCAATCTTTTCTCTCCCGCGGCATTACTGACAGCTGTGGCTCCCAGAACACCGCTTTCCTCTGCATTTACCGCACCCTTTGTGGTCCTGGTGCTGCGCGGTTGATTCTTCGGGGCCATTTCCTCAACTAAAATCACTCTGCAAGCTGCGCAACCTGGCGTTGAAGGCCCCCCCGGGCGTCGGAACCGGAGGCACTTGTCACGCACCCCACGCGAAGTAGTGTGCCGCAACCCGGGCCTGGAGAGCCTAGCCAAGTCCACAGCGTCTAGCGAGCCCAGCGAGCACAGCCTGCCTCCGCCCACAACTCGCGGCTACCGCGTCCTCTTACAATCAGAAGCCGCATCCGTTTTCTCCGCCGACAGCAGTCGCCCCTCCGCTTTCGAGGGTAATTCCAGGTAATTCTGTAGCAATGCGTTTCTCCGCTATTGAAATAAAGTGTCCATTTAGCTCCGATGTTCGTTTGAAGCAGTCTCTCTACCCGCCGTTGTGAAGTAGTGAGAGCTGCGTATTCAGGCTGCACCGAGCGGCGTCCTCAATCCGCCATCTTCGTTTTCCCCTAGCAACTATACATTCATTCATTAAATACAAATTACTTCCAACCCTTTACTCCTATAAACACCACAACACACACCTAAAATAATTACACATTTACCATAATGAAACTACCAATGAATTAAAAGTAATTAACACCAATTATTAATTTAGCAATGAAAAATAAATTCATTCCCACCCTTTGCACCTATAACCACTACAGCACACACCTAAAATGTATTACACAATTACTATAATTAATTACCAAATAATGTATTAAAATGAATTTTAATTCATAAATGAAAAATAAATTACTTCCCTCCCTTTACAAAAATAAACACCACAACTAAAAACTAAAATTATTTACACAATTGACATAATTAATTATCAATTAATTAATTCAAATGAATTAACAACCAATTATTAATTAATTAATAATAAATTACTTTACACATTTAACACTATAACATCTCAATTAAAAAAATATTAAATAGAAAATAATCAATACATTTAATATATTTAAATTACTTCCCCCCCTATTTTCCTATAAACCCACATACAGCTACAGAACAAATAACGTAAAATTTAAATACATTTTTTTAAATAACTCCTAAAAATGTTACACATATATTAAAAATTCAAACAATTCTATACAAAAACATACAACACATACATATAAAATATATATTAAAATACATAACTAATGAAAAGCCAACATTTTTAACAACTATATGTTTGCAAACGATATTTTTGAATCCAATATCACTTACCTTATGTCGATATTCTTGACCACGATCTTCTTGCTGTCAATGTTTCCTGACCACAATATTAATGACTCGATATGCGTGCAACTTTTTTTTTACTCAATATTCTGTCTCTACACCATCTTGCATTACTAATACTGTGCATGCATCATCCAACAACACTGCACTAGTCTAACAATGCTATTGTTCCATAGGCACAAACAATGACACATAGGTCAGCCATGGTACAACAGGCAAGGCATCAGCAATCTACAATGTGTATGTAGGCCTATGGACCTGGCAATGCAGTGGCAAGAACATGTGAAAGCAACATGCACAACAAAACTGGTGTGGCATGGCAATGAAAGTGGAGGATGGGCTACATACTCATCAAATAACAGTTACTCTGTGTTGACACCCCCAGACAGGAAAGACACATACATATGAGTGAAGTGCAATAGGTAAACCAATAAGTACAGCAAAAACATGCAAGTAACATACAACCAATTACATCTTGAATGGACCTTATTGGGTAAGATGGACATAAACATAAATAGTAGCAGTATGAAGTTACACCAGCTATCTCTGAATGGTCACTGCAAGTTCACTTATGTCAATTGAATGATGTGTGTAATTTAGTAATCTACCACAATGGTAGCAATCAAAATACCCACACATCTGCGGGCACATTTGAGCATCTAAAAATAATTGTCAATGTCACATATTGTTGTATCTCTCAAGGAATGTACAACATACTCTGTAAAAAACATTGTTGTGCAAGATGGCCAGCCACCATGTATGGCATATGTTGCAGTCCAGTGTGGCCAACCAGCCACTCAACTCCAGTCATGTGTATGCTGGACAGAAATCTATGTTCAGTTAGAACCAAGGGAAATCCACCGTACACCCAAGAGATCCATAACATGTGTTGAGGAAAAGCAGGACCACCCTTTTGCCTCCTGGATGCCTACTCTGTTAAGCAGAGTACATGTGAGACATACCTCCCATAAGTCTCTGTTGTACAAGCAGTGTGCCCATGGTTTTTGGGAAGGTAACATCCCTGGGGCTCACCAGCTTAATAAACTACCATCTCACAACCTGGATAACGACACCAGGCCTCAAAATACACTACATTTTCCTACCTAATCAATGACCCACCCGGCTGAATCTTCTGTAAGCCTGGATTACACATGTCTGTATACAGCAGAGTACTCCGATTATGCAGGACAACCCACAGGTGCCGGAGATGCAAATAGCCCCTCTAAGTTCCCCAGTCACAGGTCCCCTGCCACACAAGATTTGTCCAGGTCAAGGGCCTCACCCACAGCTAACAGGCAGCATAAAATCCCCAGACGTGACGACGTTGAGAGGCACTGCACAAAATAGGATGTCTCCCCTGTCACCCCAGTGTAGTGTTGGTGCGTGACAAGAAATGCAGACTACCCTTTGTACCTGGTCAGGAGCACCTTGATAGCTCACCCCTACATGGTGCACCATGTGGACTTCTCCTGTCAGCATTGTGTACATTTGGTAGGCCAGACTTTGCCAACAGCTAAGCATCATTGCTCTCCCATCAATGTCCACAGCCAGGGCCCACAGGCTTGTGCATGACGCAGGCCCAGCGTTCAACATCATTTCACAGTAACTCAGCAGTACTACTGTCTACCACTACGGTCGCATACAAAAACACAGTGTTGTTTCAAATCAATGGGGACTGTATGTGCTTACCAGCGTTGGACACAATGCTGTTGCAAGGAGTACGCATTGTAAAGTGCTACAATGTCCTGTCCACCTGGGAATTTGGGGCTACAACATTTTTACATAGCTCTGTGTGGATTGTTGACCTCTGCATATTTTGAACCAGGCTGCTCCATTCTGCATTCTGAGGGATACATTTCGTAAAACAACATCAGAGGTGTCTACAGAGGCTGCAAAGTGATTCAGTGCTTACTCGCATAAAATGTTTGGGCTGCTACTTGTCCATCCGTCATGTCGTTACTCTCCTAGCTTCAAGCTGTGTATTGCCGTCACAGTAGACTGATGAGCAATTGTGCCTGACACAAGGTGTTCCTCATGCCATGTAACAACATATTGCCCATGTGTCACTACATGACAATGGATATGCCTGATATACACTGTTGTAAACATCATCAGATTTGCAAAATCCCTATTGCATCACACAACCTCCTTGAATCATACCCATGAGTGATTTTGCACATCCCTTTGTAAATATGCACATCTGCAATTACAGCAGAGCAAATACTCAAATGTGAACCTGTGGTCAAGCCTTCACATTGTTTGCTGCATCACAAATCTGATTATAAAGTAGCGGATGCCTGATTCATGTTTATGTTTGTTGCAAGCCTGTCAAACAGGTGCAGACATCACAGCAATGTGTAATGTGACAGTCATATATTTGGTCACACATACAACCTATGCTAACCATAATGACTACCACTGATTCATGCAAGTATTATCACACATGAATCGATGTGGATGGGCATCAATGTGAGGACAAAGGTCATGTTGACTGCTATGGATTACTGATATCATGACATATCAGACTGACTGAAGTCACCTGCACAACACAGATCACATTCCATTGTCAAATGGTGTCATTAGTCATGCTATTTCATGAAATATGGTACATCTGATGATCAATTTGCACTTAGCATTAAAAATTGTGCTGCCTAAACATGTAAGAGACATTTTTATTCATAACCACCATTGAAAATAATCGCTAAATACATGTTACAACAATGAAAATTACATCTCAGCCCTTGGGGGGTAAAATATTCTCACAGAGTGCAAAAACTGCCCGCAAACGCCCAGGAAGTGATGTCAGTCTGCATCCCGTGTAATGGAGATCTGCAGCACACTTTCACGTTCTCTTTTAAGCACACTGTCAGTGTCTGTGGAGAGTGTTGGAGGTGTTTTGAGTTGTGTGCTGGTGTTGTTTGAGAAGAGAGTGGCGTTGTGTACTGTGAACTGTCCCTAGTGTCTCTGTCAAGTCCTGTGTTCTAATCTTTACGTGTTTTAGAGTAAAATTTTATGGGTTTTCTTTCTACCTAGTGGAGTTACGTGTGTGTTGGGAGATGTCAGGTGTAGGTAGGGTGGACAGGATGTCAGTGGGGATTGGGGGGCTTCCCTTGGCTAGTAAAATTTTACCTGCCACTGATGGTGGAGAGTGGGGGATGGAGCCTGTAGGGTTATGGTGTCAGTGTCTGTAAGGTGAGGTGGAAGCATATCCGCAACCACATGATGCAGATCTTTGGGGTCAACAGGAATGTCTACCAATGAAAGCACCAATGGCAGGATTGCATGGTACGCGATGGTGACCTGTTGGACCACCTGGAAGTTATCGCTGGCAGGCAAGGTGTTAAGTTCATGATGAAAGTTTCATTAAACCACTGTGTGTTTTCCATGGCAAAAATGTAGTCAGTGACATAATGTAATGAATTCTACTGGATGATGCGATCCATTTTTTAATAAAGCTGCCTAGCTCAAACACAATCGCACTTGCACCATTGTGCAAGTGGGCCAGTGTTGATGATGATGTATGACCATGTGCAGAAATGTGTACACTCCTGCACATGAAAAATAATCATGTGCTGTGTCATGATTCAATGTGTGCCGCGCAGTGCAGCATATGAAGATAGTCTATAAGGATATTTGTGTGTGACGACTCTCAATGCGCATGAAGTGCCCATGTGAACTGCACAATGCAGCACACATGACAAAATACACTACCTGATGGACTAACTTGTCTATCCCCACTGTGGAAATGTCTAAGCATGTTTTTAACAGTTCCCAATGTAGGCACTAGATCACAAGTATGCCACACTTTTAAACTACTTCTACGTTGCAATATGACATGGGTTTTGTTGTGTATGGTCCATCAAAAACCCATTCCCATTGGAGCACTTGCCACAATTGTTGGTGTGTAAGTCAGCCTCATACACAAAGTGGGACCAGACCATGTCAAATGTCTGAACACATCCTTGTGAAATATGCTAAGCACAGATTGACTAACCGACGTGGGTGAAATTACTTTTTGGCTGGAAACGGGACCTTGAGAATGTGTCACTCATGTAGTGTGTGCAATATGATCACATGTAGTAGCAGGATTGTCTTGTGGTCCACAAAACTGCAATTGTCATGTTTTGTGTGCCGGATAGGCAAAGCACATCCCTTCATCTATGCAACATGAACATAGACAGGACTGTTTACAGGCCCTCAAATTGAATGTAGATAAATCTGATAATGAACATGACACATGTGGAAAGTCACATCTGACACTAAGTATAATGTTTTGCATGTCTCACAGCTGAAAGACCACTAATAACTCAGGGAGATGCAGATGCCTTAATGGACCCACATGCCACTGCTGAGTGCCCTCCTCATATATATTCTTTGTGAGATTTAAAGATTTGATGGAAAAGCTCTTGTATGTAGTTGAACACAGTTTGGGTGTGTATCACATGGACGTCACTTCTAGTGCGGAATGTTGAGATGTATGCACAATTTTATGTTGTTATGCTGGACCACAGCTTTTGACTACTTGACTTTACGTTGCACATCCCGAGTTAGTCAAAGTCATCATCACACCGTATTAGCAAATATCCTGCCTATCACCAGCTTTTGACCTGTCTCTGAGCAATTATCATGGCATGCCAAACATGTAGGTACTCTGCCACAAATGTGCAAGTGGGCCTGCTTTGGTCCTAGCCATAGCAAATGGAAACTGTTGTGTATGCAAATCAGTGTTTTCATGCTATCATGGCACCTTTTTTGCCAACATGTATTAGCAACATGTCAGACCCGTATTCCTGAGATGTTGTCATGTCAATGCACAACATACATTTCCAAGGTTGCCCATCTGAGATATGACCCATCAGATGTGTGATGCAATGGAATTCATTGAGCTCAAATTCCCCCCATTCTTTGCATGCTCTGGCTGTTCATGCCCCGATAACTGCTGAATACAACAGTCACACAATGTGCCAGAAAGCATTTAAATAATGTGTCAACAGGTGTGGATGCATGTCAAAATCACAAACTGCAGATGCCTTCTAGGCATTGCATCAGTTGCACCTGGTAGCTTAGGCTCACTTTGCATTTCAACAGCTAAATTACTTGTGATTTGATCAGTCTGTATTGACTGATTCAGTCAATGAACTTGTAAAGTTACACTGACACCTTCACTAAGTCCAGAAATTCCAACGGTGTATCTCACTGATGTTGGTGATGGCAATGAGCAGACAAGTAATGCGTGTACAGCCTGGACTGACATAGCTGTCAATGATGATTAATTCATTGGAGCACCAGTTGTCTGAGACAGTTAGCAGACCAACGAGTCAGTCACATACACACGATGAGAGCTGGTGTACGTGATAAAATAGTTTTCATGGCATGATCCAGTGTCACATCTCATTTGGATGAGTCAACATCATTGTGAGGGATAGTTAGGTGCCTACATTTAATTACTGTCTATAGTCACTGTCTTTCCTCTGATGTGTTGTATCATTGACATGTTAGCGCATATTACAGGTACACCATTGCCTCTGCAACTTTATCTGGAACAACATTGTGGTAGCAAGAGTGGCTTAGCCTTAGTCACGATGCAATGTTAAGCCAGCTCCCTCTGATTGATGCCCAATAGTGCTTTATACCACAGTTTCACACCATATCTTGGGTGCAAATGGTGGGAAACTCACAGTTGCACAACCAAAAGTTTGGCGGTCTGGCCCCTATCGGCGAGCCTAGCGTGAATATGTTGGAGTGCGTAATGGGTGACACCCTGCCCAAAATGTATTTAGAAATGCACTGTATTGATAATAGTTTGTTTACTTTTCATCTCTGCTGTTCCAATGTGTGCAGCCTTGTGCAGCACACTTTGAACAGCAGGACACCATTGATTGTTCTTGTGCATGAAGGTGAGCTTTCCAGCGCATGACCATTCTGTGAAAAAATGACATCTTGTAAGTTCAATATGTGCTGCTTTAAGCAGCAAACATAGAAGTGACAAAACGTAATTTCAAGATTGTTCCTGTGCAGGAAGGGGCACCCTCCAGCACATGAACAATCTTCTCATTAATGTAGACACCCTTGCACCATGGTGCACGGGGCCTGCCTCGGCGCAAGTAGGCAAGAATTTTGCCGCAGCGCAGGGGTAGACACAGATCTGCACATACTGTTGTAGATATGGTACTACCTGGGTTCCTGAAGTTGCAGGGTGGGGCATTAAGCCAAGGAGGTCAATGCCATGCTCCGCCACTTCCTTGTGAAGAAGCCCCAATGCCTTTTTGGTCATGGCATGTCCTGGCTCCGCAATGGTCCTGTCAAGCTGTGCCCTTGGGCTCATTCCTCTGATAGACTCAGTCAGAGTATGTGTCAGCACCATCATTTGACTCTGCTAATCTGAAAATGTTGTGATTCTACTCTGCCCTTGTCATGTCCCATGCCATACATTGTCAGGTCATTAACACCATCAGGTTGTAGTTGGTCCTTTCATTCATATTGCACACTTCAGGTCACGTTGGAAGCAACAAACATTTGATGAGAGTGTAGAGTCCATGTTTTCACGCACTTGTGTTTCGAACTTAAATGGTGAACATTGCCATTAATCTTTGCTCTTACATATTGTCATATGTCTTATTTTGCAGATATGTCGCCTACGGAGGCATGAGAGTTCCAAGTCAGGAAGGAACAATACTTCCACATATGGGGTGTAGCCAAGGGGTATCAGGCAATGGTGAGGAGGTATTGAGTGGACCAGGCTGCTGTATGATGGAAATCTCTGCCCGAATTTACACAGACAAGTGGAGGATGGGACACCGAAGCAATACCAGGCCTTTCTAATATCCGACGTGGGTCCATACATCAGCACAGAGCTGCCACTCCAGGTCAGGTACCATATACACAACATGCTGCACCTGCCTCTAGCATGTAAACAGGTGCCCCCTCCCAACCTCTCACACAAGTGACTGCATCTCTACCATCTGCACCCGGGACACATGCTGACACTCACACTAACAGAGACCGATGGTGCTTACAGGACATACATATGAGGCTGGCGCATGTGGAGAAGGACATAACTGAGATTAACACCCAACTTCAGGACATCAAGAGTGCCCTGGGGCTCCATTTTGAGCCCCCAATTTGTGATCCTCCCCCTTTCTACAGTCGTCCTTTTCCTTTTTTAAAACAGTTTGATTATTAGTTTACGATTTTAAGTGTAGTTTTAGAGTAATGATAGGTAGTGTAAGGATTAGATAAGATTTCCAATTTTGTATTCAATTTATGTACTGTTCGGGGCGAAGTTTCCTTTTTATTTTGGTGGGGGGGGGGGGGGTTGACGTATTTGTCATGTAAAAAAATATATATATATATATAACTCACCTATTGTTGCAACAATAGAAAAGAGTTTATCTATCTGCCCACCCCGTGCTAGAGTAGTCGTAGCAGGAGATTTTAACTGCTAATTTGAGCCACTGGACAAAGATGACCTACTTGGAATCAAGGATGAAGATACCAAATGGGCTGTCCCCCCATTAAATCTCCCACCAATTATTAGATGGACGCAGTCTGTGCCCTAACTCAACGCCCTCACTGCAGTGTATGGTCTGAGGGCAGCTAATCGTAGAACACCATCGGATAGGTAGGTTGCAGACACATACAATCAAGTTAGTAGTCTATCCTGCGTCAATTATATCTTCCTTGATGTGCAGCTCTTGGGGGACTTGATCGACATGAGCGTGGCCACCACCACAGAAAGTGACAACAATACCCTCTGCCTAACTATGAAACCTTTGTGAGAAGCCCCCTCCACCCAGTAAGTACTTTACTCTTGATCATCACCAGAGAGATTATTTCCTCAAATTGTAATTGATTGTTTAAATGTCGCAAGGTAGCTCTAAAAAAAATCTAAGATCGCTGGCATACATCACGATCTGGTTGTAGGCACACTTGAGCTCCAGGCTGCTGCCTCCAGCCCTAGCAGGTTAGCCGGCGTACCTGTGGTCCACTCTCGCATGATTGATAGACTCAATGTACACTTCTTAGCTCCTAATTCGGGCATCAAACCTAGTATGCCAGAAAAAGGGCCCCACTCCTTGTACACTAAAGTCTGCAGACGCAAACAACTACTGTTAGCTGCAGCAATCAAAGATAAGAACTACAACTACCAGGAAGTCCTTCAGAGCTGCTTTGCAGCAGGCAAAGATAGCTTGGGAGGAATCCCGATGGCAGCAACTTAAAGAAGCAAGGGGCATATTACCAAGGGCCATTATCGCCGCTTTAGCGGCACTTTTTCCCGCTAAAGCGGCGATAATTTGATCGCCCAATTACCAAGCTGTCGCTAACACCAGTTAGCGACAGCTAGTAGGCGATAGCGATCATCTTGGGGCCCGATTTGCATGTCAGCGATAATTATCGCTAATGACATGCAAAGTGGGTTTGCCAAGATGTTAGCGACTGGAAACAGTCGCTAATATCGCTATCTCCTAATACCAACAATGGCTTAGTTTTGGAAATATTCACGCTAAGCGCGAATATCTCCAAAAGCTAACGCCTGCCCTGACCAGTTCTTAGCCATGTTATCCAATGAGAGGTGGATAACATGGCTAAGAGCATTGTCACGGTAATGCCTGAATATCGCTGTATTGACAGCGTTATTCACGCATTTCGCCCGTTTTTTATCGCTTCTGAGATAAACCTTGATAATAGCAAGGTATCTCAGCGATAAAAACAGGTGAAGGGCGGCTATAGGAATTTTCCCGCTAAGCCAACATAGCGATAATTATCGCTAGTTGTTGGTAATATGCCCCCAAGTTTGTCCAAAGATGACAATTATTCTGGACTCTAGTGACTTGGGGCAGCAAGTCAGGTGCATGCCTGCCCACAAATTACATCACAGGCTAGGAATGGTATGATCACTTTTGGAGCCTTTACTCATCACCAGAGCCCCCCCCCCCCCTGTGGAGCCTGTTGCTCCCCTTGGGCACTATAGCATTGATGTGCTTTTCGACCAGGCCGAGATGGAGGCTGAAACAGGTAGAGTAGTGACTTCTAAACCAGCAGGACCAACTGACCTACCAGGCGATTTATTTCTCGCAGATACTCCAAACTGGGCACGTTATATCCTTCTTTAGGCAAATGTCATAGCCAGTGGGGCTGCGGTTCCTGGGACCTGGAAGGGTGCAGAGGTGGTCCCGATTTACAAAAAAGGCCCCATAGATGACCCCTCAAACAATAGGCCCATTAGCTTGATCGATGCTCTACAGAAGGTCTTTGGCCAGTTATGGGCAGATGACAATGCCATTCTCTCACAGTATCAGTCCGGCTTTAGGCCAAGGACAGGAACAATCAACCAGGTGCACTGCTTGTTACTTATCTACTGGAAAGTAGTGGTGATCAGCAAGGACAGTCTTTACCTGGCATTTATTGATCTAAAGACTGTTTTTGACCTGGTCCCCAGGAGCAAACTGTGGTTGTTCCCTAAAGATATGGGCATCCCCCCACTTATCCTTAACCTGCTGGTTTGGCTACATGAAGGAAGCTGTGCCCAGGTCAGATGGGGGGCGCAGTGTCAACTGACAGAGTGTATCCCCAACAACAGGGGAGTCCCGCAGGGCTGTGTTTTGGCTCCCATCCTATTCTATTGTTATATGAATGGGGTGATCAGCTTCCTGCAAAATGTTTCAGACGATGCAGCAGTCCTGGGGGGTGATAAGGTACCGACTCTCCTAATTGCTGATGACATCTTGCTGGTGTCTAGGACACCAGTGGGGTTGCAGCAACTACACAACCGGTTCCAACTCTATTGTGACGACCGGGGGTTGGTTATTAACACTCTAACAACCAAATGTATGGCTTTCAACCCCCAAAGCCCTATAGAAGCACTCCTTTTCCAGGTGGGATACCGCTGGAAAGGGTGGACACCTTCAACTATCTAGGTGTCCAACTCTCTGCCAAACTGTCATGGAAGCTCCACCTAGCAAAAATGTATCTGGGGCATAAACGAGTAGTAGGAGCACTTGGGAGGGAACATAGCCTCTCACACAGCAAACCGGTAGCCCCAGCCCTCCAGGTGGTCTATGATGCTAAGGCAGATGGTGCAGCATTGCACAGAGCAGAGCTATGGGATTTGAAAAGGCTCATGATCGCTTTAGATATGAGCATAAGTTTCTCAGAGATCTGGTGATACTGTCCCAATCAATTTCCTTTACCCCTCTAAAGCTTGACATGGGCAGGTGATGTTAATGCTAATGTTACGTTAATGAGCATTTATAGAGCGCACTTACACCGGGTGGCTTCATGGCGTGATCTATTGGCAACACACCAAGCTCCAGCGCTCTTCCTCTGGGCTCGCATCAGGTTCACCCCAGAGCTTCTTCCCTATGCTGAGGCCCTCACTGAGTTGATACGATTAAACACTGGCCGTAAAATAGGCTAGAACTCCAATCTCGGGAAAATTATGTCAGTTTGGGAGTCCAAGAACATTGCGATAGGCAAGAGCCACCCACAAAAGAAGTGCTAAAGCGTAATTACTGGGAATGGGTGGACCATAAAGAAACCTGTAAAATGAATTTAGGCAGACTAACAGCCACATTTTATCTTCACAAACAGACTAGACATCTAGAGCCCTTTCAAGATATTAACCAGGTACCACAGGATACGATGTTATACATCCACTTTAGGTTCGGCACACTTCCTGTCTTTGAGACCACAATGAAATGGCATTCAAGCAATGAAGTATTAAAGGACTCTCCATTTTGCAGGGCCTCACTAGAAATTGTTGCCCATGCCCTTTTTGCTTGCACGGCTTACAACATCCCGAGGGCTAAGTGGTTAAAACCTTTGTGCCAGCAACTGTGAACACAGGACTATTGGGCTGCCGTGTGCATCCTTGGAACCGACCCCAGACCTTTCTTTGTGTGTTGTGTGGCAAAGTTCCTAAGTCACACATGGCTCATCAGACTGAAGTTTTAGACAGGAGTAGCACAACACTCTGCCGAAACACGCTGACGCTCAACCACTGTAGGGCTCTATGGCTGACATTTTAAGTCCTAAAATTGGACGCTATGCACATGCACTTTTTCCTTATTCTTAATTATACGTGCTGCTACCCTAAGGAGTGCTGGATCATTTTACAAGGCTGGTGGGGCCGCAACTTGTTACTCGATTCCATCTAAGATGAATTGTTATGGTGTTCCCCCCTTTTATTTTTATTGTATTATCTTATTTTTATGCTTTTATTGATATGTTATGTATTAATTTCTTAACCAGCTAAACATCACTAAAGGATCAAAACAGTCACTTACGCGGACTACACCCAACTAGTCGTCTCGCTTACCCAACAAGAGGGATGTTTGGATAATCTTTCCGCCTGCCTTGCCGCAATATTCTCCTGGATGTCTAGTTCTCGGCTCAAACTCAATGGAGCTAAAACGGAGATCATGCTCCTGGGTCATCACTTTACATCTCTCCCCAAAACTGCCTGGCCCCCTTGTTTGGGTGAGCTGCCCATACCGAAGAATAAAATTAAAAGCTTAGGGGTGTGGTTTGAGCCTGACCTAACCTTTAAGACACAGGCACACAAAGTTGCAGGCATTTGTTTTGGCCTGCTGCGTTCAGTGCGGAAAGTTCTACCTCTTCTGCCCCCCCAGTCCAGGACACTTCTGATCCAGGGGCTAATATTATCCAGACTGGACTACAGTAACGCCCTGTTTTTGGCAGCTCCTGAAGCTACCATCAATATCCTTTAACGGGTACAGAATGCTGCAGCCAGGATGCTAGCGGGTACCTCTAGAAGATCTTCGGCTAGACCAGTTTTGAGAGCACTTCACTGGCTGCCAATACGCGAAAGAGTCATCTTTAAATCGCTATGCATCACCCATAAGGCTCTTCAGGGTAAAGAACCTCCGGTCCTCAGGAGCCTGATCTGCCCTTATAAATCATCTCGGGCTCTCCGGTCGGACCTTGGAAATTTTGCTAAGGATCCCAGAGTAAGGAAGGCACGAACAGGGGGTCGCCGCTTCTCTGTAAATGTGGCAAAAAACTGGAACTCTCTCCCCAGACGGATTCGGACCGAACCCTGTTATTTTAAGTTTCGAAAGGCCCTAAAAACATTTCTTTTTCTATGGACTCCTAATTGCCGGTTCCCTCTTCAGTTTGTTCTCTGTTTCCATTTTCTGTTAGCGCTGGGACGCTTTCGGGCAGCAATGTGCTTTATAAATTAAATTTCATTTCATTTCATTCATTTCTAAACCATGTAGCTTTTTTAAACCAAGGGCGCATTAGGTACCTGCATGGACTGCATGTGATATCACCTTTTAGCTTATTGCTGCATGATAAGTTTATCTTGTAACTGTCTTATGAAATGTTTTTATCGCTTTTGTGACACTGGATATCTAAATAAAGTTTTATGATGATGATGAGGACATTGTGGTGTCGATAGAGGCTTGTAAATATGCCCCATTATGCTTGATCATCTTTGGGAATATGGTGAGGGCTCTATTTTGAGATGTGGCATGGCTTGATACCCATCACAACAACCATTGTTCACACCATTGACTTTGAGTAGATCTGCCAACTATGGTTTGTTAGCAATGCTAGGTGAAGCCACTTCTTGTGGCATGACACTGACTTGAACATTGACCCAAGTGCCTATCCCCATCCTGAAAATAGGGAAATGTGAACTTTCAGCAAGAATGTTGTATTTGAGGTATGACAGTTTGCCTACTTCACACATACCCTGTCATCTCAAGGCCTTTCAGGAACACAAACTCAACAGAACCCCTTTTCAAATGGCCCTCTGGCTTAGCTTTGCTACATTAAGGCAACATTAAGGAAAGTGTTGGATAGCGTAAGGGTAAAAATTACTAATCCAACTCCAGAGGGTGCAACAGTAGGGAAAGAGTTGGATAGCATAAGGGAAAAAAATACTATTCCAACTCCAGAGGGTACAACAGTAGGGAAAGTGTTGGATACCTTAGGGGTTAAAATGACTATTCCAACTCCAGAGGGTGCAACAGTAGGGAAAGTGTTGGATAGCGTAGGGGTTAAAATTACTATTCCAAATCCAGACGGTGCAACAGTATGGAAAGTGTTGGATAGCGTAGGTGTACAAATTACTATTCCAACTCCAGAGGGTGCAACACTAGGGAAAGTGTTGGATAGCGTAGGGGTTAAAATTACTATTCCAACTCCTGAGGGTGCAACAGTAGGGAAAGTGTTGGATAGCGTGGGGGTTAAAATTACTATTCCAACTCCAGAGGGTGCAAAAGTAGGGAAAGTGTTGGCTGGAGTAATGGTTTCAATTACTATTCCAACTCGAAAGAGGGCAACAGTACGTAAAGTGTTGGATAGTATAGGGGTCAAAATAGTAATGATTAAAATAATAATTTTGTTGTAATAAATGACAATTTAATTACTAAATTCCAACAATTGACTTAACAATACCAATAAATATTCATTTAAAAATAATTACCCATGAATAATTAATTAACAATTAAAATAAATACAATTAAATCATAATTATTAAAAATGTATTAAATAATAATAAAATACAAAATAAAAAAATCAATACCAAAAAACAATAATTATCAAAAAACGTTTAGCAATTAATAATTAATTAACAATACATTATTGAAAAATACAAGTACATTATAAAAAATAGAATTTAATTACCAAATATTAATTAATGAACAAGTATCAAATTTTTTTTTATGCATTAACAATTAATAATTGATTAACACTAATTTAATTAACAATACTTAACACTAAAAAAACATAATTAGAATTAAATTACTTCCCATCCTATTACCCTATAACCTCAAAACACACTTTAATAACACATTAATAGACTTACTATAATGACCAATTAATCAATTAATAAAAATTAATTACCAATTAATAACACTTAAATACCAATTAATAATTAATGAACATACAAATATTGATCAATACCAATAATTGTAAATTAAATATTTACTTAATTACAATTAAATTACTTCCCGCCCTATTCCCCTATAAACCCACAACCCACTACAGAATTGAAATGCAAAATTTCTTTAAAAATATTTAATGATACCTAAAAAATATTTAATTCATTTACTATAATTAAATTACTTCCCACCCTATTCCCCTTTAAAACCACAATCCGCTACGGTACTAAAATGCATAATTTACTTAAATAAATGATTACTAACTTCTAAAAATGTAATACATATATTTTAAAACTAGTACAATAATTGGCAAACATTATAAAAACAGACAAATAAAATACATAATAAAATACATAACACTAATATTAATATCGATATTAGTAACAGCAATATTTTTGCTAGGAAGTTCTTTCACGCACTCGAGACTGTATACAAGAAAATGTATCCTCACGTTGCACTACCTTCGTTTCCTTCACTTCTTGGGGCACACTTTTCTATGATGATAAAACGCCTCTGTTTTTCGTAATTTGTGCTATTTATGTTTCTCTTTCAAACTCGGAGTAAAAACAGACGTGACAAGTTTTCAGACAGCCAGAAATCCAGCTAGCCATTGTTGAAATGATGGAGCGTGGCTATACCGCCATGCAGAGGCAATTCAGAGCCTGAAAACGGCCATTGCGATAAAAATAAGTTCTTGACCTACATTGGGGCTTTCTGGATCTGCGGTCCCCAATAAGATGCTTCCCTTAGTTAGTGCAATTGTTTCATTTAAAATTGTGGAAAGAAATGTCTCTGTTTCTTGTTTAACCATTTTTAGCCCTTCGCAGGACGAAGACATATGTATACAATCAGCACTATAAAGATTACACCTCGGGCAGCATGTACTCACACCGGATCCTCATTTTGCTATTCTATCCGATGTGTAATATAAAAAAACATGTTTTAAAAAATTGTGCTTTGGTGTTTGGTAGACATTAAGATTGTTTGTGACATTTCAAAAGCATAGCTAAATTCGTTATCTGATATGTCTGCTTTTTCTAGCCATTTCAGAGATATTTTTTCCTTATCTTCTTGGAATAAAGCCATAATGTGTAGGTTTATGTGTAGGTATATGCCCCCAATCTTATTACTTGTACCCAAAATGTGTCTATTAATTTGACCCATACCCCCCTCCCACCTGTCTTTCGTGACAAAAAATCTCTAATTTGGAGGTACTAAAAACAGTCACGCCAATCCAATCCAAATTTATTTTTCACTTCCTCAAAGGAGAGAATTCCATTGGAGGAGAAGAGGGAGCCCACCTGACTAATCCCGGCTTCTTGCCATTCACGCATGTAGCTATCATTAAAAATTGCGGGCAGATCGGGGTTGTTTTTTATAATAGTGTAAAATGAAAGTCTCCCTATTCCTAGCATTTTCCTTATTGTTTTCCATACTTAAAACCCGTTAAGTAATGTTTTAAATTTCATTTTTTTGTAGTAGCTGTCGTATAAATGTCTCCACCAGTTCCCACTGCTCTCTCTACCTAACAACATTTGGAACGTAGATGGTGTGTAGGCCGCCCCTGCTCCATTTTCCAATGGTATTTTCCAGCAGCTCCCTGCTGTAAAGGAGAGCAGTTGCCCAATAATATGCTTGCAGATTCGGAAGGCCTAACCCACAACAATCTTTCTGGAGGGTGAGGAGCTTCAGAGCGCGCAGTGCTTGTGAGTATGCCCAGATGAAGCTGGAAAACATCCGATCAATTGATCTAAGCCAAAAATTCTAAACGGATTGCTCAAAGCAAATATAGGATTTTGGGGAAAAAGACCATCTTAATTGCGTTTACTCTGCCTATAACAGAAAAGTGTAGATTATCTAAGCGTTTAAGATCTTTTTGAAATACAGTAGTTATTGGTTTTAGGTTGACATTGACCAAGTTTTCGAGATCAGATGTAATTGAGATGCCTAGATAGGTTGCTTGTTCCGCCACCCGATCATCCCTCATCACACATTTTTTCTTAGAACAATCTGGGTTTTCCCCCGATTCAGTGCATATCCAGACACTTCTCCAAATTGCTTTGCATTTTCCTCTATTGCAGGCGAAGCCGAATTGGATCAATTGTTACAATAGCAATATAATCTGCATAGGCTAGTGTTTTGGTGGGAAAAGATTTTAATATTTCCGGTCTGATTGCTCTATCTTCTTCTAATTTCCTGATGAAAGAATCTATATAAATCGCAAAAAGTAATGGAGAACACGGGCAGCCTTGTTGAGTCCCGCGCAATATTGTTAGTTCTTCTGTTAGGCTGACATTGACCATCACTACGGCCCTGGGATTTACACACAGTTTTTGAACTGCCTGAATATACCCTCCTTGGATCCCAATTCTCGCCATTGCCGCCCAAAGGAAGTGCCAGGAGACCCTATCAAGAGCTTTTTCTGCGTCAAGCAAAACCAGCACCATAGGGTCCCCTGCCACCTCCATACCATCAAACAAAGTGATTACCTGATGAACATGATTAATGGTTGATCTACCCGGAATAAAGCCGTGTTTGCTTGGTGAGATCACTTTATGAATTAAAGGGGCAATTCTATTAGCTAGACCTTTCACATAGATTTTAGAATCTGAGTTAATCAGAGTAATGGGGCGGTATGACCCGAGCTGTTCCGTGGGTTTATTTTTTTTGGAAAGATGAATATTATTGCCCGGGACCAAGACGTTGGTGGTGTACCTCCTTTAAAGATATGCATGATAAAGTCCACCAGGACCTTTTTAATTTGATTTAGGAATACAGTATAAAATTCTGAGGGAATACAATCTAGCCCTGTAGCTTTCCCTCTAGGTAGCTTTTTAATTACCCCTAAGATTTCCTCCTCTGAAGGCAATTCTTCTAAGCTATATCAAATTTCATAGGCCGGGAATTATCCAGGTAGTCCTCAATTTTTGTCTGATTAGCCTCCCCAGTTCCTGTATATAGATCTTGATAGAACTGCCAAAACGTACCTCTTATGAGAGTAGGGTTCTCTACCCGTGACCCACGGGGAACTTGGATTTCACAAATTAAGTTTGAGGTGGCCTGCTATCTCATACGCACTGCTAGCTGATGTCCAATTTGCTCATTGACCTCATAAACCCTTTATTTTTGAGCTAGTGCTTTTCCAATAGCTTTCTCAGTAAAGACATTCAAAATTTGAACTTTCACAATTGCCACTTGGTGCTGTAGTTTTACAACTTCTTCTTTCCTGATTTGGCTACTGTCACTTGTACCACCTATTAGCTCTTCCTCGACCTTCCTCAAATTATCTAGTAGCCCTTGCATAGCAACCCAGCTTTATTTATTAGTTTTTAGCAAATATTGACTAGTCTCCTTGGATCCCTGCTTTTAGCGTGTCCGAGATCACTTCAATTGAAGCACTTTCTACATTATCAGATAAAACGTTTGGGATCCACTCCCTCATATGACTGCAATAACTTTAATCTAAAAGTAGAGCTTTCTCGAAAGTCCATGCATAAGGTGTATTATTTCCAGAGTCCACCACAAGTGCACAGATAAGGGGATTATGATCCGACAGGATCCGAGGAAATTTCATTATCCGGCATTTAGATTTAATAGAGTTAGAGGCTAAGAAATAATCTAGTCTTGCATGGGTAAGATGTGCGTTAGAAAAGTAAGTGAACCCCGGCTCACCAGGGTTTGACATCTGCCAGCCATCCACCAGGCCATGACTCAAGCACAAATGCTATAATGCCTTAAAAACCTTGGGTTTGCACCCTGTATAGTGCCACTCCTCATTAAGGGACCAGTTGTGGGGTAAATTGATATTAAGATCCCCGCAAGATTATTTCCATAAATGACACAAGTGGTCAATTTCTGGCTCCTCCCTTATTGCCATTCTGTTTTTGCCCAGCGGCCAAATTTATCAGTTTTAGGGCCCGATGTTGGTAATCCCAGGTTACCGATTCTTAAATACCGAATCATACAGATTCGGTATTTAAGAACTGGCAATCGGGATGTAGGTATATTTACCAAATTATTTACCGAATCGGAATGATTCGGTAATTACTGAATCGGTAAATACCGATTCGGTAATTGCCATTCATTCCTATGGGCCTGGAGGTCCATAGGAATAAATGCCAATTACCGAATCGGTATTTACCGATTCGGTAATTTAAGGAAACATTGAAGGGTGGCAGGGTGTCACTTTGACACCCTGTTGCACCCCTCAATTATGTATAGGTGCACATGTTGCAGACATACATGCCCTAAGGACATGTATGTCTGCAACATGGCACCGTTTAAATAGCAAAATAAATGCTTTTTAGAGGGTTTTCATTATTTACCACCAACTTCTAGTTGCTGGTAAATTATGAATTCTTACACCCCTGTAGCACTGATTTCAGTGCTACCTACATTCCAAAATACAGATTCTGTATTTTTACCGATTCGGTATTTTGAAGAATCGGTAAAATTACTGATTCTGTATTTTGAAATGCCCCTACATATCAATATCCAAATACCGGTCGGAAACGGCCGAAAATCTGTATTTTCGTCCGTTTCCAACCGGTATTTTAATACCTACATCGGGCCCTTAGAGTGATTAAAGATTAGCCCCTTCCCTCTTGCTAGAATAGTGACTCCTCTCACCCACGCTCCCTGTGATGTAGCGCATATCAACCGGTATCCTAGAGAATTCGGAATATGCCTTTGAGACCCTTCAACAAGAGTTTCTTGCAAACAAACAATGTTTTTCCCCCAAGTTTGCAGTGCCAACATCACCGTTTGACTTTTTTTAACATCATTTAGGCCACAAATATTCATAGACAATATTCTAATAGCCCCTTCGCATTAAATTAAGGTTCCCCATGTATACAATCATGATTTAGCTTCCCATCTTCATCTAACTTTCTCCACTACCACTTTCCCCCCAAAAATATATATATGAACATATGTGTCTTTGTTGACCAGTCTGCCCCGAGCCTCCCTTGCCTTACCCCCACTTTTGGAGGTTACCTGGCTGTGCCAGGAGTTTGACATCCGACTGCTGGGTCTTCCCTGTCTCCAAGTATTACCCAAGTAGTACCACCATACCAATGAAAAACACATCAATAGTTAAGTAGCAGTAAAACCCTCAGAGAATCAAAAAAACAAACAAAAAACAAAAGAGCTGAAGCAAGAGGAGTGAAAAGTACATACAGTAAATAAATAGTTGCAAAGATAAATAATCAAGCAAGTATGTCTCCCCATACCCACAGATGGAAAGAGAAACTATGGAGACCAAAGAAGAGAGAAACCAAAAATTTACACCCTATCTACATCATATCTGACCCTCAGAGTTGGATCTGCAACTGCTAAGGAGTGTGCTACTAAGCCTAATACCTTATCTAGTTTAATTGACAATAGTAAACTAACTCAGACTCTGACTAGGACTAAAGTTCAAATCTTTTGTGGTTATTTGTGTCCCGAGAGTTCCTCAAGGTACTTCTGTGCCTGAATTTCGGCGACAAAGCTGCGGACAGCCCCCTTGAACACTATTTGTAACCTAGCTGGATTCTGCAGATATACTTCCGCTTCGGTTTTCTGGAAAGGATCAAAGAGCTGCCGGAGCCTCCACCAGCGCTCTACCGTGGCATGGGCAAAATCGGGTCTCGTAATAAATGTTATCCCCTCGAATGTTCGTTCCTTTGTCAGCCTGGCCAGATCGAACAAGGCTTGGTAAAGGAGAAAGTTCCCAAAGAATAAAAGCATGGCACGAGAGTGTTGTATAGCTGAAGCATGTTTATCGGGAAACGGGAAATCGATGGGCTCTTTGCACTTCCCTCTCCAGATCCCAAGATTGCAGCTCGGGGAATGCCCCCATTATCAGGTTGATCATGAATTGCCTGGGGTCATCCTTATCTGCCCCTTCCGTAAGTCCTAAGAAGCAGAGGTTGTTTTGTCTTTGTTGATTTTCTTGTTCCTCCATCTTCCACATCAAGTCTTTCACCATCCCTTCATGCTCTTCATGCTGTGACTGAAGTGTTGTCACATCCTTTTTGAGCTGTTCAGTCCTTCCCTACACCATGGTCATTCGATCCGCTATGTCGGTGCAAGTCTTCCCCACTATTCTAACTGCCCCTTGCAGTTTTTTGGCCGCCATGTGGGATCTTCGACTGTCAGCCTTAACTTCATCCTGAAAGCTTTTAATAGATTGAAGGACCAATGCTAGGGAGGGATCACCCCTAGAATCACCAGACTCCCCTGCTTTGTTGATACCACTGCCAATACTCATTGGATTATTGCCCGTTGGTGTAGCCCCCGAGGCTGTGGTTAGTGGTGGTATCAGTGTTAGAGAGGTGCTGTTGTAGTCCCATTTCAGCTCTTTAGCACTTTCATTTTCTGACAAAGCATTATCCGTTTGGGCCCGGTCTCTACTTCTTTCCTTGAGTAATTATTTAGCGCCTGTTCTTGCTCTATGTGAGTCAGAATTTGGGCTGCTCGACGATGAAATAATAATATCAGACATTTCCGAATCTTCAGTCAAAGAAAAAAACTGGCCCTGGTTGTCAGGTGTTTTTTGGCTCCTGTCCAAGAGTGTGTGAGCAATGTGTGGCGTTGAAGGGGGAAGAGTAGGGCCACCAGCAACACCATTAGCGGGGATTGTGGAATTTGCCAGAGCGGGGAGCCTAGTCGGTCTGTTAGCCAAACTGCCATCTGTGTCATTAGTGACCTTTGCCGCTGATGTGCCCGCTGTCATAGAGAGTGCTTCGCTTGGCCCTCCGTTGTAGAGATATCTGAGCCTGAAATGATGGTAAGTGACTTGTTACCTCCTGGGCCACCTGCGGCAGCAAAGCTACTTGAGATTAATGGCTGTAGACTATTATTATCTTTAGGTATTTGAGTATTACTCCTTTTGCCCGTGGGGTTAGTGCTTAAGTCCTTCTCCTGTTGGTTTTTACACAGGCCGTCCCCTTTCTCGCCCCCACCTTTGCCTTTCACACTTGCGCTTGTGATATCCAATGTTTTGCCCAAGCGTGTGAGTGTTTGTGCCGTATTTAGCTGAGGTCTACCAGACTGTTTGGGCGTCAAAGCGGGTTCGGCCTTGCCTCCTCTCCCCCCTTTTCCGGTCATCCTTACTTACGTAGATAGATAGACGCGCTGAATGCAACACTGTATCACTGTGCTGCTTTTCCTCTTCAATTTTATCCCTTTTGTTTTAGAGCTGCAGCCCACGTTGCACTGGGGTCTGTGAAAGACTTCTCAGCTCCGTGCCGGCCTCGAGCTTGCTCTGCAGCCTTCCAATAGCGAGATACGATAGCTGTGAGAGTCAGCCACGCAGATCAGGTTTCATCCAGGAGCACCGAGCGGGCGCTCCGTCCGTGTTTTTGAAGCTGTGAAAGATTGCAACAACGAGGAGTGAAGGTGAGGTTTTCCCACTTCCGATTTTCTGCTCCATCCTCACTTCATAACCCGTTTTTAGTACTGATTGTATTCTGATGTCAATCGGTTCTCTGCTATTTAGAAATGGTCGGTGGCGTCTCTAGTCATCATTTTAGAGAGAAACACAGCGGAGCCTCTTCGGCCGCCATCTTCCTCCTGATAAGCAGCCGCTGAGGTTAGCTCATTTCCCTGGCCACATATCTGGAGTAGACACACATGCTCTGCACATGGGGAAATTGTTTCCCCATCGTGGATTTAGGCAGAAGGGCACTGTGCACTTGTTTGCACTATGGCACATGGGAAGTAATACAAAAGTGGCTGGGGAAGCCCCTGGGAGCCTTTACCTTATTGTTTAGCGAGGGGCATAAGTCAACCCTACGCACAAGCTGGAACAAGGCAAAAATGTGACACACATATTACCCTCCTCAGAACACTTTCTGGACCTGTGGAGGAGCAAAAGATGCCTTTCCCTGCTGTTTGTAATCTGAGAAGAGTCAAGAAGACTAGACCTCCTCTCTCTGTTATACCCAAGAAAAGAAGTGGACTTCAAGTTTCATAAGACTTACCTCCTATTGAAGCTACAGGGACACAACAAGCTATAAGATGCCTTTTCTGCAACTGCCTAGCTGATTAGTTCCAATTGGACAAGCCCCCTTGGGTTGCCTCAATCATTTTTTGCCTCCAGTGCTGTTATTGTAAACTGTTCTGACAATTGTTTTTGTTTAAACATGTCCTCAAATATATTATGCTATAAGCACTTCTAAACCATTTGAAGTTTCGAGTCTCTCTTCCCCCTCTGTTCTCTTGTAATGTCCTGCACATGCAATTGTTTCTGTTGTTTAAATGAATCCAATTGAGATATTGTTGTTATTTTCATAGGTACCAGTCAAGCACAACAAAGCAACTGCTTTGAGCCCCATTAAAGGCACACCTATGCTAGTAGGGGGGCCAAATAGAAGAACTCTGGACAGCTATTTTCCTAGGGCATCTCTAGATACTGATAGTGAGCTCGCACTAGCCGAGCGCCGGGCAGAGCGTCGCTGCTCATTTGAAACTATCAAAGGCAGTCGCTCTTCCCCGGATTCCCAGCGGTCAGCTATATCAGTACATATGACTTCACTTACTTTAAATGAGGACCCCGATACATCGCATTCAGATAGCATCCCTAGGCTATTTCGTGAGACAACTCCTTCATCCGATATGTCCAAAGTCCAGCCAACTAACACCTCACCCTTCCTTAGCAATTCAATTGTAGTGGTAGAAGCACTTTCTGAGCCGCCCCCACTAGTAGTTGAGGTAATTCAATAAAAGGGTAAAAAAAAAGAGACACCCAAAGTACAGGGTTCACCGCCAAGGAAAAGGAGAAAGAGGAGGAGTGATCCACGGAGAACCAAGATTAATCATGCTGATGTTGGTAAAACCTATAAAACCCCCACACCAAAGGTAGTCAACACGGTAGGCTTAGTTACTCCACCACACCTCCCGGTAAACGAAACCTCGTGTCATGCTTTACTAGGAAGCATGGAACAGCTAATTAGATCGTTTACACTTCCGATTATAGAAAGACTAAAAAATATGGAGCAAAGGTTGGGGGTCCTAGAGCAGGCAATCAGGATAAATACAGGGCTAATTAAGGACCTAGAGAAGCCGGCATTGCCATGTTCAACTTCTGCATTACCTCCATACCCTAACTCTTATAAGGAGGTTACTAAAATCACCAAACCAACCACCCGTGAACAACAGAGGGCCACCCCTCATAAACTTGTACACAAACCGGTGCAGAAAGTTGTTAGAGAGGTCCAGATGGGAAATAAAATAGCCCATCCAGGAATTGTACAAGATGGGAGGAGTGGTAATAGCCCAGTTAGGGCAGAGAAGCCTAAGGGACGCCCAGTGGAATTGCCTCCAGAACCGGTACCTTTTGTGGTGGTCCTTACGGGAGTTCCAACACTGGTAGAGGGTAAAAGGAGGGCTTCTTTCAGTTAAAACATAAAGTCATGCACTGGCCTAGCCAGCATAGACCACTCTGCCATAATATAAATGGTGAGATTCTTCACGTTCGGCGTCTCCCTTGGTTGGGAAACAGAATCAAGGACATTGAGGGGGACATTATTGTTGTTAATTTCAGAGATCATGGAGCTGTAAGACATATTTTAGGCTGGTTCCCATGTAATGGTAGCAATTATATCATTCCTAACGATTTGACGTATTTCCAACCAAGACCCCTAGTGGTTCCCACAATGCATCCTGGGGCTCTAGCCTGTCACCAATTTAATCGTCCCATACCCCTAAAAAAAGTTATATGCCTCATGTATCCAACTGTACGGCCCCTGATAGAGTATTTGGGTGGGATACTGTTCCATCTAGGCAATATAGAACTAGGTGGACAGACCCATCGGGTCCGCTCACACCATTGGAGGTGACGAACAGATCCAACGCCCTTTCAGGCATTGATGACTGTGATTGACAGATTGGGTTCCCCGGTAGTCCTCTGCCCACTGCTGAAGAAACTGGGGCACTTGCAAATTATAGTACCATAGCCAAATTCTTGGCATCGGAACAGACATCTCAGCCTCCATCCACTATTCCTCTTGCTGACTGATTTACATTAAGCGGTGAGATAGAGGAAATGGTGGATGTGAATACTAATGGAATCAGTGAACCCTCGGGTCCTTGGGATTGTGTATCGATTAAGCAAGGTTCAGCTGACTCACAAATTAAAATTCTTTCCTGGAATGTGGTGGGATTGAAGAGTAAACTGCCCATTCCAGCTTGGGGTTCCTTCATGTCCTTACATATCTGCATGCTACAGGAAACCTGGGCGCTAAAAAAAAGTATAGTCCCTGGTTTTGCAACTTTTAACGTCTTAGCAACTATGGGCGGTCGTGGAAGGCCATCGGGTGGGTTGTCCATCTGGGTTGGCTCTCATTTGGGGGTCCAGGCAACGCATATTAATACTAACTCTCTAGATGTTCAGTGCTTACTTCTAATGCCCGCAAAATAGGCAAAAAATTGCTTTGATTAACGTATACTCAAGGCCAGTTAGGCAGGGCTTGGTGTCCGAGGCTATAGAAACTCTATTAAAATGTATTCAGACGATTGATTCTTCCACTGTGATTATCTTGTGTGGAGATTTCAATTGCCATTTTGAGCCTCTTGAGGACCCGAGTCTGGGTGTTCCAGATGAAGTTGATTTGCTGTGGTCTATCCCGGGTCCGCTGATTCCCCAGGTCAAGGTTTGGACCCCACTTGTTCTACAACTGCAGTCACTGGCGCTTGCAATGGGAGGGTGGAGCCTGATAGGCCTGGGAAAATTACCTTCAATCGACCAAACCAGACTTCTGTGATTGACTACATATTCATGGAAGCCAGGTACTGGGATAGGGTACTTGAGTTTAGGGTTGTTGACAGGTATGATAGCGACCATAATGCTTTAGTTCTTTCTCTCAAACTGGGGAGTTTTGGGTTAAATAATCCACCACCTCCCCAAAAAAGTGCTCCGCATTCACTCATAATCACCAACTGTAGGCGAAGGGTTACATGGCCAGACTTCCAGGATTCCCCGAGCAAACTTGCTGACTTGTATGAGACCGCAATTCCATTTATTGCTGAAATGGGGGATCCTGATTGTATGGGAAGGGCCACTGATATACATAACCAATTGGTGGCCACTTTAAAGGATGCCCTTTGCCCTTTGGTAAGGACTAGCCAGCCCTGGGTCAATAAGCACTTGTGGTTTAACGCCACATGTCGTAAGTCCAAAAAAGCCTTTTTATCAGTATTAAAAACCAATGATGTTGGAGCTATTAAGCTTCAACGTACTCTGTACAAGAAGGCAATTTGTGATGCTAAGAGGGAACAGGAGGTCCTCCTGTGGGAGGAGTTGGGAGCTGCACTTACTTCTAGGGACTCCAAATTAATTTGGTCTAATGTTGCAACCGGCCTTCACGGCCTCAACCCTGTGCCTGGCCCTAATATTGCTCTGAATATTTGGGAAAGGCACTTTGGTGGCCTATACGAAATCCCTGAGACTGACACCTTAACTTGTGACATTTCTGATTCCCAACAAATCTTAAATGTTCCTGGGCCTGAAGAGTGTGGAAGGATGATTACAGTCCCCAGTCTCCACCCACAGGTTGAATTTTTTACACTGAGAGAGGTTGAGGCAGCAATAGGTAAACTCCTTCCCAACAAGGCCCCAGGGCTAGATAAATTGCCAGGGGATCTGTTCCGAACACAGCCCAAGATTTGGGCACCTTACCTGGTCGTTTTATTTAACGGGGTTCTTCAGGGTGCCGATTTGCCCCCTACTTGGCTGGGGGCTGAGATTGTGCCAATCCTTAAAAAGGGTTGTCCGCTTACCCCCTCGAACTAAAGACCAATTAGCTTAATTGATACATCACAAAAGCTAATGGGGAGGATTATCCTTGACAGGATTCTTGGGTGGATTGATGAGAATGAGATCTTAACTACATTTCAGGCAGGCTTTAGGTCCAGCACTTCCACCTTAGACCAGATATTTTGCTTGCAGGTCCTGTACTGGAAGGTAGCAACGGTGGAGGGTGTCAGCCTCTAGCTTGTGTTCGTGGACCTGCGGACATCTTTCGATTTAGTTCCTCGAGCGAAATTGTGGAAGGTTCTGGCAGACCTAGGACTTCCGTCTTATCTGCTGTCTATTCTGTCTAGGCTCCATACAAATAACTATGCCCAGGTTAGGTGTGGTAGGCATGACGATCTTACGGACCAATTTCCTGTCCAAAAAGGGGTTCGCGAAGGGTGCGTGTTGGCTCCCACGTTATTCAGCCTTTACATTAATGGGCTTGTGGACCATCTGAACGGTGTGGTAGCTAATGATGCCCCCAAACTGGCCACGGGAGGATGTCTGCTCTGATGTTTGCAGATGACACTCTGTTGTCTAAAACATCGTCGGGCATCTAAAAAACACTTGATGGCTTTGTAGAGTTCTGCTCGCTCCGGGGATTGGAAATCAATCTGGAAAAAACAAAGTTTATGATATTCAATCCCCCGAAGCGGACACGCCCAAACCCGGTCCTACATGGTATTCCCTTGAGAGGGTTGAGACATTTGTTTACTTGGGTGTTATCCTTACAGAGAACTTTGAGTGGAACACACAGATTGCCAAGTCGGAACTAAAACTATCACAGCTAGCTGGGGGTATTAGTAAAGTAGTTAAGGGGTCAACATTTAAGCCGGTGTCCCCGGCTTTAGAAATATACTGTCGCCAGGCTAGAACTGCAGTAATCTATGGGGCGGAGCTTTGGGGGCACAAACATATATCGACCCTTTCAAGGATGGAACAAACCGTTATGAGGAATCTAGTTGGATTACCGGCTAGTACACTCTTGACCCCCCTTAGAATGGACCTGGGATTGAGCCAATAGAGGAAATTTCGAGTACAAGACCAACTATGTACTGGAAGAGGCTGTGGTCAGTCCCAGAATTGGCCGCCTACAGAGCAGAACTATCCGAGATCTGGATTTCTCTTCAATGCCTCAAAAGGAGGGCTGAGGAAATGCCTAGAGGAAGTCAAGGACTGGATGTCCTCCTCCTCATTAAAAATGAATGGAGACAAGACAGAGCTTATGCTCCTGGGCCCTGCCAACCCTAACTCCCTCAGCACTCTATGGCCACCCTGCCTGGGCACCCCTCCGGCCCCAAAGGACAGCATCAAGAGCCTTGGGGTGTGGCTAGACAGATCTCTGTCCTTCAGTACCCAATCTACCAAACTGGCAGCCACCTGCTTCGGCCTCCTCAGAGTGCTAAGGAAGGTACTCCATCTTCTACCGATGGAGGCAAAACAAGTAGCCATTCAGGGCCTTATCCAGTCACGACTGGATTATAACAACGCCCTTTACCTCGCCGCCCCTGAGTACACGATACGGAGATTACAGACGGTGCAGAAATGTGCCGCGCGCACTTTGCTTCCGATCCCTCGACGCCAATCAGTCAAAAATGGACTGAAAAAACTGCATTGGCTACCGATTCCCCAAAGAATACAATTCAAAGCCTTATGCATTGCGCACCAGGCGTTCTGGAAAACGGGTCCTCTCATCACTCGCAACCTAGTGTCACACTACCTCCCCACTAGGAATTTGCGATCCAACCAGACCTTCACGGCCACAATTCCCAAAATAAAAAAGTCCAGAACTGGCGGTAGGACTTTCACCTACAACGCTTCCAAGCTATGGAACACCCTACCCCTCCACCTAAGGAAAAATTCCAATCTCACCTCATTCAGGAAACAGCTAAAAACATTCCTCTTCATTGCTGCCCAATAACACCGGGCTACATCCTCTTGTTCTGTTGGTTTCTTAGCGCTTGGACGCCCTCGGGCAGCAATCGCGCTCTACAAATCGACATACAAATACAAATACAAATGCAAAAAGATACCGTGGTTGGAGCATATTAGGGCAGACAGTATCCGGTTGGGTCTCCCAGGCCTGTGGGAAAAACCAGAGACTTTTTGCCCTGGGATACCAAAACGAGAACTCCATGCTCTGATACGTAAGCAGAATCTTCAAACATTTCTGTGCTCTGCAACTGTGGGCAGGCTAACGTCTGAGTTCCTCTTAGTTAAATCGGAACCCAAAATCGAGGAATTCATGGATGTAATTGAACCCCCTCTTGCTAGAAATTTGTATCTTCAGTTAAGGCATGGCACTTTACCCATTAGGTCTTTTACAACCAAATGGTCCAAAACGAATACTGAAGGTTGCCCTGCCTGTGACTACAAAACTGAAAATGTACCACATGTTTTGTTCTTTTGTCCTGCTTATTCTGCAATTAGAAATTGTTGGCTGATTCCAATCTGTAAGAACCTCAAATTACTGCATTTTATCCAGGCATGTAGAATATTAACTTATGACACCCATCCCCCCATTGTGTTTGCTGTATCTTGTTACCTATTCAGTATGTGGTGTAGGAGACAAACATTTTTAACCTAAATGTTAGCAATTATGAAATGTTATCGCTCTTTTTCATTGATTACTCACAGTTTAATTCTCTTCTTAAATGTATAATGATTATTTATTGTTTTACGAATTTGTGCTGGTTTGTATTGTATGTGCACTTTTATGGTCATTGACCGAAATAAAGTTATCAATTGAAAAATTGCTTAACATTTTTTGGTGCTATTTTGAACCTTCAGCTTCATAATTCATAACTTCTGTTTCCCTGATTTGAGTTTGTTTGGTTTGGTGTATTTATTTTATTTAAATTCACTCTTTTTTCCTTTTCCTTTCACTTAATCATTGTTTTGGTACTGCATAAATACTTTTCACAGTTCCTATAAGTTAAGCATATTTTCTCAGTGACGTAGCTACCAAGGGATTGAGCTTAGGTTCATGTAGTGACTTTAAGCATTCACTCAGACAAAGGGTGGTGGTTATATCTTGAGTTGGGTACTCACCCTCTCAACCAATACCTCAATTTCTTACAAGTGTCATCTATGTTGCCTGATGTGTTTAGCCAGAGACAAAGACAGTGGAGGCTTGGGCAGTATTGGGTTTTCTGTTTATGTCAGATTGAAGGAGGGATTGCTGTACTTACTTCTCCCAGGCCTAGAATCTCACAGTGCTGTAAAGTTTAATCTTGCTTTGTGCAAGGTGGTTTTGCTAGGGCACTGGTGGTTTTGAGGATCCCAGGCAGTAGGGAGACTGGTAGTTCTCAGAGTTCCCAGCTTTGAGAGACGATAGGAACTTGGGGATGAAAGCACTTAGGGGCCTATTAGGATGGTGGTCGGAAAATCACCCCGACCGCCATGGAAGCAGAAAACAACTGCTTGCCTGGACCATGGAAAAACCGGCGGTCAAATTAGGATCATCTGTCAAAAAAGATCGACCGCAGGTGAACCAGCCCAAGAAAAACTGCCTGTAGTGGGCGGTGGTGTCCAGTTTGGAAATGCAGCGGAAAAACAACAGAGACACCACACAGTAAATTAGGATATCCCCGATGGTTCCACGGTACGTTCCGCTGTTTCCGACTGCCGCGGTCGCACGCTGGAATGATTGGTAGAACCAGCAGAAGAGCTGTAGCTTAGCCACCGCTGCGGAGGATCCGTGGAAAACATGGCGGACGATGCAAAAACCCCACAATAAGGCCAACATTGCACAAATTAAAGTAGCCATGCCCCTCAAATACACAAAATCACATCTCAATGACACAAACACATGCCAAAAAGAAAAGTACAATTCCCAGGACAACACACACAATACTCGTGACATGAATACCTCATTTGGACACACTCACATAGCTGAGTATAAAACCAGCCCCTTCCTTTAGCACAATCCTTTGAAACACTCCAGAAGAGAAGAGTTGTTCCTGAGTCGTTGTTCAGGATGTTTTCCGTCTTGCACAACTACAAAGCTACACAACCTAGAACAAATCCAATTCATCTCTACCACACACTCACAAAAAACATGTCTTACAGATCTAACATTCAGCCACTCCCATTTACCCCAGACTTAGCCATCAACATCACCATGGGGGCATGTGCATAGGCAGCCAGCACTACAACTCCCACCAGGCACCCTTGTCCCACAGCATCAGCAAGATGGAACCCTCCCCCACCTCACCCAGAAACGTGTCAGCCCTTACACAACCCACATCAAACTAGCAGGGATACCAGGTATGTAGCCATCTTCCCTGGGATGGCTGTTTGGAGGGTGGGAGGCCCGCACTACTACTTCCACCATGCCCCCTTGCCCAAAAGCCCAGCAGTATGGAGCCCTCCCCCACCCTACCCAGATGCATGTGTCAGCCATTAGACAACCCACATCAAACTAACAGGTACATAGCCACCTTGCCATGGAGGGCTGTATGTGGGAGGGTGGCATATACTACTACTCCCACCATGCCCCTGGCCCTAGCCCAGCAGGATGGAGCCCTCCCTCCACCCCACCCAGAAGCATGTGTCAGTGATTACACAACCCACATCAAACTAACAGGTATGTAGCCATTTTGCCATGGAGGGCTGTATATGGGAGGGAGGCCTGCACTACTACTCCCACCATGCCCCCTGGCCCACAGCCCAGCAGGATGTTGCACTCCCCCACTCAGAAGCACTTGGAAGCCATTGTAGTACACACAAAAAATGTACAGGTAGGTAGCCATCTTCACAGTGAGGGTGTCTGTGGGTGGGAGGCCTGCACCACTACTACCACCATGCCACCTGTCCCACATCCCAGTAGGATGGAGCCCTCCACCCACCCCACCCAGAAGCATGTGTCAGTCATTAGACTACCCTCAACAGACTAAGGGGTAGGTAGCCATCTTGCCATCGAGGGCTGTATGTAGGAGGGAGGCCTGCACTACTACTCCCACCATGCCCCCTGGCCCACACCACAGCAGGATGGACCCCTCCATCCCCACACCCAGAAACACTTGGAAGCCATTGCAGTACACCCAGCATACTAACAGGTGTGTAGCCATCTTCCCTGGGAGGGTGTCTCTGGGTAGGAGGCCTGCACTATTACTCCCACCATGCCCTCTGGCCCACACCCCAGCAGGATGGAGTACTCCCCCACCTAGAAGCACTTGGAAGTCATTGCAGTACACCAAACAAACTAACAGGCATGTAGCCATCTTTCCTGGGAGGGCTGTTTGGGGGTGGGGACCTGCACTACTACTCCCACTATTTACACTTGTCCCACAAGTACCGCAAGATGGAACACTCCATACCAAACAGATGCATGTGGCATATAATGGACCACCTCAAGCAAATTACTATGTAGGTAGACATATTTTTCTGTCTCGTGACACCACTAAGCAGAATGTTTTCCTCCTCCACGCACACACAGATGTGCCACATTACATAGCCAAATATGATCATGTATCAGGGAAGTAGCCAGTACGTGCACTTAGATATATGTCACAAAAGAAATGGTGCCATATCGCAACACCAGCCCTCTCATTGCACAAATATGCACACTGATCCCCCTTGCCACACACAGTGTGCACACAGGTAAGCAAAGGAAACTGTCACAGATACCAAAGTGTGACACAACAATGCACATGTACAAGAAAGACTGGCCACAATCATGCACAGCACTCACTGATTAGTGCATTACCATGGGGCCCAACCAACAAGGGCCATTTCAAAAATGAGAAAGCATGTGTGGGGGTATAAATCAAGATATGCACATGACAGAACAAAGGTATGCAGGAAAACACAATGGTCACTCCATGGCCAATTGTGACATCTGCCAGGTCAGACAAATCAATAAGGAGTCAACAATTAAAACATGTTGTGCTGGTCCCTACATGGCAACATGTCCCCGTGAACATGATTTTTGCACGAGTTGCATCATATGCATTGATACCTCACAACATGGACAAGTAATGCATGTACCACTGCATCATGTCAGGAGGCACAGTAGTGCACATAGCAAAGAATGTGATGATCAGTCAATTGTGTATTGTCAAAACAGTGGTTGACACACAGCTAACACAAAGCTTGCAGAGTACACTACAATGACCTTTTCCAATCTAATCTACAGGTGACCAAGAACTCACTGCAGAGGAAAAAAACAGCAACCTGCAGAGCCAGTCTCTTCCCCCGGTTCATGGACTATTGGATGTAGACTCCCTGGATTCTCAGGACGATGAGCTTGAGGCCAGCCCATCTGGTGTGCCAGGGAGCAACAGGTCCCAGGACCCCATCCTCCCCACCACCACATCCGCTGCAATTCCAACTGCACAGCAGACCCATGCTCTTACGGCCTGTGTACCCACCACCACCGCCAGCACCAGTGTCACCTCAACAAACTTCCTTCCAAGGGGATGACCACCCCACACCACCAACTGAGGACTGCAAGGAGAGTGTGCGGAGACCCACACTGGCAAGGCAACAAGTCTGTCCCAGCAGGGTAGGTAGTAGAGCTTGGGTCATCCCCAGACACCAGGAGGCTAGGGCCCCATCCCTGGAACACATCACCAGAGTCCTTGGGGCCTTCGAACAGGCCCAGGGACAAAGTGGTCAGTTGGACGACCTATTACGCAAGCTCATCCTGCTGATGAGGTCCATCATCACCCGCATTGGACAAATGGTGGGCCTCATGGGCCAGCAAGTGGCATTGCTGAGGGACTGCCCTTCATAACAACCAACACTTCCACCTCCCTCTGGTGGGCTGCAGGAAGACAGTTCACCATCCTACCCTGTGGCCACAGAGAGGGGTGAGTCCTCAGACGCCACTGGCACCACAGCAGGACCCACTCCTGCCAAGCAACTAAGGGGCCATCCTAAGAAGAGCCTGGAAGTATCTTGAGGCAAAGCACCTGCCAAACACTATTCACGGAACCAGCCCTGATGGCAACCCTCTTCACCACTGCATTGACTGTTTGGACTGTCCTTCCCCACACTGCCTTGTGAATGGCATCTGTCTGTTGGACTGGGTCGCCACATCAATGTGGTTACTACTCTTTCATCTCATTTAGCATGACTTTCAACTCACTGCTCGGCCACAAACTCAATTTAAATGTGCACCCCCCTCACATGTCAACTTCAGAAATAAAATACCTTGCACACATTTTTTGTGTCAGCTCTGTCTTTAGTGCAGGATGTACAGTCTCAAACATGTCCATAAAGCAACAGGACTATGTACTGTATGTAGGCAAGGATAAGTTTAAGGCACCTAGGGAAACACCACAGAACAACAATCACTGGTGTGAGTGTGGCATCACAGACATTACACAACACCTACCATCTACATAAGCCAACAAACAGATGCCACAATGGCCAACAAGTGTCAACATACACATCCCGTATATGTTCACAAATGACATGTCCCAGTAACATAGCCACCCACTGCTGAGTTTACAACTGGCTGTTGTTACAATTTGCACGTACTCCTTCACGACAAAAGCAATATCACCAGACAATGGGTATGTTGTACATTGTAACGCCCCTTCAAGTGAAGTAGCGGGTGATGAGCTGTTGACGCATGTCACCACCTTCCTCTTCTCCACTGTCCCCATCACTAGACTCAGGTTGGTGCGCAGGCAGGGTCCTTGGGTCCTCATAATCATCCAGGAGCAGGGGAATCTCCTTGTGAATGGCCAGGTTGTGAAGCATGCAGCATACTAGTACGATCTGCCACACCTTCTTGGGCGAGTATGCCAGTGCACCTCCGGTTTTGTTCAGGCAGCGGAAACGGGACTTCATCAGACCAAAAGTACCCTCCACCACACAATGTGTCCTCCCATGGGCCTCATTGTACCAGACCTCAGCCGGGGTCCTGGGATTCCGCAGTGTGCTTAGCAGCAAGGACGGTTGGGATATGCAGAGTCACCTAAGTATGACAAATAAACATTGCAATGTTGCACAGGCTGAGGTCAGCAGGTAAAACACCCAGAACGCCACACGACTAGGTAACTTCACCCACAATCCATGCATGCTCTGGAAGCAGATTAGCCATCAGCTGGGGCACAATGCTGTTTTGCAGGATGTACAAGTCATGGGCTGAGCCTGGGAATCTGACACACACATGCAAGATGATCATATCTGGCAGGCACACCACTTGCACATTAATGAAGTGGTAATGTTTGTGATTCCGGAATATGTGCTCAGTTGCCTGTGGTGGCACACATGTGTGCAACCAATGGCACCAACAACATTGGGTATTTGCTCAAGGGGATAGAAGTCTGCCTTCACAGCTGGCAATTCAGCACCCCTGGAGAAATGGATATATCTGTCCTTGTATATCATCATGGCATACAGAACATCAGACAGCACCATGCTGATCATCGGTTAAGAAATCCCACCAGCACTGGCCACTGTCTCCTGGAACGATCCAGTTGCAAAAAAATGGAGGGCTGCCATCACTTTATAAGTTGGGGTGAATGCTGTTGGATATGTCTGGCGAGTCTGCAGGTGGGGCTTCAACATATCTCAAAGTTTTTTTATGGGTGGCTCTATCAAGACGGAAATGGCGGATGATCGCCACATCATCCATGTCCTCCAGCACTGTCAAGTGACGAAGCAGATTTGGACTCCTCCTAGTTGAGATGAAAGTGGACACATGTCAATGCAATCCATCATGAGATGTGCACAGCATATCCCGTTCTGGACGACACAGCAAAAACAAAGTCCGACTCAATAATTGAGTGACACACCACCTTACATGTGTGTACGTTTGCGCTACACAAAGGTCACACCTCTCTAATTACAATACACAAGTACCTCAAACACCACCTAGGTCAATGTGAATGCACATTGTGATATGGCCACATTTCACATGTGCACTCCTGGGAGCATGGCATCAAGCCAATGTGTAACAAATCAACAACACTGGCTCATACTTAGCTGCTGTACTTGTCACAACTTAATGCATCATTTCAACCTGGCACACATCCACAACCCAATGACCACAGTTGGCAATTAACTGACAAATGTGTGTATGAGCAGGCAGAAGAGCCAATGCAAGTAATCACATCATACAGTGAGATGAGTATTGCTTTGATTATCACTGCACCTCAACACATTGACATGTGTACACATTGTAGAGTCCACTACAACACTGTCCTCCCTCATCGACCATCTAATTCATAAGTGGCATGTGAGCATGTGTAGTCACCAGTGGAGTCAATGGGACCTTGGCACTGTATGCACGATGATGTGCCCTTGACCGTGTGGCCACTGTGCACTGTAGAAGTGTAGTTTACAACAAAAGGGTCCGGCGGCGAGGGGTAGGTGCGAGACGAGGCAACACGGGATGATCAACCAAATGTTGGATGACTAAACCCGCTGTATTACCCGCCGGATACTGTTGTTGTCTGTATACATAACCTATTAGGTAGATGCAGCCCAACACAGGTACCACGCAGGAAACACTATTTTTTCTGCATACGTATTAAACTTGAATGTATTCTGAATAATAGATACCAATCATACTGACGTAGACAGTTGATAATTTAGTTATACTTGTAGGTCCTGAAGAATCACTAGCCACTGTACTAGAGCGAGAAACATGTCGACCAACTACAGCACACACTAATTCATGATTCGTAAATTGGAAGCATAATGTCCCTGCGAATACCGGATTAGTTTTTGTTTTTAACTAAAGCAGGGGACCTCCAGAATAAAGTCATTCACGGTACTCCTAGCTTTATTTTAACCCACACATGCACGTCTATGCACTTCTGGCCCCACACCCGCACTTCATCTAAACAGCAGTTGGATAAAATATCTCCGCCAAAGAGCCCCTCTTTGAGGTGTCACCCAATGGATATTGCACCGCCGACCCAACGAGGAGCAAGCCCAGATGATGAAGCATGACACCTGAAAGGGCGTGTGAGGGCATTACATCCAACAAAATGGATGCCCAATCGTAGGACTCCACGAGGCCCTACAACATCCTGCACTCTTTAGAGCTTTGTACATTCCCCATTCTTAGGAACAGCCAGCTTTTTTTGTAATTACACTGTAGAAGTGTGCCAGATGGCCATTGCCATTGTATGGCACACAAATTGTGGTAGCTACGCTTGGCCTTGGTGGTGTGTCACTAGGCACCCCACATTCACGCAGGTGCGGTAGTCATTGGCATGGAGACATGCCAAAATGGTGCTTGGCATGCTCCGCCACACATATCGTGGTGCCTCATGTCATTGTATGGCCCCAAAATTGCGGTAGCTACCGCCTGGCCCCGGCGGTGTGTCATCGGCACCCCCCATTCACATAGGTGTGGTAGTCATTGGCATGGAGACATGCCCAAATGGTGGTTGGCAGGCTCCGCCACACATATTGTGGTGCCTCATGTCATTATATGGCCCCCAAATCACTGTACCTACCTCCTGGCCCCGGCGGTGTGTCACCGTCACCTCCCATTCACACAGGTGTGGTAGTCATTGGCCTGGAGACATGCCTAAAAGGCATTTGGCATGCTCCGCCACCTATATCGCGGTGCCTCATGTCATTGTATGGCCCTAAATCGTGGTAGCTACTGCCTGGCTCCAGCGGTGTGTCACCAGCACCCCCATTCGCACAGGTGCGGTAGTCATTGGCATGGCGACATGCCTAAAAGGCAGTTGGCATGCTCCGCCACCTATATCGCGGTGCCTCATGTCATTGTATGGCCCCAAATCGTGGTAGCTACCTCCTGCCCCGGCGTTTTATCACCGCCATGGAGAATGTCCAAGAGCCAATGGGAACGATCAATGCAGTGGCATGATGCAATTTTGAAAATCACGGTAGGCGTGCTCCGCCACCGCGGAGGTGGTCATTGGATGCTTTTGTTAATGTTAATGTGACTTTTAAAGCGTTCTGTTACCCTGAGTTGTCCTGGCGCTATACGCTACCTACCTGAGAAAAACTGTAGCCATAAGCTGAAATAAATGTTTATGTTAATAGCCATGTTTTTAGCCCTTTCTGGAAAGATAGGAGCTCAGTTGAATTTCAAAGATGGAAAGGCAGGCTGTTCCATGCCTTCGTGGCACAGTGATGAAAGCTCCTACCACCCCAGCTGGCCTTATTATAGCGGGGATGGATCACTTGTTTGGCTTGAGAAGAGCGCAAGACTCTTCCAAGAACATACCACTGAATCCCGTGCTTCAGAAAGTCAGGGCCAATGGCATTCAGAGCTTTAAAAACTATGTACAAGGCCTTAAACTGTATCCGCTGCTTGATGGGAAGCCAATGAAGAGTTCTGAGTCCCAGCCTCACCGAGACGAACCTGGGTGTCCCTGTTAGCAGCCTGGCTGTTGCATTCTGTATGATCTGGATTCTGGCCAAATGTCTCTTCTGGATGATTACATAGCGACTATTGCAGTAATCCAGTCGTGACAGAATGAGCGCTAAGACTACTGTCTTGAAAAAACAAGATAAAATGATCCTACTGATTTGATCACTAAAAGAAAAGTTTCAGATCAAGAATCACTCCCAGATTCTTTGCCCGAGCCACAGGGACTGGGAGTTTGCCCATTGCAGTTGGCCACAAATCAGGAGTCCATAGGTTAGCGATGTTCCCAAAAAATATCACCGTAGTTTTCCCTGCATAAAGTTTAAGGCAATTAGATGCCATCCAGGCTGCAATCGCCTGCATACAGTCATGGCATCTTGAGCCGGTCTCAGCCTCTGACCCTTTCTGAACGGACAACACAAATTGTGTATCGTCTGCATAAGAGGTTAGCTGAAACCCAAATGATTTGATCAGAACTGCCACTGGTGCCACATATACATTAAACACTGTGGGACTTAGCATCTCTCTGATCTCCTAGTGGATTTGATCAGAGCCAACTCGGTGCTGTGTTCCGCTCGAAAACCAAACTGTGTGGTCTCTAGCAGAGAGTTGATCAGGAGGAACGAGTTGAGTTGTCCATTCATTGTCTTCTCAATAATCTTTCCTGGAAAAGGGAGACGTGAGCTAGGTCTATAATTGCTCTCGTCCTTTGCAATCAAGTAAGGTTTCTTTAGATGCGGAAGAATGGATGCTATTTTCCAAGGTCCTGGAAAGGGACCAGTTTTAAAGATGGAACCGAACAGGGGGGTGAGAGCTTCCCCAATAATTTCTGGAACCTGTTGCAGTATGGCAACTGGACAGGGGTCCAGGGGGGAGCCTGATCTCAAATAGTAATTTAGTAACTCCCTGTAGATCCAACGGATTAAAATGATCTAATACAGGAGTATGCCTCTTGTTCTCATAAAGCCCTGTTACCTTGATCTGAACAGCGACTTTGGGCGTGAAAGTAAAAGAGGAAAACATTTTTTCAACCTTTTGTAGAAAGAAAGATGCACCATCACGGTAGCGCACACCAGGCCCCTGCGATGTATCACCGCCATGGAACATTCCCTAGAGCCAATGGGAACGATGATTGCGGCGGCATGATGCAATTTTGAAAATCGCGGTAGACGTGCTCCACCACCGCGGAGGTGGTCATTGGATGATTTTGAATGGGGAGCCTTGTTTGTTTGTGAGGAGGACCCTAAAGACTTACTCTTTGCCGTGAGGGGAACGGCTCGCTGTTGTCCTGGGTCCCGCATTTTATCGCTGTGAGGGGAACGGCTTGCAGCGCCAGCACCATCGCCGCCGTGAGGGCAGGGACTTCAATCCCCAGGTGCCCCGGCGGCCACGGTGTGCGAGTGACGCCACAAGAGCGCCCAGAGGCGCGTGAAAACAGAGGAATGCCTCTCGCCCCACGAGTCTCGCTCGGGAGCACCCGGGTGAAGCCCGGGCCAAGGGCGGGCCCGTCTGTGCCCATCAGAGACAGTAAGAGACTGGGCTGGGCCACCCCCTTTGCATTGTACTATCCATGTGTACAGCGGGTTGTTTGTTTTAGCTGGTACATTTTATATACTAAGGTTAACATTTACAGTTAACTGTTTTCCTCAGCACGAACATTAGTACTAGAGTATGGCATCTAATAGAACTAAATGCACTAAAGCCAGTAATAAGGGTGGGGGAGGGGGAATTATTAGTCCTGTTGATGCTTACATCACTATGGCCGCTTTGGCCTTGGAAAAGGAGATTGACTTAACGATCCGCCGCTTGTCCCTAGACCCTGCGCTCCAAAAAAGATCTTCACTTGGGAAGATAGCACTAGCGAAATCTCATGTGTATGTCCGGACTCAGAGCCAACCCATAACCCAGACCATCAGGGAGCATTCGATTACTTTAGATATAAGTGGGATGGCCACTAGTCTGGCCTCTTTCATGGCCTACCCGAATAATGATAAGGGGAGCAGAAAAAGTGTTGAACCAAATAACGCACCTCCATTGGTACAAAAATCTTTAGAAAGCACGCCGGTATCAGCTTTCAAGCGCAAACGCGGCGGAACTCGACAAAGGGGGGGGCGTATTAAGAGGTCTAAAGTAACTTCACCAATTGATAGGGTAAAGGCTCAGAAAGATAAGACCAACACTTCAACTCAGGGGGAGTCATTTGCCAGTATAGAAGATAGCTCCATCCCCGAAATAGTAGACTATGTTCATAAAGATGGAGGGGATACAGCATTCTCGTCAGATAAAATACAACATCTGGTTAAGTCTTTAATACTTCCCCTAGTGGAGCGTCTGAAAAGGATAGGTGGCCAATTAGATGCCCTTCATGAGGTTACTCAGGCAAACACAGCCATGCTGAAGAAATTGGTAGACGATAAACATCCTTCTTTGACTACATGTACTTCGCCCATTCCTGCTAAAATAAAAACTAACATTGCTCCAAAAATAGGCCCCCAAATAGAAGTTGCCTAAAAGGAACAGTGTTCCTGTAAAGCAAGGTGAGGTTTTGACTAGATGTAATACCCCTCAGCAAGTGAGTAAAGTGTCCAAAGGCGGTGTAGCTGTTAAGGATAGTCTGAGTACCGCTAAAGGGCTCGAGAAATTAGACACCATGTTAGATCAGGCAAAAAAGGCAGCATTAAATAGCCGGAGGCAAGACAATAGAGTTGAACTTCTCCATGAATCTTATCCCTTTGTCATTGTGCTGGCTGGGGTCCCAGAGTGCCAAAATGATAGGGCGGAAACATTCTCCGAACTAAAAAACAAGGTGATGTTTTGGTTAACAAAAAATCGTCCCCTTAGACCAGACTTAGATGGGGAAATTATTAATGTCAGGAGAGTAAGTTGGGTTGGCCCTAATGCCAAGGATGTAGACGGAGACTGCATCATAGTGAACTTTAGAAACCCTCAAGTAGTGCAGTTCATTAGCAGCTTTCCGAATCAGAACAATGACGGTGGGATCGTGTCTTTGGATCTAGGTCACTTTTATCCCTTGGCTCCCGCTACGGCTGGGAGTGGAAGCTTATTCAATCCATATCAGGGGAGAAAATATCCTCAAAGAGAGTATTGGGTTGGAGGCTACTCCCAAAATTATTCTCAACGTATCCACCAAGCAGGACATTTTTTCAATGTCCCAACTATTAATTGTTTTGATGTGTCGTCTAATTTAGGCTGGGTTGATTGACAAGTTGGTAATGAATTAACAGTGACTGGACATGAAATCCTCACTTCTAACTTTGTAATGGCTAACCAAGCAAATATGTGCCCCTCTGAGAAGACTGAGGAATCTGTACCGGATATCCGGAAAATAGGTCATGGGCGCTTCCTCCCGACTAGTACAAATAGCTTGTTAGACAAGCATGTAACTCCACTTAGAAACTCAATCCTAAAGCTCACATCATGGACTATTGCGGGTCTAAGAAACAAGGTAGATGACCCAATCTGGAGAGATTTTCTAGGGGCATCAGACATCATTGGGTTACAAGAAACCTGGGATACAGGGAACAACCTTAGCATAAACGGTTATTCTTCATACTTTCTTCCTGCCATAGCATCTACTATGGGGAGGGCGAAGGGGGGGCTAGTTACTTTGATTGCGGCCTCCATCCCTGGGACCCAAACTCAGATAGTAACAGGCTCTCCCTTCTGCTTGGCAGTTCAAATCGCCCGCAAAGGGGAATGTAACATCTTAATCGTTAATTTTTATAATTCTTATGATAGAGCTACCCCGACTGATCACCTGGCCACCTTGGATCTTTTCTGTCAAGGTATAATGAGGCTAGTAAAAATCAATGCCTGGTCATACTGTTGGGAGACTTTAATATCCATGGGTGCCCAGATAAATGTTTATTATCGGACAAATTAAGCCCTCTTAATCAAGGTGAGACGCACTTTGAGCATACTGCTCAAGGAGCGATCCTTGAGAACATATTGGCGAACAATGGGCTGATGTTACCACAGAGGGAAGACGAGGAGACACCAACTTTCGAAAATAATGGCAGTCGCTCAAATATTGATTACATCTTTATTAGTCTTTCGCTGGGGAATAACATTAGTGGATATTCGGTGGCCCGGTCACATTTTAGTGACCATAACCCAGTGACTCTCAGCATCACAGACTTCATTAAAATACCTGAGAAAAGCCAAAATAGGGTGGACAAGTATGACATTCGACCAACAGATCAGACGCGCAGGATCAGATGGGGCAGGGTTGCTCCGGGGGATTTCTTAAATGGTCTTTTTAAGAGTAGAGGCACTGAGATGTTGAAATGTATGGACCCGAAGCTGGGGATAGAGAGGTTCTTGATGCATTTCTAAAAATTTGTACCCAGGTAACAGCGGATCTTAAGCGACCAGGCAAAGCGAAGGAGCAAGGGGGGATCAGCTGGTTTGATCATAATTGCTCACTAACCAATCAAAAATTAAGGTCTGCTTTGAAAAGCAAACCAATTGATAGGTCCTTTGTAGCTTCTTTAAGGAAAACTTATAAAAGTGTTGTGGAAGCGAGGAGACGAGGAATTAGGGAAGCTGCCTGGGACAAATTAACTTCCATTGATGTGCTTAAAAACAGCGCCAAATTTTGGCTGTTGTTAACAAGCCTTATTTCCATGATCCTTGTAACAACCAATTAAATGGCGGCATCCAGGAACAACAATGGCTCACCCATTTTAAAACAGTGTATGAAGGGGTAGACGCAGGAGGTGAGGTTTTGCGCACCCCTGCCTCACACACATATACTTTATCAGTCACAGAGAGAGAGGTAGCAGATGCCATCAGGAAAATGACTAGTAATAAGGCCCCAGGTCCCGATGGAGTTCCTGCAGACCTCTTTAAGTCAGATGTCAAGACCTGGTCTAAAGTTTTAACCAATGTTTTTAACAGAGTTAGTAACTCCGGCATTCCACCCACCTGGTCTGAATCAGTCATCGTTCCGATTTTTAAAAAAGGTAATAGAGGTGATCCCATTAACTATCGCCCGATCTCTCTCATTGATTCTACGGTGAAAGTCCTTGGCCAAGTGATCCTAAGCAGACTAAGTAATAAAGTGGAAGAAACAAACACCCTCTCAGCCCTCCAGTTCGGGTTTAGGAAAGGACGAGGCACTATAGACCAAAGCCTCAATCTCCAATTATTAATTGGGAAATACACAATTGCTAAAATGGGCACTCTATATATAGCATTTATGGACCTGTCCTCGGCCTTCGACCGAGTGAACAGGTCCAAATTATGGGATTTGCTCGTAAACCTAGGTATAGAAGATAATATTGTGTATTTCCTAGCAGATCTGCATAGGGACCTTACGGCCACAGTCAGATACGATCGTCAGGGCAACTGCACAGGAAAGATAGGGATTACGAATGGGGTCAGACAGGGTTGTATTTTAGCCCCCCTACTTTTTACCCTCTATATTAACGACTTGGGTGATGTGCTGGGGGAGGCTTGTAAGGACATACCAAGGGCAGGCAAATTTACCATACCAGCTCTGCTTTATGCAGATGATGCTGCTCTTTTAGCCCGCACACCAGTAGGGTTACAACGCCTTTTAAACTCATTTTATGATTTTATGAAAGCACTAGACCTTAGCGTAAATTGTTCTAAATCCCATGTAATGGCGGTGGGCAGCAAGGGTAAAAAATTGAAAACCCTGTATTGTGAGGGGAATGTGTTATCCAGGGTTATGAGATTTCCATACCTAGGGGTCATTTTTGATGACAATTCTTCATGGTCGCCCCAAATGGCTGCCAAACGTAATGTCTTTGTGAGATCAATCTTGACAGTTCTTGATTTTTCCCGCAAATTAGGGGTGAAGCCACTGGAGGCTGTCCTGAAAGTTTATGACACCAAATGTGTTTCTTTAGCCATGTATAGAGCAGACTTATGGGGCTTCAAAAATGCAAAATTATTACAGGTCGCAGAGGATAAGTTCTTGAAAACCATCCTATCAGTGCCTCAATCAACCCCTGGTTATATTGTTCATCAGGAACTTGGGGTTGACTATCTGGAAGACCATATAGCTTTGGCACAGCTTTTAAAGTGGATTGCAGTATGGTTAAACCCAGAACTGGTTTTAAATCATGAGGTTCTGAGGGACTGCTTAGCCCTTGCGCATAGCCACTCCATTCCATGGCTGAAATATGTCAAAAAACTAGCTGACACATTAGGTCGCCCGGAACTGTTTGATCAGCCTTTTAAATTAGTTAAGGGAGACGTGAAATGGGTAAAAGACACATTTAAGCTTAACAAGGGTTTGAATAGGGAGGAAAAGGAGCTGATTAAACCGACTGTGAGGGCTCATCAGCTTTTAATGAACTCTGCAGACACTGAACTATATCAGAGAATTGACAACAATGCTAATCATAGATTTCTCTTGACCAAGTTCAGGCTGAATAAATTCCATCTCGTTCTTACCACACGCCCAGGTTGGTCCAAGGTGACAGATTTGGAGATCTGTCCTTGTGACGGTTTCTCTATTATGGACACTGCACATTTCACGTTTTTTTGTAAATATTTCTCCGGGATACGGAAAAAGTTCATCGTACCCCTAATTAAAGATAAAGGGTTCAGGCAAGTCAAACCTGCCCTTATGTTTCTCCAGCTGCTATCTAACATTTGGGAATTTTTTAATGTGGCAAACTTTTTAACAATAGCTATGAGACTAGGTAAAAAAATTAAATGGACTAGTTGTAAATAGCAGATTTTTTTTATTTAACTGTAATGTTTTGTTTAGTTCGATTTTAAAACAGTATTTGTATGTTTTTTAATAGGCTGGTGTAATATATGAAGTGATTATTTTAATATTGTACTTTACCTTGGTCATGACTTGTAATGTTTGTATACTTTTATGGTTTTTGCTATGAACCGAATAAAGTACTTTTGACTGACTGACTGACTGACTGAATGAGGTAGACCGGGGCCACCAATTGCTGCAGCTTTGCACCATTGGAATGACCCCAGGGGGCTATATATGTGTGGGAGGGAGCCTCAATTTCCACTGCTCACAGAGCCTGCTGCCAGAGACGTCTGACCTGCTGATGCTGCCTCCAGGGACTGTTGCCTGAGACTCCTTAACTGCTGCTGCCTCCAGGGACTGCTGTCTGAGACCCCTGACCACCCAATCCCACCACAGTTTTTCCATGCCCACAGTGATGGCAAGGACTGAGAAGATCTGTGCTGGTCCATTCACAAGCGAGGAGCTGGAGGTGCTGGTGGACGAGGTGCTCACACAGTACCCAAGGCGGTATGGTGCCCCAAATGTCGTGGTAAGTCATGAAAAGCAGAGGTGTGGGGCAGGGTGGGTACACATGTATTAATGATGATCACAAGGAGTATAGCAGCGGACCATACGGTGCCGCACCTAAAATCCAGTTCCAGAATCAGTCTTTTAGAAATTTGTGCTGCCAACCCCAACGTCAGCTGCTGTTTGACGTTGCTGTGCTTTCCAGATCAAAAGGATATTTTACTCAATTTTTTCGGGGGCGCACCAAAAAGAAGTCCAAAGAAAGTATTGTTTGTGTATACAGACAAGTTCTTTATTTAATTATCAGTTCTTTTAAAATACAAATCACCAGGCACTTTACAAAAAGGATCAGCCAACGCGTTTCACTACCATCCAGGGAGTTTCTTCAGGGCAGATAGATACTTCACCGGAACCATATGGCAAGGTCCTCCAAATTCCTTAATTTAAGTTGATATCCCTTTGTCCTGTCCAAAGCGTGATTCTTAAGTTGGTCTGATATGAGGGGAAGTGTAGTTTTCCCACTTGTGTCTGACGTTTCCAAAGTCGAAATAATTTTTTCGTGTGTGGAGTCGAGTCAGTTTCTCCTCCTGGCCATATATAAAGGTTCAGTCGACGTGAGCCTGTATGTGTTATTGTGGTCGTATCATCGTAGCAGCATGGATGGTCCCAAGCTCATTTGTAGTATATGCCTGAGGGTGTAGGGTTGCGTCATGCACTGCATAACATACAGTCTCCAGGGGTAACGTATGTGTCCCAATGTGGCAGGTTGGCCTGCCTGCTGTTGTGGGTATAAATGTACTGAGTTGCGATGTCAGCCATACAGTGACGCAGTATGTTGGTCATGCAGGAGCCAGGACAGTGATTGGTTGGCAGAATGGCTGTGTGTGCCCCTGTTGTCCATCTCAGCATGAGCCCAGATGGTCTGCACAGTGCCCGCCCACCAAGACTGAAACACATCACTTCAATTACTGTGTTATTCCTAATTGTTTTGCATTGCACTCCAGCCATGTACCATCTCAGCCCATTAGATTTCACATGACCAGACTTGTGTTGAGGTATTGCTATTTGTGAGCCCATGTCCCTCAGTTGCACTCCCATGACATACTCATCGGATCACATGGCAGGGACATTGAGTGTTGCACAGTCTTGCACACAGTGAGTCCAACCCAGACACAGATTGATATGTGATGTATGTGTTGCTCAGCCATGCTGAGGACTGGAGATATGTGCAGGCCAGCAGGCTACATGTGTGTGAGATGTGCAGGGACTGTGTTTCCCCTCACAACTGCATGTAATCACATCAGCTTATCCCATGCAGGGTGCCCATGTCAGATGTACCCTAGTCTCTGATGGACATGTTGTAGAATTTGTGACGTGATTGTGTCTTGCTACTATACTGATAGATGTTGGTACATGACAATGTGTCACTGATCATTTCCCCCTCTTGTCTTCCATGCCTGCAGCTCAAGGTAAACCAGCGTAAGGCCGTGTGGAGGGCCATTGCAGCAAAGGTTCGAGTTCTGGGGTATCTAACCGATGGCGCACCCACTGCCACAAGAGGTGGGACGACATCAGCCGGCTGGCAAAGAAATTGGCAGAGATGACCCTGGAGCTGCTTCCTCGCACTGGGTGTTTGGCACGGTGCAGCATGACACTACTGATGGGCCGCATCTTGGCAGAGACTCAGCCTGAGCTGGATGCATGTCTGAAGAAGCAGCAAGGCAGGGTTGAGTATTTAGGGAGGGTGACTTTGGCTGGGAATGACTGTATGTGTACAGGGCCTTTGCCAGTACTGGCCTATGTGATGTTGGTGGAGTGATGCATTGTTATGTAAGTGGCTTCTGTGCTGGGTGCCAGTCTCATGCATTTGGCCAAAATGTTCCTACAATGGTAATTCACCATGCTGTGTATTCCCATTGCAGTCTGAGTTGTGCTCTTCAGGTTTCTTCAGCATTGGGGTAGTCTGGGGAATCACATTTGGAGGGAACTGCAGTGTTCCCAATCTGAGTGTGACTTCATCAGTGCATCCATTGCATGCAGCCAGGATTTGAGGCCTAGTCATCTGACACAATGTGCACCAGTCTTTGGGCCCCAGAGTACAACATGGTGGTTGGCATGGGCTCTTTGCCATTGTGGACTGTCATGTTATAATCGGTGTCTGTGTTCCCTCCTGTTCCATCCAGGTCTGTCAGTGGCAACAAGTTAAATGTTGTATACTTGTAAAGTGCACAGCTGCCCCAGCAAAGGGGCGTCCCGGCGCTGTATACCGCTGGGGAACCCTTCTTGGCTTTCCCTGTGGGATGGTCCCCAAGGTGGAGCCAGGCATCCCCGGCGTTGATGGGGCCGTTGTGAAGATTAGGCATGCTAATGCTGAGAGTTGCCGAGTGGGACCCCAGGTTAGAGTAGGCACCGAGGCGAGAATTGTCGTGTCCACTGACCCTGGTCGACCACCCTGCCGCGTCGGGAATTGAACCCTGGTCCCGGGCCGACTTCTGCTCCCGGGTCTGCTGCCTCTAACCAGTGAGCCACAACACTCCAGTGGTGTGCCCCCATCATGTCCCTAGGTGTGCGCAGAGCTAGTTGTGTGTCTGGTAGACTACAGCCACAGGCAAGGTGTTGTGCTGTCTGGCCATCACATGGCTCAGTCATGACAGATAATCAGGGTTATATGCACTGCTGGGGTCTATGTAGTGACTTGCCCCAATGTGATTGCAGGTTGTTGTGCTCAACATGTCAATTTGGTCCTCTTTCGTACTGCATTGATTGCATTGGTTTGTTCTGTTACTGCCACAAACCTGACCCAGCATCTCTCTCTCATGCAGATTCACCAGTGGTCATAGAGGGACAGGAGCTGGACACCAGTGGGGATGAGACAAGCACTAAAGCTGCACAGGAGCCCATTGACACAGATGTTACCAGCGCCTCAGAGGGGGGCCGGAGTCTGCAGGAGGAATCCCAGCCTGGGACGCAAAGTACCACATTCTGATGCCAGCGGTGATGCATCCATGTTGGCTGGCACAGGAAATGGAGACTCTGCATCATCTTCAACCTCACAGCGGCCAGTGCCCACCCTCCCAGCCACTTCCTCTGGTGCTGCCCGTGTCCAGTTTAGTAAGAGTGGACAACTTTCCTTCATACCTGGCATCACTGCCCCAGCCCCTGTCCCCCCTGCTGCCCTCAGTGCTGAGTCTGTGGAGCTTTTGGGCCAGCTGTGTGTGGGCCAGACAACTCTCCTCAATGCCTTCATTGACCATGACAAAATATTAGCCCCAGTGGTTGCTTACATGGAGGGCATTAATTCCGACTTGGGTGGGCTGCACGGTACTGTCCAGGCTCTGTCCTCCACAGTGATGTCTGCCCTTCTACAGGCACATACTCCTATTCCTGCTCCAGGGCCTGTGTCCACCCCCCAGGTAGTGGCCACGTCTGATGATAGTGACCACGGTACACATACGTCACAGTTACGATACAGCACACGGAGCACACAGCATAAACAACCCAAGCGGTCACGCCAGCAGGCACCATCCCCACAGAAGAGCAAACCCAGCCCAGAATGCAAAGGCAAAATCCCGTCAGGCAAATCCAAGGACCAAAAAGGAAAAAAAAACAGACCTCAGGCTCACATGCCTCTGAGGCATCCCCAGCTAAGGACTCTCCTGTCCATAAAGCATCTTGCAAAGAGAGGCAGGCAGTTTCTGTGCCCACTGAGGAGGTGGTGCATGGCAAAGGTACACCTAAGTAGGGCTCCAAGGCAGATTCACCCACCACCTCAACACCCATTCGAAACCCAGTGAAGCAGGGCAAGGGGGCACTGTAGGGAGTACACCTGGCAAACAGGGGAAGGAGAGTCAAAGGCAAAGCCAGCCGAAGCGTTCCGCTGGATCAAGGACATTCCCTGAGGGAGTGCCTATGTCTGCACCTGAATATGCTTTGCACCCTGAACTGGCCACTGTCCTTCCTGTTTTGCCCTTGCCTGTGTAGATTCTCATGGACATGCTGTGCTTCCTGAACTGGCCACTGGCCTTTCTGTTTTGCACTTGCCTGTGCAGATGCTCCATGGATATGTCTTGCACCCTGAATTTGCCACTGGCCTTCCTGTTTTGCCCTTACCCATGCAGATTCTCATGGATATGTTCTGCATTTTGTATCTTGCTCTTCTCTACTGTTGTTGCCTATCTGTGCGATATGTGAATACAGACAGTTACTCCTGTTGTCTGTGTCCTTACTGAATAAAGTTATTTTTTGTGTGCATATGGTTGACTATGCCCCATGCTCTGTGTGCCACTTCAACATTGCCAATGTCTGTACTCGCCTAATCTCTTTTTCACAGGGGTGACAGGGACTTCAGTTCTTCCTGACACTGATACTTGGGGTGTCTGCGATGTCAATTTTGCCTGCACTGCAGTGGACATTTTCATGCATTTTTAGTGTTGGAAATTTTCTTCACATGTCAGGCTGGGGGACACTGCCAGCACAGAGTGTGATGCTGTCCACAGATTTGCAGGCAGGCTGGGCAATGTTATGATGTATGTGTGTTGTACCTTTATTTGTGCCCAGCAGTGTATATGTGTGGTCATCTTCTGATGGCCAGTCATCTTGGTCCCATGGCCTACCTTAAATGTGTATTCTTCGGTAGTCAAGAAGTGTGCAGTGTGAAGGGTGTGATTTGTAGGGAGTGTTGATGTGTGTGTGCCCCTGCATTGTCAACATCACGCATGTGTTCACCAGGATTTGGGTGCCTGTTGTCTGGATTGATCAGCCCTGTGGATGTAGTTGTATGCACATGTGTGAGTTGTGTGTTGTGCATTGTGCAGTGTGTTGGTGTGGCCATGCAGTTCTGTCTGACTCACACTTTTTTTTGTTGTCACTTGTGAGTATGCAGAGAGTGTGACTGGCACATCAGTGTGGTGTATGGTTGCTCGTCCCTGTGTCTGGTTTCTGTTTGTGTAGACTGTGCAGGCCCGCTGCTCCACACTGCCATTGTGGTTGTGTTTTGTCATGCATTGCTGTCACATGGTGCCTTTTTGCCTCCAGTATGGCATGTTGTGTGTGGTGAAAAGCCATCCCCCATATGTGTTTACAATGCCTACCCATTGTGGGTCTGAACTCCCACTGTTTGTGAATGGTGCATTCCTGCCATTTCCACTAATGACGTTGAGTACACTTCACTTAGATGTCAGCTGTTCCCCTGCTCTCTATGAGTGTGTATGCCTCCTCATCACTTCATTTGTGGCACTGTGCTTTGTGATGCAGTTCTTTGGCCAGGCGCTATGTGCCACTCAGGATATTTGCCCAATTGTTTGTTTGTGATGTCCCTGTGCTATTTGGCAAGCATGCTTGATCATCTGCTGTTCAACTGTGTGTGCTGCCCAGTCCTCTGGTCAAGATGATTCCGCCTTTGTATCCCAGATTTGTGCATCTGTTGTTGTTGTGTTGGATTAATGTGGGTTGGCTGTGGTATTGCTTCACTTTCTGGGTGTGCTGTTGTGTTTGTGCTGTGCTGATTTGTGTAGTGTGGGTTTATGTTGTGTCACTGATGTCTGTGTGTGACTGATATGCATGGTGCGCACAAACTGCTTGTTGTGTGTGCAGTGCTGTGGTATGTTGCATTGTCATTGCCTGGTGTGCTTCCCCTGATATCCTACAGTGTTTGCTCTGTTCTTTTGCCTGTGCATCTGTTGTTTGTTTGATGATGCTGTGTTGTTCTGTGATGGTGCACTTCTTGTGTGTGTTCGGGTATGTTGTCTGTGCATTGTTCCTGAGTGATTAGGTTGTGCACTCCTGTTGTGTGTGTGCTCCCATTGCCTTTCCACAGTTTGGCCTCACAGAGCATGTGTGTTTCTGTTATGGTTCTGTGTGTGTTTCTGTTTGGTCCCGTGTTTGTCTGTAGTTTTTATGCAGATATTTGTTCTGGCAGACCTGTGTGTGTGATGTTGGTGGCTACACCCAGGGTGTGTGTTTGTTAGTGGGTGTATGGACTGGCAAGTATTGCCAGCCTTCAGTGTATTTGGCACTGGTGTTGTGTGCTGCAGGTGTGAGGGGGTATGTGTGGACATTCCTCCTTGTGTTTGGCAGTCATGGATTGTGTCAATAGGCCCTGTGTATTAAGCTGATGGTGGACTCCTGTGAGGTGGTTGTATGCACGAGTGGCTGTTCCCAGTTTGACTTCTGGGTCTTCCTTTCATCCTTGTGCCTATATATGGTTTACCTTGCTGTCTCCCTATGTTGTTGCACTGTGATGTCTATGGTTAGACTTCACTGACTGTACCAGCCATGTATGGATTGATGGTCTGGGGGGGGGGGGGGTGTTGTGTGTTCCTTGTCTTGCATGTGATGTACATGTGTCTCCATGGCCTTCCATTTGTGTGCATCCGACTTTGGTTTTCCTATTTGTTGTGCTCCATTGCTGTTGGCATTTGGGGTGTGTATGTGTGTGTGTGTGTCAGTCTGTGGTATGCATGTATGACTATGCAGGCTGTGTGTCCATTTGTATGTTTGTTCCTTGGCTTTGTTCATTTGGTGCTTGTCCTCATTTTTGTTTCCATGTGTGTGGTGGTGTTGTGGGGTGTCTGTTTCCCTGGCCCTGTGTTACTGTGGTGCACGTTGTGTGTTCCTGTGCAGCCACCCCTGCTGTGGCTGCCTCCCTTGTTGTTTGTTGTGTGGTTTGACCTGGCTTGGTGTTTTTCATGGGAGTGCACAGCATTGGCACATGGCATGTGCCTTCATGGGGTGTGCTAAAGTATGGTGGGAGGAGGTGTGGCCATGGGATCTTTGTGCCCTGCCGATGACTTGGACTGGCCCTGCATTCGGCATTGTGCGCATGTATTCCCTTGTGTTCTCGGCTGCGGTTACGTGAGCGGGACATTGCTGCAAGCTCACGGTAGTTGTGTGTCCAAGATGCAGAGCGGTAACTTAATGGCAGGTGGGTCATACGTGGGTACCCTTATGGATGTGTTCCTGTCCCCAGCAGGGTGTCTGAAGTGGATTTGGACCCTGTGTCAGCCCGTGTGTTGTGTTTGTGTAATTGCGTACCTGCGGCTGCGTCCGCGGCAGTCCATGAGTTGCTGGTGATGTAGCAGGTACGGCACCAGAAAGACGTGTAGAGCTGGGCCCATGGCGGTGTTGACCGGGTGGTGTGGACCGCTGTCGAGGTTCCGCCATCTCTGGTTGGGCAGTGTCTCCGCTGCGGTGTGTCTGATTGTTTTGGGCATCCTAATTTTTGGAGCCGGCAGATGTCATTCCGCACTGCGGTGAGTCTCCATTGGCTCCCATCGCCGAGGCGGCGGGCGCCCTTAGATGGCGGTGCACATCGGAAGGGAATTGGTCTATGTTTGGCCATAGTAATGTGGCGGACGTGAATACAACTCCTCGCGGGCGGAAAAGAGCTTTTTTCCCCACCGCCGGCACCACAGTGGTGCCACCTCCCGACATCCTAATGGACCCCTTAGTCTGGGGAGACCAAGCAAGAAAGTCAAGTCTCAGTGCTGTGCTTCAAGCAATGAATCTATAAGATGATATTTTAGATAGAGTGACTGCATTTCATGCTGAGTTGGATAGACTTACTGTTCATGATTTTCTTTAGTTCCAGAGGACACATTCTGTATCAAATGTAACTTAATGACTGGTATATGCATTCATCCTCTAAATCCTCTACACTAAGTAAGATTTTGTGGACATTATCACTACGATTGTTTGAGCTCTAATCCTGTCATAGTTAGAGCATGAGTCCTATTTTTCCACCACACCCGTATCCAGGTAGATATCCAGTCATAAAATATGATTAACAAACCTAGATATGTGAGGAAACATAAAAAAATGGAAGCATAGCATAATGCAAAATTTAAGGTAGATGATATATACATTTTCAAAATGAATAGGCTATTGTAAATTATATTCCCACATATTTGTCACGCATCTGGTACCTATGGCCAGTTAGTCAATTCTTATTGAAATTGTGTTTGGGTTTGAATGGGAGAGGGTGAACCCATAACAGCCCTGGTGAGAGTTGGATATACTTGGCACAAAAAGGAAGGTATTGGTCTATTTCATAAGTGCCTCCCATGGCTTTTCAATCAATTTAGATACAATTTAGGCTCTAAAATGCATTATTGCGCCCCATTTTTCCAACATTTTCTCAAGGGTAACAAAACTCCCTTGGGCAACTAAAATGTGTCTGCTTCACTCATTTGCTTTGTGCAATATGTGTTGGGTAGGTACACCCCACCTCTGTTAGGCTTCAAAAGTCATCAGGACCCCTAAAACAGGGAAGCAGGCACTCCTGGGTTGGATCTTATGCCTTGTGCCTTCAACCCACATAACTTAGTGGCACAAAATATGCATCTTTTATTCCCAAATCTCGTTCGTAAAAGTAATTGATCTTATAAACAGTGTATCAAAACTTTAGTTTAGTTATGAACTAATGCACTAATTAAATCACATTCTCCCTCAGGTACTTCCTCAGTCATTCCTTTGTTCACTCATGTACTTGATTACTAAATCGAATACACACTGCCTCACGTGCTCAAAGTCCCACCCTCTAAGCATATTCAAAGCTTTCCTTATTTCTCTATTGGCCTACTCTTCCCAGAATCATACTGCCCGAGGCCCCATAGAAGAAGGAAACCCATACATGCTATGGAATCAATTCTTACAAAACCAGTGCATGCATATTACTTTTTTCTTCAAACTGCATGTTAAACCAACATTGGTTGGTGTTATTATATATCCTCCATCAACAGCTTACCTAAAAGTCCTTCCTTCGTTATTACTTTGGCCCTCTGTACAAGTGATGCTATCCCACTGGGATTGTTAATTTTGGGGGGCCTATTGCTCCAGTCAAGTACAAAAACCTTGTGTATTCTGGCCTTATAATTCCATGTTTGGAGATACTGGGCTTCAGTTTCACTAGCAATGAATGCACACCCAGTGGAACTGCTCCAAGAACAGGGGAAGGAGCACATCCCACCTCAAGCTGACCCCTACTCCCCCACCTACTCACATATGTCACTCTGCCATGAGTTCCTGACTTCCACTACCTTACCTTATCCTGTACTCCTATTCACATCTTTATTTTTTACTGAGCAGGCAGAAAATGTCAATGGATTTGTTCCCAGAACGGTCTTCCCATTTCTGTGTAGTTATTTCCCATTCTGGGGTATGCATCTTGTAACTGCCCGAATTTGGTGTGGGGATACCGGCCAGTATCCCCATACCAAAATCTACCAAGCAATATTGAGGTTTGTTTCTTGGCTTGTATACCAAATTGTGCTATTATTAAAACAATTTTTATCCTTCTTACCAACAGTTTTCATGTGATAAGTGTGAGAAAAGCAGATTATCAATTGGGATGGATGGCAACCCATCAAAAGTGACAATGGCATTTTATTTGTTAGGTCCAGTAGAGGTTTCAGTATTTTAAACATGAGATCAACCACTGGTATCTTAACATAAAGGGGCCACTCCAACTGAGCCGGATCTGGGGTGTTTTCCGACCGATCCGGGCTCCTGCAGTCCGACTGAGCGAGTACGATATGGCCGTATGTTGGTGGACTCGTTTCGGTCGGACTCCCATTGAAGCCAATGGGAGCAGGTCGTACATGGGCTCCCATCGACTGAATGGAAACGTTGCGGACAAGTGTGCCCCCTACAGTGGGTACACATTGGTGCCATCCGCACCGTACATGCCTGTGTTGGGGAGACCCATGGGTCTCCCCCATGGGTCTCCTCCTGTGTCCGAGCCGTAAGGCTGTGGGTAAGTGTACATGACTGTTTGGCAGGTCCCAAGCAGCCAGCCAAGCAGTCGGGAGCACCTAGGGGCCCATTAGGATGGCGGGCGTATTGCCCCCACCAGGCTGGCGGTAGCCACCGCCGGCCTGGCGGGGGCAATCCGCCCGCCATCCGCACCTATACTCCCCCCACCATGTCAGTATGGCGGGGGGACCGCGGCGGACGGAAAGACTGTCCGCCGCTTGTCCGCCCCGGTCACCTTGCGGCCGGGGTGGAAAAGGATTAATATGGTGGTGGTGTCTATTAGACACCGCCAGCCATAATTCAATGGGCTCAGTTAGATGCATTTCCTTGGGGGCGATGCCGCTACGGAAAGGCATGCAGTCTTCACTCTGGGGGCCCCCTGCGGGCCCCCAGAGTGAAGGAGAGGTGGGGGGTGCACAGGGGGGTACCTGTGGTACCCACCAGCATTTGTATACTTGAAGCGGCAGGCCCCTTCATGAATGCAAATGCATACATGCATTTTTAGCATTGTGGCGGGCGGTGCAGAGAGCACCTCCCGCCACAATGTTAAAAATGAGGGATGCGCCCGCCACTGTGGCGGGCGCATCCTAATCCCCACCATGGGACCCCCGCCCTTATAGTGGGCGGTCCCAATCCCCGTGAGTATGGCGGGCGGGCAAAGTCCGCCCCCCACCCTAATGACCTCCTTAGTGTGCACAAACCACCCCTCCCCTGTGCCACCAGCCCTTCCCCACCCTGCCGTAAACCAGCCCTGGACCTAATGAAAAAAAATTATAACATTATCACTTTCTTTTTCATTTTTACTGTTCTGAGTGGAGGAGCAGTCCCTGATTTATGGGGTTAAAGCATGTGTACCGGGTCTAAGTAAGCATAGTTCTTGTACACATCATCAAAAAAGCTGCATCATCAGATGAAAGCAAATGAGGGTGATCAAGCTAGCGGAGGCAGTTTTCCCCAATATGCATGGAGGAATTCTCTCCAGGTAAAAGCTGACGTTAGTTGCCACATTTGAATTATCTGAAAATGATCATGCATATTTCAATTGTGAAACAAGTTAACATTTTGCAGCACATATGCTATGTTGGAGTCTGTCAACAAATAACAATATGTCAGCAACAAGAGCAGCCATTTGGAATAAATGCTTTAGATGAGTCTAGGACTGGTAGTGTTTTAAGAACTGGTACTGCGATGCACCAAATAAAACCCAACACTTTCCTTAACATGACTGAATCAACAATATAGGAAATTGAGTTACTAGATGGTTGAGGTGAAACCAATCAAGCAGCAACCACAATCCTTGTCGGGATGAAGTCACAAGCAACCCTAAATTAACCTATGCTCAACCCTCTGATAATTTGGCACATAGCAGTCAACCTTAACTGAGAGGCAATGTGCAAAGTATTTGTGCAACACTTTAAACATTAATGATGGGAAAAATACTTGACAAGAAGAATCCACACCAAGATAGAAAAACAAAGTACATTTTAAGAAAGAAAAGAAGATCAGAATTACAAATAAATCAATCAGTACAACCGGAGATATGCAATTTAAAACAATTCAGTAAATATAGTGTCAAATAGCACAATGCATCAACTTTAGTTTTCTGGTTGCAACTGACCAGGACAAAGCCATATGGCCAAACGCAATGCAGCACAAGCCATCTACAGGGGCCCAGTTATGCCTGCTGGACAAGAGTACCTTAAATTATGTTGGCGGAGTGTTTTGAAGTCCTGCTTTAACCCCTTTGATGCTAGGCCTTTTCCCCTCCTGTGCTAAGCATTGTTTTGGCTATTTGGGGTAGTGTGCGCTTAGGTCCCTGTAACTTTTTGATCACATAAGGTATCCACACCAATTTTGCGCCTTTTCTTCCAACATCATGGGGATTCTAAATATACCCAGGGTTTGTGGATTCCCTTGGAGGGGTCCCAGAAATTTAGCAAAATATAGTAAAATGTTTTTTTTCTTCAGAAAAATTGGAAAAACAGGCTGAAAATGAAAGCCTCTAGGTTTTTCCCTGCAAATGTTATCAAAAACGGTTTGTGGGGATGAAATCACCATTTTCCCAGCTTTTAGTGAATGACAGTCTTTTGTCAGAGAACCAACATTTTTCACATAGTTTTAGCATTTTTCTGGGACATGGCCAATATTTGCTATTTTTAGTGCTTTCAACCTCCTTCCAGGTAATGGTAAAAATGAGTAGGAAAGCAATAATGGTCCTGGAAAGCTATACATTTTAGAAAAGTAGACAATATTCTGAATTCAGAATTGGGTCATTTGTCTAAATCCATGAAGGTTTCTTTATATAAACTAACAGTTAAATTAAGGAAAAATTGAAAAATTGTTGAAAAAACCAGCCTTTTGTGTTAACGTTTTCACATGTAACTTCTTGTAATCATGACTGCTCTTTGAAAGCAATATACCCATACATCCACTGGACCTTCCTGGTTGTGGGGATATATAGGACTTGTAGGTTCAGTAAGAACCCAACGAACCCAGAGTAAAAAACTGAGCAGCAACTTGCAATGGTATTTTATTATGTACCGAATATAGTGCAATTATTCTTGCAAAATGCATACATGGAAAAATCGGTATGAAAGACACCTATGTATTTCTGAAATGGATACAAATTATAGCATTTAGAAAAAGTACATATTTGCACATTTTCAAAATTGGGAGAGCTTATACTAGCATGAGAATTATTGTTCATTTTTCAAAATGACTTCTTTTTTACACAATGTATTTAATTTGGAGGGAGAAATGCATGAAAACTCAATAAGTAATAACAGTTGATTTACAAATCTGAATTACCCTAAGTCTCCTGATAAAATCGGTACCTCACTTGTGTGAGTCGGCCTTGTGCCCGGGAGAGGAAACGGCACAAAACGCAACATGGTCACCCCACAATCGCGCAGTAAAAAAATGACCCTTTTTTAGCAGATTGTCTAGCTGTCGTTTTCGTACCCTAACTCTGCCGGCACCGAGGGAAAGCTAGCAAACCTATACATTTTTGAAAACTAGACCCCCTGGGGAATCCAGGATAGATTGACTTGACTGCCTCTCACCAGGTTTGGTTACCCAGAATCTCTTGCAAACCTAAACTTTTTTTTAAACCACATTTTTTCTACATTTCTGTCGTGGAAAGTTCTGGAATCTGCAGGGATCCGCAAATTTCCACCCACCCCGTCTTCCCCAATGTCTTCTGAGAAAAATGGTACCTCAATTGTGTGGGTTGGCCTACTCCCTGTGACAGAAAATGGCGCAAAACGCAATGTGGTTGCACCTCAATTTGGCAGTGAAAAATGACCCTTGTTTTGCAAAGTGCCTAGCTGTAGTTTCTGAACCTTAGCTCTGCCGGCACCTTGAGAAACCTAGCAAACCTATACATTTTTGAAAACTAGACACCAGGGTAATTCAGGATGGGGTGACTTGACTGCCTCCCACCAGGTTCTGTTACCCAGAAACCCTTGCAAACCTAAAAAATTGTCCAAAAAAACACATTTCCTCCACATTTCTGTGGTGGAAAGTTCTGGAATATGCATGTATCCACAAATTTCCTTCCACCCAGTGTTCCCCAAAGTCTTCCAAGAAAAATGGTATCCCACTTGTGTGGGGCGGCCTAGTGCCTGTGACTGGACACAGCTGAAAACGCAACATGGTCATACCTCAATTTTACAGTGAAAAATGATCCTTTTTCAGCAAAGTGCCTAACTGTAGTTTTTTAACCCTAGCGCTGCCGACACCTAGGGAAACCTGGCAAACCTATACATTTTTTAATACTAGACACCCAGGGAAATCCAGGATGGGGTGACTTGACTGCCTCCCACCAGGGTCTGTTACCCAGAAACCGTTGCAAACCTAATAAATGTGAATAAAAACACATTTTCCCCACTTTTTTTGTTAGAATGTCCTGGAATCTGCATGTATCCACAAATTTCCTTCCACCCTGCGTTCCCCAAAGTCTTCCAAGAAAAATGGTACCCCACTTGTGTGGGTCGGCCTAGTTCCTGAGACAGGAAACGGCGCAAAACGCAACTTGATCACACCTCAATTTTACAGTGAAAAATGACCCTTTGCTGGCAAAGTGTCTAGCTGTAGTTTTTGAATCCTAGCTCTGCCGGCACCTAGGGAAACGTAGCAAACCTATACATTTTTGAAAACTAGATACCAAGGGGAATCCAGGATGGTGTGACTTGACTGTCTCCCACGAGGTTCTGTTACACAGAATCTCTTGCAAACCTAAACAATTGACAAAAAAACACATTTTCTCCACATTTCTGTGGTGGAAAGTTCTGGAATCTGCGTGGATCCACAAATTTCCTTTCACCCTGCAAGTCTTCTGAGAAAAATGGTACCCCACTGTCATGGGTACTAACACCTCCCACACAAGTGAGGCACCATTTTTATCGGGAGACCTGGGGGAACGCTGGGTGGTAGGAAATGTGTGAAAAACTGATTTTTTCAGCTAAAATTGGGGTTTGCAAGGGATTCTGGGTAAGGGGAATTTGGGGGATCCACGGAAGCCATACCTCCTTGGAAGCCCCTGGATGTCTACTTTCCAGAAATGTGTGGGTTTGGTAGGTTTCCCTAGATGCCCGTTGAGCACGGGCCAAAAACCCAGGTGACCACTTTGCAAAAGCAGGTGGTTTTGAGATAGGCAATTTTGATGTCGCCTCTCTATGTTTTGGGCCCTTGCCTGTCGCGGGTACTTGCGCCTCCCACACAAGTGAGGCACTTTTTTTATCGGGAGACCTGGGGGAACACTGGGTGGTAGGAAATGTGTGTGATCCCGGTGATTAAGCATGGGCTGAAAATTCGTTCCACTCGCGGAATTTGCGAATATTCCGAGATTTTGCGATCCGCGAATCTCGCGAAATCACGGAAAAATCCGCGAATCAGCGGGGACGAATTTGCAGACTAGCACTTACAGGGTTACAGCAGCAGGTGCAAAAGTTGAAGCTAATTTTTTGTAACCTTTTACAAAAGGGTTACAAAGAAATTAACTTCAACTTGGGCACCTGCTGCTGTAAGCCTGTAAGTGCTTCCTGGCGCCTCGTTGCCTACATGCAACTATTCTTTGACCCTCTCTGACCCTTGAAGCAGGGTCAGAGAATAGTTACAAGTAGGCAATGAGGCGCCTGTCACGAAAATTAAACCTCAACAGGAAGCACTGACAGATATAAAAACAAGCGTTTGCAATGCAATAGGTCTTGCATTAGGAAAGTTTGAGCTATTGGTCTTGTAAATGACAATTTTTTTTATTTATGTGTTGGTTTTGAAAATAGCTAAATTAATAGCTTTGTCATTTACAATGCCAATAGTTATAACTTTTGCAAATGTGACACCTATACCATTTGTAATGCAACATGTTTTGTAATAATAATAATAATAACACAGACTTTTCTAGAGCGCGAACAGCTACCTCACTGGGAGGTGTCCCAACGCTATGTGAGCAGAGTGGGACTAGAGCAGGAAAGTGAGGACCATGACTTAGCTCACCTGAGCGAATAGCCACGTCTTCAACTGTTTCCTAAAACTGGTTTCGGAGGGTGCCATCTGGAGCGCCGGTGGCAAGGCGTTCCATAGCAGTGCGGTATTTGCCGAAAAGGATCTGCCCCCCCGATGCGCCCTTCTGACTCGTGGAACGAGTAACTAGACACGACAGTTGGAGCGAAGGGAGCAGGCCTGCATACATCTAGGTAGCCAAGATCTCAAGTAATTCAGGCATGTGCCATGTAGGGCTCTAAAGGCAAGAGTGAGCGCCTTAAATTATATCCGACACGCGACTGGTAGCCAATGTAGCGAGAGAAGATGCGAAGAGACATGGTGTTTAAATGGAATATGTTTTAACAGCCTCGCAGCCGCATTTTGGACAATTTGCAGCCGCTGAGTTAAATATTTCGGCAAACCCAGATAAAGGCTGTTGGCGTAATCCAGTCTGGAAGTAACCGTGGCATGGATAACCGTTTTTCGGCATCCCTCTGGTAGTAGCCGAAGGATTTTTCGCAAATTCCTCAGCTTAATCAGGCAACTTACAACCACCTGCTGGATGTGGGGTTAGAAGGATAGGCTATCATGCCACCTGACCCCTAGTTTTTTTGCCTTTTGACTGGGCAGAGGTGCTGGACCCATCTCCGCAGGCCACCCAAACTCCGCCGTTTTTCCCGCATTTAGTTTTAGTTTATTTGTGTTCATCCAGCATGCCACATCGCGAAGGCAGCCCTTGAAACTCGCAAAGGCTGCCTCCGACACCACCGAGTACGGGAACACCAGTTGGGTGTTGTCCGCACATGAAATTGCGGAGACCCCCCAATTGGCAATTACTGTAAGGAGCGGTGTTAGATAGATATTAAATAAGAGCGGGCTGAGTGCCGAACTCTGAGGAACTCCGCAACTTAGTTTCCTCGGCCTTGAGGAGACGGCACCCAGCGCCACCTTCTGAGTTCCATTGGACAGATACGAATGTAGCCACCCAAGCGCCTGATTCTGTAGACCGATTTCCGTCAACCGCTGAAGTAGCCTGCCGCGGTCGACCATACCGAAGGCGGCCGACAGATCCAGGAGCACCAGCATAGCTGCGTCCCCTGCATCCATCGACCACCTTACTGACTCGGCCACCTCAATCAGAGCGGTCTCGGTACTGAAACCAAATCTAAAGCCTGATTGAGTTTCGTGCAGAATCTTATTATCTTCTGTGAATTTATTCAGCTGCCGCTGGATCAGTTTCTCTAACATTTTGCCAGGGGCCGCCGATAAAGAAAAAGGGCAGAGATTGCTGAGGTCTTCAGGGTCCCCATTAGGCTTTTTTTTCAGAGGGAGGAGAGTGGCGTGTTTCCACTCCTCCGAGAACACCCCGGTGGAAATGGACGTATTCCAAATATGTTGGAGAGTAGGCGCAACAAAGTCCGCCATCAGGCTCCACAGCTTTGGAGGACAGGGGTCGTCTGGCGACCCTGATTTACATCGCCTTAATTCCTGCATGACCATGGCCAATGATATTGGCTGAAATGGCCTAAGATCGTGCAGGAAGCACCAGTTTCTGATGTGTCCGCCTTCGCCGTCGGCCTTGCCGGGCCAAAGTAATCATAGACTTTCTGTATTTTACAGTCAAAAAATATTACAGTATTAGCGAAGGGGGGACCTCCCTCTCAATACACCTTGGTTCGAAGACAGACTGCAGTATCTTGAAGACTTCTTTGCTCGAATGCTCTGCTTGCTGAATAGAGGCCGCAAATAATTTTTTTTTGGCCTTTCTGACTGATTTATGCAATTTTCTAGAGGCTTCTCTATATTGGGCCCTCTCCTGGTCCCCATAGTTCTCCCTCCAAATCGTCTCCAAACTCCTACAGGCTGCTTTTTCCACTCTACGCTCCAAAGAAAACCAGGGAGCCGAGGGAGATTCCCTCTTGGACTTTGCTTGTTTTGCCGGTGCGATGTGCGACACCATATCCCCAATCCATTGATTCAACACCGGCGCATCCTTGTTAGCGTTCAAAGTTAGGGTAGGAGTTTTCTGAGCCAGAACAGGGCCCTAGTTTCAGGGATCAGTTTTTTCGATTGTCTACGCATGAACATGCGTTTTCCCGCCACCCGCCCTCCACCCAATAACAATATTTCAAAAGGAATTAACGCGTGATCCGACCGGATCAGCGGCTGTGGTGCTTCAACTAACAGATCCCTGACGTTAGAGAAAATCAAATCAAGCGTATGGCCTGCTTTGTGTGTGGGACCCTTAGTAGATAGTGTCAAGTTATAGGCGCTCAGTGTGGCAATGAGTAGCTCCGCTAGAGAGCAGTCCGCCTTATCAAAATGTATATTAAAATCCCCTACTACAAGGAAGTGTGGATGAAGGAGGGAGCTCTGGACAATAATGTCCATCAGTGCCACTAAGCTAGTTTCTGCACAAACAGGGGGGCAGTAAATAACTAACCCCACAAGCGACTGATGGGGGTCAATTTGAAGGCAAAACTGCAGTCCCTCCAAACCTGGGATCATAGTCGGCAGGGAGGATGTCAGTGTGTACCGATCCTTAAAAATCAGGGCCACCCCCCCTCCTCTTCTGCCGTCATCCCGGTTTGAGAAACTCATTTTAAAGCCTAGTGGCACCGCTAAGGCGATAGCGGTCACATTGTCCGCATTTAACCAAGTTTCTGTCAAAAACAAGGCATACCACTCTTGGCCCTCCAGCAGCAGCCGGATATCATCTGCGTGCCTTGCCAGGGACCTGCAGTTCAGGAGGCCAGCTCTGAAGCTACAGTTAAGCTGACAATTCAGCATTGTGGTTTTAGCCGCACTGGAGTGGAAAACGTTCCTCAGAGACTTCCCACATTCCCCGCATACCTGCGGCATGGTAACAAGCCCCAAATCCGGAGGGAGTGCCATACACGGTAGATACGTGTTGAGCGCCAGCAAGTCTTTTTGCGACCACACAATCCTACACCCCTCTGCACCCACACCAGCCGCATGGCTGGCCCCGGCCGCTGTCTGGTCGCGGACGGGCACAGACGGGCTTGCCGTCGGCGCACCCACTGCGCATGTCCGCTGCGCGGCCGGAAGCCCATCTCTCTAACTGCGGGGCCCCGGAGGTGACGTAACGAGGGGGAGGAGTCGCGTCCCGCCGTTCTAGCGGCACAGATAGCCATGACGGAATGGGGACCGACCGGGTAGGTACAGAGGGGAATACAATGCAGATCCGAGTGTGCAATGTTCTGTCAGCCAATTCACCCCCCAATTCATTAAAACACACAAAAATAGCTTCAAGTCGATACACAGGTACTTTTTAAGAAGGTTAAAAAGCCAGTCGATTTTTGATTCAACCACACAGATGCCTGCAATGTATTTACGTGACTTAGCTGTATTGATATTACAAATTACAATGGCTTTTAATTTTTTTAAATAATGAATACTTAAATAAAAGTGATTTTAATTTATAATGGCAATAGCTTAAACTTTTGTAAATTACTTTTGTGAAGATTATGTTCAGTGTATTTTATTGTGACGAAAATCCAAGAACAGAAGTGAAATATTAACATCTTTTTGTGACATTTGTAATAAAGTTTGAAACATTGAGAGAACATATTTGAACCAGTTGTTGAATGGTTGTGCAGATTGATGCTGGGGTGGCGCTGAGTGGTGCTGTGGTGGTGCTGAGTGGGGCTGTGCTGATGCTGAGTGGTGCTGTGGTGGTGCTGAGTGATACTGGGATGGTGCTGAGTGATGCTGGGGTGGTGCTGATTGGTGCTGTGGTGGTGCTGACTGATGCTGGGGTGCTGCTGAGTGGTGCTGTGGTGGTGCTGAGGGATAATTTGGTGGCGCTGAGTGATGCTGTGGTGGCGCTGAGTGATGCTGTGGTGGCGCTGAGTGGTGCTGTGGTGGTGCTGAGTGGTGCTGTGGTGGTGCTGACTGATGCTGTGGTAGTGCTGAGTGATGCTGTGGTGGTGCTGAGTGATGCTGTGCTGGTGCTGACTTGGGTTGGCTGCACGGTACTGTCCAGGCTCTGTCCTCCACAGTGATGTCTGCCCTTCTACAGGCACATACTCTTATTCCTGCTCCAGGTCCTGTGTCCACCCCCGAGGTAGTGGCCACGTCTGATGATAGTGACCACGGTACACATATGTCCCAGTCACGATACCGCACACGGAGCACACAGCATAAACAACCCAAGCGGTCACGCCAGCAGGCACCATCCCCACAGAAGAGCAAACCCAGCCCAGAATGCAAAGGCAAAATCCCGTCAGGCAAATCCAAGGACCAAAAAGGAAAAAAAAACTGACCTCAGGCTCACATGCCTCTGAGGAATCCCCAGCTAAGGACTCTCCTGTCCATAAAGCATCTTGCAAAAAGAGGCAGGCAGTTTCTGTGCCCACTGAGGAGGTGGTGCATGGCAAGGGTACACCCAAGAAGGGCTCCAAGGCAGATTCACCCACCACCTCAACACCCATTCGAAACTCAGTGAAGCAGGGAAAGGGGGCACTGTAGGGAGTACACCTGGCAAACAGGGGAAGGAGAGTCAAAGGCAAAGCCAGCCGAAGCATTCCGCTGGATCCAGGACATTCCCTGAGGGAGTGCCTATGTCTGCACCTGAATATGCTGTGCACCCTGAACTGGCCACTGTCCTTCCTGTTTTGCCCTTGCCTGTGTAGATTCTCATGGCTATGCTGTGCTCCCTGAACTGGCCACTGGCCTTCCTGTTTTGCACTTGCCTGTGCAGATGCTCATGGATATGCTGTGCACCCTGAATTTGCCACTGGCCTTCCTGTTTTGCCCTTACCCATGCAGATTCTCATGGATATGTTCTGCATTTTGTATCTTGCTCTTCTCTACTGTTGTTGCCTATCTGTGCGATATGTGAATACAGACAGTTACTCCTGTTGTCTGTGTCCTTACTGAATAAAGTTATTTTTTGTGTGCATATGGTTGACTATGCCCCATGCTCTGTGTGCCACTTCAACATTGCCAATGTCTGTACTCGCCTAATCTCTTTTTCACAGGGGTGACAGGGACTTCAGTTCTTCCTTACACTGATACTTGGGGTGTCTGCGATATCAATTTTGCCTGCACGGCAGTGGACATTTTCATGCATTTTTATGTTTGGATATTTTCTTCACATGTCAGGCTGGGGGACACTGCCAGCACAGAGTGTGATTCTGTCCACAGATTTGCAGGCAGGCTGGGCAATGTCATGATGTATGTGTGTTGTACCTTTATTTGTGCCCAGTAGTGTATATGTGTGGTCATCTTGTGATGGTCAGTCATCTTGGTCCCATGGCCTACCTTATATGTGTGCTCTTCGGTAGTCAAGAAGTGTGCAGTGTGAAGGGTGTGACTTGTAGGGAGTGTTGATGTGTGTGTGCCCCTCCATTGTCAACAACACACATGTGTTCGCCAGCATTTGGGTGCCTGTTGTTTGGATTGATCAGCCCTGTGGATGTAGTTGTATGCACATGTGTGAGTTGTGTGTTGTGCATTGTGCAGTGTGTTGGTGTGGCCATGCAGTTCTGTCTGACTCATACTTGTTTTTGTTGTCGCTTGTGAATATGCAGAGGGTGTGACTGGCACATCAGTGTGGTGTATGGTTGCTCGTCCATGTGTCTGGTTTCTGTTTGTGTAGACTGTGCAGGCCTGCTGCTCCACACTGCCATTGTAGTTGTGTTTTGTTATGCATTGCTGTCACATGGTGCCTTTTTGCCTCCAGTATGGCATGTTGTGTGTGGTGAAAAGCCTTACCCCATATGTGTTTACAATGCCTACCCATTGTGGGTCTGAACTCCCTCTGTTTGTGAATGGTGAATTCCTGCCATTTCCACTAATGACGTTGAGTACACTTCACTTAGATGTCAGCTGTTCCCCTGCTCTCTATGTGTGTGTATGCCTCCTCATCACTTCATTTGTGGCACTGTGCTTTGTGATGCAGTTCTTTGGCCAGGCGCTATGTGCCACTCAGGATATTTGCCCAATTGTTTGTTTGTGATGTCCCTGTGCTATTTGGCAAGCATGCTTGATCATCTGCTGTTCAGCTGTGTGTGCAGCCCAGTCCTCTGGTCAAGATGATTCCGCCTTTGTATCCCAGATTTGTGCATCTGTTGTTGTGTTGGATGAACGTGTGTTGGCTGTGGTATTGCTTCACTTTCTGGGTGTGCTGGTGTGTTTGTGCTGTGCTGATTTGTGTAGTGTGGGTTGATGTTGTGTCACTGATGTCTGTGTGTGACTGATATGCATGGTGTGTACAAACTGCTTGTTGTCTGTGCAGTGCTGTGGTATGTTGCATTGTCATTGCCTGGTGTGCTTCCCCTGATATCCTACAGTGTTTGCTCTGTTCTTTTGCCTGTGCATCTGTTGTTTGTTTGATGATGCTGTGTTGTTCTGTGATGGCGCACTTCTTATGTGTGTTTGGGTATGTTGTCTGTGCATTGTTTCCGAGTGATTAGGTTGTGCACTCCTGTTGTGTGTGTGCTCCCATTGCCTTTCCACAGTTTGGCCTCACAGAGCATGTGTGTTTCTGTTATGGTTCTGTGCGTGTTTCTGTTTTGTCCCGTGTTTGTCTGTAGTTTTTATGCAGATATTTGTTCTGGCAGACCTGTGTGTGTGATGTTGGTGGCTACACCCAGGGTGTGTGTTTGTTTGTGGGTGTATGGACTGGCAAGTATTGCCAGCCTTCAGTGTATTTGGCACTGGTGTTGAGTGCTGCAGGTGTGAGGGGGTATGTGTGGACATTCCTCCTGGTGTTTGGCAGTCATGGATTGTGTCTATAAGCCCTGTGTATTAATCTGCTGGTGGACTCCTGTGAGGTGGTTGTATGCACGAGTGGTTGTTCCCAGTTTAACTTCTGGGTCTTCCTTTCATCCTTGTGCCTATACATGGTTTACCTTGCTGTCTCCCTATGTTGTTGCACTGTGATGTCTATGGTTAGACTTCACTGACTGTACCAGCCATGTGCGGTTTGATGGTCTGGGGGGGATGTTGTGTGTTCCTTGTCTTGCATGTGATGTACACACGCTTGTTGTGTGTCTCCATGGCCTTCCATTTGTGTGCATCCGACTTTGGTTTTCCTATTTGTTGTGCTCCATTGCTGTTGGCATTTGGGGTGTGTATGTGTCTGTGTGTCAGTCTGTGGTATGTATGTGTGACTATGCAGGCTGTGTGTCCATTTGTATGTTTGTTCCTTGGCTTTGTTCATTTGGTGCTTGTCCTCATTTTTGTTTCCATGTGTGTGGTGGTGTTGTGAGTGTCTGTTTCCCTGGCCCTGTGTTACTGGGTGCACGTTGTGTGTTCCTGTGCAGCCACCCCTGCTGTGGCTGCCTCCCTTGTTGTTTGTTGTGTGGTGCAGGGTGTGGTTTGACCTGTGCACAGCATTGGCACACGGCATGTGCCATCATGGGGTGTGCTAATGTATGGTGGGAGGAGGTGTGGCCATGGGATCTTTGTGCCCTGCCATGACTTGGACTGGCCCTGCATTCGGCATTGTGCGCATGTATTCCCTTGTGTTCTCGGCTGCGGTGACGTGAGCGGGACATTGCTGCAAGCTCACGGTAGTTGTGTGTCCAAGATGCAGAGCGGTAACTTAATGGCAGGTGGGTCATAAGTGGGTACCCTTATGGATGTGTTCCTGTCCCCAGCAGGGTTTCTGAAGTGGATTTGAACCCTCTGTCAGCCTGTGTGTTGTGTAATTGTGTACCTGCGGCGGCGTCCGCGGCGTTCCATGAGTTGCTGGTGATGTAGCAGGTACGGCACCAGAAAGACGTGTAGAGCTGGGCCCATGGCGGTGTTGACCGGGTGGTGTGGACCGCTGTCGAGGTTCCACCGTCTCTGGTTGGGCAGTGTCTCCGCTGCGGTGCGTCTGATTGTTTTGGGCATCCTAATTTTTGGAGCCGGCAGATGTCATTCCGCACTGCGGTGAGTCTCCATTGGCTCCCATCGCCGAGGCGGTGGGCGCCCTTAGATGGCGGTGCACATCGGAAGGGAATTGGTCTATGTTTGGCCATACTAATGTGGCGGACGTGAATACAACTCCTCGCGGGCGGAAAAGAGCATTTTTCCCCACCGCCGGCACCACAGTGGTGCCACCTCCCGACATCCTAATGGACCCCTTAGTCTGGGGAGACCAAGCAAGAAAGTCAAGTCTCAGTGCTGTGCTTCAAGCAATGAATCTATAAGATGATATTTTAGATAGAGTGACTGCATTTCATGCCGAGTTGGATAGACTTACTGTTCATAATTTTCTTTAGTTCCAGAGGACACATTCTGTAACAAATGTAACTTAATGACTTGTATATGCATTCATCCTCTACATCCTCTACACTAAGTAAGATTTTGTGGACATTATCACTACTATTGTTTGAGCTCTAATCCTGTCATAGTTAGAGCATCAGTCCTATATTTCCACCACACCCCTATCCAGGTAGATATCCAGTCATAAAATATGATTAACAAACCTAGATATGTGAGGAAATATTAAAAAATGGAAGTATAGCATAATGCAAAATTTAAGGTAGATGATATATACATTTTCAAAATGAATAGGCTATTGTAAATTATATTCCCACATATTTTTAACGCATCTGGTACCTATGGCCAGTTAGTCAATTCTTATTGAAATTGTGTTTGGGTTTGAATGGGAGAGGGTGAACCCATAACAGCCCTGGTGAGAGTTGGATATACTTGGCACAAAAAGGAAGGTATTGGTCTATTTCATAAGTGCCTCCCATGGCTTTTCAATCAATTTAGATACAATTTAGGCTCTAAAATGCATTATTGCGCCCCATTTTTCCAACATTTTCTCAAGGGTAACAAAACTCCCTTGGGCAACTAAAATGTGTCTGCTTCACTCATCTGCTTTGTGCAATATGTGTTGGGTAGGTACACCCCACCTCTGTTAGGCTTCAAAAGTCATCAGGACCCCTAAGACAGGGAAGCAGGCACTCCTGGGTTGGATCTTATGCCTTGTGCCTTCAACCCACATAACTTAATGGCACAAAATATGCATCTTTTATTCCCAAATCTCGTTCGTAAAAGTAATTGATCTTATAAACAGTGTATCAAAACTTTAGTTTAGTTATGAACTAATGCACTAATTAAATCACATTCTCCCTCAGGTACTTCCTCAGTCATCCCTTTGTTCACTCATGTACTTGATTACTAAATCGAATACACACTGCCTCACGTGCTCAAAGTCCCACCCTCAAAGCATATTCAAAGCTTTCCTTATTTCTCCCTTGGCCTACTCTTCCCAGAATCATACTGCCCGAGAAGAAGGGAACCCATAAATGCTATGGAATCAATTCTTACAAAACCAGTGCATGCATATTACTTTTTTCTTCAAAAAAAAAAATTCAGACTGCATGTTAAACCAACATTGGTTGGTGTTATTATATATCCTCCATCAACAGCTTACCTAAAAGTCCTTCCTTTGTTATTACTTTGGCCCTCTGTACAAGTGATGCTATCCCACCGGGATTGTTAATTTTGGGGGACCTATTGCTCCAGTCAAGTACAATAGCCTTGTGTATCCTGGCCTGATAATTCCAGGTTTGGAGATACTGGGCTTCAGTTTCACTAGCAATGAATGCACACCCAGTGGAACTGCTCCAAGAACAGGGTAAGGAGCACATCCCACCTCAAGTTGACCCCTACTACCACACCTACTCACAATTGTCACTCTGACATGACTTCCTGACTTCCACTACCTTACCTTATCCTGTACTCCTATTCACATCTTTATTTTTTACTGAGCAGGCAGAAAATGTCAATGGATTTGTTCCCAGAACGGTCTTCCCATTTCTGTGTAGTTATTTCCCATTCTGGGGTATGCATCTTGTAACTGCCCGAATTTGGTCTGGGGATACCGGCCAGTATCCCCATACCAAAATCTACCAAGCAATATTGAGGTTTGTTTCTTGGCTTGTATACCAAATTGTGCTATTATTAAAACAATTTTTATCCTTCTTACCAACAGTTTTCATGTGATAAATGTGAGAAAAGCAGATTATCAATTGGGATGGATGGCAACCCATCAAAAGTGGCAATGGCATTATATTTTTTAGGTCCAGTAGAGGTTTCAGTATTTTAAACATGAGATCAACCACTGGTATCTTAACATAAATCTGAGCCGGAAACCGTTCAGGGCTCCTGCAGTCCGACCGAGCGAGTACGATATGGCCGTATGCTGGCGGACTCGTTTCGGTCGGACTCCCATTGAAGCCAATGGGAGCAGGTCGTACATGGGCTCCCATTGACTGAATGGAAATGTTGCGGACAAGTGCGCCCCCTACAGTGGGTATGCATTGGTGCCATCCGCACCGTATATGCCTGTGTTGGGGAGACCCATGGGTCTCCCCCATGGGTCTCCCCCTGTGTCCGAGCCGTAAGGCTGTGGGTAAGTGTACATGACTGTTTGGCAGGTCCCAAGCAGCCAGCCAAGCAGTCGGGAGCACCTAGGGGCCCATTAGGATGGCGGGCGGATTGCCCCCGCCAGGCTGGCGGTAGCCCGCCATCCGCACCTATACTCTCCCACCATATCAGTATGACGGGGGGACCGCAGAGGACGGAAAGACTGTCCGCCGCTTTTCTGCCCCGGTTGCCTTGCGGCCAGGGTGGAAAATGATTAATATGGTGGTGGTGTCTATTAGACACCGCCAGCCATAATTCAATGGGTTGAGTTAGATGCATTTCCTTGGGGGCGATGCCGCTACGGAAAGGCATGCAGTCTTCACTCTGGGGGCCCCCTGCGGGCCCCCAGAGTGAAGGAGAGGTGGGGGGTGCACAGGGGGGTACCTGTGGTACCCACCAGCATTTGTATACTTGACGCGGCAGGCACCGCGCAGTGCATGCCGCTTCATGAATGCAAATGCATACATGCATTTTTAGCATTGTGGCGGGCAGTGCAGAGAGCACCTCCCGCCACAATGATAAAAATGAGGGATGCGCCCGCCACTGTAGCAGGCGCATCCTAATCCCCACCATGGGACCCCCGCCCTTATAGTGGGTGGTCCCAATCCCCGTGAGGATGGCGGGCGAGCAAAGTCTGCCCCCCATCCTAATGACCTCCTTAGTGTGCACAAACCACCCCTCCCCTGTGCCACCAGCCCTTCCCCACCCTGCCGTCAACCAGCCCTGGACCTAATGAAAAAAAATTATAAGAACATTATCACTTTCTTTTTCCTTTTTACTGCTCTGAGTGGAGGAGCAGTCCCTGATTTATGGGGTTAAAGCATGTGTACCGGGTCTAAGTAAGCATAGTTCTTGTACACAGCATCAAAAAAGCTGCATCATCAGATGAAAGCAAATGAGGGTGATCAAGCTAGCGGAGGTAGCTTTCCACAATATGCATGGAGGAATTCTCTCCAGGTAAAAGCTAACGTTAGTTGCCACATTATATTTATCTGAAAATGATCATGCATATTTCAATTGTGAAACATGTTAACATTTTGCAGCACATATGCTATGTTGGAGTCTGTCAACAAATAACAATATGTCAGCAACAAGAGCAGCCATTTGGAATAACTGCTTTACATGAGTCTAGGACTGGTAGTGTTTTAAGAACTGGTACTGCGATGCACCAAATAAAACCCAACACTTTCCTTAACATGACTGAATCAACAATATAGGAAATTGAGTTACTAGATGGTTGAGGTGAAACCAATCAAGAAGCAAACACAATCCTTGTCGGGATGAAGTCACAAGCAACCCTAAATTAACCTATGCTCAACCCTCTGATAATTTGGCACATAGCAGTCAACCTTAACTGAAAGGCAATGTGCAAAGTATTTGTGCAACACTTTAAACATTAATGATGGGAAAAATACTTGACAAGGAGAATCCACACCAAGATAGAAAAACAGAGTACATTTTAAAAAAGAAAAGAAGATCAGAATTACAAATAAATCAATCAGTACAACCGGAGATATGCAATTTAAAACATTTCAGTAAATATAGTGTCAAATAGCACAATGCCTCAACTTTAGTTTTCTGGTTGCAACTGACCAGGACAAAGCCATATGGCCAAACGCAATGCAGCACAAGCCATCTACAGGGGCCCAGTTATGCCTGCTGGACAAGAGTACCTTAAATTATGTTGGCGGAGTGTTGTGAAGTCCTGCTTTAACCCCTTTGCTGCTAGGCCTTTTCCCCTCCTGTGCTAAGCATTGTTTTGGCTATTTGGGGTAGTGTGCGCTTAGGCCCCTGTAACTTTTTGATCACATAAGGTATCCACACCAATTTTGCGCCTTTTCTTCCAACATCATGGGGATTCTAAATATACCCAGGGTTTGTGGATTCCCTTGGAGGGGTCCCAGAAATTTAGCAAAATACAGTAAAATGTTTTTTTTCTTCAGAAAAATGGGAAAAACAGGCTGCAAATGAAAGCCTCTGGGTTTTTCCCTGCAAATGTTATCAAAAACGGTTTGTGGGGCTGAAATCACCATTTTCCCAGCTTTTAGTGAATGACAGTCTTTTGTCAGAGAACTAACATTTTTCACATAGTTTTGGCATTTTTCTGGGACATGGCCTATTTTTGCTATTTTTAGTGCTTTCAACCTCCTTCCAGGTAATGGTAAAAATGAGTAGGAAAGCAATAATGGTCCTGGAAAGCTATACATTTTAGAAAAGTAGACAATATTCTGAATTCACAATGGGGTCATTTGTCTAAATCCATGATGGTTTCTTTATATAAACTAACAGTTAAATTAAGAAAAAAATTGAAAAATTGTTGAAAAAACCAGCCTTTTGTGTTAACGTTTTTACATGTAACTTCTTGTAATCATGACAGCTCTTTGAAAGCAATATACCGTTACATCCACTGGACCTTCTTGGTTGTTAGGATATATAGGACTTGTAGGTTCAGTAAGAACCCAATGAACCCAGAGTCAAAAACTGAGCAGCAACTTGCAATGGTATTTTATTATGTACCGATTATAGTGCAATTATTCTTGGAAAATGTATACATGGAAAAATCGGTATGAAAGACACCTATGTATTTCTGAAATGGATACAAATTATAGCGTTTAGAAAAAGTACATATTTGCACATTTTCAATATTGGGAGTGCTCATACTAGCATGAGAATTATTGTTCATTTTTCAAAATGACTTCTTTTTTACACAATGTATTTAATTTGGAGGGAGAAATGCATGAAAACTCAATAAGTAATAACAGTTGATTTACAAATCTGAATTACCCTAAGTCTCCTGATAAAATCGGTACCTCACTTGTGTGGGTCGGCCTTGTGCCCGGGAGAGGAAACGGCACAAAACGCAACATGGTCACCCCACAATCGCGCAGTAAAAAATGACCCTTTTTTAGCAGATTGCCTAGCTGTCGTTTTTGTACCCTAGCTCTGCCAGCACCGAGGGAAACCTAGCAAACCTATACATTTTTTAAAACTAGACCCCCTGGGGAATCCAGGATAGGTTGACTTGACTGCCTCCCACCAGGTTTAGTTACCCAGAATCCCTTGCAAACCTAAAATTTTTTCTACATTTCTGTCGTGGAAAGTTCTGGAATCTGCGTGAATCCGCAAATTTCCACCCACCCTGTCTTCCCCAATGTCTTCTGAGAAAAATGGTACGTCACTTGTGTGGGTTGGCCTACTCCCTATGACAGAAAATGGCGCAAAACGCAATGTGGTTGCACTTCAATTTGGCAGTGAAAAATGACCCTTGTTTTGCAAAGTGCCTAGCTGTAGTTTATGAACCTTAGCTCTGCCGGCACCTTGAGAAACCTAGCAAACCTATACATTTTTGAAAACTAGACACCAGGGTAATCCAGGATGGGGTGACTTGACTGCCTCCCACCAGGTTCTGTTACCCAGAAACCCTTGCAAACCTAACAAATTGTCAAAAAAAACAAATTTCCTCCACATTTCTGTGGTGGAAAGTTCTGGAATCTGCATGTATCCACAAATTTCCTTCCACCCAGTGTTCCCCAAAGTCTTCCAAGAAAAATGGTACCCCACTTGTGTGGGTCGGCCTAGTGCCTGAGACAGGAAACGGCGCAAAACGCAACTTGATCACACCTCAATTTCACAGTGAAAAATGATCCTTTTTCAGCAAAGTGCCTAGCTGTAGTTTTTTAACCCTAGCTCTGCCGGCACCTAGGGAAACCTGGCAATCCTATACATTTTTTAATACTAGACACCCAGGGAAATCCAGGATGGGGTGACTTGACTGCCTCCCACCAGGGTCTGTTACCCAGAAACCCTTGCAAACCTAATAAATGTGAATGAAAACACATTTTCTCCACTTTTTTTGTTAGAAAGTTCTGGAATCTGCGTGTATCCACAAATTTCCTTCCACACTGCGTTCCCCAAAGTCTTCCAAGAAAAATGGTACCCCACTTGTGTGGGTCGGCCTAGTGCCTGAGACAGGAAACGGCGCAAAACGCAACTTGATCACACCTCAATTTCACAGTGAAAAATTACCCTTTGCTGGCTAAGTGTTTAGCTGTCGTTTTTTAATCCTAGCTCTTTCGGCACCTAGGGAAACCTAGCAAATCTATACATTTTTGAAAACGAGATACCGAGGGGAATCCAGGATGGTGTGACTTGACTGTCTTCCACGAGGTTCTGTTACCCAGAATATCTTGCAAACCTAAACAATTGACAAAAAAACACATTTTCTCCACATTTCTGTGGTGGAAAGTTCTGGAATCTGCGTGGATCCACAAATTTCCTTTCACCCTTCAAGTCTTCTGAGAAAAATGGTACCCCACTGTCGTGGGTACTAACGCCTCCCACACAAGTGAGGCACCATTTTTATCGGGAGACCTGGGGAAACGCTGGGTGGTAGGAAATTTGTGTGAGCCCCGCGATGCCACACTTCCCCACACAAAAATGTGTGAAAAACTGATTTTTTCAGCTAAAATTGGGGTTTGCAAGGGATTCTGGGTAAGGCGAATTTGGGGGATCCACGGAAGCCATACCTCCTTGGAAGCCCCCGGATGTCTACTTTCCAGAAATGTGTGGGTTTGGTAGGTTTCCCTAGATGCCCGTTGAGCACGGGCCAAAAACCCAGGTGACCACTTTGCAAAAGCAGGTGGTTTTGGGATAGGCAATTTTGATGTCGCCTCACTATGTTTTAGGCCCTTGCCTGTCGCGTGTACTTGCGCCTCCCACACAAGTGAGGCACTTTTTTTATCGGGAGACCTGGGGGAACGCTGGGTGGTAGGAAATGTGTGTGATCCCGGTGATTAAGCATGGGCTGAAAATTCGTTCCACTCGCAGAATTCGCGGATTTGAGGTAAAATCCGCAAATCAGCATGGAAGAATTTTCAGACTAGCACTTACAGGGTTACAGCAGCAGGTGCAAAAGTTGAAGCTAATTTTTTGTAACCTTTTACAAAAGGGTTACAAAGAAATTAACTTCAACTTGGGCACCTGCTGCTGTAAGCCTGTAAGTGCTTCCTGGCGCCTCGTTGCCTACATGCAACTATTCTCTGACCCTCTCTGACCCTTGAAGCAGGGTCAGAGAAGGCAATGAGGCGCCTATCACGAAAATTCAACCTCAACAGGAAGCACTGACAGATATAAAAACAAGCATTTGCAATGCAATAGGTCTTGCATTAGGAAAGTTTGAGCTATTGGTCTTGTAAATGACAATTTTTTTTATTTATGTGTTGGTTTTGAAAATAGCTAAATTAATAGCTTTGTCATTTACAATGCCAATGCCAATAGTTATAACTTTCTCAAATGTGACACCTATAGCATTTGTAATGCAACATGTTTTGTAATAATAATAATAATAATACAGACTTTTCTAGAGCGCGAACAGCTACCTCACTGGGAGGTGTCCCGACGCTTTGTGAGCAGAGTGGGACTAGAGCAGGAAAGTGAGGACCATGACTTAGCTCACCTGAGCGAATAGCCACGTCTTCAACTGTTTCCTAAAACTGGTTTCGGAGGGTGCCATCTCGAGCGCCGGTGGCAAGGCGTTCCATAGCAGTGCGGTATTTGCCGAAAAGGATCTGCCCCCCAGACGCGCCCTTCTGACTCGTGGAACGAGTAACTGGACACGACAGTTGGAGCGAAGGGAGCCGGCCTGCATATATCTAGGTAGCCAAGATCTCAAGTAATTCAGGCATGTGCCATGTAGGGCTCTAAAGGCAAGAGTGAGCGCCTTAAATTATATCCGACATGCGACTGGTAGCCAATGTGGAGAGACATGGTGTTTAAATGGAATACGTTTTAACAGCCTCGCAGCCGCATTTTGGACAATTTGCAGCCGCTGAGTTAAATATTTCGGCAAACCCAGATAAAGGCCGTTGGCGTAATCCAGTCTGGAAGTAACCGTGGCATGGATAACTGTTTTTCGGCATCCCTCTGGTAGTAGCCGAAGGATTTTTCGCAAATTCCTCAGCTTAATCAGGCAGCTTACAACCACCTGCTGGATGTGGGGTTAGAAGGATAGGCTATCATGCCACCTGACCCCTAGTTTTTTTGCCTTTTGACTGGGCAGAGGTGCTGGATCCATCTCCACAGGCCACCCAAACTCCGCAGTTTTTCCCGCATTTAGTTTTAGTTTATTTGTGTTCATCCAGCATGCCACATCGCGAAGGCAGCCCTTGAAACTCACAAAGGCTGCCTCCGACACCAACGAGTACAGGAACACCAGTTGGGTGTTGTCCGCATATGAAATTGCGGAGACCCCCCAATTGGCAATTAGTGTAAAGAGCGGTGTTAGATAGATATTAAATAAGAGCGGGCTGAGTGCCGAACTCTGAGGAACTCCGCAACTTATTTTCCTCGGCCTTGAGGAGACTGCACCCTGCGCCACCTTCTGAGTTCTATTGGACAGATACGAATGTAGCCACCCAAGCGCCTGATCCTGTAGACCGATTTCCGTCAACCGCTGAAGTAGCCTGCCGCGGTCGACCGTACCGAAGGCGGCTGACAGATCCAGGAGCACCAGCATAGCTGAGTCCCCTGCATCCATCGACCACCTTACTGACTCGGCCACCTCAATCAGAGCAGTCTTGGTACTGAAACCAAATCTAAAGCCTGATTGAGTTTCGTGCAGAATCTTATTATCTTCTGTGAATTTATTCAGCTGCCGCTGGATCAGTTTCTCTAACATTTTGCCAGGGGCCGCCAATAAAGAAATAGGGCAGAGATTGCTGAGGTCTTCAGGGTCCCCATTAGGCTTTTTTTTCAGAGTGAGGAGAGTGGCGTGTTTTCACACCTCCGGGAACACCCCGGTGGAAATGTAAGTATTCCAAATATGTTGGAGAGTAAGCTCACAAAGTCCGCCATCAGGCTCCACAGCTTTGGAGGACAGGGGTCGTCTGGCGACCCTGATTTACATCGCCTTAATTCCTGCGTGACCATGGCCAATGATATTGGCTGAAATGGCCTAAGATCGCGCAGGAAGCACCGGTTTCTGATGTGTCTGCCTTCGCCGTCGGCCTTGCCGGGCCAAAGTTATCATAGACTTTCTGGGGCAGATTTATGAAGGGCTTGCGCCACGTTTACGCCGCCGTTGTGTGATGCAACGGCACGGAAACGTGGCGCATCCCTGCGCCCTATTTACAACGTGACGCATCTAGGAGATGCGTCACGTTGTACAGCACTGCGCCATGAGGAGGCGTTCCTGCGCAGGGGGGGGCGTTCCTGCGCAGGAACGCCTCCTGAAAGTGGCTGAGTGAAATCTATGAGATTTCACTCAGTCACTTTCAGGGCAATGCTGCGTCAAAACCCTGCGCCTGCTTGAAGCAGGCGTAAGGCTTGAGGCAGCATTGAAAGAATAGGCCCCCACAGAGCATTGCTGGAGCTGCGTCGCGCTTGCGACGCAACTCCAGCAATGCGTCACTTTTACGGCACAGATGCGTGACGCATCTGTGCCGTTTTTGTCCCATGGTGCGCCGCATCATAAATGCGGCGCACCATGGGTGGCGTAGCTGTGGCGCACTGTGGCGCATGTTAACTGGCGCATCCCTCGGGATGCGCCAGTTAACATAAATCTGCCCCTCTGTATTTTACAGTCAAAAAATTCTTAAATGCTTTCACACAGTATTAGCGAAGGGGGGACCTCCCTCTCAATACACCTTGGTTCGAAGACAGACTGCAGTATCTTGAAGACTTCTTTGCTCGAATGCTCTGCTTGCTGAATAGAAGCCGCAAAGAATTTTTTTGGGCCTTTCTGACTGATTTCTGCAATTTTCTAGAGGCTTCTCTATATTGGGCCCTTTCCTGGTCCCCATAGTTCGCCCTCCAAGTCCTCTCCAACCTCTTACAGGCTGCTTTTTCCACTCTAAGCTCCAAAGAAAACCAGGGAGCCGAGGGAGATTCCCTCTTGGACTTTGCTCGTTTTGCCGGTGCGATGTGCGACACCATATCCCCAATCCATTGATTCAACACCGGCGCATCCTTGCTAGCGTTCAAAGTTAGGGTCGGAGTTTTCTGAGCCAGAACAGGGCCCATAGTTTCAGGGATCAGTTTTTTCCATTGTCTACGCATGAACATGCGTTTTCCCGCTACCGGCCCTCCACCCAATAACAATATTTCAAAAGGAATTAACGCGTGATCCGACCTTATCAGAGGCTGTGGTGCTTCAAATAACAGATCCCTGACAAATCAAGCGTATGGCCTGCTTTGTGTGTGGGACCCTTAGTAGATAGTGTCAAGTTGGAGGCGCCCAGTGTGGCAATGAGTAGCTCCACTAGAGAGCAGTCCACCTTATCAAAATGTATATTAAAATCCTCTACTACAAGGAAGTGTGGATGAAGGAGGGAGCTCTGGACAATAATGTCCATCAGTGCCACTAAGCTGGTTTCTGCACAAACAGGGGGGCGGTAAATAACGAACCCCACAAGCAACTGATGGGGGTCAATTTGAAGGCAAAACTGCAGTCCCTCCAAACCTGGGATCATAGTCGGCAGGGAGGATGTCAGTGTGTACCGATCCTTAAAAATCAGGGCCACCCCCCCTCCTCTTCTGCCGTCATCCCGGTTTGAGAAACTCATTTTAAAGCCTAGTGGCACCGCTAAGGCGATAGCGGTCACATTGTCCGCATTTAACCAAGTTTCTGTCAAAAGCAAGGCATCCCACACTTGGCCCTCTAGCAGCAGCCGGATATCATCTGCGTGCCTTGCCAGGGACCTGCAGTTCAGGAGGCCAGCTCTGAAGCTACAGCTAAGCTGATGATTCAGCGTTGTGGTTTTAGACACACTGGAGTGGAAAACGTACCTCAGAGACTTCCCACATTCCCCGCATACCTGCGGCATGGTAACAAGCCCCAAATCCGGAGGGAGTGCCATACACGGTAGATCCGTGTTGAGCGCCAGCAGGTCTTTTTGCGACCACTCAATCCTACACCCCTCTGCACCCACACCAGCAGCATGGCTGTCCCCGGCCGCTGTCTGGTCGCAGATGGGCACAGACGGGCTTGCCGTCGGCGCACCCACTGTGCACGTCCGCTGCGCGGCCGGAAGCCCATCTCTCTAACTGCAGGGCCCAGGAGGTGACGTAACAAGGGGGGGGAGTCGCGTCCCGCCGTTCTAGCGGCACAGATAGCCGTGACGGAACGGGGACCGACCGGGTAGGTACAGAGGGGAATACAATGCAGATCAGAGTGTGCAAGTTCTGTCAGCCAATTCACCCCCCCAATTCATTAAAACACACAAAAATAGCTTCAAGTCGATACACAGGTACTTTTTAAAAAGGTTAAAAAGCCAGTCGGTTTTTGATTCAACCACACAGATGCCTGCAATGTATTTACGTGACTTAGCTGTATTGATATAACAAATTACAATGGCTTTTAATTTTTTTAAATAATGAATACTTACTTTGCTGGATTGGACTTTGTGCTACTGGGACCTTTGCTCTTGGACTCCTGGTTCTGGGCTGCTGACTTGCTTCTACACCACTGCTCGCCGGACCCGCTTCACGGGTCCCGCTTCGCAGGGGAGCCGCCGGGAAATCTGTGGAGCTGCTGTGTTGACAGAGGAGTGTTGGGGCATCTGCTCAGGGTTGCGAGCATTCTGCAGGGACTACATCTCCCAGGAGTCCCTGCCTGGCCACTTTAGATCACCTGGCCCGCTCTCCCTGTTAGCCCCGCCCCCTGTGCACAGATCGTGTAAAAGAGACTCCCTGCCTCTCACCTGTGGGACCCTTTGCTGGATTAGACTTCGTGCTACTGGGACCTTTGCTCTTGGACTCCTGGTTCTGGGCTGCTGACCTGCTTCTACACCACTGCTCGCCGGACCTGCTTCGTGGGTCCCGCTTCGCAAGGGAAGCCGCCCGGGAATCTGTGGAGCTGCTGTGTTGACAGAGGAGTGTTGGGGCATCTGCTCAGGGCTGCGAGCGTTCTGCAGGGACTACATCTCCCAGGAGTCCCTGCCTGGCCAATTTAGATCACCTGGCCCGCTCTCCCTGTTAGCCTCGCCCCCTGTGCACAGATCTTGTAAAAGAGACTCCCTGCCTCTCACCTGTGGGACCCTTTGCTGGATTGGACTTCGTGCTACTGGGACCTTTGCTCTTGGACTCCTGGTTCTGGGCTGCTGACCTGCTTCTACACCACTGCTCGCCGGACCCGCTTCACGGGTCCCGCTTCGCTGGGGAAGCCGTCGGGGAATCTGTGGAGCTGCTGTGTTGACAGAGGAGTGTTGGGGCATCTGCTCAGGGCTGTGTGCGTTCTCCAGGGACTACATCTCCCAGGAGTCCCTGCCTGGCCAATTTATATCACCTGGCCCGCTCTCCCTGTTAGCCTCGCCCACTGTGCGTCACACCTAACCTATAATAGTGGTGTCTACTTCCGCTGCGTGGGAGTGTCCCGGGAGAAGCCCGGGACAAGGGCGGGACCGTCTGTGGTTGTCCGTGGTCAGGCGAGGTTGGGTTGGGCCATTCCCCCTGGTGAGTTTATACATTATTGTTGGTGTTAGTATAATTTTGCTATTGTTATAGTACTAATTAAAACTGCAATGTCTCTACGCTCCGGCAAGGAACGTACAGTACAATTGCAGACTGCTAAGGGGGTGGTCTCCGGTCCATTAGACGCATTCATTACTCGAGCTACTGGGATCTTAGAAAAAGACATAGCGATGGCCGAGAAAAGGCTCTCTATTGACCTAGTTAGTGGGAAGCGTTCCTCTCTGGGTAGGTTGGCAATAATACCCAGCCCCGTTGCACAAGCCCAGAGTAGCAGTCTACATTTGGTTACAGCAGAGGTGGTTGTACACCGCGAGGGGGAAGGGGAGGGCATCCCACCCTCCGTGGGGGAAACTGATTCGTATCTGGATGATACCCAAGATAGCAGGGGAAATGAAAATGAAAGTGTGCTCTTGGGCAGCAATTCTGAGTCGGACTCACCAGGTGACGAGGACCCGTTGAGAATTGCACCTCGCAAAAGGAAAAGGCGCTTGGGCCACCGGGGGGGGGAGCTTACAAGATACCAAAGACTATTGATCTGGCCCACACTAGTGCCCCAAAACCCGAGGCCCTTCCTACCCTTTGTCCTGCCCTGGTACCAATAGATCCATTACGCTCCTCCCATATCCCCTTTGGTCCCTCTGACCCATGCCCAACCTGTTTTAGTAGCGATGAAAGCTTATTGGTAAAAATGGAGGCCATGATTAAAACTCTTTTACTTCCTGTACTTGAGAGAACAAGGCTGATGACCTCTAAATTGGATGTACTTGAGTCCATTGTAAATACTCAAACTGGTTTACTACATAAGTTTACTAGCCCCAAAAATGTCGTGGGGAATCCTTGTTCCTCTACGATCAACACAAAGGGCCAGAATATTGCATTAACTGGTAAAACAGTAACCTCCGTGACCACTGGTTTAGCATTAGATTATCCTGACCCTAAAACAAATAAAGATTCAGTGGCGGGGGGATCCTCTAGGGTTAAGGATTGTACTCCGGTTGTAGGCTCTTTGTTGCAGGTGCCAAAGAAGGCCACCTCCAAATCTAATCCCCAACGAACACCGGCGTTACGGCCGCAAGACTGTGCAAAGGGTGCTCCTAGTACATCGTCTCAGTCTACCCCAGGGCAGGCAGCTAAAGGGAGCATGAACTCTACCACCCCCTTAAGGAAACCTAACAAGTGGGCTCACCCTCGCACAGACCTACCCCCTGAAGCAACCCGGCACACAATAGTTTTAACTGGTGTAGCACAACTTAGGGAGGGTGCCAACGAATCTTATGGGGACCTTCGTAACAAAGTGGTATTCTGGTTAAACAAAAATCGCCCCCTTCCCCCATCATCCTCGACTGAAATTCTGTTTGTGAGGAGAGTTGAATGGGTGGGTCACGGCAGTAAGGACTTAGAGGAGGATTGTATTATTATATCTTTTAAAGATCCCTGGGTGGTAGATTTCTTACGTAGGGAAGCAAGGTTTGCAAGATTGGGGGATGTGCAGACCTTAGGTCTTGGCTATTTTTATCTAAGACGATTCTGTGAGTTTCCCCCGAGACATCTACCCTCAAGATTGCCAGTCAGGAGGCACCAAGTTGATAGAACACCCTACCTCCCGCAGTACCCATTATTGTTTAACCGCTTTGAGCTCCTCTCTGGCCTGGAGGCCATTGATTGACTCTACCCGGTTGCAGGGAATGAAAAGGTTATGAGGAATCGGGTGAGCGAGGCAGACGGAGCTGGTTTGAAGATGCCTCAGGGGGTTATTGGGAAAGAGAGAATGGAGGTGCTGGATTCAGGGGAGAGTTCTGAAATACCCACAGGGGGTGTGATAGAAGGTGCTGGTGGGGTGGTGTTCGAGCAGGGGGACACTAGCAAGGTGGTAATGGCTCGAGATGCGACTAGGGTGGAGAGTCATCAAGTGAGCTTAGCTGCACCCATGGCAGTGGACCGGAGTGGGCCAGGTAGCATAACAACAATACAGGAAACACTCAAATTAGCCTCTTGGAATGTGGCAGGGATTAAGGGGCGGATGGATTCTGAGGATTGGTTAGAATACATTGACACATTTGATGTTTTATTATTTCAAGAAACCTGGGCACCGGATCCAATTCATAGGGCCGGGTTTTTAAATTTTTACAAACCAGCTATAAGGGGCAGCAAGGGCCGGGCATCAGGAGGGCTAGTGACATGGGTTAAGCAGGCAATAGGATACCATCCAACTGAAATACTTGCAGATCACCCAGACCTCTTGGGTATTAAATTAAGCAAGGACGGCTACCAGGATCTCATAGCATAGTCATTAATATCTATGCACGAGGCCAACCGGGTGGCCGCTGCCCTAGCATTGTAGACTTTGTGGACACGTATCTTGAAGGGATAGGGCGAGACAAGATACTTGTTCTAGCTGGGGATCTTAACTGTACCTTTGAGCCCCTTTATGCTGCAGGGGATAATTGGGGGTTAGCAGAGGATGTGGTTTGGAAGATCCCAGAACTGTCTAAGAGCTACAAATGGCCGTACTGCCTCTGATCAGGGAGGCAATTCCACCTTTGATAATGGGCTAAGGAAAAGCCGTATAGATTATATCTTGTTGAAGATGGAATATTGGCCACTTCTGATAGACATGGAGGTAGTACCCCGCCCTGAAAGCGATCATAATCCTCTGTCACTTAGCCTGAGACTTCCGGGTGCATGTGGAAGGATTCCACCAGTTGTTCACTCGACAGGGGACACTATCCTGACCAACGATAGAAGAAGGCTTAAATGGAAAAGGATTGTGGGGGATGAGACTATTCTGGATAGCATTACGAATGTGGTTTCCAAGACTGCTAACGACATTTCAACCCTTGTCACCACTAGGGGTGATATTGATAATATTTGTGAACTTCATGAACAATGCTTTGCCCAGCTCAAGGTCCTTCTAACGCTGCCGCCAACCAAAGGCACCCCAAAGGTGCATGCCTCCCGGCATAAATGGTATAACAAGCAATGTAGGGAGGCCCACAGCAGATTAGTGAAAGCAGTTAAGTCTAGGATTTTAAGTGACATAAAGGAAACCAGCGCACAGTATAAAAAAATCCAGTGGGAAGCTAAAAGAGAGTGGGAAGATAATTATTGGTCTGACCTTATTGGTCTGACCTTCTGGACGCCTGCACTTCCAATAACCAGATTAAGTTCTGGGAAATTGTAAAGTGGGGCAGAAACCCCGACTCCCAAACACCTACTAACCATGTATCCGCAGAAGCCTGGGTGGAGTTCTACTCCTGTCAATTCAAGGATTTGAATTTAGAATCCACTACAGGCCTACCCAGGTTACAAACTATGTTTGTCCATACAGAAGAGCTGACTTTTACAGAACAGGAAACCGAGATTGCACTTGGCCTAACCCAGCGGGGGAAATCACCGGGGATGGATCTAATCCCAGCTGATCTATATAAAAACAATCCCCAACTTTGGGTTCCCTACATAACCAGGATCGCAAATACTATTGCTAAGGGGGCCAGGATCCCCGTGTCATGGAAAAGGGCTGAGATTCTCCCAATTTTTAAAAAAGGTGATCGCTCGAACCCAGGGAATTACCGTCCAATTAGCCTTATAGACTCATTCCAAAAGGTCATAGCAAGGATGGTCCTTGCAAGAGTTCAGGGCTAGATGGAGCTAGAGGGTATTTTGTCCCCAATGCAGGCCGGCTTCAGATCTGGTACAAGTACCATCGATCAGGTTTTCAGATTTTGTCTGATCTACTGGAAGGTGGTGCTGCTAGGTGGTGGAACTATCTATGCCGCGTTTATCGATCTGAAGTCGGCCTTCGACTTGGTGCCAAGGGCTAAACTTTGGTCCGTTCTTAGAGACCTGGGATTGCCAATAGAATTATTAGATCTGATTGTCAGATTACACAAGGGCAATTTTGCAAGGGTAAGGTGGGGAGGCCAAGGACAGGTGACGGACTGCTTCCCCGTAACACGGGGCGTCCGTCAGGGGTGCGTACTGGCGCCCACGCTCTTTCTATTGTTCATTGATCAAGTGGTTAAGTTTTTTGCTAGTACCCCCACTGATGCACCCACTCTGAGGGGGACCAGGTTTCCTATGCTCATCTTCGCTGATGACACATTACTCCTCTCTAAGACCCGTAGCGGTTTACAGTCAGCACTGGACCGCTTTGAGGAGTTCTGTCGCATCAATGATCTTAAGAATAATGTGAGCAAAACGAAATTTATGGTGCTCACTAAGAGTCATCCCCGAAGGAGTGCAGTGAATATGAATGGAGAGAGTTTGGAACAAGTTGAGGTTATGACCTATTTGGGAGTAACCTTGGACTATCATCTCCGTTGGAAAGCGCAGGTGGATACATTACATTTAAAATGTGCGCGTCTCACGGGTTGTCTCCTACAAGAGCAAAAAAGGTCCCTTACTAAACGAGTTAAACCTGCACTTCGGATCTATACCACCAAGGTTAACGCTGCAATTTTGTATGGGGCAGATCTTTGGGGACATATGAACCTCTCTACCCTGGTGATAACGCAGTGCAAGTTTGTGCAGAAACTTGTAGGTCTACCCGAATCCTCTCCATCTAAACCACTTTGTCTAGATATGGGTTGTAACCCAATAAACGAAATGGCAAGGTACAGACTGGTGGCTTTTTGGAGACGTATTTGGACCTCTCCTGACCTTAGCCTTTTTGCTAATGAGCTTGCAGAAGTAAGATCAATTTGGGGGTCCGGTGGTATTCCATGGCTGCGTGCAGTAAAATCGATCCTGGTTGAAATGGGCCTTGAACAGTTGTGGGTTTCCCCGGGATCTAATATTTTTCCATCAAAACAGGAGTACAAGGCACTTTATTGGGCCTCTGTTCGTCAAGCTTTGGTCACTGCTTCTGGCTCCGCTAGTTTACCAGGAAGGTTCCTGACTCACAAGTTGGATCCCTTCCTAGAGAACTATTGGGACATTATCACTAGGCCACTTGACAAGAAACTTTACCACCAGTTTCGTGTGGGATCCTTGCCCTTGAATTCGTTCACTAAAAACTGGTCTAATGGAGTGAGTGAATATTGCCCTTGGTGCCTGGGACACAAGGAGAGTGTGGGTCATCTTCTATTTGCCTGTTTGATTTATCAAGCCCCTCGAAGTAAATGGATAAAACCCCTTTGCCAGCGACCTAAATACAAAGGGTGTGCTGAGGCTATTTGGGCACTTAGAACTAACACCTCTGATGTGATTGTTGTGAGCGTAGCCAAATTCTTGGGGTGGGCATGGGTGATCAGAACGAGAAGTAAGCAGAAATGATTAAGATCCTGTCTCTTTTTTAATTCCAACTTTTTTAATTATAACCTTTTTAATCTTCTTTAAATTTTAGGTCAGGTCTGTCTTTGTATTGTCAGGCTGTTTAATTGTAATTTTAAAAAAATTGTTATATTCTATATGTATGAATTTCATGAAATTCGAATTTGTATACAGTAATTGAAACTATAATTGTGTTTGCTGTAATACCAACTCTTTATAATAATCTGTATGTCCAAAACTTCACGTTTAAAAAAAATGTCTTTTATTTATTTATTTATTTATTTATTGGCATTTGTAAAGCGCAGCTTATACCCTGGGGTGTCTTGGCGCTAAATAATTTGCCGGCTGGTTGAAACTGCCTTGCTCTGATGATTATTCCATACCTAGAGTCATGTAGAAGTTTATTTATTGAACAGCCAAGTTTTTAATTTCTTGCGAAATTGGAGTAGCGTAGGACATGCCCTAATGTCCTGGGGTAAGGTATTCCAAAGTTTAGAAGCCGCCACTACAAACCGTCGGTCTCCCCACATCACAGTTTTGGTTCGAGGTACCATAAGTTGGTTACTGTTGGTAGAGTTGGTATGATCTTATTATCGAAATAAAGACTTTAAAACCTGAATACTTAAATAAAAGTGATTTTAATTTATAATGGCAATAGCTTAAACTATTATAAATAACTTTTGTGAAGCTTATGTTCAGTGTATTTTATTGTGACGAAAATCCAAGAACAGAAGTAAACATCTTTTTGTGACATTTGTAATAAAGTTTGAAACATTGAGAGAACATATTTGAACCAGTTGTTGTTGAATGGTTGTGCAGATTGATGCTGGGGTGGCGCTGAGTGGTGCTGTAGTGGTGCTGGGGTGATGCTGAGTGGTGCTGTAGTGGTGCTGAGTGATACTGGGATGGTGCTGAGTGATGCTGGGGTGGTGCTGAGTGGTGCTGCAGTGGTACTGAGTGATGCAGGGGTGCTGCTGAGTGATGCTGTGGCGGTGCTGAGTGATGATGTGCTGGCGCTGAGTGGTGCTATGGTGGTGCTGATTGGTGCTGTTGTGTTGCTGAGTGATGCTGTGGTGGTGCTGAGTGATGCTGTGGTGGTGCTGAGTGGTGCTGTAGTGGTGCTGAGGGATAATTTGGTTGCGCTGAATGATGCTGTGGTGGCGCTGAGTGGTGCTGTGGTGGTGCTAAGTGGTGCTGTGGTGCTGCTAACTGATGCTGTGGTGGTGCTGAGTGATGCTGTGGTGGTGCTGAGTGATGCTGTGGTGGTGCTGAGTGGTGCTGTGATGGTGCTGAGTGATAATGTGGCAGTGCTGAGTGATGCTGTGGTGGTGCTGAGTGATGCTGTGATCAATACCAAGACAGGGTCTGGGCTCAATGGCAATAAGGACAAGCCTCAAATATATAACTACAAACCAGCACGAGCACCAATATTGCCAACCTATTTCTACTGTGATCCTTACTTATCACTCGAATTACTGAAGCAAAACAGTAACTCTTGGGGAATTCTTTTTCCAGAATCAATCAAATGAGTTTTATTAATTTTGCATTAAGATAACCAATTCAATGGTCACAAGTTTTTCTGTTTTTTATGCAAGACAATACTTATTTTTCAAATCCACATCACATATAAATAGACATAATCATCCGACATAACAGCTTTCACTCAAAACACTCATACATAACAGCACATCAATATATACAACATATATTTACTTTACAATAATATTTACAATTTCCTGGTCAAAGTGAAAAATAGCACTGGAAAAATACAAATGCAGATGTTTGTATGATTTGAATTCAATCCGATATTCCTAATGCTTGATGAGGGGGTCTACGCGTTTCGATAACCCCTTAATGTGGGGAAATCTCATCAGGACCATATGCCTGTAAGTGAAGGACAAAAATTAATCAGCCTGAGGGGGGAGGAACCCGGGTCTGTCACAACAATGGGGGTGGGAAAGACAATCCTACCTCTTGGGTGCTCGGATTTCTTTTCTAGAAGATGTAACTGAAAACGAAAACAAAACGTCTTTTTAGGCTCTGATTCCGATAAGGATTAAACATTATGTGGTTCTCCGATTCATACGTGTATACTTACATATCTAAGCTACCGAAGTCGGATGCGGGTTCAGGAAGTGGAAATCTGTAAAAATTAGGTTGAGAAGGGGGTTTGAGCGCGGAAAGGCGTGTGTCTACGTTAAATTCAGTACAGAGGGTAGACCGACTTACTTGTTCGGCGTGGGCGTCTGCCGGAGGTGAAGTCCGGACTTTAGGCGGCCAATGTGTCCGCTGATGTTTGGCTGAAATACAAACGGAGCCCTTGATGAAATCTCGGTCAGCGCCTTATGTGCCTTCTAGATCTAAGCTGTGTTCGCGCTGGTATTTTACCTTTGAATTCCGGTAACGCTGACTCAATCAGGGTTTCTGCGCTGTCTCGCCTCTGTCAGTCAATGCGGGAACCAGCGTCGGCTGCACAATGTTGGAGTCTTTGTGTTTTACCCACTTCCTGGTTCCAAGGATTCTGGGAATTGTAGTATCCAATGTTGGTCGTCATGACGACGATTGGTTTAGAGGGAAACAGGTCAGATCGGACCTCGTGTAATCGACCTCTATGACTCTGAGGGAGGAGACAGTTCTGCAATTAGCAATATAAGTGTTTTGAATATGAGTATTTGGTGTTTACAAACGGTATATTTCAGAAAGTTCATTTAACCCGTTTGTCGCCGTATTAAACTTGACAATTAGCATGGCCTCGTGGCGTGACAGTTTCTCCTCAATATCTCCACCTCTGGAGTCTTTCTCGATTTTAGAGATCACTGTCCACTTAAGTTCTTCTAGTGTGTGTTCATGGTTTTTCCAGTGGTTGACTAGTGGGGCAGTCGTCACATTCTTCTTTATTCGTGACTTGTGTTGGGTAATGCGACATCTCACCTCCTGGCTCGTTTTTCCAATATATAGTTTTTCACAAGGGCATCTTATGCCATATATTACATACCTCGATTTACAATTGGTGAATTTGTCATGTCTCCAGAATTTATGTTGGTGTTCAAACACCTGACCTTCCTCAGTGCTTGCGCAACAGATGCAAGCTCCACATCTGTGATGACCTTGGATGGGTGGTAATCCTAGCATTGTACCAATAGTGGCTGTTTTCTTTTTGATACCTGCTCGAACCAAATGGTTTGCAACGCTTTGGTCTTTTTTGAAGGCAAAAAGCGGTTTCTCCTTTAGCGTTTCATCGATGTTTTCCACCAAGTGCCAGTTTTGTAGAATCGTTTTTTTGAGCTGGTTGGAGTTTGGGCAAAACGTTGATACGCATACTATCCTGTTGAGGGTTGGTTTTTCTTTTTTTACTAGTAGCGTTTCTCGGGGAATCCACCATACCCTTTTTATTGTTCTTCTTAACAATTTCTTGGGGTACCCTCTTTCGGCTAGGTTGTCCGTCAGGTTGGAGGCGTGGAACATGTATTCGTCCTTGAAATGACAATTTCTTTTGATCCGGAGGTACTGTCCGAACGGGAGGTTTTCTTTTAGATTGCGTGGGTGGTTACTCTTGAAGTGTAGCGCCCTGTTTCTGTCTGTCTGTTTTTTAAAGAGTGTAGTCTCCAAGCCACTATCTGTGGGATAAACCTCGACATCGAGGAATGCCATTTTTACTTTCGAGAAGCTCATGCTGAATTTTATTTCTTCCGTTCTTGAGTTAAGCCACTCGTAGAATTTTTGTAGCTCTTCTTCATTCCCTCTCCAGGTGATGAAGACGTCATCTATATAACGGCTCCAGCTCGTTATATGATGGGCAAATGGATTATCCTGGTATACGAATTTCTCCTCATATAATGCCATGTAAAGTACGGCTAGTTCTGGAGCGAAGGGGCAACCCATAGCTACTCCGCTGACCTGGTAGAAGTATTCGCCATTGAAGTTAAAATAGTTCTTTTTGAGAGCTATAGATGCTAATTGTATTATGAAATCAGTTGGGACTCTAGTTGGTCTAGGTCTTTGATCCAAATAGAATTGGATTGCGTCCAGGCCATCACTCTGGGGGATCTGGGTATACAATGAACAAACGTCCATTGTGACCATCAAATCTTGGTTTTGTTCAAAAGAGATGGTAGGGAGTCTGTTGATGAAGTCCGATGTATCACGGAGAAAAGATTTAACTTCGGACATACAAGGTTTGAGGAAAAAATCCACGAATTTAGAGATAGGTTCAAAAAGCGACTCGCACCCGGAGACAATTGGTCTTCCGGGTGGGGCATTTATGTCCTTATGGATTTTAGGTAGGACGTAAAATAAAGGTGTTCGGGGACACGTGCATCTCAGGTATTCGAACTCTTTTTTGCCGATAATCCCATCTTGTTGGAGAAGGGCCTAATGTCTCCGGGTGCGAGTCGCTTTTTGAACCTATCTCTAAATTCGTGGATTTTTTCCTCAAACCTTGTATGTCCGAAGTTAAATCTTTTCTCCGTGATACATCGGACTTCATCAACAGACTCCCTACCATCTCTTTTGAACAAAACCAAGATTTGATGGTCACAATGGACGTTTGTTCATTGTATACCCAGATCCCCCAGAGTGATGGCCTGGACGCAATCCAATTCTATTTGGATCAAAGACCTAGACCAACTAGAGTCCCAACTGATTTCATAATACAATTAGCATCTATAGCTCTCAAAAAGAACTATTTTAACTTCAATGGAGAATACTTCTACCAGGTCAGCGGAGTAGCTATGGGTTGCCCCTTCGCTCCAGAACTAGCCGTACTTTACATGGCATTATATGAGGAGAAATTCGTATACCAGGATAATCCATTTGCCCATCATATAACGAGCTGGAGCCGTTATATAGATGACGTCTTCATCACCTGGAGAGGGAATGAAGAAGAGCTACAAAAATTCTACGAGTGGCTTAACTCAAGAACGGAAGAAATAAAAGTCAGCATGAGCTTCTCGAAAGTAAAAATGGCATTCCTCGATGTCGAGGTTTATCCCACAGATAGTGGCTTGGTGACTACACTCTTTAAAAAACAGACAGACAGAAACAGGGCTCTACACTTCAAGAGTAACCACCCACGCAATCTAAAAGAAAACCTCCCGTTCGGACAGTACCTCCGGATCAAAAGAAATTGTCATTTCAAGGACGAATACATGTTCCACGCCTCCAACCTGACGGACAACCTAGCCGAAAGAGGGTACCCCAAGAAATTGTTAAGAAGAACAATGAAAAGGGTATGGTGGATTCCCCGAGAAACGCTACTAGTAAAAAAAGAAAAACCAACCCTCAACAGGATAGTATGCGTATCAACGTTTTGCCCAAACTCCAACCAGCTCAAAAAAACGATTCTACAAAACTGGCACTTGGTGGAAAACATCGATGAAACGCTAAAGGAGAAACCGCTTTTTGCCTTCAAAAAAGACCAAAGCGTTGCAAACCATTTGGTTCGAGCAGGTATCAAAAAGAAAACAGCCACTATTGGTACAATGCTAGGATTACCACCCATCCAAGGTCATCACAGATGTGGAGCTTGCATCTGTTGCGCAAGCACTGAGGAAGGTCAGGTGTTTGAACACCAACATAAATTCTGGAGACATGACAAATTCACCAATTGTAAATCGAGGTATGTAATATATGGCATAAGATGCCCTTGTGAAAAACTATATATTGGAAAAACGAGCCAGGAGGTGAGATGTCGCATTACCCAACACAAGTCACGAATAAAGAAGAATGTGACGACTGCCCCACTAGTCAACCACTGGAAAAACCATGAACACACACTAGAAGAACTTAAGTGGACAGTGATCTCTAAAATCGAGAAAGACTCCAGAGGTGGAGATATTGAGGAGAAACTGTCACGCCACGAGGCCATGCTAATTGTCAAGTTTAATACGGCGACAAACGGGTTAAATGAACTTTCTGAAATATACAGTTTGTAAACACCAAATACTCATATTCAAAACACTTATATTGCTAATTGCAGAACTGTCTCCTCCCTCAGAGCCATAGAGGTTGATTACACGAGGTCTGATCTGACCTGTTTCCCTCTAAACCAATCGTCGTCATGATGACCAACATTGGATACTACAATTCCCAGAATCCTTGGAACCAGGAAGTGGGTAAAACACAAAGACGCGAGGACTCCAACATTGTGCAGCCGACGCTGGTTCCCGCATTGACTGACAGAGGCGAGACAGCGCAGAAACCCTGATTGAGTCAGCGTTACCGGAATTCAAAGGTAAAATACCAGCGCGAACATAGCTTAGATCTAGAAGGCACATAAGGCGCTGACCGAGATTTCATCAAGGGCTCCGTTTGTATTTCAGCCAAACATCAGCGGACACATTGGCCGCCTAAAGTCCGGACTTCACCTCCGGCAGACGCCCACGCCGAACAAGTAAGTCGGTCTACCCTCTGTACTGAATTTAACGTAGACACACGCCTTTCCGCGCTCAAACCCCCTTCTCTACCTAATTTTTACAGATTTCCAATTCCTGAACCCGCATCCGACTTCGGTAGCTTAGATATGTAAGTATACACGTATGAATCGGAGAACCACATAGTGTTTAATCCTTAACGGAATCAGAGCCTAAAAAGACGTTTTGTTTTCGTTTTCAGTTACATCTTCTAGAAAAGAAATCCGAGCACCCAAGAGGTAGGATTGTCTTTCCCACCCCCATTGTTGTGACAGACCCGGGTTCCTCCCCCCTCAGGCTGATTCATTTTTGTCCTTCACTTACAGGCATATGGTCCTGATGAGATTTCCCCACATTAAGGGGTTATCGAAACGCGTAGACCCCCTCATCAAGCATTAGGAATATCGGATTGAATTCAAATCATACAAACATCTGCATTTGTATTTTTCCAGTGCTATTTTTCACTTTGACCAGGAAATTGTAAATATTATTGTAAAGTAAATATATGTTGTATATATTGATGTGCTGTTATGTATGAGTGTTTTGAGTGAAAGCTGTTATGTCGGATGATTATGTCTATTTATATGTGATGTGGATTTGAAAAATAAGTATTGTGTTGCATAAAAAACAGAAAAACTTGTGACCATTGAATTGGTTATCTTAATGCAAAATTAATAAAACTCATTTGATTGATTCTGGAAAAAGAATTCCCCAAGAGTTACTGTTTTGCTTCAGTAATTCGAGTGATAAGTAAGGATCACAGTAGAAATAGGTTGGCAATATTGGTGCTCGTGCTGGTTTGGAGTGATGCTGTGATGGCACTGAGTGGTGCTGTGGTGGTGCTGAGTGATAATGTGGTGGTGCTGAGTGATGCTGGGGTAGCGCTGAGTGATGATGTGGTGATGCAGAGGGCAGAAAGGCACAAAAAGCAGTCTAACAAAGGGCAGAGGGGCAGAAAAACAAGAGAAATAGAGTCTAACAGAGGGCAGAAGGGCACAAAAAAAACAGTCTGACAGAGGACAGAAGGGCAGAAAAACAAGGGAAAAACGAGTCTAACAGAGGGCAGAAGGGCACAAAAAACGAGTCTAACGGGGCAGAAAGGCACAAAAACAAGTCTAACAGAGGGCAGAAGGGCACAAAAAAACGAGTCTAACTCGGGGCAGAAGGGCAGAAAAACAAGGGAAAAACGAGTCTAACAGAGGGCAGAAGGGCACAAAAAATTAGTCTAACAGGGGGCAGAATGAATCCCGCCCTTCGTGTTTGTCCACGAAGATGCCACCTTTTTGTGCAATACCTCTACTCAACTGGAGTACTTTCTACTGTCTAATCAGTAAGTGCTCCCTCGTTGGCTAAATGTATAGGGGCAGATTTACAATAACTGTTACATGCCCAGGGATGCACCAGTTATTGTGCGCCGCAGCTCCGCCACCCATGGTGCGCTGCATTTACAATGCGGCGCACCATGTGGCAAAAATGGCACAGATGCGTCACGCATCTGTGCCGTAAAAGCAGCGCATTGCTGGTGCTGCATCGCGCTTGCGACGCAGCTCCAGCAATGCTCTGGGGGGCCCTATCTCCCCAATGCTGCATCAAGCCTTGCGCCTGCTTCAAGCAGGCGCAGGGTTTTGACGCAGCATTGGCCTAAAAGTGACTGAGTGAAATCTTGTAGATTTCACTCAGCCACTTTTAGGAGGCGTTCCTGCGCAGGAACGCCCTCCCCTGCGCCTGAACGCCTCCTGTTCGCGCAGGGCTTTACAACGTGACGCATCTCTCAGAATCGTCACGTTGTTAATACCCAGCACCATGACACATCTTTTGTGCTGTCGCTGCGTCACAAAAGGTCTCAGTAGAGGGTGGCAGTGGTGATTCAGAGGGTGGCAGTGATGAACCAGAGGGTGACAGTGATGAACCAGAGGGTGGCAGGGGTGAACCAGAGGGTGGCAGGGGGAACCAGAGGGTGGCAGTGCTGAACCAGAGGGTGGCAGGGGTGAACCAGATGGTGGCAGGGGTGAACCAGAGGGTGGCAGTGATGAACCAGATGGTGGCAGGGGTGAACCAGAGGGAGGCAGTGGTGAACCAGAGAGTGGCAGTGGTGAACCACAGGGTGGCAGTGCTGAACCAGAGGGTGACAGTGGTTAACCAGAGGGTGACAGTGGTGAACCAGAGGTGCTGTGATGAACCAGAGGGTGGCAGTGGTGAACCAGAGGGTGGCAGGGGTGGACCAGAGGGTGGCAGTAGTGAACCAGAGGTGCTGTGATGAACCAGAGGGCGGCAGTCATGAACCAGAGGGTGGCAGTGGTGAACCAGAGGGTGACAGTGCTGAACCAGAGGGTGGCAGGGGTGAACCAGAGAGTGGCAGTGCTGAACCAGAGGGTGGCAGGGGTGAACCAGAGGGTGGCAGTGATGAACCAGAGGGTGGCAGTGGTGAACCAGAGGGTGACAGTGGTGAACCAGAGGTGCTGTGATGAACCAGAGGGTGGCAGTGGTAAACCAGAGGGTGGCAGGGGTGGACCAGAGGGTGGCAGTAGTGAACCAGAGGTGCTGTGATGAACCAGAGGGCGGCAGTCATGAACCAGAGGGTGGCAGTGGTGAACCAGAGGGTGACAGTGCTGAACCAGAGGGTGGCAGGGGTGAACCAGAGAGTGGCAGTGCTGAACCAGAGGGTGGCAGGGGTGAACCAGAGGGTGGCAGTGATGAACCAGAGGGTGGCAGTGGTGAACCAGAGGGTGCTGTGCCCATACACGACCGCATGGGTAACTTCACCATGCAAGCGGCCCGCGAACACGCAAAAAGCCCAGCGAACACGCAAAAAACCCTGCAAACACGTAAAAAAACAAAAATATGCAAATTTGCATGAATTTGCAGATTTTGCAGATTGCGAATTCGATTTTGCGCAAATTCGCAAATTTTGCCCATACTTACTGGTGATGCCACACTTTTCCCAAACACAAATGTGTAAAAAAACTGGTTTTTTTCAGCTAAAATTAAGGTTTGCAAGGGAATCTGGGTAAAGGGACTTTGGGGGTCCATGCAAGCCATACCTCCTTGGAAGCCCCTGGGTGTCTACTTTTTAGAAATGTGTGGGTTTGGTAGGTTTCCCTAAATGGCCGCTGAGCACGGGGTGAAAAACTCAGGGGACCCCCTAGCAAAACCAGATCGTTTTGACAAAATTAGCTGTTTAGTTCTGCAGTGTGACAATTTTGGCACAATATGGCAAGGAAAATGTGACAGACATTTTGCAGGATATTGTGGATAAAATAACTAGTTAGAATTTACCAGGGAGACATCACCATGTACAAAAATGAAATGAAATGCATTGTCAATTACATGGACAAAAAAAACATGAGCTCATGAGCTGTAAAGCTACTTCAAGGCACCAACCGCTTTACAGGCCATTCACACACCTTTCATACTTAATACACAGAAGACCATTAACCCCACCAGGCACGAAAACAACACATCACAACATTCACAAAAAAGGGACAAGGGACACCCTGCTTCAAAAAAACAAAACAAATATAATTACTACACAGCCATCTATTCCTCAAACACACACACATACTGGTTGGATTTGGCATGAGGGTGAGGGCAAGTGATCTCACAAAAATGAAATGCACTGTTAATAATTGAAGGACGAGAAACTGACCATTGACTCACAGCTCGTGAGCTGTAAAACCAAGACAAGGCTCCAACCTCTTTACAGGCCATTCATACACTTTTCATACGTGTGACACATACAAAACATTCACACCGCCAGCCACGGACCCATCACATTACAACACATCCACCAGCAGACAGCGCCATTCAAGGGCCCATCACTTTCACATGCCCACATTCCTGACACAGCAACTACAGAAACTGATGGATTGCATGGAGTGGCGCTCAGCTAGCAGTGTGTGTAGTGACCAGCATCAAGTCACTACTCACACAACGCCAGCCAAGCGCCAGTCCACGCACACCGCCAGCCAAACACCAGTCCACGTACACCGCCAGCCAAGCGCGACTCCGCGCACACCGCCAGCAAAGCACCAGTCCAGACACACCGCCAGCCAAACAGCCAGTCCACGCACACCGCCAGCCAAATGCCAGTCAGCGCACACCGCCAGCCAAGCACCACTCAACGCACACCGCCAGCCAAGCACCAGTTCAGGCACACCACCAGTCAAGCACCAATCCAAACACACCGCCAGGCAAGCGCCAGACCACGCACACCACCAGCCAAGCACCAGTTTACACACACCGCCAGCCAAGCACCAGTCCACACACATCGCCAGCCAAGCGCCAGACCACACACACCACCAGACAATCGCCACTCATCATATTTAAGATTTTTTAAATATAAATAACAAAACACAACCAATTGCAAATTGATACAAATCTACTAACACAACAACTAAAACTAAATACAGTACACAAATGCCAACTTTGAAACTGAACAAAAATTAATAAACAATAGAGGCCAGGGAGTTCACTTGACCACTCATGGATGCTCCCAAAAATTATTTTGCGTGTGGTACATTCTAAAACAAGCAGGCACGCACAGCCTAGTGTTAGAAGGACACTTGGGCAGTACATACAAAACTCTTTCCCCAAACCTCTTCGCCAACAGACTCTACATCCCTGACTCAGAAAGTCTTTTGAGGATGTAGGAGGAATGTAATCAGGAAAGTGGCGATCTTTCAATCTAGCAACATCCTCCACCCTTCCAACTCTAGTAACACTTGCTTGTTCCAGTAAAACAAGGCTGCCTATTACAGACTCCTGAAACTTTACAAAAGTCATCTTTGACTCAGGACAAGATTACTGGAACACAACAAAAGCATTAACGGTTGCCAAGTGAAAAAGATGGATAGCCAACTTCTTGTACCAAATGTAAGCCTTACAAAGAGCAGCATGCCGTTCCAACCTCTGATCTACTCCATCAACACCACCCATGTACCTATTATAGTCTAAAATGCACACAAGTTTGTGCGCTTCAGCAACCTCACCCCAAACAGTCACCGGTTCAGTTCTTTCATCATGGATGGTAGTCAACATGTAGACATCTCTCCAGTCTGAAAACCTGACAGCTAGAAGCTCCTCGCAACGCAATGCACTGCACTGTCCCCGGACAAGCTTTAGACAAACAAGCTCTTTTGGGAAACCTTTATGGTTCGAGCGGATTGTGCCACAAGCAACAGTGTCCACTTTGGCCAATTCCCTAAACAACCGCACACCAGTGTAGAAGTTATCTACATATAAATGATGGCCTTTGATAAATAATCCTCTACTGACTGACTGACTGAAGTACTTATAAAGCGCTCGAATGCCGCAGCGTCTTGGCACTGAGTGACTAGAGAGAGCAGTGTGAGCCAATCTTAATACGAGGAAAAAAGCCAGGTTTTCGGTGCCTTTCTGAAACATAGTTTAGACTTTTGTGAGCGCAGTGCAGGGGGCAGAGAGTTCCATAGTCTGGAAGCCTGGTAAGAAAAAGATCTGCCACCCCAACGTTGTCTTCTTATTTTAGGTTGGCAGATTAGATCAAGACCGGCTAATCTCAGCGCACGTGGTGGCACATATCGAGGGAGAAGTTTGGCAAGATCGTCTGATCCCATACCGTGCACAGATCTGTGAGCCAGACAGAGGGCCTTAAACTGTATTCTACACCTGACTGGAAGCCAGTGAAGTTCCCTGATGACTTTAGATGTTGGGTGACGATAGGGTAGATTCAGCAGAACCCTGGCTGCGGCGTTTTGGAGTGCCTGCAATTTGTTCAGTTGTTTTTCTCCTGTACCCAAGTAGAGAGAGTTGCAATAGTCCACTGGGGACATTACCAGGGTGCCCATGATAGTTTTTGGCAATGTGGGGGGGATATAGGGTAGAAATTTCCTAAGGACCAAGTTCCCACACAATTTTCTCAGTGACTCCAAAAGTGGACGGACAACCAGAGGGATAATCCTGGATTCCTTAACGGTGTACACCCTGAAATTAGAGACATATCCAGTCTGACTGTCATACAGCATATACAGCTTAATTCCATAGCATGCCCTCTTACTAGGAATGTATTGCCTAAAAACCAAGCAGCACTTGAACAACACCAAAGACTCATCCACTTCAATTTCTTTCCCTGGAGCAAATATCTCAGAAAATTGATCAACAAAGTAATCAATAACAGGCTGAATCTTGAAAAGACAGTCACAATCATGGTGATCTCGTTGTAAAGCTAAACCATTATCGACAAAATGCATCATCCGAAGCAGAAGCAAATACCTATCACGACTCATGAATGCTGGAAATATAGCAATTGCCATCAAGTTACTAGTAGACCAATGTGAATCCATTGATGGCTTCCTAAGCAAGCCCATCAAAAAAGTTAAACCCAAGAACTTCTTCATCTCTTTCAGATTTGTGGGAGTCCACCGGGTTGCTCTAGCGTGGGGCTTAAGGCTCGCACTGTTCTCCCTTAAAGATTGTTCGGCATACATTAGTCTGCTCGACAATCTCTGCCAAAAACATATCATCCATAAACAACTGAAAAAAATCAATCAGCAAAAAGTTTTCAGTGTTCACCCTACACCCTGGAACACCAGTAAAGTCTGGCAATGCCGGCTGCACCATGCCTGGGGCAACCCAGAGGTCAGTACTTTCAACGGGAAGCCTTGCAGTCCCAGGCTGCCGCCCACCTGCCTCTTGACTCACCATGCCAATAGGAAGTCTTCCAGCCCCAGGCTGCAACCCAGATGCCTCTTGTCTCACTATACCAACGGGAAGTCTAGCAGCCCCAGGCTGCAGCACAGATGCCTTTTGCCGCACTATCGGCACAGCAATGTCCTCCTCTAACACAGGCACTTCATCCACACCAAAGTAGCTTCATCATCAATCAGAGTATCTTCATCATCAGATGATGCCATGTGGAGAGAAAACTCACTGCCTGAATGTTCCCCTTCCACCTCTGCCTCAGAATCAGAGTCAGTCTCGTGACCAGTCAGAGGAAGAATCAAAAAGCATTCCAGCAACTTGCTGAGCTATAATCCGGCGGCTAGGAGACTGCACAAACAAGTCAACAACTAACACTGTGAAAAGTATCAAATAAAATGTGTGCCTTTATCACAAATATCTATGTACTGAAAAACTATACAATTCACTTGCAAGGGACAGCTACACTCACCAGCACCTACTCTGCAAAGTCACAGCAAATAGTCAACGATATCCCACTAGAAAGAAGAAAAAAAATCTACAAAAAACAAAATACACATCAAGCACAAATGCAAAACAATTTTTAGACACACAAAAAACAGAAACCAAACATACTGGAATTATTACACACTTTGCAAAAACACATTTACATTGAAATTGTACAAAAAAGGTCTCTTACCAAACACATGCAACTATACAAACAGCAGAACCACCGGTAACAAAACCGCAACCTGCAACAGTCTAAAGAGCAAAAGCCTTGAACAAGAACACAAAAGGGGGAAATAAAACATTACAATTCACAAGAAATAAAAACAATACACATTATAACAGACTATGTCACAGGCTATGTCACTACACAAATGGGGCCGAAAGGGCTGAATACACATAAACAAATATATGTCCCCTGGAAGCAAACACATTATTTAATTTTATATCCCTGGCACTAGTGGGCTGTTCTGCCACCTCCCCAGGCCAGACATGCAAAAAATATAGGTAATCTATCCCCAAGGGGAGGCAGAAAAGACTAACAAATTAATTAGGCCCATATGGAAGTGATCCTTGCCCAAGGGGTCACATTCCATTTCAAATATAAAACACTCCCTGGTGTCTAGTGGGGTTTTCTGCCCTCCCCTAGGGGGCAGAAAGGTCAAATAAAGAAACAGATCTGCCCCCGGGTGGGGGGGGCAGAATATACTAAAATAAAATGGCCCCTGGAAACGACTGGTCACTTCTAATTAAAACAAAAAAACAATTCCCTGGCTCTAGTGGGCTTTTTTGCCCTCCTGGGGCCAGAAACACTAAAGAAATCAGGCTATCTGTCCCCAGAGGGCAGAATATATATATTTTTTTAATTGGCGCCCCTGGAAGCGACCCTTGCCCAAGTGGTCGCTTCCATTTAAAAAAAAAAAAAAAGAATTCCCTAGGGTCTAGTGGGGTTAAATTAAAATAAAAAAATGATCTGCCCCCAGAGGGCCATAATATATATTTTTTTAAATGTGAGCTCAAGGAAGCGACCCTTGCCCAAGGGGTCGCTTCGGATTACACAAAAACAAATTCCCTGGCTGTAGTGGGCTTTTCTACAACCCCCCCCCCCCCCCCAGGCCAGAATCTGCTAAAAAGCAGCCGATCTGTCCTCAGGGGGGGCATAAAAGTCTGATAATAAATTTGCCCTCAACGAAGCGACTCTTGCAAAAGGGGTCGCTTTGTTCTAAACAAAAAAGACATCCCTGGTGTCTAGTGGGGGCATTCCTGACGCTGTGCGCGATCGTGCACCAGGAATGCCCTGCATTGGGACATCAGGGGAGAGGAAACACTGTTTCCTCCCCCCGATGCCTCAAGGCCCCACCAGAGGCCCAAACTCACCTCTTACTGCTGGACTTGCTGGAAACAAATGGTTTCCAGCGCGTCCAGCACTTTCTGATGACGTCAGCGCGCACTGTGCGTGCTGACGTCATCAGGAAGCGTGGATGCCCGGGGGTGGCAGCGGAAACTCTTCCGCTGCCATCCCTGTTTAAAAGTCCACGATCGATGCCCCAGGGGGGGAGCGCCAGCGCTCCCCCCGGGGGCTGTGCTAATGACTGAGCGCTTCCTTCATCAGCACAGCCCAACCGATGCTGATGACGGAACCGGTCCGTCATCAGCATCGAAGGGGTTAAACATTTGAGATGTAGCTGAGGCGATGTGAAGTCCTCGTCAGGGATGCGCCGCACACTGTCAGTTCTGAGGAGCTGCAAGGCTGCAATGCAAGGTCCTGCATCTTTGTTGAGGAGCCCATCGATGAGGGGGCTTGCAGAGTGAAGTCCTGTATTGAGGATGCATCACACACTGTCTGGTTCTTAAGAAGCTGTGGGGCTTGGATGCCTAGTCATGTGTTGTCGATGAGGCTGCCATCAACAAGAAGCTTGCAATGGGAGAGGCTGCACTGGGGATGCGTCACACAGCAACGGTTCCAATGAGGCAGTGGGCTGCATGGGTAATGCAAAGTCCTTTTGCTGGAACAATCCTTGCAGCAGAGGTCATGCGTCTGTTCTGCTAAGGGATGCCCGCACATCAGATGAGTTGTATCGGTTCTGCTGGATCCACAGATAAGCTGGAAGCTACAGGGCTTGCAATGCCTAGTCCTGCACCTTCAACTAGTCTACCATTAATGAGAGACTTGCTATGGGAGAGCCAACATCAGGGATGTTTCACGCAGGAGTAGTTCCAATGAAGCTGTGGGCTGCAATGACAATGCAAAGTCCCTTTGCTGGAAGAGTCCTTGCAGCAGAGTTGATGATAAGTTGGTTCTGCTGGATCCATAAACAAGCTGGCAGAACATTACAGGCCCACTTCCAAGGATCCACGACTGGCATGGCACCACTTGGCAGGATAGGACTCTGAATTGCAGAGTCCAGGACCTGGTTAGAAGACACTAGCCCTTGGAGTACTATGGTTCAGTATTTCTCACTTAGGCAAGAGGGCAGACAGCAGCAAGTCAAAACAGCTGGCAGTTGTCTTTTGGGGCAGCAGTCCAGCAGTGTGGCAGGCCTTCCAGCAGCCCAGCAATCCTTCTTTCTGGTAGAGTCTTCCACAGGTCCAGATGTATACTAAAGAGTTGGTGCCTGGGGTCCAGTAATTATACCAGGTGCCTTCTTTAAAGTAGGAGAATCATCTAGAGGATTCTCTTTGAAGGGCTCAGGTCTCCAATCTTCCCTGCCCTAGCTCCGGACTAACTGCAGGGGTATTCCATCCTTTGTGTGACAAGACACAATCGATTCAGGTGTAAGTAGGGCTGTGCCCAGCTGCTCCCTCCCATCCTGCCAGTGATATCCCATCCATGAACACCTAAGTTATATATTATATGTGTCTGACTAGGCGGAATACACAAAGACCAACTGCCAATTACTTCCATTGAGGTGAACCAGAGACATCTGTCTTCTGTCGCATATCGTAATTCTCAAAATAGTGGGTCCAAAAAGGATCTGCTGCTCCGGGCAGGGGATCCAAAACATCTTTTTGCTCTCATCACCCTTTGAGGGGAAACTAAATTGCTAATGCCTGAACAAACATCTTTTTGGGCAGAGGTATGAATATATCCTTCTCCATCCCACCATAAAAATAAAGGTGAGGTGAGCTAAAGAATGATGATGGATTCAACCCAGATCTGTGACTGGGGGTGAGTGTCTGAAAAGTTTCAGCACTCCATCCATCATCTCCTTATGTTTGCTTTGTTCGCCCTAAGTTGGCAGGGTATGCCCAGACGTGCTCAGATGCGGGTCCCTTGCCTACTTTGCCACTGGATTCAAGCTAGCCTGTCTGTTGAGGGGTGTTACCCCAAAACTGGTCCTAGGGTGCTTGTTTCCAGTCCAGGGAAGACATGGCTTGGCATTTCAGGCTGGACTGTTCCCATGAGGCACAGGGTCAAGTGTTATTTGCATATAGCTGTGTCTGAACTGGTGTGGCAAGGTGAACTAAAGAATGAAGATGGATTCAACCCAGATCTGTGACTAGAGGTGAGTGTCTGAAAAGTTTCAGCGCCCACTCCATCATCTCCTTGTGTTTGCTATGAGGAGCTAGCTGCCATATTCAGAAGTACCGGGGTGACTGACGGAGGAAGTGGTGGACTGGCAACTATGTCAGGAAGTCCTTAGGCAACTCAGGAATGGAGTGGGAGGCTGAATGATATGCCGGAGGATGCTTTAGGAATGGAGAGGGATAGCTGGTATGCCAAGGAATCTCTGCTACTCCACTCCATGACAGAGCCACAGCTCACTCTGTTAGAGGGCTTTTTTCCCCCTAGTTTGGCTCCATTAAGCAAACACCTTTGGTGGGACTTTTTTTTACCCCTGTAATGCAGAGGAAGGCTCTTTTCCTTACCGTGCTGACATGATACTTCTGTTTCCCATGGCAACAATGCTGTTACAGTGTTTTTCTAAGAAAACCACATAACGTTTCACCCGTATTGAGGCAAAAACTGAAAATTGTACACACAGCACTAAATGCTGCTTGCCTAGGCAGCGTCCTAATTCATTGACTGATGTTACAGAGTTAATGTTTATATCCTTGCCAAGATGACAAGCAAATTGCGTTTCCCTCTATCCATGTCATCGAGGTACTCCTTTGTGAGTTCCTGACTCCCCTCGAATCTTCTGGAAGGAAGCAGGTGCATTTATTACAATCGTGCAATAGACCAGCCGAGGTGTTTTTTGCTCCTTAGTTCCACCCCGGGGAGTATGGCACTTAGGGCCATATGTATGAAGCAAATTCACCTTCGCAAAGGCCGAAATTTGCAGAATTTTAGCCGTTGTGAATGCGAATTGGCAAAATGAAATGTATGAAGTAAAATCTGGTCCAATATAAGGAATCACAAAGTTTGGGATTCCTTATTTTGCAATTGCATTTGAGGGATCGCAAAATTTGCTATTCCTTAAATGCAATGTATGAAGCCAAAAAAAATTCAAAAATGCCCTTAAGGAATCGCAAATTATCACCAACTTCTAGTTGGTAGTAAGTTGCGATTTCCTTGAAAAATGCACATTTCAGCATTTTTCAAAGTGGCATTTGACGCACAAACATGCCTTTAGGGCATGTATGTGTGCCACATGTACACCCATGCATATTTCAGGGGTGCAACAGGGTGTCCTTTGGACACCCCTGCACCCTTGAAATTATTCTCAATTTGCGATTTTCAAATTGCTAATCGCAATTAAGGAATACTAAGAATTCGCTAAAAAAAAGCGATTTCTTAAAAATCGCTATTTTAGAATCGAAAATCTGTACCTTCATACATATGGCCCTTGGCCTTTTAATTTGTAGCCGTTAAGTCTAAAAATATCTCAGCTTCATGGACGTCTCGCAAAGTTTGAAAAAGTAAAAGGTAGAAAAAAGTCCTTCCTTTTAAGTAAGGTTTTTAACCAGTAACTTCTGGAAAATTCACCTGTAAAAAAGTCTGTTCACTGGAAAGAGTCTCCCCAAGGAGAAGCTGAGCAAAGCACACACACGGCATCTTTAAAAAGTGCAAAATCCATTCACTTTGAACAATGTCACGGGCGAAGTTGCAGTTTTACAAACCCACGTGTTTTTCTAGCATATGCATTCCTATGGGAGGGCAGGCCAATCTCACACATGCACTGAGAGAGCGCACTGACTTTACACTGGGACACAGTGTTAAAGTGCGCAGAAGCCAAAAACAACCAACACCAAGTCACATATGAAAGCAAAATGTTTAGGGATGAACCTGCCAAAAGGGCCAAGTCCAACATTTCTTCTTCAGTTCCAGAAGGGTTCTCTACTTCTAGTAGTGCAAGCTTGGAGTTGTAGGTGCTAAAGTGTTTGACTGACCTTAACCTATCCCAATTGATCTTCACATTTTCCATTCCCACATTTTCAACAAAGATATGCAGTTCCTTTTCCAGAATGTGCACTGTGGCATCAATCCTATCACAGAGTCCCATGCCTCCAACTTTCAAAAATGTGAAACCTTGTCTTACTGCCACCATGTCCCTCCCAGGTACGCTCCTGCACTTCAAAGGAAAAATACTCCCAATCCGCTTTTGGCAAAGGAAGCACACAGGGTGTACCAATAAGTCTCTCTACTCAGCACTTTAAAAGACAAGCATTTGCAATGCAACCGGTTCGCTTTTTGGGACCTTATACGTATTCAGCCATGCAGCACAGACTGGCACAGCTATGGAAAGGCAATCACGTTGCATGTGTCGGTCACTTATTAGGTCACACACTGACATTGCGCAGTAATACATGTGCATGGTTCTTACCCCAGACTTTCGTCTGCAGTTACAAGGGGCTGTGTGATGAATCTGACAATAGAATCTTGGAGGAGGGGCCACTGGGTCTGTGGTGGCTGCCCGGGTGTGGCTGGTAGTTTTTTCACCAGCAGGGCTGCTGATATGTGCAGTATTTCTCGGCTGCCACACGTAAGTGGTGCCTACTGATGCTTCTGTGCCAACAGCGGTTGGATGTAAGCAGTGTTTGTTGGCTTTGGTACCTACGCATTCTAGTGAAGGTGGTGTCTGTCGGTTTTTGCATGTCATACCAGTGGAAGGAAAGTTCAATGTGCACGTGTCCATACAAAATATATTAAAAGTACCGATGGTATTTATAAAACAAGCATGTGTCTTGGAGTCTACTCTGTAAGGGACTGTATGTAAACTTGGAAGATGGGCGCATGTTAGCAACAAAACCAGAACAACTTTACTATACTGCCAGGTGGCTGCGTTGTCACTGCTACAGTAACTCCGGATTGCTCTTTCTGGGGAAGGTGTACTGGAAACAACTGCATTGTTAAAAACACTGCATATGTTTAAAAAAATAACAAAATAACAAATCCAGTGAGTTTGGAATTTAAAGTAAACCCACCTCAGATCCGACGACTGCAGCCATGCTGAGAGCACCAGGCTCCGGCACACCTGCACCTGAGACGCCGGCCCATGGTGTGCATGTTGTTTGTTGATGCCTGGGGGTGGAGTACTGCATTACCCTTATAGTTTTCACAATTATTATACGCCCGATCAGTGTTGTTTTGTGTAGAGTTAAGGATATTATTACAACGCACAATAAGGACACTTTGTAATTACTGTTTTTAATTGCTGCCATGTTTTGAGACTGAGGCGGGTCCGACTCACTTAAAACCATGCATGTAAGTTGTAGGGTTACAGGGTTTTGAATACTTTTAGTGTAAGTACAGTCAAGAGTTTGAAAACCTTTTCCTGGGAGAATGGGCAGAGAAAATGAGTGGCTACTTTAAGTAACAGTTTATCATGGAATGTACTGCCATTCTTATAATGGATTTTGGGAAACATTTAATACTTTTATTGATTTCACTGATTGCTTCTTTAGAATTTACTTGCTTATTTGTTTTATAGAGCTTTCTTACTAGTGGGGTGACAGAAGTTCGCCTGTGTTGTCCCTTTCCTGACAAGTGGAGATTGTAAGATTCAGTACTTTCCAAAGCTAGTTCTCAGTAAACTTGGACTGGTGTGGTTCAGTCGCCTGTTGCCCTAAATCTATCATTAGCCAAGAAAACGTCATGGAGTGAGTCATACTACCTGTGGTAAAGACCAGTGCATTTTGCCATCAACAGTACATCGTAGGCGAATTGCCTTTAATAGAAGGGGAGGCTTTAAGTGGGCCGGGTCCTGCCGGTGCTTAGCACGGGCAGTTTTTAGGTCTCGCCTAGCAGCGCACATGAACTGCACAGGCAAAAGACCTTTGGAATGGCTTCAGCTTTTCAGCCAAAAACATGCACGCGTTCTATTGCCTTCAATGGCAACGCAAGCACGTTTGCGATTCCCTTGCGGGAGCGAGCAGCTGGCACCATATGGTATCAATCATTCTATTTTTAATCAGTATAATTGCAAGTAGGTATTTACACAGATATGTTCAGGTGCTCACATGAGTGAAAAGGTGCGTAACATGACTGAGTGAAGCTGACAATATACGAAATATCACAGGGACAACAAAAAGAAATTCGTAACAATATGTACAAATGGGGGGATTCTCAATGGGGGGGTCGACGACGTTTCGATCTTTAGTGCGTCAAGATCATCATCAGGACAGAGTGATCAGTCTGAAATGATTAGGGATAAAGGAGAATGGGCATTTTGATTTAATGGTAAAATTAGGTTTCTTCGTTGTCTGTTGTGGATTAGCTTGCTCGTAGGATTTGTCAGTGGAAAAGGGGGATCTTCTCATCCAAGTTACTGGTCCATGCGCACGTGAAGACTATGGGGCCGATTATGATGGCGGATGGACCTGAGTCCGTCCGCCACCATAGAGTAGGAGGGAACCTCCGCATTGCCTGCGGAGTTCTCTCCTGTGCAATTAGGATGTGACCGCCACCCTGGCGGTCACATCCTCTATTTTTACCATTGTGGCGGGTGCGACTTCAAGCTGCATCCGCCGCAATGGTAAAAATGCATACATTGCATTTGTATGCGGAAAGCGGCAGGCACCGTGCGGTGCCTGCCGATTTCTGCATACAATTGCAGGGGGGTACCATAGGTACCCCCCATGTGCACCCCCCACCACCCCTTTACCAAGGGGGCCTGTAACGGGCCCCCGCAGTGAAGTTACACATGCTTTTCCATGGCAGAAAACCCGCCGTGGAAAAGCATTTTAAACAGCCCATCCTAATATGGCTGACGGTGACTGAGAGACACCGTCACCATATTAGAGCTTTTCCGCCGCGGTTGTAAGCCAACTGTGGCGGAAAAGCTGCGGACGGAAACCAGGACCCACCAGCCATCCCAATGTGGCGGTGAGTCTTTGGTGAGTCCTCTGCGGTTTTCCGCATCCTCCGGGCCGGCGGTGGCTTCCGCCGGCCCGGAGGATGCGGAAAAACAGCAATCGTAATAGGCCCCTTAGTATGGGAAGGCTTAGAACAGCTTATGTAGATGCTTATTTTCGTTTTAAAAATAAAGGCGAAGCATGAATATTTAAATTATTGAAGTGGGGGACAGGAAGTGCAGTCCATGTCCCTTGCGGTTCCCGGACTCTTGCCTCGGGTCGGAATTTATTCTCCTCGCACCGCGGTCGGAATTACTTTCCTCGTCCAAGCGGCTGCCGTAAGTGCTATAGCTGCAGACCTGTTCTTATCTTGCTGTCATGCCTTTTGCGCGATAGAGAGATGCCGTTCCAGAGATCCGGAAGCAGTGTGAGTGTATGCGTGAGATTAGACTGAAGGCTTCAAAGTCCTGTTAGCTGTGGAAGAGGACCATGAACCTTTGTATTTGTCAGTGCTATGTTCTTTATTGTTCCTTGTGTGTGTTGTGCCAGCGACAGGGATAGATCGGGGTGGATGCAGTGGGTCGCTGGGCGATAGAAGGTGGACTGGATGTCACTTTTAGAACTTGTTCTGCTGGATATACAAGGACATAAGCCTATGGTCGGAATTGATTGGTATTAATATTGATGTATGGGTATTTTTTGCCACTCATTAATAGATCCCTTGTTTTAATAATGTGCATGCAATGGTTTAATTGAAAGGCGCGCCCTATTGCTCTTGCTGTATATTTGCCTGCGCTGTCCCTGCTCGGGCGCCTTTGTTCCAATGCTCTGATTTCAGCCGGCCCTATTAATTGTAGTTTGTGCGATGAATTCTTTTAGTACACAAATTGTAAATCCTTGCTATCTGCCTTTCCTAAGATAAGGATTCATGTGTATTCTTCGGCCTCTAATTTAGAACCCACACAGTGGAGACGCGCATCCGTCACCTGTGCCTTCAGTACTGGACTCACATACAGCCGGCCGTAGGTAAGAGGGTGGGGGGGCGGCCGATGCCCCCAAAATTTGTGCAGTCTGTGGCGGTCCACACCCTTACCCACCGGCTACACCACTGCTCTAAATGGATATTGCGCTGTATCCCATCGGGCAACACCACTCAGAAATATGCCTAGAAAATAAATTCCATATTCAGGATTACAGTGCACAAAAAGCATATGTAAAATACATACACAAAATAATGCAATACAAATGTTAAATGTAAACCAAATTATTAATTGAATGTTCCACATTATCCAGATATATTGATCCCGTTTGATTATTTCCCCAAATCATTAAAACATCAATTAAACCATATTATAAAGATATCAATTATTACATTATTGCACTCACAATTTGTGATATCCTTATCTGTAGACCAAGTTCAACCAGAATGGTACATATTCAGAATTAATTGAGGAAAACATGCACAATCAGCAACAATACAACTTTATTTTTGCACACCCCCCTCTGCTGCATAATGCTTCTTCCTTCCGACAACTTCACTCTGCTCTGTTAATTTCAGTTGCCTTTTAATTGTGCCCCCACTGCATCCGTAAACAATTACGTATAATTATTAACTTGAACTATGTCATTTATTGACATTAAAATATTGAACTCAGTGTACTGTTCTGAGATGCCTCAAGTTAGGTATTTGCTTTTTCTCAATTATTTTGACATTTTTTTTTCGTATTTAATTTTTTTTTTTTTAATGGTTTACAAAAAAAGTGTTAGCAAAGCCAATAGGGTAGCTTTATAAACGCAAGACCTAGTGCCCTTGCCAATGCTTGCTAAAAGCAGGTGTCGAGACGGGTCCCTACCGGGTTCTCCATTTTTACTCTAAAAAAACAACCCTTTACTTTGCATAGTACAAGCTGTCATTGCCTTTAATGTAAGTTTAAAGAGACATGTTTTTTCAGTTTTATATAGAGCAAACTTGGTGCCCTTTACATGAGCACTAGTTACTGAGAGGCAAGGAAGATGCCTTCTGTTTCAAGAAAAAAAAGCCTTTCAACATGCCTGATTCATGACTTTGTCAGCATTTTGGCTCCCATTTTAAATATGTACATAATGGGTGTATATCGCATTTTCCACTGAAAATGTATCTTTTGATTACCTTGTAATGCTGCTGCAGTTCGACGATTCTACACAAATCAAAATCGGGCAGACAATTACCATGTTTGGCATTTTATTTGCATCTCGAGCTATTTGCCTAATCCGTAAGAGAGAAGGGCAAAGTAAAGGCCAGGGGAGGCTAGTGATTTGCTAAAAACGTAGACAGTTTTTTATGGTTCTGCATTAAAGTTAAGATACCAGTGGTCGGCTCCATAACTCTTTGTAAAGCTGGAGGCTGGCTGCAGAGCTTAGGCAATTGCTGTTGGCAGAAGAGTGGCTTGAACGCTGGGATTGGCTGGAGGCCTGGCCCTGTAGTCTACACCCAAGGAATATAACCGACAGCCATGCACCGTAGGGGTTTGTTGCATGGTGGGTTGATTGCAGGGCTTGGCCTAAGGCAAGCTTCACCTGTTCTGGGTTTGGAAGAAGCTTGCAGTGCAGCTGCCTGCATTGTTTTTTCAGTGACCGTGCTATAAAAATGTAAAAAGCATTAGGAGAGAGCCTGTCCTGCCTGCAGCAGGCAGGACAAAGCTATTTGAGAAAATAGTGCTCAGAGGCTGTAATTAAAGTGTATTGAGTAACAACACAAGTAACAGGGGTGCCGCCATGGGAGGTTACAAAATGAGACAAGGCGGTCGTAAGGAGGGACTACTAAGCCTATTGACCAATGAACAGCCACAGTTTACAGTAGACAATGACACAATCCATTGAAAAATATGGGTGGAGAGTGGGCAGAGCTTCAGGTCCCTACCTGAATAAAGCATGCCTCACAGAGCAGCGCATGCGCTGCCCAGGCTCAAACAAAAAATAAATGCACCTGATCTCTCATTCCTTTTACCAGGTGGCAGAGTAGATGCACAGGTGAATTGTAGAATTCTTAAGCACCAAGTATTACTTGTTCTTTCTGTAGATTGAAGTATATCGTTTGGCCCCTAACCAAGGCTTAGTTATAAGTGTTGGCTGCAGGTTCTCTTTGCACAAGGTGAGCAACCCTATGCTCTGTGTGCAGCGACATAAACCATTTAAAATACAATGAACATGACAACTCAAACTTCCCATGGGAGCCCATTGATAGTTTTTGCAATGCGGCATGGGGTAGACACCTGAGCACACGTCACAAGTCAATTACAAAAATAACCAATTTACTCAATCCGTTAAGCATGTGCCTGATTCATTTAGAAAGTGACTTGGGAAAAGAATAGGGTGTACTGTAGCTCTTTCCAGCTAAACAAAATAAGACATACCACTTCATTACAGCTCCTTGGCTTTTTGGGCTAGTAACTAATCCACTTACGACAATAGCAGGTACATCGTCACCATCATCTGCATGTTTTCTTTGCATAATTCAATATGAGAGAGCCATCAGAACATAGCACAATCACCAAAAGAAACATTTGCAAGACAAAAAGGTCCCACACATACTGTTATTGAAGCAAGCAGCATTTACAGAGTTTAGCTATACTCTCAAGGAGAAATGTTAGGAAAATGAGTTAGAAGATTAAGGGTATGTAAGTTTACTATTTTATTTATATATTCACAAACTATGGGCTTAATTTTACTAATAGTGATTTTACGACTGCAGTGAGTAAATAAACACTTACAGCAGAGATTCTGCACATAAAAAGATAGGCAATTCCTAACATTTTATGTGCGGAGTTCTCCCCCTCGACTGCGGAATTACTATTAGAAAAAAGAAACTCATATTTTGTGAATGCCAAAAAAAACTGTCAATTTACACAAAAGTGTAAGTTTACCTATGTGAATCAGGCTCTTTGTAGGTTTTTGCAAGTGGGTGCACTTAAATGACATACAGAAAAAAATGTTGCATAATATATTCTTCTGAATATGGGAGAGTGTTTTCTCTACTTCTTTAAGCAAGCATATCCGACTCCGCATCTTCACTTTGTGAACAAAAAAACTGCAAATGCCGCGACTTGTTATGAGGACAGCAAAGTAAAACAAGAGAGCAAGGGAGATTACCTGTCACTTTATAGCATGCTTAAGGCATCGAAACAGCACGCAATTTCTAAGCAAAACTAGATAAATCGGCAATGAAAAGGTAGTTGTTCCAGAACATTAAATACATCAATGAATACAGACGTGTTCCAATTACAAGCTACGTCATGCACACGGGCAGCCTAACAAGCATTGCTTGATGATGAAAGGTTGCCCTGGTGAGTGAGAGAGCGCAATTTGAATATAAAGTATATCATAGCCATATCTAGACGTATGTGTTATAAACGTAGGAATGAAACGCATATCGTAATGTAAAGTTGGCGATTATAGCATAAAGGCCAACTAATGTGATAACATGGTATAGGAAATGTAAATGTATTCACATGTTAAAAATGCATTAGATTTAGAAGGCCCGTATACATGAGGGGTAAACATAAGAATGTGTAGAAATGCTTAGGAAATATAGAACGTGCACAGTAGAATTCGTGTATGTGTGTAACTTTAAATGGTAACGTGGATAAATGTATGAGAGAACTTACATGACAATGTAACCAAGGAGAATGCATAAGTTATACTCTATGCAGTCGCATTCTATGTATTATATATTCGATGTAAAACATATTCAAGTATAACTAAGACTTTGCTAAAATTACGAGTATATAAATGTATGCCAAAGGTTATACTGTGTAGAGGGTTTCTGTAGGAATACTGGAAGAGTTTAGGTCATTTGTGTTTGTAACCTAACTGACCAAGAGTTCGCAGGAGCATAGCCAAATGTATGTAATTTAGAGGGCTTGTAAAAGTCGTAAATAGCTTGATGTGGACGTGAGAGCCAAGAAGTCTAGCACTTGTTAGATTTAAGGTGACGATGCCGGACGGAGCTTATTGCTCGAACGTGAGGAGAGACACTTTTGAGGTGAACTACGTTTTGAAAAGACCATTCACAGGATCTGGAAGGTTAAAGAGTTGCAAGTATAAGTTAAAGCCTTGTCTAAGTTCACATGACATTCGATCTGAAAGAATCAGTAAAAGTCGACGATGAGATGATGAAGATGACATCTAAGGAGAAAGGTCAACTTAACGAATGACGCAAGGAGTGGACCAATGGAAGAAGCAGGAAGTTGACATCATCGGGGAAAGTCCGTGGTGGGCGTCAAGGGGCGTTTCACCCACACTGTGATTGTGTATTTTAGGGACAGCACCCCGGGGAGGAGGTAGCAATTGGGAGATTAGGAACAGCGGGACGAATTGCTCAGAGCGAGGGCGAAGGGTGGATGCCTTGAGCAGATGCGCTGAGAGATCAGAGCGCAAGGGAGCAGTAGGCCGAGGACCCTTAGAGAGAGCGGATGGGTAGGCAGTTAGGGTACTGCTTCTGAAACTTAAGATTTCCTTTAGAGGCTAAGAGAGTTTGAACTTCTTTGGAAGTCAAACTGCTGACACCTTTTTAGGGAAGAAACTTGCGAAGTAGGGATGTCACATAGCACAGAGTAGGGACAGTTTTAACTTGATTATTTTATCTTACTGCAGATGACGCAGAAGGAACCACTTCACATCGAAGCTTAAGATTCTGATATTGTAACTGAGTTTGTATTTTGTATACTTTGAGATTTTATCCTGAGTGGATTGTATTGCATTCAAAATTAACTTTATATAAAACTCTTAAAACTTTATCAGTTGTAAGTGGTTCTTCAGAGTGGCGTCAGTTAATGGGGTTTGTCTAACCAATGCGGGGGTGGTCCTTTCCTCAATGACAGATACGAGCGGTCCAAAACAGATGAATGGGATTCTTTATTAAATTTATCATAATCATAAATTGATATCAAAATCTCATTCCCCGCAGTTGGTAGCAGAGTAATGATGGTTATCTTCTTGAGGAAGACGACCTAGGCCAGGTTAGTTTACCCCAAGGTCCCTAGTCATCGTCGACCAGAAGAAGAATTGCAGCCGAAGACGGTGCTGATGGTGCGTCGAGAGAAAAGCAGCAGAGTCGGTCGAGAGTGAGTATAAGGGTCATGCGTTGTAAGATTGCGGTGTTTCATGTTGTTCCTGTGTTGTAATGTCAAGCGGAGTTGAATGCCTGTAGTGTGATTGGGGGAAGGTTGTGAGCGCGCGCAACCGGATGAAATCTTATGTCCAGAGGACTTAAGTGGTTCGGGTGTATCGAACACCCAGAGTAATTTGTCTACCATTGAAAGGGGGTCATGAGGTACCATTGATTTCCCGACAGACCGATGATAGGGGGAGCGTATGTGTGAGTGAATGAGTAGCGGACGCTGGTCGTACGTTTACTGTGTGTAAGTAACCTATCAGTTGAGGCAAGTGTCCGACCGTAAGAGGAAAGACGCTGTGCCAGTTGAGGTAGAAATTACAGCTAGACTGTGGCCGTACAGTCAGAGAAAAGTGATCACTTGGACGGAAGTAGTCATTTTTCAATGTATGAATGAAAACGCATGTGAGATCGTGAGACGAGTTGAGAAACGAGAAAAGCTGCTGAAGAAGAGAGAAGTGACGTCAGCGTAGAGCCGCGCTGAGATTGGTCGGTTGGTATAGAACCGTGCTGGGATAGGCTGATTAGCGAGAGTCGTACAGGGATTGGTGGTTGTTATCAAGACGCAAATAAGGAAAAGAATTAGCAAGGACCAAAATGAAGTGTTTCAAGGGTTTAGGAAAAATCTTTAAAAGAAAAAGGAGAAATTTATATGCCGGAGAAGAAGCTCCACCAGAAGGCACACCGGCATATCATATGGCAGTCAATGTAGGCTTACATTCGATATTATGGATCTCCGAGTGGCATAGGCTAACTGAAGGGCAAAAAGAACTGGCGTTTCCAAGATTCGGAACGTTTAAACTAGATGTGTTGAACCAGCTGAAAGCGACGATGCTTTCAATAAGACCTCTACCGAGGCCAACACAATTTGAAGCTCTTGGTGTGTGGTTTAGAACAGCACACGAAAGGGGCGTAAAGAGGCGCCAAGAAAGAGTGAGAAGATCGGTAAAGGCAGTGCAGGATGCTAAATGGGACGAGGAAGCTAAGAAATGGAGGGTGCAGAAGATAGAAGCGGACAAACTGTTCACCATGATGGAGGCCACGGGAGAGAGGAAATCTCTAGAACAAGAAGATGAGGAAAGCGAGTCGGAGGAGGATCTATTAGAAAGGTTGTTAACAGATAGACCACCTCCATACAGCGGTGAACTTGCGAGTCCCATATTACCGCAAACAGACGGAGCTAGGTGGGGGGAATATAAGTCGATCCCAGTAACAGAGTGGGACGCTAACAAGACTGAGGAAATACCCCAAACTAGTTCTGAACAGAGAGTAGTGGGAAGATTTGTGGTCCAGAAGGTGCCAGAGACGCAATGCGCCAGGTCGTACCAAATGCCGGATGCCTTGCAGGTTCCGGTTACCATAGGCCCTATTGTGTCAATCTATAACCCAGAAGGGGTCCAGCAGGATGAACAGGCACAATGGAACAGTGAAAGAGCAGAAGTGGAGAATAGGAATGCCACAATGAATCCCCACAGGCAAATACGAGCACCAATAAGTCGGAGTACCCCATTAGATTCTGCAACGGGTCCCAGGATAGAACAGGGAGGTCAAAGAGGGCCAATGGATTTGAGGGGTCCTAAACCAAAGACTTTTAAAGACTTAAGAGAATATTTGAAGGATTGGGACACTGCCGAAGAGGCTCGGAATAGGAGTTTAGAAACGGGATCCGAGTGGAGAGAGCAGGATAACAGGATTCTCTCTCATTGTGGAGCTGGCGAAAGCAGCCCCGAGTGGGAGAGAGGAAGCCAAGAGAGCAGAAGAGATACTTGTCCTACCAATAGCGGCAATAGGCTAATGTGCGAAGACAGAAGTGCAGGGTGTGGCGAAGTGCCTCGCGTCACCTTCAGTGAAGGGGAACGTAGGACACAGGAGTACCGGAATTCCTTTAGGTGCACACACCATGCCCCAGGGGAAGATGTGAGACACTGGAATCACGGAAACGTGGAGAGTCGCGAAGCGTCTCGACATGCATCCGGGGATAGTGGAAGGAGTCATGAGAATTTAGGGAGTCGCGAAACGTCTCGCCATGCATCCGGTGATCACAAAAGAGATCACGGGAACACGGAAGACCGGCAAGGGCCTTTCATTTTATTAAGCGACACCAGACAACAAGCAAGTTATAATGGGTTAGAACAGAACGGTGGATCCTATCTCACATCTGGAGAAACCGAGCCTAAAAATCGGAACGTAGGGTTGGGGGACGGAGCATTATTCCACCATACCCCACGTGGAGATGGAAAGGCTTGGGATCTAGAGGGGTGGGAACGAAGAGATGGAAGGAAGACTCCTCATAACTCACCTGTGCTCAGGCGTAGGGCGCATAGTGGAGGTGAGAGGGATATGAGAGAAGAACACAGAACTGAGATGCTGAAAGCGGAAATAAAAGCAAAACGACTTGACGTAATGAGTTTGAAGGCAGATTTGGATGAATTGATTGATGGTACAGTGTCACTAGAGAGGTTAGCCTTGTATACACCAGATGAGATACTGTTCCTATCCAAGGATATTACTCGAAGAGCGAGGTCAGCTCATGAGAACTTATCTAATTTGGCAAACAGGTACATGGTAGACTTGTCACGAACTAAGGCTTTACAGAGTAACCATAGGCTAACTTGCACGGATCAGGATTTGGATGATCGTAGAACGATCGCGCTGAAAGTACACATAAGGGAATTGATCGTAAGTATCAGAATATGGAGAGATCTGGATAGATGGGAGGAAAGATGGTCCAGAAAGGGCTCCGTTAGACGGAGTGTGCTTGAGGAGTCCCAGGACGCAGGCTTGATGCGAATGGAAGCCTTCCCTTTGCGAGAAATCGCGAATGGAAGCTACGTTCATGTGCCCTGGAGTAGGGGGGATTTGGCGGCATTCACCAATTCCTTCCCAAAGCTTAGAGATAATCCCGTCGAGTGGTATAAGCAGGTAGAGAGATTCGTGAAGATCTCGAAGGTACTGTGGATCGATTTGAACACACTGTTCGATATCGTAGTACCCGGAGACTTGTGGACGGCATGCAAGCTCAGTGTTGAATGGCCTACTTGCGAGCCACCGAGAAATATTCGGACAAATGGTCCATCAGTTAGAGTCATGGAAAAATACGAGAGGGTAATAACATGGCTTAAAGAGAAAGTGCCGGTGCAAGACATCGACTGGGTAAAGATAGATCGAACTACTCAGGAGCCGAAGGAAACAGTTCATGAGTTCTATGAGCGATTGCTGAAAGCATTCAAGCAGTACAGCGGGTTAGATGTGATGGATCCCAAGGACATAGGACAGTTTGTTTCAAAGTTTGTCCTCGGATTGAGACCAGAAATATGCCTAATGATCCAACAGCATCTGATCTGTTGGCAGAACAAACCTCTAGATGAGATTCTGAGATACGCAAGGTACTGCAGTGACGAGATAGACTCCAAGGCTAAGAAGCTTAAAGAAAAGTTAATGCTAGTGCAAATGCAAGCTGCTGGAAAGGATAAACCGCGCCAGCAGGGAACAGGAACGCAAGCAAAGAAACAGAACAATCAGAGCAGAGATGAGGAAGAAAGACCGAGACCGAGAATGGATATCGCGACACTGAAAAAGACGACGAGATGCCATCAGTGTAATGAGGTGGGACACTGGCGACGCGAGTGTCCTTACAATGTTGAGTCAGGGGAATTAGAGCAGGAGGAGGAAGAGGTTCAGAACAACGTGGTTAAGGGAGCCACAGTCCCGAAGGGCAAGTTTGTCAAAGGGGGGACTCAGACTCCTCGAGCCCCGTTTCCTCAACCCCCTCGCATCTCAAACGGAGGGAAAACCTACAGACAGATGCCATTGTTTGTAGGAGGAGAGGAATGCTACTACGTTGATCCACTTACAGGGCAGCGGGCGAATAGGGAGGAAGATTGTACTCTAGGAGCCGCCTTGGAAGTAGATCAGAGAGGACCATACGTAGAGGCTGAAATAGCGGGATGTCCTACAACCTTTTTGGTAGATACGGGGGCCACTCGATCCACGTTGAGATCTGCGGTAGTCCCAGGTCTGCCAATATCAGGAGAAATGGTTCAGGTGGTAGGAGTCGCGAACAAAAGGATGACAAATCCCTTGACCGAACCAGTGTCAGTAAGGATAGGGAATTACAGTGACGAACATCAGTTTGTGATCTGCGATTCTAGTCCTGTGTGCTTGTTAGGGAGAGACTTGCTGTGCAAACTGAATTGCACGATACATTGCACACCAGAAGGAGTAGAAGTGCAGACCAATGATGAGGATGCTGATTTTAAAGTCGTAAACTCAAGGGAGTGTGTGGAACTTTATCCTACCTTAACAGTGGAGGAGCTTCCGCAAGACCTGAGAGAGAAAGTCTCAGCTGAGGTATGGGATTTTACTGGGGAAGAAATAGGATTGATCAAAGGAGTAGAACCGGTAAAAATCTTGGTAAGACCCCATGCTGAGTATCCAAGAACACCACAGTATAAGCTAACGACAGAGACGATTGCAGGAATAAAGCCTGTGATCGAATCCATGATTAAGCAGGGAATACTGAAGAAGATCGTGGGCAGTCCATGTAACTCCCCGATCATGGGTTTGCAGAAACCTAGTGGAAAATACAGGATAGTGCAGGATCTTCGAAAGATTAATAACATTGTTGTCTCATGTTGTCCAGTGGTACCGAATCCATCAGTGATATTATTTCAGATACCGTTCCAAGCTGAATGGTTTACCGTGATAGATTTGTGCCAGGCTTTCTTTTCGATACCGTTAGACGAAGAGAGCCAGTATCTTTTCGCTTTCAAACTGGAGGATCGCGTCTTAACATGGTGTCGTATCCCTCAGGGGTATACAGAAAGCCCGTCGATCTTTAACCAGTTATTGAAACGAAATCTTGAGAGTCTAGTACTGCCCAAGAACTCGGTTCTGGTCCAGTACATAGACGACCTCCTAGTTGCGTCAGAAACTGAGGAAGCTTGCAGAGAAGACACCATCACCTTGTTAAATCACTTGGCCGAGAACGGACACAAGGTGTCTCCAAGTAAATTGCAATATTGCAGGACTGAGGTGCAATACTTGGGCCATAGGATTGAAAAGGGAAAGCGGAAGGTGTCTCCAGACAGAATAGAGGCGATTATGAAAATGAACGCGCCTACGACGCAAAGAGAAGTCAGGATGTTTCTAGGCATGGTCGGTTATTGTCGACAGTGGATACCAAACTTTTCACTGAAGGCTAAACCGTTATTGCAACTGACGCACAAAGGAGTAAGTGATCCGGTACCATGGGACAAAGATTGTTTGATGGCGTTTTTGCAGCTGAGGGAAGACTTGTGTCGTGCCCCGGCTTTAGGAATGCCAGATTATACAAAACCATTTTTGCTTTACTGCTGCGAGAGAGAGGGATGCGCTTTGGCGGTATTAGCTCAGATCCACGGAGATGCGCGCAGGCCAGTGGCGTATTTTTCGGCTACATTAGATCCAGTAGCCGCAGCGTTGCCCGGATGTCTCAAATCCGTAGCTGCAACGGGTGTCAGCATTGAACGATCTGAAAGCGTAGTTATGGGTCATCAGTTAGAGGTGTATGTACCACATTCTGTAGAACTGTTAATGACCAGGACGAAGACTCAGCATCTGACAAATAGCAGGCTCACACGCTACGAGCAAGTCATACTGGCTGCCGAGAATGTGACCCTAAAGAGATGCTCTGTCTTGAATCCTGCAACTTTGATGCCACTTCCGAATGAAGTGGACGATGAAAATTGTACAGGTCATGACTGCCTCGATGTGACTGAACTATGTACCAAACCGAGACCTGATATCGTAGATGAGCCATTGACAGACCCAGACGAAATTTTCTTCGTTGATGGTTCATGCGTAAGAAACGATGTCGGTCAGCTGAGAGCAGCTTATGCAGTATGCACGATTACCAGAGTTATAGAAGCCGCTTGCCTGGAAGGAGTACACTCCGCACAGGTAGCTGAAATTGTGGCTTTGACTCGTGCTTGCCTAGCAGGCGACAGACTTCGAGTCACCATATACACCGATAGCCAGTATGGTTTCGGGGTAGTTCACGATTATGGGCAGTTATGGTCTCAAAGAGGTTACATGACCTCCTCGGGTTCTCCTTTTAGGAATGGAGAATTCGTGAAACTACTGTTAGAGGCTTTGCAAAAACCTATGGCCATAGCCGTGGTCAAATGTGTAGCGCATACAAAAAATGTGGATTTTGTATCACTGGGAAACAGATACGCGGATGAAGTAGCGCGTTACTGCGCAGAGCAGGGATATTCTCACACTGATGCAAAAGTGGGGGGAATCCAGGAAAGAACTGAATTGACCATGTTGCTAGATACTGTAGATACGTGGGATGAATTGAGAGCAGTACAGGAAAATGCACCAGATGATGAGAAAAGGAGCTGGGAAACAGCAGGTTGCGGGAAAAGTGAGATGAACTTTTGGGTTTCTACCGACGGAAGGGCAGTATTACCAAATGAACTTATTAGTCCAATGGCAAGGAAATTGCATGGATCGGCACACATAGGAAGAGATGCTATGGTGAGAGTATTCAGACAAACGTGGTTCAATCCTAAGTTTAGAGTAGCGGCAGAAGCAGTGTGTCAGCGATGTACGATCTGTCAGCAACTAAATGTAGGAAAGAGAACACCAGTTACCTTGAGTCACATAGGAAGGTCTGGGGGGCCTTTCAATAGGATGCAGATTGACTTCATAGAAATGCCTCCATGCAACAGACTCAGATACGTTTTAGTGATTGTCTGCATATTTTCTAGATGGGTTGAGGCTTACCCTACACGTAGGTGCGATACACTTACAGTAGCAAAATTGTTACTTAGGGAATTGATACCGAGGTTTGGGGTGCCATCCTCTTTGGAATCGGACAGAGGAACTCATTTTAATAGCGAAGTGGTGAAGATGCTGTGTTCAGCTTTGAATATCGATCAGAAGTTACACTGCAGCTATCGACCAGAAGCTTCAGGGATTGTAGAGCAAATTAACAGTACTATCAAGTCCAGACTGGCTAAAGTTTGTTCATCGACATCCCTGAGTTGGCCAGACGCACTTCCAGTAGTTCTTATGAGCATACGTAGCACACCTGATAGAAGAACAGGCCTCTCTCCACACGAAGTGCTAATGGGGAGAGCTATGAGATTGCCATCGTTTCCGACTGCAGCGCTAGTGAACATCACAGACGATTTGATCTTGGACTACTGCAAGGGACTATCTGATGCCGTTAATTCTGTGTCCCTCCAGGTCCAGGCTGCAGAGGTTCCGTCAGTACAAGACTTGTGCCATGACCTGAGTCCAGGAGACTGGGTCCTGGTGAAGAAGCATGTCAGGAAGAACTGCTTAGACGTGCGTTGGCGAGGACCATTCCAAGTCATACTTGTAACGAATACCGCAGTGAAGTGTGGAGGGCTGCCAAACTGGATACATGCCTCACACACCCGAAGAGTGCCAACACCTCCAGAAGAAACAGCTCCTCTCTCGGATGAGAATCCGGCGGGAAGCGGAGAAGCCATAGAGGGGGAAACCCAAGCTGTGGAGGTGATCGAAGAAACTGAAACTGTGTTGGAACAGGACAACGAAGGACAGGACACTAGTGGGACCGAAGTCACCTCAGGAGAAGAAAGTAATTGGGAGTCTGACACAGATATCGAGCAAACTGAGAGTGACCAAGAGACAGGTCCTAGAACAAGGAGCGGAAAGAAAAAGAGTGAAGAAGCCAGTTGGCCGGAGAGAAGGAAAAGGCCAAGTTCGGAAGGAAAGAAAGAAAGAACTCCTGCCCCGATCGCTGAAGAATCGGATCAGGAGGAAGAGACGACAGATTCAGGAACTGAGAGTCCACGAAGATCGAGAAGGGTACGTGTGCCCTGCAGAAGGTACGCCACCCCAGAGTGGACTTATCTAGCAGATGTATTGGGGACAGAAATCTGGGAGAGTGAAGAGCGTGAAAGTAATCGATCTCGATCCATTTGTGGCAGTGGAGATATGGATGTTGGCGCCTGGACTCGAGACTGAGGGGTTACTGACTTTCACACTTCCCATACCCCCACGTTTGAGTAAAATCCAAGATTTAGTGCTAAAAAGATTACAATTTCCAACAGCTGGTCAGCAAATGTCAGAAGAAGAAGAAAAAGTTATTCGCTTTGAACTGTTAATAATTGTTGTGAAAGCTGCAGGTCCAAAAATAATTGTGGATGCATAAAAGACTTTTGTACGTATGTTGTAAAGAAGAAGATAACCTAGCGCCGAGTGGAAAGAAGAATAAAATTAGGGATTACATTTAGAGGACGGAGAAGGGCTAGGGTTGTCTGTTGCTAAAAAGAGAAAAGAAAAAGATACCTGTTGATAAAAAAGGCACTTTAAAGACTGTGAAAGCAAACAAAGACTGGAAGGAGAATTTTCGCTGGAGAACGAGGTACGCTGTTTGATAACATGGAGAACGGCAACCCAAACAGAAAAGCTAGATGTATAGTAGGTACACTTATAGCAATAGTGATATTCCTCATAATCATAGTAGTAACGATATCTTACATGACAGGACATGAGAACGATAAAGGAATAGCGAATGTAAAAACTGTAACGACCTTGAAACCTGCTCTTGTGGGAAAGAAGGAGGAAAGCACTGTTACACGTGAAAAGGCGTTACTTACAGATGAAGCTCGTAGATTACACATAGACGAGTCACAGGGAAACTTTAGGTCAAATGCATATGCCAAATTATTGTATGAGTATATCGATGCCATGGAGGCCAAAGATTGCTACGTTTGTATGCAATTGCCGGCTTCTGTAGACGAAGGCATTAGATATCACCATCTCCCATTGACTTATGGGATAACATGTAGTTTACTGCTTAGTATATTTTATGGTAGAGAAGGATGTGAGTACTATTTTTCAAATTATGATTCGGTACTGCCTGAAGTTCCGAATTATAAGCAAATGAATAAGTGGGACTATTACAAAAAGGAGGATAGACTAGCTAAATTCTTTCTTCCTTGGGACACATTAGATACATCATATGCACGTAGAAATAATCTGACTTGCAAAGTATCAGAGGTAGAGAAAAGGTTTATAGCACAAGTAGATGATCGATGCAGACGGCAGAAGATTCTAAAAATGTCAGGACAATGGAAAATAGATTGGACAGAAGAAGAGAAGGCACATAAAAAGAAAGGTAGCAATGGTTCAATAGCATTGGATAGAACGCAGAAGGGAAAGTTATGTTTAACTCGAAGCAAGACATATTATGAGAGCGAATTTGTAGGTGAGGTTAGTTGCGAGCACTCTTTTAAACTAGAGTACTACACGAAAGATTTTATGAAAGGGATGCAAGCTATTCCGAATGTGTATTTTGTATGTGGGAGAAATGCCTATGTAAAACTGCCAGACAATTGGTATGGTTCGTGTTACTTGGCAATTGTCTTCCCCAAAATATATCATGCAAAGGATTTGGCGATAATAGAAGGAAAGGCTTCGAGGAGAACGAAAAGGGAAGTAGGAGATGCAGAAGTAGTAGGAGATGTATTTGGAGCGATGTTTCCGTTGTTAGGTTTGATTCTTAACGATGTTAAGATTAGGAGGTTAGCGACAGTCGTGGATAGATTGTCTGCCAGTACTGCAAGATCATTAATGTTAGTAGAAGGTGAGATGCAGTCGATTAGAGCTATGGTTTTACAGAACAGACTTGCTTTAGATGTGATATTAGCAAAGGAAGGCGGAGTTTGTAAAGCTTTGAAGGTTCAGGAATGTTGTACTTATATTCCTGATAATTCAAAACCACTTGAGAAAGTCATACGGAACATTACACAGATTCATCAAGAAATCGAAGATTTATCAAAAATCAATGTTTGGGAAAAAGTAGGAAATGGAGTGAGAAAGGTTGGAAGTTGGTTTGCTAATCTTGGCAAAAGTATAATATGGTACATATTAAAGCCTGTATTAATAGTATTAATTTGCATAATTACATTATTAGGATTAGTAAAGTTGTATAAATGGTATAGGTCGAACCAGTTACAAAGATCGATGAGAGACCAGGAAAGGAGACTAGCTGTTCTACAAGATCAACAGTATAAAAGTCTGAGAACACTTGAATCGATAAAAAGAGGAACTGATGTAACTAGTTCTGTATAAAAGGTTGTATTCAAATTGCTTTTAGTGATGACTCCTAAAAGTCATCAAAGGGGGGAACTGAGAGAGCGCAATTTGAATATAAAGTATATCATAGCCATATCTAGACGTATGTGTTATAAACGTAGGAATGAAACGCATATCGTAATGTAAAGTTGGCGATTATAGCATAAAGGCCAACTAATGTGATAACATGGTATAGGAAATGTAAATGTATTCACATGTTAAAAATGCATTAGATTTAGAAGGCCCGTATACATGAGGGGTAAACATAAGAATGTGTAGAAATGCTTAGGAAATATAGAACGTGCACAGTAGAATTCGTGTATGTGTGTAACTTTAAATGGTAACGTGGATAAATGTATGAGAGAACTTACATGACAATGTAACCAAGGAGAATGCATAAGTTATACTCTATGCAGTCGCATTCTATGTATTATATATTCGATGTAAAACATATTCAAGTATAACTAAGACTTTGCTAAAATTACGAGTATATAAATGTATGCCAAAGGTTATACTGTGTAGAGGGTTTCTGTAGGAATACTGGAAGAGTTTAGGTCATTTGTGTTTGTAACCTAACTGACCAAGAGTTCGCAGGAGCATAGCCAAATGTATGTAATTTAGAGGGCTTGTAAAAGTCGTAAATAGCTTGATGTGGACGTGAGAGCCAAGAAGTCTAGCACTTGTTAGATTTAAGGTGACGATGCCGGACGGAGCTTATTGCTCGAACGTGAGGAGAGACACTTTTGAGGTGAACTATGTTTTGAAAAGACCATTCACAGGATCTGGAAGGTTAAAGAGTTGCAAGTATAAGTTAAAGCCTTGTCTAAGTTCACATGACATTCGATCTGAAAGAATCAGTAAAAGTCGACGATGAGATGATGAAGATGACATCTAAGGAGAAAGGTCAACTTAACGAATGACGCAAGGAGTGGACCAATGGAAGAAGCAGGAAGTTGACATCATCGGGGAAAGTCCGTGGTGGGCGTCAAGGGGCGTTTCACCCACACTGTGATTGTGTATTTTAGGGACAGCACCCCGGTGAGGAGGTAGCAATTGGGAGATTAGGAACAGCGGGACGAATTGCTCAGAGCGAGGGCGAAGGGTGGATGCCTTGAGCAGATGCGCTGAGAGATCAGAGCGCAAGGGAGCAGTAGGCCGAGGACCCTTAGAGAGAGCGGATGGGTAGGCAGTTAGGGTACTGCTTCTGAAACTTAAGATTTCCTTTAGAGGCTAAGAGAGTTTGAACTTCTTTGGAAGTCAAACTGCTGACACCTTTTTAGGGAAGAAACTTGCGAAGTAGGGATGTCACATAGCACAGAGTAGGGACAGTTTTAACTTGATTATTTTATCTTACTGCAGATGACGCAGAAGGAACCACTTCACATCGAAGCTTAAGATTCTGATATTGTAACTGAGTTTGTATTTTGTATACTTTGAGATTTTATCCTGAGTGGATTGTATTGCATTCAAAATTAACTTTATATAAAACTCTTAAAACTTTATCAGGTGTAAGTGGTTCTTCAGAGTGGCGTCAGTTAATGGGGTTTGTCTAACCAATGCGGGGGTGGTCCTTTCCTCAATGACAGATACGAGCGGTCCAAAACAGATGAATGGGATTCTTTATTAAATTTATCATAATCATAAATTGATATCAAAATCTCATTCCCCGCATGAGTGAGCAGAACATTTTACGACACAACAGAGGTATATTGAACTCGTAGCTATATAAATACCTGTATTTATTCTATGTATGCGGTTTATAAACAGCAAACTACAATCTGTTCTTGGATTTAGATTAGAGGGGCCATGCGGAGATGGAAAGAATTAACAAGGTAATTGAGTTACTTGAGGGTTGGGAGGAATACATGTGTTCTGCTGGGTAAGGTGGGTTGTGCTATGAAGTGCAGTAGGGACCAGTTCCATAGGGAGGAGCAGACTTTGGTGTGACAGACATTCAATATTTTCGCTTGCACAAGTGGGAAACAATCCTCTGCAAATTAGTATTTTGAGCACTTTGAGCACTTAACACGCTTTATTTACGACCTTTACAATTGTATGTTAAGACATGTTTCATATCCTAGCTCCAGGTGCAAATGTAACTGATTTTTTGGCATAAACAAAAGCTGTATTACAGACAGCGTCAATGAGGCTCCTCAATGAAACAGACAAGAAGTAGACTTACAAAACAGGTGCCTATAGCCCTTTTTCCAAAGTTGGTAAGAGGAAATGTGTCCTGCCAAACCCAATGAAAATGTCTTCCTACTGTCACTTGCTTTGTGTGAGAGCCATTAGAAGTGCTTTATAGAGAGTAAAACCCAGTGATAAACGGTCCTCTCTTCTAGTGTTTTTGTGTCTGATTCTTCTGAAGGGGTTTCTGGAGACAAAAGCAATTATAACATGTGAAGTGAGGGTGATAGCCTATCATTCGATTTCCCTGTAGCTGAGAATAGGCAGAACACACATAACATCACTCTACACTACATGGTAATCGAAATCTAACAGCACCAATGACATCTTCAGAGCATATAACCTGTATTCTGGGACTTTTGTTTTGGTTGCATATTTCAATCAAAAGTTGCAAATGAAATGTCACAATACGTATTACTTCGTGGAAGGTATGCTCCTGTAGTATGGACTGCCCAAAAAATATATATTGTCTAAACTAGATATTATCATTTTAGAAACAGTGGATAATTAGACCCTTCACTACTATTTCCCCTGTATGCACTACTTGCATGCAAATAAAAAGCTGACTTGTAAGAGAGACAGAAATAGCAGTTTAGAGAATAAAACTCCTACACGTATAAACAGAGACAGAGTACACGTGTCTGAACCTTCTCATGAGGCAGCAGACACAACAGTGATCAAAATATCCGAAATAAGGATAAAAGCGCAGGACATGCTAAATAGAGGGATTTCCTCACACTGAGCTGGTCTAAGATTTAGTCTTGCGTGTCAGGTGTACTGACTTTGTTGTGCGGGGATTAATCCCTCAGCAGAGGGCCGGCTGGCTGGGCTAGGCTACGGATTGACCACAGAAGAGAAGGTACACTCTGTTACTAGCCTATGAAACCTAGTGGGTGCTTCTTTAGGCTCCTGCTGTTAAAAGTAGCTAATTAAGTAAGGGTTGCTGTGTTAATCAGTGCTTCCCTTACTTCCACCCTGTATAGCGCTGGGTGTGGGCTCCGCATTTGTGAGGCAGAGTGCACCGGAAGCTGGCGCGGAGTGATCCGGGAGTGGCTGTCCTCTCAGGGCCCCTTCTTACGGCAGTGGTGATGGCTGCGCTGACGGGGGTTAGCGCAAGATGTTCCATCTCCTTGGGCTATTGACAGTTTTAAATACTGTAATTATATCTCCAGCGCCCGCTGATGATAGGATGCCGGGCAAACGAGACTGCTGCAGCTGGTGAAATAATGCGCGAGAGCGCTGGGGGGAGCCTCGAGGAGAGAGAGAGAGAGGGTATCGGGGAAAAGAGTGTGGCATTCGGGGCGACGAGGCCGTGCATGGAGGCAGCGTGCAAGATGGAAAGGTGGGAGACCGAGGAAGGAGATGGAGGCATCTGCATGGGTAGCAGAGATGCTGGGCATGTTCTGCACTGGGGAATCTGCATTCATGGAGGCCGCGCAGCCGTGAAAGTGAAAGTGATAGCAGTGCTTGTGTGTATCAGAGCTGCAAGTTAAAAACAAGCAATGGCCGCATGGCCATGAAACTAACACACAAAACAGGTGATGGACCGAATGTGGATCAATGTCACACATTCACCCCAGTCCAAAGATCTGGGCCCAAATCCATCGTTTTTTTGCACTCCACACCTTCCTGGGTTAGACAATGGCGGTATGCAAATCAGCTATGACCCTGTGCCCCATGGGAACAGTCTAGTCCGAACTACAAAAGCCATGTCCTTCCCAGAACGGAATCAAGCATCCGAGGACCGGACCGGTTTCGAGGTAACACCTCTCATCAGCCCGGCTAGCTTGACTCCAGTGAAACTAACACACAGCACGAAAGTCAGATGGCAGCTGTGCACGTCGCGCGTGCTTATGCGCGTGACAGCAAGCTGGTGGCCTGCAAAATTAGCACTTTTAAAAGCCAGCTACTAAATGTCTCGCCAGACCAGCGCATGCACTGGCTCTAGCGAGACCTAAAAATGGCCCACACTGCCCCTTCACCGTTGGCCTTTCTGGCATTGCTAGGGTGCCCAACACCTGAGTTGGAAGAGTGGCAGTGGGAAGCTTACTGTGGATGGGTGAATGTGAGTCAGTAGGTGAAGGAATTAATTTGGGCAAAGGAGAGTGAGTTGTGGAATGTGGGTGAATTTGAGTGAGTGGGTGAGAGTAAGTAGATGGGTAAAAGACATTTGGTTGGTGGGCCTAATGTTGGTAGTTTTGATGAAAATTTGAAGGGCCTCTGGACAATCACAGTCTCTCGCCTCTTAGCTGCGACTGTAGCATCAGTAGATGCAAACGTTTTACTTTTATTTATCTCGGAAGGATGAAAGACAATGGTCAACTGCTGCAATTGAAACCTGTGACCAAGGGGGCAAATGCAGCCAGGTCTGAGGGGAATGGCCTTGCTTACTATGATCGCTTGAAGAGTGCAATCTTGTGCGTACACTAATGCCTCACCACTTTTTGCACTCACCAACCCCAACTGCATTTCATCTTTACCTAATAAACTGATTTACTGAATCAGCCTGTTCAAGCATCTCCCTTAATATTCTTTTTCCCCTTTGGACAATGCTCTAAATGTTACCACTAGAAGAATATGCATTATTCCCAAGCACTCAAATACGATTAGATATGAGTCTGATGGTTTCTTCCGTCATCTGAGACAGCAGCACATTCTTTGAAGTGGGACCCTCCCAGTTTCTAGACATAAGCTAATTGTGGGCACATCGGAGCCCAACGAAGAAACCGTCAGGCTCATATCTTATTGCATTTGCTTGCCTACATTGTTGAAACAGTGGTTGCTTTTCAATAACCACTTCGTTGTTTTCTAACCAGTAAACAACATCTTGAATCAATTCATATAAATTGTTCAGGGTCATCCTGCACTTGAATGTTACGTCCTGAAGATTGTCTAGCTGATGTCTACAATATAGACCGAAACGACTACAATTACACCTACTTTCACGTTGAACTGTTGTCTTCAAGGATTTGTTTTCTGTTGAATCAGTCACATTTTCCTGTTGTATTTTTTTGTAAAGAGGTGCCCACATTAGTGACAAAGAGTTGTTTGTAACCTCAAATTATCTGGAAACCTCAGTTGCCATGTGTTGTTTTACTTACACATTTGTATCAGTTTGTATCAGTTTTTTTGTACCCTTTCAAAGGTTTTTTATTATAAAGTAAATTCTTTAAAAATATTTACACCTGTGTAAGATCTTTTTTTCCAACAGTTTAGTTCGAGTATAAATGAGTTAACTTGAATTTTTAAACAATTTAATGCAAGCAACTGAATAGAGCTTGCCATCATTATTTTTATATTGAATGCTAAAACGATGTTTTTATTTGAAAATCCCTTGTAGGCACAATCACCTGGTATTATAACTCCTAATCACTTCCCTTGTGGGAGAACTATCCACTAGTAGCAGGTTGATAGGTGAAACACCCTGCATACAAAATTAACATTAAGTTGTAGAAATGTTACCAAGAGACAACTCTCTTACCAGAGTATATTCTTTACTGTAACCACATGCGCAGTTGGGTGACTCATAGAAGTTTAAAGTGTGAAGTTAGCCAAATGTGCACACTTCCATAACAAGGGGTGGAGAAAACCTGGCTCATTAAGAGTTGGGCTCTGAGGCTCCACTAAGAAAGTAAGACTGACAGGGGGAATTGCCCGTTCTGGGTCCAATGACCCTGGTAATTTCCAATTTTGTTCCATCATTTCCCCCACAGATTTCAACGTTTTGTAGTGGCTGGAACCTCACGATGTACGCAACAGATCAGCCAAGTTTCTGCTGTTACTGGTCCCATCGAAATTAGGAGTCCACTCATAATGAGTCCCAAGTGTGACAAGTTTCTTGCTTTGCTTTAAGAAACTAAAACATCAAACTTTAGAACTTGATGGAGAAAATGGTTTGTGGATTAATAATTCAAACGTGGTGGTATGTTGCCCTCAAAGCTAAATCCCTTTTTCAAGAACAGTTTTGCATATAATTATTTCTCGCCAATCTATAACGGCAAATACTTAATTGACCCTGGGAGGATAATTAGCAATGCTTCATTCGAAAAGACGGTTGTTGGTGGGGCCACCAGTGCTCATTTTTGGAGCCGGCACTTATGTTTCCTTATCAGTCATTTACTGAGAGGAAAAGAGTGACAAACACACAAGCAGAAAGACCGAGGAAGAGAAAGACGGAAAACGTGTCACAATGGGGGAAAGCCGGAACATGGACAAGTGAAAAGAGGTGCAGGTGGTATTTCGTAGTTTATTAAAGACACTTGAGCTTAATTCAAGACCTCAAAGCCTTGGTATTGGGTGCCCCTGCATTTACACATGCACCGGCCACGGACTCGCGGAAAGAGCTTTGGGCATCGGCAGTCATACTTTTACAAATTAAGCCGATGGGTGAAATAAAAAAAAATATTTGTATTCAATATAAACTTGTGGTATGCCTTACATACATGCATGAGGGAAGAGTTGAATGAACAGAACCTTGTCTAGATGAATACACCAAACATGAAAACATCACATTTTATGCTGCACATTTCGAATGTTTTAAAATCTTTAAGATTGCGGATTTAATCATTTTTAAGTAAAAAAAAAGGGACAACAAAGCAACAGTAAAGTAATGCATAACTTGTGGTCTCACAGTCAATAAAGCATAATGTTGGCCCATATATTTTTACGTTTGGCTTAACAATGCAGCAGTCTGCTGTCCTGTTGTTACAATTTTTTTCAAACTACACAGTGCTTGCGTTGCAATGTAGTATGGACTATTTGGCATTTAAAAAATACACAGAATCATTCCCTATTAACCCCTTGACCATGGCGAAAATTCGGCTGCGGTGCTGGGGAATTAATGAGTGGGCGTGTTTTGGACGGACGCAATCGGTTAATTTTAGCTTATACATACATGTCATACATAGCCCAATGATTTTTATTTGATGTTATCACTACAGAAGGAGGAAAAACTATAACAAATGTAGCAGTGCAGAAATCCTTCAAACAGAAACGCACACACACGGAGGCTGGGCGACACATAAACACACAGCACCAGTACTGCATGTGCAACAGCAGTGAACACACAAATGTGAATTGACGTGTGTATACACACAACACCAGCACAACAGTGCAAGTTCACACGAAAAAAGACATGCACTGCACACACAACAATAGAGACTTCCTTCACTCTAGTACAAAACTAAAAGTTAAAGTGAAGGTGAAATATAGACAGCCACCAAGGACCTAAGACCAGGGCTTAATTTGAGCCGGAGCTTGCCGGTGCTTAGCACCGGCACCTAATTGTTAGGGCCGGGTCTACAGTCACGGCAGCATTGAGTGCACCTGCGTCAGTAATTGATGCATTTCTAACGAGAGAGCGTGTGTTGTCACTTTCTTTTTAAGCTCTGGAGACCGTGGTTCATGTTTGACTGATGTTTAAAACCCTGACTAAAACTGAAACTGTAAACTGACTCCAGAGCAGACTCTCCAATGATCGATTCTCCATTTCTCCCCTCCTCCTCACTCCCTCGTCTTCAAGACTGCCTTCCGGCCCGGCCTGCAGCCGCGGATCAGTGGTGGGGGCGGGGTGTAGTTGTTGTTGAGTTGGACTGGGCAAGGCGGTCTTTTTCTGCGGGGGTTGGGGCTGTGCGCGGCACAGGCAGCGACGCAGGCGCAGATTTGAATGCGCGCGCCTTGACCATTCGCTTTTGTGCACGCCCGCCCCAGCATACCCGCAAGGCCGCCCGCCCGCACCTCACCCCGGTCAGTGGAGGTGTTGTGCGCCCGCCCGGCGTGCCGCCTTTCGAAGTAGCGGGAGCAGGAGTAGTCGGGACAGACCTCCCCTGCTGCTTGGACGACTTCCGACTTACAGTTCTGCTCACCAGGTGAGGGCGAGGGAGCAGCAGGGGGCCCTAGCACTCAGGCAGCAGGCGCGGCGCTGCCGTGATGGTGATGGCTGCTGCCGGTCATTATGTGGATTGGTCACTCTGGTCATGATGGCCAGCGCCGCCCGGCGCCAAATCAAGATGATTAGGGTTTTAAATAAATAAAGCTGCGCAGCAGGGGGGGCGGCCGCAGGCGCAGGATTACTGATGACGATTAATTGGTGACTCTGACTGGTTTTAATCGATCAAGAGGGCCTGGTGGTGCAGGACTGGCCTGGTGTAGGCAGCGTAGGCCCGCGGCTAAATAAATAAGTAAAGCTGCTGCGCAGGTGAGGCCTACGCTACGCCGACTGGTTTACTCCTGCGTTGGTCATGCCTGGTCACTCTGTTCATGAGGAGGTTTGTGTGTTTGATCAGATGGATCATTCATGTTGCCAGAAGTGTTCCGTTGCGTTTGCGGCAAGAGATTTGGCCGGATGTTCTTCAGGAGATGCAAGGGGAAGTGCATTATGGCGGTGATGATGTCTATGGACTAAAGGTTGCCTTGTCTATGAGACTACATGATTTTACAGCAAGTCAGTTGTAATTCTACAACAATATACGTGGGCGAGTGTGGCTAAGTAGCCAAGTTGCCAACAGAGAAACAAATAGCCTCCAGGTTGAGTCTCAGCTTCTCAACTTGACCACAGTGTGTGATCTAGGTCGGAGAAACACTTTATTTTACGTCTTCAGGACAGTTCCCTTGTCTGCTAAAATGAATCCCTCCTACAGCGGGATTAAGTGCAATTTCATTAAATGACCATTTACATTTTACAAATATATAAACTCTCTGTTTTTTCAAAGTAAAAATGTTATGTTGTGTAAATGCTGCCATTCCTGATCGAAGTTTGCAATACTGGCATGCACCCCCAATTTTTTATTTATGGATTATGTGATGAAACAGAGCCCAAAATGTTCGTTTGAATTTCAGGGTAGGTTAATAAAGCTGTGTCCGCCGCCCCCAGTCGGTTTGTGACAGATTCTGTTACCGACGTAACATGCTTAGATTCTTTTCAGTGTGGCAATATGTTTTCGGTGCATTTCTTTTTTTACACATCGGCAATCCGCTGATGAAACTAGTAGCGACGATCGGGATGTGATGGATGACTGCACTCTCACACACACTCAGTATGTTCACAAGAGCAATGCGGATTCCGGTGGCGTTATGTAAATAACATTTAAAGTGCACTGTGTGTGCAGTCTGTCCAAGTAATACTGCACTGCTGCAACTGCACAACACCGGAGGGTCAGGTAGCCACGGCGCGAAGAGGAGGGGGGAGCTTTAGGGAATAGCACAGCACAGGCGGGGCATCTCTGCAGTAGGAGGGTATGTGCATGGAAATGCACTTTTGAGTTATTCTTTTTCAAAATGTTTACAGGGCAGGGGAACCTAAACCTTACTATGAGGAAAGCTCCCTTGCTGAAATTCGGATCAGCAAGGTATATTACCTCGGACTTTTAGCAGTGGCAGTTGACGATGTGGGTGGAGCCAGTGGAGGGAGTGGGTGGAGCAAGCAAAAAGTAGGTGTGGCCTCCGACAAACATTTGAGCACCTGCACTTCATATTTTACAAATTAAGCACTGCCTAAGACGTATCGGGTGCACTTTCCCTGTTTGCACCACGGTGCACCTTCAAACAAGTGCGCCCTATTCGGATGGATGCCTTCAGGGCAGCCTCAAACATGTGTCGGCTTCAGGGCAACACATTCAAGTTAAATAAAGAGCAGTTGCATCAAACCCTCTGTGTTTCACTGTGCAAGCAGCAACCCACCTCAAATAAAAAAAGGTGAGAGACATCCCCTTGCAGGCGGGAGCAATGAGTTACTGCACCCCTCCTGCAAGGGGAGGTATTGGGGAAACATAGGAACCACTTGACCACCTCCAGAAGGTTGCCATCAGGGGGTGCCCTGTCAGTGCACCTCGTGACAGCATCTTTTCCTTTGACCCAGCATCCATAATACCACATGAGCACAGAGGCAAATAGATTACCTCATTTGCATGGGACCATGCACCCATGCAAATAAGGGGAAGGCTTTTTTGAGATAGCGCTGGTGCAATAGGTGCTAGCGCTATCTGTGTTACAAAAGAGGTCGCCCAAGCATCTGCGGACTTTTCTGTAATGCCAAAATGCAAAGGGGGCGCACAAAGTGGGCAAAAATGCCAGGTATGTGCATCAGTGTAGCCAGCTCATTATCTCAGGATGTCAGACTGTGGATCATTATATGTGACCTCAGAATGCATGTGGGCCTTGAAGAAGGCCACTGTGGCACACATACCTGACAACTGTCATGCAAGTGGAGATTTTCCTTAAGTGGTGCTTCACCGACACGGCATTTCATCTACAAAGAACCAGCCAGGGAAGGTATCATATTCAAGCTGGAGCTGGTGCCACCACAAATGAACCCTGAAGTGTGCCTAATTGCAAAAAAATGAAGTAAGGGAGGCATTGTAGCTAGTGCAATAGGGATGTCAATACGAAAAAAATAATTTAGCTTGGTACAAATAAATAAATGTCACTCAGGACATCTAATATTGGTAAGCCGATGGGTTTTAATTTATTGACGAAGTACATGCAAGCTATGAGTCAAAAGAGAAATTCCCTTTGGGCAAATGGACACAGAACAGCTAGTTCTTGCAAACCAAACACATAAAAATACAACAATATATACCACATAAACACATAGGAAGCAATGTAAACAGAATTAAAACCAAGTAAGCACTCAAATAAAATTAATCTAAACAATTTATTAGTATACACTATATTTGTTAAAAAATGGGAAACATACAAAAATGGAAAACATATACAGTCAATTAATAAAACATTCCAGTAAACAAAGGAGGTACAGGTTGAGGACTAAATTCATACAATGATACTGAATTGTCCTCCCTTTCTTGACCATGTATAACTCCTTTATGCATCGACGCGTTTCGGTGGTGAGTACAGAGTTAAACCACCTTCATCAGGACAGTGGAGATAGTAGTTTCCCAAAAATTCTTGATAAAAATTAATACGTTAAAATAAGGGGTATTCAGCCTCCTTTCACACTGGGAAGATATACGTCCTGCGAAATATCCTCCTATTTACAACGTTAAAAAAGTCGTGGTTTCCTAATGACGAAAGCTTGACACGCGGTATGTGCGTCACATATGTTGAAACATTATTAGTGTAAAATGTGAGCCCGACAGAAGGCAGTCTTTGTATTTTTAATTTATAATCTTCTGACTTCTTGTACGAGCGGTATGGGCGAAAGCTTCAAGGCATATAGAAACCGGAGCCTTCAAAGGTCAGAGGCCGCCGAGGTAAAATCGTGCGTCTCCTATTGGCGATACCGGCTAGAGCGTCCCGCGTGTCTGTCAATATTATATATAGATTACCTCATTTGCATGGGACCATGCACCCATGCAAATAAGGGGAAGGCCTTTTTGAGATAGCGCTGGTGCAATAGGTGCTAGCGCTATCTGTGTTACAAAAGAGGTCGCCCAAGCATCTGCGGACTTTTCTGTAATGCCAAAATGCAAAGGGGGCGCACAAAGTGGGCAAAAATGCCAGGTATGTGCATCAGTGTAGCCAGCTCATTATCTCAGGATGTCAGACTGTGGATCATTATATGTGACCTCAGAATGCATGTGGGCCTTGAAGAAGGCCACTGTGGCACACATACCTGACAACTGTCATGCAAGTGGAGATTTTCCTTAAGTGGTGCTTCACCGACACTGCATTTCATCTACAAAGAACCAGCCAGGGAAGGTATCATATTCAAGCTGGAGCTGGTGCCACCACAAATGAACCCTGAAGTGTGCCTAATTGCAAAAAAATGAAGTAAGGGAGGCATTGTAGCTAGTGCAATAGGGATGTCAATACGAAAAAAATAATTTAGCTTGGTACAAATAAATAAATGTCACTCAGGACATCTAATATTGGTAAGCCGATGGGTTTTAATTTATTGACGAAGTACATGCAAGCAACAAGTTTGATTGTCCTTTCTTCTTCTTTTAACTCCTAAAAAATGTCATATTGGGATGAACAATCATATTCTATGAGAAAAACGTTCTTTCAGCACAGAATAAAGCATAAACTGAACTCCAATGTTCCTTGACCTCAAATGGGTAGGTCGCTGGACAGTTGGGATTGAACAAAGAGTATACATACAGGTTTATGGTCTACTAAGAGCAACTTTGACTATGCTTTACATGCAAGGGAGAGGGGCGGGGAACCCTTCCTTTTCACCTCCCACCGGCTCTTACCACTAAATGGGTTCTATGAGCTTGAAGCAGGCAGAGGCATGAGAAAACTCCAAGGGCCTTTTGGGGCTTACTGGCATCAAATGCTTAGAGTCCTGTTCGAAAGGACCTCTTTATAAGTGGCCCTTTAATTTTGATGGACCCAGTAAAAGGAGTTGGGAAGCTCATCAGAATTATGATTTTAGCGGAAACACCGCAATTGAATTATATAGCTGAGGCATGCCAGAGAACATCACAGATCAATTTCCGGTTGAAAAGGGGGTGTGCCAAGGGTGCGTTCTGGACCCACGCTGTTCTCCCTTTTGATCAATGTCGTTGCTAAGTCTTATCTCTTATACCCACCAATGAACCGACTCTAGCAGTCTCAAAGGTCCCTATCCTAGGCCCTTATTTATGAGGCCATGCGTCAGTTTTGCGCCGCCGGTGCGTCACTTTTTGTGACGCACCAGCGGCGTACAAAATGCCCCTTGTTGCGCCATATTTAAAAAGTGACGCATCTAGGTAGATGCGTCACTTTTTAAACCCCTGCGCCACATTATACCTGCGTCAGGTATAATGTATGCAGAGGGGGCGTTCCCCCGCAAAAAGCCTCGTAATAGTGACGCAGTGAAATCTATGAGATTTCACTGCGTCACTTTTAGGATGCTGTTGCGTCAAAATCTTGCGCCTGCCTCACAGCAGGCGTAAGACTGACGCAAGCCCTTTCATATGGGGCTTTCCCCATTTGAAAGGACGCATTGCTGGAGTTGCGTCACTTTTGTGACACACTCCAGCAATGCGTCACTTTTGCGCTTACAGATGCGTCAGAAATACTGACGTATCTGTAAGTCCTTGCGACATGATGCGTCATACATTAAATATGACGCATCATTGGTGTCGCAAGGAGGGCGCAGTGAAAAGTGACGCATCGCTGTTTTCACGCAGCGATGCGTCACTTTTCATAAATGAGGCCCCTAATGTTTGCAAAAGACATGCTTATTATTGCAGAGAACACCGCGCGGGTTACAGCGTGTGTTGGATTCATTTGAAGACTCCTGTAAGCTTAGAGGGTTAAAGATTAAAGCAGCTACAACCAAACTTATGATTTTTAACAGCATCGATCTTCAGTGGCAAAATTATTATGGAGGGTGTGCCTCTAGAGCAAGTGCATGCCTTTACTTATTTAGATATTACTCTGGAGAAAAAGATGAAATGAAGACCCCATATTAAAACAAGGGCATTAAAAACACAGACAATTGGCAAGAGCCCAAAGCAAAGAATTTAGAGCATCTTTGAAAAAAAACAGTAAGTCCTGCATTATAGATTTATAATGTAAAGGTGGTGAGCTCAGTTCCGTACGGGTCAGGGCTTTGGGGGTTTGAGAATCTGACTACTCTAGCATCTGCCAAAAACCAGTTCCTACGAACACTCACTATTCTCCCCAAGAGCACTCCTACTCTTCCACTGCTCAGTGACCTAGGAAGGAACTCACTGTTTTATTTAGCTAGGCTCCGTCCCTTATTACACTGGAGTAGAATATGGAGCACCCACAAACTGATCACCTATGCAAGAGGTCTTAGGGACGTTAATGATGCAGACCATTTTCCCCAAATAAGCTGGCTCTGAGACATCAAATGGGCACTGACGATAATTGGCTTTCCAAACCCTGTGGGATAAACCATCGAGTACCAGTCTCTATCAAAAAAAGCTATAAATGAAAGATATTGCAGAGGCCGCCGCACCCGCCCGAAGGGTGGGGGAGGCTCGAAGGCCAGCGCCATAACCCTCGTGGTGCCACCAGCGGGGGTAAACTGGTTCTGGGCGCTTCGATGCGCACAGGAACCAGCGGAAGCGGGGTGAGCACCAGCCACCCGACCGGAAGTGACCTGTTGACCTGAGCGCCCCCAAAGGGCGCCCAATGGTCAACCTGGCTTTGTTTGAACCCCCCAATCAGGGGGACTCACCTGAGACCTGCATGGAGGGCTCAGGAGGATTTAAGCGATGCCGCCCTCCCAGCAGAAGCACATCGCATTCGAGGAGCTGGGAGAACGGCGCGACAGCAACAACGACTGAAGAGGAGGAGAGGCGACGCGGCGAAGGACGAAGAGGAAGACGGCAAGGCTCCAGTTGAAGATCAAGGTCGTCATCACCGAGGATGCCTTACGGAGCGCGGCGCACCGTGCCAGCTCCCCCGAAGCAGTAGCAGGTAAAAACCGCAGCAAGCTCAGAGCCCGGGATAAGCACACGCAGCTAGCTGTGCCTCCAGCTGACGGCCTGACGCAGACGCGGGAAACCAAGAAGCCACACACCAGTGCGCAGAGACTCACGACATGTCGGAAGGCCAGCCGGACGAGATGGCAGAGGTGCTGTTGAAGATCCGAGAGTTATCGGCCATCCACGGCGACGACTGGCTTCACCCCCACCTGGGCAAAGGGAAAGAGAACAGACCGGTAGAACAGGCGGACGAAGAGCCAGGGCCTTCCGCACCCAAGAGGTTGAAAAACACGCCGATGAAGAGAACATCGAAGAGGAACCCTCCGAGGAAAGTGCGGCAGAAACCCCTACCGCCGAGACCAGAGGGCGGCGACCAGAGCGAGACCACCGACCAAAAGAAAAAGGGTGAGCATATAAGCAACATCGTAAGGGAATGTCTAAAATCGCTAGCGCCGGGGCTAAAAAGTGACGCATCTAGGTAGGGCAGGTCACAGGGCAGGGGGTACCAGGGCCTAGGGAGCAGCGCGCGGAGGAAGCGGCAGGTCTCACGTGGCATATGGTCGACCCGGGGTGGGCCCGTCAGACAAGAGTGCAAGAACAGGTAAGCTTGTCCACCCGGGGGAACAAATCTCCCCACTACCCGGTTGGGGTTACGGCCCCGTTTCGGGAAGCCCGCCTCCGAGTGGGGTAGTCAACGATCATTACATCAGGCCATCCCCTGGTCCGGCGTCCCTGACTACGAAAGCCACCGGCTTGGCATGTCTCATCCCCCTGGCGGTGAAAGAGAGGATATGGCGCAAAGAATTCATTGACATATTTTCGCTGCTCGAAATACAGCTAGAGGGACTTGATCTAACCACGTGCGACAGGAAGGAAGAGGACAGGAGAGAAAGGCGTGGGTCCAGAAAGGAGCGCAGTTTCGACAATTGGTTAGATGCCTTTAGAATCATGGCGTGCATTATAGTGGAAAGGTTCCCCCATTGCGCGGCTGACTTGTGGCTTTACGAGGCCAATATCCACCTAGCACAGAGGCAGTTCCCAGGGGATGCCTGGTTAGAATACGACAAAGGGTTTAGATTAAAAATGCAGAGGCACCCCGAAATGGAGTGGAATGAGGAGGATGTCTCGGGTTTCATCCACAAGATGCTCACAGCCAAAGATGTTAGGGCCTGGGTGGGAAAAAGCGACCAGCCCTTTCGGAGCTCCTACCAAAAGGGGAAGAGCGGTTCTTATCAAAGGCGGTCGAACGGGAGATCGTACTCCCCAACCGCAACCAAGGCGATCTGTTGGAGATACGAGGCGGGGGACTGCTCATGGGGCTCGTCTTGTAAGTTTCAACACGCATGCGCTAGCTGCGGGGGCAAGCACGCCACCGTTGCGTGCAAAGGTTCCAAGCACGAAGCGAAAAGAGAGAAGAGAGAAAAGAGCAAGAAGCGTTAGCCCCAACGCAGGGGAAAGGGGGGGACTGGTAGCCATTTGTAGGCGCCAGCTGGCCAGATCCCCCATTGTTACGCAACAGCTGCGCAGATTAACAAACAAATACCTGAACAAAGCGGAGGCCAGATCACTGGTAGAGGGCTTCGAGCAAGGCTTTGTTATTCCATTCCAGGGCCCGCTCCCCTCGGCGGGAGCGAGTAACCTGAAGTCGGCAAGCCAACACCCCGAAGTGGTGAGCGCCAAGATAGAGAAAGAGTTGAAACTGGGTAGAGTTGAGGGCCCCCTCCCAAAGGAATTGCATGAGGGCATAGTCATCTCCCCGCTAGGCGTGGTCCCCAAGAAGGAACAAGGTCAATTCAGGCTGATACACCACCTATCGTTTCCGGAAGGTTCCTCCGTGAACGACGGTATCGACCCCGAAGCTTGCTCAGTGAGTTATGCGTCAGTCGACGACGCTATCGAGCTGGTTAAGGCGACAGGCAGAGGGGCCCTCATGGCGAAGGCCGATATTGAATCTGCGTTTCGACTATTGCCGGTCCACCCCTCCAGCTTCCATTTATTGGGTTTCCAATGGGGCGAGGACGTGTTTATTGACAAAGCCATGCCCATGGGATGCGCAATTTCATGCGCATACTTTGAGCAGTTCGCCACTTTCTTGGAATGGGCGCTGCATGACCGGCACCAGGAAGGTGGAAAACTGCACTACCTAGACGACTTCCTGTTCACAGGCCCGGCAGGGTCCTCAGTGTGCGCAAGCTCATTGGCAGCCTTCGAGGAGCTATCTAGGTCCCTAGGGGTCTCCCTCGCAAAAGAGAAAACTACAGGCCCCACCACAAGCCTCACGTTCCTGGGCATAGAATTGGACTCTATAGCGGGAATGGCCAGGCTGCCTCCCGACAAGGTGAAAGAATTTCGCGAGGAAGTATCGAAGCTACGGGGTCGGAGCAAGGCCACCCTGAGGGAAATCCAACGAGTGATAGGGAGACTTAACTTCGCGGCTCGGGTTATCCCGCCCGCCAGGGTATTCTCAAGACGCCTAACGGGGCTAACGGCCGGCGTCACCCATAAGCACCACCACATCAGGCTGAGCGCAGGCGTGAAACAGGACCTGCAGGTGTGGGACGAGTTCCTGCAAGATTTCAACGGGGTGCTGATTTGGAGGGCAGGTTGGGTAACGGCCGACCAGATAGCGCTTTACACAGACGCGGCCGGAAGCCTTGGCTTCGGCGCGGTCCTGGGAAACAGTTGGTGCGCCAGCCAGTGGCCGGATGAATGGCATGCGCAGGGGCTCACCAGGAACATCACGTTTCTCGAGCTGTTCCCGATCATTGTGGCTCTGACTATATGGAGCGAGAAAATAAAAAACCTGAAACTCACGCTTTGGTCAGATAACATGGGAGTAGTACAGGCCATTAACAGAGGCGCAGCGAGATGCCCGGACATGCTGAGGCTAATGCGACGGTTAATTAAATTACAGCTGGAAGGGAACCTGGAGCTGAAAGCACGCCACGTGCCAGGAGCAGAGAACTCAGCAGCAGACGCGCTCTCACGGGCCCAAATGAAACGTTTCAGAGAACTGGTGCCCGGGGCGGACAAGGAGATGACCCCCTTTCCATCGTCCCTTTGGGACCTGGGGGAGTAGACTTATCATGGCTAATAGGGCAATCACTTACCACAGAGGCCAACAGAAGGTACAAGACATACGCGGGCACGGTAATGAGAGTGGGGGGCCTAAGATCGCTGGAAGACAGGGCAAAAACTCGCACAGCAGTCGAGAAATTCGTGCAATGGGCATTCGAGTCGAGAAAAACGAGATCGTGGGCCCAGGCGCATTTGTCCGCCATCGCCCATTTTGCCAGGCTTTACACAGGCGAGGACCCCACTACCTCGGCCTATCTAAAGACGGCCTTAAAAGGCTGGAGGAGGGTTGAAGGTAGAAAGAAGGACGACAGGCGTCCCATCGATTTTGCCAAACTGGGCCAGCTCCTTGGAGCCCTCACGGGCTTAATATCGGATAAATATGAGCTGCTGCTGTTTAGGGCGGCTTTCACGACGGCTTTCTTCGGAGCATTCCGTATCAGCGAGCTGGTAGCCCCCAGCAAATCGGGCCCAGCGCAGCAATGCCTGCAGGCAAGAGACATTAAACCAATGGAGAGGGCAGTCGAATTAACGTTGAGACAGTCCAAAACGGACAGGGCAAGGAGGGGGACGACGATACGTCTCCATTGCATCCCAGAGTCGGGGCTCTGTGCGGTATGCTGGTTATTTAAGTACATGGGGGCTCGACCAGCTGGTGAGGGCCCTCTCTTCATACATAAGGACGGGAGGAACCTGAGTAAGTTCCAGTTTACAGCCATAATGCGCCAAGGCTTGGGTAAAGCCGGGTATTGCGCGGCATTGTTTGCCTCTCACTCCTTCAGGATCGGCGCAGCGACCTCGGCAGCGCAGCATGGCATGCCAGAGGACAGGATCCAGGCAGTGGGCAGATGGCGCTCCAGGGCGTACAAGTCGTACATACGCCCTCACCTCTTATAAAAAAAAGAAAAAAAAGAAAAGAGAAAAGAGAGAGAAAGCCACGGGGGGGGGGAACGAGGGGGATTCGCCTTGGGATGCCGCACGGCAGGGTGACAGCACCCCCCCTCCCTCTCCTAAATGCACACGGTGCGCAGATAAGCCACCTAACAGAATGCTTTCTCTCGACAGGGGGACGCCCGCAGCTGGTCTGGGTGGTGGGGCACTCATTCGTGTCCCGGATGGAATCTTGGTGGCGGCAGGGGGGCCGCAGCATAAACAGGCCCAAAGCGACGTACATCCGGTGGATAGGGCAGCCAGGTATGAGATGGGAGCAGCTACTGCCGACGCTGGACGGCCTCATGGCAGATTCGGCCTGGTTGCCCGACGTCCTGATCATCCACCTTGGGGGCAACGACCTGACCCGGCTAGGGCGAAAAGCAGTCGGGCAAGCCATCCAAAGGGATCTCACCAAGACGGCAGCGTGGCTGGGACCCACGACGGTAGTCTGGTCAGAAATGATCAGCAGGAAACATTGGAGATGGGCCGAGTCCAACAAGGCCGTTGACAACGCAAGAAGGAAACTAAATGTGGCAATGCACAAGTTTTGCCTCGCCAATGGCCTGGAATCAATTCGGCACGGCCTCATCCACCCGGGCCGCCCGGAGCTCTATGGGCAAGACGGGGTACACCTATCCGAGAAGGGGATGAAGGTGTTTTGGGATAACTTGTGGGGTGCAATGTCACTCGCAGGTTGCATATAAAAAAATAAAAAAAAGAAGGAAAAGATATGGTGAAAGGTGGGAGCCACGAACCAGGTGCAGGGGGGGGAGCCGCAGTGAGACTTGGGCCTCCCTGCGGCGTAGCGGAAATCCTACACTGGTTGGCTAAGAAAACACACCGGCGGGCGGTGTGTAAGAGGATGGCCACTCACTTTTGAATGCCGCACGGCAGGGTGACGTGGCGGCATAAAGGAGGGGAGTAACAGGAGGAGACGGCACTCGCGGCCCAGACCCGGCCGGACGGCAGGGCGCAATTTGGTAGCGAGCTGGGGACCTAACTCCCGACTGGAAAGCTCCCCTCCGCAACACGCAAAGGGCGTGGTCAACCAACCACTGGAGCACCAATAGACTGGCAACAAACTGGTTTGGGTACAAGCCCCATTTTCGAACTAAGGAGGGCACAAAGAGACTGACACCCGCTATCACAAGAGGGTGTCATAATGTGTAATATGCCAATTATGATTGATAATTATGATTGATGAGTAATGTTCGCAAAATGGAAGATTGCTTGAAACCAGTTTGTGTTATTAATATGTCTTTGGTTATTAATAAACTGCGGCCAACAACGACCACTAATGATACCAGGTTTTGTTGGCTGACGTTATTTCCCACCTTTGGCAGCAGCAGAATGCGGGGGCCGGTAAGTATGGAGACTGGGGTCTCCGCTGAATAGGCACATGCGAGGGTTATTGCAGAGGCCGCCGCACCCGCCCGAAGGGTGGGGGAGGCTCGAAGGCCGGCGCCATAACCCTCGTGGTGCCACCAGCGGGGGTAAACTGGTTCTGGGCGCTTCGATGCGCACAGGAACCAGCGGAAGCGGGGTGCGCACCAGCCACCCGACCGGAAGTGACCTGTTGACCTGAGCGCCCCCAAAGGGCGCCCAATGGTCAACCTGGCTTTGTTTGAACCCCCCAATCAGGGGGACTCACCTGAGACCTGCATGGAGGGCTCAGGAGGATTTAAGCGACGCCGCCCTCCCAGCAGAAGCACATCGCATTCGAGGAGCTGGGAGAACGGCGCGACAGCAACAACGACTGAAGCCCACCCACCCACACCTAAGGAACAGCAAAAGTCGCAGTGCTGGATAAGGGAAAGGGTGTTAGCGGAAATCCTACACTGGTTGGCTAAGAAAACACACCGGCGGGCGGTGTGTAAGAGGATGGCCACTCACTTTTGAATGCCGCACGGCAGGGTGACGTGGCGGCATAAAGGAGGGGAGTAACAGGAGGAGACGGCACTCGCGGCCCAGACCCGGCCGGACGGCAGGGCGCAATTTGGTAGCGAGCTGGGGACCTAACTCCCGACTGGAAAGCTCCCCTCCGCAACACGCAAAGGGCGTGGTCAACCAACCACTGGAGCACCAATAGACTGGCAACAAACTGGTTTGGGTACAAGCCCCATTTTCGAACTAAGGAGGGCACAAAGAGACTGACACCCGCTATCACAAGAGGGTGTCATAATGTGTAATATGCCAATTATGATTGATAATTATGATTGATGAGTAATGTTCGCAAAATGGAAGATTGCTTGAAACCAGTTTGTGTTATTAATATGTCTTTGGTTATTAATAAACTGCGGCCAACAACGACCACTAATGATACCAGGTTTTGTTGGCTGACGTTATTTCCCACCTTTGGCAACAGCAGAATGCGGGGGCCGGTAAGTATGGAGACTGGGGTCTCCGCTGAATAGGCACATGCGAGGGTTATTGGGAAACGGTGGGGCAAAATACTTTCCAAAACAAGTGATGGTAACACACTGACTGGGAGTTTTATTTCAACAAAACCGTATCCTCATTTTTGACTCCATTAGGCCATAATAACAAAACCCCTTGGCCGTAAACTTTATTTTTAATTTAGAGTGGGTACCCTGCCCCTTAAAACCTTTACAACAAAATGGTCACCACTGGGAGATAACAAGTGCACCCACCGCACAGAGCATGCAGAAACCTACCTACACATTCCGTTTGCTTATCCTGCCTATTCCTCTCCCCGTAAGGTCTGGCTAGTGCAGACTTGCAAGAATCTGGGTACCAGACAAAGTAGTGTTGCCTTGAGAATTTTGATGTCGGAGCCCTCAACTTGCTGCTCTTCCCCATAGCCACATTTCTTTCGTAGATGTGGTGTATAAGATCAAAACTAGTTGCTAACGAGAGCAATAAAATAGGAAAAGACAAATGTCATTAATATTGGAAACACATTGGTTTATCTAGGTGGTCAGAAAGTTGTTGTTTTTTTCTAAGTATAGGTCTTGTATAGCCATTGCAATTTGAACAATATCTACTTCTTGCTGTCTACTACTGTATTAATGATATGGTGTATCAGCTCCATAGTTTTTGGATGTGGTGAAATTCCACATATCAGGGCTTTGCTTTGACTTTCGAATGGGGCTTATGCCATTGCTTATGCTGAGCCCTGGTGCTGCACATCCATTTGAAAATGCCTACATCTCCTATTATTGTTGGTGTTTTAATTTATTCGTTTTCATTTTTATTCAGTTGGTTTTTTTTGTATGACTCACTGGCTGCTTCCCTCGGAGCTGTGGTCCCTAGCCAATTTTAATGTACTTATAATGTATATTCGCTGTTTCTCAGTGTTTTTAATAATATGACTTGACTTTTAAGCTTTATTTTTAATGAACTGATAACTTTTAAAATTATCCTTTCTGTTTGATGGAAAAATCTTTTATTTTTAACATGTATTTTATGTTGATATTGCTTTTTATAACAAATCTGTTGAAATAAAGCTTTTGAAGTGAAGTGGTATTTCACCTGCTGCAAGGAGAAAAAGTTTGGCTCTCATGTAGTATTTGAGAAAAAAACTATCCCCATGGTTTCCCTCATTCCAAAATTACCTGGATTCTTCTGAATAGTAATTCTAATTTAGGGAGAGCAGTTTCAGGAATTCTAAGGTACCGCTGATAAAGAGGGCATTACAGGTGCGGCCTGCACAGGTAGCAGTGGTGGTGTGGTGGGGCACTGCGTGGGCTGGGCGGGTGTAGACAGACAAAAGCATAGGGTAGGTAAAATAAAAATTAATAAATCCACTCACCCTGTGCTTGCCGCATCGCCGACTCGGCAAGGTAAGTGATTTTATTTTTTTATTTTACTTTCCCTATCCCTTGGTCTGTCCACTCCCCCCCCCCACCAGTGCAAAGTAAGTGCTTTTTTTATTTGTTATTTTACTTTCCCTATCCTGTCGTCTGTCCACTTCCGCCCCACCGATGTTACTTGTGCCGGCCGCGCCTGGGGTTCTTAATATTGTAAATAGGAGCTAGCAAGAGCCCAAATTAAAGTTCTGAGCTAAGCGTTGGGCTGTCAGTTTGTAGCAGCTGTGAAATTGCTGGTACTTCCATGTCTTCATCTATGTCACATTTATAACTTTTCATTTTTTTTTAATTCTATTGTATTGTAATGTACACAGACTAGGCTTTCGTTGGCATGGGATTGGGAGTTCATCAGTGATTTGCAGCAGCGGCTCCTGGAGGGAGTGCTGTGGGCGGTGAGGCGGGGGGAGGGGCCGGGTGGGGGTTAGTAAACTCCGGCATACGGCTGATCGGAGTTATGTAAAGAAATAAAGAAATAAAACAAATTAAATTGCTTGTGCTGCAACGCATTTGGCGTTGAAGCACACACAATTTAATTTGTTCTATTTATTTATTTCTTTGCCTAACTCCGATCAGCCGTATGCCGGAGTTTACTACCCCTCACCCTGCCCCTCCCCTGCCCCACCCCACCTCCTGCAGCACTCCCTCCAGGAGCCGCTACTGGTGATTTGGAGATTGCAATTATGGCCGGTCTGGGCATCTAGATAATCTAATTTTACGGGAAACATCCTTTACAACGTAACTGGTACAACGTGGTACCGTTACGACGCAGCTTTAACAACGAAAGTCGTTACAACGACTTTCGCTGGAGGGCGCTCTAGGATAGGAGATAGTTTAATTTACTGTCCAACACCTTCCCTACTATCCACGGGGACTGGTGTTGGAATAGTAAATTAAACTATTCACTATCAGCGCCCTCCCAACGCAAATCGTTGTAACGACTTGCGTTGTTAAAACTGCATCGTAAAGGGACGCGTTGTAACGGTACACATTGTACCATCATACATCCCATTTTACAGAATATGGTGTGGCCTAGAGTTTAGCTTTAACCGCAGTAGCAGCTCCTGGAGGGAGTGCTACAGGCGGTGTGTCTGGGTGGGGGAGGGGCAGGGTGAGGGATAGTAAAATCCGGCATACGGCCGATCGGAGTTAGGTAAAGAAAGAAATAAAACAAATTAAATTGCGCGGCTGCAACGCATTTGCACTCCCTCCAGGAGCTGCTACTGTTTACCAGCATGTCCCAGTACTTTCTCATCTCTGCCATTTTAATTCATGTGGGGCTGACAACTGCCCATTTCCCAGCATGTAGCTACAGATTGAGTCTGGATGTTATTCAGCAACAGTGAGAGAGAGCCATGAAGAGGCATCCCACATATGCAGAAAGATTTACCACAAAAGCGTGGAACGAAAGCAGAAATCTGCATGGAAAATTATGCAGTCAACTACAAAAAATGCACCTTTTTTCCTCTAGCAAACATGAAAAGATTGAACATAAAATACATTAAACTGCGCTCAAAATAACTCTTTTTTAAAGTTTTTAACATTTTCAATTTAAAAGCAGAAATATAGCAATCAAATGCCTGCATGTAGAAAACAAACTTTAATCTGGGGTCACTCCACTGTGAAAACCAAAAGCATGTAAATCAGATTTTAAAAGCAATTAACAAATGCGATGTAAACATACCCATATATTCCTGCTTTTAAACTCAGATTATGTTTAAATGTGCCCTCGATGAGCTTTGTGAATGAAGCCTCCTTGTTCACTATTTCGTTTTTGTGTGATTTCGAAGTGTTTATTAACATTAAACACGGATTAGAAATACATTTGCCTGAATCCATACGTTGAGTTTCCCACTTTACGTAACTTTGGAAGAGGTAATATTGGATCAAACACGGTTTTCTATGTTTGAAATCGGAGTTTTAATGCAGGTAAGGTAGAACCGAAATAGATTTGGAAGTGCTATGCAGGTACAAAGACGTTGTGAAGTAGGAAGCAGGGGCACTGTCTAGGACTTATGTTTTTCAATTTTCGACTATTGTAGTTTTTGTGCCACAAGGACTTCTGTTGACGCTGCTTGATTCATGATTAATAACCAGACAGGACATCCACACGTGGAGTGAAAATATATTAATTCTGCAGGAAAAGCCGTGACGTGACGCCTACTCTCTAACCGTGTGATCCCCACTGGAGGGGGTAGGAGCTCAGAGGGAAGCTGACAATCTAGACTTGGTCTCGACGTTGGATGGATCTGATTGGTAGGAAAGAAGCTGGTGTTTCATGGCTGGCATATTTCTTGAATGGTTCTATTTGAAATCTTAAATATGTCCTTAATTGGCATAGTACTTCTTTTCACATCGCATACAGAGGTTCTTTTATTAAAGGTACACATTTAGGCAACTGTAATTAAAATGAGACCGCAGTAATTGTAAGATCAAGGCAACATATGAACAGTATGTGCCATTTCATTAAAAATGTTGCATATCATTTTTTTAATGATGATATGTGGGCCTTGGATCCGTGGAATCCCGTTTTCAGTTTAGGCTCAGCGTCATATGATTCGTTATAAATTATTTAATCTTTGAGTGGCTAAAAATGTGAACTGTGCGAAAAATGTATTTGTATCATACCCACTTTTTGTGCACTATTGTCTCCCAGCGCCTTGTGTGATGTACAGCACTCTGTTGTTTCACATCTAGATTTGCACTATATAAATACCAACACATACACGCACCTTGAGTTAACAATTAATTCAGTGCCTTTGTTTCGCAGTTCATCTATAGCGTGGAGCCCCAAATACAGTTTGAGCCCAATTCACTGGTTATAGCATCACACAAGTGCCATAGGATAGTATGTGCTTGTAATAAGGCGGAGAGAAAATTGGTCATGTTTGAGACTGAAACTCTACCTTAAATCCTTTCCGAGTAGCAAATTGTTAAGTGATTTCATGATAAAATACATTTTACAAAGGCAGGAAAATATATATAAACGTACACATTTGTAGATGGTGACCTAATGCTGTGTGTTAGTATCACCACCTAATGCATCAGATAAGAACCATCCGAATCTTACCTCTTTCCCTATTTGTGAAAATGTTTGTATTGCATAATTCTACTAGAGTTTCGTTTCTTAGGTCCGCTTTATGAATGTGAAGTGCATCTAACCTCATTCTGTGAAGCAGGAAGTGGAATTTAAATTTGAAAAGTGACTTTTTGCTCACCTAAGCTAGACTCAGGTGAGCAAAACTACTTTACAAATCAGGGCCTGATTTGCCATTTTTTGCTTGTTTGTGTTTTCTATTTTATCTTTTTGTATAATTTTCAACGTTTTTTTCTTTTTTATGTCAATATAAGCGAGCAGACTATAACAAATCGGTAAACCAGTAGCAACATTTTATTTGCTAGGAACCCATTTCGACAGAAGTGTAAAAACGGAAAACCATTTTGGCACATTATTTGGCCTTATTTTGTAAAATGAAATAAATTGTCCAGTCCGCAGATGACGTCCTCAAATTTCAAAATGTGGCCATGCACTTATAGCATAGAAAAAGTAGACAGTAGTACTTGTATGATTAGTTTAAATATAACAGTCTTGGACAATGCTTAATCATTCTTAACTTACCTGCTCTACCTGTGTGCGTATTCTTTCCAATAAAGCTTTTAAGTTCCTTATACCACTGCTTATATATACAGATGTTTCATTAGTTTTTTCTCTTCCCCACCTGCCCCCGGCCTCCCCAGACACAATGTTACACTACAAACCCACTGGGAGGGCGCATCTTCAGTCTGTGGCCTTATTCGAGTTAATGCATCGGTTTTTACAGCAATAGCAGAAACATCATCGGTAATTCCTAATCTATATTTATCTAGAAACAGGATGCTTTTATTATTGAAGCAAGTATTCATGTGTTTTTAAAAAGCCTCATCCTACCTAATCCAAAATGCGGTGTGTATTTGCATGTATGTGCTTTTTTGATTGACTTGTGTTGTGTTACAATGGCACATTAGAAACCATTAGGGTGTTTTGGTGGAAGTCTTCAGCTGTTTTCTGTAATCTTTTTTCCAAAGCACGGTTCTGGATGCATCGCAACCTTTTGCTATTGCAGAACACATCTATGAAAACTTGGTAAGTGTAGTTGTTTTCAGAAACCCTTAAATATGCGTAAAATGGAGAGATAATTATGGGGCTTATTAGTATGGTGGGCGGACAAAGTTGCGGGAAATGGTACCACCCACAATGCATGTGGCGGTCCCGCAACTACAATTAGGATGCACCTCCCACACTGGTGGACGCATCCCACATTTTTAACATTGGGGCGGGCGGTGCTTAAAGCACCGCCCGGCGCAATGCCAAAACTGCAAATTGTTCATTTCAATGCACAACGGGACAGGCACCGCGCGGTGCCTGCCATGTTGTACATTGAAATGCAGTGGGGAACCATAGGTACCCCCCATGGGCACCCAAGGCAAAACCCTTAATGTTTCCTAATATGTATGGCGGTGTCTACCAGACACCGCCACAATATTAACACCTTTACAATATTAACCACCTTATTAACACCCTGGACTCATCGACCGGGCGGAAAACCGGCGGACGGTCTTTCGGTCCGCTGGGGCCCACCCCCCTGGAATAGTAATATGGTGGGGGGAGTTTGCATGCGGACGGGAGTAAATGTCGGGTGGATCGCCATCGCCATGCGGGCGGTGGTAGTCCGCCCGACATACTAGTGGGCCCCTAAGAGTTGTGTTGAAATTTCTGTATAGCACAACCCTCCTGCAAATCAGCTCAATGTCTATCAACTAAAATAGACAAGACAGCAACAGGCAAACCATGAGAGTAGGTTGCAGAGATGCAGCAACTGAGATTCATGTGAATAAATGATTTGCCGCAGTTTAGTGGTGTATGGAAATAAAATTCTGTTAAAAGTTTTGAGAAGCTGACAATCATTGCACTTGTACAAAGCTCTGAGGCTTTCTTGTGGGTGACTGTCCTTACTGTCCCTACAAAACGTTTTTTTAGACAAATGTGATGTTATGCATAGTTCTCTTAGAGCACCATAAGCATGCATGACTGGATTCTGAAACCATTAAGTCACTGCTATGACTAGCAGCATTGGAAACAAGTGTAGATTCATAAAGGCATTCTAGGCTGTTCTGGTTGGGCTATGTGAGAACTCACAGCCTAGTGTCGACACCACATATCCCCCCCCACTCCCGGCATGCAAGTGACACATGAAATGAGTGACCCAAATAAAAGACCAGGACACCAGATTTTTGTCTGAGGAAACTTGCTGCAGGTTTATTTGGCACATGTAGTCAAGAGAAAATTGTGTTAGCTGACTGGCGATCCAGGATCGCCAGTGGATGAGCAACCCTAACTGATCGCCCACCTGTTTGGTCAAATAGCACCTGGACTACATACCAATGGGCTATATAACTCTTTAGGATCCACACCCTATGACTCCTAACTCTTAACTCACACAAGGTAGTGGAGCTGTGCAGGGCAAGCCCCAGTTGCACAGATTTAGAACTGCCTATGGAACCAACGGGGCGTGATTGCTTTTTTCCAGTAACCGGCCGTAAGGCCTCATGGGAAGTTGGCCAGGACCACACCCTCTGTGCTCCCTCTTTGATTGCATTCTGCACCAGAAAACCTTGCATCGCTCCTAAACTCCACCTGCAACATAAAACAAATTAACCATTGCCAATGTAAGAAAAGAATCCATCTACAGCAAACCTATGGAGAAGGAGGGTGAATTGCTGTGACAAGACCTCCAAAAGAGGATGAGGGGCTGCTGCTGCAATGTATTTATTCTCTTCCTGTGGCCCCTTCCCTTAAAGTGTGCCTTTCCTGGAAGAGATCGCCTTGACCCCGGAAGCCTGCTGTCTGCAAACCCCCAAAACTGGATGGTCTTGGGGCAAGTAACTGGCTTGTGGGGCATGGTGATTCGGAGCTAGTCCTCTGGTCGCCAAAGTTGCTAATCTGCATGCTCTGTGGGGAGCCCCAGTACTGCAAAGCATGGGGCAAAAACTTCTGGAGGAAAGGGAAGGGAAGGGAAGGCTTTGGATAGCAGTTGGGTAAAAATTATTTTTCCAACTCCAGAGTGTGAAACAGTAGGGAAAGCGTTGGATAGATTAGGGGTAAAACTTACTATTCCCACTCCAGAGAGTGCAAAAGTAGGGAAAGGGTTGGATAGCGGGTGGGTAAAAAATTACTATTCCCACGCCAGTGAGTGCAACAGTCGGGACAGCGTTGGATAGCGTAGGGGTAAAAATTACTATTCCCACTCCAGAGAGTGCAACTGTAGGGAAAACGTTGGATAGCGTAGGGGTAAAAATTACTATTTCCACTCCAGTGAGTGCAACAGTAGGGAAAGCGTTGGATAGCGGGTGGGTAAAAATTACTGTTACAACTCCAGAGAGTGAAACAGTAGGGAAAACTTTGGATAGCATAGGGGTAGAAATTACTATTCAACTCCAGAGAGTGCAACAGTAGGGAAAGCATTGCATAGCATAGAAATTAAATATAACATACTTATAAATAATGTTTGTATTTAAAATAATTAATAATTAAAATTTTCAATAACTCAACATCATTTACAAATACCCATTGAATAATTCATGAACAATAAATTAACAATAAATACCAATACATACTAATTAATTAATATTAGTTACCAAATAATAAATATTGAACAATAGCATATTTTTAAAACAAAAAACATATTTATTATTAAAAATTGATTAGAAATAAAAAAATGAAAAAATAAAATTATTTTTTTATACCAAAAATACTTTTAATAAAACAATAATTACCAATTATTAAAAAATGATTCCCAATTAAAAAAAAATTACTTACCAATTAAAAAATGAATTACCAATGAAAATAATAATTACCAATTACAAACATTAATTACCAATTCTAAAAAATAATTACCAATTACAAACATTAATTATCAATTTAAAAAATAAATTAACATTTAAGATAAATAATTGCCAATTAATAATTAATTAAAAACTAATTAATTATCAATACCAATAAATTACAATACATCATTACTGAGTTACAATTAAAATACTTCCCACCCAATTCCCTTACAAAGCCACTACCCGCTACAAAACTTAAATGCAAAAATTAATTAAAATAATTTGTTATTCCTAAAAAATAAGAATTAATTTAATATATTTAAATTACTTCCCACCCTATACCCCTATAAACCCACAACCCGCTCCAGTACTAAAACATAAAATTGACTTAAAAGTAACATTATTAATATATAAAAATAGTACATATAAAATTAAAAACAAGTAAAATACTTAACAAAAAACATATAACATACATATTAAATACATAATAAAATACATAACAATAATACAAATATCGATATTAGTAAAATCGAAATGAGTAACATTGATATATTTTATATCAATATTACTGACTTCGATATTACTTACATCAAAATAAAAAAAATCGATATTACTTACCTTCGGGTCGATATTCTGTCCAACGATATTCTTGACCTCGATATTCTTTACCTCCGACTCAGTATTTCTGTAGGTCGATATTACAAACTCAATATTTAGACTATGTACCATGTAGAAGATATGAAAGATTGGAAGAGCTATTCAAGCCAAGGGGTGCACTTGATGTGCATTGATGCTAGTATGCTAGAAAATAACCACAATACATACTTGTAGATTTAAGGTTTACATTTTACTTATTGTTCAAAACATACTGGATAGTTTTACATATTTTGTTAGACATGGGTCATGATATTATAGTTACATTTTGGTTGTATTTTTATTTGTATCCATAGTAGTGCCTAGAGATAGTACTGCATACTTTGCAGAGCACCTTCTATCTTCCTTTCTTGAATGCCAGGAGGTGAGTGAAAACAATTAATTTTTGGAGAATTGCAATATGCTCTACTGCTCCAGTTGAGCTGTGGCATTATTGATAATTTGAAACTAATAAAGGAATTCCCCAGGGACCAATCAATGCCATATTTTACCTTAATCCACCCTCTCTGAGATAGGGCACGTTAGAAGAGTGGCCCATTCCAAGAATGCAAGAAAGGGAGCGTGCTCAGTAATAAATTCTACTTATTGTATTGTATTGATACATTTACTTCAGTTTCATTATCGTAAATCAAATTAGTAGGATTTAGATGTAATCAGTGAGGTCTGCCTGAGGACTTGAACATGGCTGATGGGATGAATAGATAGGCTGTAGTGAATAAGCTATTGTTATTTTGCAGAGTTACGGTTTCAAAGTTGGAGATGTGATCTATGAAGTGAGATGTGGGAAATTTGCAAAAATGCAATAAAAGAAATTAAGGCTTCTGATAAATACTGGAGGTCACTGGTACATAAACTGTGCTTCCTTTAATTGTGCTGTTCATCCGAGAATGATTTTAGCGATTCTTGACATTCAACCTCAGTAAACAAACAAGTTTTACCACAGGCAATAGATCTGACCTTTATGGGCCAATCAATCACTCAATCAATCAATCAATTCATCAATAATTTGTAAAGTGCACTATATACCCGCAAGGGTCTCAAGGCGCTGAGGGGGCGCTACTGATCCAACAGCCAGGTCTTGAGTATCCTCCTGAAGGTCAACAGGTCTTGGGTCTGTCGTAGGCTCAGTGGGAGGGTGTTCAATGTCTTGGTGGCGAGGTGGGAGAAGGATCTCCCACTGGTGTTTGTTCTTCAGATGCGCAGGACGGTGGCGAGTGAGAGTTCTGCAGAGAAGAGATGGCGGTTGGGGATGTAGAAGGAGAGCCGTCGGTTGAGGTAGGCTGGGCCAGTCTTGTGGAGTACCTTGAGTGCGAGGGTGAGGAGCTTGAAGAATATCCTCTTGTTGACGAGGAGCCAGTGCAGGTTTCTCAGGTGGGGGGGTGATGTGGCTGTGGCGTGGTACGTCGAGGATCAGTCATGCTGAGGCATTTTGGATGCGTTGTAGTCGGTTGATAAGCTTGGTCGGAGCTCCCGCGTAGAGGACGTTTCCGTAGTCGAGTCTGCTGCTGACGAGGGCCTGGGTGACTGTCTTTCTTGTGTCTGTCCGGATCCATCTGTAGAACCTGCTGAGCATGCAGAGGATGTTGAAGCAGGAGGAAGAGACGGCGTTGACTTGCTTGGTCATTGAGAGCGTTGAGTCGAGGATGATTCCCAGGTTGCATGCGTGGTCAGTGGGTGTCGGGGCTAACCCCAGTGTCTTCGGCCACCAGGAGTCATCCAAGGCTGAAGGGTTGGAGCCAAGGATGAGGACCTCCGTCTTGTCCGAGTTCAGCTTCAGATGGCTGGTCTTCATCCAGTCGGCGATGGCCTTCATTCCTTCATGGAGGTTGGCTTTTGGCGGTGATGGGGTCCTTGGTGAGTGAGAGGATCAGCTGAGTGTTGTTGGCATAGGAGGTTATGTTGAGATCGTGCTGTCGGGCTACGTGTGCGAGCGGTGCCATGTAAATGTTGAACCATGCCAGAAACCGGTCCTAGGATGCTTGATTCCGGTCCAGGAAAGACATGGCTTGGCAATTCGGGCTGGACTGTTCCCATGAGGCACAGGGTCAAGGCTGATTTGCATATGGCCATGTCTGAACTGGGGTGGTGCGGAGTGCAAAAAAACGATGGATTTAGTCCCAGATCTCTGTACTGGGGTGAATGTATGACATTGCTCTGCATTCTGTCCATCAACTGTTGTTTTTGTATGTAAATGTTGAACAGCATCAGGCTGAGGGAGGATCCCTGGGGTACGCTGCAGATGATCTCGGAGGCTTTGGAATGGAATGGAATGGGGGGAGGCAGATACTCTGGGTTCTGCCGGAGAGGAAGGAGGTGGTCCAATCCAGAGCCTTGTCTCGGATCCCTGCGTCATGGAGGCGTGGGAGTAGTGTGCAGTGGCAGACGGTGTCGAAGGCGGCAGAGAGGTCTAGGAGGATGAGTGCTGTGGTCTCACCGTTGTCCAGCAGGGTCCTGATGTCATCAGTGGCGGCGATGAGGGCAGTCTCAGTGCTGTGGTTGCTGCGGAACCCTCACTGGGAAGGGTCTAGGATTTTGTTTTCTTTGAGGTATCGGGTTAGCTGTCTGTTGACTGTTTACTCAATGACCTTGGCCATGAAGGGGAGCAGAGAGATGGGTCAGAATTTCTTGAGGTCTCTTGGGTCCGCCTTAGGTTTTTTGAGAAGGGCATTGATCTCGGCGTGTTTCTAGATCTCTGGGAAGGTCGCGATCTCGAGGGAGAGATTTATGATGTTGCGCAGCTGGGGTGCAATGGAGCTGCTTGCTCTGTTGAAGACGTGGTGCAGGAATGGCTCTGAAAGAGAGCTGGTGTGGATTGTGTACATGGCCTTGATGGTGCCATCGATGCTCACGCTGGCCCAGGCTAGCAGGGTGTCATGGTCGATGGTGTGTGGAGGGTCTGTTGTGTTGCTGTCTGTTGGGGCTGTCTGGGTGTTGAAGCTGTTGTGGATGTCTGCTATCTTGCGGTTTGAAGAAGGTGGCGAGGGAGTCGCACAGAGCTTGCCATGGCGGGATGTCGCTGGTGTTGGAGCTGGGGTTGGAGAGTTCCTTAACGATGTTGAAGAGCTCCTTGCTATTGTGTGCGTAGTTGTCGAGTCGGTCTTTGAAGGAGGTCCTCTTGGCCGCCCTGATGAGGTGGTGGTGGTTGCTGATGGCGTCCTTGTGTGCTGCGTGGCTGTCCGGAGTTTGTGCACTGTGCCATTTCTTCTCTAGTTTCCGGCAAGCTTGCTTGAAGGCTAGGAGTTCTGGGGTGAACCAGCTGGCCCTCTTGCTGGTGTCTCTGTGGGGGGTTTCTTAAGTGGGGCGAGGGGGTTGGCGCAGTCCTCGATCCAGCGTCTGAGGCTGTGGGCAGCGTCGTCGGTGTTAGAGGGCTCGGTGGGTGGGCTGAGAGCGAGGTTTGTATGTAGTTGGTCTTCAGTGATTTTGCTCCAGCAGTGGCGGGGGATCTGTTGGGTGCGGTGGGCTTCTGGAAGGCAAAGTGGATGCAGCGGTGATCGGTTCAGAGGCATTCTGTGGTGTGGCTGACGGAGACGTGCGGGCTTGAGGAGAAGACAGGGTTGAGCGTGTGGCCGGCGGAGTGGGTGGGCGTTGTGACTAGTTGCTTCAGTCCAAGGTTTGCAAGGTTATAGATCAGGGTTGTGGAGTTGTTTTTGTTGTTGTTCTCAAGGTGAAAGTTCAGATCTCCGAGGAGGATGTAGTCGGTGGAGGTCAGGGCGTGCGCGCTGCTCAAGTCGGCAATGGAGTCGTGGAACTGGGGGCATGGTTCGGGGGGTCAGTGACGAGGGTGCCTCTGAGGGTGGAGTCAGGGTCTGTGTGGATCTGGAAATGCATGTGTTCGTCGGTGTTGAGTAAGGGTGGGCGTAAAATCCATTTCGCGGGCGAATTTGCGGATTTTCCGCGATTTCGCGAACCACGAATCTCGTGAAATCGCGGTAAAATCCGCGAATCAGCGGGGACGAATTTTCAGCCAAGCAAGGGTTACAGCAGCAGGTTTAAAAGTTGAACCTAATTTCTTTGTAACCTTTTACAAAAGGGTTACAAACAAATTAACTTCAACTTGGACACCTGCTGCTAATTGCTTCCTGGCGCCTCGTTATCTACTTGCAACTATTCTCTGACCCTGCTCTGACCCTTGAAGCAGGGTCAGAGAATAGTTACAACGAGGCACCTGTCCAAGGAATTAAACCTCATCAGGAAGCACTTACAGATATAAAAAACAGGAAGAAGGGAGAGGATGGCAAATACACCCATTTTGAGTTGTCAGGAGGGGTTAAACTAAAAGAGACCTTTACAGCACAATTTTCATATGCATTTTGCTAAAAATAAAAAGCTGTATGTTCTGTAGGGGCAACTCAGGAATCTGGCCCTTCAGAGATCCGGCCTCTCTTTCTTTCTCTCGTTCTCTCTCTCCCTCTCTCTTTCCCTCTCTTTCTCTCTCTTTCTATCTATCTATCTATCTCTCTCTGCCTCTCCCATAAACGACTGCATGGGTAACTTCGCTATGCAAGCGGCTCGCGAAGACGCAAAAAACCCAGCGAACACGCACAAAACCCCGCAAACACGCAAAAAACCCAGCGAACACGCAAAAAAACAAAAATCCGCAAATTCGCACAAATTTGCAAATTTTGCGGATCGCGAATTCGCAAATCCGCAAATTCGCGGATCGCGAATTCGCAAAATTCGCCCATGCTTATTGCTGAGCACGTCGTCGGTGCTAGTCGAGATCCTGATGCTGTTCTTGTGGACGATGGCGATTCCTCCTCCGACTCTGATGGTGCGGTCTCTGCGGGTGATCTTGTAGCCGTCTGGAATGACTATGGCAATGTCGGGTGTGGAGGAATCATTAAACCAGGTCTCTGTCAGGAAGGCGACATCCGGGGATGTTGTGTTGAGCAGGTCCCAGAGCTAGGCGGCATGCTTGCGTGCAGAACAGGTGTTCAGTAGTATACATCGGAATGGTTGGAGTCTTTCTTGGGTGGTTCGTCGGCTCTGAGGCTGGTGTAGCTGCAGTTCTGGCAGGTGAAGGGTTCGTTTGTGCGTTTTGGGGCAGCCTTGAAGCAGGTGTGACTCCATCCAGAGTTGAGAGCGTGCAGAGTGGCGTCTTAGTGGCGGGGGTCGTCGTGGCGGGTGCGGGGGCCAGGGGTTCTGGTGCTGGGCATGGTCCAGGCGTGGACGGGCGCAGACAGGCTTGCCTTAGACGCGGCCGCACATCGACCGGCATATATTGGATGGTGGGAGGGAGGAGCAGCTGGGAGGCGGTGGCAGCCAATGGCCAGTCGGTCGTCAGGGGGGTGGGGCCGCAGGGGACGCAGAGGTGAGGGCGTTGAGGGACAACGAAGGTAACAGAAGGAAAAAGGGGCACAACATCATAGGGGGAAAATGAGTGGAACAGACGGCAAAAGGGCACAAATAACGAGTGGACAGAAGGCAAAAGGGGCACAGAAACGAGGGAAAAACCTAGTGGAACAGTGGGCAGAAGGGCACAAAAAACGAGTGGAAGAGAAGGCAAAAAGGGGCACAAAAAACAAGTGGAACAGAAGGCAAAAGGGGCACAAAAACAAGGGAAAAATGAGTGACACAGAAGGAAGAAGGGCACAAAAAACGAGTGGAACAGAAGGCACAAGAAGCACAAAAACAGGGAAAAAATTAGTGGCACAGACGGCAGAAGAGCACAAATAACGAGTGGACACAAGGCAAAAGGGGCACAGAAACGAGGGAAAAACGAGTGGCATAGAGGGCAGAAGGGCACAAAAAACCAGTGGAACAGACGGCAGAAGGGCACAAAAAACACGTTGTACAGAAGGCAAAATGGGCACAAAAACAAGGGAAAAATGAGTGACACAGAAAGAAGAAGGGCACAAAAAACGAGTGGGACAGAAGGCACAAGAGGCACAAATACAGGAGAAAAAAGATTAGCACAGAGGACAGAAGGGCACAAAAAACTAGTGGAACAGAGGGCGGAAGGGGCACAAAAAATGAGAGGCGTAGAAGGCAAAAGGGCAGAGAAATACCGGAAAAACAAGTGGGACAGAGACAAAATACAGAACACAGAAATACAGGGGCAGCTAAGAACAGAAGGCAGAATTGGCAGGGAGGCACGGGAGCAGCGAGGGGAACAGAAGGGAAAACCGGGCAGAGACACAGGGGCAGCAAGAGGAACAGAAGGGAAAACCCAGCAGAGACACAGGGCCAGCTAGGGGTACAAAAGGAAAGACAGGGCAGAGAGAGCGCAGGGACAGTGAGGGGAACAGAGGGAAGAAAAAGGGGCACAGACCAAGTACAAGCAGTGGTGGAAGACAGATAACAATAGTCACACACACAACAAATAAAAGCAATAAAGCAGAAGATGAACAAACCTACCTACTGCCTACCACTGGCCACCAGGGATGAGGCACAGGTGGTAGCCTGCGGGTGGTGGAGGGCCTCAAACTTCCTCAGCAGTGGCAGCTGGGGCAGGGAGACACAGGCAGTGCTGTGCAGAAGGGGGTGACCTACCTGGTGAGGTCAAGGGTCGCTGTGCCCCCACTTAATTTAAATTAAGCCTCATTAGCTGGTGACGTGGTTGATTTAGTCAGCATACCCATACTTGTCCATTGTCTTGACTGGTCTTGAGAATGAAACCTCATGGGTGACATTTAAGCCAACATTTGATTTTGAAGGCAACAAGCTAACTGGTGGAGAAGTCCTTCCAGTCTGCAGCTAGCTTGCCCTGGGTAGTGACTGTCTTCCCAGTCTATCGGGTCAGAGTGTCAGTGCCTTCCACCTTCATTGGGCCTGGTGATCTAAGGAAGGTTAAGCCCCTAGTAAACCTTCCTCACCCCTTTGGCCTGCGTAGGAAGCATATATCCTCAACTAATAAGCCCCAAAAAAGTGGGGTCTTGTATAACCCTGGGGAGTCAGATGCAGAGTTAGATGTATAAGCAGGCCCACCGGTCATCTGGTTGGTGAGCCGGCGACTAGATGGCCCGGGTCAACCTGGCAACCAGACAGCCCAGGCTAACCTGGCGACTAGAGTGCACAGGCTCAAGGCAGCTGATGATGACTAGAGCACCCATGCATGCTGACTCCAGCACCCAGGAGGCTCTGCAATATAGCCAACCAGCAGCTCTCCTTCTCATGACTCGTGGCCATCTGGTTGTCCACCTGACCTTCAAGGGAGCGGCACAGAGCAGAAAGGAGGTGGCATGCTATATGAAATGTGGTGGATGTGATCTCTCATGGGCCAATGTCCCGTCCCTCTAACAAGCCGGTGGCAGAGGAAGGATGCCTGTATTGTTATGGTTCAGGAAGGATTCAGACGTACAATTTTTCACTCATAATCCCACAGATTGTAGCTTTGTCTCATTGTCTTCTCGGACATGCACATTCACCAAATATCTGAACCTGTGGTTCCTTTCATGCTGAGAACAAGATTCTATTGCAACAACATATCATGAGTGGGTCAAAACTAACCTGTCTCATACCAGTATAAATTCGCCTCATGTTCCCTATTAGTGGGTGAACAATTCAATGCTTGGTGAATTCTGCTTCACTATGATAGGAAGAGCCAACATTGAAGCATCAAAAAGCTGCCACAAACTAGTTATTAATGTGGAAACTTTTCTGACATATCCTGCTTCAATCCCAAAAAGTCAGAAGAATGATGAGGCTGTGCCTTCACACTTTGTAGTCATTCAGAAAATCACGATCAAGTGAGCATTTACCCTTCTGAGATGCTTTGCATTTCTGTCTGAGCTGACCTTATGGTGCCTACATTTTTGTGTGATGTGTACCACCCCAATCAAACTCCCCACTTGTCACTGTCCATGGAGTGAGTCACACCCAACAAGCACTGAGACTTGAAGCCAGAAGCAAGAGCCACAATGGGCTTGCCCCTCTTTTTAACTGGCTAAGTGGAAAAATGATAATGGTGATATTTCTCTGGTCTGCTACTTATCCTACGCCTCTCATATCTCTTACTAGTACCAGACTAGAGTCAAGCATAGCAAAGGTTTCTTTCCCCACTGATTTTGCCAACCCCAGATCCTTGGTTGCTATCTTCCTAGATAGTAGGCAGGGACAGTGGGATTTTCGTTCATTCATTTATGTGTGTCACTAATTAGATGATGAGGCATTTGGCTATTCATATACTACTGTGTGGTGGTTGATTCTAAGTTATTATTGATACCCATCAGTGTCAATTCGGTCTTGCTTTCAACAACAGAATGATTGTGCCATTGCGCAACTATACTTTCAGTTGTGCTCAATGAAACATGAAACATATATTGATAAAGAAGAGAGTACACCCTACGGTACTATTCTTGCAATTAGTATTACCTTTTTCTTACCACACTTCTCGATCCTACAATTGCGATTGACTTGTGCAAAGTACGGTTGGGTAGCATATGACTGCCATGCAACCATGTGATTAGGACTGGTTATGTGTAAGTACATTATAAATCATTATAATGACGTTCTTTCATGCTACAAGAAATTCAGTATTCCCTATTTGAACCTAAATTCACACATAATTGTATTAACACACCCTAAAAACAATAAAATAAACATTCAACTAATTCTAATACTATGGGGTCCATTAGGATGTCGGGCGGTTGCACCACCACGGTGCTGGTGGGGTGCTAAAATAACTTTTTCCGTCTGCGAGCAGCGGACATCACGTCCGCCATATTAGTATAGCAAAACATAGATCATTTCCCGTCCGTCGCGGAGCGCCGCGCACCGCCATCAAAGTGTGCCCGCCACCGCGGCGGTGAGAGCCAATGGAGGTGCCTCAAAATTATCCAGGCCTACATACTGTACATCTTTTGGATACTTCATGGACATTTTCAACACCGTAAATATTGCACAAAAGACAAAGCTGCACCAATTGATGTGTGTAAGGTATTTTATTTACAAAGTTGACATGTGAGGTCTACGGGCATATTTACATGAAGGTGGTGATGGAGGCAGTGAGTTGACAGTCATGGTAAATGAGATGCAAGAGTAGACACCACATGAATGTGGTGACGCAGTTCAACAGACAGGTGCCATTCACAAGGCAGTGTGGGGAAGGACAGTCCAAACAGTCAATGCAGTGGGGAAGTGACTGGCGTGTGGCAGGTGCTTTGCCTCCAGAGACTCCCAGGCTCTTCTTTGGATGCCCCCTTGATCGCTATGGTGGGTGGGACCTGCTGCATGGCCAGCGGCATCTGAGGACTCACCCCTCTCTGTGGCCGCAGGGGAGGATGGTGCACTGTCATCCTGCAGCTCAACAGAGGGGGCGGAGGTGTTGTTTGGGACCCTGGCCTGTCCCTCAGTAACGCCACTTGCTGGGCCATGAGGTCCACCATTTGTCCAATGTGTGTGTCATTGGACCTCATCAGCAGGATGAGCTCACATAATAGTTAGTCAGACCGGCCACTTTGTCCCTGGACCTGTTCATATGCCCCGATGACACTGGTGAAGTGGTCCAGGGATAGTGTGCCATTCTCCTGAGGTCTGGGGGTGACCCTGGCCCTCCCACCTGCCCTGCTGTTGTGGACCTGTTGCCTCGCCACTGTGGGTCCCCGCACACTCTCCCTGCCCTCCACAGTTGCTGGTGTGGCCTGGTCATTCCCTGGGACAGGGAGGGCTCTTCAGGTGGTACTGGTGGTGGTGGTGGTGGTGGTGGTGGTGGTGGTGGCAGAGGTGGCAGCGCTGGAGGCACAGGCCGTGACTGCAGGGGTTTGCTGTGCAGTTGTGATAATCTAAAGGCTTTTTAGTCAGGAAATGACGAATAAGGGCGCACTGCTAAATATTGTCGCACTTAGTCTGAGAATCTTAGTTAAAAATGAGGTGCAAAAAGGGTGAGGGGATAGTCCCTATAACCCCCAGTGAGGTATTAGCAGAGGCTAACACATCAGACAAAGTTCAACAAGATACCCATGCACACAACAAAATCATATAATAAATTGTGTCAGTGTAAACATTAAACATTTGGAGATAAAGCGTGTTGATTGTCAAAATAAATTCCTTTCATTCAATAGATCATCAGCAATAAAGTGTTTTAATGCTCTCAAGAGAAATCCAGCCGACAGGTGTTTCGTTGCAATTGGACAATCTTCCTCTGACTCCTCAGTGCTATAATGAAAACTGTAGTCTCTTATGGAAGTCGCTCTGTCAGTGATACTTCCATCCCGACAGGGCCCAGGACTTGTGTAGGCAATGTGGCAGTATTGTAAGTATAGAAACCAAAAGACCATGCACACATATCAAATCTATGCGTAAATTGTGCGCTCCGTGGATCAAGCGTTCTCGCAGTCTTGTTAATTCCATTTTAAAAATCTCAGAAAAATCAGACTTGTAGAGTCTGAGTAGATATATCAATGCGGCCGTAATTAGGACGACTATGTACTGAGAAGTAGAGCATTTCGGGTGTAAGAAGGGCACTGTTCTCAACTCGGGACGTGTGCGTCAGAGAAACCGGTAATACTGTAATTCCGGGTGCCCTTCCTAGTGTGAGACTGGTTCGTCTTCCTCTGCGAATGGATCTGTGTGCCGAATGCGGTTGGCGCACAGATCCGTTCACAGAGGAAGACGAACCCGTCCTGCATTGAGAACGGTGCCCTTCTTACTCCCGAAATGCTCTACTTCTCGTACAGAGATCGCTGGATCCACGGAGCGCAAAATTTGCGCATAGACTTTATACGTGTGCATGATCTTTTAGTTTCTATACTTACAATACTGCAGCATCACCTACACAAGTCCTGGGCCCAGTTGGGTCGGAAGTATCACCGACGGAGCGACTTCCATAAGAGACTACAGTTTTCATTATAGGCCTGAGGAGTCGCGGGAAGATTGTCCCATTGCAAGAAACACGTGTCGGCTGGATTTCTCTTGAGAGCACTAAAACACTTTATTGCTGATGATCTATTGAATGAAAAGAATTTATTTTGACAACCAACACGCTTTATCTCCAAATGTTTAATGTCTACACTGACACAATTTATTATATGATTTTGTTGTGTACATGGGTATCTTGTTGAAATTTGTCTGCTGTGCAGTTGTTGTTGCAGCAGATGTGGTGGTGGGGAGGATGGGGGCCTTGGACCCGTTAGTCCATGGCACACCAGATGGCCCGGGCTGGAGCTCATCGTCCAAACTAACCTGGGAGTCAACATCCGAGAGTCCATGTACCGGGGGTGGAGATTGGCTCTCCTGCTCGTTGTTGTCCTCAGCAGTGAGTTCTTCATCACCTGTGGATTAGATGGGGAATGGTCAGTGTTGATCACTGTGCAAGTATTCTGTTAGCTGCGTGTCATTGACTGTCTGAACACTACACAATTGAGAGATCTTCACTATTATTATTAAGTGCAATACTGGGCGTAATTACATGGTTCAGAGGAACATCAATTACTTGTACATGTCAGGTATCGATGCATTGCATGCACTTGGTGGAGTGAGGGCAACAGCTATCACAACGCAAATTTTACAACGCATTACCATTACAATTAAACTTTTACAATAAAAAATCCATTACAATGCATGCTTTTACAAAGCATGCCATTACAACGAAGATGCTATTACAACTCATGCCATTACAACGTAAGTATGGGTATTTGATTGAAATAATTTCCTTAAAATAATTTAATTATTTTTAATATTTTTAATGTATTTTTAGTTTCATTTTATTTTAAATATAAATTAATTTACTAAAAATAATTCTAATACTTTAATTACATTTAATTTTATTTTAATTTATTTTTTAATAAAATATAAATTAAGTAATTTAAATTAATTTATACATATTTAAATGATATGTAATTTAATTTTAATTTCATTTTAATTCAATGCAATGTTATTTTTATGTTAATTTAATTAAAATAATTATAATATTTTAATTAAATGATAATCTAATTTATTAAAATACATTTTAATATGTTAATTACATTTAATTTTAATTTAATATATTTAATTAAACCCCCTGGAGTTAGAATAGTAGTCAGTCAGTCCGAAATACTTTTATTTGATTTCAATTAAAAAATCATAAAAGGGTGGGGAACCACCTTAAATAAAAAATTACATTTTAAATTATAAAACAGTGGAATTTAAAACATTAAGACTGTGCCATTGATGGATATGCTGGAACTAATTAAATTAGTGAATGGTTTCCTTTTTATTCAGCTCTCTTGCTGCCATTTTGAGAAACGTTATTGCCCTACAGGACAGTTGGATTGATGACCCTCCAAGGCATTGGATGACAGCTGCTCTACATGTCCGTATTTCTTCCTTCCTTAAGGCTTCCCGAAGGACCGTTCTTCGGGTAGCTGCCAGGGAGGGGCATATGCATAGCAGGTGTAGAAGGGACTCTTCTTGACCTCCGCATAAGCGACATTCCTTAGATTGCCAGAGGTGTTTCCATTTTGGTGTCAGATCTTTTGATGGAAATGACCCCAGCCGCAGTAACGTTAAGTACTGTTTTCTCTCCTGGGAGAAATGATCAAGTAAATATGATTGAGGTTTCAGCCGCTGATAGCCTTGAATCACGGTCCAGGCGTGTTTTTTTTTTAAACAGTTGTTTTGTCCATTAATAGGGAGGTCCTTTTAATTGCGTTGTTCACTACGATTTTGAAACTGGAGTAAGTAGGGAGGGTAAGCCAGGCCTCCTCGACTTGCAGTGCCGCGAGAGAGTCTTTCAGAACGCTGAACGTTGAATTACTTAGCCTGGATTGGGTTTCAATTTCCTTCCAGCAGTAGTGTGCTAAGGTGTTATCGTCTGCGTCCCTCATTCTCCAGTAATATTTTGCTAATGACCCTTGTCTGTCGGTGATCTGGTTTCTCAGGCCGTACTCAAGACGAATTTGGGATGGTGAAATGTGTCGGGGGATTGAGAACAGGGCCTTGAAGAGAGTTGATTGTGCTGAGTTTAAGGAGATGACGTCTTTCGTGTTTAGAATTTCCGAGCCGTATGAAATTGAGGGTAAAAATTTTGCTGAGATGGCTTTGAGCAAATGGCCTGTAGAGCACCCCGTAAGTTTTTTCTTTAGGACACTGAAGGCGAACTGCAGTTGTTTAGCTCTAATACGGCCTTGCCCCAGTTGTAAATTGAAGTTGAGGTTACGGTCAATAGTGAAACCTAGATATTTGTAGGAGTCTACTGGGGACAGGGGTTGCCCGTCCAGGTGCCAGGTAAATTTGCGGTGAGCCTTAGAATTAACTCTTTTGGCGAAACACATCACTTTTGTTTTTTGATGGTTGATGGTTAATTGGGCATTGGTGGTATAAGCTCCTAATTTGGTGATGAGTCGCTGCAGGCCTACTGGTGTTAGAGCGAGGAGCACAATGTCGTCCGCGTATTGAAGACTGGGTATAGGGACGTTACCCAGTTTTGGGGGGTCTGATGGGATTGACCGTAGTTGGTTATCTAGGTCGGCGATATAGATGTTGAACAGGCAGGATGCCAGCACACACCCTTGTTTTAGCCCGTTAAGGGTTTGAATCTTTTTGGTGATGCTGTGCCCGTTGCCTTTCCTGACCTGAACCCACGTCTGGGAATACAAGTTGATTATGGCATCCAGGAGTTTGGTTGGGACATCCCAGTTGCACATTTTTACCCATAGCTTGGCTCTTGGGACTTTGTCGAAAGCTGCTTTCAGGTCTATGAAGCAAGCATACAAAGGCCTGGACTTTGCAAGAGCTTGGTTGGCTAGCAGGGTAACCGCGGAGATGTTCGTGAGTGTACCCATCCCTGCCCTGAATCCTGTTTGGGTATAGGGGATGAGGTGACTGCTTCCGACCCAATCCTCCAGGTCAGCCAGCAAGTTTGATGCATACATTTTGGCCTCCACATCAATTAGGGCTATCAAACGGTAGTTGGAGGGGTCAAAGCGGGGACCCGACTTGTATATTGGATTTAAAATACTGCCCCTCCAAGAGTCTGGGATGGTGGAAAAAGCTATGATTGAAGAAAAAAGTGGCGTGAGGACATCAGACCAGAGTAGAGGGTTGTGCCGAAACAAGGCGTTTGGCAACCCGTTGGGTCCTGGGGCTCCCTCAGGTCTTAGTTTTTTAATGATTGTTAATACTTGCTCCTTCCGGATTTGCAGAGAGTATTCAAATGCTTCGGAGTTGGAGTTAGAATAGTAATTTTAACCCCTACTCTATCCAACACTTACCCTACTATTACACCCCCCTGGAGTTAGAGAAGTAATTTTAACCCCTATTCTATCCAGCACTTACCCTACTATTACACACCCCTGGAGTTGGAATAATAATTATAACCCCTACACTATCAACACTTACCCTACTATTACACCCCCCTGATGATGGCTACCTACCTGTAAGTTTGGTTGGTGCACTGCAATAGTTTCCAAGTGCTTGTGGGTTGTGTGGGGGGGTGGTTCCATCCTGCTCAGGTGTGGGACAAGGAGCATGGTGGGAGTCGATGTACAGGCCTCCCTCCCCCAAACAACCCTCACTGTGAAGATGGCTACCTACCTGTAAGTTTGTTTGGTGAACAGTGCAATGGCTGACACATGCTCCTGGGTAGGGGAGGGCTCTATGCTGCTGGGGTGTGGGACAGGGGGCATGGTGGGAGTCTTGGTAAAGGTCTCCCTTCCTCAAACAACCCTCTCTGTGAAGATGGCTACCCACCTATAAGTTTGTTTGGTGTACTGCAAATGCTTCCAAGTATGTCTGGGTGGTGTGGCGGGAGGGTTCCATCCTGCTCAGGTGTGGGACAGGGGGCATGGTGGGAGTTGTGGTACAGGCCTCCCTCCCCCAAACAACCCTCACTGTGAAGATGGTTACCTACCTGTAAGTTTGTTTGGTGAACAGTGCAATGGCTGGCACATGCTCCTGGGTGGGGGAGGGCTCTATGCTGCTGGGGTGTAGGACAGGGGGCATGATGGGAGTCGTGGTACAGGCCTCCCACCCACAAACAAGCCTCCCAAGCAAGATGGCTACCTACCTGTTAGGTGAGGGTGAACAATGCAATGGCTGACACATGCTCCTGGGTGGGGGAGGGCTCCATGTTGCTGGGGTGTGGGACAGGGGGCATGGTGGGAGCTGTGATACAGGCCTCCCACCCCCAAACAAGCTTCCCAAGCAAGAAGGCAACCTACCTGTTAGTTGAGGGTGAACAATGCAATGGCTGACACATGCTCCTGGGTGGGGGAGGACTCTATGCTGCTGGGGTGTGGGACAGGGGGTATTGTGGAAGTCGTGGTACAGGCCTCCCACCCCCAAATAACCCTCACTGTGAAGATGGATTCCTACCTGTAAATTGTTTTGGTGTACTGCAATGGCTTCCAAGTGCTTCTGGGTGGTGTGGGGGAGGGCTCCATCCTGCCCAGGTGTGGGACAGGGAGCATGGTGGGAGCCGTGGTACAGGCCTCCCACCCCCACACAACCCTCACTGTGAAGATGGCTACCTACCTGTAAGTTTGTTTGGTAAACAGTGAAATGGCTGACACATGCTCCTTGGTGGGGGAGGGCTCTATACTGCTGGGGTGTCGGACAAGGGGCATGGTGGGAGTCATTGTACAGGCCTCCCTCCCCCAAACAAGACTCCCAAGCAAGATGGCTACCTGTCTGTTAGGTGAGGGTGAACAGTGCAATGGCTGACACATGCTCCTGGGTGGGGGAGGGCTCCATGCTGCTGGGGTGTGGGACAGGGGCATGGTGGGAGTCGTGGTACAGGCCTCCCACCCTCAAACAAGCCTCCCAAGCAAGATGGCTACCTACCTGTTAGGTGAGGGTGAACAATCCAATGGCTGACAGAGGCTCCTGGGAGGGGGAGGACTCTATGCTGCTGGGGTGTGGGACAGGGGGCATTGTGGGAGTCGTGGTACAGGCCTCCCTCCCCCAAACAACCCTCATTGTGAAGATGGTTACCTACCTGTAAGTTTGTTTGGTGTACTGCAATGGCTTCCAAGTGCTTCTGGGTGGTGTGGGGGGGAGAGCTCCATCCTGCTCAGGTGTGGGACAGGAGGCATGGTGGGAGTCATGATACAGGCCCCCCTCCCCCAAACAACTCTCACTGTGAAGAAGGCTACCTACCGGTAGGTTTGTTTGGTGAACAGTGCAATGGCTGACACATGCTCCTGGGTGGGGGAGGGCTCTATGCTGCTGGGGTGTGGGATAGAGGGCATGGTGGGAGTCCTGGTACAGGCCTCCCACCCCAAACAAGCCTCCCAAGCAAGATGGCTAACTACCTGTTAGGTGAGAGTAAACAGTGCAATGGCTGACATGCTCCTGGGCGGGGGAGGGCTCCATGCTGCTCAGATGTGGGACAGGGGGCATGGTGGGAGTCTTGGTACTGGCCCCCCACCCCCAAACAAGCCTCCCAAGCAAGATGGCTACCTACCTGTTAGATGAGGGTGAACAATGCAATGGCTGACACATGCTCCTGGGTGGGGAAGGGCTCCATCCTGCTCAGGTGTGGGACAGGGGGCATTGTGGGAGTCGTGGTACAGGCCTCCCACCCCCAAACAAGCCTCCCAAGCAAGATGGATACCTACCTGTTAGGTGAGGGTGAACAATGCAATGGCTGACACATGCTCCTGGGTGGGGGAGGGCTCCATGTTGCTGGGGTGTGGGACAGGGGGCAAGGTGGGAGCCGTGGTACAGGCCTCCCACCCCCAAACAAGCCTCCCAAGCAAGAAGGCACCCTACCTGTTAGGTGCGGGTGAACAATGCAATGGCTGACTCATGCTCCTGGGTGGGGGAAGACTCTATGCTGCTGGGGTGTGGAACAGGGGGTATGGTGGGTGTCGTGGTACAGGCCTCCCGCCCCCTAATAACCCTCACTGTGAAGATGGATTCCTACCTGTACATTTTTTTGGTGTACTGCAATGGCTTCCAAGTGCTTCTGGGTGGTGTGGGGGAAGGCTCTATCCTGCCCAGGTGTGGGACAGGGGGCATGGTGGGAGCCGTGGTACAGGCCTCCCACCCCCACACAACCCTCACTGTGAAGATGGCTACCTACCTGTAAGTTTGTTTGGTGAACAGTGAAATGGCTGACACATGCTCCTTGGTGGGGGAGGGCTCTATGCTGCGGGGTGTGGGACAGGGGGCATGGTGGGAGTCATGGTACAGGCCTCCCTCCCCCAAACAAGACTCCCAAGCAAGATTGCTACCTATCTGTTAGGTGAGGGTGAATAATGCAATGGCTGACACATGCTCTTGGGTGGCGGAGGGCTCCATGCTGCTGGGGTGTGGTACAGGGGCATGGTGGGAGTCGTGGTACAGGCCTCCCACCCTCAAACAAGCCTCCCAAGCAAGACGGCTACCTACCTGTTAGGTGAGGGTGAACAATCCAATGGCTGACAGAAGCTCCTGGGTGGGGGAGGACTCTATGCTGCTGGGGTGTGGAACAGGGGACATGGTGGGAGTTGTGGTACAGGCCTCTCTCCCCCAAACAACTCTCATTGTGAAGATGGTTACCTACCTGTAAGTTTGTTCGGTGTACTGCAATGGCTTCCAAGTGCTTCTGGGTGGTGTGGGGGAGGGCTCCATCCTGCTCAGGTGTGGGACAGGGGGCATGGTGGGAGTCATGGTACAGGCCCCCCTCCCCCAAACAACTCTCACTATGAAGATGGCTACCTACCGGTAGGTTTGTTTGGTGAACAGTGCAATGGCTGACACATGCTCCTGGGTGGGGGAGGGCTCTATGCTGCTGGGGTGTGGGACAGGGGGCATGGTGGGAGTCATGGTACAGGCCTCCCACCCCCAAACAAGCCTCCCAAGCAAGATGGCTAACTACCTGTTAGGTGAGAGTGAACAGTGCAAAGGCTGACATGCTCCTGGGTGGGGGAGGGCTCTATGCTGCTCAGATGTGGGACAGGGGGCATGGTGGGAGTCATGGTACTGGCCTCCCACCCCCAAACAAGCCTCCCAAGCAAGATGGCTACCTACCTGTTAGGTGAGGGTGAACAATGCAATGGCTGACACATGCTCCTGGGTGGGGAAGGGCTCCATCCTGCTCAGGTGTGGGACAGGGGGCATGGTTGGAGTCGTGGTACTAGCATCCCAGCCCCAAACAAGCCTCCCAAGCAAGATGGCTAGCTACCTGTTAGGTGAGTGTGAACAATGCAATGGTGTTTGGGTTGTACAAGAAAGTACTTATCAGTGTGTTGGCTGTCATTTGTTTTTGCTTACCAGTCTCTATTCCCCTGGATACTCCTGTGAGACGCTCAGGATGCAGTATGGCAAGCACCTTCTTCTCCCATGGTGTGAATGTTTTCTGTGGCATGTGAGGGCCACTGCTAGCCCCGTTAGCCAGCTCCGAGTTCTTGCTCCTCCTCTCTTTGACAACCCATTTCAGATCATGCCACCCCTTCATGGTCTCCTTCTTGGATCGCGGGGTGGTCCCTACTGCATTCACCCTTTGAACTATCCATTCCCACATTTGTGTCCTTGTGGCTAATGACGTCTGTTGGACCAGGCTGCCAAACAGTTGTGGTCCACTCTCACTATCTCATTTACCATGACTGTCAACTCACTCTCTGTGAATTTGGGCATTTTCTGTGCTGCCATGTTGGGTGGTGCTTGAAGTGTGTGTGGGTGCAGGGGTGTGTGTGGTGGGTGTGGTGTTGATGTGTGAGGTGTGTTGTGTGCTGGGGTATTGTTGGTGCAGGTGTGATGGTAGTAGTGATGGTGGCAGTGGTGTGTGTGCTGTGTTCTTTTGCCTCTCCGGTCAGATCTGGCGTATGACCTTCTCTTCTGGAGTGTTGCAAAGGATTCTGGTCAGTCCAAGGGCTGGGTTTATTCTCAGCTGTGTGGGCGTGTCCAAATGGGATTTTGCTGTCAGGTGTGTTGTTGTCGGTGTTGTCCTGGGAATTGTATGTTTTTTTTGGCATTTGTTTTTTCATTGGTATGTGTTTTTTGTATTTGGAGGGCATGGCTACTTTGATTTGTGCAAAGTTTGGCATTGTTGCGTTGTTTTAGCAACGTCCACCATGTTTTTCATGTACCGTCCTCTGCGGTGGCTATGCTTCAGCTCTTCCTCTGTCTCTCCCATTCACTACTGTGTGCAACGGCGTCGGTTGGAAACAGCAGATCGTACCACTGGAGCATCGGGGATATACTAATTTGCAGTGCGGTGTCTCCGCTTTGCTTGTGGTGGGTTGTAGGTTTTCCACAGCGTTTCTGACCTCTGCGGTCAGTTTTTGGACGTCACCGCCCGTGTCGGGCGGTTTTGGTTTGCCCGCTACCACCGCGGTCGGTCTCTTTTGGCGGTTGTTCTTAATTTGACCGCCGGATTATCCGCGGGCCTGGCGGGCGGTTGTTTCCTGACTCCATGGTGGTTGGGATGGTTTTCCTCCCGCTATCCTAATGGGGCCCTATGTTTTGACATCACACTTCTATATTATCAAACTGTAATACTTAACAATATTATCTAAATTCACACTAAATTACAATGCTAAGCTATATGTTTCAACTTAATATTAACATTGCGTTTCAACCATAAGACAAAATTCAGTAAGCATTTATTATGCTTTGCTACATTATCAGTTGTCTATGATGACTAAGCACATTTATAAAGGGCCCGTAATGGTAGTAAGGCATACATATTTATTGAAGGAAAATGACAATTTCAGAGCTAGGTCAGTTAGAGTCATACGGTTACATTGAGGCCACATTCTTCAACATCGTCAGATAAGACAATGTAATTTCACAGCTAAACAGTTTGTCAGAGTTTTGATTTCTTGAGACACTCTATTGTAATCATTGATTTTACTTTCATATCCTTGATTAAGGGAATCCTATGAGTTTTTATAATTGATTTTTTGGTGAACACTACATCAGGTTTTCCTAATTCACTTTCACTGCTTTTGTAATGAGGTTCTCTATCTGTTAAATATACACATATGTTTTGCTCTATCAATGATTAGCACCTGAATGTTGCTGTGTCTTTAAATTCTTATATACTTTGGTAAAGACATGCATATGCACCTGACACATGTGCATTTGATTCAGATAGATCTTTGCAATATCTACAAGTGCCCAATGATCAATCTCTTGCTCTGGGTATTTTCAATGTAGTGTTTCTGATATCCGCTTTCACCATAAGAGCAGCTATGTATTGATTTTCCTTTAGTTTCATGCACTTCATAACCCAAACGTTTGAAGTTGGATTATTTGTAAAGTGTTTTATATAGCTATCAATCTAAGGTCCTTGCCATGCCATCCCCATGACAGGTGAGCATTTCCTTGTTGAGTCAAACTAAGCCATAATCTCCATTCCTGCTGGTACCTTTCTCACAATTCTTTTCAGCTTTGCAGCCATACTCCCCTCAAACCCAAAGATGATGATTTTCTGGAAGCCGCTTGGCGGGTCATGGGAATAACACTGCTGGATCGCTAGTCATTGACAGTTATGCTCGGAACTACCACAGTAGCTGATAATTTTCAACCTCTTACTTTCATTCTTGCTTAATGAAAATATTTGTTGAAAATGCTTCCACTTTGGTTTATCTTGTTCCCGTGTAATGATTCTGCTTCTAGTGGCACAATACAATAGCCCCCTGCCAACCCTATAACTGGAGTTATATTCCTTTATTCCTAGCTGAGTACACAATCTTTTCTACAGTAAGTGTTTTGGACCGCCAGAACACTCAGTTAAGAGCATCAAGTGAGCACTGTGCAGGGGCTTGACAGACTGTGACTCATCTTGCAGTGGACCACCATCTCAATCCTAAAATCCAACTATAAGATTTTTAACTGATGCAAAATTAGTATACACTATTGGAACTAGAATTACAGCACCTGCTGACAGTGGACTTGCCCTCCAATGGATCCTCGTTAAGTGACTTAAAGTGTGCTCATTCCAATTGCAGCTCACTATCTCATCATCACTACCTTCCCTATATTTGGTAGCTGTTTCTAATACTCCCTCTCAGTTATTGTGGGAGGCACAGAAAGTACCATCAAAATTTGATAGAGTAGACATCCGCATATATTGTCATTGTCGCTGGGATGTAGGATTAGCTCAAGGTTATTTAGAATAGATGCACCACCCGGGACACCACACGGAATGGTCATTATGAGCTGCTATTGAAGTGCGTTGGATGGAGAAGAGCAGCTGCGGCACAGTGCACAGGGCTCTGACCATCAGGTGGCATCTGGGACTAATGCCACCTGACCCTTTACTCTCTGTTCAAACTACTGAGGGGACAAAGCAGCCAGGGTGCTTGGTCTTCGGTCTTCTGCGAAGCTTACATGAAAGGCAGACCCTTGAGTCATATAGTCCAGGCAGGTTTGAAGCCTTTTGCTTGAAACGACAGCTGAGTCTGGTAAATCAGTTCATCTCTGAATGGAACAAGTATGCCCAATTGAATCAGAGTACAGTTCTGCTAGACTGTCCGCAAGCAAGCCTCCCTGAACAGAGATGTAAGCTTCAAGTCCCTGCCTGCTTTATGGGAAGCCAGTTTTTGAGGACAGGCCCATTTCATGAGGCTGGAAGGCAGGCAGGGGCCTCGGCAACCAAGGCAGGCCAGCCAGTGCTATCCAGCATCTAGGGAGTACAACTGGATGACATGCAGGTCCCTAGCACCTTGTCCCCACTAGTTTGGAGGAAGGCCACCTGGTTTTCTTGCAAACACTGTAAGGTGTGGGGTGTGGGGTGTGGGGGGATATGAGCAAATGTAACCCTGGCTGGGCATCAAAAGTCAAATGAGCACTCATTAGTACTTCCAGTGCGGTCCAACCTTCCAGGAGTGCAATATATTGCTACGGCATGTGAAAACAGATGGCTAGGCTTAGAGCAACCACATGGCCAGTCATGACAGATGGCTATCTGGTTGTTCCATGTTTTATGAATCAGGTTACACTCAATCATGTAGCTGCCAGGGCTTCCCTAGCTTGGCTCCCAGTGCATGATCTTGGCCTAATGCATGGGGCTGCAAGGATGGGCTCCTCACAGAGGGCGGACCCTAAGTCCAGATACACCCTTTCACCATGTCAAAGCAGGGTAGTCTTATAAAGTGCCTGCAGAAACCTGTCTTCGGGTCTATATGACTTCACCCTAAGAAATAAGTGACACTATGAGCTGGGAAAAAGAGACCAGGGTAAATGGCTTCCATCCCCACACCAATGGGAGATCTAACTTGGGGCCCAGTTTAAGATTCTAAGCCCAGTCAAGCAAGGGCAATCTTCCCTGTAGGACCCTATCCTGGGCTTTAAGTGACACAGCAGGCTGGAGAGTAAAACCAGCAACTGAGGATTCCACCGTGGGCCAGCTGGATCTCTGACCCTGGGCGTGGTCAGCGCTTCTAAACCCAGCCAAGCAGAGGAGCCCTTCCGGAGCCAGCGAGACTCGATCCTGCACACTTTGAGACACGGATGGCTAGAGAATGGAGTCTAGGGATGTGGGCTTATGTTCCCAGGCCATCCAGAGCTCAGACCTGGGCCTAGTCAGAGCTTCTAAACCTCAGCAAGCAAGGAAGTCTCCCGTAGGTCTTTGTGACCCCATCCTGGGGTCTAATTGAATCGACGACCCTAAGAATATAGCCTGTGGATGGAGGTTTTCAACCCCGGGGCAGTTGGAGCTCACACCCAAGGCTCAGTCCAAGATTCTTAACCCATCCAAGCAGGAGAACCCTCTGGGTTTCTGAGGACCCTCGTCCTAGGCACTTTTTGACACTGTGGCCTGGATAATGAAACCGAGGGCTGAAGCTTTCACACCCAAACCGGCCACAGCCGGCCTTGTCAGAGCGTCATAAACAAGCAAGCAGGTGAGCTGTCCTGGTGCTTCGGGGAACCTGTCTTATGCATTTTGTGATATGGTGACTAAGCCTGGGTGTAAAACTCCGCTCCACATGTGGAGTTTGCTGAGTTTTGGCAACTCTGCGTTCCATTTATATATTGCACACCACAACAAAGCATAGTTTTTTTGTGTTGGCGTGCCGGAAATAAGTTTTCATGTGCGCGAGAGTCACTTACCGTGTGCCCACGATCGCCAAGGAGAATTCCTAGCCGTTCGCGAGTGACCCAAGATTTGCTAGGCGGATGCATGGTCATTCGTAAGTTTGCAGTCACCAACACGTGATTTGCAGTCACCTGCAGAGTTCCGGCGGGGATTGTGTGATGAACATGATCCTGAATGTGCAGCATCTACCGCAACTGAAATTTGGATATGGTCTCTCCAAAGCAGCATCAAAGCCTTCTTAAAATGATTATTTGGAGTAAAAAAAAACCTCAAATTCACATTTGGCTATAATTATTTTGAGCAAGGCGTCCTTTTTCAAAAACTTCTCCAACTTCCTGTTCCTGCCCAGCAGGCTCCTCCTAGTGCTTTGTCCAACCCCTGGTCAATTTCATTTGGATTAGAGCTGGAAAGATCACTTTTTTGTGTCTGCTGCATAATATATCATTGGATTTGAGGACTTTGAATATGACATTTCACAAGTAAGTTGGAAAACTGGTGTTGTTTGTTTGAGGAGGGCCATGTACCTAGATTTGTTTGTACTTTTCATAATTTCTTTAAATTTATTGTTATGTTATTTTATGTTATGTAATGTTAGGTGGTATTCATAAAGCGCAGCTGTAGCTCTGAGGAGCATCATGGCGCTATAGATGATTGAGTTGCAGGTATGGAGCAACAGCTACTGAGAAACAGGATTAAAGATTAGATTAAGGCACTACATATGGCATAAAAAGAAGTGAAGATCCAGGTTTTTAAGGACTTTCTTAAAAGGGTTTCTGACTGGATGAGGCGGAGGTTACAGGGGCGTTGATTCCGGGCCTTAGTGCCTAATACTGCAATAGATTCCCCTCCTTTAGAAGTTCATTTATATGGTGGGGCTTTTAAGAAATTTGAGTTAAAAGAACTAAGCGTTCGACAGGGTCCATAGTGAGTAAACCTGGATCCAATGTACTGGGAGCCAGAGAAATGAAAGCTACTAAAAGTGATTACTACAAGTTTGAACACTACTCTTTTGTGGACAGGAAGCCAGTGTAGTGTTTTAAGGGTAGCTGATGCAAAGGATTTCCTGGGTCCTTTGAGTACTAATCTTGCTGCAGCATGTTGAACCATCTGACATTTATGAAGGACTGATTTATTAGTTCATGCATAAAGGCTGAGCAATAATCCAGTCTAGAAGTGATCAAAGCTGTAGCAACCGTCTGCTTTGTCGAAAGAGGAAGTAGATCCAAAACCTTTTTTTGTTATTTGATTAAGTGAAAGCAGGTGCCAGCTGCGGATAGTGTCTGTTGATGGAAAGACAATGCAGAATCAAATCTGACCCCCAAGTTTTTGGAGGATGTTACAGTATTAGGGGGAGAGAGGGTATCAGCTGGCCACCATTGACTGGAGCAGAAGTTTTTACTCTACCCTAATGGCATAATTTCTGTTTCAGAATTGCATCTCAGGTGGTTTGTCTTCATCCAGTGGAAAACAGCTGTAAGGCAGTGGGAGAGGTTTTCCTCAGCCAGTGTAGTGATGAGTGGTGAGAGTCCTTTAATTTTATCAGGGGCCTAGTTATTACTTTGCAAAAAATAATTTGTCTTGTATGAAGGAAAAATGTTGCACAGTTTACTACATTTTCTCAATGTTTTGAAATCAATTTGCAATGTTGATTTAATACACTATATAGCATTGTAGTCTGCCAATAGGCCTTTCAGCCAGTAGGCGCAGAACTACTCATGGGTGCATGAAACAACTTTATCTGTGATGTCTGTTGAATTTAAACATCATTTAGGCCATGGATGGCATTGGGTTGAAATACAAAATGTGTTTTTTTGTGATATTTCACTTTTTTCATGTGTAGTAATGCCTTTGTTGGATGTGTGTTGTTGTAACTTGTACACCATTTTAGCTCAGTGGATTTTCGTTTTTTGGCACTGTTGCATTCAAGCTGTGTCTTTAGCATGCCTCCTTTTACTGGCCAGTGTGTGAGTGTGTTTTCATTGTAATAGCAGGCCAGCATGTGCCTTAGTTCTCCATGTGGCCAGGGACCATTTTGTAAAGTCTGTGTCCATAGGCCTGCTTGTCTTCATTGTTTTCCAGGCCTTCTGCTTGTTGTGGCCTGGCTATGTGACGTGTAGCCATTTTGTAAAGGCAGGGAGTGCGCTTTTTCCATTGAACTGCATGTCTTCTCTTTGTCCTCAAATACCTTCTTATTGCTTGTTGTTGTTGATCATGACCATGTGGCAATGGCTGGCAGCTGTTTTGTGCGTTCAGCCAATGTGCCCCTTTGCCATATGCCATACAGGAGGTTCCAACACTTATTACATGCTTAAACATCTGTTCGCGCAATACAGACCAATCAATGAATACATCATGCAAAGAGGGGATGCAACTGTGAAAGGCATGATCATTGAGATATACCAATAGGTCCTAGTTAAATGCCTAACATAGATGCTGCTTCCTTTTGAGGTCTTCACACGTGAAGTCAGCAAGGAGGGCCGTACCATGGGCCAAACTATCCCATTGTTGCACGTGCTACAGGGACAACTAAAGGAGGTGTCTGCAATGTAGGCAGGTGTGGAGGAAAAAATAGAAGCATATTAGTTGGTGGAGAGCTTAATCCTTCGCGTATCTGTAAATACAAATGTGCAAAGAGACATTGTGTCATCCAACCATTACATTTGTGACACAATTCTTGATCCACGGCGCAAACTAATAATGGCCACTTTAATTCTTTTTTCTGATGGGGATGCTGCTCACTTCAAAACTTTGTTAGCTGTTCAAGCCAGTCAGCTAGAAAAAGAATGGCCAGGAATTAGAGGCCCTCTTCTCCAGGGCACAAGTACTGCAGGTCAGCCTTCAAGTTGAGAGACTGAGGGCAGTGTGGTTGGCTTACAGCATTCAAAACCACCAACAGCAAGAACAACATCGACAACAAGAACAGGAACCTCACACCCAAAATTTGCAAAGGAAATTTTTCTACTGGCAGGGCTTACTTCCAGTGCTGAGGCAATTGCAAAAGAGGCTGAGCAAGGTGGAGCACCAATGACCATTGAGTAGATGGTGCAGGCCTATCTGGATAACCCAACAGAGGTCTACTTTGATTAAAACCCATTGCTTTATTGGTATGGTAAGAGGCGCCAATGGCCAGTGCTCAGTAGGCTGGCGATAAACTATCTGGCTTGCCCCATAGCCAGTGTCTCCGCTGAGCACCAGTGCTGCTGGTACCATTCTGAATGTGAAAAGGACCAGTCTCAAATCTTGATCAAAATGAATCAGCACTTTATACCACCGGATTACACCGAACCTGAAGTACCACAGGAGGAAGATGACGGAGACTCAATTCATGGAAGTAGTGTATTAGATGACTTAATTCTGGGTGACCCACCAGAGTTTGAGGATGAGCTCTACTTCTGTGACCACCAGGCTTTTCTAGTTTCTTTGATGCCAAACCCCCCCCCCAAAAAATATATAGGTAAGGAACATTATTTACTTTATTATTTGTATGTGTCTGGTTGATCAATCCATCCCCACCTTCTTACTCATAGACACATTTCATTTTTGGATTGGAGTTGCAATTGTGTGCAGTAAACAAGTCCCGGCTAGCCCTAAAGCCATTTCCCTCATACAAGACATTGAATGGAGAATATAAACACATATGTACCCTGACTATCTATCATTTCCCAGCCTTAAGGGACTGCCCCACATGTGATATGATTATAATTCAATTTACAGTGAAGAAATGGAGGATCTGCTTTCTGCAATTTGCCACTAATCAATCAGGGTGATCATACTGGAAGAACTGGTAAATGATGGCATGCATTGCACACTGAGTGATTGTTGTTTGTTGTGATGTAAACTTGTTGTGAATGATATGTCATCATCATGTTTGTTTAGACTTGAGAAGAGATGATTCATGTGGTGGTGGGGAGTGTTAGACAGGGTGTTGGTTTGTTTGGCTTGATGTGTTAGTGATGATGATTGAGATTCACAATGTTGGTGGCCTATCAACAGCTGATCAATAATTTTCCCCTGAAGGTTATTTTTTTTCCTTCCCTTTGAGAGATCAGAAATGAGATTCCTTCACCGGGTCCACTTCACACTGTCAACACTGCTTTGTTTTGATTATTTTATGCTTACTTTATACTCCTCAAAGACTCAGACCTTACCAGTCACCTAGATAATGCAAAATTTGCAAACACAAATCTAGTTTAATATAGTCTACACACAAAAAGCGACTTAGTCAGGTCAATCTTTCCCTTCTTGTTGTTCAACAACAAAACTGAACTACTACAGACCGATCCATTGCACTTTGAGTCGGGACGAGTCGGGAGTCACTCTGGACACTGTTGTTATGGAGTTGGATACCATACTCAGATTTAGACTCAGGAGGATCACAGATGATAGAAAGACTCAGGGTGTGGGCGTGACGGTGCCTGGCTACTCCGAGAACTGCCACCAGAAGAAAATGGAAGTTTTCAAATTTACTGAAACCAACCAATTTGGATGATGAAGAATTTGAAGTGGCCTAAAGGTAAAAACCAACACCAGACCTACACATGTCTGTGTAGTGGTGGTGGTGAGTGTGGTCTGACTAATTGATAGCGGTCATTGATTTTTTACTTAATTGGAAAAATGGTATGTTGCTATGTGTGTGTGTTTGCTCAGTGCTGTCTGTCTCAAATTTAAAGCTAAGTGGAGGTTGGGTGGGGGCCTAATGTTGGAGTACCTACCAGAAACACACATTTATCTACGCTGCCTCTAAAAGTCTTCTTGTTGCACTCCTTTTGCAGTTCCAAGAGGAATGCAGAGATGCAAATTCACATCTGGCAAAACAGTATAATTTTTTCTCTACTATCATTACAACTGTGTGTTGTTTATGTTTGTTCACTTGACTCCTACAGATATTTTAGTTTTATTTCCTTTTTTGCAAAGCCCGATACAACAGAACATAATGTAACCTGGGTCTCTTTGGGGGAAGATGGACAACTTTATTTACCAGCACAAGTCTAGTATTGATCAGCATGCATGCATTTCGTATTCCTCCCATAACAAATTCATGAAGGTCGGCTGCCAATATGAATGTGTTGGCCGTGTGTAGTATTGTTTGTCTTTGTCAAACCTTTCCCTAAATTACCCCTTTCCATCCATTCATTGAATCCCTAACCCTCTTTCCCGGGCTGTGCGATTTATTGAGGTGTGATTAAATTACATTTATACCATTAATTGATCACACACTTGGTGGGCCGGATGTGGTTGAAAAAACACAAACTCAAGGCAGGGCGAGGATCTTCTTCAGCTCCAAGTATAGCCCACACTGTCAATAATATATATATATAGTAGATTCCCCACCCTTTCACAGTATTCAATATTCAATTTTTTTCAACGAACATAATCCATCATAATTGCCAGCCTCATCACCCTTCCAGCACTGAAGGTTACGTCTCCACTTCATGGCTCAAGTCGACTTGAGTTTGTAACTTGTACTAGCCCACCATTCTGATTATTTATTTTACTTTACCAGTGCTTATAATGTTTTCTCATTTTGCAGTCTTCTTCTTGTGTACCACTAGTCGATCTCTAGTCTCCCTCATGTGACTGTTTCATTTTGTTTGCACAGCTTGCATATAAAACAGCATTAACTCAGTTAATATTATGCCAATGTAATTATTTCTGTGAGATTAGTATTCCTCATCCTACAGTTTGAGTTTGGCTGGGAGGGAATGGAACCTCACAGCTGAATCTGGTGCTTTCACTAGTTTTTAACTAGTGTACTAGCATGTTGTTACTGCCTACTACTACCACCACCATGGTGGCACCTTGGCAAGCCATCACCATGCAGCCATCTCTTCACCTAATCACAGGTAAGAGAGGAACTGTGGGGGGGTTCATTCAAGATGCAATAACCTATATACTATGGAAGTTAATTCTGAGTCCATTGGGGTAAATATAGTTTCAGACTGCATATACTAGGAGGAGCGAGTTGTAGGACAAGTGAGGGTACCACATCTATCTGTTGGTGTGTTACACTATCAGCAGATTTCAAAAACTAGACGAGGCCCTGCGGCAAAGGGAACAGTGTGAAGTAAAAGAGCAGCCCCCCAAAAAGATTTATCATATGTAAAACTATACATGTATTCCTCTAACAAATATAAACTCGAAGAAAACCCACAACATCTGGCCCACCCCTCTCCCTAATCCCAACCAATGTCCAAAGTAAAGCAATTCCAAAAATGTAATTGTCCATAAATCAAAGGCCCATTGTCCATAAACAAAAAATACAAATACAAGTTTTCCCCAACTCATTCTCACCCACTTCCTAACAAGTCCCACCCACCAAACTTAAGAATAAAAAAGGGTCAAGAGATGTCTAGCAGTGGACTAGGACTCTGATCTTCCTCTCCAGCTGATCAAAACTCTCCTCTGTCCCTGCCTCCAGGCACGCCATCCTCAGCACCATGCAGCGCTGAAAGGTTCTAAGTGTGCATGGAGGAGTAGCAGTGGTTGAATGGCAGTGGGCAGCTGCTGGACCATGGTGCCATACCACCAGAGGCACTGGGGCCTCCCTGGGGCATTGGCGCCTGCAGCTACCTCCTACTCCTCCCCCTAATCCTCCTTTAAGGCCACCAGCAGCCATCTCTTTCACCTAATCACAGGTAAGAGAAGAACTGTGGGGGGTTCATTCAAGATGCAATAACCTATATACTATGGAAATTAATTCACACGCGCACACCCTTCTGAGTCCATTGGAGTAAATATAGTTGCAGACTGCATATACTAGTAGGAGTGAGTAGTAGGGCAAGTGAGGGTGCCACATCTATCTGTTGGTGGGTTACACTATCAGCAGATTTCAAAAACTGGCCAAGGCCCTGCGGCAAAGGGAACAGTGTGAAGTAAAAGAGCAACCCCCCAAAAAGATTTATCATATGTAAAACTATACATTTATTCCTCTAACAAATATAAACTAGCAGGAAACCCACACCATCTGACCCACCCCTCTCCCTAACCCCAACCAATGTCCAAAGTAAAGCAATTCCAAAATGTAAATTGTCCATAAATCAAAGGTCCATTGTCCATAAACAAAATATACAAATATATTTTTTCTATGCCCTGATGGCCTCCAGCTTCCTTTGCCAGGTCTTGGCTGCTATCCCCTGCCTTGTGGGTTGAGTGGGAGTAGCTATATCATGCAAAGGTGCCTAAAGAAGGGAACTCAGGCCTGCAGTGGAGGGCCTGCGTGCAGTTTGCTAAGTTAGCATGTTGTCCTGACAAGTGCAACCACTTGTCAGGCCTTACTTTCCCTTTTGCGTATACAGTGGACACACCTGTGGTAGGTTCTGGGTAACCCCTGGGCAGGGTGCAGTGTAAGTAAAAGGCCGGACATATACTGAGGTGTGTGCTATGTCCTGAAACTGAAAAACACTTGTTTTCACTGGTGAAAGGCTATCCTGCCGATAGGACAGAAAGGAGAAGGCTGGGTATTGTGTTTGTTAGCCTAGTTTCCCATAAGTTTAAAATGGAGAGGTGAAGTTTAGTATGTATAAATAAAACTTCAAAGACAGCTAGGGGTATACTATGGGAGCTGAGACCCCTGACCATTGGAATAGAAATGGATTGGGACTGCAAAGGCTTGGTCCCATTTCGTGGTCAAGAGGAACCTCTGCTAAGGAAGGAACAACTGAAGAGACTGCTGGGAAGGACCGACCCTTGCTTCATGATCTGGAGCTGGCCTGCAGTTTGCTGTTTTAACAAAGGAAGAGGCTGTTGGGACTGTGCTTGGTGCACTGGGTCCCCCTGATTGAAGAAGACTGTGCTTTGTGCTGTGTCTTGTTACCGCCAGGGCCCAAAGTGAGCTGGCTCCCTGTTTAGGAACACAGGAGCATACAAGTTTCCGGAGAAGTTTCAAGCGACACTGTGGGTGCGTTTTGTGGCAGCTTGAGACCCTCGGAAGGTCTGACCTATATGGAAGTGGAGTGAGTCTCGGACACGCAGGGTACGTGTCGGGGTGCACCGGAGGCTCTTGGTCATCAAGTGTAACGGAGGAGAAGTGAGGCACAGACACGGTCGTGGTGCGGCCGACGGCATTGGTGAAGTGCACCTGGATATCGGGGCAACGGAGTTGGAGTAAGTGTCAATGAAGCAGTGTGCATGCTTTGGTGTAACCTGGGACTGTGGAGGTTACTAGCTGATTATCGTGTGCACCAGAAGAAAGTGAGTCTCTGCAGTACGGTGTGCGTGTCTTGGTGCCAACTGAGACTGCAGGAAGGAGTGCCTGGTGAACATGTACCTGGAGTCAACGTGAAGTCCCATCCATGTTGTGTGTGTGGCTTCGTGCCAGAGGAGACCCGAGGGTGCTGTGGTGAACATGCACCCGGAGTAACGTAATCTCAGCGGCGTGGGGTATTTGTGACCTGCAGCTGCCTGAGACCTTCCTAACAGTCATGGCCCGGGCCGGCAACCCGAAGGAGCTGAGCTGCCAGGCTAAGCCTCTGAGGCCCATTGAGAAAGCTCTGCACAGAAGGCACAGTTTGCTGAAGTAGAAGAGGAGAGTGGGGTCACATTCCCAGGTAATGTGGATCACTGCCTGGGCAGGTTGCGGGCTCGGAGGGACACTCTCTCAGCCTCTCCGTCCTTCTGGCGACTTGAGCCTTTGCTTCAGCTCAAATTGGGGCCTGTGCTGACCAAAGGAGTGGCAGTACTGGGGCCAGAGTGATAATCTGTACTTTATGTCATTGTTTATACGTGTGGGGGGCAACTGTTATCGAAGAGGCTGACTGTCATAATACACATTGCCAATATTGTTGCTAACGAACTGCTGGACTGTCTTATTACGCCTGACATTATTTCTGCATAACGCGATTGTAGCTCTACGCATTGCATCATTTCTCCATTGCCAAGTACTGGATTGTAGCCGCACCCATCCAATTATTTCTTCATTGCTAAGTACATGGTTGTAGAGGTGCGCATTGCATTATTTCTTCAATGCAAAGTACATGATTGTGGTGTGACACATTACAATATTCCTTCATTGCGCAGTACATGATTGTAGCTGTATGCATTGCATTATTTCTCCCATTGCAAGGTATAGGGGCGTATCGTTAGGCATTGTATTTTTTCTCCTTTGCTCAGCACAGGATTGTATTGTTACGCAGCGCACTATCGTTTGTCCATTGCAACATGAATGATTCTAGCATTCCAACCAGCATAGCATTTTGAAAGCGGTTGTTGGGATTTGAACCAACAGCCAGCCGGAATGAAAGTGACCCTTTATTATATGTTGGCTTTTGTATCATGTGGTCTGAACGTAAAGGCCTCTAAGCTTGTGGCCTAGTCTGCCAGTAGGCCCAGAGGTACTCATCAATCATCATGGGTGCATGAAAGTTAAACAGCAGTTTTTGTGTTGTCTGTTGAATTTTAACATCATTTTTTTCTGGGGTATATTTCACTTTTTTGGTGTGTTAAATAAATGCCTTTTTTGCATGTGTATGTGTTGTTGTTGCTCCCTGATGCTGCCTCCATCCCATGTGATGCACAAATTTAGGGCAAACAGGTTCCACTACATTTATGTTTTTGTTCTTTGCTATTCTTATTCTTCCTGAGTTTACACAGTACAGTACACCAGGACAGCCATGGCCTTGTTGTCAAAGTCTCATAAATGGCTACACTGTTGTTGTTCACTGAGTTACTAAAATGTAATATTTGTGACCAACACACACTGAGTTATATATTATATTAGTTTGATTGTACTATCGTTTGACTGTTGTTCTTCTGGATTTTTTGCTTTTAGATGTACAAAAGACTGAAGAGAAGGTGTGTCATCATCGCCCATTGTGGTGCCAGACAGACGTCCTGCTGCTGTACACGACGTGACATATGAGTGATCTGACCAGACATCTCTGCAATTTGTGCAACTGAGTGCTGCTGACATCTGAGGATGATGCCCCCAAAGAAATCAGGTACCATGTCCTCCAGTACCAAGAAAGTTGCTATTGAGAAGAAGGAACAAAAGAAGGAAGTGTCACTTAAGTCTGGTGTGCCACCCAAAAACATTTTTGGGAAACCAAAAATGACGCCTCCAGCAGCGGTATCCAGGGGGCAAGCTCGGAGTAGCACCTCTAGATCGGTGGGCCCAACCCACCAACCCAGGCCCAAGCAAATGATTTTGGAAGAGGTAGCCAGCCTAATGGTGGAAACCAGTGTTGCTGAGCCAAACCTAAACTTATCGCTATCTCAAAGTAGTACACAATCAACGCAGGAGGAAACACAGCAAATAAGTGATCAACAACAACAGCTGCAACCACCGCCCACAATAGTAGTTGTTGTTCCTTTCGAAGTAGGGGTAGTTTGGGAGATTGAGCCTCATGCAGAGGAAGAATTAGAGAAAGCCACTTATTCAGGAGATCCATTGGCTTCCAAATCCCCAGCAAGGAAAAGGAAGGTTAGTCCGTCGAGTTCTTTGCCAACCATCCCTTCTGATGATCTAGATGCCAATTGGGAGCCACAACAACCTGAGCATGAGAGGGAAACATTTCCCAAAACCAGGCTAGGGAAAAGGAAGGTTCCAGAAAGTCTTATACTTATGCAGGTCAATGTAGAACAGCAGGATTATGATGAGCCAGTCATCACGAACATCCCTCCTGGCCTGAGGAGATGGAGACCAACATTATTACCCAATTCAAAATGGCTGCGAGCAATGTAGCATGCATAACTCCAACACAGGTAACACCAACACGACCCCCAGCTTCCATATTTACCTTAGCAAAGGCCTGGCAGTGTCCTACATCCAGCACAAGCACCAGCTCAGTAGCAGTAGGTGGTGGTACTTCTCAGAGTCAAATTCAACGCACACCCTCCAGTTAATCTGGCATTGGAAGCAGGAGACAATAGTTAAGCTCCCCAGTGTGGAACTTCCTTACGATTAGCAAAAAGGTGGAGAATATTGTTATATGCTCAATTTGTAATACCTCTGTTAGTGGGGGTAAGCTTGGTACACACTATGATACCGGAGGCCAAATGACCCATCTGAAAAAACACCACTCGATCAACTGGGAGGACCACCTTCACCGCAAAAATACTGGAACCATTGCTATTGGTGGTGATAAACGATTAGAAGGTCCAATCACGGTGGAACAGGAAGAAGAGGGAGGCATTCTCTCTGTTAGTGGTATTCAAAGTAGCCCTGTCCTCAGCACTGCAGTGGTACCGCCCACATCCTCAGCAACATCTCAGTGGCACAAGAGTAAGAGTCAACCTGAGACACCAAGGAATACTGCAATGAAGTGCAGCATTGAGCCTAACAGAAAGGAATACCACGCAGCCTACCATTATTAGCATGTTCACTAGGCAGGAGGGGCAGTACGAACGCAACCACCCAATAGCACATTTGTGCAATGCAACCTGCCCAAAATGTTAGCACTGGACGTTTTCCCTTTTGCTTTTGTTGAAGGGGTGGGTTTTCTGGAATTTGTGACAACCATCTGCCCAAAATGGAAGGTTCCCAGCCTCTACTATTTCGCCAGAGTTGCTGTTCCAGCACTACATCACGACATGCTGGAATTGCTTGGAAAAACCTTAAAACAGAGTGCTGTTCAGAGTATCCACCTGACAACAGACATGCGGACCCGTTGAAAAGCCACTGATTACATGTGCATCACTGCACACTGAATCTCTTTTTTGGGTGTTAGAGAAAAGATATCTGCAGATGTTGACACTGCTGAGATTTTTAATGCCACTTGAAAACATGCAACTGTAGCCATGTTTACTATGGAGAAATCTCTTACTGCTGCAAACATTTTGGATGAGTTTAACGGCAAGGTCTTTGAGTGGCTGCACCCAAGAGGGCTTAACATTGGTTTTGTTGCCACGGACAATGGCAGTAATGTAGTTAGGGCTATGAAAGATGGTGGCTATTTCAGGGTCCCGTGTTTGGCACACTGCATTAACCTTGTTGTTCAAGACTTTCTGAAAAATGATTACAAAGTCAGCAACTTACTGACCACCTGCAAAAGAATATGCACACATTTCAACCATTCTTTTAAAGCCCGGAAGATCCTGAGGGTCATTCAATGTGAGCATAAAATACCAGTCAAAGCACTCATACAGGAGGTGCCACCACGTTGGAACTCAACTTATTACATGCTTGATAGTCTGTTTGAGCAGTACACACCACTCAATGCTTATGTCATGAAAAGATTAGGGGATCCCACTGTGATAGGCATGACTGTTGAGATGGGCCAATGGGACCTTGTTAAATGCCTGACAGAGATGCTACTTCCTTTTGAGTCTTTACATGTGAAGTCAGCAGGAAGGACTGTACTATGGGCCAAGCAATCCCATTGTTGCACATGCTAGAGCAACAGCTGAATAAGCATAGGCTGAAAATTTGTTCCGCTCACGGAATTTGTGGATTTTCCGCGATTTAGCGATCCATGAATCTCGCGAAATCGCGCTAAAATCCGCGAATCAGCGGGGACGAATTTTCAGCCAAGTACTTACAGGGTTACAGCAGCAGGTGCAAAAGTTGAAGCTAAATTTTTGTAACCTTTTACAAAAGGGTTACACAGAAATTAACTACAACTAGGGCACCTGCTGCTGTAATCCTGTAAGTGCTTCCTGGCGCCTCGTTGCCTACTTGCAACTATTCTCTGACCCTGCTCTGACCCTTGAAGCAGGGTCAGAGAATAGTTACAAGTAGGCAATGAGGCGCCTGACATGAAAATTAAACCTCAACAGGAAGCACTGACAGATATAAAAATAAGCATTTACAATGCAATAGGTCTCGCATTAGGAAAGTTTGAGCTATTGGTCTTGTAAATGACATTTTTTTTATTTATGTGTTGGTTTTGAAAATAGCTAAATTAATAGCTTTGTCATTTACTATGCCAATAGTTATAACTTTCGCAAATGTGACACCTATAGCATTTGTAATGCAACATGTTTTGTATTTACGTGACTTAGATGTATTGATATTACAAATTACAATGGCTTTTAATTTTTTTAAATCATTAATACTTAAATAAAAGTGATTTTAATTTATAATGGCAATAGCTAAAACTTTTGTAAATAACTTTTGTGAAGATTATGTTCAGTGTATTTTATTGTGACGAAAATCCAAGAACAGAAGTGAAATATTAACATCTTTTTGTGACATTTGTAATAAAGCTTGAAACATTGAGGGAACATATTTGAACCAGTTGTTGTTGAATGGTTGCGCAGATTGATGCTGGGGTGGTGCTGAGTGGTGCTGTGGTGGTGCTGAGTGGTGCTGTGGTGATGCTGAGTGGTGCTGTGGTGGTGCTGAGTGATTCTGTTGTGGTGCTGAGTGATGCTGTGGTGGTGCTGAGTGGTGCTGTGGTTGGTGCTGAGTGATGCTGTCGTGGTGCTGAGTGATGCTCTGGTGGTGCTGAGTGGGGCTGTAGTGGTGCTGATTGGTGCTGTGGTGGTGCTGAGTGATGCTGTGGTGGTGCTGAGTGGTGCTGTGGTGGTGCTGAGAGATAATGTGGTGGCGCTGACTGATGCTGTGGTGGCGCTGAGTGATGCTGTGGTGGCGCTGAAAGGTGCTGTGGTGGTGCTGAGTGATGCTGTACTGGTGCTGAGTGATGCTGTGGTGATGCTGAGTGGTGCTGTGGTGGTGCTGAGTGATGCTGTGGTGGTGCTGAATGATGCCGTGGTGGTGCTGAGTGGTGCTGTGGTGGTGCTGAGTGATAATGTGGTGGTGCTGAGTGATGCTGTGGTGGTGCTGAGTGATGCTGTTGTGGCACTGAGTGGTGCTGTGGTGGTGCGGAGTGGTGCTATGGGGTTGCTGAGTGATGCTGTGGTGGTGCTGAGTGATGCTGTGGTTGTGCTGAGTGGTGCTGTGGTAGTGCTGAGTTATAATGTGGTGGTGCTGAGTGATAATGTGGTGGTGATGAGTGATGCTGGGGTAGCGCTGAGTGATGATGTGGTGATGCAGAGGGCAGAAAGGCACAAAAGCAGTCTAACAAAGGGCGACGGGCAGAAAAACAAGGGAAAAACGAGTCTAACAGAGGGCAGAAGGGCACAAAAAAACAGTCTAACATAGGACAGAAGAGCAGAAAACAAGGGAAAAACGAGTCTAACAAATGGCAGAAGGGCACAAAAAACAAGTCTAACAGGGGGCAGAAAGGCACAAAAACGAGTCTAACAGAGGGCAGAAGGGCACAAAGACAAGGGAATAACAGAGGGCAGAAGGGCACAAAAAATGAGTCTAACAAGGGGCAGAGGGGCAGAAAAACAAGGGAAAAACGAGTCTAACAGAGGGCAGAATGGCACAAAAAACGAGTCTAACAGGGGGCAGAATGAATCCTGACCTGTATGTTTGTCCACGAAGATGCCACCTTTTTGTTCAATACCTCTACTCAACTGGAGTACTTTCTACTGTCTAATCAGTAAGTGCTCCCTCTTTGGCTAAATGTATAGGGGCAGATTTACAATAACTGGCGTATCCCCAGGGATGCGCCAGTTATTGTGCGCCACAGCTCCGCAACCTATTGTGCGCCACATTTACAATGCGGCGCACCATGTGGCAAAAACGGCACAGATGCGTCACGCATCTGTGCCGTAAAATCAGCTCTTTGCTGGAGCTGCGTCGCAAGAGCGATGCAGCTCCAGCAATGCTCTGGGGGGCCCTATCTCCCCAATGCTGCGTCAAGCCTTGCGCCTGCTTCAAGCAGGCGCAGGGTTAAAAGTGGCCTAAAAGTGACTGAGTGATATCTTGTAGATTTCACTCAGCCACTTTTAGGAGGCGTTCCTGCTCAGGAACGCCCTCCCCTGCGCCAGAACGCCTCCTGATGGTGCAGGGCTTTACAACGTGATGCATCTCTCAGATGCGTCACGCTGTTAATACCCAGCACCATGGCGCTGCTGCTGCGTCACAAAAGTGACGCAACTGCGGCACAAAAGAGGCGCAAGCGGCTTGTAAATCTGCCCCATAGTGCTTTTACTACACTGTAGCTGCGTTAAGGGCCAGAAGATGTGTCTCCAGTGACCATGTGTGCCTGTGTTACAGGCACACATGGTCACTGGAGACACATCTTCTGGCCCTTTACACAGCTGCAGTGTAGTAAAAGCACTATACATTTACCCAATGAGGGAGCACTTACTGGATTAGCCAGTAGAAAGTACTCCAGAGCAAATCGCAAAAAATCCGCGATTTCGCAAGAAAATTCGTGAATTCACAGATTTTTTTGCGATTTTGCGGGGAAATCCGCGAATTCGCGAAACGTGAATTTGCAAATTTCTTCCATGCTTACAGCTGAAGGAGGTGTCTGAAACGTACGCAGGTGTGGATAACAAAGTAGACGCATATTATTTGGTGGACACCTTAGCCGTTCGCTTGTCATAAAATACAAGGATTCAAAATGACATTGTGTCACGTCCACATTACATTGCTGACACAATTTTGGATCCACAGTACAAAGTATTTCTGAACACTAATACAGTAATTATTTTTTCAAAAGTGGATGTTGCCAAGTACAAAACTTTGATTGCTGAGGAAGCCACTGACTTTGAAAACGAGAGGCTAGTAATTAGAGGCCCGCCACCCCAGGCCAGAACAAGTACTACAGGGCATCCAGAGTTAAGTTCTACTTCGGAGCCTGAGAGCAGTGCGTTTGGCTCCCAGCAGTCACCGACACTACCAGTAACATCAATAATAGCAACAACAGGATCATCAGCCACATCAAAATCGGCAACTGATTGGTTTTTACGGAAAGGGTACAGTAAGTCCATTGCATATGCAAAGGCAAAAGAGGCCAAGCAAATCGGAGCACCCCTGAACATTGAGTGGTTGTCCAGGCCTATCTGGATGACACAACAGAGGTCTTCATGGATTAAAGCCCATTGGTGTATTGGTATGGGAAAAGAAGCCAGTTGCCAGTGCTCAGCAGGTTGGCGATAAAGTATCTGGCTTGCCCTTTCGCAAGTGTCTCTTCTGAGCGTGTTTTCAGTGCTGCTAGTGCCATTGTAACTGTGAACAGGACCAGTCTCTCTCCTAAAAGTGTGGAGAGGTTAACCATGATCAAAATGAATCAGCACTTTATACCACCGGAGTACAAAATACCTGAATCACAGCATGAAGAGAAGAGCGACTTAAGTGATAGTAGTGTGTTAGATTACCTGCTACTTCTGGTTGAACCAGAGTTTGAGGACGAGTTCCTCTTCCCTAACAACTAGGCTTTCAAATCGTTACTTTCTTTCTTACTTTGTTTGTGTGTGTCTCTGTCTTTCTGGTTCAAACCACAATAAACCCATCACCACTGTCTTCTTTTGCTATTTGTTTTCCATATTGGAGTTGCACCTCTATGCATTTCACTGCCCACTCCTCATAGTCCTGCTCCATCTTCCTGACTCACCCTAAATCAATTTTTTCCCTCAAGCCAGGCATTAGATGGGGAACAGTACAAGAAATGTTGCCTCTAAAAGTCCCTTCAGAACAAGTGGAATGTGACTATAGCTATCCTCCTTTTGATTCCGAGCCAAAACTCATCACTGTCAGAACTAGGCTACCGCCTCGGAGTCGACAGGTATTTAAAAGCTCATTAATGTCAGAACAGAAGGTACTTGACAGAGAAAGGCAAGACCCCTCCAAAAAACTTGCTGACACCTGACATGTCACATTTCTGCAAACTCAATTGACCAATGACCGGTACCCCGGCCGCGGTCCATCTCACAGCACTGACCATGTGAACAAATTTCAACTGCGACAAACTGCCACAGATGAATACGAAAACCAAAACAGTGACTAACATTCAAAATGTATGTGGAGTAATAATGAGGCCACTGACTCAGTAAAAAAAAAACACCTAGCAGAAGAACTGTGCAGGCATATGACAGCCAAAGAGAAGAGCAAGACAGGTAATGATGGCATGCGTTGTATGCAGACTCAGAGTTTTTGCTGTTTTTTGGGTTGATGACGTTGTGCATGAATGCAGTTGAACTGTACTAGTAATTAATCTACCAACTCAAAGTGAATCAAGTGACAGTCAATGTTATGTTTTCATTGTCAAATAACCAAATTGTACTCCTTCTACTGCAGGCCAATATCCGTTGCATTTTTTAATGTGGAATATGGGCTTAGACGGAGTTGTACTCGGTACACTACAGACTGAGTTGGACTTGGACAACAACACACGTACAACACCATGATGATGCCCATACTATCTTTGCAGTCAGTCAGTAGGATTTCGTGAAGTGGCATAAAAAGGTAAACATAAGTCAACAAGAACTACACCAGACCTACTTGCCCGTGTAGTGGTGGAGTCAAGTGCAGTAGTATGATTGACAGTGGTGCATTGATTTAGTCACTTAATTTAGAAAATGCTAGGTTGCTGTATATGTGCTTTGTCTGGCGCTGTCAAAATGTAAGCTAAATAGAGGTTTTTGTTACTCATGACCCGGTGCCGTGGGCCTGCTCTGTCATTTTGTTGTAACTTAAAATGCTGTAAACTGAGACATGATGTATCCTATCTATGCCGCCTCAGTCTTGAAAGTGTTCTCTTCTCTTGTTGCACTCCACCGCAATTGATGCATTTTTTTATTCATTGATTTTTCAATATCGCATTTGTTTTTCCATTTACACTCACAGGCCGGATTTTACCCTATGCTATAGCTGGAAAAACAATGCACACTTACCTTACCAATGAATCTACATCTGCCATGCAGGCAGTGACGTCAGCCAAGAATGATGGACAGAGCATCCATGGAAGGGAAGAGGAAAGCCAAGATGCAACTCCCCATTTTGACGAGGATAACAAAATAACAATACCAACTTTCTTAATCTTTTAAATAATTTGATTTGTGTTTTGTCTTCAATCATTACCTACATGTGCTGTTGTTATTATTCATTTTGTTTGCTTAGTTAAAATTCATCCCTAGAGCTATTTTGAAATTTTCTTTGATATCTTTAAATGTAAGCCCGGTACAACAGAACATTGCATAATATTGAACTTCTGATGCCCTGTATTGTCTATTTGTCTAGTAGTAGTTAGTAAGTTTTACTTATCATTAACCATCAAGTTAGCAATCATCATCATGCATGCATTTCCTTTTTCACCCTTAACCAAGTTTTGGATATGGTAGTCTACAAGAATGTGTTTTCTTTTGTTGTTAGTCCATGTGTACTGTTTTATTTTTTGTCAAACCTTTACCCAAACCCCCATTCCCAACCATTCATCAAACCCTAACTCTGTTCCCCAGGGCTGTGTGATTTATTGAGGTCTGACTAAATTAAATGTACACCGATAATTGATCACACGCTTGCTGGTGCGGATGTGGCGAAAGCAACACTAATTCAATTTCAAGGCAGGGGAGGATCTTCTTCTGATTGCCCTCCCATGATGATAAGTATATTTGCGAGTTAACTTTTTTAACAAAGGAACATAGTCCATCATCATTAATTGTCAGCATCGATTGTCATCCTTCCTATTACACACAGCACTAAAGGTTACGCTTTTGTTTAATGTAGGCCTAGTTGAGTGACTCGAAAACAACTACAGTTTGTAACTTGTACTAGGATATCCCCTCCACCATTATGCTTAATTTACTTTGCTCTAGTACTCTTCCCAGAGTCTCTCTCAGGCAACTGACTGTCTCATTTTCTTGTTTGTAAATGCTACTGCCAGTGTCTACTACTACTACTACCACAACCATGGCATCTGATTCTGCATTCTCTTCGAAAACCCAACCTGCATCGTCATGCAGCCATCCCTGTGCCTAACTTAAACATTAATCACAGGTAAGAAAAGAAAAGATGTTTGGGGGAGGTATAATAATGGACTAGGAGGAGGAGAGACTGACCGTACTAGTAGGACAAGTCACTCAGGGAGGGGTACCGCATCTATCTGTTTGTGTCTTACAAAATCAGCCAATTATTTAAATCAAACACAGGCTGGGGCCCTGCAGTAGAAAGGAAACAGTGTGACGTAAAACAATAAGCCCACCCACAAAACATTAGCCACATCGTATGTAAAGTATAAATATATATAATTTAATCCCCATACAAAAATATAGTATGTAAAAAATCCCACAACACCTGACCCACCCCTCTTCCTAACCCTAACCAATATCCAAAACGAAAAAGTAAAAAGAATCAAATGGGACAATTGAACAGGGTCTTTAGAAGCAGGCTCTTAGTCTTCAGATGTCGCTCTCCATGATCTTGAGCCTCTTCTTGACCTCTTCTAGCTCCTCTTCCAGTCGCGTATTCCAGAGGAGCATGTGGCACGCATATGCCCTGCAGTTGCATCCACAGGGGTGGGCAGCAGTAGTGCTTGATGCTGTTGGTGGCGAGTGGTGATGGGTGGCTGCCTGACCGCGGTGCCGAATAACTGGAGGGGCCTGGCTGGGGCTCAGGGCATTGGAGGAGGCTGCAGCTGCTGCCGCCTTCTCCTCCTCCTCCGCCAGAGCCACCAGCCATCGGTACTCAGCGCAGATGGGCTCCGGATTCCGGCACCAGGCTCTGACTGCCAACTCCTTCCTCGTTGGTTTTGGAGGAGCTATATAAAGAAAGAAAAAAAACTAATACTCCTAGCAAAACAGTGTGTATCTGTCCTCCCACTGCCTCTAACATTTGTGTTACAGCCATTTTCCTAGCCCCACGGCACAGTATACAAGTTTTCTTTTTCTCCTTAGTTTAGCGAAATTACATAACCTTGTTGTAGACGGCATGCCAGCTCAGCCAGCTTGCGCCCAAACATACTTGAGTCTGACGCAGACTCACGTTGGTTCTATTTACTACTGCCTGCAGGTGGGGAAGCTCGTAATTTTCTATTAAGGGTGGCACTGGACATAGTCTCTGTGTTACATCAAGGGCAATTGCTCAATTTCACTTTCACCCTGCCCAGACTAATACAAAAAGGCAGATTATATATCTGATCCTATGATCATTGCTTATATATGGGACGACATGAGGTACTTTATTTTGATTGATTGTGTAACCAACAGATAGGCCACCCCCCATAGGTGGCTGGCTAACAGTCAAATTTACATAGGTAGGTAGTGGTCCTCTGAGTCAGAGGAAGGCACTGATAACTACATACATACACAATATTTATATATGATGTGCTTTCAAACTACTGTGAGTCAAGGGAGTATTCTGAAAATACAACTTATATATCCCCCTCGGCTTTGCTACTGTGGCTCAGTTTCTTTTACATTCTCTTAAAAGACTCTGGTCTGCATCCAGTGACAGTCGCCACCTATGCTATCTATACATTCAGGCATCCATCCATTCAAAGTAAACGTCTATCATTCTTCTTAATCTCTCAACAAACCTTAGTTTGTTTGCTTCACCAACAACCACCCATGCGTCCTTCCTTGCTTGCCTTTGCTTTGAGTTTGACCCAAACACCGCTGACAATTCTTGCTATCCTATCCACCCATACGGTGTGGGCACCTATGCAGGCATCTTTTCTTTGATCTTCTACCCATCCTTCAACAACCCATGCATCTGATTCCTATCAGCCACCTATGCATGCTTTTACAACGTATCCTTCTCTGCCAGTCATATTACATCTTGCCCGTCCTTCCACACTTCTTTCTCTTTTTGTTCAACACATCCATCAAGATCATCTGATCTGATCTGACTTTTAGTCTTCTCCATAAAACTCACAGCTGAGTTGGAGTCAGATAGAAGAGGCTATTGGTTACTCAACTCACGCTGCTAATGCTATTGCTGCTAATGCCATTGCTAAATAAAGGGTGTCTTCTTCAACCGTTTGCTAATGTTCACTGCAACTTCATACTTACTAAGTCTCAACAGTACAGTGAGTGTACAGTACACCCTTCCCACTAGTGTAATGTCAATAAGTAAGGGACATAACTTACCACCGCCCGCCGCTGCTGCTGGCTCACCCCCTGTAGTAGTAGCTCCTGCAGGTTCCCCTGCTGCATCTCCTGCTCCCTCCGGAATCGCCACATGACCGCTGGCCCCGGCACTGGCGGTGGTCAGTAGTACACCTTAGGAAAAACATTAAACATTTTTGGATGTCATATACGCCTTCCCATATTCATTCTTTTTCACTAGCAAGATTGACAAAAATGGTAATACATTCCATATGCAACATACATAGTAGTCCAAATCGGGTACTAGAGTAGAGTAGACACTAGTAGTGTTATGGTTCCTAGGGTCATTCTAGTCTACTCTACTCTTTGCAAAGTTAGCCTGAGCCATGCACCATTTTAGCTTAATGTCTTTTGCGCATGTTACCTCGCAGCTTGTTGTGTAAAACTCCTTTGAGCCACATAAGCTCATACAGCTACAGTCTGAGCGGTGCGTACAAGAGTTCGAAAAGCAAGCCACTTTGTTATGGAGTTCTGGTCTGTCCTTATTGCTTAGCCATAATGCTACACTTTCTGGCATGACTGAGAAATGCTTGCATTATACTATCTAACGAGCACCATTTTTCTCATAACAGGTGGAAGATTCCCTTCTACGAACGAACCAGAGCTTTGCAGAGCTAATGATGTCACCAGTACTTCTACGTTTTAAGGTGAGAAGTCCCCCAGAATTTGCTCATAGATTGTTTGTCTGACTCTACGGTGGACTTGTAACAATGTTTATTGTTTTAATCTTATGCATTTTACTTTTGTAGCTGGCTTGTATAGTATAATGAGTTGAATTGTAGAACAACATACAGAGCGTGTATGTTGAAAATAAACCTTTTGAACTTCAGCGTACACAAAATCTCTGTGGTATTTGGTGTCGTGGACTTACACAAGTGAGTGAGCGAAAGGGTGTTATTATGTTCTGGGTTGTGTAATCATTGGGTATCTTTGGGAGGGGTTCGGGGACCTAATGAGAGAGTATAGCTAGTCGGTCAGGGTATTGGGAATTCTGACTGATCTGTGAAAAAGGTCCAACCTCCCATCACCAACATCCTATTTTCTTGTGCATAGTTATGTATGTGGCTGTTCATAATCCTCACAACAGTAGTAGTATATCCTATCAAAAATAGTCAAATATCTGGTTGGGTATTTTGTTGGTGGGATTTGTCAAAAAGCCTCTAGAAAGATTGAGAAGACCAGAAGAGTACAACCAAAAAGACTGGACTCCGTTGCTAGAGCTTTTAAATAAAGAGTGGCCAACTGGGCAAGCTTAGCTACAGACAGACTAATAGTAGTAGTACAGAGAGTCATAGGCTCATAGCATAGGCAGTTGGAGGCAGGCATAACAACAAGAATTTAGAAACAGGATAGATCATAGAAGATTTGGAAAAAATAGAATTAGGAGACAGAAATAATAGTTCGGAAAAAATAAGGTGCAGTAAAAGTTAGGGAAATATTATTATTAATATAACCGCAGGAGGACTTACTGGGGACAGCAGCAGAGCCCTCAGTAGAGGAGCGGTCCTGGCCCTGGGAGGCATCTTGATGTTCCAGTCCCACCGCTGCCTTTGACCCCGTCGTCTTACCCCTGGGTGCTGATCATATAAGATATAGCAAGGAAAGAGACAAACATTTATTATTGTTGTACTGTGAAACAAATAAAACATTTTAAAAACAGGTCAAAAACATTTTAGGGAACAACAATTGCAATAAAATTGACCTATCTCATCATATCCACTAGTAGTATTATTGCGGGACTCACAGACCGTATTATTTATGAACACTAATCCAGTGTTCCATTCTGATTCCAGAATACTAACTAAGCCTATGTTTCACCTGACCTTGCCCACATATTCTAGATGGTCCAATTGTTCAATAAGTCTGCATTTCAATTTAGCCCTAAAAATGCATAGGTATAGGACACATGCATACATTTGTGCACATACCAAATTGTTGGTTGGTTGCATCTGATGTTATGCTAGTGACACTGCTAAGCTTTACCACTCACTAAACAAACTACAAAAAGTTATACTAAGATCTGGGGTAAGTAGCACTCAGTGACAGAGAGGAAATGTCACCAACTAATACTAACTAAACCTATCAATCATCCACCACTATCTCTTCTAAGTGACAGGAGGGCAAAGGAAGGACTAGAGTCTCTCTAGCAATAGCGTTACCTAACTTAAGTTCTCTAAGTAAACTCATACATATCAGCTCAAGCAAGAGCAAAGCTGCAAATGAGTGAGAGCAGCGCCAAGCACCTGTGTCCTACAATCACAGAAGATTTTGAAATGTAATTTACCTGCAATGTAAGCAGCAGTATTCTTGCTATTCGGAAAAAAATTATACACAATACTTATACTACTAGTATATTAGCTACTCACCAAGCCCCATGACCTCAACACCTAGCAGGCCCAGCAGGTCCAGCTCCCGGTCCAAGATGTCTGAACTCCAGTGGGACAGCTGATGATGGGTACGCTAGACCCCTGACTGCTGAAACAAAGCCCAGCGCACCTTAGCCCACCGGCGGTGATGCTCTTGGGTCTGGTACCTGGAGCCAAGCCTTCCGCCTGCCACCAAGGTCAAGGGGAGGTGGCACTGCACAAAAAAAAACAAGGGCGGCCACCTCCGCCTCTCCATAAAGCTCCAGGGCCTGCACCCCTGGACGGCGCAGTCTGCCGCAAGGCAGGCGGCTCCTGGGAGCCGGCGCCTTGCCCTTGGAGCGCCCGTTAATACACTTAGGAATGGTTCTGGGGTGAGAGGGAGGCACAAAAGAAAATTTAGAAGGGAAAAATAAAGTTAGGGGAAGGAGTAGGAGCTTAAAGAAGGAAGTAATATAAAACAATAGAAAAGTGAAAAAAAAACGCAGTAAAAGTAGATATAAAATGCAAAATTACGACTTAGGGACAGAGAGGGATAGATAATAAATAAATAAGATCAGACAAATAGTGTAAAAACCTAAGGATGGCAAAGATAGAGGGAGGATAGAAAAGCAGGCTCCAGAAACATAGCATAGATTGAAAAAACACGAGGGCTGCGCCCTTTGCGACCGCTTGGGTAAGTTCGCGCAATATTTCCCTGCGAGCACGGAAACAGCGTTGCGAACACGTAAAACTGGTTCCCGAACATGACATGCGCATCGCGAACGCGCTATACGTGACCCGGAACAGGAAATAAGGCATTGCGAATGGGCGGGACAAGTGACAAACAAGATGGCGCGCCCATAGGCACAGGTAAGTTTGCAAGATACTATCCCCAGAGCACGCAAACAGACTCCCGAACATGCATTAAGTATTCGCGAGCCAGAAAAATACATCGCGAACGGACGGGACAAGCAATTATGCACGCTAGTATAGCTACACGTGGCTTGCAAAGCGCATGTGCAACTTCGTGTAGCTATGCGTTGCGCAACTATGCACACTACGCCCAGGGTTAGAGTCCATTTGTGGTGAGTGTGGTTGCACCTACTGTACACTCGTCCCTTGGAGATAGGCATGGCTGCTCATGCCGTTCTACTAAGTGGGTGAGTAGGGCTATCTCAAACGGTGTCCTTACTTGGCCTAACATTGAGTGAGGAGTCCAGGGTCTTGCATTTGATGACAGTGGTGCAGGACTGGGACTCCGGCTTCCAACAAGTTTCAGGCATTAGGTACTATGGAGTACACAAGCATTCTTCTTCTCTCTATTGTTAAGCTAAATTAATCTTGTAGGCATGCCCGCTAAGCTTGCACCTTAGACAGACACAGTCATGTCGCAGACTCACGTTACATTTCTACTATCTGCAGGAGGGGCAGCTGTACTCCACAATTCTCTCTTTTTCTGTATGGCCATGCAATATTAAGTGGCAAGTGCTCAATTTCACTATCACCCTGACAACAAGGCAGATGAATAGTTACTAATATGAATGATGATATATAGCACAACATCACATTAGGTACTACTACCATGATAGGCAACCCATGGCTGACACTGTTGTAATGCCATGGGTAGGGAGTGGACCTCTAAGGGAGGCAGTTGATGATGGGTGGGTACATAATATATATGTTGTGCTTGAAAACTACTGTGAGTCAAGGGAGTAGTATGAAAAACAACCTCAAACCTTTGAATAATAAACATTGATAAAAAAAAAAATTCTTGCTTATTTTTCTACCCAGGGATTTTTCCATTTGCCATTGCATTGTTCTGCTATCATTATTTACACTTGGCTTTGCAACTCAGGCACATTTTAAATTTTACATTCTTTTCACCCATTTTTTTCCTATGATTGAATACCATCCTTTCATCCAAACATGGCTATCATTCTCATCAATCCTTTTACCAACATACATTTGTCATTTAACCACCCATACATCCTTGCTTTGACCCATCAAACCCCCCGGAGGATTCCTTTGACCCATATACATCCACCAACCAGGCAAGCATTCTTTCTTTCACCTTTTATCCATCATTCAACCACCCATGCATCCTAACAGCTACCTATATATGCATCCATTCACCCACGCATCCTTATCTGCCAGTCATATTACATTTCACCCGTCCTTCCTCCTGCCATCCTGCCATCCTTCTTTCCCTTTTCCATCAAGGTCTGAATCTTCTTCAGAACATTTTCTCTGATGAGTTAAAGATATAAGAGGTCATTAGTTTCTCAACTCCTGCTGAATATTCTAATGGTAAGTAAAGGGTGCCTTCAACTGATCACAACTTAGTCTCAACATTACAGTATACAGTGTATACCCTTGCAGTGAGTGTGTACATTTTCAATAAGCAAGCAATAAGACTTACTACCGCCCACCACTGCTGACGGCTCACCCCTGCAGCTGCTGCATCTACTCTCTGCTGGCTGGCATCACCGTCCCCACTGGCCTTGACACTGGTTTTCGGTACGGCTAGAAAAAACATTACACATTTTTTAGATGGCATATATGCCTCCCCCTATTTATTTTTTGCCGTAGGAAGATTGAAAATACATGCACCATACACCACACACATCACTACAATTTGGGTACAGAGAGTATGTCCTATCAAAAATAATAAAGTATGCGGATGGGCATTTTGTTGGTGGCAATTTTTTAAAAGCCTCTCAAGAAGACAGCCTGGAAAGGACAGGACTGAAAAGGATTGGAAAGAAATAAGAGTGGCCAACTGGGCGAACGATCGGACCTAAGGTCTATTTGGTTGGAAAATGTAATGGTGCGGTCCTCCTCCTCATATTTCCTTCCAACCATGGTGCATGGTAATCAGTTTACCATCAACTGCTAATAATACTAGGCCTAGATTAGAAGAAGGCTTTGGGGTATCAAGCGTGACCATGGCTGCTCTGTAGTTTTACTGATTGAGCATTAGAAAGTAAAAGAAAGCCTTCTCATTGCAACAAACATGCATAGAGTACCTTACTTGGGCATGCAATCTGCCTGGTAGAGTAGTAGTACTAGTACTAATAGATGAGTTTTACAGTACCACCACCAGGCAGCCCACAAAATATAAAAGGGGAGAGGGAAAGTCAACTGAAAAAACAAAAGAAAGTAAGCTACAGACAAACTAGTACAGACAGAGGCAGTTTAAGGTACAATACAGACACTAGAAATATAAAATAACTAAGTTAGTAAATAGGATAATGCAGGCATAACAAGAATTTAGGAACAGATCCAAGAGGATTTGGGAAAAAAAAAATTAGGAAATGGAAATAATAGTTCAAACTAATGAGTGGAAAAAGTTAGGGAAATATTTACTAATATTAACAACAGCAGGACTTACTGGGGCCAGCAGAGCCATCAAATGAGGAGCATTCTTGGGAGGCGCCTCCCGCTCCTGCACCTACCTCGGATGACCTTGTCTTAACCCTAGAACCTGATCATCACATAAGACATGATTACAGATACAAAAAATTATTGGTGTTAAATAAATATTAAATAATCGCTCCAAAAAGTTTTTTGACAGGAAACAGCAATTGCAACAACATTGACATTTCCTAAATCAGATCGACTAGTAGTAGACATTCCAATTCCTGAATCCTAAACCTAAGTAGCCTGCCTATTCTGAAGACTTTGGAAAGAATTGCAGAAAATGTAAATTTGCTTCTAAGCTCTGATCTCATTCACAATCATGTCAACCCCCTTTGAAGTGCCAATTCACTGAGGGCCAGATGTAGATAACCAAATAGCAAGCGCTAATGCTGAAATTTGCAGAATTTCCGCGATCGCTATTTGTCAGTGAGCAATGTAGGTAAGTTGAAACCTACTAGCAAAATAAGGAATCGCAAAATTGTGTTTCCTTATTTTGGTCTTGCAATTAAGGAATCGCATATTGCAATTCTTTAAATGCAATGTAAGTAGCACAAAAGAAAGTGCCCTTTATCCTTAAGGAATTGCTAATTACCACCAACTTCAAGTTGGTGGTAATTAGCGATTTCCTGTAAAAAAGCACTTTTTTGCTTTTTTTTAGTGCCATGTGGTACACATTCATGCCGTTAGGGCATGTATGTGCGCCACATGTGCACACATTTACATTTCATGGGTTCAACAGGGTGTCCATTTGGAACCCTGGCACCCTTGAAATTGCGCCTGCAATTTGCAAGTGCCTCTTGGGGACTCGCAAATATCGGGAGCCATTCCTATTCATTCCTATGAGTCTCTTGACCTATAGGATTTAATGGGAAGGTATTCCTTAATAGCGAATCACAATTTGCGATTCACAATTAAGGAATATCAAGGAATCACCAAAAACATTGCGATTCCTACCTACTTGCCATTTTGCGATTCCTTAATAGCGATTCCATAAAAATTGCTATTACGGAATCGCAAACATGCATTTACCTACATCTGCATTTAGTATTTAAATCCATGCATGCAATTGCATACACCAAATTGGTTTGTTGCTAGTCACTCCCTATACGAAATACAAAAAAGCTTCTACTAAGGACTGAAGTGAGAGGGCGCAAGGCGATAAATTACCAATACTAAGTAACTAACTAACTACCACTATATAGGTGACAGGATAAAGGAAAGGAGTCTCTCTAGTCTGCATTACCTAACTTAAGTTCTCTTACATAATCAGCCCGAGCAAGTGCAAAGTTGCAAACAAGCATGTTTAGGCTGCACCAAGAATTTGTCTGGACCAAAGATCCCATAGCATAAGATTTGAAATCATAACTTACATGCATGTGAGCAGCATACATGCTATTTGGGAAAAAATATTAGCAATACCATGAAACACAATAATAATAATCATTAGGTACTCACCAAGCCCCGCGACCTCAAGCAGGTCCTGCTCTCGGTCCAGGATGTCGGGCCACCGAGTCATCAGCTGGTTGTGGGTGTGCCGGACCCCAGAGCAGCGATACACTGCATGGTGCACCCTCACCAACCGCTGCTGGTGCTCCCAGAACCTGTACCCAGACTCATGCCTGCCCCTGCTATACAGAGATGCCACCTTCAAGTCAGTTCTACACGAAGAGGTGCTACAAGGGATTTGTTTTTAGATCATTTAGTCTAAGTTCTGAGTTGTACCTTGGTTACACTCAACAGTATCCACAGGATAACAGTATTGCTTTTAAGTGAGAAAACGAATCAAAGGAAGGTAAAAAGGCAAAGCAGAGCAGGGGGTTTTTATATTTGAAAAAATCTTTACTGAAAACAGATATTGGGAGATAAATATACAAATTAATGATAGCAACAAATCATGAACAAAGAATGAGAACAATTTATCTGTAGTTCATGACTGAAAACATCAGCTCCAAATTGCTAAACAAAACATAACCCAAAATGATCAATTAAATGTGGTTACGAATGTGTGTTATGAAACAACATTAGTGGAGTTGATGGAATGTCGACGTTTCGGTCTCGGTTGCTGAAGTCAAGAAGACCATCATCAGGACAAGGATGATTCAATTGCTGAAGCAAAGACTCCCTATTTAAAACAATGAATCAATATCAAATAAAATTATTGTTTGAATAACATATCTAAAAAGCTCTGCAGTTATTAAACTACATTAAATGTTCGCATGGACAAAACACCTTCCAAGTATGTCCCGCATGTTGTATTACTCAAGAAATAACTGTTTTTTTATAAAACATAATTAAAAGAACCGAGTGAATTTTTGGGTCATTTCGGAAATGTAGTAACATCATCATAACCATAGATTGCAAAATTGAATTATATACACTTTGAATGCATTATTCAGAGCAGCTTTATAGCTATGAAAGAAAAGTTGATTTGCATAATAATTAAAATTCGGCAATTGTTTCTTTATAATTGTCTCAGTGATAAATTCAAATCAGCATCTGTATTAGAAAAAATAGCATTTAGTAATTCTTTGTGATGATTCAAAAGATGCTTCTAGGAGAAACAATTTCCATTGGTATGATTGAATTGTCATCACGAATAACCTGTTAGACGTTCACAAGTACAAGACTGGTGGTCAATTTTAAAGTGAACCCACAATGGCATGCATAATGTAATGGCAAAGGGAATGGTACCTTAGGGTGTGAGACGGTATGTCTCCTTTAGTTAGCTGTCACAGAAAATTCATCTAAAAATTCTGGAAAAGATGAATAAAAAACGCTACATTATACTTCATTCCAGGGGGTTAATGGAGGTTTAGTGATTTAAAAAAAAACAAAAAAAAAACGCATACCTTAGAGAAAGATGCAAACCGCGTCAGTCGGTTGCGTTTGGTGAATTAGAACACCGATTGTGTGACAGGATCTACGTGCAGTGCGTTCTCTTTGGATTGATGAAGAAAGAAACCGTCTAAATCGGTTGCTGAAATGCGGGTATTCACGTTAGAGACGTTGAACGGCTTGATGCTCTAAAACGTAATAGATTATAATTCAATCACCGTTCATAATAATAGGTATCCACAAATGGTTGTAATTATTATAAACACGAGTCAAAGAACGGATTCACCGGATTTGAAAATGTAAACTCGGGGCATTATGTTCAGAGTGTTGGCGACGCTCTATTAGGAGACCGTGTGTTGACTTACAATGCTCACGGTATTTTCGCCGTTTGAGAGAGTCATTACTTGAGGGATTCTGGCCGATAGCTTAAACGCGAATACATTGCGGCTTATACCCTTTGTTTATTTTAAATCAGTGCTCATTTAATAAGTATGTGAAATGGGCAAGACATTTCCGGGTGTTTAGTGCTAGTGGGTGGGCTTACGTTATGATACTTTTGCAAGGCAACTTGTACAATTATAAGTACGAAACAAAGCGGTTATTAACACTTACTTTTGTGAAGATTCGGTTTAGAACGACAGCATATCCTCCAACAGCGAAATGACGTGTCGTGGCTCAAAGGTCAATCAGAATGACCGAGCCTTTCGTTGTGAGTTTTAAAGGCCATGACCCGGAAGTTGTTATAGACGTATTTACGTATTTTGGCGAAATTCGAGGAGGATGTTTGTTATTTTACACTCGAGAAGCACATGGTGAAAAAGTTAAATAGTTACACGATACTTTTGTCACTGGGTGTCAGTTGGATAAATTTACACTTAGGAGGTACTGTTACCATCCGTGAACCGGTTGTAAATAATATTAGACTCATGAAAACATGGCAGCCATATTGGGTGAGGGGCCAGGCAACAGAGTGATAGATCGACAAATCGGCCTGGGGGTATTTACAAAACTTCCATTATTTATCAGTTATATGAATTAATGGGTTTATTTCAGAAATTCAGATGACAATTCAACCATTTACAAAATCACGAGCTTTAAAAATGCATACAAATAAATTAAAACAGTGCATGAAATAAAAAATTAAAAAATTCATGTGACTATGGACAAGGTTCAGTTAACTGGTTGTCATCTATCTGGGAGTGTATGTTGACCTACGGTTTAGCTAAGGCAGGCTAAGGCTTGCCACTCTGTGCAGGAATTGAGACCTTTTTTTACGGAATCGGCTAGACAAATCCAGCGTTGTTCTTTGAGAGTCAATAAGTGATCTACATTTGGTTGTCTGATTGTGGGTTTCACAACTTCGACTACCCACCAGTGAAGGTCATTTTCACTGTGGTTTTCGGTGACATAGTGTTCCACTAAGGGAGCATTTTCTGTTTGGCACCGGATTCTGGATTGGTGTTGCAGAATTCTCTTTTTGATTTGCTGGGTAGTTTTGCCAAAATATTTTAATCCGCATGGACATTCAATGCAATAAACAACGTTAGTTGTATTGCAATTCGAGAAATTTTTGAGCTTGAAATTTTTATTATTCAGATTAAAACATTTTATGTTGTTGGTGGTGTTACAGGCTGTGCAGTGATTGCACTTGAAATGTCCTACTAATGGGCTAAGTCAGAACACAATTTCTTTGCCACCTTGGCTGGGCACTCTTTTTCTGCCTTGATGCTGGGGGCGGGGGGTAGAGGGGGTGAGGCAGAAGCATCAAAAAATAACAGGGCGAAGAAGGAAGTAAGTAAAACTGAACTAGGAAGGAAGTAAGTATAGAGAAAAATAGTGTAAAAGAATAAAACTCAGTAATAACACACAAACAAGTAATAAAAATGCAAAATATACACTTAAGAAGAGAAAGGCATAGGTAATAAATAAAAAGGATCTGAAAAAAACTTTTTGGGAGCAAAGGATTGGAAAGATTAACGGAAGATTCAAAACAGGCCCCAGAACCATAACAGAGAAGAAAAACAGGATGGCCACGCACAGGAGCGACCGCATGGTGCAATTCGCACAATATTTGCCCCAAAACAGCAATCCACATTGCCATACACCGGGAAAGATCACATGAAAGGGAGGGACAAGCAACTCTTCCCGCTTGTCGAACTTCACGCAGCAGAGTTTTTTTTCCTCTTCGCGGAGTTAAACGTAATGCTGCTAATCAAACTCCCGCCCAGGCTTAATGAAGACCTGGAGAAGGCAACCCAGTACAAAGCTTCCACTTTAGGGCCAAATGGATATTTGTTCCAGGGACGGTTAGAGGTTCTTAACTAACTGGCCATGCAGGTGAGCCCACCTGGTGCCTATAGGACCCTGTCCCAGGTACTTGGTAATACGACTGGACACATAATGGAGATCAGGATGGGGGCTTCAACTCCAGGGCCAACTAGAGCTCTGACCAGTGCCCAGCCAGAGTTTTTTCTCCCACCTAAGCAGGAGAGCACTCCTGGGCGTGCGGGAGCCATGAACAAAATGTAATGTTCATCTCAAACCTAAAATGAGGACAGTGCTCTCTGAGTGGTAGAAAAAGACCCCCTTAAAGCTAAAGTAAAGCAAATAAGCCTATAACATAAAATGTTGTGCTTTTAAGAACACTAACCCTTCATACTTTCGAACCATCATGTCTCTCTGATCTACCCTCAGAAGCTTGCATGTACCAGTATCAGCCTATTCTTTCTTCCACGTTCAGCAACTGCTCCCGCTTCCTTACTTGCAAATGATTTCACTACATTTTTCTTGGAAATCACTGCTGTTAGGTACTAGATGTTTACTATCACCCTTTTATGTTTCCACCACACCCATAGCACATCCAATAACATTCTCAATATTCAAGACAACATCCCCAACTAAACTCATTATACCAGTCAAGTGCACTAGCCCACCCTTTGCACCTGATCCAGTCAGCCTCAAACCATCGAAGCTCTAACTCTCATGTCCAATGCTCTATTTGATCTGACCTCTCATTTTAACAAACTCCCTCACTTTGTGCCTGTACCAAACATGTTTCAATTCTGCAGTTTTTCTAACCTTACTAAAAAACATACCTGTTGATCCTCTTTCCTGACAACTATTTCAGAATATGCAGTGCTTAATTTGTAAAAACATAAAGACCCAAAGTTTGCCCATAAGACCCTGTCTTGCACTATTGAAGGCCAAGGAGCTAAATATCTAGGCTGCATAGCCTTGATTGAAACGCATGCAGTTTTACTCCACTACGGACACTCCATGCTCTTTAGCTCACTCTTGTAGATTCTTTTTCAGCTGTCCCTTCTTTCTTTTACACAGGTTTTTCATCTTTCTGTTCTTCCTCCTTTCCCCTTTTAGTGTTTTTCTCCCGCTCGCTTTTGATAAAAGTCTGTTGAGGAAAAATAAGTGCTAGTACCCAAAAAGGACTTCCAGTGGATCACACAATGAAGCACTTCCTGTATGCCAAATCCCTTTTTTCTCAAGGATACTGGAACAATTAGTTGTCATTCACTTTGCACTCTATCTCTGATGAAACGATCTGATTATCCCCCTCCACTGAGGGTTTTAATATCCTCCACTTTGTCCACAGAAATATCAGTCACACACATATCTTCATCAACAGTGTACATCTCAATTGACACTTCCATTTTCATACTTTTGCACCTATCTGCTCCTTTTTAGGCAATACATCTTTATTTACTATTCTCCTCCCTAAACACTGTACTATCACTAGGCATCACTGTCCTAGCACTCAGCTGGTTTCCCAAAACTTCTCAGTCTTTTCTTCACCTACAGAGTTAATTGGACTCAAAGACATTAGTGCTCTTCCCATTTCTAGTTGGTATCCCACAGGGCTCAGTTCTTGGTCCCCCTTGACTCTGACAATGTACCACCTTTCTCTGTTATATTCTCTCCTCTTTCAGCTCCCTAAATTACCTCAACAATGCCCATATCTTCTCCTTCTTAACAATTATGCCCCACTTCCAGGCATGCCTCAAGAAGTACCTCACAATCACAAGTCACTGCATTGCGTAATTCTCACTCATGCTGTACTCCTCTAAAATGGGATCATACGCTTTCCCTCCTTAGATCCACCTATCCTCCTTATCAATGCCCTAAATTCTCTCACAGATTCTCTCCAATTCACCCCCACAACTAAAAGCCTTTGAGTTTTTTTGTACTCATTTATGCAGATTGTTCTCTTTACTATGAACAGAGCCACCGAACCAGGTATATATGAGAGATCTGCTCACTCATACCATTCAATAATGAAAAAAAGGCATCAACAAACTAACATTCAGTAACCTGGACTACTGTATTAACCCTTTAGCAAGCCTCCTTGAATATTCCTACTCACTAGGCAAGGCTCTACATGTTGCTATCAAGGTTGGACCTAGATACAGCCTTCATGCTCATTGTTAAGGCCAGGTCCTTATACAATTACCAAGTCATTAAATTCAGTAAACATTCTGGCCTCAAATGTCTGGCCTCACATTGGGTCAACCCATTTTCGTCAAGAGTTCATAATCTGAACTGAAAAGACATCTGCACTGTGAAAGATAACTTGCCTTTTATTAGTACTTTAGATAGCGTTGTCCTTGATAATCCCACAGCGTGAGCTAACCTGACACAGCAGTTCTGTAGGACAAAGGAACATTGAAAAATAATTATTCTTTCCTCTTCCAGAAATAATTTGATAGGGACCTGGAGCATGACAAGGACCAGGAACAGAGCAAGACCCCCACATATAGCTATGAGTGTGGAAACTTGATATAAAATCCAGTCTTCTCATTGTGAATTTATGAAATAGCTGCTAGTAACCTAAGGTTTTAATGTCTTAATGTGAACATGCAATATTCAATCAGAAGAGATACATTAAGAGAAATAGGCCTAGTCACTTAGCCCTCCAAGGTGAGCGACTCATATGAGTTGCCAATTTCATATTGTTCTTGTTGGGGAAAATTGGTGAGGATTATAAATTCTCCCTTTATTTTTGCTTATAGCCCAAAAAATTGCTGGCACAATAATATAGGAGGGATGGTTGTTATTTAACCAGGTATGGTAATGGTAGTTAGGTAATAGGTTGTCAGGAATGTTAGCTATGTATTAGAAAATGTGTAATAAATGAGGCCTGGATACTTGAAAGTCTTGATTGCAGAGAAGCTTATTCTGAAGCACAATTCTGTGCCTCCCAAAGATAGGGGCGACACAGCAACTGTTACAACAGCATTCCAAAAGCAACCAGCATGGAACACAGTGGTAAGAATCTCATACATAGCTAGCTTTCTAATACATAGCTAACATTCCCAACAAGGTATTACCTAACTACCATTACCATACCAAAGTATACAACACAATCCTCTTCTTTCCCAATAACACATATGTAACAATCAATTACAACACAAACACAACACACTGACACCAAACACAAGGGAAATGGTAGCACCAGATGGAAAGAAGGAAAAGTACACCACAAAGCAAACACCCAAAATTATGCTGAAATCCCACACTGGACTGTCCTGAAATGTAAGAGACGTACCAAAGAGCTAACTCAAATAAACATAAAATCTCCCATCCACCCACGAATGAAAGACCCACCACGACGATAAGAAGAAATGGAATCACCACCAGCAGCACCAACACGCACATCCCCACTTCTCTCACACACTTTTCTTCCTTGAAATTCACAGTTCTGCTTCAGCAAACAACTACTACATCCATATTACTTCTTGTTATGGCCAGAACATAAGTCATTCCTCTGAAACAATGCCGCCCATCTTAAATTCCACATTTGACCATTTTCCATCTTTACCCAATTACTACCTACTTTTCCTGTGAGCACTGCCTGTGTGGGTGGAGGCAGCGGTACCAGCAAGACCTTAGGGAGGATGTAAGTGATACCCACATTGTTGTCGTTGCAACCTGTGTTTTGCATCATAGTCTATTCATCCCTGCACTGCCAAGAACCATGGTATGGCCTAAACTACCAGCGGAGAAGGAAAAGGAGAAGGCCATGGAGACGGGCCCACTCACGTCCGGTTCTGCTACCCGCTCTGGTACTACCTTGGATGATCTTCTGACTCGGGCGGTCATGTCATAGTGTCAAAAGAGCTAGAGCTGGCCCAGAGGCAACTGTTATCGGACATGGGAGAGCAGCAGAGATTTTAATTACTATTCAATTAAAATCTACACAACAAGATGCATCACAAGAAGAATTGTCAACTTCGCATCTTGATTCAGTAGCCATGGGTACAAGTCCTCAGGGGACCAACACCCCTGGGCCAGGAGCAGGGAGAGGGGAGCCAGACCAAGGCTCAGGTCCAGGGGTCTTGCCTGACCTCTTTACAAGCACCTTCCTGAATGAGCCTGTGACCAAAAGAAAAAGCAAGGGGAAGCCAGGTTCTACCATAGGTAACCCAGTTAACAGGGATCTAAATCTACCCGGAACCTGCTCAATAATAGCATGCAGCCGCTCGCAGCTAATACGGTACCTACTGGTTTGACTCTCAAGGACCTAAATTGTGCATTGGGTGGAGGGTGTGGATAAATTTAAAGATGTAATCACCACTGCTATTGCGCCTGTTTTGGCAAAAATAACGGCTCTTGAAAGATTAATGAGGGTCTCCGCCCCTCTGTGAAATCCTTCCATTGCACCTACACTGCCTTTTTCCTCTTCCTCTTCTGGCCCAATAGAAAATTCTAGTGGGCAGAGCAATCCCAATCCTCCTAGCAACCAAACCCAATCCCATAGCTCCAAGACAGCCAATGGCACTTCTTCTTCAGAAAGGCCTAAAGTTGGTGTGTCCATGGTGTGGACACTGGGGGCAGTTTACCTCTAAAAGACAAAATTTACAGAGCAACTGACAAAGTCAGGGCCATCATTAAGGAAGAAGTTTTCCAACCTTATATAGCGCAGCGTACCTTGAGGTCCTCCGCTCAGCTTTTGATCTCGACTTCAAAGGTCCTGCTATCCTGGGTATGGGGAAGGTCCTTTCAAGCGGTCGCCTCTCAGCTATAGAATGGCCTTCCTCTCACTCTTAGACAGATACTGGACCTCCTCACTTTTAGGAGGAACCTGAAAACATGGCTTTTTCAGCATTAGGGTCTGCCGTATCCTGCTGTTGGGGGATGTTCTGTATGCTGTTATGTGGTCTTTTTTCCTAGTGCCAGGACACTCTTTGGGAGTAGCCGTGCGCTTCATAAATACCAGAAAATAAAATGTTGACAATAGGGGTGATAGAGCACTACAGCAGCCCCTGTGGTCCTGCTTCCGAAAGCTGTTGCCTCTAGTGCCACTCCTGAACTCCAGTTCTATGTGGACTTCCGTGGTATCAATGCCATCACCAAGACTGATGTGCTCATTGTTCGGCACGTTTCATGTAACGTCTGGTGCTGCCAGATTGTCTTGACTGAGGGGGAAAGAGAAAGGTCTTTGTTTTCAATGCCAGAGGGGCACTACAAGTTTTATGTCATGCTCTTTGAGTTGAAGAAAACTCCTGTCTGATTCTAGAGACTGATCTGACAGCTACTGTCCGGGCTGGAGGGATTCAGCGCTGCCTACCTGGATGACATTTCTGTGTTCAGCTCCAGATGGGTGGAACATTTGCACCACCTCTGCGAAGTACTGAAGGTGCTGCCGAAGGCAGGCTTCACTATCAAGGCCAGTAAGGGCCAGGTAGGGCAGGGACCTGTGGTTTACTTGGGGCACCAGGTAGGAAGCAGCTAGAGATCCACGCCATTCTGGCTTGGGAACCCCCAATACCCAGACAGAGGTGAGAGCCGTTTTAGGTCTCACTGCATACTACAGACGGTTTATAAAGAGATATGGCACCATTGTTGCCCCCATGACAGAGCTGACTTCCAGGAAGAAGCCAAAAAAAGTCATCTGCCTGTGAGACCATTTTCAACACCCTAAAATCTGCCATGTACACGGCACCTGTACTCAAGCCACTCAACCTCTCCTAATAATTTGTTGTGCCGAGAGATGCTTCAGAGCATGGTGCGGAAGCAGTACTCTCACAGTTAAATGACAGGGGCTTGACCATCCAGTAGCTTTCATCAGTATGAGGCTCTTCCCAGGGAACAGAGGTGGAGTGCAATTGAAGGAGAAGCTGTTGCTGTGGTCTGTGTGCTGAAGAAGCTAAGACTCTACTTGTTTGAGACTGACTTCCGGGTTCGGACAGACCAGATGCCCCTCAGATTGTTGATGCAAATGAGGGGTGAGAACACAAAGCTGTTGAGGTGGTTCATCTCCCTACAGGGAATGAACTTTACAGTGGCACACAGCCCAGGTATAGAACACGCCAGTGCTGATGGTCTGTTCAGATTCTTCCGCCTTAGTGTGGAGAACTCCCAGGAGGGTGGGTAGTTCTCCCCACTTTTCAGCTGGAGGGGACACTTGTTAGACTTGACATCTTTGACGTGGTTTCCCCTAACTTTTTGCCTCTACCTCCTGTAATGTTGATACTGTGCTGGATTTCATTTTTGCTAGCTGATTTCATTTTTTCTAGCTTCAACACTTTAGGTACTTTGTCACTTCTGATCAGTTTCAAAGTACAGGTGCTACCTGTATAAATTACTACTGTGATTGGTTATCCATTATTGGCATATTTTATTTACTGATAAGCCCCTAATAAAGTGCACTGAGTGTGCCAGGGCCTGTAAATCAAATTGTACTAGTGGGCTTGTAGAACTAATAGATCCAACCACAAGAGTAGCACTGTAAAGTTATCTCAGACCTGCCATTGCAATGTTGGTGCATCGTTTGAACTGCTACATTGACCTGGCAAGTTCACCCACAGTTAAACACATATAAAGAAGTGGGGAATGGGCCTTCCGGTAGTGGCAGGTGCTCAGTGAGTAAAAACTGTCCTCACTCACAAATTTGTGACATGCTTCATCATCGGGCTTGTTAATTGACACCCCTGTGCATACCAACACCTGGGGGGAGCAAAAGGTATGAGGTGACAATACACACAAAGTTGTAGGATCGCAAATAGAGAAGTGCAGCTTGTGAAGGTTAAAATTAGCTCAGATGTTTCCCTAATTCTAATTTTATTTCTGGGCCACCCGGTCAGGGTTAAAAACGTGAAGGATGGTGGTGAAAGGAGAAAATTAGGATCACAAATATTTTGGAAAAAGGGGACCTCTATATATTACTATTTCACTTGCTATACATAGGGAACAAACTGAGTTAAGGAAGATCTATAGCCAAGTGACACAATCAAATTCTGTTTATATAGAGTTCATAGTTGATATAGCCTAAATATAAGATTGAGAATGGAAAGTCTAACTATATATAGATAATATAAAACAATGAAATATTCTCATTTGATTTTATTGGTATATATTATATATATTTATCAATTCTTTTAAGATTTACAAATTTTATATTCTTTTTGTGTTTTTCTCTTCTGTTTTCTTTTCTTTTCTTATAGTTGTTTTTTCAATATAACAAAAGTCAGTTAAAAACATATTAGAAAAAATACATAACCAATAGACATGAGACTGAACAAAATGTTGAAGGCAAAGCGGTAGATGTCACAACGCGCGTTACAGCTCTTAAGCCTTCTTCAGGTTACCGTCTATTGCTAAAAAAAATGTGTGCGAACTCAGACCTAATACTTGGCGAGGATGTGATAGGTCAGTCGATATTTAGGGCTTCTTGATATCTTCAAACGCAGGTAGATGAGAGCAAAAACATATATGTTGTAGATGTCGGCGGATGGGGTTGATATCTAGGTGTCAATAGATCTGATCCTGTCCGATATTTATAGTTTATTAGCACTGAGGGTAGTATAGAAATGAGCTCGCTTAGCATAAAAATTTCAAAGAAACGACTGCCTGTGACTGAAGACGTTTGTATCCAGCGTCCTCAGTCACAGGCGGTCGTTTATTTGAAATACCGGGAGTTAGAAACCCTCTGCCATCCCCAGCAGATATGGCAATGTTAACATTAATTATTACACAGATCCCAACTCCCGGGAAGCAATTCTCTGGCTATCCCCAGATAATGAACAATTCCCTCGATGCTACTATTGTTTATCTTCTTCACCTACTTGCCTTATAACTTAATTGTGAAGACATCCTTTGATTTTTATGCTAAGCGAGCTCATTTCTATACTACCCTCAGTGCTAATAAACTATAAATATCTCCTATGTGGTGTGAAGCTATGTTAAAGGTGGTGATGCATATGGCGTTAGAGATAGTGTGTTTTTCCACCAACTATGAAAGACCCTGTCTATTAGCATACATGGCTCTTTTTCCTGCTCATCTTACCACCTTCTCACGAAATTGTTTATACTGGAGTTTCTTTGTTAGGAGCAATGCCTCCTCTACAAAATCTGTCTTGTCTGCAATTCCTCCGGAGTGGGAAGAATTTCCACACTGGCAAGTTCTCTTTCAAAGATTTGGGATGGAAACTCTCAAATGATAATAAAGAATTCTTGTCTGTCGGTTTGTGATAGACCCAGGTAAACAGTGATCCTCTTTTTGGTTCAATTACCAAATCCAAAAAGGGCAGTTCTGTTTTGGTGATGGTTGACGTGAAATGTAGCAGCTGATTGGGGACATTGGACCACTGCAGAAAATCCCATACTGTTGATTCCTCAACCCTCTATATTACTAGGACATCATCAATGAATCTTCACTACAGCTTGAAGTGATGGAACCAGGGGCTCCGTTCGTTGTAGATATGTACTTTCTCGAAGGCCCCAACATATAGACCTACCAGACTGGGGTGAAGGTACTCCCAATGGAAGTACAGTGGATCAGTAGATAGATGGTACCCTCAAATTCGAAGAAATTTTTGGGGAGGGCAATTTCTGCCAAATTCAAGATAAATGTTTGCAGTGTTTTGTAAGCCTACTCCTCTGTGTATAAGTGTCGAGGCAGCACCCTCAACGTTTCTCTCTGAGCGATGTTAGTGTAGAGTGACTCAACGTCAAGGCTAAACAGGTATTCGTTCAGGGGGTCAAACTCTATCTCTTTTATAAGATTCAATATGTTCAGTGTATCCTGTAGGTAAGCTTCCATATTCTGCACCACGGGCTTGAAATAAGAGTCACAAAACTGTGCCAAAGGTTCCCGTATGGATGCAATCCCAGATCCATCGGGTATCCCATGAGGTGGTCTTGTAGGCTTGTGCATCTTAGGGAGTGTGTAAAAATATGGTGTTACCGGTTGGTCCTTACACAGGCTGTCGGCTTCTTGTTGAGAGATCCAATCATTGGCAAGGCCCTCAGCCAGTATGGAGCTTATTTCCTTCCTGATTTCTGCTGTGGGGTCCCTCTGGAGGTTGCTGTAATTTCTCTGATCAGACAGTAATTGTAAGCACTCATCTGTTTATGCCTTTTTGTCCATAAGGACAATAGCTCCCTCTTTGTCCGTTGGTTTGATCACCAGGTTCAAAATCATGAATCACTGCCTGCTCAAATGATGCTACTTCAAGGGGTAGCGTCGCAATTATTGGGGGCATAATGATGTGTCACCAGTTGGTCTATCCCTTTCCTCCTTCCCTTCTAAAAAGACTCTCATTCTGATGTTCCCGAAAAAAGTTGCCAATTCCTGTCGTACTTGAAACGTATTTAGCACAGTCATTTAGCGCAGTCGTCGGAACGAAGCTTAATTCCTTATTCAAGAGCTTCTCTTGTGGCACTTGCTAGGCCCTACCCTTCCCTTTTCTAACATCTAAGGAACCCCTCAGGTGAGCCCAAGGTACTGCCATGGGCAGGGTGCAGTGTATGTTAAAGGTAGGACATGTACTGGTGTATAGGACATGTCCTGGTAGTGAAATACTGTCAATTTCGTTTTTTCACTATTGTAAGGCTAACTGTCCCAATGGATAGCATGTGAGATACTTTGTAACATCTTAAAAATATAACTTCCCATTGAGATAAGATAAAGAAATAAAGTTTAGCTCGCTGAATTCAGAATTTAATTATACATATTTTAGTAAAGATGTTTTTTACATAGTGTGTTTGAAAATGCCACTTTTAGAAAAGTACCACCAAAAAATTGCCAATACTGACTACTCTTTACCACACTTAATTTATATAAACACTATCTTTAATAATAGTGATCATCAAATCTTCATTTACATATTTTTCATATCAATTTGAAATGATGTCATATACAGAAACATATTACAAAAATCATACATACACAATTTATACATGAGTAATTCACACAACCCACCAATCATACATGTACAGGGACTACACAACAAAGACATTAATTGGCACCAACAGCAAGTATTTTGTAAACCTGTAATTCAATTTTGACAGTATAAGAACATTTACAATTCTGAATTCCACTTGCCCAGAAAGGAAGACACATATGTTAACATCATTTGTGATAACTTGTCAATTCCTACATCAATGGGCTACGTCATCTAACCGGGGATAAATTCATAAATTTTACTACTGTTTCTCTAATTATAGAGTCTTATTTATTTGCTTGTAGGTTGCGTTGTTGTTTTCAATGCATTTTGAACCCGTCACGTTAGTCGTGGGTTCTTGTCAGGACATAGAGCTGAAACACACTGAAAACAAAGAATAATAACTTCATCAATATTTATGCAAACCAAGGTGGTATTTATGTGTTTCCTCCATATGCCTTCTAACTCCAAAATCGTTACCTCAAATTCATGAAATATGAACGCTGCTAACCGATATTGGTTAGATTACCAGCCCCTCTCAAAGCTAATTACTCACAAGTTTAACGCTGGCCAGTCGAACTGCGTCAGCTTTCTGACCACTCTACTCATTGACAACTGCGACTCCAATCTGAAACAAAACCAGACCATGATTAATTTTGACCTTCTTGATTCCAGAATGGCTTCCCTACTATTTACGTTTACACCACAATTCTGCATTCTCATACTTCAAGAATACCGATACCACCTACTCTGCATTTTTCACTCAGTTCCATCTAAGCAAATAGTAGCGTTTACCTCGCATTTCCAATACCTGCATGCAAATGCTGTCTACTTGTCAGGTTCCCAAACACTACAACGGAATAATCTACTTACTTCTGCCTCTCATTTTTCTTCTTTAACGTGGACAGGGCTTGTGTCCATCACCCTCTCATTTGTCCGTTCAGTACTGGTCAAGCAGTGTTTCTGTATATAGTCCGACCTTCAGCATGTTTTTGTACAAACCACTTCCAGGGTGAAAAATTGACCAAATTTGAGGATCACTTCATTTAGCACAATAATATGTTTGTCCACCACATTGCGAAGCGGCTAATATTTATTGATGACATTTTTTGAGTATGAGATGGTCACGATGAATGTCAAAATCATTTTTTACATGGCTAAATAACAGGTCCCTTGACATTAAGTTAACAATTACGAGCAAGAAATGACTGATCACATTTCTAGATGTTGTGGTCATGGAGACTAATGGACAGTTAACAACCACTTCATTCTCAAAATCTTTAGATAAAGATACTTTATTTTTCTAAACTGTTGTGGTGTCCATTTGTTGTGTTTTCACTGTGTTACTGTGGGTTTTGAGTATAAATACTTTACACATTGCCTTTGGGATTTACCTAATGACCCAAGAATAAGAGATTTTTTCTGATAGGTGTTTGTTAATAGGTCTCAAAAGATTTGATCCAATTCTCCCATTTATTTGGAGGATATTCAGGCAACATTAAAAACTTGGTAGAGCAATAATGCTTTGGTTGTAACTCATCATGTAGGAAGAGACAACTGTGTATAATTTCCACTAGTTCTGCATTGTTAGCTGAAAACTGGCTGTAATTGTTTACAAATCCACCAGGTGGCACTGTGGATAAGAGAAACAAGCAGGCTAGATTGTCTTTAAGGCAAATCAAAATTTGGTGTTTAGAAACCCAGGAGGGGATGGACAGGATGACAAAAGGCGGTGCTGGTCAGTAAATTATTAGTTGTGATGGATGGTTGCTGATGCAGGACTGCAAATATAAATGAAGGGATGTTGGTGAGATATGCTGGGACGTGTGTGTGTGGTGCCTGTGATGATTCAATTTCTTCTTTTTGTTGTGGGTCATTTTCTGGATGGGTGGTGAGATGTTGTATAATAGAAGCACGCATGGCAAAACCACACATGCCACTACCACGCAGCCCAAATACAAATGTGCATTTCTTTACTACACATGCCTCCACCACGCAATTTCAGGGTATAGGCATGGATGGTAATGGGGTATGCATAACTAAGATCTCCCCTACCCCGACCCCCAACACCCACCACATGACTGACCGCCCAGCCTGACCTGTTCCTATAACGTGGTCCATTGACTAACTCTACCCGACCCCGCCACCCCATGCTGACTCTACCAATTCCCCTCCCCCTGCCCTAAGGCCTACATCCCGCCCCTTTATTTACACTACCCTGACCCTTTCCCCTACCCAGTGCTGTACCTTAAACTAACCAGACCCCTTCCACTGCCCTGAAACATACCACGAACCTCCAGCCATAAAAAACACCCCACTCCCCATTCCTCTCCCACAGCCCAGATGCCTTGAACCCTGGCCCTTTACTTACACTAGCCTGATCCACCCAACCCCGCACTGTCCCTTAAACTACTCCAACCCCATCCCCTACCCTGAAACCTAACTCAACCTCCCCAGCCCTAAAAAGTACCCTGACTACCCATTCCCTTCCCACCGCCCTAAGGCCGAAAACCCTGCCCATTTACTTACACTACCTCAGGCTGTCCATTAAACTATCCATACTTTGTCCACTGCCCTGAAACCTACCCCAACCCCACCGCCAGCCCCACTCACCTCACCTCGGAATCTTCCTGTTTCCATCTTCACCATCTTCTGTCTATCCAGCAGCTAGACTGTGCACTGCCTTAACCATGCACATGTGCGGTTTAGGCATATGCGTGGTTAACACAAGTGTGGTTGCTCTTGCGGAGTCAGAACATGCATTAAGACTGCAGTGTTCCAACTGTTCACCATCATGAGATCTTATAGACCACCAGGGTGGTGGGAGATTTTGTGTATACCTGAATCAGCTCTTTGGGTCATATGCTATTTTTCAATACAGACCAGTGTGGGTTTTCAGTGTAATTTGTGTGTGTGTCATGGTGTTCTTTTGATGGTGTGCTGTTCCTGCTTTCCATTTGGTGTTACCCTTACCCTTGTGTTTGATGTCAATGTCCGTGTTTTTGCGGTAATTGGTTATTACTCATTTGCTTTTGAAAAAGAAGAGGATGTGTTGTATACTTAGGCATGGTAATCATAGTTAGCATCACAGAAGCAATACCAATTAAGTTTAGTACCAGTAACCAATAGAGACAGGAGAAGAGTAGCCTTATCAGCTAAGCAGAAGACTGAATAATCGTGACACGCCTCGATGGGAGGGTAGGGTGGGTGGAACTGTTGGGGTTAGTTTATATATAAATGAGTAGTGACTACAGGGTATATAAGGAGTGAACAATTGTACTGACAGGAAGTCAATTACTATCACTTTCCTAGAGGTACACCGGAAATCAAGGGGCTGGGCTACACAATTGAGAACTTTGACTCCAGACGACATGCACTTGTAAGTGATTGTAGAATATAGGTAATTGTAGGTAATTTTCATTGCTAAAGTACTGTATCTATTATTAGAAAATTCCTCAAAAAAATGTGTTTAAAAAATAAGGTAGTTGCAATCAACAGAAGAGTGCCCACACAGGGGTAGTAGTGTCCCTCACAGAGAAGAAAATGTGTTGGGTGTTTTCCCCTTTTAAATTACAACAGGGTCAACATGTTTCTGCCCTTTAGGTGTATGGATATTACTGGGCATTCGTCAGGACCATGTAATTGTGTACCTTGGTGGTGTAGGCGCGCTAAGGCCCACCCTAGCCAGAGGACGTGAAAGTTAAAAAACAGATTTATGTGTCAAAAGAAGGTGCAAAAGAACAAACCAGAAAAAAGGGGTTCGAACAATTTTGATGAACCTGTGGTTTGTGCATTAAAAGATCCACACTTCTCGGGAGGGGGGTGGTGGCGACAATGGCACACCGCCCGCAACGCCAAACACCCGCTAGGCACCTAACCGGACCCCACGGGTCCGGTTCGAGGAGAGCGTTAGGTGCCTAGCGGGTGTTTGGCGTTGCGGGCGGTGTGCCATTGTCGCCAAAGAAACATGTTGACCCCGTTGTAATTTAAAAGGGGAAAACACCCAACACATTAGTTGGTATATTTCCCTGCACATACCTTTTAACCAATACCCAGCTAACCACGGAATAAAGTTTTTTGTTTGGTAAAGCTGTTTGGTATTTTTTAACCCATCTTTTCACACACTTTGTCACAAAAAATCCGCAGTAACCTGGCGTTGCAGCACACCAGGGAGGCATTCGGCTTCTCCTGGTGGGCCCGATGATGAAGCATGTCACCACCCAGGGTGGTGAGTGAGGGCTTCCAAGAAATCCCTGGGAAATTCCTATTCAGGTTGATTTGACTTTTTCTTCTCTGTGCTGGACACTACTACCCCTGTGTGGGCACTCTTCTGTTGATTGCAACTATTACCCGGGGGACCGAGAGTGCCCCCTCCCTCTCTCTCTAGTTGTTGTTATTATTAAAAAATAAGGTAAACATAGCTAGGTAAGGCAGTCAGGACTGTTATCTATGTATTAGAACAGCAGCTATATATTAGAATGCTACCAGTGTGTTCCATGCTGGTGGATTTTAAAATGTTGTTGTGACTGTTGTTGTGTGGTGCCTGTCCTTGGGTCTCAAAGGGTTTTGCCGCCATATAAACTTCTCTAACAAAATTTGAAGTACCTAGGCCTTTATTATTACAATGGTATGTTATAGTCTGACTGAAATCCTACACAAGTCTTCTGATTACCATAATCTTTCTATAATACTGGCATTAACTGCCATATAAACTATGAAACAATTTTGGCTTATGTTGCCCCTACTGGGAGACTTCACAAAATTTCCTTCAGTGCACTTTACTCAAGGTGGAGAAAAATTCATCAACAGGTTTTCCACTCGACAAAAGACACAACAGCAGGACTTGAAATGGATGCCACACCTGACCTATTATCCCCAATTTGTTGCAAGAGACTACTAAATCTGACATGTGCACCTGTACTGATAAGTGTGCTTGCTCCAAACAATTCCAAAATAATCCAAATTAAAGAGATGTGGGGTCCATAAACCCCAATCTAAAATGGTATAACCATGAGACGTGCGTTGGTACGACGGGGCTTAGAGGCTGTTGGCACAGATTTGGGTTCCTACATTGGGGTTGATGGAGCCTACATCTCTTTAATGTGGATTTTTGGGGAATTGTTTGGAGCAAGCACATTTATCACTTCTGCTTCATCTTTTGTCTGCATACACGGCATCACTTATATGGTTGGCTGGTTCAATGTAATTCAGGATATGACTAACACGATGTATCAGGACAACAGACTGATTTGTCTTTTGGATAAGTGACTTGAAGGATTTCAGCATATAGGTTTTCACCTGGATTTAGCCCTTCCTCTTGAAATCAGAGTTTTTTAGATTATCGACAAAATTTGAACTTGGCTGCAGAGCGTTATTAAGGGATAAATACAGCTTTAAAAGACTGCAGTCAAAATGCTAAATGCTGCATTTATCCCCTAATAACGCAAACTCCAACACACACCCTTTATTTCCTCATATAGGGGCATATTATCAAGAAGGGCATTAAAATGATCACTGCTTTTGTGGCAGGAAACTGGCGATAAAGCAGCGTAATGGGCTTGATAATATGCCTTAGAGAATTCCCATAGAAGCCCATGTTCACACCAGAACATGGGCTTCTATGGAAATTCACAAGGGCATCTTATCAAGGCCTCTATCGCCACTTTAGCTGCAGTTTCCTGCCACTAAAGCAGCGATAATTTTAACGCCCTTCCTTGATAATATGCACCATTGAAACTTCTGGCTCAGATGCTTATTTAGCAGTCCCATGTGTTTTTAATTTAGCAGAAGATGAACCAGGGTGATGCCATCTATCCATGCTGAAGAAGATGAAATAGGTAATTGTCTAAGAAAATTATTGGTTTAATATTTGGATCAGAGACTCTGTTTAGTGTCCCTAATAGCTTTAGATGTAAAAAATAGCAAAGGCTGTTCTACCATCTTAGCAAGCCAAATATGTCAGTTAGGGAAAAATGTTGAGTGTCTTTTTATGTCTTATGAATATATCCAGAGTAAAGTTCTTTCAAAACCCACGTAGGTTTTCTGAAAATATGCCCTTTCGCCATTCTGTCAGACACTTCTGGATGCATCAGTATTTTATGCTACCAGTATTGGCTCACATTCTTATGAAGTTGGATATATTTCTCAAAATTCTACTAATGCAGTGCAGTGTCTGAAAGACATTCCTAAAATGTTTGCAGAATGATCCATTATCAGCAATCCCTGGTACCACAGCCCTACTGTATAAGATTAGATCTGCATACTACAGCCCTGATGTGCATTGTCAGTCAGTGATCAACATATCAAAGATAAGCAGTGCACCATTACTGTTGTAATACGGCTAATACACTGGAAGAGTGGCCATTTGAAGAGCACAGTTTATTTATGATTGACACTCTGCAGACCCTTTCACTTACATTACTGCAGAATACAAGTAGCTTGGGCTTCTTGGATGTTACCACACACAGTAAAGGCTGTTAGGCAGCGGTCTTGTGTTCAGTACCAAAACATTCAAAACACAGGAAAACTCTGGCTATATATACAGGTTCACTTCATTTCACAAATACCATTTGTTACCTCGATTTTCACCTTGTAATTTTGTTTGTCTTTCCCTATATATGCTTGCACAGTAGGAGCATAAATATAGAGACTGCAACATATTTAGGGATTTCTATAACCCCAGCATTTATTACAGGATTCGTCTACCATTATCAGAAGAAAGTGCTGTAACATTACAGAAACAGTGTAGTAGTACAGCATTTGTGCCAAGACCACACAAAGGGGTCAATTAGGATGGTGGACGGATCACCACCGCCATGCAGGCTGTGGCGATCCGTCCGCCATCCTTGTCCGTCCGCCACCTATTTCCCCTGCCATATTACAATGGTGAGGGGGACCGTGGCGGACGGGCAGACCGTCCGCCGCTTTTCCACCACGGTCGCCTTGCGACGGCACCGGTAAAGCTCTAATATGGTGGCGTTGTCTATCAGACACTGCCAGCCATATTAGGATGTGCTGGCGGCTATGCATTTCCGTGGCGGCATTGCCGCCACGAAAAGGCATACGGTCCTTGCTTTGGGGGCCTCTTGCGGGCCCCCATGGTGAAGGGGGGGGTGCATTTCAAAATACAACATGACAGGCACCGCGCGGTGCCTGTCATGTTGTGCTTTGAAACGCACAACATGCATTTTTAACACTGCAGCGGGAGGAGTTAGCACTGCCGCAATGTTAAAAATGAGGAATGCACCCGCCACTGTGGTGGGTGCATCCTTATTCCATGGACGGGACCTCCACACCTGTGGCGGACGGTCCTGTCCTCAGACAGGATGGCCGCCATCCTAATGGACCTCAAAGATCGATGAGTGAAATCAGACTTAAGGCTTATTGAGAGTTGGCAAATGAGATACTCTGTCAAGATGTGATGGATATTCTATCCACCCTATTGCAAGTGCCATAGACTGTAATACACTTGTTATAAAGCGGATTAGACACCAATCACTTTATGACAGAGGAACCCATCCAAGAAATTCTAAATAGGACAATTAGGGTCTGATTTACCAAGGTAAACTTGTATGTTTGAGTAAGTTTACTATGTTTTGTGGTATTCACAAACTATGACTTTAATTTTATTACCAGTAAGTGGTAAAATTCAAAACTTCAAAAGTAAAGTAAACTTGCACAAAAGTGTAATTTTAATTTTGTGAATCTGGCCCGGAGGTTACAGATAAAGGGCCATTCACTTAGTTATTAGCTCTGTTAAATTAAATCTTTTCAGAAAACCTTAAAGAGAATTTTCTGCAGAGCCTACATAGTGGCTTTTGGACACCTCCTTTGGAAACATGTAAATCCTCTCTATATGTGTGACCAAGTCTTGGAAAAAGGCAAGTGAAGCATAATATCGCAAAATATACACCTTTTGAAAACTTCCTATTGGTTAAGTATAGTCTATATAACACAATATTTCATAACAGTGGAGCATTGAAATGTGGTAAATATAGAAGGGCATTTATAGTTCTTTTTGTAAGTAACATATGACATCAGTTGTTAAACATATGCCTTAGCAACAAGTTAATTTTGGGTGCATCCAAGGGGAGTTTTAGTGAGTTTCTTATTTTCTTATTAAACACCATAACAATGATAGGGACGATAAAGGAGTAGAACATGTTCAAGTAGTAGCGAAAGTTGGACAGCAATGGGTGCACTTCGGTGGTCATGATGAGCAGATAAAACCAGATCAGACAATCCATGCCGAACAATGTGTCATAAACAAGGACCAAAGAGACCACTGTGTGAGAGGCTTGAGCTTCTGCATTTCTTTCTTTGTTCTGTTGGGAAGCTCGGATCGCAAGGACCTGTTTGCCATGCCTGTGCAACAACAACAAAATGAAGCTGCTGGCCATTGTCATAGTTATCACCAACAGTACATCCCGGGTAAACAGGCCAAAGCCCACCCCCTGCATGGCGATCTGACTGGGATGGATCACAACACAGTAGCCCAGATTGAAGGTAAACTTTATCGTGGTGATGTTCCTGGGACCAACAGTGAACATGAGCAGACTGCAGTTGTTGATCGTATTCAAGACATAGATGGCCACCAGCAACAAGGCCATGTACTTCTTCATGAAGGACTTCAGGTGGAGCCACCGCTCTGTGTTCTGTGCTATGGTGATGCACTGAAAGCAACTCAGGAGGCAGGTGAAGATAATAGCAAACCCCCGGGCTGTGCGATAGATAAATACAAGGCTTTTACACATAACGTCTGTGAAGAACTCTCTCACTCCAACCGCATACAGGCAATATGGGACTCCTTGGGTGAGGCAGACAAGCAGGTTAGCTCCAGTCAGGTGGGACAGGATGACTTCTGCTTTCGTTTCCTTGTATCCTTTCCACACTATTCTTATAAGGGAGATCATAATGGTTATGTTACCTGAGATTCCTAGAATGGTGGTAATGAGATACAGAAGTTCCATGTACAATCCATATGATTCCATGTGTCTTGATAGTGATTGGACCCAGGGTGACAGAAGAAATGGTTGCCTGAGAGGAAAAGTAAATTTTGTTGCAGTAAATCTTGTGTTCAAAAAATTTAAAACATTTACATGGATGCAATTGCAAGTGAAATGTAAAGATGAAATATCGTTAGATACCTAAGAGGGTGACCTTTTTCACATCACCATACAGAATCTCTTTTTAATTTATTTGACTTATGAAAATATTTCTTCGGTTTATCTACTAACCAATACATTATTTCAATTGTCCACCTTCCTCTCACCAACATCTCTCCATCTCATCATTAGGCTTGAGGCCTAAATGTAAGTTGGAGGGTAATAGTAAATCCTCTAATTTCCAGCGAAGTGCAAAATCTGGAGGGAAATTCACTTTACCAAACTATCGCCATTAAGTAAGAAAATTCATTGGTGGGTTCTGCTTTAGATTTACATTTTTCACCACAAAAGTTAGAATTCTCTATTACTACCTTGAATTGAATTACAGCTGGGTGTTCATAAAACATGCTATAGGACGTGGGAAAAACTGGTAAATCCGGATGAGAAACCACTGGTGAAATTTCCTTCACTGCACTTTCCTCATCATCAAGAAAAAATCATTAACAGGTATTACACCGGATTTAGCACTTCCCAAGAGGTTTTTTTTACGACCATCAAAACTTTATCTTGACTCGGCAGTCTTTTAATGCCATATTTATCCCTTAACTACACAAACTACAACACGCACCCCCCTTTTTCCAATTGCAAAATTCTAACTCGTATGCTTATTTAGCAATCTTATTCGCCTCATCTACCAAACCATGGACCTCCATTTGCCTGACAGTCATCTTGTACACCAAATTTAGAAATGTCCTATGGATATCTCTTAACATTGACAGAAACCGCTGTCACTGCAGTTTTTGTAGATGTTTTAAAGGTGTGACCGATGTCTCCGTCACTAATTGATGGCCAGTCGTCAAACTTTTATAAAGTTTTACTTTTTACCTGAAAAAACTCCAAAAGTGGGAGTTTGTTTTAGAAGAAAGTAAAACAATTGATCCCCACATCATGGGAGTTTTTGGCCGTGGTGAGAGGGTAACTTGTTTATTTTTACTGTCCTTCACTGGAAATTTTTACCTGCCATTGACAGACAGAAAAAAAGCCATCTTGACTACCCATTTTAAATTGGGTGGATGGTTGGATGGCTAACCTCTGACGGCCCATACACTGTTAGGCAGTCAGAGGAGTATGTTGGTGACGGGCTCGAAGAATGGAAAGGGGCGACCACTCGGTCCCCCCGAACGTATGGTAGGGGGCCCGGATCCCCCCGGGAAGCCATTTTGGGCGGGGGGCGTGTCTCGGCTGGTATGCCCGAAGCGGTGTAGCCGGGGCGCGCCTTTTCCCGGCCAAGAAGGGTTGTCCTAGACACCTACGCCGTTGGCCACGCCCTGTAGGCGTACCGGAGGAGGGTACACGCCCTCCCGAAGAGGAATAAAAGGAGCAGCAATCCGAAGAAGCATCCTCTTGTTCCTGTGCTTGGAAGCTGCACCCTCTCGTTACAGGTGAGCCCTCGACGGAACAAGGAGCAATTTTTGAGAACTTGTAATTTTGTGTTTCTCTTTAAGCGACTCCGAACCTTCGGATCCAGGACCGCGTTGAGCAGCAAGGGTCGAACATCCGACAACGATGCCTGGCAAGAAGGCCGGAAAGAAGTCAGGGACTGACCAGATGCTCCGCATGCTGATAAAGGATATGGCGAGCATGAAAAAGCAGATGGCGGCAATGAACAATACGGGTAGACCGAAAAAAGTCATAGGACCAGCATTGCCGGGAGTCGTCCCCGCTGGGAGAGGTAAAAGGGTCAGGAATAGGGCGGCAGGGGGGGAGGTCCCAGTTCCCGAGTCACCCCCGGCAAGCCCGGTTAGTCCAGTCGAGGCCCCGGTACCGATCCCGGACGCGGGCCAACCGATTCCGGTTGTAGTTACGTCCACCAACGAGGAGGATATGCCTCCGGAGTTGGCCGCCCAGTTGGCCGCATGGCTCGGCAAAAATACAGGGGGTGCTACGGCACCAGGAGACACGGCCGAAGAGGCCAAGTTACTAATAAAGCAGTTGCGGCAATCGCGAGATGCCGCGAAGGCGAATCTCCCTCTTGTCCCCCCACAGGTTCCCTCGGAAGGACCAGCGGCTGGCGTTGAAAAAACAGCGGGACCAGCTATGGAGTCGGGTAAGCAGCCATTGCCAATGGCAAGGGAGGGGTCTTTACCCTCAAGAAGGGAAAAGGTGGTCCAACATATTCCGCTGGCCACGAAAGAATTGATTTGGGCTGATAAGTATGTGAATATGTTTTCTCTCCTGACTGACCATCGCGAGATGGAGTATGTTAAAACTCAGAAGGATTTGTGGCACCCGAGTGTGTGGCGTGCCAAAATGGCGGGGTTCAGGGTTGATGAGACGATCTCAAATTGGGCCAAGGCCTTTGCGATGTTTACTGCAATCATTGGGGAACGTAAGCCCGAGGTTTTGACCGAATTGGCCTGCTATCAGGCACGAATAATGGATTTCTATGAAACGTATGAGGGCAATGAATGGATGGGTTATGATAGTAAGTTTCGTAAGGCCAAGGAGTACGATTCATCTCTGACGTGGGATTGTCTCGACTCCATCTCTTGGCAGAAGCAGCTCCTGCCGGGCGCGACGAAGTCGTCTTCGCTGGGCGGGAATGTGTCGGCGCCCTCCCGCCATCAATCAGCGGCGCCCTTTCGAACAGGCCCCGCTGGTGACCACCAACCGAGGAGTGGTGGGAACGGGGATAGAAAAGGGGTCTGCTGGAACTTTAACAGAGGCAAGTGCACAAGGCCACAAGGGACATGTAAGTTCAGGCATGAGTGTGCAGGGTGCGGACATTCTTCACACCCTGAGAGTTCGTGCAGAGCCAAGAATGGTGATACAGGGGGTAGAGGAGGGGCCAAACAAGTCTAATGTCGACCATGGGGTACCGCTACCTACCCCCGTAGATATCATGGCAATGATCCCCTGGCTAAATGAATACCCTGATCATGTCTCCGCTGGGGTGTTGCGGGACGGCTTCTCGTATGGTTTCCACATCCCGGCGGGGGATTTTCGGGGGGAATCACTGTGTAAAAACCAACTGTCGGTTCAGCAGAATCCGGCGGTGGTAGAAAGAAAGATTGCAAAGGAGGTTGCCCGTGGCCGGGTCGCTGGCCCATATAGGCACCCGCCAGTAACTAATTTAATTTGTTCCCCGTTGGGAGTAGTCCCCAAGAAGGACCCAGGTGAGTTTAGGTTGATTCATAACTTGTCGGCCCCTAGGGGTCTTTCGGTGAACGATGCGATTGACCCAGGAGTTTGTTCGGTGCGGTACGCATCCTTCGATGAGGCCGTCGCCATGTTGAATCGCCTAGGGCCCGGAGCGCTGATGGCGAAGTCAGATATCGAGTCAGCGTTCCGGTTGCTCCCGGTACACCCACGGGATCAGCGTCTGTTAGGTTTTATGTTTCAAGGACGCTACTACATGGATAGATGTATGCCAATGGGTTGCTCCATCTCTTGTGCTTATTTTGAGAAATTCAGTTGTTTTCTGCAATGGGCGTTCACCAAAGCTACCGGCTATACCCAGGTTATGCACTACCTAGATGATTTTTTGTTCTTGGGGGCAGCCGGTGACACGGAATGTGCGCAGGCGTTACTGGAATTTTGCACTCTCATGAAGCGGTTCGGCGTGCCATTGGCACCGGGGAAGACGGTGGGGCCATCTACTTCACTCGAGTTTCTTGGAATTGAGCTCGATTCGGTGGAGGGATGCTTCCGTTTGCCAAGGGACAAAGTAGCGAAATTCAGGGCCTCTCTGGAACTGTGCATTAGCAAAGAGAAAGTTACTCTCCATCAGTTACAGCAAGCAGTGGGCCAGCTCAACTTTGCCCTTAGAGTGATACCAATGGCCCGCCCCTTTTCCCGATCAATTGCACAAGCCATGGTTGGTCTCAAGGAAGGGCACCACCGCACAAGACTGTTTGCAGAGGTTCGCCAGGATATGCGCATATGGTTGGCATTTCTGGCGGATTTCAACGGTCGAGTGGTGTGGGGCAAGCCACCAGCGTCCTCGGACGAGCTGGGTTTGTGGACCGACTCGGCAGGGAGCGTAGGATTTGGCGCCATCTTCGGTAATCGATGGTCGGCGCAAACATGGCCGACGTGGTGGCACACCAGTGGGCTCACAGGTAACATTGGGTTTCTTGAGTTGTTCCCCATTTTTGTGGCTCTGAAGGCATGGCCGGATGAGTTTCGTGATCGCTCAGTGGTGTTTTGGTCCGACAACATGACCGTAGTCGAATGCATAAATAATCAGGCAGCACGCTGCAAGTGGATATTGAGATTACTGAAGGAAATTGTACTACTTTGCATGCGACTGAATGTTCAATTTAGGGCGAGGCATGTGCCGGGTGTGCTGAACCAGGCGGCTGATGCACTCTCTCGTTCCCACATGCAGGCCTTCAGGGGTTATCTACCTTCCGCGGACCTAGTGGCGGCACCATTTCCCGAAGCACTCTGGTTACTCGGTGCCCCGGATTACAGGACCTCGTGGGAGCAAGCCTAGCCCCCAGGACAAGGAAGGCATACGAAGGAGCGTTTCGTTCCTATTGTGCATTTTTGGGTCCAGCAGGAGGGGACAATTGGTGGCAGGAGGAGTATGTCCTAAAGTTTTTAGTAGCACTACACAGGGCAGGCCGATCAGCGGCAACGGCCAATAGGCACCGGGCCGCCATTGCATTCATGGCGCAGGCGCATGGCATCAAGGACCCCACATCGCTCTTTTTGGTGAGGAAGGCCCTGCGTGGTTGGCAACGCCTTGAGGGTCGTAGAGTAGACGAAAGGCGCCCGATTGGGTTAGAAAGGTTGTCCCTGCTGATGTCGGTACTCCCCGCGACGTGTTCCTCCCAGTCCGAGGCAGTGCTGTTCCGGGCCGCTTTCGCATTAGCGTTCCATGGGGCTATGCGGGTGAGCGAGCTGGTTGCAAAAAATAAGAAGGATGTGGAGGGAGGTCTGTGTCGGGAACACATTCTGATCAAGGGTGATTCAATGGTGGTCACAATAGCCAGGTCCAAGAACGATCAGGGTGCTATAGGAGACAGTATTGTTGTCCAGCGCATGCGAGGGTCCCCCATGTGCCCGGTGAAGTGCGTTGAGGAATATTTAGCGCAAAGGGCGGAAGCATGGGGGGGAAGCTTGCTGAGACACATCGACGCCACCCCACTGACAAGGTTTCAGTTTCAGCGGCTGCTAACAATGGCAATCGCTGCGGCGGGCTTGGACCCGGGCGATTTTGGGACCCATTCCTTTAGGATAGGGGCTGCTACAGAGGCTACAGCCAGGGGTCAGAGTGTTGAGGAGGTGAAACAATTGGGACGATGGTCCTCGAACTGTTATAAAAGGTATGTGCGGTTGCACATGTTGTGAAGCCAATGTCATGCACTCACGCTTCTTGTCTTCTGTTTGGTTTACAGTTTCGTGAGCATGCTATGCGGGGCGGACTGTGCAGTCGACCCGGCACCTGGGGACCAGCGGTCAGAGACCACCGGCTGAGGAAAGAGTGGTGTGGGTCATGGGCCACTCATACGTGAGGCGGGCCAGGGACGTATTCAAAGCAGGTGACATGATTCACGCAGCTGGGGAATACGGGTACAGGGTGACCTTCCACGGAAGGGGCGGGCTCTGTATTGACCAGTTTCAATGTTTTGTCGAGGGACTGTTAGGGCGGACAAGGTCACCGCCGTCTGTAATCATAGTACACCTGGGAGGCAATGATTTGGTGACACTCGGTCGGCGAGTACTACTCGAGCGAGTTCTAACTACTGTTAGCTGGTTGGCGAGAAGGATCCCGGGGTGCACAATAGCATGGTCCCACATGATTCCCAGGAAGGTGTGGCGGGGGGGCCTCTCTGTATCAGCACTGAACCATTCAGTAAAGAAGGTCAATAACAAGCTTGGTAGGTTGTTTCGCTCGGCGCAGTTGCACTGTATTCCGCATGGATGTATTCGGGGGGATCACATGTATCTCGAAGATGGGGTCCATTTGTCCCGGGAGGGGAATGTCTTACTCATAGGAGACTTCATAGCATGGTTAAAGGGTTTGTAAAAATATGACCTTTAGTAGGAGTTGTGGGGGGGCCGGATAGCCGGTCAACTATCCGCCCTGTGGCGGTAAGGTCATGATGGTGAGCAGTAATTTCAAGGTCCCTAGAGGGGGGGCGCCGCCCATTATGGATGGGAGCACCCGGGGGGAGGCGGCCATTGGCCCCTCACACGGGGAGGCGGCACCCACTAAGTATGGGGTCGCCTAAGGGAAGGCCCCTTCCAGGGGAGGAGGCGGCTAGATGCCCCTCCTACGAATTTCCCGGGGCCAGGATATCCGCGACGGCAGATGTGATAAACAGTGTGGGGTGGGAGGGGGCTCCATGCTACCTTCTAGATACCTCACACGAGTCCTCGGACGACCATTAAGATGGCGTCGAGTTAAATAGGGGGCCCCCGTAAAGACAAGGGAAATTGGAGTTGGCACAGAGGTACAGTCCTCTGTGCGCCCGCCCCTCACACCGTGAGGGGGGAGTTCTGGTAGTAGGGATCTGACACCGGTTGCGACCTTGCCGTTGGCCCGTAATGCTAGGATGTACAATTTTTATTTAGAAGGTATGCATTTGCAGGATGTTTAGACTCGGCTAGGAAAACGTTTGTATTAGAGATTTGTTAAGGTTAGCCAATGAACGTGTCTGCATCGTAATGTAATAAATGAAAATTGTACATGATATGAAACTGTTATTTTAATGTTTTAATTTTGTTTCATATTTTAATAAATACGGCCGGGAGGGTAACTCCCTCCCGCCTTCCAAAAGTTCAGAACTGCGTCCGTCTTCCCATCCTTGGGGATTGTGTTGGGAGGGGGTGACAGACATCCCGGCCATATGGAAAGGGGCGACCACTCGGTCCCCCCGAACATATGGTAGGGGGCCCGGATCCCCCCGGGAAGCCATTTTGGGCGGGGGGCGTGTCTCGGCTGGTATGCCCGAAGCGGTGTAGCCGGGGCGCGCCTTTTCCCGGCCAAGAAGGGTTGTCCTAGACACCTACGCCGTTGGCCACGCCCCGTAGGCGTACCGGAGGAGGGTACTAGCCCTCCCGAAGAGGAATAAAAGGAGCAGCAATCCGAAGAAGCATCCTCTTGTTCCTGTGCTTGGAAGCTGCACCCTCTCGTTACAGGTGAGCCCTCGACGGAACAAGGAGCAATTTTTGAGAACTTGTAATTTTGTGTTTCTCTTTAAGCGACTCCGAACCTTCGGATCCAGGACCGCGTTGAGCAGCAAGGGTCGAACATCCGACAACGATGCCTGGCAAGAAGGCCGGAAAGAAGTCAGGGACTGACCAGATGCTCCGCATGCTGATAAAGGATATGGCGAGCATGAAAAAGCAGATGGCGGCAATGAACAATACGGGTAGACCGAAAAAAGTCATAGGACCAGCATTGCCGGGAGTCGTCCCCGCTGGGAGAGGTAAAAGGGTCAGGAATAGGGCGGCAGGGGGGGAGGTCCCAGTTCCCGAGTCACCCCCGGCAAGCCCGGTTAGTCCAGTCGAGGCCCCGGTACCGATCCCGGACGCGGGCCAACCGATTCCGGTTGTAGTTACGCCCACCAACGAGGAGGATATGCCTCCGGAGTTGGCCGCCCAGTTGGCCGCATGGCTCGGCAAAAATACAGGGGGTGCTACGGCACCAGGAGACACGGCCGAAGAGGCCAAGTTACTAATAAAGCAGTTGCGGCAATCGCGAGATGCCGCGAAGGCGAATCTCCCTCTTGTCCCCCCACAGGTTCCCTCGGAAGGACCAGCGGCTGGCGTTGAAAAAACAGCGGGACCAGCTATGGAGTCGGGTAAGCAGCCATTGCCAATGGCAAGGGAGGGGTCTTTACCCTCAAGAAGGGAAAAGGTGGTCCAACATATTCCGCTGGCCACGAAAGAATTGATTTGGGCTGATAAGTATGTGAATATGTTTTCTCTCCTGACTGACCATCGCGAGATGGAGTATGTTAAAACTCAGAAGGATTTGTGGCACCCGAGTGTGTGGCGTGCCAAAATGGCGGGGTTCAGGGTTGATGAGACGATCTCAAATTGGGCCAAGGCCTTTGCGATGTTTACTGCAATCATTGGGGAACGTAAGCCCGAGGTTTTGACCGAATTGGCCTGCTATCAGGCACGAATAATGGATTTCTATGAAACGTATGAGGGCAATGAATGGATGGGTTATGATAGTAAGTTTCGTAAGGCCAAGGAGTACGATTCATCTCTGACGTGGGATTGTCTCGACTCCATCTCTTGGCAGAAGCAGCTCCTGCCGGGCGCGACGAAGTCGTCTTCGCTGGGCGGGAATGTGTCGGCGCCCTCCCGCCATCAATCAGCGGCGCCCTTTCGAACAGGCCCCGCTGGTGACCACCAACCGAGGAGTGGTGGGAACGGGGATAGAAAAGGGGTCTGCTGGAACTTTAACAGAGGCAAGTGCACGAGGCCACAAGGGACATGTAAGTTCAGGCATGAGTGTGCAGGGTGCGGACATTCTTCACACCCTGAGAGTTCGTGCAGAGCCAAGAATGGTGATACAGGGGGTAGAGGAGGGGCCAAACAAGTCTAATGTCGACCATGGGGTACCGCTACCTACCCCCGTAGATATCATGGCAATGATCCCCTGGCTAAATGAATACCCTGATCATGTCTCCGCTGGGGTGTTGCGGGACGGCTTCTCGTATGGTTTCCACATCCCGGCGGGGGATTTTCGGGGGGAATCACTGTGTAAAAACCAACTGTCGGTTCAGCAGAATCCGGCGGTGGTAGAAAGAAAGATTGCAAAGGAGGTTGCCCGTGGCCGGGTCGCTGGCCCATATAGGCACCCGCCAGTAACTAATTTAATTTGTTCCCCATTGGGAGTAGTCCCCAAGAAGGACCCAGGTGAGTTTAGGTTGATTCATAACTTGTCGGCCCCTAGGGGTCTTTCGGTGAACGATGCGATTGACCCAGGAGTTTGTTCGGTGCGGTACGCATCCTTCGATGAGGCCGTCGCCATGTTGAATCGCCTAGGGCCCGGAGCGCTGATGGCGAAGTCAGATATCGAGTCAGCGTTCCGGTTGCTCCCGGTACACCCACGGGATCAGCGTCTGTTAGGTTTTATGTTTCAAGGACGCTACTACATGGATAGATGTATGCCAATGGGTTGCTCCATCTCTTGTGCTTATTTTGAGAAATTCAGTTGTTTTCTGCAATGGGCGTTCACCAAAGCTACCGGCTATACCCAGGTTATGCACTACCTAGATGATTTTTTGTTCTTGGGGGCAGCCGGTGACACGGAATGTGCGCAGGCGTTACTGGAATTTTGCACTCTCATGAAGCGGTTCGGCGTGCCATTGGCACCGGGGAAGACGGTGGGGCCATCTACTTCACTCGAGTTTCTTGGAATTGAGCTCGATTCGGTGGAGGGATGCTTCCGTTTGCCAAGGGACAAAGTAGCGAAATTCAGGGCCTCTCTGGAACTGTGCATTAGCAAAGAGAAAGTTACTCTCCATCAGTTACAGCAAGCAGTGGGCCAGCTCAACTTTGCCCTTAGAGTGATACCAATGGCCCGCCCCTTTTCCCGATCAATTGCACAAGCCATGGTTGGTCTCAAGGAAGGGCACCACCGCACAAGACTGTTTGCAGAGGTTCGCCAGGATATGCGCATATGGTTGGCATTTCTGGCGGATTTCAACGGTCGAGTGGTGTGGGGCAAGCCACCAGCGTCCTCGGACGAGCTGGGTTTGTGGACCGACTCGGCAGGGAGCGTAGGATTTGGCGCCATCTTCGGTAATCGATGGTCGGCGCAAACATGGCCGACGTGGTGGCACACCAGTGGGCTCACAGGTAACATTGGGTTTCTTGAGTTGTTCCCCATTTTTGTGGCTCTGAAGGCATGGCCGGATGAGTTTCGTGATCGCTCAGTGGTGTTTTGGTCCGACAACATGACCGTAGTCGAATGCATAAATAATCAGGCAGCACGCTGCAAGTGGATATTGAGATTACTGAAGGAAATTGTACTACTTTGCATGCGACTGAATGTTCAATTTAGGGCGAGGCATGTGCCGGGTGTGCTGAACCAGGCGGCTGATGCACTCTCTCGTTCCCACATGCAGGCCTTCAGGGGTTATCTACCTTCCGCGGACCTAGTGGCGGCACCATTTCCCGAAGCACTCTGGTTACTCGGTGCCCCGGATTACAGGACCTCGTGGGAGCAAGCCTAGCCCCCAGGACAAGGAAGGCATACGAAGGAGCGTTTCGTTCCTATTGTGCATTTTTGGGTCCAGCAGGAGGGGACAATTGGTGGCAGGAGGAGTATGTCCTAAAGTTTTTAGTAGCACTACACAGGGCAGGCCGATCAGCGGCAACGGCCAATAGGCACCGGGCCGCCATTGCATTCATGGCGCAGGCGCATGGCATCAAGGACCCCACATCGCTCTTTTTGGTGAGGAAGGCCCTGCGTGGTTGGCAACGCCTTGAGGGTCGTAGAGTAGACGAAAGGCGCCCGATTGGGTTAGAAAGGTTGTCCCTGCTGATGTCGGTACTCCCCGCGACGTGTTCCTCCCAGTCCGAGGCAGTGCTGTTCCGGGCCGCTTTCGCATTAGCGTTCCATGGGGCTATGCGGGTGAGCGAGCTGGTTGCAAAAAATAAGAAGGATGTGGAGGGAGGTCTGTGTCGGGAACACATTCTGATCAAGGGTGATTCAATGGTGGTCACAATAGCCAGGTCCAAGAACGATCAGGGTGCTATAGGAGACAGTATTGTTGTCCAGCGCATGCGAGGGTCCCCCATGTGCCCGGTGAAGTGCGTTGAGGAATATTTAGCGCAAAGGGCGGAAGCATGGGGGGGAAGCTTGCTGAGACACATCGACGCCACCCCACTGACAAGGTTTCAGTTTCAGCGGCTGCTAACAATGGCAATCGCTGCGGCGGGCTTGGACCCGGGCGATTTTGGGACCCATTCCTTTAGGATAGGGGCTGCTACAGAGGCTACAGCCAGGGGTCAGAGTGTTGAGGAGGTGAAACAATTGGGACGATGGTCCTCGAACTGTTATAAAAGGTATGTGCGGTTGCACATGTTGTGAAGCCAATGTCATGCACTCACGCTTCTTGTCTTCTGTTTGGTTTACAGTTTCGTGAGCATGCTATGCGGGGCGGACTGTGCAGTCGACCCAGCACCTGGGGACCAGCGGTCAGAGACCACCGGCTGAGGAAAGAGTGGTGTGGGTCGTGGGCCACTCATACGTGAGGCGGGCCAGGGACGTATTCAAAGCAGGTGACATGATTCACGCAGCTGGGGAATACGGGTACAGGGTGACCTTCCACGGAAGGGGCGGGCTCTGTATTGACCAGTTTCAATGTTTTGTCGAGGGACTGTTAGGGCGGACAAGGTCACCGCCGTCTGTAATCATAGTACACCTGGGAGGCAATGATTTGGTGACACTCGGTCGGCGAGTACTACTCGAGCGAGTTCTAACTACTGTTAGCTGGTTGGCGAGAAGGATCCCGGGGTGCACAATAGCATGGTCCCACATGATTCCCAGGAAGGTGTGGCGGGGGGGCCTCTCTGTATCAGCACTGAACCATTCAGTAAAGAAGGTCAATAACAAGCTTGGTAGGTTGTTTCGCTCGGCGCAGTTGCACTGTATTCCGCATGGATGTATTCGGGGGGATCACATGTATCTCGAAGATGGGGTCCATTTGTCCCGGGAGGGGAATGTCTTACTCATAGGAGACTTCATAGCATGGTTAAAGGGTTTGTAAAAATATGACCTTTAGTAGGAGTTGTGGGGGGGCCGGATAGCCGGTCAACTATCCGCCCTGTGGCGGTAAGGTCATGATGGTGAGCAGTAATTTCAAGGTCCCTAGAGGGGGGGCGCCGCCAATTATGGATGGGAGCACCCGGGGGGAGGCGGCCATTGGCCCCTCACACGGGGAGGCGGCACCCACTAAGTATGGGGTCGCCTAAGGGAAGGCCCCTTCCAGGGGAGGAGGCGGCTAGATGCCCCTCCTACGAATTTCCCGGGGCCAGGATATCCGCGACGGCAGATGTGATAAACAGTGTGGGGTGGGAGGGGGCTCCACGCTACCTTCTAGATACCTCACACGAGTCCTCGGACGACCATTAAGATGGCGTCGAGTTAAATAGGGGGCCCCCGTAAAGACAAGGGAAATTGGAGTTGGCACAGAGGTACAGTCCTCTGTGCGCCCGCCCCTCACACCGTGAGGGGGGAGTTCTGGTAGTAGGGATCTGACACCGGTTGCGACCTTGCCGTTGGCCCGTAATGCTAGGATGTACAATTTTTATTTAGAAGGTATGCATTTGCAGGATGTTTAGACTCGGCTAGGAAAACGTTTGTATTAGAGATTTGTTAAGGTTAGCCAATGAACGTGTCTGCATCGTAATGTAATAAATGAAAATTGTACATGATATGAAACTGTTATTTTAATGTTTTAATTTTGTTTCATATTTTAATAAATACGGCCGGGAGGGTAACTCCCTCCCGCCTTCCAAAAGTTCAGAACTGCGTCCGTCTTCCCATCCTTGGGGATTGTGTTGGGAGGGGGTGACAGACATCCCGGCCATATGGAAAGGGGCGACCACTCGGTCCCCCCGAACATATGGTAGGGGGCCCGGATCCCCCCGGGAAGCCATTTTGGGCGGGGGGCGTGTCTCGGCTGGTATGCCCGAAGCGGTGTAGCCGGGGCGCGCCTTTTCCTGCCCAAGAAGGGTTGTCCTAGACACCTACGCCGTTGGCCACGCCCCGTAGGCGTACCGGAGGAGGGTACTAGCCCTCCCGAAGAGGAATAAAAGGAGCAGCAATCCGAAGAAGCATCCTCTTGTTCCTGTGCTTGGAAGCTGCACCCTCTCGTTACACGTGAGCCCTCGACGGAACAAGGAGCAATTTTTGACCCACCCACCAGCCCCTTATGGCAACGTTAGTACTGCAATGAAATTTGCTTTGATAATATCTTTTCTCTCCCGGTTTAGTGGTTAAGAAAAATGTCAATGTTGGTACTGCAATAAAATGATTTGCTTCATAACATTTTCTTCCTTAGGGGAGCGGAGTATAACAGTCTAGTTGAAGGATATGTTGAAAGCTTAAATAATAGGATAAATATTGCAATGTAAAGTTGATTTTCTTTCTTAAGTAGGTAAATAAAACGTCGTATTTATTTTTGGTCGGGCGGTAAGGTCATGATCGGTGAGCAGTAATTTCAAGGTCCCTAGAGGGGGGGCGCCACCCATTATGGATGGGAGCGCCCGGGGGGAGGCGGCCATTGGCCCCTCACACGGGGAGGCGGCACCCACTAAGTATGGGGTCGCCTAAGGGAAGGCGGTCATAGGCCCCTTCCAGGGGAGGAGGCGGCTAGATGCCCCTCCTACGAATTTCCCAGGGCCAGGATATCCGCGACGGCGGATGTGATAAACAGTGTGGGGTGGGAGGGGGGTCCACGCTACCTTCTAGACACCTCACACGAGTCCTCGGACGACCATTAAGATGGCGTCGAGTTAAATAGGGGGCCCCCGTAAAGACAAGGGAAATTGGAGTTGGCACAGAGGTACAGTCCTCTGTGCGCCCGCCCCTCACACAGTGAGGGGGGAGTTCTGGTAGTAGGGATCTGACACCGGTTGCGACCTTGCCGTTGGCCCGTAATGCTAGGATGTACAATTTTTATTTAGAAAGTATGCATTTGCAGGATGTTTAGACTCGGCTAGGAAAACCTTTGTATTAGAGATTTGTTAAGGTTAGCCAATGAACGTGTCTGCATCGTAATGTAATAAATGAAAATTGTACATGATATGAAACTGTTATTTTAATGTTTTAATTTTGTTTCATATTTTAATAAATACGGCCGGGAGGGTAACTCCCTCCTGCCTTCCAGAAGTTCAGAACTGCGTCCGTCTTCCCATCCTTGGGGATTGTGTTGGGAGGGGGTGACAGGCATCCCGGCCATAGGCTCTTTCTCTTTCATCAACATATTGTTGGTCTGTCCACCTCTAAATTGGGAGCAGCGGGGCGCCATGAATTTGGCCGAGAGGGTGCTCCATTGCTGTTGTGATGAAGTACCCTTTCCGGAAAACTGTAAATCAGTGTGAAAATGTCTTCATGGTATTCTCATGCTGTGTGATCTTGGACATTGTGCAATGTTGGTTCAAATATATTGGATACCGTCAGAATAAATGTTCCTTATTTTAAACTTAATGTCTCTCACAAGCACTGCCCTATTACTCCACAGCCGCCGTGCAAATACAGATCAAATATTGCTTGGATCACCTTCATCCCTTCTAAATAAAAAGGGAGCAACACTCCTGAAAAGGCATACAATGAGGAAAAGCCAGAAAGAGAATTTAGAAAAATAAGTTTTTCATAAGTTTGTGCAAATGGTGATGAATAACATTATTTGACTCCTTGCATTATGTAAGTGGGTAAAACACCTTTATAACGCAAGTTTAATTCCGCATACCTTCACTCCGCATACCATTACAACAAATGTACCATTACTCCGCAATACTATAATAACGCATGCTAGTATATCTTATATGCTTTTACCACGCATGCTTTAACAACGAAGGGGCATATTAGCAAGGAACCTCGTTAAAATTATCGCCATTTTATCTGCAGGAAACTGACGATAAAACGGCGACAATGGGCTTGCTAATATGCGTTATAGAATTCCTATAGAATCCCAGGTTAGATGTGCAGGACATCTAACCTGGGATTCTGTAGGAATTCTATAACGCATATTAGCAAGCCCATTATCACCGTTTTATCGGCAGTTTCCTGTCGATAAAACGGCGATAATTTTAACGAGGTTCCTTGCTAATATGCCCCCTAATTCGTTGTGAAAACTTTAATGGTAAAAGCATATGTTTTTAATATTTAAGCTTAAGGTAAGTATATGGTTTTAGTTTGGGGGTGTTGGGGTATATGTTTTAGGCGTTCAGGGGTATTTTAAGGGTTGGTTTGGGGTGCTTGGGTATTTTTAGGGTTAAGGGGTTATTTAGGTTTTGGGGTGCAGGAGATCTTTTTAGGGTTCAGGGTCAGTTTAGGTTTTGGGGTGTATGGGGTTTTATTAGGGTTCAGGGTGGGTTATGGGGTACAGGGGTATTAGGGTTCAGGGCTAGGTTTGGGTTTTGGGGGTACAGGGGTAGTTTTAGGGTTCAGGGATAGGTTTGGGGTACAGGGGTATTTTTAGGGTTCAGGGCTAGGTTTGGGTTTTGGGGTACAGGGGTATATTTATGCTTCAGGGCTAGGTCTGGGTTTTGGGGTACAGGGGTGTTTTTAGGGTCCTGGGCTAAGTTTGGGTTTTGGGGTACAGGGGTATTTTTAATATTCAGTGATACGTTTGGGTTTAGGGATACAGGGGTATTTTTAGGGTTCAGGGATAGGTTTGGGTTTTGGGGTACAAGGGTATTTTTAGGGTTCAGGGCTAGGTTTTGGGGTACTGGGGTATTTTTAGGGTTCAGGGCTAGGTTTGGGTTTTGGGGTACAGGGGTATTTTTAGGGTTCAGGGATAGGTTTGGGTTTTGGGTACAGGGGTATTTTTAGGTTTCAGGGCTAGGTTTGGGTTTTGGGCTACAGGGGTATTTTTAATGTTCAGGGATAGGTTTGGGTTTTGGGGTACTGGGGTATTTTTAGGGTTCAGGGATGGGTTTGGGTTGTGGGGTACAGGGGTATTTTTAGGTTTCAGGCTAGGTTTGGGTTTTGGGGTTTAGGGATATTTTTAGAGTTCAAGGCTAGGTTTGGGTTTTGGGGTACAGGGGTATTCTTAGGGTTCGGGACTAGGTTTGGGTTTTGAGTTACAGGGGTATTTTTAGGGTTCAGGGATAGGTATGGGGTTTGGGTACAGGGGTATTTTTAGGGTTCAGGGATCGCTTTGGGTTTTGGGGTACAGGGGCATTTTCAAGGTTCAGGGCTGGGTTTGGGTTTTGGGGTACAGGGGTATTTTTAGGGTTCAGGGATAGGTTTGGGTTTTTGCGTGCAGGGTATATTTTTAGGGTCAGGATGGGTTAGTGTTTAAGGGTGCTGGGGTAGTTTAAGGAGTAAGGGTGAGTTAGGATTTCGGGGTGCTGCGGTATTTTAAGTGACCAGGGTGTGATTAGTATTTAGGGTGAAACGGGTAATTATATATATCTAAATTTGTAAAATATATATATATAAATAATATAAATATACATTATACAATAATATATATATGTGACGATCTGTGAACCTGTAAATAAACGAACTGGTATTGAGGAAGAATCCTGGGTCCATGCTCTTTGTGTTCCTGAAAGTAATCAAGGCGAGAAGAGTCTTTTTGTATATATAGCAGTGTGCCCTGAACACGATAACATGCTTTTAGACATGGTTACTTTCTGTCTAAATAATAATAGGTTTTCATTCAATCAAACATTCTATCAGCAAATGAGAGGGGTGGCTATGGGGGCCAGCTTCTCCCCCAGTTATGCCTGTATTTTTATGGGCTGGTGGGAGGAGCTGGTCCTCAAGGGCACACATGCTAAATGGTATAACAAGCATGTAAAGCTTTATTACAGATACAGAGATGATTGTTTTTTTGTCTGGGATGGTTCAGTGGAGGAGGCTCAGAATTGGGTCAAGGTTCTTAACACCAATAATGTCAATTTGCATTTTACCTCATCCATTGGTATTGCTAGTATCTACTTTCTGGACGTGGAAATTTATGTGGCCAACAATAAAGTGGAATCCAAGCTATATAGGAAAAACACAGCTGGCTATTCAGTCTTGCATTTTTCTAGTTTTCACCCTAGGCACCTAATACATAGCAGTCCCTTTGGGGAAATGCTACGAATTAAAAGAATCTGTAGCAATCCATCAGACCTAGTGGAGGCCCAACTTCAATGCGTATGTGGCCCCCCTGGCCGACTTAGTGAGGCCTTATGGGTTTACCCCGATATCCTACGCTGACGACACCCAGCTGATGTTCCCTTTTAAAACTTTCACCCCTGCCCTGCAAAAATCTTTTGCTGAAGGCATGAGAGCCGTCGCAAATTGGATGGCCGAGAATTGCCTTCAATGCAACGTGGGCAAAACGGAAGTCCTATTGTTTGGGGAGGCGGCAACATTATGGCCTGGGGAGTGGTGGCCCACCGAACTAGGACCAGTTCCTGTCCCAAAGCAGACGGTCAAAAACTTGGGGGTGTTATTCGATCAGGCCCTGACTTTCAAACATCATGTCAACCAAGTTGCTGGCACATGCTTTAGGGCCATTGGACTATTAAAAAGGGTGTTCCCTTATATACCTGATAGCCACAGGAAAACCCTGGTCCAGGCACTGGTGGTTAGTAGACTGGACTACTGTAATGGCCTTCTATTGTCAACTAATGAAGGCCAACTAAACAAATTACAAGTGGTCCAGAATACGGCGGCAAGGTTGGTCCTCAATGTTCCATCTAGAACCCCCTCCCGCCCTCTGCTAGCCAAGCTCCATTGGTTGCCTGTGCGGCAACGCACAAAGTTCAAAATCCTTTGTACTATTCATAGATGCCTGACAGGAAAGGGCCCTAAATATCTGACCAGAGCTTTTCAACCTTATGTGCCAGGCCGATCACTTCGATCAAGTAATTTGCATTTACTTCAGGTCCCCAAAATAAAAAAATCCCGTCAAGGAGGTCGTGCTCTGGCACATACAGGCCCTGTTCTCTGGAATTCCCTTCCCCTTGAACTTAAACTTATCACTAATCACCTATCTTTTCGTAAGGCTCTCAAGACCCATCTTTTCAGCACCAATTAATTTAGTTTATGATTTCTCACCTCTGTAATGATCAGACACAGGTCCAATCTCCCCCCCAACATGAGCGCGGAGATACCCCTTCGGGGATTTATTCAGGCGCTATAGAAGCACATAAATAAATAAATAAATAAATGCAAGGAAAGATTCTTTGCTAGGGGCTATCCGTTGAAAACTATACAAGCGGCTATTAATAAGACATCAGAATTAGATAGGGATACTCTCCTTGTCCCCAAAATAATCAGGGAACCAGTTGTTAAAGAAGAAAGTGACCCCAAATCTGTGAGACTAATCATACCCTATAGTGCCCAGGAAAAAGCGAGCACGAAGATCATTAACAGAAACTGGGCCCTTGTAAGAAATTATCCGGTGATCGGTATTAATATGCCATCAAGACCTAGCATTACTTTTAGGAGGGCAACGTTTATGTACAATAACTTAATATCTAGTTGCCCTGAATCCACTTCCTCCTGCAAATGGCTAAAGGCATCCAATGGCTTTACTAAATGCAATTCATGTAAGGCATGTGAGCATGGTGTTAATAAAAAAAGCTATAATACAGCCTTTAGTGGGAAAGAAATTTAAATCTCCAATCTCCTTCATTGCAAAACAGAATACGCCATCTATGTTTTGGAGTGTACTTGTCCATTAAAATATGCGGGGAGTACGAAACTTCCTGCCAATAAGAGGGTTTTGCAACATATTCGGGCCATTGTTAACCATGACCCGACTTACCCTGTTGCCAGACATTTTTAAGAGGTCCACAATAACAGCTTGCAGGACCTCTCATATTATGTAATTGACACCATCCCTAAGACCAAAAAGGGTGGCGACAGGGAACAGAAAATGCGCAAACTTGAGACACGTTACATTCTAAATTTCAATAGTAAAAACCCAGGAGGCTTAAACACCACGGAAGACCTACACACATGCCTATGAAAGATAACTAGCATTAGTTCCTCCCACCTACCTGGCTCTACTGCACAAATCCTTTTCCATTCTTGCCTGCAGAATGCTCAATAATGACTTATATTATATTGTAACTGAACACCACACTTTAAGTCATCATGAATCAAGAATCTCAATCAAATATATTTGATCCTTAAAAATGTCCCATGAGCCACTGACAGCTTCTCTTAACCAAAAAGTATGTTGGTTTTTTAACCTTTAGTCAACTTATGCACTTTATTCTAACCACGATTCTTTATCTCACTGGCAATGATGAACTATTGACTATTACACAAGGCTATACCCACAACAATATTGGTTGTTCCATCAGTATATCGTGTGAATTATGTTGCAAGCCTTGTTTAACAAACTAGCATTTAAAGCTATAAATTATAATTAACCCAGTATGGCGAACCTACATAGCAGGTCAGACAGATTATGACACTGCACATAATCACTGTATCATTGGTAATTCTAATGCATTCATGCAATTTTCATTAAATTAAAAACATTGTGGATAAAGCATGTTTTTTATTGATTTTAAATACAAATCCATATATATATTTTTGTACTATAATATATTTTTGTACTAAATATATTTTTGCATTATGATATAGGAAATATATGTATTTTAAACTATATTTATATCAATGTGTAAACCGATGTATTTAAACAGTGATTATTTATGCTTGCCTTGTGAATACTGGGATAGAAAGATTACACTTTATCCTAACTGTCGTCTTGCGATTTGAAGAAAAGATTTTCTTTATGTTTATTACTCACTGCATAGTCACGTGCAATGGTGCGGCTTTTTAACTGTTTGGGGTTGTCATGTGATCAAGCCACCTTGGAGGTGAAACGCGCAATGGCCGATTAAACGCGAAGCGGTACAAAAGGGGGTGGTAATGGACGGAGAATCTGAACCAATCAAACACTCACACCCAGTCAAAAGATCTGGGTTTAATCCATCACCGTTCTTTAGCCCACTCTGCCACCCCACTTCAGACATGGCTATATGCAAATGTATATGAAGGGCTGACTTAAATAAAATATTGGCCAGCACATGGTGTCGTCAAGCGTGGTGTCTTGCTACGTGTTTGGAGCATTAATACTAAGGACCGGACTACGGAGGTCGTTTTACGACGACACACCCGCTGATCAGGCAGGCGACGGTGTATTCTGTGGTGAGGAGTTGGGGAATATATACATATATATACATATATATATATATATATATATATATATATATATACATATATATATATATATATATATCGCAACGCACTTCCAAACTATTGCATCTAGAAAAACGGCAAGCACTCCGATGTTGTGATCAAAAAGATAATTTATTTCCAAACCCCTTTCACCCCCGACAGACGCGTTTCGCTCACAGGCTTCTTCAGTATTGTGCAAACTTTCTCGCCATTTTAAACTATCCGCCCTCCTTCATATCATCAAAATAGATGACGGTCAATTACATTTTTCGTGGCTGCCATCTTGTAGTATGTTAATGCAAGGGTTTTCACAGTGTTCAAAAATGACGAAAGATAAAGTGCTAAGTGCAGAATTAAAAGTGCTTGACAACAACAAATATTATTACCATAGAGTGCACACTTATGGTATATCGTATTAGGTACCATGTATTTACAAATAAGTTCAGTCCATTTGGGTTCCTACCCATTCGTTGTGTGGGGGTGTATCCCCTAATTTATATCACAAACGTCTGTGCAGATATTTTTTACTTAAATAGTATATTACATTATAGAGCCCTATAAGTCCTATACAAATATTTACAAGTATTATCTACACAGCACTAGAACAGTTCATTTACAGTTCTTCATTTGAAGCCCTGTATGGGCTAGTAACCAGAAAATGTATGGTACCACTATTTACATATTCATATATTTACGAAGCATTCATGGGGAGCAAACATATGTATTTACAAAGCTTCAATTGTTGGTTCTATTTTTTTCCAGGATATTATTGTGGCTACCTGACAGAATATTATTATCAGTGCTCTAGATCAGGATATTTCAAAGTTGTACCCACATTTCTGCATTATTATTGAGACCCCACAGTGTCATAGTTTTGAGGTCCATAATATATATAGATTCCATAATGCGGAGGGCTTTCTCCCTGTTCCCACCACGTTCTGACCTTGAAATCTGATCTATGCAGTAATAACTGAGTAGATCCCTGTTGCTACGATGGTATTCAGCAAAATGACGGGCTATTGGATAGGTCTTTTCATTGTTCACGATAGCCCTCATTTGTTCCAGGATTCTCATTTTGGTAGGTTTAATGGTACTCCCTATGTAGCATTTTTTGCATGGGCAAACCAAACAGTAAACTGTGTATTCTGAGTTGCAGTTCAGATGTTTCATAATCATTCTGTTTGGTTTGTCCTCTCCTGTTCTTCCTGGGTATTCCTTGACTTTTTTACTATGCTTACAAGCTTTACAGCGCAGGCATGGAAAAAAGCCTTTGATCTTGTTGGTGGTCGGGTTCACTATTTCAGGGGAGTAATGACTGTGGATCAGGTGGTCCGAGAGTGACTGGCATCTCCTATATGTTATCATAGGTCTATCAGGTAGATGTTTCTTCAAGATGTTATCTGTTTTCAATATATGCCAGTTTTTCTTAAAAGCCTAGACCAGGTCCCCGGATTTAATGTTAAATGTAGTGATCATTCTGACCTGATCATTATCTTTTTCCAACTCTTTTACCACCAGGAGATCCCTCCTGTCGATGGTATTTGCTTTTGCGGTTGCCTGTTGTAAGATGCTACTAGAGTAACCCCTAGCCTGAAATCTATTGCTGGCTTCTTTTTGGGCATCTTTGAGATCAGTTTCCCCTGAGCAATTTCTCTTGAGTCGTAAGTATTCACCATAAGGTACATTCCTAACCAGACTCCTGGGGTGGTGGCTAGCCGCATGTAATACGGCATTTCCTGCCGTTGGCTTCCTATAGAGTCAGGTGTGGAGATGGTCATTTTCCACGAATACCTCTAGATCTAGGTAAAATACACTTTTTTCACTGATTGTACAGGTGAATTGCTAATTCAGGTCATTATTGTTCAGTGTCGAGACATATTCCTCAGCCGAGGTCCTGTCTCCCCGCCAAACAATAAACAGATCATCAATGTATCAGGTCCACATCAATATTCTGTCATTCCACTTCCTGTTATTGCCTCCCCATGCCTCGTGCTTCTCCCACCAGCCCACGAATAAATTTGCGTAGCTGGGAGAGAAGCACAAGCCCATTGAAGTGCCCCTGATCTGTTTATACAGTTGGCCTGCAAAAAGGAAAAAGTTATTAAAGAGCCAAAATCTCATCATACACAGAAGCATGTCACTATGTGCCCAATATTTGGCTTGTTTTCTCTCTAGGAACCACTTTGTGGCCCCTAGTCCTTTCTCATGATCAATGCATGTGTATAAATTAACAACATCGAGTGTTATTAATAACATATCCTTTTCCCAAGAGACACTGTCCATTATGCGCAGGAAATCCTGTGTGTCTCTTACATAAGAGGGCAAGCCCTTCACAATTGGTGCTAGATAAGTGTCAATGAAGCGAGAAGTGTTTTCTAACAGGCTGCCAATTGCCGAAACAATCGGCCTCCCTGGTGGTCTTCTAGCATTTTTATGGATTTTTGGCAGATGGTAAAACGTGGGGAGCATAGGGGAATCACAGTGTAAGAAAGAGAATTCTTCAGGGCTAATTATACCCTCATTTTTCCATTGATTCAAAAGTGTCTCATATTCAATGGTGCTTTTAACATATTCCTCTCTTTTCACCGTGACATAGCATTCCTTGTCTCTTAATTGTCTGTGCGCCTCCTGTTCGTAATTTTCCTTACTAAAAATAACAATGTTCCCACCCTTATCTGAGGGCTTGATCTCAATTGTCTTGTCATTTCGTAAGGATTTTATTGCTGCCCATTCCTTTCTTGTGATATAAGATGATTTAATATCCATTTTATTATTCGCCATTCTCTCCAGATCTGCCGTTATCGCATCATTGAACACATCAATTGCATCATGTGGTGTGTTAGGCAGTTTTCTTGATTTGTTTTTCAAGGTGCTCGGATCTCTAGCTTGTTCAGTACAAAGTTCGTTCTGTCTCTCTGTTTCTTGTTCTTGGTTTTGTAGTTCTTGTGTAGAGGTTAACAAAACATCCAGGAGATTGTCTTCTCTTACGCCATCTGTTGTTGCTATTTCTGACATGTCTAAACTCTTCGCTTCCTTCCCTCTTTTGGGATTCTGTAAGAAGATCTTTTTGAACTTTAGTTTCCTTATATATCTGAACAAGTCTATTTTCGTGTCCACTAAATTAAATTTGCTTTCCTTTTTTGAGTACCTTAGTCTCGTCAACCGTCAAGATCCTTTTCGACAGATTGATGACGTTGTTATCTTCCATAATATTTATTTTCTCCTTCGATTGGAGGCACTCTGTGTGACCATCGGGGTGGTAGTACCCTGAGAACCTCCCCTTGTGCCTCCTCCCCCGCCTCGTCCTCCTCTTTGATTTTGTTGGGGCGGATGATTCCTTAATTGTGGTCTTTGGCGGGTTTCTTTCATCACCGGGTACTCGTCGAAAAAAGGTTTCGCTGTTTCCTTTTCCTTTGTAGCCGGGGCTGCGTTTTGTTCCCCGTCAGATGTTTCAACTTTCGATTCCTCAGTATCTATAGCCGTTGCTTGTGAGATACCTTGGGCTAATCTCTTGCGTGTGGCATCAAATTTCCATGCAAATGTCAGAATCCTGCCTGACAGATAGTCTTGCTCATCCCTCTGGAATTTTGTCTGTTTCCTTTTGCGTATTCCCATCTCATATTCCTTGAGTCTCTTTGCCATCGCTGTTCGCAGCTCCTCACAGGCTTTGGTGTCCTTCTCTTTCGCAATTGTTTCTTCCAGGTCTGCTATATCTTTCATGCATTTATCTCGGTCACTCCAGGCATATTCAATAAGCATTCTGACCATTCCCTTGGATGACTCTGCCGTGTACTCTGCCCAGTCTTTTAAAAGGGTCGGGTCCGGGTTCTCATAAGAAGGGATTGTATAAATGCGCAGACCTCAGGGAACTCTATTACAGTCTATATATCTTTCAAGGGAGGTGGCCTCCCACCACTTCCTTACTTCCCGTTCTTGTAGCCTTTCTAGTTTTTGAAACAGGCTCTTCAGGTTGGTGGTTTCATTTACTGGCAGGGCAGTGCTGTTTGTGCTTGCTGGTTTATCCCTTGCCGACATGAACATAACATTGGCAGCTGCCTCCCTTTCACCCGTGAGTTCTCCCATTGTTGCCATTGTAGTAAAGTGTGCAATCTTTTATATAATCAATTCGCGGGGCGGTGGCATCCCACACGTTTCTTTGGGGGTTCGGAAAAGACGATGTTACACCTTGCGGGACAGAGGATAGGTGAAATGTAACTTTCGAGGGCTTACAAGTATCTGCATCCGTCACTCACCGCAAACGTTGGTGACGTCCGTCGGGCACCCACACAATATCGGCGTCCTTCATTCGTCCTCTCGCGGTCCGGGGGTGACGGATGTTCTTCAGTCGCCTTCTCTCTTTCGCTCACCCGGAGGTCGACATCCGTTCCTCCGTATCTGATATCCGCTTTGATATCCTCGGGGCAAACGGCCAAAATCAATTATTGCACAGCTCCTTCACCGCCGTCGCTCCACAGTGTCCCGGGTGCTTAAAGCCAGCGCTGGTGAGGCGCTTAAATGTCGCAACGCACTTCCAAACTATTGCGTCTAGAAAAACGGCAAGCACTCTGATGTTGTGATCAAAAAGTTAATTTATTTCCAAACCCCCTTCACCCCCGACAGACGCGTTTCGCTCACAGGCTTCGTCAGTGTCAGTATTGTGCAAACTTTCTCGCCATTTTAAACTATCCGCCCTCCTTCATATCATCAAAATAGATGACGGTCAATTTAAAAAAAATAAAAAAATATATATATATATATATATATATATATATATATATATATATATATATATATATATATATATATATATATATATATATATATATATATATATATATATATATATATATATATGTATATATATATGAACACAAAAGGGTGCCTTTAAGGAAGGGCCCACAGCAGGTGAGTAGAGCAGGATATCTTTATTGAGAGTTTTCGTATTACAGGGAAGTGGCTGTCACTTGATTTGCCCCACAGTCCAACGCGTTTCATGCTCCTCGCATTTTTTCAGGAACTTGGGCTTATGACTGCAAGGAAGCACACCGTTGATTAAAGCACCTGTGTAAAGTTTGAGACACCGCCTCGGTGGGCGTGGCTACAACTGTAGCATTCTGGAACTAGTAGTGCTGAAGTATTTCCCCAGTGGGTCGTGTGCCTTTTGCAGCAGTTTAAAGTTAAAATTAAAATCCAAGTGGATTGTGGCATGCAACCTCCTCTTGGAACCGGCATCGTAACTCCCTCAATTGCGCTCCTGCTCCCAGCGCCATCATGCTGGTTAGCACGTCAGCAGGTCTGTAAGCACAGCAGGGCTCCATCCGCGGCTCAGGCAGGCCGCCAACATCTGAACACAAAAGGGTGCCTGTAAGGAAGGGCCCACAGCAGGTGAGTATAGCTGGATATCTTTATTGAGAGTTGCCGTATTACCGGGAAGTGGCGGTCACTCGATTTGCCCCACAGTCTGACGCGTTTCATGCTCCTCGCATTTCTTCAGGAACTTGGGCTTATGACTGCAAGGAAGCACACCGTTGATTAAAGCACCTGTGTAAAGTTCGAGACACCGCCTCGGTGGGCGTGGCTACAACTGTAGCATTCTGGAACTTGTAGTGCTGCTGTGTTTCCCCAGTGGGTCGTGTGCCTTTTGCAGCAGTTTAAAGTTAAAATTAAAATCCAAGTGGATTGTGGCATGCAACCTCCTCTTGGAACCGGCATCGTAACTCCCTCAATTGCGCTCCTGCTCCCAGCTCCATCATGCTGGTTAGCACGTCAGCAGGTCTGTAAGCACAGCAGGGCTCCATCCGCGGCTTTACTACTACTAAATTGAGAAAAATCCTAATTTTAAGACTTTCGGTATTCACAGAAGTCATTTAGGAGTCCTAAAGTTAGGAGTCCTAACTTTACTACTACTAAATTGAGAAAAATCCTAATTTTAAGACTTTCGGTATTCCCAGAAGGCATTTAGGAGTCCTAAAGTTAGGAGTCCTAACTTTACGTTTCAGGCATTCCAGCCGTCCATCACCACCCCCTTTTGTACCGGTTTTGGCCGCCATAAGTGTGGCTTGGTATACTCAGACGTGAGTCCCTTTCTCACTTTGCCACTGGATTCAAGCAAGCCGGGCTGAAGACGGCTGGAATGCCAGAAACCGGTCTACGGAAGCTTGTTTCCGGTCCAGGGAAGACATGCTTGGCAGTTCGGGCTGGACTGTTCCCATGAGGCACAGGGTCAGACTGATTTGCATATGGCCATGTCTGAATTGGGGTGGCAGAGTGGGCTAAAGAACGGTGATGGATTAAACCCAAATCTTTTGACTGGGTGTGAGTGTTTGATTGATTAAGATGCTCTGTCCATCACCACCCCCTTTTGTACCGCTTTTGGCCACCATAAGTGTGGCAGGGTATACTCAGATGTGAGTCCCTTGCTCACTTTGCCACTAGATTCAAGCAAGCCGGGCTGCAGACGGCTGGAATGCCAGAAACCGGTTCTCAGAAGCGTGTTTCCGGTCCAGGGAAGACATGGCTTGGCAGTTCGGGTTGGACTGTTCCCATGAGGCACAGGGTCGGACTGATTTGCATATGGCCATGTCTGAACTGGGGTGGCAGAGTGGGCTAAAGAACGGTGATGGATTAAACCCAGATCTTTTGACTGGGTGTGAGTGTTTGATTGATTCAGATGCTCCGTCCATCACCACCCCCTTTTGTCCCGCCTCTGCCAGAGCCACCCTACACGAAGGAATGAAAGACGTCACCGAGTGGATGAAGAACAGCCGCCTGAAACTGAACTCAGACAAGACAGAAGTCCTCATCCTGGGATAATCCCCCTCCGCCTGGGACGACTCCTGGTGGCCCCTGGCCCTGGGCACCACCCCCAAGCCAACAGACCACGTACGAAACCTGAGTTTCATCCTGGACTCCTCCCTCTCGATGACCAAACAAGTCAACGCCGTCTCATCATCCTGTTTCAACACCCTGTGCATGCCCTGAAAGATCTTCCAATGAATCCCCACAGAAACCAGGAAGACGGTCACCCAGGCACTCGTCACCAGCTGACTGGACTACGGGAACACCCTCTACGCGTGAACCACGGCCAAACTACAGAAAAGACACCAGCGCATACAGAACCCATCCGCACGACTCATCCTGGACATCCCCCGCCAAAACCACATCTCCGCTCACCTGAGAGACCTCCACTGGCTCCCCGTCAGCAAGAGGATCACGTTCGGACTCCTCACCCACGCACACAACGCTCTCCACGACCTGGGCCCCATGTACGTCAACAACTGCCTCACTTTCTACACACCCACCCGCTAGCTCCGCTCGACCTCGCCACCGTTCCACGCATTCGCAGAGCCACCACCGGAGGACAATCCTTCTCCTACCTGATGGCCAAGACTTGGAACTCCCTCCCCTTCCACCTACGGCTAACCCAAGACCATCTCTCCTTCAGGAAGCAACTCAAGACCTGGCTTTTCGAGCAGTAACTGACCCCTCCCCTCCCAGTGCTTTGAGACCCTAGCGGGTGAGTAGCGCGCTTTATAAATCCGATTGATTGATTGATTGATTGATAAGTTTGAATGTGGAGTCAAGGAGGGAAATCGGTCAGTAACATTTGGCACTAGCTATATTGCCCTTTTTGAAAATTGGGATGATCACACTTTCGACCCATGTTGCGGGCAACGCCCCATTAGTAACAGCATTTAAAAATGTTAGTAAAATGGGGGCCCTGAAGTCAATGTTATATTTAAAAATGTCTATCGGAACCCCGTCTGGGCCTGATGCCTTCCCACTTGCACTATCTTGAAGGGCAGTTCTGATCTCATCTATAGTAATTATATCAATCTTGCCAAAAGTTAGCATGATGAGATTTCCATCCTTGCCCTTAATATTACAACATTTAGTGGGGTTAAAAATTCCCTCAAAGTACAACAACCAATCCTCTAGAGACACCACAGTATTAATTCCTACCAAATAATCCTCTTTAAAAAGAGGTTGATCTATGGTTTTCCAGAAGAGTGTAGAATTTTTGGTTTCGGCTGCCTGGACCAAGTTTTCCCAAGCCATCTCTCTTATCTCTATTTTCCTGACCTGTAAAGCTTTTTTGTAACATTGTCTAAAGTTTCTAATCTCTTCACCATTTCTAGGTTTAACTTTTAGTTCATCCTTCAGGGCTCTATTCAATTTAGAGCATTCCTGGTTAAACCATTGTGGACAGAAAACCGTATTATTCCTTTGTTTCAAGTTTTTTTATTTCAGAGTTTTATCTATACCCATTGTGATATTATTAAAAGCAGTAACAACTTCGACATTATCAGAATATTCATCTAAACAGATTTTAATGTTGTGGTGGCTATTTTCAATCACATTTTCTATTAAAAGAATAGGATTAACGACAGACCACTTAATAGAAAGTCCAGTTTTCGCCTTGGGCTCTTATATCGGCAGCCACAGTGCATTGTTTTTCCGTAAGATATAGACTCAGTTTTAATGTTAACATTATAGGGTGGTGATCGCTGAATAGGCTATATACAATAGTACAATGGTACACAAAACATCTACGATTCCTTGATATCAAAAAGGGATCAATACAAGATGAAGATCTAGCCCCCTCGTAAGTGTATAGGTCATTAATTCAATTATTGTCACCAAACCATTGATTCCAGCCCACATTTATACAACACATAACTAAGTGATTCACCATAGGGGGTATGTAAAAAATGGGTAGTTTGGTCCCCTAAATCATCCATGTGGCCACCTTGATCCATTGTCGACACATTAAAAAATTCTATGTTAAAATCTCCACCCCATATACAAACATTGTCATTCACCAGCCTATTCAAAAAAATATCAAGTTCCTCCTCAAGCATGGTTATTATTAAGCATGAGCGAATTTTGCGAATCTGGCGTTCGCGAATTTGCGTATTTCCGAACTTGCAATCCGCAAAATCCTCGAATTCTCGCGAATTTGCGGATTTTTTTGTTTTTATAGTGTCCGCAAGGGTTTCTGCCAGTTCGCGAGGATTTTGTACCAGTTCGCGATTGTGAACTTACTTGTCGGCACGCAACGGTCGCGACTATGTTGTTTCTACGTCTGATTCATCATCACAGGTTCACAGCACCCTCTGTTTCAACACTGCCACCCTCTGTTTCACCCATGCCACCCTCTGGTACATCAATGCCACCCTCTGGTTCATCATCATCACTGTAGATTATGGGGGGAAAAAGCATGCACACCTGCCCTGCTTCAACTGACATGAATTAATTTGGGGTTGATTTATTATTTGTGTCACTGTTTTAAAATTCCAGTCTGGCACCTGCTTCCTTATCTGTAATTTGCTTTCTGTTGCAGTGCAATTTTTTTTCCAGGACCTTTGTGGCCTACTTGTAGCTATTCTATGATCCGGCTGTGAGGGTCAGAGCAGGGTCATACAATTGTTGCAACTTGCAACTGAACTCTGGAGGGGCCCCAGTCAGGAAGCACTACAGGGAATGGTTACTAATGATGAATTTGAACTTTTGTACCTGCTGAGTGCTTTCAGTTTAGCAAAACTCGTTTTTCTGCAGAACAGCAAATGTAATGCCCGAAACAAACTTACTTGTGAAAGTTGATTTCTAATCCAAAAGTGATCCAAAGAAAGTCAAAAGGCCTCAAATCCAAAAAAGTGCAGGTAAATGTCAATCTGAGGAGGTATTCTGATAAAAATCATCATTTTCAGAATGTCTATGCTGCTTGCTAGTGGATTTCTTGTGCAGAATTGCAAATTTTGTAATTTCGCGAGTGCGAGATTGTTGCTGCCCGCCGCACCTACATGTATGGCTGAGATCTCCCTCTCGACGCAATCCCCAAGGATGGGAAACAGAAACGGTTCTGAACCTTTGGAAGGCGGGAGGGAGTGACCCTCCCGGCCGTATTTATTAAAATATGAAACAAAATCAAAACATTAAAATAACAGTTTCATATTATGTACAATTTCATTTCCACATTACGATGTTTGGCTAACCTTAACATATTTCTAATACAAAGGTTCTCCTAGCCGAACTAACATCCTACAAAACATTTAACTTGAAATTGTACATCCTAACGTTAAGGGCCAACGGCAAGGTCGTAACCGGTGTCAGATCCTTAAACCAGAATTACCCCCCCCACTTGGGAGGGGCGACCGCACAGAGGCTGTACCTCAAATGCATCTACCAATTTCCCTTGACTTGACGGGGGCCCCAATGAACTCGACGCCATTTAAAGGTCGTCCGAGGACTCGTGTGAGGTGTCTAGAAGGTAGCGTAAACCCCCTCCCCACCCCACACAACTTACCACATCTGCCGTCGCAGGTGTCCTGGCCCCGGGAAATTCCCCAGGAGGGGCCCGTAGCCCCTCCTATCAAGGAAGGGGCCTTGACCGCCTTTCCTTTTCTTTCGGCGGCCCATCCTTAGAAGGGACCGCCTCCCCGTTGAGGGGCCAATGGCCACCTCCCCCGGGCGCTCCCATCCATAATGGGTGACGCCCCCCCATAGGGATCTTCCAATTACTGCTCACCGATCATGACCTTACCGCCCGACCAAAATAAATACGACAATTAACTAAATTACTAAAGTAAAAAGACAACCATACCTACTTCACGTATGATTACTGATCAACACTAGTGCAAAACTTTATTCAAAAAAACATACTCTAAATGATTATTCTCTTTATTGCATATACAAATGACACGTCAATCATCACAACCTGTAAGAAATAGAGTTACCACATCAAAACTTTATTTAAAAAACCACTTGCTGTCTTCAGGGGCTGGTGGGTGGGTCAAAATTGGCTCTTCGTTCCGTCTCGAGCTCACGTGCAGCGGGGAGGTGCAGCTTCAGAGCACAGGAACAAGAGGATGCTTTCTTGGCTTGTTGCTCCTTTTATCCGTCTTCGGGCGGGCGTAAACCCGCCTCCGCCTGCCTCCGGGGGCGTGGTCGGCGGCGTCAGCGTCTAGGATAACCCACTCCAGGGCGGGAAAAGGCGCGCCCCGGCTACGCCGCTTCGTGCATACCAGCCGAGACTCGCCTCCCGCCCAAGATGGCCTCCCGGGGGGATCGGGGTACTCCACTATACGTTCGGGGGGACCGAGTGGTCGCCCCTTTCCATATGGCTGAGATACCCGCCACCCCCTCTCGACGCAATACCCAAGGATGGGAAACAGAAACGGTTCTGAACTTTTGGAAGGCGGGAGGGAGTGACCCTCCCGGCCGTATTTATTAAAATATGAAACAAAATCAAAACATTAAAATAACAGTTTCATATTATGTACAATTTCATTTCCACATTACGATGTTTGGCTAACCTTAACATATTTCTAATACAAAGGTTCTCCTAGCCGAACTAACATCCTACAAAACATTTAACTTGAAATTGTACATCCTAACGTTAAGGGCCAACGGCAAGGTCGTAACCGGTGTCAGATCCCTAAACCAGAATTACCCCCCCCCAGTTGGGAGGGGCGACCGCACAGAGGCTGTATCTCAAATGCATCTACCAATTTCCCTTGACTTGACGGGGGCCCCAATGAACTCGACGCCATTTAAAGGTCGTCCAAGGACTCGTGTGAGGTGTCTAGAAGGTAGCGTAAACCCCCTCCCCACCCCACACAACTTACCACATCTGCCATCGCAGGTGTCCTGGCCCCGGGAAATTCCCCAGGAGGGGCCCGTAGCCCCTCCTATCAAGGAAGGAGCCTTGACCGCCTTTCCTTTTCTTTCGGCGGCCCATCCTTAGAAGGGACCGCCTCCCCGTTGAGGGGCCAATGGCCACCTCCCCCGGGCGCTCCCATCCGTAATGGGTGACGCCCCCCCATAGGGATCTTCCAATTACTGCTCACCGATCATGACCTTACCGCCACAGGCCGGATAGTTGACCGGCTATCCGGACCCCCCACAACAACTCCTGCCTAAAGGTCATGTTTTAAACTCTTTAGCCAAGCTATGAGGTCTCCTATGAGTAACTCATTCCCCACCCGGGACAAATGGACCCCATCTCCCAAATACATACTGTCCCCCTTGATACAACCATGCGGAATAGAATGCAGTGCCTTTGAACGAAACAATCTACCCAACTTGTTATTTACTTTCTTCACTGAGTGATTCAGAGCAGAAACCGAAATTGCCCCCCGCCACACTTTTCGTGGAATCATATGGGACCATGCAATTGTGCACCCTGGAACTCTTCTCGGCAACCAACTTACAGTGGAAAGCATTGCCTCGAGAAGCAGTCGTCTACCAGTGGTCACCAAATCATTACCCCCAAGATGGACTATGATTATAGACGGCGGTGACCTTGTCCGCCCTAACAAACCCTCAAAAAAGGATTGAAATTGGTCAATACAGAGCCCGCCCCTTCCATAGAAGGTCACCCTGTACCCGTATTCCCCAGCCATGTGAATCATGTCACCTGCTTCGAATACGTCCGCGGCACGCCTCACGTATGAGTGGCCCACGACCCACACCACTTTTTCCGCAGCCGGTGATGTCTGACCGGTGGTTCCCAGGTGTCGGGTCGACTGCTCAGTCCGCCCCGCCTCGTAAGCTTGCGAAACTGTAAACCAAACAAAAACAAGAAGCGTGAGTACATGATTACCGCTTCACAACATGTGCAACCGCACATACCTCTTGTAACAATTCGAGGACCAACGCCCCAAACGTTTCACTTTTTCCACACTCAGACCCCTGGCTGTAGCTTCAGTAGCAGCCCCTATCCGAAAGGAATGGGTCCCAAACTCGCCTGGGTTCAAACCCGCGGCCGAAATTGACATTGAAAGCACCCGCTGGAACTGAAACCTCGTCAGTGGGGTGGCGTCAGAGTGTCTCAACAAGGTCCCCCCCCCATGATGCCACCCTCTGCGCTAAATATTCTTCTACGCAAACAACAGGGCACATGGGAGATCCGGGAATCCTATGTATGACTATGCAGTCCCCAATCGCACCCTGATCGGCCTTGGACCTGACAAACGAGACAGTCATCCTCTCCATCTTAACCTGAATGTGCTCTCGGCACAATCCCCCCACCGTATCCTGCTTGTTCTTTGCCACCAGTTCGCTTACCCGCATAGCCCCATGGAATGCTAACGCAAAAGCGGCTCGGAATAACACTGTTTCATACTGGGATGAACACGTCGCAGGGAGTACGGAAAATAACAGGGCCAACCTATCCAGACCTATCGGGTGTCTCTCATCTACTCTGCGACCCTCAAGGCGTTGCCACCCACGTAGCGCTTTCTGCACCACGAAAGACGCTGTCGGGTCCTGGATCCCATGAGCCTTCGCCATAAAGGAAATGGCGGCCCGATGCCTCTGGGCCGTAGCTACTGATTTGCCTGCCTGATGTAAGGACAGCAAAAATTTTACGACAAACTCTTCCTGGCCCCAAAGCTCCCCCCTAGCAGAACCCAAAAAGGACCAATAGGAACGAAACGCCCCTTCATATGCCTTCCTTGTCCTGGGTGCTAAACTCTCTCCCACGAGGTTTTGTAGTTCGGGGCACCGAGAGACCAGAGAGCTTCGGGAAAGGGTGCCGCCACCGGGTCTGCTGTGGGCAGAAAACCCCAGAAGGCCTGCATACGGAAACGAGAAAGCGCATCAGCCACTTGGTTCAGCACCCCTGGGACATGTCGCGCCCTAAAGAGCACATTCAACTGCATACACAACAATACAATTTCTTTAAGCAGTCTTAGAATCCATTTACAACGTGCTGCCTGACTATTGATACACTCAACCACGGTCATGTTATCAGACCAGAACACCACAGAGTGATCTCGGAACCCCTCAGGCCATGTTTTCAGGGCCACCAAAATAGGGAAGAGCTCAAGGAAAGCAATGTTACTTGTCAGCCCGCACTCGTGCCACCATGACGGCCATTTCTGAGCCGACCATTGCGTACCGAATATGGCGCCAAAACCTATACTCCCCGCCGAATCTGTCCACAGCCCCAGCTCCTCGGAGGACACCGCCGGCTTGTTCCAGACAACTCGACCATTGAAATCTGCCAGGAATGCCAACCAAATGCGCATGTCCTGGCGAATCTCTGCCGAGAGCCTCGTGCGGTGATGTCCCTCCTTAAGGCCGACCATGGCTTGTGCAAACGAGCGGGAAAAGGGGCGGGCCATTGGGATTACTCTAAGGGCAAAATTCAACTGGCCCACCGTTTGTTGCAATTGATGCAGGTTTACCTTAGTCTCTCGAATACATGTTTCAAGGGATGCCCTGAATTTCAACACCTTCTCCTTGGGCAACCGAAAACAACCTTCCTCCGAGTCGAGCTCGATCCCCAGAAACTCGAGTGAAGTCGAGGGACCCACAGTCTTACCTGGTGCCAATGGCACGCCAAAGTGATTCATTAAGACACAAAACTCTTTTAAAGCCTGTCCACATTCTGGATCCCCGGCTGCCCCCAGGAACAGAAAGTCATCGAGATAATGCATCACATGCTGAAAACCCGTCTTTCTTGTGAATACCCATTGCAAAAAACAACTGAACTTTTCAAAATAAGCACAAGATATGGAGCAACCCATTGGCATACATTTATCCATGTAATAGCGACCCTGAAACATGAAACCAAGGAGACGCTGATCGTCTGGGTGTACCGGGAGCAACCGGAACGCTGACTCGATGTCCGATTTGGCCATCAGCGCTCCGGGCCCCAGGCGATTCAACATGGCGACGGCCTCATCGAAAGATGCGTACCGCACCGAACACACTTCCGGGTCTATCGCATCATTCACGGAAAGACCTCGTGGGGCTGACAAATTATGTATTAGCCTAAACTCACCCGGGTCCTTCTTGGGGACCACCCCTAAGGGGGAACAAACAAAGTTAGCAACCGGTGGTAACTCGAATGGACCGGCAACCCGCCCTCGAGTCACCTCTTTCCCAATCTTTATCTGTACCACCGCCGTATGCTGCAGGACCGACAGTTGGTTCTTACAACTTGTTTTACCCTGAAAATCCCCCACTGGAATGCGGAAACCATACGAAAACCCGTCTCGCAACACCCCAGCGGAGACATGATCCGGGTATTCATTGAGCCAAGGAATCATTGCCATGGTATCGACCGGGGTAGGTAAAGGCGCCCCTCGGACTATTTCAGACCTGTTCGGCGCTTCCCCTACCACCGTTATCACCCGTTTTGGCTCTGCACATGGTCTCGGGATGAGAGGACTGTCCACACCCCCCACATTCGTGTCTAAACTTGCATGACCCCTGCGGCCTTGTACATTTTCCCCTGTTAAAATTCCAACAAATCCCCTTTTTACCTGCGTTGCCACTCGACTTCGAATGATGCTCGTTACCTGCACCCGTCCGAAAGGGTGTCCCAGAGATTTGGTGGGAAGACTCACCCCCGATACCCCCCAACAATGGTACCTTTAACATGCCTGAATTCTCCATTTTTTGCCAAGAAATGGAGTCATAACAATCCCAAGTTAGGGCTGGGTCGTGTTCCTTAGCCTTCCTCAAAATATTGTCATAACAAAACCACTGATTGCCCTCGTACGCTAGAGAATATTCCATGATACGTGTCTGATAAATAGGTAATTCCGTCAACAACTCAGGCCTTCGCTCACCCATAATGGAGGTGAAAATGCCAAACGCTCTGCCCCAAGTACCTATGTTCTCGTTGACCTTAAAGGCGGCCATTTTTGCGCGCCAAACACTCGGATGCATAAGCTCTTTTTGGCCCTTCACATGCTCGATCTCGTAATGGTCAGTAAGCAAAGAAAACATGTTCACATACTTATCAGCCCAAATCTTTTCCTTAATTTCGAGTGGAACATGCTGGGCCACTTTCTCCCTTCGTGAGGGTACAGACCCCTCCCCCGCAATCGGCAGTAGCCGCTTACCTGAACTAGGTGCTGTACTTGCTGCCGAACTCGCGCCTGCTGCAATCTCAGCCACCGGGACCTGTGGGGGAACAGAAGATGGTGCCTTCGCAGCCTCTCTAGATTCCCGCAATTGTCTCATTACTGCCCTGGCGTCGTCCGCCGTGGTGCCCTCACTATCTTTTCCCAACCATGCTGCCAGTTGTGCGGCCAACTCGGGAGGCATATCTTCCCCGTTCACGGGGGTGACTACCACGGGGATCGGATGCCCTTCCTTCGGAACCGGGATTGGCTCCTCTATCGGTGTATCGGGAACCGGGGCCTCACCCCCATGTGCCCCCCTCTTGGACCTCTTGCCTCTCCCGCTAGGGACTACTCCCGGCAATGCTGGTCCGACGATTCGCTTCGGGCCTCCCTCCCCGTTCTTTATCGCCATCTGTTTCTTCAACTCGGCTACCTCCTTCACGAGCATGCGGAGCATCTGATCGGTACCGACCCGCTTTCCGACCTTCTTGCCCGGCATTCTCCAACGAAGATATCTGTAAAACAAGAACAAAATTACAACGCTCAAAATTGGCTCTTCGTTCCGTCTCGAGCTCACGTGCAGCGGGGAGGTGCAGCTTCAGAGCACAGGAACAAGAGGATGCTTTCTTGGCTTGTTGCTCCTTTTATCCGTCTTCGGGCGGGCGTAAACCCGCCTCCGCCTGCCTCCGGGGGCGTGGCCGGCGGCGTCAGCATCTAGGACAACCCACTCCAGGGCGGGAAAAGGCGCGCCCCGGCTACGCCGCTTCGGGCATACCAGCCGAGACTCGCCTCCCGCCCAAGATGGCCTCCCGGGGGGATCGGGGTACTCCACCATACGTTCGGGGGGACCGAGTGGTCGCCCCTTTCCATTCGCAATTGCGAACTTATACCGCACGCCGCAAAATTGTATCACCAAGAAAAAAAATCCGCTGCATGCGAATTTGCGGATTTTTGGGAAATTCGCGAGCGTTCGCGGATCGCAAATTTACCGAAAATCCGCAAGCGAAACAGATTTTCCGCCCATGCTTAGGTATTATACCTGCTCTAGTGTTGTTAAAAATATTGTTGTAGAAGTTGAGAACTACGATGTTTTGCTTTCCTTTTACACTAAATTATAAAAACTGGAAATATTGTGAGTTGGTAAAAGTTTTCTTTAGAGTCAGAGGGGAGGTTACGGAAAGCAGTATGGCCAAACCTCCACTCGCTCTTGCAGCCTTATTTTTTTTGTAACATCGTTTTTATTGCAGCACCAAAATAATTGCACAGACAATATCTTTATGGCATATCCATTAAACATAGCAGGAAGGCACATTATCAATTCACTCCCCCCACCATACCAGGCACGTCTCCAGGAAAGAAGACTAAGCTGCCATCGCGCTGAGTCCATTCCCTGCTGCATAGTTCAATGTCCGTGGTCACATTCACAGGAAGAAGTGGACTGCTTTTGTAATTTTTGCCCCTCCCCCACCCCCATCAACCACCCTCCCCCCAACTTCTTACAGTCCCAAACTCCCCCCCCGTGGCAGCGCTGTGTGATAATCCCAGTCAGAATTAAGGTCTGGTGTGTGCAAGGAGGTCCTATACATTCACTAAGGTGTGTTCCTAGGTGTACTGGTGGGGTCAGCTGCTACCGAGTCCTCCTCCTCTCCTTCCTCCTCATCATTATCATCCCAGAGCGCCTGCACCATCATTTCCCACGCTGTTGCCCTCTCCATGGCTTTCTCATCATCAGTCCTCCTAGCCATCTGGTACCTCAAAGTGCTTTCACAGGCTGCCCACCTCAGACATTCACCATACCACCGTTTATACGTGGGTCCAACTTTTGACTTCCAATTCCTCGTTATTTCCCTCTTTGCCAGGATCAGCCCCAAATCTATAAATCGGCTGGTATTTTTATTTTTAGATGTGTGGGGAAACCAATGTAGGACCCCCACTGCTTTGGTGTACTGTAATTCCCTATCTGTAGCATTATTCAGGGCCCTCCCAACTTCCTGCCAGTATTCCCCCAAGGCAGGGCAGTCCCACAGCATGTGACCCAGATCTGCCCCAACTGTGTTACACCTGGGACAGGCCGCCTGTTCCACCCCAAAGTATTGCCGTATTTTCCCCGGCGTGAGGTATGCCCGATGAATAATATAAAAGTGTATGAGCTGGAACCTAGCGTTCCTTGAGTTTTTCCGCGCCCTTCGCAGCAATTGACCCCAAGTTGTATCAGGCATCTCCATTTGGAGGTCCAACTCCCATTTAGCTTTCAAAGCTGCGAGCGGCTGCAATGCCTCCCGCAACATTCTGGAGTACAGGCAGGTTACCGCCTTAAAGGTCCCGGCTGCCATCATCGTATATTGGCACGCCATGGATGTCGCAGGTTCCTGCAAACCCTCTCCCCAGTGATCTTGCATGGCGCCTGTTACCGCCACATGTAACAAGTAATCTCCTCGCGGGAGGTCGAACCGCTCCTGCAACTCCTGAAACGGAAGCAACGCCCCACCCTCATACAAGTCGCCCAGCATTTGAACCCCAGCCTCTTCCCAGCCTAATAATCGCGACCAGTCCCCACCATGAGGCAGGGCTGTAACCATTCCCAGCGGAATTTCCGGAGCATACATATGGCGGACACCTGCTCGTTTGCGCGCCCGGTTCCAGCAAAGTTGGAACGTCTGTTCCTCCACTGTCAAATCTCTAACCAAGAGCTTCTGATGCAGCGTGATGTTTGCCAGCACATGCCGCGGGGTGCCCTCATCTCTAGAATGCTCCGGGCCTCGATACACCCTCGCGACCTCCTGAGTGAAAGTCTGCAGCTGAGCTGCCAGATAATAGCCTTAGAAATTGGGCACCGCCATACCTCCCTCATCCTTGGGTCGCAAGAGGGTATCCAGCGTGATTCGTCGCCTGCCCGTGCCCCAGAGAAACGCTATGGTCAATGATCGCAGGCGTCGAAAGACGGAGCCCGGAACCCATACCGGAAGAGTCCTAAAGTAATACAACAGCCTGGGCAGAGCCACCATCTTAAGCAGGGAGACCCGACCAGCCAGTGAGAGTGGAAGAGTGGCCCAGAAATCCATACACCCTCTCAGGGCAGTAATACAACGATTAATATTGCCATCCAGCATATCCGTTGGGGTATGGTAGATGTAAACGCCGAGATAATGCAGACAATGCGGTTCCCATCGGAGTTCCTGCGCCATGAGAGGGCACGGCTCTCCCTGTCTCAGAGGGTATAGACAAGATTTGGGCCAATTGACCCTCAAGCCCGACAGCCGCCCGAACAGCTCCAACAAACGTCTCGCCCCCAGTAACTCTGCCTCCGCATCAGCCAAGAACATCAGTAGGTCGTCCGCATACAATGAGATGACATACGGCCTGTCCCTGTATATCAGCCCTGTATAATGGCGGCCAGACCTGGCTTCCGCTGTAAAAGGTTCCATTGCCAAAGCGAACAAGAGGGGAGAAAGGGAGCACCCCTGCCTAGAGCCTCGTCGTACCGGAATTTGCTTCGATATCAATGAACCCACTCTGACTCTAGCTGTGGCTTCGGTATATAGGACTTTCGTCCAGTTGATATACCCGTCCCCCAGCCCGAAACGCCTCATCACCCCATACAGATAGTCCCATTCAAGACTATCGAAGGCCTTCTCGATATCTATAGAGAGCACGAATGGAGTAGTGGCTTCCAACCACTGGGCCCCCATCAGCCTTGTAAGCCTGCGGATATTGTGGGTAGTGTTACGTGTCGGGATAAAGCCGCATTGATCCTTATGAATCAGACCGGTCATGTGGGTCAATAATCTATTTGCCAGGATTTTGCTCAGGATCTTGTAATCCCTCGTGAGCATAGACAACGGACGGTAGGATAAAAGGGCAGCGCCCTCTCTGCCAGGCTTTAACAATGGAATCATAAGGGCCTCGCACATGGAGCTCGGGAGCCTACCTCATGATTGCGCTTCATTATAAACCAATTGCAGTTGTGGAGCCAGATACTCCAAGTATTTGCTATAAAACTCTATTGGGAGACTGTCAAGCCCCGGAGTCTTATTTCTAGCCATCTGCTTCACTGCACTCCCTATCTCCCCGATCGTTATAGGCCGACCCAGCTCCTCTGCTTCCGAGTCCTCCAATCGTGGTAGCTGCAACCCTTCGAGAAAGGTGCCCAGCTCGTCCGCCCCGCCCATCTGTCCACTCTCATACAAACCCTCGTAGTACGCCCTAAACCTATCCAGAATCCCGGCTTGGGTGTGGCAGAGCCCCCCCCCGGCCCCCTCCGCCTGAATCGCCATGATCGGCGCGCCCCGCCTGATCGGGTTGGCAAGCCACGCCAGCATTGACCCCGCCTTATCACCTTCCGCATGCGCCTTCGTCACATACGCCTTATGGTCGAAGCTACGCAGCCGCTCCAACTCCACCGCTAGCGCCTCCCTGGCGCCACTAACCCCCTCCTGAAGCTCGGGGTGATTCGGGCGTTCCCTCTCCTTCTCCCTCAATCCTCTCTCCGCCTTCTCGAGATCATCTAGCAAGGTTTTACGAGCCCCTGCAGTGTTCCCAATACAGTGACCCCTGACCACCACCTTAAACGCGTCCCACTCCACAGCTCTAGTAGAGGCGGAGCCACTATTCTCCTCAAAGTAACGCGCTATTTGCTCCCCCAAGGCCTCCCTAAAGAGCAAGTCATCTAAGGTATCAGGTTGCAGCCGCCATGTTGGTACACAGTTGATTTCCACCATCCAGTTCAGGGACAACAGTAAAGGGTTGTGTCCGACATCGTGAGAGCCAAATACTCCGCGCTACCCACTGTTGAGAGCATATGTGACGAGCACAGAAACGCATCCAGTCTAACATGCAGGTCATGTAAATGTGAATGAAAGGAATAGTCCCTCGTGGTGGGGTGTAGTGTTCTCCAGGCGTCCCCCAGGACCCAACTCTACTGCCATTCCAGTCTGCGCTTCGCTACCCTGTATACTGGGGATGTGTGCAGCGGGGGATGAGATCTATACAAATCAATATCCACCACCGAGTTAAAATCCCCCCCCATGAGCATCGGCCCTGCCAAATAACTCGCCAGTTTGCCCGAGAGTGTCATTAGAAAAGTGGGCAAATCTACATTTGGGGCATACACACTGCAGAGAGATACCACCCGGCCCCTGAGTCTCCCCTCCACCGCCACAAACCTACCCTCTGGGTCCACCACCGTCTTAGTGACCTGGAAAGGGACCCCCGCCCGTATCCAAATCAATGTCCCCCTCGCAAAGGCCGAATATGTCATGTTAAATAGCTGCCCCCTCCACCTTCTTTGCAGCGCAATCCCCTCCTGCTTGGTGAGATGCGTCTCTTGTAGGAAAGCTATATGCACACCCCTACGCTTTAGATACGCGTGAACCTTTTGTCTACGCACCATAATATGGAGACCCCGCACATTCCAGGTCACACATTTCAAAGCCCCCGTACTAGCCATGCCCTCTTGCACATACAGACAGAACAATAAAAGCCATCGGCCATGCGCTTTTGCCAACAACGTGCTGCCCCCCCCTCCCATTCCAAACAAGTGAACCCCCCAACCCCCCAAAAACAACCTGAGCGTCCCCAACTACTCTCGGTTCCCACCCCCCCGGGACAGGCCCCCCCGCAATTGGAAGCAAACCCATCCAAACTATCACAACCAACTATCCCCTCAAAGGAAGGCACTAGTATTCGCAGTCTCCACTGCGATGACCGTAAGGGCCAGTAGGGCGCGGACCGATGTCGAGAGAGTTTGCTAAAGCAAATCAGTCCTGCATATCCCGCCCATTGATCCCCCCATAATAGACTCACGAAATCCCACACAACAGTAAGCTACGCTCACGGGCACAGCGCCCCAGTGTCTGACCAGTAGGCCGCTCCTCCAGTCCAGCGGTTCATGCTTCGACTATCTCCCCAGATGTCTGCGGTGTCACTATAGGGCCTTTGGCTCCACCAAATTCCGAGAGCCCCGTCTCCGACCCCGTGCCCTGCTCAACAGAGTCCGTGCCCTTCCCGGACTGGCTCCTGGTCGTGCTAGATAGGTCCACAACCGCCTGTAGGGCCGCCTTCCTCTCTGTCTCTGTCTGTAACACGGATGGTTTTCCAGTTCTCCGGCGATTTTTACGAATCCGTTGCGACTTCCTGATCGGCTGTGTCTCTCTAGCCTCCTCCGCCCTGGCCTTAGCTCCGTCCGTTCCAGCTTTATAGGTGTCCCACCAGGCCCAAGAATCCGCCGAGGTCGTGAAAAAAAAGCGAGTTTTCATCCACCACAACTCTCAGCTTCGCTGGGAAGAGCAGGGAGTATTTTATGCCCTCTCCACGGAGCTCACGCTTGAGGGACAAGAAGTTGGCCCTGAGTCTTTGGGTCTCAAAAGTGTAGTCCGGGAACATAGTGACTCTGTTGTTGTCAACTTGAAAGGGTCCCGCTTCCCTCGCCCTCTGTAGTAGCCAGTCCCGGTCCCTGTAATGGAGCAACTTGAACACCACTGGGCGAGGCGGCAGGCCCGGGGCCGGAGGTCGAGCCGGAACCCTGTGTGCCCGTTCCAGGGAGAAGAAAGGAGATAGTCCTTCTGGTGCCACCTCAGTGCGTAGCCAGTTGTCGAGGTAGCCCACCATATCGTCGCCCTCAATTTTTTCCGGTAGGCCCACGAGGCGAACATTATTGCGCCTACTCCTGTTTTCCGCATCCTCGGCCCTCCTATCCAACACCTTCAGCCTATCTAGAGCATCCGCCATCTGCGCTTTCACAGCTGCGTGGTCCGGGGCCAATTCCTGAACAGTGATCTCAATAGACTTGACTCTGTCCTTAAGTTTATCATGATCCGCTTTCAGGAGACCCAAGCCCGTTGCCACCTGGGCGATGTCCTGCTGCAGGGCATCTTTCGTTGTCGTGATGGCCTCCAGTATACGGTCCTGCATGCGCTGGAGAGCAGACTGGTCGCGATCCGCTCCATCCACCACCTCTGTGTCAGTCGCTCCGTCCCCCTTCCCTTTTGGTTTCACCATCTTGGCTGCAGCTGTTAGCGGCCCCTAGGGTCCCTTTGTCCCCCACACTGTCTCCGCACTGCAGAGCTCCGCCACTGGATAACTCCCCGGGCACTAGGATCAGGGACCTAGGATGTCCTCAGGGCATTGGACTCTGCTCCGATCGCACTAGATGGTTCAGTTCCCGGGGGTCCACTGCTGCCGCTGAGCCTCAAGGTGCCAGATTGTGCTCGGATAATCGGGACCATCGTCACAAAGCCACCGCCATTTTAGGACTTCGTCGGCGAACGTAATTGTGGTCACGTTTCCCAACAGCTCGCACAAGCGTGAGGAAAGATCACCCGTGCCCGCCGAGAAGGTCAAGAGGGGCCCTCCAGTTTAGTAAACACTGCCAGTAATAGATCAGCAGGAGAATCAGGCCTCGTGCCCCCGTCGTTGCTTTGTCCAGGCCTCAGGGCGCCATCTTAGATAGACGGCATCACACCCGGTGCTGGTCTTCAAAGTCGAAGTTCAGGACAAGGAACAGCTCCAGGTCGTCCACTCTGAACGCCGTAGCTTCCGCGATGACTTCAGATAATGGATGATCCCAGTTTTACTGGAATCCGCATGGATGATCAGGATGATATTCGGGATCGGGCGCGGAGCTCCGGGCTCACGCTGCCTACCTCCTCGGCATCCAAGCCACGCCCCCGCTCTTGCAGCCTTAGATGGAACTGCTTTAGTAAAAAAGGTTTTGAAACCATTTATATGGAAAGGTTCTGTAAGCCAAGTTTCCTGGATCAAAATTAAATTACGATTTTGTATGCTATTTAGCCATAAGAGTTTGAATAATTTACGTTTGATCCCTGCTACGTTCCATGAAAGGAATTGTAAAAATCCTGATGATTGACAATCTTGCATATCATTGCAGAGGCAATTACTAGACAAGGTAGGTTCTCTATTGGTGCCCAACAATATATTTTCGGTCAATAACACAACTTCAGAGCTCGGTAAATGTGGGGAAAGTTTGCATTCAACTAGCTTATTCTGAAGACTAGTGGGGGAAGGAGATTTTTCTTCATCCAAGTTGAATACATCTAAGGATGGTAGAACCGCCGGGCTTTCCAAAATTCTTACAAGCAACTGAGGCTCATCATTTAATGTGGGTTTTAAATGTAGTCGGTCTACCTCACTGCAACGTCGTAGGGGTTTAAATCTATTTGGCATGAGTGGGTTTATATCATTGTCAATGCAATGCTTTACCATGTTGGGTTCTAGGTATCGCTCTGTGTTAGTTCTATAAAAATAGCCGAGGGGTACTGCAATAATTGTTTTGTGTAACATTTTCTCTAGACCATCTTTGATTCATAGCAATCTCGTCTAACAAGCGAGCCCCCAGCTCTGTATGTCGGTAATTTACTACAATACAGTCACCCTCACAACTTTTTACTGTACTACCCACCCAACCACTCTCCTAAGCATTACTATTTCCCGAGATAGAACTCCAGTTCTACAATGGGTATTAACAGAGAACCAATGAACCACACGATTTTTCAAAGATCCCCATAAATCTGTACAATTTTCAGCTAATAGAGGAACATTTTTTAAAACAATGACATAAGGGTTGGCCTGTGGGGGTAAGTTCAAAGTAACACCCAGGGACTTCTTTGGCTGGTGATCAATTTCTGAACCGGGCTCATTAATAAAACTTTTTTGAGGATTCCTATTTGACCCTTTATCATTTGTACTCTGGCTAAACAAACCTAATGACTGCTTTCTCCTCACCTGCTGCCCTGCTTGCTCTCTGACCCTTTATACACAAGAGGCACGTTGACACGCATAGGAGCCCCGCACCACACACTAGCGGTATCAAACGTCTTCCCGCCCTTTCCCAACTATGGTGGACAGCTAACTCAAGGGACCTCGGGGCCTTTTGGTGCAGTAGCAAAGTTACAGGCACACATGGTCAGTGGAGACAAATCTTCCGTCCCTTTAAGCAGCTGCAGTGTAGGAAAAGCACTATACATTTACCCAACGAGGTAGCACTTACTGATTTGCCAGTAGAAAGTACTCTAGTTGAGTAGATGTAATTTGCAAAATAATGTACGATTTCGCTGGAAAATCCACAAATTCTCTGACTTTTTGCGATTTCACACGAATTCACGGACCGCAGATCCGCAAAATTCGCCCATACTTAGGTACAACATATCTTAGGGTACACTTATAATTGGAATGACCAACCCTATACATCCCTAGTACATAATATGGCAGAGGGATTAAAACTACCTTTAAGTCCCTAGTACATAATGGGGCATGGCAGTTTAAAGGCCAGCAGCCCTTTCTGAGCTTGCATGTGTTCAATGCAGAGAGCCTGAGGTCATTTTACAAGCAGCCCCATGTTGCAGCACTGCTTTTAAATGTAAAATGTACTCAAATAGAACGTTGGTGGTAGGCTGAACTTACAAAGTTATAAACAACAGTATTTTGACATATTATTCTGTAAATGTTACCATTTTTTTAGAGTCAGATACTTAAAACCCTTTTTTCTAAAATACAATGTTCGTTCTACGAGGAATGCTTTACAGCTCCTCAGTTCCCTAGAAGATTTGGATATTTGCTTCTTCGTAGCAACATACATATTAAAATGTACAGCTGCCAGGAAAGCCATAATTGTCTGATGCTTTGGACTTTGTGTAGTCCCTATTATGGCCTCCTGTCTGTATATATTTCTTGCACATTGTACAGCTGCCAGGAAAACCGTTGTCTTATGATATCTGTTTCTGCACCGGCATCCTGTCTGTATATTGGTTTATTTATTTATCTACGTGCAATATATCTTATGTATAACAAACGTAGTATGTTTTATAAATGAATTTAGCTCTACAAGGCAACAGTTCTTGTACAGTATATTTAATCTTGGTCATGTCTAGCCCCCAAAATCCATCTTATTACGTTATAATGGTTTTTAACTGATTTTTAACTGTTGTTTCTTTGAGTCCTTTTTTAGCTTACCATGTTGCATTTGTATGTGTTTTTGCTTAAATGGTTTGTTTTACAAATCGAATAAAGCTTTTGAAACTGAAACTGACATATTAGGTACCCCCAGGATCCCTTCTAGGTGTCCCATGGGTGGGGGGTCATGTAATTGTAAGGAGGACCCTTATAAAAGAGGTTTGATATGCCCTGGGGATAGGGAAATTGTACATTTCACTTCCCCATTGTAGTAAAGTGCTTCCCCAAATTGACTTTGGTGCTAGGAGCAATGTGGAATGAGGATCTACAATTTGTTTCATATATTCAGGAGGACCCCTAAAGTCTCCACTAGGTATCCCAGTGTTGAGGAGTCTTGTACCTATAGCCAGGTCCTTTATAAGAGATGTTTTACATTCACTGGTGTTGGAGAAATTGCACATTTCATTTTCCCCATTGTAGATCCCCAGCCACACAGTATTACATAGCTATAGTTTATTAATGCATTACTATTGCTAATGATTAACTAAATATCATTCAAACACCTATGAGAATGGTTTTGATAAATCCAAAAATATGTTATTGTTGAATTTATCCTAAAGTATAGTGAAGAAATTTCATAAGACTTTCTTGTCTGTAAGCCAAAATGCAGCCTTCCTGTAGTCTCCACTCATTGGTCAGAGTTAAGAGGATTAGCCAGGCTGCTTTGATGTAGTGATACGTGGTTCATCCTGGGAGAGGCTATCTCTTGGAGGGAACTCTGCTACACAGGAATGCCAAAGTAAGGGGATGGAGCCTTAAACCATAGAGCTTCAAATGGGGACAGGATAGTCAGGGGATACTAGTTCCATTTACCCACCAGCTTCCCTGACCCAGCCAGATGGCAGGCTTAAGGCAGGAATTTGCAGATGGTAGGAGGAGGAGAGCTATGGAAATGAGCCATACTAGAAGATGATTTATCTAGTTCCTGCTCCTCTGCTGCAAGTTCAGCCAAACTGAATTTTGGCAGTATAGGGCTTCATTGGAGAAGATTATGCCACACATTGGAGGAAGTGGCCATACTCTGGAGTGTTGCCCTGAACTTTATTGGACAGGAGTGCTCTCCTGCTTGACCCCGGAGAATACTGAAGAAATATGTGAAAGGTGAGAGTCTCTCAGATGTGCTGCTTGAAACTAAGTGAAGGATTGCCAAGCTGGAAACTTGATTTGCACCATCAGGCCCTGCATTATAACTGACTGCACCTGCGGCATTATCTGGAACTACAGACGTTTGGATGTACCTTGCTTCAATAGGATTAAAGAGTAGCCTCCCTGTAAGCTACAGGTCAATAGACCTCAACGGAATCATCACCACAAAGAATCCCATGCCTGGAGTGTGAGAGTTTGACCAGTGGATGTGTAAGGGTTTTGTTCAGGTGCATTGTGGGAATTGTGGTCCCAACCTTTCAAGGACCATATTAGAGATTCCAGACCCCTGGATCCCGTTTTGGACACTTTGAACGCTCAAGAGGAAATTCAGGAAGAAGTTCCAAAAGTTTGGAGTAACTTTGAAAAAAGCTCTATAAGGGGACAGACTCTACTGTGAAAGCCAAGCCAGAGATCTTCACCCGTGACCTGGCCTGCCCTGCTGAATCTTCCCGCTGAAAAGCTCCAGAGGTTTGACTTCCAGAGTTTGACTGAGAGGTCCCTGAAAAGCACGCTGGTGAACCCTCAACGAACCTGGAATGGTGAAGAGCATTGAGGGATCACGACAGATAAAGCTCCAGAAAAGTTTTTAAGTCAGAAGGTAAAATCTCGATCGAAGCAGGGTCCATCGCAGTGGGCCTGAAACTTTGACTTGTCCCGGGCCAGTACAACCAGATGTCCCAATGTGGCGCTATAGGATTCTAAGTGATATATAGTGCTAAATCTTTCAAAATTAATATCTCCAGTTTCCTACATTGGATTTTGTTTTATTTTGTTGTCATTTCACAGATAAGAATATTTCCTATTTTTATAATATTGTTGGATTTTTATTCTGTGTTGTGTCTTAATTATTCACTGAATTGGTGTTTCTGAATGCTTTTCATACTTGTCTTTTAAGTTAAGCCTGACTGCTACCAAGTGTTGAGCCTTGTAATAATTTATTGAGCCCTGTACTGAGCCTGAGACTATGTTAGTGGCCTTATTGCCAGTGGTAGATACACATTTACCACTATGAATAACTCTCTTTCCAACAGTGTTCTTTTAAGCGCAACGATACATAGGCTTTACATGCTAGGGGGAGGAGCTAGGAGCTGTTCCTTCTCACTTGCCGCTGGCTTTTACCACTAAATTGATCCTGTGAGCTTGAAGGAGGCAGAAGGATGAGAAGACTCTAGCAGCCTCACCTGACATGAATTGCTGAGGCGCCTCTTAAGGACCTCTTTATGAGTGGCACGTTAATTCTGATGGCCCAGCAACAAGAGGAGGCAAGTACATCAGAATTGTACGATTTCCGGAAACACCACAATTAAAGTGGTATTTCACCTGCTGCAAGGAGACAAAGGGGCATATTCACAGCCCCAACCGGCACTGGCCTGTCTCTTTTTCTGACGCTCCGGTGGTTTTGCATCATCTTCCGTATTTACAAGGTGGCATTAAGTCACTTTGTAAATATGCCCATTTCCGCTGCAGTCTGCTGCAGCAAAAGGAAGGGCAATTGGTGTTGCTGTGCATGTTCCAACGCAACACCCAAGGCTTTTTGACTCTGCCCCAGATTTACAATACCGGGCTAACACACTCAGAAAAAGCAAATTGCCATGAATTATTGTTTATGTGCAGGAGGGTGTCATTTCGTGCACATAAACATTTGCCCCCTGCAGCGCAGGCACCCTGCATTTTTAAACTGTCGGAGCGTGGTGATGCCAAATTTGCCATAACAGCATGATACTGCATTTTCTAATATCACCCACAGTCTGATTCAGGAAAAAATATCCCCTGATTACTTTCATTTCAAAATGTCCTGGGCTTTAAGTTGGGTAGAAGGGTTTCTTGAACTTTAAGGTGCCGCTCGTAAAGAGCACATTAATATTTTAAATAGTAGGTCGAGATCTATGACGAACGCGAGGCTAGAGTGTATCCCTTTCTACATATAATGTGATTATCTAGAACGCAAAATAAAGTTCTGAGCTAAGCATGAGGTTGTTAGTTAGCTAGCAGCCGGTGAAAATACCGGTATTCCCACAAATTCATCAGTCACATTTATACGTCTTTGTGATTTATTTATTGTATTGTGTTGTACAGACTAGGCTTTCGTAGGTGTGCGGTTGGGAGTTCAGTGATTTGGAGATTGTAATAACGGCAGGTGTGGGCGTCTAGATGATCTCATTTTACAGAATATGGCGTGGCCTAGAGTTTAGCTTTACTTGCATGTCCCAGTACTTTCTAATCTCTGCCATTTTAAAATCATGTCCAGTACGGAGCTAAAGATGGAGTCTGGATATTATTCAGTGTTAGACCTGACATCATTGGCTTGAGTCTCTCCTCCATTTTTTCTGTTTGCCTCTACTGTTTTACGATGTTTTGCTGGTATATGCTTTGGGCGCCGTGTCACTGCTGATCAGTGCCATAGCGCAAGTGCTCCCGATGTTCAAATGATGTGTCTATTGTATCCATGTTTGGCTTATTTGGTTTACTGTCAGTCCCTAGTCGAGTGCACCAGGAGTGCCGGGGCTTGTAAATGCAAATGCCGCTCGTGGGCTTGCAGCACGTGTTGTGCCACCCACAGGAGCGGCCTTGTAAAAGAATGTCTACGGGTCGGTCATTGCGAGACCCACGTACAGTCTTGTACTGTCACGCCGGCTGCGCAAGTATACCTACTTGCCAGCCCCCCAACCTTCCCTTAACTTCATGTTAGTCACCCCTATGGTAGGCCCATGGGCAGGGTGCATTGTAAGTGTAAGGTAGGACAAGCCTGACCAAGTTGGCATGTCCTGATAGTGAAGTGCCGCCATCTTAGGGCTTCACTATTGCAAGGTAGCCTGCTCTCCGTTGGATAGAAGGGGCCGCCGGGATTATTAACGCTATAATCCTAGCTGGCTCGGGGAGCATGGTGCAATGTCGAGTTTGGTATCCCTGAACTCGGGGTTCAATTACGCATCCGATGGTATGGATGGTTTTTGGACTCTGGGTTCGAAAATAGCACTTTTAGAAAGTGTCTCTTTTCTTGTCTAACCATATCTGGTCTCTGCTGGTCTTACGTGTGTGTGACAGGAGCTGGGTGGCTCCAAGAGGTCTGGATGAGTCATTGTGGGATGAGTGGGACATTTACGTTGAGAGTAGGGGGAGAGTAGCTGTTGATAGCCTGCCTTGCCTGATACAATGCTGGCTCCACCTCCTGCCAAGCGACTGATGGCTCTGTACCTGCCATGGACGATCCTGGCCCCACCTCCTGCCAGGAGGGCGATAGCTCTGCTCCTGCCAGTGTCAATGCTGGCTCCACCTCCTGCGGGGCGTCTGAGGACCCGGCCCGGCTCAATGAATAGGCCAGGTGTGACCGCCTAGCTCCACCCACCACAGACCCAGGATGTTGGGAAATCCCCGGCATAGACAAAGGGATCAAAGACGAAAAGGGGTATAAGAGGAGGACCCCTGAACTAGGAAATCAGATCACTTCTGACAAGGAACCCTGTAACCAAGGACAAGAAGCCTGCTGATCTAAAGGACTGCCTACCCCTTCTGCCAGTGTGCTGTTGTTGGGGGAATCCTGCAGTGCTTCTTTATTTTTGCCAAGGAACCAGGAGAGAGGAACTATGTGTGTACTCTCACGCTTGCTAAGAAAATCTCCAAGGACTGGAAGAGTGCCAGTCTCCTGCTGAAGTCACAGGGCTAAAGGACTTCATCTGCTAAAAGTGCTATTTGCTGGAAGTGTGAATCCAGCACCTCTGAAAGGACCAGCAGACACGACGATCGGACGCTGGGCCCGACCGACGCCAGCAGCAACGCCAGTGAGTGGGAGTACGGCTCTAACTCCAGAGGACCTCGTGTCTGCCCCGCTGCTGATCGCATCAACCGTGTGCCCTTCGACGCCGTGAGCGCTGCTCACTCTGTGCAACTGCATCATCGACAACGCCTGCTGAGGCCAGATCGACACCGAAGACGCGACGCCGGATTGCTCGACGCCGCTGGTCATCGTGTGCTACATTTTCCTAAGGTACTGTGTTGTTGGGGGTCCGTGTGACTCCAGGCCCGACGTAGCGCTCCTCGCGGTCGACGCCGAACCTGTGGATTATCTTTGCCCCGGCGTTGTGTAGCTCCCGTGTGAGTTACCCTGTTGCTAAGAACTGTGTTTCCAAGAAGAAGATTTGCTTGATACTAAAAGACTTTTGTGCTACAGAAGAAACTACCTTCGAACTATCCTTTTTCCTTCCTAAACGTATTTATTCCGATTGTGTACAGTTTTGCCGTTATTTTGGTCTTGTGCTAAGCCTTATATAAAAATACTTATTTTTATAATACTACGGTGTCGTGTCCATTTGTAGCGTATTCACTGTATTACTGTATGTGGTCATAATTGCTTAACGCACAGCCTCTGAGATAGGCTTGTTCTGCTCTGCCAAGCTACCAAGGGGGTGAGCAGGGGTTATCGAAGGGTGTGATCCCCTTGCCCTGACTGGAAAAGGAGGGTCCCTATTTGTCAGAAGTACATACCTCTGCCAACTAGAGACCGCCTGTTCTAACATTGGTGGGTCAGCGGTGAGGATTTGGACTTTGCATTTATGACCCATGTACAGTGATTAGTGTGCGCTACGTAGTGAAAGCAGACCATAGCGCAGTCACAATCCGATTCGGAAGGATCCTATTTTTGTTCTCCGCTTTTCTGAAACTTGATTTTCTGAACACTGCCAGTTTTTACCATGAGTGACAACGGAGTCACTGCCCCTGCTATCGTTGTTGTGGAAGAGTTTGAGAGGAGTAAGCTAAAGAAATGCAAGAAAGATGAGCTGAAACACTTTTGCAACCAGTTTGAAGTTCCTACCACCGGCCTCTCGAGAAAAGATGATTTTTATAAAGCATTGCAGGCCTGGTGGGAGTCCAGAAATCCCTCTGATGTGGTGGTGGTACCCACAGAGGAAGGGGATGAGGAGGTGCCAGTGAATGGACCTGTGCCCTCTCCCGGAAGCAGTGTTTCCTCCAAAGGTCTTTCCCCTGAAGAAAGAGAAGAAAGGGCGAAAGAGCGAGCTTACAACATGGAGATGGCAAGGCTAAAGATAAATGGGCAGTTGGAGTTAGAAAATGCAAGAGGTAGAAGAGAAGCTGATTTAGAGATCAAAAAGTTAGAGTTTGAACGAGAGAAGTTAGCTTTGGAGCGTGAAGCCAGGTTGAGGGAACTGGATATCCAAGCTAAAAAGTTAGAGTTGAATCCCTCTGGTGGCAGCATTCCATCCGAGCCTGCAGAAAGTAAGTTTTACTTCCCGAAAGATGTGATCAAAGATTACAATAAGAATGAAGATATTGGTCAATGGTTTAAAGCATATGAGTTAGCATTGTTGGCCCACCAGGTCCCTGAGAAGAATTGGGGAGCGGGGTTGTGGGGTCGCTTTGTGAATGAGGGAAGAGATACCCTGTTAGACATGCCTGTTGCGGATAGGATGTCGTATGCTCATATGAAGGATGCTTTAATGTTGCGATATGGTTTAACCCCCGAGCAGTACAGACAAGCTTTTAGAGAATGTAAGAAGTTGCCTGGTACGACGTGGGTTGAATATGTGTCTTATTTTTGCAGAGCCATGGATGGTTGGGTAAAGGGCAGCAAAGTGGAAAGTTATGAAGCTCTTTATGATTTGTTTGCGTGGGAGCACTTGTCTAATAACTGTTTTCCAGAGCTGCGCCAGCACCTGATTGATAGCAAGATATCTAACCCTAGAAAACTTGCTGAGGAGGCGGACCGCTGGGTCAGTACCAGGGTCCACAACGGTCCAGTGGGAGACTCAGCCAAAGGTGGGCAGGGTCCCCAGCAGAAGAGTGGGGGGGACAAGGGTAAACAGAAGGAGTCTCAGAAAGGGCCCCAAAGTAATACCCAAGGGAACCAAGGGAAAGGTTCCCAGCCTCCCCCTGAGAAGAAGCCAGGGGCCCCGACGGGTAAACCTGTTCATAGGGGCCCCCTAACCTGCTACGGTTGTGGGCAGGTGGGACACCGGTTTTATGATCCCCAGTGTCCCAAAAAGGATTCGAATGCACCGCCGCGTGCACCCCCTCGTCAGTTGGCCAGTGTAGCCTTGGGAGGGGAGGAGATGGTTGTCCATGGTGGGAGGGGTCCCGCAGAAATGTCCCTGGTCTCGCTAGGAGACATGCAAATGGTCCCTCCACCCCCTCTGCCTAGTAACACTAGTAAATATAGGCAGTGGGTGACCATTAATGGCCATAGAGTGGAAGCTCTCAGAGACACCGGAGCGAGTGTGACAGCTGTCAAGTGTCACTTGGTGTCCAGAGAGCAGGTGGTTCCCCACGCATTCTACCCCGTGATAGCTGCCGACAACTCCCAGAAAGAGTGTGAGGTAGCTCAGGTTTCCTTTGAATGGGGGGGGGAGTTTCAGGTACTCTTCAGGTTGCTGTGAGGCCCGCCATGCCTGTCGATTGTCTCCTGGGCAATGATTTAGAAGACTCCCCTTGGGCTAAGGTGGAGAGAGCGGCGCACTTGAAAATGTTGGGTGTGCCAGAGTGGGTGTGTGCAACCACTCGATCCATGACAACGAGTAAGGGTGTTGATGGGGTCCCGGAGCCTGAAAGTACGGCCCAGGACCCAGCTGTGAAGAGAAGAGGCAGGAGGCGCGGGAAACCGGCCCCCGTAGTTCCCGTGGTCCAGGAGGAGGTAGACCCTGAGGGGGATGCCCTGGAGCCCACAGGGGAACAAATTGCCGAACTGGGAGATCTACCCGAGCTGACCCACTGGCAGCAGGATGGTGGTCCCTCCAGGGAGGAATTCTGTGCGGAACAGAAGGAGTGCCCTTCTCTTGTGGGCATGAGGCAGCAGGCCTCAGCCCAATCCTCAGGTGATCAGTCAGGGTCACATTTTGTGTACTGGGAGAACGACCTCCTGTATAGCGAGCCTAAGGCTGCTGAGCCTGGGTCAGCCCGTGTGCTGGTGGTACCCCAGCGCTTCAGAGCCTTCCTACTGGGGTTGGCTCATGACGTTCCGTTAGCTGGACATCTGGGGCAGGACAAGACCTATGACAGGCTTGTCACCCATTTTTATTGGCCTCAGATGCGTAGGGATGTAGACATCCATTGCAAGACTTGTCGCACTTGCCAGGCAAGTGGGAAAAGCGGAAGGAAGCAGAAGGCTCCCCTCCAACCTTTTCCAGTGGTCAGCACCCCCTTTGACCGGGTGGGTATTGACATTGTTGGGCCCCTGGACCCCAAGACAGCCCTGGGCAACAGGTTCATCCTGGTCTTGGTGGACCATGCCACGAGGTACCCGGAGGCCATCCCTCTCCGAACAGTGACGGCCCCCGTGGTGGGACGAGCACTGATGGGTGTTTTCTCCCGGATGGGGTTCCCCAGAGAGGTGGTGTCCGACCGAGGCACCAACTTCATTTCGAACTATATGAAGTCTCTGTGGAAGGAGTGTGGGGTAACCTACAAGTTCACCACTCCTTACCACCCTCAAGGAAACGGGCTGGTTGAGAGATTCAACCGGACCCTGAAAGGCATGATTATGGGTCTTGAAGAACCAATGAGGCGGAAAGGGGACGTCCTCTTGCCATGCCTGTTGTTTGCTTACCGTGAGGTGCCGCAGAAGTCTCTAGGATTCAGCCCCTTTGAGCTCTTATACGGTCACCCGGTAAGAGGACCTTTGAGTCTGGTCAAGGAAGGCTGGGAGCAATCTCCCAGGAAACCTCCCCAGGATGTATACAGCTACATGCTGGCCTTTCGGAACCAGACTCGGCGCTTCAGAGAACTTACTCAGGCAAATCTGGAGGCCAGCCAGGAGGAGATGAAGCGATGGTACGACCGGAATGCCACTCTGGTAGAGCTTCAGCCTGGTCAGGAAGTGTGGGTCATGTCCCCTGTGGAACCTTGTGCGCTCAAGGACAGGTGGACTGGACCGTTTAAGGTTGTGGAGAAGAAGAGCGATGTCACCTACTTGGTGGACTTGAAATCTCCCAGGAACCCCTTGCGGGTCCTGCATGTCAACCGTTTGAAGCCCCACTTAGAAAGGTCCGAAGTGGGCATGCTCCTAGCTACAGATGATGGGACGGAGGAGGAGAGTGAGCCTCTTCCTGACCTCCTGTGTGCTAAAGAGCAAGACGGGTCAGTGGATGGTGTGGTCCTCTCTGACACACTGACCCTTGAGCAGAAACAGGATTGTCGCCAACTGTTGGGACAATTCCCGGATCTGTTTTCCTTGGTTCCGGGTGTCACGCATTGGTGTGTCCATGACGTTGACACCGGAGACAGCCCTCCTGTGAAGCACAAGGCTTACAGGGTGACTGACAAGGTCCGAGCGTACATTAAGGAGGAGGTCTCCGAAATGTTCGCGTTAGGGGTGATTGAGTCCTCTAGCAGTCCTTGGGCCAGCCCAGTGGTCTTGGTCCCGAAGGCTGCAGCGCCTGGTGCTTCACCGGAACTCCGGTTCTGCGTGGACTACCGAGGGCTCAATTCAGTCACGAAGACTGACGCGCACCCCATCCCCAGAGCTGATGAGCTCATCGATCGGTTGGGGGCTGCCCGGTACCTTAGTACGTTCGATTTAACGTCTGGGTACTGGCAGATCGCCTTGACTGATGGGGCAAAGGAGAGGTCAGCGTTCTCCACACCAGATGGGCTATACCAGTTCCGGGTGATGCCCTTTGGGATGAAGAATGCCCCTGCCACCTTCCGGAGGTTGGTCAACCAGGTCTTGGCTGGACTGGAGGAATTCAGCGCCGCCTACCTGGACGACATCGCAGTGTTCAGCGCCAGCTGGGAGGAACACTTGCGCCACCTCCAGGAAGTGTTGTTGGCCCTGCGCGGAGCAGGCCTCACAATCAAAGCCAGTAAGTGCCAGATTGGGCAGGGTTCTGTGGTGTACTTGGGGCAGAGGTGTACTTGGAGAAGTGTGGCTCAGGGGTTAGAGGCGGCAGACCCGGAAGCTGAGATCGGCCCTGGACCAGGGTTCAATTCCCCGCCTCGGCGGGTCTTGGGCTCAAAAATTCCACGGACTCGATAATTCTCGCTCCGGTGCCTTCTCGACTCACAGGTTCACACTCTGCGACTCTGGGCAATAGCTTGCTTAATCTCCACAACGGCCCCTCGCAGCGGGATGCCTGGCTTTCACCTTGTGGATACCCTGCCGGGGTTATCCCACAGGGGAATACCAGGACGGGTTCCCTAAGCAAGCGCCGGGAAACCCTTTGTGGGTAGCTGTGCGCTATATAAGCTCAAATACATTTACATTTACATTTACCAAGTAGGGAGCGGTAAGGTGGCCCCCCTGCAACCCAAGATTGATACCATCCTGGCTTGGGCACCGCCCAAAACCCAAACACAGGTGAGAGCCTTCTTAGGACTCACGGGTTATTACAGGAGGTTTGTCAAGGATTACGGCAACATTGTGCACCCCTTGACTTCGCTGACTTCCAGGAAGCAGCCACGAAACGTGATCTGGACTGATGCCTGTCAAACGGCCTTTGACACCCTGAAAGCTGCAATGTGCACAGCACCTATACTCCAAGCACCCGATTTTTCGAAAGAATTCATTGTTCAGACGGACGCTTCAGAGCATGGCGTGGGGGCTGTTCTAGCTCAGGTGAATGAAGAGGGCCGAGACTTGCCTGTAGCCTTCATCAGTAGGAGGTTACTTCCCAGGGAAACGAGGTGGAGTGCGATAGAGAGAGAAGCATTTGCTGTGGTCTGGGCGCTGAAGAAGCTAAGACCCTACCTGTTTGGGACTCACTTCCGGGTTCAGACAGACCACAGGCCCCTCAGATGGTTGATGCAAATGAGGGGTGAGAATCCAAAACTGTTGAGGTGGTCCATTGCTCTACAGGGGATGGACTTTACGGTGGAACACCGCCCTGGTACAGATCACGCCAATGCTGATGGTCTGTCCAGATTTTTCCGCCTTAGTGATGAGGACTCCCTAGGTTAAGGGTAGTTCTCCCCACATTTCAGCTGGAGGGGACACGTGTTAGACCTGACATCATTGGCTTGAGTCTCTCCTCCATTTTTTCTGTTTGCCTCTACTGTTTTACGATGTTTTGCTGGTATATGCTTTGGGCGCCGTGTCACTGCTGATCAGTGCCATAGCGCAAGTGCTCCCGATGTTCAAATGATGTGTCTATTGTATTCATGTTTGGCTTATTTGGTTTACTGTCAGTCCCTAGTCGAGTGCACCAGGAGTGCCGGGGCTTGTAAATGCAAATACCGCTCGTGGGCTTGCAGCACGTGTTGTGCCACCCACAGGAGCGGCCTTGTAAAAGAATGTCTACGGGTCGGTCATTGCGAGACCCACGTACAGTCTTGTACTGTCACGCCGGCTGCGCAAGTATACCTACTTGCCAGCCCCCCAACCTTCCCTTAACTTCATGTTAATCACCCCTATGGTAGGCCCATGGGCAGGGTGCATTGTAAGTGTAAGGTAGGACAAGCCTGACCAAGTTGGCATGTCCTGATAGTGAAGTGCCGCCATCTTAGGGCTTCACTATTGCGAGGTAGCCTGCTCTCCGTTGGATAGAATGGGCCGCCGGGATTATTAACGCTATAATCCTAGCTGGCTCGGGGAGCATGGTGCAATGTCGAGTTTGGTATCCCTGAACTCGGGGTTCAATTACGCATCCGATGGTATGGATGGTTTTTGGACTCTGGGTTCGAAAATAGCACTTTTAGAAAGTGTCTATTTTCTTGTCTAACCATATCTGGTCTCTGCTGGTCTTACGTGTGTGTGACAGGAGCTGGGTGGCTCCAAGAGGTCTGGATGAGTCAGTGTGGGATGAGTGGGACATTTACGTTGGGAGTAGGGGGAGAGTAGCTGTTGATAGCCTGCCTTGCCTGATACAATGCTGGCTCCACCTCCTGCCAAGCGACTGATGGCTCTGTACCTGCCATGGACGATCCTGGCCCCACCTCCTGCCAGGAGGGCGATAGCTCTGCTCCTGCCAGTGTCAATGCTGGCTCCACCTCCTGCGGGGCGTCTGAGGACCCGGCCCGGCTCAATGAATAGGCCAGGTGTGACCGCCTAGCTCCACCCACCACAGACCCAGGATGTTGGGAAATCCCCGGCATAGACAAAGGGTTCAAAGACGAAAAGGGGTATAAGAGGAGGACCCCTGAACTAGGAAATCAGATCACTTCTGACAAGGAACCCTGTAACCAAGGACAAGAAGCCTGCTGATCTAAAGGACTGCCTACCCTTCTGCCAGTGTGCTGTTGTTGGGGGAATCCTGCAGTGCTTCTTTATTTTTGCCAAGGAACCAGGAGAGAGGAACTGTGTGTGTACTCTCACGCTTGCTAAGAAAATCTCCAAGGACTGGAAGAGTGCCAGTCTCCTGCTGAAGTCACAGGGCTAAAGGACTTCATCTGCTAAAAGTGCTATTTGCTGGAAGTGTGAATCCAGCACCTCTGAAAGGACCAGCAGACACGACGATCGGACGCTGGGCCCGACCGACGCCAGCAGCAACGCCAGTGAGTGGGAGTACGGCTCTAACTCCAGAGGACCTCTTGTCTGCCCCGCTGCTGATCGCATCAACCGTGTGCCCTTCGACGCCGTGAGCGCTGCTCACTCTGTGCAACTGCATCATCGACAACGCCTGCTGAGGCCAGATCGACACCGAAGACGCGACGCCGGATTGCTCGACGCCGCTGGTCATCGTGTGCTACATTTTCCTAAGGTACTGTGTTGTTGGGGGTCCGTGTGACTCCAGGCCCGACGTAGCGCTCCTCGCGGTCGACGCCGAACCTGTGGATTATCTTTGCCCCGGCGTTGTGTAGCTCCCGTGTGAGTTACCCTGTTGCTAAGAACTGTGTTTCCAAGAAGAAGATTTGCTTGATACTAAAAGACTTTTGTGCTACAGAAGAAACTACCTTCGAACTATCCTTTTTCCTTCCTAAACGTATTTATTCCGATTGTGTACAGTTTTGCCGTTATTTTGGTCTTGTGCTAAGCCTTATATAAAAATACTTATTTTTATAATACTACGGTGTCGTGTCCATTTGTAGCGTATTCACTGTATTACTGTATGTGGTCATAATTGCTTAACGCACAGCCTCTGAGATAGGCCTGTTCTGCTCTGCCAAGCTACCAAGGGGGTGAGCAGGGGTTATCGAAGGGTGTGATCCCCTTGCCCTGACTGGAAAAGGAGGGTCCCTATTTGTCAGAAGTACATACCTCTGCCAACTAGAGACCGCCGGTTCTAACATTCAGCAACAATGAGAAAGCGCCTTGACGAGGCAGCCGCAGCCCAAATTTGCAGAAAGATTTACCACAAACGCGTGGAAAGAAAGCAGAAATCGGCAGCGAATATTATGCAGTCAGCTATAAAAAAAAAAACTCACATTTAATTCAGCACATCATGTTTTTTAGGAATAAAATGTGGCCATTGGAACCCTGTTTTCAGCTCTAGGCTCTGCATTGCGTGATTCGTTACAAATGTTTCAATCTCTCGGTGGCTTAAAACGTAACCTGTGCGAAAAATTGTATTTGTGTAATCCCCACTTAATGTGCACTATTGTCTCCTTGTCACTCGTGTAATGTCCAGCACTCTGTTGCTTCACAGCTAGATTTGCGCTACATAAATGGCAACGAAGGCATGCGCCTCAAATTAACAATTCATTCAGTGCCTTTGTTTTTACAGTTCATCTATAGTGAGGTGCCGCCAATACATTTTGCTCCCAATTCACAGGTTACACCGTCGAAAAAGCTCCATTGGATTTTATGCTCTTGTAAAAAGGTGGAGGGGAAATCCGTCATGTCTGCAAATTACTAAATTAAACCCCTACTCTTGAGTTTCACAGTAGCATGTCTGATGTTATTTTACCATAGAATACGTTTTACAAAAGGTAGGAAAATGTATATAAACGTACACATTTGTAGATGGTGAACTAATACTGCGTGTTGAAACACCACCTTATGCGTCAGGTAAGAAAGATCCTAATCTTTGCCTTTCCCTAATCTTGAAAATGTTTATAATGCATAATTCTACTAGAGATTGCTTTGTTAGGTGCGCTTTATGAGTGTGAACTGCACCAAATCGCATTCTGTGAATCAGGATGGTAATTTAGATTTTAAAAGTGCCTTTTTGCTCACCTGAACTAGACTCAGGTGAGCAAAAAACTTTGAAAATCAGGGATTTTTTGCCACTTTTTGCATGAATGCGTTCTACTGCACATAATTCCACTGTTATTGAACAATTTGGTGTTTTTTGCAGAATTCCGGACGTTTTTTGCCTTTCTTCCATCGATGTAAACGAGCAAACCATAACGAATTGGTGAACCAGTAGCAACATTTTATTTTATTTGCCAGGAACGAATTTTGATAGAAGCAAAATAAAATGGAAAAGCGTTTTGTCTCATTATTTGGCCTCATTTTGCAAAATTAAAAAAAAACCCAGTCTAGAGCTGAAGGTCTGCAAAACTCCCTATTCTGGCCATGCACTTACCATAGAAACATTAGACAGTTGTATTATTGTAATCAGATGAAATATGGCATTCTTGGTCAATGTTTAATCATTCTTAACTTACCTGCTCTATCTGTGTGTGCATTCCTTCCAATTAAGCTTTAAAGTTCTCTAGAACTCGGCTTATATACAAATGTTTCATCAGTTTTACCATTCCCCCAGCTGCCCCCAGCCTCCCCAGGCACTATGTGACACTACAAACCCACTGGGAGGATTCACCTTCAGCCAGGATCTAGTTAGAGCTACGGATCGGTTTCTAAAGCCACAGCACGGACTGCATTGGTTGTCCTTGCTCTACGTTTGCATAGAAAAGGGATGCTATCATTGATAAAAACAAGCATTTGCAATGCAATAGTTCTCGCTTTAAGGGCATTGTAAGTATTAAGCAATGCAACATGGCGATCGCCCACCGTTCTTTTCTATTTATTTAATGTTGTAGCATTTCTGGCCAGCCTCGCCTTACTTTACATGTTTAAAGCTAAAGTGTGGGGTGCTGCTAATTCTACATAAGTAAAGAAGTAGAACAGAACGGTGGGCGGCAGTTATGTTTATCACTATGCTCGACCTAAAAAGATTACGCTACGAAGTCCTGCAAAAAAGATGCCCTGTGTACAAGCAAAAGCTACTGAAAATAAAATAAATGAAATGTGCGATTTGGTAATAAAATAAATCCTATGTTAGATAAAGGTTGGAGTGGATACATGCAGGCAGGGCACAAGTCGTAAAAAAAGATGTGGGGGGACGCTGTCACTGGAAGTGACATCACAACAGGAAGTGACGTCATGAAAGGTGCCGAGCTCTCGTCCCAGTGAGGCCAAAGAGTGAAGTCGAGCTTTATGGCAAGGGGGGATGGTGTCCCCCCGTTAAAATAAGTGGGGGGACACCGTCCACCCGCGTGGTGCCCCGACTCGAACCCTGCATGCAGGGCACAAGTGTGGGGTACACGCTGGTGGACGGCGTCTATCCACTATTCTCACAAGGTGAATGCCGTCCACCCTGCCAAGAAGTTGGACCCACTAAATATTGTGCTGAACTTGTCCGTTGTAATTTCCAAACACCGTGACACTTTCCATCAGCAACAAGCAACAACGTGCAGGCAGTGACGAGGCCTTCCTTATTTTAGACTCTTGCTGGGCCCATAACAAAGGCTAGATTTGTGGGGTCATCACGCCTCCTTTTGTTTGAGTCTCCTGGCTGGCAGCAGTCAGGAGCCTCACACTTAGAAGCAAATGCAGCAGAGGGGAAACAAAGGTTAGCACTTCACACATACTTAAGAGATGCAGCTTTTCACTTGGTTCAGGCTCTGTGTTCTGAACACCGGTGTGCGTAGTTTGCGAAGTAGCGCTACGCGAAGCTACGCGAAGTGCACTTCGCACTACGCGAACTTCACGTTGCACTACGCGAGCTGCGTAGTAGCATGTTCGCACTGTGCAAGATGCGCTTTCAATGATTGCACAGTGCGGACAAGCATTCGGCACTGTGCAATCATTGAAAATGGCATCTTGCACAGTGCGAGCTGTAGTTTTCTGCTGCTCGAGTAGATTATTACCCGAGCGGCAGTTTTCTCAACGCGAACTGGTAGTTTCTCATTGAGAGCGGTCGCGCGCATGAACAACCACTCACAATGAGAAACCTGACCTTCCCGCGTTGAGAATCTCACTGGGATGTAATTTTGCTTGCTCGCGGTCGCCAACATGACGTTAAGGACCGCGAACAAGCAAAACATGACTGCTGCACTACGCTACGCTACACTACGTGTGTTCGCACTGTGCTACGTGCAGCTCGCGTAGTGCGAAGTTGCGCAAACTTCGCAAACTTCGCGAGCGTAGCGTAGTGCTTCGCCCAGGGTAAGTTCTGAACATGCATGCACTGTAAGAATGTCAGATGTGTTGGTCTCTCCCAGTATTTACATAATACTAAATGTAATTTATATAGCGCTTACTATCCCTGAGGAGGCGTTGAAATAATTTAAGTACCACTATTTTTCCTGTATAGCACTACTTATCCCAAAGTAGAGTGTCCGAGCGCTTTACATCACACCTACATATTAAAGTCATGGATTGTGATGCCACTTCCTATGATGTCAATTCCGTGCACCTGTAATGTCATGCGCCACGATGCCATGTGCCGTGAACAGCCACGGTCAGTAATAGGAGTTTCTGAAGGGCAGTGACATGGGGAGGGGAAGGGGCAGGATGGGGTGTAGTAATGTATTGATTACAGAGTTTAACAGGTAAGTAAACAAATAAATAAATACCAAATGCGATGCAGTGCGCGCAACTTAATTTGTTTTATTTATTTATATGTTTACTTACCTCTTAAACTCCGTAATCCATACATTACTACACCCCACCCTGCCCCTCCCCCTCCTCACGTCACCACCCTGCAGGAACTCCTACTACCGACCACGTCTGGCCGTGAAGTCACGCGTTGTGATGCCGCGCATTGTGATGTCACTTGCATACTGCCTACCTAGGGGGCATATTACAACAAATAATTATCGCTGGCCATGCTTAGCGATAATGATATTATCGCAGGCCATCTCTGGTATTTATCGCCTTGGTAGCGCGTTATTAACAACGTATTTCTCCTCGGGGGCGATAAAATTTCCAGAGATAACGAGGTTATGGCCCTTATGCAGGGAACATCGCTGGTTTCCCAGCGATGTTCCCTGCAAAAGGGTGATAACTTTGCTGATACGACCCAAAGGGTCGTATCAGCATAATCCACCTAGTATGTTAGGGATGGCTATGTCAGGATTTTAGCAGACGTTAGGATTTGGCAAAAACATCAGTTTTCGCCAAAATCTAATGTGTGCTAAAATAATGTGGGTTGCCTTGTAAATATCGCGATGTAAACATCAGTGATATTTGCAAGGTAGTCCATCTTGGGTACGCCTAGTAATGCCCACTTTGTATCTCAATGGAGAGGCAAAGTGAGGCGTTGGGAAAAAGGGTGCTAACATGCAAATATGCATGTTAGCACCCTTATGTAAATAGGGCGCTAGTTTTATCTCCGCTTTATTGGCTTTGTAAGCCAGAAAAGCGGAGATAAAGCCCTTGTGAATATGCCCCTAGGTTAGTCCCCCCACTTCTTTTTTTAGGACTTGTGCCCTAGTGGTAGGGCATACAGAGCTTGGAGTAAAGAGGAGCTGGGGTGTCCTGCCTTTAGCCGATTGTCCGACTTGCAGGAAATACATTTCCAGATAGGGAAAAGGAAGGTAGTTGGCAGAAATACAGGGTAGAGGTCACCTGTTTTAGCTTCAAATGCTTTTAGTTTGTGCCGAGAAGCTTGAGTTACATGTTTAATGTGACAGTCATGAATGTTAGCAAGAAGAGAATGTTGATGCTCGTGCATGAGGCTATTAGGGCTTAATTGCTAGCTACCCTTAACTCCAGGATGCGTGTAGGCAACCGTACTCTCAGTATGACCTGGGATACATGGATGTCCACGGGCACGACCCATCCTTAAAAGCAGAAGTAATGAAGCAGCTGAAGGTGAAGGCAGCCATGACGCTCAGGGAGAAAGCGAAGTGAGAGTTGGCTCAGTACAGGACAATATTCATGGTGGCAGTAGGAAGAGAGGCTCAATTTATGATCCAGAAGCTTAAAAGATGTCCCAACTTGTCAGCGCCCCAATCCATAGTGTGAATACGCACCAGAAAGAGCAAATTGTCACTCTAAACTGAGAAGCACTAGGCCGTTCAGTTTGTGTGAATAACAAATCTGATCAGCGATAATCTTAGGCGGGAGGCCAATTGATCCACATCTGAGGCAAGGGGTTACATGCAGTGTTGGATTGGGATTAAAAATCGGCCCGGGCACGCTAAAAAAAGTGGCCCACATTTGCATATTGCATTTGCAAAACACTGCTTCGGCAAACTTTAGTAAAAACAAAAATGGGGGGGACTGCACGGTGAAAATGAGTCCACTTTTGTTCTGGTCCCCTGCCCCCATTCAATATGCATATGTTAATGGGACGGCCCCAGTGAGAGAAAGGGAGTGACACCTCTGCCCATTGATAAAAGAGGGAGGTAATGGATGCCCATCTGCCTCCAGAAAGGCCACTCAGGTACCCATTGACGGCATCCGAACAACGCAGAAACCACCAAATCGCACCCCACACTGCTAAAAAAGAGCAGCTAACAGCTGGAACTGGACACCGGCCCATCCGGCATTGCCCAAGTGCTTGTGTTACCAATCCGATGCTGGTTACATGCTACCTCTCAAACGCCTATTGTCCACCTTGTGTTTCTGAGTAGAACTTGATCTTAGCATGCGCTAAGCCACTGTGATGGTTGTTGTGTATGCCGGTTTTGCCGTGTTCAAAGTATTGTCGCTAAAGGAGGTGATGCAATGAAGGGATGAACAAACAGTCAGCAAACAGAAGACGCACAGCTGCCATTGTGCACATTATTTGTAGCATGCCACGCTGAAAAAAAAGAAATAGAATGTTGCCTTGCATGGACAATGTATTTTGCCAGCTAGGCACAACAAAATAAAAGACGCTAGGCCTCCATTGTTAAAGTTCAAGCGTGCATGCCCCTTGGTAAAAAAAAATAATAAGGTTGCCTTCCGTGTTGCAGAAAGAAAGTTGTGCGAGCCATGCACAAAACCTATGGCCACCATTGTTATTGATTATTCGCTCCTGCTGTGCTGGCAACAAAAATAGACTGTTGCCTTGCACAGACTTTTATGGAGCAGGCACAGTAATGCAACTGAAAGAAGACTGCTACTGCCATTGCTAACATTAAAGGGTGGTGTCAGGGAAGTGCAGTCGGGGAAGTGTGTAGCTGTTGTGCATCTAACACCATAACACCAAAAGTCATTAACAAAACAGTTCTAACAAACTGTAAATAAAGCATTCAGAGTAAGATTACATGTAATAGAGACAGTCCTTATGGAAGGGTACAACAGTAGAAAGGGAAGGACTACTGAACAAATTAACCAATGAAAACAATTTGTTTTACTAAAGATAGTCAAAGAAGCCTCTTAAAATATGAATGGAACATGGGCAGGTCTTAATGCCAATATTCAGAATACAACATATCTCGAAGAGACAGTGCAAGAGCTGCCTACGTAAGAAATAAAAACAAAGCACAATGCTAAAAAAAAGTGACAAACGTGTCAGAAGACAAGCGCACAAAGGATGAAAAAGAGTGACAAATAGAAACAAATACACAGGCACGCATGCTGAAAACTAGGGCAAAAAGTGGTGTAAAACAAAGGCACAGATGATTAAAAAGAGTAACGAATAGAGGCGAAACAAATGGCACACTCAAGGACAGGAGAGCATAGAGTACAGAAAATAGGTGCAGAGACAAGAACAAAGTTCATGCAAGAGAGATATAGTGACAATGTAGCAAGTGGGAAAGCAAGAGATGAGAGCGTGAGAGAGTAGCAACAAAGGAGCCTCGAAGCAGTGGAGCCCGGAGCGAAAGGGCCTTGAGCAGTCAGAGGACTGGTCAGTGGTAAGGCATTTTGGGTTTGGGCTTACCACCTGCTTAAATAGCACATATTACAAGGGTTTGGGGTATTACATGCAGGTTTTGGCATTAATGCACCAAAATCAGCATAGTAAGGTAAATACTGTACACTGATCCACTGTTCCATTTCAACAGACTTGAGCTGTCAAAATGTAACAAAGGCTGAGATATTAAATACACTCAGTGATTACTCGTCATGTTAAATAACACCCAACCTGGAATTCTGATCAGCAAGATTTTGTACAAGGGTCAGAAAACAACAAGCCACTATTAATCAGGACCAGTGTGTATCTAGACTAAGGGATTTGAGTAGTGGGGTAGTATAGACATTGCTGTGAATGAAGATGGTATTAGGGAAAACATGTCTGATGTAGATTACTTGTACCAGCATCGCAGCACTTCTCTACTACAAGATATTTGTACCTCAGTGTTATATAGCCTAAATGCAGTTGGGGTGTTTACATCTCCAAGCTGTAGCTGAATGTGTAAAATGTCTGTGGGAGGGGCAGTGGCGGTGCGTCTATTGGGGCGTAGGGGCATTGACCCCCCGCCCGCACCCGCAGCTTCCTCGGCGTACTGCTCTGAACTGAAGAAACTCTCAGTTTACTACAGTTCAAAGACGCCGAGGGACAATGCCTGTCAGTCAGCATGATGCAGGACCACCCACCCCCTTCAGAGTCTAATGGTAGGGCGGTCCTGTGTCATGTTAACTGACAGGCATAATGCATTGTCTGGGGCAGGCAGCAGCACACAGGTGCGCATGAGTGGGGACGGAGGCACATTTTTCAGCCTTGCCCACCCATGCGCACTTGTGCCTGCTCGCATGCCCATTAGAAGAGCGAAACCTCGCTCTCCTAATGGGCAGGTGGGCAGAAAGCAACCGTGCCCTGTGTCAATCCTGGCACTGCTCCAGCGGCACGATTGGCTGAGGACGGAGGGCAGGGTTTCCGCTCCAGCAGTTTTAGGCGCCAAGGTCCCAGAACAGAAGATGTGGCGCTGACCGGCGGCGTTCAGGTAAGTTTTCTTTCTTTAATTCCCCGGAATGCCCCCTCCGCCTGACCCCCCCACGAATGCGAAGCAAGCAAACAGCGATTCGTGCTGGTTACAAAGAAGTGGGAGACGGTCTGTTTACAAGCAGAAGAGTGCATGTGGGCCTGGCGTTCCTTTAGATGACTCCCAGCAGTAGCAATGTCTTATTACTTACCGGTAATCTTCATTACCCCGATTAGGGTCCTCCCCGTCCCAGTCCTAACAACGTGAGGCAGTCCTGCCTCCACCCAGCCAATCACAACGCTAGTATTTCTATACTACATAAGCCCCGCCCACCTACCGCCATGCCTGTTATCAACAAGACTCCGACACAAACACAGCGGGAGGGTGGGAGGGAAGAGGACTGGGACGGGGAGGACCCTAATCGGGGTAATGAAGATTACCGGTAAGTAATAAGACATTACCCCCTCATGGGTCCTCCCCGTCCCAGTCCTAACAACGTGAGGAACTCACAAGCAGAGAACCAATAAAGAAAACACGCAGGACACCAGGGATCCATGCAGAGTACAAAACTTTAATCAATAAAAGATTATTGAACAACAGCGTTCAAGACGCCAACAGAAAAACTGTCAGCAGAGGCATGTAAAACATCAAGCCGATAATGTCGCACAAATGTGTGATGAGACTGCCAGGTGGCCGCCCTACAAATCTCCTGGATAGAGACCCCCGCCGCCTCAGCCCAGGAAGCAGACACAGAACGCGTCGACCGACCCTGTACGTGAGACGGAGGAGGCAAATCCAAAGACTTGCAAGATTGACAGACCGCCAAACGGACCCACCGACTGATCGTGGAAGTGGAAACCTTCTTCCCTTTAGCCACACCCCCACAGGAGACAAACAGGGCAGGAGAACTCCGGAACCCTAGGGAACGTTGGACGTAAATCTGGAGAGCCCTGCGAACATCCAAAGAAGGGGGAACAAGGGAATCCCCCTCAGCAGGCAAATCAGGAAGAATCACCTCCCGCTGCAAATGAAAACTCGAAGAAACCTTAGGCAGAAAAGCCGGATCAAGCCGCAAAATGACCCGATCCGGGAGGAACTGCAAATAGGGAAACGAAACGAGCAAGGCACCCAACTCACCCAACCTGCGAGCGGAGGTAATGGCCAACAGGAAAGCCACCTTAGCGGACAGCCACAACAAATCCGCCTCCATCAAAGGCTCAAAAGGGGGCAACTGCAGACCACGCAATACAGTAGGCAAATCCCAAGAAGGAACGAGAACAGGAGAAACAGGCCGACAAAGCCGAAAGCTCCGAAGAAGCCGACGAACCAAAGGAGCAACACCTTCCAAGGAGTCCCCAGGACCCCGACAAGCACGAACCGCCGCCCATTGAGCAGACAACGTGGAAGGGGAAAGGCCTTTCAAAAAACCATCCCGGAGAAACTCCAACACAGAAGTAGGAACCCCCAGTACAGGATCCACCCCATGAGAAGAACACCAAGAAACAAAAGAACCCCAATGGCGGCCATAGCACTTAAGGGTCGAAGGGCGGCGAGACAACTGGATGTCACGAGCCACCACCGATGAACAACCCAAAGACTCCAAAGTCAACCGCTCAAGAGCCAAGCCGTCAGCTGCAAACGACGAAGACAAGGCAGAGACAGGAGTGGAAACTGAAGAGGAGATGGACACAAAGGAAGCCGGACAAACTGACCCTTCGCCAGCTTCAGCAGGAGAGGAAACCAAATGCGGCGAGGCCAGAAAGGAGCAATCAAGAGGACCAAAACATTCTCCCTCCGAATCTTCTGCAGCACCCTCGGGAGGAGGGGAATGGGAGGGAATGCATACAGAAGGCCCGAAGGCCAGGGAATCGAAAGAGCATCCACCGCCCAAGCCTGAGGACACAGCACCTCCGAACAAAACCGGGGCAGGAGAGAGTTGTGAGGGGACGCAAAAAGATCGATCCAAGGAGTCCCGAACCGAAGGCAAAGGGACAGGAATAGAGGAAGAGAGAGATGGTACAGAACAGAAGATGGAAGGTCGCGGCTCAAAGCGTCCGCATGAAAATTCAACCGTCCCGGAATGTACACCGCCCTCAAGGCCAACAGATGAGATTCCGCCCAAGCACAAATCATGGAGGCCAACAAGTTCAGAGACGCGCACCTGGTCCCCCCCTGACGGTTCAAGTAACAACGAGCCACCTGGTTGTCGGTACGAACCAAAAGATTCGCCCCCAGGAGAGGAACCTGAAAGAACTGCACCGCCTCCCAGACAGCCGCCAACTCCCGCCAGTTCGAGGAACGGGTGCTGTCTCCCTGAGACCACTGACCCTTGGCTTCCAAGGACCCCAAAGTGGCCCCCCAACCCCAGAGACTGGCATCCGTCGTCAACAAAAGGGGAGGAGGAAGACAAAACCGCACCCCCTTCTCCAGGTTGGGCGTGCAAAGCCACCAGTCCAAGTCCTGAATCAGAGCAGGAGAGAGAGGAATCAGAGTCTCGTAATCCGCCCGGGAGGGGTCCCACCGAGCCAACAGATGAGTCACCAAGGGCTTGAGATGGAGGCGAGCCCAAGGAACCACAGCAGTGGTCGCAGCCATCAACCCCTGGACCCGCAACCAAACACGAGCCGGGGCAGAGGGACGACTCAACAGATCCCGCAGCAGAGCCTGCAAGGAAAAGATCCGAACAGGAGGGAGAAACACCGCCCCCAGAGAGGTGTCGAACAGACCCCCGATGAACTGAAGTCTCTGAACAGGAACCAGATGAGACTTGGCCAAATTCACCTTGAACCCCAGCTCCCGGAACAGGGACAACGTAGCCTCCACTGCCAGAAGAGCCTGAGGGAAAGAGGAAGCAGAGACCAAACAATCATCAATATAGGGAAACACGGAGAAACCCTGATGTTGCAAAACCCCCACAGCAGGAGCCAATACCTTGGTAAAAGTCCTGGGAGCAGTGGAGAGGCCGAACGGCAGAACCTGAAACTGGAAATGCATCCCCTGGACCACAAACCGCAGGAACCGCTGACTGGCAGGATGGACCGGAACGTGAAAATAGGCGTCCTCCAAGTCCAGGGAAGCCAAAAAATCTCCCTCCTGGATGAGGGGAATGATGGACTGCAATGTGACCATCCGAAAATGATCCAGCCTCACCAACTTGTTCAGGGAACGGAGATTCAATATGGGGCGGAAGGAACCATCGGGCTTTGGAACCAGAAACAGACGGGAATAAAACCCCAGGCCCACTTCTTCCACTGGAACCGGCACCACCGCCCCCTTCTGGAACAACAAGTGGACGCCGGACAACATGGCAGACCTCCGCACTGGGTCTCTTGACAACGGGGTAACCAGAAGACAATCCAGAGGGGGAGGGCCCCGGAAGGGAATCCGGTAACCCCACCTGATGATATCCAAGACCCACTGATCGGAGATCAGAGCCGACCAACGGTCCAGAAACAAATGGAGACGAGCCCCCACAGCGGCATAGTCACTTTTGTCCAGCACCAGAGGGAGGCTGCGGCAGCTGCTGCTGCCGTTGCTGCTGAGGCCGGGATTTATAATGGAACGCGGCCCCCCGACCACGGGCCCGACCACGAAAGGGCTGAGAGGACAACACCCCCTGAAACCCCTGCTTCTGGAAAAAAGACCTCTTCTTAGGAGCAGGCTGAAAAGGCTTCAACAACTTCTTCTCCTCCGCAGAGCGCTGCACCATCGAATTCAAGGCATCCCCAAAGAGACGAGGACCCTCAAAAGGCAGTATATGGACCAAAGACTTCTGAGCAGCATCAAGACGCCACGGCTTTGTCCACAGAGACCTCCTCCCAGCCACCGCCGCCCCAGCAGCCGAGGAGAAAGCCCACAAGGAATCAAAAGTGACGTCTGACAGGAATTGCGCCAAAACCTCCATTTGAGCCAACACAGGAGTAGGGTCCCCATGATCCTGAAGACAGTCAAACAGCCTCTCGAAATCCTTGAGCAGGACCTGTGACGCATAGGCCGCATAAGTGCTAGCACGCACCCCAAAGTGAGAAGCGGCGTAAGAACGCTTGAGAGCAGATTCCACCTTACGCTCCACCGGATCAGACAGGGAAGCCTCCTCCGAAGACAAAGAGGAAGAGGAGGAAGCCATAGAAGACAAAAGAGAATTAACCTTCGGAATCGCAGGAAACTGGGAATCAAAGTCCGCCAGGCGATATCGCTTCCCCAGGAATCGCGGAATACCCTGCTTATCCACCTCCAGCCACTCTTTCGTGATAATATCCTTCAGGACATCATGGAAGGGGAGGTCATCCACCACAGAGGAACTATACTGTGCGTAAAACCCCTCTTCAGACAGGGATTTAGGGTCAAACCCAAGCACCTCACGAATATGCACCAGCATGTCCGAAAAAACCTTGCCCTGGATGTACTTTCCCTTAGGGGAATTGTCCAGCTCTTCCTCATCATCCTTAGCCCGCTTAGCGGCAGGCTCCAGCAGCGCAGATTGGACCGCAGAATCAATTAAGTCTCGCAAATCAGCCCTAGAAATCTGCAAGACGTCGTCCTCCTGCAGATCCTGAATATTATGCTGCTTAGAAACAGCCTTAGCTGGCACAGGAGAAGAAGACCCCTCACTCATGGTGAAAAAACCCCGAAGAAACCAAACAGGAAATCACCACAACACAGGAAGTGCCCAGCAACCTCCAATAAATACTGCCCCCAATCCACCAATCACGCAAAGGTGTGTTAAAGAAAGAAACAAAAAGAGGGCAGCCCTGACGTCTCCACCCACAGCCACAGGTCAAAAAGAGAATGGCCGCGGGGGCCAGACGCTGTGATAGTGCAGCAGCGCTGGAACGACCCGAGGCCAGGACACCATCAAAACTCCCCGCCCCAGCCCAGCACATGAGCGGGGAGCGCACCTGACCCCAGAACAGGAGCCCGGCCGACCAGAAAAGCGGAGCGGCCGAGCAGTGCATTACAAGAAGAAAACAACAGTTAAAATGCAAACACAGACGAAAAACTCACGGAACCGCCACCAAAGGAAACTGGATCCAGGGACCGGAACCGGGAGCACCAGCGTTCCGACAGCCGTCGGAGCAGAAAAAAAACAGGTATGGCGGTAGGTGGGCGGGGCTTATGTAGTATAGAAATACTAGCGTTGTGATTGGCTGGGTGGAGGCAGGACTGCCTCACGTTGTTAGGACTGGGACGGGGAGGACCCATGAGGGGGTAATGCGCCTAACAGAATCCGGGCCTACGTGCACGCACTTCTTGTGCCTCATTTATTCGGCGAATGTTGTAAAGCTTAGCTTTCTTAACTTTCGGGTTCACCCTGTGGCCACACTACAAGGCCTTTGAAAGCACCTCTTTCTATTAAGAAATTGCTCTGCTGAACAGTACCTTACATTCAAGTGTAATGACTTATTCATTAGAATGCACGTAGAGATTCAATGCAGGGCATGGCCGATTTTTTTTGCGGCCGCCAATGCTTGTAATTACTACCGAGTTTGAGACCCGGACGGACTCGATCTAATTAAAGCCCTGCCAAAGAGGATTTAGAGTAGTAAAGAAATAAGATTGGAAAGTAAGAGAGACATAAGTTGTTCAAGAGATTTCATATCTTCAATATAAACCTGCATTTCACTATGGGCTGCCTTCCTCAGCTGCAAGAGTTCTCTACCCTCTGGACTCTAAATACCCAGGCAGCTATAGCGCCTAAAGGAAGCACCAAACCAATAGACTGTTTAAAGTAACATTCTTGTAGTGGACTTCACTCCAGATCAACGCAGCAAGAGCGCTAAGTGAATATTGAATGATGTCATGCAAACGGCACATTTAACCTGGGAATTGCAGGCGATGCACAGTGCTCCGTCCTGCCACCAGCGCATTTCAGCTTGAGGTTAAAATTACCGGATGGGGTTACGTTTTTGCAAACAAACTCTGACTGCCCTTGACCCCAGTACCGAGTCGAATAAAAGGCCCTCTCGGGTTTAGTATGAAGAAGATGGCGTGTCTACTTCTAGTGTGCACATGGAAGCGAAGACGAATGAAAACTGTGCTGATTTTTACTTGATAAGTCGGGGCAAAGAGCGGACATGTTTCCACAATCTGGTGTTTATAATTCCAATTGGTGTAATGTTCTGTGATGCATAGCATTCCACCTTATAGACACTTTTGGATTAACGACTCCTTCTCAAGTAACTGACTGCTGCTTTTAAATATATGATGGTGGAGGATGTTATGATACTTTCAAATGACCAGTTCTGTTGCTTTTACTTCCAGTGAGCTAAAAGGTGGTCAGTCGTGTATATGCACATATAAAACGTCTTGCAATTCCGATCTGGAAATGATGTGGCCTGACGTTACCTGTGGAAAGCACACATTTTGATGGGGATCACCACTCTTGGTGGAGGTTAGGTTAACCAACCGGGATATTGTCAAGCTGCAGGTGGTTCGGAGTTTTGTGCACAACATACCTGAGTTAAGCAAGTAGCTCGAGTAACAAACACGAATGAGAAGGGTGTTGTGAGCCTTTGTTCATGCCTCTGTGTGTATGACATGTGGTGACACTTGTCTTCACATGCACACATAATATGTGTGGTTAGCCCACAGCAGTGTTCCACACTTGTTTTACTTTGTTAATATGAGACAGTTTGCGTTTATTTATTGTGTATTCTCAATCTCAGGTAACACTGGCGGAGCCTACTACCAAATCTCCCCTTCAGCTACTACTAGGTGAAGGGGAGACTTGTTCTGTCTACAGCAGGTGGACAGTACACCTGTCGGCATACAGGCCGCGTATTTACATATTTACTTTGAGTACAGAAATCTATAGCCATGATTTACGGCCAGATTCATGAAAGACCCGTTTTGCGAGTCTGAAATAGCGATTTATAAGGAATCGCTATTACAGACTTGCAAAACAGGATTCATGTAGGAATCACAAAATTAAATGTGATTCCTACAGATTCCTTATTTGCTATTAGCAAATTGCTAATCGCAAATAAGGAATAACTCCCCATTCATTCCTATGGGCCTTATGGCCCATAGGAATGAATGGGGAGTATTCCTTATTTGCGATTTGCAATTTGCTAATCCCAAATAAGATAGCGATTTGAAGGGTGCCAGGGGTGTCCAAAGGACACCCTGTAGCACCCCTTAAATGCACATTTCAACAGGTGTTGCGCACACACATGTCCAAAGGACATGTGTGTGTGTAACATGCAACTTAGAAAAATGCTTTTAAAAGCATTATTTCTGTAAGTTTTCACTATTTACCACGAGGTTTGACCTCGCTGTAAATAGCGGCCGAAAATTGCGAATTCGCAAATTTAAAATGTTTCAAGAATAGCATTTAAGGAATCTCTAATAGAGATTCCTTAAATACTATTCCTCGCAAATTTGCGAGTTTCTAAATAGCGAATTTTGCATTTGGGATGATGAATCCCAAATGCAAAAATTGCACTCGCAAAGGCCATATTCTCAGAATCTGGCCCTTTGCGAGCGCAAATATGAATGATGAATCAGGCTGTTAGTCCACTTTGTTTATTATGCTAAGCGATCTTTGTAAACGCTCACATGAAGATTGTAATTGTGTTTTCATATTACAATCCGCATAATTCCTTTACCAAATGCACATTACGTTTGTAATACTCTTTGAATCTTCTACGTTGAACCTGTCTCAGTTTACACTCTGTTATCCAACTCCGCCTTTCATACTTTTGATATAATAAATACCATCAATTCAAAAGCATGTGTTGTTTAAGGCACTGAGAGAGTGCTGGGTCTTCAGTTTATGGAGTAAGGGTGGTTTGTATTGTGTCCAAGAAGATAAGGTGCCGACTGAGTACTGATTAAGGGGTGGGAGGAGTATGCAGGAGGGGTGAGAGAGCGACAAGAGAAACATAAAGGAGAGAATAGAGCGTGTGGAGGGAGAGAGAGAAAAGTAGTGGAAGAGGGGTAGAGAAAGAGTGTGAGCACTTGGAGGAGAGAGAGATATATGGAAAGAGTGACAGGAGATACAGAGGGAAAAGAAAATACAAACCACAAAGAAAGGAGAAAGAGGCAGACTAGAGTGAGCAAGCAGAGAGAGTAAGCAAGAGCAAGACAGGTAAATAATGGGAGGTGGAGAAAGAGAGAGGGAACGAAAGAGGAAGGAGGAAGAGAGGGGAGAGACAGAAGTGTAAAAGAGAAAGAATAGAAGATGAAGATAGAGCAGGAGAGGAGTATAAAGAAAGAAAAAGACAGAAAGATAGAGAAGAGTTAGAAGGATAAGGGAAGAGAGAAGACGAGTCAGGGAAGACGAGAGAGAGAGACCAAGTGCTGCAATTTCTGTAATACACACAAGATGATGGACGGAGTGCAGAAACTTTTCAACCACTCACCCCCAGTTAAGACAGCTGGGTTTAATCCATTGCCCTTTTGCTCACCATGGAAACCTAGTTTGGACCTAGTCATATGCATATCAGTCTTGAACCAGCTCCTCATGGGAACAGTCCAGCACAAACTGCCAGTTTGCTATGTTTGCCCTAAGTGGGACGGGTATGCCGGGCTCGCTCGCAGCGGTTCAGTATGACAATAATTTTACGCTCACCACTTTCAAATGTCACCAGCCGCCACTGTAGTTACTTATTTGACATGATGCGGGTATTTGAGAACATTTCTCTGACTCAGATTGCTTGTACCACTGCCACAGCACTCCACTATTACAAGTTTTCTGTCTTTCAGTGTTATGTAGCCTAATTGTAGTCATGCTGTTCACAAAACCAGGGTGTAGATGAAGACTAAAATCTCTGTGGCAGGCTGAAGAGATGTTCTGTGATCTGATGCGGGTGCTTGAGGAATTATTTCTTAAACATATGACTTCTGTCATCACAACAGCACTCCTCCATGGTAAGCTTCAATGTGTGATCCACGTGCGCTTGTGTTATTTACAAAATCATAGTGCAGCTAAAAGATTAAAAGCTCTGTAGGTGGCAGAAGCGAGTGTCTGAGGGCTGCGGGAAAGATTATTCGCATTGCCATCTTTTATATATGAACATGAAATAAACCGAGGGAAACTCAGAACAATAATCGCAAATTATCAATAATGCAATTCAGTTAATAATATAAGAATGTGGAATAAATCTGTATGTTTCCACACACTCATCCCATGAAGCAGAAGTGCAGATGAAGATACATCCTTTAATATGAAAACATTCTGAGACACAATTATCATAAAAACCCAAATCTGAAGCATAATATATAGCAGTATTTCTCAAAAAAGAAAAGTAAATTACACTGATTGCTTACACTATAAATAGCCAGGAGCAATCTGTTGCCTCAGTTGATTAGAAATGTTTTCTTCCTGGTGTGTTTTTCTGTTATCTCACGCATTGTAAAAGCTGATCACAATCATAGAGTAACATTAAAATGGTAATTTTCTGCATTTAGTTCCATTTACTGGAACATTTGTTACTGTAATTTCATGTAAATTGAGAATGCACTGCATTTATATCAAATATGCAAATCAGGACGTTCTGACCAAGTGGCACATCCTTCAATAGACCTCACTGCCTCTGCATTTTGCGGCAGAGACAACGCTATGCGCATAGTCTATTTTTAAATTGAGTCCCATGAGCAAAATGCCTAGAGGGTCCTTCCTGCTTTTCTGCAAAAACAGCATTCCAGGCTTTGAGCAAGTGACAAATGTAGACAACAAAATCACTCACACAAGGAGCACCCTATAAACAAGTGTGACAGATGTGATACAACTGGGCGTCAGCGGGCAACTACATGTTTTATATAATCTATTTAGTGGGAGGAAAGCGGGTGCTTAGTGATATCACTGAAGAAGATGGGCGTGCTTGTGTTCTTAGCTGGGGTGTGTTCAGTAGCGGCTCCTGGAGGGAGTGCTGCTGGGCGGTGACGCAGGGCAGGGGAGGGGCAAGGTGGGGGGTAGTAAAGTCCGGAATATGGCCTAACGAAGGTAAGTATACAAATAAATAAATAAAATGAATTTCGTTGCGCGCGCTGCATCGCCTCTCCTCCTGCCTACAAAACAAATGTTTTTATTTTTGCATGACTCATTTTACATCAAATGAACCTAAAGATAATGCAAGGATTAAGCGGGCATCGCGTTAATAAAGAGGAATGTGTGTCAACACCTCTGAACATCTGTTCAAAATTTAAAAAAATCTTGGACGGCGTGAATGATTGAAATACTACTCCTGTTTTGTGTAATGGCCGACCAGGAGGAACATGGAGGGGGCGGCCATCACACGCTGCGCCAGAGTGATGTGAACATGTTGGGATGAACAGCCAAATTAAACAATGAATGAAATCGCCTGGGATGGAAATAAGCACCCTAAGAAGGAACAATGCACCAATAAAAAAAACTGCATTTCCAACTTTCACAACAAAGAATGGGCGAATTTTGCGAATCTGGCGTTCGCGAATTTTGCGAATTTGCGAACTCGCAATCCGCAAAATCCGCGAATTCTCGCAAATTTGTGGATTTTTTTTGTGAGTGTTCGCAAGGGTTTCTGCCAGTTCGCGAGGGTTTGGTACTAGTTCGCAATTGCGAACTTACTTGTCAGCTCGCAACGGTCACAACTATGTTGGTTCTACGTCTGGTTCATCATCACAGCCTCCCAGCACCCTCTGTTTCACCACTGCCACCCTCTCTTTCACCCATGCCACCCTCTGTTACATGAATGCCACCCTCTGGTTCATCATCACTGTAGATTATGGGGGGAAAAGCAAGCACACCTGCCCTGCTTCAACTGACATGAATTAATTTGATGTTAGTTTATTAATGTGTCACTGTTTTAAAATTCCAGGTCTGGCACCTGCTTCCTTATCAGTAATTTGCTTTCTGTTGCAGTGCAATTTTTTTTCCAGGACCTTTGTGGCCTACTTGTAGCTATTCTATGAGCCTGCTGTGAGGGTCAGAGCAGGGTCATACAATTGTTGCAACTAGCAACTGAACTCTGGAGGGGCCCCAGTCAGGAAGCACTACAGTGAATTGTTACTAATGATGAGTTTGAACTCTTGCACCTGCCGATTGCTTTCAGTTTTGCAAAACTCGTTTTTCTGCAATTTTGCGGGATTCGAGGGGCGCGAACACGCGCGAGATCGGATTCCGAAGCCGTGAATTTGTGCGAATATGCGATTTCTTTTTTTGCGGCGTGTTAGTTCGCAAGGTTTTGTGAATTTTGGCGAGCCGCTTGTAGCGCAAGGCGCGAAGTTACCCTCGCGGTCGTTCAAGGGCGCGGCCATCTTGTTTGCATGACATATTTCCGTTTCCGGGCGCGAAGTGTAATCTCGCAAAGTGTGCGGCTCGCAAGTACAATTTCGCGAGTGCTCGCGAGGAACATCTCGCGCGAACTTACCCGCGCGGTCGTGAACTGGCGCGGCCATCTTGTTTATCATTCATTGCTATGGTTCTGGGCATGCTTCTTGTATCCTCTCTAAATCTGTGCCATCCTTTGCTTGTTTGAAGTTTTTTTTGATCTATTTTACTTATGATCTATCCCTCTATTTTTCTAGCCCTATATTTTTTTGTTTACTGCTACTTTTTGTTAATTTTAAACTACTTTTTTAAACTCTTTTCTTTTCTTCTCTTCCCTATTCTATTTTCAAGACCAGGTGAAGGGAGCCGGGAAGCATCCTGAGAAGGGGAAGGGTCCCGCACCCCGTGCCGGCTCCCGTGCGGGCGTTTGAGGGGGGAGACAGTCGCACCCCGGGAGATTTTCAGCCTGGAGGAGGTGGTCGCACTAGTGTTCTATGTACAGCGCCACCTCCCCAGGACCATAATGGCAGGCGGCAAGATCGGGGGCGGGTACGGGATGCGGGATCGCCGGAAGCGGTGGGATAAGGTGTGCCGGGCCATGTACCACCACTCTCGGGTCCAGCGCACCTACAACCAGGCCACCCACCACTGGGCGGATGTCCTGACCCGTGAACGAGATCTGCTCGACCTGCTTGGCCTCGAGATCCCCGGGCTTGGTGAGTAGTATTAGTAGCTATTTCTTTACTACTCTGTTTTCTCCTGCTGTGGTATTATATTGCAATTGTTTTTTTTTTACCAAGACCAATAATGCTGCTCATTATATTGTAGGTATATTATATTTCAAAATCTTCTGTGCATTTCAGGTGCACTGCTCTCCTTCGCAGTAGTGTTGCTACTATGCTTATTTGTTTCCGATTTTGTGTTCATTTCATTGGCCTGTGAAATTATGTATGAGTGTAGTTTAAAGTTTAAAGAACTGCGTAATGCTACACACTAACGTTCAGATGTTTAATTACCGGCACATCCCTGCAAAGTAGCAGGGATGCGCCAGTAATTGTGCGCCACGCCACTATCACCCATGGTGCGCCGTATTTATAATGCGGCGCCCCATGGGACCAAAACGTCACCAAAGCGTTACGCATCTGTGCCGTAAGGGCGGCGCATTGCTGGAGTTGCGTCGCAATGATGGCGCAGCTCCATCAATGCTCTGGGGTGCCCTATCTCCCCAAAGCTGCGTCAAGCCGTACATCTGCTTCAAGCAGGCGCAGGGTTTGAGTCACGCATCATTGTCGTTAAAGTGAGTGATTGAAATCTTGTAGATTTCCCTCAGCCACTTTTAGGATGCGTTCCTGCGCAGGAACGCCCTCCCTTGCGCCAGAACGCCCCCTGATGGCGCAGGGCTTTACAACGTGATGCATCTCCCATATGCGTCACGTTGTTAATATACGCCGCATCATTGTGCCTCTTTTGTGCTGCCACTGCGTCACAAAAGTCACGCAACCATGGAGCAAAAGAGCCGCAAGGGGCTTCTAAATCAGCCCCTACAGACTCAAGTCCAGTCCTTCCTTTGTACACATGGCGATAAGAAGAAATAGTGGTGGTGGATTGATAGTTTGAGTATTTTAATGACTGGTTAATGTAGTAGGAAACTTTAGTGTTGTTGCTGATCTGCAATCACGGTGGACTTTGGCTGTCACTTCGCGTGCTGCGGACTGCTGCCTGTCAATCCTAGGCAAACCTTTTTAGTACTTTGTGTAGTGAGTTACATAAGAAGTATACAATTCGACGGTCCGCAAATCAAACAATACTAATAACGTAGTAGACCACATGACATTGGTCAATAATATATCCCGTTGAATAGTTGTCTATTTGCTATTTCGCCAAAATATTTTGTTAGTTGTTTTGAAATGTTTGATTTGGTTGAGAAATATCATCCATGTTTTCTGTTTTTCTTTCTTTCACGTTGTACATCAGCTTCCCCCAGGGGCAAGAGGAGGACACAGGAGGAGGAGGAGGAGGGTGCTGTTGAGGATGCAGGCCAGGATCGGGCAGGCGAGGGCTCCTTTGCTGGCCCCAGTAAGTTTTAATTTTAATATAGAGTACTTATTTTTTCCCAGCGTTCCTCATTCGATTTTTTCTAAATCGTCTTTGATATTCTTGTAGACTTGATCTAAATTCTTATCCTGCCTCGACTATGACTCCGTGTGGTATTACTAGATTATTCTTATTAGTCTGTCTGTGTAGCTAACTAAGATTGCACATTTGGCAATTCCATTGGACTCCTATTCTAGTCAGCAATAGCTCTGTGCACAGAGTGCAGTCCTCTGGGATTGTCCATAATGTCTTTTCAAGTCTTCTAAATGTTTATGCTTTGACAATTGCCAACAATAAAAAGGTGAATGACCACCAAGAAAGAATAAGATACTACTTTACTTTTGGTTTGGATAGGAGGACAATCCATTCTACTACTGTTGCAGGGACAAATCTACACAAACAAAACTATGGACACTAAATAATGCATTGCTTAGCTTATCAATTATAATAGGTGCTGTTAGACTTTCCACATACCTCAGTGATAACAGACTTTGTAGTTGAACCCCCAATCTCCTTACTGACTAGATAGTGTGGCAGTCATTTAGCTCCCAAAGTCACCGATGATTATGATTATTCTCCAATGATGTCAGAGGCACGGACTCATGCTTGCAAAATTGCAAAACCTTTAGCTCATCCACTCTAGTCTGGAGGACCAAAAACCACAGAGTCTATTTAAGTTTAAACGCTTTATTAAAAGTAAACCCATTTATTAAATCAAGTTTGTCATAAAAGTAAACGTTTAACTGAAAACGGAAAAGTGCTTAGTGCTGACGATTAATTGGACACATTTCTTGTGGTCGAGCCGAGCTCTCACCTAGTTTGAACTTGATCCTGCTCGTGTTCTTAAAAGTCAAGCTTCTGTCTGTTAGGAGAAAAAGTGGTGCGTGTTAAAAATAAAAAGCAAGCATTCATCAGTTGTGCCAAAAAGTGCAGCAAGACAACAGCCTTCCCTGGAAAAAGGGACATTTTTACTTTAGAGTAGACAGTCACAAATTATTAAATTGTATACTGTTTTTTTCACATTTCTTTCTTCCTCCTAGACCAAATATTATATAGTAGTGAGTGGTGTATTCTAACATTATTAAATGTACTTTGTAGGTGGAACATCTGGAGGCGGGGCCAGCGTGGAGGTGGTGGCGGCATTGGACGAGGAGGACAACTCTGGGGAGGAGGCGGTGCAAGTGCCGGACAAGGACATGCCTGTGAGGGATAACACGGTGGTGGCGGGCAGAGGTAAGCTATATATTCCTTACTCATTGAGATTGAAGACTGCAGAGTGTGCTTTCTGCATGGGTGTATTATAAATAAACCAGGTAGTAGCCTCCTCTAAATGTACTTCGACTTAGCTGTGAAGTTTTTGGCGAGAAGAATCCCAATCAGATCTGAGATGAACTTGATGGATGGGATGAACGAAAAGCAAAAGAAGGGTGTAAGTAAGTGTGGAAGGACGAGAAATGTAATGATGACTGGCAAAGAAGAATGATATGTGTTTGCTTGGTCCCCGAGCTGGCTGGGAAGGAAAGAATATGGTATGGTGCATGGCTGGGTGAATGATGAAGCAAGAATGGGTGGAAGGAGAACAGCCTGGGTGGGTGAAACAGAAACTGTATGTGTGCATATACTTTGAATGGATGGATGCCTGGATCATTCATGGTACTATCTGACTCCTAGATAGCAAATGTGTATCTAGAGAGAGTAGACGGTCACTGGATGAACTAAGTGTTACTTTGAAGAGCATGTAACACCGCACCCGCACGTCCATTCCAGTGTAGGAAAGGCAAGGAAAATAAGTTGTAATTTTGTCCAAATACTACCATGAATAGTAGCAGTAGTTTGTATTGCAACTGCAAGCACAGCATATATCCGGTTATTACGGTGGACACTCCCTACCTCTCTTAATAACTTTAGTTTAGTAGTAGTACGTCATTCATGTGTGGGTGTATCACTGTTCACTGAATAATAAGCAAAGTACCTAAAGTCATCCCATATGTCATCAAATACATCCCATGTGAAGTGATAGATAATCAGATTATTTAGCTTCTTCATTTTCCTTTTCTAATACACATTTGCACTGTAGGGTGAAAGCTAAATTAATTAAGCAGTAGCCCTTTTAACAGAGTATTCTCAGTGCCACCTGTAATAGAAAAGTAAGAGCTTCACCACCTGCATGTACTGGACCGGTAGAGTAACGCAAGTCTGTCTCACTCACCATGGTGTGCGTCTGTTTTTTCTCGGGTGCAAGTTCACTGCGCTGGCATTATGCCGGCTTGCATAAGATAACGTACCAATTTTCCTAAACAAGAGAGAAGAAGAATAATAAGACTGGTGTACTGTCATAGTCGACTGTAATGGAAGTCCATAGTGCTCGTAGAATTTGTTCCTTAAACTCCCACTAATGTTAGAGCAAGGATGAAGAAGTCGGAGGTTACATGGATACTGTCCTCAACAGTTATGTACTGTGCTTTCAATTTGCTACTTGTACTGTGACAACTTTCTGCTCAATCATTTTGTGTTAATCTTAACGAGCATTGGTTACAGACTATGTCTTTCTTTCATCATGTAGTTGCTCCTTCCAAATCCAAGAGACCATCAAGGAGGAAGGAGCTGGCTCGAATGGCCCGGCAACGGAGGCTGGATGCCACTGTCGCTGAATATCGGCGGCTGGTGGCCCTGGAGGAGGAGGAGACGCAGTCTGGTAATACAACAACGTCCACTGGGACAGCTGCATCCTCCTCCGTGCGGGATGCCAGCCAGCGCAGTGCTCCAGCGGTACGGAGCCGGGCTACCAAAGCCAAACGCCACCGCCGAGCAGCAAAGACAGCAGCTGCCCCCCACATGATTTGCAAGGCACGCCGGCGCCGCTTATCCCTCAGACTGTCCTACCTGGAGCAGGAGGTCCTGAATTATAAGAACTTGGTGGAGGGCCTCCGCTTCGAACATGCCACCCTCCGCGAAGAGCATGATGCCCTGGCTGCTAAAGTCAACAGCACCCTGCCATAGTGTCCCTTGCCCCTTTTTTAGAGACTTTTGGGGGGTGGGAATTGGGAGTTGGGTTTTTGGGGACTTTTGAAGGACAATCGTTGGGGTTAGGGAGGGTCTTGCGGGAGATTATTTTGTTAGGGCCATAAAAATATACTTTTTGAAACTTTATCTGACCATACCTGTTTTTTACTGCTTTTGAGTCTGGTGGGTGGGGGTTTAACAGTAAGTTTGTTTTCCAGAATAGTCCTAGGACTTTAGTAGTACTACCGTCAATCTCTCGTCTCTCCTAATACTCCATTATACTACCTCCAACCAAACGCTTATCTTACCTGTAATTTCTGTTTGAAAGTAGGGCTAGGCCCAGGGCTGGCTCCACGGGAAATGGCGATTAAGGTTGCAATCCAGGGCGGCTGAAATTTCCTCCTCCTTGTGGTGGTACTAGTGGTGTGACACAGTGGCAGTTGCCTGGCTATGGAAAAAAAGAAAATGAAACCTGGTTTGTCCTTACTGTAGCATTACAACGGTACAATAGAGAATATAGCAGGTGACAGTACACTAGACTACAACAGTGCCACAATGTAGCCTAACAAATGGTAAAGTATTTATAGTATAACTTGTACTTGTTTCTTTGACATTGGCTAATACTACCAGAAATAGTACTGAAGCTGAGTAAGTCTAGAATATATCCTCTGATTCCTTCACCAGCCTGTTGCTATGACCTTATCCTCCCCAGCAAGTGTGTGGAATTATTGATGTCATTTAGTCACACATCAAGCAAAACCCCACAACCCGGGGGAAGAGGGTTAGGGTTTGTTAAATGGATAGGAATGGGGGTTTCTTTTTGGGTAGGTTTTGTTGAGAGAAAAAAAAAAGCACAGCATGGACACAAACAATAATTAAACATAAAGAAATTTTTGGGTACAAAGCTAACCATAAATCTTTTACGTGACATAAAGGAAGTGCATGCACTACTGAATGCATTGTTACAGAAAAGTAAGTAGTACTTTCGACAACCGTGAATGACAGAATGCGACAGTACAGGGCTACATTAAATTAGGTTTAAAAAATAGCCGAAGTAAAACCTATAGAATGGCTGTAGGGATCAATTTAGAAGCAGAGAGAGATCCAAGAAATGCAGTCACACACACTCATTGAATAAAAGAATGGACACTGTATCTGTATTGTTGTAGTTGTCCTGTTGAATTTGGTAATAAGTTGCATGCAGCAAACAATTCCTCTTATTAGCGGCACTCCTCCATTCCAGCTGACGCTTCGTCCATCAATGTTGGTGACCAGAAGACACCCTGTCCACTGCCTGCCTGGCGGATGCTGAATTGCGTCTCGCTAATGTGAAGCCTGACTCCATCCTTTTTTCCCCATTGCAGACTGAAACCCGGCCTGTAATTATTGAACGAAAAACAGCACTGATAAATAAATATAAGGTATGTACGCTGTGTAGTGCAAAAAGTCACACTTTGATTTTCCTAATAGACAGTACAACATTTTTGAAAGTGCGTACTCTGTCTGAGTCACCGTTTCAAGGATAAATAAGTATGGGCAAATTAATTTAGCGGATCTTTCCCCTCAAGCTAGGTGTACTGTAAACTGTGTTTTAGAACAAAATTAGACCTTCCCAGCAGTGCTTCCACCCAGACCCTTACTAAAGCCAGTTGCAAAAATGTAGAAGACCCCCAATCAGATCTCAAAAAACGAGGCCTAGCAGAAAACTGGTGACAAAACGTACTTCGAAAGTAAAAGTAGGCCCAAATACCCCCTTACCCACCGTGGATTGTATTCAAACCACTCGCAAGCAAGCAAAAGTATCCATAGCCAGCATCGCTCCAAGACTCGAAAACCCCCCCACCCAAAAACATGCAATAGAAATACTGCTAACCCTAACGAGGCATAAGTTAAGAATAGTGGCAGAGGCTTTCTTTAACTATGCCAAATCCCCCCTTTCCCACCATGGATTTTCTTCAAATGACTTGCAACCAAAATTACACATTCTCACGAGTGCTCTAAGACCCCAGAACTCAGTTGCAAAAATCTAGAACACTCCAAAACACATGCAATCCTGCTGCTAGGGCTAACCCTAACGAATCCTAAGTTACAAAACTTGCCAAAAGGCTTTTCCTTATGGATTTTGTCCCAACCACTTGTATCCGGTATTAGACCTTCCCAGGACCCGCCAACCCACCCGCCAAAAAGCACAACACCCCCAAACAGCCCAAAAGAAAATCTCATACTTACAATATTTCTCGGCCTTCGGTCCAAACGTGCTGTGTAGCTAGGCCATAACTCCGGTTTACCACCACGGATTTCCTGAAAAGCAAATGCAATCAAGATTAGACTGTCCCAGCAGTGCTCCCAGACCCCGAAACTCACCCACAAACAGCCGGAACCCCCCCAAAGAGCTCCTCAAAGGCAAGCAAGTCAGCAAAAACACAAAGAAATTTCTGCCTCCGATTTGGTCCAAACCACTTTTATCCGGTATTAGAGCTTCCCAGCAATGGCCCCAGAGCCGTCAACCCAGGAGAAAACGAGTAGAAGACCCCCAAACAGCCAAAGAGCAAAAGTACAAAAATGGGGACAGTCATTTTTTGGCCAATTTCCCAAATCACTCCGCGCACGCTCTGCAGCTAGGCCCTAACTCCCCTCTCCCACCATGGATTTGCTTCAAACCTCTTGCAAAGTAAAGTATCCATATCCAGCAGTGCTCCCAGACCCCAAAACCCACCCACAAACACCAGGAAGCCCCCCAAACAGGCCCCCGAAAACGCTACATTCACCTAAATGTCAGAAATAGCAACAAAAATAATCAGCGTGGATTTTGTCCCACCCACTTCTATCCGGTATTAGACCTTCCCAGGAATGCCCCAAGACCCGCCAACCCACCCGCCAAAAAGCACAACACCCCCAAACAGCCCAAAAGCAAAATCTCATACTTACAATATTTCTCGGCCTTCGGTCCAAACGCGCTGTGTAGCTAGGCCATAACTCCAGTTTACCACCACGGATTTCCTGAAAAGCAAATGCAATCAAGATTAGAGTGTCCCAGCAGTGCTCCCAGACCCCGAAACCCACCCACAAACACCAGGAAGCCCCCCAAACAGGCCCCCGAAAACGCTACATTGAGCAAAATGTCAGAAATAGCAACAAAAAAAATCTGCGTGGATTTTGTCCTAACCACTTCTATCCGGTATTAGACCTTCCCAGGAATGCCCCAAGACCCGCCAACCCACCCGCCAAAAAGCACAACACCCCCAAACAGCCCAAAAGCAAAATCTCATACTTATACTATTTCTCGGCCTTCGGTCCAAACGCGCTGTGTAGCTAGGCCATAACTCCAGTTTACCACCACGGATTTCCTGAAAAGCAAATGCAATCAAGATTAGAGTGTCCCAGCAGTGCTCCCAGACCCTGAAACCCACCCACAAACACCAAGAAGCCCCCCAAACAGGCCCCCGAAAACGCTACATTGAGCAAAAATGTCAGAAATAGCAACAAAAAAAATCAGCGTGGATTTTGTCCCAACCACTTCTATCCGGTATTAGACCTTCCCAGGAATGCCCCAAGACCCGCCAACCCACCCGCCAAAAAGCACAACACCCCCAAACAGCCCAAAAGCAAACTCTCATACTTACAATATTTCTCGGCCTTCGGTCCAAACGCGCTGTGTAGCTAGGCCATAACTCCAGTTTACTACCACGGATTTCCTGAAAAGCAAATGCAATCAAGATTAGAGTGTCCCAGCAGTGCTCCCAGACCCCGAAACTCACCCACAAATAGCCGGAACCCCCCCAAAGAGCACCTCAAAGGCAAGCAAGTCAGCAAAAACACACAAAAATTTCCGCCTCCGATTTGGTCCAAACCACTTTTATCCGGTATTAGAGCTTCCCAGCAATGGCCCCAGAGCCGTCAACTCACCCGCAAAGAAGTAGAACACCCCCACAAGTGCTGAGTCTTTCTTCATTGGGCATAAACCAGCCCTCTGCTTTGATGGAAATAGGAGTCTGGAGGAGGAGGATAGAGGAGCATGTTCTTCTGAACTTGTGAACCTGAGGAAAGCAGACTGCGGCACCTTCAAATCAATAAGCAAACAAGTGAAGACAGTTCTGCTGATGGGCTTGTTTTTGTGATTAGGTGATTAAAGTTTGAATTATATTAACTGTGCACAACAAAGAAAGACAGACACACAGGAATAAAAGTGAATAAGGACGAAAAAGAAAGTTATTGATTCATTGTCTCATTTTCAGGGCTCGGTGTCACGGTCCACGAATAAGAATAAGGCTTCGTCATCATACTCTGCGAATTCAGGCAGGGTGAGCTCAGAGTCACCTGACAGAGAAGAAATTCCCTCATCTATGTTGCTGTCCACCTCGTCTTCATCCGGCGTGCTTTCTCGTACTCTGTAATCTGGTGGTATGAGGTGCTGATTCATCTTGATCATTGTTAACCTCTCCACATTTTTGGGCGAGAGGCGGCTCTGTTTGGAAGTTACAATGCCACCAGCAGCACTGAAAACACGTTCAGAAGACACGCTTGCGAGTGGGCAAGACAAGTAGTTTAAAGCCAGGTTGGAGAGCTGTGGCCACAATTCTTTTTTACCATGCCAATACGCCAATGGGTCAGCATTAACATAGACCTCTGTTGAGTCATTCAGATAGTCCTTCACCATCGACTCAAGGTGCTCCTCCAAGGTTCCTCCACTTTGCTTAGCTGTTGCTGTGACCTTTTGAGAACCAAACCCAAGCCGAGCTAGCCAATCCTCTTCAGCCTCCAATGTTACTGTTGTGTCTGGTGGTGCAGATGATCCGGTTGCCGATGTCTTTAACGGCTGAGAGGTCACTTGTGCCGCAGCCACAGGTGCAGAAGTGGATTGTTTTGACTGGGGATGGCCTGCTGATGCTGATGTACTGCCTTTTCCTTCAATTTTCTGCTGTTCTCTTTCAAACCTCTTGGCTGAGGAGGCTAGCCACTGTTTGTACTTTGTAACATCTTCATCAGCAAAAGGAAAGAATGCTTGGCCTGCCAGCGCCTTTTTGTAGCGTGGATCCAGAATAGTAGCACAAATGTAATGCTGGTTTGAGTGGATCATTTTAAGATGTTCATCACCTTGTAGGCGCTCTAATAATTTCTCCGCCAAAACAAAAGGGTCTTGGTTTTTTTCATCTTTTTGAAACACAGAACACACCTCCTTCAGTTGGTGCTCCAGCATGTACAACAATGGGATAGCTTTTCCCAAATTACAGTCCTCCTTGCTGACTGCATGCGTGAAGAACTCCAAAGGACGAAGCATGCATGTCAGGCTTTTAACTATGTCCCATTGCGCCGCACCCATCCTCAGGTCCTCCTTCTGAGCTGTACCCTTTGTTAAGAAATAGTGATCGAGTACCGTATACTGCTCATACAGACGCTCAAGAATGTAGAAGGTTGAGTTGCAACGTGTTGCCACCTCCTGGATGAGTGCTTTCACTGGCATTCGACGTTCATATAGCAGGCTCCCCAGATGCTTCCGGGCCTTAAAAGAATGGCTGAAATGGTTGCACATTTTTCGGCAGGTGTCCACTACCCTGTATGCTGCACTGTCTTTATCACTCAAGAATTTTTTGACAACCAGGTTTATACAGTGCGCCAAACACGGCACTCTGAAATATTCACCCAGCTCCATGGCCTTAACTACATTGGCGCCATTATCCGTGGAAACATAACCAATCTGGTGTTTTTTTGGGGACAGCCAGTCAAGGACCTTTGTGTTAAACTCATCCAAAATGTTTTCTGCTGTGTGACGTTTCTCCAAACCAAACATGGCTAGTGTTGCATGTTTCTGAGCAGCTTTAAAAACTTGGTCCGGGTCAACACCTGCGTTTAGCTTTGCTTTACCCCCTGAAAAAGAGACCCAGTGTGCAGTGATGCACATGTAATCAGCGCCTGCGCCACTGGTCCACATGTCTGTTGTCAGATGTATAGTGTGACCAGCACTCTTCTGCAAAGCTGCCCAATCACCTCCAGAACATCTTCATGTAGTGCTGGAACCGCAACTCGGGCAAAATAGTACCGGCTAGGAACCTTCCATTTACGGCAGAGCGCTGCCACTAATTCTAGAAAACCAACCCCTTCTACAAAAGAAAAAGGGAGAAGGTCCAGAGCTAGCATTTTAGCCAGCTTAGTGTTATACAGACGCATCAGTGGGTGGTTGCGTTCATATTGCGCTTCTGTAAACAACATCTTTTTAATGTTGCCCTGGACCAAGCATTTACGGGATAATGATGATGATGATGATATCTTCGACCCAGTTACGCTCGCTGATGAACATTTTCGCATTGGTGTCTCACTCTCTCCCACACTCTTAGTGTGGCTCACATGGGGTGTGCTGCTGACAGGGGTACTGGGTGTAAGAGAAGTGTTTGACACGTCTTCTTCCTCCTCGTCATCATCAGATGAAACAGCATTACGTGCAATTTGGGCTTCCTTGATCGCCTGTAGGTGAGCAAACCATTTGACAGCGAGCTTTCTTTCAAGATGACCTCTCTGGCCTCCGGTAGCATAGTTGGAACCAAACTTACCACGACTAACTGCCAACTTACAAATGCTACAAATGGCAAAGTTTTCCTTTTTTGGGCAAACACTAAAGAAGTCCCAAACTGCGGACTTGAAATGTCTTTGGGGGCCGGAGGAGACGGCGATACTGGTGGTGGTGGTCCTGCTGCTAATGCCAGATGAAGTGGAGGATGTGGATTGCCGAACTTCAGTACGTTTTGCACTTTCACCACCACTAATTGAGGTCGAGGTGGATGGAGGTCCCTTCTGGCGACTAAGAAATATGGAAGCGGTAGGTGTTGGTGTACTAGTTAACTACAATGATTGTGGTGTTTCTTCCATTGCCTCCTCGTCGACAACATCATCACGCTCAGCAGCTTCTCGGGCTAGGGTCAATATGTCTTTTTGCTGCATGCCCGCTGGCGCTGCAATGACCTTTATGATGACTGGCTCGTCGTCGTGAGAGGCTTCATCAGCAGCAGTATCCGTCACTTCTTGTTGAGCCTCATCACACTCCATAGCTATGAGTTTTTCGACGACCTTCCTTTTACGCTTAGGCACCTTTGTCAGATCATGGTGTGCCTCACTCTCAGACGGCAGTGGTGCTGGTTCCCAATTGGGATCCGTATCATCAGAAGGAGGTGGGCTTGAAGAAGATGTAGACACCAACCTTGATCTTTTCCTTGCTAGGGATGTGGAAGACAATGAATGATCATCAGGAGGAGTGGCTTCCAATGATACCTCGGCTTGATTGTCGATTTCCTGATGTGCCCCTACTTCGGGAGGGACAACTATTGTGGGCACTTGTGACCCTCCATGCACCTCTGCTTGCGCACCTCCTTGCGCTGCCTCTCCTTCCACATGTACTTGGGCTTGTACTTGCACATGTGGTTGTTGTTGCGGCTGTGGTTGTTCAACACTTGTCAGATGAGTTACAACAACCTTTGTTCATTCAGAGACATTGCTGCTACTTTCTTGCGATGAGCCAACATCACTGGTTGATGGTGATTGAAGAAGTACACTGACTGCCTCTGCAGCACTCAAGGGCTTGGACTTAAGTTGGCGTGGTGGTGGTGGTGGAGGCACTGAGCCCAATCGAGCGGGGGTGCTGCTCCCAGCTTGGTCCCCAGCAGATCCCGCTGCTGCTGCAGGCGTACTATTTTTTTTACTCCCAAAAAACGCAGCGGCCGGAACACCAGCCTCCTTGGTAACTTGCTTCTTCTGCTCCTTACTGGCAACTTTCTTGCTAGAGGAGCTATATTGGGGGCCATCTTCTTCAGAGCAGGTCAGAACAGCAGGCCGCAGTTGCACGAGTTGCAGAGTTGTCTGTGGCCAGACGTGAGGTCGCGTGACGTTATGCTGCACACACACACCGCTGCAGGACTTCTTCCTGGCACTGGTGGTTCTCTTGAGTCTTGTGCACCTAAAAGCAATGGAAGACAGAGGAACATCAGTTCAGTTATACACCCCAAAAAAATAGAAAAAAAAGAAAAATCAGCACAATCCCATGCCCTCCATGATGTTTAAATTCAAGACACCCCACAGAAAGACTAGGCCCATGCAACACTCACTAGTCACTACCCCTGGTGAAAAGGCCACAACAACAGGCCAAAAAAACGAAAATCACAGAAAAATCAGCACAATCCCAAGCCATCCAGCCCCTCCATGATGTTTAAATTCAAGACAACCCACAGAAAGACTAGGCCCATGCACCACTCACTACCCCTGGGCATAAAGGTTGAAAACTAGGCAAAATGGGTGCAGGCCTAACAACACTGCCTGCATTCAAAATGGCCCTCTCCCTCCCAGCACATGGCCAGGGCCTGTAGCAGCACTCAAAATGGCCCCCACCCACATGGCCTGTCCCCATGAACACCCCAAAAAATCGAAAAACACAGAAAAATCAGCACAATCCCAAGCCATCCAGCCCCTCCATGATGTTTAAATTCAAGACAAACCACAGAAAGACTAGGCCAATGCACCACTCACTACCCCTGGTGAAAAGGCCACAACAGGCCAAAAAAACGAAAATCACAGAAAAATCAGGACAATCCCAAGCCATCCAACCCCTCCATGATGTTTAAATTCAAGACAACCCACAGAAAGACTAGGCCCATGCACCACTCACTACCCCTGGTGAAAAGGCCACAACAGGCCAAAAAAACTCAAATCACAGAAAAATCAGCACAATCCCAAGCCATCCAGCCCCTCCATGATGTTTAAATTCAAGACAACCCACAGAAAGACTAGGCCCATGCACCACTCACTACCCCTGGGCATAATGGATGAAAGCTTGGCAAAATGAGTGCAGGCCTGAGAACACTGCCTGCATTCAAAATGGCCCCCTCCCTCCCAGCACATGGCCAGGGCCTGTAGCAGCACTCAAAATGGCCCCCAACCACATGGCCTGTCCACAACAGGCCAAAAAAACAAAAAACACAGAAAAATCAGCACAATCCCAAGCCATCCAGCCCCTTCATGATGTTTAAATTCAAGACAACCCACAGAAAGACTAGGCCCATGCACCACTCACTACCCCTGGTGAAAAGGCCACAACAGGCCAAAAAAATGAAAATCACAGAAAAATCAGCACAATCCCAAGCCATCCAGCCCCTCCATGATGTTTAAATTCAAGACAACCCACAGACAGACTAGGCCCATGCACCACTCACTACCCCTGGTGAAAAGGCCACAACAGGCCAAAAAAACGAAAATCACAGAAAAATCAGGACAATCCCAAGCCATCCAGCCCCTCCATGATGTTTAAATTCAAGACAACCCACAGAAAGACTAGGCCCATGCACCACTCACTACCCCTGGGCATAATGGATGAAAGCTAGGCAAAATGGGTGCAGGCCTGAGAACACTGCCTGCATTCAAAATGGCCCCCTCCATCCCAGCACATGGCCAGGGCCTGTAGCAGCACTCAAAATGGCCCCCAGCCACATGGCCTGTCCAAAACAGGCCAAAAAAATGAAAATCACAGAAAAATCAGCACAATCCCAAGCCATCCAGCCCCTCCATGATGTTTAAATTCAAGACAACCCACAGAAAGACTAGGCCCATGCACCACTCACTACCCCTTATGAAAAGGCCACAACAGGCCAAAAAAACGAAAATCACAGAAAAATCAGCACGATCCCAAGCCATCCAGCCCCTCCATGATGTTTAAATTCAAGACAACCCACAGAAAGACTAGGCCCATGCACCACTCACTACCCCTGGTGAAAAGGCCACAACAGGCCAAAAAACGAAAATCACAGAAAAATCAGCACAATCCCAAGCCATCCAGCCCCTCCATGATGTTTAAATTCAAGACAACCCATAGAAAGACTAGGCCCATGCACCACTCCCTACCCCTGGGCATAATGGATGAAAGCTAGGCAAAATGGGTGCAGGCCTGAGAACACTGCCTGCATTCAAAATGGCCCCCTTCCTCCCAGCACATGGCCAGGGCCTGTAGCAGCACTCAAAATGGCCCCCAACCACATGGCCTGTCCACAACAGGCCAAAAAAACAAAAATCACAGAAAAATCAGCACAATCCCAAGCCATCCAGCCCCTCCATGATGTTTAAATTCAAGACAACCCACAGAAAGACTAGGCCCATGCACCACTCACTACCCCTTGTGAAAAGGCCACAACAGGCCAAAAAAACGAAAATCACAGAAAAATCAGCACAATCCCAAGCCATCCAGCCCCTCCATGATGTTTAAATTCAAGACAACCCACAGAAAGACTAGGCCCATGCACCACTCACTACCCCTGGTGAAAAGGCCACAACAGGCCAAAAAAACGAAAATCACAGAAAAATCAGAAAATTCCAAGCCATCCAGCCCCTCCATGATGTTTAAATTCAAGACAACCCACAGAAAGACTAGGCCCATGCACCACTCACTACCCCTGGGCATAATGGATGAAAGCTAGGCAAAATGGGTGCAGGCCTGAGAACACTGCCTGCATTCAAAATGGCCCCCTCCCTCCCAGCACATGGCCATGGCCTGTAGCAGCACTCAAAATGGCCCCCAACCACATGGCCTGTCCACAACAGGCCAAAAAAACGAAAATCACAGAAAAATCAGCACAATCCCAAGCCATCCAGCCCCTCCATGATGTTTAAATTCAAGACAACCCACAGAAAGACTAGGCCCATGCAACACTCACTACCCCTGGTGAAAAGGCCACAACAGGCCAAAAAAACGAAAATCACAGAAAAATCAGCACAATCCCAAGCCATCCAGCCCCTCCATGATGTTTAAATTCAAAACACCCCACAGAAAGACTCAGTGCACCCACCACTGAGTACCCCTGGGCAAAAGGCCCCAAAACAGCCCAAAAATCGAAAATTACAAAATTGTAGTTGCAGCAACTGTAATGCCCCAAACAAACTTACTTGTGAAATTTCTAATCCAAAAGTGATCCAAAGAAAGTCAAAAAGGCCTCAAATCCAAATATCCAGCAGCATCCACAAAAAGTAATCCTTCCAGCTCCAGATCCAAATGAAAAGTGACCAGGAGATGGACAAAGCACTGGGAGGAGCCTGCTGGACAGGAACAGGAAGTTGAAGACTGTGGGGCACTTCCTTCCTCCCACCCCCCCTCCCCAAAATGGACTCCTCGCAAAAAAAAGTGCAGGCAAATGTCAACCTGAGGAGTTATTCAGATAAAAATCATCATTTCCAGAAGGTTTATACTGCTTGCTGGTGGATTTCTCGTGCAGAATTGCAAATTTTGTATTTTCGCGAGTGCGAGATTGTTGCTGCTCGCCGCATTTACAAGCTCGCAATTGCGAAGTACCGCGATACGTGATCACGGCGTACTCGCGTTGACAAACTCTCGCTGTGCAAGTTGGCAAGCTGCGATTACGTAATCGCGCTCGCCAAATTCCCGCGGGATCCCGCAGCAAGATCCAAAATGGCGCAGCACTCGCAAAATATCAAGAAAAACAACTCGGCAAACGCTGAATGACGGTAAGTAAACGCCACGCGCCGCAAAATTGTATCACCAAGAAAAAAAAATCCGCTGCGTGCGAATTTGTGGATTTTCGGTAAATTCGCAAGCGTTCGCGGATTGCGAATTTACCGAAAATCCGCAAAATCCGCGAGCGTAACGGATTTTCCACCCATGCTTAATGGCAATTGATGGGCTTGGTTGAAGCTTATATTGTACACAGTAGCGGCTCATTTGAGGGAATGCTGCCGGGCGGTGATGCAGGGTGGGGGATGGGAAGGGTAGGGGGGAGTTAAGTCCGGATTATGGCCTAAAGAGAGGTAAGTATAGAAATAAATAATTAAAACAAATTGAGTTGCACGCGCTGCATCATCAAATGCAATGCAACGCGCACAATGAAATAAGTGACACTGTGAGCTAGTGAAGGGAACCCAGGTTAGCTAACTTCCACCCCAATGCCAACAGGAGCTCTGACCCCATACCAGTTCAACATTCTAAGTGCAAGTGCAACCTTAGCTGCATACCCCACCCCAGGGCTCTAAGTGACACAGCAGGCCGGAGAATAAAGCAAGTGACTGAGGATTCCACTTTGGGCTACGTGAAGCTTTGACCCGGGACCTGGTCAGAGCCTCTTAACCCAGCCAAGCAGGTGAGCCCTTCCGTGGCCAGCGGGACTCCATTTAATGCACTTTGAGAAACGGATGGCTAGAGAATGGAGACCAGGGATGGAGGCTTCCATCTCCAGACCATCTGCAGCTCAGACCTGGGCTCAGTCAGAGCTTCTAAACCTTGGCAAGCAGGGGAGCCTTTCCTAGGCCTGCGGGACTTCCTCCTGAGCTCTAAGTGAATTGACAGCCCAGAGAATTGTACCCACGAATGGAGGGTTTTACATCCAGGGCAGCTGGAGCTCTCACTGTGACAAGTGCTCAGTTCTTGACCCTCTTAGACTCCCACAATGTACCATCTATCTCTGTGACATCATCTACCCTTTCAGTTCCCCAAATCACTTCAACAATGCCCAGAACTTTTCAACTTTTATGCCCCACTTCCAGGCATGTCTCAAGCTACCTCACAGTCACACATCACTGCATAGCATAATTTTCACTCATGGTGTATGCCTCTAAAAGTGGGATTGTAGATTTTCCCTCTTTATACCTATCCATCCCCTTATCTACTCCATCTTTTCTCTCACAGACTCTCTCCAATTCATCTCATCAAATAAAAACATTTGATTTATTTTCAGCTCATTTATGCAGATCGTATTCTTCTCTAAGAACACAGCCACCACACTAGGTATATATGAGAGATCTGCTCACTCATACCATCTGTTGGACTTGACCCTTTTGGCAGGTTCACCCCTGAACTTTTTGCCTTTTAATATGACATGATGTCAGTTGTTTTGGCTTCTGCGTACTTTAGCACTGTGGCCCAGTGTAAAGTGCGTGCGCTCTCTGAGTGTGTGTGGTGAGATTGGCATGCCCTCCCATAGGCATGCATGGGAGATATGAGTCTCCATGGTAGTTCCTTATGTGTGGGGAGTGCGGGTTCGAGTTTGGTATGTGCAAAATCGTGAGATTATATGCTGCGTGGCAGTGTGTGCAGATGTAATATGACTAGTGTAGAAGGGCCACTTTTAGAAGTTGCAAAAACAACAATTGATGGACAGAATGCAGAACAAGGTCATACATTCACCCCAGTACAGAGATCTGGGCCTAAATCCATCGTTTTTTTGCACTCCACACCACCCCAGTTCAGACATAGCCATATGCAATCAGCCTTGACCCTGTGCCTCATGGGAACAGTCCAGCCCAAACTGCCAAGCCATGTCTTTCCTGGACCAGAATCAAGCATCGTAGGACCGGTTTCTGGCTATCAGCCGTCTTCAGCCAGGATAGCTTGACTCCAGTGGTGTGGAGAGCATGGGACTCACGTCTGAGCATACCCATCCCACTCGGGGTGACAAATGCAAAAACAACAATTGATGGACAGAATGCAGAACAATGTCATACATTCACCCCAGTACAGAGATCTGGGCCTAAATCCATCATTTTTTTGCACTACGCTTTATACTGAGTAGGACGGAAAATCCTATGTATTAGTTTTTAATTTGTTCAACGTTGAAGGATACAGTGTTCCAAAATATTGTACACCTAATCTTTGTTTCCTTGAAAATTTGTTCTTCAAAAACTTCCAGTCGACAAAATGTCGGATAGTGAAGGGGAAAGGCGTAGAACTACAGCAGCAGCTCGAACAGCCGTAGACGACACAGGTCTTCAACAAAACGACGACGATGCTATAAACATCCTGGTAAATGTAAGAAGGACTATAACTTACAAACTCATAAATAATGGGGTATCACCAAGAGGTGGTAAAGTAATCTTTGTTACAGAGGCACATGAATATCGTCAGACAGAGGTATTCTATTCATGGATTCTGTTTCCTGCAGCAGATGCAGGAACACACAAGTTCCACTACTACAAAATAGAGGAACCACCAGCGGAATACATTCCTTTACGAGGATATTGAAATTCAATTAACTTACCAAGAGCATTAGCTCCTGTTTAAAGGCGTCCTACAACATGAAAATCACATTACCAGGCTCGATCCACTAGGTAGACCAGTAGCAACATGGCCGGTTCTAGACAGCTAAACACCACATCCTGACATTGAAACAATGACAGCTCCTAAATTGTTAGCTCAGCTAAAAGTGCTGATCAAAATACACAGGCAGTTGGTTCAATATGTCTGCGGACTTTAACAATCCAACCAGCTGTAAGAATTCCATAGCACACCCCTCACCAGGGGAATACAAACAAAATTACACCACAGACTATACAGTCAGTCATTGGTAAATTGCCCACAAAACAAGAACAAATTCTGTTCTGGTTAGCACAAAAAATTACTCAAATAGAGGCAGTATTCCCTGATAGTACACCTTATGAGAAAGACAGGATTCTGACAATCTGTTTACCAATGGGGATTGCACCACATGTAGAGGACTGCAACACTTGTGGTACAGTCTTTGCTTCAATCTCCACAAAAATACATGGTGTCCCGTCTATGGCGGTAATATCAGACGTTCTAAGACAGATTAAAAAGGAATACGGCCCAGAACCGGCCTTAAATCTAGGTATGAAATTACTGAAGGATTTCAAACAGGTCTCGGCTATACTATTAGCCAACATTAAAGGTGAAGCAGAATCTGTGGAGATCCGCCAAAAACTAAAAGAAGCAGATATTACTGAGCAACCGTATGAGTTTGCCTGAATTATTGAAAAATCCTATGAAGAACTAGGTAGAGATAGTTTGGGTGGGAAACCATTAAAACGCCAACTAACTGAAAATCCTGAAAAAGTTTTTCTTACAAATAATCTCACTACTCCTAAAAAGAAGTGCAAAGGCACTAAACAGACACTTCCTAAAGAGAAGCGTTCCCAGTCCAGGGGAAGGTCTCCTGAGCAGGAACCCTCCGAAAAAAGGTACAACCTTAGAAATAGAGATAATTTGATAAAACCTGATAGATATCAAGATAATGATACACGTTCCTCTCGTACCTTTCAGACTTCCTCGCAGAAATCCGAAAGAAGAGGACGTTCAGAACAAAAAGAAGAACGAGTGAAGTCCAAAGACAAACAGCACGTTCCAAAAAATAAGAAAAGCCAATTTCCTAAAAAGAACGTAGCAAGTCTAAAGATCAGACATGCAGAGGATCTTGAGGTCACAACTCAAGAACGGGGAGTGGGCCCAAACAACGCTAGACAGCACAGCAGAGGTAACCATAGCTCGCAAGATCCTGAAGGATCATCTAGAGACAGTGGACTTGAATGAAAGCATCCAAGTTGAAACTGCAGATACCAGGGTTAGTATACCACATAAGTTATATGAAGTAACACTCCGGATGGAGGGGGACAAACCAAGAAAAATTGGAGCACTCTTTTGAGAGAAGCTCTCTAAGGGTTATGACATCCTACTAGCTGAACAAGACTGGCCACCTAAATTTGTCAGGGAGTACCCACATGGCGAAGATATAATTATGCCAGCCTTCTCAAATCACATTCCAATTCATAAAAATACACATATGCTAGGAAATGGACTGTAGCCCAGGCCCCAGCACTATACAAAAATCATGTAGGATATGATGAGGATTCCCCTCACCATAAAATCCAGTTGAAAACTCAACCAACAATGCAAAGGCAATATCCTGTAAAACAGGAAGCTAAAAAACAAGTCAGGGAGATTTTAAATCTACTTGAATACCAAGGGGTGATTGAAACATGCACATCATCAATGAACAATCCTTTGTTTCCTGTCTCCAAACCAGACAATTCATATTGTCTAGTTTTGGATTACAGACATTTAAACTCTTGTTTCAAAACTTTTGCAGTACAAAACGCACATAGTGCAGCACTGATGAATAACATTGTGCGTGAAAAAAATAAAACTACATTACATATCTCAAATGGTTTCTTTTGTCAAAACATTGCACCTGAAAGCAGGTATTTGACCGCTTTCTCCATAATGGTTCAGAAAAGGGGGTGGTGATGAATAGAGTGTCTGAATTAAGCAGACCACTCTTACCCAGTCCAAAGATCAGGGCTTGATCCATCACCGTTTTTTAGCTCACTGCACCATCCCAGCTCAGAACTTGGCTATATGCAAATTAGTCTGACCCTGGCCCAGTGCATCATGGGAAGAGGGCAATAAAATGCTATGGGAACAAGTAGTTCTTTTGCAAAAAGATCTACAAAAGACTCACGTTATTCATACACTGAGTCATCAGCGTGATGGCGTTCACGTTGAAGGGAATTCAGTGGCTGACGAAGCAGTTGTGTAAACGGCTTCCGTAGCTGCAATCACTCATTCAAAAACGAAAATAGACAATGAAACAATGCTAGCAGTCAAAGCCTCAATAGAAAGTAGCTATGCAGCGTTACCTGTAAACTATCCACTCGACAATACATACATAATTGATGCAAACTCTGTTCCTTTTGCTCGAATCCCTGGAGTGGGGGACAGAGTAATCCCAAACAGGAACCAGAAAGGTGCTTTGGTACACGAAGCACATTTGGTAGAGGGTCTGAGACATCGAGGGATCTTAGAATCTCTAATAGAATTACAAGAGTTGTACTGGTGGCCGGGAATGAGCGTCGAAGGTTACGAATTCGGAATTAACTGGGACACCTGTTGCAAAGATCATAACTTTAAAAAACCACCAGGTACCTGACTACAGTATAGACAGTCCAGTCCAGACACCATTGTTAGACAGCATCAGGCTTTCTACGCGCAAACGTCGCCATAGACGTATGCGGTCCCACAAATATTAAGACAAGATTAATTTGGATGTCGCCCCAGGGCTCGGCTGACACCAGAACTGTTATAAAAGATTTGCGAGTCTTGATCGGCACATACGCAATTGGCACACTACATTCTGACCAGGGTCCTGAATTTACCTCTCGGGCTTACAAGGAGGCCATTGCCAGCTTGGGCGTTGCATTGCGGTTTTCGAGTCCCTTCCATCCTGAGGGAAATGCGGTAGTGGAAAGAAAAAACCGTGACATAAAGCAATCTATAACAGCTAGGGTATTAGGTTCGGGTGACGGGTGGGTCAAACATCTAAATAGTGTCCAAAGAAGTCCTAATATTCTGCCAAGAAATTCTCTGGGGGGAATCACTCCATATGCATTAATCTTTGGTACAAGAATGCTTATCCAGGACCTTGATTGTCACACTTCAGTGGTGGAACAGAAATCCTTTGATTTCAAAGACCTTTTGGCTGTTTTACAGGACTTAAATGAAATAAGAAGCAGTCTGAGTAACACAACACAAAAGCCGACGACCACTGAAGAAAAACCACCTGTCCCAGCAAGACCTGTCTGGATTCTAAAGATTGGGGATCTAGTCAGGGAAAAGATCGCGGTGAAGAAGGAATTTGGGCCTTCTTATAGAAAAGAAGTACCTGTCTTAGTAATTCTTGGAACAAGATCAGTGTTACTACCGCCGCTTGCTGGTAAAAGGGAGAACAGAACAGTATCAATTTACCTGGTAAAACCACATCATGTGGCCGATAATAAGTAGTAGGCCCAGTGGACTCCCAAGAAGTAGCAGACAACCAAATCTGGCTACTATTCAAGAGGTTCAAACTGAAAGACTTATCACCTTTGATAAACCTGCAGTGAGAAAAGAAGGACTAAGCAACAAAGCTATGAAACTCGTCCCTCTTGATACCCAATTATCAGTTCGTCAAGAAACTCCTGTCTACAATGATGTAGCATCTGACTATACAAACATGTCAAAGGAGGAAGCAACTCCAGTAATTTCAAAGAATCCGGATGCGAAACCAACTATTGACAGAACTGCCTCTGGCTATTTTATCAACTTCGATAACCATTCTGAGGATCCCAGTGAACCTGAAACAACGTCAGTTAATAAAACTTTCAAAGACAAAAATAACAGAACTCTTTCATCAACTTGAGAACACATATCTAGTTTCGCCATGGGTTGAATTTTGGATTGCGTTAGGTGTACTTTTTCTCCTGCTCTGGCTCATTCTGGTTTTAAGTTTGGGACGAATGATAGATGGAAAATACAGTACAATGGACACAGCAAGTAAGAACATCAACTTAGTCCTGCAAGCTTACAAATCATCTCATCGTGAGCGAAGAGACCTGTCATCAGTGAACATCACAGCCGTTCCCATACCTGGTGGTATAGCATGGGACACAACTGACTATCGATGAGGGTTGGGGGTTGCACAACTGTGAAGGTTAATGTGTTTAAGGCAAAACTTTCCAAGGTTCTGGGTGCTCTCACAGGGTGGTGTTATCCGTCTGAACACCTGTGAATATCAGTGAAGTTGTGTATGCGGAGAGCCGCGAATACATCCCCACGTGGGCACACCAATGTAGATCACAACACTGTGGTTCAAGGTTCAGTTGAAAAAATTATTTTATTTTCTTCAGTTTGCTTGTTCTCAAGTTTTCATACAAGTCTGATATTAGCGTCATATCAGAAGACAGCGTAAGCTCATTGTTGTCAACATATGAACATTTAGCTCCAATGCATTTCGGGCAGAGGTGCCCTTGATCACGGAGAGCTGAGGAGGAAGAAGACGGAAACGAGTGTCAGGGAACGGGTGGTTAATGAGCAGGTAGGGGAGTTTACTAGTGCTAATGGTGTGTGGGTTGGGTCGTTTCAAAAAGTAAATTAAGTTAAGTGCTCGGTACTATCGTGGGGATTTAGGGCAAGTGCAAGGGATATTACCGCCGGTGAATCATCAAATTACATACGAGCGCGTCAGAAGTTACTCCGCATTACATAGAATCTTACTTCATAGTTGCATCTAGCGCAGGAACGCTATCTGACCTTGTATGAAAACTTGAGAACAAGCAAACTGAAGAAAATAAAATAATTTTTTCAACTGAACCTTGAACCACAGTGTTGTGATCTACATTGGTGTGCCCACTTGGGGATGTATTCGTGGCTCTCCGCATACACAACTTCACTGACACAACTGACTATGACATTTTGGGCCCGGTGGAACTGTTGAAAATTCCACAACAGTTCAAGGTTTCTTTAAGTGATTTTTTTTTTCATATGATTGGGACTTTGAAACTGTTAATAATATGATGTCAGACTTAGAAATGTCAGCAACATTTCAAAAACATGAACACTTAGAAGGTTCAACAAGTTATGAAGAACTGTATTGTTATAATCATTTTGGTCACCATTATTTGCATAAATCTGTAAATCTTAGAAATGTTTTTCCTATAATCAATGGGAACATTGTCCAACACCACCAAAAGGCAGCTCTAAAACATTTTATGAGAAATTTCCATACTTTACAGGTTTTAATGTGACAAATTCGGAAACGTTTTATTTTAAAAATATAAATAAGACAGGAATGAAAACCATGTTGACCAATACTACACAAATTTATTCTGCAAGCTTTTATGCTCAAATGTATACATTAGGTTTTAACTTTTGGAAAGACAACATTGAGACAAAAACTGTCTGGGGCACAAAAGAATGGCAGGTGCAGACTTTAGAAGCCTTGTTCAGAGCCTGCATTGTACCAGAACAAATCATATTTTTGAATGACACCGTTCAACAAACATCATGTCTTGGCTTAGCTAAGATAAAAGATTTAAACAAACCGTCCATACCTAAGGCCACACCTGACAGTAATGGCACTGCAGATGAGGAGGTAGACATAAAACAGATTTTAAAACACAACAGAACCAATCCTGTTTGGAAACAATGGTTAATCTGGCCCATAGACACAAATAACTGTCAAAATAGATTCCTGAACAAAACACAGGCGTTCAAAATGAATAGGGCAGACCCAAGGTACTCCCAGAGACAACATCCAGAGATAGTCACCACATACAGTGTGGGAAAATGATGCCGTGATTGACTACAGAAATCCACACTCCCAGAAATTAAACAACACTTAACTTTACTTAAAGAAGACGTTGACTTGCGAGACTTCTTACTCGGGCCTCGTAAACAATGACAAAAATGTTTCATATACGCCGGTATATACGCTGCGTACAACGAAGCTTGGAAAATAACGCAAATGGAAACTGCAGAAAAAATACGAGAAAGTGATCGTATTAATTTAGAAAAAGCTCTCTCTGTAGTGGACAATGGGTTAACGACTCTTTCCTCCAGGATTTATTATTTGGACAGCATTGTATCATCTGCCATTGACATAATAGAACAGGATTTGCTAATTTTACAACATGGCCAGTCTCAATTGCGTTCTATAATGCTACTTGGCTGGACGTTGCTAAATCTCCCTTCAGGCTATGTGCTATGGCGTCTAATCAATACCACATCATTGTTTACTGTCCTTAACCTTACAGATAAACAAATCTCTTTGGCACAAAGAGGAGCAGGCTATACGGTGCTGAGCATTGAAAAACTGGAAAGATTACCATTGACAGTTTCTGAGAAACCTGTCATTGAATGGATAATACTTGGCACCATCTCAATACCAGTGACGATTTTCCAATTTCAGTATTGTCTACAGCACATACCAGCAGGCCTGTATGAAAGTTTGGGTAAAGGATACATTAAATCGAGCTGGAATTTACCATATACACACAAATGATGGAGTGGGGGAAAGGAGGTATTTATTAGTACAAAGAACTGTAAAAACTCACTAAGCAGTACACTTTTATGTAAAGGTATTAATTTACATGGAGCCTACGAAGGTTCTTTAAATAACCTTTCTTGCCATATGCACGGTACTCCAGCGGCTGTGATAGAACCTATTTTTAGGCAGCTTTCCAATGGGAGCTACGTTATGCTCAACGATCACAGGTGTTGTGGCATGTTGCCAGGAAGAGCCTTTCTGGTTAGTGTGTCAGCCAGGGTCACTTGTTGTATGCAAGTATTGTATCCAAAGACTACTACAGACAGGAAGACGGCGTTATGGCCTTCACTGAATATCTCTTCTATATGAATTGATACTTTTAGCAGAATGAAAGCCATTCTTTTACAAAAAACTGTGCCACTGACCTCGTCTAGAGAAACGTATGATCTGCAAGTTACAAGGACTTCTGCAGAGATACATGCATTATTATCAAAAAACTGCCCAGTACATTTCGCAGAAATGTTAGGTCAAATCTTAAACATGTCTGATACCAGGGGCATCACACATGTATTTCAGCCGATCTTTTCAGGACTGTTAACACCATTCGAAGCAGTCCTCAGCATTTTTCCAAATTTTGTGCACTCTGTGTTCGGCGGACTGCCTCTCATTTTGGGACTCGTAGCAGGAATTCTATTTTTATTTCTCGTGCTCCGCTATGGCAAGTCCAGTCACCAACGATACCCAGACTGGAACAAGCTCTCCTTGCCATGCGGTATTGTGACCGAATTACACAGATTCTTGGCTTGGCTCATTTAAGAGATCTGAATACCACTTGGTTCCTTTCATTTAGACCAATCTGGCAAGAATGCATCTTACCTGTTCTACGATGCCTGCTTTGTGGAGAAGAATGCGCGTTAGACATCTGTCTTACACTTCCATCAGCACTGCCAATGGATGTTGACACCTTGCTAGGTCCGGTATCGACTCATGCATTGTGTTGCCCTCAACGGCTGCCAATCCTGATGATGGCATTCATTGAGAGCTCACCAGCAAATCCAGCTCTTGGTGAGGTATGTGGAATAACAGGCACACAGGTAACATCTACATCAAACATTGCTAATGCAACTGACGCTGACGGCGATGCTTCACATCTATGCACATTTGATCTACTTGATGAAGTAGTTCCACTTTCACCAACTATGGTAAACAGTTTCTTTGCCAGCTTAGATGATTTGATGTTTTCTCCTGACACCGAGAATAACTTTTGAAAGTGCGCACAGCATTCCATGAACTCTGAAATTCGGCCTTCGGTTTTTCAAAACAAACCTCTAACTTAGGAACTCTATGTTTCTACAATCTACATTTGAAAACTTTTTCTCTTCATCCTGGAATAGACCCTTTTCACTTTGCAAAAAGTAATCTGCTTAGATTAGAACTATTCTTATAGAACAAGAGATTCATTTGATACTTCCTATAGACAAATATTTGTCATTATTTCATAAAAACTTTATCTGTTTAAATATTATGCTATTTTTTTATTTTATTTTATTTTTGACATTTATAAAGCGCGAACAATTACCCGCAGGCGTCTTGGCGCTAAACAATTTGCATAACTTCAAGTAAGTATTAAGAAGCTCGTGAAGAATTTGATGAATGTTATTGATCAAAAAGCCATGTCTTTAGATGTTTGCGGAACTGGAGAAGTGAAGGGCTCAGCCTAATGTTTTGAGGCAGAGTGTTCCATAATTTGGGTGCTGCCACTAAAAATCGGCAGTCACCCCAAGACACTGTTTTGGATCGTGGGATCTCTAACTGGTTTAGGATGGTGGAACAAAGCTGTCTACAAGGTGTGTAGGGTTTCAGTTGGTCCTTCAGAAAGTGAGGTCCTTGATTGTTGAGTGCCTTATACACTATACATAGTGATTTAAACTTAATTCTGTTCAAGATCGTCAGCCAGTGGTATTCCTTAATGGTTTCGGATATGGCCTCTAATTTGGGCGTTCCAGAGAGCAGACGTGCTGCGGCGTTCTGTATTGACTGTAACTTCATCGTGACCCTGACCTGGGCATTCAGGAATAGGCCGTTACAATAATCGAGGGACGATAGAACTAAGGAGCTGACCAATGTTTTGGTCGCTGCCTCTGAGAGGAAAGGGCTGATTTTCCTAATCATTCTAAGTTTGTGGTGGGCTGTGGTTGCTACTTTATTTGCATGATCCATAAAATTGAGACCATCGTCAAAAATGACTCCCAAATTCCTGACCTTAGCTGTCAGACTGGGAGGTGTTCCGAAGGCTGGTGGCCACCAGCATGATGACCAAGCTGGTGAGAGGGGTCCAAAAATAACTACCTCAGTTTTTTCTGAGTTCAGCTTGAGGCAATTTGTTGCCATCCAATCTCCGATTTCCAGCATTCCATTTTGGAAGCCTTGTGCCACCTTTCCTCCGTCACCTTTGATGGCCAGTACCAATTGCGTGTCGTCCGCATAGGAGGTTAGGCTCATCCCATGTGCTTTGATAACATTAGCAAGGTCCGACAAATAGATGTTAAATAGTGTCGGACTAAGGGATGAGCCTTGGGAAACCCCACATGGCAGCGAGAGTTGTGCAGATTGGTAAGGTCCCAAGGTGACCGCTTGTGTTCTGTCAGCCAAAAAAGATGCAAGCAGGTCTCTGGCAGAGTGACAGATGCCCAGCTTTCCGACACGTTCGACCAGGATCTTATGGTCAACCGTGTCAAAAGCTGCAGATAGATCAAGCAGTATTAGAATTGCTGTCCCACCTTGGTTCCGAATTGCCCTGACGTCATCTGCGGCTTTAATCAGGGACGTTTCGGTCCCGTGATACTTCCGGAAGCCAAATTGTGTGACGTCCAGCAATCGGTATTTCTCAATGTATTCCGATAGTTGAGAATTCATGGCCTTTTCGGCCACTTTGGTTAAAAAAGGGAGACCAGCAATAGGCCTGTAGTTTTTTAATTCGTAATGGTCTCGACCTTTTTCTTCTGTAAATTTATAGCCATTTCATAAGTCATTTCATGTTTCATTTAGATAGCATTTTTTAATGACAGCCATTGCTTGTAAAATTCGTACAAGAGAAATACTCATGTATGTGTATGAACAATGTTTGATGCATTTCATGTATTTTGGGCGGGATTACGAACACATGCTTTAGTTATGTTTCTTATGCTTATAAATTTAGTAATATTAGATATAATACATGGAGTGGGTGTTGTATAGCCTTTTAGGACCCTAGTGTAATTTTCCAGATTCATGCCTTATATAGATATAAAATACTGTATCCTTATAGAGGCATAGAAATCATAACCATATTAAGACATAGCTCAAGTAGTCCTAATACAGCTTGGCTACTTCCACCAGTTCCGAAAATCTACAATGATATCTTGGAAAAACCCGCCATCAGCAGTCAGGGACTTCTTCCTGCATGAATATTAAGTTATCCAAGAAATCATGGAGTTTTCAGAGAATTAAGTCTCTGATGACATTATTATGTCCAATCTTACGTCAAACTCGGCACCTACAAGGTATAAATATGCCCACACTTGTTCAAACAAACACATGGTGGTTTGGAGCAGTTTGACTATCTACATGTCCAACGCGCCCTGCTGCAGCAAGTGCCGAAGGAAGCCGACCCTCCAGCTGACGCACTGAGAGATGCTGTACTTTCTCCTGCCGAGAAATCCAGCTCCAGTGTTTCCAGGATACCCTTGGGGGTTGCTGGGAGAGAGATACAAGACCTCCTACATTCTAAACCAAGGTACAGAGCTGGTTAGACCCTAAGAGAATTCTTGGAATAGATTCTTGGCAACTAATACTAGAGCCAGGCTACACCTCACTTACTTATTCCCTTGTACTGGACCTAGGTTAGGTACACCGGGGTAGGCGTATTTTAGAAGCACCAGTTGAGTACTTTTAGTCATTATTTATCACTGTATGTATTTTATGCATTTTAGGTATCTTATGGCTTAGAAACCATATCATGCTTTTACATTACTATTTTATAATACTCTTCGTATTATATGCTCTGTACTTTACAGCAAGTATTATGATTGCAGCAGTTCATTCCTTATGCTTGAGAAAGAAGACTGTTCAATAAATACCCTTTTTATTGAAAACGACCGTCTCTCTGCACCTCTGGTGAAACGAAGCATGCACGAATGACTGAGTGGAATAACTATCTATTGTTTCCGCGACTCTAGAGATTTATTTCTTATTCTTGGGGAACAAAGTTGTCATGTTTTAAGTAGTTGTCAGAAACTAATCCCTTCTTGTTCATTCGAGAAAGTTTCTAGTGACCTCCGAGCTAGCTGGCACACACACAATTAAGTTTAGTATTTTCGGTAGAGACCTAGTTGACTTCATTCCTACGTCTAAACTACAGGACACACTATTCCAATGCGCATAGCCTATTGGGAATATAGGAACTACACTACAATTTACACTTACTGAGTGGACAGGTAAATGTGGTCCCCCTCAGAAAACTCCAGAGACCTTCTATAGTTTTATAACACATAGTTCCTAGATAGGGAGGGTGCTTTAAATAGGCGTTTTTATCACCTGTTTGCACTATCATTGTAATATGATTCCTCCTTTTGTATTTTTTTGGAATTGTAACCATGCTGTCCTTATTATTTATTTATTTATTCATTGGTTTCTTTGCTATAGGACAAAGAGCTAATGTGACACTGATTGCTAGTCTGGTCGGGGATTTTGGTTACTAAGGTGAGTTTTGGCACACCCTAATTCACTGAGGTCCTGAGTCTCTGTGCACAGTTCTGTGTTTGCGCAGAATCCCTGTTACATGGTGCCACCAACGAGTGTGGTATTATTGTGAGACACTTGAGTAGTGCTTATATCAGTCTACAACCCCCTCACTTTTGTTTCTGGTTGACGGTAGTGACGGATAAAAATCTACCTATATTTACATAGGTTGATTCAAGGTTGATACTTCTCAAAGGTTTCTTCTTTGAATTACTACCCAGTTGTGCATTGTACTTCTCTATTACTGTTTCGATATGGCTGCAGTTGATATCCCAGCACACAGTTGTGTAGTGGTGCGTAATCATTTGCAGGAATACCTCGTTTCTCTAGAGGACAGGCAGTGGTTTTTCTGGTCTCTGCTGAAGTGGCATACCAGTTTGAGTTGTAGTACTTTGGGTCACATTTCCTGCAGTGTACGCTCCATATCTGACAGTAGAAATTCTGATTTCTGTTTGGCAGCATGCCGTTTGGTTTAATGGCACCCTCCCACATGTTGTTACACCGGTCAGACAAGGACAGTTGTCCATTCCAGGAGCTACTTTGCCTGTGTTGGCTGCCTCCACTCCGCATCCACAGGCAGGTGCTTTGACAGCCCACAACTGCGACCCCTATATGCCTCTTTGGTTGCAGTTATTAGGGGTCTGGTCCACTACATTACTCGCAACCTCCCGGGTGGGGCCCCGGATGGTGTTGGCGGTGGCGGACTCAAACTTAGTCCCGTCATGGTTAATGCGGTCATGGACAAGAGGCCCCAAGATGAGGAGGAAATGCCTTTTTGGCTTGCCAAGAAATTTGACCAACTGGAAGCACTGTTCCCTAATACAAATCCTGTTGAGAAACACAGGATTCTCACCATGAGTTTGCAGAAAGATTTAGTACCTGAAGTAACTGAGTGTACAACTTGGGGGGTGATTTTTGTGGCGGTCTATACTAGGTGCTTTGGCTCCCCGTCAATGCCTGTTTTGCCCACTGTGATCAAGGAAGGCCCATAGGAATGAATGGGAAGACATTCTCAATTTGCGATTCTCCATTAGAGAATCGCAAATTGAGAATGCAATTTCAAGGGTGCAGGGGTGTCCAAAGGAAAGGACACCCTGTTGCACCCGTGAAATCTGCCTACAAGTACATCTTACACACACACATGCCCAAGGGCATGTGTGTGTGTAAAATGGAAATTTGAAAAATGCACTTTAGTGCATTTTTCAAAGTTTTCGCAAATTACCAAGAAGGTCAACTTCAGGGTAATTTGCTCCCCTTAATAGCGAAATCACTAATTTTTTAAGTTTGATGCATTGCATTTAAGGAATCTCAATTTGAGATTCCTTAAATCCATTCGCAATTTAAGAAATCACAATTTTGCGATTTCTTAAATTGCGAAAAGTACAAAAATGATGATGCATCCCAAAAGTTGAAATTGCATTCGCAAACGGCCGAATTTTGCGATTCGCACCATTTGCGAATGCAATTTACAATGATGCATGTTCCCCCTAGCCCTCCTAGGTGAGGGACTCTTATATGATCCAGTGATTTCATATTTTTTTCATTGCACACAGCTTAGTTAAGGATTATAAATTCTCCCTGCCTTCTTGCTTATTGCCCAAAAAGCAGCTAGCAGAATACTGAGGAGGGGGTGATTGTTGTATACTAAGGCATGGCGATAGTAGATAGGTAATAGCTTGTCAGAAATGTTAGCTATGTATTAGAAAACATGTAATAAATGAGGCCTGTATTCTTGAAGGTCTTGATTGTAGAGAAGTTTATTCTGCAGCAAAATCCTGTGATGTTCAAGGCCAGGAACAACAAAGCAACTGTCACAACAGCATTCCAAAAGCAACCAGCATGGAACACACTAGTAACAATCAAATACATAGCTACCTTTCTAAGGCATAGTTAACATTCCAGACAAGGTATTCTCTAACTATCATTGCCATACCTAAGTATGCAACACATCCAACTTCTTTCTCAATGACACACAAGTAACAACCAATTACAAGACAAATACAATACACAGACACCAAGCACAATAGTAATGGTTGCATCAGATGGGAAGAGGGAAAAGTACACCACTAAAGGAACTCAATGACACACACACGCAAGATTATCCTGAAACCCCACACTGGCTTGTCCTGAAACATAGGAGATGTACCAAAGTGCTAACTCAAACACACCCAAGATCTCCCACCCCCCCTGGCTGTCTACGAGTTCTGACAATCCACTAATGAAAGACCCACAACCATGAGGTGAGGAAATGGAATCATTAATAGCATCCCCAACACGCATATTCCCACATCTCTCACCAACTTCCCTTCCATGAATTGCACTCCTGCTTCAGCAACCAACCACTATATTCATCCTCCTTCTTGTCTGAATAGAACTTAAGCCATTCATCTGAAACAAACCCGCCCTTCTCAAATTCCACATTTGACCATTTTCCAACTTCACCCAATTACTACCAAATTGTCCAACCTTGTATGACCTTATAAACCTGGATAAGCCATGGCCAGCACCACCTGGCTTGAACTTTACCAAATCACACATATTGATGGATCTCGTCACTAGAGTCCATGGTGCCTTTTCATTTCATACATGTGTAGTCAAATCAAACATCCAAGAAGGGAACAACATTCCCCCAATTTGTTTCCTCTCATCATCTCAAAAGGCGACTGGTCTGTGTTGGGATTAATGGTAATGTGATGAGTGGACAATGTGTCTTTAATAGCATCCTGAAAAACCAAACTAGCCTTGCAAGCTAACTACAATGTTCATCTTACCAATCTATTAACCCTCTTATAAAGAGAGGTACACACGTTTCACAGCAATACTAACCAAAAACTCCTTAATTTCCAACAATGTTAATTGTGCCCTGTTGTCAGTTACCGATTCAGAAAAGGGGGTGGTGATGGACGGAGTATCTGAATTAAGCAGAACACTCGTACCCAGTCAACAGATCAGGCTTGATCCATCACCGTTTTTTAGCTCACTGCACCAGCCCAGCTCAGAACCTGGCTATATGCAAATTAGTCTGTCCCTGGCCCAGTGCATCATGGGAACAGGGCAGACCAAACTACCACGCCAATTCTTTTACTGGAAAGGAAACAAGCTTCCGGGGACCGGTTTCTGGCATTACAGCTGTCTTCGGCCCGGCTTGCTTGAATCCTGATGGTGCAGTGAGCAAGGGACTCATGTCTGAGCATACTCTTCCACGCTTGTGGTGGACAAAACGATTCAGAAAAGGGGGTGGTGATGGACAGAGTATCTGAATTAATCAGAACACTCGTACCCAGTCAACAGATCAGGGCTTGATCCATCACCGTTTTTTTAGCTCACTGCACCATCCCAGCTCAGAACCTAGCTATATGCAAATTAGTCTGTCCCAGGTCCAGTGCATCATGGGAACAGGGCAGACCAAACTACCAAGCCAATTCTTTAACTGGAAAGGAAACAAGCTTCCGGGGACCGGTTTCTGGCATTACAGCTGTCTTCGGCCCCGCTTGCTTGAATCCTGATGGTGCAGTGAGCAAGGGACTCATGTCTGAGCATACCCTTACATCGCTTGTGGTGGCCAAAACAATTCAGAAAAGGGGGTGGTGATGAACAGAGTATCTGAATTAAGCAGAACACTCGTACCCAGTCAACATATCAGGGCTTGATCCATCACCGTTTTTTAGCTCACTGCACCATCCTAGCTCAGAACCTGGCTATATGCAAATTAGTCTGTCCCTGGCCCAGTGCATCATGGGAACAGGGCAGACCAAACTACCAAGCCAATTCTTTTACTTGAAAGGAAACAAGCTTCCGGGGACCGGTTTCTGGCATTACAGCTGTCTTCGGCCTGGCTTGCTTGAATCCTGATGGTGCAGTGAGCAAGGGACTCATGTCTGAGCATACCCTTCCATAATTGTGGTGGACAAAACGATTCAGAAAAGGGGGTGGTGATGGACAGAGTATCTGAATTAAGCAGAACACTCGTACCCAGTGAACAGATCAGGGCTTGATCCATCACCGTTTTTTAGCTCAGTGCACCATCCCAGCTCAGAACCTGGCTATATGCAAAATAGTCTGTCCCTGGGCCAGTGCATCATGGGAACAGGGCAGACCAAACTACCAAGCCAATTCTTTTACTGGAAAGGAAACAAGTTTCCGGGGACCGGTTTCTGGCATTACAGCCGTCTTCGGCCCGGCTTGCTTGAATCCTGATGGTGCAGTGAGCAAGGGACGGTGATGGATCAAGCCCTGATCTGTTGACTGGGTAGGAGTATTCTGCTTAGTTCAGATACTCTGTCCATCACCACCCCCTTTTCTGAATCGTTTTGTCCACCACAAGCGTGGAAGGGTATGCTCAGATGTGAGTCCCTTGCTCACTGCACCATCAGGATTAAAGCAAGCCGGGCCGAAGACGGCTGTAATTCCAGTAACCATGCGGTCGTGGTGTAGTCAGGACAGCAGTGGAATCGTTTTGTCCACCACAAGCGTGGAAGGGTATGCTCAGATGTGAGTCCCTTGCTCACTGCACCATCAGAATTCAAGCAAGCCGAGCCGAAGATGGCTGTAATGCCAGAAACCGGTCCCCGGAAGCTTGTTTCCTTTCCAGTTAAAGAATTGGCTTGGTAGTTTGGTCTGCCCTGTTCCCATGATGAACTGGGTCAGGGACAGACTAATTTGCATGTAGCCAGGTTCTGAGCTGGGATGGTGCAGTGAGCTAAAAAACGGTGATGGATCAAGCCCTGATCTGTTGACTGGTTAGGAGTATTCTGCTTAGTTCAGAAACTCTGTCCATCACCACCCCCTTTTCTGAATCGTTTTGTCCACCACAAGCTTGGAAGGGTATGCTCAGATGTAAGTCCCTTGCTCACTGCACCATCAGGATTCAAGCAAGCCGGTCCGAAGACGGCTGTAATGCCAGAAACCGGTCCCCGGAAGCTTGTTTCCTTTCCAGTTAAAGAATTGGCTTGGTAGTTTGGTCTGCCCTGTTCCCATGATGCACTGGGCCAGGGACAGACTAATTTGCATGTAGCCAGGTTCTGAGCTGGGATGGTGCAGTGAGCTAAAAAACGGTGATGGATCAATCCCTGATCTGTTGACTGGGTAGGAGTATTCTGCTTAGTTCAGATACTCTGTCCATCACCACCCCCTTTTCTGAATCGTTTTGTCCACCACAAGCGTGGAAGGGTATGCTCAGATGTGAGTCCCTTGCTCACTGCACCATCAGGATTCAAGCAAGCCAGGCCGAAGACGGCTGTAATGCACGAAACTGTCCCTGGAAGCTTGTTTCCTTTCCAGTTAAAGAATTGGCTTGGTAGTTTGGTCTAACCTGTACCCATGATGCACTGGGCCAGGGACAGACTAATTTGCATGTAGCCAGGTTCTGAGCTGGGATGGTGCAGTGAGCTAAAAAACGGTGATGGATCAAGCCCTGATCTGTTGACTGGGTAGGAGTATTCTGCTTAGTTCAGATACTCTGTCCATCACCACCCCCTTTTCTAAATCGTTTTGTCCACCACAAGCGTGGAAGGGTATGCTCAGATGTGAGTCCTTTGCTCACTGCACCATCAGGATTCAAGCAAGCCGGGCCGAAGACGGCTGTAATGCCAGAAACCGGTCCCCGGAAGCTTGTTTCCTTTCCAGTTAAAGAATTCGCTTGCTAGTTTGGCCTGCCCTGTTCCCATGATGCACTGGGCCAGGGACAGACTAATTTGCATGTAGCCAGGTTCTGAACTGGGATGGTGCAGTGAGCTAAAAAACGGTGATTGATCAAGCCCTGATCTGTTGACTGGGTAGGAGTATTCTGCTTAGTTCAGATACTCTGTCCATCACCACCCCCTTTTCTGAATGGTTTTGTCCACCACAAGCGTGGAAGGGTATGCTCAGATGTGAGTCCCTTGCTCACTGCACCATCAGGATTAAAGCAAGCCAGGTCGAAGACGGCTGTAATGCCAGAAACCGGTCCCCGGAAGCTTGTTTCCTTTCCAGTTAAAGAATTGGCTTGGTAGTTTGGTCTGCCCTGTTCCCATGATGCACTGGGCCAGGGACAGACTAATTTGCATGTAGCCAGGTTCTGAGCTGGGATGGTGCAGTGAGCTAAAAAACGGTGATGGATCAAGCCCTGATCTGTTGACTGAGTAGGAGTATTCTGCTTAGTTCAGATGCTCTGTCCATCATCACCCCCTTTTCTGAATCCTTTTGTCCACCACAAGCGTGGAACGGTATGCTCAGATGTGAGTCCCTTGCTCACTGCACCATCAGGATTAAAGCAAGCCAGGCCGAAGACGGCTGTAATGCCAGAAACCGGTCCCCGGAAGCTTGTTTCCTTTCCAGTTAAAGAATTGGCTTGGTAGTTTGGTCTGCCCTGTTCCCATGATGCACTGGGCCAGGAACAGACTAACTTGCATGTAGCTAGGTTCTGAGCTGGCATGGTGCAGTGAGCTAAAAAACGGTGATGGATCAAGCCCTGATCTGTTGACTGGTTAGGAGTATTCTGCTTAGTTCAGATACTCTGTCCATCACCACCCCCTTTTCTGAATCGTTTTGTCCACCACAAGCGTGGAAGTGTATGCTCAGATGTGAGTCCATTGCTCACTGCACCATCAGGATTCAAGCAAGCCGGTCCGAAGACGGCTGTAATGCCAGAAACTGGTCCCCGGAAGCTTGTTTCTTTTCCAGTTAAAGAATTGGCTTGGTAGTTTGGTCTGCCCTGTTCCCATGATGCACTGGGCCAGGGACAGACGAATTTGCATGTAGCCAGGTTCTGAGCTGGGATGGTGCAGTGAGCTAAAAAAACGGTGATGGATCAAGCCCTGATCTGTTGACTGGGTAGGAGTACTCTGCTTAGTTCAGATACTCTGTCCATCACCACCCCCTTTTCTGAATCGTTTTGTCCACCACAAGCGTGGAAGTGTATGCTCAGATGTGAGTCCCTTGCTCACTGCACCATCAGGATTCAAGCAAGCCAGGCCGAAGACGGCTGTAATGCCAGAAACCGGTCCCCGGAAGCTTGTTTCCTTTCCAGTTAAAGAATTGGCTTGGTAGTTTGGTCTGCCCTGTTCCCATGATGCACTGCGCCAGGGACAGACTAATTTGCATGTAGCCAGGTTCAGAGCTGGGATGGTGCAGTGAGCTAAAAAACGGTGATGGATCAAGCCCTGATTTGTTGACTGGGTAGGAGTATTCTGCTTTGTTCAGATACTCTGTCCATCACCACCCCCTTTTCTGAATCATTTTGTCCACCACAAGCGTGGAAGGGTATGCTCAGATGTGAGTCCCTTGCTCACTGCACCATCAGGATTTAAGCAAGCCGGGCCGAAGACGGCTGTAATGCCAGAAACCGGTCCCCGGAAGCTTGTTTCCTTTCCAGTTAAAGAATTGGCTTGGTAGTTTGGTCTGCCCTGTTCCCATGATGCACTGGGCCAGGGACAGACTAATTTGCATGTAGCCAGGTTCTGAGCTGGGATGGTGCAGTGAGCTAAAAAACGGTGATGGATGAATCCCTGATCTGTGGACTGAGTAGGAGTATTCTGATTAGTTCAGATACTCTGTCCATCACCACCCCCTTTTCTGAATTGTTTTGTCCACCACAAGCGTGGAACGGTATGCTCAGATGTGAGTCCCTTGCTCACTGCACCATCAGGATTCAAGCAAGCCGGGCCGAAGACGGCTGTAATGCCAGAAACCGGACCCCGGAAGCTTGTTTCCTTTCCAGTTAAAGAATTGGCTTGGTAGTTTGGTCTGCCCTGTTCCCATGATGCACTGGGCCAGGGACAGACGAATTTGCATGTAGCCAGGTTCTGAGCTGGGATGGTGCAGTGAGCTAAATAAACGGTGATGGATCAAGCCCTGATCTGTTGACTGGGTAGGAGTACTCTGCTTAGTTCAGATACTCTGTCCATCACCACCCCCTTTTCTGAATCGTTTTGTCCACCACAAGCGTGGAAGTGCATGCTCAGATGTGAGTCCCTTGCTCACTGCACCATCAGGATTCAAGCAAGCCAGGCCGAAGACGGCTGTAATGCCAGAAACCGGTCCCCGGAAGCTTGTTTCCTTTCCAGTTAAAGAATTGGCTTGGTAGTTTGGTCTGCCCTGTTCCCATGATGCACTGCGCCAGGGACAGACTAATTTGCATGTAGCCAGGTTCTGAGCTGGGATGGTGCAGTGAGCTAAAAAACGGTGATGGATCAAGCCCTGATTTGTTGACTGGGTAGGAGTATTCTGCTTAGTTCAGATACTCTGTCCATCACCACCCCCTTTTCTGAATCATTTTGTCCACCACAAGCGTGGAAGGGTATGCTCAGATGTGAGTCCCTTGCTCACTGCACCATCAGGATTTAAGCAAGCCGGGCCGAAGACGGCTGTAATGCCAGAAACCGGTCCACGGAAGCTTGTTTCCTTTCCAGTTAAAGAATTGGCTTGGTAGTTTGGTCTGCCCTGTTCCCATGATGCACTGGGCCAGGGACAGACTAATTTGCATGTAGCCAGGTTCTGAGCTGGGATGGTGCAGTGAGCTAAAAAACGGTGATGGATCAATCCCTGATCTGTGGACTGAGTAGGAGTATTCTGCTTAGTTCAGATACTCTGTCCATCACCACCCCCTTTTCTGAATTGTTTTGTCCACCACAAGCGTGGAACGGTATGCTCTGATGTGAGTCCCTTGCTCACTGCACCATCAGGATTCAAGCAAGCCGGGCCGAAGACGGCTGTAATGCCAGAAACCGGACCCCGGAAGCTTGTTTCCTTTCCAGTTAAAGAATTGGCTTGGTAGTTTGGTCTGTCCTGTTCCCATGATGCACTGGGCCAGGGACAGACTAATTTGCATGTAGCCAGGTTCTGAGCTGGGATGGTGCAGTGACCTAAAAATTGGTGATGGATCAAGCCCTGATCTGTTGACTGGGTAGGAGTATTCTGCTTAGTTCAGATACTCTGTCCATCACCACCCCCTTTTCTGAATCGTTTTGTCCACCACAAGCGTGGAAGGGTATGCTCAGATGTGAGTCCCTTGCTCACTGCACCATCAGGATTCAAGCATGCCAGGACGAAGACGGCTGTAATGCCAGAAACCGGTCCCCGGAAGCTTGTTTCCTTTCCAGTTAAAGAATTGGCTTGGTAGTTTGGTCTGCCCTGTTCCCATGATGCACTGGGCCAGGGACAGACTAATTTGCATGTAGCCAGGTTCTGAGCTGAAATGGTGCAGTGAGCTAAAAAACGGTGATGGATCAATCCCTGATCTGTTGACTGAGTAGGAGTATTCTGCTTAGTTCAGATACTCTGTCCATCACCACCCCCTTTTCTGAATCGTTTTGTCCACCACAAGCGTGGAAGGGTATGCTCAGATGTCGGTCCCTTGCTCACTGCACCATCAGGATTCAAGCAAGCCGGGCCGAAGACGGCTGTAATGCCAGAAACCGGACCCCGAAAGCTTGTTTCCTTTCCAGTTAAAGAATTGGCTTGGTAGTTTGGTCTGCCCTGTTCCCATGATGCACTGGGCCAGGGACAGACTAATTTGCATGTAGCCAGGTTCTGAGATGGGAAGGTGCAGTGAGCTAAAAAACGGTGATGGATCAAGGCCTGATCTGTTGACTGGGTAGGGGTATTCTGCTTAGTTCAGATACTCTGTCCATCACCACCCCCTTTTCTGAATCGTTTTGTCCACCACAAGCGTGGAAGGGTATGCTCAGATGTGAGTCCCTTGCTCACTGCACCATCAGGATTCAAGCAAGCCGGGCCGAAGACGGCTGTAATGCCAGAAACTGGTCCCCGGAAGCTTGTTTCCTTTCCAGTTAAAGAATTGGCTTGGTAGTTTGGTCTGCCCTGTTCCCATGATGCACTGGGCCAGGGACAGACTAATTTGCATGTAGCCAGGTTCTGAGCTGAAATGGTGCAGTGAGCTAAAAAACGGTGATGGATCAATCCCTGATCTGTTGACTGAGTAGGAGTATTCTGCTTAGTTCAGATACTCTGTCCATCACCACCCCCTTTTCTGAATCGTTTTGTCCACCACAAGCGTGGAAGGGTATGCTCAGATGTGAGTCCCTTGCTCACTGCACCATCAGGATTCAAGCAAGCCGGGCCGAAGACAGCTGTAATGCCAGAAACCGGTCCCGGGAAGCTTGTTTCCTTTCCAGTTAAAGAATTGGCTTGGTAGTTTGGTCTGCCCTGTTCCCATGATGCACTGGGCCAGGGACAGACTAATTTGCATGTAGCCAGGTTCTGAGCTGGGATGGTGCAGTGAGCTAAAAAACGGTGATGGATCAAGCCCATATCTGTTGACTGGGTAGGAGTATTCTGCTTAGTTCAGATACTCTGTCCATCACAACCCCCCACACTCCTTCACACACTTTTTCATCAAACCATCTAAAGTTGTCCACCAAAACTTCCCTTTCAATCTCTTCAGAAACAATTTTTGTCCCAAATTTCCTTCATGCACCAGGAAGAACAACAATGATCTTACTACAAACAGCAGTATACACATTTTGCTTTTCATCACCACTTTATCTCCTCACAAAGACAAATTATCAACTACTTTGCAAAATGGTCTCACACTATCAGGCAGCAAACTCTCACACCTGTAACCCCCTTTAATCAAAGTAACCACTGCCTTCAGAGTATTGTCTTTATCCATCCCCAACATGCATTCATCTTAGAAAACCTTTTAAACCTTCCATGACATATAACACACTGGCTCTCACTTCCTCAGTCTCAGATTTACAGTTGTCCATTGCCTCATCAGTCAACAGGGACAAACAGTCCACCAACTTATTTTTCCAACCAGGAAAACATATTCTAAAGTGCAATTGTACTCTTGAAACTTCATTGTCAAACTTTCCAAATGCCCAGAACAATGTTTTGGATCACAAGGACCAAGAAACTTAAGCAATGGCTTGTGATCATTCCTTAAATCATCTTCCTTCCCCAAACAAATGTATGAAAATAGTTTGTGGCCCAGGCTGCAGCTAATGCCTCCCGCTCAATGACAGAATAGTTTCGCCCCACTCCTGTCAACGCAGGAGAAGCCAATGCAATAGTTTTATCTGAACCACCATGAACCTGAGACAGTATAGCTCCACCCCAATAGTACTAGCATCTACAGCCAGAATAGTTTTTAGACAAATCTGAAATGGGACTAGAACTACCACTTTGGCGACATTGTCCTTTAACATAAGGAAAGCCATCACTTGAGCGTCACCCAAAATAAACTTGTTATCTTACCTAATCAGCATTCTGAAAGCTTTTGATTTGTGGGCAAAATCCTGTATGAGTTTTGAATAATATTTGGAAGGGGAAAACAGTCTGTGATAATTTTCCTGTTGAGACTGCATAAGTCAACACAGAATCTCAATGAGCTATCAGCCTTTTCGATATTACCACCAGCGAGATCCACTCAGCAGTTTCCTCTTCTTCTATTATGTTGCCTTCAGTCAATTGATTCAAAATAGCTTCCACTGCTTCTATTATATTGTTTTCAATCAATAGATCTAACGCAGCCCTGACCTCTATCTAGACTACCCTGGGAACCTTCCTCGCAACATCTTGGATTGGTACAGTACCTTTCCACACAAGAATCTTATGCAAATGTGTCTGTTGGACACACACAATCTATTCTGAAAGACTGCCTGGTAATCCTTCAACACTACATCTTCTTCTACTACTCGTAGACCTTGCATCATTGGTGTGGTTTAACCCCTAACTTCTTGCCTTCAACCCTCCTATTTGCTGGCTTCTTTTTTGCTGTTTTCTTGTCTCTGCACACTTTACGACTGCTAATCAATCCTAGAGAGCTTGCGCTCTCTCCCTAAACGTGGTAAAATTGGCTTATACCTATTTGTCATATTTATTTATTTGCAAATCGCTACTAAAGTGGCACTTCCTGTGCAGAGGGCCTGTAAATTAAATGAAACTAGTGGGCCTACAGCACAGAATGTGCCACCCACTTAAGTAGCACTATTAAAATACTATAGGCCTGATTTACGAGTTCCTCGTAATATCCTGACCCATGCCTAAACTCATGTGTTTTCATGGGTCAGAATTACGAGTTTGAATGTAATTAATATTTATTGGACTTCCCCTTTTTGGCTAAAGTTCCCTAAACGTTTTGCCTTCTCCTTAGACCTTTTTTCTGACATGGTGTTGCCAACTTAGATGCTTTGGGCAATTTGCCACTGCTAATCAATGTCAAAGTGCAAGTGCTCCCTGTGTAAAGTGTAATGGTAATTGATTGTCAATGATTGGTACGTTTGCCTTACTAGTAAAGTCCCTAGTAAAGGGCACTATGTATGCCAGGGCGGGTAATGCAAATGCTACTAGTGGGTCTGCAGCACTAATTCTGCTACCCACACAAGTCGCCCTAAAGAGAGAACTTAGGCCTGTCACTGCAGTGCCTGCGTGCAGTTTGTCAAACTGCTTTGTTGTCCTGACAAGTGCACCCACTTGCCAGGCCTTACCCATCCATTTTTATGCACATCAGACACCCTTGTGGTAGGCCCAAGGTACCCTCCTGGTGAGGGTACAGTGTATGTGAAAGGTAGGACATGTATTAAGAGGTGTACCATGTCCTGACAGTGAAAAACTGCCACATTTGTTTTTCACTGTTGCAAGGCCATCTTGCCCATAGGACAGGATGGGGAGGCTGTGTAATATGCTTCCAGCCTATCTTCCCATAGGCTTAAGATGGAGAGGTGAAGTTTAGTGTGGATGAATTCACAATTTGATAACACATCTGTTTGTGAAGGTGGTTTTTGAATTGTGTGTTTAGAAGCCACGCTTTTAGAAGTGACTGGTTTCTTTGTTCTAACAATTCTGTGTGTCTCTGCCTGGTTCTGGATTGACTGTCTGGATGTGAATGTGATAGGATCTGGGAAATGTCTTGACCCAGGGGAGGGGTTGAGACAGCAACGGGCTGACATGCATCTGGAGTGTAGGGGGGAGGAGTAGAACTGGAGGTGAAGAGGCCTGGGCTACTGCCATATAATACTGCCTCCATCTCCTGCTGAGTGATTGAGGATTCAGACCTCAACTATCAAAGGAAGAAGGTGTCACTGGCAGGGAGACACCCTGAACTGGTGTGGCCAGGGGTCAGTGTCCCCCTGATCACAAAGACTTCAAAGACATTTAGAGGTATAACTATGAGCACTGAAAACCATGGACTTTGGACTGATCAAGCCTGAAAATTATTGAAACTACTTCGCAGTCAAGAGGAACCTCAGCCAAAGGAAGAACAGCAGAAGAGACTGAAGAGAAGGACTGACCCTTGCTGTGTGTTCTGGGGCTGAACTGCAGTTTGCTGATTTAACTAAGGAGAGACTAAGGGACTTTGCTATGTGCTGTGTCCCCCTGCTTGAAAGGACTTTGCTGTGTGCTATGTCCCAAAGTAATGTGTCTCCAAGAGCCTGAGGAGAGCTGGCTCCCTGTTGTGGAAACTAAGGAACATAAAACTTTCCTAGTGTGTCTGAGTGACGCTGTGTGTGCTTTTTGCAGCCTGAGACCTTTGTAAGAACTGCCCCGTGATCGTGTGCACCCGGAGTCCAAGTGAGCCTCAGCGATGCTGTATGCATGTGATTCGTGCATCCTGAGACCTTTGTGAGGATTGCCCCGTGATCGTGTGCACCCAGAGTCAAAGTGAGTCTCAGCAATGCTGTGTGTGTGTGCTTCATGCAGGCTAATGATTTACAAAAAGTGAGCAACCCAAGAATACCCTTAAGGGCTTGGGTAATGAAAATGAATAGGTGAAGATGCCTTCAAGGGAATTTATTTTATGCGTGCTTAATTATTTAGACTAATTTTAGGAAGGATCGATTAGTGATCCTTATTAAGAATCAATCAAACACTGTGGAGTTTCAATTCAGTTTAAACAATTTGTTTCAACAAGACACAACATACAAAAAACAACACAAGGTGTATTAGAAAAATATAATTTTATCCAAATTTTTTTTTAAAGAAATCACTTCATATACAGATAAGTGAACAAACAGAAAATTAGGACTGTGTGTACACACATAAGTAAATTAATACGTGACTCAACAGAACCTAAAAACACCTATCCCAAATCACACTGAATAAAACAAGACAGGGATAAGATGAAATGTCCACGTTTCGGTTTCCTATGAATTAATTGCGGAAACCATCTTCAGGACTGAAGTCAATTGGGGTCCGTATAGAGAAAATTGCAATCTGACTTCCTAACGTTGCCCGACTATGATTGCTTGAGGGCTGCCACGGTCTATTTTCAAGGTGGAACCGCTTCTATTTGGTATGTTAGTTGACTTCTTGACTTTGAAAACAAGTTTGTGGGCTTCGCTGTATTGATGTTGGCTTTTATTTAAAAGGAGGGAGGTTTCTGGCCACACCTGTTGATAAGCGGTATGTTGAATGAAGTTGTAGCTTAGACGCGGTGACCAAAAACTATATGGCTGAGATACCCGCCACCCCCTCTCAACACAATCCCCAAGGATGGGAAACCGGAAACGGTTCTGAACTTTTGGAAGGCGGGAGGGAGTGACCCTCCCGGCCGTATTTATTAAAATATGAAACAAAATCAAAACATTAAAATAACAGTTTCATATTATGTACAATTTCATTTCCACATTACGATGTTTGGCTAACCTTAACAGATCTCTAATACAAAGGTTCTCCTAGCCGAACTAACATCCTACAAAACATTTGACTTGAAATTGTACATCCTAACGTTAAGGGCCAACGGCAAGGTCGTAACCGGTGTCAGATCCCTAAACCAGAAATACACCCTCACTTGTGAGGGGACCAACCGCACAGAGGCGTACCTCATGTGCACATACCAATTTCCCTTGACTTGACGGGGGCCCCAATTAACTCGACGCCATTTAACGGTCGTCCGAGGACTCGTGTGAGGTGTCTAGAAGGTAGCGTAAACCCCCTCCCGAACCCCACACAACTTACCACATCTGCCGTCGCAGATGTCCTGGCCCCGGGAAATTCCCCAGGAGGGCCCGTAGCCCCTCCTATCCAGGAAGGGGCCTTGACCACCTTTCCTTTCCTTCCGGCGGCCTATCCTTAGACGGGACCGCCTCCCCGTTGAGGGGCCAATGGCCACCTCCCCCGAGCGCTCCCATCCGTAATGGGTGACGCCCCCCCATAGGGATCTTCCAATTACTGCTCACCGATCATGACCTTCCCGCCCGACAATAAATACGACAAATCTACCTAAATTACTAAATTGCAAAACAATTATAACTTATAACAAGCATGATTACTGATCAACACTAGTGCAAATACTTTATTTGAAAAACATACCGAAAGTGACCGTCTTTATTGCATATTCAAAATTATCACGACAATCATCACAACCTGAAAGAAATAGAGTTACCACATCAAAACTTTATTAAAAACAACTAGCTGTCCTCAGGGGCTGGTGGGTGGGTCAAAATTGGCTCTTCGTTCCGTCTCGAGCTCACGTGCAGCGGGGAGGTGCAGCTTCAGAGCACAGGAACAAGAGGAAGCTTTCTTGGCTTGTTGCTCCTTTTATCCGTCTTCAGGGCGGGCGTAAACCCGCCCCCGCCTGCCTCCGTGGGCGTGGCTGGTCGCGTCCGTGTCTAGGACAACCCACTCCAGGGCGGGAAAAGCCGCGCCCCGGCTACGCCGCTTCGGGCATACCAGCCGAGACTCGCCTCCCGCCCAAGATGGCTTCCCGGGGGGATCGTGGTACTCCACCATACGTTTGGGGGGACCGAATGGTCGCCCCTTTCCAATACCGGTACATAGAGAAGTTTTGCCACACGTGGATGATTCAGGGACAGTTGTGCAATCAACCATACGGTGATAATCTAAAAAGTATTCCGCAGCAGAGCTCTGAACTGACTACATGCTGCGCAGCACTCTGCCACTGCTGTCCTGACTAGACCACGACCGCATGGTTACTGGAATACTTTCCGTGAAATTCACTTTCTACTTGCGGCGAGGCTTGGAGCTGTACACACTGCTTTACATACCGCCGAACAGCGATAAGTCACCTTGAACTAATTATTTGCCACGCTGCAATTTACCTCCAATATTTTTATTAGATTATCGCCATATGGTTGATTGCACAACTGTCCCTGAATCCTCCACGTGTGGCAAAACTTCTCTATGTACCGGTATTAGTTTTTGGTCACCGCGTCTAAGCTACAACTTCATTCAACATACCGCTTATTTACAGGTGTGGCCAGAAACCTCCCTCCTTTTAAATAAAAGCCAGCATCAATACAGCAAAGCCCACAAACTTGTTTTCAAAGTCAAGAAGTCAACTAACATACCAAATAGAAGTGGTTCCACCTTGAAAATAGACCGTGGCAGCCCTCAAGCAATCATAGTCGGGCAGCGTTAGGAAGTCAGATTGCAATTTTCTCTATACAGACCCCAATTGACTTCAGTCCTGAAGATGGTTTCCGCAATTAATTCATAGGAAACCGAAACGTCGACATTTCATCTTATCCCTGTCTTGTTTTATTCAGTGTGATTTGGGATTGGTGTTTTTAGGTTCTGTTGAGTCACGTATTAATTTACTTATGTGTTTACCCACAGTCCTAATTTTCTGTTTGTTCACTTATCTGTATATGAAGTGATTTCTTAAAAAAAAAATTTGGATAAAATTATATTTTTCTAATACACCTTGTGTTGTTTTTTTGTATGTTGTGTCTTGTTGAAATAAATTGTTTAAACTGAATTGAAACTCCACAGTGTTTGATTGATTCTTAATAAGGATCACTAATCGATCCTTCCTAAAATTAGTCTAAATAATTAAGCACGCATAAAATAAATTCCCTTGAAGGCATCTTCATGCAGGCTAAGACCTTTGTGAGGACCGCCCTGTGATCCTGTGCACCCGGAGTGCGAGTGAGTCTCAGCGACGCTGTTTGCGTGTGCCCTGTTGCAGCCTGAGACCTTTGTGAGAAATTGCCTTGTGACTGTGTGTCCCGGAGCAGTCTTGTTCTCTGCTTCGATCGACAGCGTGTCCAGAAGTGCTGCGATCATCATTTCCATCGGCCCAGACCTGGCATCCCCAGAGGAGCCGTGGGAATTCCCTGCCACCTGCCCGATCATGCCTTTGCCAAAGAGAGACCTCATACCATCACTGTCGGGGTTCCGATTTCCACTGCCCATGATCAACAAAGTCGCATCGGAGGCCTAATCCGCAAGGAGAGGAATGGAGAGAGAGATCCTACCACCCAGGTAACGCTCAGCGAGCGTGCATGTGTCGTCACCTGGGGTAGGGTGCGGGCTACGAGAGAAAAGCTCTTGGCCTTTCCCATCTTTGCAGCGCGAGCCTCCGCTCAAGTCTGTATCGCGGCCTGTACTTTCCGAGGAGTGGCAGTACAGGGGCCGGAGTGTGGAGTTGCACTTTGTTTTCCATCATAACAGTGTTGGGGGCATATTTTGACAGTAGCTGACAGCGAGTCAGTAAGAGTGGCATAGAGATCGTCCAGAGCACCGAGATCGGTGCCGAATTGCATTATTTCTGCATTTAGAACTGCCTGATTGTTGCATTACGAACTGCCTGATTGTTGCATTACGAACTGCCTGATTGTTGCATTACGAATTGCATTATTTTTGCATTACGAACTGCCTGATTGTTGCATTATGAATTGCCTTATTTTGGCATTACGAACTGCCTGATTGTTGCATTACGAATTGCATTATTTTTACATTACGAAGTACCAGATTCTTGCAATTCAAACTGCACAGCATTGCATTAGGACTGCTTTGGATCATCGAAAATTGCTCATTAATACTGCAAGAACCTACAAGAACCTACAAGGACTTGCTGGCCTAATAACCGGCAAGGTGAAATATTACAAATACGCATATGTTGGATTTTTATTGTGTGGTCTCAATGTATATCCTTTTTTTTATAAACCTATAATTATTTTTGTGTGAAACTCATGTGGAATCCATTTGTGGTGTTATCACTGGGTTACTGAGAGCGTGGTGGCAAATTCTTTACACATTTGCCTTGGAGATAAGCCTGGCTGCTTTTGCCAAGCTACAGAGGGGATGAGCAGGGGCTATCTGAGAACGTGTCCTTCCTTTCCCTGACTTAGAAGCAAGGGTCCCTATTTGGACTAAGGTACCTACCTCAGCCAACTAGAGACCCCCATTTCTAACAATATTCTACTAATCTGTTACTTCAGAGGTGTGATGTAGACAGTGTAGCGCCAACATGTCTGTCTTTCACATGACGGATCACCTTGCGAGGTTTCCTATATCTCGGCTGGTTATCCCTAGCTTTACCATTTTGAGAGAATAGGCAAAGCACATTTCCCTAATCTGTTATACCAATATGACCAAACTCCTTCTTTTTCCACTTTCACTTCCATCACTGCAGAGTTCAAGTAGTCTGGGCTTCGGTCTTGTGTTCAAGACACTCAAAATGTTGCATGGATTCTGCTCTGGAACAGAACTATGCTTAGGACCATGGAACATCAGCATTTAGGGAGTGAGTCACCATACCATCTGAGAATCTTTGAGCCAGGGTCCGACTAGCTATAGTGCCTCACTAGCCCTCCTAACCATACCAAAGAAACAAGTGAATTGTTGCACCTCCAGAAAACAACACTTTTGATCCTCTCACGGATTGTGGTAAGATGGCATACACTTTTGCTCTCTCACTCGTACTTGTCCATAAAGAGATAGCCAAGAGACACAACTATTGTGCTCTAAAATGTGGTATACATGCCACAATTAGAAAACAAATGCATCATAAAAATTCTGTTAACATTGTTAATAATCCATATACCATGAAAAGTGCTGTCATATTGTATGACAGAGTGACCTAACTCCCCTCCCCTGCTACTAAAGTTGAACGATCATATGAAGATCTCTGGGATTACCAGCAGATCCCATACCTTAGCATACACAGATGGACACTCTAGATCTCAGTGGGTGCAGTGCGCTTGTCTCAAAATTCTCATTCCATATGTCTGTTGGTAGCTCATGTACTCATCCATATGAAAGGACATGTGGGCACAGAAACAACAGCTGCATTCTTGTGGTATGTCTAGGTGCTAGTGCCTGGCCAGAAAGAATAACAGGGGACATTGTTGTTTGATGTTGTTGGTGGTGCTCATAGTAAATCCCAGTAAAAGTAAAGAATGTGAAAACATTTGCAGGTTACATGTGAAAGTACAATGTGGCACAAAGGCAAGCATGTTTATATAGTAATGTGAACAACGGAAAATGAGGCCTACAACGTGCACAGCTAGTCTAACATAGGGATAACTACAATGGGCCTTGCATGAAACACATGACAAAAACACAGTAAAAGCACCCCATGAATATGAGTTCACTGCAGAAACAAAGAAGATGTCTTAGCTCTAATTTCACCTTGTAATTTTGTCTGTCTCTCCCTTCATATGCTATCATAGTATGAGCATTAATTCTGAGCATATATACTGAGGCTGAATCATGATAATTAGGGACTTCTACAATCCCCGCAATAATTACAGGATTGGTCCATTGTTTTCAGAAGAAAGTACTGTAATATTATAGAAACAGTGCATTAGTGCAACATTTGTAACAAGACCATACAGAGAAAGAAGAGTGATAGCAGACTTAAGGCTTATTTAGAGTTGGCAAATGGGATACTCTGTCAAAATGTGATGGAAATCCGGTCTACCACCTTGCAACTCCCAAAGTCTATGATGCACTTGTAATAAGGCAGCCTAGATACCCATCATGTTATGACAGAGAAACCCATTCAACAAACTCTAAATAAGACAATTACGGTCTGATATACCAAGGTAACCTTGAACTTTTGAGTAAGTTGACTATATTTATGGTATTCACAAACTATGGGCCCAATTCACAGAATAACTTAAGACAAAATCCTAAACTTACTGCCATTAACTCATTTTGGTATTCACAGAAGGCACTTACTCATTTTGGTATTCACAGAAGGACAAAATCCGAAACGTACTACCATTAACTCATTTTGGTATTCAGAGAAGGCACTTACTCATTTTGGTATTCACAGAAGGCATTTACTCATCAATGAGTAAGTGCCTTCTGTGAATACCAAAATGAGTAAGGGCCCGATGTAGGTAAACGGGATTTTCCGATTTCAAAATACCGAGGCGGGCCGAATCGGTATTCTGAAATCGGAAAACGAGATGTAGGAAAAAAATACCGACTGAAGACCGATTCGGTCGGCATCGGTAATGAGATTCGGTACGTTCCGATTCAGCTCGGTCCGAATCGGAAATTACCGAATCGGCCAACAACGAATCGGAAAATACCGAATCGGCTACCACCGATTCGGATATTTCCGATTCGGCGAATACCGAATCGGTAAAAGCCGATTCGGTAAAAACCGATTCGGCAATCATAGACCCATGGCGAAAAAGCCCATAGGAATGCATTGCATGACCCGATTCGGCTTTTACCGAATCGGATTTTACCGAATCGGATTTTACCGAATCGGATTTTACCGAATCGGATTTTACCGAATCGGATTTTACCGAATCGGTAAAAGCAGACTCGGCAATAGGCGATTCAGCCAATGAGGTGGCTCCCCCTCCCCCACCCAAACAGGGAGTGGCAACCCTGGCAGGTGCAGCCAATTAAGAAGTTTCTAGAAGTTTCTGGAAAGCCTGCCTGAGCCCAACACACAGTTAGCAGCAGTGGGAGAAGGAGGTTGCAGACTGAGCAGGAGCAAGAGAATATGGCAGATCAGGCAGGAAGCCAGAAGTCCTCCCAAAAGAGGAAGCCCAAATTCACCACCACAGAACTACAGGTGCTGGTTGAGGAGGTGGTGAGGGTGCACCGCCAGCTCTTTGGCAAGCTGTCCCTCAACGTGCCAGACAGCACCAAGAGGCGATTGTGGGCAGACATCGCCCAGAAGGTAAATGCTGCTGGAGTCACCCCCAGGTCCATTGAGGAACTTAAGAAAAGGTTCTATGACCTCCGCAGCCTCACCAAGAGGAAGCTGGCCGACCTCCAAAGGCAGGCAGGACTCACCGGAGGAGGCAAGAACCCGGCGCCACCCCTCACCGAGCTGGAGGAAATTGTCTCCAGCACCATCGAGAGGGAGAGCATTGTAGGGATCGGGACCCTGGACAGCACTGCGATGGCCACAGCTACAGGTAAGAAGCATGCGCATCATGACACACCCTACCAGACACCTCCCCATTAGACACAATGCATAGGCAAACACCAGCACTGTACTGTCACCAACATACAAGAGACAAGCACCATGGTACATGTAGTCAGCAGGAGTTAGCCAAATATGTCAGTGCAGAATCACAAGACAGGAAACAGTGTGACACGGTGTAAGGAGATGCAAGGACATGTGGAATGCCATAATTGTACTGACTGTAATACATCGGCACTCAGTTCACAAATGCTTCTTTGTACCTAGGGGCACCATCAGGCGGCACCACTGTGGCAGCAGAGGGAGCTTCGACATCACATACTGCAGTGGCAGGGCCGAGCACCAGCCAGCCTGGCCAGGAGGAGGAGGAAGAGGATGAGGAAGGAGACACCCCAGGGCTTGGAATGGAGGGAGTCCTGGTGATTGATTTCCAGGCAGTGCACTCCCCAGTACTGCCCAGCTCACCCCCCTTGCAATTTTCCCCATACAACTCCCCAACAAGGCAGACCATTCCGCCGACAACATCTCCTGCCACAACCGTGGCCTTGCCACCCGTCCTACCTGTCCTGGGAGCAGGGGCTCCGGGACCGGCCAGCACCACACCACCACCAGTGGCACCCCAGCCCACTCAGCAGGCCGGAGGCAGCAGTGCCAGACGCCGTGCCACCACCACCACCACCACCACCACCACTGCTGCACCAGCACGGGAGGGCAGTGTGTCCCTGGGCCTGGAGGGCCAGATGGTCAAAATCCAGCGCCAACAGGCCAGATCCACCATGGCCTGCCAACGCCAGCTCCTGCAGCACAACCTGCAGATGGGGGAGTTGGTGAAGGGGTTCCAGGCTGTTGTGGACAGCAACAAGGAGGTGGCAGGAGGGTTGGGCAGGCTGACCACTGCCATCACCCACTCCTCTGCCAGGCAGGAGGAGCATGAGGTTGCGCGCAGGAGGGATGCCCGGGTGCTCAACCGGGCCATGGCCCGCCTTGCAGCGGCGACTGCACAGCTGTGCCATCGTAGCGCAAATCAGGAGTCGGTGCAGAGTCAGCATACTGCTGAGCTGACCAGGGGGATGGCCAGGATCACCACGGCCATGGAGGCCATGTTAATATCAAACGCCGCCTCCAATCCTGCCCTGGACCTGGGTGATGCTGGTGACAGCAGCAGCCGCAGCAGCCCGGCCAGCGCTGCATCAGAGCCAAGGAGGAGCACCAGGCGCTCCGCTGATGCTGCTGGCCATTCGGAGGGGGCCGAGGGACACCCCAGTGGGTCTGGAAAGCGGGCCAAAAAATAGGCTGGCAAGGGGGGATGATCATACCAGAACCCTGGACTTTATTTGTTTTGACAGACTCCATTTTTCTATGCACTTCAGTGATGTAACTGTGGTGCATCACTATTAAAAAGTTTATTTTCCAAGCAACATTTAGCTGTCTTTGCATCTGTACTCAGTCAGAAATAGTTCTCAGTGATCTCCTCACGTCTGTATCTGCCATCACATGGCGTACACACCCCAGCTGGCTGTGTCAGTGGCACAGCTTCGTCGTCGTCATAGTCCTCGTAGTCAGACAACTCCACCTCAGTGCCCTTCTTGACCGCAAGGTTGTGTAACATTGCACATACAGCTATGATCTTGCAGCAGGTGATGGGGGTATACTGCCTTGCACCTCCACTCTTGTGCAGGCATCTGAATCTACTTTTCCAGATGCCAAAGGTCCGTTCAACAACATTCCTTGTGCGTATGTGGGCCCGGTTATACCTCCTTTGGCTGGGTGTGGAGGGGTTGAGGTAGGGGGTGAGTATGAATGAGCGGAGGGCATATGCACTGTCGCCTGGAAGAGAAAGGGGTCACATTAGACACATGCATACATGTATTACACCTACCTACTATGTGTTATGGGGGTCTGATGATGTGGCTCACCTAGGAGGTATCCTTCTCCAAAATCGCCAGCCATCAGCCGTGCATATATGCCGCTCTGTTGGAATATATAGGAGTCATGGGTACTCCCTGGAAATTTTGCTACCAGGTCTGTGATGGTGCACTTGGCATTGCAGATCACCTGCACGTTGATGGTGTGTGTCGATTTCCGATTGCGGTATATGTATTCGGTATCCGCTGGTGGGCAAATCGGAATATGCGTGCCATCTATGCAACCGATGACTTGGGGAAAGTGTGCCATCTGGTAGAAGTCCGCTTTGGTTTGTAGCAGTTCTGCGTGGGTTGCAGGGAATGAGATGTATTGGTCCATCCTGTCTATCATGGCGTCAAGGAATATGTGGAAGAACCTTGACAGGCTGCTCTGGCTCACCCCTCCTGCTGCTGCTACTCCACTTTGATAGCTGCCAGACGCTACCAGGTGTAGGCTGCATAGCACCTGGACGTGCGCAGGGATGGCGTGTGCCCTTGGGGTGTGGTGGTCCAAGTATGGCTTAAGGTCCCTGATGAGCTCAAGTATGGTGTCAGAGTCCAGCCTGTATCTCTGTAGGATCTCAGCCTCAGTGAGCATGAACAGGGTTATCCTCTGTCTGTAGACCTGTTCATTTCTTAGCCATTCCCTCAGTCCTTCCTGCTGTAGCCGTAGCCGCCTCGCAATGACATAGAAAGCTGCCATCCTGCAAGTTGCAATGCATTTTGGGACTGTTTATATGGGTTGGAGTTGGTTACCACCTGATTGCAATCCATGGTAAATACCGAGTGAATTCTACCGATTTTGAGCCGATTTCGGTGTTTCTGTGCCTCCCTACATCTCCCCAACTGTCGGAATCGGGGAATTTCCCGATCGGAGATTTATACGAATCGGCATGTTTTCCGAATCGGATCATGTCCGAATCGGTATTTGTTCCGATTCGGTACATGGACCGAATCGGTGATTTTCCGATTCGGTGTCACTAACGATTCGGTAGTGGGACCGAATCGGTGATTTTCCGATTCGGTGTCACTAACGATTCGGTAGTGGGACCGAATCGGTGATTTTCCGATTCGGTGTCACTAACGATTCGGTAGTGGGACCGAATCGGTGATTTTCCGAATCGGTGTCACTAACGATTCGGTACATGGACCGATTCGGTCTTTGTAACCGAATCGGTGTTTTTCCGATTCGTTACATATCCGATTTTCGGTATGTACGTATCGGATTCTTTCACATTCGGTACACATTCCGAATCGGTTTTCTATCCGATTCGTTCTGTTTTTGGTCCCCTACATCTCGATGGCTGTTTACCGATCGGTAAGGGCCATAAATCGGTATTTTCGGCCGATACCGATCGGTAAAGCCCTACCTACATCGGGCCCTATGTGCCTTCTGTGAATACCAAAATGGTAGTTAGTTTAGGATTTTGTCTTAAGTTAGTTCTGTGAATCGGACCCCCATGAGTTTAATTTTATTAACAGAAAATTATTGACTGCCGAGACTCTTGTGGTGGAGACTCAGCACATACATAGATAAATATATTTTTGTTTGCAGAGTTCTTTTCCCCAACTGTAGAGTCTTTGCAGTGGTAACATTACTATTAGTAACCTTAAAATAGCAGTTTGTGAATTTCAAAAATAGAGTAAAGTTTCACAATAGTTTAATGTTATCTTTGAGTATCTGGCCCTGAGTTACAGATGGAGTGCCATTCATTTAGTTGCTGACTCGGTTAAATCAAGTGTTTTCAGAAAACCATGAAGAGTACGCTCTGCAGAGCTTAAAATGTGGCCTTTTAGACACCTCCTTTGGAAATAAATCTAATCCTCTCTATATGTGTCACAGAGTGTTGGAAAAAAAGACAATTGAAGCATAATATAACAAAATGTGCATCTTTGGAAAACTTCCTATTGGTTAAGAATGGTCCATATAAAGCATTATTCCATAACAGTGGTGCATTGTAACGTGGTAAACATAGAAAGGCATCTATAGGTACACAGTTCTTTTTGTAAGTAACATATGACATAAATGATTAAACATATGATTTAGTGTCAATCAAGCCATTTAAGAGAATTCCTTCATGTTATTGTTGTGTGCATCCAAGGGGAGTTTTAGTGAGTTTCTTATTTTCTTATTAAATACCATAACAATGATAGGGACAATAAGGGAGTAGCGCATGTTCAAATAGTAGCGAATGTTGGAAACCAATGGGTGCACTTTGGTGGTCATGATGAGCAGATAAAACCAGATCAGGCAATCCATGCCGAACAATGTGTCATAAAGAATGACCAAAGTGACCACTGTGTGAGAGGCTTGAGCTTCTGCATTTCTTTCTTTGTTCTGTTGGGAAGCTCGGATCGCAAGGACCTGTTTGCCATGCCTGTGCAACAACAACAAAATGAAGCTGCTGGCCATTGTCATAGTTATCACCAACAGTACATCCCGGGTAAACAGGCCAAAGCCCACCCCCTGCATGGTGATCTGACTGGGATAGATTACAAGACAGTAGCCCAGATTAAAGGTAAACTTCAGAGTGGTGATGTTCTTGGCACCAACAGTGAACATGGGCAGGTTGGTGCTGTTGATCATATTCAAGACATAGATGGCCACGAGCAACAAGGTCATGTACTTCTTCGTGAAGGACTTCATGTGGAGCCACCGCTCTGTGTTCTGTGCTATGGTGATGCACTGAAAGCAACTCAGGAGGCAGGTGAAGATAATAGCAAACCCCCGGGCTGTGCGATAGATAAATACAAGGCTTTTACACATAACGTCTGTGAAGAACTCTCTCACTCCAACTGCAAACAGGCAATATGGGACGCCTTGGGTGAGGCAGACAAGCAGGTTGGCCCCGGCCAAGTGAGACAGGATGACTTCTGCTTTCATTCCCTTGTATTCTTTCCACACTATCCTTATAAGGGGGATCAAAATTGTTACATTACCTGAGATTGCTAGAACGGTGGTAATGAGATAGAGAAGGTCCATGAACAACCCATGTGATTCCATGTGTCTGTAAGTGAAATGTGAAGAATAAATAACTAAGAAGGTGCCCTTCAGAACCTATCTTTTTTAAATTTTTTGACCTATGAAAATATGTCTTCTGGTTGTGTACTAACCGTTACATTATTTCAATTCACCACCTTCCTCTTCCCAACATCACTATATCCCATTACAAGGCCTGAGGCCTAAAATTACTTTGGATGGTAATAAGAAATTGTTAACTTTTCATTGAAGTGCAAATTCAAGAGGAGAATTCACTGATGGAATTTTTTTTTACCAACCCATCATCGTTAAGTAAAGAAATTCATTAGTGGAGTCTCCTTTAGATTAAGATATTTCACCACAAAAGTAAATATTTTCTATTACCACCTTGAATTGATTAACAGATGGATATACATAGAATATCATTTAGGATATGGGGAATTTTTTTCCAGCTAGATGAGAATCCACTGGTGAAATTCCTTCACTGCACTTTCCTCATGGTGGAGAAAAAAACATCAACTGGTTTTTCACTGGAGTTAGCCCTTCCTCTTGAAATCAGAGTTTCTATTACTACCACCAACCTTTTAACTTGGCTCTGCACCTATTGTTGCTATATTTATCGCTTGATAACACAAACTAAAACACACATCCCCCCATTTTCCCAATTGCAAACTTCTAGTTCATATGCTTATTTAGCATTCGTATTTGTTTCATCTGCCAAACTATGAGCCTCCATTTGCCTGACAAACATCTCCTCCTCCAAATTCAGACATGTCCTAGGGCCCTATGTATATCTTTTATTATATATTATTATTGCGCTGGGGTGGAGGTTTAATTTAAAAAAAAGTTATGTTAACTCACCTTTGCCATCCCGCATCATCGGTCTGCTTCCTTCTCTAGACTCTACAACAGGACACAGCCGCAGGCAACCTCCCTCCCTTTTCTCAGTCAATCACAACATTGTGACTGCCTGAGACGCCAACCCCACAGGTATCGATGGGGTGGCCATTTTCTCGATGTAGGCTGCATGCAGCCTACATAGAGAAAATGCAGAGTGCATATGAATGGTTTGGTTAGCCCCGGGCCAACCAGTCAGCGCCCACAACAGTGGGCAAGCCACTCCTCTCCTGCAATCGAGCAGGACCGGCCACCTACCCGCCCCCAAACAAACCCTGCCTTCTGCTTTCTCGCAGTGCGAGAAGCAGAAACATAAAGTAGTATTTAAAATACAATTTTATGTTTCTGCTTCTTGCACTGCGAGAAAGCAGTAGGGGGACGCTCCTTCACCCACATGGAGGAGCCGCCCCTGTACCTAATGAAGAAAACACATGTTGGCGAAGTTACCAAAGTGACTACGAAGTGTATTAAGAACATCTAATGAACAGTGAAGAAGAAAGAAAATAAAAAACTAAGAACAAAGAAACTTTTTTGTACTAATGTATTCAGTTTTGAACATTGAACATGCTGCTATACTTCCCTCCTGCATAGGTGAGAAAGACGGGACCCACACCTCTAAACCCAGGACTTCAGAGTGATTCCAAGGGCTAGTTGACTGGCTTCCTGATCAGAAGCCTTGGGGCAGAACAGGCTTCCTTCAACCATTGAACCAAGCACCTGGATGCTGTTGTCTGTGAGTTCAGCCCTCCCCAGTGGTGCCAGCCTTCTCCTGGACCTTTTAAGGTAGGCCTGAAGGTGTTCTAACAGACCATCTGTGGACTCAGCAGAACCAAAGCATCTCCTCCTCGGGCTGGAGCATCTCCTGCATACCGGCTCATCATCTCTGCTGCTCAACGCATTGTCTTCTGAGTAAATGCATTGCCTTTAGTGTGCAGACATCCACGACGCAGGGACTTTGCATTGCCCGATGTAGTCAATTGGAATGGATGGGATGCATCTCCACACAAGAGCAATGCATTGCACTTTGCAGCTATCTGGAACTGCTGCTGTGCAATGCATCTCCCGCCCGGACCTCACATCATATCTCCAATGTGATGCATCCTGGGTGGAGGACTTCGCATCCCTCCACAAACAGGATTAAGGAACTGTGTTCTGCAGGCCTAAGTGGGTCCCTGAAGCAGGTCCACACTGTGGTTGGCCTGAACTAGTGACTTGTTCCTGGTCTGGCCCAACAAGACAATCACATTTGACGCTTTTAGCTTTTTGGCTTTAGTTTCACTTAAATCTTTAAAATTGAATATCTGCAGCAGGACCGTCAGCTCCAGCCACAACTGTAAACTGTCAGTCATGTTAATGCACGAAGATTCAATTCAAAACAGGAATTATTACATGTGTAAGGTTCCAAAACTCCTCTTGTGGAGTCTCCACGAGAGGAAAAAGAAATGGAGAAACATTATCCTGATTTTGTACACCATGAGCCCAATTCACAAAGGCAAACTTAGACCTGAAGTCTACTTTTAAATCTGAAGTCGAGGTTAACCTTCAGGTCTAAATTTAGACATCATGTCTAAGTTCACCTTTGTGAATAGGACCCCATAGTTCTATTCTGAATTTGAAACCTCAAACCGAATGCCGGCAGATTAGAAAGACAGTGGCTTATGGAATACAACTCCAAATTAAAAGGAAGCTCTTGTGATTTTTAAATTCAAGATTAAGGAAGCTGTTCTCTCCTGGCTCTCAAAATGTCTTGATGTGGCTCCTAATTGTGCAAAATAACTTTTTCATATTGTCTTAGATTTACTAGACTCCAAAGCATTAAAACACACATTCCTGCCTTCTTTACAGCTTTGCAATAGTATGGGTGAGGAATTGGAGTATTAGTTGGTGTGGATGGTAGCCTGCCTCAAGTACAGGGCCGGCTTTAACGATGGTGGCGCCCAGTTCGACAATCTTTGTTGACTCCCACCATGACCTCCTTTTTCATAGATTCCCTGACTAGCACCCTCCAAAGGTGCTCCACATCTCCCCTTAGCCCTTCTCTCGCTTTTATTTACTTTATAGCGCTAATCAGCCCAATGTAGAGTTTCAGAGCGCTTTACTTCACAAACACATTCTACAGAGACATTGAGTCATACAAGTGTGCAAATCAATGTATAAGAAATGTTATTTAAGACAATGAGGGCTACGAGACATATGAATCACATATCATCCATACTGGTAGGCTTTATGTCTTAAGACTTCTTGGTTTGGAGAAACAAAGGGGAGGGTTTACTATGTTTTCAGACAGCGCAGTCCTCAAGGTGCTGTGCTGTGTTGCATGAAAAGGAGAGTGCAAAACAGTACCAAATATTATAAAATATGGTGCTTTTGCTCTCTCCTTTAGGGCTGGCTTACATAATGGTGGCCTTCCCCAATGCAAATACCAATTCACAATAGTGCAAAGACCTGTCTATGTCACAAGCATAGGTTTTATACTGGAAGCGTATACTTCCAGTTCTAATTCTATGCTTTGAAAAAGTTTTACACTTTACCACTTTTCAAGTGTGCTGCACTGTACAGCACAAATACATCTTGGAATGGTTTGGAGAAGAAATCTGTTCTCCAACCTCGAGGATGTGTAATTATTCATGAAAATCTCACTCTACTAAAGTTAGTAGATAGGGATTTGAATCCATTGGTGGGGGCATAGGAATGTCCATGTAAAGCCCCATGACATGCCTTCTTGACACAAAGGAGCATATAGTACTACTTATGTTACCTTGGCACTACTTTCCAACACAATTCAGGGTTTGCACTGGAAAGTAAACCCCACAGCAACACATTCCATTAGGTTTGCTTCACTTCGGTGATGAACACCAGGCACAAAGTGTTAGTAAATCTGCCCATTAAACTCCGGATTTGAAATGTAACACATTGATTCGGATGTCATACTAATGACATTGAATTAGTACCTAAATGAACCACTTTTACCAATGTTAGAATAGTGAACGATTGAGGAAAAAAGCAATAGAATTCTAAACCTATGCTGTGCAATATGCATGCTGCGCTTTGGTGCCAGTTCATTGCACAATGTGCTATAGATGAAGTATTGCAACTTATGAACTTCAAATAACAAAACAATCTCTGTAACAAAAGCAGTACCCCTGCGACTGACCTACACAAATACAAATGTGTGGTTTGCAGCGGGCACATTAACCCTATATGCTACTCTATCATGAGTCAATACTGTAACTCTACAAATCATAGCTCTCTCCATTAGGTTTATTAGCAACCAGAGTTACCATGTTATTAGTCCCTGGAAAATGGCAGGCACAAAAAGATCCTTGAAGGCTGCTCTTAGTTTGCCTCAGCATGTCGTAGGGCAATTCTTCGACCATGACACCCAGTGCGATGACACTGGTCGCGCAGTCCTAAAAAAAGCACTGGCCGTTTGAATGATAAAAGACAGCAATAAACAGGGTTCTGAGAGCGCCTCTGACCTCTTGGCTCAATTCCACTGTACCTGCTACATCGATGAAACTACACATCAGCAATTTACTTATGTGCTAAAGCAGGATAGAACTGCAAAAAAGAGTGTGGTGACTGGGTTGCCACATTTTCCAGGTTTTCTACTAATAAGGTGGGGAAAAAACAGCTTTAGGCAATTTTCCTACGATTGTGTTATAGGGACATCAACATACTGGTCTGCCAGGTGCTAATCCTAACTGAACCAGAGTTTCAAATATAGTAATTATTAGTACCATGACTAGCCAATCTTACCCTAATATACAAGAGTGGAAGTCAGCTCTACTGTGCACTGCAATAATCAGGTCACTGATTGCAAAGGTTTTCTTTGCCTACCGGCTGGCTCCAGTTGACAGCTGTCCCATCCACAACAAATGCACTGCAGCTCGCCATCCCTCATCTTCGATGACATAATCATGTAAACACAGTTGTCTCTTTTTTTATTTTCAGAATGACAAATGTCACGGATATGGAAGAGTGACAACAGTTATCTAAATGCAGGCTTTTCGGCAATGCGATCTGTGCCAATTTTGGAGCGCAAATGGCGCCCCGGAGATTTGGCACCCGGTGCGGTGGCACCGGTCACACCACCCTAAAGCTGGCGCTGTCAAGTACTATGGTCAATGTTCTTTTTCTGTCCAGTAAAGGTTTCAGTAATTTAAACCTGAGCTCAACCACTGATAGCTATTGACAGAGAAGATTGCCTAACTTAAAACAATGAATTAAGTGTGTAGAAGTACCAACCAGTTAAAAAGTCACAAACAAAACACAAAACACAATAAAATCTCTACTTCACCCACCTACAGGATTCTCTATCCCCCCCTTGAATTGTAGACTGGTGCCTCCTGCAGAATGAAAGATGAAATGGCTGCTTTTAGCAATTGCTCGGTCTTTCAGTAATACTCTGCCACCAGGGTCCCAGGGGAGAGGGGATTGAGTGCAATGGGGAGCACTGTCTCTGTTTGCGCCACAGCATCCCCATTTAAAGGTGCACAATCGAGCAAAAAAGCACATTCTATCTGCCACATAATACGGATTCTGGTACGTCCATATATGCATTTGTAATCAACAAAACAAACAAATAGAAAACAGAACTGTCTATTTTATTGACATCTGACATGGACCAAGAGACCTCAATATTACCTATATAGAATAAAAAAAAATAATTATGTCTGTTTTCTTGAAAGACATATTTCTTTGAATTCTTTATAGGATGAAAAGGCCTGGAACTTAAAATGGGGCTATTTCAGAACGTTTGACATATCCAGTCTGATGCTAAGTGTGACAGAAATACAACATTAATAATGCGCCTAAGATGTTAAATGAATACGAAGATAAAACCCAGAATGGAGATCTAAAGTACAGCGCCTGTTTATGGATTGTGATAACTCAATACTCGAGTTGTCCAGAAGAAGCAAACACCACAAATACTCACATAGCAAACATACCTATATATTACAAGTCAAGTCAATAGTTTATTGAATATGATTACTTAAAATCGTTACAATTTAAAATATTTAGACATACATAATTGGTAAAAAAAATCTCCATCTAAATACCACTCAGTAGCAACGAACTATGCGATTTTTAAAATCCGAACAACATTAATAATGCGCCTAAGATGTTAACTAAGAATTTAGACAATCTACGAAAGTTTTGTTATTCACATTTTTCAAAGAAGATGAATTAACTAGGCCCTGTTAAGATAAAATGTGCTTATAAAAAGATGCAGAGCTTTACAAAAATTTAAACAAACATGCAACATTTTCTATTATTCAAGATAACCCATGATTGGTTAGTCTTTTAGTCCGCTTGTTACATGGGCTTGTGAAGTGCTGCCACGCTTGACCTAAACCCATGCAGACAGTATTCATGCTTTTTAGTATCCACTAAATCGGCTTGCCGTAAAGGTTTCCTTACTTCTGCCAAATATTTTACACCCCGGCAGGCCTAGATTATGGAGGACCCTTCCAACCAACGTGACACAGCTGGCCTGCAAGTGCGAATGTTCAATTAATTGAAAATGGGTTTTAAAAGCAGTCTCCTCAAATCCTTGACTGCAGGGCATGCGCATAGCAGGTGAGTTAGTCTTTCATTACGAAAACCGCATAGACAACAGTGTGCTACTTGTTGGATGCTTTTCCAGGATGGCTGTAGGTCTTTCGAATCGTGCATGCCCAACCAGTAATCTATAAAGCTCTTTTTTAACTAAGCGCTGAAATGGGTTACTATATAAGACTGAGGCTTTAATGATGTGTAAGAGTTAATCACAGTACACCCATGCCGACGTTTGGTAATTGCTATTTTGTCTTCTAAGAAAGACTTCTTCTTTGCTACGTTATTAACTGACTTACCTAAATTTGCTGGTCTGCCAAGCTGTCCCATGTCATTTGTATGTCAACCTCCGCCAATGATTTTCTCAGATGGGCTCCCCATGAATTTGGATTATCTTGCTCTATCTCGTTTTTAATTTCTTCCCAGCATAGACTATTCAATGACACTGGCTCAGATGAGTGAAACGTATGGCATGACTTCATGAAGCCGCTTATGCCCCGTAATTTCTGATTCTGAAGGCTGAATTCCAACCGAACCTGAGCTGGGGAGGCAGTCTTTGATAGGTTGAAAACTGCCTTGTAAACCTTCGTCTGGAGTTTGTTTAGCAGTTCAGCCTCTTTACCTCCAACAGACGACAAGGGCATATACGACAATGTGGGAAGAATTGTGACGCCATCACTTTTAAAAGATGGATTTGGTTCGGGCAGACCAATTTTTTATACAGTAATCTATATGCGAATATTAACAATTGCGTTTTTACTTTTAAGTCCACGTTGCATTCCTGATATGTTGGACCCCGCCCCAGTTTTAAGCTGAGATATTTGCAAGACACTTGCTCTTCTACTATTGCCCCTTTTACAAATCATTGGAACTTGTTTTTTTAGGATCCACTAGGCGTACAACCTTAGTTTTCTCTCTATTTAGTTCCAAATGTTTTTGGTCCAAGTAAGTTACTAAGTAATTGATCGCTCTTTGTAATCCAATAGGGATTTGGCTCAGCACCACAATATCATCTGCATACTGTAGGAATTGGCTGCGTGCATGTATTTAATGATGTCTGCCAGGAACAAGTTGAATAGGCTCGGGGACAGGACACAGCCTTGTTTTAGGCCTTGCTGCATGTAAATACTGGCGGTGGTACTACCTCCATCGCCCAATTTCACTCTTGCTTGGTTTCACTGTGTAGGGCTATTATTGCGTCCAGTAATTTACTCGGTAGCCCCCAAGCTTTTAGTTTTTTCCAAAGACTATTTCTGTTTACTCTGTCAAATGCGGCTTTCAAGTTGATGAAACATGCAAACAACGGGGTTTTCTTTTTGCCGCTTTTTCAGATAAAAGTACCAAAATTGCCAAGTTTGTTAAGGTGCCCATCCCTGGTGTAAAACCAGTTTGAAACTTGGGGATCATGTTAATTTCATCCATCCAATCTTGAAGCTGAAGTAGTAGGCAGGGTCCGTATAGTTTAGCCTCTACGTCGATCAACAATATCAATCTGTAGTTTTCAGGCATGTTATGATCTCCCTGTTTAAATATTAGGTAAATGATATTTCTTTTCCAAAATTTGGGGACATTGTTCTGTCTGTAAATCTGATTAAAAAGCGGCGTGAGATAATCTGCCCAAAAATCCGGAGTCTTTTTAAATAGTGCATTGCAAAGCCCATTTGGTCCTGCCGCACACTCTGTTTTTAATCTTTTTTTTCATTCCTATTAATTGTTTGGTGTCGATCAGGTTCTTTCATACGTCGCAGCTTGCCTCTTGTCCTAGATCTTTATATTCTGGCTGGAGCGGTCTGATTTGTTTTCTACATCAAGTCTTTGATGTTGGTATGATTCTGAGGGCGCTGTCGCCATGGCGTGCTTTTCGGGCTTCGTACTGCTGTACCTATTTTGTACGTGCTGTATCCAGATTTTTTCGCCCATTCATGCTGCTTCTCGCAGTTTTGATCTCTTTGTCAGATTATTTATGATGATGATGATTTATTTTCTTTCCTTTGTGTGGTTTGATTTGTGAAATTTGAGAAGATTTCTCTGAATCTACGGTCAGTTGATTGTTGTGTTTAGACCTACCCTTCCTGGCGGGTTTTCTTAGCCTTTTTGTGGGTTTTCGAATTTTCGTGGGTCAATGGTGCTCTGTGTAACTTTGATGTAATGGTCCCTTGTATCAGGGAGTTCCTCTGTTGCCACTTGTTCTGCTTCTCCCTTATCATTAATACATGTCCCTTTGATTGTATTTTTGTCTTTACATGGCTCCTTTTTCTCTGCGTCCTTTTGGGTTCCCCTCATTTGTTTGGACTTAATTGTTGATTGAACGGCCCCTAAGATATCCATTAATATTTTGGGCAGATTTACCAATTATCAATTATTTTGCCACCACCACAGTTGAGCTGCTGTTGAAGATTGCTTGTTTGTGGCTCCAGGTTTCCCCTGCGAGTTAGAAGGGACGTAATTAGGTCCAGCTTGGTGTTTATGCCTGAAATGTGACTGGCAAATAAATTAGAAGGTCTATCTGGACTTCCATTTTGTCTGATTGAAATTTCAAAACCCTAATTGCTTGTTCCAATGTGCTTAGCAGAGTTTTACACCACGGTGCAGTTTGAGAATCTTCAAGGGATTTTCCTGATGCCCCAGACCCATGTTCAATCCTACTAACAGAGAAAATTGTTATTGGAGATGACAGATTCAATTGATTTATTTTCGTTGAAAAATGTCCTTCTTCCTGCGGGTTTGATGGACCCGATGGATTGAGCCCATCAAACCCGACCCTGATTCTGTGGGTCTGGTTTGATGGGGTAGATACCACCATTCCTGCTCCACCCAGTGTTCTTCCCTTCCCATTAACCGATGACGAAGTATTCCCTTTTATTGCTTCATTCAGTGTTTCCTGTGTTTGTGTATTGGTTTAAAAAATGTGTAATAGGTTGGCGCTATTGGCTAGAGAAAATGATCTTGACCAGGCATCATCCAGAAGAACAACCTGTTCAATTGATTTGTTTGTTTTTTCTTCCATGCGCTCGTTTTTATGGTCCTCGTTTGCGCCTCATCCAATAATTTTATTTTGATTTTTGAGGAATTGATCTGGTGTTCCTGGGCTGTTACAATTACCAAACTACTTTCTGAGTTTTCTATGATTGATTTCTGTAAAGCTGAATTTACTTTTTGCGCTTTATTGATATTTGACTGTTGCTGTGTAGAAAGGGGGCTTGTCTTAATGGTAATAGATGTGCACTTTTCCTGTTGGTCAGTCGTTGCAGGATTAAAATGTCCCTTATTATCAGTTATGTGTCTATTTATTGATGCTCTGCCTGAATTTCTTGACCCACATAGCCACCACATTGGTGAAGACTCGGTCTTGCTCCACATTGCACCAGTGAAGAAACATGCTTCCTCCATCTATCAAGGCTACTTCCATCCATTCTCTTCAAAGCTACTTGCCAAAAAGGATTGAACGCATAGGGCAGAACAGCACTTCTGCGGGACAGTTCCCCATGGAAGCTTTCAGTTAACGTCACACTATCAAGACTCCACCAGTTTCTATTTGACTCATATAACTCTCATAAATCCAGAGAGGACACCAAAGAAAAAATTAGATTGGAATTGAGAGTGCTTAGAGTCAAGGCTAGTTACATTGCACAGAGAGTTAAGACTCTGCAAGAGAGTTGTGGCCTCACTTGAGTATGTCCTTCTAACTTGCACCATCTTCCCTCATACAGGACACTGTTTAACAAGGTGAGCAGCCAACAGACATCCTAGCTGTAGGAACTTGCTTTACTGGTTGAGGGGGGTAAACCCTACCCAAGCAGCAACCACAATATCTCTTAGGGTGAAACTCATGCAAACCCCAAATTAGCCTATGCTTAACCATCTGGCAATGTGTAAAGTATTTATGCAGCACTTTAAACAGTAATAAAGTGAAAACAACATACAACACAAGAAAAATCCCACATTAACTTAGAAAATTAGAGTAAAATGTAAAAAATGGTTTGATGCTAAAACAACAACAATGAAATTAGTAGACCTGGGGATATGAATTAAGCATCACTTAAAGATTTAAGTAAAAACAGTGATTAGAGGCACAAATAGTCAACTGTAGTTATCTGGTTGTCCTGCAATGGGACAAAGTTACAAGATCAGGCCCACCGCAATGGAATGCAGGCGGGATACAAGGACCAAGTTTAGGCGTGCTGAAAATATTCTGGTTTGCGAAGTGTTGCGAGAACCTGCATTAAGGATGCGTCCCAAAGCGGAGGTTCTGAGCAAAGTTGCGATGCAATGATGCAGAGTTCTGCCTCATTGTTGAGGATTTTGTCGGTGAAGGACTTGAGATGCAAAAGTCTGTGTCTGGTAAGTGCTGCACAGCAGCGGTTCCGATGCAAATGTGAGCTGCGATCCAAGATCCTGCATTCAGGATGCTTCTTACCGTGTCAGTTCCAATGCCACTGTGAGATGTGTCTTGCTGCATCAGTTCTGCTCACAGGACCACAGCTTGACTGTAAGAGCACCTTCAGACCAACTTCTAAGGGTCCAGGACGGGTGGCACCACCTGGAGTGTAGGTCTCACATCAGGCAGAGTCTTGTTGCCGGGTTCAAGGTAATTGGAGCCTTTACTGTCCCTGAGGCTCTGAATAGTCTGTAAACAAGGCATGGAGTGACAGTAACTGGAGAGTACATGTACTCCAACAGGCTTATGTGTACGTCACCAAAACATGTATGGAAACCAAAATGCAGAACAAAACCCAAACAGTAGTGTTTTGGGAGAACCCCTTGAGTATGACATGTCTATCATCAATATTATGCAATTACCTCTAAGTTGCCAATGGCTCAAAGAGAACAAAAGAAAACTGGCACTGCGGTCAGTATATTTTAATGTTTTTCCTTATATCACTTTCTAATTGCCGCTTATACTCAGACAAATAACTTCTTTAGCTCCATCCTAATATTGATTCCTGTTCATTGGTCCACATATTACTCCACATTGTTGATCCACCTTACAGGTAGTGCCTCTTTTTTGGTGTTCTGATCACCTACTTCATTTCATGTTATTTTTCGTGCCCTCACTGGTTCTTTTTACACACCCCAACAGACAGTTGACTTCCTATCAATCTGGGAACCAAAATAGGTCTTGTACTGGTCCCCTACTAGGTTGGAATTATCACCGGCCAAGGGGTAAGGACTTGCACTAACCTAATACTTTCACCGTTTATGACCCCATGCCCCTCATCAGTCGTATATTAACATTTCACACACCGAGTCAATTTTTCCCCTCTCTTTTACTTTTTTCAGACTTCACAGTGTTCTGCTTAATCCATTCAGGTACATGTTTTGAGAAGATTTTTATTGCTTAATGTATCCTACAGAATCCTAGTTCCCACACCCCCTTTTTTCCGCTTTAAGCATCTGGTCTGACTCAAGCCTAATCTCTCTGTAACAGCTGCACATTACAATGAGCTACAACAGTTTTCTTTTGTTCTCCTTGTGCATAATATTGATGATAGACATGTCATACTCACTGGGTTCTCCCCATACACTACTGCTTGAGTTTTGTTCTGCATCTTGGTTTCCACGCGTGTTTGGGTGACGTACACGGTGCACAGTCAAAATATCGAATACAAAATATCGAATGGACATAATATCGAGTACAAAATATAGGCTGGACAGAATATCGAATGGACAGAATATAGACATCAAAAATATAATTTTGAAGGTAAGTAATGTAATATCGAATGTTAAAATATAGATAGTCAAAATATCAAAGTACATAATATAGGTTAATAAAAATATCGAACATTTAATAATATCGAATTTTTTATAGTGTATTTTATGTGTTAAAAGTGTTTATTTATGTTATAATGTAATTTCATTAATTAATTTAATGTTATTTAAATTTTGCGTAATTTAATTCTGTAGCGGGTTGTGGGTTTATAAGGGAATAGGGTGGGAAGTAATTTAATTATAATAAATTAAATATGTAAATTTATTTATTGGTATTTGTTGTTAATTAATTGTTAATTAATTGTTATTTTGTAATTAATTACATTTTAATTGCCAATTAATTGTCTTTTAATTGATTAATTGATAATTATGTTAATTTAACTAATTTAATTTCTGTAGCGGGTTGTGGGTTTATAGGGGAGTAGGGTGGGAAGTAATTTAATTATAATTATTAAATATGTAAATTTATTTATTGGTATTTGTTCATAATTAATTGTTAATTAATTATTATTTTGTAATTAATTACATTTTAATTGACAATTAATTTTATTTAAATGATTAATTGATAATTATGTTAATTTAACTAAATTAATTTCTGTAGTGGGTTGTGGGTTTATAGGGGAGTAGGGTGGGAAGTAATTTAATTTTAATTAATTAAATATGTTAATTTATGTAGTGTTATTTATAATTAATTGTTAAATAATTTTTATTTGGTAATTAATTAAATTTTCATTGATAATTAATTTTATTAAATTGATTAATTGATTATTATGTTAATTTTAATAATTTTACTCTAGGAGTGGGAATAGTAATTTAAACCCCTACGCTATCCAACGCTTTCCCTACTGTTGCACTCTCTGGAGTGGGAATAGTCATTTTTACCCCTACGCTATCCAACGCTTTTCCTACTGTTGCACTCTCTGGAGTGGGAATAGTAATTTTTACCCCTACGCTATCCAAAGCTTTCCTTACTGTTGCACTCTCTGGAGTGGGAATAGTAATTTTTACCTCTACGCTATCCAACGCTTTCCCTACTGTTGTACTCTCTGGAGAGGGAATAGTAAGTTTTACCCCTACGCTATCCAACCCTTTCCCTACTGTTGCACTCTCTGGAGTGGGAATAGTAATTTTTACCCCTACGCTATCCAACCCTTTCCCTAATGTTGTACTCACTGGAGTGGGAATAGTAATTTTTACCCCTACGCTATCGAATGCTTTCCCTACTGTTGCACTCTCCGGAGTGGGAATAGTAATTTTATCCCATACGCTATCCAACGCTTTCCCTACTGTTGCACTCTTTGGAGTGGAAATAGTAATTTTTACCCCTACGCTATCCAACGCTTTCCCTACTGTTGCACTCTCTGGAGTGGGAATAGTAATTTTTACCCCTACGCTATCCAACGATTTCCCTACTGTTGCACTCTCTGGAGTGGGAATTGTAATTTTTACCCCTACGCTATCCAACGCTTTCCCTACTGTTGCACTCTCTGGAGTGGGGATAGTAATTTTTACCCCTACGCTATCCAACGCTTTACTTACTGTTGCACTCTCTGGAGTGGGAATAGTAATTTTTACCTCCAGCTATCCAATGCTTTCCCTACTGTTGCACTCTCTGGAGTGGGAATAGTAAATTTTACCCCTACGCTATCCAACGCTTTCCCTACTGTTGCACTCTCTGGAGTGGGAATAGTAATTTTTACCCCTACGCTATCCAACGCTTTCCCTACTGTTGCACTCTCTGGAGTGGGAATAGTAATTTTTACCCCTACGCTATCCAACGCTTTCCCTACTGTTGCACTCTCTGGAGTGGGAATAGTAATTTTTACCTCTACGCTATCCAACGCCTTATCTACTGTTGCACTCTCTGGAGTGGGAATAGTAATTTTACACTTCCGCTTTCCTACGGTAATAATATTGGATATTTTTTAATTATATTATGTTACTATATATATATATGTTTTAACAAATATGATTGTAAAAAAATTGTTATAACTTTTCCTTTTTGCAGGACCGCTCCCAGGCAGTCCACCTCTCCACCTTCTCTGCTTCTTCTCTCCCCCTCACTTGTGGTGTTCCCCAGGGATCTGCTCTTTCTCCTCTCCTTTTTAATCTTTATATGCAACCACTCATGGCTTCCCTTCGCCACTCCTCTGCTACAATATACAATTATGCCGATGATTTACAACTGATCTTTCCTTTGGACGTTACACCTTCCTCTTGCCTCAACTTCCAAACAACCATGTTACTCATCTCGGACTGGATGGCTCACAGCCAGCTCAAGCTGAATCCGTCTAAAACGGAACTTGTCCTGATGGGTGGTCCGTCCAACCCTTGGGATGACAACTATTGGCCCCCCTCTTTGGGTTTTCCCCCCTGCCCGGTCAGCTCTGTGAAAAGCCTAGGAGTGATCATCTCGGAGGATCTCTCCATGAAACCTCAGATCTCAGCGGTGACATCATCCTGCTTTTTCCAACTACGCAGGATTCGCAAGATCTGCAGATTCTTAACCAGAGAGGCACTGATTCTAGTAACACTGGCTTTGGTCATCTCCAGAGTTGACTTTGCCAACATCTTGTATGTGGGGATTCCTGGCTACCAGCTTCATGAACTTCAGCTGATCCAGAACCAGGCAGCACGCCTGGTGTACCACCAACTCAAACACCAGCATGTCTCCCCTCTCCTGAGGAGCCTCCATTGGCTCCCTGTGACTAAACAATGTTCCTTTAAGCTAGGCTGCACCCTATTCAAATCTTTGCATAACCAGGCCCCTGAGTTTATTTCCTCCAAACTTAAGCGTTATTCTCCTACCCGCAACTTAAGATCTTCTGCCAATAATCTCCTCTGCATTCCATCATTCCGCCGAAAAAAACATGGAGGATCATGTTTTTCTTTCCTAGGCCCTTCCTACTGGAACTCCCTCCCTTCTTCCTTTCGTCATCTTACCTCATATGAGTTGTTCCGCAAAACCCTAAAAACACACCTTTTCAAGGTGGCTTTTGAGTAACTCTCCCGCCCTGGCTAGCTATGTTTGTTATGAGCGCCAAGAAACCGTCTCGGTGTACGTGCGCGGTATAAATCTTTTAACATAACATAACATAACATAACTTTAATTAATTATTTAATTATTATAAGGTAATTTAAGTATTTGTAAGTATATTTTAACAAATCATTTTTAATATTAATTTAATTTAACATTGTTTTTAATAAATTCAATATTATTACAAACTATGTTTTTGTAAACGTTTTTTTTACTCAATATTTTTGTACTTACCTGTTTGTAGATACAAAGTCGATATTCTGTCTGTCGATATTTTGTCGCCGCTATTTTTGGTAGTTGATATTATGTACCTCGATATTATGTCAGTGATCTACGTACACATAAGACTGGTGGAGTACATGTGCTCTTCAGTTATTGTCACTCCATGCCTTGTTTACAGGCTATTATTTGTATCATTCCCAGCCCTGAAGAGTCAGGGGACTACTTTTCCCTGACAAAACACGTGTCGGTTGGCTGCTTTGTCCAAACAGAATAAAGAAACTAAGACATCACCGAAGAATTTTGTACAACTTGTTTTTGAACAACACTTGTTTAATATTTTGTGTGTGTGCCGGATTTTGATGTACTTGTGTGCTGTAGGGTCCCCCTACATAGATTAAGGGATTGCAAGGGTTTCCCCTTCCCAGTTAGCACCACACTTATTACTGTGAGCCATATACACTGACGTGAATCTGCTGAGTGTCATTACTTCCGAAACACTAGAACCCTGAACCTATAGTACTAAAAACAAAGGATTGTAGAGTCGTGGCTAGGGACGGGGAATTTCCCCCTCTCAAGATCAAATTAGTGTTATCAATCAATCAATCACTCATTGCATTTGTAAAGCGCGCTACATACCTGTGAGCGCCTCAAGGCACAGGGGGGAGGGGAATGCTGCTACTGCTTAAATAGCCAGGTCTTGAGAAGTCTTCTGACGGTCAGCAGGTCTTGGATCTGCCGTAGGTGGATGGGGAAGGTGTTCCAGGTCTTTGCGGCGAGGTGGGAGAACGATCTGCCACCGGAGGTTGCTCTTCAGATGCGGGGGATTGTGGCGAGGGGAAGGTCGGCGGAGCGTAGCTGGCGGGTTGGGGTATAGAAGCTGAGTCATCTGTTGAGGTACGCCGATCCAGTGTTGTGGAGTGCCTTGTGTGCGTGGGTGAGGAGCTTGAAGGTTATCCTCTTTCTAACGGGGAGCCAGGTCAGGTCTCTAGGTGCAATGTGATGTGGCTGGGGCGAGGGATATCGAGGATCAGGCGTGCAGAGGCATTCTGGATGCGTTGAAGTCTTTTCAGGAGTTTTGCCAAGGCTCCTGCGTAGAGTGCATTTCTGTAGTCCAACCTGCTGCTGACGAGGGCCTGGGTGACTATTCTTCTTGTTTCGTTGGGAATCGAGTTGTAGATTTTGCAGAGCATGCGAAGGGTGTTGAAGCAGGAGGAAAAGACGGTGTAGACCTGCTTAGTCATGAAGAGGGTGGAGTCGAGGATGATCCCTAGGTTGCGTGCCTGGTCAGTGGGTGTTGGGGCTGTTCCCAGTGCGGTCGGCCACCAGGAGTCGTCCCATGCAAAAGGGTTGGATCTGAGGATAAGGACCTCCGTCTTGTCCGAGTTTAGCTTCAGTTGATTGTTCCTGATCCATTCGGCGACGGCCTTCATTCCTTCATGGAGGTTGGTTTTGGCGGTGTGGGGGTCCTTGGTGAGGGAGAGGATCAGTTGGGTGTCATAGGCATAGAAGATGATGTTGAGGTTCTGTAGTCAGGTGACATGGGCGAGCGGTGCCATATAGATGTTGAACAGCGTTGGGCTGAGGGATGAGCCCTGGGGTACGCCGCAGGTGATCTCGGTTGCTTCAGAGCAGAAAGGGGGAGGTGGATGCTCTGTGTTCTGCCGGAGAGGAAGGAGGTGGTCCAGTCCAGGGCTTTTACTTGGATCCCGGCATCGTGTAGGCATGTTCGTCGTGTGCGGTGGCAGACCGTGTAGAAGGTGGCTGACAGGTCCAGGAGGATGAGGGCCGTGGTTTCGCTGTTGTCTAGCAGGGTTCTGATGTCATCGGTGGCGGCAATGAGGGCAGTTTCGGTTGTTGTGTTCTTTTCCGTTGGTTGTGTTGGCGGGTCGGATGCTGGTGAAGCTGCAGTTCTGGCAGGAGAGTGGCCCTTGGGTGCGCTTCGGGGCGACCAGATAGCAGGTTCGTGCTCGTCCTGCGTTGAATGCATGGAGGGTCCTGGAGTCGTAGCGGAGGCGGGTGCTGTGGCGTTCATGGGGGCCAGGGGTTCTGGTGCTGGGCGCGGTCCAGGCACGGACGGGCCCAGAGAGGCTTGCCTTAAGCGCGCCTTTGGTGCGTCTGCTGAGCGACCCTGCAGCGGTCGACATTTGAAGGGGAGGGGGAGAGACGATCAGCTGTTATGTGAGAGCGGGGTGGAGGGGAGGGTCAGCGATAGGGGTGCAGAAGGGGGAAGAAGGGGAAGAGCAGTATGCGAACAAAGGAGACAAAACAGTGGCAGTCAAAATGAGTAAAACAGAGATAAGAGTGGCATTCAGGAAAAGAAATGAAATTAAGTGAAAGCAGGAATTACCTTGGCAGTCAAGGGGGTGTGAGCTCGGAATAAAAGAGAGCAGAATTGGCGCAGAAGCAAAAGTGAAAGCAGAGCGGAGGCAGGCTCGAACCCTTCACAGGAGGGCTGGCTGGGCGCGAGGCGGGGCAGAGCCCCGCTGAGCTGCTGGGGAGCTGGTGAGAAGAGTGAGATCCCTGGACCAAGGTCTGAGGACTCACACGCGCTCCCCGGCAGTGGTCGCCATTTGAAGGGGGAAGGATGATAAGCTGTGAGGCGGGAGTGGGGCAGGAGGGGAGGGGTCAGGGACAGGGGTGCAGACGGCAGGGAGAAGGGGGAGAGCTGAATGTGAGCAAAAAGGAGACAAAACAGTGGCAGTCAAAACGGGTTAACCAGAGATAAGAGTGGAAATCAGGAAAAGAAATGAAATGAAGTGAAAGCAGGGAGGGGGAGAGACGATCAGCTGTTAGGTGGGAGCGGGGTGGAGGGGTCAGCGATAGGGGTGCAGAAGGGGGGAAGAAGGGGGAGAGCAGTATCTGAACAAAGGAGACAAACAGTGGCAGTCAAAACGAGTAAAACAGAGATAAGAGTGGCAATCAGGAAAATAAATGAAATTAAGTGAAAGCAGGAATTACCGTGGCAGTCAGGGGGGTGTGAGCTTGGAATGAAAGAGAGCAAAATCAGCGCAAAAGCAAAAGCGAGAGCAGATGGCACGCAGGCTCGAACCCTGCACAGGAGGGCTGGCTGGGTGCGAGGCGGGGCAGAGCCCCACTGAGCTGCTGGGGAGCTGGTGAGAAGAGTGAGATCCTTGGATCAAGTGTATGTGCAGTGAAGGGGGTCAACATGTTTCATGCCTATTATAGTCCATGGGATATTGACATTTCATCAGGACCAAGGAATCCTTGTTTACTCAAGTAGGGACGGTATAGGTGTGTATCTGTGAAGTGCCTTACCCTATAATTTGGACTTGTGATGTAGTCTAACATTAACAGATATACAATATACCTTCTGGAATCACCTTAAAGGGGGGACTACTTGCCCCAGTAGTGACATCCGAGATGAGGCCTAACCTAGGAGAAACTTCTTGATTTAGGCCTGACAAAAGCTTTATTTTGTCAGGCCAAAACAGCAGTTTAAATTGCATTCACAGGCTGCAATGGTACACCTGAGACATGTTAGATCGGCTACTTAAGTAGATGGCACAATCAGTGCTACATACCCACAAATAGCAAAAGGAACAAATAATGGACAGATTGCTGAACAATGCAAACATTCACCCCAGTCACAAAGTTCTGGGTTTAATCCATTGTTCTTTTGCTCACCACGCCACCCCAGCTTGGATCCAGCCTTATTTATGCAAATCGGTCTTGACCCTATTCCACAAGGGAACAGCCCAGCCCGAACTGCCAAGCCAGATCCTCCCTTGACCAGAAACAAGCATCCTGGGGCCGGTTTCAGGGCATCACCCCATATCAGTCGGGCTAGCTTATATTAATTGGCACAGTGAGCACAGGGCCCATGTCTGCCCATACCCTTCGCACTTAGGACGACAAAAGCAAAAGGAACAAATGATGGACAGAATACTGAACAATGCAAACATTCACCCCCATTCACAAAGATCTGGGTTTAATCCATCGTTCTTTTGCTCACCAAGCTACCACAGTTTGGACCCAGCCATATGCAGATCAGTATTGACCCTCTTCCTCAAGGGAACAGTCCAGCCCAAACTGCCAAGGCAGATACTCCCTGGACCGGAAGCATGCATCCTGGGGCCGGTTTCGGTGCATCACCCCTCATCAGCCAAGCTAGACTGAATCCAGTGGCGCAGTGAGCACGGGACCCACATCTGGGCATACCCTTCCCACTGAGGGCAACAAAACCCCAAAATTGGTCCTAGGATGCTTGTTTCCAGTACGGGGAGGACCTGGCCTTGCAGTTTGGGTTGGATTGTTCTCACAGGGAGCAGGCTCAAGACTGATTTGCATATGGCTGGGTTCAAACTGGAATGGCATGGGGACCAGAAATTGATAGATTTAGGTCTGTTCTGGGATGAATGTATGACATTTTTCTGCATTCTGTCCATCAATTGTTCTTTTTGCATACCCACTAATAGCATTTTATTTTCAGGCCCTAGGTACATGTAATACCACTTTACTAGGGACTTACAGACCAATTGAGTGTGAGCCAATTTTACCATGTTGAAAGGTGAGAGCACAAGCACATTAGCACTGAATAACAGTACTAAAGTGCGCAGAGTCCTAAAAGCCACAAAAAGGGGTTTCAGAAAACAGGAGGGTGAAGGCAAAGAGTTTAGGGATGACCCTGCAGGAAGGGCCAAGTCCAACATCTGCCAGCATTTCTTTCAAAATCTCAGGAACACCGTCATCCTAAATTCCCAAATGGCAGCTCTCAGGAGAAGGCATCTTTAAACTGTTAAGCATGCCTGTCAAAGTGGGGCTACAATGCACCTGCATTACAACAGTGAATGCGCTTGATAAACATTTTTTCCAATTCTCTAATCTGATTATGAAATATTTCTTGTCGGTCAAGGGTCATGATCAATCTGTTGATGCATTTTAAACATTGTTCAAATAGTGGATGAGCATGTGCACCAGCCATGCTGAAACCAAGGAATCTGTATCGGCCAAACAATGGGGATAAATCCTGAAGGAACTGAGGTGAACACTGCCCTGCATACTAATTGTGGATCTGTTTTTATAACTTTTCAGTTCAAGGTTGTTTCAGGAGGAGGCTACTCTAAAAGAACATGTGAATAAAATTGAAAACCTACAATTCATCCCAACTCTGCCCAACAGACCCGAAAAGGAACATTTTATCATTGTGGTGGCACATGTTCACATGCAAATGAATGTCATGCTCAAGGGAAAAAAATGTACAGTCTTTGGAAAACAACCATTTTGTATTCGGCTCAACGTATCAAAGTGCCTGTGTAAAAATCACATCAGCACTGCTAGCACTAAATATACCCAACTTTACAAATACACGGATGTCGATCAAGGGGATGAAAGATTAGTATGTTTTCTGTGCAACGGAATAAATAAATATATCTTTAGATACCAACCAAAGTGCTAAATTTGACTAAAAAGACAGAAAATTACAATTCTTATTGATTCAGACAAATCAGTCAATCTGATGTCAGAAAGTCAAGTTGTTGCTCTCAAACCACAACAAACCAAGATAAATTTCACAAAAGTCAAAATGTATGCTGATTAGAACCACGTACCACTGCACTTTTGTGGCAGTTTCACCACTGAAGTGAATCACTTTGGCAATCTGTGCAAAATGCCATGTATGTCACACAAGAAAGATCAGGTACATTGATCAAATGTAAACAGTGGAACAGCTCAGTCTCATCAAGTTTGCATCCAGCATCCATTCAAACAAAGTAAACAGCCTAGTATCAGAATTTAAAAGTTTATTCCAAGACATTAGATGTCTGAACGACCAAACTGACATCTTATTTATTTTATTTATTTGTGTACTTGTAGAGCGCAAGCCTGTCACCCAGAGGGCATCCTGGCGCTTTATCTAACACATCAATCAGTCCATCTTAGCCTGTAGCACTACTCCATTGATGACTAGCACTCCATCTCAAAGTTGAGACTGGTTGATAAAACTTAAGAAGAACTGATGTTACAGAGCAAGTTGAATGACCTACCTGTGGGTGTCATGAAATGTTATACGCTTAGCTTATTCGTTGGTTGTGTGCTTTCCTAATGGCGCAGTCAAGAGTGAGCACCATCTTTCTCCAACAGCGACCTTGTATTAGAAGTAAATGGATCCTGGTGGCTTTCGAAAGTTGACCTGAATATTTCATACCACCTTCTTCTCTTTGACCCACTATCGATATCAACACTTTTTCTAACCCACTTTGACTTTACCATTACAAACGTCTTTGGCATATCTAACCTGGCAGAAGTATTCAAAAACACAATCAGTGAAGTACTAACTAGACTCACCACTGGCATCAACATCAGCGATTGCATTCGGGAAAATGTCACAACAGTGGAAGAATATCATGCTTGCCTCGGGTGTGTTATCCAAAGACTGAGAAGCTGTGTGGGCTCACACTGGATTGGCAGCAGGTGTGGCACCTGAACTGGTGAAAGTACAGGACATCAAGTTGGCACCTCCCACCTCGATGTCCGAAGTCAGAAGCTTCCTCGGTATGGTGACATACTATGTGAGGCTCATCAAAAAGCCTTGCTCCATGACAGAGTCTGCATGTAATTTCTTTTGATTTCAAATAGTGTTTATTGAGTTTTAGAAGAGGAAACAACACAAGCATTTGCAATGCAATAGGTCTCGCATTAGGTAAGTGTGAGCTATTGGTATTGTAATTGACACAATTTGTATTTATGTGTTGGTTTTGAAAATAGCGAAATTAATAGCTTTGTCATTTACAATGCCAATAGTTTTAACTTTGGCAAATGTGACACCTATAGCATTTGTAATGCAATATGCATTTCCAAAACCAAGCAATAAAAATCTGCGCGTTTCAGGTTAAGTTGCACACGACTTTTTGGGACGTTAGATGACCCACAATACAGAATGCAAAAATCGTCCAGACATTTTTTTTTTTTTATTTCAGTTCAGTGTAAAATGTGGCTGCCGTCTTTCCTCCTCTTGGGGGAATCCGACACTTCAAATGGTAAAAAGCACACGAGGGTACTTTGCTACTTTCAGTGGATGTATTGGATAGAGTGCTCCACAAACAGTAAATATCATCTTTCCATTTGGAATTTTTTTTGTATGTTGTATTGTGGGGCACTCGACAACAAAAACAGAGGGGTGGATGAAAAGCCTCTAATTCATGAAGACAAAAAGAGATTTAATTGCATCTCCCGGCGAGTACATTTAGAATGAGGACGATACTGTTAGGATAGATTAGTGTTCTTATGTAACAAAATGACGGCTTTAAAATAAATATGAGTGATAAGCCAATTTGAATACCTTTGCAGGCCACTAAAGAATATATAAACATGACATTTAAAATAAAGCCAATGAAAATTTCAAGGAATGAGAACAATTTAAACTTGCAGTGACCTCCGCCCAGATTGTCAGCAGCATGTAGGACCACTTTTAGTAGAGCCACGAAGGACTGTAGATATATATAACTAAAACAAGTGAGAGTTCACAAGATGCCAAAATGGAGCTTAACACGGTGGATGCACTCAATGAAGTACACTTGAGGATTTATTTATCAATAATTGTAAAGCTGTGGGGAAAGACTTTCAGACAGCTGAAGGACATTCTTGGAAGGGAAGGTGCAAGGCTCCAGAGGAAAGTAAGAGCTGCCATCTCCAGAGTGCATGCATGTAGATTAGTTGGTTACCACTCAGACCCGCCCCTCCCATGTTTTACATGCGCATCTCATGAGTCTGAGTGCCTTCAGTAAGTTAGTCAGCTGCTTCTGAGATCCACCAGCACCCCGTGTGTCACATTCGTTTCCCTCGGTAGTCCCAAGCCTCGCAACCTGTCATGTATGGCTCGCCCAGTCCCTTCCTGGTTGCATCAGCCGCACTCTGCTGAAGTTCAGACACACGCTACGCGTAGCCCAGCAGCGAAACCCGAATATGCCCTTGCACTACATCCCCAACAATGCCTTGAGAGAATGCAAAAAACTGCATGACGGGAAACCGGGTCCGCACAAAAGCAGGTAAATGAAACCCGCATCCCGGCGGGTTCTAGACCGGTCTCCAAAGCAAAACAAAGCCGCGGCGCACAGCGGTCTCCTACTGTGAGGCGCGAGACACACGACCACACTCTGCCGCTTACTTCTTGCTGAGCTTGTCTGCGTCCCCGGGATGTGCTTCCACTGCATCAGCCATGTCTGCCACTGAGACAAGGAGCAGAATGTAATACATCCGGGTAACGGAGGCGGGGAAGCGGCTGGAGCATTTCCGGGTCAGCAGAGGCAGCTGCTACAGGCAAGGAGTGCGCTGGGGACGCGGCGTCCGCTTCTACTCGGTTTCGGCGCATGGCTGTTGGGTGCTGTTTGAATTATGCAACCCAGGCCAGGCGATGCGGCGTAGATACGGGGAGTCACGACAAAAGAGCCAGGTGAGTGGGGGGTGGCTGCGTGCATGTGTGTGTGCGCGTGTGTGTGTGTATATATATGCAGTGTGTCTTTGTGCGCATGCGTGAGTGAGGCTGTGAATCTGAGGCAGGGGATGTGCACGGCGCCGTGCGCACCCACGAGAGGAAATCGGCGCTCATGCCCATCTCCTGTCTCAGATTCCCAGGGAACTGAAAACAATAGTTGTCGAGCTAGACGCGCATCCGTAGCAACTCTAGCTCGACCTAAAAAGGAGTAATACAAAGAGGTGTCAGTTATCACATCTATAACTAAATAGATATGTTGCCAAGAAAAGCAGGCCATATATGAACTGACAGTACGGCCGTCAATCATATCAATGAATGATAGCTTAGGCTCATAAGGTAATGGACACTTTAACCAAGCTCATAGTTTACCAGTGGTCCTGATACATCTTTTGCTGTGCAGTATATACATGGCAAAAAAAGAGGCAAATCAATGAAACCTTACAATAAGTAAAAGTAAAAGAGAAGACCAACGGCTCACAATGCCGACCAGAAGAAGCACTCCTCAGGGGGAATCTGTGATGGGCTTCAAAGCAAATTACATGATTCGCCCGGGTTTATGTCCGATTTGGAGTAGGTGTTGGATGCTTCGCAGGATGTGTTTATTTAGTCATTCAGGGTGACAAAAGAGGAGGAATCCATACAATTCCACAACTTTCTATGGGGTGAGCTCCATGGAGAGAGTTGTAACGTTATGTTATCTGCAACTCTCAAAAAGGTTAGCCAATTATTGCCACATTTTGAATGATAGTATTTTGAAATTCTTTCAGTTACACAGAATTATTTTACATGCCAGGGTAAGCATCAAATCCAGCAGGTCGCGTTCACTATCATTTTGTGTTTTTAGATCCAGGTATCCTAGTACAATATACGAGAATTCTCTGGTCGGGTTGATATGTAGGGTGTGTCCTGTACACTCAAATAGCCTATCCCAGAAGGATTATATAATGGGACATTGAAATAGCATGTGTGCTAAATCTCCCAAATATAAATTACAGTTCCAACATTGGGGGTGTTTGAATAAGGTTAAGTTTATGCAGGCTGGCTGGTATCCAGTAGGTCATGTTTATAATCATATATTTCGTTTGGGAGTGCAGGTGAAATTTTATGCCTGAAGGGCATTCTATGTATGTGTTTCCAATCAAAAATGATAGATTTAGTGTTGTATTGTGCTTCTCATTTCTCTCATTTTCCGTATTGGACTTACGCAGTTTAGAAAGGAGAAGTTTACATATTATTGACACCATATAGCCCACTTTGCATAATTGGGATCATTTAAGGGGTAATGACGGACAGATCATCTTCATGGGCTGTTTAGAAACCTGGACTTTAAGTTTCAAGAATTTACACAGGTCTATTCCAGCTATCTCTCTCTCCATTTTTAGGTTGGAGTAGGTGTCATCATATAAGTCTTTGATCATGTTAATACCTCTTTGGGACCAATCCTGCCTAAAGGTAAGTTGGCTAGCTATTTTTATCTTGGGATAGTACCAGATAGCTGCTCTGTTACCTAACGTAATAATTGAGTGTATTTCTTCGTGGGTGAGGGCTTGGTGTATGTTTTGGACAATATATTTACAGTGTGGGAGAAACGAGGTATGCATTGTCATGATGGCAGGGAGGGGAATATCGTTAATGAGTTTTTTTTCTGCATCCTGCCACATGGGTCGATAGTCTGGGTTTTCAAAAAACCATGCAGATCCTTGTTAACAGAGGTAGGCTGTTTGGGGGTTCCTAAAGTTCGGTAGGCCTACTCCTCCTCTGACTTTGGTCAGTTTGAGTTTCACAGGTAAGATTATTATTTTCTTTCCTTACCATAAAAACTGTTGAGAGCCTTGTTGATTTTCCACAGGAAGTACTCCAACAGTAGCATGGGTAGAGTACTAATAAGGTAGTGGATAAGTGGTGTAATCTTCATTTTAACTCCCCCCACCACAATAAAAAGTTTGGTGACCATCCATTCCCTGATTTTTTTATATATGATATTTTCATTTTCTTCTACAATAGTAATAAGGTCATTAGTGAATTCCAGGTACTTAATAGGTCCTGATTGCCAGGCCAGTCCCGTGTCACCTATTGTTTCCTTACAACCCAGAGTATTAAGTTGCTTAACTTCTGTTTTGTCTTTATTATGTGTGTAGCCTGAGACTTCAGCAAATTCTTGAATCGATTTCATAAGAGCAGGGATAGCCATGTCTGCATCTTTTGAGACTATCATGATGTCATCCACATAGATGGCCACTTTGAACATTGACCTACCAAATTCTATCCCCAGTATGTCGTGATTTTCCCTCAAATGAAGAAGAAAAAGCTTTATAGCTAATAAGAAAAGTGACTTAATAGAGAACATCGTTGTTTGGTCACATGTCTTTATGAGAGGGAGGAGGAAATAGCCCCCCTCGCTCTGACTTTAGCCTTTGGTTCATGGCATGGTGCAATGATCATTCGTAATAATGTATATCCAAAATTAAACTTTTCAAGTGTCATTTGTAAGTATATCCAGTCCACCTTATCAAATGCTTTTTCTGCGTCGAGGGTGATGGCGACGGTCAGAGAGTTTGTTAATTTTGCCTTTTCCATTGCATGACCGAGAATCCTGGTGATGTCAGTAGAGAGTCTGTGCTTAAGGAAGCCTACCTGGGATGGGTGCATACATTTAGCAATATGTTTGGGAGGGGCGCTTGAGGGTGCACTGCAAGATGGCTGCCCTTCAGTGCAGCTCCACTGGTCGAGTCAATAGTCAGCCCAAAATACTGCAATTGCCGCATGACTGAGCCTCCCATCGAGGACGATCCGTATCTGTTATGCAACGCGCTACTGCACAGCGATAACATATCTGTAGGAAATGCGGGCTGGACGCGGAATCGCCCATATCCTTGGGAGGTGATACGCAGGGAAAAATTATGCCAATCACAGGCAACAAGCGATGCTGAATAGCCTGCAGAATATATAGCACAAACTGCCCGAACCACAATATCTCCACAGACTTACTAAGAGGGAAAAGATCAATTTATTGTGATCCCCCTCGACATCCTACTTAGTGTCAATGTTTTTTATCTTTTTCAAATTATCACAAGCTATATGACAGAAAACGACAATACATTAAATATTTACACACCTATATATACTTTGTACATACATGAAAAACAAATTCTTTACACAGTACCAAAAGAAAAAATTCTTGCATCAAACATTACAAAAAACTAAGAATACATCACAAACAACATTGTAACAAACATTACAATCAAAAAATGAGAAAAATAGGAGAAACCAATCCTAGTGGGAATTATAAGCAGATAAATGGCTCTTAAACAAATCAATACTGGACCAGCCGGTCCTAGTATGGTAGATATGACATTATATTCCACCCTATGAAAGTGCCGATGCATTTCGGGATCAGGCTCAGTGTCGCTGATCCCTCATCAGGGCTGTTTTATTCTTTGTATCTGCAAGATGCAAAGAAAATATTTTACTCATTACTCTCAAAACCGAACTTCTTTTAAGGCAATGGGCTGAGAAAGGAAATTGCTATATACCGAACTTGATTATAAGTAGAGCAGGACATTAAAGCGTAAAGGATTTCAAACCAATTATTTCTGAATGTGGCCAGGCAGGACAACCTACAAGAAATTTTAAGAAAATATTTTTTCATTGGTAAATCTAACCATTTTGTGGTTTCATTACTAAGGCGTGACCCAGTGCTACATAAAGCGTACCTTGCTATTGTCGACTGCCGCTAACTGGCGTTCTTATATGTAATCCACCACCATGAAGGTAGGCTCCTAAAACAATAGTGACAAATGTTTTAGCAGTAGGGCTGTTGATTACAATGTTCGCATAATGCATGGATTATTAAAATACCGGGAGAGGCAGGAGTCATTTCGCCTACCTTAATGATGACTTTCTATTCGCTTTTTAATTTGTTTGGAAATGTGCTCTCAATTAGCTGTCCTGTGTTAGCCTTAACAGCTTGTCCGAGATAGCCCACATATAACTGGCAGAGACTCACAGTATAACGGACTGGCATCTGTTAGACATCCCTGGATGCAATCTGTAGCCTTACGTCCTCTCTTCACTAATACATCTTGTGTATAAAGAATAAGCGTGGCCACTGCCTGGCAGGAAGATATATGCAATCTTAATATTGGGTGCAGTGTGCAGAAATAATTGGTTTGAAATCCTTTATGCCTTAATGTCCTGCTCTACTTATAATCAAGTTTGGTATGTAGCAATTTCCTTTCTCAGCCCATTGCCTTAAAAAAAGTTCAGTTTTGAGAGTGATGAGTAAAATTTTTTTTTGGCATCTTGCAGATACAAAGAATAAAACAGCCCTGATGAGGGATCAGCGACACTGAGACTGATCTTGAAACGCGTCGGCACTTTCATAGGGTGGAATATATTGTAATATCTACGATACTAGGACCGGCTGGTCCAGTATTGATTTGTTTAAGAGCCATTTATCTGCTTATAATTCCCCCTAGGATTGGTTTCTCCTATTTTTCCCATTTTTTGATTGTAATGTTTGTTACAATGTTGTTTGTGATGTATTCTTAGTTTTTTGTAATGTTTGATGCAAGAATTTTTTCTTTTGGTACTGTGTAAAGAATTTGTTTTTCATGTATGTACAAAGTATATATAGGCGTGTAAATATTTGATGTATTGTCGTTTTCTGTCATATAGCTTGTGATAATTTCAAAAAGATAAAAAACATTGACACTAAGGGGCCGATTATGATCGCGGACGGACCTGCGTCCGTCCGCGATCACTGAGGAGGAGGGGACGTCTGCATGGGCTGCAGAGTCCCCTCCTGTGTGATTAGGATGTGACCGCCACCCTGGCGGTCACATCCTCTATTTTTAACATTGCGGCGGGTGCGGCTTCAAGCTGCACCCGCGGCAATGTTAAAAATGCAGTCATTGCATTTGCATGCAGAAAGAGGCAGGCACCTCGCGGTGCCTGCCGCTTTCTGCATACAAATGCAGGGGGGTACCATAGGTACCCCCCATGTGCACCCCCCACCCGCCCTTCACCTAGGAGGCCCGCAACGGGCCCCCGCAGTGAAGTTACACATGCTTTTCCACGGCGGAAAAGCCGCCGCGGAAAAGCATGTTTTACATCCCATCCTAATCTGCCTGACGGTGTCTGAGAGACACCGTCACCAGATTAGAGCTTTTCCGCCGCGGTTGTAAGCCAGCCGCGGCCGAAAAGCTGCGGACGGAAACCAGGACCCACCAGCCATCCTAATGTGGCGGTGGGTCTTTGGTCAGTCCGCTGCGGTTTTTCCGCATCCTCTGGGCCGGCGGTGGCTTCCGCCGGCCCCGAAGATGCGGAAAAAACGCAATCCTAATGAGCCCCTTAGTAGGATGTCGAGGGGGATCACAATAAATTGATCTTTTCCCTCTTAATAAGTCTGTGGAGATTTTGTGGTTTGGGCAATTTGTGTTATATATTCTATAAAGGGTCTAGCCCCCACCACGTGTTTATGGACATATCCCCTTTTGCTCTTAGAATAGCCTGCAGAAGCAAAGAACAGTGAACGATTGCCAAGGGTCAGGAGTCCTCCAGCAACAACCCGAACGCGGCTGATAACAGATCCAGTGAGTGGCCACCAGTAGACCAGAGGTGATGGGGCGAGCCGTGGACCGGCGGGTTGAGCTGGGCGAGGGATGGGAAGCATTGTGAAGACCTGCCAGCCTGCTGAGACAGCAGCAAACACCGCAAGCTCAATAGCAGGCGCAGTGAGTCCAACCACAGAAGAACGTTGAGGAAACGCCTGATAACTAAACTGTGAGGCACGGCGTGCAACGTCACACACTGAAACAAAAAGGCCCAGTAGCAGTGCATGGCGTGGAATGGGCCATGAATAGAGCCCGGTCAATAGTGGTGGGAAGGCGCCCAAAGACAGCGAGTGTGCCTGGTGCTATACCGACGGCAACCAGGAATTAGCATGGATATAACAGCAATAACCAAGTAGGTGAGGAGAAACAGCAGCAAGCTGCGGACGATGCCAGGGGTGTGAATCAGTGTCTTAGTTTGCTAAGCGGCATTATAGAGGTGTACGGCGTAATACTGGAAATAAGCTTGATGTGCCCAAGGGGTGCTAATGGGCTAATCTAGCCCCAGGAGGTAAAGTGTAATGGGCTGCAATGGCAGACTTAATAGCAAGGTAGGCCAGTTCCCTGTGCCAGTGTGCAGCGAATAAGCATGCTGGAGACATACCGCACAGGGACCACGCCAGAGGCCTGATCAGTGAGCAAAAGGCTGCAACGCAAGTTGTAGAGCTGGGAACACGTGCCTCTGAAAGAAGCGGCAAAAAAGTCGGCAGTGGAGGTGTAAACAAACAGCAAGAAAAGAGCGACAGAAGCCCCGGAAAGGCTCCTTGCTCTACACAAGTGGCACTGCTGAGTGGAAGGGTAGTGAGGCACAGCTCAGACAAGGGCTGCAAAGTGGAGCCAGCACTTCTGGCCACCTGCGCCCCCAACATAAGTCCCTAGTCACACACAAGCCGCTAATCAGCCACAAGAGAAATTTCAAGGCCACCTGAGTGCAGCCAAGATAGCCTAAGGATGGGGAAAACGTATAAAAATCAAACATGATTCACCTTTGAAATGAGAACACCAGGCAGATCTCAGCAACAAACAATTTCGGACTCAGAGCAAGAGTCACAAGCAGAAGGCGCCAGCTCACTGGAAGCAACCCTGGTCGCGATGCAAAATAGCCCACAATCCATTGATGGCAAGATTGACTCGATGAACTTGAGAACCGATCATATGTCTGCTAAGCTGGACAAGCAGGGTGCTAGGCTAGGGGAAGTCGAAAAACGAATATCAGAAACTGAGGACAACCTGAAGGATGTCTCCACCAAATGCTTGGACATGGAAAAAGTGCTGGATGTCATAAGGGCCAAAAATGAGGACTTGGAGGCGCTCTATAGGCGTGATAACCTCAGAATCATGGGGCTGCCGGAATAAAAACAAGTTGGAGCTAAATATAGAGGACATGATAAAAGACATGTTCAGGCCTGAAAACTTGTCAGAGGTGCTGATTGTGGAAAGGGTGCACACGTCCTTGGCGGTTGGGCTGGTTCCTGGGTCTCTGCCAAGGCCGATCATTTCCCGTCTTCTCAATCATAGGGACCGAGACACTATGCTGCTCCTGAAAAGAAAGGAGAAAAAGCAGCTGGGTCATAGATGACTGCACCACCAGGACTAGTCACACATTGTATGTAATATTGCCCAACCCAAGTGATCTGCTGCATGTAGACCATAAATATAACACAGTAAATTGGTTGGATGAAAGGCAATATATAGACATAGGCAATTAAGTACACATGAACACGTCATTCAAAGGCATTTGCAGATAAACGTGTCTGGTCTTTTTATTTTCAGGTGTGCTTTGTGTGATAGAACAGCCAGCACGTTTCGCCCGAAAATGGGCTTCTTCGGGGCAAATAGAAATGAATTGTATCGTCAGACATGTATGTCAAAGAAGATTGAAGTGAATCCTAGGGCGCATAGGTGAGGTTCATGGTAGATTGAAGTCCTGTGAGTATATATAGTATGGTGTACTTCCAGTGGTATTAGCCGCATACGTATATAGGAGCCGTGTCTGAGAAAACGTCCGTTAGACCTGCACGATAGTGGGAGGGGGAGGGATAGGGTGTGGTGTTCAGGCACAACTGCAGTACAGACTAAATCTAAAGCAGTCCAGCAGGTTGACCCTTCGAGGAGTAACCTTTTGCGTGTCAAACAGAAAAAGTAAAGCCAGGCAAACCATATGCAGGCACCATGACTAAACTCATCACCTGGAATGTAAGCGCCTAAATAATCCTAAGAAAATATGGCACATACCTGCGTATTTAGACAGATATAATATACACATCGCCTTCCTGCAGGGAACTCACCTTACAAAGCACACTGAACATAAGGTTGGGAAAAGATGTTCTATCATCAGGGCTGCATCGTCATACTCAGCATATGCGAGAGGGGTAATGATTTTGGTAAGAGGGGGCACACCATTCACGCCCATACACACAGGCAGATGACCAAGGTAGATTGACTTTGTTACCAGGGATGCTGGGAGGGAAGACAATTCTGTTTGTGAACACATATTGCCCTAACGTGGATGACCCAGAGTTTCACCATGGGATTTGGAGGAGAATAGATAACCTTTCGGCACATGTGGTGATTTGGGGTGGATATTTCAATGTATACTCAGACTCACAATTGGACCATTCGTCCTTATCAATAGCCTATAACAAACAAGCCACCAGAATACTCAGAGAATAATTTATGCTGAAGCACTGGCAGATGTGTGGGGAAGCCGTGAGGGAACCTACGTGTTGACAGTGCATGGCTCCTTGTCTAGATTCAACTACTGGCTGGTATCAAGTGAAGTGAGTGTATGGACCACAGAAGTTAAGCACTTGGCAAAAACATTGTCAGACCATGCCTTGGTATTGCTAGAATTAGAAATCCCCACATGCGCTAGGCCTCCGTTCCAATGCAGCATGCAGCCTGCCGAGCTGCTGGATCAGGTTTTTTGCACTACAGTGGGCAGAGCCATTGTAAAATTTTTTAAGAAAACGAGGACTCGAAAGCGAGGCCAGGAGACTGTGGGAGGCCTTTAAGATCACTATTCGGAAAGAATGTATGGGCGCTCAGACAGGCATCCTGAAAGCGCTATGCAGAAGCATGCAGGGTTTGGAAAACAAGACAGATGCATTAGAGCGAACATATGAAGATATGAAGAAACGCCCACCCGAGCCCTGGTAGCACAGATATGAGAACTCAATTCTGAACACAACGAGCTGACAGACCAGGAGATGCACAACAAATTGCGAAGATGGAGGGCGAGAGCATTCAGGGAGGGGGGCAGACCAGGGCGGTCACTTGCAAACAGATTAGCAGAACCAAGAGACCAAGCGCACCTGGTAGAAATGGTAGATAACTCATCCGTAAGACACTAAACAACACCTGAGATCCTGAAAGTATTCACTGACTTCTACGCTAAATTAAATGGGAGTCGAACTACTGCAGCAGAGAGCGATGTCAATCACTACTTCAATGACATCGCCTTGGTTGTTTATCGGAGAGACAAAGAGAATACTTGGTCCAGCCCTGGACAGTAGAAGACATAAAGGAGGCAATAGTCTCCTTACCCAATGGGAAGGCGGGCACCATCAACGGACTGCAAGGGGAATTTTATAAAACGTATGCGGATAGCCAGGCTCCTAAACTGTTAGAGGTTTCCATGGAAGCTTGCAAGAAAGGCGTCCTGACGCCTACCCTGAGTGAAGCATTTATAGTGACAGTCTTAAAGCCTGAAAAGTAGGCTCATTGCTGTGAATCATAAAGACTGCTCTCATTAATAAATACAGACACCAAGATTCTAGGCAAAATCATAGCCAATAGATAACAGCCTTTAGTACTGAATCTGGTACTGCCAGACCAATCATGCTTCGTACCCCAAAGGTCTATGTCACATAATTTGTGCACCTTGCTAGTGGTACTGTACCAATTGAACCCAGAGTTCTCCCAATGGCTAGACTCTGTGGGCCCGATTCACAGAATGTACTTAAGACTCAATCCTAAACTTACTACTATTTTGGCATTCACAGAATGCACTTACTACTTTTGGCATTCACAGAATGAACTTACTACTTTTGGTATTCACAGAAGTTAGGATTTTGTCTTAAGTCTGTCTTAAGTCTGTCTTAAGTCTGTCTTAAGACAGACTTAAGACAAAATCCTAACTTCTGTGAATACCAAAAGTAGTAAGACAGTATTGAATCCCATTCACATATACAGTGGAACCAGGTAGGGATACCCTTGCTCTCCCATGTTGTTCTCTCTGGCAATTGATCCCCTGGTGAGCACGATAAGGCAAAGACACGCTAAGGCAGCCCTTGGCTTCCTACAATGACTGTTAGCTATATCATTGAATGTTGACAACATGCTGCTATATGTGAGACACCCCGAGATAAACCTGGCGCCCCTCCTAAGAGAATACGTTAGATTTGAAGGATACTCTGGCCTTCAAATCAATTGGGACACATCCCTTTTATTCTCCCTAACATCATGCACAACTAGTCATGAATTGGAATTCCCACTGGCCTGGATGACAGAACCAGTGAGGTATTTAGGCATATGATTGCACAATGACCCAGAGTTAGTGATCAACATGAACTACGAGCGGGTTATAGTGAAACTAATGGACCAAGTCGCTAGATGGACACTACTCCCTTTATCCCTAGCAGATAGAATAGCGGTAGCAAAAATGGTAATGCTCCCCAAATTCCTATATCTATTTGTAAACATCCCTATTGTGCTGAACAAAACAATATTCCAGATCCTTAAGACTTTCTTGTTAACTCTGGTCTGGGCAGGCAAACAGCCGAGATGCAGCTGGGATATACTAACCTTACCTTTTGGCAGGGCCGGTTCGGAGAACCATACTTACGTCTATAATATCTAAGTGCCCAGGCACAGTTTGCACATTATTGGCTGATCCCTCAGCGTTACCTACCACACTTAGCAGTGGAAGCAGACATCTCATACCCTACCCCGCTGACTGTCAAGATATTACATAATAGGTCAGATAATGGCCGAAAGGATATAAAAACTGTTGCTTGCACGGCCAGGGCCTGTCGAGTCTTGGGAGCCCGGCCATATAGAATGCCTATATGTGCACCGAATCTGCCCATAATGGCGCATTCAAATATCTTGGTGGCTCAAGAGCAGGGGTAGCTAGCAATTCTCACTGCAGCAGGCATTAGCGCACCAGGGACAGGTTCAGTATAGGCCAATTCCTGTCCCTGGAGGAATTCACAGGGGGACGACCATACACGGCAATGATGGGATTTACATACACTAGCTTCAAACTGCGGTGAAAGTATTATTTCCTGAGTTCCCAACAGAACCACCAGTCATTAAGGCATTACAGGTAGCGTTAACCACCAGTGGTCATAAAGGCCTAATTACAAAACTATAAAATGTCCCTCAAAAAAAGAATTAGGTATTCGGCTCTGAGGAAATATACATTTTTGGTCATGTTATGTTCCCTAGCGCGTACCCCACCGACTCCATGTACCAGCTTAAAGTGCATGTAACTTCCCTCCTGTACCAGCTATGAAGACGCAAATACATTTGCGTCCAACGTTAACTTGTCCTCTTTCAGATCCACCCTGAATGGATTATATAGTCCGTTCCTAAGTATGCTATGCCACCGTCTTTTTGTAGTGTACTTTACATGTTTTTCCTGCTCTAACAGAGTAGGCCCTGAATTCCTGCCATCGAGCCTCTTTTCTGGCTTCTGACTCTGACAGCCTCTGCCCAGGCTACCTCTGTACCCGTGAACTCTGACTTACTTTCAGCGCGGCCCCTCGCGCTCAGCTCAGCCTGCTTTCTGCCAAGACTGACTATAACCTTCGAGTTATCTGTTCCGCTCCACGAAAATGCATTCCTGCCTACTAGCTTCAGTAAACATCCTCCCCAGCTGCAGAGCCAAAGGGCCGACCTGTCCCAGTGCAAGTAATTCATAGCCTCTGTTACCATGCTCCCATAGAAGGCCCCGTGCCCCCACGCTTCTCTTGTAGACACTTAGGCGCTTAAACACGCATCCACAGTTAGCATAGAATAGCTTCTGCCCTAGAGACCTTTCCGTCCAGATAATATGGTTCCTAAACATCAGATATCAGATATGATAGAGGTACAAGTTGATCTGACATGCCAGACTTCTGTCTCTTTCCGTCAGTGTAAATGTCAAGTCCCCTGCACCCCGTCAATCACACGTCATGCAGCTGCGCGCGCATCCAAGCTTCCGATTTCTGCTGACATTGCAACATTTCTGTTTGGTGCCACCCACTTGCGTCACCTATCAGTGACGTTTCTAGTTCACGCCTAGTTCACGCCTCTTGATTATGTACTAGTACCACGTGTATACTGTTATCTTGTCTTCTCTCAACTGTTACGCCTCCTGCACTATTACTTATGATGTGAATTAAGTATATAAGCTATGTATTGTTAATAAACTGTAGCGCGCTCATCTATCCCTTCTGACACCCCTGTGGTGTTCAGAATCCGATATCCTGGTCACGACCATTCCTTTATGAGGAATAAAACCCTTAGAAACTCTAACACCACGGACTCTGTCTTTTTTCATCCGATCTGAGTTATTATTGATTAAGTACTTACCTGCATAGAAATTAAGAGAGTAAATTATTTATTTACGTCATTTTGGCGCCCGAATAGGGACCCCTCCCCCACCTCACGCGCCGGTTGGTGCGTTGCAAGCTCTGTCCCCTGCCATCAGTTAGACGGAACCTACGCGTACTGGCAGGATTTCCTGCATCTCCCTCTGGCCCACGGAGGTGACGAAGACTGCGATCAGTGCCCAGACGAGGCGGTGAGGAGTGCGGAGGATCCCGACCAGAGCCTAGCCGAAAGAAGCAAGGTCCGAGGTGTCAAGAGGCCCACCAGGTTTCCGAAGTTTTCCGAAGTTTTCCGAAGTTTTCCGAAGTTTTCCGAAGTACCGAGTCGAGTCCAGTCAAGTTTTCCGAGGCCTTCTGTTTCCGTGCTTCCCGGTGAGTACCATTGCTGGGACGTATCTAGACGGGTTTGGGTACACAAGTCCGGTCTGCACTGTTTTTAGGCAGTGTATCTGTACTGTTTAGCAGTATATCTAGTATTCCGAATTTCTGCACTGTTACATCAGTGTATCTGTACTGTTGAGCAGTACATCTAGTATAGGGGGTAGTGATCTATGTCTCTAAATGTCTTCTTATGTGATTAATGTCGTGGTATGAATGTGACCGTTTAATGTGCATTTTTGTGTTTCTTGTATAAAGTAGCTGTAACCAGTATTAAGTAGTTAGGATTGAGTATTCAGTAATAAGTAAGTAAAATGCCGTTTTTCAACAAGTTAAAGCAGATAGGAACTAGGAAAGGGATACTGGAGGAAGAAATTCCTATCCCCCCTAGGGACACTCCAGGTAACTTTATGTATCATAAACATGGCATAGATGCCATATTGTATCTGGACTTATGGGCCGATTACACCAAGCACCTAGACGAAAGACACAGGTGGCCTGTTACCGGAACATGGGATGCCGAGTGCATCATGAAGGTAGAAGAAGTATTATGGAAAAAGAAAGCTAGACAATCTCAGAAAGACGCCATAGAATTTTGGCGTAAGGAATCACATAAGCGTGCTGAGAAAGCACTCCGTAGAGAAGACAGACTTAAAGAATCAGAAAAGGCCCAAGAAAACGAATTAGTTATTGAAGGGATCCGAGTAAAAACAGAACAAATAGACCGTGCCCGAAAGGCAAATACGCCATCCCAGATGTTACAAATGTTACAATATCATCAGAACAGAATTAGAGAAGAACAAGATCAGGAACAGAAACGTATGAAAGACACAAAGATGAAAATGTTAGTAGCTCAGACGGTCCCAGCCGACGGTCAGAGAAAAGGTGGGACCCAGACAAGTCATACTACAGCTCCCGTTAAGGGGACATGTAATTACTGTAAACAGCCAGGTCATTACGTACATGAATGCCCAGTCCTGAAACATAACATCTCAACAGGTAAAACTAAAGAAAGACCGCATCCGCCTAGACAAGATCAGGTCCAGCAACAGACCTCACAAAATGTACAGCCAATGCAGAATACACAGCCTATGCATGCTCCATCCCACACAGCGCAGACAGTAGCAGTACCACAGCCACAGCCCATTGCCGCGACTCAACAGGTTTCACAACAGATGTACCAGTATGCACAATCTGCATATCCAGATTACCCCCGATATACATGAAGCAGCCTAGAGAGGGAAGGTGGTTTGCCTCTTATTGAAATTCCTGTAGATCAAGAAGGTCCTTATGTACACAGTCACGTATTGGGAAAAGACAGAAAGTTTTTAATTGACACAGGGGCAAGCCGCACCACAAACAGTCATAATGAAGTCCCAGGGGCACCCCTCTCAGGCTCACAGAATGTTTCCCTTGGTTTTTCAGGACAGCCTATTGTAAATGAAGTATCGGAACCAATACCCTTGGCTGTGGGCCCATTATCACGAGTTACAGATTTATTACTTACGAACTCATGCCCAGAAAATCTGTTAGGAATAAAAACACTGAAGGCTCTAGGAGCTATAATATGCTGTTCCCCGGAGGGAGTTCGACTCTTTCTACGGGATTTCAAGGGTCATTATGTTTTGAGAGATTTTGATGTCAGATTGAAAAATGTACCAGATCACCTATGGGCAAAAGGCCCAGCTGACGTAGGTTGTATGCATATCACTCCATACCGTGTTACACTCAAGACAGGAGTTGTTCTACCCAGAATCAGACAATACAAGTTACCACCCGATGCTGTAGTGGCTTTACTGAAAATCATTGAAGAGCTCATTGCCCAGGGAGTGGTCGTAGAGACCGACTCTAATATCTGTAATTCACCCATCATTCCAATTCTTAAACGTACAGACCCCAATGCACCGCCAGTATATCGGCTGGTGATTGATCTTCGAGAACTGAACAAATGCATTGTACCACAGTACCCTGTGGTCCCCGATATCTCTTCCCTATTGACTGCCATTGATTCAGAAGCAACGTTCTTTACTGTAATTGATCTCAAGAACGCCTTCTTTAGTGTACCGATTGATCCAGAGAGCCAATATCTCTTCGGATTCAGTTTAAATGGACGAAGTTTCAAATTTTCCCGCGCACCTCAAGGATTCACAGAAAGCCCCAGCATCTATAGTCAAGCACTGAAAAGACAACTAGATTGTATTCAAATGCCAGTTAACACCGCTTTACTGCAATACGTCGATGATCTACTGATCACCGCACGAAGTGAGCCCGAATGTGAACAAGCATCATTGACAGTTTTACATTTTCTGGCCGACAAGGGACACAAGGTGTCTCCTTCGAAGCTACAATTCTGTGTTCAGCAAGTTGTATACTTGGGTCACTTGCTGTCCAAAGTGGGGAGACAGCTCACTCCCGATCGCATTCAGTTAATTGTAAATATGCCACGACCACAGACACAAAAGGAAGTGCGGGCCTTTATAGGCCTCACCTCGTACTGCAGACAATGGATTCCTCAATATGCATTTCTAGCTAAACCACTCATTCAGTTAACGACGAAGGAGGCAGCGACTTCGACTGTCCTCCCTTGGACTCAGGAACACACACAAGCCTTTGAGGAATTAAAGAAAGCATTATGCCAAGCACCAGTTTTAGCGACACCATGTTACAGCAAACCGTTTACACTTTTTGTTACAGAACGTGATGGTACAGCATTGTCTGTCCTCACTCAAGATCAGGCAGGTTCACATAAGCCTTGCGCTTATTTTTCAAGTACATTGGATTCAGTAGCCCAGGCACTCCCTGCGTGCTTAAAGTCAGTAGCAGCAACAGCGTTAGCAATAAGACAGAGCGATTCAATTGTTTTAGGCCATCAGTTAACAGTACAAGTTCCACACTCTGTAGAGGTTCTTTTAAACAGAACCCAGACTCAACACTTGACTATAGCACGACTGACAGGTTATGAATTGACACTATTCCAGCCACACATAGAAATCAGACGCTGCAGTATCCTGAACCCAGCAACACTGTTACCTACGGTTATGACAGATCCAGCTCCGCATGATTGCATAGAGATCATTAATGCAGTAACAAAGCCCCGACGAGACTTAACAGATGTTCCATTGACAAATCCTGACCTGACACTTTATGTGGATGGTTCATGTATGCGAACAAGTACAGGAGAATTAGTGGCCGCGTATGCAGTGACCACTGAAACCGAAGTTAAAGAAACACATCGTATTGATACACTGTCTGCTCAAGCGGCAGAGCTCATCGCTCTGACCCGAGCCTGTATTCTAGCCCAGAACAGAAATGTCAACATATACACTGATTCCCGTTATGCGTTCGGAGTTGTACACGACTTCGGCATGCTATGGCAAGAACGAGGTTTCTTGACCTCTCATGGTGCCAAGATTCAACACGGCCCCCTCATTCAAGCACTGTTAGAAGCAATACATCTGCCTTCAGGAATATCCGTCATGAAGTGTAAAGCACATACTAAAGTCACAGATTCTGTTTCCCAGGGTAACGACCTGGCAGACCAGACAGCAAAACATACAGCACTGACTAACACTCAGACAATTGATACGACAAAGACAATAGGACCGACAAACTGTATGACAGTCAGGGATCCCACACTAGATGTTATCGACATTCAGACACATGCTACTCCAGAAGAAATAAAGAAATGGATTGAACAAGGAGGGATCCAAACAGATCAAGGTTGGATGACGAAGGGAAAATCTACATGGTTTCTCCCTGACTCTATGGTTCAAGTCATGATAAATACAGCACATAGCCCAGCACACCTAGGAGAGAAAGCAATGTTAGACAGTTTACAAAATCTCTGGAACAATAAACACTTACGAGCAGCAGCGAAACAGAAAGTGCGTACTTGCATGATCTGTTGTCAGTTCAATCCAGGTAAAAGCGTCCCTGTAAAGCAAGGTGGATTTCATCCTCCCGATCACCCTTTTGAAGTCCTCCAGATGGATTATATCCAGATGGACCGTTGTCGAGGATTTAAATATGTTCTCGTAGTTGTCTGTGCTCTGTCCCGCTGGACCGAAGCATACCCAGTCCCAGATTACACTGCTCCGACCACTGCCAAGCAGCTGGTTCGTGAATTCTTCCCACGATACGGCTTGCCTCGTGTCGTGTACTCAGATAACGGTCAGCCATTCTCATCTGCATTAATGAAAGAAGTTTCTTTATTACTGGGATACCAGTGGAAGTTCCATTGTGTCCGACATCCCGAAGCCGCAGGCCTTGTAGAGAGGCATAACCAGACACTAAAGATCCGCCTTGCCAAAATATGTCAGGAAAAAGGGGTCGACTGGATAGTCGCCCTGCCAGTGGCACTATTCTACATGAGAATGGTCGCCCATTCGAGATCAGGGCTATCCCCGTACGAGGTGGTCTTTGGCAGACCACCGAACATGTGGGGGACGCCCATTCCGAAAAAGATTACTGATGTTGATTGTAATATGTTGACAGATTACCTTGCCTCCTTGATGTCTGCACTCCAATCATGTCGTTCACAGGTTGCCGCAGCCTTCCCTGACAACACTGATGTAAAGCCGCATGACGTCCGTCCTGGCGACATTGTACTAGTGCGCAACTTTGATAGAAAGAGTCCGTTGGAGCCCCGCTGGAAGTCCCCGAAGACCGTTCTTCTCACCACGAGGACGGCCGTGAAAATCGAAGGAAGAAAGGGGTGGGTTCACACGAGTCATGTGAAGAAATTTTTGGGACTGAAACCTGATCGAGACTCGTCCACCCCCACCAAAGACTGTGTTGAGCCAAAAGACTTTACAGAATCTGAACGAGAAAAAACTCCTCAAGAAGATTATCGCATGAAACTCCAATCTAGCAAGTCAGACAGTTTAATTGTTTAAGTCCTCCCCTAGGTGAATCGGTTAAATAGTTTCTGACATGTATCCCCTAGATCGAGATAGAGAGAGAGAGAGAGAAGCAAAGAAACGCACATACTGTAAATCACTTCGTAGTCACTGTATAGTGACACTATTAATCATGTTTATTCTGAGTATTTTAATTATTGTTGCGAGCATCCTTTTACCTATCTACTACCCTATTTTCAAGCGTGAACAATCTGTCTATAATGTATCTGCTGAACACACCTTTAGTGAGTTACCTCCACACGAGCTTTCCTACAGACTTGCGCTGCGCAACAACACATTCATTAGTATGCTACACCATTCTCATCAAACTAACAATGCTACAGATTGCTGGATATGTGGCCGACTCCCTCCCTACCAGAACTACAAGGGAGCTCTGCCCCTCTTTCCGTACCCATTCACTCACAATGGCTCTTGCGGAGCATGGTTTAAAATAATTAATTCCTTAGATCCTGATATTGCTGTTTTCGATGGGGGCTGGGTTTGGGGAAACCTGAACTTAGTCCTGCTCGACGTCTGTTTCCCTGATAAGGAGGGACTCCCCACTAGAATAGGAACTGATCTAGAAAATGAAGTATATGGATTAGGTAATTACACAATTAGCCTTATGATTCTTACTGTTGAATCCGAAGACACGCCAATTCTACCCATTATGTCAGTACTGCCAGTTACTGGTGAATTATGTATCAGGAAGAAAGGTTCAGTACACTTAGGTCATAGTAAATGCCCTACTGTGGTCGAATTCAGTGATCATGGAAAATCGTCCTTTAAAGCTATTAGTCATTCTTACTTTGTTTGTGGTCATACCGCATACATACGACTACCTCCAGATTGGGATGGTACCTGTTACATTGCATTCCTTCTGCCACCTGTTTTCCTAGCTCCCCCTGATTACCATAGAAATACCAATCTAGTAAAGAATAGACCCAGAAGAGATATCCCACTTGTCGACTACACAGAAACGGCATGGGAACAGTACACCGATTTTAATAAAGGATTCTTTTTCTTTTTAGGACCTGTTCAGAATAGTAAATTAATACGTAGATTAACTAGAACACTTGAAGCAGTAGTAAATGAAACTGCCTCCGCCTTAGGTAACCTAACAGAAGAGCAGTCCGCCATGCGGGTTGTTGTCCTTCAGAACCGTCTTGTTATTGACGTCATCTTGGCAGATAGAGGTGGAGCCTGTAAGGTCATCGGGTCAAGTTGTTGTGTTTTCATACCACAAAACGCACCATCTGTATATCAAGCTATCACCCGTCTCCATAAAATTGCAAATCAGATACATCAGAATCCAGGCACCTGGACTTGGTCCGGTTGGTTCTGGACAACGTTAACAGCTTGGGGATGGAAGATCCTATCCTTCCTAGGCATTGGCCTAGTCCTAGTATTCCGTTGCTGCCTGTGCCTGCAGTGTGGGCCAGCGATTTGTGGACTGTGTGCCACCTCTTGTATTGAACATTCCAGTTTTCTCTCAAAACGTAAACGAAAGAAAGAAGAACAAATGATGTTACAAGAACAAACTGATCGATTTATGAGGATCGATATATCATGAAGGGTCCGTAGGGAACAAGGAGGGAATGAGGAAATATAAATTTTTGGTCATGTTATGTTCCCTAGCGCGTACCCCACCGACTCCATGTACCAGCTTAAAGTGCATGTAACTTCCCTCCTGTACCAGCTATGAAGACGCAAATACATTTGCGTCCAACGTTAACTTGTCCTCTTTCAGATCCACCCTGAATGGATTATATAGTCCGTTCCTAAGTATGCTATGCCACCGTCTTTTTGTAGTGTACTTTACATGTTTTTCCTGCTCTAACAGAGTAGGCCCTGAATTCCTGCCATCGAGCCTCTTTTCTGGCTTCTGACTCTGACAGCCTCTGCCCAGGCTACCTCTGTACCCGTGAACTCTGACTTACTTTCAGCGCGGCCCCTCGCGCTCAGCTCAGCCTGCTTTCTGCCAAGACTGACTATAACCTTCGAGTTATCTGTTCCGCTCCACGAAAATGCATTCCTGCCTACTAGCTTCAGTAAACATCCTCCCCAGCTGCAGAGCCAAAGGGCCGACCTGTCCCAGTGCAAGTAATTCATAGCCTCTGTTACCATGCTCCCATAGAAGGCCCCGTGCCCCCACGCTTCTCTTGTAGACACTTAGGCGCTTAAACACGCATCCACAGTTAGCATAGAATAGCTTCTGCCCTAGAGACCTTTCCGTCCAGATAATATGGTTCCTAAACATCAGATATCAGATATGATAGAGGTACAAGTTGATCTGACATGCCAGACTTCTGTCTCTTTCCGTCAGTGTAAATGTCAAGTCCCCTGCACCCCGTCAATCACACGTCATGCAGCTGCGCGCGCATCCAAGCTTCCGATTTCTGCTGACATTGCAACATTTCTGTTTGGTGCCACCCACTTGCGTCACCTATCAGTGACGTTTCTAGTTCACGCCTAGTTCACGCCTCTTGATTACGTACTAGTACCACGTGTATACTGTTATCTTGTCTTCTCTCAACTGTTACGCCTCCTGCACTATTACTTATGATGTGAATTAAGTATATAAGCTATGTATTGTTAATAAACTGTAGCGCGCTCATCTATCCCTTCTGACACCCCTGTGGTGTTCAGAATCCGATATCCTGGTCACGACCATTCCTTTATGAGGAATAAAACCCTTAGAAACTCTAACACCACGGACTCTGTCTTTTTTCATCCGATCTGAGTTATTATTGATTAAGTACTTACCTGCATAGAAATTAAGAGAGTAAATTAATTATTTACGTCAGCTCAACCACCTTAAACAGGTGGAACAATAGGTTTACCACAATACTGGCCTGGGAGGAATAGGTGGCAGCCTGCACGCTCATTGAGAATCTTATGGCAAATTGTCACCTTCGTATCATACATTTCATGGACTTACACCAGATGTACTACACACCAGTTAAGTTAATGAAATTCAGACTTAGAAAGCAATCACAATGTTGGAAATGCTGGAATGGTCGAGCAAATTTTGTACTTTAGTCGTGGGAGTGTAAACTTAAATATGCCTTTTGGGTAAAGGTCACGTCATGCTTAACACAAATGGTGTCAGAAACTGTACAGTGCTCTCTGAATGCTTGCCTGCTGGGACTAACTAAATCACTAAAACCCTGCAACAGGAGGCTAGTGGCTGTATCCACTTTACTGGCCACACGTCTAGTTGTGAAGCACTCAGTAGCGAGGACTGCCTCCACTGAAACACATATGGCTCAAAGAGTTGGTATATTTCAGGGATCAATTGAACACTAACGCAGAGGAACTACCAATGTCCTCCAGACCTGAAGATTTCTGGGCGCCACTAACTGTGTACCTACTGGCCCACCCGCAATTACCATGACACCCAGTGTAAAGATAGGCTGGAAAGTACGCACCTTAGTACATATGTAGAAGCAAGCAAAATATCTCTGGACACACCTGATTGCTGGCTAGTTCAATGATATACAGTATGCAATCATTATTCTATACTGTATGAGGTGGATGTTACATGTTTGCTTAACCCGTTTACCACGGCGGACATTTCGTCATGGTGCGGGCGTTCTACGGAGTAGAAGGGGCTGCGTCGGCCAACGGTCGTGGACAGCACCCAGAAGGTAGTGCTTGCGTCGGCCGTTGGCCGGCATGAGCAGGGAACGGGTTAATGAGCGTTTTCCTTGATGTTATGTTTGAGACCAATATGAAGCAAATATGCTAGTGATATGGCTGGACACGAAAATTTAATGCCTTAGCGTGTATGCTACAAATTATTGAAATAATAAAAAAAAGAATAAAAAAAGTTTAGCAATATGTTTTTGTACCCGATTAGCTATACTTCTCATGACTCTTTCTGTATTTCTCTTGCCTGTTTCTGCACCTCTCTTGCCTCTTTCGACACCTCACTTGCCTCTTTCTGCACCTCACTTGCTTCTTTCTGCACCCCTGTTGCCCCTTTCTGCACCCCTTTTCCGTCTTTGTGCGAATCTCTTGCCTCTATCTGCACCTTTCATGCCTCTTTCAGCACCTCTGTTGGTTCTTTCTGCACTGCTCTTGCTTCTTTCTGCACCTTACGTGCCTCTTTCTGCACTTCTGCTGCTTCTTTCTACACCTCTGTTGCTTCTTTCAGTAATTCTCTTGCCTCGTTCTGCACTTCTCTTCCTTCTTTTTTCACCCTTCCTGCCTCATTCTGTACCTCTCTTGCCTCTTTATGTACCTCCCCCACCTCTTGCCGCACTCCTCTTGCATCTTTTTGCACCTCTGTTGGTTCTTTCTGCACTGCTCTTGCTTCTTTCTGCATCTCACTTGCCTCTTTCCGCACTTCTCTTGCTTCTTTCTAAACCTCTTGCTTCTTTCTGCAATTCTCTTGACTTTTTCTGCACTTCTCATGCTTATTTCTGCACCTCTCTTACGCCTTTCTGCACCTTTGTGGCCTCTTTCTGCACGTCACTTGTTTCTTTCTGTACCTCTCTTGCCTCTTTCTAAACCTCTGTTGTATTTTTCTGCAACCCACCTGCCTATTTCTGATCACCTCTTCCCTCTTTGTGCAACTCTCTTGCCTCTTTCTACACTTCTCTTCCCTTTTTCTGTACCACTCTTACGTCTTTCTGTGCCTCTGTTGCCTCTTTCTGCACCCCACTTTACTCTGTCTGCACTACACTTGCGTCTTTTTGCACCTCTGTTGTTTCTCATTGCACTTCTCTTGCCTCTTTCTGCACCCTTCATGCCGCATTCAGTACCTCTGTTGCTTCTTTCCCTACTTCTCTTCATTTTTTCTATACCCCTCATGCCTCTTTCAGCACCTCTGTTGCTTCTTTCTACACTCTTCTTCTTTCTTTCTGCACTGCTCTTGCTTCTTTCTGCACCTCACTGCCTCTTTCTGCACTACTCTTATTCTTTCTAAACCTCTGTTGCTTCTTTCAGCAATTTTCTTGCCTCCTTCTGCACTTTTCGTGCTTGTTTCTGCACCTCTCTTGTGTCTTTCTGTACCTCTGGTGCCTCTTTCTGTACTTCACTTGCTTCTTTTGCACATCTCCTGCCTCTTTCAACACCTCTGTTGCTTCTTTCTGCACCCCTTCTGCCTCTTTCTGCACCCCTCTTTCCTATTTGCCCAACTCTCTTGCCTCTTTCTACACCTCTCGCCCTTCTTTCTGTACCACTCTTGCCTCTTTCTGTACCGCTGTTGCTTCTTTCTGCACTTCTCTTGCCTCTTTCTGCACTCTTTCATTCCTCTTTCAGCACCTATGTTGCTTCTTGTTGTACTTGTCTTCCTTCTTTCTGCACCCCTTGTGCCTCCTTCTGCACCTCTGTTGCTTCTTTCTGCACTTCTCTTTGTTCTTTCTGCATTTCTCTTGCTTCTTTCTGCACCTCTCCGGCCTCTTTCAGCTCCTCTGTTGCTTTTTTCTGCAGATCTCTTGCTCTTTCTGCACCTCACTTGCCTTTTGCAGCACCTCTGTGGCTTTTTCTGCAGATCTCTTGCCTCTTTCTGCATCCCTCTTTTTTCATTTCATGTGCCTCTCTGGCCTCTTTCTGCACCCCTGTTCCCTGTTTCTGCACCTTTTATGCTTGTTTCTGCATCTCTCTTGCCTCTCTTTGTACCTCTGTTGTCTCTTTCTGCACTTCTCTTGCTCTTTATGCACCCTTCACACCTCTTTCAGCACCTCTATTGGTTCTTTCTGCACTGCTCTTGCTTTTATCTGCACTTTACTTGCCGCAACCTGCACTTCTCTTCTTTCTTTCTACACCTCTGTTGCTTCTTTCAGCAATTCTCTTGCCCCTTTCTGCACTTCTCTTGCTTCTTTCTACACCTCTGTTGCTTCTTTCAATAATTCTCTTGCCACTTTATGCACTTCTCTTCCTTCTTTCTGTACCCCTCTGGCCTCTTTCTGTCCCTCTCCTACCTTTTTGTGCACCCCTCCTATCTTTTTCTGCACCCCTCTTGCCTCTTTGTGCACCTCTGTTGGTTCATTTTGCACTGCTCTTGCTTTTTTATGCACCTCACTTGTCTCTTTCTGCACTTCTCTTGCTTCTTTATACACCTCTGTTGCTTCTTTCAGCAATGCTCTTGCCTCTTTCTGCATTTCTCTTCCTTCTTTTTGCATCCCTCTTGCCTCTTTTTGCACGTTTGTTGGTTCATTCTGTACTGTTCTTACTTCTTTCTGTACCTCACATGCCTCTTTCTGTGTTTCTCTTGCTTCTTTCTACACCTCTGTTGCTCCTTTCAGCAATGCTCTTGCCTCTTTCCACACTTCTCTTGCTTGTTTCTGCACCTCTTTTGCACATGTATGTATCCCTCTTGTCTCATTCTGCACCTTCCTTATTTCTCCACCACTTTTGCTTCTTTCTGCACTTCTCTTGCTTCTTTATTATTATTATTATTATTATTATTATTATTATTATTATTATTTAAGACTTATATTGCGCAACTAATCATCCCGACAGGGATCTCTCTTGTCGCATTTGGTGCACACAGTGCTAAGGACTAGGACAGGGCCTACAGCAGTTAGAAGAGCCAAGTCTTTAGGAGCTTCTCAAATTGTTGCATACTGTGGCAGGCCTGCAGCTCATCCGGCAGCCAATTCCAATGGAGAGGGGCAAGATATGAAAATGCACGTCCTCCCGATTTGGCTATCTTGATTTTACAGGGGAGAAGCAAATTCCGGTTGCTAGATCTAATGCCCGAGCAGGATTGTAGGCTGTTGTTTTCCTCCTTAAATAGAGCGGACCGATCACTTGTCGCGCTCTGAACACTATCACAAGTAATTTAAACACAGATCTCTTTCTCACCGGAAGCCAGTGCAATTGTTGTAACAGAGGGCTGGAGGGGGTATGTCTAGGTTTATTCAGGACTAACCATGCCACTGTATTTTGGACTACCTGTAGTGTTGCTGCAAGGTCATCCCTGATTCCTACTAAAAGCGCATTGCCAAAATCTAGTCTGCTGCCTAGTAGGGCCCGTACTAAGGTCTGTCTATCCTGCATTGGGATCCATGGGAAGATTTTCCGCAACATACTTATGATGCCAAAACAGGTTCCTGATACTGCTTTTACATGCTCCTCCAGCGAGAGCTTGTTGTCTATCAGAATACCCAGGTTCGGAGCCCGGACTGTACGGTTAGGAGCCTCACCTAATTCCGGTGGCCACCAGTCTGCAGACCAGATCTCTGTGGCCTTTCCGAACAGAAGGATCTCAGTTTTGTTGGAATTTAACTACAGAAAGTTCTTGCTCATCCAGGTGGCGATTTGAAGCAAACAGGACCTACATTTGAGTCTAGACTTTTCTAGGTCCTTCTCGATGGGGACTATCACCTGCGTGTCATCGGCATACGAGACTGTCTCAAAACCACAAGATCTTATGATAGCTGCAAGCGGGGCCACTAGTGTGGTTTGGAAGATGAAGGTGCCTAATTGGACACATTGAGTTCTGTTGTTAAGGAAACTCAGCATCCAGGCCCAGGCTCGTCCTCCGACACCAATCTCCCGCAACCTGTTCAACAAAACATAACAACGGAGGTTAAGAGTGTGAGAGGTAGTTCTATTGCAACTAGAGATCAGGGGAGGAGGCTTATGTGGACTAAAGTAGTCCCTGAGACATTCTTTGTTGAACTCTTAGTTAAGGTTCAGGATAGAATAGCCATATGTCTGGATAGCTCCAACCCTCCGGGGGATATTTTTAAAGCTTTTGAAGAAATCTGTGATCAGATTGCAACTGACCTAACTATTAAAAGTAAGTTTAAAGGTCATAAGGGTGAAAGATGGTTTAATGGCGATTGTACTCGGGCACATGAGAATCTGCTTCTGGCTCTGAAAAGTAAACCTATAGACAGGGTACGTATAGCATGTTTGAGGAAAAATTATAAACAGGCGGAAGAAGCATGGGTTAACCTCTTGTCAGTAGAGGTTTTGAAAGATAGCTCGAAATTTTTGGCGATAATTAACACCCCCTTTTTCTCTAGCACAGATAACACCCCCTTGGAGTGTAATATCCCAGAGGACCAATGGCTTGCCCATTTTGAGGCAATTTATGGTTCTAAGGGAATCGATAATTCTTTACTAAGTGAAGTGCCCCAGGGTGCCATGCCTTTACTAACTTTTTAGGAGTCAGAGGTGGAAAGGGCTATCATCGAAACCTCCAAAAATAAAGCACCAGGGCCAGACGGCGTGCCGGTGGATTTGTATAGGGGGACCCCAAATTTGGGCCAGGATTTTAACAAATGTTTTTAATGCCTCAGGAAGCCAGGGGTTCCCCAGATCGTGGGCTCTGTCAACAATCATTCCGGTCTATAACCTCTTCGATGCTGATGACGGAACTGGTCCGTCATCAGCCACGGTGGCGCTGTGCTGATGACGGAGAGCTTCCGTCATGGCCCGCCCGACGCGCCTGCGTGGCGCGGATTCCGTGCCTGCGCTGGGCATTCTATTGAGCAGGCGGGGCCATGACAGAACCGCTCCGTCATCAGCATAGCTCACCCAAGGCTGTTGACGGAGCGGTTCCGTCACCAGCGTGTGAGCGCCGTGCGGACCCCCGCCCCCTTAGCGCTGCGGCGGAATAGCCTCCGCAGCGAAGGTGTTAAAAAAGGGCAAAGAGGGGATCCTCGCTGCATTTCCTTGATTGATTCAGACGTGAACATCTTGGGCAGAGTCATCCTGGTTAAGCTCATGGATTGGGTAAATGGTAGCGAGGTCCTCTCTAACCTCCAATATGGTTTTAGACAGGGAAGAAGCACCCTGGATCAGTGCCTGAATTTACGGTGGCGAAGGAAGGTTCTCTCTACATGGGTTTTATGGACCTCTCCTCAGCTTTTGACCTGGTTAACAGGTCAAAGCTGCGGACCACACTATTGGATATGGGCATTGATCCATGTTTATTTTATTTTCTAGCAGGCCTTTACCAGGGTCTTTCAGCAACAGTCAGGGTCATGCAGGATGGTAGATGCTCTAGACATTTTAAATCTGAGAGAGGAGTCAGACAAGGTTGTATTCTAGCTCTCCTTCTTTTTACACTTTGTATCAATGCATTAGAGAAATCTCTAGTTGAGGCATGCTTAGATATCCAGCGTGTAAGAGAAACCGCATTTCCAGTTCTCCTGTACGCGGATGATGCAGTATTGTTGGCTCGTACTGGTATAGGCCTTCAGAGACTTTTGAACGCCTTCTTCGATTTTATGTTGTCCTTGGACCAAGTGGTGAATACTCAGAAGTCCCATGTTATGATAGCAGGTAAACATAGTAGGAATCCTAAAACATTTTACTGTAACATTGCTGAGTATATATAGATCTAAATGCTTGGCCATTGCTACCTATGGTTCCGCTATTAGTGGTTATATTCAACAGGATGGAATCCAGAAGGCAGAAAACAGAACCCTCCTGTTCGTTCCCCAATCTACACCCACTTTTGTTATTCAAACAGAAGTGGGTTGGGCTATCTTACTGATCTATTGAAAGTTGCACCGTTGGTTTGCTGCTTAAAGACCTGAGTTAACCCCGAAATTACCTTGAATCATTTGATCTTACGGGACTGTGTTTCTCTTGATGAAGCTAGCTGTGTGCCGTGGCTGGCTTATGTCAAATCTATGTTTGGAAAAATTGGGCGCATTGATCTCTTCAACTCCCCAGAATGTATTAAGCTGGAAGATGTAAAATGTATAAAATCCAATTTTTTGAATTTTTTAATGATGTAACGGGAAGAACAAGAGTTAAAGAAACCATTAGTTAGGGCTCATTTTTTAACATTAACGTCACCCTCTATGGAGCCCTACTTGTGACTGGTGACTAAGCCCTTCCATCATTGGATTTTAACTAGATTTTGTTTTAATTTAATCCATCATACATTGGGAACCACTCCAGGTTGGGGCAATCCTGTGAATCTACTAGGTCCCTGCCAGTGCGATAACTTTTTATCACAAGACAATATGCATTTTATTATGTTTTGTGATTTCTACTCTGATATTCAAAAGAAATGTGTAATTCCATTGCTGAGGGACAAGGGTTTTTTACAAGTTAAACCAGCCCTTTTGTATTTGCAAATGCTTAACTCCGCTAGGGATATTTTCTATATTGCTAGTTTTAGTCGCTGCTGTAGGCCTTAAATGCAGGACATTTTCGTTACTGATTAATGTGGCCTGATTTTACATATCCCAATGATTAATTGCTGCCTGTATTCTCGCTGTTTTTATCACTACATGAAATTCTCTCGCCCACTTACAAACTGCATAGTTTTATAAAAAATAAAAAATAAAATGTTAGATTATTTTTATGTAAAGTAGAGCTTTGCATTGTGTGTTTTTGTATACTTTTATGATTTTAATTAATCAAATAAAGTGTTTTAGACTGACTGACATGGTGGGAGATGGTGTCGAACGCCGCATACAGATCTAGAAGCACTAGCAAGGAGGGGGACCCTCTATCCTGTAGCATCCTTATGGTGTTGACCACTTCAATCAGAGCCGCTTCCGTGCTATGAGCTGCCCGGAATCCTGACTGCAAGGGGTCTAGTCAATTATGCAGTTCTAAGTATCCCATCAGTTGCCTATTAACAAGTGTCTGCATGACCTTTGAGCTGCTAGGAAGGAGGGAGATTGGTCTATAATTTTGCGGCTCTGTGGGGTCTGACAGCACCTTTTTAAGTAGAGGTTTTATATGTGCCCTTTTCCAGCATCTGGAGAAGGTGGCAGTAGCCAAGGGAATGTTGCACACCTCGGTTAGTGATGGGGCAAGGATAGGGGCCAGTTCAGCCATTATAAATGGTAGCACCGGATTTTGTGAGCTCCAACATGCTCTGCACTTGCTTTATGGAGATGGTAGTAAAAAAGGCAAGTCTGGGAAGTGAGGGGTCTCTCTCAACCGGGGTTTTCTAATCAACAACTATTCCTACCGCTAGAGATCGGTCGATTTCTGCGCTGCTATTGCTTCTTTCTGTACCTATGTAGCAAATTTCTGTATCCCTCTTGCCTCTTTCTGCACCCCTGTTCCTTCTTTCTGTACCTTTCTTGCATGTTCCTGCACCTCTCTTGCCTCTTTTGGCACCTCTATTGCTTCTTCCTGAATTTATCTTGCCTCTTTATGCACCTCTGACTTAGAGGTAGTTTTAATCCCCCTGCCCTATCATGCACTAGGGCCTTACAGGGGAGGTCATGCCAATCACAGAGGTACCCCAACCAATAGTGTGCCCTAGTGTATATAAGTGTTTTCATTGTATTCTAAGTGTCTTTCAGGATAGCACTGTCTCCGAGCCTGGTTAGTCATAGTCAGTTACCACCAGTACCAGTCAGCCAAAAGTTGGGGGCACAGGATGACTTTGCAACAAGGCCTCTTTCTGCACATCTGTTGGGTCTTTGTTCACTTTTCTATGTCTTTCTGGACTTGTGTTGCCTCTTTCTGCATTTCTCTTGCTTCTTTCAGCATGTTTCTTCCTCTTTTCTGTCCTACATCTGTATGAATAGTTAGAAATTAGCATTCAAAAATCCTTTGAAATTTACTGAAAAAACCTTATGTTTTATGGACGTTATAGTTAGAAATTATCAATTTAATAACTTTTGAAACTCTCCTGGTCATTCCTGAGCAGACAGTCTACAGGCATGGATGGACTTACAACAACCTTCAAAGATTCTGAGACCCCTCCCCATTCAAAGGGGACCAGCGCCACCTTGCAAAGGTGCACTGAATTGTCTGCTGACATTACCGGTTGAAGCAGTTTGGGAATTATTTGCTCGTCAGACACCCACTGACACCTAACAGATGTCAAACTGGCTTCAGTGTGTCAGATCCTCCACCCTCCGTCAACTGATGGTCACCCACTGCCGATATTTCTTGGTCTTTTCCGGCAGTGGGATTTCTTGGACCGCATCATGATCAACTAAGGAGACCAGCGTCATGATAGCTTGCTCCTCCCCATCCCAAGGACTTAGGTCCTCCATCAAGACTAACATAACCAAGCCTGGTGTTGTAGCACCAGGGGTTGTAGGGGACTTGTTGGGGCAATTAGGGGAGATATGACCCACCTCTTTATAGAAGTAACAGATAGGGTGACCTTGGGGCTTGGGGGGGTTACCTAGTGACCCCTTAGATGACTCCTTGTGGTTACCCTTATCCTCCCCCACCCTCGGCGGGGGACCCTTCCCACTCTTGGCATCAGTACTCCCAATCCCCATGTGGACCCAGGTACTAGTCAAGCGGTCCGCCTCCTCAGCAAGCTTACTGGGATCAGTCAGCTTACTATCTAAAAGATGCTGGCGCAGCTCAGGAACACAGAGACTACTTAAGTGTTCTTAACTAATTAAATCGCATGAGCCCTTAAAATCAGTGACTTTGCTGCCCAACATCCAACCATCCAATGCCCATGTGTACTCATTCACACATTCCACTGAAGTACGGGATTCTAGTTTCTTAGAGGTCCTGAACTTCTGCTGATATTGTTCAGGGGTGAGCCCATACTGTAGGCACAAAGCCTCCCTCATGTTGGCGAAGGTCGGGGTTCCCGCCTTCACTAAAGGGGATAGAACATCCCTTCCTGAGGTCTCAAAGTGTTTCCATAGGCCCGCCCCCAATGCTTCTCAGGCACCTCATTCAACCTCAGTGCAATCTCACATGCCGTGAACCATGCATAAATGTCATCACCCCTCAGGTAATCTCGCACTAAATACTTGGGGATGTACACCTTCCCTCCTGGCACTGGTGGTGCACTGCCACCATTTGAACTAGGCTCTAGTTGTCTACCCTTCATGTCCAGTTCCCTCATGCTTAACTCATGAGCGAGAAGAATCTTCTTCACCTCCAAAGCGAGAGCTCCCTTGCTCTCATCTGCATGAGCCTTCCGTTTTAACACCTCCAACTCATGCAGCCTGATCCTTTGGTTTTCCTCCAACTCCTCTGGTGCAAAACTCCTCCCGGAATGGCCACTGCCAGCCCCACTGGCTGGCCCCTCCACTGGCAAATCCTGTGGACCAAATCCATTCCTGGGGTCCTCCTCATCCATCTCACCGTCACCCATCCCTGGAATCTCATGGGCTTCCCACCAGACCCTCAAAGCCACCTGTTGCTCCTCATGGGACACCCCAATCACAGACATTGTCAAGGATTTTCCTAAACCTACACTGACCGCCTTAGAAACTGAAAAGAGGGAGTCAATTAGGAAAACACCAGTTTGGCCTGCTTTAACACATTTGACTCCATCTCCTTAGAGGAGTCTCATCAGGCCATCCTATCGAGTAAATCCGGTTCTCCTTTCGACCCCTGCCCCCCTCTGTTTCTACAAGCCTTGGTTAACGAGGTAAACCCCACCATTAACAGCATTATTAATTCCTCACTCTTCTCGGCTGAGATCCCTAGTAAATGGAAACTCGCAGCCGTCAAGCCTCTCCAAAAGAAACCCCTGCCTGATCCGACTATCCTCTCCAACCTTCGTCCCATCTCGCTGCTCCGTCTGTTGTTTAAACTCACTGAGGCATTTGTCAATAGACAACTCACAAAATATTTGGAAGAAAATAACATCCTCCATGCCAACCAATCTGGGTTCAGGGCCAAACATTCAACCGAATCTGCCCTTCTATTCATGGCAGAGACCCTGCGAAAGGCCATGGACCAAGGTAAGAAGGCCGTCCTGATCTTACTTGATCTGTCGGCGGCCTTCGACACGGTCTCGCACACCATCCTGATTTATTTATTTTAAGAATTTGTAAAGCGCAAACTGTCACCATTGCAGGCATCCTGGCGCTGACAGAGTCTGAGGAGGATTGGGGGGTGGAACCTAGGGGACTTGGGCTAGCCCGGGAAGAGCCAAGTTTTAACCTTTTTTCTGAAAGGTAGGAGTTCATTGGTATGTCTGATCTCGGTGGGGAGGGTGTTCCAGAGTCTAGCGGCGGTGACCTCAAAAGATCTACCTCCGGATCTGACCTTCTTGAATCTGGGGGTGACTACCAGTTTGGCATCCGAGGAGCGGAGTTGTCTAGTAGGGGCATACCACACAAACTTGGATTGTAAAGGGGCTGGGCCAGAACCGTGGAGGGCCCTGAGAACAATACGGTGGGCCTTAAATTGCACTCTCTGTCTAAGAGGGAGCCAATGCAGTTGTGCCAAGGCGGATGGTCCATGGGATCTCCTCGGGAGCCCCAAGGCCAGTTTTGCAGCCGCAGATTGGACTCTTTGGAGCCTGTCCGGTAGATACTCCGGGGCCCCGAGCAGGAGGGCATTGCAGTAGTCCAGCCTGCTCAGGATAGTGCATCTAACTACTTGGGCGCGAGCCTGGGTGGGTAGGAGGGGCAGAACTTTCCTTAAAGAGCCCAGAATGGCATAGCAGCAGGCAGCGGTTTTCTGAACATGGGTCTCCATGCTGAGCTTGTGGTCAAGCATGACCCCTAAGTTGCGGACATAGTCTGCAGGCTGTACATTAGAGGCTGTTTCCAGGGGCCAGAAGTTGCTAGGGAACGGACGGGGGATCCTCGTGCCACTGTTAAAAAGCACCTTGGTTTTCCCTGCATTGAACTGGAGTGAATTATTCTTCAGCTATCTTGATGTCTCCCGCAGGCAATTGTGTAGGATCTCTATGGAAATAGAGTCTTCTCCTTCCAAGGAAAGGATCATCTGCGTGTCATCAGCGTAATTAATGGTTTTGATGCCGAAGCTTTTGATCAGAATAATAAGTGGCCTAAGGTAAATATTAAAAAGTATTGGGCTAATGGCAGAGCCCTGTGGGACTCCGTGCGTTACCGGGGAGAAGGCAGATTGGAAAGGAGGTAGAGATACTGCTTGTTGCCTGTCCTGCATAAAAGAGTGGAACCAATGCAATGCCGTATCCCTCACTCCTGCCTCCCATAGGCGTCTCAGCAAGATCTTGTGATTCACCGTGTCAAAGGCGGCAGACATATCGAGCAGTATCAAAAATGATGCCTGACTTCTGTCTGCTCACCTTTGGAGTTCGTTCGTGGAGATAATAAGGGCAGTTTCGGTTCCATGAGCAGGCCGGAAACCGAATTGGTCCCCATCCAGTAGTAGATGATGTTCCAGGTGGTTGGAAAGGGTGTTACTGACCACCCGTTTGACTATCATGGCAGGGAACGGCAGCAGTGATATGGGCCTGTAACTTTTTGAGCAGTCAGGGTCCAGGGAAGGTTTCTTCAGCAAAGGGGAGACTAACGCTCATTTCCAGTGGGCAGGGACAGTGCCAGTCAGCAAGGATTGCTGACAGATTAGATGGAGCGGGGGGAAAAGTTCTGCTTCAAATTCTTTCCAGATTTTAGGGGGTACTGGGTCCAGTGGAGGCCCAGACACGATCCCTCTAGCTACCTTAGTGAAGAGTTCGAGAGTTAGCGGTGGAAACCTGCAAAGGAATTCTTCTGGGGACACAGCTAAGTTAGGTGCTTGGTTCTTCAGAGTAACAGTGTTCAAGGGAAGGGAATTTCCAGCAGTAAGAGGAGTATCCAGATCTTTAAGATAAGTTCAATTTTCTCCTTGAAGAATATGGCCAGATTGTCACAGAGGTCTTGGGACGGGACAATTGCATTTTTACAAGACTCCGGGTTAGTGACGCTGTTTAGGATGCTAAAAATGCTCCTGGAATTGTTGGTAGTGTTACAGATCAGGGAGGAGTAGTGATCGGCTTTAGATTTTTTGATGAGAGTCTTGTACGCGTGGACCTTAGTTTTCCACGTGTCTTTGCAGGTTTTATTATAATCACATCTCCACCTTCTCTCTGCTTGTTTACATTCAAGTTTTAGCAGTTTTAGGTCAACGTTGAACCAAGGGGCAGAGTCTTTACCCCTGCAGGTCCGATTTTTGAGGGGGGTGTGGGTGTCGACCACCCTAGAGATACTGGAGACAAGGGAATTGTAATGATCCACTGTGCTTTTGTTCACATCGAAAAGTTGTTGCAAATGGAATATTTCGCCCGAAGGATGTGCGCGTGAGAGAGCCCTCCAGTCTCTGCATTTAATTTCCTTGGTCGGTGCCGGGGCCTTGTAGGGGCCAGTCGTCTTGTGAAGAAAGAATTTAACCAAAGAATGGTCAGTCCAATCCATTGGAAGAATTTCTCCCATTACCACCAAGTCAGGTGCCGCAAAGATCAGGTCAAGCAGATGACCCGCTTTGTGGGTGGCCTTGGAGGTCAACTGAGAGAGGCCAACACTGTCACAGGTAGAGAGTAGGTTTTTGAGAGCTGAGTCAAGGGTACCGTTTTGCCATAGATTAAAATCACCGAGTATAAACAGCTTCTGGTGGCATAAGGCGATATTAGTTAGGGTATTGATTAGTGCTTGTTGCTGCTGAAGGCTGAACGCCCCTGGTGGGCGATAGCACAAAATCCCTGTGACTATATTTCCGGCGTGGGTCTGAATTGAGAGTCCTAGTAACTCAGTGCCCAGAATAGGGTCAAGAGTGAGGATCTTAATGCTGCAGGAAGCTCTGAAAATGACTCCTACACCTCCGCCTCTTCCAGTAGGCCTAGGGGAGTGGAGAAATGTAAACCCGGAGGGGCAGGCAAAACCCGGATCGACCAAACAGTCTGGACGCGTCCAAGTTTCTGTCATGAAGAGGATGTCAAGTTCATGAGAGTCAATCAGACGTTGGATCTCTGTGCAGTGTTTGGGCAGAGACCTTACGTTTAATAGCCCACAATACAGAACATCATCACAAAGAACATTAGCCCTTGGGAGAGAGGAGGGTGATAGAGACAGTATTCCTTTGTCGGCAAATTGCTTACCTATTTGAATGAGATCCTCTCTGGAGTAGGGAGGCCCAGACGTGAGCTGATCCTGATATAAAGTGTCGAAACCGGCAGCATAAGGGGCCCATGGCCCTACCTTGGCATGGACGGGCGCAGACGGGCTTGCCTTAGGCGCGCCTTCGGCGCGCAAACGTTGCGCCCGCTGCGCTCGTCCGCTGCGCTTCCTGGGAAAGCACATTTTTATAAGGCTGTGACTAGTGTCACGGGGTGGGCGTGGCCTCAAGGGGGCGTGGCCTCCGCGATCGAGCAGGCAATGGCGGCAAGATTCCCTTCGGTGTTTAGACCGCGGCAGTGTTAATATCGGCTGCGCGGCGTCTCCACAGGCAGGTAAATGCCCTGAAGTCCTGAAGGAGGGGGAGAGGGAAAGTGCGGTTTTAAAACATAAAGAAATTCACAATTTTTAAAAAATGAGCAGCAGTTCACACTCCCGGCTTCCGCCTCAGGAGGTCTGTCAAGTATTATTTTAAAGCGCTTGTAATCAATGCTTTAAATGCTGGTTCGGGGTGGGCGTGGCCTCAAGGGGGGCATGGCCTCCGCGATCGAGCAGGCAATCGCAGCAAGATTCCCTTCGGTGTTTAGACCGCGGCAGCGTTAATATCGGCTGCGTGGCGTCTCCACAGGCAGGTAAATGCCCTGAAGTCGTGAAGGAGGGGGAGAGGGAAAGTGCGGTTTTAAAACATAAAGAAATTCACAATTTTTAAATGAGTAGCAGTTCACACTCCCGGCTTCCGCCTCAGGAGGTCTGTCAAGTTTAAGATTGACCGTCTATTTCACGAGGGATAGGAGAGGTAGCGTTGACATGGTTAAAAAAAATTTGGGCCAGAGACGCCAAATAACTGTATTGGGGGAATTCAGATCTGAGGAAAAATATATCAGTGCAGGGGTCCCTCAGGGCTCCAGTCTGAGCCCTGTACTTTTCAATCTCTACATGGTCCCACTGATTAAGCTCATCTCTTCTTACCAGATGAGCACAATAACATACCCGGATGATACACAGCTCATCCTGGTGCTGGACAGAGAGCTGCCTGGAGCTGAAGAAAACCTCAAAAACTGCCTCACTGCTACTTTCGAGTGGATGAAGTGCAACCACCTCAAATGTAATTCGGAGAAAACCGAAATCCTGCCTTTCGGTTGACAGAATCTGTTCTCGCCCAAACAGTGGTGGCCTGAAGACGCCAAAGCCCCCCCTAACACCATCTCCTCTGCCTGCAACCTAGGCATTAAGTTCGATGACGCTCTGTCATTTAAGCAACAAGCAGTGGCCGTGGCTGGTACCTGTTTTCACATCATCAGAACCCTCAGAAAGTTTTTGGACCTCCTCCCCCTCCCAGCAAGAAAAACGGTAGCGGTTGCACTCATAACATCCAGACTGGACTACTGCAACAGCCTGTACGCAGGAGCAAATAAATCCGTGCTCCACATACTGCAGATGGTCCAGCATGCAACCGCCCGCCTGGTTCCTGGCTGGACTAGGAAGTCATCTGCTTCGGCTGCACTCAACGCCCTCCATTGGTTACCAATGCATAAGCGCATTTTATTCAAAATCCTGGTTATCACTTTTAGAGCCTTTCATTTACAGGGGCCCAGGTATTTGTCGAATGGCTTCAGACGCTATCTGCCTGCACGTAGCCTAAGTTCCTCCAATCAAAACCTACTAGTGACACCTAAATTCAGGCTCACCAACAAGGGTGGGAAATCCCTGGCTGTCATCGGTTCCAGGGCATGGAACAAACTGCCTCTACAGCTTCAGCAAATTGCAACAGAAAGGCCCTTCAGGAAAGCCCTGAAGACCTGGGTTTTTTCCCTTACAGACACCGCCTGTAAAACCCTAGTATAAAGTGTACAGGATCCCCCCAAACGATATCAGTTAGCCAACTTGTTCCACCTAGGTTGGCATCAAGCGCCAAGATGCTCCTTGGAGTGATAGCTGCGCTATATAAATGTATCTTCCATTCCATTCCAAGGCTCTGCAGAACCTCCTCAATTGTTCAACCTTATAAGATAACAAAGCCTCAATGACATTCTACAGCCATAGCCCCACTGGCTATCAGACTCCCTTCCTGAGACATGATGTGTGGATAACAGGGTCACTCCAAAGATAGAACCAATAAAAAATACAATATGTGGTTGTATCGTGGTCTACAGTCAATTTGTGATGCGCATCAATTACTGTGAGTGGTTTTGCAAATACACGTTTAAATAACGTTAGGATCGAACCCCACCGCTCTGCCACCAATTGTTAGTAGCCAGCATTCCGTGTGCACTGTTGTTGTCAAGTGCACGACCAGGACCCCCCACTCCCACGTTAGGCCAAGAAAGGACACTGTCCGAGACAGCCTTGCTCACCCTCTTAGTAGCTTGACACGAGCAGCCAGGCTTATCTCCAAGGCACAAGGGTTCAGTATGTGCAACCACGCCCACAGCAATCCCAATGATGTCCCCACAAATGGAATCCACACGAGTTTCTATAAAACGAGTATACTTTCTATAGAAAGGTATACGAAATGACCACACAATACAACTTCCCCACATATACAATGGGTAATATTGTTTCCGGTGTGTTGGGCGGTTCTAATCCCCAACCACCGCTTCTAACCAACAGTTACGCTGACTTTTAACCGTTCTCAACTGGTTAGGTACATCGCATCACTAGAATCACAAACGTTGCAAAATACAAGAACTACTGCACTACTTAACAATGGGTTCCTGTAAAGTGCCACAGTGAAACAATCAATGCGAAGCGTCACAATCATGTACTGATTCAACACAATATAATGCAACTCGGTTCGCTACCAGCATGCCCTGTTCAAGGAAAAAATACAGCAATGCGTCACACTGCAAATACGTACAGTGCAACAGGAAGACAATGTACTGCATATAGCCACCTGCATGCCCTGGGCAAGGAAGGAGTAAGGTAATGCGTCACAGTGCAATTCAGTACAGTGCAGTAAACAACCAATGCAGTGCACTACACTAGGATCCTGTCCCCTGCAAGAGAAACATAACTTAGTGCATATCGCACTAACCCCTGAGCTTGTTAAGCACCACTAGAGTCAGACGTTGTACAATAGTTTGATCGTTCGTTAGCAGCAAATATGCAAAGTGTTATAAGAGTGTTTTTAGAAGTTATGCAAGCAGTTGCCTCCAACACAGATCAACAATGACACCCAAGTACCACTCCGGGCCCTGGCCCCTGTATTGCCCCGTCCAGGACCAGCACTGCCGAGATATGTGCCGAAGCAACAGGCGCACACAGCTGCAAGCAGCAAGAGACCGAGATAGGGTCCCTCCGGGTCCACATCACACTCAGAGGCGATGATCAACATTACCAGGGGGGCGCGACCCCACTCCCCTGTCCTGTAGCAGCGGATTGTTCTCACTCTAGAACCTTGTCACTACGGGCAAGGCGCGCTTGGGCCATTAGTTCAGCTCCTGCGGGGTTGCTGGTCCGGACAGCCAACGTTCAGCAAAAACTCCTTCCACAAAGCCTTCCACACAATGCTGGTGCCACCCAACGTTGCCTTCGAGGGCCCGATCACCAGGCCCTCGTCTCCAGCACTGTTAACATTTCTTAGCTCCCCGGAGCTCACTGCTTTCTGGTACTCCTCACCAGCACCTCTGGTGGCACCTTCGACACGCACCCCTGGTTCTGTCTGAGACTTTCTCCTCCTCTGGCCTCCGATGACCAGGCGTACCTCACGACGCCTCGGCTGGCACCTTGACACGCACCCTGTGCGTCCGAGTCTGGCTCCATCTCCGGGTGCACACAATCTTCAGGCACTCTCCTCTAGTGCTGCAACTGCACCCCCACATTCACCCTGCGTGCTGGAGACCGACCTTGTTTCTTGGCGCACCTGATGATCCAGGTGCTCTCCACTAATGCCCTGGTCACACCTCGACACACACACTGCGTGTCTGAGTCTCACCTCCCCTCCTGGTGCACATGAGGTACCAGGTACTCTCCATTAACACCCTGGCTGTACCACCACACGCAAACCCTCGTGTCAGAGACTCCCTCCTTCTTAGTGCCCATTATGTCCTGGCACTCTTCACTAGTGCCTGGACTGCACTGCGACACGCACCCCCTGCATGTACCGAATCAGTCTTGCGTATCTCCCCCCAGTGTCACTGTCCTCTCTTTGATAATGGGGGCGTGGATCTTTAATCACTCAGAGGGAGTTGGGTCTATTGTTTTATGGCTCTAATCTAGGACTCTTCACCTCGCAAAGCCTCTCCTGCTCCCCACTCCAGGTGCAGTGCCGCCTGGTGCCATCACCACTCCTCCCTGGGGTACGACCTCCCTCAGCCTTTCTCACCTCTCCCAGATCCAAGCAGGCAATCCACATTCTGCCAAGGCACACAAAAAGGACTAAAGCACAAACTCAGCCATTTTCTCAAACAGCGGTTTCTGGACACACAGCGACAAAACCATGTACCTAAAAAGATGCGTTATGATGCTGTGAGTTCAGACATACCAAACTTCACGGTTCCATTTCCAATCCTTGGGAAACTAGGCTAACAATACTACACCCAACCTCCCCATTCTGTCCAATGGGCAGGATGGCCTTTCACCAGACAAAATTAAATGGGATATTTTCCACTGTCAGGGCCTAGCACCCACCCTGGCATCGGTCCTGCCTTTTACCTACACTGCACCCTGCCTAGGGGTTACCCAGGATGTCCTACACGGATGCCTAATGTGTATGCAAAATTGAACGTCAGGCCTGACAAGTGGTAGCACTTTGTTAGGACAACATGCTAATGTAGCATAATGCGCGCAGGCCCTAAACTGCCTATGTTCCCTCTCTGCACATTTCTGTAGTATTAGCCTTGCGCACACGGTGCACATCACTAAGGGTTCTTGCTAGTAAGGCAAACATACCAACCAGAGACAACTAATCACCACTACAAATTACACAGGGAACATCTGTACTTGCACACTGATTAGCAGTGGCAAGTACCTACAGCATCTAAATTCACAGGAGGCAAAGGCAAAAAGTCTGGGGTAATCAAGCCAAGCTATGCCAGGTCTAACAGTAGTAGTATGAGAATAGTGTCTAAATGGGCAGTAGTTGAAAAAATGGATCAGTGTAATAACATTTATTTATTTTATTTATTTATTTATAGAATTTGTAAGTTGCAGCAGCTACCCAAGAAGGGTTTCCCGGCGCCAGAGCAGACTGGATGAAATGTATAGTAGCTTAGAGAGGTTACAGGTTAAACAACCAAGTCTTCAGAGACCTGCGGAAACCGGTGTAAACCGTTTCTTTCTGGATAGATGAGGGGAGTGAGTTCCAAAGTTAGGAGACAAGGTAGGCAAATGATCTGCTTAAAAACACTCTAGAGAAAGAGGGGTGAGAGGATAGAGGGCCCTCTTCAACCTCCCGCTCAGTAATTAAATCACATAAATAGAACAGGAATAATAACACTGTGTGAAGGTGGGTGAGTATGTGGGTTATGCACCAAATTTATAAAACTGCCCTCACACACAGCAAGCTGTGTCATGCTTCATCATAGGGCTGCTAACACACCTCAGCGTCAGCCCAACGCTGGAGGTGGAGTAATAGGGAGGAGAAGACAATACAACACACAGTGTAAGATCACAGGTGAGAAATGGTGCAGAAAAAGTGATATAAAACTAGTCACAGGGGGTCCTTATTATAGTTTTAATATTAGGTACCCTATCCAGATTTAAAACAAAAAATGTGGATGCTGGTTGGGGAGCTTATAATGAGATGCCAACCCATCCATACTGGATAGTCTGGGTACAGTAAAGTTCTCATGGGTTGATGAGAAGAGTTGGCGGGTAGGCACATAGGGGCTAACCAGAGATTGCAGATACTGTGGTGGCACGCCTATTTTGATTTTAAACATGTTGCTCAGGGCTTTGAACTTGATTTGGTTCTCCACCCTGAGCCAATGTAAGTCCTGTAGGTGGCTAGAGATGGAGGCAGCTCTGGGAATCCTGCAAAGTAATCTTGCCACAGAGTTTTGTACCATCTGCAACCTGCGAGTCACAACCTTGTTGGATCCAAGATATAAAATATTTCCGTAGTCCAGCCTTGAGGTGATGAGAGCTTGGACTACTGTTCTCTGAGTATACTCCAGCAACATCCAGATGATCTTTCTGAGCCACTTCAATGTGGTGAAACATGTGGCAGTAACCTTGACTGCCTAGTGGTGCATAGTGAGCGAGTTGTCAATAGTTACTCCTAAATTGCGGACATGGCCGGAAGGCCGAGGAAGTGCTTGGCCAGTGTGACTATAAACATTACTTCATATTAGTATGCTTATTGCATTATTTCATCTTGCCTTCTTTATTCAAATATATTCAAATATATACCAAATTCAGTGAAACTATTTTACCGTTCATTTGTTGTAAATTGTTTTTAAAATCTGTTCAAGGTTTACTATTACTTTCTGTAATTAAACAAAGGAAAATTATTATTACATACAATGGTATGGTTTTTAAAACACAACATAATTTTCGAATTACATAACATATTCAGTTTCCCTTTTTGGCTGTATTCATATTCTAGTGACTTTCACAATACACATTAATTTCAACGTAGATCATCATATAACAGCAGGGAAAAAAATACAATCAATGTTATAGTAAAAATACAAACACACGTGAGTCGAAAATATTTACAACAAATTCAACTATCTGTTTACCTATCTACAGTTTCTAAATAACATTCTTAAACTATGTTAAATTATTTATTTTTCTAAAGTACACTTTTTTAAATTATACACTCTCCTTTACATTGCATTTAATATAAAGTTCAAATATATAAACTAGTTCCTTGAAATACAATATTGCAAATCCAATTAAAAAAAGTAGAAATAATAATCCAAACACTAATTGGTCACATCTTCCCAATGAGCTGAACAATGTTTCCAAATTCATTGGCATTGATAATATCCAAATTAAACTTGTTCTTTTGTGTTTACATCTTCCCAATAGGCAAAATATGTTTTGGCATCAAAAATATCAGATATGAATCTGGTAATTCATAAGGCAACCTACATTTGAATTCCAAATGGCTATCTTTATAATGTGTCCATCCCTTATTGCACTTTAAATACACAGTACAGTGTCCAGATGTTGTAGTAGGTCCATCATGGAATATAATAGCCACTGCTTTAAAGGTTCTTCCTGAAATTGACCCTTGACTTGCCACACATTTTTATAATTTTATTTCCAATGTTCTTCCATGTGCTTTACAACATTGTAGCATTAAAATGACATATTTTGAAACATTTTCTATGTATATGATAACATTTCTGATTTGCAATGAGAACATTTAATATTTTGATTGGCTGTTTTTACTAATTGTTAAAAGACACTGATTTTGAATCTGGTATTGTCAAATATATGAATTGTTTTGTGTCTACTTGAGTGATATAACAAAATAAACACTCTTCACATTTATAATCCCATCTGCAACTTAATCCAAACAAATTTTCAATTTCTATTCCTTCATCTTTCAATACTGCAAGCATAAATATAAGAAATTCTTGTGCATCTTGTATATTAAGTGAAGATTGCGAAAAAAAAGTACATATATCCAAAGATGTTGAATGTCAGAAACAGTATGGATTTTAGATCTATCAGTTACCATCTTTTGAAAAATATAATGTAGTAAAGAACAGAATCTTTTTTCTTGATTTGCCATAATTTCATGATGAAGATCTTCTGGAAAAAAGACAACATTCAAAATTACATAGCATAGCAGTTGATACCTGAACTATTTTCTAACTGGTATTCTACAATATCTTTTCCAAAGAATCCAATTTTGACTGTAATTTCTCTGAGAGAAGAAAAGTAACCCCTTCATGTTCCATTTCATCATTGGCTTCCATTTTCACTATTGGTTTACATGACGTGCTTATATTTCGTTATAATGTATGGTTTCGTTTTATGTGCTTTTATGGCCTGTATTGCAGAAATAAAGATTTTTTAACTGACTATTGGTTGTTTCCCCAGTTTCAAAAGTCCTTGATTGAATGTAGAACACTCTTGTAGACAAACCATATACTTTTTTCTCCAATTATTTTGTACATTATTTCAGGTGCAATATTTTCATTTGGAAACAAGTTTGTTAGTAGTCGACTTAGTATCGCTTCTTTACCATGTTTTGTCAAAACACCAATTCTAATATCTTGAAGAATGTATCCATAATATTCTTCAGCTGTTTGTTGAATATGCTTTAGAAGTTCTTTATATTCAGAAAAAGACCAAATATTCACATTTCCAATCCTTCCAAAAGATTTCTCAGTGTCTTCATGGACAAGTGTTTTAAAAAATGGTTGTCCTTTCACAGGAGTAAATTGTAATAGATCACCGAATACGATTACATGTTTCCCACCAAATAAAACATCATAATCTGTTTTTAAAATCTGTTTCATTCTTAAATGTACATTGGCAAGCATTAAGTTGAGACCATGCTCACCTCATCAATGATCAGAAGTTTCATTTTCTTTAGCACTCCTGAAACTTCATAACAAGCTTCTCCAGATACATTTTGATATTCCAACTTATTTTCATGTTCAATTGGTAGCATGAGTAATCGATGTAATGTAACACCTTTAATGTTATGTGCTGCTAACAGAGTTGGACCCGTTACAACACAAGATAAATGTGATGAAGTAGTTCTGTGTAGATAACTGGTCAAAACTTTAAGACATTTTTTCCTGCTCCAGCTTGTGCACTGATTTACATTCAAACAGATTTAAATGATCTACATTGGCATTATTTTATGCAGTAAACCATGCTCGATCTGTTGTGTAACTTGTTGATACATTTTTATTCAATATTTAGTTGTTCTTCCAAGTCTCCCAATTCAATATTATCCTGTGGTGCTTGTTGCATTGCCATTTCTACCTAATTCATAGCGATGGCTGCGTCATTTTCAAGAATTGGTTGTTCTAATGGATCTTGACTTAGTGGAGCAGAACTTTGACTCTCTTGAGAACTGTATCTAGCCATTTCAGCTGCAATACTAGTTTCTTGTTCAATCTTTTCCTTCAACATTTGTATATAATTTGGAAAAACTGTGCATTCAATGCTTTCTCTGCATGCTTTAAAAGAATCTTCATAGCAGTCAAAATCTCCATGTAATTACATTTCACTACGCCAAGGCTTGAACAGTTGAAGAAGTGCTAAATAAAAAGATTCCCTTTTATCTGAAGTATCACAACTGAGTTTCCTGTCTTTAATAAGATTTCCTTTGGAATGTTTTATCAAACATCCATCACATCCAATTACTGCATATTTTTCTTCATTTATATTTTCTGTAACATTTCTCTTAAAGCTGTAATATTGCAGTACTTCATAGAGACATATGTTTTCCAGATGTGGACTTCTTTTAGGATAACCAACATATTTGTTTTAGCACTATCTGTACTTTCCGGTTCATTCAATGCTAAGTATTTAATTTCTTGTAAAGATTTCAATACTCTATTTCGTGTTGCAGCCAGACCTAGACTTACCCAAATGATTCCTCTTGACTATGAATATAAACTTGCAGAGGTCAACCGATCCGAACATTCGTACGATCTAATCCCTCGATGGGAAAGCATCTTCAAGCTAAAGCTGTACAATTTGTTTCTAAGAGTGCTCTCTTGGAAATTTCTTCCCACATTTCTTTCAACTTGGCCTTTTCAGATTTGGTTATATATTATGTAACATAGTGAGCAACCTCAATCAAATTATCTGCAACATACTGGATATCCATATGTGCATTCCACGTCGTCAAAATTACTGGATTGTAGTCATTAATATACTTTGAATCTTCACTTATTTTTATGTTGCAAGTATTCTTCAGAGATTTTCAAATTATAGTATGCTTCACTGCTGACATGAAACTGTTGACTCTTCCTTTCAAAATTACTGGACATGGGAATCCAAAATGACATTTTGTATAAAATGTTTCCTTTGACTTGTATTTCCTTTGCCAATATTTCCCACATCGATTACTTTGAAACCGTAAAACTTGTTATCTTAAGCTATTTTCTCCTCCTGTTTTTGGAATAGCACAGGTAACATAGTCTTCAATGAAAGACAAAACAGTTTTATCAGAATCGGTTCCAAATTTAGGTGCATCCTTGATTCATAATAGCATATGTATATGAGGAGCACCTCTGGCTTAGTACCCCTTTCTCTAAAAGAAATCAATAATTTCTCCAAGAGGTGGACTATTTTTATTGCAGATAAAAGACATCATAGCTTGAAACCTATGTTTAAAATATCTGCACACATTTACAGGATACAAGGAACACAGTTCTCCAGCTGTCTTAGATTCAATGTTTTTAATATTTGAATTTGCTTCTCGCAGAAATTCAAGTAAATCATCCCATGCCTATTCAGCACAGCTAAGCGTAACAAACCATGTAAGGGTTCCTAAGTTCCTTAACAAGCATTTAAGTTCTAGATGACGACGATACCAATACTCATTAGTACCACATTGACATGCCATCAAAATAATTAACTGAGATTCTAAATGATCATCTCTTTGTTGAACTTTGTCCAAAAATTCCTTTGCAGAAAAATGTGTAAGATGAATTCCTGTTTTTAATATGTGGTTCACTGCATATGAACGTCCAGACAAGTCACTTTCATACAGAAGATGAAAAAACTATGGAACACACTGTAGAAATCTTGGATCTTCTGAATACAATCTTGTTGAACGGTATTCTGAAGCTGGAATCTGGACCGCTGAGCCTGTAACCAGGCGAGGTCGCCCCCACGCACTACTGCTTCCTGCCGCTTCCTGCCTCGCTGTTTTCCACTGTTTTTGCCGCTCTCTGTCGCTCGGACGACCCAGCCACCGCTGAGCCGCCCACCTCCAGTCTCCTTTTCCCGCTGCTGCCTCCCTGCGGCCCGACCCCCTCCAGCCCATTCGCCGCCCTGCTCCCGCCACCCAGCTGCTCCTCCCTCCCGGCTCCTTACTTAAGGGGACCGCATAGTGGTGCAGGGAGCGACCGCTGAGCCTGTAACCAGGCGAGGTCGCCCCCACGCACTGCTGCTTCCTGCCGCTTCCTGCCTCGCTGTTTTCTGCTGTTTTTGCTGCTCTCTGTCGCTCGGACGACCCAGCCAACGCTGAGCCGCCCACCTCCAGTCTCCTTTTCTCGCCGCTGCCTCCCTGCAGCCCCACCCCCCTCCAGCCCATTCGCCGCCCCGTTCCCGCCACCCAGCTGCTCCTCCCTCCCGGCTCCTTACTTATGATGCCCTCAGAGTGACCGCGCAGCGGACGCGCGCAGCGGGCGCACCGATTGTGCGCCGAAGGCGCACCAAAGGCAAGCCCGTCTATGCCCATCCGCGCCTGGACCGCACCCAGCTCCAGACCTGCTGTGGTCCTCGTAGATGCAAGCGCACCCGACGAACTTACGACGCCACAACCCTCCACGCACTCAATGCCGGACGGAACCCCGCCTGCTACCGAGCCACCCCGAAACGCACCCACGGACCCTTCACCTGCCAATCCTGCAAGTTCATCTGCCTCCGGACCTGCACCGCACCCACCAAGCCGAGCACCAGCAGCAACCACCTCAAGTGCATCCTGCTCAACACCCGCTCCATCCACAGACACGCCGTAGAGCTCTGGAACCTGCTCGACACAACATCACCAGACGTCGCCTTCCTCACTGAAACCTGGATGAACACCTCCTCAGCGCCCGACATCGCCATCGCCATCCCAGATGGATACAAGATCACCCGGAGGGACCGCGTCAACCAGACGGGAGGAGGCATCGCCATCGTACACGAGAACACCATCCGCATCACGACCAGCTCCGACAACACTTTCACCTCCGCCGAACACCTCCACTTCCAGATACACACCGACCCCAAGACCACCCTCAGAGGCACCCTCATCTACAGACCCCCGGGACCATGCACACAATTCAGGGAAGACATCACAGACTTCGTCAGCCCGCACGCCCTCCCCTCCGTTGACTACATCCTCCTAGGGGACCTCAACTTCCACCTGGAGAACAACAAGGACAACAACACCACCACCCTGCTGGACAACCTCGCCACCCTCGGACTCAAGCAACTGGTGAACACCCCCACCCATTACGCCGGCCACACGCTTGACCCAGTCTTCTCCTCCACCAAGTACATCTCTTTCAGCCATTCCACCAGACTTCATTGGACTGACCACAGCTGCGTCCACTTCAGCTTCAGAAGACCCATGACCCACCACCACCCGCAACAGGTTCCCCGCAGGAACTGTAACAAGATCACCGCCGACCAGCTCACCATCTCCCTCAGCCAGAACCCTCCCGCCAGCACATCGGACCCCAACGAAGCAGCCAATAACCTCACACAGTGGATCACCAACTGCGCAGATGAACTCGCACCACTGAAGACCGCTCCCAGCAGACACGGCAACAAGAAAGCCTCTTGGTTCACCGATGAACTTAAGGACTCCAAGAAGAACTGCCACACCCTCGAGAAAGCCTGGCGCAATGACCAGACCACAGACAACATGACTGCCCTGAAGCACGCCACCCGCAAACACCACCAGCTGATCTGCACCACCAAGAAGACAGCATTCAAAGAACGACTGGACAACAACGCCCACAACAGCAAGGAACTCTTCAGCATCGTCAAAGAGCTCTCCAACCCCAGCGCCGGAAACAACGACTTCACTCGCTCGCAAGACCTCTGCGACTCACTCGCCTCGTTCTTCCACCGCAAGATCACCGAAATACACAACAGCTTCGGCACACCAACCACGCACCCAAGCACCGAACCAACACCCCATATCACCACCCTCTCCGCCTGGACCCCGGTCAGCACCGAAGACACCACCCGCATGATGAACACCATCCACTCTGGATCCCCAACCGACCCCTGCCCCCACCACGTCTTCAGAGTGAACAGTAGAAGTGCAAATACTGTGACTGATTTTTCAGACCACAACCAACTAAATTGAAACCCAAACTAACAAAGACTCAATTGCTAGTCGGTTTTAGAAATGAATCAAAAGTATTTAATTTTTGAATTTTAGATAAACCTTATTTTTTAAACAAACAAACATTACCAAAATACTTTTTGTATTTATATATATATAAAAGGACAAATAAAAGATGAACGAGATAAATTGCAAAGTAGGACAGACAATCCGTGCTGTGGACAAAAACTTTCACGCATCAGTCATTCCACATTCATACTCACATTCTTTCCATAACAAACATTGTGCATGTGAAATAAGAAAAAGAAGGTCAAGCAAACAAAGTCAGGAACAAATCAGAAATACGTGTAAAAGTACTGAAAAAATACTTAATATCAAAACAATTATAAATCAGACAACATATGTACAATTCTTTTCTGACCAAAAAACCCAACAACAAAAGGTACACAAGGTCGACGCGTTTCGAATCGGACCCTTTGTCCGATTCTCATCAGGACCAGAGAATCTGTGTGTATTCAGTGTAAAAGTCACGAAGGTTGCTGTATCAAGTGTTTTTTGGACCTCAAATGGTTAATCCAAAGAAAAAGGGCGGACTGCGTGAAGTAGGAGTCGTCAGGGAGCCATCATGGAAGGGCACTTTTAAAATGAGGCTCTGGAACGTGGAGAATTACTCGAATTTCCGTTCAGGTCGTTAGTATGGGGTGGGCGATCAGTGATTCACAGCCGCTGGCTTGAGAAGGCTCCTCTCGCATAGTATACCGGGACGTCTCTTAGTGTTCATGAACGCCGGTCGTCCTGTCAAAGAGCTCTCCAACCCCAGCGCCGGAAACAACGACTTCACTCGCTCGCAAGACCTCTGCGACTCACTCGCCTCGTTCTTCCACCGCAAGATCACCGAAATACACAACAGCTTCGGCACACCAACCACGCACCCAAGCACCGAACCAACACCCCATATCACCACCCTCTCCGCCTGGACCCCGGTCAGCACCGAAGACACCACCCGCATGATGAACACCATCCACTCTGGATCCCCAACCGACCCCTGCCCCCACCACGTCTTCAGGCAGACTCCAGTATCGCACCCCAACTCCGGGACGTCATAAACGCCTCCTTCAACACCGCCACCTTCCCGGAAAGCTGGACGCACGCTGAGCTCATCGCCCTCCTGAAAAAACCAACAGCTGACCCCATCGACCTCAAGAACTTCCGCCCCATCTCGCTCCTCCCTTTTCCGGCCAAAGTCATTGAGAAGACGGTCAACAGACAGCTGGCCGCCTTCCTCGAGACGAATGGATCCCTTGACCACTCGCAGTCCGGCTTCTGAGCCAACCACAGCACCGAGACCGCCCTCATCGCAGCCACTGACGACATCAGATCCCTGCTCGACAACAGGGAAACAGCGGCCCTCATCCTCCTGGACCTCTCCGCAGCGTTCAAAACTGTCTGCCACTGCACCCTAGTGCAGCGCCTCAGCAACATCGAAATCCAAGAGAAGGCACTGGAGCGGATCATCTCGTTCCTCACTGAAAGAACCCAGAGTGTCCGCCTCCCCCTGTTCAAATCCGAGGCCACCGAAGTTATCTGCGGCCTACCACAGGGATCATCACTCAGCCCCACCCTCTTCAATGTCTACATGAGCCCCCTCGCAGCTATCGCACATCAACACAACCTCAACATCATCTCCTACGCCGACGACACCCGGCTGATCCTCTCCCCCACCAACGACCCAGCCACCGCCAGAACCAGCCTACACGAAGGGATGAGAGACATCGCCGAGTGGATGAAGAACAGCCGCCTGAAACTGAACTCAGACAAGATGGAAGTCCTCATCCTGGGGTCATCGCCCTCCGCCTTGGACGACTCCTGGTGGCCTCCAGCCCTGGGCACCGCACCCAAGCCAACGGACCACGCACGTAACCTGGGCTTCATCCTGGACTCCTCCCTCTCGATGACCAGACAAGTCAACGCCGTCTCATCATCGTGCTTCAACACCCTGCGCATGCTCCAACAGATCTTCAGATGGATCCCCACCGAAACCAGGAAGACGGTCACCCAGGCACTCGTCACAAGCCAACAGGACTACGGAAACTCACTCTACGCCGGAACCACAGCCAAACTCCAGAGAAGACTCCAACGCATCCAGAACGCCTCCTCATGACTCATCCTGGACATCCCCCTGAGAGACCTCCACTGGCTCCCCGTCAGCAAGAGGATCACGTTCAGACTCCTCACCCACGTACACAAGGCTCTCCACGACCAAGGCCCCAAGTACCTCAACAACCGCCTGACCTTCTACACGCCCACCCGCCAGCTAAGGCCGACCAGCCTCGCCCTCGACGCCGTTCCACACATCCGCAGAGCCACCGCCGGAGGAAGATCCTCCTCTTACCTGGCAGCCAAGACATGGAACTCCCTCCCCATCCACCTTCGGCTAACCCAGGACCATCTCACCTTCAGGAAGCTACTCAAGACCTGGCTCTTCGAGCAGTAGTGGACCCCTCTTCCCCAGCGCCTTGAGACCCTTCCGGGTGAGACGCTTTACAAATGTCATGATTGATTGATTGATTGATTGATTGATTGATCATATCGTCCACCTTTTCCAGTGGGGAAGAGCTGTGGAAATCAATAGGCTTCTAAACTTCTTTCCCAAACTCCTATGGGAGTTTCTTTCATTTTGTTCATTTGGAATAATTCAATAGTATTTCCAATCACTTCTTTTGAATGTAAAAGTTGTATACTCTGGGCAATAGCTTGCTTAATCTCCACAACTGCCCCAACAGTGCTGGGATGCCTGGCTTCACCTTGGGGGTGCCCAGGACGTGGCATCTCACTGGGAAAGCCAGGAAGGGTTCCACAGTGGTATACAGCGCCAGGATGCCCCGGGATGGGGCGGCAGTGCGCTTTACATGTATACACACATTTACATTTACTATATTGTTCATACATTTCTTCACTCCTGGAGTTGTCCACTTTTGCGATTTGTGCATAAACAACAGAGGTAGACCCAAATAACCATCTAATACTTGGGTATGGGATGTAATATCATACAAAAGGAATTGGTATCAAAGGAAACAATACTCAACACTTTAACGAGTAGAGTACATTTTATTACCCTCTCAGAAATGGCCATTGTTCATAATGAATATATCAAAATCTCTCACACACAAAGGGCACTGACACCTACCAGCAGCAAAACAGTTGACATACATCATGAATATTTTTAAATGACAAATAAACAACAAACAATGAAACAGATAACAATAACCTTTCAAAAATTATACATACAGGTGTCACCCTATATTTCTGGGGAAACCACTCCGAGGTAATCTAACAGATGCAACACTTAATGGCTGTTCCCTTGATTAGCCTTACTCTAGTGAGGTACAAAACAATTCTAGACAATCAATGTTATTCCAAGATTCCTCCAAATAAGTGTTGACACAACCATGTTTCAGCCTTATTTTCTTTGGCCTCTTCAGGACAGGGTTACATACAATAGTTGAAAGATCGAGCTGAAGTCAAGATCTCTCTCACACGCTGACGCGACCACGTTTCACCCTTATCTTCTTTGGCCTCTTCAGGACAGGGTTAGATACAATACTTAAAACAAAAACATTGTTACAACATTACTTCTACCCTTCAATTAAGAGTGAAACATGCCGACATCAGGTGGTGACTGCCCAATCCCCAGAGGGAACCAAAGGTGTGCCAGTGCTGGCAGGAACCACTCAAGCATCACTACTATGGGAATAACGCAATCGTGATTGGTGTCTAAACGCGAGTACCATGCACATGCATGACCCTATCACCTAACACCCTATCTAGTGAATCACCTGGTGCAAAGGGACACACTACTCACCCGAAATAAGCTCCATGCAAGCTCATCGCAAGTCAAGGCACAAACCACACCACCACGGCCACGCTGGAAAAAAATCAAGGGACCGGGTGCGGTAACTAATGCATGGCGTGATTAGAAGTAAGATACATTAAAATAACTACAAGTCTTCACAACCTGGCTGCAAAAACTAGCTGCAAAAATAAATAAATATAAATGGAGCAACTGCGTTTACCTCTCTCTCTCTAGGACGGCGTGTCCATTATACAAAATTGCCTCAGACCATCATATACTTCAATGGCGGGGGTCCAACAAAGTCCATGGAAGTCTGAAAGGACAGAACAATCCTTGACATCTATGTCGACAGGCTGGGGTAGACATCCTCTGATTACCAAAAAAAATAAAGTGTCCTGAAAAACTGGTAAATTGACAAACCACTTACTGATTGCGCGCTGAAACAAAACAGCCGGCAACTCCTCACTGGCTCCACCTCACGACGTTCAAACGAGTGCAACCGCAGCTACGCGTATGCATCTGCACAACTAAAAACGAGGAAAACTCTCTGCCCTACGTCAGAACGTAGCGCCCTGCCCAAGCAGGGACACAGAAAGCAGACGGATAGCTGTAGCAACTCCCTCAACTCTGAAAAAGAGACGAGTATTCCCGAGGGAGCGGAATGTGCCCGTGGCAGCAGGACTGATTACAGCGTATGGACAAGAAAGGCACTAAAGTGGATTCATAAAAAGGGGTGAAAATGTGCGCCCACCAAAGGCTAAATCTTGCAAGCAGGAGTGCAATCCAGAATGTACTCACACTAACTAATTTACTATACAGGGAAGGAAGAACCCTGTCGGCAAAAAAACTTTATTTATAAAAAGTCCCAGTGCAGCTTAATACTACAAGTCCTGACTGATCTACATTACGGGAAAGAAAGGCACCCTGACTGCCACACACTATATTTATAAAAGCTCCATGCTCACCCAATGAGATATAATCCAGAGGGAAAAACAAACCCAAACATACCTCATAAATATATATCAATATATTGGCTTGATACATAACATAATGAATTGCAACACCTCCATCTATGAAGCCCATCTGGCGCAATGTAGAACAACTACACTCCGGAAGCAAGCCGGACGTTATCACACCTCATGTAATTGGACAGTCCCACCTCAGCATGTCGGCACCCTCATCACTCAACAGGGAGAAGCAATCTACCTCACCCACATATACATACATAATAACAAACATATATACACACCTAAAAAACAATATAATCTGGATCACTGAAATATTATCGACGGTCACATTATCGACTTGCAAAAATATCGTTGACAAATTATCGACGACAAAAATATCGACTTTCTATACTTATTACACAAAGTACAAAAATATTGAGTCAAAAATATCAAGTATTTACAATATCGAGTACATAAATATCGCTTCAATAAATATCGACTCCAAATATATCGTTGTACATGAAATTAGCCCTAACACTACAAAAATATCGAGTAAAAAAATATAGACTACTAAAATATCGTTAAAAAGAAAATATCGAGTTCATTTTTGTACACTTTCATGTCTAAAATACCATATTAATCATCAATAAAAGTCATTGCTCGATACAAAATACATTTTACATATAATACCTGTTACTTTTATATAATTCCTATTTATCAACATTTGCTATACATTCTATTACATGCATTATATCATTTTCTAAATATTCTTTGCATTTAACAAACTTTTTCATTACTTATTTTCACTTAAAAAACTATTTCATTTAACAACTAACCTGCTTTAATGCGGCAATCACCACATACCACCATTCTCACATCAACAAACACACCAATTAACAAAAAAAATTAAAACTAGCCTATACAATGCTTCATTACATCCTACAACCAATCAAATCAAAGCACACAAAATACACATACTATAAAAGGGATACATGCATTCTACCATTTGTTGCTGCTAACTCTATGGAAAGTAGATGCCAACACTCTGAAGATTTTGTTCCTGAAGAAACATCTTTAAAGATCCAGCTCACTAGCTAATTATTCAAGTAAGTAACACTGCATTGTTTAGAAATCTAAATTAGAAGTGTACTATTTTACTTACATCTCCTAACTCTTACACTTATTTTATTTTAATCTCTTCCTACATTTCTGATAGAAACTACTCCAAAACAATTCCTATTACATGGTCATATTTCTTCACATGGAAAATCAGATTGTAAGTATATATTAATGCTCTGTTATACACCAACTGCTATTTTTAAACACTATTTCACAAGAGTATTTCTTTATTTTAAACATTATATTTACAGATATACTGAGATTTTCCTATTTCTACACAAAAAAGGATAAAACTACACTAATTAAACATGTAAGTATAGATGTTTTTGTTATTAAACACCCAATTTTATAATTGCAAATTTCTAAGCAACATTACTTGCATTTTACATCTTCCCTATAGATCATATAAAACATCCAACATCAACTATACCAAAAGACAAGACTACCCTTGTAAAAAAATGTAAGTATACTTGTACTTTGTACTAACTAACTATATTCTTAACACCATGTTATATATTTTGAATTTCCTCTACAGATATTCTGAATACATCATACATCTATTCTACAGATCCTATAAAAACATCCAACGCAAACTATACCAAAAGACAAGACTACCCTTGTAAAAAATGTAAGTATACTTGTAATTTGTCTAAAAGTGCCAAAAATAACGCAAACTATGTTCTTAACAACATGTTATATATTTTATATTTCCTCTACAGATATTCTGAATACATCATACAGCTATTCTGCCTACAGCAAAGAAAACGACTTATTTAGAAGTTAGTATACTTTTAAATATTTCCCATTTCCCAATGGTTCTAAATATTAATTATAATAATTTTCATTTATTTCTTCTATCTTCTCTACAGATCAGAACTTTACTACCTTGATGTACTCCACCAATTACTACAAGTCTACTATTTAAACAAGTAAGTATATGTAATGTTTACATCAAATGTACAAGTAAGCAAAATTGACAACTGCTTTTTTGTAGGAAAAACGTTTGTTATGTGTAAACATTAACTTGGCATTTCTATATTTTCTTACCAACAGTAAATAAAGACATACATACAAGAAAATCCTTCAAAATACAGTTCTGCATTTGTGACTACTACTTTGAGTAACTGTAAGTATAAATACATCATTAATGATGTTAGCACCACAAAGTGAAATATATGTGTTTTGATTCTGTTTCTTTCTACTCTTTCCTAGAACAAGTAAATCAAAATGACTGAAGGTGCAGAATTTGTTATGTCACAGAAAAATAAATTACTATTATGTTACATGGGTTATGTGTATAATCAGGAAAGACAAAGTGGTAGAAAAGTTTTTTGGAAGTGTACCAAATATTACTCCAACAAATGTTATGGGAGGGCTACTACTGAGGAAACTAATGTGTTATTTACCAGGGAACACAATCATCCCCCAAATGTCACAGAAATTGAAATAAGAGATGCTTTAGAAAGTATTAAAAGTGCTAGCACACAAAGTGATAAACCAACAACACAAATCCTTAAAGAAGAACTGGTAAAAGTGCCAGTCCATGCTTCAGGTCAACTACCCTCTATTGACTCCCTGAAACGCACAATTGCACGCACTAAAAGACTCACTAGCACAACCCAACCCAACCCAACTACTTTTGAGGAAATTATTATTTCACCAGAAATGGCCATCACACACAATAAAGACAAATTTATCCTTTTTGACAATGAAAGCAGTACAAACAGAATCATTATGTTTGCAACTGCAAGTAATTTACGAAAAATCCAACAGTGTCCCCAATGGATGATGGATGGAACATTTAAACCATGCCCAAAACCTTTTTATCAACTGTATTCCATCCACGGTTTATACCATAACTCTAACATACCTTTCATTTACTGTTTGCTCCCCAACAAACAGCAAAACACTTATACAGAAATATTAAATGTTCTCAAAACTGAAATCAATAATTATTTTCCTGAAAAAATAATTATTGATTTCGAATTAGCTATGATTAATAGCATTTTGAGAACATTTCCCCACACAGCAATCCAGGGTTGCTATTATCATTTTAATCAGAACATATGGAGGCATCTCCAAAAATCAACTTTAAGTATACTATACTCAACAGATAGCACCTTTGCCTATCAAGTTAAAAAATTGATAGCCCTGGCCTACGTCCCTGTTACAGATGTAGCGGAACACTACAATGTATTAATTGACAGCACATATTACAAGAGGAATGAAGATAAACTAACCCCATTACTGGACTATTTCGAAGATAATTGGGTGGGAAGGTTGCACAGATCTGGATATCGACGCCAACCCAAATTCCAAATCCCTTGGTGGAATGTCTATCGTAGTACTTTAAACCAAGAGGCTAAAACAAACAACAGTGTAGAAGGGTGGCATAATGCTTTCCAAGCAACCACAAGCAGAGGCAAACCCACATTCCATAACCTTCTACAAGCTTTGAAAAAAGAACAAAGCTATCAGGAACTAAGAATGGAACAATCAGTGTCCCAAATAGGTCCAAAACTCACTAAACAAACTAAACAAATGTTCCGACTACTTCAAAGTCAAGTCACGCTATACCCTACAACTAGAGGATTAGAATACCTGTCAATAATAGCTAAAAGTCTACTATAAAAATGTCTTCCTACAATAATGGTAAAATTACATTTCATAAACATTAGTAATCAATTATAAATAATACATATTTGTTTAACAAACTTATCAAAATTAGGAAAATTATTTCGTAACAAATATGCAATATTTATAATTACATCACACATACACATTACATAAAAATCGACATTTACCACCCAATAAAAATTGTAATTTAAATACTTACAATTTTTGTAGATGAGAAAGACGCAATCCAGCAAAATGCAATCCATACAATCCAATCCAATATAGGACAATTCCAATATGGGCAACCCTCAAAAACCCGAAAATAAAGTTAAAAAATAAAAAAAACGCTCCAGGAAATACCGAAAACAGTAGTGTGGACACTTTAGTATTTAAAGTGATATACACACAACTTTTAAAAAACGGTCACGCATATCAATGTATTAATCCAATTCGAAACCCTCCAAAAACCCGAAAAATGTTTAAAATGTGTAAAAACCGCTCCTGGCAAACACGAAAAATAGGAGAGAAATGTCAAAATATAACCATAATAATTCAAACATTAGTTTCTCCGGAAAAAAACACGCTTCCTTCCATGTAGTTTTCATGCGAGGAACCGGATCCTGTAAAATAACAGACATAACGAAACCCACCCACAAATAGCCCATAACATTTGTAAATACACTCACAATTAACAGTAACCATGTAAGAAGACATTTCCGAACACTTAAAATAACACTAGAACTAAAACAATCACGACGCATCTATAACGAAGACATTTCACCAAAACGCTACTTAAACAATTCATACATACACCAAAAAACACTACAAAGTTCGATTATACCCTCAAACATGACCACTTACTTATAATTTGTATGTAAAAATAACCTTACCTCTCTCCACGCGATGCAACTCCCAACCGCGAGCTTCTCCAGTCCAGAATGGGGCGCAATAACCTTACGCGGTAAAAAAGTAGTCCCCTTAAACCATTTGTGTAAACGTATCATAGACAATACAATGTTATAGTAAAAAACATATAATACATACACATTTATAATATTACAAATTAATACACTATACTCATTATAATTTAACATATTTAAGAAAAATAAATATATTTAATATAAATTAATATATAATAATTATTATATATTAATAATATTAAAAAAATATGTAAGACTTGGAATAAAAGATGTAAATATTTTGTTATTGTGTACATTTATATGAATAAGTTTGTGTTCCTTTTTAAGTAAACATTATAATTGTTTATGGTAATAATTAATAATAATAAATATTATAACTTATTTATTGTTATTAATATTAAAATTATAACCATTTAATATATAAACAATGCCCAGAAATAATGTATTTTTTTTATCTCTGAATGTATGTTTTTCTGAAAATAATAAAAGAATGATTATGTTTATTAATTAATAATAATAATAATAAATACATTTGTAATTATTTTTATTAATTATTACAAAATGATTTATAATAATTTCTAACTATAACAAAAGTATATAATTGCTTAAATAATATTTTGGCAATACCAGATATTATAATTAAACATATTGTTCCCCTATACTGTTATAAAGTTTACAACATAATATATTTATATGTTTCATTTAAAAACAACATTGTCTGAAATATGTATCAACAAATATTTTAATTTGTATTTCAATTTCTTGAACAAATGTAATAATAGTCATGTTACTTGTGAAAATTATAAATGTTTTATATATATATATTTAATAATATTAATATTTAATATTAACATTATTAAATATTAATGGAAGAAATTTATAAAAATATTATTTTTTTATTTATTTCAATATAAATACTTGTAACTCAAAGTTAATGATGGGAATATTTTATATTTACTGAAATAATGTTGTAAACAATTTTTTATTTATAATTGACAACATGTATATAAATGTTAATGTGTTATTCTGCGAATACTAAAAGTCAAAATAATGGTATGTTATTTTTGTTTGTGATTGTATTGTAGTACACAATAAAAATTTCAAAAATGGTTAATAAAGTTTTTTTAAAACATCCATGTTGCCTTATTTTTTAATATTATAAGACAGTAATGTAAAAGTGTATGCTAATGTGCTGGACACTGACCAATTTAATATGTCCTATTGCTACTCCAGTCAAGCTAATATCATTGAAGGTGCAGGACACTGACCAATAATTATTTACTATTCCTACTCCAGTCAAGCTAATATCAGGAAATGTGGTGGACACTGACCAATGATTAATTACTAATCCAACTCCAGTGTAGCTAATATCAGTGATGGTGCTGGACACTAACCAATTAATAATTACTATTCCAACTCCAGTCTAGCTACTTTCTGGGAAGGTGCTAATACATATATTTTTTAGATGAATTTAAAACTTAATAATGTAATGTTATATTGTTTTATATTTTCCTGTAATAGCTTTAATATATATTTTTATTTTTTACCCTGTACACCTGTACCCCAAAAACCCAAAACTGTCCCTGGACACTAAAAATACCCCTTCACCCAAAAACCCAAAACTGACCCTGAACCCAAAAAATACCCCTTTACCCAAAAACTGAAAACTGACCCAGAACCATAAAAATACCCCTTAACCCAAAAACTAAATACTGACCCTGAACCCCAAAGCATACCCCTTTACCCAGGAACAGAAATCTTACCCAGAACCCTACAAATACCCTTTTATCCACAAAGTGAAAACTGACCCTGAACCCTGCAAATACCCCTTTACCCACAAACTGAAAACTGACCCTGATGCCAAAAAATACACCTTTACCCAAGAACTGAAAACTGACCTTGAACCCTTAAAAAAACCCTTAACCCAAGAACTGAAAACTGACCCTGAACCCTATAAATACCCCTTTACCCACAAACTGAAAACTGACCCTGAACCCTATAAATACCCCTTTGCCCACAAACTGAAAACTGACCCTGATCCCAAAAAATACACCTTTACCCAAGAACTGAAAACTGACCCTGAACCTTTAAAAAACCCCTTTACCCACAAACTGAAACTGACCCTGAACCCTCTAAATACCCCTTTACCCACAAACTGAAAACTGACCCTGATCCCAAAAACATACACCTTTACCCAAGAACTGAAAACTGACCCTGAACTCTTTAAAAACCCCTTAACCCACAAACTGAAAACTGACCCTGAACCCAAAAAAATACCCCTTTAACAAAGATTTTATAACTGACCCTGAACCCTATAAATACTCTTTTACACAACATTAAAGATTAATATTTAATTAACAATTAAATATTAATTAACAATAACAAAAAAATTAATATATTAGCACATTAGCTGTAATTAATAGAATGTATTAATTAATAATGTTTTGTTCCAATTAATTAATTAACATTATCAAAAAATTATAGATTATAATAAAATTACTCCAATTAATGTAATTAACAAAATTAAAGTAATTAAGTACCAATTAATTAATTAAAAAAATATGCAAAAAATTTAATAAAATAATTAACTAATTAATATTAATTAATTACCAATTATAATCTAATAAAAAAAATTAACAAACATATATTCATTAATTAATTATTATTAAATTACTTCCCACCCTATTCCCCTATAAACCCACAACCCGCTCCTAAACATTAACTACTATTTATATTTTTATTAATAAATATTTTTTTTTAAAACATTTTTTCTACGTATTCTCGATATTTTTTACTTTGACTATTTATCGATATTTTGTCTGGTCGATATTTTTGAGTCGATATTTTTGTAAACAATATTTTTTTGTCATTTTTTGAGTCGATATTTTGTCCAACGATATTCCTAAAGTCGATATTTAGTTAATGTCGATATTTTTACGTCGATATTTTGTCCATTCGATATTATGTAGTCGATATTATGTCCAGTTTCCATATAATCTATATGGTAGCTACACCTTTACATCAATATCCGTCTATATACATATGTACATATAAACATAATAGAGAACTTCCACTACTGTTAACCCTCTATACCTCAGCACAATGGTGGTCCATGGGCGTGCCCGTGTCCTGCCTCCACTTGTTCAACAGTCCTCAGAGTTTAAATTAGTGACCAGATCTCCACCCGGACATTCAATCCTACACTAGACAAGTGGTATCTTTCTATCAAGTGCGCTTCTAGATGGTGCAACTTCTTTTGTAATGCTGCTTTATTTGGTGCTTTCATCACAGCCAGGATGGACCATTCCAACTCATCCTCCCCATGACCTTTCTCGATGTAATATTGAACCATAGGGACCCCTACAGTCTTACATCGTATGTGTGACTTGTGTTGCAGTATCCGCATCTTAGCGGCCTGTGTCGTCTGTCCGATATATGTTTTCTCGCAAGTTACACAATGTACTACATTTTTCATGTTACAATTTGAGTTTCTTATGCTGTTTATTATGTATCTCTACACTTTTAGAATCTTTTGTCTGTGGACATGCTGCACAGCTATTGCATCTGTAATGTCCTATAACTACGGGTAACCCCAAGAGACCTCTCACATCTGAAGGGGTTGGCTTCTGGCGGCTAGCTGTAACCAGATGGTTTCTCAAATGTCTGCCTCTCCGGAAGGCGAACAAAGGTTTGGGGATATTGAGGTGTTCTATTATCCTCAAATTTCTTAGAATAATCTGTTTCACCTTATTCGCCTTTGGATTAAAGGTGAGCAGACATACCAATTGTTCAGACTAAGATTTACTTTTAGGGATGAGTAGATTTTCCCGTGGTGTATACCAGGCTCTTTTAAGTGGTCCTCTTGTCAATTTTCTGGGATACCCTCTAGCACTCAACTTCTCTTGTAAGATCTTAGCATTTTTAAGGTAGTCATTTTTATCAGTGGAATTATGGTGAACCGTCTAGAACTGCCCTTAGGGCAGGTTGTCCCTGAGGTTGAGCGGGTGCCCGGATGTATAATCAAGGAGGGTATTACGGTCAGTTGACTTGGTATACAAATCAACCTCCAACCCTCCTTCTTTATCAATAATCCATACATCGAGGAAATTGATCCGTGTATTACTAGCTGTTTTGGTAAATTTCAGGTCTGCTGTCCGTGTATTTAACCATGCATGGAAAAGTTCCAAATCTTGCTGTGTCCCCTTCCATATCATGAACACATCGTCGATGTAGCGAACCGACTCAAGGATGTGTGCCTTGATTGAGGTCGCTTCATCGAAGATGTACCTCATTTCAAATGATCCATAACCAAATTAGTTATCTGGGGGCAAAACAACAACCCATACCGACACCTTTCACTTGCAAAAATAAGTCTGTTTTAAAGGCAAAACATTTTTTTTTCAAACAAATGTGTGCCAGGGCAAGTTCAAATTTCTATATCATCTCCTAAAGATATTTTTTGTTCTTCCATATATACATTTTTATAATAAATATCTTTTCTATGAGATATAAAGTAGCTTTTTGAACTTTGGGGACATCTACTAGCTCTTGACATATTTTGCGACTCTTTGTTAGTACACCATTAACTAGAATAACTATAGGTTCAGTTTTTTCTCTCTCTATGCCAAGAGTTTCAATATTTTTCCTAAAATCCAAAGGTAAATACACAACTCTTCCTTTTAATCCTCTCTATAAATTTGTGAAAGGCAGCTTACCTGTTTCAGGCTCAATACGAACTATAGCCTGAAACGGGTGCACAGATTCAATTAGAATAGACTCATATGTATTTAAATCCACCAGTTCTGGAGGAATAGCTATCAACTCTAGGTTAATATTTATAGCTCTAGCTGGCATTTTGTTCTCTTCTAATTTGCTGTAAAAATTTTTACACATACGTTGATCACTACTCAACTCAAAAAAACCTTCCAGCAACAAATAATCTCCCACTTATCATTGTTTTCATTTTCACTTTTTAAATACACAGCAACATTCCTAGTTTGACTTCCATAGTGAGCACGTCGACAACAAATACTAACAAAGTTTGCTTTTTCACAACAAATTACCCTAAACTTTGTAATTTCTTCTACAAACTTCTCAGTAGTACTATCTTCCACTTCGTATTCAACACCTACACTTATCAAACTCTCACTTTCATGCTCTCTTCTTCAGTATTAAAGAAACAAAACTGTATATCATCACATTTTTTTTTTACATTCGAATGTGAACCATGCAAAAGAGCAGTGTTTATTTCACTTAAAGATAATTCAGGATGTTTTACATAGTACAATTGTCTTATTAACTTCCGCATTTCTGAGTGATGTACTGCTAACATTCTCAAATGATGAAAAATACTTTGACACACTTTTCTAGGAAAGGCAAGCCACAGAATGACCATGCAAGACAGTATGTTTTTCTCACTTTACACGGATATAGTCCTTGCAACATCTTAATCTTCTGCTTAACACTGTTTTTTACTATACTCTAGTAAGAAATCTCATAAAATATTAATATATTGCTGTTGTATTCTACAAATACTACTACAATCCCACATATACACTGGAGCTTGTGAAGGTCTCCCTTGAACTGCTTCAGCTATTACTTCTTCCACATTTCTAGCAACTATCTTTTATTTTTTTATTGGACAATCGTTTTGAACCTCAAAAGAATGATCACTGGTATCAACTGTGTGAATCAATGTATATTGTTGAAAATAGCTTTCTTCATTAAAAAAGGTTCTGATCTAGAAGTGTGCCAATTTTCTTTTTGCAAAAGTTAGTTCTATTACCCAGTCTTTTTCTTTTAATTTTCTCCTTCATAAAATGTATTGTTTTATTCAATGTTTTATTTCTGTTCAATACTAATATAAATAATCTTCTTTTCAATTCAAAAGTGTTTTCAACTACATCTGTTGTTTTTTCTTGTAATATGTAGATCTTTTTTTATATTTGTTGCAATCTTTCAATACATTTTGTAGTGCTCTACTTTTATACATTCGTTTCTTAATGTCCTTATATTGTTTCATCCTTCTTTCAACATAGATTGTTTTCCCAAAACCTACTTTTCCATTAATTGGTCCTTTTTTCTTTTGCTTCTGATTGCTTGGAGTATTTTTCTTTCTCTTTTCCCCATTTTCAAAAATTAATATTAATACATTTTTAAAAACACTTTTAACAAATAGTTTTGTTCTCTTACCATAAGACTTTTTCTTCAACGTCACATGTTGTACTTCATCTACTTTCTGCTTTTTTTCTGTCCTTTAAATATTTCTGTTTTCTTTGTTGTCTTTTCTGTAGTGCTTGGATGATTGTATGAGTGCAAGGGTAGTCACTGGGTAATTGCAGGAGAAGATGGATAGTGACTGGCTAATTGCATGAGTACACACATAGAGTTTGAGTGCATGGATAAGTGTGTAAATAGCACCTGAAGGCATAGATGACTCTTTGAGTAGTGCCTAGGTGACTAAATGAGTCCAACAGTCAGGCCTCAGTCATTCTACGACTGCAGGGCTAGTGCCTGGGATATTACAGAAGGGCATATGTACAACCTGCATTATTGCAAACTGCAGGGACAGTACATAACTACTGCTGGAGTTGACCTGTATCTAACATTCTTCTTCTTTATCTGTTGGTAAGATTAATCCAAGGCACATCGTGCCTATATATCTTAAGCGTGTGCTGCTCGAGGTTCCAAAAACGAATCTCCCTTTAATCCAAAATTCTGGTTCCCAGACAGAGCATTTAGAGGCGGTAGAATATTCAAAGGCAAGTACCTAGCCTTGGATCCTTTCACGAAGTAGTTTTTGGAGGCAGAAGGCCCCATTAAGCACATTTTTGTATTAAAGGGAGATTCGTTCTTGGAACACCGAGCGGCACACGCCGGAGATATATAGGCACAACAGATAAAGAAGAAGAAGGTCGGATACAGGTCAACCATCTTTTGTGAACAAGCTGCTGTGCTGCCATAAGATTTCAGGGTGGAACCTCCTGGAAGGCCACACACAGATTCATTTTTAGTCCTGAAGACACCCCCACAGACGAGTACATTTTCGTAATATTTCAAGGGGTCGAAACGTCGACTCTTAATACCAAGTGTAAAATGATCACCCAGAATAATTGGGAATAACAAGATTAATTTTGAACTGAGTTGATACATATTTAGAAATATCTCACACTGTTTTAATGTGTTTTTTGAATATATGTTCATGTTTATGTGTCATGTATATATTGTGTTGTGAAATGTATATATATTGTTTTGTGTTCACTTCACATCACCTGAATCTGAATCTGAATGTAAATGTTTATCTTTGTGTGCATATTCTTGCTTTAATTTAGAAATTCTTTTTGAAAACATGACTTACATGACTTTCTCATAAAATCATATCGAAGAAAGACAGGAGTTTTTTCTTTTTGGCTTGGATAGAATTAAGATATGCATGTTTTCATTGAATGTTAGTCTCATCTAGAAAGAGGGACAACGTTAAATAGAGGTTTTATGCTCCCTTGAAGCTATTAAGTGGCAGAAGCACTGCTCCCTTAATGCACAAATCACCAGGTTCTGCACATAACTTGGCTACCCCATTAACCTATATTGACCAGTCCTTATGAGGCAGCGTGCATCTTGCCTCTCAGGTATCCCACTTTCATTTAAGCTGTTGCTCTACAGAATAGATGCACTCAAATAATATAACATTTCTTTACAAATCCCAAATTCCTATATTGTCATAAGCGGATGCAAAGCATTTTAACTTAATCCCGATATATAAGGCGCAGAGCTCACAAGCTATTTCTCTGTAAAGTTTTTGCTAGACTTTTCCCTGAAGAAAAGTAGATGGGATTAAAATTGTTATTACTTATCTTCACTTGAGCAATCTCTAGAAATATGCTTCAGAGTTATTTCTTACCTAATTTTCAAAGTTTAATCTAACAGAGAAATCAAATGATTGATAACTTAGGGGCCGATTCCGATTCGGTAAAATTACCGTCCGTACGATTCGCATCCGGAGCCGTCTCTGTACGACTGGTACACACGCCGTACGACCCGACGAGTACGATCCGGACCGGGGTATCAGGACGCGAGTCGTACGGTCCACGTCAGGTAAGGGCGATTCATACCGAAAAGCGCACAATCACATACACACCGTACGGCGCGTACCCCCCCCATGATCGCAGGGTTACGGCGCGTACCCCTGGGGTCATGGGGGGTACGCGCCGTACACCCAGCGATCATGGGGGGTACGCACCGTACACCCAGCGTGCATGGGGTACTGTGCATACCCCATGTACGCTGGGTGTACGGTGCGTACCCCCCATGATCGCAGGGGTACGCACCGTACTCCTCCGATCATGGGGGGTACGCGCCATACCCGGGGGGGCCTTTCCCTACCTGTTTTGTCGCGAACTCTGCTTTTACGGCTGTTTTCAGCTCCCGTAGAAAAAGGGTCATATAGTGCGTACCCGACATGTATCGTACTTGCTGGGTCGTATAAATCAGCCGCGAACCATACAGATGTCGCGTACAGCGGGTTCAGAGTGAGACTCGTACGGAGATTAGAGTTGTATGGTCTCTGTACGATTTGTACAGAGTCCAGCTCCTGGTACGAATCGTACTTCGTCGTACGTACGAGGGACGTTTCAGGGTACGATTCGTACGGGAAAAATGCTCCGAACGGTTATTCGGAGCGCTTTTTACCGGATCGGAATCGGCTCCTTAGAGTCGGATTTATATTCTACCGGATGGATTATTCTCCAATGGCCTGGCGGAGGACTTTATATCTGCCAGGCAGACAATACTCCACCCTCCAGATTCATAAATCTCCAAACTGCAGGCGGTCATTTATTAAGGCTTTGCCAGAAACCACCATACAGGATTTTATTTTTTAAGAGAAAACAAGTAATTTTCCCCTTTGCCATGAGAGGCTTCTCCCATGGTGAGTAGAGCATTGGAATGGATTTACTGTTTCTTACCGCCAGGAGGGTAACAAAACCAGGTTTGCACTCCTGAGAGGGTTTTGAAGCACTGAAAACTGGTTCAGTGGGACCTGTGACAAAGGTTACTAGCTACAGCTTCCAACCTTTTCCTGCTGGAAGAATATCACTTCCAAGAAAGTGTCCTAGTCGGAAGGTAAAACTTTGGACAGGAGTGAGACAACAAATCAATACAACTAATGAAGTGATCTAAGAAGCTACACAATCTAGAGTTGTCCCATTCATAGCTTTTGATGCAAAAACCAGGTGCTTCTGCGGGAATGACAACCACGTATCTGACTTTGAGGGACCTTCTCTGGCCATTGCCTCTGACCCTGCTGAAAGATTTTGACTTCCATTTTTGGGTCTACTAGGTCAGAAGGTAAAATGTTTGACTGGGACAACCTGCTTTGGGACTGCAACTTCAGTTCCATTGCAATGAGCCTGAAATTGCTAATTGTCTTATTGAATGCAAACAGTGCCCTTTGATTCGCATTTTTTTTGTTGCTTTTTGCCCTAAAAAATGTTAATGCTTATCGTTGGTTCTTATTATGCGATCTCTTTCTAAACTAGTTGGATCATTTTATCCTGTTGTTTTATTTAAAATTGTTGGTACTTCTTGAACTGAACATGAACTGCTGAACTGAACCTGCTGCTTGTGCCATAGCTACTAGGGTTTGAACTAAGATTCTCTCAAAACTCTGTGTTGACCTAACTAGCTTATATTTATTAAGTTGATAGGGATACCACCCCTCCCACAATTTATTAAACCCATTCCTGACAATCTGTATCTGTTGCATTTACTCATTTACATCTACAGACACAGTGAGGTATTTTGCATTTACATTAAGATGTGCAGAACTCTACATATGTGCTTAAATAGATGTTTGTGTCTTTCATCAATGAGATATGTGAATTTAATGCTCAAGCCCCAAAAAGATAAAATGCCTAAATGTCTTTCTCAGACACTACTGCCAGTTTCTGACTGATAACTCAACAAGAATTACATATGTCTCCCATCTAGAATAACCACCTCAGCAAAGTACCTGTGTCACTCGGGATTCTAAGCAACAACTTGCCACTCATTTCAAATCCATAGATGCTATTGACTGCATTTCAAAGGCAAGTATTACATATTTTCTGTGAAGAAAGAGTCTATAGAGAGTGTATATTATGGCAAGCTCAAGCATTGAGTGTGGGAATGCATTTTTCACGTATCCCTGCAAGTATGTATGTATATAGCACTTGCACAGAGTGAATTACATGTACAAGGCCCATCTTATACTCTGCTGCCCCACTCATCTTTGGTGCCTCGAAACATGATCACATCACAGGATCATATGTATCACACATACATGTATATATAAACCACACCACTGTTTACTGTGTTTCATGTAATAGGCACTTACAAGACAGAGTGCACCGCTTATATGGCACTACACTGAAGCACTCCCAATCACATGAGGTACAAACTCATTACCTCAAGTGAATTAAGATCTAAGAAGCAGGTCCCTCCCTTGGCTCAAACCCCCTATCTTAAGAGAATGTTCACTTTAAAAAGCCATGTTAAAAATTGAGTTCCTGGTTGACTAGGATATACACTTAAGCCAGGCAGAACCCACAAGTCTAGTCAGGGTAAGGGCGTTACAATACACACCCAAGATAACCCTTGCTCACCCGCTTAGTAGCTTGGCAGAGTAGTCAGGCTTATCCCGTAGGCAATGTGTAAAGCATTTGCACAACAAACACACCAGTGACTCAATAAATACATCATGAAAGAAAATCTACACAGTTGTGTAAAAAATATCTCATATATTGTACATAAAATACATTGACCACACTCATGTAAACCATAAATTAATTTGCCAACAAGGCAATTGTCATAATATCACAGTTAGTGCAAGAAAGTAACTACTTATAGATTGCACACGTCATGAAAACATAATGAAAGACACAATTCCTGTACATATTATACTATCCAAATATACCTCATAACAGCAGGACATAAAAATGCAATAGTTTGATTCAGAGCATACACGAGTCATACATAAATCAGCAAATATCACCATGAACACATAGGGTGCAGCCTCCCTGCACTCCCACAGCCACTTTATATGGTCAATGAGGGCACTGGAAGGTCTGCGTGTCCTATATGAGGACTGTGGTAATTTTATCATGCCCACGTGATAGAAACCACATCAACCAAGCTCCCCCAAATGATGTGCCAACACAGGAGAGGCGCACAAACATTTTTGGGCCCAGCACTGCCGGGAGACCTCACTGGGTCCCCCACCACACAGGGGAAAGGCGGCTACCCGTGAATGGGTGATGTAGCTGTCAAAATCAACGCAATCTGTTGAGTTACTCCAAGCAGCTCCGAACTTGCAACAGATCCGGGACCTCTGCAGGGTCTTGCAGTCCGCTTCTGTGAGTACATGTGGGAGAGGCGATGTGCCCCACTTCAGGGGTTTACAGCAAATTCTTATGGCTTCAGGCCAGTAGCTTTGGAGTGTACAGAACCGTCTTTCCCTTTTGAAACCCCCCACAGGTAGTGGTTCCAACGCAGGCTGGAGTAAGCACACTGACTCAAAGCGATGTGCTTGTTTCCCTGACAACGCCCTTGGGGAAACAGCACTGTTATCACCTGGGAAGCCCTCCACGAACGTATATACAGCCGGGAGGGCACAGGTCCCTTGGGAATGCAGTGTGACTTTCCACACTGAACCTTGTATGTGGGTCAATGAGCAGCACTTGCAAAGAGCTAGTGGGGAGCAAGAGGCACACCAAGCGCTGCCACCAGAGCCATGGGATCAGATTTACTTCTGAATAAATTGCTCACCATGTGCTGACTTGGGGTAGAAAACAGCACCCCCCCCTCAGCTTGGGATGAAAAATAAAGTGCTCCATGCACTTTGAGAAAACAAAAATAAAGCACTCACAATGCACTTTGTTGGTCCAAAGGTGAAGAACAGTCCAGTCCTTTGCCTGCTCCAGAAAAAAGCACCAACTGCAGGCCAACCCACCTCTTACACCATAGAAAAAAGTAGCGCTTCTCACACATTTCTTCAGCTCTCTTTCAAGGCAGGTTCCTTTGGGATCCAGCAAGGATCTTTCCTGCAGTCTTTGATTTCCATGAGACTTCCAACAGGAGGCAAGCACCCACAAGCCCTTGGAGATTCTTCAGAATCAGGATACCACAGCAGGACAAAACGAATCAGTCGTTTACCTCTACCACAGATAGAAGCAGCAACAGCAGGAGGGGGCGTGGCTTCGGCGCGGAGTTCAAGGCTTGAGGAGCATATTATTGAGCTTGTTGTCGCTTTGCCCATTGCGGAACCACTCTCCGGGCGGAGAAAAATGGCGCCGAGCTGAAGGACGTTGCTGGTTTGGATCGTCACAAGTAAACGAGTGGCGCTGACCCAGTTGGAGACGGGTCCGGGGCGCCCTGCAGTCGTCGGGGACTTCACTGTGTATTCAGGTGCAGGACAACACACCGCGGCAGTAAACGAGGCAGATTGAGCCGGGGAGGAGGCGGTGATGCGGGGCCTCCCGCGGCCCCTTGAACTGGGAGTGACGGCGGTGTGAGACGGAGCAGAAGCCGAGCCCGCGACACTGACCACGGGACAGGAGAAGTGTGGTGTCGGCAGCGGAGCACCGGCGGATACCAAAGGAGCGGGGCGGTGCTGTGAGTGCAGTGCTGTAAAGTACTGGGCCTGGGCGGGCTGGGTGGCGCGGTACACTCTGAGCACTACTGCGCTACGCGCTGTGGTGGTGGTGTGGGCCTGTGTTGCTGGGCCGGCCTGGGTGTGGGGGTGCAGCGCTGCTTGCTGTGTGCCCTGAGCGCAGGCTAGCTGTTTGGCTGCGGTGGGAGGCACCGCCGGGAGAGCTACGGAGTTTGGCTGGTTCATTTAGGTGGCTGGCGAGCTTGAGGCCTTGCGGTGGGCTTTTAAGTTGCGGGGGACAGTTGTGACGCTGCTTGGGACAGGGCGGAGCTGCCGGGGGCCTGCCGCGTGTATCGGAGCCAGTGTTGGAGACTGCATTTGGAGCTGCCCCGTCACTGCGCACGATCTGCTAGGCACTGGAACGGGGTCTGGGATTGGCGGGATATTGCTGATCGACGTGCATAGCTTGTGGAGACTTGCCATTTAATGTTCTACATAGCCTGGAGGAGCAGAAGCGCTTGCGACCCACTAGTGTGCAAGGGACATGCCATAATTAATCTGGCGCGTGTGCGAGAAGGAGCAGAAGTATGATCGGACTGACATATCCACTGTGACAAATACGACGCAAAGTAGGGGGAGCTGTAGCATTTGACAGTTTGAGTCATCTAGCCGCTATTGTTTGCAACATGGGCAAATCAGATCCAAAGCAACCTAAATTACAATTTGAGAATAAATGCAATACTAGTGCCACGGAGGGGATGGGTGAACATTCCGAATCGCGTGAGGCTCCTGAACTTGCGGAGGGGGCAGCGGATGACACCAGAACCATTCTGCTGGAACTGAGAGCTGGTATACGCACGATCGACTGTAAAATTGATGTACTGGCAACTGGGCATGATGTGATAAAGAGAAAAGTGGAGAAACATGAGAACAGACTAGATGTGCTAGAAAATCAAATGTCCGATGCACATGATACACAGGCTGAAGCCCGTACGCAGATCTTACAGATGGAAAAGATTCTGGAAGTGATCAGTGCAAAAAATGAAGATTTAGAAGCGCGGTCCAGGCGAAATAATCTAAGAATCATTGGCCTATCAGAATCCACGCCCATTTCCAAGATGGAACCGTTTATAGATGGCCTACTGCGCAAACTATTTGGCCCTGCACTCTCTGCGGTGATGACTGTAGAGCGCGTGCATCGCTCGTTGGGACCCAGACCCAAGCCTGGCGCGCCACCCCGCCCGATCATTGCACGCCTTTTGAACTACTCTGACAGGGAGGCAATCCTTCTGGAAGCCAGAGCCAAGGACCCAGTTGCTTATAAAGGCGACACACTGTCTTTCTTTCCGGACTACACTCCGACGGTCCAAGCGGCAAGGAAAGAGTTTGTGCCAGTGAAGAAACTGCTGAGGGCCGCGTCGGTACCGTATGCTATGCTATATCCGGCTAAACTGAAGATCACACACGAGGAGCAGTCATACTTTTTCACTGATTCAAAATCTGCTTTGAAGTTCACAAAACACATTTGTAAAGGAGGTCCTCACCAGAAGACACAAGCTGACAGGACCGAAACGTCTGGATTGGAGGTTGCAGATTGATACATATGAGAATGGTTTACACTGTCACATATAAGATGTGTTGGGCACCTACACACTTGATGGACCATGAGTGCCGGGGCTGGGTGGCTGGGTGGTGGGGTGCGAGGGCAGATGGCGGGGTCGCATTGATACAGCAGGAGGGTAGCTCCGGGAATTCTATTGCATAGTATTCATCAGGAAATTGTTTTTTTCATGATGCGCTGGGGGCACATCTGATACCATCCGGCGAGCCCACTCCAGTGCGTGAATCTGTTGCCGTTCCTCTTCCCCTAGCAGGTGTTCATCGGATGTTGCACTAGTTGGTTCACAGAACTATTTTGAGGGAGGGGGGTTGGTTTTGGTCTCGACCTAATTGGGAGGTTGGAGTGGGTGGGGGAGGAGGGGCGGGTAGGGTGAGAGTTACATTGTTTTTTATTTGTTTGTGTTACATATCTGAGATGGTACACGTGATGAGACTGTTAATTTGTGATTTAATTTCCATCCTGACCGCACGCAGCATGATTGGCTTGGTAAAACTACACACTCTCCCTAATGGGTGATAAATGTAGAATGCTGACTTGGAATGTTCGGGGTCTGAATTCACCTAAAAAAGTATGACAGGTAATGGCGTATCTGAATCGGCACATGGTTAAGGTAGCTTTTTTGCAGGAGACTCATTTAACCAGATACACAGAGAGGGGTATAGCTGACAGATGGGCTGGTTTTAAGTTGGCATCATGGTATTCATCATATGCGAGAGGTGTGATGATTATTGTTAAGAATGGGGTTGTCCTTTCAGCAGATACATACTTTTGTAGATGAGGAGGGCAGGTGTGCGATGGTGCATGGTAGGATGAGTGGTAAATTAATTACCATGGTTAACATGTATGGCCCGATTGTGGATGACCCGACTCGTTTCTCCCGGATGTATGGTGTGCTGAGAGGTTGGCCAGAGGCTCCTATCATATGAGGGGGAGACCTAAACACGTACCTGAACACGGAGCTAGATAAATCCAGCCCCATTTCCCACCGCACCCCGAGGGTGGCCAGAAACATTGAAGGTGCCATAGAATAGTTCGGACTGTGTGATATATGGCGAGTAAGGAACCCCCTGGTGAGGGAGGGAACACATGCAACGCAATCGCATGGGAGCCGATCGCGATTAGACTACTTGCTGATAGGAGTAGAGATTGTGAATTGGGTGGAGAACATACAGAATCTGGCCAGAACGCTATCTGACCATAGCCCGGTGCAAATGGATGTAGTGATCCCTGCAGCTATGGGACACCCCTTTACTTGGCGACTGAGATCTGAAGCTTTACTAGACCTGATCTATGATACAACCATGCCAACAGCTATAGAGCAATATTTAACCTTTAATAAGGGCACTGTCGATGAGGCCTCGACACTCTGGGAGGCCTTTAAGGTCACAATTTGGGGGGGTGTATTAGCACTTCTGCAGGCATTCTGAAGGATCTGAGAACACAACTACAAAACACTGAAGGCAAGTTATGTCGGCTAGAGCGAGAGTACACAGAGACACCTACAGGGGCAATGCTGGCAACAAATACAGCAATTGATTCAGGATTATGATGAGCTGTCTGAAACACAGATCAAATACTTGTCGTGAAGACACACCGCTCGACGATACGGGGAGGGGGGGACGACCGGGGCGCACATTGGCATTTAAAATCAAACCCCCAGTCACAGATCTGGGTTTAATCCATCGTTATTTTGCTCACCAAGCCACCCCAATTCAGACCTGGCCATATGCAAATCAGTCCTGACCCTGTGCCTCATGGAAAAAGGTGTGTGTGAACAAACACCCTAGGCAGTCAATGGCAGTGGCAAAACAAGTATAATCAATTGACAGTAAGAACTATAGGAAAAGGAAAAAGTTTAAAAAAAGTAATCACAACTTTAATGTAGACAGTTAAAAATTATATATACACATGACATAATCATAATCATACAATATGGACATAAGATTTAAAAACCATACATTACATTAATTTATAAACATACATATGAAAATCAATATCATTAAATTTATAAAAAATCACACTGTGGCAAGTGCAACTCGATGCGCGTTTCGGCGTAAAGACGCCTTCTTCAGGAGCGCACAAAAGTTATGATATCTGAAATACATATTAAAAATTACCAAACCGATTTATTGAACCTTCTTATTCAATCATTTAAAAAAGACAAAAACACATTAAACACAGTTGCACATTGAATCCTAAACCCAAGTATTTACTGCCAAAAGACAAAAGTAATATCATGTTGCCAAAACAATTTGATATAGTAATAAACAAGATTGTGCCATACTCAATATACTAAAGGGGGGGGAAGGGGAGGGGGGGGGAGAGAGACTCAACTTTTTGTTTGAGAGGATTCAGTATGTAGTGAAACATACAGTCATGATGGTAATAGGGACAGTTCCCTTTACATTTACATAGTCATTCTATTTATACACTTTTATTCTCATATATAATCACTGTGTAAACTGGGGAAGCGATAGGTCTCTTGAGCAATCAATGGGTACAGAGGTCATCAAACTGAATATGTTCCTAAGGCATACAAATCATCAAATAGTCAATTGGAGTATTGTTTCTGGGCTGATAGAGCAAGAGGTAAGAGAATACCAGGTGGGCACATTACATGATGACACAAACATGTGGGACCCAAAACTCCAGCCACACTGGATGAACGATAGCACATGACCATGATCTAGTCAGAATCGTATCAGAACAAGAGGGTGTACTAATCCCGCCTCCAGAAAAAAACGAGTCTATGTCCATCTATAATGTGATATAGTTACATTAAAAGGCAACCAGAGTCAGGTCAATGGTGATTGATCATTGACCGTATTAAACTACACGAAAAGTTAACCAATACTGATTCATCATAATATACGAAAAGATACTTAGACAATATTTCCGTGATATATGTTCGCTAGCATAACAATAGGTAACATCCGATGGTTACTGAGTGACCAAATAATGTGACAGGACACACAAATGTAATAAATACATGGCACTGTCGCGTATGTGTCTGTCAAAAGGATAAAGAAACCAACAACTAATGAAGTTGATTAACTACATTCTGTACGCACCTTTTAAGTGTATCTTTAGGGCGCTGTAGGAGGCTTTAAAGCTGTTATTCCTCACACAACGAATTAAAAAACAATAAAACCTAAAAGGCAAAATATGGAGATGGGAGAGCCAAGAACTTATATTGTTGTTGTTGTATAGCTTTATTTCGAAATGTTTCATTTCATAAAAGCATTGCAATAAAAAATCAATGTGAACATAAAACCAGTTATACAATTTGGCCATCAAAACTGACAGATCTCAAAAGGACAATATAAAATATCCAACATAGTAAATAACATCCATTCTAAAGCATTTATACAAACACGTAATTATCATCTTTAAAAAAATAAAGGAAAAGGGACGCAACAAAAAACAGCCGGGCCGATAGAGTGTAAGTTGGCACCCTTACTGGAGGATCATTCTCCTCGCGGTTCTTATCCTCCAAGCCCACCCCAAGAATTTTGCCAGGCCACAAGCAAGCAGTGGGTGAGGGTCTGATCTTAACAGCTGTAGGGCCTCCGAGTGTGACCGAGTGCCCAGCCTCGTGCAGAGCGGTTTCAACCATCTGCGACGAGGAGCAGCATAGGCTGGGCATTCGAACATCAAATGGGGAATGGATTCATCCCTGGTCGCACAAAAAGGGCAAGTTTCTATGGTTTGCCAAGGTGGTTTCCATTTAGCTGTCCTTGTGCCTAAAGGCAAAACCCCAACCCTAAATTTAAAGTACAGCGCCCTGTCTACTGGATTCAAAATCACATCAAGGTAGGGTTCTCTGAAAGCACGGCATTTGATAGCCAAAAACTCCTCAGCAGATCTGCACAGATTCGAATGGGTCGCTCTCTCATTATCCACCCACATCCAGAATATTTTCTTTAACAGCTGTTTGGGTGGTGAAGATCTATTGGCCCAAGCGTCATCCAGGCCTAAATCGCAAAGAAGGCGCTTTATTCCCAGGAGCCAACCGATCTTACACCAACCCGGGGTTGAGAGAAGTTCGCTTAGTGCATCCGCATAACTTGAAAGTTCAGGGACATTCCATATACGGGCCCACAGAAGGAGGGGACGTAACTTGGCCTGATCGGCTATGGATCGTGTTCCTGTATCAAGTAGTAGAGGTAGAGTGGGAGAGCTGTGGGGGAGCCTCATTAGATCTTTATGTTTATGTTCTCCAGATGGGATAGAGTATCAAATTTCTGGGCACCCCACAACTCAGCCCCATACAATGCCGCACTCACGGCTTTTGCCTTGTAGATATCAAGTAACACCCCAATGGGTTTAAGGGATGAGGCGCGATGTTCTTTTAGGAGGGCGCCCGTAACCCTCCTATGTGTCAAGATGATTTTTTGGTGGTGCGCCTTCCAACTCATGGAATCACAAAGTCTGATTCCTAGGTAATCAAATTCCCTAACCCTTTCTAATGGTACTGAGTCCAAAGATGGCGGGTGGACTGTCTTCCTGGGGGGATTCAGCACAAGGAACTTGGTTTTGCTGATGTTGATAGCCAAGCCCCTTGCGTCACAAAAGCCCTGGAACCTCGTTAGCAGGGTTTGGAGGCCCATCGGGGATTTCGAAATCAGCAGGGTATCGTCTGCGAACAGGAGCGTTGGTATCTTCCTGCCCGCCAGGGAGGGAGCATCTGCTGGTAGTTGGAGAAGGTGCTCTACCACTCCGTTTAGGTATAGAGAAAACAGAGTGGGAGCTAGCACGCACCCCTGGCGGACACCCCTTTCAACAGGAATCCGAGAGGTTTTTTGGCCCTGCAGACCCCATCTGATTTGGGCAAAGTTGCTTTCATGGAATTTGATGGTTAAGGCCAACAAATACGCGGGCATACCCAAGAACTTATATATAATGTCGGAGTTATGCGACAAAAGACAGGTAGAATAAAATAAAAAGAAAATGAATCCCTATTTGCGGTTACACGATTCTAGATAGGTACAGATAACATAGTAACTACCTTGTTGATGCTTGATCAAGCAGAAATAAATGGTGAGCCGCAATCTAATGGGGTTATCCTTACAAAGACTCTGTATGGCGATCAGCAACTAAAGAGTACAAAATATGTAAATAATATCAGAAAAAAAGGGGTCTATTCTTATAATACGAAATAATTCTGCCTGTTAGTAATCTACAAATAAGGGGGGATGCACCAAATGCGGCGCTTACCTGCGGCGATCGAAAAAGAGCAGGATAATGCCCTTAAAAGTCAAGCGTGGCGGCGTGAGCGTCCGTCCTGAGGTTGGTGTACCGAAAGTGAACGCCATCCCTTCGAAATGCGCAGGTATAAGTACTGCGCTGAAGATGGTAAAGTGAATACACCTGAGAATAGTCATAAAACAGAAAACGGACTGTGGAGTGGAGTAGCGTGGACTTCCTACTCACACAAAAGACGGACTCCCTGAAGGATCTATGATAAACACAAAAGGTGGACTAATTCAACTGATCCACAAAAGGACTATAGTAAACAAGAAGGTGGACTGATTTAAAAAATGAAATGAGAAACAAATGACTAGATAAAGTGACGACCCTCTTATAAATAATCAAGTATATGAGGGGGGGGCCGCGGGGAGGGCGGGGGCCGGGGTGAAGGGGGGAAAAAATCTTTTATAATGAACCATTGATCGCCGCAGGTAAGCGCCGCATTTGGTGCATCCCCCCCCTTATTTGTAGATTAGTAACAGGCAGAATTATTTCGTATTATAAGAATAGACCCCTTTTTCTGATATTATTTACATATTTTGTACTATTTAGTTGCTGATCGCCATACGGAGTCTTTGTAAGGATATCACCCTATGTGGGAAGGATATGCCCAGACATGGGTCCCGGGCTCCCTAAGCCACTGGAGTCAAGCTATCCTGGATGAAGACGGCTGATAGCCAGAAACCGGTCCTAGGATGCTTGATTCCGGTCCAGGGAAGACATGGCTTGGCAGTTCGGGCTGGACTGTTCCTATGAGGCACAAGGTGAAGACTGATTTGCATATGGCTATGTCTGAACTGGGGTGGCTTTGTGAGCAAAATAACGATGGATTAAACCCAGATCTGTGACTTGGGGTGAAAGTTTTGCTATTGTGCAAAATTCCGTCCATCATCTTGTGTGTTTTGCTGTTCACCCTATGTGGGAAGCGTATGCCCAGACGTGGGTCCCGTGCTCACTAAGCCACTGGAGTCATATGGCTATGTCTGAATTGGGGTGGCTTGGTGAGCAAAATAATGATGGATTAAACCCAGATCTGTGACTGGGGGTGAATGTTATGATCTTTTGTGTTTTGCTGTTCACTTTCTAGAAGTGGCATTTGAAAACACATAATTTAAAAAACACCTTTACTAAAATGTTTGTTATTAAATTCTGAGTTCAGACAGCCTATACTCCATCTCTCTATCTTGTCTCAATGGCAAGTTACACTTGAAATATGTTACAAAGCAGCTCCCATGTTAATCTAGGGGGAACAGACAACCTTTCAACATTGAAAAACAAAGTATACAGTATTTCACTATCTGGACATGTAAAACACACCAGCATGTGTCTTACCTTTCACATACACTACACTCTGCCCATTGCGGTACCTTGGACCTACCTTAGGGGTGCCTTACATGAAAAAAATTGAAGATTTGGCCCTGGCAAGTAGGTGTACTTGCCAGGTCAACATGGCAGTTAAAAACTGTGTGCGCAGACACTGCAGTGGCAGGTCTGAGGTACCTTTACTGGGCTAATCATGTGGGTGGCACAACCAGTGCTGCAAGCCCACTAGTAGCATTTGATTTACAGACTCTGGCACACACTGTGCGCTTTGCTAGGGACTTACCAGTAAATCAAATATTCCAATCATGGATAACCAATCATAATCGCAATTTACACAGAGAACATATGCACTATAGCACCGATCAGCAGTGGTAAAGTACCCAGAGTCCTATTGCAAACAAAAACAGGGTCAGAAAAATAGGAGGCAAGAGGTTTGGGGATAAATCTGCAAAGAAGGCCAGCTCTAACAAATAACTCCCCAGGCAATGTCCAAAGGAATTTTTACATAGTACATTTTTAATAAAAAACAAGCAATCCATCTGAAGTAACTTATAGACATTAACATCCAGAGTTATATACTTCAATTATGCACTTTTGGGTTCCATGTCTGACAAAGATGCCTTTAGTGAATAATGTTTCTCCTAACTCCTCTCACCAACATCATTCCTGTCTAAAGCAGTAATCCCAGAGCACAGGAAGGGTCTGCACCCATATATTACAGTTGTCTCTTTTGATTGTGTCAATATCACCCTCACACTGATGCTATGATTATTCTCTGTAAAGCGACGTGTCACCCTGACGTAGCTCGAGTATCTACTATATTAAAACCCTAAAAATATAAACTATTATTGCAGGCATGTGGAAAAAAGAAAGGTAAGAGGGAATAATTCCTTGAGGTAATGGGTAACTTTATTTCTTCCTGCTAATTTTCATTTGTAAAGACCTTATCTCCCTTCAGCTTCCATGTTAAATTAAATATAGAATAGAGGTCATTTTGCAACAAATGACAGAATAATCCCATCTCTTTTGAAAGAGACAATTAAGTGATTAGACATCAATATAACACTTGCCTAACTGATTAAAATCATAAAGCTTCATTGAAAATCAAATTTATTCAGTCTCAAAAAATGTCCAACATTTGGTTAATTCACAGTGCACAATCCACCTAGACAAGAGGAGCTGCTGTTTCACTTGGACAGTCCCCTCATGCAGGACCAGGAATATTGGTTTGTTCGCTAAGTTTTCACACAGTGGTCCACAATATCCTTGTTACTTCCATTCTTGGATGGGTGCTTCAAGCATTGCTCTTCATTACCAAAACCCTCCATCTTATTTCAATCCGAGCGGACCAGAATGGATTGCAGTGTATTTCATATAAGAGTCAATCATTGTTACATACACTAAGTTCATCACACACTCCTCCCCACTTCAATGCTCCAAAGCATGGCTTGCCAGTGTTCTCTGCATCATGGCTTCACAAAAAGCATGTGGGATCATTTCTGTATTTGCTCAGGTTGGAAAGGTGAGACTATTCCTTTTCTAACTCATGATGCCCAATTTTGGTGCCTGTCACATCAACACATACTTTGATTCCCTCCTCACATATTGGGATGGTGGCAGTGGTGGTTCATTTGTATGGGCGTTGGGGCATCGCCCTATTAATTATTTTGCCCCCAGGGGTCCACCACCAGCAGCACAAAGTCCATAGTAAATTTCAGCCCACGGCATGGTAGCAGTCAGCTCAGCTGTGTCTCTCACTCAGCCGTGGAAGTGGCCATGATGTCACTCAGAGGGGTGGGGGCAACTTGGCTTGTGGCATTCCCTGAGCCAGTGCAGCACAAATGCGCAGACGGGTTGGCCCGGTGCCTTTCCCTGGCCAGTCTGACATGCAAAGTTTTACTGGTCTTGTCTCTCTCGCTTAAAAAATTTGAGGAGGGGGGTGGGTTGAAACTGCAGCTCCATGGCCTCCTAAGAAGCGGCAAGGTCTCCTGCCCCAGGCCAATCCAAGCGTTGCTTTAGGCCTAGCAGCAGCGCAGTGTCTGCATTGGCTGCTTTAGTCACTGGGCAGAATCGTCAGGGCATATATGGGACTCAGATCATGGGGGCATATTGACCAATCACTGCATGGCTTTATTGTAAGGCAGTGGATTGATTGGTCATGGTCATCAGCCCCACTCTCTCTGCCCCGGATGCTCTCCCTCGCCTCTGTGCATGCGTACGTGATGAGCAATCCCATTTGCACGCACATAGTGCCAATATCGGCAAACACTCAGCCTCCCCCCATGCAGCATTCTCCTAGAGCAATAACCAGACAAGACACCTTCTTTGTGGAGAAAATTTCTGCAGGTTTATTAGCATTACAAATATGCCAACATTGGTGGGTTATCTTACAGGCAATCCCAAGGCAGGCAGCCCCTTGCCGCCTGCTACCTGATGAGCCAAATGACACCGTGGCCCTGCCCAACGGTGTTTGCCATATTTTGGGGGAGAGGAGGCCCCTCCCACCGGTGGACCAACAGCCCACCCCGCTGTTGCTTGAGGCTAACCCTGCCAAGCCAGTTCCTTGTTCAACAGCTGGCGCAATAAAGATCAAAGAGCAGGACGTGTCCGATTTTATGGCACGCCGTTCCCACTCCTCTATCTCCTTTCCATCTGTTTCTGCCTTTCCTTTACGACATGTTCATCGATCTGGGTTGAAGGTTTTATGATGGGTTTGTCCGGCCTGATTGAACAGGAAACCAAGCATGTGTGGGATCGTTTTATGGCCTGGACTTATCTTGAAAGTGGAGCTTTGTGTGCACTTCCTGGGAGCGACCAACAATAATGTACTTCAAAGCAGGAATGTGTGCCTAGGGCACAATATTTTGTATAAAAGGTCTGTGCGGAGGCCATGCAAGCAGACTCCCTCATCCAGTTGCTTTAGGTGTGACTGGGCGACGGAGCCTCACAATTAATTGTAATAAAGATGTCTTTTCAAAATTCAGATTCTCTGTTGATTTCTTTGCCACCTTTGAATGGACTACTTATTGGTAAGACCCCTGAGAAGGAGTATTGTGAATTTTTGGTTCTTCAGATGGCACGACCAACGCGGGCCTCATCATGAAGTGATTATCTGGAGGAGTAATTTTTGTCAGAGAACGGAAATCTGCTGGGAAAGGCAAGACAGAAATCTACTAAAAGAGGTACTCTGTGCACGGAGGTTCTGGGGGATTCTCTGTCTTTGCCGCCCAGTATATTTTTGATTTTTCTGATTTAAAACTCTCCAAAAGGTGTCACTCCTGACTGAGCAACCCTCTTATGGCGTAACTTTTTAAGAAAGAGACTGTTAGTGCAGTTAGAATTTGGACAACTATTTGTTTGGTATAGCTTTGATAAGTTTGTATAGGTTTGTATTTGCGAATTGCAATTTGTGTAGGCAGGTAATCTGCTTTACTTGAGGTATAAGTGGGTCGCTCCCAGTCCTTTGTTGTTCTTTGTTTAGTCCTTAGTATTATTTGAAGATTGCAATTTTCAATAACCAAGGGTCTTGTAAATTTACAAGTGTATCGATAGAGATAGCCCCTTGAAGTTTGAAGCTAGATTAGTGAGCTATAAGATGCCTGATCTTAGCAAATTTGAAGATTTGTGTTGGCCAACTTTGTATACGTTTTAATTAGCCGGTTTATCTAAATAAGTTAGATTTACAAACATATTTCTTCCTTGGTGATTTTGTATCCCCAGGGAATTAAAATATGACATGATACAAAACAAGGATCCTTTGCTCTGTGCAATTTTATGAATGGATATGCAGAACGATTTTTGGTGTTCTGCCAGCTACAGCTAGTAAATTGAGTGTATTTTTTGGTTTTAACACTGTTGAGAAGTGTTTCTTGTAAATATGACTTAAAGCTACGTACAGTCCGGACTATCCTGTTTTCGTCCTGAGTGTTGATTTGTGGGTTTTAAATGTGTGTTTAAATGTGTGTTTGAAATGTGTGTTTAATTGTCTATTTTGTTTGTGGGTTTTGTTGTAAATTGCGACAGCGCTATTTACAAGAAATGGTTAGAGCGCGCTGTATTGTGTGTCCTAAACTTTTTCAACACTTTCTGTTTAGGTCTGAAATGAGCTCAGTGTGTGTGGGTCACATTCAATGGATAAAAATAAGGCCTCAGACAAAAACGAAATTACCTATATTTGCAAAAATAAATAAATTTACAGCGTTTTCCTTAAATGCACTGTATTAAATGTTCACAGGCAAAACGTTTTAGCTGCAGTGTATTTGATAGGAATGTTTCTTCAGCCAGCACTTTCCGCAGTTAAACACGGGTGGAATTTTGCATGACGGCCCTTTTACATAAAAGAGGCCCAAAATGTGACGCAGAATGTGACGCGTTTTAAGTTAGGCATATGCGCTCAGGTTTGTGAGTTAATGCATCTAAATAATAGGCAAGAGATGCAGCGGGCTTTTATATGTAGAACAATCACAAAAAAGGAATAATTGGTTTTATTAGAAATAAAAATAATTATTAATTATCAAAAATAATTATTAAAAATAATTGCTACAAAAATCGTTTTTTAATATTTATAAAGCTTAACACTCATACTATGACCTCCTAGCATTTAAATTTGATTTAAGTTATGTTGCATCACTAAAATGACAAGTATTCGTGTGTATAATTTGTCCTTGGCATAGGTGCAAGCAAGCTCATTTTTATAACGTATAAATTATTATTTTCAAATACCTGACTCATGGGTTACGTAATAGACATTCTAGTAATCCATATTATGCAAGAACATTGTAGGATAATAATTTTTTAATGCCCAAAATGAGAAAGTCGATTTTGAGTAAAATAACTGTTTGAACTGCATTTTGCTTTCATTCAGAGTACTCTTTACAGTGTCTCAGCCTTAAGCAAATGCATGCATTTAGGTTTTTGCTATATATATATATATGCAGGTTGTGCCTTCTTATGATTCAGTGGGTTAATGTGCCAGTAAAAAGACTTGTTTTAATATCAGGGTTGAAGGTTCTAGCTTCAGCTAGGCCTATGGGAAGTTTGTTCATTTAAGAACTGATGAAGTGTGTGCCATAGGATTGCAATAAAGCATTTACTCTAAAAAAAACTGGTCTGTGTGTCTTTAGGTTTTGAGGAACATTGACAGTGAATGTAGTTTGATAATCTGGGAATAGTGATAATTTTAGCGCCTAAAAAGAGAAATTATTTTTCAAAATAGATTGAATTATTGCAGGATTAGATAGAGCCTACTGGCTTTGTCAGCTTCACTGTGGCAGAGGCCGGGGGCCAGGAGAATTTGCAAAGGCTGGCTCAGCGCGCTCACTGAGATGTTATCTTTTAAGTGTTTCCCCGTAAATTATGGAGAAGGCCCTCATGTGTTGACATTTACAACCTCTTAATTAGGACTTTGCTTCCAAGGAATGCAGAATAACCTCTCTGAACGGGCTGCTAAGGGTGAGGTTTCTGGTTTCTCCGTGAAAACTTCAATTAAATGAAAATACTTGATTTAAAAAAAAAGGGTTTCTTTAAAGATAGTGTTAAATGCTTGGCAGAACTGATACATTGTGTCTCCACGCTAAGGAAAATAATGTTTGCTAGATGTGTTTATTTTATAGAAAACGAAGTGTTGCATCCAGTCTTTGATAAAAATAACATGCAGCCTTTTAACACAATTTTGAAGGCTATAGGCCTAGTTTAAAAATTGTTCATTAGGTATTATTTTTTTCAGTGCACATTATAGGTGCCACATTCATATGGAGTATCAGTGTAACAATTTCTTTTAGAACGGTAAGAATAAGGTGGTTTGATGTTGCGAAGTGCACTGGCAAGAGAGTAACAGTTAAATACTGTAAAACTATTTTTGTGTATGTTCCAATGTGTTTTTGGTGTTGTGTATTTTTGTGCTTTTGCCAACAGATTGTTTTTAAGAAGAGAAGACACGTGAGTTTGGCTAATTGACAAAAGATGTGTTTTTGCGTAATTTCTTTAACAGACAAAAAATTTTCATGTTTCTGTTTGAGGTATTTAACGCTGCCATGACATATTATATTTGACAATAGACCTACAACTGCGTTGTGCTCACTGTCAAACGGAGGGTATGGAGTTTGTATGGAGTTTAGACCTGACAATTTAGACAGGCCCAAATATTGCATTTTTGGGCTGCAGGTTTACAGTGCATAAAGTATACAGCAAATATATCTGATGGCTTGACATGTGCATTGTGCATTTTTTTTTATTTTGTGTATGTTTTGTTTTATGTTGTTACCATTACAAGTTCTCCTGTGTTGTGAAGGGGTCCGTATGACGATACGTACCATTGCACAAAACAGTTGGATGAATTTGGTATAATGATAAATTTCACTGATATGGTTTGCATACTGTGAGGAAGACAGGCAGCACTTTTACCAGTGCATGTCTAAATTTGGCTATATTGATATTGAAGAAAACTAAACAAATATAACAGGTTCAAAGTGTATCACCTGATGTTACTTACTGCACATTCCCTTAAAGGAATAGGCAGCCCTAAATTGTTATGTATCCTTGATTGGACCTAAGGATAGAATTATAGCTCTGTGACTCAAGGTGGCCCAATTTCTATATTGCGTTATTTGATCATGTTTTGTTTCCCAAATAGCATATGGCTTAGTCCCTTGAAAGGAAGCCAGGTTTCATTTTTCTCTCGCTGAAGAGAGAACAGGAACATAGAATTAGAATTTGTGTAACTTTGGTCTTTTGTGTATTCCCCGTCCTCTTGGTGCTGTGTCACATGCCTGAGGCACCCAAGCAAACTCTTGTTCTTCCTATAGATTTTTCTTTTGTTGTTCCGCCCCTGACCAATGTCGCATTATGCTTAGTTATTAGGGATTTTAATTGTGTGCTACTTTCATTTCACTCTTCCATGTTCCTTTCACCAGTCAGCCCATTTATTATTATGGGTGTATTGTTTATGTGCACACTTCTAGACTGTAGTTATGTATCAGGGACCCCCCATGTTATGTAAAATGTTTTTTTCAGACTGACTGTCAGGGTAGTGATAGGCTGGTTAACTGACCCAATATTATAGTAAGACACATTTTCCATCTCAATAGGAGATATCTTAAGTTTACCCTTTTGAACATGACGAATTTTCAATGTCTATTTTACATTTTTCAGTTCTCTTTTGTTCTTGCTGTTTTCATTTTTGGTGGGACCAGATGTGTTCTAATCATGCAAATACCAGGACTTTCTAGTGTTTGTCCTTTGTCTTCACATTTGATCATTAGCCTTTGTATTGCATAGTGCACTTAATGCACATTTTTTAAGGGACTTTTCTTCATGTCCTTGATAATCTGAATCATGTTATTTTTCTATTTGAGATGTTCTAGATAGGGAATTTAGGAACACCTAGGCTTAGTCATTGAGGGAACACATGTATTTACCCCATTAGACAATACCACTGTGTGAGGAAATCCATTTGGATAGAATTCCTGTGTAGCTATGATGACAGAGAATAATGAAAAGAACATAACTGAAGATGCTAAAGATACTGTTTTGCCCTTTTGCCTTTTCTCTTGTATTTTATGCCCATGGCACATTGTCACTCCCTTGCAGATTGCAGGCAACCTGCTTGCCAGTCCCCTTGTTAAAATCCACAAATTGTTTTGTGCTTGATTTGAGGGAAACTAACAATTGTGTTACATTTCCTACATCACTAGGTTCTGCTAGATCTTTCAGAGTCAAAGGAAGAGTGATTCCCTGCAGACCTGTGATCAACACTAAGCCCACTCCCCATCAGTGACCGCTACAGATTTCTTGGCTCTACAAATCCTGCAACAAGGAAGTCGCGAAGCTGGACAGCGATCATCAGCGCGACATCACTGGTACCTCCGAAAGCAAGGCATCTGCTTGAAAGGCGTTGCAGAAAAAAAAGGAGGAGCCGGTTCCTTGTTTTCCACAGAATGAGAGTTTATTCATTTGGGCTCTGTACCTGTTATGTGCTGGAAACCTCTGTCAGTGTACATTCCCTTGAGCCCTTGGCCGACTTTTGGCCTAACCGACACCCCGATTTGCTTTGCTCCAGCGGAGAGGCAGCGCACCCAAGGATCCACGTTTGGAAAAAAGGCACTACATCCTGGTGCCCATGAGAGAGCAGCTTGAGCATCCTCTGACACTGAATGATGAGTGTTGGAGTCTGAAAGTGCTGCTGATCTTGCTAGGTTGTTTCTAAGTAGTGCTTGGATCTGCACGAGATGCTTTGTGCCCTTGATCAATGAAGAGCACATCATTTGTAGTGTCTGACACAAAGAAGAGACACTGGTGCATTGTTTTGAGACATTGAGACTTTCGAGTGAGCTGTGAGTGTTTTGCATGGAGGGCACTCCAACTAAACAGTATTGTCTTCTCATAAAAAAGCCTGAATTGAAGAGGCCCAACGCGAAGAAGACACTTGAAGCGGATTTGATGGACAATAGAAGCCTGCAAGGAGAGGCTTTGACGGACTCTGGGTATTTTCTGTGAGATTGTATAGAATTAGAGTTTGGAAACTAATTTTTGCTGCTTTGCTGGCATTGTTTTAAAGTACTATTCTGTTTAGTAAAAGCAGAATAAAGTCCACTCTTTGTGGAAGAGTATCCTTTTTCATCTGAGAGCATTGATCAGGAACGCCACTGTTTCATTTGAACATATAATAAATTACTGAAATGCATAGGAAGCTATATAAAATGTTATTAGATAATTCTAGGATTTGCTTTCTGCTTAGGATTGTGGAAAATTATGATTTCATTCGTAATAGTGGCCACTACTTCCTCCCGTGGTCTATATGTTCTCAACAACGTGTTTTCTAGTGTTTTTTTTTTTAATGACATTGTCTTTTATGGGTGGGATTGTTTTTGTTGATTCCCAATTGACATCTGTACCCACCTCCCAACATATGTCTCTTCCTACTATTACTTCTTTGCATTTGACCTTTGCTTTTCCTTTTCTCTTGCTTTTTCTAAAATTATATTATGGTTTTCTGTTAAATTTTTGATTGGTTACCATTTGCCAGTTGCAGGGTCACGTAGGAGTACCAACGGTTCAGTTTGTGACCTGAGTAGTGGGAGTAGGTCTGCAGGACTTGCAGTGTCCCTACGACCTGCTAATATTCACAGCTGAAGTACTCTATCAAGATTGCGTGAGCGACATTCGAAAATGGAGATTGTATTGAGGAATGATGATAAAAAGCAAGAGATGAAAAACAGACATTATAGAATGTTGTTCTCTAAGTGTGGTATAGCTTTATCTATTTTAATACTTTTATGTATTCTATTAGTTATAAGCATGGGCGGAAAATCCGTTACGCTCGCGGATTTTGCGGATTTTCGGTAAATTCGCAATCCGCGAGATTTGCGAATTTCCCGCAAAATCCGCAAATCCACGAGCAGCGGATTTTATGGCTTGCTCGCACTGTTCGCGTGAGTTCGCGGCTTCCCAGTTCAACTTCGCGCCCCGCGAATAAGCGCTAAATTGCAGAAATATGATTTTAGCAAAACTGAAACTACTTACCAGGTTCAAAAGTTCAAGCTCATCATTAGTAGCCATTTCCTGTAGTGCTTCCTGAGGGGCCCCTCCAGAGTTCAGTTGCCTACTTGCAACTATTATGTGACCCTGCTCTGACCCTCAGAATAGTTACATAAAGGTCCTGAATTACAGCTAAGGCAGACAAGCAGGAGCCAGGCTGGAAGTTCAAATCCAGTGACACATTAATCAGCCCCTAATTCATTATTGTCAGTTGGGGCAGGGCAGGTGTTGTAACTAATTTTGCAACAATGAAAGCACTTAGCAAGTGCAAAAGATCACTAATCAGGAAGCACTAAGGAAGCAGGTGCCAGCTAAAAAAATATTCTGTGACACATTAATCAGCCCCAAATTAATTCAGGTCACCTGAGGCAGGGAAGGTGTGCTTTGCTTTCCGACAATAATGTACACTCGACAACCAGAGGGTGCTGTGATGAAACAGAGGGTGGCATGGGTGGGCCAGAGGGTGGCATGAGTAGTCAGAGAGTGGCAGTGGTGACAGAGAGTGGCAGTGATGAAGAAGAGTGTCCCAAACAGGCTGGACACATAGAAACAACAAGTTCGCAAAACTTGCGAACCGACAGGTAAGTTCGCGTTTGCGAAATTGTACAAAACCCTCGCGAACTGGCAGAAACCCGCGCGAACACAAAAAAAAAATCCGCAAATTCGCGAGAATTTGCGGATTTTGCGGATTGCGAGTTCGCAAATCCGCAAAATTCGCGAACGCGAGATTCGCAAAATTCGCCCATGCTTAATTAGTTACTATATTCTGGTTTGTTTCTCCTACACAATTGACGTCTGCACCAACTTCTCAACCTACTCTTTCTTTTTCTACTGTTTCTTCACATGAGTTTCATATTTTACCTGAACATGAACTGGTTAGGTCAGAGTTTACTGATAATTCATTTTGTACAGTTTCTACATCCACACAAGTTAGTGATGAATATAGACCTGGACTCAGATTAGCATGAGTATAGGTTATTGCCCATGTAAGGGCAAAAGGATGGTCTGTGGTTCTGAAAATTCTGAACCTGTGTTTTAAATATCATGATTTTGTTATGAATTTGGTATCAGCGAACCGCAAATGACGAATGCGGTATGCATGAGAGTTTTCATCATGTTACACCAATGGATTCACTGTGTATTTGAAGGTTTTGTATTGAACACTTGGGTTCCATCTTGTGAATAGCAGCCATGTTATGCATTGCCCTTACAGTAGGCTCTCACCATGGCAGAACAAGCATTTAAAGGACATAACCCTAGCATGGGTTTGTGCTGACTTCTGCATGACCTGACGAAAGCTGACCCTGTTGCTTGAGGCTAACACTGCCAAGCCAGTTCCTTGTTCAACAGCTGGCGCAATAAAGATCAAAGAGCAGGACGTGTCCGATTTTATGGCACGCCGTTCCCACTCCTCTATCTCCTTTCCATCTGTTTCTGCCTTTCCTTTACGACATGTTCATCGATCTGGGTTGAAGGTTTTATGATGTGTTTGTCCGGCCTGATTGAACAGGAAACCAAGCATGTGTGCGATCGTTTTATGGCCTGGACTTATCTTGAAAGTGGAGCTTTGTGTGCACGTCCTGGGAGCCACCAACAATAATGTACTTCAAAGCAGGAATGTGTGCCTAGGGCACAATATTTTGTATAAAAGGTCTGTGCGGAGGCCATGCAAGCAGACTCCCTCATCCAGTTGCTTTAGGTGTGACTGGGCGATGGAGCCTCACAATTAATTGTAATAAAGATGTCTTATCATATTTCAGATTCTCTGTTGATTTCTTTGCCACCTTTGAATGGACTACTTATTGGTAAGACCCCTGAGAAGGAGTATTGTGAATTTTTGGTTCTTCAGCGGAGCCTGCCAAGCAACCCCCGGTTGCTCAGGTCTACAACCGCCCATAGGACTAACGGGGTGCCGTCGCTCCTCCAGGATCCAACACGAGGACCTCCCCGTGGATATTTGGCCTTTGCACCTATGATGAGCTCTTGCAGAGGGTACCCGTATGTAACTCACAGCCTCTGGAACGCCCTGTAACTCTGCTCTGGATGTGGCCACCGTCACCCCAGAGCCCCCCACCAAGATAGCCTTCCTTACTTACACCCCGCTGTCTTTAAGGCCTCCCCTAGGTCAAGTTGGAACAGGTCTATACCCATTCTGAACAGGTGTACACCATCTTCATCAAAACACCATGTGGCCTTCGTGTACAGCAACCCATAACGGATGAAGTCAAACATCCTTTGCTCAGTGAATTTATTCAATGCGCTGTTAACCTTCCTGCGAGAGACCTCCATGGCTTCCCTTGATTGTGCTCCCTGCCACGCCCGCTGGGGCGTTATCTCAGACCACTATCTCTCACAGGTCCCCAGCTGGTTCTTAAACTTACACATGGTGACCGTCAATGCTTGAAGCAGTGCCCTTCTCCTCAGAGATGCCAGATTATTCTCTCCCAGGTGTATGACCAGCACATTAGGAGGAGGAATCCATCCCTCCCCCCTTAAAACTCTGCTTCAGCTTCTACATCAAGCAGGTCCAGTGCATGCCTGGGTATCCTAACCAAATAATGTCTACTCTGTTCAGTGAATTTACGCATGAAGCGGTTAACTCTTTTGCTGAGGTTTCCTGGCCTCCCTTGACCAGACTGCTTGCTTCACTAAGCAAGGGGTTATCATTGACCCCTATAACTCACATGTCCCTCAATAGTTGCTATCTTATGCATGGAGGACTTAATTTCTTACAGCAGTGCCTTCCTACCCATCATTGCCTCTTAAGTGTATGTCTCACTGTTAGGAGGGGAGACCCCCCCCAGTCTGTGCCGCAGCTATCTTCGGCAAACTGTTCCAGCACTAGCATTGACTCCAAAGTGAATTAACTAAGTGGTAGAAACAACACCTGCTTCTGATTCCTGCATTCCTCCCCTCATGCCACCCTGAAGATGCACGAAAGGCCATATACCCAATCATTGATCCTGGCAAAATAAAGAATTGCTGGGTTGTTTAACACCCTTAATTGAGCAAGGCACACCTTTCTATATACTCCCATTTGCACCTAAGTTTATTCACCTACATCCTGCTTGCTTGAGCCCATCTCCAGGTCCAGCAAACCTGTCCATGCCACCTCTGGACAAGGGTAGGCATCTTTACCTACATCCAGCTGATACCCGGGCCTCTCCCCGGTCCAGCAAACAAGTCCAGGCCACTTTTAGCAGGTGAAGCCCCATCTTCTTCCAAAAAAAACCCTGTGGACTAGGCAAGCAAAAGCCTAACGCACATGCACCCAATTGTTGCCTAACTTACACCTGGAGAACTTCATCTATTGCAACAGATCCCTGTTCCCCAAGAGAGACAAGTGTGTACACAGGGCCAGTGTTCTTGCCTAGTGGAGCCCTGTGGTAATATGGAGATCGCACGCTGGCCTCACACCTTCTGCCAGCTGTGTTGTGCCCGCTTATCCCTTCTACTGATGACCGTCCTGTGGTAACCCCCCGTTGTGCTGAGGGGCATTCTCATTAGCTGGCCACTAATTATGCACCTCCCCATAACTATTGATAACCAGCTTGCCCATGTTGTGTTGTAGTCCCGTACCCTTGGGGCATTGTCTTTTGTACCAAACAAAGTCCATTAGTCCCCTGCTCATTAAGGGCCAGATGTAGGTAGCCAAATACCGGTCGGTAACGGCCAAAATTACTGAATTTCGGCCGTTACCGACCGGTATTGGGCTTTTTAGATGTAGGTGTCATTTTTTAGGGATTCCGTATTTTACCGAATCAGCAATTTAAGGATTCGGTAAAATACCGAATTGTTAACATACCGATTTGGTAAACTACCGAATCCAGGATGTAGGGAGCACTCAAGTTAGTGCATTCCTCAGTTAAGGATTCGTTATTTACCACCAACTAGAAGTTGGGGGTAAATAATGAAAACTTTTGAAAAAGCATTTTTTTTGCTTTTCCAACAGTACCATGTTGCAACATCCATGACGTTAGGGTATGTATGTCTGCAACATGTGGACCCATACCCAATTGAGGGGTGCAACAGGGTGCCAAAGTGACACCCTGCCACCCTTCAATGTTTTCCCCTTTTACCGAACCGGTATTTACTGATTCGGTAATTGACATTCATTCCTATGGGCCTCCAGGCCCATAGGAATGAATGGCAATTACCGAATCTGTAAATACCGATTCGGTAATTACCGATACTTACCGATTCGGTAATTTTTACAGAAAAATTACCTACATCCCATTTACCTGTTCTTAAATACCGAATCGGTATGATTCGATATTTAAGAGTCTGTAAACTAGGATTACCTACATCTGGCCCTTAATCCTGTTAAAATCTAACATTGATCTCATACTTTAGGATGATAGGTTCCTGGGGGTAGACCCAGTGACTCTTCTGTTGAAACCACACCCAGTAGGCAAAGCGTTCCAGGTATTTGGCATGACCCCTCCTATGCCCTTAGAAAGCATTCTGCATGCAAGGGCCAGCAGGACCTGCCAGTCCTGTTTACCCTTCAACTCCTTGCTGCATGGCGGCACACACTGCTGCAGGTGTCCGGTTGATAACATAGTCATGGGACACCTTGAACTGCCTAACTGCTGCCGAGGGAGGTGCTTCCAGCGGGTCCCTACAAACGCCGCCACTGACCTGACCTGTGAGTTGGAGGAGCCAGCCCTTGCCCGGATCGGGATCCACCGTTCTGTTGCTGCTGAAATTACGACTTGCAGCACCCGCTCCGCGGGTGCCGCTGCGCAGCTCACGGTGAGGGGCGGCTGCCAGCTGACTTCCAGTCGGACGCATGGAGGAGGAGGAGGAGGTACTTCGAGTCATCAGAGGGAGCGCGCCAGCAGGGACTCGTAAGACCAGGAGTCCCTGCTCTGCACAGGCGTGCACGGCCGTGCCCCCTGACAGACACGCCCACCCGCCTGGCCATCCTCAAAAGCCGGCCTCCTGTTACAGAGTGTGGGACACCTTGAACTGCCTAACTGCTGCCGAGGAAGGTGCTGCCAGCGGGTCCCTACAAACGCCGCCACTGACCTGACCGGTGAGTTGGAGGAGCCTGCCCTTGCCCTGATCGGGATCCACCGTGCTGTTGCTGCTGAAATCACGACTTGCAGCACCCGCTCCGCGGGTGCCGCTGCGCAGCTCACGGTGAGGGGCGGCTGCCAGCTGACATCCAGTCGGACGCCCGGAGGAGGAGGAGGTACATCGAGTCGTCAGAGGGAGTGCACCAGCAGGGACTCGTAAGACCAGGAGTCCCTGCTCTGCACAGGCGTGCACGGCCGTGCCCCCTGACAGACACGCCCACCCGCCTGGCCATCCTCAAAAGCCGACCTCCTGTTACAGAGTGTGGGACACCTTGAACTGCCTAACTGCTGCCGAGGGAGGTGCTGCCAGCGGGTCCCTACAAACGCCGCCACTGACCTGACCTGTGAGTTGGAGGAGCCAGCCCTTGCCCGCATCGGGATCCACCGTGCTGTTGCTGCTGAAATCACGACTTGCAGCACCCGCTCCGCGGGTGCCGCTGCGCAGCTCACGGTGAGGGGCGGCTGCCAGCTGACATCCAGTCGGACGCCCGGAGGAGGAGGAGGAGGTACTTCGAGTCGTCAGAGGGAGCGCACCAGCAGGGACTCGTAAGACCAGGAGTCCCTGCTCTGCACAGGCGTGCACGGCCGTGCCCCCTGACAGACACGCCCACCCGCCTGGCCATCCTCAAAAGCCGACCTCCTGTTACAGAGTGTGGGACACCTTGAACTGCCTAACTGCTGCCGAGGGAGGTGCTGCCAGCGGGTCCCTACAAACGCCGCCACTGACCTGACCTGTGAGTTGGAGGAGCCTGCCCTTGCCCGGATCGGGATCCACCGTGCTGTTGCTGCTGAAATTACGACTTGCAGCACCCGCTCCGCGGGTGCCGCTGCGCAGCTCACGGTGAGGGGCGGCTGCCAGCTGACTTCCAGTCGGACGCCTGGAGGAGGAGGAGGTACTTCGAGTCGTCAGAGGGAGCGTGCCAGCAGGGACTCGTAAGACCAGGAGTCCCTGCTCTGCACAGGCGTGCACGGCCGTGCCCCCTGACAGACACGCCCACCCGCCTGGCCATCCTCAAAAGCCGGCCTCCTGTTACAGAGTGTGGGACACCTTGAACTGCCTAACTGCTGCCGAGGGAGGTGCTGCCAGCGGGTCCCTACAAACGCCGCCACTGACCTGACCGGTGAGTTGGAGGAGCCTGCCCTTGCCCTGATCGGGATCCACCGTGCTGTTGCTGCTGAAATCACGACTTGCAGCACCCGCTCCGCGGGTGCCGCTGCATAGCTCACGGTGAGGGGCGGCTGCCAGCTGACATCCAGTCGGACGCCCGGAGGAGGAGGAGGAGGTACTTCGAGTCGTCAGAGGGAGAGCAACAGCAGGGACTCGTAAGACCAGGAGTCCCTGCTCTGCACAGGCGTGCACGGCCGTGCCCCCTGACAGACACGCCCACCTGCCTGGCCATCCTCAAAAGTCGACCTCCTGTTACAGAGTGTGGGACACCTTGAACTGCCTAACTGCTGCCGAGGGAGGTGCTGCCAGCGGGTCCCTACAAACGCCGCCACTGACCTGACCTGTGAGTTGGAGGAGCCTGCCCTTGCCCGGATCGGGATCCACCGTGCTGTTGCTGCTGAAATTACGACTTGCAGCACCCGCTCCGCGGGTGCCGCTGCGCAGCTCACGGTGAGGGGCGGCTGCCAGCTGACTTCCAGTCGGACGCCTGGAGGAGGAGGAGGTACTTCGAGTCGTCAGAGGGAGCGTGCCAGCAGGGACTCGTAAGACCAGGAGTCCCTGCTCTGCACAGGCGTGCACGGCCGTGCCCCCTGACAGACACGCCCACCCGCCTGGCCATCCTCAAAAGCCGGCCTCCTGTTACAGAGTGTGGGACACCTTGAACTGCCTAACTGCTGCCGAGGGAGGTGCTGCCAGCGGGTCCCTACAAACGCCGCCACTGACCTGACCGGTGAGTTGGAGGAGCCTGCCCTTGCCCTGATCGGGATCCACCGTGCTGTTGCTGCTGAAATCACGACTTGCAGCACCCGCTCCGCGGGTGCCGCTGCATAGCTCACGGTGAGGGGCGGCTGCCAGCTGACATCCAGTCGGACGCCCGGAGGAGGAGGAGGAGGTACTTCGAGTCGTCAGAGGGAGAGCAACAGCAGGGACTCGTAAGACCAGGAGTCCCTGCTCTGCACAGGCGTGCACGGCCGTGCCCCCTGACAGACACGCCCACCTGCCTGGCCATCCTCAAAAGTCGACCTCCTGTTACAGAGTGTGGGACACCTTGAACTGCCTAACTGCTGCCGGCGGGTCCCTACAAACGCCGCCACTGACCTGACCTGTGAGTTGGAGGAGCCAGCCCTTGCCCGGATCGGGATCCACCGTGCTGTTGCTGCTGAAATCACGACTTGCAGCACCCGCTCCGCGGGTGCCGCTGCGCAGCTCACGGTGAGGGGCGGCTGCCAGCTGACTTCCAGTCGGACGCCCGGAGGAGGAGGAGGAGGTACTTGGAGTCATCAGAGGGAGCGCGCCAGCAGGGACTCGTAAGACTAGGAGTCCCTGCTCTGCACAGGCGTGCACGGCCGTGCCCCCTGACAGACACGCCCACCCGCCTGCAACGCCCCTTATTAACAACGTGCAGGACGCTCAGCGGGACGCCGAGCGAAGCCCGAGCATAGGGCGGGCAGTCTGTGGCAGTCAGGGGCTGTCAAGGCTGGGCTGGGCCACGTCCCTTTCCGCTAGCGTGCTGATAGTGTGACTATTGAGACCATACTTGAGGTAAACAACCCTGCGATGTCTACCAGGTCAGGGAAGTCTCTGAGGAGTGAGGGAGGTGGTGCTGGTCCTACCGCGCCTACCATGATCGGCACCATGGACCGTTTCATTACCAGAGTAGCGGCGGTAATTGAAAAAGAAATAGTGATGACAGAAAAACGCCTTTCTGATGTATATCTCCCCACTAGGCGCTCTTCCCTAGGGGCCGTGGCCCTGGCAATGTCTCCGTCTCCTAATAACGTTCCATCTCCCCTAACAGCGGGTAATCCTCAGAAGTCTCGGATCTCAACAATAGGGGACAGTGTTGATAGGCTTGACAAACTGGCATTGTTACTGCCTGGTCCGGAGGTCTATGAGGCTGAGGAGGTTTTCGAGTAAGCATGAGCGAATTTTGCGGATCTCGCGTTCGCGAATTTTGCGGATTTGCGGATTCGCAATCCGCAAAATCCGCGAATTCCCGCGAATTTGCGGATTTTTTTTTTTTTGTGTTCGCCCGTGTTTCTGCCAGTTTGCGAGGGTTTTTACAATTTCGCAATTTGCGAACTTACCTGTCGGGTCGCAAGTTTTGCGAACTTGTTGTTTCTACGTGTCCAGCCTGTTTGGGACACTCTTCTTCATCACTGCCACTCTCTGTCACCACTGCCACTCTCTGACTACTCATGCCACCCTCTGGCCCACCCATGCCACCCTCTGTTTCATCACCACACCCTCTGGTTGTCCAGTGTACATTATTTTCGGCAAAGCAAAGCACACCTTCCCTGCCTCAAGTGACCTGAATTAATTTGGGGCTGATTAATGTGTCACAGAATATTTTTTTAGCTGGCACCTGCTTCCTTAGTGCGCCCTGATTAGTGATCTTTTGCACTTGCTAAGTGCTTTCATTGTTGCAAAATTAGTTACAACACCTGCCCTGCCCCAACTGACAATAATGAATTAGGGGCTGATTAATGGATTTTAACTTCCAGCCTGGCTCCTGCTTGTCTCCCTTAGCTGTAATTCAGGACCTTTGTGGCATATGTGTAACTATTCTGAGGTTCAGAGCAGGGTCACATAATAGTTTCAACTGGCAACTGTACTCTGGAGGGGCCCCTCAGGAAGCACTACAGGAAATGGCTACTAATGATGAGCCTGAACTTTTGAACCTGGTAAGTAGTTACTTTCAGTTTTGCTAAGATCGTATTTCTGCAATTTTGCACTTATTCGCGGGGCGCGAACTCACGCGAACAGTGCGAGCAGTGCGAGCAAAATCCGCTGCTCGCGGATTTGCGGATTTTGCGGGAAATTCGCAAATCTCGCGGATTGCGGATTTCCCGAAAATCCGCAAAATCCGCGAGCGGAACGGATTTTCCGCCCATGCCTATTTTCGAGGAGTCCGGGGCCTTGCCCCCAAATGGAATGCAGCCTCCGGCGACCAGCGTGGTACCTTCTCCAATTAACCAGGATATCGTGGAAGAAGTAGTTGAGCCCGCTAGACCTTTGGTCCTGCCCGCACACGATAAGGGGAAGAGGGGTGGCTGCTGTCGGAAGGGGAAGTACGTCACCCTTTCTAAACGTTCCAAGAAGCAAGTACGCAGAGGGCTGGGGCCAAGATCACATTCCCTTCCAATCCCCGCCTTAGAGGAAGTACCAACAGAGGGGAATCTCCCAAGCCCAACATCAGAAGAGGGGTGCTGCTTCCCAAACCTTAATAGTAATACACCAAGCATGGCAGTCCCCGACTACTCCAACATTATTATTAATATGCTCACTAGCCTTTTATCCCCCCTGTTAAGTATAGTTGAAGGATTGGGCACAAGATTGGATAAGCTAGAGCAAACAACACTTGATAACTTTTGCTCGCTCAAAAATCTGATTAAATTGCAGACTAGAGTGAGCGAGAATAATATAGTGGGGGTGGTAGGGAAATCACTCCCTGTAGTCCAGGTCCAGACGTTGGCTCCATCTATTGCACTCTCAGTGGGGGGGAAAACAGCTGCATCCTTAACCGCAGTTCCTTCTGTGCCATCAGTAGGATGCCATCCAAAATCTAAACAAAAATCCCCTGACCTTTCTAAAACCCAACCCCAAAAGCCATCCCAGCCCAAGGCAGTAGACAAAGTGGATCCGTCTAAGGCCAACCAAGCCGTGGAGGGGGCAGAGAAAGTAAAGGGCATTAGCCCTAGCCCTGCACCTATCCCCGACAAGAACAAGACAACTCTTGCGCCACCTGTAGTCGGTCCCCAGAGGCCGCCACAAAGGAAGCAGTCGGCAAACCTTCCCCCGGACTGTCACCCTTATGTGGCTGTTTTGGTAAAAGTTCCCCCATTGAAGGAAAATCAAACAGAAACACACCAGATGTTAAAAAACAAGTGTATTCACTGGCTAATGTAAAAAAAAACCTTACCCCCCGGTGTGGACGGGCTGATATTAGCCGTCCGTAGAGTGGATTGGGTGGGTCAAGGTAAGAAGCATCTGGAGGGGAACTGCATTATTGTCAACTTTCAGGACCCTAGGGTGGCAGGATTTATTTGTGCCTCGGTCCAAGAGGGAGCTAGCGAGGGTATACAGGCAGTAGATTTGTCCTATTTTTACCCCAGGCCCGTGTCTAAATCACAAAAATTGGGTGTGAGTGTTAATCCTCTTTGTCAAAGCATGGGTGTATGTTGGCCAGCGGAACCTCTGTCTTACCCCCAGGTCGGCTGGATTGTTCCCCATTGTAATCTTGGGGGGTGTTGACCTGAGGGAGCTGATGGGCTGTTAGGGGAGGAACTGAACAGTGTAACTATCGACCCAAAACAGACGCCCAATTCCTCTTCCTTGGAGGAATTACCGCTAATATCAAATGACATAGCGGGAGCTAGTAGGCTCCAAACCTCCAGCCTTTATCTGGGATCTGATGGTCCTCTGGCGGGCTTGCCCCCCTGTCCTGTTCCTGCGAGCAGCTGTGCTGCGGCTGTAGTGGACCCCGATTTCAGGGTCTCCAGCTGGAATGTGGCTGGAATTACTAGGAAGCTACAATTGCCAGATTGGAATGCTTTGGTAGAGGAATATGCCATATGCATCTTCCAGGAGACCTGGAGCATGGATCCTGTGCACAGAGCAGGTTACGCAACCACTATATGCTCGTCTTCTAAGAAAGGACGCCCTTCGGGTGGTCTTTTAATCTGGGTGTCAGCGTCTTTAAACTGTAGGATAGTGGAGTGTCAAACGGGTTGCCCTGACATTCAAAACATCATCTTGAAAGACTCCCGGAAGCGAGCCGTGCTGAATATTTTCAATATTTATGCACGTAGCACCAAAGGGGGTAGCCAGTCACCAACTATTAAAATATTGGAGGGTCTTCTGAAAGCAACTCCCCACAAATCTTGCACTATGGTCGCAGGTGACATTAATTGTACATTCGAGCCCTTGGGCTCGGATGTTTCCTTGCACCAGGAAGAGCTGGATAGTGTTAGAGGGATTCCGGGCTTAGAGATACAACCAATCAGAAGGTGGTCGCAGGTGGCCCTCCAAGTATACGCCCTTTCTATTGAGTTCGAGCTACGGGCGGTGAATGGCAGGACCAAATCAGACAAGGGGGGGCTCACACATATAATAGACCAAACCACACATCGCGGATTGATTATATCATGCTCGATGTGGGCTTATGGAGTGAGTTAAAAGATATGGTTGTGGTCCCCACCATAGAGAGTGACCACAATCTACTCTCTCTCACATTGGGGTGCTGGTGGGCATCAGGAAGGGAGGGTGCATCCACCTCTCATCTGGTAGGTCTCGGCGAATCGCAAGTTGCCCCCTGCGGGAGGCGACTAAAGTGGGAAAAACTTTCACTTTCCAAGGAGAGGGTTGCACAGGTAATGCTTGTCCTATTTAAAGCCCAACAAAGTTTAGATTCATCCCTGGGGGAGTGGGAGCAGCTTGTGGGGAGTTTCAAATCTTGATAGAGATTCTAACAAATTTATTTACTGTCCCATCAAGTAGCTGGGAGGGAAAATCAAAGCAAACCCAAGCAAAGGGATGGTATACCCACACATGTAGAGTGTTAAAAACAAGGCTGGTAGAAGCGGTAAAATCCAATTCCCCATCCAGAGTGAAAGAGGCAAGGAGAATGTACTCTAGGTCAATCTCTCTTGCAAAGAGGGAATGGGAGGAAAAATTTTGGGAGGACCTGCTAGTAGCTAGTAGAAACAAAGACTCAAGAGGGTTCTGGCTACTTGTGGGGAAGTGTAGCAAGCCCGATGACACCCTAAGGACTTGTAATATCCCCTCCCAGAGTTGGGCCAATCATTTTGGGGCACTTTATGCCCTCGGAGAAGGGGCTCCCTTTGAAACTGTTCCTCTAGCACCCTCCCCTGAGCCAACTATCCTAGATCTGTTTACCCCTCAGGAGGTTGAGAATGTCATTCAGTGGGTGGCCCCCCGGAAGGCGGCAGGACCGGACGGCCTGCCTGGAGACTTGTTGAAGGCTTACCCAACGGAGTGGGGGAAAATATTATCGGCAGTACTTAATGATATTATGAAGGGTGGGCCGGTCCCTGATTCCTGGAAAGGGGCAGTGGTAGTCCCCATTTTTAAAAAAAGGTTGCAGGAAAAGCCCTGGGAACTACAGGCCCATTTGTCTCATTGACTCTTCGCAGAAAGTAGCGGGAAAGGTGCTCCTGGGGCGTATTCTGCATTGGGTCGACGAAAATAGAATACTCTCCGATTATCAAGCTGGGTTTCGCACTGGAACAGGAACCGTGGAGCAGGCGTTTAGGTTGGCCCTTATTAACTGGAAGGTGGTGGTACTGGGCAAGGGCAGTCTTTACCTAGCCTTTATTGACTTGAAGACTGCCTTTGACCTAGTACCACGGGGGCGGTTGTGGGAGGTTTTACACAACCTGGGGATGCCTCCCTATATGTTATCCCTGCTTATCAAGCTGCATGAAGGTAACTTTTCCCAGGTACGGTGGGGGAGCAACGGCGAGACCACTGAGAAGATCCCAGTGTTAAGGGGTGTGAGACAAGGGTGTGTGTTGGCCCCCACCCTGTTTTCGTTGTATGTTAATGGGGTGGTTGACCATCTTCAGAAGGAACCGGCTGACGCCCCTTGTTTGGGGGGTGTACGAGTGCCGACTCTGCTTTTTGCGGACGACACTCTTCTAATTTCGAAAACCCCCCAAGGATTGCAGAAACTACTCAACCGCTTCCAGAACTTTTGTGACGCTCAAGGTCTCGTCATTAATGTAGACAAAACGAAGTACCTAATTCTACATCCCCCGAGGAACCTCGGAAGCCCTCCTGTTCTCAACTCTATACCCCTGGAGAGAGTTTCCAAATTTGATTATCTGGGCCTTCGTTTAACAGATAGCATGAGCTGGTCCACGCACATAGACAAAATGCTTCTAAGTCACAAGAGAGTGGGTGGTGCCATGTTGAGAGAATTTCGGGAGTCACCCAGACATAGAATAGCGCCAGTCCTCGAAATATACAAGGCAAAAGGTGTTTCGTCGGCCCTATACGGGGCGGAGATATGGGGACATGAAAACCTGGACTCTTTGGAAAAAGCTGAGAATAGGTTTCTGAAGGACCTCCTTTGTCTCCCCTTAAGTACACCAACAGTTCCCGTACTATTAGATACGGGCTGTAAGAGCATTAAAAACCAAGCACGTTTACGCCCGCTCTTATTGTGGTCCGGGATCTGGAGGGTGGAGGAACTGAAATCCTATGCAAATGGTTTAACTGAGATAATGAATATGGCCGGCTGGGCCAAAATCAAATGGCTGAGGGACACCAAGAAACTGCCATATGACCTTAGCCTTGGTGAACATTGGAGCGCAAAAACGTCACCCCCAAAAGATGTCTTGAAGAAACTCTACTGGGATTGGGCTGCGGGTCAGCTAATCATGAACTCTTCCCATTGTAATTCCACAAGATCTTTTTTGCTCCTAAAGGACATGACAAGATACGAATCCTATTTTGATTTTATCACCTTCCCAGCCGACAGGGCACTGTATTTTAAATTTAGAGTGGGCATTCTCCCAATCGGAGCTTTTATATCGAAATGGAAATCTGGTGCTTCTCTGTCTCCGTTTTGTGCCCAGTGTCCCACTAGACCTGAAACGGTGGCTCACATTATGTTTGAGTGCCCGGACTACCTAAGACCAAGGAAGTACTGGCTCAAGCCCCTTTTTTCCAACATGGGAACACGCAGTCACCTGGTTGCCCTTCGCATTTTAATGTCAGATACCTCCCCCGTTATTGTTTGTGGTGTCTCCAAATTTTTAAAACAATTCTGGCTGATTCGCTCCAAGAGGCTGTCAATTTCTGTTTAATTGTACTCTTAATTAATTTATTCGGGAGCTTACCCGGTTCTTAACTTTTTAATGATGTACGTACTGACTAGCTGCATGTCTTGAAATGTTTTTATTGTAAAGCTTACTCCAACATAGTCCTGTAAGTTTAAAGGGAACTGTTTACCCGACTGGACAATAACTTTACTGCTTTCTGAATGTGATCTGTGGTCTTTCGCTAGAGGGGAATACGCAGGGGATGTACAAACCCAAGAGTCAGCAGATGGCTTCGGGTACTGATTTCAAATTGCGCCTGACAAAACGCTTGGTGCGATGTAGCTGCCCCAAAGTAACTGATCTAGATGACCGAGTGTAGTTTCCGGCCCTAAATAGGAAACTACAAATGGAGCCTGGAAAGGATGGCCATCAGATCTTTCCTAGGCATAGACAACAAATGAGGAACTGTACGCCCCTCTACCATTTGGAGGGGAGAGGGCTAGCTGAGGTACCTAAATTTAGGTTATGTGTTGCTATGTGGTCGCGTTGCTTACGGCTTCAGACTAGGGGAGAACACATTCCCCTGAGAAAACCTCCTTGTCTGTGCAGCCCCCCACACGGCCTGCGTGTACTAAAATGCCAGATACAGATTCTTGCTAACCCGAAGTGAGTACCTAATGCAGGGTAGCATGCAAAGTTGAGACCACCCCTTTAAGTGGGTGCTGCTCAGTTCACCCTCATCTGTCATCGCCTCTTTGCATCTCATCCACCCCTAGCCTTTCCCGTACAGCAAGGCTAAAGGTTGGGCTGTATATAGCAAGTCCAGGTAGTGTTTTGTTTAAACCTGCCTTTAATTTACATGCTAACTACACCACTGGGCCCTGCCAATAAAGCATTACCTATTTAAAAGGCAAAAAGAATGTGCACCATCACATTGAATCTGTGGTCTTCAAACTTGCTAGAAGCTGACATTAAATTACCAACCAAAACATTCCCCGGCACCATACCGGTGAGAAGGCCTTAAGTATGGATGCCCCTATACCATCCGGTATAATTACCAGAGCCACCGGATGCATCTGCCAAGTGTTTTCAACCCTTGCTGCCAATAGGCCTATTATTGAAATACTTTTTGCTTCTAGCTGTGATGGGCTGCAAAATGTCTGAGGTGGGAACATGGCTATGACTGCATGAGTGTCAACAAGATATAATGCCCAGATTGAGAAGGAAGTAAACAGCGTGTGCGGAGTACTAATTGCATCCTGTTTAAAGGGAAGCTGACCCCTTCTACTGCGTAAAAGCCACATCATAGCTTTGTACAACTGCTGTTTTTATATACGTGTTGCAATTCAAACACACTACTTCTATCCTTCAAATTCACACCCCGCCAAGCCCAACAATCCTGAAATCTAATGTAAATGTCGGCTCCCTGTCATGGAAATAAAAGATAAACTTCCTTTGCCATGTGGTCTTCTGGGAGGTGTGGGGACGTTTGCCCCCGCCTATACACCCCTCCATGCTGTCACTGTCTCATTGCCCGACTTGGCAAGGATAGAGATGAGGTAATCGATGTACAGGAAACTAACCCCTTGTACCGTTAGCCACACTTTTCTATATTGTTCATAAGTGAAAGTAGCATCATGTCCCTGGTCAAAGGGGAACTCCTGCAGCATCCCAAGTTGCTTGATTCCTTTACTGGTTTCGGTTGATAAGCTCTGCACCAGCTTTGCTGTGACCCTATATCTAACACTTTGAATGCCTAGGCCAAATAGCTGCCTAGTGTTAAACTGAATGCCAAATCTGGAAAGTGTGTCTCACTATGCTCTATATTGACAGGGGTGCAATTGATTGAGTCCCTCGCCCTGCAGTATACCAAAGCAATTGTATATTACTTATACTGATCTGTAGATAAATGAATGAAATAGTCATCGTTGTACCTTCCCATGTAAATTCTAATCAGGTGCAGGAGACCAAGGCTGCATTTACACCTTTACCTACCTCTCATTTTTGGGGCTTTCGTTTGTGTTTTCTTCCCTACATAACTTGTACGGACATACCCGTGAGTAAGAAACTCTGGATTTTTAGCAGCCCCACAAGTTAACCAACAATAAATGACCTATATGGTGTAGACATTCTCAAGATTTTTTTTTTTTTTGTCTGCTCACTAGAGCATTCTAAGCTGAGTTAATTTCCTGGATATTGGTATTGTTCTTAGTATACTTATTATTGCTCCAACAGTGAAAATAAATGCGGCCCACTAGCCTGTATTCGAGATATATAATATACACGATGTACACCCGCTATGCCCCGGGCGGTTGCCCGAGTGGAGACCTCCCAGAGCCAGCACTTCAACCTGTCTGTGAACCTTTGCTGACAGTCATTATAAGGGTTGTGAGGTTCCCAGCCCAGAAAAGGCTGCCTGCCAGCCACTGCGCAAGGTCGCTGAGACCCTATTAAGGCTTCTGTGACTTACTTACAGCAGAGTTGCTGGGCATACATGCCATCATGTATGCGATATGTATGCATTTCTGACAAAACTGCCAATTGGTTTGCGTAAAATCCCTGGCTCTTTGCTACTATACTTTCAGTTGTGCAGGCGTGGCCCTTCTCAACAGTGCTGAATATTTCCCATCTGCTGGTGTAGAGCTTTGAGCATGACAGCATATGTTAATGTTAATGTTAATGTTAATGTTAATGTTATGGTAATTTGTATAGCGCACGGCTGCCCCAGCAAAGGGGCGTCCCGGCGCTGCGAGCAAACAAAATGCAGGGAGATAGAGGCGCAGAGAAGAGAAAAAGTTATTGAAAGAGATGAGTTTTGACGGCCTTTCTGAAGGCTAAGAGGTCCTGTATACCACGGATGGCTTCGGGCAGGCTATTCCATAACTTGGCAGCCAGGAAACGAAAGGATCGGCCGCCTACTCTGGCCAGTCTAGTGCGAGGGATGATCGCAAGATGTTGCCCCTCTGAGCGGAGCGATCTCCTAGGAATGTACTCTGACAGGAGGGGGCGCAGCATTGGGGGAGAGGCGGTTTTAAGGATTTTAAAGGCTAAGCACAGAGCCTTGAACTGGATCCTTTTGCCCACCGGGAGCCAGTGCAGTTTTTTCAAGGCTCCGGATACCGAAGAATGGTGAGGGAGACCTACGAGAGCCCTGGCTGCCGCATTCTGGACTCTCTGTAATCTGGTGGTTTCAGCCAGATTTGCCCCTTATAGGAGAGAGCTGGCATAGTCCAGTCTAGAAAGGATGGTCACCTGGACAATTAGCTGGCGAGTGCGGCAGTCAAAGAACTTCAAGATGGGCCTGATGTTACGAAAAATGCCAAAGCACGTGGCAGCCACTTTTTTAGTGTGGTGAGTGAACTTTAGAGCAGAGTCCACCCAGACTCCCAGATTTTTGACGCATTCCATTGGCTTGGGAGGTGGGCCTAAGACATCAGGCCACCAATTGTCTCCCCAGGACGAGGTGTTTTTCCCCAGGAGCAGTATCTCAGTTTTCCCGGCGTTTAATTGGAGGAAATTCGCCGTCATCCAGTTGGTGATGTCAGTGAGTGTCTGTTTGAAATGATGGACCTCCAGACCACTGTTGTCATTCAGAGCCACCACCAACTGGGTATCATCTGCATAGGATACCAATGCAAGTCCGTTCCTACTAGCCACCTCCGCCAGAGGGCGGACATAGACATTGAACAGGGTGGGGCTCAGGGAAGAGCCCTGCGGCACTCCCTGTCCAATGCTATGCTCCTTAGAGATATAAGGGGGGGTAGAGACTCTAAAAGACCTGTTAGAAAGGAAGTCTCTAAACCATCTCAGGGCTATCCCTGTAACTCCAATTTCCTCCAGTCTCGTCAAGAGGACCTCATGTGACACCGTATCGAAGGCAGCACTGAGGTCCAACAGGACCAGTGCTGCCATTCCGCCAGTGTCAAGAATGGTACGGAGGTCCTCTGAAACACTGAGCAAGGCTGTCTCGGTGCTGTGACCAGCTCTAAACCCGTGTTGGGAGTCATCCAGAATGTTATTGGTAAGGAGGAAGTCGGACAGAATGTTGTTAACATGTGCCTCGATGATTTTGGCAGGCCAGGGAAGCAAGGAGATGGGCCTGAAGTTCTCAGGAAGCGAAGGGTCTAAGGTGGGTTTTTTTAAGATGGGGGAAACCCAAGCCTGCTTCCATTTGGAGGGAACTCTAGCGGTGGTAAGAGACCGATTAATGATGTCTCGAATGTGTTCTGTGATGAGTTCGTGAGCTTCACAGAAAGTATCCGGTTTTAGGGGATCTGCCGGGGAGCCAGATTTAGTCTTTCTGCAGATTTTTAGAAAACTCTCAGGCTCAAGTGTAGGAAGGGAGGAGAGAGAGGGCCTGGTAGGATCAAAAATGGCCGATGACTGAGGGCATTTTGGGAAGGTGTCATATATTTTCTTGATCTTATTAGTGAAAAAATTAGCCATGTTATTGCAGAGGTCGGAAGAAATGGTAATAGTATTGACAGTTTTTTTTGCAGTGAGGTCTTTCAAAATTTTAAATACAGATTTCGAAGTATTGGAGCTGTTGCTGATTTCATTGGCATAATATGCCGCTCTTGTTCTGCAAACCTTACGTTGATAAGTTTTTTGGAGCAGGACATAGTCCTGTTTAAGGTTGGCATTGTAGTTTTTCCTCCAACACCTCTCCGCCTTTTTGCATTCCCTTTTCAGAGTTGCTAATTCAGAATTGTACCAAGGACTAGCTGTGTGGGTGCGGGCCTTGGTCCATCTGGCAGGGATCAAGATGTCAAGTGCCTGGGTGATCCAGAGGCAAAACTGGTCATATCCTACATCCAGGTCTTCACTTGGGGGTAGGGGATTTAATACCAGGAGATTGTGTAAGTCTTCAAGGTGAAGTTTTCTCCATGGCCGTTTCTGAACTAAAGAAGTAGGCACCGCTGCAGGGCTCGAGTTGCAGGAGATAGACAGAGTTACTAGGTGGTGATCTGTCCATGTCATGGGGATAGGCAGGCCTGCAGATCCACTTGTGATGTTAGAGAAGATGGGATCGAGAAGGTGTCCCGCTCTATGGGTGGGACCACTTACAAGTTGATTAAGTTGGAAGGCTGCAAGATCCGCTAAAAAAGTGGCCACTTTAGGCTCGGCGACCCTATCGAGATGTAAATTAAGATCCCCTATGATCGTAAAGTTAGCCGTTTTGATAATGTTAGTGTCCAGATACTGTAGGAGTGAATTAGTGAAGGGGACGTCTGCGCCATGGGGTCTATAGATCAAAAGGCCAGTAGCGCAAAACTGTGAATTAACTTTGATCGAGAAGCGAGCGCTTTCGCAGCCCTTAATATCTACTTTAATTAATTGGCAGTCAAGATGCGATTTGATTATGAGCGCTAACCCCCCCCTCTCGTGCTCCTGTTCACCGTGTGTATGGTATATCCTGTGGGAGTCGCCAGGTTGCAGACCGAGTCCATATCATCAAGGAGCCACGTCTCAGTCATGAACAGGGCATCAAGAGAGTGGTCAGTTAAGAGGTCATAGATTTCAGAGTGATGTTTATGCATAGATCTGACGTTTAGGTGACCTAGCCTGAAAGTGTGGGCTCGGGGGGGTTTGGGCTTAGTTTTCGTAGTGGCGCAGAGCTGGGAGGGGTGTACTAGGGGATGTAGTATATGGGCAGGGTTGCGTCTAGTACAAGAACAAGAAGGGTGCTGAAGGCCCAACAACTCAGCTTTAGAGTAGCACATCTTACCGCCTTAATAGCAGAGAGAAGGAGCAAAAAGCCCGGCGCCTGGCGCTGACTTAGCGCGGACGGGCGCAGACGGGCAGCTCTTCGGCGGGGCTGCGCGGTCAAGTAGTGATGGCTGTTACAGTAGAGCAGCAGCTTTTAATTAGTACAAGAGTGCAAAGTGCTGGATGAAATGCTTGACATAATCCCGGCCACTGGAGGTCCGATCTCAGCCGGTCCTGGTTTGAGGACTGTATCTACCCATGTGTGTTCGTACGCGGTATCCCCTCCTGCATACTTGCAAACCGTGACCCCCCCTGTATACTTGCCCCCAGTATCACCGCCTGAGTACTTGTACCCAGTGTCCCTTCTCTGTATTTGAGGAAGCCCTGCCTTATAAGACCCTGGATGGGCGAGACCAGTGAAGAAAGACTGCACCCTTGAGGGTAAGTGCTGCGTCCGTGCTTTATATGGAACTCAATAAAACCAGCTGATGTATTCCCTTTCCATCATTCTGAACCTTACAATGGGACTATTTCGCCACCTAATTAATATGCATAGATGGTAATCAACTAATTCTCTGCCCATTTTTAAATGAGATGCTGTCGCAGGTGCCGGTGCCTGCAACAAAAATGCTGATGCCCGGCGAAACAGTAAGTTTTGCTAACAACGTAACGCTGTGTGCTCTGCGCTACCTTTTACATAAGCAGGGCAGGTACCTCAGTTCACCTACAATCGGCGTGCTAGACAACATCTGCTCATCTTGTCCCTCCAACCAAGCGATGCGACTCATTCAAGCAGCGATCGGCAGCTACTACACGTTACACAATGTGCTCCTACATCAAGATAAGCACTTGGCCTTTAAAACGCTACTCCATTCATAGCTCCTGTGACACCAAACTCAACATGATCGCAACGCGTGAGAGGACCGAACAAAGTACAGCGTGATAAAATTGTCAATGTGAACACACAACCGCTTATTTGTCGTAATGTTACAGATGAAATGACTTTGACAAATACCCATTTCGCCTGTTAAATACCTTCCTGTTATGTATGTGACTTCCAATTCTAATACTTTTACTATGCACCGCACGGTACGCTCATGCTGCTCCCATGCATAAAGAAAAGCTTCCTCGCAATCATTGCCTTCTTTACTACGTGAATTAGGTGGCTCCGGTTCATTGACGGTATTTACAATTTATGTGTGGAGCAAGTAAAGCCGGATGGTGCTCCTAGGCCTACGCGTAGCCAGCCTCAAGTTCACACATCAGTGGGAGCAGGCAATGCAAAGATTGTCTGCTCCGTAAGGGGTGAAAGGACGCAAACCTGCATTTGACTTGAAAATGCTTTCATGTGTCCGGTGAAAAGTGCTGTATGAACTTTAAACAGGGACAAATGGTGGCTGTGCTGAGGTCACAGCACTGCTCAAGAAATACATACAGGGCTCAACGTGAATGAAACTGCAATGGCCCAGGATGATGAACACGTGTTACGGGAGGTCGCGGCAGGCAGGTTCCATCTGCACCAGTCGTTGGGTCACAAGGGCACACAGAAACCATCAAATGGCTTAATTAACTGAGAATAATGTCCAGGAAACCTGGCTGTTCAATGGCTGTGTTAGGCGCGCTACAGTTCTAGCAAATGAGGACAAAGAGCTGTCCGCCTTTTGCTTCAGTCAGGACACGGCACAGCCCCCAAAGAGCTCCAGTGATGTGCTCCATAGTCTACCCCCTCACTATATGCTGTAGGAAATGCCCAAGACTCCTTAGACCTCCTCCCATCTGCCAGCTCACGGTCATGGGGCATCAATGAACGTGCCTCATGAAATACCGGAAATCTAAAACCCCATAGATAAGGCCTAAATGTGCCATTCCTGAGTCGGAAATTGTGACAGAGCCCTGAAGTGTCTGTCACGATAAAGGAGGACACGGCGTGCGCGAGGGAATTGGCCTTCTAATGTCCGGAAATTTCCCCCCAGATGCCAGCGAGGCCACAATGGGATTATTTATTGGGCACAGATGTGTGGAGCTCTGCCTGTCGGCTGAGTGGGCGTGCTGAGGACATTCCTGCGCGTTGAGTCAAACACGGACTAGACTATATACTTCCTGCTGGAGCAGGCCCTTGGTGCTAACTGCGCACCCCAGGTGCTCCACACCCCCCACTGCCGTGTCTTGCACCCCCACACCGGGAGACCTGGCGCCCATGTGAAGCCGTAGTAAGCGCCGCCCTGCAGGCCCCCGCAATGCTGACCTCTCGGTGCCCGACGAGACCAAAGCACCCGTTGGCGTCCGTGACCATGCATTCACAGGCAGGGGCGCGACCCTCCCAACCCTCGGGGCAGGGCCCCCATCTTAGTGCGGCTAACCCCGAATGCCTTCTGCTGCAGAGGCAAAGGCAACTCTGCCTGGCCTGGAGAAGGACACCACCTCACCAACCAGCAAGGGTTGCGACCAGATACCGGATAGCGAGGGAGGGTGGGGCGTTACGGCATGGCGAAATCATGTAGTAGTTGAACGCCAACCACCCGTTACTCGTAGTACCTGCCGAAGCCGTACCACCAGGACTCGTCTGCTTCCCTAACTTCTTGTCTTGCGGGCTGTGTCTCTACCCGCTCACCCTGCCACATGGGGCCTATACGGGCATGCCCTAGATCGGCAACCCTTAAGAGTGTTGGAGCGGAGAGGCGGTCTATGCCCTCCCCCCACGCGGCAGGAGCCCTGGACCCTTCTCCGCGGGAGAGCGACTTGATGGAGGGGGCCTCGTGGAGCTGCCCACGACCCCGGCAAAGCTGGCCCGAGCGGCCGCTTTAGCAGATGCCCCGGAGGCTGGCGTGCCCTCCCACCCATCAACTGGACTGCAGCCACTGCAATGGCCAGGCTCTGCGGCCATGCCTAAGTGAGGGGGGGTGCACTCACACTGAAGCACAAATCTAACCTCTGAAGTCCCGGGGGCACACAAAACTCCCATGTGACAGGCCAGCGTGGGCCATGGGCAACCAATAATTCATATCCCCCTAGCTGGTGCAGCTTCGGTGCCTCCACCTCGCCCTCCAAACCAAGGAGAAGGAGAGGCTCTCTTGCCACTACCTGGTTACGTCTCAATAGAAGTCGGGGATGCTCACTCCAACAGGCAGCCCCCTCCTCCAACCCAGACACCCGAGTGCCCACGCGGGGCCAGGATCTGGCCAGCACTGCGGTCGCTAAACGCTGGCCTGCCCCACCCCTTAAGGCATATTGAGACCAAGGCCGGGCCGCCCTGCCCTAGATACTACCCCCACAGGGGCGATCGGGAACGGGGATGCTAGGTGCACTCACCGCGTTCACAGCAGCTCACAGCAAAATAGCATCGGGGTAGTAGGCAAAGAGGGCGCCCAGCGGGTGGGGAGAGGTATATGTACCTCATCCCCGCCCCCCTCTCCCCAGGAGTGACGTGGCACCCCTGGTCCCCTGAGGGTCCCAAACACTGGGAGGCTGCCTCCTGTGCCTCTTGTGGCACTAAATAGGCCACCCTTTTTATTGGGTCTCCTTTGTGGACCACGGGCAACCTGCAGAAATGAGTGTGTCAGTGTGAGCATCTGAGGAGAGAGAGTCAGCCTGGATCACTCCAGTACCTTGTTGCCCTGGCTGGGGGACCTCTGGCTCGTGCGTGCCATCATCATTGCATCAAACGGTGACCTGAGTGATCTGAGGCTGAGTGCAGTCTGACACACACTGCCACCAGTACGAGTCAGCGAGTGCGACACGGACACACACTCAACAGTGTGGTTGTTAGAAATGGGATTTCCGGTTGGCTAAGGCTGGCGCCAAAGTCAGGCAGAAACCACCACTCTAGTCAGGGCAAGGAAGTCACCCGCCAAGATAACCCCTGCTCACCCTCTTGGTAGCTTGGCACAAGCAGTCAGGCTTATCTCAGAGGCGATGTGTTAAGCATTTGCGCATGCACCCACCAGCAACAACATCCCAGGCCCCCCACAAAAGGAACTCCACACAAGGTTATATCAAAAATAGCCTTTGTATTATACCAAACACATTAGATAATAAATACACACTTTATAATGTGCCATAGGCACGGGCAGAATTTACAAGGGATTATATACAGGGGACAGGGCCAAATGGCCAACTGTCATGAATAATCACTTTTAGAACTAGCACTTGGTAGAATTTAGCACATAGCACATATAATAACTGTAGCACCAAATAATCATGGTAGAACACAACCAGTAACCACTGGTGAAAGGTAGGTACAAACTACGCAACCCTAACTACCTTAGGCAAATATCACGCAGGGACACAACCTCACTAGTATAACTATACTAGGCAAAGAACCTCCTAGGTCTGAAAAACACTCAGAGGTATAGGCAATAAGCTTCACACATGATGCTTATAAACACATTCAGCGGTGTAGGTAAGATACATGATGCATGGAGACACATTCAGAGGTATCAGAACAGGGTGCGCAAAACATTCTACACAGTACATTTCCTAGCACCCTAAGAAGCACATAAATCACATTTAGCGCAGAAATCACATTTAGCGCACAACTCACATCAAAGTCCAGGTCGCGCCACTGCGCCAAAACCTAAACGTAGCAGCTGCCCACTACTTGCTGGGCAGCTGAGGGCAGGGACAGAACAGTGCTTAAATGCTGCAGCTGGCACTAAGTATTGCACAGCTGGGGAAGGCCAATGTAGGGATGAAGGAGTGCGTATCACTCCTAAGTCTACAGAGCAAGTCCATAGGAAGCAAAACCTAAAAGGTGCAGCTGCCCACTACTTGCTGGGCAGCTGGAGACAAACTGCGGCATGGGCCCTCACTGGCCCTTTAGAACAAAACTCCGCCATGTCAAAGCCCACTAGGCTCTAGAAATTCAGACTGCACACCTTGGAGCCTTCTAGGCTCTAGGAATGAACATAGGCGCTTCTTGGGAGCAAACTGCACCAAACATGGGGGGCCCTCTAAGCCCTTAAAACAACTGGGGAGCCTCGTGGGCACTGGCTAAACAAATGCGGCCAACTCTACCTCCCGTAATGCCTCCCAAATATGTGCGCATAGGTAGGAACCTCTCGTGGGCTCGAAATACACTGATGCCCCTAAAACATAGGAGCGGCCGCTGACATCCGGGGCCGCTCTGAAAAGGGCAAAGGGGTACCCCTTGGGTGCCGGAGGGACCCCCACTGGGGCCCCTTCCCTTGGATTCGCCCATCGCTAGGGCCGGCCCGCCACTGTGGGCCCGCGGTGCACCATGGCCTCCCCCCGCTCCAGCCGTCCCAGCTTACCGGCTCTTGGCGGGGAAAGGCTTCTTTCGGGGGCAGCAGTAGCACTCGGCGGGGCTCTCTCTCCTCATGGGAACCCCGCCTTCACAATGCGCCCGCTCTTCACCCCGGTCTTCACCCGGTCCCCCATCTCGGGACCGGGACTTCAGTGTGGAGCCGCAAGGCTCCGGGTCAACTTCCTTTCCGGGGCTCCCTCCTGGAAATGGGATCCCCGCAGCATTCAGCGGGTGTCTCTGGCGGCCATGGGGCTCTCCTCCGCTCACGGGAGCCCTGGGCGGCCATCGTCCGGCCGGCCTCTCTTCCGGGCATGGCGCAGCCTTTTCCCCAGCACGGGGAAGCAGAAGTTGAGCACCACAGGCCCCGCCCACAGTCAGGCGGCGCGGGCCTGACTTCTTGTCTACACGCGGCTGCGGCGGCATCTCGGGGGCAGCACCGAGGGGTGGACACCCTCGGTGGAAAAAGCAAACACAGAAGCGGGGTGGGCACCCGCTAAGGATGCCATAAACGGGGTGGCACCCGTGAAGAAAAATATTTAAATAAGCGGGAAGCCATTTCGGGGGATCCCCACACCAGGGGAATCTCCTCAGGGAAGAGGGCAGCATCGTGCCGCCAATAATAATTTGCAACAAGAAGGGGTAGGCTCCCTCAGCAACAGGGCAATTTAAAATAAAGCGCTTCCCAGGCACTAGGGGTGCAGAGAGTGAAGTCAGGAGCGCCAGCGTCAGCAGGCATCGGCCTGTGGTGTGAAACGAAGCAATGCGATGTGAAGTACCCTCAGGTCATGGTGCAGGCAGCGGCTCAGTGATGGCTATCCAGTGGCGTCAGTGACACCAGGGCTGCAGTACAAAGCAGGGCGGTGCTCGTTAATGTGCTGACAGTTCACGGTGCAGGCAGCAGCATCATCGTTGCTGAAGCACTGTCGTCTGTAGACCCAAGGCTGCATTGCAAGACGGGGCAATGCAGTGTGGGCAGTCCACAGGCCACGGTGCAGGCACCAGTGTCGGTTGATGAACTGGAGTCGATGGCGCTGGTGTCATTGGGCTCAGGCTGTGGTGTGGGCGGTGCATCATTTAACTCAAAAGCGGTGCCCCAAAGCCACGGTGTAAGCAGCAGCGTTAATGTCAGCTTGGATCAGCAGCAGCAGTGTGACCAGAGCTGCAGTGCAAAGTGGGATGGTGCTCCGTGTTCTCCACGAGGTGTGTCCACAGGTCACAGTGCAGGCAGCAGCATCGGTGATGGTGTTACGGCTGCATCAGAATACCAACGCAGTGGTTTGAAGTGAGGCAGTGCAGAATGCGGTGCCCATAGGTCACAGTGCAAGCATCTTTGTCGGTGAGACAGGGGTTGTGATGCAAAGTGCGGCAGTGGCCTCTGCAGTGCTTTCAGGTCACAGAGCCAACAGGGGTGTCGTTGAAGGTGTCAAGTTACCTTTTTCCTCTGTGGCAGCTGAAACATCCAGTTCCAGAAGCCGGTACGCATAAGAAGATGACGTCTTTGATTTCCCTGAGGCTTCCAACAGGAGGCAAGCTCTACATCAAACCCTTGGAGATACTAAGAATGCAGAAATAATAGTCCAGTCCTTTCCATGCCCAAGAAAGAAGCAGCAACTGAAGGCCAACCCAGCAAAGCCCACAGCAAAGTGGCAGTCTCTCCTCACAGCTCTTCCAGCTCTTCTTCCTGGCAGGTTCCTTAGTCCAGCGGTAATCTAAAGTTCTGGGGTCAGGGCCCCAATATTTATGCCATCTTTGAAGTTGGCACAAACAGAGTTCCACTGGCATACATAATCTAGTTCTGCCTGGCTCAGGCCAAGATCACTCCAGGGGATGGAAACAGCATTGTGGGAGACAGACAAAGTCCATTCAGGTGCAACCAACAACTCCTCCCACTACTCTAATTGCAGCCAGGTCTAAACAGCCTGGCCACGAGTCACCCAGGAAAGGTAAGACCCACCTCAACCCACCCTGTGTCTGTCTAATGTGAATGCACATCCCTGCTCCTGTCACTCTGAACCCAGACGGGGAATACACAAAAGCAGAGGCACACAGGATGGTTAACCAAGAAAATGCCCTCTCTCTAAAAGTTGTCAAATCCAACAAGCGGGACCTGGCTCCTTCACACCTTATGCTCTTTTTACTTTAGAGCGGTAATCAAACATCCAGTATTTCTGTTTGAATGTGTTTTTTATTTAACCATTCCTTTTAGAAATTCTTATGTTTTTTTTACTGAAATTCAAATGCATGAAAAGAAAGAAAACACAATCACAAAAGACATTCATAAACAAACAAAAAAGTAAAGCATCACTATGTACAATAATTCAGAACCAACACCATTATATTTGCAATATATCACTTGACAAAAAGGCAAACTTTGTAGCTATACAACGTTTTCAAGCCAAGGGGAATGCATAACACAGGGAACTAATTTATGCGTATGCGAGGGGAATATTTTTCAGTCTGTTTCCCTCAAGAAATATTGCATAGTAATTTGCAATTCCTCCGTGTTGGAAAGATGCCAATGCGTTTCAAGGCCCAGGCATGTAGTACTGAGACTCTCATCAGGGCTTCATCTTAATGGATGTCAGAATGTTCTAAAAAATAAATGATGCAAAGAACACAAGTGTAAGAAAATCTCAACCTCTCTCATGCTGAACAATGTCAAATACGACTGGATAAATAAGATGGTGAAAAAGGGTTAACATTCTACCTTAGTTCCAGCCTGGATAATTATTTACAAGGTGATTTTCTTATCAATTAAATCCCGTTTGCCTAAAAGAATTAACATACATTGTTTCAGCGAGAAGCTGTAAGCTGCATGGCAAAAATTAACTATAAAAACTAAACGGGGCACACTTATTTTATGTGATTCTAATCAATTCCGCTTTTCCGTCACCAGCCCAAGAACACACTCGCTGGCTTAGGAGCACATAAACTGGCTGGGGGCATTTCAGGTGTGAACTTTGTTGAGCGCGCCATTGAGCGAATGTTCGTGGGAAATGTAGTGCAAGGAATACAACCAATCAAAATGTGTTTTAGCAATGATCATTCCAATTACCACAATGATGTATTCTGGGACTTATAGTTTTTGGACAATTTTTAGGTTTTAGATAACTCTGTCATTCCATTCAGTCCAGTGACTGCGCTATTGTATTTTAAAATAAGGCAAGCCTCTTTCTGTAACAAAACAGTGTCAATGTCCAGTAAACATTTAGTTGTATCTAAGACTGACAGCACGGTCCACCTAAAGTCCTTTTCGCTGTGTGATTTTTCTAAAAAATGTTCTACTATTGGGGTGGCTACAACTTTTTTTTTTCTTGAGCGATGTTGAGTGATAAGTTCATTGATCTGCTGATTTGTCTTGCCTATATACAGCTTGGAGCAAGGGCAAAGTGCAGCATAGACTACGTTTTTGAATTTGCAATTGGTAAATCCCGAATGTCGTCATTTGATGGATTTGTGTATGAATTCAGATCCATCAAATGTAGAATCACAGGCAGAACAATTTCCGCATTTACGGTGTCCCATAACTGGTTTAAGTTGCCAATGTGTTTGTAAATTGTTTTTGTTCGTGCTGGAAAAATATCTGCCCTTACAATGTGTTGGCCAATGCTCTGATTTTCCGTCATAGCAAAAAGTGGTTTCTGAAATGAATAATCTAGATTTTCTAACAACTGCCAGTTCTTTAAAACTATTTGCCTAAATTTGTTTTTATCAGGTCCAAATGTCCTGACACAAACCAATCTTTCCAAAGGTGGTTTCGCTTTCTTTTTAAGTAATTCTTCACTGGGCGTGTACTAAGCTCTTTTTATTGCATGTTTTAACAGCTTTTTTGGATATCCTCTCATGACCATCTGTTCATGGAAGATAGCTGCATGCTGTTCATAGAACAATTCCTTGCTATCTGCAAAAGTTAGCCATATGGAAGATTATCTTTCAGGCAACTTGGGTGAGCACTTTTGTGATGTAAAATGGTGTTTTTGTAGGTGGACTTGCGGTGCAATGTGGTAGTCAAATGTTTTCTCCTTTGGGGAAACTTCCACATCAAGAAACGTCAAGCTGGTTTTGCTCATGTTAAGACTAAATTTTATGTCTTCATGGCATGTATGAAGCCACCCATAAAAGATTTCCAATTCCTCTTTAGACCCACTCCACAGACACCAGATGTCATCTATGTAACGCAGAAACTGCAAAATTTTTCCTTTGAATGGACTGTTTTTGAAGATGAATTTTTCTTCATACTTGGCCATGAAAAGTACCGCCATTTCTGGAGCTAAGAGACAACCCATGGCGGTCCCTTTCACCTGGATGTAAAACAAATATTCAAATTTGAAATAGTTTTACTTCAGCACTACCTCAGCTATTTGTAAGATGAATGTCATCGACACCCTGTGTGGACGTGGTCTATCTTCCAGATAAGCTTCTATAACTTGTAGTGCTTCGTCTTAGGGTATTACAGCCCTACCTGACTGGTGTCCTTTGAGCCTAACCCCTCCACTTTCTGAAAGTGGCATTTTCAAAAAGACAACATAAAAATCATCATCACTAAAATATGTATTTTCAAATTCTGAGTTCAGGCATATTAACGCCTTAACCGTGGTGGCAATTCCGCCGCGGTGCGGGCGTTCTAAAGGGTGGGCAGGGCTGCAACAGCCAAAGGTTGTTTGCAGCACCAGGGAGGTAGTGCTCCCGTCGGCTGTTGGCCGACGGGAGCACGGAACGGTTAAACTCCATTTCTCTCTCATATCCCAATGGACAGTTATGCTTGCAAAATGTTCTAAGGCAACTCCCATGTTAAGCCTATGCGACAGACAGCCTTTCGATAGTGAAAACCGAAATACACAGTATTTCACTATCAAGACATGCAAAAATACACCACTACATGTCCTACCTGTTAAATACACTGCACTCTGCCCATGGGGACACCTTGGTCCTACCTTAGAGGTGACTTAGATGTAAGCAAAGGGAAGGTTTGGGCCTGGCAAGTGGGTGGAGTGGCCAAGTCGACATGGCAGTATACACTGCACGCAGACACTGCTGTGGCAGGTCTGAGACACCTTTGAAAGGCTGCCTGTGTAGGTGGCAGTGAGTGCTGCAGGCCCACTTGCAGCATTTGATTTAAAGGCCTTGTGCACACACAGTGCAATGTACTAGTGACTTAGGAGTCAATAAGCCAATCATTGAATCACCAATCCATGAACACTATTTACATGGACAGCATATGCACTTTAACACTGAATAGCAGTGGTAAAGTGCCCAGAGCCAACAAAATCAGGGTCGAAAACAGGAGGGCAAAAAGCTAAATGTCTGGGGGTGAACCCACTGAAGAAGCCATGTCTAACAGTATGCTTAACTGATCAAAGGTAATCTGGGAAAGAAGAATCGTTGGCCACAAAGTATCTTCTCCAAAAGAATGTGTGGGAGGAAATAAGACCTTCATACAGGAAGTCACAACCTTGGAAACAGTGACTACATAAGGAACACCTGGTTTCATCCCAGAGCAATTCTGATAGTTTAAAATTAAGTAGCTGCCATTTGAAAGGAACATAAATTCAGACTTTAGCAATGGCAAGGCAGCACCCTTCAAATAACACACAAGGTTAGCCATGGATGAATTACAGATACCATGGAGTTTTATCTCTCTACAAGCTGAGGTGTGACTGAAAGAAGTACCACACTTATGAGGACATAAAAAATACCTCTTTGTCCTTGTGTTAACCTCTGTACTTAAAGGGAATAAACCATGTGCACCTATTTAGTCATACCTGTAGACAGGAAATGTGTTCTGTAATGAAATGAAACAGTGAACAAGCCATGTGGCTGATGGAGTTTCAGCTACAGAATAAGGCAATCTTTCTAACTTTTTTATATTAAGCATAGCGTAGGTCGCATCTTTTTTAGCCATAACATTTTGCAAATTGTAAGGCAAAAACAAATCAGTTGTATTTGAATATTTCCATGGCACTCTATCTGATTTTAAAAACTGCAATGTCCAACTTAGTTGCAAAATTAATCTCAAGTGACTCTGGCCATGTTGAAGCATAAACATGTCATTCTGTATGATATTAAAGCAGATGAAGCAATACTATTCAATGAATAAATATGAAAACATATGTGTAGACAATGTGGTCATCCCATTTTTGGCAACTGCCAAATATTTTCAAAACTTCCCAGATCAAGTTGTCGTAATCGTTCAGCAGATTCTAGTTGAGAACTTTTCTAAAGGTCATTGTATGTGGCATACATCAAATTCTTAGAAGAAGCTCTGTGACCTCATAGGAAATCTTGTAAAACCATATTATCAGAAACCAGTGATAGGTGTTTTTTAAGTGTGAACAAGGTGGGATGTTTTAACCATTGCTGGCACAACTTTTCTATGCAATAGGTAGTCACCACTCCCAAATGGTGTAACTAAAGATACCTGGGGTTTGGCCTGCTTGGTTTAATACCTTTTGAAGAGTTTAAAAAAATGGGCATTGTAGCCATGTGCATCAATTGGTTATAATATCTCCCATCTGAATCAGAAAATGATGAAATGTAAGTTCAACTTTACACCATCTCATCGAGCTGTTGTTCCGTGAAATTAATGACATTTTGCCAATTGTCAAATTTTACACCAAAAAGAATGTTTGATGTTTTTACATTTTTAGCATTAGCCAATCCAAGATATGTAGTCTGTTGTACTGTTTTAGTTAAAAATATTATTTGGTAAGGGATCAGAGAAGCCCTAAATAAAGCGTCCTGGACCTGAAAGTGTCCTGTACCCCAAACAGATTTCAGCTAAATATTGTACTTCCAATATTCATAACCCTGTTTTGAGAGTTGTGACATAAATGAATTGGTATAAATCGATTTTGTTAGCATTAGCATATTTTTCTTCGGAGTTCAAGGTGTAAGTATATAAATATAATAAAAAGGATATGTAGACATTCAAGGGCCAATAAGGTAAATTATCATTAAAGGCCTGGACAGAGCAATAGGAATCATACACTATACGTACGGGTATTTCAGAATCCATTTTCTGCAAAGCTGGAACCAAAGCTATCAATTCAGCCAGCTGTGCAGTACAGTCACCTAAAGTTTCTGTGTACATTTTGTGTGCCTGAAATACACCATGTTTCATGACACTCTTCATGGCAGCACATGCTGCTGAGTATTTGACTTTGTACCAACCACAGGCTAGGCTGAACCATCCGTGTAGATTATGAAATCATACTGATCTAGAGGCAAAATTTCACTAGACACTGGGTATTATTGCTTGTACTGGATATATTCCTTTGGGCTGTAAACTCTACTACTCTGGCGAAGTATGTGGAGTTTTGCCCATGTTAAGTTGGCGAGCATGTGTGGCTACCTCCAGGTGAGATTTCTCGACTCAGATGGTCACAGCAGGTTGCTACCCTCGGGTTAAGAAAGTTGCCACTAGCATTGGAAAAGCTGCTGATCAAGTAGGAAATCTACTAGAATGGCGTAAAGTAACAGCACCCTCTGGCATGCCGCGTGGTGCCGTTCACACCGATCGTACTGCACGGGACATGCTCCTGGAGCTAAAAATCAGCACGTTGGACCAGAATTTTACCACTCGCAAAACTCCGCAGAATCTGGTAAAGTTCCTAGGTAACTCAGCAAAATTCCACGGAGCAAAACTCCACAAGATCCCCCAAACCCTAGTGTTATTGTGTTTGTAAAGTAGGATCAAAAACATTATCTACATCAGTAGTTGACAAGGAGGTGGGCCAATGAATACATCTACATGTAGGGTATTTGCATTAGGTACGATAGCTTTGGTGACAGCCTCTAAGGCTGGAATAGGAGATACCACAATTATGCGCTTCCCCTAAGCCAGTAGAAGTCCAATTAGGAAAGCAGTCTGAGAAGTAATCAAACATTTTTTCAAATTTTATTTTTCAGTGGATGCAAAAAGAATTTCAGCCTTAGAATATAAATGTGATTTACATGCAATTGGCACTGTGTTGCCTTTATTAAATTCAACATATGTGAAACCAGCAATTGTGCATATCACTAAGTTGGTGGTGTTAACACGAGTATGTAAGTCATTAGACTAAAGCATGTTGGCGTGTAACTTTCTAAGAATAGAAAAGTCTTCATCAGTTCAATGTGTATTATAAAAAATCAGGCCAAATTAAGTTTTACCATGGTTAAACCCATTGTGCATAGTCTGGAACATATGTTCTACCAAAACTTAGAAAGTCAAAAAATGATTGATACTTTTTCAAGGTATTTGGTGGCAATAATAGAGCACATTTCTCTAAGAAATGTGGTGCTATGATTTTTCTTGATTAGATAACCCATACCCCAGAAACAAGACACTGAGAAAGGCAATTTTAGAATTTTGAAAATTGAAGTTCTAGCCATGTTCGGTGAATCCCAGAATTATGCGATCCACTCTGGGCAAATATGTGTTTAGATCATCATCTGTGAGGTATATGTCATCAACATATGACAGCGCTTCAATGTCAATTTCTTGCAAAACTGAAGTTACACTAGCAGCAAACAGACCTGGACTGTATTTATACCCCTGTAAGAACCTACAGAACCTCCAGTGTGCCCCTAGAACTGTGAAGGTGGTTAAATAACAGCTTCCAGGTGCTACATTTTGACAGAAAAAACATTAGAAATGTCCAATGTTGTTTTATATTTTTTACGATCAATGTTGTTTATCAAGCCTGTGCTTTGGGAATTTTGTACTTCAAATGGGGGATATGTGACTGTTTCATTGTCATCCGTATCCAAGAGTATGCAATAGGAATGATCTGGTTTGAGCACAGGAAACAAAGGGTTGTTCATAGAGGAGACACAAGGTTAAATCAGACCTTGATATTCTAAGTGTTCTAGAATCTCCCTAACCGGGATTTTAGCTTTATGTTTAATGGGATATTGTGCTTGCACCTGTGGGCTGGCCCTTATATGTATAACATTAGAAGATGAATCCTTTCCCAACCCACCTGATTGTGATATGATGGGACCTGAGCAAGAGCCCATTCTGTAGCATATGCTTTTTTAGCTTCCTAGTGAACAATAACGGAAAAGAAAGGCATGATTACATCCTCTCCTTGTGGGACTTTTCTAACAAATTCAGGTGGCAAATCTACCTCAGCCAGGAGAATGTAATTTTAATTGTATTTGTAACCATACTTTTATAGCGCAACTGCCACCCTGAGGGTATCCTGGCGCTTTGACTCTTCCTGGCCTGACACACGAGAGCAAAGTTACATTGCCCTAGGAATGAGATAGGATTTCAATCCTTTCTTAAAGGAAGTGAGTTCAACAGCACTCCTTAAGGCCAAGGGAAGGGAGTTCCAGAATTTGGCTGCAGTGTATCCAAAGGAACGGCCGCCCATCTGTAACCTTTGAATTCTGGGCACCACCACCAGACATGCTGAGGAAGATCGCAAAGGTCTGGCTGTCTTGTACCATGAAAAAAGTTCCTGCAACCGAACAGGCCCCTGCCCATGGAGGGCCCTGAAGACTATGCAAGATGCTTTGAAGCCGATACGCTGGTGGACAGGCAGCCAGTGAAGATCTTTTAACGCCAAGGAGGAGGAAGCCGAGCGCAGCCGAGAAAGGGCCAACTTAGCTGCCATGTTCTGAATGCGTTGCAGCTTACCAATCAAGGATCCAAGGGCACCCAGAGGCAGAGCGTTACAGTAATCAAGCCTGCTAAGGATGATAGTGCGCACTACCTCTGGTCTGGCTTGAATCAGAAGCATAGGGAGAATTTTACGCAAAGTGCGAAGCAACATCATGCATGAAGCAACTGTTTTGTTGACGAAGGCATCCAACTGTAAATTTGGTCCAAACATGACGCCCAGGATGCGTGCAGAACCTGCCACCGCAACAGTACCCTAGAAGAGAGGAGGCCATAAATCCATAGGCAAAGGGCGAGGGATGCGATCCACGGAACAGTGCAGCACCTCCGTTTTGGAACTATTGAACTGGAGGGAATTAAGGCGCAACCAGTCCGCGGTAGCTGACATGCAATGATGGAAAGTGTCCAGAGACACGGCATCACTGGCTTCGAAGGAAAATATAAGCTGAGTATCATCAGCATAATTCATAACTGAGATACCAAATGATTTGACCAGCCTGACCAAAGGGCGGAGATAAAGATTAAATAAGATAGGGCTGATTGCCGACCCTTGAGGCACACCTTGCCCCACTTTTCTGATAGCAGATCTATAGGTTGGCAAGGCCACTACCTGATGCCTATCATGCAAATAGGAGACCAGCCAGTCCCTGGCCGAGCCAGCCACCCCGACTTCCTCCAGTCTGCTGATGAGAATGTCATGGCTGACCGTGTCGAACGCGGCCGACATGTCGAGCAGCACTAAAAAGGCTGCTTGACCAGAGTTGACACGCGAACAAAGGTCATCTAACACAACCACCAGTGCAGACTCAGTGCCATGAGCTGGCCTGAATCCGAACTGGGCCACGTCCAGGCAGAGATTGGACTCCAAAAAATTGGACAGATGTTTAGTGACCAGCTTCTCAAGGATCTTAATGGGGAAGGGGAGCAGCGAGATAGGCCGATAGTTCTCCGCACAAGTAGGGTCCGCCGTTGCCTTCTTCAAAAGGGAGAGACCACAGCCAATTTCCAACAATCGGGGACAGTAGCGGTGCTGAGGGACTGACAGCACATGGCATGGAGAGGGGGAAAGAGTTCTTCCTGGAACACCTTCCAAAATCTATGAAGAAGCGGGTCCATGGGAGATCCCGAGGACACGCCTTTGGCCAAAAGGCAGAAATCCTCAAAGGGAGGGGGAGGAAAGCTGTCTAGCCGTACCTGACCCACCTCTTCCACAGGGGCCTCAGAGGTAGATAAAAGAGCCGAAACAGGCAGAGGCTGACGGGAGGTAGCTGGGTTACACAAATCACTCAGAATGGTGGTATCCTCAAAAGCCGCTGCCAAAGAGTCACATAAAGACTGAGAGGCCGGGATATTCTTAGTGGCACAGGCAGGACGCGAAAAGTCCTTGACGATTTTAAAAAGGGTCAGGGGCTTATTCGCTGCCTGCAACAACATCTCCTCAAGAAACGTGGCTTTAGCGCACTCAATTTGCGCTTTGTAGTCCAGAAGGGCCTGTTTGAAAAGTGCTTTATCTTGCACTAGATACTGCTTCCTCCAGGCTCATATACATTAGTTAAATTCTACCAGAATATTACCTTAATAGTAAGCGGTATGTCACCCACAATTTGTATGTCAAGCTCATAGAGTCTATCAGGAGTGCTTCGCCACTGATCTGGGGTTTGTACTTGTTTGTAGTCATTAGTCGGTCTAACTACCAGAAACTCTTAGAGTCTGTGAAACTGTGGTGACCAGTGCTTTGCTGTTGAGCAGAGACTTCTCTCACGTCTTGTTCTGAAGAAGAGTTCTGAGGATTTGTGGCATATTTAGCAGAAATTCCAGCCACTTTGCTCTTTTGAAATTGTGCCTTTTGTTGTGGAAGTTTTTCTTCCTTTTTTTAGGATGACATCAGAGGAGCGCTGTGATTCCGTTCTCAGTTCACATACTGCTCCTGTCTGCAGTCACCTCGTACCCCAGTGTCTGACAATTTGTCTCTGGAGTCCTGAAAGGAACAAGAAGGTTGTGTTTCAGAATACTGATACCTATCAGGCTGTTTAAGTGTTTCACGTTGTCGTAGATTGTAACATTTTTCAGAAGAGTCCGGTTGCAGAGATCCAGTCCATGGTTTTGCTTTAGCTTTGTTTTTACCCCAGCACTTTTAAGAAGATTCAAGTGTCTGCTTGATAGTCCATCACCACCCCCTTTTGTACTGCTTGCTAGTTTCAGCATCAGATTTCCCTTTAAGAACTGGTTTATTAGGCCTGGTTCCCAAACTGTCATGACCTATAGATGTATCGGTTTCAGAAATATTATTAGGAAGCTTGCGTTATTGATCTGCTAGTGGAACTGCAGCGAGCCACTCGTGAATCACCAAAGAAGCTGCCTCCCCTTTAATATTAGCTAAAATAATTAGGACACTGTGGCAAAGTTGCCAATGCATTTCATCTCTAAAAATCCAGGACAGGGGTCGCTTCGTGTTCAGCCTGAACTTGTGTAAGAACTTCAGCAATTGATGGAGTACTATGGGTGGTGGCATAGTTTGCTGCACACACAATACCCCATGTATTATACTTCTCAGAGGGGGAACTATAACTATACAAAGTGGAAGACACACAGTGAGAATTCTAGATTAATCATGGGGTCCTGTATGCGGAAACACCACCTCAAGCTGATTTGTTTTTGAGCTATCCAAAAGGGAATTTGCTCCTGTTTGACTTTGGGACTGTACCCAAAATGGCATTTTTTGTGATAGGACTAATTTCAGACATAGCTAGTTGAGCCTGACCAGCTTGAGGAGCCCATGCACGCGCAATCATGATTATATGCAGAACGTACTGCATTAGACATCGATACAATACAACCAAATGATTTAAAAGTGCAAGTGTGTCACGCTGCTAAAATGTCTATGCATTAGGATAAGGCTTACAGCCTGCCAAAACTGGCTAGGTTCCCCCCTCATTACTGAGAGGACCCAGTCTAATGTGAACAACATGTTTAAGGGTGCCTTGGAACCAATTTGGATGTTCCTGATAAGTTAATGGTATTTCTACATATTCATAAAGTCTATATGCAGCTAGAGCTGCAGCCTCAGTATATGTGTGAAATGTGTATGATTTTGCATTGACGGCTGGAAAATCTACCCAGATATAAAAATTCACATCTGTAATATTTGTGTGCCTCAACTATGAAGGTAAGTTCTCCACTGCCATTGGTGAGCCCATGTCTAGTTAAATGCTCAGTTACTGCTTGTCTGCAATTAAGAGGAATAACAACTGCTAGCACAATTTTTAATGAATGGAATTCAAAAAAAGGAAAACACAATAGGGGAAAATCATTTAAAACAATCAAGCTTGATTAACCTACAGACATAAAAAGGTGCTTCACATTAAGCTGAAGGAGGATAAAACCCTTATCACCAGGGACATCTCAGAATAGAGGTAATAAAAGTGGTTTTAGCACACACAAGTAAACTACTCAGTAGACCCATTAAATAGGTACCAGAACCTTAAACATCGGTGGGGTCATGGTATACAGTTCCTACAAATCTAGTAGGACTGTGTTTGTAGAACTACAAAACCTCATAATATAGAGACTGATTCTTACCATATAATCAGTAATTATTGGTCTCTTTGGCTCGCTCACAGTACTGCATCTAAACTCCTAAACCGACAAAGTAGTAGATGATGTTAGTAACATAGAAAATAACTCTAAAATTCCAAAGGAATTAGTTGAAATAGATCTAACCCTTTTGTTTGTCAAACATGCATTCACTAAGAAAAGATACAGTATTGCATTTTCAAACGTTTATGGAAAAGCTTTAATCTTTGTAAATATAACATGAACTGTGATTATAAATAAAATAGGACACATCATTGCAATAAGCATTATTATAATTGTGAAAAAGTTATAGCATGAGGCAGAAAATCCTAGAAAGGGTGAAAAATAAGAAGATGGCACTTTAGGCATGGGTTTGTGGTCTAGTATTTCTAGTTAGGTGGTTCTGGATGTGTGACCTTATTTCCATGGTACCATGGGTATACCTGCATTAAAAGGCATGCAGAGCAGGCAGACCTTGCCTGGAAATAGTGGGCTGTGCTAAAGTTTATTCGCTTTCACTCCAGTTCACCACACGGCCTTCTCTTCCTTCACTTTTGTTTTGTTCTTCTGTTAGCTTCTGCCTATTGATACATGTTTAGTTAGGTAGGTTGTTGCTTCCTCCCTTAACAACTATTGGCTTAAGCATCTTTGACTTTTGCTTGGTTGTTGAGAATACTTCCTGGTTGTCCGCAACTATCACCTTGCACCTTCGGTGCAAGGTGGGGGAAGTGCTATGCCAAATGTGAAAAGTTGTGACTCCTACTATCACATAGGAATCCTATTGATGTGCTATTCCACTGGATTTAATGTGTGGTCGTACCAGTATGTACTGTTAATTCTGATACCATTCTGCACAAGAAGGGTCATTGAGTACTTGGACATATACTTATCAGATGAACAAGCTGATTTGATTTGATCTGTAGTTTTATAAAGCGTGTGATTGCCCATGGGCGTCTTGGTGCTGGGTGAAGTAAGAGACCAGAAGCTGCTAGAATTTTAGTATTACTAACCGGAAGTGAACAGCCATGCTTTTATCTCTTTCCGAAAAGAGAGCAGCGAGGGGCTGTTTTTAATTGCAATTGGGAGCAGATTCCATGCCTTTGCTGCGTACAACAGAAAGCTTCTCCCCCCCACCTGACCTATTTATATCTTGGCAACTGGATACGTTTTAAATGGCTAGATCTCAAGGTCTTGGTCGGCTCGTAACATTTCAGGTGGGTTTTCAGGAACTGCGAACCCATCCCATGGAGGGCTTTATAGGCCAGGCACAAGGATTTAAATGTTATTCTTTTCCCAATTGGGAGCCACTGTAGAGAGCTCAATCTGTGTGCTATTGGCTCGTATCTGAGGAAGTCCAGCACCAGCCATGCTGCTGCATTTTGCAGGCGCTGAAGCTTTTCCAGATGCTGGGCCTGGATCCCAGCATATAGCGCGTTTCCGTAGTCTAGTCTTGATAAAGCCAGCATTGTTACCAATGTTTTGCATGACTCATGGGATATGAAAGGCAGAAGTTTCCTGATCATTTTCAGGATATACCAAATCGATGATGTTAACTTGTTTGACTGTGCCTCGTATTACAATTTATTGTCCAGGAGCATTCCAAACTTTTTTACCGTATTCATTGGGGATGGGGGGTTTCCTAGGCTGTCTGGCCACCAGTCCTGGGACCAGGTTTACATGTCTGAACCCAACAGCAAGACTTCGCTTTTATCTCCGTTCAATTTTAGGCAATTACCCTGCATCCAGTGATTGATCTGTTCCATGCAGCATTAGAACTTGGCGGCTGTCTCTTTCGCATTGTTTGCAATTGATACCACTATTTCGGTGTCGTCGCCATAAGAAACCGGGAGGAAGCCGCAGTTATTTTATTATTGCCGCCATGGGTGCCACGTACAAATTAAATAGAGTGGGTCTTAATGAGGACCCCTGGGGTACCTCGCATGGGGAGTTAAAGGATTTGGATTTGGCCTCTCCCAGCTCGACCGTGAAAGTCCTATCAGATAGGTATGAAGCCAACAGAGTCCGAGCTGTCTTGTGCACTCCTGCTTCAACGAGACGGATGAGAAGCTGTACCAAAAGAGATGCCTCTGTATATCATCCTCAGAAGAGATGCGACTGCAGCTTTGTTTCTCTCTTTCTCTCCCCTCCTCATTTGCTCATTTTCCATTTAGCTGTTCACAGTGTTTAGCCATTTGTAAGAAATTGGGTTACTAGTTGAGAAGGGTGAAACCCTACTCAAGCAGCAAACCACACTCCTTGTCAGGGTGAGGCACAAGCAAACCCCACATTAACCTGCTCTCAACCCTCTAGTAATGTGGCACTGATCAGTAAGGCTTAACTTAAAAGCAATGTGTAAACCATTTATGCAGCACTACAAAAAGTAATAAAGAGAAAACGCAACACAAGAAAAATCCCACACCAAATTAGAAAAAAGTCAGTTAAAAACCCAATTGGTAGAATTGGAGATATGCAGCTTTGAATGTTTAAGTGGAAATAGAGCCAAAGATTTTGGTACCAACTGGCCATTCGTGGTCAGCAAGAGGCCAAAGACTTCAATTCAGCTCAACTGAGGTCACAGTAAGGGTCTAGAAACTGAGGGGCACCACCTGGGACCAGGGGCTTACCCCAGCTGGATCTGGGTACTGGATCAAGTGGTGTGGAACCTGTAGTGGCCCCGTGGCTCTGAACACATGGCCAGCAGACGAGCCCTTGGAGTCACTCTGGGAGTCTTGGATTCAGGTGCAGGTACAATCCCTCTGACTTAGTCAAGAGAGCAACAGGGCAGCAGTACAGCAATTCAGCCTAACAGCAATCCAGCAAGGCAGCAGCCCAGCAAGGCAGTAGTCCAGCAGGGCAGCGGTCTAGCAAAGTGGTAATCCTTTCAGCAGCACACTAGTCCTTCTTTCTGGAAGAGTCTCCACAGGTCCAGAAGTGTACTGAAAAGTTGGTGTTTGATGTCCAATATTTATACTTGGTGACCCATTTAAAGTGGGAGAAGCTTCTAAAGGTTTCCCTTTGAAGTGCACAGGTTTCCTGCCTTCCTTGCCCTGGCGTCAGACTAACTACAGGGGGTATGCAGCCTATTCAAGTGCAAGTAGGGCTGTGCTCAGCTCTGCCCTCCCACCCTGCCCATGTGATGGTCTATCCAGGCACATCTAAGCTCTCCATTGTGTGTGGCTGTGTAGGAGGAATTCACAAAGTACAACTGCCAACTAAACCTACTCGTATGATCCAGTGGCAGGCTGCAGGCACGAAATGGCTAAGGCCAGAAAAATGCCAACTTTTTAAAAGATGCATTTTCAAAACTGTAATTTAAAATCCGTCTTTAATCTAAGAGAGGATTTTTCATTACAATTCCAAAGACACCAAACATGACCTGGTGACTTGTTCCCATTTGAAAGTTACAGCTTAATAAATTTAATATGGCAACTCTAATATTATCCTATGGGAGATATAGGCCTTGCAGTCATGTAAAACAAATAATGTGTTCACTACTAGGACATGTAAAACTTAAAAGTACATGTCCAACTTCTCATATACACTGCACTCTGCCCTCTGGGCTGTCTATGGACTACCCTGGGGCAACATATATTTTTTTAAAGGAGGGTTTGGACCTAGCTAGAGGCTTATCGTGCCAGGCTCAAATGGTAGTTTAACACTGCTCACACAGGCTACAATGGCAGGCCTGAGACATATTTCAAAGGGCTACTTAAGTCGGTTGCACAATCAGTGCTGCAGGCTAACTAGTAGTATTTAATGTACACGCCCTGAGTACAGGTAGTGACCCTTTACTAGAGACGTACAAGTCATTTAAATATGGAAATTGGGTAAAAGTCAATTCTACCATGTTTTAGGGAGAGAGCACAAGGACTTTAGCACTGATCAGTGGTAAAGTGCACAGAATCCTAAGACCATCAAAAAAGAAGTCAGCAAAACAGGAGGGTAGGAGGCAAAATGCTAGGAGAATAACTATGCCAAGGATGCCAGGATGCAAAGTGATGGGGGAAGGGTTGTTCATGCTGGATTCAGAGTCATGTAGACCTCAAGAACATTACCCTCATGGTAACTGCATGTCACTCTGTATGTGTGATGTTCTGCACTTTGAAAACACGTCTTGCTCCTATGGACATAGAGATACCAGAATGGGGAAGATGCGGTTAAAAATTCTTGACTGGGGCAGGGCCAGGCAAGAGGGCTGATGGACGTGATCCAAACCAGCTCCGGAGCCCCGTAACTGTGGGACATGGCCAAACTTCAGATAAAGGACCACAAACTACAGGCAAAGCAAACTGAGCGCAGAAAGTTTTCAATGAGGTCCTGAAGATTTTATGATGCGGTGTGGAGCATAGCAAGGGCTCAAGATGGCTCAGACGATCATGTTTGCGCGGCACACAGAGAACAAATAAGTCTCCACCGCCTCTGCAGGACTCAGGGACCAAGCGCAGGGAGCTAGGCGATTCTGCCAAGGCCCCCCCCTGCAATGCAGTTCACACACTGACGCACTGATCAGGAGCGGAGCTTCCTGACAATGAGGCGCTATACCTGATCCATTGCGCCTAAAAGGTGAGCGCGGCCCGGTGACTGCGGCAGAGTGATGCGCGGGGGCTGTACCGGGTGGGCTCCCTCTCTTGAGCCGCACCGCACCGGGATCATGAGGGCCCTAAGCTGAGTGAAAGGCTGGAGGCGGCACCTGACCTCAAGATGGCACCCAGACGGAGGTCTTGTTCAGGATAGGGGACAATAAATAAACCCGCAACTGGACTGGGGGCCACAAACAGAATGGCACAAATCTGAAGCACGTCCACCTGTAGTGTAGTTCCTATTTTCCTTATAGGCTCTGCGCATTGGAATAATATACACTGTTGTTTTGGCATAGGACTGAGGTCAGTATGCCTCTATCGAGTACATTAAACTTAATTACTTTGTGTGCCAGCTAACTCAGAGGTCACTAGAAACTTCTTGAATGAACAAGAAGTGATTAGTTTCTGACAACCGCATAAACATGACAACTTTGTTTCCCTTAGAATCGGAACAGTTCTCTGAATAGTGGAAACATTAGATAACAGTTTCACTCAGTCAATCGTGCATGCTTCGTTTCTGCAGAGTTACACAGAAAGAATAGACAGTACTCCAGTTGAGTAGAGGTATTGCACAAAACGGTGGCATCTTTGTGGACAAACACGCAGGGCGGGATTCATTCTGCCCACTGTTAGACTCATTTTTTGTGCCCTTCTGCCCTCTGTTAGACTTGTTTTTCCCTTGTTTTTGTGCCCTTCTACCCTCTGTTGGACTAATTTTTCCCTTGCCCTTCTGCTTCCTGTTAGACTCGTTTTTTGTGCCCTTCTGCCCTCTGTTAGACTCATTTTTCCCATGTTTTTCTGCCCTTCTGCCCTCTGTTAGACTCGTTTTTTGTGCCCTTCTGCCCTCTGTTATTCCCTTGTTTTTCTGCCCTTCTGCCCTCTGTTAGACTCGTTTTTTGTGCCCTTCTGCCCTCTGTTAGACTCGTTTTTGTGCCTTTCTGCCCCTGTTAGACTCGTTTTTTGTGCCCTTCTGCCCTCTGTTAGACTCGTTTTTCCCTTGTTTTTCTGCCCTTCTGTCCTCTGTTAGACTGTTTTTTTGTGCCCTTCTGCCCTCTGCTAGACTCGTTTTTCCCTTATTTTTCTGCCCTTCTGCCCTTTGTTAGACTGCTTTTTGTGCCTTTCTGCCCTCTGCATCACCACATCATCACTCAGCGCTACCCCAGCATCACTCAGCACCACCACATTATCACTCAGCACCACCACATTATCACTCAGCATCACCACAGCACCACTCAGCACCACCACAGCATCACTCAGCACCACCACAGCACCACTCAGCACCACCACAGCATCACTCAGCACTACCACAGCACCACCACAGCACCTCTCAGCGCCACCACAGCATCACTCAGCGCCACCACAGCATCACTCAGCACCACCACATTATCACTCAGCACCACCACAGCACCACTCAGCACCACCACAGCATCACTCAGCACCACAACAGCACCACTCAGCAGCACCACAGCACCACTCAGTGCCACCACAGCATCACTCAGCACCACCACAGCATCACTCAGCACCACCACATTATCACTCAGCACCACCACGGCACCACTCAGCACCACCACAGCATCACTCAGCACCACCACAGCATCACTCAGCACCACCACAGCACCACTCAGCACCACCCCAGCATCACTCAGCACCATCCCAGTATCACTCAGCACCACCACAGAACCACTCAGCATCACCACAGCACCACTCAGCACCACCACAGCACCACTCAGCGCCACCCCAGCATCAATCTGCCCAACCATTCAACAACAACTGGTTCAAATATGTTCTCTCAATGTTTCAAGCTTTATTACAAATGTCACAAAAAGATGTTAATATTTCACTTCTGTTCTTGGATTTTCGTCACAATAAAATACACTGAACATTATCTTCACAAAAGTTATTTACAAAAGTTTAAGCTATTGCCGTTATAAATTAAAATCACTTTTATTTAAGTATTAATTATTTTAAAAAATGTAAAGCCATTGTAATTTGTAATATCAATACATCTAAGTCACATAAATACAAAACATGTTGCATTGCAAATGCTGTAGGTGTCACATTTGCGAAAGTTATAACTATTGGCATTATAAATGACAAAGCTAATAATTTAGCTATTTTCAAAACCAACACATAAATAAAAAAAATTGTCATTTACAAGACCAATAGCTCAAACTTTCCTAATGCGAGACCTAGTGCATTGCAAATGCTTGTTTTTATATCTGTCAGTGCTTCCTGTTGAGGTTTAATTTTCGTGACAGGCTCCTCATTGCCTACTTCTAACTATTCTCTGACCCTGCTTCAAGGTCAGAGCAGGGTCAGAGAATAATTGCAAGTAGGCAACGAGGCGCCAGGAAGCACCTACTGGCTTACAGCAGCAGGTGCCCAAGTTGAAGTTAATTTCTTTGTAATAGGTTACAAAAAATTATCTTCAACTTTTGCACCTGCTGCTGTAACCCTGTAAGGGCTTGGCTGAAAATTCGTCCCCGCTGATTCGCGGATTTTACAGCGATTTCGCGAGATTCGCGGATCGCGAAATCGTGGAAAATCCGCAAATTACGCGAGCGGAACGAATTTTCAGCCCATGCTTAATCGTAAGACAGTATGTGAGATATAAAATGTTCAGCGTGAACAGTAAGAAGAAATAATACTACAATATCATGGTCTTTTAGCTATGTCATATATTCATATAAACATAAATAAATAACACAGGCTAAAATGTGAATACTCATCTGGTGTTTCTAAATAGTTCTACCCCAGTGTACCTAACCTAAATGTAGTACGAGGTAAGAAGTAGGTGATGTTTTTTATGGTATGCTAAGCTATAGTTTGTATTACCAAGAGTCCCTCTACGTTCTAGTCTGCTCCATACCTTAGAATGAGAGAGGTGGGAATTTCTTTCGGGATTCCAATTCCTAACACCCTGCAAAGGGAGTCAGGACACTGGAAGCTGGATTCTCTGCGAGCAGAATGACAGTGTCTGGTCAGTGCGTCAGGCGGGGACTCGAATTCCTTCCAAACTTGCCGTGGCGAGCCGTGTAGCTGAGCCGTGCAAGTATGCAGCCGTGACTTGCCATGGCAAGTGAAGGTATATTTATACCTGGAAGGTACTCAGGAATGCTAACATTGACGTAAAGCGGGTTTAGCGGTTCATGCATAATAAAAAAGTTCCATATCAATAATCCAAGCAGGGAATGTTCCAATAGCTTAAGGATCTGGTTTCTAAGAACTTGTTGTGACGTGGGATGGACGGATGTAGGTGACCATGCCTGTATTTTGATAGCATGGCTGATGCCTAAATAAGGACTGGGATTATTTGCCTAAATAAGGTCAATACTAATTGTGCCTATATAAGGACATTATTCGATAAACCTATGTACGGGCATCTAATTCGACACACAACACACCATGAGTGCAGAGTGAAAAAGGAGGCTACACAGCACGCTGCCACACACAAAGCTATACCACACACCTGATGCTAAGATGGCCGCCTCAGGCTGATTTTGGCAAGAACCACCATTGACCTGCCTGATAGATGGCCATTTCATAGGTTTAGCTTCCACAAAGATGCAGCAGAGCGGAGGGGGGCTGCCTGCCCAAGAGAGGAAGGCCCACAATGCACACCTGATGCCACTGAAAAAAGCAGCAAACAAGGTCTCTAACTTCTTTGCACCAACAGAAAAGAGGCAAAACAGCGACAAAGCAGGGCAGACAGGCAATATGGCCCTCGCCAGAGAGGATCTAGTGGCCTCACTTAGGGACTTCAAAACCGAACTATGTGGAGAGATTAAGCAACACATATGAACCTCTATGCACCAATTAAAGGCCGGTCTCAACGAGCGCATGTCTGCCCTACAGCAAGATGTGGATGCTGTGTGCTCCAGGTTCCTGGAGATAGAGAACCAGACAAAAGAGATGGACACCTGCATGCTTCAGCTACAGGAGAAACAACAGGACCTCCAGACACAAATTCAACAGACACTCCTGAAGGCGGAAGACTTAGAAAACAGGTCCCAGAGGGAGAACATTCGCATTAGAGACCTGTAGGAGGGCCCTGAAAGGCCAGACCTGGAGGCCTTTGTGGTGAGGTACTTTGCCGAAATTCTGAGACCACCTGAAATGAAGATTGAGATTGACAGAGCACACCGTGTGGGGAACCAGCAGGCAGACAAGAAACAATGCACCCGTGATGTTTTGGTCAAACTGCAATCTTTTAAAACAAAAGAAATGATTCTGCAAGCCGCAAGGAAAAATTGAAGAGACATCTTTTCAAGGGTAGAAGTGCCTACTGTTCCAGGACCTGGCCCCCTCTATGTTGGCACGCAGACAACAACTCAGACAGATAACAACTAAAATCAGAGAAGACAATATACGCTACAAATGGACTTTTCCCTTCGGTTCAGCCTTCGAACTCAATAACAAGTCTCAGCACATCTCTGACCTGGAGGCAGGTCTCAGCATTCTAGGCCTCCCTATCTCTGAGGACGAGGGAGGCCAAAGTCCTGTGAAAGGATTTGATACAACAAAAGGTACCACCCGCCAATGGCACACGATTTCCAAAGGCAAACTCAGCCACAAATGAAGTCCCAGGGATAACGTTCATCAATCGCGAGGGAGGCAATCCCCTTAACTATAGGGTAATATTATCCCTGGACATACACAATACAGGGCGTCTGACTGATGATCTCCCCCACATAGGTCATTACAAACGTCTCTGCGCACTTTGCCGCAGTTCAACATAACTCGAGCTGGTCTTCAAGACACAAAACGACCGACAGCCGGGGGTTCGGGCACTGCCTGAGTCACCCATTATAATGTACTTTTGCGTCAAGAATGTATTTGCTGAGAGCCCATTGTCTGCTCAGCTGAAGGTTTTTGGGTTTTTCTATTTTGGGTGGGGGAGGGACCTGGTGGGGGATTCAAAGGCCAGTCGGTCAGATCATGTGGGATGGGAGTGAGGAGATCCTCTTTGAGGCCAGTCTGGGTGGATGCAAATCACGAGGGCGGTGAGGGGAGAGCTCGAAGATCACTGAGAGGATACAAGAGAGAGAGGGATTAGTTAACTATAAGGTGGTTGTAATAGCTTAGTGGAACGTAAAAGGCTTGAATTCGCCGTCAAACGGCAGAAAATTTGGAAGTATCTAATAGGCCATCAGTTCAAAGTTGTAGCGCTTCAGGAAACACTCCTTAAAAACCCAGAAGAGCGAGTCCCTGCCACAAAAGCTAACCCTTAATCTATAGATCATCTGCCACCTTTAAACAGAAGGGCGTCACACTCTTATTCCACAGCACTGCAAAATCCCAACCTGCGGCCATAAAGGCAGATAGAGAGGACAGGGTAATCATGGTAAAGGGCAATTTGAGAGGCAGACGTTGTACTTTTATTTCTGCATACTCTCCCAATACAGGGCAAGCTAAGTTTTTATCCTTCCTACTAGACCCGATAGGCAGGTTCGCAGAGGGCCAGACGATACTCATGGGCGACTTTAACCTGACTTGGCATGCTGAGATGGACAGCACTCACCCACACAGTGCAGCCACAAGCAACTTCCCCAAAGGGATCAAACAAAGAGTGCATGCCCTAGGGCTAAGAGACATATGGCGGACGCTCTATCCCACCACCAAAGACTTCACCTTCTTCTCACACGTACACTTGACCTATTCCAGGTTAGATTACATCTTCATAAATCATTCCCTACTAGGCTCCCTCCAGGTGGCAAAAATACTTTCAATCACTATCTCGGACCATAGTCTATTGACCATCAATTTGTCTTGGGGATGTAACGGGGCAGGCACTCATAGATTATATTTGCCAATATCGGTAACCAGGGACCGAGTGCTTCGAGATGAGTTGAGTGCAACCATTTACAACTACTTTAAACTTAATCAGCCCCAGGATACCTCACCCCAAAACAACTGGGATGCGCTTAAGGCACTCCACAGAGGTAAATGTATTGAGCTCAACTCCACATTGAATAAACAGAGGGCAAAGGAAAGGGAGGAATTGGAGGCAGAACTAGAGAAGGTAGAAAGAGACCATAAGAAGGCACTTTCACGGGTACAACAAAGGTAACTTAGTGCATTTCAGGGGAAAATTAAAGTGATCCATGCAAACATGGCAGAATACACATTGTTACGGCTCCGGCAGATGTCTTATGCCCAAGGAGGTAAGGTGGGAAATCACCTAGCAAGACAGCTATGGGAAAAAAGGAAACTAGAATACACAGGGGGCATCTATGATGGAGAGGGTAACTTAACTCACACGCAAGCAAAAGCGTCCATATTTGGAGGGTTCAATAAAGATTTATACATAGGCACACTCCCAGAAACAGAGATGCAAAAACACTATTTAGACACACTGAAGTTGCCCCAAGTCCCAGCATCAGAGAATAACCAACTAAACAGCCCAATTACTTCAGAAGAAGTAGGAAAAGCAATCACAAAACTCAAATTACACAAATCAGCTGGATTGATGGCACACCTTTATAAAACATAAACGTCAGAGCTAATACCCTACCTCGCTTCATTATTTAATGCAATGGTGGAGGACTCCACGGTATTGAAATCTACGGCTGAAGCAGTTGTCACCATTATTCCCAAACCCGGGAAAACCCCCCAGAGTTGTGGCTCCTACCAGCCTATTGCTCTGTTAAATTTAGACACCAAAATATTCTCAGCAATACTGGCCTCGAGAATAGAAAACATAATGCCCGCACTAATCCACCCTGCTCAATCTGGCTTCATAAAGGGAAGACAGACACACAACAATATCCTGCGGACATTACACCCGATCGAAAAAGCTTCCAAATTTAAAATTCAGGCAATGCTGGTGGGCATAGACACAGAGAAGGCCTTTGACAAGGTGGATTTGTTGTTTCTCTTTCTAACCCTACAACTTTTTGGATTCAGAAAAAGTTCTTTACCATGACCAAGTTTGTGTGGAATAATAAACACCCCGGGTTAATCTAACCACACTACAACTAGATGTAGCACAGGGGGGGTTAGCACTCCCACATTTTGCAACCTACTGTCAGGCTTCTATGATCAAATTGTTATCACAATTAGGAGAGGAAAAGTCGGTTTTCGATAACTTTTTTTTAACACATATGGTGAAGGAAAGTGCCTTAAAACTCCCCAATTTCCTACAAAGACCAGATATAAGGTGATATAGGCATTAGCAACAAGAAACCAGCTTTTTTAAAAATCACAAAATATTCCACCATATCATGCTTATACCCCTGTTCAAGATTGTGTAGTAGGAGGTTTGTTTTGCCTGGGGGGCTTCACCAAGTTTGGCAAGAACTAGGTTTTGGTCAGCGTGGGGATTTTTATAATCACAAGACATTAATTAACTGGGAAACGGTTCGATTGCAATCTGTTTATCTAAATATCGCTTTCTCTATGAGTTTTCTTAAAAATTATAATACCATGCTGAGTGAGGCTGCATGTCAAATTGCCAGGCAAATAAAGTTTGTGGGGTTGGAGTTTGGTATCAGCTACTGCATCATACGGCTTATAGTGAAGAGATTATTATGAAAGAGCTTCAGAAAATTCATTTAGAAACAGGCTGCAAGTTTAATATGAAAGAGTGGCAACAGCTTAGTGAGGTATCGAATAAAGCACTGCGAGACGCTAATTTTAAGAGGATGATTTTTTTATCCAGCTGGTGTGCATTTTACACCCCTCTGAGCCTGCATAAAATATTTCCAACTAATCTGAACCCATGTTTTAGATGTAATAAACAGGATGATGGACATATTTTATGCACATATTTTATGAGTGTAGTATTCTACAGCAATTTTGGAAGGACATTTTTATTTAGATTTCTCAAATTGTGTCCTTAACAATCACTCAATCATGTATGTTGGTGCTGTTTGGTTTGTCGGGGAAGGTAAAGTGTTTAACTAAATATCAGCAACATTTTATAGTAATTTCTATAACGGTCACTAGATCACTTGTCCTTCAAAATTGGAAGACTAATAAGCAACCTAGGATTAAACATTGGGTAATAAAATGTGCAGGACTTATAGATTTGCGGAGGCCTCTGCAAAATGTGTAGGAGCTGCTGTAAGATTTAGAGTTATCTGGGCAAATGTTTCTGTCCATTATATATCTGAGTAAAAGTATATTTTTAGAAATGTATGCTTCAGAGAGTACATTTTTGCACTTTACTAAAATAACTGCTGCTAGCCGCACATGCACTTTAATAGTTTTTTGATACTCGTATGTTAGCCTGAAGTAGCCATTTTATAGATTACAGCTAAGGTGTAATAGTCACTCATGAAGATATGTATTTGTGTTTCTGGGGAATTATCTGAGGTAGCAAATGCCTGATAGTCTACAGGATCATGGTTTAGTATGGGTTAATGTGCAATATATTCACTTTCCTAATTATTGATTCCTTTAGAACTGTTTTTTTATAAAGTAGTTTTATAATTGATGTTTATTCTTATTTATCGTATGCAATTCCATGTAATTGTATTTTCGCTGCTAGCTATTTGATATCAGTTATGTCCATCCTATTTATTCATCCCATGATGTCATTCTCCTATGGTTTTTAGTCCTGCTCTAATGAAAATATATATTTTTTAAATTAATAATCATGGTCAGGGCTAACTATAAGCCCACTTTCCCCTCTTCTATTTGCCCTGAGCATAGAACCATTGGCAATTCAAATCAGGGCAAACCCGAAGATCAAATGTATACACTTTGGAGGTATAGAACACAAGGCATCAATCTTCGAGGATGTCATCCTGATGACATTCACAGACCCAGGCCCTTCATTAAGGGCATTAGAGGCAGAACTGTGTAAATCTGAGGCGTTAGAAGGCTTCAAAGTTAATTCATCGAAATTGTTCATCCTAAATCGTACAAACCCTGAAAGGGACGCCCTGCTGCTCCAGACACAGACCCTCTTTCAATGGGCCAAATGCTCCTTTCAATAGTTAGGTATCAAGTTCACCCCAAGGATGAGGATTTCTATAAGGGCAACTATCCCCCCCTGTTGTCTAAACTCCAACAAGATCTCAAGCGCTGGAAACCGCTGTTCATCTCTGAACTTGGATGGATAAATGCCATAAAAATGACAATGCTCCCAAAATTACTTTATTTGCTCCAGGTGCTTCCGGTAGACCTGGATCGTGAGCTCCTTCCCAAGCTCCCTCTCTTATTACTTAATTCATTTGGCAGAATGGAAGGGCTTGTCTCCTGTTTCATGCTCTACAATGTCCAAAGAAAGAGGGGGGGTGTGGCGCTACCAGACTTCTTCCTGTAGAACAAAGCAGCCCAACGTATGGTGGTGGTAGAGTGGTCCATGAGGGAGTACGACAAACATTGGCTTCACATGGACAGGGCGAAAGTGGGAAGGACGTGCTTTGGAAGCAGAAAAAAGATAGGCTGACCAATGCGTATATTAGAACCCCGACAGGCACCACACTTAAAGTTTGGGAAGAAGTCACGAGAGATCGGGCTAAAATTCCATCCCTCTTCTGGAATCCCCTACACACGTCAACCCTGACTTTCCCCCAGTACTACGAGAGGGCCCATTTGATGCTTGGCGAGAGGGGGGCTGCCTGATGGTCTCGGACCTGTTTCACAATTTTGACATACGTACATTTGAGAGCTGCCAGAGAGAGTTCCATGTTCCCGCCAGCGACCAATTCCAATATCTCCAACTCAAACATTGGGTATCCCAGCCGCAGATAGGAGAAGCCGCCACCAGAGAGCTTACCCAGGTAGAACAGCTGGTACAGAGGGCGGGCAATATGAAAGGTGCAATTTCCTCTCTCTATGCATTGCTTCATTGGACAGTACATGCTCCTTGGGTGGGCTACATGTCTTTTTGGGAGCTGGTGGTTGGAAGGGATATTACAGAAGAGGAGTGGAAACACTTATGGTCAGATATCACCAAGAACAACCACTCAGTTACCTTGAGAGAGGCCTATTACAAGACCCTTTTTGATTGGCACCTCTATCCCACTAAACTCAAAAAGACATTTCCAGAGACCTCCGATCTCTGTTGGCGGGGTTGTGGTCTTCTCTGGGATTTCCGCCACATGTTGTGGGACTGCCCTACTATCCGAACCTTCTGAGAGGAGATCCTTACACACATTAAGGACATGTTGGGCTACCCTATACCGACATACATTGAGGGAGTGCTCCTGGGCATCAGGGATCCAGACCTAGAACATCAGACAAAAGCAGATAAGGCAATAATGTTGGCATTTCTTGGGGTAGCCATGGCGACAATCGCGGTGGCTTGGAAAAAGATAGAGGCACTAGCCAATGTTGCTGTGTAGAATTTTCACTATGGAAAGATTAGCAGAGATTTTCAGAGATGAATATACATTTTTTGAATATAAATAGGGCCCACTGGTCTCCTTTCTCTCACGCGGACTACCCTCTGCAGTGTGCCCACCTTCTGTACAAGCCATGCACCTCTTCCAGTTCTATGTTAGCCAGGATACGGGCCCGACCGACTATGCTCCTACGCACATGAGATTGTCCCAGGCAATACGGAGTACTAGTTGAGCCAGAGGAGGGCTCTACCCTTCTATCCGCCACTTGCCTAACTTTTCAACAGCATATTTCAAAGAATCACCACCACCAGGGGAAGGGGGGGTGAGGGGGAGGGTTGAGGTTTGTTTACAAAGCTTATTTGTATTAGTAGCCTAAAGATGTACCAAAACAGATATTGATTTGAATTGAGTGAGGGAGGCATTGGGACTTCTTAAAAAGAGAAGCTGAATCTTCATTAGATGTTAATGCTCATATGAAGTTCTGTATCTTTTCAAAATGTAGTATGTCACTTGAAAGTCATATTGAATAAACATATGTTTGACAAAAAATAGTGAGGTTGGCTGCGGCACTTGGGGCTGCCCCGAGAAAGTCAAAGTTAATTTTGGGAACTCTGACTGATAGGGAGTACCCATAGCCTTGAACGTATTGGTGACTGAATTATTTGTTTGAAGTTATTGTTCACAATATACACGTCAACCATTAGGGTGTAAGAAAGGGGCTGCAGGTGCATGCTACCTGCATGCGTAGTCCAATGGGAATAAGAAACATCTCATAATAGGAACTCTAAATCCTGAGAGTATACGTGAGCCAATATTTTCATTAGTGTATTTGCCATTCTAAACTAAGGATTGTTGGAGATATATATCCCTGATGAATATCTAGTCGCCTTACCTCCCTTTTAAAAGAGAAGGCACTCTGGGCTCATACACACTGCATCTCCATATAAGACCGCTTCAGCCTGACTCGTCGGATACCAGCCTCAGAGCCCCAGCAAAAAAGTGTCAGCTTCTAGAATCAAGGTACAATTATGCCTCTGTGATGTGGTGTTTTTTTAAAAGCTATCATGTGCAATCTTTAACTGCTCGTGGTCAGTAGTAACATTCTTGCCTGCAATTCGTTTTAGAATCGTCATGTTTTAAAAGCTTTGTGCATTGAGTCAGGTGTTAAATTCCACCCCAATATATATGGGGACTCTGCAGTGTGTCTTTTTTCAAATAACATTTCCCTTTCCTGGGCCTGGTGTTGCTTTTTTCTTCTATTGACAGAATGCAAGGTTTACGCTGTTTGGCTCCCTTCTATTTCATTTGTATGTATTTATGTATGAATGAGAGTATTTATATTACACAAAGATCTTTCCAGCGTAAATAAACAAAATGGTTCTCCCTCAAAATTGTTGGTGTTGAGTGCAAATTGAGTTTCTCCATGTGAGCCAATATTTCTCTGCAGAGTAGTGGCGACTGGCATGTAAGGAGGGTGGTAGGGCTGGAGGGGGGAATAAAAGTAAAACATATATATGTTTAACAATAATCAAACAAAAAATAATCTCACTTACCTTCCTGGCTCAACGTCCTCTTCCTCACTCTGTCTTCTTCTGTCAGGATTGGAAGGAGCGGCGGCGGCCTCTCTCGCTGCTTCCAAGGACACTGGAACCGTATCCTGGCTCTAACCCAGCTGTCTTAGACAATCAGAAAGCTGAGATCGCCACCCCTCATGGTGACTCCAGAACTTCTCTGGGAGCAATTCTTTATTGGGGCGACGCTCCTCCGCGTTAACAGAGGAGCCGCCCCTGTAGAGTGAAAAAATTATTTTAAAAGTGCCTTTGCACACACTTTATAAAACAGTGAACCCAGTGGAATTGCCAGTGTATACTTGGAAACAGAATTACATGCACAAATGCTTACCTGGATTATGCCTGAAAACCAGGGGGGAGTGATGAAGGACCCAAAACAGTCAAAATGTCACACTGTCCGGTGATTGTCAGCAAAGAGATCCAAAATAAAGCCTGCGCAAACATTCTTAAAGCCATTACCTCCACGTCCGTCTTCCTCGCCACAGTAATTACTAATGAGCATCCTGCTCCCACAGAACTCCAAGCAAAAGTTAACATACTAGTCTCCCTATCCCTCCATCATGGCCCCCAGTGGCAACCACCAATCACATAAAAGGATACAAGATCCACACCACAACCTGTTTTTTTGTTTCTGCACTGCTCCGAGTTCTGTTCATGTTCCTGTTTGTTCAGGTAAGTTTGGGGTGGTGGTCCTGCTTTAGCGGACTCTTGTGCCCCCTTCCATGGGGAGGGGGGGTTATTGTTATCTACATGTGCATTTCACAGTGTTCCCCCCCCCTTATTGGGCTTTTTTGTGCTTTCTCCTTTGTCCTGCTCTAGCGGACTTTTGGGTGTTGCTGTGCCTCTCTGGATTTGTCCCACCAAATCTTGCTTAGCAGGCTCATTTTACCCCGTTCCACGAAGGGGGATTGGTGTTCCTATCTGCGTGTGTTCTCCCCCCCCCCTCTTGTTTGGCACTTCTGGGAGTTCTCCTCTGTCCTGGGAGTTTACGTGCGTGTCTTGGATGATTTTGCTTCCTGTTGATTTGATTTTGCCGCCGGGTCCTGGTTACCGGACTAGGCGTGTCCTCCTTGTTGACCTGTATCCCGAGGGGGGGCTGGCGCTGCGCACGCGGACTTCCTCCTCCCTCGTGGTGTCTCCCTTGTTTGTGCTGCCTGGTCCGCTTAGCGGACTCGGCGTATATTCCTTTTGCTGCCTCCTGGTGTGTCTACTGTATTGCCGAGTCCTGCTTTAGCGGACTCGGCATGTCTTCCTTAATGCCTGCCTCCGGGTGGGGCTAGGTCGCTCGCGTTCTCTCTCATACCTGGGGGTTGTCAGCTTCCGAGTCTCCAGCAGCTTCGCTCTGGGGTCGTGTTTGGCGGCTTGAAGAGGGTGTGGCTCCGTGCCGTCTGGATGCAGATCGGAGGAACATCCGTCTTTTACTCTGAGGTTCTGGGGTTCGTGTCCCTGTTCCGGAAGCTTGGTTTTTGGGAATGTACTCTTTTGCGTCATGTTTTCTGGATCCCATGGATGTGTGGTCCTATTACGCATTTTTGCGGAGTTGTCTTGTTTGAGTCGTTTGATGCCCGTCTGTCTGTAACTTCTTTACAGATATGGCGTCCTTGCTATGGGCCTGCCGATGGCCGTCCTGCGGCATTTATTTATTTATTTTACCCAGTTTCCTTGGCTGTAATACGCTTTTTCGGCGCTCTGGCTCACCGTGGGTGTTTTGCATGTAAAGTTTTTTTTATGTGCATTGTTGAGTGGCAGGTGCTTAGTTGGATTCTGCTGCTGCTCTAGTGTCTTCTGGGTCTCTGGACGTGGCCCCTTCGCTTACCTTGATCTGGCTACTGTTTCAATCTGCGGTATCTGCCGTTTTGGATGTTGTGGCCTGGGTTCCTCCCTCTACTACGGCCGGTTGTGACCCTGGTTTCTCCCTTGTCTTGTTGGGGCGGGGATGTGGGTCTAATGGGTCGTTTTGTGGGGGGTGCTGGTCTTGGTGAGTTTCTTATGCACATTCGTTCCATCCTGTTATTTTCCATGTCCGTGGTGGATATGGTGATCTCTCCTTTCTTTGCACGATTTTGGCGTAAGGAGCCAGTATTGTTGCCTCTCTCCTCATCTGTTTGAGGGTTTTAGAGACTAGATGGAATGGTAATGTTGGAATTGTTTTCCCCCGGTTCTGAGGAACCCTTCTCCCTTGCAGGACTTTTCCATTGGTTTTCCTGCTTCTGTTGTTGAGGCATGGTCATTTTCCCACTCTCGCCCTGATGGGATGGTGGGGGAAGTTTCTTTATTTCATTTCCTTTGACTCCTTGGCCCTATGCCCGTTCTGACCTGCTCCACGCCTGTTCTCGATTGTTCTCGGATGGTGCCTGGTTGGGTGGCCAACTGGTGGTACCGGGTGCTGAGAGCTGACGCCTGTTGTGGTTCTACTGTGATTCTGCTCTTGCTCAGGCTCGTCATGGGTGGGCTTCTCTGACTTCATGGTATTGTGCGTGGACGGGGTGCTTCTTCTTCTGACTGGTCCCTGTTACCTGCTCCCTCTTCCTCCTCTTCTACTACCGTGGGTTACTCCGGGTGTGGGTCATGTGAGAGTTTGGCTGTCTCTCTTTATAGTCGGCTGCATGTGGCTGTGACGGTCCACTGGGCTCTCCTGATGCTGTTGCTGGGTTTTCTCGCCCTCTGTCACTCTGTGTTTGGGGGCACTGTTGGGTGCCTTTGCTGCCCTGTTGATAGGGTGCTGTTGTTCCGCTGCCTGTGGATCAGCGGGGGCGGGTTGTATTCTTTGTTCTCTTCCTGGTGGGATGTCTCATGGAGGTCTGGTGTGGGATATGCCTTGGTTGGATTGGTGTTTTGTTCCCGTCAGATTCCGGTTGGTGTCCTTGCAGGTGTTCCTGCCTCTAATCCTTCATTGGGTTTCTGGATTCCTTCGATTTGCGGGGTACTTCTCTCCAAGCCCCTGTCCTTTTGGCCTCTCGTTTTGGTTTTCCCTTTTGCCTGTGTTCCTCCCTGCATGTCTTTGCTGCGGTTCTGACACCTCTGGTTGGGCTTTTTCATGAGAGGGGGTCTGTGATCTTCCTCGCCTGGTTGTTCCTCGGGGGTCTCGGATTCTCTTGCTTCCTGCTTCCTTCTCTGGATCGGATGCACATTGGGGCTCACTTGGGACACTGTTAGGTTTGATGTTCAGGCTTCAGGCACTGTCTTTGCCTCTGACGTCTGTTCTCAGTCCCTGGTGTCGGGGACTTACCCTCCGGTGTGGCTTTGGTTGGGGCTCCGGTTGTGCAGTCCGCCTACTTGTTGATGGCGCCTTGGGCTCCTCTCCCTTTGTCTCTTATTTCCTTGGCAACCCTATTTTCTGGAATTCGTTTTGTGTGTTCCTATGCCTGCCCTAGTGTGGGTGGTTCTTGGTTGGTGGCTGGGTTTTTGGTCATCTGTTCAGATGTCCTCTGTTTCTGTTTGTTTCCTCTCGGATGGTCACTGTGAGTGCCTTTCTGTTGCCCTGGGGGGTGTTCTGGACGATTCTTGTTGGAGTGGCTGGTGGTCGGTGTCTCTGCTTTCTTGTTTCTCCGTTTGCGGGGAGCTGTAGGCTATTCAGTTGGGTCACTTAACGTTTCCTGCCTTGATGGTGGCTCACCGTGTTGGGTCCGGATAGGCTCTCATGTTTTCATGTTCTGCTTCTCTCTTTGCAGGGGTTACGATGTTCTTTCCCTCTGTTCCCTCTGTCGCCTCCATTGTTCCTGGACTAGGTTGTGGTTGGCTTCCCTGTCTGCGGTTTCTCTCCCGTTCCAGGGGTATGTGATGATGGTCTGTCTGTATGGGTTCTTTCCCTCCTTGGGATCTTTTTCTTTGTTCTAGATGTTATTCCTGCTGTTGTAGTAATGGTTGGGTGTCCGATGGGGGACTTGTTTGAGTCTTTGGCTCAGGTTGCTTTAATTTGTTTCAACGCATTTCTGCCTTTTCCATGGGCTTGGTGGATGGGGGCACTGTCCTTCCAGTGGCCGTGGGACCTGTTGTATGCCTGCCTCTGGTTCCCATGATTCCGGCGATTGTGCTGAGGTTTCATTGTGATGAGGCTTTGGTGCCTCTGGTGGTTCCGGGTTGGCTTCGCCCCGTGGTTTTCCTCTGTTGTTGGTGGCATCGTTGCGTCCGGGTTGGACGGTGCCATTCCTTTCATATCCTTTGTTGGGCCCTCTGGTTCCACTTCGAGTGTTGCGGTCCTTGTTCTTTTTGGGTGGGCTCTTGTGCGGTGTTCCCTGTTCCTGAATGTTTGTTCATTTGGTGTTGTGGGTCTTATCCCGCTGTGCTGGCGCCCCTCTGCCTTTTTGTCTTTCACTACACATTGGGTCACCTTTGCTTTTGGGGTCTCACTGTGGTTTGGCTCCTGATCGGGTCCTGGATATTTTTTGGGGGGGTCAATGTTGGTTGGGCTTGGCCTTTCTGCCCTCCATGTTCGGGGGGGATGCCTTTGGAGATTTTTCTTGGTTTCCTTTTTGTGTCTGTGGGGCCTTTGAAGGTTTGTCTTTCGCATCTCTGACTCTTCTGCGCCCTTGTCCTGAGTTGTCTCCTCCCTGTGGGGCCTTCTGTTGGTGTTTGGGTGCGTTGCACGGGGTTCCCTTTGGTCTGTAGGAGTAAGGGGGCCTTGCTGTTTTTTTGACGTTATGAATGTTTCGTTGCTCTTGCTTGCTCTTCCTTCTTTTGTACCTGCTTGTGCTCTTATTGGTCTGTTGGCAGGAGTGATGGTTCCTGCTGTCTCCTTTGCACGTTTTTGGTTGTGTAGCATGCCTTGGTGTATTATTTGTCTTGCACGGCTGCTTTTTCTGTGGTGGCCTCTTGTTTGTCATTTTGGCTGCTCAGACGGGGTCTATTGCCATCTCTTCCACTCTCCATCGGTAGATTTGGGTGGTTCTCTTTTTGGTGTCTGTATCTGTCGGTGGTTCCATAGCGTTCGATTCGGGGGCATTCGACTGGTAATGTTGCCTTTCCAGTTGTTTCCTTGGGTGTTTTATTATGGGTCGACCACTTGGTCTTCCCCTCGTGCCTTCTTTTCTCGTTCCCGGCTTAAAGGTTGGTGCTTCTGTTGCCATTGCCTCTTTGTTTCTGTACTCAGTGGTTTCTTGGGGTGTATATTTCTCCTTTGTTGTCACTGGCGTTTTTTTGTTGTATTGCCTTCCGTGTGTGGGCTGTATTTCCTTTCCATGAAGCTGATATTGCTTTGGTATCTGCTCATTAGTAATTACTGTGGCGAGGAAGACGGACGAGGGGGTAATGCCCCGGTTACTTACCGGTAATCTTCATTACTCTGAGTCCTAATCTTCCTCGCCACAGTATAGTTTCCGTTCCCTCCCGGCCCTTTGTTGTGGCTTCATGTATACAGCTTTTGTTTACAGGTCGTGGTGTGGATCTTGTATCCTTTTATGTGATTGGTGGTTGCCACTGGGGGCCAGGTTGGAGGGATAGGGAGACTAGTATGTTAACTTTTGCTTGGAGTTTCTGTGGGAGCAGGATGCTCATTAGTAATTACTGTGGCGAGGAAGGCTAGGACTCGGAGTAATGAAGATTACCGGTAAGTAACTGGGGCATTTCTTCTTATCATTTGGTCAATATTTGTTTGCTTTGTAAAATAAATTGTGTGGAATTGGATGAATAAGCAGCCTATTCCTCCCATTGCTGTAATGTAATGGTAACTTGGTCGTTAAGTCTAGTAGTGCATAGTATGGAAGTAAAATATATGCACACTGAACTGCAAACTGTAGATTTTATTGCTAGATATTTCTTTTTAGTTCAAGGTGTTCTTATTGGTTTTGGCAACAGTACAGAAGAAATCAAGAAGGGAGATGAATAGATTAAATGAAACTTTCAACAATTAGTACATCAATGTGGTACTTATGATCATTATCAGCAGAGTACATAGAAAGTTGATAGCTGTAGAACAGACCCATGGAGTATAATGTTGGTTTGGCATCTTGAGTTGTGGGAGAGATATGAGTCTTAGTGTAAGTAAACGAGCATATATACAAGATATACACATTGTCCTCCAAACGCTCCTGCAGCTTGAAGAAGCACTCGACAGGCAGATAAGTGAAAACCCACTTTATTGAAGAGATGAAGATGTAATTTCACCTGTCATTTTTCCTTCTGCCTACGCATTTCGGGGCTGTGCGCTCCTTCTTCTTGGGCTAGTTGATGGAAAGCGGGATTTACAGTCCTCGATGGTTTCCCATGATTCGTTGTACTTTAGTAGTGAGCAAATCTAATTCAAACTTAAGTAGCTTCAAGGTATGTTGGGACTTGTAGTTGCCATCTGCCGTAATTACCACCCACCGTGGGTACCGCGACTCACCAACTGATTAAAAAGGGTGCAGGGGTTCTGTGCCAGTCCTCTGTATTTCAGGCACTCCAGTGTGCCCTGGATGAAAAAGGCACCTTCATTAGTGTAATGCCCCTGCTGTGCTGGTTAAAGCAAGACACTTCCTGCTTTCACTGCCCCTAATCCATTGGCTCTTGCCTTCTGTTAGGTAGTGCCTCTTCCACGGCCGAAGCCGCCGTGTTCACATTGTCCTCCAAATTGCTCCTGCAGCTTGAAGAAGCACTTGAGAGTCATGTAAGTCAAAACCCACTTTATTGCGCACATGAAGATGTTCTTTCACCTGTGTAGAGTGCTTCTTCAAGGTGCAGGAGCGAATTGGAGGACAAGATTTACACATTCTACGAGTTTGACCGGTATCCTGTCTAAGGAAGGAGGGGGTCAAGAAGGGGAGCCATTTGATACTGCATGAGAGGTGTAGAAAACGTAAGTAATGCTGGCGATGATAGATGACGATAGACCTTGTAGCCAGGGGGATAGTTAGCGGAATTCTCTCTAGAGCGGCATGGGGAGGATAAAGTGATCAAGCTTATTCCAGATGGGCTAGGAGGTTATTGGGCAACCTTTGTTTTTAGATTAGGTTATATGTGTGCTCCTTAGATAGCTCACCCAGGCCCGCCAATTGTGGTAAGATACATTGTTACTAGATTTCCAATTGATCAATATTAGTTTAATAGCAATGGTGAGTGGAAGGCCAAGGAGGAAAAGGTCTGTGTCAGGGAGATCAATCGGGTGGTCTGCCAGTTAAGGTCCTTGCAAGAGCTTCGGGAAAGATAGCGTAATAGTCATTTTGAAAATATTTTGTAGCTGTAGAGACACATTGTCCTATTAGGCCAGGCATGGGCAAGAGAAGAACGTATGCTCGTCATCGCTGTCAGACGTGTCGCACGCCCAGCATATATTGGCATCTTTTAAATTTAATTGAAAGTTTTGATGGGGTCCAGTACATGCACCATGCTGCACAAATCTGGTCTGGAATAGGAAGGGGATCAGTTTGTGTTGAAGCAAGTGTGATCCTACTTTAGCCCAGGAGTCCTCATCCTGAGGAACAAGGTTTTTGGATGAAAAGTAAAAAGTCCACTTTTGTGCTAAGGGTGGGTGGCATGGGGTTTTAGAGGAGATAAGTGTTTTATAGATTTTGAGGCTGCTTGACCACCGAGAAGGATCCGTTGGAGTTTCTGTAGTAGGGGTGAGCTGAGAAGGTGGTGCAGCTTGGATATCTTGGCCGGAAGTTGAAGAAAGACATAGAAGTTCATGTTTGTGAGGTTGTGCTTATGTTGCAGGGAGGCAAATGAGAGCAGGTCAGAGTTATCATAGAGGTCTGATATCCCTTTGTGTGCCTATATTGGTTCAATGGTGTACGAGTTAGGAAAGCATAGTTTCTTATTATGTCATAAAGACATCAGAGTCGATTTTTGGGTGTTAGTTGTCAGTGTCGCACCTACGGGAAGTATGGCGGAAACGGTATCTTTAAAAAGTGTGCAGGGCAGGGTTAAGGAACCTGTGCTATAGTAGAGTTTATATGAGTGGATATGGGTGGCAGAAGATTCCACATCAAGCCAAATTTGATTTTTCAGTGCATTAGATTTAAACCACCAGGAGCCCAGGGAACAACCATAACAACTCAACTTTTACGACGCAGTACCATCACAACGCAACTATTACAACGCAGGTGCCATTACAACGCATGGCATTACAACGCTTGCCATTACAACGCAGGTGCTATTACAATTCATGCCATTACAACGTAAGTATAGATAAGAATTAAATTTTATTATTCTTAATTTAATTTCAATTTCTTTTAATTTTATAAAATAAATTACATTTTTTTTAAAAATTTATATTTTTGATGTAACTTTTTTTGTATTATAAATTAATGTATTTAAAATAATTATAACCTTTTAAATACATTTAATATATTTTTTAATTATAATTTAATTTATGTAGTACATTTTTAATTTTTTAATTACATTTATTTTAGAATAGTACTTTTTACCCCAACACTATCCAACACTTACCCTACTATTACACCCCCTGGAGTTAGAATAGTAATTTTTACCCCTTCACTATCCAACACTTACCCTACTATTACACCCCCCTGGAGTTAGAATAGTAATTTTTACCCCTACACTATCCAACACTTACCCTACTATTACACCCCCCTGGAGTTAGAATAGTAATTTTTACCCCTACAATATCCAACACTTACCCTACTATTACACCCCCCTGGAGTTAGAATAGTAATTTTTACCCCTACACTATCCAACACTTACCCTACTATTACACCCCCCTGGAGTTAGAATAGTACATTTAACCCCTACACTATCCAACACTTACCCTACTATTACACCCCCCTGGAGTTAGAATAGTAAATTTAACCCCTACACTATCCAACACTTACCCTACTATTACACCCCCCTGGAGTTAGAATAGTAATTTTTACCCCTACACTATCCAACACTTACCCTACTATTACACCCCCCTGGAGTTAGAATAGCAATTTTTACCCTTACACTATCCAACATTTACCCTACTATTACACACCCAATGAGTTAGATTTGTAATTTGTTTTTTTTAAATAAATGTAAAATTAATTAACATTATTTAATAAACAATTTTTGAAATGTATTTAAAATTTAAAAAACATTAATAAAAATAAATACCTACCTATACTTACGTTGTAATGGCATGCGTTGTAATAGCACCTGCGTTGTAATGGCATGCGTTGTAATGGCACCTGCGTTGTAATAGTTGCGTTGTGATGGCATGCGTTGTGAATGTATGCGTTGTAACGTCATACACCCCAGGAGCCCTGTGAGGCCAGGTAGGCCATTTGGTAGGAAATCCAATTGGAGACTCTTCAACTGTCGACTTTTACTGGCATTCAAATTTTTTTAAGTCTAATTCTGGCCTTTTTATTCTTGCAAAGGAAGTGTGAAACAGCCTTATCAATTTTAAGGAAGAAATATGGGGAGAGACGAGTGGGTAACATACTTGATAAGAAAATAACCAAAAATGAGACATTATTTTGATGGTTTTGAATCTACCCCACTAAGAAATATGTTTTGGTGATCATGTTGATAGTAGATCTTTTACTTTCCTTAGAGTTTTATTTTCATTGAAGGAAATAGAGTTGGCGAGGTCTTTGCAAAACCATATTCCTAGGTATTTGATAGTTGATTTCCATTAGAAGTTGGATGATCCACCCATTGAGGGATCACAGTGGATATTTAGCTGGCGAATTTCAGTCTTTTCCCTACTTTGGAAATGTCATGAGAATTTGGTGAAACAATCAATGCAGGATAGATAAACAACAAAAAGGAGCACAGAGTATAAGTCGATAATGACTGCACCTATCAATAGTCTGGTGTAAATTATCCTAATCTCAAGGTGCTAGGGACCTGAAGCTCAATACCCCTAAACTTCCAAGGGAAATTCCCACAATTTACAATGAAATACAATGGTCCAGCACTCCACTCAAAAAGCCAGCAAAAGTCAAGTTTCAATCAGTGATACGAGATCCATCGGCACCCGTCATGTGCTACTTCCAGAGATCTCTGGAAGTAGATGCAGGCAGATCTCTAATTGAGACGGGCTAACACCATTTATGCTTTATTGGGAGCACGCTTTATAATTTGATTCCCCGAATACAGGGAGAAGAATAATGGAAAATATTGAGATGGTCGCTTTATGAGGGAGTGATAAATTGCCAGTGGAGACCGGAGGACCAGTTAGAAAAAGTATTATTGGGAGCACTCACTAGAATTGGATTGCCCAAATCCAGGGAGAACAATATTGGAAAAAATTGAGGTGGCTGCCTTAAGAGGGAATGATATGTTGTCAGTAGTGGCTGAAAGACCAGTTAGAAAAACCTTAAGGACGAAACGCGTTGGCTACGGTTGTGTGATTCACTAGAAGAATATGAATAAAGTATATTTACATAAAGACCTGCTGAATGGATTTAAATTTTTGTTAAACTTGACTTTTGCTAACTTTTTGAGTGGAGTGCTGGACCATTGTATTTCCTTGCAAATCAATGAAGGATAGGGTTGCAGGAATTACAAGTTGTGGAGATTCAGTAAGTATCAGGGTATCATTTGCGTAGGCAGCAGTTTTGTATGAAATTGTTGTTAAAGGAGGCACCTGTCGGTCTTCCTGGGTTCCGGGGGATCCATTTGAAGGTCTTGCGGAGTATGCAGAGGGTGTTGAAGAATGAGGGGGATACGCCGTCAATCTGTCTGTTCATGGTGAGAGAGGAGTTGAGTATGATGCAGAGGTTGCAGGCGTGGTCCGTGGGTGTGGGAGGTTACCGAGGACAGGGGCCCACCAGATGCCATCACATGTGGTGGGGTTGGCTGGGTGACGTTGCTGGTGGATGCTGTTTGGTCAGTGCCTTGGTCCCCAAAGTTGTAGTAAAGATCCCTGATGTGGTGGAAGGAGGAGCTGAGTTTGTTGCAGAGGTCCTGGGATGGATGGACATCGGGCGTTTCACTGAGGGGTATGATGTTGAAGAGTTCCTTGGAGTTGTGGGAGTTCGGAGATGATTTTCCCCTGAATTAAGTTTTTCTTCGTAGATCTGATGAGTTGGTGGTGTGCCGTCCTGGCGGCCCTGTAGGCGTTGCGTGCTTCCATGGTTTTCCGATTTCTCCATGCTTTCTCCAGTTGTCGGCACAAGAGCTTGTATTCTTGTAAGTCTGTGATGAACCAGGTGACTTTCGAGTTGTGTCATCTGTCGGAGTTCTAAAGGGGGGCAAGTGTGTTTACACAGTCAGTGATCGATTGGTGGTGGTCGTATGCTGCAGAGATGGTGTTGGTCGTTGTGGGGGTCGTGGTAGATGGAGGAGTGTGGCTGAGGGCAGAAGTGAGGTGGTGTTTGGTGATCTTGCTCCAGTTTCTGTGCTGAAGGTGTGGTGTTGGCTTGTGAGTTGTGGGTTTAGAGAAGTCTTTCCTCAGGATCTTGTGGGTCTCTGTAAGAAAGGTTACGTCGGGCGAGAGGGTGTTGAGCTAGTCCCAGATTTCCACTGCATGTCTTTGCAGGGAGCGTACGTTGAGGATGATGCAGCTCAGGTGTTTGAGTGTGCTGGTGTCCGGTGGGTTAGTGGTGGCTGTCTGGGTCCAGAAGGTGTGGCAGCAGTGGTGGCAGGAGAACATGCCTTGGGAGTTGCTTGGCATCAAGAACTGGCAGTTGTTACATCCAGGGTTTACAGCATGGACAGTGTTAGAGTCGTATCAGTGGGGTTTGGGAGGACCAGGGTCCCTGGCGGTAGTCCTGGACGAGTGCTGACTGGCTTGCCTTTGGCGTGCCAGCAGCACGCCCACTGAACAAGCCATACAGCGGCTGCCATTAAGTAGGGTTGGGGGGAGGAAAGGCAGCTGGGAGGTCGTAGTGGGAGCACGGGGGTAGCAGTGGTGGGAAAACAGTCAGAAACGGAGACAAATAGAAAATACATGCAAAATATAGACAAAAAAGTCAAAGACAATAAAAAGACAGAAAAAAGCAGAACAGAAAAGGCTGACAGAGTGGAACCAGTAGAAGAGGGGGTAATGTTGTGGTATATTTCCATCTTAGATACAGTTAGATGAGGAATGAACACCAAGGAAGACTGGATGAAATTAATCAAATGACCTGTAGAGGGGACCATTTTGGTTTCTGTATACTTCCCTATATAATTGAATAGTATTATCTTGATGACCTTATTGGGAATTTGTAAATTTAGCATCATTTTGAGAGCCTTATAACTTATTTATTATGTTTGTACCCCTGGCGATATATGGTACCCTATTGGCATCTGTGGGATCTTTAGTGCAAGTGGTATGACCACTTATTATTGTTCACTGGAGGGGCAACCCTATTTTGTCTGCCTTCTGTACAGTTTATGGAATTTATGCCTTTAACTGAGTCTCTGAGCCGGAAATAGCATTTTATCAGGACGTTCCTTAAGTTTGGGATTTGTGAGGAATATGGGAAGGAGATTTATTTATGGCCATTTTGTAGGAGTATGTGAATGGTCCCGCATCACCTTTACATGGCAACCGTGTGTGTCAATTTTTAGATATTGTTCCTTTGGGCATTGTAGACAATCTCAATGCTAGTCACTCGACAGCGCCATACACCATTGGCAGTCACATGAGCGGCACGCACGCAGATGTTGTCTCCCCTTATTTAGGACAAACACAAGTCATTCCAAGCTCTTTTAAACAATGTGAAGATAGGACGTACCGCCGAACACTATGTAACACTGAAGTAGGCATGATCGTTTACGATCCTCATGTGATCTCTACAACCCTACTATGTGACGCCCCAGTATGTGCCACACTCTGGTTACCATTATAACTAATGTAGGCGGCCCAACTAAAATATTCACTGCCCACTGCTAATCGCGTCCCATAATGCTTTGCAGGGCCTTTGGTTGGGATTGCTTTTTCTGCTAATAACTGTGCTTGGGTTGGTCCTAAGATGATGGGACCACCACCGAATCGTTCAACAAGATGTGCTTTTTGTTTTCAAGGCATCTGCTTGGTTCTCTCACTAGGTTAGGGAGGATTTCAAAATCATCACCTCTCTCACTGCTTGCTAATTTTTCAGTTTCACTTTTGTGAAAGTACTATATGCTCTTTAGCATATAAAGATACTTATTTTTATAATACCAGGCACTGTGCAAGATGCCATTTGCAATTATTTCACAGTGCAGAGAAGTACACAGTGCCATCAGCTACGCTATGCAGTACTACGTATAGTTCAAAGTATACTACGTGCAGTTATGTGTAGTGCTACTATGCAAACTACACCCAGGGTTAATTATTATTCTAATGATTCCTTCAAATTAACTTTTTGATGACGAAAGAATGACTTTTGTATTGACTCTCTTGCTATAATGTAGTTATAATATCATGTGCAATAGTTTATCTATGATTGGGTTTTAAATTGTTTTTAATTAAATGAATTTTATGTGGATGTACAAATTGTTTTATACGGTCTGATATTAAAAATTCATTATTTAGAACTTCTGTGTGAGTCCCTTTCAAGACAGGTGCAGAGAAGTGTATGATTTTGAAAGAAGTGAAGGACACAAGCAGTGAATGTATTGAGTTTTCCTAGAGAATATATTGTTGACAATAAAGTCTTCCTCTAGACCACCAGGGATGAGGCGCAGGCAGGAGTCTGCGGTGGATTAGAGCCCTGAACACCCACCTGGGAGAGCAGAAGGTGCTGGTGCAGTGCTTTAAGGATGGGCTGCGCAAGGGGAGAGTGGTTACCCTGACCAGGAGGTCAGAGGTCTTGCTCGCCCTGTCGCACAGCTGCAGCCAACAATTGACCATGGATTCCAGAATAGCATGCTGCTTGGCATAAAGCTCTTCATCACCTTGTCAGGGGTAGTAAACACAATATAAATTGAATTACAAGACAATATAGTACAATGCTGACAAAACAAGCTCTAATGTACTCTAAGACAGGCTAGGAGTAAGTTAAGCACCATACATGGCTAACTTCTGGTACTGCAACACGCTTTCAAGAGAGGCAAGAAATAACATTGGCACATGATGACATGATAACATAGCAACAGCATTTCAATTGAGACTTTATTTACTTTACTTTTTTATAGTTATAAAAAAGTAAATGTTAGTGTTTAATGTACATAATACCATTTTCATGAAATCTATTGTAAATAGTAACTTCACAATACAATAATACATAATTTGAAAGCATCCAATATTGTGGGCATTCATCAAAACTGATAATGTTAGTGATGAGGAAGGAAACATCAAGACTAGATTTAATTTAATAAAAAACATAATTTAAAATACAAATATCATTAATTACAATTTAATAATATGTTAAAGTTTAGGGCAGGAGCATTGTTCCTTGTTATTGTGGTAGGTGAATAGGAGTTAGGAAAATAAGTGACTTTTTTAAAATATCTATATTTTTTAATTTAAAATAATTTTTCTTAAAACTCTCATTTGATTTTTAAAGGAGATCTCTGCCCTGCCCCACAAACAGGTGAAAAATTACTAATAGTAACTTTTCAAGAGTAAATTCAGTTGAAGTCGTAGAAATTGATATTGTATGGTGAGTTAAAATCATACTATAAAATCTTCACAATTTCGGCCTGACAAATGGGATAGAAAATGAAAATATTTTAGTGCATCTCATTAAAAGCAAATATAAAAATAGCTAACCATCATACAAGCCATTCATGGCAATTTTCAATGAGAATGCAATACAGATTTGTAAAAAGTGCAGAGCAATACAAAAAGCAACGAGGGGACACTTTGTGATTGCCCCATGGAGGTATTTTGAAGCAATTTTTATACCAGTGGTGGCACCTGCCTGAACGCTCATGCCTAAAGCAGTACAAAAGGGGGTGGTGATGGACAGAGCATCTGAATCAATCAAACACTCACACCCAGTCAAAAGATCTTGGTTTAATCCATCACCGTTCTTTAGCCCACTCTGCCACCCCAGTTCAGACATGGCTATATGCAAATCAGTCTGACCCTGTGCCTCATGGGAACAGTCCAGCCCGAACTGCCAAGCCATGTCTTCCCTGGACCGGAAACAAGCTTCCGAGGACCGGTTTCTGGCATTCCAGCCGTCTTCAGCCCGGCTTGCTTGAATCCAGTGGCAAAGTGAGCAAGGGACTCACGTCTGAGCATACCCTACCACACTTATGGCGGCCAAAAGCCGTACAAAAGGGAGTGGTGATGGACGGAGCATCTGAATCAATCAAACACACACACCCAGTCAAAATATCAGGGTTTAATCCATCACCGTTCTTTAGCCCACTCTGCCACCCTAGTTCAGACATGGCTATATACAAATCAGTCTGACCCTGTGCCTCATGGGAACAGTCCAGCCGGAACTGCCAAGCCATGTCTTCCCTGGACCGGAAACAAGCTTCCGAGAACCGGTTTCTGGCATTCCATCCGTCTTCAGCCCGGCTTGCTTGAATCCAGTGGCAAAGTGAGCAAGGGACTCACGTCTGAGCATACCCTACCACACTTATGGCGGCCAAAAGTGGTACAAAAGGGGGTGGTGATGGACGGAGCATCTGAATCAATCAAACACTCACACCCAGGCAAAAGATCTGGGTTTAATCCATCACCGTTCTTTAGCCCACTCTGCCACCCCAGTTCAGACATGGCTATATGCAAATCTTTCTGACCCTGTGCCTCATGGGAACAGTCCAGCCCGAACTGCCAAGCCATGTCTTCCCTGGACCGGAAACACACTTCCGAGGACCAGTTTCCTGCATTCCAGCCGTCTTCAGCCCGGCTTGCTTGAATCCAGTGGCAAAGTGAGCAAGGGACTCACGTCTGATCATACCCTACCACACTTATGGTGGCCAAAAGCGGTACAAAAGGGGGTGGTGATGGACGGAGCATCTGAATCAATCAAACACTCACACCCAGTCAAAAGATCTGGGTTTAATCCATCACCGTTCTTTAGCCCACTCTGCCACCCCAGTTCAGACATGGCTATATGCAAATCAGTCTGACCCTGTGCCTCATGGGAACAGTCCAGCCCGAACTGCCAAGTCATGTCTTCCCTGGACCGGAAACAAGCTTCCGAGGACTGGTTTCTGGCATTTCAGCCGTCTTCAGCCCGGCTTGCTTGAATCCAGTGGCAAAGTGAGCAAGGGACTCACGTCTGAGCATACCCTACCACACTAATGGCGGCCAAAAGCGGTACAAAAGGGGGTGGTGATGGACGGAGCATCTGAATCAATCAAACACTCACACCCAGTCAAAAGATCTAGGTTTAATCCGTCACCGTTCTTTAGCCCACTCTGCCACCCCAGTTCAGACATGGCTATATGCAAATCAGTCTGACCCTGTGCCTCATGGGAACAGTCCAGCCCGAACTGCCAAGCCATGTCTTCCCTGGACCGGAAACAAGCTTCCGAGGACCGGTTTCCGGCATTCCAGCCGTCTTCAGCCTGGCTTGCTTGAATCCAGTGACAAAGTGAACGCTCATGCCTAAGGCAATCAATTATCTAAGATCCAACAAAACTTGTTACATACTTTATAAAGTACCATGGATAGGAGCATGGCTTGATGCCTGTAGAAAATGGCTGCTTGCTGAAGGGGCTCCACTGCGGCTCGGACGGAGTGTTGGCTTTTCCTGCTGACCTTCATCTCTTCACAGCACAACAATGGAGTCTTTCGTGGTTTGAAAGACTCTGAGAACTTTTTCCACCTTCCTTACATTCTGATGAGCGTTCTTTCCTGTCAGCTATGGTTGGTATGTTTCCCCTCAAGGAACTCGCACCTGCCATTTTGTCTTTCCACAACGCTGCTGCTTACTATCGTAAGGGAACAGGAACATGAATTCATTTAAATATCCCAATGCCCCAAATAAATAGCCAATAATGAACACTTTTCTTAAATTTGTTGTTCAAATGACAGGGAACAATTATATAGCATTGCTTTAAGTAGAACCCTCCAGCCATCCCAGATTGCTTAAAATGTGCGCAAAAGCTGAAATGAGCATGGTGTAGAATAAAAAGACATGTTACAGTGAATTTAAATTTGGCAGACCGAGTAAGATACAATTGGTTGTTTGGAAGGCACCAGTTTGTTGCGGACGACGCGTGTCCCACACAGGTTTTGCACTTGTCATTATGTTCTCATGTTGCTTTACAGCAAAGTAGAAATGGAATACAAATGATTTCATTTTGATCCTAAACATACAAATTATTATTCATTGGAGTTGTTATTCTTAAGAGGTATGTTCTGATATTTGAACATCAATTACTCTTGGCTGCTAAGAAAGGCATACCACTTTGGTGTCCTTACACTGAGGCTTCACTGTCACATCGTATTCCGCACTCTCCTGTTTCTGTGCTTTCACTACTAACAAAACCTGCCCAGAATTTTATGGGGAGAACAAAATCCATACATTGCGTTGCTGGCTCTTCCTTGCCGTTTTCATCTTTGGCAGACCACAACCTTATTCTGTACTTTCAACAAACATGGAAATCTTTAAAGGCAATATTCTGCCTCCCCATGTGGGAACATTGGCGGCATTATCCAGTATTATCCAGTATTCCACTTTCCACCAACAATTTTAATCCTAAATGGACCACTTTGTCTACCCTATCTTCTGGTAAATGTGTCAAAAAAGATCCTCCTTCACCTGTAACGTTTTCTCAACCAAATGCTATGGATGTGCTTCTTAAAGAAATATGAGCTCTTTGATCCGACATGGAAGAAACAAAAAAATGACTTCAAGCCTTAGATGACAAGTGGTATACTATGGAAAATTAGGTTATGCAGATTGAGCAGCAAGTTGACTCTGTTCAGGTTGTGGTGAACCAAGTCTCTTCGAATAAATCTGAAATTTCATTACTCAAAAAGCAAGTGGAAAATCTTGAGAACCGCAATAGACATATTCAATTGCTCATATATGGTTTGGCAGAGGGATTGGAAGGCTCAGACACCATTTCATTCCTTACATCATTCCTTCTACAAGTTCTTGATATTTCCAGCTCTCCTGTCTTGAACATTCAAAGAGCACATCACTTGGGTCCAACTATGGTGACCTCCTCAGTCAAACCTAGAGGAGTCAGCATATTCTTCTTGGAATATAGAGATTTATTGAAGATCTTGCAAGCAGAAAAACTCAAGGGCTGTATCTCGTGGCAAGGCTCTAATCTCTTTTTGCTCAAGATTACACCAAAGAAACAGCAGATAGAAGAAATAAATTCTTGCCTTTTCAAAGTCACACATAAAAATAGAACTATGAATTATGAGGATTCTGCTTTGCTACAAAGATTATTGGATCAGTGCAGAGAAGAAGATATGGATGTGTCGAACTTTGCTGTGCCAATGGTTTAATATGCTCTGTCTCCCAAGGATTGCTGTTTCGTTCTTGTTTAGGCTCAAGTTTTTCTGGCTACCCTATGTGATACTCACCTTTCATGTTTTTCTCTTCTGTTAGGTGCAGATATTTTCATAGATGATTTCTGTAATCCCCAGTCTGCTTTGCATGATGTCCTCCCTCCCCGGTCTGCCCTGATTTGCCTGGTAGTTGTTCCATGTTCCTTATGTGGCTTCACCACCCTCATCATATTCATGTTTTTTGTAGTCGGTCATTATGTTTTTGAAATTTGCGGTTTTTGATTCTTCCTTGTTGTACTTTTTTCAAATGTTTTATCTTTTTTCAGATACTCCTTCCCCTTCATTCATGACTTTTCCTTTTTCCTTTTCTCTCTTTATTCTCTCCTCTTTGTTTCTACTTCTATCTTTCTTTGTTATTTTTTCCTTTTTCATAACTACTTATTTCTATTGCTATGCTATTCAATTTTGCTGGTACAGTTCTCTAAATTCTTTGTTAAATATTATTACTTGTATACTGTTGTTAAGTTTTAGTTGTTATAATTATTGTTATATAATGTTTATATAATATTGACTGTTATACATGGCTCTGAAAGCTATTTCATGCAGCGTTAAGGGTTTGGGTTATCTTACAAAACATCAAAGAGTACTAACTCATTATCTAATTTAAAATGTGAAATAGCTTTATTACAGGAAACCCATGCTTTAGATGAGGAAATTCCTAAACTTAAAAGACAATGAGTAGGTCATGTTTTTCCTTCTCCAGGTACGGGACATCGTAATAGTGTAGTCATTTTATGTCATAAACATCTTAACTTACAGAGTCTCATGCAAGATGCTGATGATGTGGGTAGATGGGTATCTGTTTCATTGTTACTTAACAATATCACCATACCTCTTTTTAATCGTTATGCACCTACTGCCCCAGATGTTGCCTTTTGGCCTTCAATACTATCTAAATTGATGTCCTTTCAAAATGAATACTTATTAATTGGTGGGGATTGTAATTTTATTATGGACCCTATTATTGACCATAAGTCCAAGCCTAAATTAATTTTCTCTCCTATGCACTCTCAGTTTACATCCACTGTTCAACAACAGTCACTGGTAGATGCTTGGCGATTATGTAATCCTACACTTCTAGAATACACTTTCTTTTCACCTGTACACTGTTCCCTAGCACTCACAAAACATATTACTCATTCTGATATTGGTTCAATATTAATTTCCGATCATGCTCTGGTTACTATAAACTTGGAACTCTTTCCACCTACTCATGGTACAAGAAGAGGGAGATTCAATAACTCCCTCCTTTTAGATTCCAATTTTAACTGGCAGTTTAAACTTTTTGCCACACTTTCTTTCTTGAAAATGAAACTCCATCCATGTCTCCACAGATCATCTGGGATACCTTTAAACAACCTATAGGGACTTTAATATTTATTTTGCATCTCATTGAAATAAATCTCCTTTGCTTAATTTTCAATCACTTACGGCACACATTAAACAATTAGAACATTTCTTTTTTCGCCCACGTTCTAAATCCTGTCTAAAAAAACTTGTCAGATCCAAATTTGAATTCAATAAAATATCTCCAGAAAATGATAATTCATTCTTATTCAAATCTTCAGTCAAATATTATGAAGGTTAAAATAAGGTGGGTAAACTTTTAGCTAATTATCTTAAAATAAAAAAAAAGGAATGCACCAAGATTATCTCTATTCTTACTTCTAATATTCACATGGTTTACAAAAATGAAGATATCTTATCATAATTTACTCATTTTTTTCAACCTCTTTTCACTCCTGAGTCCTCTGTAAATAAAAAAGATACTCTTCAGTACTTATTTTCTATTAAACCACCCTCCTCCTCTGATCTAGGTTTTTTCTGTATTAGATGAGGATATTCGAGATCTAGATATTATTAATGCTATTCGTACTCTTAAACGTGGTAAAGCCCCAGGACCTGATGGTTTCGCAATTGAATTTGATTTTTATTTTTCTCAAAATCTTATTCCTAAACTACATCAATAATTTAATTTCTTTATTTCTTCCCAAAATTCCAGTGGCTCTTTTCAAGAGGCCTTGATATGCCTTCGTCACATGAATGGTAAAGATCATACTTTGGGTAAAAGTTATAGACCCATTTCCTTAATTAACTTAGACTACAATTTTTAAGCAAAAAATCTAGCTCTTCGTTTAGAGTCTTTTATAACCCTACTAATTGGGCGTGAACAATGTGGGTTTATTAAAGGTAGACATCTTTCAGCTAACAATGGTTTCTTCTTTAATGTCCTTACCAAGGCCAAATTCTGTAAAGATTCTTTAGCAGCCATCTCTTTGGATGCTGAGAAAGCTTTCGATAGAGTTGGATGTTCATTTATCTTTTTTTACATTATCCTGGTTTGGTTTTGGTCATAAAAGTATTTAAACTATATCTCCTTATTATACTCTTCTCCTGTTTCCTCCAGCTTTATCTAATGGTCTTATCTCTCCATCTTTTTGTTTATATCATGGGGTAAGACAAGGATGTCCTCTTTCTCCGCTTCTTTTCATACTTGCACTCGAGCCCTTCCTGATTAGAATTCGTTCAAACCCTCAGATTACAGGTTTTAAATATGGGCCAATCAATCAAAACTCTCTGTTTATGCTTATGATGTTTTGCTCTTTTTATCACAACCACAGACTTCTTTGCTGGCTTTCTTATCTGAAGTACATTTGTCTGTGTCTGGTTACAAATTAAATGTTGACAAATGTGAAATCCTCCCATGGAACAAGCTATGTTTTTCAGTAAATTATATTTCTTCTGGTTTTCGTTGGACCTTGGATAAAACCAAGTATCTAGGTTTTTCGGTTTAAATCTTCTATTAAAGATTTCATGATAACAAATTTAAAAGAATTACAAACCCTCTTGAGTTCTACCACATCCGGATGGAATCCCATATTTTTATCATGGTGGGGCTGTCTTGACTGAATAAAATGATGTTGGTTCATATAATACTATTTTTGTGTTTCTAATATCCCTATAAATGTTGCTTATTCTCATTTTAAAATATTTTATTCTATACTATCGAAATGTTTGTGGAATAATAAAAAACCTTGTATATGTCTCTACATAAACTCCAGCGACATAAACATTTGGGAGGCATTAATTTCCCAGATTTTCAAACCTACCACACCACTTTCTCTCTTAAACAATCCTCTCTATTACTCCAGGACGATGATGACAATTCATTATTACCGCTATGGACTACTATTGAAAAATCTTTTCTTCAACCTTCCTCCTTCCAAGAATTTTTATCTTTTACACACCAACCTTTGTCACTGTTGCTTCCTATTTTTAATAACACTTGGAAAATCCTTCAACCTTTACTTACAGATTACCTCTCTCCTAAAGATCAATTTCTGCAATCTTCAATATGGTACAATCAATAAGCATCTTAGAATTAATAATATAATTATTTTTGGGAAAGATTTTTTTTTAAAGGGTTCCATTGGGTTCACCAACTTTATCAAAATACATGGATATCTTTTATAGTTGCTCAAACACGTTTTTCTTCACCTCCCTCTTATGCATCTAAATACGCTTCCTTAATTTCAGTGATCTAGTCAATTTACAATTGTTTGGCGCTCATATCTACTTCTTCATCTTCACCTCCTACTGTTCTTTCAGTCTTGTCTCTATCTGCATCCGCATCCACATCCAAAGTATACAAATATTTAACATCTTTTCCAATCACTCGAGATAAAACAGAAGTAGAACTCTCCTGGGAAATTGACCTTCAACTTTCCCTTTCTATTCCTACCTGGTATAGGGTTTGGATTAAAATTAGGAAATTTTCTAGAGCTTCTAATACTACTCAAACTTTATTTTTATGTTTACAACAAACTATTACTTACTCCTGTCTAATTACCTAAAATAGACCCTACTCTTCCTACCCCCTGTTGGACTTGTAATACAACCCCAGCAGACTTAAAACACATGTTATTTGTGTGCCCTCATATTCATACCTTTTAGAAACAACATTTTTCATACACAAATCCCCTTTACTTTTGTTAATATATTTATAGGTTGTGTATCTGATGACTAGATTTTGCACTCAAACGCTTTTCATATTATAGATCTACTCCTTACAGTTGCTTTCCAACAAATTACCAGGGCATGGAAGGATGCTATCAGTATTTCTTACTGACCTAGGTGGTCTGGCTGACTGATTGAATGTATTTATAAAGGGCACTTATGCCGGGGCATCTAGGCGCTGGGTGTAAACAATTGGAGTGGCCGCACTAACAATTAAACTGTTAGTTATAACCACAGACTGAACAGCGGATATGCTCATCCCATTGCCCTTGCAATGGAAAGAGATTTCCTGTGGTCACCCATTACTCATTTCCTAGATGTATCTGCAAATGCAACACAAGTTCATAATCCCCGAATTAAAGAGGGACCTGAACCCCCATGATTTAAATGTATTTTTTTATAACTGTATTCATATCAATGCTTACAAAGGAGTCAAATAAGCACGATCCTGTATGTCATACCAACATGACCTATTAGTCATCACAATAACATGATCCAGATAGTCATAACATTGAACATTCCAATGACAGAGTTCATTTCAAAGCAGGAAAAATCAAGTCAAAGTCCTTCTGTATGGGTTGTTCCATTTATTCATAAATCTCAGAAGCTACAGCCAAGTAACAGAAGAAACAGCCAAAACGTGTTTCATCAGTACACAGTATGTACTAATGACTTTCTCAACGCTAAATGGTTGTGCAGTCCACGGAGAAGAAAAAGTATATACGATGTGAGCAATGGAGTACGCGAAGATAAGTGAAACGTTCCAAACTCGAGCATGCAAGTAATCCAGAGAATGTGTCAATTGTAATAACGTCAAGCTCGGCAGCCATCGAAGTAGTGGGGAAACACAAGTGAGGACACGTGACCCAGGGGGATTCAGAAAGAATGCGAATCTGGTGTGTGTAACAACCGACCCCAAGAGTCCACAAGGTCTAGCGCAGCGAGTCAATGACAATTTGCTGATAGCAGTGAACACGACTCGGGAGAACAAAAAGTGTCATCCCTCCGGTATTGCGGTATGAGCAAAAAGTCTCAGTCGCGTTATCAAGCGTACTGGATGTTACTACGTCGGAATACATATTTGGTGCCTCCACATGACTTGTGACGCAAGAGCGCCTCGATAACTTTTTGCGGATACCGAAATACCGGAGGGACGATGCTTTCGTTCTCCCGAGTCGTGTTCACTGCTATCGGCAAACACGTGTTGGCTGTTTCTTCTGTTACTTGGCTGTAGCTTCTGAGATTTATGAATAAATGGAACAACCCATACAGAAGGACTTTGGCTTGATTTTTCCTGCTTTGAAAGGAAGTCTGTCATTGGAATGTTCAATGTTATGACTATCGGGATCATGTAATTGTGATGACTAATAGGTCATGTTGTTACGACATACAGGATAGTGCTTATTTGACCACTTCTTTGTAAGTTTGTATTTGCGAATCCTCCTGATTTGCTATGGTCACTCTGGGTAGTGTGTGACAGTGGTCTCCCTAGCACTCAGATAAGATTTTAAATATCTTGTATTAATTATATGTCCCAAAACATTTCTTATTTTGACATATAGGTGCAGGTGAGGATATTCCCTTTAAGGGAACATCACTACCTATTCACATTGTTATTCATGTCAATGCTATTAAGTTGTCATTTTACTTTCCTTTCTTTATGCTATTGGTTACAAATTAGTAAATATTGAAGTGGTTATGTTAAAAATAGATATAAATGAATGTCATTTCTTCCATCTCCCCCCTTTCCCTCCCCCTCTTTTCATGTATTGCTTTTACAGATTACATAGTTCGATTAGTGTTATGGATAAAAACAATAGTTTGGAATCAAGGCAAGTATAAAAGGAGTCAGCCATGACAATACAAACATTAAAATGGGATTTCACTGAGAATACAGTACAGTTTCATCAAAAGTGCAATGGGCAATATGGAAGCCCCATGTAAATTATGCTCTATAGTCTGTTAGTAGCTCTATTGTTGTTGCATAAAATTGGGAGATTCTTGCTCGTTCCATAGGGACCACACACATATAGACATGGTAGACCGCCTCCTTGCAGGTACGACGGCCATGTTGCAGAAATATTGGTCTTAAGAACAGTGGCCTTTGTGGCAGAAACACTGAGTAGCAGCATATTAAATGTATTGCTGTTTCTGGGGCTTGATACATTAAAAGTGTTGGACAAAACAAAAAAAATCAATAGTTTTGATTCAAGGCAAGTGAAAAAGGAGTCAACCATGATACAAAAGCTTTCAAATGCAATTTCACTGAGAGTATAGAACAGTTTCATGAAAAGTGCAATGTGCAACAAGGAAGCCCTATGAAAATTACATGTTATGTACCCTTAATAGACCCTGAATATATCTCCTGTTGTTGCATACAATTGTGAGATTCTTTTAGTTCCATGGGGACCACACACCTCTAGACTCAGTAGATGCCCCCCCATGCAGGTTCGAAGGCCATGTTGCAGAAATATTGGCCTTAAAAAGAGAGTCGCCTTTGGGGCAATAATACTGAGCTGCAGCATAGTAAATGTATCACTGTTTCTGGGGCTTGAGCACACTGTCTGCACTGTCACAATTAGGCAAAGTCTGTTTTACCATGTGCTCCAACTTCACAAATTGGCAGTGTCAGTAGCCTAGTGCGTAAGATATTCCTAAAGGCCGGCCTCCACTGGGCAGGTTTCAGGTATGGCTGACATGCCATGTCTACATGCAAATTATGGAGTCCCAGGGCACCTGGAATCTGTCTGATCATGGACAAGTCTTGTTCTTTTGAAAGATGCTTTCTGTTCTTTTTTAGAATGCTCTTTAAATGTGGGTAAGTCAGGGCTTGATGTTTAAAATGTTCCCTGATGAAGTTTAGCCTTGTGGTGGCACTGTGAATTATCTTGCGCAAGGGCATCCTTCGTCATTAAAAAGTGTCTGCAGAGCTCCTTTCATTGAGCCAGGTTCAGCCTTAATTACTTAATGGTAATATTTCACTATGTCCTTCTTACATTCAACATCCATGTTCACCAGCCCAACCTCTAACCATATCAAGGTGCGCCTTGTTGTTTTGGGAAGCTCAAAGACTTTTCTGTAGGCTGAAGTGTGACAATGTGCCCAGTGCCCTTTTTAATCCAATACGTCTGTGATCTAGAATTACCAGGTCATCAACGTATTGTATAATGGGTAGCTTGAGGGTTCCAAGCATTGGGGGAAACAGGTTGCCCATTTGATAGCACCAAGCCTAAGTCTGAAATGTACAAATTGAATAAAATAGGAGTTATAACACATCCTGCTTCAAACCCTTGTTAATGTGCCAAGTCAGGCAAATCAATTTCACGCCACTCCAAAGATCCACACAAACAACTGTCTGTGTATAGGGCTATTATCACACCCAGTAGTTGTTTTGAATTACTCCAGGCAGCAAGTTTGGTCCATTGTATTCTTCAGTCTATGCCGTCAAATGCTGCACTGTAGTCTATAAAACACACACTCGCCTGAGGGAGATCGGGGTCCAGGGGGCGGCTTTGGGGCTACTCCCCTCTTTCCTCGATCAACGAGAGCAAAGAGTGAAGCTAGGTAAATTTCTATCTCCATCCCTGTCTGTCCAATGGGGGGTCCCTCAGGGGTCGGCGTTAAGCCCGACCCTTTTTAACATATATGTGACCCCACTTGCCAGACTGATTAGATCTTTTGGGATGGAGGTAGTCTCCTATGCGGGTGACACGCAGATCCTCGTCTCTCTCTCCCAGTCAGTTACCTCGACTGCCTCCAATTTTAGATCTGGTATGGAGGCAGTCGGGCAATGGATGATCTATAATTCATTGAAACTGAATGGGGAGAAGACGGAGGTGATGGTGTTTGGAGGAAAGGAGGAGGTATGGTCAGCCGATTGGTGGCCAGACTCATTGGGAGCTTGTCCTGTTCCTGCCCCTTCTGCCAAAAATCTTGGGGTCGTGATCGATTCCACCCTCAGTATGTGTCAACAGGTTAACAGAACTGTATCTACCTGTTGGGGTATCATTCATATACTGAGGAAGATTAGGCATTATCTTTCACAGCAGGCAAGGAAACAACTTGCTGTTGCCCTCATCGGCTCTCGGCTGGACTACTGCAATGCGCTGTATGCGGGACTGAATAAAAGTCTGCTGCAGCGCTTGCAGGTGGTCCAGAACGCAGCGGCCAGGTTTGTTCTGGATCTACCCTGGCGCACTTCGGCTACCTCTGCCAGAAAACTGCTTCACTGGCTTCCTATAGAGCACTGTATACTTTTTAAGACCATGTGCATGACCTACAGGGCCTTAGCAAAAAGTAGCCCTACTGTAATTGGATCCATTTTGTCCCGTTATAGTCCCTCTAGGAAACTGCGTTCCTCTAACAGACTCCTTTTATCAGTCCCTCGCATTCGGAGAACCAAATGGGGTGGTAAAGCCTTTTCCATCCTGGCACCTAAGTGGTGGAACGCCCTCCCACTGGAACTAAGGTCTCTTCCCACCCTTCAGTTATTTAGAAATGCCCTGAAAACTCGTCTTTTTGTGCGGACATATTTGTAGTTGTGCTTTGCCTTATTTTTTTTTCTGATCTGTTTTGGTAGGCGCCTTGATGCCTTTGGGTTTTAGTTGCGCAATACAAATTGTTTTTCATTCATTCACATACAGCAGGCCCGACAAACTTTTTACTGCTTTATCCACCAGGTATGGAAGGGCAATTGTATTGTCAGATGTGGAGGAATTTGAGTGGAACCCAGTTTGGTAGTAAGGAATTATGTTGTTGGCCATGACCCAGGCCTCTAATTTGCACAGAAGCAATTTAGAGTAAGCTTCACCTTCCATGTCTAATAGGGAAATTAGTTTATAACTCTCTGGTTTTGTATTATCGCCCTTTGTACGAATAGAATACAAAATGAAGCCCTTCCATGAGTCTGGAATACTAGATGACAAAATACATTCCTTGAAAAGTGTATGCAAGTGGGGAGCCCAAAAATCAATGTCTTCTCTCTGTACACTACCAGGCAGGCCATTTGGCCCCGGGGCCCCATCCTTGCGAATTGATTTAAGGATTTTTGCTGTTTCTGCCTCCATTACATAAATTTGCTAATCTTTAAGTAGCTCTGTCAGACCACTAAGTGATTCACACAGTGTGCCCATTGGTATCTCAGTGTCCACTTATATACGGCCTATCCAGTTCTCTGGACAGATGATGTTCTCTTTGTTAGTAGTTTTGCCTGCTAGGTCATTTATTTAACCCTATATTATCCATGATTTGCCCGGTGCAAGAAGGGTTGAGATATGCAACCACTCTTCCTCGATACATTTTTGTTTGATGGCCCAGGCTAACTTCTTGTGTTTTCTCCTCGCCCATTTTAGCTTTATTTTTGCCTCTGATCCCTTCTGGTTTTTATACTTAGTGTCAGCCAGCCAGCACATCCTTTTGCTTTGTTTGAATTCATTATCCTTGGTGCATGAATTGTGCATACGTCTCATCGGCTGCCGCTATTTTAAGCCTGGGTTACTGGTAGTTAATGCTATATGAAGACTCCTTATTGATATCCCACATACTTTTTCCAATAAGGTCGAATTCTGGTTGAGTACGAGTGGACTATGTTGTGCCTTCCACTTTTGGAATGGCAGCTTACTGCCAGGCTCCCACTTAACTCTTCTTTGTAGGGAATCTATGTCTTTACATTGCAGATTTTACTCCTCAATGCAAACACAAAGCGGTGGTTACAACACCTGCGCTAGATAGCTCGCTGGACTTACGAATAGTATGATTTACTATTCCAACTCCAGTGTGTGCAACACTAGAGAAAGTGTTGGAATAGTAAATCATACTATTCTTTATCCTAGAGTGCCATCTAGCACAAGTCGTTGTAACGACTAGCGTTGTAAAGGTAGTGCGTTGTGAAAAATTCAGTCTTTGTAAGGACCACGTTGTGTTTGCATCGTGGAGTAAAATCTGCGATGTAAACGTTGGATTAGGTTGAGGAGTTAGCAATTGCCTAGCAGGTGTGATGAACGCAGGGATGTTAAAGCTTAATTTGATGATCGCTTTCAGTTTTTGTTGGGACCGTAAAGTCAGCACATCTTGTTCTCAAGTGACTGATGAGAAACACATAGTCCAGTGTTGTGATTTTTCTAAATGTGGGCTGGCATCTGCTTTCCAGGCATCCTTGTTGATCAAATGTGCACTAATCAAGTTCTTTGATGCAAGCCTCTAGGAGATTTTGATTTGCCTCATTTTAATCCCCTCCTGTTTGGTCTCAATTTCATATTGTAAAATATCCTGCCAAGATAGCCTTGTGGTCTGGGTGTCTGAATCTGTTTGCAAAAGTCAATGATAGCCTTTTTTACCTTACTTTTGTGGGTTGATGTACATGTTTAACAGTATAATGTGAATTGATTGGCCACTGATTTCTAAACCTCTGTGTTCAAATGCTGTCAAGTTGTGATTGACAGCTTGTACCTCTATTACTCTAGCTAAATGTCGAGATTTACAAAAGAAGTTAGCCTACCGGCAGGCATTTCAAAGTGGTTCTTCCGTGAGATTTTGTAGGTTGCGTGATAGCCTAGGATTGAGGCAGTGGACCAGGTTTCCTGTAGATACAGGATATTGCAAATGCTCAGATAGTCTAGGGCTCTTTTTTCTCCAAGAGATTGGCCAATCCTGTGACATTCCAACTTTTCACACTTATGCTGTATCTAACCATGTTTTTATTTGCTTCCATGTTGCTCGGGATGCTGTTTATCATCGGGTGGGATGTTTTTATTTGTGCAGGTGCTAAATGTTTCGTCACCCTATTTTTGTCAATTGCACAGTTATTTTTCTCTCCCAAGATTGAACCAATGCTTTCTTTGTGCCTCTGAGTATACTTCTTGCTCTGCTGGGCTCAGAGTTGACATTTTGTTTTTGTATTAGCACACAAAAATATTTTTCCACCACTGGCTCATTCATGAGGATGCCCCAGACCTCAAATCACTTTACTTTCCTTCAAGTTATTTTTTTTTTACATTACCAATGATCTTCCACTCAATTACTTTTGACTCTTTGATGCTAATCCAAGTGGGGGTCTTAAAATTGCCTACTTTTTAGGTGATCATATGTAAGATATGTTAATGATGGAATGTTTTTCTAAAAGTGGTAAGATTTTTCATCTATTTAACTTGTCACATGCCCCTCTTGTGGAATATTCTGGCAGGAAAATTAATGTTCCTAATGTTGGGGATAGATGAAGGTTGTACTCTGCAGGCACCAAGAAGTTAAGTGCCTGCTTTGTTTGGGGCCTTCCAGAGTCTGTCTTCCTCCATGGGCATAGTGTGGTAGGCGCTGTTTTTGCTTAGGTGACTTGCCCCATTCTGTTTTGGACAAATCCCATGTTGTTAGGTGGCCAAGCGGTGCACCTGTTCTGATTCCATTGCCTTTGTTGTGGGAAGTTATTCTCCCTTGCCCTCTTTGTGTTGGATCATACTTTCATCTCTGCAGCTGGCATCCTTTTGGGCCTGCCCGCTATTCTCCGTGTTGGTGGTTACCTCTTTTATACTTAAATTGTGCATAGGCAACTCAACAAGGGTTGTTTGTGTATTATTGTCATTTGCCAGCACTTTCGGGTGAAAGATGGAATATATGTCAATCTTTTCCTGGTTACTATTTTGGCCCTGCTTCTCAGCAGTTGTTGTCTATTGTTGTCTCTTGTTTGTGTGGTGCCTCATGTTTCCCGTGCCAAATGCATCATTTTTATTTCTTTTATGTCTTTTCATTTATTTCCACAACTTTTTCTTTTGCCTACGTGATAGGAGTCTTTGCAACTTTTCCGCCTCTTAGGTGCCTACATGTTCAGTGTTTCTGGGGTATTCTTGGTCGCTTTGTCAATTGTTCTTGATGTGTCTAATTGGTTGCGGGGGAGAGAAACACCATTCTGCTCATCCTCATCAATCTCCTTTAGATATTTGTTTTGTTCTTCTCTCACTTGGTCCTGCCCATCCATGGGGAAGGATGTTTCATTCTGCCCAGCCTCACCGATATCTGTATACAACTGATATCTTATGAGACCTGCTGAAATGTCATTGCATACCCACCGGAAGGTCTGCTCTTTTGTTGGCCTGGACCCTGTGGTTTTAAGATGATTCATTAAAGATGATAACAATTCAGATGGCACACACAATTATCTAATTTCTGAGCAGGCATATCCATCTTCTTGTCTAATGATAGAATACTTTGAACAAGCATTTGCATGAAGTCCACATAAAACTCTAGTTTATGTTACTACCATGTTAAAGCTGTGACAGAAGCTAGTAACGAAGCGCTGATGCTGTTGAAGATCATATCAGGTGCAGTTGATTTTTCCTTCTGTGCATATGTATATGAATTGATTTGTGTGGGTCTTACCCCCTTAGACGTGGCCCTCAACTCCACCCTAATTGAGCAGATCACACCTGCACCTATGATGTTACCAGCCTTGGATGGTTTGAGTGTAAAGTGTACGGAACTTCCTAGTCTTAAGGTCTGGTCTGACAATTTGGACAATGACCATTGCCTCTCATTGCAGGTATCTATGGGTTTTGAGCTTTCAAATTTATCTCTGCCCAGGTCCATGAGCCATGATTATTTCTGGTCTGATTGATGATTAGTGGGTTGATGAGTTTGAGCCATCATTTTCCATCCTTTCATTAGCCCTTTGACGCCTCCCCAGTTTAATTCAGCAGTTTCGTTGAGGTGGAAGGAATCCTGTTTGTATATCTTTATGTCAGTGTCTCCCATAATGGCTGAGGAAAGTTCAATAGTCTTGAAGGCCTCTTCAACTTTGGGCAAGATCTTGTACAACTATGTTTTTTTTCAATACTCTAGATCTCCTGGTTTCTCCATTGATGTAGTTCCCTCAGAGGCGAGCCTGTGGATAGGAGTGAGTCTTGCAATATTCTGCAGTGTTTGACATGTAATGCTTGTTGATACATTTTGGGGGGCACCCCGGCCCTTGTAAGGTATTTATGTATGTTATTAATGTTCCTTGAAATGGTGACTGTGTGGCCTCCCTTTCCTCCTGCTTGGTTTGCCCTTTTCCCCTGTCCTTGTGTTTCTGGGGTCTGTGGTGATTGCTTTCGTGAGGCCTCATTGGGTGCAACTGTTTTACTGAAGCACAGAGGGTCATTTATTCTCTCCCCCATGGACCCCTCTCTCCACTTGCCCAGCTCTCTTCTAGCCTTGATGTTGAGCTTCTGTGACTCAGAGACTCTGAGGGACAGTTTCCAAGTCAGGGCAAACACTGTTAGCCGACCTCGTTGGCACCGCTCCCAGCATTGTGATGCCTGTTGTGTCACTTCAACTACTGTTTCTGGTGGTGTTGTTATGGCGCATGCTCTCATCGGCAGCACCCCATGCCCACCAATACCAGGCACCCCATTTACAATTATTGTCGTGCTGCATGTGGCTTTTGGGAGCGGCGTCTCCTGGTGCTTCCAGCGAAGATGCAGGACATGCACAGTGTTATGTGGCATTTTAGGCTCCGAGTGAATTTTCCCGATTCATGCCCTTATATAGGTACAATTCACATTGCCCTAATATAGGCATAGAAATCAATCCCTTATTTAGACATAGCCTATGCAGACCAAATACAGGCATGGCTATGTCCACCTGTACCAAACGTCACAACAATTTCTTGGAAAATCGGCTTTAGCAGTCAGGGACCTTCCCTTGCTTGAATATTGATTTGTCCAAGAACTCATGTACTTTTCAAAGAACTACTATTCCCTAGGGGTTCTTTCCTGATGTTATTATGCCCAACTGTATGTCAAACTAGACAGATTCAAGGTATAAATATGCCTTCACTTGCTCTAGCAAGACACAGTGGTTCGGAGCAGTTCGACTATCTACTTGCCTGACGCAGCTCGCTACAGCAAGTGCTGAAGGATGCGGACCCTCCAGCTGATGCACTGATCGAGAGGCTGCATTTCTCTCTGTGATAATCCATCTCCAGTGTTTCCAAGCTCCCCTTGTGGGGTGTTGGGAAATCGAGTCCCTAGACTGAGATACCAGACCTCCTTCATTCTAAACTAAGGTATGGAGCTGATTAGAACCTAGAGAAATCTTGGATAGATTCTTGGCAAAGAAAACTAAAACCTATGCTACACAATACTTACTTCTTCCCGCATACTAGACTTAGGTTAGGTACATTGGGGTAGGCGTATTTTAGAAGCATCAGTTGAGTATTTTTAGTCATTGTTATTTATGTATGTATTTATGTATGGTTTAGAAACCATACAATGCTCTTACAGTATTATTTTATAATATTGTTCTCGCTGTACGCATTATACTCTGCAGTCTGCATTACAATTGTAGCAGTTCACTTTTCTTGCATGAGAAAGAAGACTGTTCAATAAAACCTTTTATTGAAAACGCATTTCTCTGCACCTCTGTAGAAATGAAGCATGCACAAGTGACTGAGTGAAATACTTATCTATTGTTTCCCCAACTCTAGAGATATATTTCTTGTTCTTGGGAAACAAAGTTGTGATGTTTATGTGGTTGTCAGAAACTATTCCCTTCTTGTGAATTCGAGAAAGTTTCTAGTGACCTCTGAGCTAGCTGGCACTCACTATTATGTTTAATATATTCCATAGAGACCTAGTTGACCCCAGTCCTACCTCTGATCTATAGGATTTAATATTCCAATGCGTAGAGCCTATTGGGAATATAGGAACTACACTACATGGCGCCCAACGTTTGATAAGGCACTAATTTAACGCTAGATACTAAAGTAACTCAGTTGTGCTTTTCTCAGAGACTCCTTTTCCCCATAAAATACTCCAATAGACGTCTGGAGTGGGTAAAGGGATAAAATATCTGCCATAGCTGAGTAGGACGAAAATCCTATGTATTAGTTTTGGTTTGTTCAACGTTGCAGGATGCAGTGTTCCAAAATATTGTGCACCTTATCTTTGTTTCCTTGAAACTTACTCTGAAAACTTACAGTCAACAAAATAAGTGACCCAGAGAACGGTGGAGCTACAGGCAATAATGCCGTAGCAGGCTTTGACGTTACAGGTTTCCAAGAGACCAATGCGGAAGCTATAATCATCCCAGAAAATTTAAGGAAAGCCATCACTATAAAACTTATAACAAATAGCCTATCATCAAGAGGTGGTAGGGTACATTTTGTAATGGAGGCACATGAATATGGTCAGACAGAGGTATTTTATTCATGGATTATCTTTCCTGAAGCAAATCCAGTATCACATGTGTTTCACTTCTACAAAGAAGAGGAACATCCAACGGAATACATTCCGTTCGAGGATATTGAAATTCCACTAACTTACTAAGAGCATGCCTTCTGGTTTAAAGGCACCCAACAACATCAAAATCACATTAACCGGCTCGGTTCACTAGGTAGGCCAGGAGCCACATGGCCGGTATTAGCAAGCTTTACACTGCATCCTGCCATTGAAGAAATGACAGGTGCAGAACTATTAGTTTAAATAAAACAACTAATAAAAATACATAGACAATTGGTTCAATATGTGATGCGGACTCTAACAGGCCAACCTCCTATAAGGATTCCATAACACACCCCTTACCAGGGGAATACAAATAAAATTACTCCACAGACTATACAATCAGTCATTGGTAAATTACCAGCAAACAGGGAACAAATTCCATTCCGGATAGCTAAAGAAATTACTCAAATCGAGGCAGTATATTCTGATACTACCTCTCATGAGAAACACAGGATTTTAACAATCTGTTTACCAATGGGGATCGCACCACACCTAGAGGACTGTGACACTTGGGATACAGTCTTTGCTGCAATCTACACCAAAACAGCAATTTCACCCAAAAGACTAACTTAGGAAACTTTACTCCAATTCCACAAGAGGCCCACTATGACCAACAAGTTGTTCACCAAAAGGACATCATCACCCAAAAGAAAAATACTCAAATCACTTCTCCAACTCATCAAAATGCTTCACCGGTTAGTTTATGTTCTGAACACAGCCCTCAGAAACTTCCTTTGACTTTATATGCACCTGCGGAAGGACTCGAGGGTCAATTAGAGACAACTAATTCAACACCTTCTAAGCAAGATGAGGAAATGCTTAGACCAAATCCAAAGCATCGCCAAGCCACCCCTCAATTACCAGTGACTATTCCTAATATAGATGTCCAGCATAGCCCACAACAAGCAAAATCAAATTTGGAGCTCGCATCAAAGCTCCAATATGGCCAACTGTCCAAAGCAGCCCAGCCAGAAGAACATAAAATAAAAGAACATAAAGTAAATGAACTTGTATCATCACCACTAAAGAATTCTTCATTTCATTGCTCATCAATCTCCAATCCAGGATTAATAACATCTCCCGTGATCCTTTCGGCACCAGATGCACTCTTTGAAAAATTCACACCACAGCACAGTCAGCCGCCCATTCATGGAGATTTACCCAATGGTAATGGCGACATGACCTTCTTAGCCTCCCAAGAGTGGGAGGAATTAGTCGCCTCTTACAACCACGACCTTAAACCTCCAAAAATCACCCCCCTGGAAAGCAGCAACTCAAATAAAAACCTAATCTGGGAATCATTACTGAGTACAATGCAATATTCAACGGCGGCTTTACAATATCAGTCACACAAAATGGATCTCCAGCTGACAATCCTCCAAACTTTAGCTGACTTTACTTCGGGGATGTAACGGCCGGATTCTCGGACCAGATAGGATCAGCTCCTCAGAGCACCTCCAACCCAGCCGGAACGTAACCACCTCCCTCCTCAGGACCCATCTGTCCAGGCACCTGGGTACCTACCTGAGGATGGGGAACTCGCAATATACGAGCTCATATCATCAGAAACACCACTAAATCTATAGGGATTACAAGGAATACTCACTGATTACTAAGGACGTCCATTCCCTACACCACACTCATACCTCATAGTCTCGCGACCACATGGGCCCAGACTAATCTACCCTGGGGCAGTTCTGATTATTTACCATTACACACTGACCACAGTCAATGCTCGCTCGACAAGTCGCAATCCTGCGTATCTAGGCACCAGTCTCCTCCCTGGTGTTCTCTCACTCACATTCCGATCCACAATCCGGCGGATCTAGGCACCAGTATCCTCCCTGGTGTTCTCATTACTTACATTCCAAGCCGCAATCCTGCGGGTATCGGCACCAGTGTCCCGCCTGGTGTTCTCATTAACGCCGCTACACAACGACGATCACTTTCCTATGAATACCTTCAGCTCTCTCTCTCTCTATGTTGGGAAGTTTCTCTCACTATTCACTAGAGGTTCACTACTACAATAATATTATGGAATAGCCAAATTACTTAGGGGGTCATTAGGATGGAGGATTTTCCGCATCCTCCGGGCCGGCGGAAGCCACCGCCGGCCCGGAGGATGCGGAAAATCCTCTGCGGACCCACCAGGACCCACCGCCACATTAGGATGGCTGGTGGGTCATGGTTTAGGTCCGCAGCTTTTCCGCCGCGGCTGGCTTACAACCGCGGCGGAAAAGCACTAAAATGGTGAAGGTGTCTCTTAGACACCTTCAGCCAGATTAGGATGTGCATGGAAACATGCTTTTCCGCGGCGGCTTTTCCGCCGTGGAAAAGCATGTGTAACTGCACTGCAGGGGCCCATTGCGGGCCCCCTAGGTGTAGTGGGGGGTGGGGGGTGCACATGGGGGGTACCTATGGTACCCCCCTGCATTTGCGTGCACAATGCAGCAGGCACCGCGCGGTGCCTGCCGCTTTGTGCACGCAAATGCTGTGCATGCATTTTTAACATTGCTGCGGGTGCAGCTTGAAGCTCCACCCGCAGCAATGTTAAAAATAGAGGATGTGACCGCCACCCTGGCGGTCACATCCTAATCTGCACAGAGGGAACGCCGCAGCCCATGCGGACGTTCCCTCATGCTCTGGGGTCGCGGACGGACTCAAGTCCGTCCGCGATCCTAATGACCCCCTAAGTGTATAACTTATTCTCCTAGCTCAAGGGCTCCTCTTTCTCCCTAATTATTCAGTGGCTACTTACCTGATCAGGGGTAGCATCTGTTCTGGCTGTAACACCTGACTAGAAGAAAAGGTTACCTGCACTATAAGAACAAGAGACACACACTGTATGCAAAAGTTATTCCCTGATTTAAGCACTCCTACTCCCTTTTGATCCATCAGTTGCTACACAGCATCTGGTTAGAAGAAAGGTTAGCTCTATCATAAGAACAACACATGCACACTGGTTCACTAAGAACTGGGGTATCTTTATTACAATAACAATAAAATGGGAATAGACACATATCAAGATCTGCGGGGTCTCTGTAAAGCTTTATTACTATACTACATCCACATGTAACTAACAGGAACTGTACTGCACACCGCTGAAAGAAAAAGGATTAGACATACAATAGGGACAAGGTTAATATTTAAAGATAAGGAAAGGTATCACCTAAGGAGTGTAAGGTCTTGCTCTAGCTGTCATCTGGGCTCCTCTCTCGTCTGTGCCTTAGCTCGTCTTAGATCCTCTGCTGCACTCTTGGACACACATCTGCGCTGACCACTCTGCACTGGATTCCTCTCCCCCACGAACTCTCTCCACCTTCCAACTTCAGTCTAATAGTTTCTGCCGCTCTGATAACCGTTCGCTCCACTAGCTACTTCACTCTGTCTAATTGTCTCTATTCCAATGTCCAATTCACTCCAGCTGCTCCCACAGATTAATCCACGATATAACTTCAGTATCTTCCAAAAGGCATTACTTCAGACTCCAGCTGTTCACAACTCCTCCTGATAAGTAACTGCTTCTGACTGCTTCCTTCAGTTACAGCTCACTGACTGTCTGTCTGTCTTCTCTCTGTTCCAAGCATCTTCTGTCTCTTCTCTTCTCCTCTGCTCCAACTCCTCTCCTTCTGCACTCAACTCTTTCTGCTCCAATCATCAACTGAACTCCTTCCAACTCAAACTCTTTCTGATTCTCCACTCCTCCTGCAACTGCACTCCTCTCTTCTGCTCCAATCCAACTCAACTGACTGACTCCGCCTCTGCACTTCACTAATATGGAATGCTGTCTCCTCATGGAAAGTTCCAGCTAGTAGCCTCCTCCCACCAGGTCCATGCACCAGGCTCCTTGCTCTAGACGCTCCCACAGTGATCAACTGCTTGTTTCGTCTAGAGACCTGAGCCCAGGGACACTTCTTGATTAGATTCAGCTCTGGCCGGTTCTCTCCAGTTCGCTTAGGACGAACAACACCTTATAACTAAAACATTACCTTTACCCTGTAAGCATCTCAGTTCTGCAGGGACAGAAAGCAAAATGGAGTCTCTCTAGTTCTGGGCCTTGTAGGCCTAAGAAGGATGAAATAACACTTAGCTCTGTCAGAGTACCTACACAAACCATACTAATATGTAATATAAAATCAGGACTACAGGATCCACCCTCTACTATAGGTAGGATGATGAAAGGACACATAATTATGTCAAAGCCAATAGGCAATAGATGGATTAGAGTCAAGAATAAGGGATCTATCATCATATTAAGCAGCTATCCTCTAGTTTATGCTTCTAGGTCTGGAAAAAGGGCTTAAAGGGGCCAACACAAGGCAAGAATACAGATTCAAGATGTTAGCAAGCTTAAAGTCATCATCACTCAGAAATAGAGCCAAAAACCATGTCACAACAGGGGATCAACAGGAAATTAGCCGACCTGAACGGTTTAATAAAGAGAGGGCAGGAAGCAACCTACAACATACAGCAATCACAACTAGAATGTTTCTGTGCCCCAATAGTGGACAAGCTACAGACCCTTACGGAAATGTTAGGCGACCTAATGTCTGTCCTGAAAACAACTGTTATTAAGCAGAATGCTGTAGGAAATGACAACTCCTTATTGGAGAAAACCACATCCCTCATTAAGACGCCCTAATCAAACAGTGCACCACAAACAGTATGTGGTGGGTGCTGGCAAAACAGCAAGCCAGACTCCTTAGAAGAAGTAGCTTCTCCAGTAAAAACTGGGCTTAAGCAAAACAGGAAAGGAAGAAAGAAGAGAACGCATCTCCAAATCCTATGTTCAGTTGCCCCTATTAAACCGGACAACACAACTAAGGGAACACCAAATCTACCAGCACTAACTCCTTCAGCACCAGCTCCGACTGAAGCCAGGAAAGAGGCCTAGCAAATAGCCCCTAGACCCACAGCCAGTGTTACCAATAGCAGGCAAGGCAATCAAGAACCAACCAGGAAATCGCTTGACTGTAACCTCATACCAACCCCCTCTACCAATGAACGTAACTCCTTAAAAAATAGTCTGATCAAAGAACCACCTAATTCACCTTTAAAGAGCAAGACCTTAACCAAGGGTATACAAGTCACAGGGCGGAACCACGGTTTAAGCCCTCAAGGGAATTATATAGGCTTAAGCTTATCGTCGAGCCAAGCCCTCAATCAAACATCAACTAAACAACTCGAGTTACATCTGTGCAACTAGTACCCGCTCATAATAATACTGGCTGGGAAACAAACACGACCAACGACTCTCGATTGGGCCTCTCTACCAGTGCAGTTACCAGCAACACAGGCACCTTCGACCCAAATCAGGGATGTTTTTCAAACATAGTAACTATTTGTGACAAAACATCTTCTCACAGCTCGAAACTACCAAAAGTGGCAGAGACTGACACTATTATACTACTTCCTCAATTCAAATTCAAAAACTTTATTCGATCATTAGTTGATAATAATCATAAAAGTACATACATACAGCATAAAATACACAAAAATACAGCTTATTTAGGACATATTCATGGGTCAAAGGACATATTATTTCTCAGGTGTACCGATTTTAAAATATATACAGCAGTAAAAAAGCAAATATCATGCGAATCAAGACCAAATAAAAGCCTCATGGCAGATTCAATAGTGGATACATTATATTTTTTAAAAAGTGGTTTCAAATAGGTTTTACGCAGATGAAGATAAAAGGGGCATAACAATAAAAAGTGCTCCGAGCTTTGCTTTGTGATCCCATCACATGGACAGGGGGCAATAGTGTGAGTCTTAATATATGGATACGCAACAAGCAAATGAATGGTCCCCATCCGCAATCTTGTCAATACATATTGATGAGAACGAATGGTAACCAATTTAAGGTATCCTGCGAATCCCGGATCTACCATATTATATCTATCATAAAAAACATGTGTAGAATACTGGGAAGTAGCAGCCTTACGCTTAACAGCACTGGCCCTTAAGAATACATATTTAAGCTCTTTCTTGGGGATGTCTATAACACAGGGTGGGTTTTCACGCACACTTAAGTTAAAAACATCTTTAAATACATGAATGATATAATTGAGCCAGGGGATACGGGAACAGTTGTCCAAGTGGAGACAGTCTAAAATGATCTTTTTTGTGAACCCCGTCTGCTCCTTGGTCCAGATAGATCTCCACACTAGAAGAGGTCTTAGACTGATTAGGTCGGAAAGATGATCCAGACCAACCTCCCGATGGATCAGATTAGTTGATGCAGAGGATGGTAGACACAAAAGCTTTTTAAGAAATGTATTTTCCTCCACCTTGAGCACATTATGATTACAATGGCCCCAAACACCTGAACCATAAAGGGCCAGGGCAACACATTTATGGCGATATAGGTACAACATATCGGGTATCCGCCTGGAGCCTAACTTTGATGCAAACTTGAATATACCAAAAGAACACTTGCCCATTTTAGCTCTTACATTAATCATTTCAGAGGCCCACATCTCTCCGCTATTAAAAGTGATACCTAAGTAGCAAAATTTATCAACCACTTGTATTGTATGATCCATAACTGTAAAAGGTCTTATATTTTTAACTTTCTTGCCGCAGTGAGTCGAATGGATATACTAAATCGACAAAACGTGCTACGGCTCTTACACTCTACTCCAACTTTAACTGATATTACATCATCTGACTTGTTGTCAATTGAATTCTTGTCAAATAATAACAGCCAAAACCCAGAAGCTACCAGAACTAGATGGAAAAATTCTGATGTTGCAGGCAGAATTTTACAGGAAGGTGATCGCCTCCAAAATTGGGGGATAATTATGAAACCAATCTCAAAACCATTATATCCAACTCCCTTCCTAAACAACAATATAAAAAAAACACAAGTTCAGCAAGGCTTTCACTCTTGAAAGGAGCAAGGAGTAGAACTCCAGGCACAAAGATCGAGGCAAATGTATTAATTGTAGTATTGCCAACTGAGACCCAATGCACATTAGTACAAACCCCAGCAAACAACAACTGGTCAGGTATACATTGTGTAATTACATCAGTACGCACAAATTGACAAGAGTTGCTTGTGAAACAACTACCTGAAATCGAGCAAGATGGTCTCAAAATATGTGTCTGGAATATTAATGGATTAGCTTCCAAAACAAGTGACCAAGATTTCCTAAACTACCTGAAATCCTTTGACATAATCCTGCTCCTGGAGGCTTGGGAAGACCAGTCCTTTAAACTACAGGGCTATATCTCTCATTTACTTCCGGCAACTAAGGGATCTGTTTTTGGCCACCGCTCGGGTGGCTTATTGCTCTTAACCTCATTAACAGAAATAGGTCAGACTGATCCAATGAATATTCAATTATCATCCCCAAGTTGCATTCAGGGAATAAAAGTAAAGCTAAAGATTAACCAGATCCCAAAGGAAGTAATAATAATAAACATCTATGTACACCCAAAAACAAAAGCTAAAAGCAGCAAATGAGTTGTCAATGGAATTAAAAAGACTGATGGAAGAGGAAGCAACAGATTATATTATCCTTGCTAGAGACTTCAACATGCATCTCTTAGGAAACACTCAAGATGACGACCAAATATAGGATCTTTCTGATGCATGGGGAATCCAGACGCAAGCCCAATCTACAGCCTCCAAGCCAGTTCGAAGCGCGAGATACCTGCTTCAGGAGCTGGAGTACTTAAATATGAGAGCTATAAATGGCCGCTTTATGGACGACAATCCACCAGCTGCCACGTATCATTCAATGAATTCAAGAAAGTTTCTAGTGACCTCTGAGCTAGCTGGCACTCACTATTAAGTTTAATATATTCGATAGAGACCTAGTCGACCCCAGTCCTACCTCTAATCTATAGGATATATTATTCTAATACGCAGAGCCTATTGGGAATATAGGAACTACACTACAAGAGGACTGGCAGCAATCTTCTTGCCCGTTGCTCTCTGCCTTCGGCACCCTTGGGCAGCACTCCGAGGGCATGGCAAGTCCGAGCCCGTCAGTGAGCCGTTCTCCGTTCTCCGGCTCCTACACTTAAGCTACATCTAGGTGTAAAACTACACATGGAAATAGTGCATTTTTTCCATGAGAAGATTAAAACATCAATGTGGGAATAGTACAGGACTCCATTCTCCTGTGCAAAATTCTACCGTATGCAAACTTCTGCACAGGGGCAGTAGGAGGGTAACAAAGTGATGTCATTATTATTTGTGATGTGTTTATTTTTTTTAAACATTATTTATTAATATTTGTTACAATATTTTGATGTGATGTATACATTTTTATGTTTGTAATTGTTTTGTAGTTGTGGTGTTTATTCATGTAATGGGTGGGAAATAGTTACATTATAAATAAAAAAAACGAATATTGTATTATATTACTATTTGCATACATTTCCATCACTCATTCATTTATTTGTTTAATTCGAATTATTTTTGATAATTTATGTTATTTATTAATTTGTATTTTACTTGTGGAGCTTATGGGGTAATTGGTTCAGTAATGTATTATTTTAATTTTATGTCACTATAAAATTAACCATATATAAACATTTTGTTTAATTAAAATGGTTGTCCTATTTACCTAAATTTAAAAAGCTTTTATCCGGACTTCACTCAGCTTGTCCAGAGGCAAAGGATGGGCTTTCAGGGTGTGAAGCGAAGACTCCGAGACTTGGGCCTGAAATATGCCATGTTATTTCCTACCAGACTTCGTGCTGAGTATGAGGACCGGACGTTTTTCTTTGACCGTCCTGAGAGTGTGAGTGACTGGCTGGACTCTCGGCCTACCCGGAACGATCGAACTGAGCACCCTGGTGGCGCCGAGGGTGGCGAGCCAGAACAGAAGTGACGATGCGGTCCCTTATTTCCGAATACTTGACTTTTCACAGCTGGGTTTGATTATTCTAATATTGTTGTACCTCATTGTAGTATACCCGAGGGTGGCGGGGGAAGCGAGCCTCTTTCCTCCTCCAGGGTTCTTTTTGTAGACTAGTGTAATGGTAGGGCGACAGGCACACTGCAAGTTAGGGTGGGTTTTTAGTCTAATGCAGGGGTACAGGGTGGGGGGAGTTGTAACGGGTTCGAGTTGGGGGTGGGGTGGAGTGTTTGGGGGTTTGTTAATTTATCTCAAGGCAACGTATTGTTCTTTTTTGTGATCTGGCTGTTGTGTTCGTTGTAGGGTGGGTTCCACATTTCATGCTGGGATGGGGGTAGTGGGTTGAGGCTAATATCTTGGAATGTCAATGGGTTGGGCGATAGAATAAAACGGGGAGTGGTGTTACAATTTCTGTGTCGCCAGTCCCCAGATGCCGTTCTACTACAAGAAACACATCTGGTGGGGAATACGTGTCACGCCATGAACAGGTGGGGGTACCGTCTCGTTGCACATTCCGGGTTCACCACTGGTTCTAGGGGCATTGGCATTCTTGTTCGGTCCTCTCTTCCCTTGGAGATAGATGACGTAATCCTCGATGACAGAGGGAGCTATGCCACCCTCACTGGTAGATCGGAGGGTAGGACGGTTTCGTTGATCACTGTATATGTTCCACCGGGTCTACAGACCTCTACTTTCTCAGATATTGGGCGAGTGGTGCTGGGACTCCCTGAAGGTACCCTGGTTATGGATGGGGATTTTAATTCACTTGTTTCTGGCAATGTAGATTGCTACCAGCCCCAGAGATCTTGCCAACTCTCAATCATGGCTGAGTGGGTTTTTGGATACTTTCGGTCTGGTGGACTGCTGGGGGTTGATGCATCCAGAGCAGATACAATACACTTTCCATTCTGGGGCCCATGGAAGTCTTTCCAGACTTGATTACATTCTGATGCCTGCAGCTCCGTCCCCTTCTGTCAGAGAGATCAGACACCTTGCCCGGGGAATTTCAGACCATTCCCCATTGTGGCTCTGTATGGATACTAGAGTGTGTGGTGCGGGACAAGTCGCCCCCATAAACCCCTGGTATTTACATAACCCTAAGACCTGTGCTGGTTTGGTGAAGTCCCTGGATCAATACTTTCTTGAAAACGAGGGGTCTGTGTCCTCATCGGTGTCATTATGGGATGCCTTCAAGACGGTCATTCGTGGACAGGCCCTATCTTTAATTGCTGATGCTAGGAAAATCAAAAATAAAGATATTGTTCGTCTGAGACAGAAATAGTTGAACTTGAGAGTGACTTGGAATCAGGCGTTACTCATGCCAAACTCCACACCCTTGGTCTTAAACAGCTGGACTACAAATCCCTGGTTACATATGCTGCCAAAATAATGCACAGGGAGCAGCAGGGCAGATTGTATGATGTTGGGGACAAGGCGGGTAAATTGATTGTGTGGCTTGATAAGAAAGAAAGGGCGAATCGTGTGGTTCCCGTGATTCAGAAACTGGATGAAGTGTGTGTGACTGATCCGAGTGAGATAGTGGGGTCTTTTGTGGACTATTTTCGTACAGTGTATTCTTCGGTCTCTGATAGAGCTGAGGAAGACCTTCACTTGTTGCTCCGCAAGATATAGCACTGCCACGCCTATCAGAGGCTGACCGAGACCTAATGGATGCTCCACTGTCTGCTGATGAGATTGCAATCGCCTTTCGCTCAGTTGCTCTCTGGCAAGGCCAAGGGCCCCAACGGTCTGCCCATCGAACTATACAAATTGCACCCTGATAAAGTTGCACTGTATCTCCGAGATATGTTCCTGGAGTCGCGAGACCTTGGCTCTCTCCCTTGTGATCAGCGTTTAGATACGATTGTGGTTATTCCTAAGGAGGGGAAGCCTCGGGATCACTGCGCTTCATACAGGCCCATCTCATTGTTGAACGCCGAACCTAAAATCCTAGCTAAAGTGTTGGCTAATCGGCTGATCACTGTGATTGGTGACCTGATCCACCCGGACCAATCTGGTTTTATCCCACATCGTAACACCACACTCAACTTGTGGCGTTTGCATGGCGTTCTTGCGAGGGCGGAGTCTATCCATGAGCCGGCCATTTTGGCTTCCTTGGATGCCACAATGGCCTTTGATACTATAGAATGGCCGTATCTCTGGGCCGCCCTCGCGAAATTTGGTTTCGGTTCCGAGTTTATCAGGTGGGTGAAACTTCTATATGAGGAACCGCTGGCTCAGGTGGTCGTTAATGGCTGAGTATCTGATTCTTTCACTCTTGGGAGGGGTACGAGACAGGGCTGCCCATTGTCCCCCCTACTTTTTGCACTTGCCTTGGAGCCTCTGGCTGCTTGGCTCCGATGGGAGCCTTCGATAAAGGGCATCCAGTGGACCCCAGATTTTGAAGACCGGATCTCGCTTTACGCTGACGACATCCTGTTGTACCTTACCTCCCCCCGAAAATCGCTTAACGTTTTGTTCGATGTCCTCACTTCATTCGGCAAGAATTCAGGTCTAGTCATTAATTGGACTAAATCCTGTGTCTATGTAATTTCTGGTGGTCTCCCCCCTTTGCCTCGTAGATTTCCCATCCAGGTCTCGCAGACGGGATTAAAATATTTGGGGATATTTATATCATTAGACCCCGCTGTTCGCTATGAACGCAATTTGCTTCCCCCTCTCCAGAGGCTGAAACTCGATGTCGTTCGCTGGCGTAGATTACCATTGTTGCCGCTCGGTCGCGCTGCACTTTTTAAAATGATGTCCCTGCCACGTTTTTTGTACGTGCTCCAGAATTCATTCGACACTATCCCTGCAGACTATTTCCGGGAGGTGGAGAGCTTGCAGAGGCGGCTTGTCTGGGACGGGCATGCTAGAATCGCTCTCGCTAAGCTAACCCTCCCCTGGTATGACGGGGGCATGGCGCTCCCAGACATCAGGCGGTATTATTGGGCCTCTCAGTTGAGCGCGATTAACCACGCAACGTATGCACCCAGCCCAAATCCTGCATTTGAGATGGATAAGCATCAGTTGCCGGGTGGGAATTATAACAGGGCGCTCTACTCTAGGGTGGCAGGGAGAAATTTAACAGGTCCCACTAAGTGTGATGCAAATGTGGCCCTGGGTTGGAAGGATCGCCTGACACGTGCGATTCCTTTGTATGCGTCTGCGAGATTGGGATGCCTCTGGACAACAAAAGGTTTTGAGAAATGGGATATGATTGGTATTAGCAGGGTGGGCAACCTCTGGGCCAAGGGTGCAGTTAAGACTTTTGAAACGTTGCAGAAGGAATATGATTTGAGTGACAGGGAGTTTATCAGATACGCACAGGTCCGCCATGCTTTGACCTCGGTCTTCACTGACGGTGTCAATATCCCTGAGTCGTACCCGTTGGAAGATCGTGTGCTTGATGGTCACGTGCCTGATAGCACGATCTCATTAATATACAAGAAGTTGATCAATAATCAGGCGGACCTTCTTGTACACCTCAGAGAAGGATGTATGTCGTTACAACGCATACTTTTACTCCGCGTACCATTACAACGCGGTATTTACAACGCATACCGCTACAACGCATAGCGCTTTGGGGTGCTGGATAGTGGTAAGTATAATTTACTATTCTAACTCCAGTCCCCGTGGACCCTAGGGAAGGTGTTGGATAGTAAATTAAACTTACCTCTTATCCTAGAGCGCCCCCCAGCGCAATGCGTTGTAACGGTATGCGTTGTAATGCCTGCGTTGTAGTGGTAGTGCGGAGTAAAAAATGCGTTGTAACAGGTGAATACCCTCAGAGAAGTCTGGACCGGGGATGGGCTGGAACTGGACGATGAAGACTGGCAATCTGCATTATCTTCACCTAAGGAGGTGGCTAATCCCACCCGTCTCCGCCTCGTCCAACTTAAAATTCTCCATCGTGTGTATGTCACCGGTCCCCGTTTGGTTTCCATGGGTTATTCTAATGATGGGCTATGTAAGCGTGGTTGTGGAGTGATTGGTACCTTCCTCCATATTATTTAGGAGTGCCCGGAGGTGGCTGCATTTTGTAATCGTGTGCATGCAGTGATGGACAGTGTCACCGGAGTCGTGCTGTTGCCTGAAGCCCGGCGATGTCTGTTGAATGTGTGGGAGACGAATGATTATAGTGTCGCTCAGACCCGGTGGGCGACCCTTGGGAACATGATTGCAAAAGAGACATTGCACAGTTGTGGGGTTCCCGGCGGCCGCCCACTGTGTCGGTATGGAAGGACAATATGGATTGGTGTATGTTTAGAGAAAAGACTGTGTATTTGGCTAGGGGTAGACCTAGGGCGTGGACTAAGGTCTGGAGCCAGTGGAAAGCCTACAGTGGGAACATATGTACACCCCCATTTGATGACAATCTGGACATCTCCCTCTCCCCCTGATCCGACATTCCATGTCTTGTTTACATTTTGTTCCTATTCTCGGCTTCCCCACTGGCCCCCCCCGATCTCCTTCATTAACTATCAGCTCACACAACTTTGCACTTGGAGATCCCTCCCGTACGAGCACGATTCTGCGTACAATGTTTTCATGCCTTGAGACTTGTTCTTATCTTTCTTTATTTTATTTTCTTTTGTAAAAAACAAAATAATACTCCATTATGACTCTATCTTGTGTTGCTACGAATCTCATCCTGCAACGCTGCAGGGCCTCAGGGATGTCGGCGATAGAGCTGTGGTATATAATGATTACTTTTGCTTTGACTAGCGGCCGGCCCCTGTGGTTGTAGGCCCTTGTAAGTAACTTTATTTAAATGCATGTTCGAAATCTTAGGCTATTTATTATTTGTGGGACATCTATTTAACATACATTTTGGGTGATGAGTTAATTTTATCAAAAGTTCACATTTTCTAAAATATATATAATGTATATCCGACCAAATTGTGGTTTATATAGAAATATCTAAAAATATTTGGAAATTGATAAAAATTCTATTTTAATTTCATATACAATTTTGTTTTTTAGTAATTAACGTCAAAACATCATGTAATTCATAGTATGATATTAATTTGTTTTTATCTAATACATATTAACTTTTACTAATATTTGCTTATTTGCAGTTAGGGCATTAAAATTGAAATACGTTCCCCATCCATACCCTTTCTCAATTATATACTCTTTATCCAATGTTCACGTTACTGGAGTTAGATTAGGAAATGTAATCCCCTACCTTATGTCCTTTGCTTAATATTAGTTGGTTTGGATTTAGACTAGTACATTTTACACTTTACCTAATGTTTGTTAGAACAGGAAATCTAACTCCCATTACTTATGCATTATCCCCAATATTTGTAGGATTGGAAGTTAAAATATTAAACCTAACTATTTTTGTACATTCCCTATTTTGATTTGGAATGGAGAATGAATAGCAACTTTCACCGTTCACTTTATGCACTTACCTCAATGTTTGAGAGACTGAGGATAAAATAGTAAATCTCACCTGCTTGATTTGTGCCCTTCCCCTACTTATTGTTGGAGAAGTGAGAGAATCGTAAATGTCACCCCATTTAATCTATTATGTGAATGACCATGCAAAATATTTATATTGGCTCAATAAACGAATACCATATGTGTATATTCATTTAATAGGGAGATGGAAGTACTACATGAAATGATCACTTTGTGCCTGTACAAGGACCTTGCAAGGATCGGAAAATGTGAACAGTTGCATTTACAAAGAGTACATTACAAGATCCTAGGTGCATCAGCTTTGTTCTTTGGAAAGCATGATTTCTATGTTTCAGGATAATTTTCAAAATTGCTGTGACACTAATAAAAGAATCTGCACAAAACGTTATAAAAAGAAAGTTGTTAAACTTTGGCTCCTATAAGAAACATTTTCCACTGATCCATCAAGCGAAGGCTAAGAAAAGGGGTTCCAAATCATTGAAATCCCTCTGGAAAGATCGCTCTCTTATACAGCAAAATGACTAAATGGAATAACATCAGATTTTGGTAAAAGTTAGAACTTTACTCATAAACAGCCGTGGTCCATTCAGGTAACAGTGGTGGGGCGCTGGGGCCTTGTAAGGGGGTATTCTGAGGGACGATGTAGAGGGAGAATTGAATAAATAATTAATATCACCTCTGCATCGTAACTGGGAATCCCCCTTACACGGCCTAACCGCCCCACCGCTGTTACCTACGCGGACCGCGGCTGCTCAGAAATTGTGTTTTTCATTAATTGGTGTAGATCCGTTCAGCAATTTCAGGGAAATCAGTGTTCAAAAAGGTGCACAGGATGGACATTAAGGGTTCACCTCCCAGAATAAGATAGTGATATATGGCTCATATGGCTCACATGCTCATATGCTCTGACTGGCCATTGGTCAATCCTTATTGACTGGCCACAGTAAAAACTATATATTGTAAGAGCCATTACTAGACACAGGGACATGACTCTGGGTACTGAAAATGATTTTAAAAACGTATGTGACGATGGATAAGCACACCTTGACCCCCACTGGTATGTGGACTTCCCTTGATTGGCTGTCCACAACGCAGAAACATGCTTTGGTATCTATTACCAGACAAGGGAACATGGTCCCCATTGAAATGCATTGTAGTGAAAACCTGTTTTTGAGTATCACAAAAACGGACTTTTATAGTGTAATATGTTTGGGGGTGCTACCATACTCATTTTAGGAATTGTGGGCCAAGATTTACAAATGATTTGCATCAGGGTGGCATTACTTTTTTAATGCAGACCCAAGGCAAAATCACTTTGGGGATATACAAACCAAAGCAAATTGGATTTTTGCGTTGGCTTGTGAGAAAAAGTAACACAAACCAGTGTGAAGCGCTGCATTGCATTACTATGTATCAAGGGGATGTTCCAGGGGTGGTAAATAAGTGTTCACATGCTACCACCCATTGATGTTGATGAAAACCCTATCTACTAACAATAGTAGGCAGGGTTTTGAGCAAAGAATATATGCCACTTAAAAGCAGGTGTTAAAGGGAGAAATGCTTTCATTTCACATTTTTGTCCAACTTTGCATGTATGTTGCACTGTACAGCACAAATTTAAAGTAGGAAGGCTCAGAAGTCAGTCTAAGCATAGCATTTTGTACTTGTAAGGGGACCCTTCCAGTACACAACCTATGCTAAACTCACGCAGAGACGTTTGCACTATGGCGCAAAGGTGTGTGCTTGGCACTCGGCAGCATAATTCTGTCCCAAGGCTACATAGAGAGGAGGATAGTGCCATATCTCTGTAGATATGGCCTTGTTCTTCTCTCTCCTCACACAATGCAGACCAGCAACTTTGGGTGCAGTATTATGTTGTATGAGAGTTTTGTAAATATGGGCCAGAGTGTGTTCTAGGATGATTTTATTCTGTGAGAAATGCTGACCCACTGCTGCGATTTGAAGAACCATGTTTCAGAGATGTTATGCAAAATGCTCCAGAAGCTAAAATGAAAACAAATTTCACACTGTTTTCCTTAGCCATGTGGAATCAAAATTGATATTCTGAGTAAAGCATGTGCTCCCGACAGCAGTGGAGGCCTGTCAGTTGAATCCCCAGTGTGCTACTGCAGCTTCACGACAGCGTTCTGATGAACAACTAGAGCAGTGGCATTATATATTAATGGCAAGTCTGGCATATCTGAACACTAGCTGGATGGAATCAAAGCTTTAAAACTGGAATCAGTTCCTACAAAGGATATTGCAGTAAATGAACACAATGAGGGATTTCATTTTCTAATAGTAATTATGGTTAATTCTTTAGAAAGCTTAAATGAGGAAACATTATGCATAACTGTATTAACACCACTCCTTTACCCAGCTCCTTTGAAGAATACAAACTACCAAAGAAATCTTTCCAGAATTAGAATTAAACAAACTATATAAGTTCATAGCTTGGAATCTTCTGCCTCTTTTAAATACTGCTTGTTGGATCTCACTCTCAAATATTTTGCCTTTTACCTTCCACCTTCCACTGGACCTGCGGAAGGACTCGCAGAGATCTGCCTGCTGCTCTGACCTGCTGTGCACTCTGCAAGACCACTTTGCTGCCTAGAGCCTGCCTTGAACCTTCAGAAGCCAGTCCTGCTATTGAGCCCTGCATCTTTACCCAAACACAGGACTACCAGGGTGACTCCAAGAGCTAATTTGCTGGCCTCCTGTTCAGAGTCACAGGGACACAAACGGGGCCCCAGCATCTTTTACCCACACAAAGACCCAGCCTGAGCAAGTCCTGATCCCCAAAGTGGTGTCCCACCAGAATACCCTTGTTTGTGGTGTTAAATTTGCCCAGATGACAAAATCCCCAAACCTATGACTTAGGCCCGTATTATGAGTTTGACGTTGCAAGATTGCTCCGCTACCGCACCACCAAGCCTATGTTTGAACCGCACACCAGATCAGGAGTTTTCTCCTGTCTGGCAGGCTGTTCTTTGGCGTTCCCAGGGCGGTGTCTATGAAATGGACACCACAATGGGAATGTCAAAATCAGTACCTGCTCGGCATAGACTGCTTTAGTCAATACCAAGCGGGTACACCCTGTGTGCATTCATAAGGTGTGAAGCACAAGGGGTCCATGTAGGGGCCCCTTTGTTTCCTCATGACAAACTTTTCATGGCCGTTGCACCACCATGAAAAGTGTGGCAGTGAGGGAATGTATATTAGGCTTGGCAGGGCTGCAGTGGCCCTGCCAAGCATATTGCGACCTCAGGTCTGCTGTGCAACTGCCAGGGAACAGCAGTTCCCTGGCTGTTGCGGCAGATGCAGTGGTCCTAAGGCGGCCCAGCCGCCCTAGTCGTAATAGGGCAGTCGGAAGACTGCCATTGTGAGCCTCATAATAAGCCCCTTAGAAAATGTTTGACCAAAAACTGCTCTGAGTACCAGAGGGTGCATTATCAGTCGGATTGACTTTGCAGCTATTCTCCCTATTTTCTACTCAGCAGCAGTAACTTCTGTTCAGCAGTCCTTCACCTTGTGTAACTGATTTTGGCTACAGCCCCCTGCCTGGTCTAGCTGGAGATGTTTGACTTCCAAAAAAGAGACTGAGGCCGAACGTAGAAATCTTCGCTGCAGTTTTGACCCAAGGCTCCCCAACAATGACACTGCTTGCTGCTTTGCTCCACTGAACTTTACCTTACCAGAAAATGTTTCTCAAAATTTTTGCTAAGTTCAAAGGTAAGCTCTGACCAGGCCCATTACTTTTCTCGGATCCGATCGCGCTCCATTGCAGTTGGTAATTTTTCGACTTTGACTTGGTCTCGTACGACTTGATGTCCACAGTTGACAATCTGCTCTTTTAGGCACCAGCTTTTACTAGAAACTTTAAAATTCATAACTCTGGTCCTACTGATAAGATTTTTGTCAGTTTGGTGTCGAATCATTTTTTTTAAATATACTTTGTTTTCTAAATCGGTGTGGCATTTTACTGGTGCTGTGTTTTACATTGTTATTCTTTGTGTGCTGCCTAAATACTTTACACATGGCCTCTAAATTAAGCCTCCCAGCTTTCAGTGCAAAGCTACCCAGGTTTAAGTAAAGGCAATTTAGTGACTTTTACCAGTTCACCATGTAAGAGATTGTAGCTGTTGCTTGACCTGGGCCCAGACCCCAGTCAACCAACACTACAATTTTTCACACTGCTCCCGCAGATATCAGCACTTTAATATTACAGTTATTTTAAATTGTGTATTTTCATTGTGTGCTAATTGGCTTGAACTGATGGAGTGGATGTTCCAGGTTAGGATGAGTGGGATCTTCTAATATTTAAAAGCAGTAGATGAAAGTAAATAGTGTTGAGTTTTATAGTATAATATCACATTACTAGTTTGTCTAGAGAGAACTGAAAATGGTAAAAAAGAACATTGCAGTAAACTCCTTGGGAATTGTTGTTTGAATTCATGAGTTGCCATTGAGTTTACTTTTGAGTCTCATTTCTGTTTGAATTGGGCATCGAAGGAGAAGGTGCATCATCCCATACATTGCACCTTTCAATTATAACAGCAATCAGCTGTAGAAACAAGGGATGAATTACTGGCGCTTGACCACATTAGATTTGGAGGCAATCTTGGATTGGTTGGGATTTCATTTAACTTGATGGGGAATGCGTTAACAAAGTTTTTATTGTGGTGCACCACCAGTTAAGGACCATAAGAGAACATGTTGAGTATGCATTCAACAATTAAACCAATCAAGTGTACAGTTGAAAGTAGCAAGAGTGTGTAGTTAAAAATTTAGCAAAGGTGGAAATTAATAATAATTGAAGATGTTTACTGGAGCAGAGAAGGATATGTACTTGCCAGATGGCATAGTTAGTCAGGATATCTTAAGGAAATGTATACAGAATTAAATTAAATATACCTTGATTGAGACAATTAATACTGTTATGATTCAGAGGAAGAGGAATATTTCTTTAGAAGATGATGATAGGTCCGAGGTTGATGTAGGGAGGATACAGAAATGCCTAAAAAATAATAAATATTTAGAAAAAGCACATGTAAGTAAAACACAGAAGCTAAGGGGCAGATGTATCAAGAAACCATTTTGCACTTCTCTAATAGCGATTGTTAAGGAATCGCTATTTGAGAAGTGCAAAATGGTATGTATGTAGAATTTCGCTATATTTTAGCGATTCCTTAAAATTCCTTAATTGCGATTAGCAAATTGCTAATCGCAATTAAGGAATAATTTTCCCATTCATTTCTATGGGCCAGGAGGCCCATAGGAATGATTGTGCAGTAATTCTCAAATTGCGAATTCGCAATTTGCTAATCGCAATTTGAGAATTATTTCAAGGGTGCAGGGGTGTCTCATGGACACCCTGCTGCACCCCTGAAACTTACATGTGTGTGCATATGGCACACATACATGCCCTATGGGCATGTATGTGTGTCACATGCCACCTTCAAAATAGTCATATTTTGTTTTTTTAAAGGATTTCGCAAATTAACACGAACCTCAAATTGGTGTTAATTTGCGATTCCTTAACCCAAATTCGCAATTTAAAAAAGTATCATACATGCCATTTAAGGAATCGCAAAATTGCGATTCCTTAAATGCATAAGCAAAATAAGGAATCGCAATTTTTTGCGATTCCTTATTTTGCTAATGTGTGATACATCCCAAAAGATGCTAAATGTCCGTTTGCGATTCCTTAAGGCCGAAATTCGCAGAATTTCGGCCTTAAGGAATCGCAAAAGGCTTGATACATCTAGGCCTTAGTTTCAATGCTAATTGGTAAACATCAATCATTGATGGTTCAAACAATTAGGGCGTTCTAACAACACACAGGGGAAAAGTGTCGATAGCAGCGCACATGTAAAATTTGTCATAGTGGCACATAGAGAAATGCCAGAGATGGCAAATTGGAGGAGGAAATATATTGGGATTATTATGATTGGAAGGATCAGAGTATACATAAATATGTTCTAGATCTTCAGCATGAAGATGAGATGTTTGAAAATGTTAATGAGGACTTGGAAAAACGATCAGAATCAAAATATGTGATTAAAAATCCTTAAGGTTAAGAGATTATTTTACCTTATGATTGAATACACCAGTGTAGTGAAGATTGGTGGCGGCTAAAGCATGTGGGAAGGTTTATTAAAAAGTGGATAAGGAAGTCTTTGGACAAGGAAGTGCAAGCAGTTTTGAGAGCAGGATGCTCAACGCTTGCAATTGGAGAAAACATCTGTTACATATGGATCCAGAATTAATACAATTTTTGTTTGTATTAGGAAGGTACCTCATATGGGTTATGAGAGTTCACTTAAGCAGAGTCAGGACAAGTTGTTAGATATTCTTGGCCCACTTGCACAGATACGCTATATAAGACAGAGGAGGCACAGCTGAGTAAAATACCAAATGGTTTAGACTTGCTTAGGAATTAGAGCCAAAGAGCTGTGTGTTTTCTATGTATTGCAAATGCTAGCCTATTTGCAGAGAATAAAAGCAATCCTCATGAAAATAAGTCCATAATTGGGTGCTATGGCTGGTAGCAATAAGTAAGTGAGGTCTAAAGAGGCTTGATTTTTGGAGAAGGCTTATTTATTATTTGAGTTTTATATAACACTGGCTAGACCTGGAGGTATCAGAGTGCTTTACAAGAGGTTCCACATTGTTACAAAAATTACATCAGTTACAAGTTACAAAGAAGACGAGATAAATGGTGTGTAGAAGGGTAAGGGGGTCAGACAAAAAAGATAGGAGCGAGATGCAGCGGAGAGAGAAAGGAAAGTCTACCCAAAGTCCTGGTGGGTAGGTGACTGCCGAGAGAGAAATCCACAGCCCATCTCCTCTATAATTATCAAGGTAGCTCCACTGGGCATCGGCCAGGTCTCAACGGTCGGTGGTCAGTTCAAAGATTCTATGTCCTGATGGGTGAGCCGGATGGGGGTGGAGGGCGGGGGAGCACCCCTAGCCTCGCTGGTCCAAGTTCAATGAGCCAGTCCATGGAGTCCAGTGTGGCTAGAGGGGCTTCTCTATTTGCTGCAGTCCCCTGGAGCGAGAGTGTGAGCTTAGTTAAGAGTGTGGTAAAGTATGTTTACAAATTCACTGTTATTGACAAGGCACAGAAAAATATGAAAAAGGTTTTTGGTGGTAGTGTTTTACAAGGGCTAGCAAATGGGAACTACATTGGCTGAGGCTTCTTGGCTTCAGCAGGGACGGGATCAAACTCTCGAGGAGTGCAAGGTGAGTACAGTGATTACTTCTGTTTTTTACCCAAAAAGGTAGGACGAAAATGAAAACATTTTGTGAAGAATTGGGAGAAGATAACAAAAGGCCTGTGGATTTTACAGACAAGTCAGAGTTACAGTTTAGAATTTGTAGGGAACCAGACTAAAGGGTGGATCAAAAGGAATTTAATCTGAACAAGGAACAGGTCAAAATGATGGACTGCAAAATATTACAATTGTTAAAAAAGGTGCAATAATAAAAGTATAGGAATGCTTCGTAAAGTTTGAAGCAGCATTTTTTGGTGGAGAAGGGATGCCGACCAATGATCAATTTAAGGGAGTTGAACAGGTTTGTGTTGTACTGGCACTTTAAATTCGAGAAGATACATTTGTTGAGGAATATTCTGCAAGAGAAGGATTGGATGGTCAAGTTATATATGAAGGACCCGTATTTTATGATTCTGATTGATATAGAAAGTCAGGTTTATTTATAATTCAAGATGGAGACATCAGCTTAACCAATTTCAAGCTCTCCCGTTTGGTTTGTCTTCAGCAAAGTGGTGTTTCACCTAGGTGGTAAGACTAGTGGTATTTAGACGATATACTTGTGATGTCACAGAACAAGGAAATATTGAAGGAACAATTGTGGACAGTGAGGAAGTCATGGAGAGTTTGGGCTGTATCTTATATGAAGAGAAATACGTGATAGTTCCTGCAAGAGAAACAGAATTTCTAGGTTTTCAGATAGAGAAAGATCAAGCAAAATTATTGTTAGCAAGGAAAAGGTGAATTTATATTATTATTATTATTATTATTATTATTATTGGACATTTATTAAGCGCCTGGTTACGCCACTGGCGTGTCCCCGCGCTATGATAAGTGGAATGACTGTCCCCCCTCCTCCTAACCCAGCTGTCTACTGAAAAAGATAAGTTTTAAGTTTTTTCCTAAACTGGATTTCGGAGGGCTCAAGCCGAAGTTCCAGTGGCAGTTTGTTCCAGCATTTGGGAGCAAGGTATCTGAAGGACCTGCCTCCCATACGAGCTTTAAATATTCTTGGTACTTTTAACAGCCCGACCTGCGAGGACCGAAGACTGCGTGTAGGCTCGTAGTAGGCTACTAGGCTCTGGAGCGGGAGAGGTGCCTTGCCATACAAAATACGGTGGCAGGTGGCAAGGGCCTTAAACTTTACTCTCCTCTCAATGGGGAGCCAATGGAGCGCTCGCAAGGCTGGCTTGGCGGAAGATCTCCTGGGGAGTCTGAGGACCAACCGCGCTGCCGCGTTTTGAAGAACCTGCAGGCGACCAATGACCCTGCCTGTGGCCCCCAGATAGAGCAGGTTCCCATAATCAAGTCGGGAGGTGACCAAGGCATGCACCAGCATGGAAATAAATGAGACAGGGGCTGACAAGTAAGGGTTTTAACATCAAGATATCTGGCAAGATTGATCGGCCTTTTGACTTTTTCAATTCAGGCTGTTTTATCATGCTTTACAGAGATTGAAGGGAAATTCACAGTATAGTTTTAACATTGGAAGCAAGGAATGAATTAGAATAGTGGTCTGAAAATTTAGACGTGTGAAATAGGAGAGTTAATTTTGGTAATGCACCAGTTTTGTCATGATGTAATGTGAGCTTACACAGTTGGCGTACATGTCTAGACAATAAGGTTTGGAGAGGAACACGCATACACATTGTTTGGAGTTGACATTGGGATAATATGCATTGAACATCTTTACAAACATTTTGAAAAGTGGTGCTTATGCGCATGGACAACGTTTCAGCTTTTTCCTACATAAATAGTTTAGGAGGAACAAGATCAAGGAAGTTGGCAGATCTAGAAAAACAATTTTTTAGCTGACTGGAATTCAAGAGACTTGAGGGACTACAGCAGTTGGAACTTGAAGCTCGTACATTTCAGGGAAATAAGAAGTTTTGAGGTCTGGCAAATTTGGATCTGTTTGCAAGAAGGTTAGGCGAGGAGTTATTGTGGTTGGTAGCAGATCCCGGGGCACTGCATTAACACTGGGCGTAGTTTGCGTAGTAGCGCTATGCGTACCTAGCGAAGTGCACTTCACACTACGCGAGCTACGCGTAGCTAAGCGAACTGCATAGTGCACTGTGTAAAATGTTGTTCGCACTGATTGTACAGTGCCGGATGTTTGTCTGCACTGTGCAATCAGTGCAAACCGCATCTTGCACAGTACAAGCGGTCGTTTTCTGCCGCTGGAGTAGATTTCTACTTGAGTGGCAGCTTTCTCAACGCAGACTGGTAGTTTCTCATCACAAGCCTACGCGACCACTCGCAATGAGAAACCTGACCTCCACGCATTGAAAATCTCGCCGGGAGGTTTGTTTCCAGTCTGGCAATCGGCAACTCGATGTTGCTGATCGCGAACGAGGAAAAGTCTCGCTGGGATGTAATTTTGCTTGCTCGCGGTCGCCAACTTGCCGTTGAGGACCGCGAGCGGCCAAAAAATGACTGCTGCACTACGCTACGCGTGTTTGCACTAAGCTACGTACAATTCATGTAGTGCGAAGTAGCGCAAACTTCGCAAACTACGCTAGCGTAGCGTAGTGCTTCGCCCAGGGTTACGCTGCAGTAGATGCATTTCAAAAGTAGTGGTTAGCTAGCAAGGCATATGCATTCCCTCCTTTTTTGATTTGATAGAGGGCCCTCTTGAAGCTGAGACAGGAGAGTTGTCAGTTAATTATAGTGACTCCATTTTGGACATCCCAGGCGTGGTTTACTGTGGTTTTAGAGTTGTCTTGTGAAATTTCTTTTTGATGGTGGTAGGAGAAGGACTTCCAACAAACAGAGAAAGACAAGAAAATCCTTTCATAGTGAGTAAGGTGTTGAAACTTCTTGTTGGATGGTATTTGGATATCTAGAGCTTTCAAAAGGCTTTCAATAGCTGCTGTGGAACTTCTAAAAAAACTTTAGGTACCATGAACCAGACATAGGTGATAGGGAATATGGACACTCCTGCATGAGTTTGGATATTTTGTAGGCACATGTGGTAGATGTAGCAAATTGTCAAACAGAACCACTTAAGGAGGTTTGAGTTACAGGACAGTGAATTGGCATAGGTCAGCTGTTGCTGCAGGACATGTTCTAGAAGATGGAAAGTCTTTAGGTAAGGATATTTTTATTTGCAGACTAATGAAGAGCAAGATTTGAAAAGAATGCCTTGGTCGAAATATTATGTGTTTTAGGAAATTAATTTAGTTTTTAGTTTGTTTAAATCATGGCTAGCAAATGGATTTTTGGATAATAGGAAGTTAACATGGAAATTGACAACTGTATTGTGTTGAATTTCAATTGGAAGAGTCTTAGACGTCAAAGCTTTCGGGGTAAACAGTAGAGTTTACGCACCAGAGGGAGTGTTTTTTTAGATAAGGAGAAGAACAAAAAGTATGTGTGGTGCAGTGTGAGAAATTGGGTTGTTGGTTGAGGGGGGTGTTAACGATGCACAAGTAATAACCACAATCCAGCCAAAGTTGAACCAAAAACATCACTAAATTAACCTGTGCTTAACCCTCTGGTAGCTTGGCACAAAGGCAGCCGAGCTTCACCTCAAGGCAATGTGTAAAGTATTTTTTGGAGCACATAAACAGTAATAAAGTGAAAACACAACACAAGGAAAATCTCACATCAATTTAGAAAAAATAGAGTCAATTTTAAAAAAGTATTTGACACAAAAACAATAAAAATCCAACTGGACAAATTAATGTAAAAGTTTAAGGTAAAAAATAGCACCTAAAAGATCAAAGTGGCAACCACGGACATGTAATCGCACAAGTCCAGGTCAAAGTTAAAAAATATGGCCAACTGCGATGGAGTATGTTTTAGATACAAAAAGTGTATTGGGCCGAGTGGGCACTTACCTTTGGGCTTAAAAGAAATTTAGTGGGAAAATGCGTGAGAAGGTACTTTGCAGTGGGGCGGTGCTCCACGCAGTGTCTGAGGAGGAGGTATTGTCATCAGGAATCCACTGGATGAAGTTGTGGTGAAGATTTCCACTTTAAGACTTAATAATCTCTTTTTGGAAGTTGAAAAGCTGCAGCAGGACTTAACTACAAGCTGTAGCTGATGAAGACTCCATGAGGCCTGAGAACCCTTGTGCGAATGACCGCTGACCAAGATTTCTTGTTGTGGAGAAGAACGTAGTGGGTAGCTGCCACAAAGTCAGGCAGGCCGGCAAAGCATGTTGGGCAGATCGACAAGTAGGCTGATCGCGGTCTCTTCTCAGTTCTCACAGCACTTTTGAGTCAAGTTATGGATTTTGGCTAACTGGGTACATTTACCACTGCTTCCAAGTATCCAGGTCTGGAGGGCAACCACTTGGATGATCAGAACTCACTCATGGTGGGCCCAGGTGCTGGTTTAAGATGATTGGAATTATCCACACCAGCAACGTTGGATCAATATCTATATAAAAAAAATGTGTGAGAAAACAAATGACACCTCACGGAAACACCACCAACGGGGTAACTGGTATGTAATTTCCAGACAAGCCCCTGTCTCATCATCGGTAGTCACTTGTTTCTCAAAGTAAGTAGAAAAAGGAGTGTCCAAAACAAACAACCAAGAAAGTGTGATGAACAGTGGGAAGCAGAGGCATCTGCTAGTGACAAACACAAAACATAAAGTAGTGCACACCACACTCCAAATCCCAATAACCAATTTTATTCGTAGGGAAACAGGTGTGCTGTACCAATAAAAAGGCTGGTAGCTATTCATGCATACCATTACCTATTTTAAATAATGTATATGAACTAATTAGTAATTAATTATGGTAATTGTGTAACTAATTTTAGGTGTGTGTTGTGGATATTATAGTGTTAAAAATATGTACTTCAATGACTGTTTTTTATTAATAATGTTTTTTAATTCATTATTATTTATGTTAATTATGGAAACATATTTAATTAATTGTTTTAAATAATTTGTTAGTTCATATTTGCTCCTTTTAAATAAATATTGTTTATAAATGTATTTCTTAATTTATTTTATATAATATTTGTACCTTTTTGTAATATGTAATTAATATTGTAATATGTGTTCTTTGTATATGTTAAATATATTCAATCATGTATTTTTAAATTATTGTTTATTTTTTTAAGAATATATATATATATTTTCAATTCTTTAAATGTTATTAGTAATTTTTGTTTCTCTGCTATCCAACACTTTCCCTACTGATGCACTCACTGGAGTGGGAAAAGTAATTTTTACCCCTCCACTATCCAACACCTTCCCTACTGTTGCAGTCAGTGGAGCGGGAATAGCAAGTTTTAACCCTCCGCTATCTAGCACTTTCCCTACTGTTGCACTCATTGGAGTGGGAATAGTAATATTTACTACTCCGTTATCCAGCACTTTCCCTTCTGTTCCACTCACTGGAGAGGGAATAGGAATTTGTGACCCTCCATTATCCAATACTTTCCCTACTGTTGCACTCACTGGAGTAGGAATAGTAAATGTAATTCTTTGTTATCCAATATTTACCCTAATTTTGCACTCAGTGGAGTCGGTTTAGTAAGTTTTACCCCTCGTCTAGCTAACACTTTCCCTACTGTTACACTCTTTGGAGTGGGAAAAGTAATTTTTACCCCTCCGCTATCCAACACTTTACTTACTGTTGTATTCACTGGAGTTGGAATAGCAAATTTTATTATTCCACTATCCAACAATTTCCCTACTGTTGTATTTATTGTATTTCAAAATTTACGTTTTAATTTTTTGTAATAGCTCCATCTTTTAATTCATTACAGAATGTTTTTTTAAATTTTTAATTATTGATATATGTATACATTGTATCTTTGTATAATTTAAATTTTAAGAATTAAATAAAGATAACTTTAATAAATTATGTTCAAGTAAATATATGTATATTTATAAACTAAAATGTCTGTGTGTTTATATTTTTTAAAGTACGTTTCTTTTTTATATTTAGGTAAAATATATATTACATTTAATTTATTTTGTTAAAAATAATATTAATATTTAATATATTTAGTATGTAATATTTTATTTTATTTATATATATATATTTTTGAAAACCTTTCTTACAAAAAGGAAAGTACAGTTGCAGACCTACAACCACAGGGGCCGGTCGTTAGCAATGAAGACCAAAGTTGCATTGTTACACAGCTTATCAGCCGACAACCCAAGGGTCCGGCAGCGATTGCACACAACATTTTAGAAGATCCTGTGGCGGTAGGGAAGATAAATTAAAGGTTTCACATTTTATATTTTATAAAGAAACAAAAAACACAAACAATAACACTAGTGAGGCAATGAAACTATACGGTAAGTGTCCGTCTCCGGGGGTAAGGGGGGCAATCCCATCTGTAAGAGCATTTGTGATAGAAAGATCTAAGATCTCGGGAGAGGTGGGATCAGGAGTGGACGAGCACATCATAAACAATGTTATGTAGCATTCAGGGAATGTACGGTCACGGGGACAGAGGTATGTCAGGGACCTCCACAAAAGGGGGGTGCAAATCTCTCCACGATATGAGTTCCATTGGTTCCATATCCTCCCCCACTTCTTGGGCCTACCCCGAGCAACAGATACAGTTTTTTCCCTGAACATGCACCAGTCCATGTTTTCTTTCCAGACTGAGACCAGAGGTGCTCTCTGAGATCCCCATAGTTGGCTATGTCCCTTTTTGCTACCATATTGCCGAGGGTAGCCCATTGAGTCTGAGCCACATTGTAGTCATTCGGCTCCCATACATTCAACAAACAGCGTCTGGCCTCCGGCAACAACGAAACACCCGTTACCTCTTCCATAACAGCATGCACGGTTCCAAAACTCCACAACATCTGGACACTCCCATATAATATGAAGAAAAGTAGCAAGCATACCGCACCCACGCCTGCACAACCCGTCAGCAGAATAACCCATACGCAACAGGCGTGGACCCGTGACATAGACTCGATGTAGGATCTTTAGTTGCACCAGCCGGAGACGCACCGGGATCGCGACCTCCTTAGGGGAAGATATCGCAGCCTGCCAATCTTCATCGTCCAACTCCAGTCCATCCCCGGTCCAAGCACCCCGAAGCTGTACAAGTAGGTCTGATTGATCGTTGATAAGTTTTTTATAGATGGGGGAAATAGTGCTATCGGGGACGTATCCGTCAAGCACTCTGTCTTCAAGAGGAGAGGACTCTGGGATAACTGTTCTGACCGGAAAGATCGACCCAAGCGCATGGTGGATATGCATGTAACTAAAGTGCTCCCTATCACTCAATGCGTATTCTAGATTGAGTTTGTCAAAAGTCTTGATCCTGTTCTTAACCCAGAGATCACCGACCCTGCTAATACCGATAAGATCCCACTTTTCGAATCCTTTCGTCGTCCAAAGATTGCCCAATCTCTCCGCTTCGTAAAGTGGGGTAGCTCTAGTCAATCTGTCCGACCACCCCATAGCAGCAGTTGCACTACCCCACACTCGTACCGCAACCCCGGTGGGCCCAGTCAAATTCTTCCTAGCTGATCTGGAGTAAAGCGCCCTATTGTAGTTACCTCCCGGCAACTGCCACTTATCCATTTTGAATGCGGGATTTGGGATGGGGCCGTACACTGTGTGGTTAATTGCACTCAATTGGGAAGCCCAATAGTATCGTTTGATGTCAGGCAATGCTATGCCTCCATCATACCAGGGCAGAGTCAGCTTCGCCAATGCAATGCGAGGTCGCCCGCCCCATATGAGCTTTCTATGGAGGCTCTCAATCTCGCGAAAGTAATGGGCAGGTACAAGATCAAGCGTGTTTTGGATGGCGTACAGGAATCGGGGAAGAGACATCATCTTGAAGAGAGCCGCCCTTCCCACCGGAGATAGCGGCAGGCCACACCACGCCGTCACGTCCGATTTGAGCCGGAGGAGCGGCGGAAGCAAATTCCTCTCATAGCGTGCAGTGGGGTCCAAAGATATAAAAATCCCCAAATATTTAAATCCAACGTGCGTAATCGGTATCGGGCAGATACGTGGCAAGGGGGGTAACTCTCCAGTGAGCGAGTAAATACAGGACTTAGCCCAATTAATTACCAGACCAGAATTCTGACCGAATGAACTCAGTACGTTAAACAATACCCCTAACGACTTTCGGGGGGGAAGTGAGGTAGAGCAAAATGTCGTCCGCGTACAACGATATACGATCCTCAAATTCAGGGAACCACCTAATACCTTTGAGTGACAGTTCCCATCGAAGCCACGCGGCAAGAGCTTCAAGGGCAAGTGCGAAGAGCAAAGGAGATAATGGGCACCCCTGTCGCGTACCCCTTCCAAGATCAAAGGATTTCGAGACCCTGCCGTTGACCACCACCTGGGCCAGCGGTTGCTCATACAGGAGTCTAACCCACCCGATGAAACCGGGGCCGAAACCAAATTTTGCAAGGGCCGCCCATAAATACGGCCATTCCACCGTGTCGAAGGCCATCGAGGCATCCAGGGAGACCAAGATGGCCGGCTCACGCAGCGACCCCGCCCTTACCAATACGCCATGAAGACGACCCAGGTTGAGCGCGGTATTTCGATGGGGAATGAACCCGGACTGATCTGGGTGTATCAAATCGCTGATCACCTTTATCAGCCAATTTGCCAAAGTTTTGCCAAGATCTTGGGTTCGGCGTTTAGAAGTGATATCGGCCTATACAATGTACATTGGTCACGGGGTTTCCCATCTTTATGAATGACAACTATGGGCGCCAGTCTCTGATCCTGGGGAAGGGATCCGACATCTTGCGATTCTCGAAACATTTGACGAAGTTGTGGCACCATTTTGTCTGGGCACAATTTATACAGTTCGATCGGGATCCCGTTAGGGCCCGTTGATTTCTCAGAGCGAATGGAGCGGATGGCGAGCGCTATTTCATCGTTGGAAAATTCCGCCTCCATAAGCTCTTTGTACGAATCAGACAAACTAGGCAATGCGATATCTCTAAGTAACAAATGTGAGTCTACCTCTGGTCTGTCTGAAACCGGCACGTACACCTTCTGAAAGTGGTGGGCAAAGACTCCAACTATCTCAACCGGATCCACAACCCGCACCCCATCTACTCTTTCAACAACTGGCACAACACGATTCAATCTATCCCTTTTATCCAACCAAGCAATCAATTTTCCCGCTTTGTCACTGACATCATACAAACGCCCCTGTTGCTCACGACCCATTGCCTTGGCCGCATCAGTCACCAGCGCCCTATAGTCAGCCTGTTTAAGGGCTAAAATGTGCAGCCCCCCCTGTGTAGCCCCAGATTGCAATTCCTTCTCCAAAGCAGTAATTTCATTCTCCAGTCGTACCACCTCCTCACTCTCACTTTTCTTTGCACTGGCAATCAATGACAAGGTTCGACCGCGGATCACCGTCTTGTAGGCCTCCCATAGTGAGATGGAGGAGGACACCGACCCCACGTTCTCGGCAAAGTAGTAGTCCATGCATTTAACCACCCCGCCCTGGTTTTAGGATTGCGGAGGTGCCAGGGGTTAATCGGAGCCACCCGACCCTCAGCCCCCAACTGTATATCAATAGTAAGCCAGAGTTGGGAGTGATCCGAGATGCCCCTGGCCAGGTGTCGAATTTCTTTCACCGAGACCATCTGCACCGCCGGCATTAGGATATAGTCAAGCCTCGAGAGACTCCCATGTGCGCTCGAATAGAAGGTATATTGTGCCTGTCCGGGGTGCAGTTGTCTCCAACAATCCACCAGACCCAGTGCGTCCAGGAAGTTACCCAGCCAAGCTTGCGATTTCGGAAGATCCCTGGGGGGGCTGCGGTCCTCCTTACCGCAGACAACCGAATTAAAGTCACCACCCACAACCAGTATACCTTCGGGGAGACCCAGTACCACCCTTCCCAAATCAGAGAACGTCGTGGACTGCAAGCCTGGTGGGACATACACAGAAAGTATGGAGATCGTCTTCCCCTCCCACCTGCCCATGATAGCAGCATACCGACACCTATCGTCTAGTACAGTGTCGTCTATCTCCAGGGGGAGGGAGCTCCTGACAAGAATGCCAGCTCCCCTCGACCCAGTAGTGAACCCAGAGTGTGCCACCAGGTGATAGCCCCGTCTATTCAATGCATGGCATGTGTTCCCTATCAGGTGTGTTTCCTGCAACAACACTACATCCGGGGAAAGACGTTTCAAATACTGTAAAACTATCCCCCGCTTTATCCTGTCACCCAGACCGTTGACATACCAACTCAGCACCCTCAGCCCCCTACCCCCATCCCGCAAATAAGGACAGTGCCCCCCCCATAGAGAAACAGTCACAGAAATCGAAATATATAGCAATGTATGCCCTCGAAATAAACAAAGAAACAACAAGTTCCCCCCACCACCCCCAAAGAAATTCCCAATACACACCCTTCCACCCTGCACCCCTGCGCTAGACCAAAAAGCCACCCCAACTTGCAGTGTGCCTGTCGCCCCATTAAAACTAGTCTACAAAAAGAGAAAAGAAACCCCTAGAGGAAGGAGAGTCCCGAATCCCCACCACCCCCGGGTAGTTACCAATATCTGTACACAAAAGAGTCATACAAAAGAGTCATCAAACCGCTGCTGTGAGTCTATAGAGCACACACGCCGGTCAATCCTCACTCCTCCTGCTCCTCCGAGCCACCTTCAGCACCCCTCGATTGTTCCGGGTGATCTCGATGCGTTGACAAAGTATCGAGCCAGTCAATGATGACCTCGGGTCGGTCAAAGAAGAGCGCACGTTCCTTGTATTCAATCCGCAGTCGGGCAGGGAAGAGCATGGCATACTTCAGTCCCATGTCCCTAAGTCGCCGTTTCACCCCCATGAATCCCATCCGCTGTTTTTGTACAGCCTGCGTAAAATCCGGGTAAAAACCAATCGTTGCATTTTCGAATTTCGTGGGACCGTTAGTCCGCGATGCCTGAAGGATAGCGTTCCTGTCCCGAAAATTGAAAATCCTGGCTATGATGGGCCGCAGAGTGGCACCCGGTTTATGCTTCCCACCAGGGACTCTGTGAGCACGCTCCACTGCGAAAAAATTGTTGAGGCCTTTGGGGGCCAAATGATTCAGTACAAGGTCCTCCACAAGGAGATCTGTAGATAGTTCAGTGGGCTTCTCCGGAACCCCGATGATACGCACATTGTTGCGCTTAGCCCGACTTTCAAAATCATCCCGCCGACGGGCGAAAAAGTTGTTAGATGATCGAAGATTGCGAACTTCAGTCTGAAGATCGGAGACGTCGGTCGTGAGACTGGCGGTCTTAATGTCCAGGGACTTGACCCGCTCGTTGGTCTTCGCAAGATCAGTCCTGATTAAGTTAACGTCGATTGCCACCGTTTCAATCTTCGAAGCCAGTGTCTTGTACTGCTGGCCCATGGACGTCTTCATGTTTGGAATGGCGCCCATGACGTCCCTCAATGTCAGTTCTTCAGTCACGGAAGAGCCATCCCCAGTCTCGTCCAGAACTTTACCCACACCACTGGGGGATCCTTTTGGGTGGGTGAAGTGGTCCATAGTGTTAAATTGGGTGGTACCCCCTCGGTACATGCCCTTAGTGGCTCGCTTTTTGCTTTCTGGCTTGCCTGCCATGTTGAGCAGCGAGCCCCGATGGGGCCTTTGGGACCTGGTTTGAATGGCTCCTCACAAAGCTGACTTGTAGAGTCCGGGGACAAGGGTGGTAGACAAGCGTATGGCCAATAGCAAGTCACGGGCCAGCAGAGTTAACAGGCAGCAAGTCACAGTAGTAGACAAAGACCAAAAGCGAAACCGAAAGTACTGCAGGGGCACTGACCGATTCCCTCTGGCCGTTGTTGTTCAATTGCCACCTGGGTACCTCGGGGACTCGAGTCCTGGGCTGTTCATCGATGTAGGCCACGAAGTTTCGAGGTGGAATAAGTCCGGTTCCCAGCGGCCAAATCGATTTCTGGAAAGAGATTCCATGTCAGCAGGGTGACATCTAGAAGAGCCCGTCTTCTATATCAGGATTTGCGACAGGATAGATGCGGGAGGCGGCGAGGGTCTCGGGAGCCCGGTGCTCACGCGACCATCTTGGATGTGCGCTAAGCTCCTCCCCCTTTATTTATATTTTTAAATCAGTATTTTTTACGTCTATATTTTTGATTTTGATACTTTTGGACTTACCTGTTTAAGTATAGGCAGTTGATATTTTTGCATTCAATATATATTTTTCAATATTTTTAACATCTATATTTTATATTTTGACAGTGAACTCTATTTAAAGCCATCTAGAGTAGTATCATCTGCAACATTTGCAAGATGTGTGGCTCAATGGTTAGAGCGGCAGACCCTGATGCAGAGGTCTGGCCTGGGACCAGGGTTCAATTCCCCGCCTCGGCGGGTCTTGGGCTCAAAATTCCACGGACCTGATAATTCTCGCCTTGTGCCTTTTCCAATCATGGAGTCCCACTCTGCAACTCTGGGCAATAGCTTGCTTAATCTCCCTAACGGCCCCCACAACGCTAAGGATTCCTGGCCTCCGCCTTGGGGGTGCCCAGGAGTGGACGCCTCACAGGGAAAGCCAGGATGGGTTCCACAGTGGTATTCGTACAAACGCCTTGAGACCCTTGCGGGTGAGTAGTGCGCTATACAAGTATAAATTTACATTTTTTTATATTTACATGGATATAAAATGTCATGGAAGAAGAAGGCATGAATGTGCGAAGGCTTGAGGCACATTCAGTGGGAGGGGCCATGATGTGTAAGGTAAAAAAGTCTGGAGAAAGGATTAAGGATATTCTGAAAGCAGCTGATTGGTCGATTGCTAGTACTTTTGTTGAGTGCTAGTAATTTTGTGAGGCACTATTTCAGGCTGGTGGAACATGTTTCAAATGTTGTCTTAAAAGGCTTTAAAAATGCATAATTCTAACCTCTGGTATTGTAATGAAATTGCGATTCTCAAAGTGCGGTGCATAGAGAATTGGTTTCATGAAAAATACAGGGCCAGCTTTCTCAAGGCTTTGCTTCTCCCTTTGCGGTTTAAGAGTGACGCAAAACCTAAATGAGATTTATCAAGGCAGGCAAGGCCACTTTGTGTGGCCCTGCATGGCTTGATACATCTAGGGCCTTATTTATGAAGGTCTTGCGCCACTTTTGCGTCACTTTTAAAATGGGAAAAAGTGACGCACCGGTGGCGCAAGGCCTTCATAAATGAGCCCCCTAGTGTATTGCATGGCAGTGCAAATCGCAAAGGCAGGCATTACATAGTTGGAGCGTGGGTGTCCCCCTGCATCCACCTATGGGTTTCACAGCATTCCCAGATTTACCATTCATGGTAGACCGGGGAATGCATCAAAATGCTTTGCCTACACAGGTGAGGTGTAACAAGGAAAAATATATTTATTTCTCCTTGTTTCTTCCTCTTTCTACTTGAGCTGCACTCTGCAGCCCATGCAGGACCGCCGCACCCTTAGCGGGCGGTCCCATTTCCTGGGAAGATGTCCGCCCGCCATCATAATAGACCCCTAGGCATTGGACTTATATGCTCTGTTTAATTATAATTCTTGAATGGTTTCTATGGTAGCTTGTGGTTTTTAAAGGAGCTGCTGAAAGGAGTAGCATTCAAAAGTTCATGCATAATGCTAGTCTCTGCATTTTGAATGAAATCTCGATTCTCTATGCATAACATATTAAGGATCACCAATTTCAAATATCTTCCCTATCAATGTCAGAAAAAAGTCTGGTATGCTTCGTGAAATGTAATTTCAACACCAACAGCAGCATGTGAGCAGCATCGCCACAAATTTCCTATCACAAACTAAAGACAAAACCTTCTGTATTTTTGACTGAAGTGAGGCTCACCTCAATGATATCTTGATGGAATGAATGCTGTAAAACTGAAAGCATTTCCTACAGAGGATACTTCAGTAAATGTCATAGAAATAATGGCTAGTGATATAGAAAGCTAAAATTATGACACATGTTCTATGAGTTCTCAAATATATTCCTCACTCATATCGGTAAAATATTCTATCATGCAATTTGAAACATGTACTGAAGACCTTACTATTCCCTAGGGGCTAGTTCATTTTCTCTAACCTGGAATTTTGGGATACTCGTTGATTCTTGTTTGAGCGCCAAGATACCCGCAGGGTGATAGCAGCGCTATATAAGAACACAATACAATACAAGACAATACAATACAATACTTCCAAAACCAGCAGCAGTTTGTCAGTTAATCCCCTAATAATCATCTGCAGCTTCATCGCAGACTTCTAACAAACAACTAGAGGGATTACATGTTGTATGTAAGACAAAAGTGAGGCACTCCTGAATGCCATTCTGCTGGAACAGAAACTGCTAAATTTAAAACTTTTCCTGAGGTACAGGCTGAAGTAAATGAACACTGAGATGTTAATGAAGGCAAGAAACCAGTGGGATAGAAATGTGAGGTGTGGTATGGGTTTTAAGGCATAATGTATTTTTAAAGGAGCTAATAACAGTTAAAGGGGGAGATGTCTGCATAAGGACAGTGTTGCAAAGTCATCCTGTGCCCTGGGCATCCCCCCAACTTTTTGCTGACTGGAACTGGTAGTAACTGACTCTGACTGACCCTAGGCTCTGTTTAACCAGGCCCAGGGCCAGTGCCAAGCCAAAAGGAACACATTAGAACACAGTTAAGACACCCAACCTACACTAGGGTACACTTTAGTATGGTGGGGTACCCTTGTAGTTGGCATGACCTACCACCTAAGCCCCTAGTATGTAATAGGGCAGTGGATTGAAACTACCTAGAAGTCTCCAGTATCCTGGGGCATGGCAGTTTAGAGGCCAGCAGATTCTCTTCACCAGCATGTGTGCAGTGCTGAAGCCTGAGGTCAGTTTAAAAGCTGCACTGGTGGCCAGGACAGTTTTTTAAACCTCAAATTGTGCCCAAACTCGACTTTGGGGGTAGGGGCCTTTAAAAATTAAAAACCTACCATGTTTTTGCATATTAGGTACCCCCAGGGTAACCCCTAGGTATCCCAGGGGTGGGGGGTCGGTTATCTATAAGGAGCACCCTTAATAAATGAGTTTTTAGAAGCCTGGGTAAAGTGAAATTTTACATTTCACTCCCCACATTGTCTTAAAGAGGTGCTCAAATTCGACTTTGATGCTGGAAGACTTGGGTAAGGGTGATCTGCAATATTTCTGCAGATTCAGAACCCCTGAAGTCTCTCCTAGTTGCAATGGGGGTGGGGGTCCGGTAGAAATTAGGGAAATACTTATAAAATATGGTTTTATAAGCCCTGGTGCTACAAAAGTGGCGCAAGTCATTTTCCCCATTGCAAACCACATGGCCCATAGGTTAACATGGTAGTAAGTGATTGATTAATAAATATTGATAGAAGAGGACTAGCCGGACCATTCAAAGACTTCCCAGAATGGTTGTATTAAATCCAACGATATTATATTGTTGAATTTCTCCTAAAGTGTACATACAATAAGTTATGAGACTTTCTTGTTTGTAAGTCCAAATTCAGCCTTTCAGTGGTCTGCCCTGATTGGTCAGAGTTAAGTGGATTAGCCAGGCTGCTGGGAGGGCAGTGATCTGTTCTATAGGAATGCCAGGCCAGGAGGTGGCGTCGTAAACTACGCTCTTCAAAGGCAAGAGGGGAGGCCTGGGTTTTAGTCCACTTTGACAGTAGTGACCCAGAGTCAGGACTAGGCTTAAGAAAGGTATTTGCAGATGTTACTGGGATGGTCCATGGAAATGAGATATCCCAGGAGGGTGTGTTTAGCCAGCTCTTACCTCCTTGCTGGAAAATCAGCCATTATGGATTTGGAAGGATGATGCACTCTGGGAAAACTAATGCCACACTCCACCGGAAGTGGTCATAACTTGGAGGAGTTGCCTGGCTCTCATTGGTCAGCAGTGACCTGGTGCTTGACCCAGAGAATTTTGAATAAGTATCTGAGAGGGGCAGAGCCCTCCAGATCTGCTGCTTGAAACTGAATGAAGCAAGAAGTGCCCTGCTGAAGATTTTGCTGTGTGCAAGGAACTCTAACGCATGACCTATGAAGACTGCACCCTCTGAAACTACAGCCCTGTGGATTACCTTGCTGCCAAAAGACTCAAGAGTGGAAACTCCCTGCAAGCTACAGGTTAACAGAGCTCACCTGAACAGCCCCACAAACAATTCAAAGCCTGGAGTACTAGTGGATTTGTAAGGGTTTTGTTCAAGTGGATTGCGGAATTGAAGTTTCACACTTTCAAGGACCCTCTTGGAGATTCCAGAACCTTGGATTGTGTGTTGGATACTTTGGGACCTGCAAGAAAGCCAGGAAGGTGTTCTAACTGGACCCCGCTTGCTGAAGAAGGCGGCCCACTACAGTGGTGAGAATTCTTCCGAACAATTTATAAAGGTGTGTCCCTGACAGAGAAAATGAAATGACTTAAAGGGGCACTGTTGGTTTCTAAACACTAGAAAGTGACTAATCTTTAGAAATTCATATCTATTGTTCCCTACAGTGGATTATTTTCGTTTTGGTGTCATTTAAAAGATGAAAATATTACCTATTGTTATAAATTGGTTTTGGATTTTTATTTCGTGTGGTGTCTTAATTATTTACTGAAATGGTGTTTTTAAATGCTTTACATACCTGTCTTTGAAGTTAAGCCTGTCTGCTCGCAGCCACGTTACCAAGGGTTGAGCAAAGTAATACTTTTCTAAGACCTATGATGAGTCCTATCATGTGTTAGTGGCCTTATTGCCAGTGGCAGACCTACATTTGCCCCTACCAATAACCCACTTTCCAACAGACAGCTTCCCCTTTCGACACTTGTTTACACACCTTAACCAAATTTTCAGTCTCTAACAGCTTCCTAGTTTTAATTTAGTAAAGCTTTTGTTAGACAAACTTTGTTTGCAGTAGTGGTTGGGTACCTGCAGAGGGATGCCTGGGGAAGAATGGGCACGGGCCCAAGTCTCCAGCCCTTGTTTTTCAAGGCCAGATGTTGTGCACAGTGGGAGTTTGCCACCTGCTGAGGCCAGGCCCTATGGCCAAACCCTGCCGCATATGGCAAAAGCTGTGCACAGCATGAGTTGGTGACTGCAGAGGGTTGGGCACAGGGCCTTGAAAAGCAGTTGGGAGGATTGAACACTGGGCCACTTTAGAATATGACCGAAACAAACCACAAATTTACAAACAAAGGTTACATCACTTATGACATGCAAATTATATCATTGCATCATATTTAAAGATCAATATTCTTTAAATTACTAATGAGTACTGTGGTCTCCAATTCATAAATTGGGTTTTAAGCAGTACATGAAGGAAGCACACAATATATTTATTTGACTGCATTATAACAGGCATATTTGTGTGGTTTGTTTGCTTTTTTTCATTTTTTTCTCGTCTGATTTCAAAACTATATATATATATATATATATATATATATATATATATATATATATATATACATATGTATATATATATATATATATATATTCACTGAAAAAACCATAGGTTATAGACCATATATAGTTAGGAATTAGCATTTACAAAACCTTATTTTACTCACACGAAACCATTGAAATTCGCATATATAGTTAGTTGCACTAACTATATATCGCGCACCCGCAATCCAATGCTGATCATGTCACATATTACATCATTCATGACATGGTCAGTGACATCACTGATGACATCACTGATGACATCTCAAATGACATCACTGATGACATCACTGATGACATCTCAAATGACATCACTGATGACATCACTGATGACATCTCAAATGACATCACTGACGACATTACTGATGACATCACTGATGACATCACTGATGACATCTCAAATGACATCACTGATGACATCACTGATGACATCTCAAATGACATCACTGACGACATCACTGATGACATCACTGATGACATCACTGATGACATCTCATTTGACATTACTGATCACATCACTGATGACATCATTCATGTGATAATACGATGAACCTCTTCAGACTCTAATATAACCTTAGATACAATCAGTGTAAACAGACACTCACAGACTGTCACTCATCCATGGAGTTACTCACACACCTAGTCAGTCATGCAAAGAATCAATCACACCTCAATTTCCTCAACTATACAGTTATACACACCTTACTTATTCAAACATATACTAACACATATTTACTCTCTTATACAATCCCTGATACAAGTTCACAATGATCCATACAGCCACTCACACATTCACTGGCTCTTATGCACAGTTATTTATATATGTCAACTCTCACATGTACTGTGTTTTATATATGTACTTACTTTGACATGTAGCACTGAGATATCCATTCACTCACCAATACACTCATGCACACAGTCAACCGCCCATACAGCTGTTTCCACATGCACTTTTGAACCCATGCATCTAGTAAATCAACTGCTCACACATCTATGCACAGAGTCATACACCTCCCAGCCACCCACACACACACTCAGTCTCCCATACAAATACTTGGGCAACCAATCAATAACCCATATAGTTACTCATATAGCTACTGATCAACACATGCAGCAGTTTACAGAACAACAGACATAATGATGCGCAAATTAAGACAGTTTAGTCACTAACCCATGCACTCAGTGAGACACATTTATGTTATGTTAATTTCGATTTATATAGCGCCAAATCACCGACAGGTCTCTTAGCGCTTGCTTTGGGAACCCGTCCTGGCTTTCCCTGCGAGATAACCCCTACTGGGCATCCCCAAGGTGAAGACCAGGCATCCCATCACAGTAGGGCCGTAGTGGAGATTAAGCAAGCTATTGCCCAGAGTTGCAGAGTGTGAACCCTTGATTCGAGTAGGCACCGAGGCGAGAATTATCGAGTCCGTGGACATTTTGAGCTCAAGACCCTGCCGCGTCGGGAATTGAACTCTGGTCCCGAGTCTGACCTCTGCATCAGGGTCTGCCTCCTCTAACTAGTGAGCCACACTTCTCCACACTCCACACTTCTCCACTTTAATCACTCACTCATACAGTCAGTCATGCACCTACTAAATCCTTCATCCAGACACTTATACATCCACTCATTCTTCAATATGTAAGACATATTTTAACTTTACTATTTCCCTTGGTTTTCCCCTTGTTACGCTTTCCGGAACGCTACCCGGTGCGCGGACCGGGCGCTAACCGTGCGAAAATTTGAACAAAAAAAAGTTGTTTTTTTTAACATATATGGGCCTCCTCAGCAACCCTCAGAAAACCTAGGGGGTCAGGATATGTCTCCTGTGCCCCCTTATACCCATTCCAAACATTGTTTATCCTCCATCTTGTGACTAAATTCGTCCAAAACACAAGATGGCGGACTCCCGTTACGCTACCGGTGAGCTACCCGGTTCGCGTACCGGGTAGCGCTTCCACCGCGAAAAATCAAAAAAAAATTATTTTATTTTTTTGCCCCGCGGGCCCTTTAATAGCCCCCACATCAATCCTAGGGGGTCAGGAGGGGTCTACCTTGCCCCCTTTCATTCATTTCCCCCTTTGTTTATTTCCACCTCTTGTCTCTCGATCCTACCGAGAGACAAGATGGCGGCCGCTCCGGACTGTTTAGAATGTTGACAGTCACCGGAGAGCCAATCCGCTTCTCCTCGCGAAGGTCCGTTACGCGTCTGGTACGCGAACCGGGGCGCTAACTGGGACGCTGTCACAGATATATATATTTTTTTGAACGTTAATTTCTCAAAATCCACTGGAGCACATATCTTGAGACCTAGCAAAGGCACATCGGGCAAACAGTCTCTAGAATTTTGCCAAGCTTCATAGAAATCCATTCAGCCGTTCGAGCTAAAAGTGAGTCCAACCGCCCTATGGAAAACTCAATGTTAAAAACATGTTTTGGGACCCCCCTTTTTTCTCAGCCTCCGCTTGACGAAACCCCCCAAACTTTCAGGGGACGCTCAGAAACAAAATGTGCCATTATCCTGAAAATTTCAGCCAATTCCGTCCATCAAAGCTAAACAACATAGAATTTTCAGAAATCCCTATTCAAAAAAATCCTAACTATATATACCTACTGGCGACTGCCAGTAGGTAATATATATATATATATATAACATTTCTATGGCAAATGAAACCCCTCATTTTGTTCCTTTTGAAATTAAATGTATTAAGTGTTACCACTTTATTCCAATCAAGATGACTTCAGGTGTGCCATACTTTTGTTATAAGTAAGACTGTTAGCGTTCTAGTTGTTCTTTAGAACACTCTGGGACATTCTGTCATTGGGCTATAGTTGGGCTACATCTAAGCATGGGCGAATTTTGCGAATCTCGCGTTCGCGAATTTTGCGGATTTGCGAACTCGCAATCCGCAAAATCCGCGAATTCCCGCAAATTTTTTTTTTTTTGTGTTCGCGCGTGTTTCTGCCAGTTCGCGAGGGTTTTTACAATTTGGCAATTTGCGAACTTACCTGTCGGGTCGCAAGTTTTGCGAACTTGTTGTTTCTACGTGTCCAGCCTGTTTGGGACACTCTTCTTCATCACTGCCACTCTCTGTCACCACTGCCACTCTCTGACTACTCATGCCACCCTCTGGCCCACCCATGCCACCCTCTGTTTCATCACCACACCCTCTGGTTGTCCAGTGTACATTATTTTCGGCAAAGCAAAGCACACCTTCCCTGCCTCAAGTGACCTGAATTAATTTGGGGCTGATTAATGTGTCACAGAATATTTTTTTAGCTGGCACCTGCTTCCTTAGTGCTTCCTGATTAGTGATCTTTTGCACTTGCTAAGTGCTTTCATTGTTGCAAAATTAGTTACAACACCTGCCCTGCCCCAACTGACAATAATGAATTAGGGGCTGATTAATGGATTTTAACTTCCAGCCTGGCTCCTGCTTGTCTCCCTTAGCTGTAATTCAGGACCTTTGTGGCATATGTGTAACTATTCTGAGGTTCAGAGCAGGGTCACATAATAGTTGCAACTGGCAACTGAACTCTGGAGGGGCCCCTCAGGAAGCACTACAGAAAATGGCTACTAATGATGAGCCTGAACTTTTGAACCTGGTAAGTAGTTTCTGTTTTGCTAAGATCGTATTTCTGCAATTTAGCACTTACTCGCAGGGTGCGAAGTTGTACTGGCAAGCCGCAAACTCACGCGAACAGTGCGAGCAAGCCATAAAATCCGCTGCTCGCGGATTTGCGGATTTTGCGGGAGATTCGCGGATCTCGCGGATTGCGAATTTACCGAAAATCCGCAAAATCCGCGAGCGAAACGGATTTTCCGCCCATGCTTAGCTACATCTGGCTGATATTTGGGCTACATTTGGGCTCTTTTGTCTCTGGTGGCCATCTTTGGAGACTGCATATCAGAATTTTTTTAATGAAATATAAGAGGATTTGAGAAGTCACTCAAAATGTGCCCTAATTTTTCTTTCTTCAGCACTAATCATAATTTCTATGGCAAAATGAACCCCCTCATTTTGTTCCTTTGCAAATTAAATGTTTTAAGTGTTAACACTTTATTCCAATCAAGATGACTTCAGGTGTGCCATACTTTTGTCATAAGTAAGACTGTTAGCGCTCTAGTTGTTCTTTAGAACACTCTGGGACATTCTGTCACTGGGCTATAGTTGGGCTACATCTGGCTGATATTTGGGCTACATTTGTTTTTTTTTGTCTCTGGTGGCCATCTTTGGGCTACATTGGGCTACATTGGGCTACATTGGGCTACATTTGGGCTCTAACATATATATAGCCCAATGTAGCCCAATATATATTTTTCAAAGTTAATTTTCGTAAAAACCACTGGAGCATATATCTTGAGACATAGCAAAGGCACATCGGGCTACCAGTACCTACAATTTTGCCAAGTTTTGTGGAAATCCATTCAGCCGTTCGAGCTAAAAGTGAGTCCAACCGCCCTATGGAAAACTCAATGTTAAAAACACATTTTGGGACCCCCCTTTTTTCTCGGCCCCCGCTTGACGAAACACCCCCAAACTTTCAGGGAACGCTCAGAAACAAAATGTGCCATTTTCCTGAAAGTTTCAGCCAATTCCGTCCATTAACGCCAAAGTTATTCAACATAGAATTTTCAGAAATCCCTATTCAAAAAAATCCTAACTATATATACCTACTGGCGACCGCCAGTAGGTAATGTATATATATATATACATATAAATATAAATGTACATGTATTTATATAGCGCAAATCGCCCACATCGCAGGCATCTATGCGCTTGCTTAGGGAACCCGTCCTGGTATTCCCCTGTGAGATACCCCGGCAGGGTATCCACAAGGTGAAAGCCAGGCATCCCGCCACGAGGGGCCGTTGTGGAGATTAAGCAAGCTATTGCCCAGAGTCGCAGAGTGTGAACCCGTGAGTCGAGTAGGCACCGGAGTGAGAATTATCGAGTCCGTGGAATTATTGAGCCCAACCCCCGTCGGGGCGGGGAATTGAAGCCTGGTCCAGGGCCGATCTCAGCTTCCGGGTCTGCCACCTCTAACCCCTGAGTCACACTTCTCCACATATATATAACAGTAAACTCCTCCCAAAGAAAGAAGTAGCGACCCATGAGGAGAATTCAAAGAAGCACTTTATTGAAAAATTGTCTCTTAGCGAATGCATTTCGGCGTGTCTGCCTTCATCTGCGCTCCTCTCCAACCGCTTCATGTGCTGTGGCGCAGGCAACCCTGCCTTGGTGGGGATTTAAACACCTTGCTCCCCCCCCTGATCTAATAGGGCTCTCCTGTGAAGTCCTGTGAGCACTGACTGCAAGTCCCATGATGCCGCATTATGGTGCATCCCGGGGAAGGAGAAGCTGCACGGGGTGACACTGACGGAGTGGTCATCAAAGCAGGCACAGAGTCAAAGTAAGTTGGGAGGTGAGGCAGTTCAACAGTCCAGTGCTCCCTCGAATCCCCCGCATATACCGCTGCAACCCTTTTGCCAGAAGCCTTTCATGGGGGTTGGCGCAGGGAACCCGGTCACCCAAAGAGGAAGTATGGATACCTCGTCACCGCTGTGTCCTCCGGGCGTCATGGTGGGTTCTGGACGAGATTGTAACTGCAATCCGAATGTAAAAATGCTCAGACGAGCCTGCCAAAGCGTCCTGACCTCTTGTGCTGCGTGGGTTCACTTGAATGCGACTTGGCTGTTCGCATGGATATATAACAGTAAACTCCGCCCAAAGAAAGAAGTAGCGACCAATGAGGAGAATTCAAAGAAGCACTTTATTGAAGAATTGTCTCTTAGCGAATGCATTTCGGCGTGTCTGCCTTCATCTGCGCTCCTCTCCAACCGCTTCATGTGCTGTGGCGTAGGCAACCCTGCCTTGGTGGAGATTTAAACACCTTGCTCCGCCCCCTGATATAATAGGGCTCTCCTGTGTAGTCCTGTGAGCGCGGACTGCAAGTCCCATGATGCCGCAATATGGTGCATCCCGGGGAAGGAGAAGCTGCACGGGGTGACACTGACGGAGTGGTCATCAAAGCAGGCACAGAGATGATTAATGCAAAGTGGGGAAGTGTGCTGCGTGAGAAGCCCCGACGGCGAGGACTGTTGTGTGCCTCCCAAAAGCTTCAGGCACTTTGGTGATTAATATTTCCACACAGCTGCTGAGCCGTGGGGAGAGCACCATCAACTGCTGGAGTTAAAACCCCTTACAGCAGCATGAGGCTGGCGCTTCCAAACGATTTGGAGGCTGAGCACAGGACTCCTATGTGAAAGGTACAGCGCACCAAACTAATAATGCAGCCTACCACAGGCAGAACAATATGCTTTATTTTTCACTGAACTCTCGACTTTACTGAAAAGCGAAACTTAAATAACAAGCATCAAATTGAGCTACAAGTCCCAGCAATCAAGGTATGACGAAGCACTGAGCCTACGCCTACTTTGAGATTTGCATAAATTAAATGTTCCAAAATCATTGATGCTTGCACAAGTGTTCTTTGATGGCAGCCCCTGATGATGGGAGGAATTCCCTGAAACGCGTCGGGCAAAGATGATTAATGCAAAGTGGGGAAGTGTGCTGCTTGAGAAGCCCGGACGGCGGAGGACTGTCGTGTGCCTCCCAAAAGCTTCAGGCACTTTGGTGATTAATATTTCGACACAGCTGCTGAGCCGTGGGGAGAGCACCATCAACTGCTGGAGTTAAAACCCCTTACAGCAGCATGAGGCTGGCGCTTCCAAACGATTTGGAGGCTGAGCACAGGACTCCTATGTGAAAGGTACAGCGCACCAAACTACTAATGTAGCCTACCACAGGAAGAACAATATGCTTTATTTTTCACTGAACTCTCGACTTTACTGAAAAGCGAAACTTAAATAACAAGCATTAAATTGAACTACAATCCCCAGCAATCAAGGTATGACGAAGCACTGAGCCTACGCCTACTTTGGTATTTGCATAAATTAAATTTTCCAAAATCATTGATGCTTGCACAAGTGTTCTTTGATGGCAGCTCCTGATGATGGGAGGAATCCCCTGAAACGCGTCGGGCAGAGATGATTAATGCAAAGTGGGGAAGTGTGCTGCGTGAGAAGCCCGGAGAGCGGAGGACTGTCGTGTGCCTCCCAAAAGCTTCAGGCACTTTGGTGATTAATATTTCGACACGGCTGCTGAGCCGTGGGGAGAGCACCATCAACTGCTTGAGTTAAAACCCCTTACAGCAGCATGAGGCTGGCGCTTCCAAACGATTTGGAGGCTGAGCACAGGACTCCTATGTGAAAGGTACAGCGCACCAAACTACTAATGCAGCCCACCAGAGGCAGAACAATATGCTTTATTTTTCACTGAACTCTCGACTTTACTGAAAAGCGAAACTTAAATAACAAGCATCAAATTGAGCTACAAGTCCCAGCAATCAAGGTATGACGAAGCACTGAGCCTACGCCTACTTTGAGATTTGCATAAATTAAATGTTCCAAAATCATTGATGCTTGCACGAGTGTTCTTTGATGGCAGCCCCTGATGATGGGAGGAGCTCCCTGAAATGCGTCGGGCAAAGATGATTAATGCAAAGTGGGGAAGTGTGCTGCTTGAGAAGCCCGGAAGGCGGAGGACTGTTGTGTGCCTCCCAAAAGCTTCAGGCACTTTGGTGATTAATATTTTGACACGGCTGCTGAGCCGTGGGGAGAGCACAAACAACTGCTAGAGTTAAAACCCCTTACAGCAGCATGAGGCTGGCGCTACCAAACGATTTGGAGGCTGAGCACAGGACTCCTATGTGAAAGGTACAGCGCACCAAACTACTAATGCAGCCTACCACAGGCAGAACAATATGCTTTATTTTTCACTGAACTCTCAAATTTACTGAAAAGAGAAACTTAAATAACAAGCATCAAATTGAACTACAAGTCCCAGCAATCAAGGTACGATGAAGCACAGAGCCTACGCCTTCTTTGGGATTTGCATAAATTAAATGTTCCAAAATCATTGATGATTGCACGAGTGTTCTTTGATGGCAGCCCCTGATGATAGGAGGAATTCCCTGAAACGCGTCGGGCAGAGATGATAAATGCAAAGTGGGGAAGTGTGCTGCGTGAGAAGCCCGGACGGCGGAGGACTGTTGTGTGCCTCCCAAAAGCTTCAGGCACTTTGGTGATTAATATTTCGACACGGCTGCTGAGCCGTGGGGAGAGCACCATCAACTGCTGGAGTTAAAACCCCTTACAGCAGCATGAGGCAGGCGCTTCCAAACAATTTGGAGGCTGAGCACAGGACTCCTATGTGAAAGGAACAGCGCACCAAACTACTAATTCAGCCTATCACAGGCAGACCAATATGCTTTATTTTTCACTGAACTCTCGACTTTACTGAAAAGCGAAACTTAAATAACAAGCATCAAATTGAACTACAAGTCCCAGCAATCAAGGTATGACGAAGCACTGAGCCTACGCCTACTTTGGGATTTGCATAAATTAAATGTTCCAAAATCATTGATGCTTGCACGAGTGTTCTTTGATGGCAGCCCCTGATGATGGGAGGAATTCCCTGAAACGCCTCGGGCAGAGATGATTAATGCAAAGTGGGGAAGTGTGCTGCGTGAGAAGCCTGGACAGCGGAGGACTGTCGTGTGCCTCCCAAAAGCTTCAGGCACTTTGGTGAATAATATTTCGACACGGCTGCTGAGCCGTGGGGAGAGCACCATCAACTGCTGGAGTTAAAACCCCTTACAGCAGCATGAGGCTGGCGCTTCCAAACGATTTGGAGGCTGAGCACAGGACTCGTATGTGAAAGGTACAGCTCACCAAACTACTAATGCAGCCCACCACAGGCAGAACAATATGCTTTATTTTTCACGGAACTCTCGACTTTACTGAAAAGCGAAACTTAAATAACAAGCATCAAATTGAGCTACAAGTCCCAGCAATCAAGGTATGACGAAGCACCGAGCCTACGCCTACTTTGAGATTTGCATAAATTAAATGTTCCAAAATCATTGATGCTCGCATGAGTGTTCTTTGATGGCAGCCCCTGATGATGGGAGGAATTCCCTGAAACGCGTCGGGCAAAGAAGATTAATGCAAAGTGGGGAAGTGTGCTGCTTGAGAAGCCCGGACGGCGGAGGACTGTCGTGTGCCTCCCAAAAGTTTCAGGCACTTTGGTGATTAATATTTCGACACAGCTGCTGAGCCGTGGGGAGAGCACCATCAACTGCTGGAGTTAAAACCCCTTACAGCAGCATGAGGCTGGCGCTTCCAAACGATTTGGAGGCTGAGCACAGGACTCCTATGTGAAAGGTACAGCGCACCAAACTACTAATGCAGCCTACCACAGGCAGAACAATATGCTTTATTTTTCACTGAACTCTCAAATTTACTGAAAAGCGAAACTTAAATAACAAGCATCAAATTGAACTACAAGTCCCAGCAATCAAGGTACGATGAAGCACTGAGCCTACGCCTATTTTGGGATTCGCATAAATTAAATGTTCCAAAATCATTGATGCTTGCACGAGTGTTCTTTGATGGCAGCCCCTGATGATAGGAGGAATTCCCTGAAACGCGTCGGGCAGAGATGATAAATGCAAAGTGGGGAAGTGTGCTGCGTGAAAAGCCCGGACGGCGGAGGACTGTTGTGTGCCTCCCAAAAGCTTCAGGCACTTTGGTGATTAATATTTCGACACGGCTGCTGAGCCGTGGGGAGAGCACCATCAACTGCTGGAGTTAAAACCCCTTACAGCAGCATGAGGCAGGCGCTTCCAAACAATTTGGAGGCTGAGCACAGGACTCCTATGTGAAAGGTACAGCGCACCAAACTACTAATGTAGCCTATTACAGGCAGACCAATATGCTTTATTTTTCACTGAACTCTCGACTTTACTGAAAAGCGAAACTTAAATAAGAAGCATCAAATTGAACTACAAGTCCCAGCAATCAAGGTATGACGAAGCACTGAGCCTACGCCTACTTTGGGATTTGCATAAATTAAATGTTCCAAAATCATTGATGCTTGCACGAGTGTTCTTTGATGGCAGCCCCTGATGATGGGAGGAATTCCCTGAAATGCCTCGGGCAGAGATGATTAATGCAAAGTGGGGAAGTGTGCTGCGTGAGAAGCCCGGACAGCGGAGGACTGTCGTGTGCCTCCCAAAAGCTTCAGGCACTTTGGTGATTAATATTTCGACACGGCTGCTGAGCCGTGGGGAGAGCACCATCAACTGCTGGAGTTAAAACCCCTTACAGCAGTATGAGGCTGGCGCTTCCAAACGATTTGGAGGCTGAGCACAGGACTCGTATGTGAAAGGTACAGCGCACCAAACTACTAATGCAGCCTACCACAGGCAGAACAATATGCTTTATTTTTCACTGAACTCTCGACTTTACTGAAAAGCGAAACTTAAATAACAAGCATCAAATTGAACTACAAGTCCCAGCAATCAAGGTATGACGAAGAACTGAGCCTACGCCTACTATGGAATTTGCATAAATTAAATGTTCCAAAATCATTGATGCTTGCATGAGTGTCCTTTGATGGCAGCCCCTGATGATGGGAGGAATTCCCTGAAATGCGTCGGGCAGAGATGATTAATGCAAAGTGGGTAAGTGTGCGTCGTGAGAAGCCCGGACGGCGGCGGACTGTCGTGTGCCTCCCAGTTATAATTAAGACCTTGTTTCTATTCAAAAAGCGTTTTTTCGTCTGCCAATATCTTTGGCGCCGGTTGACGAATCTTCGCAAAATTTTCAAAGCTAATGAGGAGCTCCAGTCAGCTCCTGTCTTGAAAGTTTTGGGGTGATTCGTCAAGCAGGGGCCGAGGAAAAAAAGGATGTCCCAAATAGGAAATTTAGACAAAGCTACAGCCCAAACTGATGAACGGAAATTACACCAAGTTTGGCAAAAGGTAGCTCTTGGTCCAGAAAGCGCCCTTTTTTTAAATGATGTAAATCCGTTCAGTAGTTCCTAAGAATTTATAAAAAGAAAACTTTTGATATCTGAGCACTGAGGAGGGTTTGCGAACCCTCCTGGGCACGAGCTTCACTCTGATTGGCTGCCAACACTTAAAACCTGGAATTGTTGGCAGGCATCTTGTGACCCGGTTAAACCGAATCACAAGAAAGAAGGTGAATAAAGGATAAGAAAACAAGAAAAGGGGGCAGGGTAGAAACACCCTGACCCCCTAGGCCTGCTCAGAATGCCTTTTTTAAAAATAATTTCAGCTGAATTCGCGCTGGGTTCATAAATCCGGCGCAAATTTTTTTAAATGAAGCGCGGGCTGCCCGCTTTGTTTGTTTCAAGCCCTCGGATGGGCCAGGTCCCGGGGGCAATGCCAAAATAATTAACGGGGGTCCGCGAGACCCCCCCCCCCGGATTGCCACCTGCTATAAGTCAGGCGGGCATTTGAAAGTACTGTCCAGCATGGCAGAATGCTATTGTTGGAAATTTTACAGTAACAGGACTGCGGTGAATAGTCAAACGCGTCTTCAGATTTAAATTTTTTATATTGACAGAGTCCGGCTAAAATCTGATCGTCTTAGGATACTGTTTGGGGGATCTTTCATAGTGCCCATATCGGCCCGCACACCAGCCCCCCAGCAACAATCATAACCCAAAATAAATAGACCAGACAAATTGTTGATGGGAAAACGTAGCTGCAGGTTTATTAGCATACATAATGCCAATAAGGTGGGTTATCTTACAGATGATCCAAAGGCAAGCTGCCCCTCGCAGCTTACCACCTGATGGGCCTTGTAGCATCGCGGCCTTGGCCAGACGGTGCTTCGCGGTTGTGGTGAGAGGAATAGCCCCTCCCAATTCCGGTGAACTCTTTGTCCACCATCTTGCTCACACCCCCCCTATGAGGTGCGGAGCGTTCAAGCGACCCCCGGTTGTCCAGGTTTCCAACCGCCCGTGGGATAATAGGTGCCGTTCACCCCAGGGTCCACCGCACAGATCTCCCAGGGATATTAGGCCTCAGCACCCTTTGTGCTCCTTAATAGGGTACTCCTGCGTCCCTTTCACCTCTGGATCATCCTGTAACTCCGCCACAGCCCTGGGTGAGGTGACCACCACAACCAGGCACCCCACCTGGCAAACTTAATTATTTACATCCTGCTATTCCTAGTGCTTCTTCCAGGTCTAAAAGGAACAGATCCATCCCCACCAGGGAAAGGTGAGACCCATCATCATCAAAGCAGCCTGTGGATTTGGCGTGTAACTCCCCATGTCTTATAAAGCCAAAGCCCCCTTGGTCAGTGAATTTGCGCATAGCGGATTTAACTCTCCTGCGTGCAACCTCCAATGCTAGCCCTGATCGCGCCCCGTGCCAGACTAGGCGTGGCGTGATTTTTGACCACCATAGTTCACAGGACCCCAACATGTTGCTTATTTTGCACATGGTCTCCTTCATGTCTCTCAGCAAAATTATTTTGCCTAAAGCCGGTAAGTCGTTCCCTCTGAAGTGAATTACTAGCACATCTGGAGGAAGGGAGGTCCTATCCAATTCACGCTGTGGTGTGCCGAACAACCCATTCCAACGCATGCCTGGGACTTCCAGCCAAAGGATGTCGGTGTGGCAAAACCCATGTTTCCATTTCCTGCTTTCGCCCCACTGTGCTATTCTGGCGACACCTGAGTGGCCCATCACCCAGACTTTCTTTCCTGGTAAATAAAGAGATGTGTTTGTATCAAACTTGTTTATTAAACACTACAACACACAATACTGCACTTCACTTAACACAAAACTACAAAATTAAATAGAATGAGCACATGTCACCAATAAATTCTAACATTTTCACCCCGTGACAACTTTCCCACTGCTTGTTCGGCAGTCATGCCTGCCCCCCCTTTCTGTTTCATGGTCTAATGTATCTTTTGAAACAGTTGGATTGCCACCTGCCAACCTGCTTGATGTCTTTTGCTGCCAAGCCATCAGTGAATGCCGTGGTGGCTGCGCCTATGCGGAAGGAATGCGTGCAAAATCTCTTACCAGGAGCATTGCCGCCTGACAGCGCCAGACATGTGTGCATAACATGTTCCACCTGGTATTTGGTGAGGGGGGTGCTGTCTGCATGGATCAAAAGATATCCCTCCACTGCTGGGCGTGCTGCTAAGTAGGCAGAGAAAAGGTAAACTGGGCAGTACTTGTCAGCTCCTAGGCTGTTCAGCAAAAACACCTTCCCTCCCCCCCGCTGATAAGTCTTAGATTTTCGCAAGGTGATTTTGAGTGTTTCGCCAATAAGAGATACATCCTGCAGCTTCAGTGCCAACCCTGATGTGTCATTCTTTGATCTAGCTACCAGCTCACAGATTCGGAAGGCTCCGAAGAAAGCCATGCTAAACGTCACTGCGAACAGCACAGCCTCAAAATCTGAGCTAGTTGATCTGGATCATCCTGTAACTCCGCCTGCAACACAAATAACAACTGTTAGCACACAAACCCCCCACCCCGCCACCCTGAGATGTCGGGTAAGCGGTATGGAGAGAAACATCTAGGGGGAAGCGGCCAAAGAGACCGCAAAACGGGGCGAGGAAGCCTTTATACTTGCGCCCTATCCTTCCCGGCCGGAAGTGACGTGTCCCCCGGAAGGGGTTACCCTGGGCTGGCTTGTGTGCCATCTTGGGGCACTAAGGGGCCGCCCTCTTATGAGGGTCCCCTGCGGGGATGAGTCGGTCCGCCTGCATTCACAGTAGGGGTCATTTTGAGTTTTCCTACCTTAGCTTTGCACCTGCATGACAAATCGCTGGATTTCTGTTCTTGAAGGAGGCTTCCTTGAGGTACAAGTGCCCATATTCTCAGGCCGGACGATACTGCAGCGACATTGCACCCATGGCTACTGGCCTGCACAGATGGCGGCTCTCCTGCTCCTCAGCGCTAGGGGCGAGTGTGAAGTTCAGGTGATGTATGCCTTCCTGCATTATTAGCAAGTAATGATGGTGAGGCACACCACACCAAGGGCAGTCGGCATGGGATGAGAGAGCTCTCCTGAACGAGGGAGGTGAGGTCATTAGGTGCAAATGAGGGCCTGCATGGCTCCAAGTAGGGGGCTGGTTTTCACAGAAGGGGCTGTGCTTTCATATTCAAATGAGCACTTTGGACCCCATCCCATGGGCCCCACTAACCATACTTTTGTGTTTACAAGGCCCTGGTGGCGTCAAATGATTGCTCAGTGTGTCCTCGCTTTTTCATTCGAGTGATGCCGAATGCATCTCTGAATATACACACAATATCTCCAAGCGGGATGTAAACACATTTTACCAGTCGAGGATGCATTTTTGCCCAAGAGCTACTAGGTTGGTCTCCGTGTGTGATCGTCTGCCTCTTTCACACACCAGCGTCTCTCCTGGCATGGTAACCCATTTGTTAGACTGTTTTCAAGACAGCCACGTTACATCTCACAATGGCCCAAACCAGACAGAAGCGAAAGTGATAGTGGGACGGCAGACACAAAAGCTCAACACATTATGGCCAATCTAAGCGAAGCACAAAGGCAAGGGAGCCAGTGATGTGTATATCAAACAACAGAGGAGGGGGGAGATGGGGGTATTGAATGTGGGTTTACCATACTGCTTGTGAATTGGTTATGTGCACAGCATTTTCCATATTTGTATATTTATCATGCGGTTGCGTATCTTATGTTCCCCACATTATGTAAATTATGTGCACCTGCTCCCTGCATTGTGTATATATATAATGCCTCACAGTACTACTAGCACACAATAGCAGCACAGCCGTTCCACTTTGTGCCACACTTCAAAAACCCTTCCTTACACGTGGAGGTCTCTTTTCACTGTCTACCCTTCATGGGTACTGAGCACCGGATTGAACAGTGTTGCAACTATCTCTAGCCAGGCATGGGCGTAGGAGGTGTGGGGAACGCGGGGGATATATCCCCCCCAGATTTTGGAGTGCAGGGGACGCAGGGGACAAGGGTGGGGGGGACGAGGGTACAAACAAATTTTCCCCTCTCCCTTCTGTTGTTCGCAGGGCCATTAGTGCACATAAGCACCACCTAATGGCCCTGCACTTGACCTGCCTGGAGTCAAAAAGGCCACCCACCCTCTGCCCTTTGTTATGCTGCAGGAAGGTTCTGCGTTTTGGAAAGGGCAGAGAAGGAAAAAACTCTCTTTTCCTTCATGCCCAGAGAAGGCAAGAACAGCCTCAACTTCTCCTGATCTACCTCTGGCAGCTGCCCTCCTCCCCTCTCTCTCTCTTTATTCCTCCATCTCTTTCTGTCTGTCTCGCTCCTCCTTACATCCTGATTTCAAGAGACAGCTCCTGTACTATCTCTTGCCTCTCCTTTTCTTTATTTGTTCCCCTGTAAAATGGATCCAAAAAAGGTGGAACACTTTGGCTGGAAATGTCCTCATTTGTTTTCTATTCAAAAGAAAAACGTCAGGACTGAGAGAACAAATAATTGAATACCAAAATAAAGCAATACAGAGTGGTCAGCAGATATGCCAGATTATTTACACCCACACACATTAGCGCCACTTTACAGAGCTTGCCAGTGAAAGCGTTACTTTCTTTTTATCTTCGTGCTTTGAACAACATTGTTTTTCCAGGGTGGGGAAGTGCACCATTCCTAAAAGGACCGCAATACCTGGTTGAAGGGTGGAGTGGAAACTTTAATATGTGCGTTTTCAATTGTTTTAATTACTTTAGCCTATAAAATGCAGCTCTGTGTTCGGCGATGTGGTCTTTTTTAAACCAAACTGCTTACATTTTGAAAGAATATACGCAATGGACATTGAAACGGGTCCCTTCCTGGTCCTGTAGCCATGTCCTGAACTTTTCAGGCAAAATTACTTACTGATTTCTGAATAATGAGTTTAAAACCGTTAAGGTAACAATGTTGTTACTGATTACAGTTCACATGCTTTGCTTATTCTTGCATTCCCTATGAGTGTTTGCTTTTTCCAGGGTGTTATTCATTTTAAGACATTGATCTACATTCTGTCCATCAAACTGTTTTTTGTAATTTTCTCCCTGAGTGTACTGGGGTAGCTCAGACGTGGGTCCCAGAGCCTCCACACCACTGGAGTCAAGCTAGCCGGGCTGATGAGAGGTGTTACCTCGAAACCGGTCCGGTCCTCGGATGCTTGATTCCGGTCTGGGAAAGATATGGCTGTTGTAGTTCGGACTGGACTGTTCCCATGGGGCACAGGGTCAGAGCTGATTTGCATAAAGCCATTATCTGACCCAGGGTGGTGTGGAGTGCAAAAAACGATGGATTTAAGCCCAGATCCTTGTACTGGGGTGAATGTAAGACATTGATCTACATTCTGTCCATCAAATTGTTTTTTGTAATTTTCTCCCTGAGTGTACTGGGGTAGCTCAGACGTGGGTCCCAGAGCCTCCACACCACTGGAGTCAAGCTAGCCGGGCTGATGAGAGGTGTTACCTCGAAACCGGTCCGGTCCTCGGATGCTTGATTCCGGTCTGGGAAAGATATGGCTGTTGTAGTTCGGACTGGACTGTTCCCATGGGGCACAGGGTCAGAGCTGATTTGCATAAAGCCATTTTCTGACCCAGGGTGGTGTGGAGTGCAAAAAATGATGGATTTAGGCCCAGATCCTTGTACTGGGGTGAATGTAAGACATTGATCTACATTCTGTCCATCAAATTGTTTTTTGTAATTTTCTCCCTGAGTGTACTGGGGTAGCTCAGACGTGGGTCCCGGAGCCTCCACACCACTGGAGTCAAGCTAGCCGGGCCGATGAGAGGTGTTACCTCGAAACCGGTCCGGTCCTCGGATGCTTGATTCCGGTCTGGGAAAGATATGGCTGTTGTAGTTCGGACTGGACTGTTCCCATGGGGCACAGGGTCAGAGCTGATTTTCATTAAGCCATTATCTGACCCAGGGTGGTGTGGAGTGCAAAAAACGATGGATTTAGGCCCAGATCCTTGTACTGGGGTGAATGTAAGACATTGATCTACATTCTGTCCATCAAATTGTTTTTTGTAATATTCATTTTTTTCAGGCAGCATTTTACTGTTGTCTAGTGCATAATTTGAATTTAGTCGCATCACAATTGAGTTGTAGCTGAAGGTAGTGCAAGTTTCTCTCAGTGGGGCAGATGCTGAATTTGTAACTGGTGAACCATGTTCAGCCTTCATGACCAGTCCACCAGACCACACTCCTGACAGCCCATTCCGATGCTCATTCCGGAACCCTGGTCGGTGACGGTCACTCCACCCGGCGCAATGCTCTCCGTGAGTGTGCCCGATCTCCCCACCTGCCTCTACCTGCTTGCTTCCAGTGCTTGTTTTTGTTTCGTTCTCAACGTCTTTTCTCGCCCTCCCCGCTCCCTGCTGCTGCTCCCCTGCGACCCGCCCCCCTTTTGCCTTCTGTACCCCGATCCCCTCCCGGCGTCACCCCGCTCCCGCCTCCCAGCTTCTCCTCCCTCCCTCCGGATACTTAAGGTGTTCCAGCGCGACGGGGAGCTGTGACCTGACCTGACCCTGGTCGGTGACGGTAGCTCCACCCGCCGTGCGACTCTCCGTGAGTGTGCCCGGTCTCCCTACCTGCCTCTACCTGCTCGCTACCAGTGCTTGTTTTTGTTTAGTTCTCGCCGTCTTTTCTCGCCCTCCCCGCACCCTGCCGCTGCTCCCCTGCGGCCCCGCCCCCCCTTTTGCCTTCTGTACCCCGATCCGCTCCCCGCGCCACCCCGCTCCCGCCTCCCAGCTGCTCCTCCCTCCCTCCGGATACTTAAGGTGTTCCAGCGTGACGGGGAGCTGTGACCTGACCTGACCCTGGTCGGTGACGGTCGCTCCACCCGCCGCGCGGCTCTCCGTGACTGTGCCCTGTCTCCCTACCTGCCTCTACCTGCTTGCTACCAGTGCTTGTTTTTGTTTCGTTCTCGCCATCTTTTCTTGCCCTCCCCGCTCCCTGCCACTGCTCCCCTGCGGCCCGCCCCCCCTTTTGCCTTCTGTACCCCGATCCCCTCCCTGTGCCACCCAACTCCCGCCTCCCAGCTGCTCCTCCCTCCCACTCCACCCCTCCCACTACGCCATTTATGGCAGAGTCCGTGCGCACGCGCAGTGTACACGTGCAGCGCCCGTCCTCGCCTGGACCGTGCCCAGCGCCAGGACCCCTGGCCCACGCCGACGCCAGGCCACCCGACGGACCTACCATGCCGCCACCCTCAACGCACTCAACGCCGGCAAGCAACTGGTGAACACCCCCACCCACTACGCTGGCCACACGCTGGACCCAGTCTTCTCCTCCAGCAAGTACATCTCCTTCAGCCACTCCATCAGACTTCATTGGACTGACCACAGCTGTGTCCACTTCAGCTTCAGAAAAAACATGACCCACCACCACCCGCAACAGGCTCCTCGCAGGAACTTGAACAAGATCACCACCGACCAGCTCACCACCTTCCTCAGCCAGAACCCTCCCACCAGCACAACTGACCCCAATAAAGCAGCCAGCAACCTCACACAATGGATCACCAACTGCGCAGATGACCTCGCACCACTGAAGGCCCCTCCCAGCAAACAAAGCAGCAAGAAAGCCTCTTGGTTCACCAACGAACTTAAGAACTCCAAGAAGAACTGCCGCACCCTCGAGAAAGCCTGGCGCAACAACCAAACCACAGACAACATGACTGCCCTCAAGCACGCCACCCGCAAACACCACCAGCTGATCCGCACCACCAAGAAAACAGCATTCAAAGAACGACTGGACAACAATGCCCACAACAGCAAGGAACTCTTCAGCATCATCAAAGAGCTCTCCAACCCCAGCGCCGGGAACAACGTTATCACTCCCTCGCAAGACCTCTGCGACTCTCTCGGCTCGATCTTCCACCGCAAGATCGCTGAAATACACAACAGCTTCGGCGCAACAACCACGCACCCAACCACCGAACCTACGCCACCCACCACCACCCTCTGCGCCTGGACCCCGGTCAGCATTGAAGACCCCACCCGCACGATGAACACCATCCACTCCGGATCCCCAGCAAACCCCTGCCCCCACCACGTCTTCAACAAGGCCAACTCCATCATCGCACCCCATCTCCGGGACATCATCAACACTTCCTTCAACACCGCCACCTTCCCGGAAAGCTGGAAGCACGCCGAGCTCAGCGCCCTCCTGAAGAAACCAACAGCAGACCCCACCGACCTCAAGAACTTCTGCCCCATCTCGCTCCTCCCTTTTCCTGCCAAAGTCATCGAGAAGACCGTCAACAGACAGCTTGTCGCCTTCCTCGAGACGAACATATCCCTCGACCAGTCGCAATCGGGCTTCCGCGCCAACCACAGCACTGAGACCGCCCTCATCGCAGCCACTGACGACATCAGATCCCTGCACGACAATGGGGAAACAGCGGCCCTCATCCTCCTGGACCTCTCTGCAGCGTTCAACACTGTCTGCCACCGCACCCTAGTGCAACGCCTCAGCAACATCAGAATCCAAGAGAAGGCACTGGAGTGGATCATCTCGTTCCTCGGAGGAAGAACCCAGAGAGTCTGCCTCCCCCCGTTCAGATCCAAGGCCACCGAAGTCATCTGCGGCGTACCACAGGGATCATCACTCAGCCCCACCCTCTTCAACGTCTACATGAGCCCCCTCACAGCCATCGCACGCAAACACAACCTGAACATCGTCTCCTACGCCAACTACACACAGCTGATCCTCTCCCTCACCAACGACCCAGCCACCGCCAGAGCCAGCCTACACGAAGGGATGAAAGACGTCGCCGAGTGGATAAAATACAGCCGCCTGAAACTGAACTCAGACAAGACGGAAGTTCTCATCCTAGGATCATCTCCCTCCGCCTGGGACGACTCCGGGTGGCCCCCTGCCCTGGGCACCACTCCCAAGCCAACGGACCACGCACGTAACCTAGGCTTCATCCTGGATTCTTCCCTCTCGTCACCAGACAGGTCAACACCGTCTCATCATCGTGCTTCAACACCCTGCGCATGCTCCGAAAGATCTTCCGATGGAACCCCACCGAAACCAGGAAGACGGTCCCCCAGGCGCTCGTCACCAGCCGACTGGACTATGGAAACACCCTCTACGCCAGAACCAAAGCCAAACTTTAGAAAAGACTCCAACGCATCCAGAACGCCTCCGCACGACACGTCCTGGACATCCCCCGACACAGCCACATCTCCGACCACCTGAGTGACCTGCACTGGCTCCCCGTCAGTATGAGGATCACGTTCAGACTCTTCACCCATGCACACAAGGATCTCCATGACCTGGGCCCCAAGTACCTCAACAACCGCCTGACCTTCTACACGCCCACCCGCCAGCTACGGTCGACCAGCCTCGCCCTCGCCGCCGAACCACGCATCCGCAGAGCCACCACCGGTGGAAGATCCTTCTCATACCTGGCAGCCAAGACATGGAACTCAAGACCTGGCTCTTCGAGCAGTAACGTACCCCCCCCAGCACCTTGAGACCCTTCCGGGTGAGTAGCGCGCTATACAAGTGTCATGATTGATTGATTGATGCTACACCTTAGAAGGACCAATAGACCTTAATAGCCCTGGTGTCTTAGCACCTGCAGGTGGACCCTAACAGTGGCAAGTGTGAGTTAACCTTGAAGGCCTGCCACCACAATCCATACTGCAGTTCACCTCCAGTCTTGCGAGCAAGCATACGAAGAAGCACACCCTAGATCGACAGTGACTCTGTCACTGAGGTCACAAGACCCTTGAGGGCAGTCCACCTCACCAATTGGTACCTCCATTGGCCTTTTTCAGCAGTAGTAGTGCAACTTACCAGGGATCGTCAATGTAGGATTTGCATGCACACCAAACTTAGGGGGTGATTATAATGGTGGAGAGACCGCCATGTCGCCCATTCGGTGGCGGTCCCTCTGCCTTCGGAGACTGTATCACTGCCCGCCATATTACAATGGCGGGTGGTTCCCTGGTGGTCGGAAAGACCAACTGCCATACACCCAACAGGCTCCTTGAGCCCGCCGGTGCGGCAGAGGGGCTTGTGGTTCCTACAATGCTGGAGGTGCCTAAGAGAACACAAAACGGAACATAATGTCAGAATATAATCGGAACATATACCGATCTAAAGAGAAGAAACAAAAAACCATAACGCAACTAAGTGACTGCCTATTTGTCTCCACATGCAGATAAAGACAAGATACAATTTAAAGATACACCAGGAACTAGTGAAAGGGCAAAACCGAACTCATCACAATGGACTAAGAATACCAAGGGTACGTGATCCTACAAGTTCATTAAAAAGTGCACACAGCTAAGCAAAAGTCTAGCATACACACATATTGAACCAGTACTATTACCATTTTCAGGTGATGTCCTACAACCAAAACAAACAGCCCTGATGAAGACCGCACCACAAAAGTTTACCTTGTCCTAACGAAAAGACGGTCGAAACGCGTTGGCACGAACAGTGGATTGGAGATATTTATGCTCTATGCCTACATATATATGTATATATGAGGAACAATAGACACTTTCTAACCAGAGCATAATTTGTATATAATAACCCCCTCCTACACTATTTAGGACTAGAGATTTATTCTCAATCTGAGGGATAAATAACTCGTTTCCAGATTTAGCGAATGTTTGAATGTACATAGTAGGACTTAAAGGAAGATATTCATGCTTTCTTGCACGACTAGAGCCAACCGATTAAATGCAAATGTACATATGAATCCTAACAGCTGCATATAAAGTGCATATATGTTTTGTGTAATGTTGAATGTTTTGTGATGTAAATATAATTTGTGTTGCGACAGCAATATACGATTTGATGTGTCAAAAGGAGAGCCTTTGAAATGAATATAGATACCAATATTTAACAAGAAACACAAATTAAAGTTAAATGTGTAACAACCCAGAGTCAATAAAAGGGACTACTGTGACAAAAGTAATTATTGTGATCTATGGTGTCAGAGGTATTTTTGTTGTGAAATATGGAGGTGCCTAATAGGCACCCCACTAGGGATCACGATATCCCTTACCTGTCAGCCTAGCCATGGCGGTTCACCTACCTGGCGGAAAGGGACATTGGGGGCATAAGACTATGCCACATTTTGGAGGAAGCTGTCATACTTTTGGTTGGCACCCTGGACTCTATTGGACAGGGGGTCCCCCAACTTGTCGCCCACACAACACTGGAGAAAAATGGGAGAGTTGCATACCAACTCAGATCTGCTCCCTGAAGCTACAAGAAGAAGAAGCACTGCCCTGCTGGAACCCTGGTCTACACCAAGAAGCCTGCCCTCTGAATGACTGCACCTGCACACACTGAGGAACTACAGCCCTAAAGACTTTGCCTTGCTTCGGAAAGCAACAAGTTAAAAGAGCTCCACCTGCATCATCTCCCACATGAAGAAAGCAGCTGACCACCTTCAACTAGACTTTAAAGGATTTGGCCAGATGCATGTTGGAAACTGCAGTCCCAACTTTTGAGGAGTAACTCAGAGACTCTGGAACCTTGGATTTGTGTTGTGAACATTTTGAACCCTCAATAGGAACTTTAGGGAGAAGTTCCAGAAGTTTGGACTAGTTTGGAGCAAATATTGGAAAAAGCTCCATAAGGTGGTTAACATGACATTGAGAGTCAAGCTGACTAAGTCGAAGTGCGGCTCAGCTTGTATTTCAGGACGTCCTGCTGAAAGCTCAAGACTTCCAGGAGTTGACCAGGGGTTCCCGCTGAACCAGGCTGACAATGCTGCTGCAAATCAAGCCTGCTGTCAAGGCCCTACTGATGTTTAGAGAAAATCCTCCAGAAAAGTTTCTAAGTGTGAAGATTTTGACCGAGGCCTCCCGCTTAGTGTGTCCGACCAAGGCTCCATCGTGGTTGGACTCAAACTTTGACTTTGTCCTGGTCAAGTGCAACCAGATGTTTCAAATAGGCAATTATTGGTTTTAAGCAGTAGAAAGCGCTTATTTTTTCAAAAATTCATATCCCCTGTTCCGTCAAGCAGAGAAGGGGATGAGGCTTTGTGGGCCGCACAGAGGGTCAAGTTCCTATTGTTAGTGTAATATGGGTGCAAATGGTCTGGGATGCAGCCCCCTAGATCCCAACATAAAACAAACAAAAATTTGTTCTATACATCAAATTTCACAAGTTGACCTCGCACACCAAAAACAATATAATAACCACAATATTGGTGCTTGGTAAGCATTTGTTTTGTGACAAAGATGGAATCCAACAGTTCTCCCAAGAAAATTCCAAGTCAATTTTCTTCGTTTTATTCTTTCTTTTATTATTCACAATTTGCAGATAAAAATAGCCAACGCGTTTCGTCCGAAACCGGACTTCTTCAGGGCTACATTTAAAAAAGATACAAAAGTATATATAAGCGTGTGTATAAATACAGAAGTACGTGCACAAATAAATAAACCATACAGTTTAAGCTCAGAGAGACATTTATAATACACCAGACATTTTTGAACTGTACAACATGCGAGAAAAAGGACTTGGATCGGATGTGTCTAAATTCCAGGGAGAACATATATTGTCACCAAAATTTATTTAAGACATAAAACAGTGTGATATGTACACCGCATTATTCCCCTAACCATTTTAAAAAAGGGAATGCGCAGGAAAGTGACTACTGGACTCTAACATGGGTAAACATTTTAGTATTTGCATAACAACTCTATAAGCATAAATGGTTTTAAATACCTTAACGCAATGTATCTTTATGTTACACGTCCCATCCGTCTTGATAGTTGTCTAATCAATGGGGTTCTATAAGTAAATATATCCATGTTTTTAAAAAAGCATGGTCACATTTGAGATCCTATATTAATAAACAGCCATTGGTATCTACAGAGCCTAAGACCAGTTTTGGTGAGAACATAACCATTATCTAGTTATTATGCCTAATCTATACGGCTATTTGTAAAAATATACTTTTTTTGAAGAACAATTGACTGGCAAAAAAGAGCCTACCTATTTCAAAAAACACTAAAGTCTATGTTGGGTTAAAGAACGTTGTTGATCACAGAAATGAAAAAGTGAACACTTACTATAAATGTATGGTTGGCAGGTCAAGCAAATCTAAAAGCATCCGTTCGTTATGATCCAGTAGAGAAAGAAAAGAATAAAGTGTGTGCCTGAAAAGAAGGATTTTCAGAATGTAAAAATCAGAAGTTAAAACTATATGTATAGAAAGCAGAAACGACAGTTATTGATGAATAAATAGTAGTTGTCAGACTGTATGCCTTTCTACACATATATAAATGAGTGGAAAGGAAATGTTAGGCAAATGTTTTTATATACTCATAATCACAGTGGTCAATATTTAGACATGTGCAATGTTAAGCACATCGTGATAGTGATAGAGTGACCATAAATTGAATGTCAACCTAAGGGTACTTGAATCCCTAAGATTTATAGGATCTCGGTATTTCGTAAAGATGCACAAATTATAAGTCAATTGCCGCAACAATTACGTCATGAAATAAATTTAATAAAACGGAACTATCCCATGGTGAGTGAGCAATAGCGGCAATCAGGATAAAATAAGCCGTCTATGCATGAAGATAGTCGAAAAGTAACTTTCAACCAGTTACACAGTAAATCATGTGCCGACCTATCTGAGGACATAAAAATGACAAGAGAACGTATCCGCCATCTTAGCGTGTTAGCCCGCATGGTCAGTTAGTTACAAAAGTCCATACACAATAAATGTTATTATTAAATTGGGCCCAAAGTGAAGATATAACTAACAGAGGGTTACGTGAAAAAAGTTGTCTGAATGGACAAGAAAACCCATATAGCGTTTGCCTTTGGGACTCACCATGTATTCGGCGTTGTCGTCTCGTCCGTGTGTGGTCGTCTGGTCTGTCGGTGAATAATGAAGGCACTTTTTGGAGGGTATATATATCCTCCAGAGGTGTGTAATTAGTCAATTAGGCTCACTAATTAAGGCAGTCAAAAAGGCACGCAGCCCCTAATAACGTAAAAAACAATGCTAACATGGCCGCCATCTTAGTCTAGTCAGACAATGACGCGAAAAATCCCGAAATTGGAAGGAAAAGCGGCTTTTTGGTCATTTATGCAAAAAGCAAGATTGTTCAGTGGCAGATAATATTACTAGAGATAGTTCTGGTAAAGAACCGTGCTAGTATGTTAAGAAAGAAACCTTATTATAAAATATTGGTGAGCGGTAAATCAAATATGATAAAGTCCCGAAAGGCATTTGTGTGAGCGGACATCTTGTACAGGTAGAAATGAGCACAAGAAGCCATCAACACATAGACACAAAGTGTTGTACATACCGTATTTAGGCTTACAGTTATTTACTAGCGTGATGAAATCAATTTGAGATCAGATTAAGCGCAATTAAATATTTTGTACTTATTTATCAAAAAGTCCCAAAATTATTTCCTGTTTGAGGAAATTTCTACCTCAAATATTAGCGCTTATATATGCATGATTAAAGGTAAAATAGCTGAACAACGCACATATAATTATGCTGACAGACCAAGCATGTATATTGGCCAACTGTCTAGAAGGAAAGATCAGATGTAAATTTAGAGAGAGCGTACTCCATGTTTTTCAGAACTGGCCATCACGTCTATGGCCATTTGTATATAAAAGTCTGATTAATATGGCTGTAAGTCACGAATATAATCATGATCACAAAGCAGGCCATTGTATTGGCCAGTAGACTCAGTATTAGATCATGGCATTATTAACATATCTGACAAATTTGACATATCTGATTACCGGTCAAAGGATTTGTGAGATAGTAACAGAAAATGTTGAGTCCAATTTCAAAGAAAATGATGCAACTAGAAGGTCACATCAGTTACCCAAGTGTGATACTGAAAAAAACCCAGTCGTTACACAAAGTTCTTACTTTATGTTGTTGGATTTAGACAGAAAAGACTAAGGACAGTTGCAGATGGTCTAATATGAAAATAAATGAAATATGATATTCAAAACAAGTCTCTAGTATATTTGTAAGAGACCTACAAAAGAATTTCTGATCAAACAGTAATTTTGCAAGGAAACTTCACAGAGATAGGATGGAATATTCATAAAAAATGATGGAATTCATTATTCACATTTAATCCCTGATCCACAGCTCTAAGTCTACATATCCAGCGGGCCTCAAGTTGTCTGAGACATTTGATCCTGTCACCACCACGTTTTCCTGGCGCCACCCTATCAATTGCATGGAATTTGATTTCTTTTTCCTCAGGGTGGTTGCCTGTGATGTGTTGTGCCACTGGGCTGCGAAGATCATTGCTTTTGATGTTTCTAATGTGTTCCTGAATGCGTGATTTTAAGCATCTGGTACTGCTACCAACATTGACCACTGTGATTATGAGTATATAAAAACATTTGCCTAACATTTCCTTTCCACTCATTTATATATGTGTAGAAAGGCATACAGTCTGACAACTACTATTTATTCATCAATAACTGTCGTTTCTGCTTTCTATACATATAGTTTTAACTTCTGATTTTTACATTCTGAAAATCCTTCTTTTCAGGCACGCACTTTATTCTTTTCTTTCTCTACTGGATCATAACGAACGGATGCTTTTAGATTTGCTTGACCTGCCAACCATACATTTATAGTAAGTGTTCACTTTTTCATTTCTGTGGTCAACAACGTTCTCTAACCCAACATAGACTTTAGTGTTTTTTGAAATAGGTAGGCTCTTTTTTGCCAGTCAATTGTTCTTCAAAAAAAGTATATTTTTACAAATAGCCGTATAGATTAGGCATAATAACTAGATAATGGTTATGTTCCCACCAAAACTGGTCTTAGGCTCTGTAGATACCAATGGCTGTTTATTAATATAGGATCTCAAATGTGACCATGCTTTTTTAAAAACATGGATATATTTACTTATAGAACCCCATTGATTAGACAACTATCAAGACGGATGGGACGTGTAACATAAAGATACATTGCGTTAAGGTATTTAAAACCATTTATGCTTATAGAGTTGTTATGCAAATACTAAAATGTTTACCCATGTTAGAGTCCAGTAGTCACTTTCCTGCGCATTCCCTTTTTTAAAATGGTTAGGGGAATAATGCGGTGTACATATCACACTGTTTTATGTCTTAAATAAATTTTGGTGACAATATATGTTCTCCCTGGAATTTAGACACATCCGATCCAAGTCCTTTTTCTCGCATGTTGTACAGTTCAAAAATGTCTGGTGTATTATAAATGTCTCTCTGAGCTTAAACTGTATGGTTTATTTATTTGTGCACGTACTTCTGTATTTATACACACGCTTATATATACTTTTGTATCTTTTTTAAATGTAGCCCTGAAGAAGTCCGGTTTCGGACGAAACGCGTTGGCTATTTTTATCTGCAAATTGTGAATAATAAAAGAAAGAATAAAACGAAGAAAATTGACTTGGAATTTTCTTGGGAGAACTGTTGGATTCCATCTTTGTCACAAAACAAATGCTTACCAAGCACCAATATTGTGGTTATTATATTGTTTTTGGTGTGCGAGGTCAACTTGTGAAATTTGATGTATAGAACAAATTTTTGTTTGTTTTATGTTGGGATCTAGGGGGCTGCATCCCAGACCATTTGCACCCATATTACACTAACAATAGGAACTTGACCCTCTGTGCGGCCCACAAAGCCTCATCCCCTTCTCTGCTTGACGAATATAATTTGGGCTAGCCTGCACGTTAGTGTCATCCTATAAATTCTACCACCGACACTGTTCATCTAAACACAAAAATGTTTGAGGACAATAGAGAAGAGTTATTAGGTGATCTCTTTAACAAAGAGAAAACCATTGCCCGGCCTCAGGCTCCCCCAGTCCAAAGGGATAGTCTTAAAAATAAGTTTATCCGACTTGAAAAACTACGCAAATGGAAAGGGGCGACCACTCGGTCCCCCCGAACGTATGGTGGAGTACCCCGATCAACGGGAGGCCATCTTGGGCGGGAGGCGAGTCTCGGCTGGTATGCCCGAAGCGGCGTAGCCGGGGCGCGCCTTTTCCCGCCCTGGAGTGGGTTGTCCTAGACGCTGACGCCGCCGGCCACGCCCCCGGGGGGCAGGCGGAGGCGGGTTTACGCCCGCCCGAAGATGGATAAAAGGAGCAACAAGCCAAGAAAGCATCCTCTTGTTCCTGTGCTCTGAAGCTGCACCTCCCCGCTGCACGTGAGCTCGAGACGGAACGAAGAGCCAAGTTTGAGCATTGTAATTTTGTTCTTGTTTTACAGATATCTGCGTTGGAGAATGCCGGGCAAGAAGGTCGGAAAGCGGGTCGGTACCGATCAGATGCTCCGCATGCTCATAAAGGAGGTTGCTGATTTGAAGAAACAGATGGCGGAAAAGAACGGGGAGGGAGGCCCGAAGCGAATCGTCGGACCAGCTTTGCCGGGAGTAGTCCCTAGCGGGAGAGGCAAGAGGTCCAAGAGGGGGGCACCTGGGGGGGAGACCCCGGTTCCCGATACTCCGATAGAGGAGCCAATCCTGGTTCCGAAGGAGGGGCACCCGATCCCCGTGGTAGTCACCCCCGTGAACGGAGACGATATGCCTCCAGAGTTGGCTGCACAACTGGCAGCATGGTTGGGAAAGGATAGCGAGGGCGTGATGAGGCAATTGCAGGAATCTAGACAGGCTGCGAAGGCACCATCTTTTGTTCCCCCGCAGGCTCCGGTGGCTGAGAGCGCGGCAGACGCAAGTTCGGCAGCAAATACAGCACCTAATTCAGGTAAGCGGCTACTGCCGATTGCGGGGGAGGGGTCTGTACCCTCGCGAAGGGAGAAAGTGGCCCAGCATGTTCCACTTGAAATTAAAGAAAAGATTTGGGCTAATAAGTATGTGAACATGTTCTCTTTGCTTACTGACCATTACGAGATTGAGCATGTGAAGGCCCAAAAAGAGCTGATGCATCCGAGTGTTTGGCGCGCAAAAATTGCCGCCTTTAAAGTCGATGAGAACATAGGTACTTGGGGCAGAGCATTTGGCATTTTCACCTCCATTATGGGTGAGCGAAGGCCTGAGTTGTTGACAGAATTGCCTATTTATCAGACACGTATTATGGAGTTTGCTCTGGCTTATGAGGGCAATCATTGGTTTTGTTATGACAATATTTTTAAGAAGGCTAAGGAGCACGATCCAGCTCTAACCTGGGATTGTTATGACTCCATTTCTTGGCAAAAAATGGAGAACTCGGGCATGCTAAAGGTACCATTGTCGGGGGGTAGTGGGGGGGAGTCTTCCCGCCAAACCTCTGGGACACCCTTTCGGACGGGTGCAGGTAACGAGCACCACTCGAAGTCGAGTGGCAACACAGGGAAAAAGGGGATTTGTTGGAATTTTAACAGGGGAAAATGTACGAGGCCTCAGGGGTCATGCAAATTTAGACACGAGTGTGGGGGTTGTGGACAGTCCTCTCATCCCGAGACCATGTGCAGAGCCAAAACGGGTGATAACGGAGGTAGGAGAAGCGCCAAACAGGTCTGAAATAGTCCGAGGGGCGCCTTTACCTACCCCGGTTGATACCTTGGCAATGATTCCTTGGCTCAATGAATACCCGGATCATGTCCCCGCAGGGGTGTTGCGGGATGGGTTTTCGTATGGTTTCCGCATTCCGGTGGGGGACTTTCAGGGTAAAACAAGTTGTAAGAACCAACTGTCGGTCCTGCAGCATATGGCGGTGGTACAGGTAAAGATTGGGAAAGAGGTGACTCGTGGGTGGGTTGCCGGTCCATTCGATCTACCACCGGTTGCTAACTTTGTTTGTTCCCCTTTAGGGGTGGTCCCCAAGAAGGACCCGGGTGAGTTTAGGCTAATACATAATTTGTCAGCTCCACGAGGTCTTTCCGTGAATGATGCGATAGACCCGGAAGTGTGTTCGGTGCGGTATGCATCCTTCGATGAAGCCGTCGCCATGTTGAATCGCCTGGGGCCCGGAGCGCTGATGGCCAAATCAGACATCGAGTCAGCGTTCCGGTTGCTCCCGGTACACCCAGACGATCAGCGTCTCCTTGGTTTCACGTTTCAGGGTCGCTATTACATGGATAAATGTATGCCAATGGGTTGCTCCATATCTTGTGCCTATTTTGAGAAGTTCAGTTGTTTTCTGCAATGGGTATTCACAAGAAAGACGGGTTTTCAGCATGTGATGCATTATCTCGATGACTTTCTGTTCCTGGGGGCAGCCGGGGATCCAGAATGGGGGCAGGCTTTATCAGAGTTTTGTGTCTTAATGAATCACTTCGGCGTGCCATTGGCACCAGGTAAGACTGTGGGTCCCTCGACTTCACTTGAGTTCCTCGGGATCGAGCTCGACTCGGGGGAAGGTTGTTTTCGGTTGCCCAAAGAGAAGGTGTTGAAATTCAGGGCATCCCTTGAGACATGTATTCGTGAGACTAAGGTGAACCTGCATCAATTGCAACAAACGGTGGGCCAGTTGAATTTTGCCCTTAGAGTAATCCCGATGGCCCGCCCCTTTTCCCGCTCGATTGCACAAGCCATGGTCGGCCTTAGAGAGGGACATCACCGCACAAGGCTCTCGGCAGAGATTCGCCAGGACATGCGCATTTGGTTGGCATTTCTGGCGGATTTCAATAGTCGAATTGTCTGGAACAAGCCGGCGGTGTCATCTGAGGAGCTGGGGCTGTGGACTGATTCGGCGGGGAGTATAGGTTTTGGCGCCATATTTGGTAATCAATGGTCGGCTCAAAAATGGCCGTCATCGTGGCACGAGAGGGGGCTGACGAGTAACATTGCTTTTCTCGAACTTTTCCCTATTTTGGTGGCCTTGAAAACATGGCCAGAGGGGTTCCGAGATCACTCTGTCGTGTTCTGGTCTGATAACATGACTGTGGTAGAGTGTATCAATAGTCAGGCAGCACGTTGCAAATGGATTCTGAGACTGCTTAAAGAAATTGTATTGTTGTGTATGCAGTTGAATGTGATCTTTAGGGCGCGACATGTCCCAGGGGTGCTGACCAAAGCGGCTGATGCGCTTTCTCGTTTCCGTATGCAGGCCTTTTGGGGTTTTCTGCCCACAGCGGACCCGGTGGCGGCACCCTTTCCCGAAGCTCTCTGGTCTCTCGGTGCCCCGAACTACAAAACCTCGTGGGAGAGAGTTTAGCACCCAGGACAAGGAAGGCATATGAAGGGGCGTTCCGTTCCTATTGGTCCTTTTTGGGTTCAGCTAGGGGGGAGCTTTGGGGTCAGGAAGAGCTTGTTGTAAAATTCTTGCTGTCTTTACATCAGGCAGGCAAGTCAGTAGCTACGGCCCAGAGGCATCGGGCCGCCATTTCCTTTATGGCAAGGGCTCATGGGATCCAGGACCCAACAGCGTCCTTTGTGGTACAGAAAGCGCTACGGGGGTGGCAACGCCTAGAGGGTCACAGAGTAGATGAGAGGCACCCGATAGGTCTGGATAGGTTGGCCCTGTTATTATCCGTACTCCCTGCGACATGTTCATCCCAGTATGAAACAGTGTTATTCCGGGCCGCCTTTGCGTTAGCATTCCATGGGGCAATGCGGGTAAGCGAACTGGTGGCGAGAAACAAACGGGATACGGCGGGGGGACTGTGCCGAGAGCACATTCAGGTAAAGAGGGAGACGATGACTGTCTCGTTTGTCAGGTCCAAGGCCGATCAGGGTGCGATAGGGGATTGTGTAGTCATACATCGGATTCCCGGATCTCCCATGTGCCCTGTTGTTTGCTTAGAGGAATATTTAGAGCAGAGGGCATCATCATGGGGGGGGACCTTGTTGAGGCATGCTGATGCCACCCCACTGACGAGGTTTCAGTTCCAGCGGGTGTTTGCAATGGCGCTTTCGGCCGCGAGCTTGAACCCCGGCGAGTTTGGGACCCATTCCTTTCGGATAGGGGCTGCTACTGAGGCTACAGCCAAGGGTCTGAGTGTAGAAAAAGTGAAACGTTTGGGGCGTTGGTCCTCGAATTGTTACAAAAGGTATGTGCGGTTGCACATGTTGTGAAGCTGCTATCATGTACTCACGCTTCTTGTTTTTGTTTGGTTTACAGTTTCGCAAGCTTACGAGGCGGGGCGGCCTGTGCAGTCGACCCGACACCTGGGAACCAGCGGTCAAACATCGCCGGCTGCGGAAAAAGTGGTGTGGGTCGTGGGCCACTCATACGTGAGGCGCGCCGCGGACGTATTCAAAGCAGGTGACATGATTCACGTGGCTGGGGAATACGGGTACAGGGTGACCTTCTACGGAAGGGGCGGGCTCTGTATTGACCAGTTTCAAAATTTTATGGAGGGTTTGTTAGGGCGGACAAGGTCACCGCCATCTATAATCATAGTCCATCTTGGGGGTAATGATTTGGTCACCACTGGTAGACGACTGCTTCTCGAGGCAATGCTTTCCACTGTAAGTTGGTTGGCGAGAAGAGTTCCAGGGTGCACAATTGCATGGTCCCATATGATTCCACGAAAAGTGTGGCGGGGGGCGATTTCGGTTTCTGCTCTGAATCACTCAGTGAAGAAAATAAATAACAAGTTGGGTAGATTGTTTCGTTCAAGTACACTGCATTCTATCCCGCATGGTTGTATCAAAGGGGACAGTATGTATTTGGAAGATGGGGTCCATTTGTCCCGGGTGGGGAATGAGTTACTCATAGGAGACCTCATAGCTTGGCTAAGGAGTTTAAAACATGACCTTTAGGCAGGAGTTGTTGTGGGGGGTCCGGATAGCCGGTCAACTATCCGGCCTGTGGCGGTAAGGTCATGATCGGTGAGCAGTAATTGGAAGATCCCTATGGGGGGGCGTCACCCATTACGGATGGGAGCGCCCGGGGGAGGTGGCCATTGGCCCCTCAACGGGGAGGCGGTACCGTCTAAGGATGGGCCGCGGAAAGTAAAGGAAAGGCGGTCAAGGCCCCTTCCTTGATAGGAGGGGCTACGGGCCCCTCCTGGGGAATTTCCCGGGGCCAGGACACCTGCGACGGCAGATGTGGTAAGTTGTGTGGGGTGGGGAGGGGGTTTACGCTACCTTCTGTACACCTCACACGAGTCCTCGGACGACCTTTAAATGGCGTCGAGTTCATTGGGGCCCCCGTCAAGTCAAGGGAAATTTGTAGATGCATTTGAGGTACAGCCTCTGTGCGGTCGCCCCTCCCAAGTGGGGGGGGTAATTCTGGTTTAGGGATCTGACACCGGTTACGACCTTGCCGTTGGCCCTTAACGTTAGGATGTACAATTTCAAGTTAAATGTTTTGTAGGATGTTAGTTCGGCTAGGAGAACCTTTGTATTAGAAATATGTTAAGGTTAGCCAAACATCGTAATGTGGAAATGAAATTGTACATAATATGAAACTGTTATTTTAATGTTTTGATTTGGTTTCATATTTTAATAAATACGGCCGGGAGGGTCACTCCCTCCCGCCTTCCAAAAGTTCAGAACCGTTTCCGTTTTCCCATCCTTGGGGATTGTGTCGAGAGAGGGTGGTGGGTATCTCAGCCATATGGAAAGGGGCGACCACTCGGTCCCCCCGAACGTATGGTGGAGTACCCCGATCCCCCCGGGAGGCCATCTTGGGCGGGAGGCGAGTCTCGGCTGGTATGCCCGAAGCGGCGTAGCCGGGGCGCGCCTTTTCCCGCCCTGGAGTGGGTTGTCCTAGACGCTGACGCCGCCGGCCACGCCCCCGGGGGGCAGGCGGAGGCGGGTTTACGCCCGCCCGAAGATGGATAAAAGGAGCAACAAGCCAAGAAAGCATCCTCTTGTTCCTGTGCTCTGAAGCTGCACCTCCCCGCTGCACGTGAGCTCGAGACGGAACGAAGAGCCAAGTTTGACCCACCCACCAGCCCCTGAGGACAGCAAGTGGTTTTGTAAATAAAGTTTTGATGTGGTAACTCTATTTCTTACAGGTTGTGATGATGGACGTGTTTTTGTGTATGCAATAAAGAGAATGATCATCTAGAGTATGTTTTTTCGAATAAAGATTTGCAATAGTGTTGATCAGTAATCATACGTGAAGTAGTTATGGTTATCTTTTAATTTAGTAATTTAGTTAATTGTCGTATTTATTTTGGTCGGGCGGTAAGGTCATGATCGGTGAGCAGTAATTGGAAGATCCCTATGGGGGGGCGTCACCCATTACGGATGGGAGCGCCCGGGGGAGGTGGCCATTGGCCCCTCAACGGGGAGGCGGTCCCGTCTAAGGATGGGCCGCCGAAAGTAAAGGAAAGGCGGTCTAGGCTCCTTCCTTGATAGGAGGGGCTACGGGCCCCTCCTGGGGAATTTCCCGGGGCCAGGACACCTGCGACGGCAGATGTGGTAAGTTGTGTGGGGTGGGGAGGGGGTTTACGCTACCTTCTGTACACCTCACACGAGTCCTCGGACGACCTTTAAATGGCGTCGAGTTCATTGGGGCCCCCGTCAAGTCAAGGGAAATTTGTAGATGCATTTGAGGTACAGCCTCTGTGCGGTCGCCCCTCCCAAGTGGGGGGGGGTAATTCTGGTTTAGGGATCTGACACCGGTTACGACCTTGCCGTTGGCCCTTAACGTTAGGATGTACAATTTCAAGTTAAATGTTTTGTAGGATGTTAGTTCGGCTAGGAGAACCTTTGTATTAGAAATATGTTAAGGTTAGCCAAACATCGTAATGTGGAAATGAAATTGTACATAATATGAAACTGTTATTTTAATGTTTTGATTTTGTTTCATATTTTAATAAATACGGCCGGGAGGGTCACTCCCTCCAGCCTTCCAAAAGTTCAGAACCGTTTCCGTTTTCCCATCCTTGGGGATTGCGTCGAGAGGGGGTGGCGGGTATCTCAGCCATACAAGAGCTCGCCAAATGGTGGGATGGTGCTACACTCAAAAAATATTTAGAGAATAAACGCATCCCCAGAGGACTCCGTATTCTTATCTTTCCAAACTATGAGGATTTAAAATTGGACCTTTTGGGTGAATGGGAGGAAGGTTTACATGCCGCATCATTCAAAATGATGGATATATTGGTACGCAATGCTGAAAGGAGAGGCAAAAAAATAAGGAAAGATATACTGGCACTAGAAAAATAAATTAGTGAAATGAACTTACCTGACCTGACCCAAAAAAACTATGAGATCTTAAAAAAGGAATTGACTAGTTACCAACTATATATCAAGGGTAAGAAACAACAAAAAATAGAGCGAGACCGTGGGGACTATGAAAGGGGAGGTATATTTACCTTTGCGCGTAAATTTGATGATGTAGCCCCGAGAAATACCACGGCCCCTAGTGCTTCAATACGTACACCAAGTATATCATCAAGCAGCACGTCTATCTCCTCCATTTCTTCAATTGAAACTGACCCAGGGGAGGGAACCAGTAGGTGCACCTCTAACCCAATCCCAGAGTCAGATTTTTTAAAGGAGGTACAGAGGTACCGCCTGGGGAACAGCAAAAAAAGAGCACAAAACGAAGAACCAGGCGGGGTGGCGAGAAACACAAGATCCACAACAAGGGCAAAAATGGGAAACAACCAATAGGCCAATGTACTCAGATTGTGAACCATGAAATGGACAGGACTATGGAAAATGATAGAGACAACAATGTGAATGTGATTAATTTGTCTTCCAAAACCTTTTCTGATTCAGAAATGTCTATTCTGCAAAAAGGTTTGAACTTTTGTATAACTGAAAAACAAATGTTGGATAAAGTACATGTTGATCTTTTCTGTTTCACCCGCAAGTTGAAATTAAAAAAATACTTTGCTGAGCAACCTGATATACGTGTTCCTGTTCAATCTGTAAAGAATGTCTCAGAATTTACTATTGCTGAAGTTGACACTTCCTACACGATTGCAACATTGTATGAACATGATATGGTGGGAGATCTGATCATGCATGCTCGAAATCTTGATATCTATGAGGACACGACTATAGATAGCGGCTTAAAAAATCGTTCAAAGTTTATACCACCTAGCTCTAAAACTGCCATCGATGAGTTCTCCATTAGAGTGACACAGGACCTTTATAAATTGGAAGACATGCATTACCCTAATAACAAATGCAAACATTCTTATAACATCAGCAAATCTGACAAATTGTTTTTACAGACTATACGTGATGACTCGTCCCTGGTAGTTCGTGAGGCTGATATGGGCGGCAATATTGTTATAATGGATTTTATGGACTACTCCAATGAAATAAAGAGACAGTTGAATGATGTTGCCTGTTATACTCTATTGCGAAAAAATCCCATCAAAGATGTTGAGAGTAAGATCAACTCAAGACTAGTAGAATGGAGGGAATCAGGACTGATATCTGAACCAGAATACAGATACTTGAGGGCGGACAACTCACGTTTCCCATGTATCTATGCCCTTCCCAAGGTGCACAAGGGTGGTGCGTTTCCTCCTGGAAGACCCATTATTTCAGGCAACGGAGGTCCCACTGAACATCTGGCTGAATACGTGGACTCATTTTTCCAACCCTTTGTACGGAACCTGCCGTCATACTTGCAAGACAGCAGGGAACTCCTCTGCAAACTAGAGGATGTAATTTGGGAGGACAAACTTTTCACGTTTGTAACTATGGACGTGGAAAGTCTGTATACCTGCATAGAACTGCAGAATGGGATGAGATCTCTAAAGTACTTTCTTTTCAAACGAAATGCTTGTCACCTTGAACATACCCAGATGCTTCTGGACATGGCCAAATTGATTTTGACCCACAATGTCTTTTTGCACGAGGACAACTGGTACCTGCAAACACAGGGGACTGCCATGGGCTCCAGGTTTGCTCCATCTTATGCAAACCTCTTCATGGGTCTGTTTGAGATGGAGCATGCCTGGGGTCATGGAGCTAGTCAATGGATAGATGACATAATCTTTTATGTACGCTACATTGACGACATTTTCCTTATTTGGAAGGGTAGTACTGATGGGTTGACCAATTACTTTCGCTTCCTTAACAGTAATGACCGCAATATTAAGCTCACCATGAGCTCCTCCCAAAGTGAAATTGTGTTTCTTGACTTACATCTCTATATAAAAGAAGGCATCATTCAGAGTAAAATGCACAAAAAGCCTACTTTCTGCAACAGCATACTTCATGCTGAAAGTTGTCATCCCAGGAATACCATAGTGGCTATTCCTTATGGTGAGATGATACGTGGTCGCCGAAATTGCAGTGAAGATACCAACTTTGAAAACACCATACAAAGAATGAAGAACGACTTTTTGACGAGGGGTTATGTTGAGAAAGATGTTGACAGGGCAGAGAGGAAAATTAGAAAAAAGAAACGCCGTGAAACTCTACTTAAACAACCCAAAAAGAACACCAATATACCCCATGATCAATGTGCTTTCATAACTGAATACGGAATGTATAGTAATCATATATATAACATCTTGAGGAAGCACTGGCACCTCTTAAAATCTGACACACTACCGAAAGATATCATTCCAGACAAACCTAAGGTTATTTACAAAAAGGGTAGAACAATTAAGAACATTCTCTGCCCTAGTCATGTAGATCCACCAAAGACAAGTGGCTCTGCATGGCTGACAGAGAAGCCGGCTGGCTTCTTTGTATGTGATAACTGCACAGTGTGTGAATACGGCATAAACAAATTGGTTGACTACAGCTACAATAGCCCTAGGACACATAGGGTTACCTCTTTTATTAACTGCAATACTTTGTAGTTTATGTAATTATTTGCCACTGTAACATGATCTATGTTGGTAGCAGTACCAGATGCTTAAAAACACGCATTCAGGAGCACATTAGAAACATCAAAAGCAATGATCTTCGCAGCCCAGTGGCGCAACACATCACAGGCAACCACCCTGAGGAAAAAGAAATCAAATTCCATGCAATTGATAGGGTGGTGCCAGGAAAACGTGGTGGTGACAGGATCAAATGTCTCAGACAACTTGAGGCCCGCTGGATATGTAGACTTAGAGCTGTGGATCAGGGATTAAATGTGAATAATGAATTCCATCATTTTTTATGAATATTCCATCCTATCTCTGTGAAGTTTCCTTGCAAAATTACTGTTTGATCAGAAATTCTTTTGTAGGTCTCTTACAAATATACTAGAGACTTGTTTTGAATATCATTGGTCATTTATTTTCATATTAGACCATCTGCAACTGTCCTTAGTCTTTTCTGTCTAAATCCAACAACATAAAGTAAGAACTTTGTGTAATGACTGGGGTTTTTTCAGTATCACACTTGGGTAACTGATGTGACCTTCTAGTTGCATCATTTTCTTTGAAATTGGACTCAACATTTTCTGTTACTATCTCACAAATCCTTTGACCGGTAATCAGATATGTCAAATTTGTCAGATATGTTAATAACGCCATGATCTAATACTGAGTCTACTGGCCAATACAATGGCATGCTTTGTGATCATGATTATATTCGTGACTTACAGCCATATTAATCAGACTTTTATATACAAATGGCCATAGACGTGATGGCCAGTTCTGAAAAACATGGAGTACGTTCTCTCTAAATTTACATCTGATCTTTCCTTCTAGACAGTTGGCCAATATACATGCTTGGTCTGTCAGCATAATTATATGTGCGTTGTTCAGCTATTTTACCTTTAATCATGCATATATAAGCGCTAATATTTGAGGTAGAAATTTCCTCAAACAGGAAATAATTTTGGGACTTTTTGATAAATAAGTACAAAATATTTAATTGCGCTTAATCTGATCTCAAATTGATTTCATCATGCTAGTAAATAACTGTAAGCCTAAATACGGTATGTACAACACTTTGTGGCTATGTGTTGATGGCTTCTTGTGCTCATTTCTACCTGTACAAGATGTCCGCTCACACAAATGCCTTTCGGGACTTTATCATATTTGATTTACCGCTCACCAATATTTTATAATAAGGTTTCTTTCTTAACATACTAGCACGATTCTTTACCAGAACTATCTCTAGTAATATTATCTGCCACTGAACAATCTTGCTTTTTGCATAAATGACCAAAAAGCCGCTTTTCCTTCCAATTTCGGGATTTTTCGCGTCATTTTCTGACTAGACTAAGATGGCGGCCATGTTAGCATTGTTTTTTACGTTATTAGGGGCTGCGTGCCTTTTTGACTGCCTTAATTAGTGAGCCTAATTGACTAATTACACACCTCTGGAGGATATATATACCCTCCAAAAAAGTGCCTTCATTATTCACCGACAGACCAGACGACCACACACGGACGAGACGACAACGCCGAATACATGGTGAGTCCCAAAGGAAAACGCTATATGGGTTTTCTTGTCCATTCAGACAACCTTTTTCACGTAACCCTCTGTTAGTTATATCTTCACTTTGGGCCCAATTTAATAATAACATTTATTGTGTATGGACTTTTGTAACTAACTGACCATGCAGGCTAACACGCTAAGATGGCGGATACGTTCTCTTGTCATTTTTATGTCCTCAGATAGGTCGGCACATGATTTACTGTGTAACTTGTTGAAAGTTACTTTTCGACTATCTTCATGCATAGACGGCTTATTTTATCATGATTGCCGCTATTGCTCACTCACCATGGGATAGTTCAGTTTTATTAAATTTATTTCATGACGTAAATGTTGCGGCAATTGACTTATAATTTGTGCATCTTTACGAAATACCGAGATCCTATAAATCTTAGGGATTCAAGTACCCTTAGGTTGACATTCAATTTATGGTCACTCTATCACTATCACGATGTGCTTAACATTGCACATGTCTAAATATTGACCACTGTGATTATGAGTATATAAAAACATTTGCCTAACATTTCCTTTCCACTCATTTATATATGTGTAGAAAGGCATACAGTCTGACAACTACTATTTATTCATCAATAACTGTCGTTTCTGCTTTCTATACATATAGTTTTAACTTCTGATTTTTACATTCTGAAAATCCTTCTTTTCAGGCACACACTTTATTCTTTTCTTTCTCTACTGGATCATAACGAACGGATGCTTTTAGATTTGCTTGACCTGCCAACCATACATTTATAGTAAGTGTTCACTTTTTCATTTCTGTGATCAACAACGTTCTCTAACCCAACATAGACTTTAGTGTTTTTTGAAATAGGTAGGCTCTTTTTTGCCAGTCAATTGTTCTTCAAAAAAAGTATATTTTTACAAATAGCCGTATAGATTAGGCATAATAACTAGATAATGGTTATGTTCTCACCAAAACTGGTCTTAGGCTCTGTAGATACCAATGGCTGTTTATTAATATAGAATCTCAAATGTGACCATGCTTTTTTAAAAACATGGATATATTTACTTATAGAACCCCATTGATTAGACAACTATCAAGACGGATGGGACGTGTAACATAAAGATACATTGCGTTAAGGTATTTAAAACCATTTATGCTTATAGAGTTGTTATGCAAATACTAAAATGTTTACCCATGTTAGAGTCCAGTAGTCACTTTCCTGCGCATTCCCTTTTTTAAAATGGTTAGGGGAATAATGCGGTGTACATATCACACTGTTTTATGTCTTAAATAAATTTTGGTGACAATATATGTTCTCCCTGGAATTTAGACACATCCGATCCAAGTCCTTTTTCTCGCATGCTGTACAGTTCAAAAATGTCTGGTGTATTATAAATGTCTCTCTGAGCTTAAACTGTATGGTTTATTTATTAATGCACGTACTTCTGTATTTATACACACGCTTATATATACTTTTGTATCTTTTTTAAATGTAGCCCTGAAGAAGTCCGGTTTCGGACGAAACGCGTTGGCTATTTTTATCTGCAAATTGTGAATAATAAAAGAAAGAATAAAACGAAGAAAATTGACTTGGAATTTTCTTGGGAGAACTGTTGGATTCCATCTTTGTCACAAAACAAATGCTTACCAAGCACCAATATTGTGGTTATTATATTGTTTTTGGTGTGCGAGGTCAACTTGTGAAAAATATCCCCTGTTCCCTACATTGCAGTTTTGCTGTTTCAGTGTCATTTGCAATGTTTTAAAATTGGTGGGGGATTTTAATTGTGTGTTGTGTCTTACTTGTTTAGTGTATTGGTGATTTTGAATGCTTTACACAACTGTCTCCTAAGCCAAGCCTGCCTGCTCATTGTCAGCTACCAAGTGTTGAGAAAGGGAATAATTTATTGAGACCTTGTTTGGGTCTTATATTATGCTGGAGGCCATATTGCTAGTGATAGCTATATACTTACCCCGACTAATAACCCACCTTCCAACATGAACACAAATTAGGAAATCTGTTGTTGCTATCAGCAAATTTGAAAATGCAGCACTGTAAGAGATTGATTAATCTTTATAATAAACCTATCAAATTGCTAAAGTAGAGAGGCAGATCTGACAACTGCTGCCCAAGATGTTTCTTTACCCGGAGCTGATATGGTACATAGGTTTACAAGTTGCTCTAAACGTTATTCATCCTGTAATTCAATTATAGACTTTACGTCTTAACTATTACATTTATCGGAATTGATTGTTTTAGGAATCAATAACATATCTGTTGATCTAGCCTCATCTCATAAAGCAATGTTTGTAGACATAATAATTGCATATGGTTTGTATTGCTACATCATGGCTGGATGCTAATCCCTCCTCCCATGACTTTTTTCAATTGTGAGCCTGATATATTGTATGCTTAAATTCAGAATATTCACTTTATCAGTGTATGGATCTTGCTCATAATTGGGAGTCCCCAAAAGCAATCGACAGGAATATCATTAGTTGTTTTAGAATGCAAGGAAGGAGAATGTTTGTATAATAGCATGTATTGTAAACTTTGAATCATGTACCAGTGGCTTTTAGTCTTTTTAATTTAAAAAGAATATGTATGAATTTGAACTTTACATTTTCTAAGAAAAAATAAAAAGAACCATAATATTTAACGACATGAATGCACCAACTTCTTCCTAAAATATACTAATTATTTTATTATATTTTGCCAGGTTTTATATTCTCAGATGTACTTGTCATACTATTTCTTCTTGCAAATATGGAATTCTACAACATTGTTCAAGGGACATTATACTTTATTGTGACATTCACTGGCATTGTGGGTAACATCCTCATCCTGCTTTTTATTTCCCTTGCTGCCTACCAGGAAGGCAAGCACACAACCTCAGAGGTCATTTTCTCCCAGCTGGCTGCGGCAAATGTTATTGTTTACCTAACCCGCACACTCCCAGCTGTGTTCTACAAGTTTGGACTTAAAAACTTCTTTGACGACGCCAGCTGCAAGATCACAACCTTGGCCTTCAGGACATCTAGAGGAATGTCCATAGGTTTGACTTGTCTACTGAGCTGCTTCCAGTGTGCCATTCTTAGTGGAACCAAAAGAAATGTAAGTGAGAAGCAAAAGATTCATAGATGTGTTAACCCAGTCACGGCGATCCTATATGTAATAAATATAGCAGTCAATATAGATTCAACCATTTTTGCAACCAACCCCTACAACTTAACAGACATGAAGTATGTATTCAATCCTGGTTTCTGCATTATAGTTTACCCAGGAAAGCTCGCCTTTGAAGCCAAAGGATATGCCACAGTGACCATGGATCTTTTCCTTGTGATTGTGATGGCACTAGCCAGCTGCCAAATCTTGCTGATCCTTTATAAGCACAGGAAGAAAATGCAAGGTGTTAGAAGCTCTAGCCAAAGCCAAACAGGTGCTGAGTCTCAAGCGGCACAGAGTGTAGTGCTACTGGTCTTCTGCTACACCATTTTCTTTGGAATTGACAATGCACTCAGGCTGTACCAAACTGCATCCAATGAGATCCTCACTATGCTGTCGGATATCCGTGTTTTTTTCACCATGTGTTATGGCTCTGCATTTCCCATTATTCTCCTCTTTTGCAACAACAAAATTAAAAACATAGCAGTGTACTTGTTGTTTGAAAAAACCAAAACAGCTAAAGTTACAGTTTTTTATGTTTCCCCATAAAAACATTAATCTATTTAATTTGTATAGATGTTACAAATCTCTTGCTTATTTAGGTTGGGGCTGCATTTTCTTAACTGTCTTAAGATCTTAACACTAAAGGGTGAGATCAGAGGAGAACATAAAGGATATTGGATAAATGGTCTACACCTTTAAAGATATAAAGTAAACATTGACCTCTACACTTTTTAATATCAAATCTTCATATTGAAATTCCTGGCAATTCTGCCAAGCCCACAATCATACAGAAGTTCAAAAGTGTCTGTCTTGGCAAAAATGGTGGGACTGTGTTCATTCATTAACTACTTTCCAAATCAATACCTTGTGGCCTTTTATTACAAGATTAAAGTTTGAGACAGTTGTCATGAATCACTTTTCTATACATATTTGACTTTATTTATTATTTCCTTTATTAAAAGAGTCAATAATTTGTTGTTCCCAAACGATGCCGCATTTTTGCAACTAAGCATCTCATGCATTGAGTAAATTAGTACTGAAATTATACACACCTTTCTCCAAATGCATATGGCTGAGATACCCGCCACCCCCTCTCAACACAATCCCCAAGGATGGGAAACCGGAAACAGTTCTGAACTTTTGGAAGACGGGAGGGAGTGACCCTCCCGGCCGTATTTATTAAAATATGAAACAAAATTAAAACATTAAAAATAACAGTTTCATATTATGTACAATTTCATTACCACATTGCGATGTTTGGGCTAACCTTAACATATTCTCTAATACAAAGGTTCTCCTAGCCGAACTAACATCCTACAAAACATTTAACTTGACATTTTGAAATTGTACATCCTAACGTTTAAGGGCCAACGGCAAGGTCGTAACCGGTGTCAAGATCCCTAAACCAGAAATATCCCCCTCACTTGTGAGGGGCGACCGCACAGAGGAGTACCTCGAGTGCAACTACCAATTTCCCTTGACTTGACGGGGGCCCCAATAAACTCGACGCCACTTAAAGGTCGTCCGAGGACTCGTGTGAGGTATCTAGAAGGTAGCGTAGACCCCCCCCCAAACCCCACACAACTTACCACATCTGCCGTCGCAGATGACCTGGCCCCAGGAAATTCTCCAGGAGGGGGCTGTAGCCCCTCCTACCCAGGAAGGGGCCTTGACCGCCTTTCCTTTCCTTTCGGCGGCCCATCCTTAGAAGGGACCGCCTACCCCGTTGAGGGGCCAATGGCCACCTCCCTCGAGCGCTCCCATCCGTAATGGGTGACGCCCACTCATAGGGATCTTCCAATTAGTGCTCACCGATCATGACCTTACCGCCACAGGCCGGATAGTTGACCGGCTATCCGGACCCCCCACAAAACTCCTACCTAAAGGTCATGTCTTAAAGTCTTCAGCCAAGCCATCAAGTCTCCTATGAGTAACTCGTTCCCCACCCGGGACAAGTGAACCCCATCCCCCAAATACATACTGTCACCAGTAATACAACCATGCGAAATCGAATGCAGTGTATTAGAACGGAACAATCTACTCACTTTGTTATTGATTTTTCTTACTGAATGATTCAGAGCAGAAACAGAAATAGCCCCCCGCCATACTTTTCGTGGGATCATATGGGACCATGCAATCGTGCACCCTGGAACTCTCCTCGCCAACCAACTTACAGTGGAAAGCATCGCCTCAAGCAGAAGTCGTCTACCAGTGGTGACCAAATCATTGCCCCCAAGATGTACTATGACTATAGACGGCGGTGACCTCGTCCGCCCTAACAAACCCTCGAAAAATGATTGAAACTGGTCAATACAGAGTCCGCCCCTTCCGTAGAAGGACACCCTGTACCCGTATTCCCCAGCCACGTGAATCATATCACCTGCTTTGAATACGTCCGCGGCACGCCTCACGTATGAGTGGCCCACGACCCACACCTCCTCTTTCACAGCCGGTGATGTCTGACCGCTGGCCCGGTGTTGGGTCGACTGCATAGTCCGCCCCGCCTCGTAGGCTTGCGCAACTGAAACCAAACAAAAACAAGAAGCGTGAGTACATCATTACAGCTTCACAACATGTGCAACCGCACATACCTCTTATAACAATTGGAGGACCAACGCCCCACACGTTTAACTTGTTCGACATTCAGACCCCTGGCTGTAGCCTCTGTAGCAGCCCCTATCCGAAAGGAATGGGTCCCAAACTCGCCCGGGTTCAAGCCCGCAGCAGTAATCGACATCGCAAGCACCCGCTGAAACTGAAACCTCGTCAGTGGGGTGGTGTCAGCGTGTCTCAACAAGGTCCCCCCCCATGGTGCCACCCTTTGTGCTAAATATTCCTCTACACAACTCTCCGGGCACATGGAGGACCCGGGGATCCTTTGCATTATTATGCAGTCACCCATCGCACCCTGATCGGTTTTGGACCTGACGAACGATACCGTCATTGTCTCCCCCCTGATCTGAACGTGCTCTTGGCACAGTCCCCCCATCACGTCCTGCTTGTTCCTCGCCACTAATTCGCTTACCCGCATAGCCCCATGGAATGCCAGCGTAAAAGCGGCTCGGAATAACACTGTTTCATACTGGGATGAACATATTGCAGGGAGTCTAGATAATAACAGGGCCAACCTATCCAGACCTATCGGGCGCCTTTCATCTACTCTGCGACCCTCAAGGCGTTGCCACCCACGTAGCGCTTTTTGCACAACGAAAGACGCTGTCGGGTCCTGGATCCCATGAGCCCTAGCCACAAAGGAAATGGCGGCCCGATGCCTCTGGGCCGTAACCACTGATTTGCCTGCCTGCCGTAATGACAGCAGGAACTTCACTACCAACTCCTCCTGGCCCCAAAGCTCCCCTCTAGCCGCCCCCAAAAAGGCCCAATAGGAACGGAACGCCCCTTCATATGCCTTCCTCGTCCTGGGTGCTAAACTCTCTCCCACGAGGTTCTGTAATTCGGGGCACCGAGAGACCAGAAAGCTTCGGGAAAGGGTGCTGCCACCGGGTCCGCTGTGGGCCGAAAACCCCAGAAGGCCTGCATACGAAAACGAGAAAGGGCATCAGCCGCCTGGTTCCTCACCCCTGGGACATGTCTTGCCTTAAATAGTACATTCAATTGCATACACAATAACACAATTTCCTTGAGCAATCTCAGAACCCATTTGCATCGTGCTGCCTGGCTATTGATACACTCAACAACGGTCATGTTATCAGACCAGAATACCACAGAGTGATCTCTGAACCCCTCAGGCCAAGTTCTCAGGGCCACCAGAATGGGAAAAAGTTCTAGGAAAGCAATGTTACTTGTCAGACCACTATCATGCCACCATGACGGCCATCTTTGTGCCGACCACTGAGTGCCGAATATGGCACCAAAACCAATGCTCCCTGCCGAATCTGTCCACAGCCCCAGCTCCTCAGAGGACACAGCCGGTTTGTTCCAGACAATTCGACCATTGAAATCCGCCAGAAATGCCAACCAAATGCGCATGTCCTGGCGAACCTCTGCCGAGAGCCTTGTGCGATGATGACCCTCCTTCAGGCCGACCATGGCTTGAGCGATCGAGCGAGAAAAGGGGCGGGCCATCGGTATAACTCTCAGGGCAAAATTCAACTGCCCCACCAATTGTTGTAATTGATGTAGCTTAACCTTAGACTCACTTATACACATTTGCAGGGATGCCCTGAACCTTAACACTTTGTCACCTGGTAAACGAAAACAACCTTCCTCGGAATCGAGCTCGATCCCCAGAAACTCGAGGCAAGTCGAGGGACCCACAGTCTTACCTGGTGCCAATGGCACGCCAAACTGATTCATCAAGACACAAAATGCATTCAAAGCCTGTCCACAATCCGGATCCCCGGCTGCCCCCAGAAACAAAAAGTCATCGAGATAATGCATAACATGATGAAACCCCGTCCTCTTTGTGAAGACCCATTGCAGGAAGCAACTGAACTTTTCGAAATAGGCACACGATATAGAGCACCCCATCGGCATACACCTATCCATGTAATAGTGACCCTGAAACATGAAACCAAGGAGACGCTGATCGTCTGGATGTACCGGGAGCAACCGGAACGCTGACTCGATATCAGATTTTGCCATCAGCGCACCGGGCCCCAGGCGATTCAATATGGCTACGGCCTCATCGAAGGATGCGTACCGCACCGAACACACTTCCGGGTCTATCGCATCGTTCACGGAAAGACCACGTGGGGCTGACAAATTATGTATCAGCCGAAACTCACCCGGGTCCTTCTTGGGGACCACCCCTAAAGGGGAACAAACAAAATTAGCAACTGGTGGCACATCAAATGGACCGGCGACTCGACCTCGAGCCACCTCCTTCCCGATCTTTTCCTGTACCACGGTCGTATGCTGTAGGACCGATATCTGGTTTTTACATTTTGCTATACCCTGAAAATCCCCTACTGGGATGCGGAAACCATATGAAAATCCGCTCCGCAACACCCCAGCGGAAGCGTGATCCGGGTATTCGCTGAGCCAGGGAATCATTGCCATGGTATCAATCGGAGTAGGTAAAGGCGCCCCTCGGACTATGTCAGACCTGTTTGGCGCCTCCTCTACCCCCGTTATCACCCGTTTTGGCTCTGCACATGGACTCAGGATGGGATGATTGCCCACACCCCCCACATTCGTGCCTAAATTTGCATGACCCCTGGGGCCTAGTACATTTCCCCCTGTTAAAGTTCCAACACACCCCCCTTTTACCTGTGTTGACGATTGGCCTCGAGTGATTGTCGTTACTCGTACCTGATCGAAAGGGCGTCCCCGCATATTGGCGGGAGGATTCGCCAACGTTACTCCCTACCAATGGCACCTTCAACATACCAGAGTCCTCCATTTTGGACCAGGACACAGAATCATAACAATCCCAAGTTAAGTTTTTATCATGCTCTTTCGCTTTTCTGAAAATATTATCATAACAAAACCAATGGTTGCCCTCGTGAGATACTGAATACCCCATGATCCGTGACTGATAAATCGGCAATTCGGACAGCAATTCGGGCCTACGTTCACCCAAAATGGATGTAAAAACCCCCCATGCTTTGCCCCAATTACCAATGTTTTCATTTACCTTAAAGGCGGCCATCTTTGCGCGCCAAACACTCGGATGCATGAGCTCCTTTTGGCTCTTAACATGCTCCATCTCATAATGATCGGTAAGCAATGAGAAGATGTTTATATACTCCCCTGCCCATATCTTCTCTTTGATAGCCAGAGGGACATGTTGACCCAACTTTTCCCTTCGAGAGGGTGCCGACTCATCCCTCGCAATCGGCAATGGCCGCTTACCTGAACCGGAAGCTGTATCTGCGACTGGACCTGACCCAGGTGGTTTTTCTACTGCCGCATCCGGCGGTGGAGCCTTCGTCGCTTCCCTTGTTTCCCGCAGTTGCTTCATCAAAACCTGCGCGTCGTCAGCCGTGGCGCCCCTGCTACCTTTACCCAACCACGCTGCTAGTTGTGCTGCCAGCTCGGGCGGCATATCCTCCCCGGATACGGGGGTGACCACCACGGGAATCGGATTCCCTTCCCCCGGCACAGGGGTGGGTGCCTCGAGTGGCGTACAGGGAACCGGGACGTCCCCCCCAGCTGCTCCCCTTCTGGGCCTCTTGCCTTTTCCTCCTGGAGCTGCTCCTGCCAGAGGACGTTTCGGCCCCCCTTCCTCGTCTTTCTCCGCCATTCGCTTCTTTAGGTCGGTCACCTCTTTCATGAGAACCCGCAGCATCTGGTCGGTAGTCATTCGCTTTCCCGCCTTCTTAGGCATTTTCCGACAGAGTATCTGCAAAACAAACAAGAAAGATTACAACGCTCAAAATTGGCTCTTCGTTCCGTCTCGAGCTCACGTGCAGCGAGGTGGTGCAGCTTCAGAGCACAGGAACAAGAGGATGCTTCCTTGGCTTGTTGCTCCTTTTATCCGTCTTCAGGGCGGGCGTAAACCCGCCCGGCCTGCCCCGGGGGCGTGGCCGGCCGCGTCAGTGTCTAGGCCAGCCCACTCTAGGGCGGGAAAAAGGCGCGCCCTGGCTACGCCACTTCAGGCATACCAGCCGAGACTCGCCTCCCGCCCAAGATGGCTTCCCGGGGGGATCGTGGTACTCCACCATACGTTCGGGGGGACCGAATGGTCGCCCCTTTCCATTCTCCCTTTTCTTGTGCAGAAAGGAAAATTGTGGCATTTTAATCAATATTCAGAAGTATGGGGTGGTCTCTTGCAGGCACCAAGTTTCTAGAGAAGGGTCAATTGCTATTATCAAACTTTCAAATCAGAAATCTTCAATGACAATGAATATCACCAAGCTATCTTCTTTGGATACCACAGTGACCCCAAGGTAAAAGAGGCTTGTCTGTCGGGGAAACAAGCTGCAGCATTATTCCAGTTTTGAAAATACACACTGTTAGATCTAACAGCCTTGGAGTGGTCCTACCTCAAACCTTTGTCTTCTTCCTTCCCATTTTGCTTGAATTTGTTTTTGTTGGCTTTAGAACTCTGTGGACTTTACCACTGCTAACCAGTGCTAAAAGGCTTGTGCTCACTCCTTTAAACATGGTAAACATGGCTTACAACCAATTAGCACATATAATTGCTTGACGGTCCCTAGTAAAGTGGTACTACATATACCCAGGGCCCTTAAATTAGATGCTACTAGTGGGCCTGCATCCCTTACCGTGCCCCCTCACTTAAATCACCCTTTAAAATCATTATCAAGCCTACCTGTGTTTTGTTTTAAACTGCAATTTTGACCTGGCAAAATAAACCTTTGCCAGGACTAAGCCTTCTGTTTGAATACATATAAGGTAGCCCTAGGGTAGGCCCTAAACATCCCTTAGGGCAGAGCACAATGTATGTAAAACAATGGACATGTACTTTTAAGCTTTACATGTCCTGGTAGAAAACTCTTAAATTTGTTTTCCACAACTGCAATGCCTACCTCACCATAAGATTACATTGGGTTACCCTATTACATTTATTAGGTGATAACATTTGATTGGGAGCAGGTAGGAATGTCATATTTACACTCAAATGAATTGTAATTTCAACCCCTCTTTAATGGTAAAGTTGTATTTTAAGTTACAATTCTAAAAATTAAGCATGGGCTGAAAATTTGTACCGCTCGTGGAATTTGCGGATTTTTGGCAATTTCGCGGTCCGCAAATCACGCGAAATTGCCCAAAAATCCGCAATTCGCTACTTGGCAAATTTTTTTTGCTTGGTCGCGCTTCAAAAATACAATCTCACACGCGCGGCGTTGACTTACCGTAATTCTGAGTTCGCCGAGTTGTTTTCCTCCCGGTTTGCGCGCGCAGCGCCATTTTGGATCTGGCTACATGAGCGCGCGAGACTTTTCGACCGTGAGTACGTCATGGAGTCCCGCCATCTTGCACTGCGAGACTTTGAGAGCGCGAATACGTCATAAGGGCCCGCGTTCACACATCGCAAGAGTAAACAATTGCGAATAAGTACATGCGACGCACAGCTGACATCCGGCGCGAGATCTGAACAGCTCGCTTTCTGCACAAGAAATCTATCGCTGTCAGATTGACATTTGGCTGCACTTTTTTGTGCAAGAAGTCCATTTTTGGGGGGTCGGAGGAAGGAAGTTCCCCAGAGTCTCCAACTTCCTGTTCCTGTCCAGCAGGCTCCTCCCAGTGCTTTGTCCATGTCCTGGTCACTTTTCATTTGGATCTGGAGCTGGAAGGTTTACTCTTTGTGGCTGCTGCTGGATATTTGTATTTGAGGACTTTATGTTTGGATCACTTTTGGATTTGAGATTTTACAAGTAAGTTGGTGTTGTATGTTTGGGGCATTGCAGTTGCTGCAACTACAATTTATAAAGTTTTTCACAACGTAAATAAATATATATTGTGGGTAGCCATAGTATCCAGTAGGCCCAGGGTTAGTCATGGGTGCATGATACAACTGTTTCTGTGAGTTTTGCTGAACTTATCATTTACGGCATGGATGGCATGGAATTGAATAGCTCACTGGTATATGTGGAAGTTTTTTTAAATTTTGGGGTGTGTGTTAAAGCCACACTAGCCAGTAGGCCCAGGGGTAGTCAGTGGTGCATGGACCAAGTCTTTCTGTGGGGTCTCTTGAATTTAAACATCAGTTGGGGTATTGATGGCATTGGATTGAGGTTTTTTTTTGTGTGTATTTCGATTTTTTGGGTGTTGTTGGAGCCTAGTCCAGGGCCTGGCCCTGTGTGTGGGGCCATTCTGAGGCCTGGTCCAGGTCCTGGCCATGTGGGTGGGGGTCTAGGGGCCATGTCGAAGCCAGGCAGTGATTTGTGCCATATACCTGCACCCAGTCAGCCTTGCTTTCATCCATTATGCCCAGGGGTACTCAGTGGTGCATGGACCAAGTCTTTCTGTGGGGTCTCTTGAATTTAAACATATTTTAGGGCATTGATGGCATTGGATTGGGGTGATTTTTGTGTGTATTTCGATTTTTTTGGGTGCATGAAACAACTCTCTCTGTGTGGTCTCTCTTCTATTAATTTAAACATCCATTTTTGATTAGAATTGCAATTTTTATTTTGGTTCTTTCCGTTTTTGGGTGTGTTGTGTTAATAATAATAAATGCCTAGTTGCAATCGTATTATTTGAAGTCCTGCTGCGGTGTGTGCACAACGTCACGTGACGTCACGTGTGGCCACAGACAACTCTGCAACTCGTGTAACTGCGTCCTGCTGTTCTGACATCTGAAGAAGATGGGCCCAAAGAAAGGTGGCTGTAGCTCCTCTACCAAGAAAGTTGCCAGTGCCACTGCCAGTAAGAAGGAGCAGAAGAAGCAAGTGGCGCCACTTAACAAGGAGACTGGTGTGCCGACCGACACTTTTTTGGGGGGGAAAAAACTACGCCTGCAGCAGCAGTGTCTACCAGGGACCAAGCTGGGAGCAGCACCTCCACTTCATTTGTCTCAGTGCCACCACGCCAAGTTAGGCCCAAGCCCATGAGTTCCGCAGAGGTAGCCACTTTAATTGCTCTTTCACCAACGACCATCGACCAGTGAGTAAGTAAGTAAGTAAGTAATCGTTTATTTGTATATGATTAATTAAAATCTTTACAAAATTATAAAAACATCAGTAAATACGTGTAAAAAATGTGTTTGTACTTAATCTTATCAAAATAAAAAATTGGTTAAGATCAGTTCGTGGTTATCCTCAGAACTTTATAGTGTTCATCAAATGCTCTTAAGTCTTTTTCCTGTTAAATCTAAGAACTTTACAACCTGGCAGTTCAATTTGGTGTTGTTGGGGTTGAAGCACAGTTTAGCAGCCTGCCTGCAAGTCCAAACGCCATGTAGTTTGAAGGATGGTCGTAATAAGTTATACCTCAAGTCCTTTAGTTTTGGACAAATGCAAATTGCATGTATGATGTCCTCCTTGCCGATTTTGCTGTGAGGAGTTATTTCTCTACCAGGGTGGCAGGTGTGGGAGTATAGGGATTACTCTGAGGCGTAATTTTTGAAACTTTTCTTTGATTTTTATTTTCATACCAATATTGAGGTATGCTTGTGATTGTATTCTTCCATAATCACCCAGCATTATCCAGCCATGCACTCTGTTTGCTAGTTCCTTCTTGTCTTAATTGCTGAGATGATACGTGCTGATTGTTTTGCGACTTTTTGGAAGGACAAGAGATCTATTGAGGTTTCCCAGACGTCGGTCAAGCCTAAAACTTGCAGTGATTCAAGTAAGTAATCTCTGGCCGAAGATTTACGGTGCCTAAGTAGCTCTTCCCATACGTTAGAACTTAAAAATCCAGTCTCTGCAGTGCGAATCTTATGCCAGCTGGCTACATACGCGCACCGCCTTTCTATTGTTTGTTTAAGGATGCTGAATTCTAGTTGGATCTGGGCAGGAGAGACATATTTTGGGAGGTTAAAAATAACCCTGTATGAGTTAGCTATGACTATGTCCAGTAATGCGGCATCCTTCCCATGAAGAGATTCACTCCCGTATGTAAGGGTTGGCTGTAGTTTTGCACGCAAGATTTGGAGGAGAAGTTTAAGTGTGAGATCGGGAAGTTTGGCCTTTAATGATTTTATAGCCAAGTAGGTCATAGTCGCCTTCCCTCTTAAGGAGTCAAGTTGTGCCTTAGACGTATTTTTTTAATCCAAAATTACTCCCAGGTACTTGTAAGTGGTTACCAGATCCAGCTTTTCTCCGTTCAGGTGCCAGCAAACTCTCCTTTTTTCCCTATAATTCACAGCCATGACCTTTGACTTATTGAAGTTTATTTGGACAGCATTCTTTACTGAAAAGGTATGAGCTACATTCAAGAGATGCTGAAGGCCCGTTGGCGTCCAACTTATCAGCACCAAGTTGTCCGCGTATAGCAGGTTGGAGAGGGTGATTGTCCCTCGTTTGGGTGCATGATTAGGGCATTTGTCAAGTTCCCCAGGTAGATCGGCTAGGAAGAGGTTGAATAAGATAGGTGCTAATACACACCCCTTTATACAGCATATACATTAGGCCCCGGGGCTCCAGTGGGCCTCCCCCTTGGTATTTGCCGTTTGATGTCCGCTGGCACAGTTGTCTTTCACCCGGGCTCGACAGACTTCGAGGAGCTTGCTTCCGGCTCTGATTTGTCAAGTTTAGATGGGGTCATAGCCCCATACTCACGCATTTGTTGGATCCTTGTGGCCGTATAGCAGTTAGCTTTTTCTTCTATTTTAGACCTTGTGACTTCTGTGCAGGGTTTATTTCTTACCTCGTCCTCTGTAGTATCCTCATTATTAAAATGCTTCAATAGGTATTTTGCCCATACCTCCTCTGATATGTGGGAGTTTTGGCCTAGATGTTCAGGATTCTTTATTCTTTTGACCATTTGCCACAACTCAGAGCTATTTTTCTGCTTCCCTTCATAAATAAGTTTTACCCATAGGACTTCGTTTCTTAGCTTCTGTTTTTCCCATTTCATCAGTTTTAGCTGTTTTTTTTCTTTCTGTAGAACAATTTGCAGGCTATGGTTTGTTTGGTCCTTTCGCATCTGTCTCAATGTTTGATTTATTAACCGTTTTTGTGTTTTCATTTCTGAGGTTAGTTGATTTTCACTTGAAATTCCCTTCTCTTGACGTAAGTTATTTGGCGAAATTTATATCAGTTTCTCACTAATGGTTTGAATGAAGTTTTGCCAGACTTCCGACAGCTTAGTTGAGGAGCTGGCAATTTGGGTGAAAAAAGTTTTCGCTATAGAGCTTATGGAATCGATATTATCGGTGTTACACCATAGCCGCCTTAGATTTGACGTCACTTCTGTGTCAAGGCCTGTATGTGGTTCGGTTTCCAGTTGCAAGTTGACTCTTATTGTGGCCTCTTGAGGCAGGTGGTTGCTGAAGTCACTTGTCCCTATTCTGAAAGTTGTTATCCAGCAAAACATGTTTAACGATATGAACATGTAATGAAGGTGGGAGGATTGTTTGTCGGAATGGAAGGTAGCAACTGGTGGATCGTCTTCGACATAGCGACCATTCAGGGCCCTTAGGTTAAGTTGTTCCAGGTATCGAAGTAAGTTTTTTGAGTACTTTGTTGATTTGTTATTTATTGTCGAGCCTTTTGTTGGCACGCCCCACGCTGCATTCAATTCTTGCTGATGAGTAACATGTTAAAGTCCCTTTTCTTCCATTATTTTTTCCAGGGCTTTTGCGAAATCTTTGGCTGCTTTTTGTTTCTGTTTAGGATGAATGTATGTATTGATTATTATTACTTTTTTGGGCTGCTTCTTTAGCCAAAGTGAAATCTTTACCGCCTGTATAGCACTTGGGGGAGGTATGTAAGAATCTATTGCCTTAATTTCACCTATTGTTGGTATTGAAGCAAAGAACACCAGACCTCCTGATCTTCGTCCGAAGGTGGAGTTTTTGTTTGCCGGCATACAACAAGAAGTGAACCCTAGCAGCTCAAATGCCTTTTCTTCCCAAGTTTCTTGGAGCAGTAGAAGGTCAAATGTATTTAGATATTGTAAGAGCTCAGGATCATTGCTTTTACTGGCTAAGCCATTGATGTTCCATGAGCAAATTCTGATTTCCCTGGTCTTATCTGAGGGATTAACAAATTCTTCCCCTTTTTGTCAATTTGCGACAGTCGTTGTGTTGATTGTACGTTGGATTGACTTCCAATTGTGGAGGGTGTCTGGCGAAGGATGGCTACTGTGGCTTTGATTTTGTCCAGATGGAAGTCTTTTTGTATCTTGGGAGTACATCCTTGAGGAATTACTCCTAGCTCCCTTTAGTACTGAGTTGGTGCTTTTTTGTACTGAAGGCCTGATGAGAGGTAAAAAAGGTGTCGGATAGCGAGGTCGCTTTTCAAGTCTCAACTCTAGCCCCCATTGTTGGAACGTTGCTTCTTCTTCCATGATTTTATTGGCTATCTCGGAGGAGTTCCAGGTTGCTTGTGTTGTATCTGGGCGATGCGACTCGGTGTTTGGCCGAAACTCAATTTGCATAAGGTCAGTGGAACTGATGTTTACTAGGCTTGTAACCGAGTGCAAAAGTCTTAATATATTTCCCCTGTTCAGTATGTCATCCCTACCACGGGATGTGTATTCAGGAATGAAGACGATTGATGTTGGACTATTCAGATGCTGGGGTATTGTTGGATTAGCTAACATGCTCATGTTGAATGGACTGAGGGGAACGAGTTAGGCGTGCTATGTCTGAATAATTTGGTTGCTCACTTTGATAGTTGCCTGTCCTCAGTTCCCTTGTCTTACTTTTCGATTTTCGTTTTGGTTGCTGAGGTGACTCCGCGTTGATGGCCGTAGCGTTATCCTCACTTTCTGTTGTTGGAACATCTTCAAATGGTGTTAAGTCAGCATTGTGAGTATTATGTGCTGATTGAGTTGGTTTGAATTGAGGACATTTCTGTTTGGGTTCTCTCGGTACAGGTTTCTGAGTGGCACTGGTTGTCAGTTTTGCGCAACGTACTGGGGACGATGAGGGAGTAGTATCTGGGACCTTGTGCAGGAGTGGTGATTGTTCATTGTCTTTTGGTTTCCGACCACGGATCACTGCTGGAAAAGGAGAGTACGATTGTGCTTCTATGTTTTGTCTTGCATCCGTTAACAGTCGATTTCTTCCTTTCCTTTTTTCTTTCTACGGGTCCTGTTCGAGGCCTGGAAGTTTGTTGGAGGTGGTTAAACTGTAGTTGCAGTAATGATCATAGGCTCAATTTCCAATGATCCAGACGATGATGTTTGAACCGAGGGTAAGGTTATAACCAAGCTCTGCTCAGCCGGCTGCTCGGTCACCAGGCCTGTTTGTACCACTGAGAGTTCTGGAGGTAGATCCAAAGTTTGTGGGATCGAGATTTGTGAAACTGTTGATTTTAGGTCGCTTATCAGGTCCCCTAACATAGATGGTAAAGATGATAATTTGTCTAAGATTGGATCACAGGGTAGTGATTGTGGTGGAGTTATTTGAGCCACAGAGACAGCGTCTTGGCCCCTCCTTATGAGACCGTTTAGTTCTGAGATTTTCCAGTCAATTCCTGAAATAGAATCGGCCATTGTCTGCAGGACAGAAAGCTGCAAATCCATTGTTTGAGATTGGAATTCTAGGGCAGTGGCCGAATATTGCAGAGTGTTTAAAATTGTTACACATATGGATTCAGGGACTGGTTTTCCAGGATTGTTGCTAATATCCAGTCTCAGAGATACGTCGATGAATGAATTGCCTTTGGATGGTTTAAGATTATAAGTAGCAACGAGTTCTTCCCACTCCTGTGCTGCTATGGAAGACATGTCATTGTTTATGGAGTTGTTTATGGATTGGGAATCGTTATACGGTAGTAAAATACGGTGTTGGGGTGACGTTTGCACTGCTAGCCTGTTATTTGACGCTGTTTGTTTATAGGTGCTGTTGGAGTTTGTTTGAGGTATCTTAGTTTGAGTCGAAGGAGTATTAGGCGATTGAAGGAGTTGCATTCCACTTCCCTGCTCTTCAGTTACTGTTGGCGGTTCTGTTTGTATGTCTCGGGTTTCCTTCATTAAATTTGGCGAGCTACTAAGTAGTTGAGGAAAAAGTAGATCTTCTCTTTCCTCCTCTTTGTGAATCTGAACCTTAATTTCCACTAACACGTCTTGATTTCCAAAATGCGGTAAGCTAGATTTTCTAAGATGAGCCTCAACCTGACTGGCTGAGTGTAGGTGGGTTACTGCCTCTATGGACTCAGCTTTCTTTGATGGGCTCCAGTCTTTGGTGATAGTTTTACTGATAGACACTGTTTCCGGAATGTTGTGATTGGTAGCTTCTTGGTCTACTAAGTGGGTGAGTGCTGCCACTCTTCTTATTTCAGGCGATGTTAATGTTGATGTTGCAGCAGCTGCCTCAATGCTGGATAAGTTGAGGGCCTCGGCTAACCGGGGTGAACCTACTAGGTTGCTATTAGTGCGACTGCAATCTGGTTCGCTTGATAGAAGTGGTGTGTGGAGACCTTTGATTCTCCCTGTCTTGGAAAAAATAGCTGTCCCAGGGTTTTTTAGAAAAGAAAACTTTGTATATATCTTCGGTTGATGGGAACATATCTTTTTCTTCGCTGGCATTCCTTCAATGGTTATAAGGTTGTTTGAGTCCATTGGTGACGACTTTAATACTGGGGATGATGAGGTTTATGTGGATCTCTTTGGCTGCTGAAGGGCTATAATTAGACAAGGTGATGCGGCGGAGTCTTTGACATGGCCGTTTTTATTTGGGGTTTGAGTTGAGGTTAGGTTTTGAGTTGTTGCTGACATCGAAGTTTCCATAGCTCCCAGAGTTGGACCTTCTTTGTTTTTATTATGAGTGTTTGGATTGATTTCCTGAGAGTTGTTTAGATGTGGTGACGGTGCTGGCTTCAGTTTCCTTTTCCGTGACTTAGGCTTAGAGTTGGATTTTGGTTTTGATTTGAGTGGTAGCCTAACTCTGCCTGATCTCATTGCTCTGCTTTTTTTCCTCGTTGTATCGAATCGTTGGTAGTTTTGAGAACTAGGCACACAGTGCTTTCCCCTTTGATGAAACCCTCCTAGTAGGGTCTACTGCAGGAGTTCTTGCTTAAGCAGGTCCTCGGTTTTTTCAGTTTTTAATGTTTAATTAATATTAATTAATATGTGATGTTTGGTTATTTGCAGAGAGGTTTTGATAAGCTTTTAATAGCTTAGAACTTGCTAGCTTATCGACCTATTGGGCCTGCAGTAACCCCTTTAGGTCCTAGCTCCTAGCTTCTGTGCCCTCAATCCTGAGCCTTGGGGTGCTCTGCTGCTCCTCCCTTTCACGTGGCTCGTGGCTCGTGACTCAGTGACCCAGTGACTCAGTGACTCAGCGACACAGTGGTGAGTTTTGTCCAGTTCTGCCTGATGCTGCAATTTTCTGTGGGTTTCCCTGGCTTTTATTGCTCCTACGAGCCACTGGGAATGGTTTGAGGAAGATAGAACCAGTTTTGTCAGCTAGACAAGTTTGAAGCAGTGCCACTGAGACAGGATGATTTTCTGGTCAGACCATCAGACCATCAGACCATCAGACAGTGGCGGACTGGGCAACTTGATCCCAATGGCTCCTGTGGCTTTTTTAGCGGCTGGCTAATAGTTATTACTAGTTACTGAATACTAACTACTAACTACTGATGGCAGGGGGCACACGAAGAAGATGGAAATGGTGGCGAGCGGTGCTCATGGAGAGGACCACAGCAAGCTGGACCTAGTCGAGCTGCCTTCTAGTCAACCCCCGGGCTCTTACTTTGCGTCAGCCTCTATCGGCAGCCGCGCTCGCGTCTTGTGTCTCTGCCCCCCTCACTTCAAGTGCAGCCTCGCCTCACCTCGTCCAGACGAATGAACGGACGGTGCTGCGGCGGGGGTACGGCCTCTTTTCCCTCTCCTCCCCTGCTGGGGTACGAATTCTGCAGGTCTGCGGATTTCGGGGAAAGGCCGGGGAAGACCGGGTGTTCTCCAGTCTTTCGGCAGATTCTCGCCACCTTCAGCCTTCAACCTCCGCTCTCTGCTCTGCTCTGCGCGGCTCCTCCTCCCTCTCACCATTGACCAGTGATGTTGGCATTGACTCATCGCAAAGTAGCATCCAATCAACGCAGGCTGTAACTCATCTGATGAGTGTTCAACCACAGCCGCAACGACAACCACAGGTGCAACGAGGAGAGGTGCAAGGAGAGGTGCAAGGAGAGGTGCAAGGAGAGGTGCAAGTAGAGGCGCAAGTAGAGGCGCAAGTAGAGGCACATGGAGAGGCGCAAGGAGAGGCACAACTGCCCACAATGCTTGTTCCTCCAGAAGTAGCGGCACATGAGGAAATCGAGATTCATGCAGAGGTATCAGCTGAGCAAGCCACTCCTGATGCCACTCCTGATGATCTATTGTCTTCCAGATCCCCAGCTAGGAAAAGGAGGGCTACTAGTAAAACCTCTTCTTAAAGCCCCCTTTCTTCTGATGATATAGATCTTGATTGGCACCCACCAATTCAGTCTGAGAGAGAGGCACGCCATGAGCCGACAAAGCTAGGTAAAAGGAAGGTTCCCGCAAGGCTTTCAGTTATGGGTGATGACAAAGAAGAAGTAGAACTGGTGTATTCTGCTGCTGATGAAGAGTTGCTGACAATTACAGGCCGGCACTTACCCTGTGCGATGGGAAAAACATTAACTCAGGCTTACCATAGCAATCCGCAATTCCGCTTCCGCCAGGCAGGCAGTGGACAGTGTGGTCACCAAGATTGACCGACGGAGCGCCCGATGGAATGGAGGAGTACTGCGAATAAGAGGAATAGCTGGATGCATACAATTTATCAATTTGACCAGGACAACTACAACATACAGTTACAGTATCCACTTCACTTGTCCTTATCTTTTAAATAATGTGATTGTTGTGAACCTCTATGAGTGCGACTCTGTGCGTTTGCTCTCTGCTTCAAATTCATCCCTACAGCTATTTGATAAGTTTCTTTGCTATTTTTAAAACTAATGTAATGTACTACTAAGTGTTTATTCTCTCTGAGGACAGATAGGCAAGTGAAATTGCATACTTACTGCTGCCCTGTCCTGTCTAATTGTTTAGTACTAGTTAGTAAGTTGTAGTATAAGTACTACTTTTCAGTAACCTAACCGTCCATTTAGCAAACATCTTCATGCATGCACTTCCTTTATGTCCCTTAAAAGATTTATGGATATAGTCGTATCCAAAGATTTGTTTTTCTTCATTTGTTGTTTGTCCATACTGTGTTTTTTTCTCTCTCTCCAAAAAACTTTCCAAAAAACCCCCATTCCCATCCAGTTTTCTAACCCTAACCCTCTTCCCACGGGCTGTGTGGTTTTCATTGAGGTGTCAGTAAATGACACCAATAATTCCACACGCTTGCTGGGGAGGATAAGGTCAAAAGCAACAGAAAATCAATTTCAAGGCAGGTCAAGGAATCCGAGGATATATTCCTATTCTGCTTGACACACACCCATGAGTATTTGCAAATCAATTCAGAATTTCATGTCCGCCTTCGAGTGGATTCATCAACAACAACATCCTCCTACACGGGACGAAAGCTTACGCTGCTGTGTCCTTCAGTACTAGTTCTTGTACTAGCCATAATCCACACAACTAGTAGTTAACTTTTGACTGAATACTTTGGCATTGCTTAGGCTACAATTTATGGCACTGTTCTTTTGTACTATCGTAAGGTTCTAATGCTCCTCTCAGGCCACTCAATGTCTCATTTCCTTTTTTTTTATATACTGCTACTGCCAGTGTGTACCACTACTACTACCACCACAACAATGCCATTTCATCCATCCAGGATTCCATAGCCAACCTTAATCGCCATTTGCAATTCAGCCTGCCCTGTGCCTAGCCCTATTCTCAAGCACGAATCACAGGTAATATAAGCATTTTGAGGGAGGAATAATAATGGAGTAGGAGGAGAGGAGAGACTGACGGTAGTACTAGTAAAGTAGTAGGACAATTGAATTCACTAACTCTGTCAGTGGCACTTTTGTACAAATTTGGGCGATTACTTAGACAATTTGAATCAACCAGCCAGTTAAGTTTCAGGAAAACAAACGTACAGTATTTAACCCCCCTTGCCTCCCCCACAAAACAGTAAAAACTATGTTTAAGTGTAAAATAAATAATTATTTCGAGCCGAACAAAAATAAACTATCCCACAAACCCGACCTACCCCCCTTCCTAACCCCAAACAATGTCCATGAAATGTCCCCAAAAGTTCAGAAACCCCAACGCCCAATTCCCACCCCCCCCAAAAGTCTTTAAAAAAGGGGCAAGGGACAGTCTCTCCCCAGTCTCTACTTTGGCCTGCGGTGTCCTGTGGCCAGGTGGTCATGCAGCTCTCTCCGGAGGGCCTTGATCAGGGCTTTCTGCCTCTCAACCTCCTTCTCAATGTAGGCCACTTACAGGGTCAATCGGTTCATATGAGCCTTGCAGGTACTGTGGGGGGCAGCTGTTGTTTTCGCTGCTTGGCGGCGGTGGGTGGCTGCCGGTCCACAGCGCCGTACCGCTGGAGTATTGGGCTGGCTGTATGACCCAGGGGCAGCGGAGGAGGATGCAGCTGTTGTTGTGGATGTTGATGGGAGTCATCCTCCTCCACCTGAGCCACCAGCCGCCGATATTCGGCGACAATTGCCTCCAGTTTCTGTCGCCTGGCCCGGATAGCCAACTCCTTCCTTGATAGTTTAGAAGGAGTATCTACATGAAGAAAGAAAAAAATACTGTAACCAATACTCTTTAAGATTATCACAAAATAATTCAACAGAAAGTTGTGTCACTGTAGCACCAGCAACTTGCAAGCACAGTACATAACATTTGTGGCATGTATCTATCTAACGTCCCACTTCGTCGGCCTCTGCTCTAACAGTGGGAGTTTCAGGAATTCTACTAGCAATATATATGGACTCACTACATTAGACTCAGACAGTACACCAATCTTCTTCTTCTCTCTTGTTTAGCGAAAATAGTATGTAAACTTGTGGAAGCCGGCATAATGCCAGCGCAGTCAGCTTGCACCCAAGAAAAACAGACCCAAGCGATGATGACGCAGACTTGCGTTATGGTTACCAGTCCAGTACATGCAGGTGGTGAAGCTCTTACTTTTCTATTACGGGTGGCACTGGCCATACTCTGTTACAAGGGCTACTGCTCAATTAATTTAACTTTCACACTGGCCTGCCCCTGACTACTACAAAAGGAACATGAAGAAGATAATATGATCATCTATCCCTTCACAGGATATTTGCCTATATAAGGGATGACTTAAGGTGCTTTGTTTTTATTGATTGAGTGAACACACATAGGCCACACATGAATGACTGAGTTGAAAAAATGTTTTGAACAGAGGTAGTGAGTGGTCCCTAGAATCGCTGGAGGAAGGCACTTGTGACTTGACTTGATAATGTGAACTATACAATATAGATACACAATATATGCTGGGCTTGCAAACTACTGTTAGTCAAGGGAGTATTATGAAAAATTACAACTTCTACTTTCCTCGGCTTTGCTACTCTGGCACGGGCGTGCGGTGCTACATGCTCTTCAAAGTAACACTCTTCATCCAGTGACCGTCTACTCTGTCTACTCTACATACACCTATGCTATCTATGAGGAAGATACCACCCAGGCATCCATCCATTCAAAGTAAATGTCCATCATTCTTCTTAATGTCTCAACTGGACAAACCTTACTTTTTCTCACTGAAAAACACCCTTTTTATTTTATTTTGTAAACCACCAGCCATGCATACATGCTTGACTTGCATTTGAATATGAACCAAAGGATATATTGCGCACACATACAGTTTCTGTTTCCCCCACCCAGGCAGTCCTCTTTTCTTTCTCCTTCCACCCACCCTTGCTCCAGCCTTCAACCGGCCATTCATCAGATTCCCAGCCACCTGTGCCTGTATTCAAAAACACATATCATTCTTTGCCAGTCATTAATTTAACTCGCTCGTCCTTCCTTACACCCTTATTTTCCTTTTCGTTCATCCCATCCATCAAGTTCATCTCTGATCTGACTTGGCTCCTCGATAAAACTTTGACAGCTGAGTTCAAGTCAAATTTAGAGGAGGCCATTGGTTACTCGTCAACTCCCGCCGCTAATGCTATTGCCAATGCGAAGTCAAGGGTATCTGTCTTCTAGCTGGTTGACAAAAACTTAGTTCTAAATTTGTAAGTCTTCTTAACAGTAAAGTGTACTTGTACTGTACAGCATATACACCCTGCAGCGAGCCTACTCTGCAATCTCAATAAGTAAGGAATATAATAGCTTACCACTGCCCGCCACTACCGTGGCATCCCCCACAGCAGTTCCTGCTGGCACCGCATCTGCCCCTGGAGTGACCACCTCTGTGCTTGCCCCGGCACTGGTGGTGGGCTGTGCCGATGGTGTTACGCCTATTTATTTATTTATTTATTTATACCATTTATAAAGCACGCTGTTACCGAGCGGTGTCCTGGCGCTGAAATGATAGCTCCCCTAAGTGTCAGGCCCTTCCTAATGTATAACAAGCCAAGTTTTAATATTTTTTCGAAAGGCCAAAAGGTCCGCACTTTGTTTCAAGGCCAGGGGCAGGGAATTCCAAGCAGTGGCAGCTCCTCTAACGAAGCTTCTGCCCCCCTATCGTGCCTTGCTCATTCTAGAAAAAACATTTCATATTTTTAGATGCCATATACACCACTCCCTATTTTTTCTAGGAATGACAAAATATCTGTTACTACAAAAACAAATTTAATTATTTGTGACTCTCTAGTCTACACTAAAAATTCCCCTTTCGGAAGGGGATGGTGTTTTTATTTATGCTTAGCCATAACATGCTAAACTTTTTGGCACAAGTGATGAATGCTTGCTTTTTAACATGCACCATTTTTCTCATAACAGACAGAAGCTTCCCTTCTACGAACAAGAGTAATATGTTACTCGGAGTAGTCATCATCACCACCAAGACTTTAAGTTCCAACACAATTAATGTGTAAAATCAGCCACTGTTCAGTTTTCAAGAGTTCACCGTTTATCTTATCTGAAGTTGATTTTAATAAATGTTTTTATATAATGTGCAATTGAAATTTAATATACAGAGTACACATAGAGCTAGTTGTTTTACTTTTAATAAAGCTTTAAAACTTACATAGACTCTGTGGCTTTTGGTCATGAGTGAGTGAGCGAAAGGGTTTGCAATTTGCAAGCATGATTCCGTGACTCTGAGAGGTCGGGACTCTGACTCCGTAGTCTTATGTTCTGGGTTGTATAATCATTGAGGATCATTGAGGCATTCGGGAGCTGAATAATGACGCTGACACACTAGCTAGTCAGAAAGGAGATTGGGGGTTCAACTTCTGTTATGACTGAGGTATGTGGAAAGTCTAACTGCACCTATTATCACCAATGCCCTATTTCTTGTCCATAGTTCTGTATGTGCAGAACAGTCCCTGCAACAGTAGTAGTATGTCCTCCTATCCAATCAAAAAGTAAACTAGTATCTTATTCTTGGTGGCCATTGACTTTTTATTGTTGGGATTTGTCAAAGCATAAACATTAAGAAGACTTCAATAGACATTATGGACAACCCAGAGGACTGCACTCAGTGCCTAGAGCTGTTGCTGAATAGGAGTTTTGTTTAACACCTTTTGCCAACTGTGCTTAGCTAGGTACACAGACAGACTAATAATAATAATAAATAGTAGTAGCACAGAGAGTCATAGTAGAGGCAGGATAAGAATTTAGAAACAGTCTACAAGAAGATCAAAGATGATTTCGGAAAAAATAGAATTATGATGAACGTTTGGAATAAATAGGTGCTGTAAAAGTTAGGGAAGTATAATTATTAATATTAACAGGAAAACTTACTGGGGCCAGCAGAAGAGCCTTCAGCGGACCGATCCTAGCTCCACCGCCACCTCTGTCCTCTTGCCCCTAGGAGGAGCTGATGTACATGAAAGAAAGACACAAACATGGATGATTGTTGTCAACAAAATCAAACATTTCAAAAAAACATTAACAAATTATTTCAGGGAATTAACCAACAATTGCACTAAATGTATTGACCTATCTGATGTGGTCTACTAGTATATTAGTATTGCTGGATTCGTGGACCGTCTACTTGGAAAGTTATGTAACTCACTAAACCAACTACAAAAAGTTTCTACTAGGACTGGCAGCACTCAGCAGCACGCAAAGTGACAGACACAGTCCGTCATGATTGCAGACCACTAAAAAATTTCATACTACATAACAAGTCATAATATACTCAACATATCAATCCACCACCACTATCTCTTCCTATTGGCAGGAGTACAAAGGAAGGACTGGACTTGAGTCTCTAGTCTCTCTAGCATTACGCAGTTCTGTGAAGTACACTCATACATAATCACTCAGGCCAAATGAGCACCAAATTTAAAACAAGTAAGCATAGTAGCACCGCCACTGACTGAGCAGGCGAGCACCTGCAATCACTGAAGCTTTTGAAACATAATTTACCTGCAATGTAATCAGCAGCATTCTTGCTCTTCGGAAAAAACATATATTTGCAATATAACACAGAGCAAAAGAAAACAAAGTAGTTATTAAATAGCTACTAGTACTCACCAAGCCCAGGGATCTCGATGCCAAGCCGGTCGAGCAGGTCTTGTTCCCGGTCCAGGATATTGGACCACCGGTGCGTCACCTGGTTGTAGGTGCGCCGGACCCTAAACTCCCGATACATGGCCCGGCACACCTTACCTCATAGCTGGCGACGCTCCCGGGGGGCGTACCCAGTACCGGGCCTGCCGCCTGCTGCGACGGTCTTCGGGAGGTGGCGCTGCACAAAGAAGACCAGTGCGGCCACCTCCACCGCTCTGAAGATCTCCCTGGGACTTACTGACTCCCCCCTTAATCGCCCGCAAGCGAGCCGGCTACGGGGTGCGGGACTCTTACCCTTCCACTTGCCGGCTCCCTTTGCCATGGTCCTCGGTCAAAGAAGAAAGGAAAAATAGGTAAGAATAGGGAAAAAAAGTTAAAAAAAAGAAAAGAGAGACCTAAAAATAAAGTAGTTATTAAAGTAACAAAAAGTTGAAAAAAACACAAAATATAGATGTACAAAAATAGATGGATAATGAGTAAAAAAGATTAAAAAAAGTTCAAAGAAACAAATGATTAAAATGATTGAAACAGGATAGAAAAGGCATGCCCAGAACCATAGCATTGAATGCAAAACAAGATGGCCGTGCCCATTGCAACCACGTGGGTATGTTTGCTTGATATTTTTCCCGCGAGCACGCAAAAACGGACGCGAACACGCAATTGCGCCCCGGGAACAGGAAATGCACAATGCGAGCATGCAACTAGCGACCGGAAACGGAAGTAGGCAACGCGAACAGTGAAAACAAGATGGCCGCGCCCATATACGACCGCATGGGTATGTTCGCAGTAGCCGGCGGGAAAAAAATCCTGCGAACACGCATAACGCAATCTCATGAAAGTTCACAGATTTTGAGGACTGCGAGTACGCTTTTGCACGAATTCGCTCACCGGGAATTTCCATACTAAAAATTTCACTTTTAGAACATTCACATTTTCTTATCGTAACCATATGGTGCATGCAACCTGTACTCTGGGTCACATGGCTAGGTGTGGTTGGCACTTGGCTTTTATGTATTCCTCTCAGACAGTGACCCATGGGGGGACTGAGTGTTGGCTGATCCAACCAGATGGGCCATCCTACCAGACCGGGAGGGATGGAGCTGTGCACAGCCCCACTTACATTTCAAGGAGCTGCCTCAGCACACTCACAAAGATCTTCACACTGGCCTTTTGTTATCCCATCTCACTATATGCGTCACGTTGTAAATATGTCGCATAGTGGCGCATTGTTTACGACTTGACTGCGTCACAGAAGTGACTCAACTGTGTCATAAAGATGTCGCAAAGGGCTTGTAAATCTGCTCCACTGGTTGTTTTTACTGGTGTTTGTCTAACCCGAATGCTAGTTACTGTATTCTGCTACCTAGAGACCCTGGGGGGGGGGGTCTGGAGCCTTCGGAAGGGAGTCGCACTCTTCAGTTGGTTAATTCCCATAGTTAAAATGCTTCAACTGGAGTGGTATTTAGGGACTCTCCTGTGAAATTGAAGCCAGGCAGACAGCTAAACATGCCTTTCTGACAGTGGGCTGCTGGCCTCAAAGAAATGCAAATTTGCACACTGAGTTAACCTGCAGATCCTTTACATTTGCAGATTAAATAGTTGTACGAGTTTCAGTTTCTTTCAGGCCAGCAGCACACTGGCCAAAAGGTGAATTTGTTTACCTGGCTGCCTGGCTTCAATTTCACAGCACAGGAGATTGCTGTGTTATTATCTAATGACTTGAAGCTTTTTGAGTGGCAGTGCACAGAGTTAACTGAGCCATGAAGTGCTTGCTTTTAATTGTCATTGTTTTTACATAGCACTTACTATCCCTGAAAAGGTGTTGAAAGGACAGTTATGTAAAAAAAAGGGCATTACATAGGGTCTGGGTATTACTACAATCTATTTATTTATTTATTTAAGCTTGTATCGCGCACAGCTACCCACAGTGGGTTTCCCGGCGCAAGGGATAGACTAGAGAAGAAAAGGAGGCAGCTTCACCTGAATTGAGTCATTGCAGACTATTTGACACGTTGTGTAAAAAGTAGTGTCTTTAAGGCCTTGCGGAAGTGGAACAGGTTGGTCTCTAATTTTAGAGCCAGTGGGACTGAGTTCCAATATTTGGGTCCCAGGGTGGAAAAGGAACGACCTCCCATTTTTGTCAACTTCCATCTTGGCATGGTAAAATTTCCCATGTCCGATGACCTTAGTGGCCGTAGGGGTTTGTACGGTGTTATCAGTTTTTGGAGGTAGGTTGGGGCACAACCTTGCTTGATCTTAAACATATAGCAGAGTGCTTTGAATTTGATGCGTTCAGGGATACTCAGCCAGTGAAGATCATGTAAGGCGGCCTTGGCTGAGGAACGTCTGGGAATGTTTTTTAGAAGGCGTGCAGCTGCATTTTGTACTACCTGTAACACCTGTAAGGTGGCTTTGTCTGCGCCCAGATAAAGGATGTTGCCATAGTCCAGGCGGGATGTTACAAGCGCCTGGACTACGGTTCGGCGGGAAGAGAGAGGAAGCATCCACAGAATCTTGTGGAGCCATCGTAGCGTAGAGAAGCAGATGGCTGCGACCTTGGTGGCCTGTTGTCGCATAGATAATCTATCATCTATGATAACACCCAGGTTGCGGACAGCGGTGGAAGGTGTTGGCGCAGTACCCAGTTCAATGGGCCAATGGCAGGGACCCCAGAGATGTTTATTCCGGCCCAAGATGACCACCTCGGTCTTCTCCCCATTCAGTTTGAGACAATTTCTCCGCATCCAATCGGCCACAAGAGTGAGGCCTGATTTGAGTGCGGAGATGTTGTTCTCGTCTCTCCCTGATAGGGAGAAGACAATCTGGGTGTCGTCCGCGTACGAGTACAGGGTAAGTCCAGCCTGTTCTACAATGGATGCTAATGGTTTAACATAAATATTAAATAATAAAGGACTAAGGATTGAGCCTTGAGGAACACCGCGGGTGGATTGGCAAATGGTGGAAGCTGCTTTAGGGGAGAACACTTGGAAACTACGGTCGTTAAGAAAAGACACCAACCAGGCCAAGGCCTGGCCGCCCACTCCTAGAGATTTCAGAGAGTCGATAAGGATGGAATGTGACACGGTGTCGAACGCTGCGCTCAAATCCAACAGGATGAGCGCCATGGTGTTACCTTGGTCGACACCGTGCCTCAGACTTGGTCGACACTGAGCCTCCTTTACAATGAAACGGTGAAAGGCAACACCGCAAGTATTTTTGCTGTGCTGCCCTACACCAGTTTGAAAGGGCAGAAATGGACCGTATTTATGAGGGATAGAAAGGGTTCAAGTGCTAAAACAAATATTAGTAGGGAAAGAGGACAACCCCTGATGGACACCCTCTGAAGAGGAAAACATTAAGAGATCTTGCCATTAACCAACACCAAACCATTGGGGATTGATATAGGATCAAAATTGGGGGCAATAATCTTAGGACCATAACCGTGGCAAGATAACGGTTCCAGCATAATATCCTAGTTTATCCTATCAAAAACATTCTCTGCATCAATGGTTATTTCTGCAAGTCCATATGTAAGAAAAGGTGCTTTATTTAAAACATTCAAAAATATCCGAGTATTGTCTGATGCTTACTGTTTTTTTAATAAAACTTGATTGTTCTTTACCAAGAAGGTGTGGAAGGAAGGATCCAATGTGAGTTGCTAAAAATTTTTGCAAACAATTTTTAATCCACATTGACTAGAGAAACAGGCTGATTATGTTTACAATGAACAGGGTGTAGTGTAGTTCCTATATTCCCAATAGGGTCTGCACATTGGAATAATATACACGATATATCTGACATAGGAATGAGGTCAGTATGTCTCTATCGAGTATATTAAACATAATTGTGTGTGCCAGCTAACACAGAGGCCACTAGAAACTTTCTCACATAAACAAGAAGGGATTAGTCTCTGACAACCGCATAAACATGACAACTTTGTTTCCTCTAGAACCGGAACAATATCTTCAGAGCTGTGGAAACAATAGATAACTATTTAACTCAGTCAATCGTGCATGCTTCGTTTCTACAGAGTTTGCACAGAAATAGTGAGACAGGCATTTCAATAAAAAGGGTTTTATTGAACAGTCTTCTTTCTCATGCAAGAGATATGAACTGCTACAATCGTTAGACAGAAAGCAAAGTATAATGCCTACAGCGAAAACAGTAATATAAAATAATACTGTAATAGCAGTGTCTGTTGCTATGAGATATAAAAAAATACATACTTAAATAACACAGGCTAAAATACTAAACGGGTGCTTCTAAAATATGCCAACCCCAATGTAACTAGCCTAGGTCTAGTACTAGGGAAGAAGTAGGTGCTGCTTTAGCATAGGTTTAGTTTTGCCAAGAATTGCCAAAGGTTTCTTTAGATTCTAATCAGCTCCATACCTTAGAATGAGAGAGGTTGGTATCTCTGTTCCTGGACTTGGTCTCCTAACACCTCGCAATTGGAGTCAGAAACACTGGAGCTGGATTCTCGGCAGGAGGATGAGACCGTCTAGTCAGAGCATCAGCTGGAGAGTTGGCTTCCTTCGGTACTTGCTGTGGCGAGCTGCGTCGTGCAAGTAGGTAGTCGAACTGCACCGAACCACACCGTGCTTTGCAATAGCAAGTGAAGGTATATTTATACCTTGAAGGTGTTTAGGAATGCCAGTATTGATGTAAAAGTCGGGCGTATGAATGTCAGGAATGAGCCCCTAAGGAATCGATGTTCATGCATAATAAATGAGAAATCAATATACAAGCTAGGGGAAGTCCCTAATGGCTTAAGAGTCTGGTTTTCCAAGAAATCATTGTGACGTAGATGAACGGATGGAAGTAGCCATGCCTGTATTTGGGTAGCATGGACTATGCCTAAATAAGGACTGGATTTAGCTTGCTTAATCTCCACTACGGCCCCTCGCGGCGGGATGCCTGGCTTTCACCTTGTGGATACCCGGCCGGGGTATCTCACAGGGGTATACCAGGACGGGTTCCCTAAGCAAGCGCCTTGAGGCCCCTGGGTTAAAGTGCGCTATATAAATCGAAACACATTTACATTTACATTTACATTTACATTTCTATGCCTATGTTAGGGCAATGTGAATTATACCTATATAAGGGCATGAATCGGGAAATGCATACAGAATGTAAATCGGTACACAACATCCACTCCACTTTCTTATGTACGACATTACTAAGTTCTAAACATGTTAAACATATTTAAATCATATCTACACATGAAGTGCTAAAAGTATGTTTCAAACTACATTGTAAATAATGTATTCAAACTATTGCATTGGTGCTGTACACATTAAAAGCAAGTATTCATTCTAAGCACATGTAGATATTATAAATGCTAACTGAATGAATCACGAAAATATACATTTTATGAAATGGCTCTTAAATACAGAAGAAAAAGTCTGAAACCATTTCATGTTAGATCACATAAAACTGTTTGTATGTGGACAAGGTCATTTATTGTCTCTGGAATTATTCAAAGAATTCTTGTTCTCTATGAATAGTTCTACTATAAGCAGATTACTTGTACCAAAAAATGTATAATACAAATTTGGAGAAAAAAAATTAATCATAAGAAAAAGTTCCAAAGTTAGTACCTTGTTTTGAAAAAATGAAGGTCAAATTCAAAATCTCTCAGAACACTGTGTGCCAAACTCAAAAGTCAGTGTTAGGGCTTGGAGAAAACATGAAATCTTCTCTCTCTGTTGACAAAAATGTGTGTACCATTGTAGATGAAAGTTGGATTACCTTGTTTAGAAGATTAACTGCACATAGATGTGAAGCATCGCCTTCAGCATTGGTCGCATCAGCAATGTTCGTATCGGATGTTACCTGCATGCCTGTAGTTTCCTCTCATACCTCAGCAGTTGCAATTTGCGTCTGTGAGATCTCAATGAATGCGGTCATCAGAATTGGTAGCCGCTGGGGACAACACAGAGCATGGGCCGTTACCTGTTCAAGCAAAGTATCAACATCCGTTGGCTTGACTGATGGGAGTGTTAGACAGATGTCTAGCATGCATTCTTTTCCTCAAAGCAGGCAGCGTAGAACAGGTAAGATGCAATCTTGCCAAATTGGTCTGAATGACAGTAACCATGTGGTATTTAATTCTCGTAGACGAGTTAATCCCAGAATTTGGACGATGCGCTCACAACACTTCATCGCCGGTAGAGTTGTCTCCATGGAGAACTGGGTGTCGCTGGTGATTTGGCTTGCCATATCGTAGCAGTAGGAGCAAAAATAGTATCCCTGCAACGAGTCCCAAAAGGAGGGGCAATCTACCAAACACAGAGTGCATGAAGTTTGGAAGGATTCCTAGGACTGCTTGAAAAGATGCTAACAGTCCGGAAAATCCGGTCTTAAAACACTTACAATACCGCTCATATCAGACATGTTTAAGATACGACTTAACATTTCTGAGAAATGTATAGGGCAGTTTGTATTTAAAAGGGCATATTTCTCAGCAGCATCCTTGCGACTTGTAGATCATAGGTCTCTTTGGCCGAGGTCAGTGGCACAGTTTTTTGCAAAAGAATGGCTTTCATTCTGCTTAGAGTATCAATTTGTATAGAAGAGATGTTCAGTGAAGGCCATAGTGATGACTCCCTGTCTAACTTGGTTTTTGGAAACAATACTTGCATACAGCAAGTGACCCTGAATCACCGCAGCTGGTGAACCTTGGAGGTGGCAGGATAAATTGTTAGAGGAACCATCACAGGCCCCATGTAAGTTTATACCCTGACAAAAGAGAGAACCGCTTAGTGCGTTTTCACAGTTTGAACCTCTAAGAAACTCTTCACGTCCCCCACTCCAACATCTGTGTGTGTAAGGTAAATCCCAGGATGTCTTGATGCATTCTTTACCCAACGTTTCATATGTGCCTGCTGGTATGAGTTTTAGGCAATACTGAAAATTGAAAATTGTAACAGGCAGAGTTATTGTTCCATGTATTATCCATACAATAGCTGGTTTTTCTGCTACCATAAATGGCAATATTTCTAGTTTTTCAATGCTCAGCACCGTATAGTCTGCTCCCCTTTGTGCCAATTTGATCTGTTTATCAGTAGGATTGAATTCTGAAAACAGTGACGTGGTATTGATTAAACGCCAAGGCACATAGCCTGACCGAAGGTTTTTAAACGTCCAGCCTAATAGCATAATAGAATGTAATCGCGACTGACCATGTTCCAAGATGACCAAGTCCTGTTCCATGATGTCTATGGCAGAAGACACTATGCTGTCCAATGAATATATCCTGGATGACAGAGTCGTTAATCCATTGTCAACCACATAGATATATTTCTCTAAATTAATACGATCAATTTCTCGTATTCTTTCTGCAGTTTCTGCTTGCGTGATCATCCATGCTTCATTATATGCAGCATATATACCGGCATACTGTTTTACTGTTTACTGTTTATTTTTCTGTTTATTTAGACCATAGTCTTTAAACACAAAGACACCATCATACACAATAATACCAGACACAAAAAGATCACATGACGGATAAAACCAACTAATTCCTCAGAATCAATTTAGCTTAATACTTTGTAAAAAGGGGACCGGTAACCACCTTCTCCCCTGGTGGCATCAACATTTCAATATTCTAAACACAGTTAAATAATTAAAATAGCATATCAATAATTAGTTGGCGGTATCGTTGGAACTCTCATTAAAAGGGAATTTATTATCCACATCCTTACTTTTTAGCAGCAGTTAATTAAAACCATTGGATCTATGACTGTTCCTTAGGCTTCAATGTTTATATACTCAGGATAAGGGATTTTAAGAATAGATAACATTTCTACCCTTGCTTAAGTTTGTCCCATACAAAACGATGTAAGCCTTTCATGTAGCTTCCTAGTGCAATCGCAATGTCAAGATTTATAATTTCTGTCAGTAACACAATGACTTGGGCTCCTGACCTTATTCCATATTTTAAAAGTACTGGGCGTAAAAATAATTTTCTCAGTTCTAAAACTGCAAGGCAATCTAGCAATATACGCTGGATTTCAGATTTCGTCCCAAGGTCACATTTGCATGTTCTATCTGGGTGAAACATTTCTGCCTTTAATTTTTCCATCCATTAACCATGGGTTTATTCCAATTGGTATCCTTAGGATTTCGCACCGAAGCCCATATTTTGGTAAGGTTTCTAGGTATGGATACCATGCAGCATTTATCCAGGAGTTTATTATACATAGGGCTGATTTTTTCTTCCTCAGGTATTCTAGGTCATTATTCCTTGACTGCTCCATGCCTTGGTACCTGAATGACGACTTTGTAAATTTGTGTTATCAAAAGATACTAGCTTAAATATGACCAATATTGTTAGGACTCTGATTAGATTTGTCATGGGCACCTCATTGGTGAGTTCATGAAGCCCTCACCCACCAACCTGGTTGGTGGCATGCTTCATCATCGGGCCCACCCAGTGACACCTAATGTGTCCCGGGTGTGCTGCGACGCCTGATTACAGCGGAGCTGGTATTTTACTGAGAGTGCAGTGTGAGGTGTAAAGTGAAGTGTGAGTTAAAACGGCTTGGGGAGGGTCCCAGTACCCGAGGGTAAATTAAACTTTAATAACTGGGCCCTCGTCAGCGGTTAAAATAAGGCTTGGGGTTGTTTAAGGGAGGCAAGTTACTACCTTCTACATCCATCAGTTGGTCGACATGTATAAGCCAGTACCTTAAACTAAATCTGGCTTTCCTCAGGACCTTTTTAAAATAGAGTGTAGTGCAGGATAAAAAGGAGTGTAATCCAGGCTATGTGTTACACTCACAAAGTTGTTTCTCTAAGTGTGACTAGTGTCTCACCCCCGCTCGTGCGCAATAGACACAAGCAGCACCGCTCATGTGCTAGAGACTAGTGTCTTTCCACCTCCCATGAGCAGACAGCTAGGAACACTGCCACAGACTGTCCCGCCCTTGTCCCGGGCTTCTCCCGGATGCTCCCGCATGCGACTCGGGGGGCGAGAGGCGCTCCCTGCTGATAAGGTGCCTCCTGGCGCATGTGTGGCGTCAGTCCCGCCGCGTCGAGCCCTGGGGCAGCTGGGTGATGCAGTTCCCCAGCTGCGTGTGGCACCGGGTGGATGGCGGCAGATGTTGAAGCCGTTCCCCTCACGGCAATTGTCAGGAGGTGGGTGCGCTGCTTAACAAAGCAGTTTCCCTCACGGCTGGAGTGTGGCTTGGTTTGTGTGCCCCCTGAGCGCTTCGGCGCTCCCTGCTGATAAGGCGCCTCCTGGTCCGTGTGTGGCATCAGTCCCGCCGCGTCGAGCCCCGGGGCAGCTGGGTGATGTAGTTCCCCAGCTGCGTGTGGCACCGGGTGGATGGCGGTGGATGTTGAAGCCGTTCCCCTCACGGCAATTGTCAGGAGGTGGGTGCGCTGCTTAGCAAAGCCGTTTCCCTCACGGCTGGAGTATGGCTTGGTTTGCGTGCCACCAGTACTTTTATGAACAGAGTTATTTTTTTCACTCTTTCTGGTTCACTGGATCTTTCAGGTACAGACCTCAACTTCCTTCCTTCCACCAGGCTCCAGCCTCATTAAATGATCGTACTTGCTTCCACAATCCCTTATTTGCATCGGGGTTGGCATATCGGGTTTTCATTGGCAAGGCAGTGTTTAATCGATGGAAGGCATGGTGTGCTCCAGGGGCAACTGTGCCCTCCTAAGATAAATTAACCCTGGTGCAGCCCATTACCAAATGAGGCTAATCTAATTTGCCCGTCACTCTAGGGATCACCTTTAGTGTTGGTAGTTTGGACAGACATTTTTAATTCCACAACCACCATTTAAAGAAGTAGACTTCAGGCTGTGGCTGATCTATGCTGTTAACCCTGGTCAGCTGAACAATCATCCATTGGTCGGGTTCCTTTGGCAATGTTGATCTTATACAATGTTCTTGTAAATCACTTTATAACAATGACCATGTTAAAATCGTTTTTCCTCTGTTGCATTCTCTTTCAGCAAAGTGAACTCCCTCTAAACATCTGTAATACTTGAAGACAACTTGGTTCTCGGTGGATTTCAACTGCTTGAAGTGTTCTCAACCTGCAATCTAAGTGCAGTCAATAAATGTTTAGGCAAACAAAACGTCTTTCTCATTTTGGAACTTCACAGCGATTTAATTGTGTGAGGGTTTTAGAGCATCGATGAAATCGCTGTGTTAAAATATTGAAAACAAAAATGTTTGTCTGTCATAAATATTGTGACCTAAATATTGTTTACAAAAATATCGTAACTCCTACGAAGCAATAATTTTCTTTAAACAATATTTAGGACACAATTTGTTTTTGAGACAACATTTCTGCTACATTATTCTGGTACACCACCATTAGCTTTGGGCACACTTTTTGGTTCCGGTTTTCTATTGTGGGTGAAGGACTCTGTGGAAGTGTGCCTTTTTTTTCTTGATGTAATGAGATTGGGAATGGTCGGTATGTTAGGACTAAAAAAGACATTTTGGAGAAGAAAGTCTGAGAACTGATGTGCTTTGTTTTTGAGGCTTCAGATTACCTTACCTCAAGGTCATGGATGCCCATTGGGTAAACGTGGCTGGCACAATTTAAAGTGTTACAATTTTTCATTTCAAATACTTGACTATTGTGTCATTGTCACACAACTTATTGGAAAGAAATTACAGTGGTGAGTTGTGCAAGCCGGCTGACATCCTGGTAACATACGCCAATGCTCCATCTCAAGTTAAAAGCAGAAAATATATAAAACACAAGCCATATTCTAACTATGAACACAATGTAGATAGCCTTTGATTTATTAATTAACCAATTAATTGTCGCAATTCTAAAGGGGCTTATCTAATATATGCACCTGAGAAAGCTTGCACAATAGTGATTGTGTACTGTATGCTTCACAGTGTTACCAGTAGATACATTGTGCCAGCATATGACTTAACGTACAAAGTAGGCCATAAACAGACTACAGAGTCAGACCAACTTCCAGCTATCCACCCGATATCTTGAACTTATAGGAGCACCAGCCCATCTCCAATTGACAAACGAACTGAAGAGACATGTATTTAAAAACACTACTGATTCAGTCGCAGTCCACCTTCTCTATTAAAAATGGCAAATCCCACCAAACATGTAAAAAAATAATAGTCCAGCGCAGGCTCCTGCCCGTCCTTAGTTATTGGCCCCCTGGTGGGCCAGGTCCTGGGGACATTTATGTAATAAGGAAGGGGGGGGGGCACATGGGCCTGCGAGAAGTTGGCCTGGCAAATGCTGTTCACTATTCTAGTGTGCACCATGCACCAGTCCAAACGACACTTATTGATGGTAGGTTTAAAGACAACCTATATAGAAAGCTATCCTAGTGGTAGCTGTGGAGAGCAGCCTTCAGGCTAAGTCTTGAAGGAATGTAAAGGAGCTTGTTTTACCAGTCTATATTCTTATGAATGACCAAATGAAAGGAGAAGCCAGGTGCATAGGTGTCTTTTCGTTTCGGGTTGCGTCGCCGATTTCAATGGCGAGCTGCTGAAAAGTGCTGCAGGCGACCAAGTGAAAAGTGCCTGGGTGGATCGGAAATCTGAAGAACCTAAAAGCAGAGGGGACAGAGTCTGGGTAACTTGCCAGTGACCAGGAAGGCGAGGAGAAGATTCCAACCGATGTTGGGTGCTTGCAGGTGAAGAACATGAAGCTTGACTCTTCAGCCACGAGGACCAGGAGGCATCAACGACAACCAAGAGCTGGATTCGAGCTGTCCCGCGAAGGATGTCGAGTGCTATGGTGTCGGATTCCGTATGGGACCCAACAAGCCTTGGCAACAGCAACCCATGCAGAGATTGGCTTTGGTGCAGACCCGCAAGGTCTGCGGGACTCACTCTTTGGAGTGGAGTCAGGGCACGTCTAGAGAAACTAGGGGAGCCCAAGAAACAGAAGAGTTACCCTTTTGGGGACGCACCAGTCGACGGACCAGGGATCGCAAAGAGGCCTCGAGCAGAAATGCTAGAAGCAGGCTGATGGAACACTCGTGGAGTGTAGGCCCACAATCTTCAGTGCAGATGGTGCTCGGGGCTTGGACTATAAGTAGCCCAAAGCACAACTTCAGGAAAGCTCAGTAATTTGATGCACTAGCAAATATGCACAGTGTCCAGGAGTTCCGATCCCACGTCACTAGTGAGGACTGCTGGTCTCAGCTTTGCTGGGATCTCATGTTGGCCTCTGAGAAGTCTGGAAGTCTGTGTCCTGAGTCGCAAATCTGTCGGGATACGGCGGGAGCCTTGGCAATGCAGATAGGCAAGATGCTTCTTTGGTGCCTTGACCCCAATGGAGATTCTTTTGTCTTCTAGTCGATGTAGAATGTCAAAGTTCCAGGATATATGTTGCAGAGTTTCATCCAGGTGTAATCCGAAGTCCTAAGGACTGCGGACCCCTACATATACTAAGATATGGGGTTGGACATACTCTTGGGACCCACCTATGGGAGGATCCAGGGAAGGGGGAGGCTACACCCCTTCCCCTTTGTCCAGTTTCACGCCAGAGCAGGGGCTGAGTGCCCCTGCAACCAGTTTGAACTGGGATATGCACAGGGACACCAAGTGTGCCCCCAGCACTGGCTGAAAAGCATTCCATGAATGCACCCACCCAGCCCCAATACAATAAAGCCTGCCTGGGAGGTGGTTACAACTCCCTGTGACAGGAAACCTATTGTCCAGGCCTCCCCTGCTGGAGTTTCATCCAGCAGCAGGAGGTTAGACTCGTGTCTGTGGCTGCAGCATCCATTTTGGGACACCAACCAGTGCGCCTGGGCCGAACGGCCTACCACCTATGCTCTACAAATCAGATGTCAATTTTTGGAGCGCATCTTTAGCACCAGTGTTCAATAGCATTAGACTCTCACAGACCCTTCCAGCGTCCTGGCACGGTTCAATTATCAGCCCGATACATAAACAAGGTAGCAAGAGGCTTCAAACAACTATCGCCTTATTGCTCTCCTAGATGTGGAGGCAAAATACTTTGCTGGCCTTATCTTGGAGGAGCTAACATCATGGGCAACTGAAAATTCCATCATGCCAATCAACCAAACGGGCTTCTGCAAAGGCCAAGGGACTACAACTAATCTCATGGCTCTATCACTGCTGATGGAAGCAGCAAATGAAACTAAGTCATCCTTATTCTTCTCATTTATTGACTATACCGCTGCATTCGACCATGTGGACCGAAACAAACTTTGACTAAAACTGGACAACTTGGGAATACCTAAACACTTATTAGACGTCCTAATACTTCTCCACTCAAACACCTGGATCAAAATCAAACTTGGGGCTGGAACACACCTCTCAAAACCCATAAGAACAACAAAAGGATTAAAACAGGGATGCCTACTTGCACCGATCCTATTCAATCTTTTTCTAGCCGATCTACCTGGGCTACTAGACAAATGCTCCAATCATGCACCGAAACTAGGGAAAATTACCCTCTCAAACCTGCTATATGCGGATGATCTGCTGTTGATAAGTCGGACTCCAATGGGCCTCCAACACCTTTTGAACACAACCCATGCTTTTTCAGTAAAGAACTCACTACAAATAAACTTCAATAAATCAAAGGTGATGGCTGTGAATTACAGGAAAAAAAAGAATCCTTGCTGGCACTTGAATGGCGAAAAGCTCGACCAGGTCATCACATATAAATACCTGGGAGTAATCCTGGACTCAAATAATACTTCTAGGACGCAGTTCAAGTCCTTGCGAGGGAAGGCTATAATGACCTATTTGGCACTAAAGTCACTGAAGGTCAAACTACCTGACCTTACACTTAAACCTTTTCTTGAAATATTGAATGCCAAATTAAAACAGACTCTCACTTACGGGAGTGATTCACACCACGGTAAGGACGCGGCGTTGCTGGACACACTCATAGCCAATTCATACAGGGCTATCTTTAATCTTCCCAAATACGTCTCCCCGGCTCAGATTCGATTGGAATTCGGTATCTTAAAACAAACCCTAGAGAGGCGGTGTGTGTACGTAACAAACTGGCACAAGATTCGCAATGCAGATGCTGGATCTTTATGCGCAAATGTATGGGAAGAACTACTTCGGCACCGCAACTTCGCGCCGAGAGCCTACTTATACGAATCACTCAAAGTTCTAGGCCTGACTGACATCTGGGAAACATCAATAGATCTCTTGTCTTTTAAAAAAGTAGGCAAAAAATCAGCTAGTATCATTTCAGCGATAGAAGACAAGAAGGACCTAGCAAATAGAGCACATGAATGGCTAACGGTGGGTGACTATGAAAAACTGCGGCCACAAGCATACTTTAGCATTGGCATGAAAATAAATGTTAAAGAAAAATTCTTAAAATTACGCCTTGGGGTAATTCCCATACTTCCACATCTACCGCCTTGGGAGAGAAACAACCCTTCACAACAGTGTCGCATGTGCAAAACCGGCAAGGAGGATATAGTTCACGTGATTTGCATCTGCCCTAGCGTAAAGGACTTGAGGTACAATCTAGTACGTCCTTTCTTCAACCCATTGCCGTTCGGACCTGCAGACAGGCAGTCAAATTGTGCTTCTCTACTAGGGACATTAAGCTGAACTGTCAAGTTGTAAAGTTCTTTGACATAATAGGAAATAGACTTAACCACGCCAGATGAACTGTTTAAATCCCTCGAGGGTAACCATAAAACTGATAACAATACTGTAATTTTATGTATCCTAATTTTGTTATGTTTAAGTAACAACAAATATTGGACGTTTTACAATTTTGTAAAGATTTTAATTAATCATATACAAATAAAATATTTACTTACTTACATTTTGTGATGCTGTGGCTCTTTTAAACTATTACTAGTCAGGTTAGTGTGCACATGTCTTCTTCCTCTAGAAGGGTGGAATTCTACCCCCAACCACCAGGACTGGTAGGGGGTAGGATTCCAAATAGTTTGACACCAAACTCGACATGTTTCCATACAGCCATTCCAAAATTAGCCTTTACTTCAAGGTTATAATGCACTTAAGAGTATATGGTCTGGCTGCATCAGAGAAAAGCTTCAGAGAATAGATTCCGAAAGCTGCAGAGGGGTCATGCTCATGCACGGGCACCCTCTCACACAAAACCAAGCACTCTGCCTTCATTACTGATAAGGCCTGCCATAGGTTCATATGTGTCAGTGATTAAAGATAGATACAGGTAACCTATATCTAAGTAAGGGGTGCATGCACCACCTTACCCAGGCTGCAGTGGCAGACCTGTGGTGTCATTTTGGAAGGCTTTCCAGGGGTGGCATAATACATGCTTCAGCCCCTGGTAGGCCTCTGGGGTACCTATGCCCTTAGTACCTAAGGTACCATATACTAGGGACTCACAATGTTTAATCCAGTAACAAATCTGGAGTGTACCTACTGTACATGCAATCAATTTAGAGAAGAAGCAGCTAGGCTTGGGTCCTGATTAGCAGGGATCCCAGACAAACTTAGTCAGAACCCATCAAAACACCTGAAAAAAGTGGGGGCAACCATGCAGTAATATTCTACTTTCCTACAGGGCCCAACCCCTGAGGTTTTATATTGCCCCTGGGACCACCACATCCCCTGGTCATTTTTATTTTTAACTGGGGGCCTCTATGACCTCCCCGGGCTTTTACAGAAAACAGCAGGCGCGGCTGGCACAGGTAAGACTGGTGTGGCTGTGGGGAAGGCGGGGTAAAACCGCTTATCTTGCCCTCACCACATCGCCAAGTCGGCAAAGCGGAGAGTACAAGTTAAGTGGTTTTATTTATTTCATTTTACCCATCCGGTCATCTATCAACTTCCCCCACCTCGCATTGCCCTTGGCCCACCATCCCAGCACTCTTACCTGTGCTGGCACGCCTTGTAAATAGTGCGGTTGGAGTATTAAATATGCTCTCACTTGCTGGAAGCGGAGCAAAATTGCTTTCACACACTGGGAGCGGCATGTTCCGCAGCTCCCTCTTTGTGAAAGCAATGCCGGCACCCACACGAGGCAAGAGGCCAGCAGTGGCCACGGGGGTCTTCAGTCTCCCCTGACGGTCCCCTACAGTTGTAAGTGGTAGACCTGGGTGGGACCTGGGCCTTGAGGAGAGAGGCTGGGCCCTGGGGGATGGGCCTCCCAGGGCCAAAATCAACCCAAGAGGGGGCTGATCAGCCCCCTCCGTTTAATTAATGAAAAAATAGTCCAGGTGCCAGGGATGGGGTCTCCAAGGCTGAAATTGGCTCATTGGAAGGGGCGCCATGTGGCCCCCCCCTTGCCAAATAAATGAATTTAAAAAAATTTAAAAGGCAGGACCGGCAAGTTGGCGGAGGCCTGCACCTTTCATCACTGCTCTGGAAACGTGCCTCCTGGTGCACAACTGGTGAAGGGATGAAGTCCCTGTTTCTGCAGAGGGTCCTTGTGGGACAGCAACCTCTCTTGTCAACTCCAACAAGTCCCACAAAGGGGGATTGCTCAGAGGTGATCGGTGGCCTCCTTTCTCTATTACTCTGCAAAAAGTGCCTCTTGATGCACTGCTGGTTGGGGATGAAGTCCCCTTGGATGCTTAGGATCCTTGGGGGCCAGGAAGTCTTCGGAGGCCATGTCCCCTTCCCCCACCACTTTGCAAATACACCTCCTGCTGCACTACTGGTTGGGAATGAAGTCCACTTTACTGCTGAAGGTCATTGGGAGCCAACTAACCCTCCTGTTACCTCCAATAAGTGCCACACAGTAGGATTGCAGAGAGCTTGTAGATTGCCACACCCCCTTTCTCCACCAGTCTGGAAAAGCGCCTTCTTGCACACAACTAGTAGGGGTATAATCTTCCCTTGGCTGCTAATAAACTTAGGAGCCAACTCCCCCACCTGTTACCTCCAATAAGTCCCACACAGTGGAATTGCTGATAGGTCTTCAGAGACCACACCCCTTTCTCCACCGCTCTGCAAACGCACCCCCTGGTGCATCACTGGTTGGGGATGAAGTCCCTTTGAATGTTGAGGGACCTTGGGCCAAGAGGCCCTCGTGGTAACTCCTGCAAGTCCTACACAGCGGAATTACTGCTGACCCGTACATATTATACTTCATATTCTGTCTTATGATTGTAGCAGTTCATATCTCTTGCATGAGAAATAAGACTGTTCAATAAACACTTTTTATTGAATCTCCCGTGTACATATTTCTGTGTAAAGCTGGTTGGAGACCCCCACCACCCTTTTTTTGCCACTCTGCAAATTCAACTACTAGTTAAGAAAACATAGAAATTCACTTAAACCAAAGGTTGCAGGGACGTATAGTTAGGAAATAAAATTTGAAAAACTTAGAAGTTCACTGAAAAAACAAAGGTTACAGGGATGTTATAGTTAGGTTTAGATTTTGCTTGTACGAATCGAGTGAAATGTAGCAGTTATAGTTTCCATGAGCTAACTATAACTTACGCACCCGTAATGCACTGCTTGTGACCTCACAAATCACACAACTCATGACATGGTCAGTGACGTTGCTGATTACATCACTGATGACATCTCAAATGACATCACCCACACAAACACTCATATACCCAATCTCAGACCCATGCCAGTACTCACATACTCACTCACTCCTCCGTAGAGGCACTCACACGCTCCTTCACTCACTCACTCATTCAGGCACTCACACAACCATTCACTCAGCCATACAATTACTGATCTGATGCAACTAATCACTCACCCATACAACCACTCCCATAGCCACCCATTCACTCATACAGCTACTCACACATTCACTTATTTACAGACACAGTCCCTCACACATCGATTCACTCATCCATACAGCCTCTTAACACAACCACTCACTCACCCATACAAGCACTCACACATTCACTCACATGCCCACACAACTTATATACCCATTCACACATCCTTATAAGCATTCATATATCTGCTCACTCACCCATAAAGCCATTTCGATAGACACGTTATCTCCAACACAGCAACTCAGACATCAACTCACTTAACCAAATACTCACTCAAATAGCCACTCACTAACTCACCCATACACCAGTGGCACACTGAGTCACTCACTCATAAAGCCATTCAGACCGTACAGTCACTATACACCCACTTATCCACCCATCAAACCATTCACAGTGCCACTCACTCACCCATACAACATCTGACACGACTCACACACCTAAAGACCTAGTCAGAAATCCACTGACTTAACCATACAGTCACTTAGGTATATATTTACGCACCAATACAGCCACTCACACACAGATACAGTCACACACCCACTCAGATCACATATGTTAGAGGTAGTATCTCTCATTAGAAGTAGAACTAGTATAGTAATCTAACTTTTGTAGTAGGTTAATATATATATATTTAACACCCATTAACCTTTAACTTTAAACCTTCCTTTATCCCTGATAGGCTCTGCGCATTGGAATAATATACGCTATAGTTTTGACATAGGACTGAGGTCAGTATGTCCCTATCGAGTATATTAAACGTAATTACTTGTGTGTGCCAGCTAACTCAGAGGTCACTAGCAACTTCTCGAATAAACAAGAAGGGATTCGTTTCTGAAAACCGCATAAACATGACAACTTTGTTTCCCTTAGAATTGGAACAATCTCAGAATCGTGGAAACAATAGATAACAGTTTTACTCAGTCAATCGTGCATGCTTCGTTTCTACAGAGTTTACACAGAAATATATACACGGGAGATTCAATAAAAAGTGTTTATTGAACAGTCTTATTTCTCATGCAAGAGATATGAACTGCTACAATCATAAGACAGAATATGAAGTATAATATGTACGGGTCAGCAGTAAGATAAAATAATACTGCAATAGCATGGTTTGTAGCTATGACATATATTCATAAAAATAAACACACAAATAACACAGGCTAAAATGTGAATACTCATCTGATGCTTCTAGCTAGTTCTACCCCAGTGTACCTAACCTAAGTGTAGTACGACGTAAGAAGTGGGTGCTGTTTTCTAAAGGATAGATAGCTATAGTTTAGTTTTGCCAGAGTTGCCAAGAGTCCCTCCAGGTTCTAGTCTGCTCCATACCTCAGAATGAGAGAGGTTGGAATCTCTTTCCGGCTCTCGATCTCTAACATCCCGGAAGGGGAGTCAGAAACACTGAAGCTGCATTCTCTGCAAGGAGGATGACAGCGACTTGTCAGTGCATCAGGCTGGGGACTTGACTTCCTTCCGAACTTGCCGTGGCGAGCCGTGTCGTGCAAGTAGGCAGCCAAACCGTGGTTTGCCATGGCAAGTGAAGGTATATTTATACCTTGAAGGTGTTTAGGAATGCCAGTATTGATGTAAAAGTCGGGCAAAAGAACATCATGAATGAACCCCTAAGGAATGGATGTTCATGCATAATAAATGAGTTCTTGGAGAAATCAATAATCCAGGCAAGTGGTAGTCCGAAAGGCCTAAGAGTCTGGTTTTCCAAGAACTCGTTGTGACGTTGATGGACGGATGTAGGTGGCCATGCCTGTATTTGGTTATCATGGATAATACCTAACTAAGGGTAGGATTTTTATGCCTAAATATGATAATCAACACACAACAGTCAACAGTCAACACAACTACAGCCATTTTCGTTTTTCACTTTTGCAAAGCTAGCTGTTCTCCATAGGCCAGAATGGGCAGTTAGATTATTACATCTTATAATTCTAACTGACTCAGGGAACATGGTAGAAATTCGAGTTTAGTATGCCTGAACTCAGAATGATAAAATATATCTTTTAATGACATTGATTTTAACATTCTGTGTTTGAAAATGCAACTTTTAGAAAGTAGGTATTGTCTTGTCTAACTATCCAAACCTGCCTCTGCTAGCTTGTGTATTCCTTGTCTGGAGTCTAAGTAACAAGGCTGGGGGATTCCAGGAGACAGGATGAGTCAGCCCAGTGGTGAATAGAGTGATCTGCATCTAGATGGGAGGGAGGAGTTGCACCTGACACCTGATTAGGACAGTGCCTGCAACCCCACAATGCTGGCTCCACATCCTGTGGGGTGTCTGATATTTCTGCCCTGCACTTTGAAAGGAAAGAAGAAGTCATGTAAGCAGAGTGCTCCAGAACTGGTTTGAACTAGGCAAAGGTCCCTCTGCCTTCAGAAGACAAAGAATGTTGGGGTATAAATATTGGGACCTTGATCCCAAAAAATAAGATCACTTTTGGAATACAAGAAGAAACCTTTGCTGAGGAGAGGAACCTGAAGAAACTGAGGAGAGACTATCTCTAAGCTGAAGTTGTGATTGAGGTATTGGCCTGCAGTGGTGCCTGACTTCCAAAGGAAGGAGAAAGGAACTTTGTGTACTTTATTTTCAACTTGTGAAGGATCTCCAAGGGCTTGGAACAGAGCTAGCCTCCAGCTGAAGTTTCAGGGACAACAGACTTCACCCACCAGCTCCCCAAGAGTCTTCATGAAGTGCCTGCAGCTGTGCTGGACTTTTTGAGTACTTGCGTGTCACAAGGAGCTGGAAGCGCGACTCAAGAACAAGAAGCGTGTCGCAGACCCGCCGCAGCCGCTTCACAACACGAAGCGCCCTGCATCACCGGAGAAGAGAATCAACGTCGCCGCAGATGCTAACGCATCTCCGAGAAGCGTGTCGCAGGAGAGAAGTATTAAAGTTGCATCAGACGCCGCGGCATCTCTGAGAAGTGTATCACAGGGACTGTCGTGGCTCATCACTGGAGAAGTGGATCGCGTCACCGCAGAGGCCGCCGCATCACCGGGAAGGGAAGAGTGTTGCAGGGCCTGTCGCGGCTCACATTGTTGTGGAAGCAACACGCATCGCCAGTAGAGAGGATCAACGTCACCGCAGACGCTGCCGCATCGCTGGGAAGCTTGTCGCAAGTCCAGTCGCGGCTCGCATCTTGTAAAGTATCTCGCATAGCCGAAGAAGAGTATTGGCGTCGCCGCAGACGCCGCCACATCACTGAGAAGCGTGTTGCATCAAGGAGAAATAGCCATCTTTATTTCTTTGCACCAGAACTTTGCCGCATTTCTCTCGCTGCAACATTGCTTGTCGTGGAGGGGTAACGCATCGTAAGGTACATTGACGCAAAATGTTGCATCTTAAGAGCTCAACTAAACTAAGCTAAATCTACCATCTTAAAGTAACAGTATTGTGTATTTTTGTCATTTATGGTCTTGTGGTAACTCTATATAAAGTATACTTATTTTCTATATAAAACCTTGTGTGGTGTCCATCTGTAGTGTTGTCACTGGGTTACTGTATGTGGTCACAAATGCTTTACACACTGCCTCTGAGATAAGCCTGTCTGCTCGTGCCAAGCTACCAAGGGGGTGAGCAGGTGTTATTTAGGAGTGTAATCCCCTTATCCTGAATAGAGGCAAGGGTCCCTATTTGTCACAAGTACCTACCTGTGCAAACTAGACAGTGGTGAGGATTCTGGACTTGCATTTGTGGCCCATGTACAGTGATTGGTAAACACTACTTAGTGAGTGCAACCACATGTTTTTGGTAGATTCTTTTTTGGGAAAATTCAGAAGAGAGCTCAGGACACCCCCGCGCCGCATGGCCCTCCAGCTGTGTGTGTGCCCCCTCGCTGCTGCTTGAGGTGCCGATTGCCGTTTTTCCCTGTTAATTGCCTTGCTGATTGTCTGCTCTTTACCCTGTTGTATTTAGTTATAATTGTACCTCTGTGTCTAGGTTCGTTGCCTCCCCTGGTGTAACCCCCGCTCCCCGCTTCCCGCCGCCGTGATATCGCGCCCCACCCCCTTTTCTTCTCTGTCCTCCCCGCCTCCCAGCTGCTCCTCCCTCCCACTTGGCCTTAAATGGAGACCGTGCGGCACAGGTGAGTGTGACCTGTCCTCAGGACAACCCCGCGCCGCAAGGCCCTCCAGCTGTGTGTGTGCCCCCTCGCTGCTGCTCGTGGTGCTGATTGCCGTTTTTCCCTGTTAATTGCCTTGCTGATTGTCTGCTGTTTACCCTGTTGTATTTAGTTATAATTGTACCTCTGTGTCTAGGTTTGTTGACTCCCCTGGTGTAAACCCCGCTCCCCGCTTCCTGCCGCCGTGATATCGCGGCCCCTCCCCCTTTTCTTCTGTGTCCTCCCCGCTCCCGCCTCCCAGCTGCTCCTCTCTTCCACTTTGCCTTAAATGGAGACCGCACGGACGCACAGCGGGCGCGCCGATTGTGCGCCGAAGGTGCTCCAAAGGCAAGCCTGTCTGTGCCTAGACTGCGCCCAGTGCCAGGACCCCTGGCCCCTGACGACGCCAGACAACACGACGGACCTACGACGCCGCCAGCCTCCACGCACTCAACAACGGTCGGTACCCCGCCTGGAACCAAGCCACCCCAAAACGCACCCACGGACCCTTTGCCTGCTAAGCCTGACGATTCACCTGCCTCTGGACCTGCATCACACCCGCCAAGCTGATCACCAGCAGCAACCACCTCAAGTGCATCCTGCTCAACACCCGCTCCATCCACAGACACTCCCTGGAACTCTGGAACCTGCTCGACACAACATCACCAGACGTCGCCTTCCACACGGAAACCTGGATGAGTCCTCAGCGCCCGACATCACCATTGCCGTCCCGGATGGATACAAGATCACCCGGAGGGACCGCGTCAACCAGACTGGAGGAGGCATCGCCTTCGTACACAAGAACACCATCCGCATCACGACCAACTCCGACGACACCCACACCGCCGCCGAACACCTCCACTTCCAGATACACACCGACCCCAAGACGACCCTCAAAGGCACCCTCATCTACAGACCCCCGGGACCACGCACACAATTCAGCGAAAACATCGCAGACTTCATCAGCCCGCACGACCTCGCCTCCTTTGACTACATCCTCCTAGGGGACCTCAACTTCCACCTGGAGAACAACAACGACAGCAACACCTCTACCCTGCTGGACAACCTCGCCAACCTCGGACTCAAGCAACTGGTGAACTCCCCCACCCACTACCCGGGCCACACGCTTGACCCAGTCTTCTCCTCCAGCAAATACATTTCCTTCAGCTACTCCACCAGACTTCATTGGATTGACCACAGCTGCGTCGACTATAGCTTCAGAAGGACTATGACCCACCACCACCCGCAACAGGCCCCTCGCAGGAGCTGGAACAAGATCACCGCCGACCAGCTCACTACCTCCCTCAGCCAGAACCCGTCTGCCAGCACAACGGACCCCAACGAAGCAGCCAGCAACCTCACACAGTGGATCACCAACTGCGCAGACGACCTCGCACCACTGAAGACCCCTACTAGCAGACCCGGCTTCAAGAAAGCCTCTTGGTTCACCGACGAACTTAGGAACTCCAAGAAGAACTGCCGCACCCTCGAGATAGCCTGGCACAACAACCAGACCACAGACAACATGACTCCTCTCAAGCACGCCACCCGCAAACACCACCAGCTGATCCGCACCACCAAGAAGACAGCATTCAAAGAACGACTGAACAACAACGCCCACAACAGCAAGGAACTCTTCAGCATCGTCAAAGAGCTCGCCAACCCCAGCGCCGGAAACAACGACATCACTCCCTCGCAAGACCTCTGCGACTCACTCGCCTTGTTCTTCCACAGCAAGATTGCCAACATACACAACAGCTACGGCACACAGACCACGCACCCAACCTCCGAACCAACGTCCCCCACCACCACTCTCTGCGCCTGTACCCCGGTCAGCACCGAAGACACCACCCGCACGATGAACTCCATCCACTCCGGATCACCAACCGACCCTTGCCCCCACCACGTCTTTAACAAGGCCGATTCCATCATCACACCCCAACTCCGGGACATCATCAACACCTCCTTAAACACCGCCACCTTCCCGGAGAGCTGGAAGCACGCCGAGCTCAGCGCCCTCCTGAAGAAACCAACAGCGGGCCCCACCGATCTCAAAAACTTCCACCCCATCTCGCTCCTCCCTTTTCCTGCCAAAGTCATCGAGAAGACCGTCAACAGACAGCTTGCCGCCTTCCTCGAGATGAACGGATCCCTCGACCACTCACAGTCCGGTTTCTGAGCCAACCACAATACCGAGACCGCCCTCATCGCAGCCACTGACGACATCGGATCCCTGCTCGACAATGGGGAAACAGCGGCCCTCATCCTCCTGGACCTCTCCACAGCGTTCAACACTGTCTGTCACCGCACCCTAGTGCAGGGGCTCAGCAATATCGGAATCCAAGACAGGGCACTGGAGAGGATCATCTCGTTCCTCACCGGAAGAACCCAGAGAGTCCGCCTCCCTCTATTCAGATCGAGTCCACCGAAGTCATCTGCGGCATACCACAAGGATCATCACTCAGCCCAACCCTCTTCAACGTCTACATGAGCCCCCTCGCAGCCATCGCATGCCAACACAACCTCAACATCATCTCCTACGCAGACAACACCCAGCTGATCCTCACCCTCACCAACGACCCCGCCACCCCCAGAACCAGCCTACACGAAGGGATGAAAGACGTCGCCGAGTGGATGAAGAACAGCCGCCTGAAACTGCACTCAGACAAGACAGAAGTCCTCATCCTGGGATCATCGCCCTCCGCCTGGGACGACTCCTGGTGGCCCCCTGCCGTGGGCACCACTCCCAAGCCAACGGACCACGCAGGTAACCTGGGCTTCATCCTGGACTCCTCCCTCTCGATGACCAGACAAGTCAACGCCGTCTCATCATCATGCTTCAACACCCTGCGCATGCTCCATAAGATCTTCCAGTGGATCCCCACCGAAACCAGGAAGAGAGTCACCCAGGCTCTCGTCACCAGCCGACTGGACTTCGGAAACACCCTCTACGCCGGAACCACAGCCAAACTTCAGAAAAGACTCCAACGCATCCAGAACGCCTCTGCACGAATCATCCTGGACATCCCCCGACACAGCCACATATCCGGCCGACTGAGAGACCTACACTGGCTCACCCTCAGCAAGAGGATCACGTTCAGACTCCTCACCCATGCACACAAGGCCCTCCACGACCTGGGCCCCAAGTACCTCAACAACCGCCTGACCTTCTACACTCCCAACCGCCAGCTATGATCAACCAGCCTCACCCTCGCCGCCGTTCCTCGCATCCGCAGAGCCACCACCGGAGGAAGATCCTTCTCCTACCTGGCAGCCAAGACATGGAACTCCCTCCCCATCCACCTCCGGCTAACCCAGGACCATCTCTCCTTCAGGAAGCAACTCAAGACCTGGCTTTTCGAGTAGTAAAGTACCCCTCTCCCCCAGCGCCTTGAGACCCCTCCGGGTGAGTAGCGCGCTTTACAAATGTATTGATTGAGAATGCTACACAGTTAACCAGCTCAAGCATTTCTGCAGAAGATTCAAAGTTTCTACCACAGGTATCTCCAGGAGGGAGGACCTGCAAAGGTCGCTGAGGGCCTGGTTTGAAGGCAAAGAATGCCCCTGAGGAAAGGGCTGAGAATGCAGATGAGCAGCTGCAAGGGCTTTTGGGTCTAGGGGGGAAGAAGGTAGTCTCCCCAGCATGTAGCAGTTTTTCTGCCAGAGGACTGTCTCCAGAAGAGTTGAAGGACAGGAAAGAGAGCAGGATGAATGAAATGGACCTGACCAATCTCAAGTTGAATGGGCAATTGGAATTTGAAATGAAAACTAGAAAATTAGCCATAGAGGAAAAGAAAATTCAGTTTGAAGGACCATGAAAAGGTTTTGAGGGTGTTGGAATTGAAGGCCAAGAGCTTAGAGATAACTCCCTCTGGTGGAAGCACACCGTCATTGCCTGTGGAAGCTATAGTATATATTCCCAAAGATGTGGTAAACTAGTTTTATAAAAATGATGATATTGGGCAGTGGTTCAGAGCATATGAGGTAGCCATGTCTTCCCGCAGGGTCCCTAAGAGAGATTGAGGAGCGGGTTGTGGGGGAGGTTCCCCCAGTGAATGGCTGGATACATTGTTAGACTTGTTTTCTGAAGTCCACAATTGTTACAGCCACATGAAGGATGCATTAATGTCAAGGTATGGTTTGACCCCTGAACTCTATAGACAGAGGTTCAGGTCTTGTAAGAAGATAGAGAACAGTACCTGGGTGGAATATGTCACTTTCTTTTGCAGAGTAATGGATGGTTGGGTAAAGGGCAGCATAGATAATGATTTTCAAGGTCTCTTTCATTTGATTGCATGGGAGCACTTATCTAATAATTGTTTTCCTGAGCTGATCCAGCACCTGATTGATAGCAAGCTGACTAACCCTAGCAAGCTTGCTGAGGAGGCGGAACGCTGGGTGAGCACCCTGGTCCAAAAGGGTCACATGGGGGACTCAGCCAAAGGTGGGCAGGGTCTCCAGCAGAAGAGTGGGGGGGACAAGGGTAAACAGAGGGAGTTCCACAAAGGGCCCCAAAGTAGTCCCCAAGGGAACCTAGGGAAAGGTTCCCAGTTTCCCCCTGAGAGAAAGCAAGGGGTCCTGACAGGTAGTCCTGTTCCACAGGGGCCCCTGAAATGTTACAACTGTGGGGACCTGGGTTTCAAGGCAAGTGATCCCAGGTGCAACCTATTTGGAAAAGCAGCACCCACTGGTGTTCCGCCCCGGCAGATGGCTAGTGTGGCCTTGGGGGAGGAGATTGATGTCCAAGGTGGATGGGGTCCCACACAGATGACCCTTGTATCTTTAGGAGACTGTGAGGTGGTCTCAGAAACTCAGCTGCTCAGGAGCACTAAGAAATATGGGCAGTGGGTGACCATCAATGGGCAAAAGGTAGAGGCTCTTAGAGAGACAGGAGCCAGTGTGACAGCTGTCAGGTGTCACCTGGTGTCTCAAGAGCATATTGTCCCTCATGCATTCTGCCAAGTCGTTGCCGCTGACAACATAGAGGGCCATTGCCCAATGGCTCAGGTTCCCTTTGAGTGGGGGGTCTCTAGTACTCCTCAGGTCGCTGTGAGGCCGGCCATGCTTGCTGACTGTTTGTTGGGGAATGATTTGGAGAGCTTCTCTTGGGAAAAGGTGGAGAAGAGTACTCACTTGAAGATGGTGGATCTGCCTGACTGGGTGTGTGTGACCACCCGGTCAATGGCAGCCAGCAGGGGTGCTCAAGAGGACCTTGAGCCTGAGAGAGAGGCCCAGGAACCTGCCTTGGAGAGAAGTGGTGGGGGCACGGGAAACCGGCCCCCAAAGTTCCCACAGCCCAAGAGGAGGTAGACCGTGACGGGGATGCCATAGAGCCTACCGGGGAACAAGTAGCTGAACTGGGGGACCTACCTGAGCTGACCCATTTGCAGTAAGAAGGGAGCCCCTCCAGGAAAGAATACTGCAGGGAGCAGAGAGAATGCCCTTCTCTTGATGACTTGCAGCAACAGGCTGCAAGCCAGGCAGCAGGTGATCAGTAAGGATCATATTGGATCTACTGGGAGAATGGTCTCCTGTATAGTGAGCCTAAGGTTGCTGAGCCTGGGTTAGCCTGTGTGCTGGTGGTACCCCAGAAGTTCAGAGCCTTCCTACTGGGGCTGGCTCATGATGTGCCATTAGCAGGACATTTGGGGCAGAACGAGACCTTTGAAAGGCTTGTCACCCACTTTCATTGGCCCCAAATGTGCAAGAGTTCAAACACTCATTGCAGGACCTGTCAGACTTGCCAGGCAAGTGGAAACAGTGAGAGGAAGCGCAAGGTTCTTCTCCAGCCATTCCTTGTGGTCAGTACCCCCTTTGAGTGAGTGGGGATTGACATAGTGGGGTCACTGGGCCCCAAGACAGCCATGTGCAACAGGTTCATTCTGGTCTTGGTGGACCATGCCACCCGGTACCCGGAAGCCATACCTCTGAGGACAGTGATGGCCCACGTGGTGGGACGAGCACTGATGGTAATTTTCTCATTAGTAGGATTCCCTCATGAGGTAGTGTCTGACCGGGATACCAACTTCATTTCCAAGTATATGAAGTCCCTGTGGCAGGAGTGTGGTGTAACTTACAAGTTCACCACTCCTTACCACCCCCAAGGAAACAGGTTGGTTGAAAGGTTCAACCGGACCCTGAAAAGCATGATAATGGGTCTTGAGGAACCCGTGAGGCGTAAGTGGGACGTCCTCTTGTGGTTTAGTTCCTATATTCCCAGTAGGCTCTGCGCATTGTAGTAATATATCCTATAGATGTGACGTAGGACTTATGTCTACTAGGTCTCTATCAAATATATTAGACTTAATTGTGAGTGCGAGCTAGCTCAGAGGTGACTAGAAACTTTCTCAAGTTCACAAGAAGGGATTTAGTTTCTGACAACTGCATAAACATGACAACTTTGTTTCCCCAAGATATAATTGATCTTCAGAGTCGTGGAAACAATAGATAGATATTTTACTCAGTCATTCGTGCATGCTTCGTTTCACCAGAGGTGCAGAGAAATAGAGAGAGGGGCATTTTCAATTAAAGGTATTTATTGAACAGTCTTCTTCCTCAAGCATAAGAAATGAACTTCTACAATCGTAATATTGGTTGCAAAATATAGTGCATACAGTAAAAAGAGTAGAATAGAATAATACTGTAAGAGCATTGTATGGTTTCTAGACCATAGATAAATACATACATAAATAACAGAGGTTAAAAAGTACCCAACTGCTGCTTCTAAAATACGCCTACCCGATGTACCTAACCTAAACTTAGTACGAGAGAAGATGTAAGTGAGGAGCAACATAAATTTAGTATTCTTTGCCAAGAATCTATGCAAGATTTCCCTTAGGGTCTAATCATCTCCGTACCTTGGTTTAGAATGAAGAAGGTCAATCTCAGGACTAGATTTCCCAACAACTCACAAGGGTAGCTTGGAAACACTGGAGCTGGATTTCTCGGCAGGAGAAAAGACAGCGTCTCTCTCAGTGCGTCTGCTGGAGGGTTGGCTTCCTTCGACACTTGCTGTAGCAGGATGCATCGGGCAAGTAGATAGTTGAACTGCTCCAAACAACTGTGTCTTTGCTAAGGCAAGTGTGGGCATATTTATACCTTGAAGGTGCCGAGTTTGACATAAAGGTAGACATAATAACGTCATCAAAGAGTCTCAGTTCTTTGAAAACTCCATGAGTTCTTGGACAAATCAATATTCAAGCAAGCGGAAGTCCCTAACTGCTGAAGACAAGTTTTCCAAGAAATCGTTCTGGATTTTCGGAACTAGTGGAAGTAACCCTGCTGTATTTGGACTGCATGAGCTATGTCTAAATATGGTTATGATTTCTATGCCTATATAAGGATATGGTGATTTATACTTATATAAGGGCATGAATTGGGAAAATTACAGTAGGGTCCTAAAATACTATACAACACTCACTCCACATTATCATGTTGAACTAGGTTTAAGCACTAAAACATATAGCATGTGTTTACAATCCCACCCAAAAATACATATAAAATGCATTTGAAATGGTTGCACACGAAAAATGAGCATTTGTACTGAACGCATTTAGAAGCAATAATTTCCTATTAAGCCTGTAATATGATATTGGAAATGCTAACTGAATGAATCTTGAAATGACATTCATGAAATGGCTCTTAGTTACAGAGAAAGCTAGCAGAATATACAAGTTGTTTTGGGTTGTCGATTAGGTCAATATTGTTTCTAGGAAGTATTCAAAGAATTCTTGTTCTCTAAGAATAGTTCTACTTTAAGCAGATTGCTTTGTGCCAAAGTTCATTATGTTTTGGAAAAAAGTCATATCAAATTGTAGAAAAATAGAGTTCCAAAGTTAGAAGCTTTTGTTTTGAAAAAAGTGAATGTTGAATTTCAGAGTTGAAAGAACACTGTGTGCTAACTTCAAAAGCTATTCTCCATGTCAGGAGAAAACATTAAGTCGTCTAGGCTGGCAAAGAAATCGTCTACCACAGTAGATGATAGTTGAACCACTTCATTAAGTAGATCAATCGTACACAGATGAGAAGCATCGCCGTCAGTGTCAGCCGCGTTAGCAATGTTCGTAGTAGATGGTACCTGTGTGCCCGTTGGCATTGCTGATGGAAGTGTTAGACATATATCTAACATGCATTCCTCTCCACAAAGCAGGCATCATAGAACAGGTAAGATGCAATCTTGCCAGATTGGTCTGAATGACAGGAACCATGTGGTATTCAGATCTCTCAAACGAGCCAAGCCAAGGATCGTGCTTTGCCAGAAGAGCATTCTCCATGGTAATTTGGGTATCGCTGGTGACTGGACTTTCCATAACGAAGCAGAAGAAATAAAAATAGTATCCCTGCTACGAGTCCAAAGATGAGAGGCAGGCCGCCGAACACAGAATGCACGAAGTTAGGAAAAATGCCTAGGACTGCTTCAAAGGGTGCTAACAGACCCGATAAAATCGTCTTAAATACATGTACAATACCACTGGTATCAGACATGTTTAAGATACGACCTAACATTTCTGCAAAATCAAGTATGGGGCAGTTTGTTGATAATAAGGCATGTATCTCCGCAGAGGACCTTGCAACTTGTAGATCATAAGTCTCTCTGGACGAGGGCAGTGGCACAGTTTTTTGCAAAATAATGGCTTTCATTCTGCTTAAAGTATCAATTTGTACAGAACAGATGTTCAGTGAAGGCCATAACGGCGACTCCCCAACTGTCTTAGTTTTTGGAAACAATACTTGCATACAACAAGTGACCCTGGCTGACAAACTAACCAGATAGGCTGTCCCTGGCATCATTTCACAACAGCTGTGATCATTCAGCATTATGTAGCTTCCATTGGAAAGCTGCCTAAAAATTGGGTCTATCACTGCTGCCAGGGAACCCTGCAGGTGGCATGATACGTTGTTTGAAGGACCATCACAGGCTCCATGTAAATTAATGCCTTGACAAAGAAGTGTACCGCTCAATGTGGTTTTGCAATTTTTACCACTAATAAATACCTCCTTTCCCCCACTCCAAAATTTGTGTGTGTATGGTAAATCCCAGGTCGACTTTATGTTCTCTTTATCCAACATTTCATACAGGCCTGCTGGTATGTGTTTTAAGCAATACTGAAACTGGAAAATCGTCACTGGTATCAAGATGGTGCCATGTATTATTCATTCAACGGCTGGTTTCTCAGAAACGGTTAATGGTAATCCCTCCAGTTTTTCTACGCTCAGCACCGTATAGTCTGCTCCTCTCTGTGCCAAAGAGATTTGTTTATTTGTAAGGTTAAATGCAGTAAATAATGACGTAGTGTTGATCAGACGCCAAGGCACATAGCCAGAATGAAGGTTTTGTAACGTCCAGCCTATCAGCATTATAGAACGGAACTGAGACTGGCCATGTTGTAATATTAGCAAGTCTTGTTCCATTATGTCTATGGCAGAGTAAACAATGCTGTCCAAAGAATAAATTCTGGACGACAGAGTTGTTAATCCATTGTCAACTACAGAGTGCTTTCTCTAAATTAATACGATCAATTTCTCCTATAAGTTCGACAGTTTCCATTTGCGTGACTTTCCAAGCTTCATTGTAAGCAGCAAAAATACCGGCATATATGAAACCTTTATGACGTGGTTTGCGAGGTCCAAGTAAGAATTCTCGCAAGTCAACGCCATCTTTAAGTATAGTTAAGTGTTGTTTTATATCTGGGAGTGTGGATTTTTGTAGCCTTTCAAGGCACAGTTTTCCTACACAGTAAGTTGTTATTATCCCTAGATGTTGTCTCTGGACATATCTTGGATCTGGCCTAGTTGCTGTAAACCCTTGTGTCTTATTCAGAAATCTATCTTGACAGTTATTCATGTCTGTTGGCCAGATTTACAATTTTTTCCATTCAGGATTAGTTCTGTTTTGTTGTAATATATAATTTATGTCTACCTCCTCATCTGTAGTTTTATTACTATCAGGTGTGGGCTTAGATATGGACGGTTTGTTTAAATATTTTATCTTTACCAGGCCAAGACAAGATGTCTGTTAAACAGTTTCATTTAAGAACAGTATTTGTTCTGCGATGATGCATGCTCTGAATATTGCCTCTAAACCTTGTACATGCCAGCCTTTTGTGCCCCAAACATTTTTTGTCTCAACGTTGTCTTTCCAAAAGTCAACGCCTAATGTGGACAATTGAGCATAAAAGGCCACAGAATAAATTTGTTCAGTATTTGTTAACATACTTTTCATGCCTGTCTTATTAACATTTTTAAAGTAAAACGTTTCTGGATTTGTGACATTAAAACCTGAGAAGTATGGAAATGTTCGGTAGAATGTTTTAGAGCTACCTTTTAGTGGCGTTGGACAATGTTCCCATTGAATATAAGTTAAAACATTTGTAGGATTTGCAGATTTGTGCAAATAATGATGACCAAAATGATTGAGACAATACATTTCTTCATAATTTGATGAACGTTCTAAGTATTCATGTTTTGCAAATGTTGCCGACATTTCTAAGTCTGCCATCATGTTATTAACAGTCTCAAAGTCACAATCATCAGAAAATGTACTCGGTGAAACAAAATCACTCAAGGAAACCTTAAATTGGTGTGGAATCTTCAGCAGCTCGACAGGGCCATAAATGTCATAATCACTTCTATCCCATGCTATTCCACCAGGTGGAAGAACGGCTGTGATGTTCACTGACGACGGGTCTCTTTGTTCACGATGAGTTGATTTGTGTGGCTTCAGGAGCAAGTTGATGTTCTTACTTGCTGTGTCCATTTTACTATATTTTCCATCTATCAGCTTTCCCAAACTTTAAACAAGAATGAGCCTTAGTAGGAGAAAAAGTACACCTAACACAATCCAAAATTCAACCCATAGTGAAGTCAGATATTTATTTGCAAGCTGGTGAAAAAATTCTGTTACTTGTTCCTTGAAAATCTTGTTTGTTGGCCTAGTTTCAGGTTCACTGGGATCCTCAGAAAAGGTATCAAAGTTGATAAAATATCCAGAGACAGTTCTGTCAATCGTTGGTATCGCATCCGGATTATTTTAAATGGCTGGAGCTGCTTTTTCCCTCGACATATTAGTATAGTCAGATGCTACATCATTGTAGACAGGAATTTCTTGACAAACTGTTATTTGGGTTTCAAGAGGCACAAGTTCCATGGCTTTGTTGCATAGTCCTTCTTTTATCACTGCAAATTCTTCAAAGGTGATGAGTCTTTCTGTTTTAACCTCTTGTATAGCAGCAAGATTTGGTCGTCCGCTATATCTTTGGAGTGCACTCGATAGATACAGACCAGTTCTCCTTCTTCGAGCAAGGGCCAGCAGTAACACTGTTCTTGATCCGGGGACTGCTAGTAAAGGTACTGGTTTTCAGTATGAAGGCCCAAATTCCTTCTTATCCACTATTTTCTCTCTGACCAGATCCCCAATCTTTGGAATCCAGACAGGTCTTGCTGGGGCAGGTGGTTTTTCTTCAGTGGTCATTGGCTTTTATATGGTGTTGCTTAGACTCCTTCTTGTTTCATTTAAGTCCTGTAAAACATCCAAACGATCTTTGATATCAAAGGTTTTTTTTTCCACCACTGAAGTATGACGATCAAGGTCTTCAACCATCATTCTAGTACCAAAAAGGATTTCATATGGAGTGATTCCACCCAGAGAATTTCTTGGCAGGTTATTAAGACTACGTTGGACACTAATTAGATGTTTGACCCACCCGTCACCCGAGCCTAATACCCTAGCTGTTATAGATTGCTTTATGTCACGTTTTTTTCTTTCCACAATCGAATTTCCCTCAGAATGGAATGAACTTGAGCACCGCAATGCAACGCCCAAGCTGGCCATGGCCTCCTTGTTAGCCCAAGAGCTAAAAGCAGAACCCTGGTCAGAATGTAGCGGGCTGATTGCATATGTGCCGATAAAGACTTGCAAATCTTTTATAACAGTTCAGGCGTCAGCCAAGCGCTGAGGCCACATCTGAATGAATCTTGTCCTAATATTTGTGGGACGTCTGAGCGTGGATAGTCTAATGCTATCTAACAATGGTGTCTGTACTGGGCTGGCTACACTGTAGTCAGGAGTCTGGTAGCACTCCAAGCTGTGTTCTCTATAGCAGACATCACAATTAATTCCAGATTCGTAAGTATGGGGACTCATTCCTGGCCACCAGTACATCTCTTGTAATTCTAGTAGAGATTTAGAGATCCCTTGATGAATCAGACCCTCTCCCATATGTGCTTCTTGAATCAAAGCACCTCTCTGATTCCTGTTTGGGATTACCCTATCCCCCTCTACATGGATTCGAGCAAAAGGAATGGAGTTGGCATTTATTATATATGTATATTCAAGTGGATAGTGTAGAGGTAATGCAGCTCCGCTGCCTTTGCCTGTGGCATTGACAGCTAGCATGGTTTCACCGTGAACGAGTGATTACAGCTACGGAAGCCTTTTGCACAGCTGCCTTCGTGGCTTCATCAGCCAATGAATTCCCGTCAACGTGAACACCATCACGCTGATGACTCAGTGTATGGATCACATGAGTCTTTTGTAGTTCTTTCTGCAAAAGAACTACTGGTTACCAAAGCATTTTATGCTTGATTGTGCCATCTTTTGCGTCTTTAAAACCATTTTGAACCCAGTTCTGCAGATATTCATTATAAGACTGGACGCAGTAATACGAATCGCATACTATGAGTGTGGGGAATTCGCAATCGGTATTTTCAAGCGCCATCTTGAAAGCCAGTAGTTCAGCTTGCTGAGCTGTACAGTCTCCTAGGGATTGAGTTTTTGTTACCATAGGTCGGAATTTACCATCGCTCCAGCGACCTTTAACAATCGCGCACGCAGCACTATAAGCTTGTTTTCCCCCAATTGCGGGCTGTACTGATCCGTCTGTATATATTATACATCCGTAATGTTCTACAGCAGAATTTCAGTGGGCAGAGGACACTCTTGTTCGTATTGGAGAAATTCTTGTAGGGGTCAAAAACGTATTCCACGTCTGTAGCAGCAAGAGAATTAACCCATTGTATCCATCTTGGATGTAAAGCTTTTACATTTGGAATGCTTGCCTTTGTCACTGCCTCTAAGGCAGGTACAGACGTAATCACTTTTATGCATTTTCCCTGCGCGAGGGCTCTCTCTTTTGCTACTGCTGTTTGAACCGCTGTCTGAATTTTTTCTTTTGAAGTGAATTTCATTTCAGATTGTGTGTACAAGTGTGATTTGTAAGCTATTGGTACCTTTTCACCTTCATTAAAGGTTAGGTATGTGAATCCGCATCTCCCTGGGATGATTCGGATTACAAGGTTGCGGTCATTTGCGCGTGTCTGTAAATGTGTTGTTGCTAACATGTCTATTTGCACTGAACGCAACATTTCTGTGTGTTTTTGAGTCCAATTAGTAGGTTTGAAATCAGGTTTGATTAGTTCGTAGAGAGGTTTAACCCTTTCTGCGTAGTTTAGAATGTAAGTTCTTCCGAAATTCAGGAATCCTAGAACTGACTGCAAGTTTTTCAGTATTTTTTGAGGTTGGAGCAGCGCACATTTTTCTAAAAAGTTTGCTGCCAGGGTTTTGCCTTCACTTGAGAGTTTGTATCCCAAAAATAGGACGTTGAGTTTGGGCAATTCTTGATTTTTTTAAATTGAATTTGTAACCTTCAGAGGCGAAACCAAGTATTATGGTTTTCACCCTGTTCAAGTGCCCGTCCAAGTCATCATCTGTAAGATAGATGTCATCGACATAAGATAATGCCTAATCATCATACGTTTGCAGTAACTCTGTTACTCTCGCTGAAAATAATCCAGGACTGTTCTTGAATCCCTGGGGAGACGACAGAAGTGTTGTTGTGTCCCCATTATCGAGAAAGCGGTCAAGTACCTGCTTTCAGGTACGATATTTTGACAGAAGAAATCCGTTGAAATATCTAATGTAGTTTTATATTTTATACGCACGATGTTATTCATCAGTGCTGCACTGTGTGCATTTTGTACTGCAAAGGTTATGCAACAAGAATTTAAATGTTTGTAGTCCAAAACCAGACGATACGTATTGTCTGGTTTGGAGACAGGAAACAAAGGATTCATGGACGAGGTGCATGTTTCAATCACCCCTTGGTATTCAAGTTGATCTAGGATCTCCCTGACCTGGTTTTTAGATTCTTGTTTAACTGGATACTGCTTCTGAGCAGTTGGTTGAATTTTTAACTGGATCTTATGGTGAGGAGAATCCTCATCCCATCCCATATGATTTTTATATAATGCTGGTGCCAGTGCCACAGCCCATTTTCAGGCATAGGTGTATTTTTTATGAATAGGAATATGATTTGAGAAGGCTGGCATAATGATCTCTTCGCCATGTGGGCTCTCCCTGACAAATTCAGGTGGCCAGTCTTTTTCAGCCAGAAGAAAGTCATAACCCTTAGATATTTTTTCCCAAAAGAGTGCTTTCATTTTCCTAGTTATGTCCCCCTCTATTCGGAGTGTGACGTCTTATAACTTATGTGGTACACTAACCCTGGTATCTGCAGTTTCAACCTGAATGCATTCATTCAGGTCCACTGTCTCCAGAGGATCCTTCAGGATCTTGCGAGCTATGGTAACCTTTGCTGCGCTGTCCAGCATTGTCTGGGCCCACTCCCCGTTCTTGAGTAGTGTCCTCAAGATCCTCGGCATGTCTGATTTTTAGACTTGCTACCTTCTTTTTGGTTAATTGAGTTTTCTTATTTTTTGAAACGTGTTGATCGTCTTTGGACTTCACATGTTCTTCCTTGTGTTCTGAACGTCCTCTTCTTTCGGATATCTGCGAGGAAGTCTGAAAGGTACGAGAGGAAAGTGTATCAGTATCTTGATATCTAACCGGTCTTCTCAAATTATCCATGTTTCTGAGGTTATTCCTCTTTTCAGAGGGCTCCTTTTGAGGAGACCTACCTCAGGATTGAGAACGCTTCTCTTTAGGAAGTGTCTGTCTAGTATTTTCCCACTTCTTTTTAGGAGTAGTTAGAGTGTTTTTAATAAAAACCTTTTCAGGATTTTCTGTTAGGTCTGGCTTTACTGGTTTCCCTCCCAAACTATTTCTTCCTATTTCTTCAAAGGATGTCTCTATTATTCTGACCAGTTCATATGGTTGCTCAGTTACATCATGTTCTTTTAGTTTTTGGCGGATTGCCACTGATGCTGCTTCGCCTTTAATATTAGCTAATATTATAGCTGAAACCTGTTTGAAATCCTTCAGTAACTTCATACCGGGATTTAAAGCAGGCTCTGCCCTGTATTCATTTTGAATCTGTTTCAGGATGTCTGGTATCACCGCCATAGGCGGTACACCATGTGTTTTTGTGTAGTTAACAGCAAAGACTGTACCCCAAGTGTCACAGTCCTCCAGGTGTGGTGCAATCCCCATTGGTAAACAGATTGTTAGAATCCTGTGTTTCTCATGTGGTTGTACTATCGGGAAATACTGCCTCAATCTGAGTAATTTTTTGAGCTAAGCAGAATGGTATTTGTTGCCTTTTTGTGAGTAATTTACCGATGATTGATTGAATAGTCTGTGGTGTGCTTTTGTTTGTGTTCCCTTGATGAAGGGTTTGCTGTGGAATTCTTATAGCAGGTTGGACTGTTAGAGTCCGCATGACATATTGTACCAATTGTCTATGTATTTTGATTAATTGTTTTAACTGAGCTAACAGTTCTGGACCTGTCATTTATTCTATGGCAGGATGTGGTGTATAGCTAGCTAGTACCGGCTATTTTGCTCCTGGTCTACCCAGTGGACCGAGCCTGTAATGTGATTTTGATGTTGTAGGGCGCTTTTAAACAAGATTTGATAATCTTAGTAAGTTAGTGGAATTTCAATGTCCTCGAAAAGAACGTATTCCACTCTATGTTCCTCTACCTTATAGAAGTGGAACACATGTGTGGTTGGATTTGCTTGTGGAAAGATAATCCATGAATAGAATACCTCTGTCTGCCGATATTCATATGCCTCTAAGACAAAAATTACCCTACCACCTCTTGCAGATAGGCCATTTTGTATAAGCTTTATAGCTTTGGTTTTCCTTACACTTTCCGGGATGATTATAGCATCCACATCGTCTTGTCGGAAACCTGCAGTGTCAAGACCTGGTTCGTTTACATTTACTGTGGTTCCATTTACCCTGGGATTATCTTCGACGGTATCCGACATTCTGTTGAAAGTCTTGGAGAGCAAGTTTCAAGGAAATAAAGATAAGCTGCACAATATTTTGGAACACTGTATCCTACAACGTTGAACAAAACCAAAAACTAATAAATAGGATTTTTCGTCCTACTCAGTTTTTAAGGCAGATATTTTATCCTTTAACCCACTCCAGATGTCTATTGGAGTATTTTACGGGATAAAGGGGCCTCTGTGAAAAGCACGACTGAGATACTCTAGTATCTAGCGTTAAATTATTGCCTTACCAAACGTTTGGCACCATGTAGTGTAGTTCCTATATTCCCAATAGGCTCTGCGCATTGCAATAATATATCCTATAGAATTGACATAGGACTTACGTCTACTAGGTCTCTATTGAATATATTTGACTTAATTGCGAGTGCCAGCTAGCTCAGAGGTCAGTAGAAACTTTCTTGAATAAACAAGAAGGGATTCGTTTCTGACAACCGCATAAACATGACAACTTTGTTTTCCACAAGATAAAACGTATCTTCAGAGTCGTGGAAACAATAGATAGTCATTCGTGCATGCTTTGTTTCACCAGAGGTGCAGAGAGACGGGTGTTTTCAATAAAAGGTATTTATTGAACAGTCTTCTTTCTCGCGCTTAGGAAATGAACTACTACAATCTTAATACTGGTTGCAAAATACAGTGGATACAGTAAAAGGAGTAGAATAAAATAATACTGTAGGAGCATTGTATGGTTCCTGGACCATAGATAAATACATACATAAATAACAGAGGCTAAAAAGTAGTCAACTGCTGCTTCTAAAATACGCCTACCCCGATGTACCTAACCTAAGCTTAGTACAAGGGAAGAAGTAAGTGAGGTGTAGCATAAATTTAGTATTCTTTGCCAAGAATCTATCCAATATTTCTCTTAGGGTCTAATCAGCTCCGTACCTTGGTTTAGAATGAAGAAGGTCAATCTCAGGACTCGATTTCCCAACAACCCCCAAGGGTAGCTTGGAAACACTGGAGCTGAATTTCTTGGCAGGAGAATAGACAGCGTCTCTCTCAGTGCGTCTGCTGGAGGTTCGGCTTCCTTCAGCACTTGCTGTAGCAGGATGCGTGGGGCAAGTAGATAGTTGAACTGCTCCAAACCACTGTGTGTTTGCTATGGCAAGTGTGGGCATATTTATCCCTTGAAGGTGCCGAATTTGACGTAAAGGTGGACATAATAACGTCATCAAAGAGTCTCAGTTCTTTGAAAACTCCATGAGTTGTTGGACAAATCATTATTCAAGCAAGGGGAGGTCCCTAACTGCTGAAGCCGAGATTTCCAAAAAATCGTTGAGGATTTTCCGAACTAGAGGAAGTAGCCCTGCCCTATTTGGACTGCATGAGCTATGTCTAAATATGGTTATGATTTCTATGCCTATATAAGGATATGGTGATTCATACCTATATAACGGCATGAATCGGGAAAATTACAGCAGGGTCCTAAAATACTATACAACACTCTTACCATGTCTACTCTTTGCATACGGTAGGTGCCACAGAAATCTCTAGGGTTCAGTCCCTTTGATCTTCTCTATGCACATCCGGTCAGAGGACCTCTTAGTCTAGTTAATGAAGGCTGGGAGCAATCTCCCAGGAAACCTCCACAGGATGTATATAGCTACATGCTGGCCTTCAGGCACCAGACTAGGTGTTTCAGGCAAATCGCTGAGGCGAATCTGGAAGCCAGCCAGGAGGAGATAAAGTGCTGGCATGACCAGAAAGCCACTCTGGTAGAGCTTCAACCCGGACAGAAAGTGTGGGTCATGGCCCCAGTGGAGCCATGTGCGCTCCAAGATAAGTGGACCCCACCATTTGAGGTTGTGGAGCGCAAAAGTCCAGTTACCTACTTGGTGGATTTGCGGTTTCCCAGGAACCCCTTGAGGGTCCTGCATGTCTACCGCCTTAAGCCCCACTTAGAGAGGTCTGAAATGGGCATGCTCTTAGCAACAGATGCTGTAATGGAGGAGGAGACCGAGTCTCTTCCTGACCTCCTGTAAGCAAGATGGGTCAGTGGATGGTGTTAACCTCTCTTCCACCCTGGCCCCTGAGCAACAGGATGACTGCTGCCAGTTGCTGGGACAGTTTTCTGATCTGTTCTCACTGGTTCCTGGTGTCACAGATTGGTGCGTCCATGATGTGGACATAGGAGACAGCTTACCTGTGAAACGCAAGTCTAACAGGGTATCTGACAGGATGAGGGCTTGCATCAAAGAGGAGGTCTCAAGTATGCTTGCGCTAGGGGTGATTGAGTCCTCCAGCAGTCCTTGGGCCAGCCCTGTGGTCTTAGTTCCAAAGGCTGCAGCCCCGGGTGCCACACCTAAACTCCATTTCTGTGTGGACTACAGAAGGCTCAATTCAGTCACGAAGACTGATGCGCACCACATCCCCAGAGCAGCTGAGCTCATTGATCGGCTAAGGGCTGCACGGTACCTCAGCATGTTTGACTTAACGTCTGGGTACTGGCAGATCACCTTGATTGATGGGGCAAAAGAGAGGTCAGCATTCTCCACACCGTATGGGCATTTCCAGTTCCGTGTTATGCCCTTTGGGATGAAGAATGCCCCTGCCCACTTTCAGAAGTTGGCTTACCAGGTGTTGGTTGGACTGGATGAGTTCAGTGCCGCCTACCTGGATGATATCGCAGTGTTCAGTGCCAGTTGGGAGAAACATCTGCGCCACCTCTGGGAAGTGTTGTTGCCACTGGGGAAGGCAGGCCTCACGATCAAGGCGAGTAGGTGCCAGATCGGGCAGGGTTCCGTGGTGTACTTGGGACATCAAGTTTGGAGCGGCCAGGTGGCGCCCCTACAACCCGAGATTGAAACCATCCTGGCTTGGGAGCCCCCCACAACCCAGACAGAGGTGAGAGCCTTTTTAGGACTCACAGGGTATTACTGGAGGTTTGTCAAGGGGTATGGCAACATTGGTGCACCCTTGACAGAGATGACTTCCAGGAAGCAGTCCAAGAAAGTTATTTGGACTGACACCTGTCAGAAAGCTTTTGAGGTCCTGAAAGCTGCCATGTGCAAGGCGCCCATGCTCCTGGCACCCACCTTCTCAAGAGAGTTCATCGTTCGGACAGATGCTTCAGAGCATGGTGTGGGGGCTGTTTTGTCACAGATGAATGAGGAGGGCCTAGATCAACCTGTAGCCTTCATCAGTAGGAGGTTACTTCCACAGGAACAGAGGTGGAGTGCTATTGAGCGTGAGGCATTTGCTGTGGTCTGGGTAGTGAAGAAGCTGAGACCCTACCTGCTTGAACTCACTTCCAGGTTCAGACAGACCGCCGGCCCCTCAGATGGTTAATGCAGATGAGGAGTGAGAATCCAAAGCTGTTGAGGTGGTCCAATTCCCCTACAGGGTATGGATTTTACGGTTGAACACTGCCCTGGTACAGATCATGCCAACGCTGATGGTCTGTCCAGATTTTTCCACCTTAGTGATGAGAACTCCCAGGAGTTAGGATAGCTCTCCCCACATTTCAGCTGGAGGGGACACGTGTTAGACCTGGCTCCATTGGCGTGGGTCTCCCTTCCATTTTTGCTGTTGCCTCGTGTATTTCTGCTGGCGTTAGATGCTTTGGGCACTGTGCCACTGCTGCCCAGTGCCACAGTACAAGTACTCCCTACTGTAAAATGAATGTATTAATTGGTGATTCCATGATTGACTATTTGGTTTACTTCTCAGACCCTAGTACAGTTCACCAGGAGTGCCCAGGGCGTGTAAATCCAAATGCTGCTGGTGGGCTTGCAGCACTGGTTGTGCCACTCACAGAAGCAGGCTTCTAAAATGTGTCTAAGGTCTGCGATTGCAGAGCCTGTGTGCAGCCTGTTACTGTCATACTGACTGGGCAAGTGCACCCACTTGCCAGTCCCTAAACCTTCCCTTTTCCTAATATCAGACACTCCTATGGTAGGCCCAAGGGCAGGGTGCATTGTAAGTATAAGGTAGGACATACCCCGGTGTGTGTGGAATGCCCTAATAGTAAATTACAGGCATTTTCGTTTTTCACTATTGCAAGGCTACCTGTTCTCCAAGGACCAGAATGGGCAGTTATAATATTACATCATATAATTCTAACTAACTCAGGGAACATGGTAGAAATTCGAGTTTAGTATGCCTGAAATCAAAATGGTATAATATATCTTTTAGTGAAATTGATTTTAACATTCTGTGTTTGAAAATACCACTTTTAGAAAGTAGGTATTTCCTTGTCTAACTATCCAAACCTGCCTCTGCTAGGTTGTGTATTCCTTGTCTGGAGTTTGAGTGACAGGGCTAGAGGATTCCAGGAGACATGATGAGTCAGCCCAGTGGTGAATAGAGAGATCTGCATCTAGATGGGAGGGAGGAGTTGCACCTGACACCTGAATAGGACAGTGTCTGCCCCCCACAGTGCTGGCTCCACCCCCTGTGGTGCGTCTGATGTCACTGCCCTGCACTGTGTCAACTGAGTGCTCCAGGGCTGTGCTTTTCCTCCACAATGCTGGCTCCACCACCTGTGGGGAGTCTGATGTGTCTGCCCTGCACTGTTAAAGGAAAGAAGGAGTCACATATACAGAATACTCCAGAACAGGTTTGAACTAGGCAAAGGCCCCTCTGCCTTCAGAGGACAAAGGACTTTGGGGTATAAATATTGGGACCCGGGTCCCAAGAAATTAGATCACTTTTGGAATACAAGAAAAAACCTTTGCTGAGGAGAGGAACCTGAAGAAACTGAGGAGAGACTATCCCTAAGCTGAAGTGCTGCTTGTGGGATTGGCCTGCAGTGGTTGCCTGACTGCCAAAGGAAGGAGAAAGGAACTTTGTGTACTGTATTTTCAACTTGGGAAGGATCTCCACGGGCTTGGAACAGAGCTTGCCTCCTGCTGAAGTCTCAGGGACAACAGACTTCATCCACCAGCTCCCCAAGAGTCTTCCTGAAGTGCCTGCAGCTGAGCTGGACTTTTTGAGGACTTGCGTGTCGCAAGGAGCTGGAAGCGCGACTCAAGAAGAAGAAGCGTGTCGCAGAACCGCCGCTGCCGCTTCACAACACGAAGCGCCCCATATCACCGGAGAAGAGAATCGAGGTCGGCGCAGACGCATCCCCGGGAAGCATGTCGCAGGAGAGAAGGATGGACGTTGCATCAGATACCGCCGCATCTCTGAGAAGCGTGTCGCAGGGCCTGTCGCGGCTCATCACCGAAGAAGAGGATCGACGTCATCGCAGACGCCGCCGCATCACCGGGAAGAGTGTCGCAGGGCCTGTCGCGGCTCGCATCGTTGTGGAAGCAACTCGCATCGCCAGTAGAGAGGATCAAGGTCAACGCAGACGCTGCAGCATCGCTGGGAAGCTTGCGCAGCTCGCATCTTGTAAAGTATATCGCATCTTCGGAGAAGAGGATCGAAGGATCGGCATCGCCTCAGACACCGCTGCTTCACCGGGAAGCATGTCGCATCAAGGAGAAAGTGCCATCTTTATTTCTTTGCATCAGAAATTTCCCTCACCGTGACAATGCTTGTCATGGAAGCGCAACGCATCGTAAGGTACATTGACGCCAAGTGTTGCATATTAAGAACTGAACTAAACTAAGCTAAATCTACCATCTTAAAGTAACAGTATTGTGTATTTTTGTTTACGGTCTTGTGGTAACTCTATATAAAGTATACTTATTTTTTATATTAAACCTTGTGTGGTGTCCATCTGTAGTGTTGTCACTGGCTTATGTGGTCACAAATGCTTTTCACACTGCCTCTGAGATAAGCCTGTCTGCTAGTGCCAAGCTACCAAGGGGGTGAGCAGGGGTTATCTAGGAGTGTTATCCCCTTATCCTGACTAGAGGCAAGGGTCCCTATTTGTCACAAGTACCTACCTGTGCCAACTAGAGACCCCCAAATCTAACAGTATTTATTGCATTTGAGTTTAAATAATGTAAAATATTAAATAATACATGTTTATTTTTTATTTTATGAAAAAGTCTACAAATTTGTGTGTGTTTGTGTGTCTATATCTAAATCTATCTACAACGATACAGGCTGTATCATTGTGAAAAGTGATGTTTATGATCTTGTTTTAAAAGCTCTTGAAATTGGAATAAAAAGGAAAACTTTGAACAACATCCATGTTGGATACAGACTACATAATTGTGATTTCTGCTTTGAAATTGATGTGTGTTGTACCTGTGCTTATGTTTTAAATTGTTAGGTTCCTATGGGGACATGCATTGTGACGGTGGGTGCAATCCAGTGTACACACAGACCCCAACAAGTATAGAGGGGTTAGAATAGGAAAGGGATAGCAGTTCAGGTGCTGTTGATTAGAGGGTTCCACTGTCAGGCTAGTTTGTTCACGGTTTTACACACAGATCCTTTTTCTATGTATTACTGCTGGTTTACGGCTGTAATAAAGAATAGGGAGTATGTGACCAAACAGTGTTTGGTCGCATCACTATCAAGCAGTCGGCACCGCCGACCAGAGGTTGGTCGGTCCTGAGACCAAGACATTTTAATAAGCCCCTTGGTGTTTATTAGTGCACTGTTTAAACTCATGTTTTTGTTGTATGGTTCCAGAAAAACCATCTTTGGAGTGTATTTTCCATTTTCGCAGCAACGCAATGATGTTGGTAACTGCAATGATGGTGTCTTTTTAAAAAAGTGTAAAACATATATATATACATCCGTTCTATCGTATGTTTGACACTGAGGGTTTATTAGTGTAATGTTTGAACTTATGTTTTTGAAGTTATTTTGCTTAAAACTAATCTTACAATCTATTTTGCAATTTTGTGGCGATGCCTGTCATCACAACCATATCGAGAATCGTGATGATCATGTGTTTTTGAAAAGTGTAAAAAAGATATATAGCTATATTTTGGTAGGTGTGACAGTAGGTCCTTATAAATATGAGTTCTGTTTTTGTAATTACCTTAGTAAAATCAAGTATTATATTCCAATTAGTCAATGTCCAACAGCACATTCAAAATGTTTAACAAAAAAATTTATTTTAACAATCACACTACATACATTACTATCTAAATAACTCTAAAAAACATGTATAACTCTCTCAATGTGTCTGTCTCAGCTTTTATGAGACTGTAACTGGCAACTGTGCCTGGGTGCATTAGTGTAATAGTGGGTCTGTCACTGGCTCTATCAGAGTCTGAGAAGTCTGTAAGTGTGTACATGAGTTTCTCAGTGGGTTGCATCAGTCACTACATGACAATATCAATTAGTGCATAGATGTCTGTACATGTCTCTGAGTGTCTCAATATCAATATGAGTGAAACTGTGACTGGGTGCATTAGTGTCTAAGTAGGTGTTTTACTGTGTGCATCACTCTATGAGTAGTTCTATGAGTGTCAGAGTCTCTGACTTGGTCTGTGAGTGGCTGCATTGGTCTGTGAGTGTGTGTCTAAGTCTCTCAGTGGATCTGTCAGTGGGTGCATCAGTGTCTAAGGCAGTCTGTCAGTGGATGCATCAGTGTGTGAGTGGGTGTCTCACACACTGATTCATCCACTGACAGACTGCCTGTGAGTGAGTCTGTCAGTGGAGGCACCAGTTTCTGAGTGGGTCTGTGAGAAGATGTCTTATTCCCTCATTCGTTCTGTGAGTGAATGCATCAGTGTCTACACGTATCTGTGAGTGGATGTCTGAGTATCTGAATGAATCTGTGACTGGGTGCATCAGTATCTGAGTTGGTGTCTGAATACATGTCTGAGCCTCTGAGGCGGTCTGTCAGTGGATGTTTCAGTGTCTGAGTGGCTCTGTGAGTGGTGGCTGAGTGTCTGAGTACATTAGTGTCTGAGTGGGCGTGTGCCTGGGTGCATGAGTCTTTGAATGGGTCTGTGACTGAGTGCAACAGGGTCTGCGTGGATTTGTGAGTGGATGTCTGACTCTCTGAGTGGTTCTGTGAGGGGATGCACATGCATCTGTGAGTATGTGTCTAAGTCTCTCAGTGGGTCTGTCACTAGGTGCATCAGTGTCTGAGGCAGTCTATCAGTGGATGCATCAGTGTGTGAGTGAGTGTCGCACTCTGGGAGTGAGTCTGTCAGTTGGTGTATCAGTCTCTAAATGGGTCTATGACAGGGTGCAATAGTGTCTGACTGGGTCTCTGAGTGGCTGTCTGAGTCTCCCAGTGCATCTGAGAGTGCCACATCAGTGTCCCAGTGCCTCTGTGAGTGGATGTCTGACTCCCAGACTCGTTCTGTGAGTGGGTGCACCAGTTTCTGCATGTATCTGTGAGTGGGTTTCTGAGTTTCTAAATGGATCTGTGGCTGGGTGCATCAGTATCTGAGTGGGCCTCTGAGTTTATGTCTGAGTCTCTGAATGGGGCTGTCAGTGGGTGTATCAGTGCCTGAGAGTCTCTATGAGTGGGTGTCTGAGTCTCTGAATTGGGTCTGTGACTGGGTGCATTAGTATATAAGTGGGCATGTGACTGGGTGCATGAGTCTCTGAATGGGTCTAAGATTGGGTGCATCAGTATCTGAGTGGGTCTCTGAGTGGATGGCTAAGTCTATGAGTGGATCTGTGAGTGGGTGTATCAGTGTCTGCATGGGTCTGTGAGTGGATGTTTAAGATGTTTGAGAGGGTGTGTGACTGGGTGCATGAGTTTCCATGTGGGTCTGTCAGTGGCTGACTGACTCTCCCAATGGGTCTGTCAGTGGGTGCATTAGTGTCTCAGTGGGTGTTTGAGTGAGTGCATGAGTCTGGAAGTGGGACTGTAAGTAGGTGAAAGAGTCTCTGAGTGGGTTTGTTAGTGGGTGTGTTAGTGTCAGGATGGGACTGTGAGTAGTTGTATGAGTCTCTAAATGGGTTTGTCACTGGGTATGTGAGTCTAGGTGAGTGGGTCTGTGAGTATGTAAGTAAAACTGAGGGTGTGTGTGTGTGTTTTTTGTATTTTTCACTAATCTTCACGACAATGTCACAATAGTTTTGAAATCCCTTGACATTACACAGGGAGGTGCGATGCATTCACGAATATTGTGCATAAAAAAACATTTTTGACACATGGGTTGTCTTACTGACACTCCTTTATGCCAAATATGAGGTCAGGGTACCACTACCCTGACCCATTGTACCACTTTTGTGGTGAATTTTCACTCCAAGTACCGTGTCCCATTTTCTAAAATGGCAGATGCAACTTTATGCTCAGGTTGCTGCCAGCCAATCATGGCATTCCCGTTGGCACATGAATTCGCTATTATTCACAAAATCGTCCCAGAGTAGCCATGGCCACTGATATCACTAACTGTATTTTCTTAACTGTTTCAACAACTACTGAACAGATTCACAGCACATAACCGAAAGTATGATCTGCATAACCAAATCTTCCTTTTTGCGACATTGGTGTAATTTCATCCATCTGAAGCTTCGACTAAATGTCTTAAGAGAAATAACATAGGAAACACGCGTTTTTATATATATTTACATTTATTCATTTGTAGAGCGCATTGTTACACCGACGGTGTGTCCCCGCGCACAGTGCTGGTCAGAGTTTCCCCAGGAAGAGAGAAGAATGTTTTCTGTTTTGCCTAGAACTTTCAATCCACTCCAGCTCCTTCCTGGAAAGTTTTGGAGTGATCTGTCAAGCAGGTGCTGAGCATAAGAGTTGAGGAACGCTAAAGGTTTTTATCACATGCCAGTTCCATAGGGAATTTTAGACAATACTGTAGACAAAACAGCTGGACATAATTACAATTTTGGCAGAAAGCTAGAGCTTTATTCAGAAAGCATACTTTTTGGGACTTCGCCTAAACCTGTTCAGAAGAGAAATTAAGGCTCAAAATGTATAGTTATAGTGATACTTTAGTCCAGTGAACTGCAAATTCAAAAAATAAAGTGTTACCATTGTCTTGGGCTTTTGGTCCCATCAGCCTCTTGCTTCCGCAGGAGGGCTAATGTACTGTGGGAGTTGCGCTCTGATTGGCTGGCCAGAACAGTTTCCCCATGTTCTAAAAAAAATACAATAGAAGGGGCCAGGGTAAAATTTCCCTCACCCGTTGGCACTTGTGGGGGGTCCAAGAGGGATTCCTACCTGTGATCAAGGTTTAGCTACAAAAATATTTTCAGCATTGGCCTTTCTTGCATAGTCTTGCTAGAATCCACAACTCATGCTAGGCCAGGGAAAAATTATGTCAGAGTACTTGAAGTAAGTTCCATGATTTGACATTACTTTTGTGACACAAAATGACTGAAAATTATGGGATTAGGCCCGTTTATGTAATTTTGTGTAATTTGACGCACAAAATGCCTACTGAAGAGCACAGGAACAGAGCACAAATGGCTGTTGGCTGCTGTTGTTCTTGTTCTGTTGCATTTAGCGCTATTTTCTGAGCCCAAAATACATAATTGACTCCATTTTGCACTAAAAAAATAGCTATCAATTCAAGATTACTTTCCTTGTGTAATTCTGCGTAATCTTGCATAATTTGGCTTTAGTTTTGCTTAATTCCTCTACAGAATTTTAATCAAGTTATGCACACCTCTATTTTGATCTGGCCCCTACATAAATACTGAAAGTCCAGATAGTATTCAGAGCTCTTTATAGGAAACCTAGTCCTTCACTGCAGCTAAGCCCCATTATGAGTGCATGCCTCTACTATGCACAAGCTTTGCCCTGCCCAGATGTCTTTGCAGACAGAACAGACTCTCGTTCAAACCCTACTATGCAGAACATTTTACTTGTTCAGCTGTCTTTACAGAATGCCAGTCATTCAGCAAACCCTTCTATACACAGCCTTCACCCTGTAGAGAGTTCTATGCAGACAGGACAGTCCCTCACAAAACCCAATTATCTGCATCCTTGCCCTGCACAGATGCCTTAGTGGGGTGGCCAGCCCCCTCAACAAACCTTACTATACACAGCATTTGAGTCAGAGTTTGACTGGGAGCTGGTTGAAATCTGAGCCAGCAAACACTCACTGAATATGGCCTGGTGAAGAGCATCGAGAGACCCCATGAGAAACAGCTCCACAAAAGGTTCTAGGTCTGAACGTAGAAAAGGTGACCAGGACCAACTGCGAGAGTCAAGTCGCCTGCTTTCAAATGTGAGCCAACCTGGATCTCTGGTTTGTCCTGCTGGAAAGCTCTGGAGGTTTGACTTCTATAGGTTTGACTGGGAGCTCATCACAAGGCAATCTGGCGAACCCTCCCCAAATCCGGACTGGCTGAGAGCTTGAGGGATTACGGGAAGAAAATCTCCAGAAACGTTTCTTAGTCAGAAGATAAAACTTTGACCAAGACCCACCGCAATGGGTTCCCGCTCAGGGCTCCATCGCGGTTGGCCTGAAACTTTGACTTCATCCCAGTCTAGTGCGACCAGGTGTCCCAATAGGCGTTATAGGTTTGTATGTGGTATAAAGGGCTAAATCTTTAAAAATTCATATCTCCATTTTCCTACATTGGATTTTTTTTCGTTTTGGTGTCATTTCATTTTAAAGATCAAGATATTTTGTATTTCCATAAATTCGTGTTGGATTTTTAGTGTGTTTTGTTTCTTAATTATTTACTGAATTTATGTTTTTAAATGCTTTACATACCTATCTCTGAAGTTAATGCCTGTCTGCTCACAGCCAAGCTACCAAGGGTTGAGCATTGGAATACTTTTCTGAGACCGATTCTGAATCCTAGACTGTGTTAGTGGCCTTACTGCCAGTGACATATGCATATTTGTCACTACTAATAATGGAATGACTTCCCCCTTAATCTCCGGATGGAACCATCGGAAACACTCTTTTGCAAAAAGCTGAAAACTTGGCTTTTCCGTCCTTAGGTTCTGCTCTAGATGGTTTACAGTACTGCTACTGGCGAGTTTTTGCTGCTACAACACACTAGTTAGTGTAGCCATGCGCTTTATGAATTTGTTTATTATTATTTATTATCATTATTACTCATAGCCTCCTTTCCCCACACCACAGAAAATTCCTGTCAGGCACCCGGCAAACTCAACAGCACCAGGACCTTTTATATAAATTACCTCCTTCACTCTAGCAATGCTAGCAACACCTCTTCAGACAGTGGTACAGTGGAAGAGTGCCTCTTTCCAAATTATTATAAGGAATAATCATATCACATACTAAATTTCTTAGCTCTTATACTGTAACTTGCAAGTTTCTTTCCCTGCATTCCATGAGTGAAAAAGTATTGCACCCAATCGCACTATGGAAACAGAAACCTGCCTTTAAAAAATACTGTTGCATTACATCAAGTTGCAGTGGGGTGTAGCGTAGGTTGATTAATATTGAACAACTCCATTAAACAAACAACAATGTGCAATTAGAAAAAAAATATTCTGTGTTGCTGACAGCTAAAATAAATTCACCTAAATTAAATGCATGTGCATGAAACAAGAGACCATGCCCACAGTGATGTTGAGGGAGGGTCTCCAACATAATGTGAAATACAATGACAATGACAATGACAATGACTTTATTTGTGTGATTAACAAAAGCCAATACAAAATGACAAGCAGAATAAAAGAATTAGTTAAAAAAGAATAATATATCTTCGATTCATAAAAAGCACCATTTGTTGATTTTTTTTAAAATGCAGTTAATATAGTGCCCTTTTAATGCAGCAAAGCAAAGTTTCAGTGCGGGCCAGCCTGTGCCGGACCCTCCGCCAAATGGGTCCCGGGTAGTGCCAAGGTTGGCCTGTCTATAAGGGCTTGGGGGGCGTGATATATAAACTTAGCAAAATTGGCCATATGCTTCACTGTGTTCAGCAAAAATAACTGTTGAGCGGCCTCATTTGCTGTCCGTGTCCCTAGTTGAAGAAGTATGGGCCTTAGGAAATAACGTCGGGATGGCAGCAGGGCAGGGCAACATAGCAAGATGTGGGCCAGCGATTCCCGCTTGTAGTAGCAGAGGCTACACTCCGTAATGGCTGGCTTTACATTCGCTGAGGGATACAGATGTTTTAGGGATAGTGAGTGTAGTCTGGCTGCTAATATCCTATGTAGGGCTTGAATCCCCACTGGCTGTGTGAGATGTGGTTTAAGGCCATGTGATATATAAAAGGAGCTTTGGGTCTCATGAGAGCCTCTGGCTGACAGAGCTTCGATGTCCAGTATACCAGAGTATGATCTTACTTGCTTTTTTATTGATATTTTAATTGTGGTGTACTTAATTATGTTAGTATCCCAATTCTCAATAGCTAAGTTCAGCAGATCTTTGGCTGAGGCAAGGTCAGTAGACCACGGGTTGCCCGGTTGTTGAAAAATTTTGTTTATAACACTCTTCATTGAGTTTTCTGGGCCCGCGGTTGTTAGGTAAAAGTATTTTGCCAAGCTCGCCAGTTCTTCCAGGGATTGTCGATTGAGGCTAAATTCCAGCCGAATTAAAGTATTCCTAGTGCATGCTGAAAGACTAAATACATTTTTATAAGCTGCGCAGTGCCTCTTTTCAAGATCCTGCGCAAAGTTGCCTGGAAATGCCTGTATCGCATAATTAAGGGACAGTAATAGTTTTGCCCTCAGGACTCGCTGAATAGCCGTAGTTGTTGGGCTTTCTAAAATGGCATGAAGTTTGCAGACAGCAAAGGTGCCCATTTTTTCTTTCTGCTTAAGCTTGTGGCGATGGACCTGTGAGCGCCCAGTTTCGCTGAACCAAATTCCAAGATAGTTATATGTTTGTGTACTATGCAGTGTTAATGGGCCTAAGCTCCATTTCATCCATTTCTTTTTCGGGTGGCGTCCAAAGATTACTATTGTGGATTTTGTTGGATTTGCAACCAGCTTGTTTTAAGCATTATAATGTGAGAGTGCTGTTAGAGCTTTTTGGAGGCCAACTTTGGTGTGATCCAAAAGCACCAAGTCGTCTGCATGTTGCATCAGCTGGATCTTGGTTCTCGCAATCCTTGGCGTTGCTAAAGTGGCTCCGTGCAGAGCACTACCCAAGTCTGCTGTATATAAGTTGAAGAGCAGCGGAGCAAGGACACAGCCCTGCTTTAGGCCATGATCTGTATTTATTTTTGGGGTAGCAGATTTGCTTCAGATTTTGACTCTTACCCAAGTGTGCGAGTACAGTGATCTGACGGCCTGTAGCAATTTTGGACAGATGTTCCAGTTGACCAGTTTCTTCCATAAGATGTTACGGTCTACCCCATCAAATGCTGCTGTGTAATCAATGAAGCAGGCAACAAGCGATTGATTGCCATGAGCCGTCATTTGGTGTACTAAGTATGAGAGGACGATGATGTTATCTAAGGTGGAAGGTCCTGCTCGGAATCCAGTCTGGTAAAAAGGAAGCAAATCTTCCTTGCTAACCCAGTCTGTTAGCTCGTTCAGGACAGTGCTTGCGTAAGCCTTGCCCTCAATATCCAGTAAGGCAATCATACAATAGTTCCTGGGGTCAGTGCTTGGCCCTTTTTTGTAAATTGGATGTAATAATGATCCTCTCCAGGAATCTGGAACATCTTCTAAGAGCCTACACTCTGCATACAACTGTGTCAGGTTTCCAGCCCAAAAGTTAATGTCCTCCCTAAAAAGTGAGCCGGGCAAGCCATTTGGACCAGGGGCTCCGTTATGGCGTTTTTTTTTTTTTTAAATGGTTCTTATTGCCTGTGTACCCGGTGAGGTATAAATGGCCACAGTGTCCGTGGATTCAGTTGACGCTTCCCTTGGTTGATCCCCAAAGGTTTTTGGGCTTTCTGTTATATTTGTCTTTGAGTCATCGGTATAAAGGGTTTTTACATGGGTTAACCAAGTGCTTGCGTCAAGCGGTTTCCCTCTATTGGTGTTCTCATGGATTACTTTGTTTAAGTATTGCCAAAATTCTTGAAATGTGCTGGGTACAAGCAGCAACGCAATCTGATTTTTACTCTGAATATTTGACAAAAAAGTGTAACTGGTTCCTTACTGATATGGTAACTGGTAATTTCATCATAATTCAGAACCTTGCTCACCAATGAGGGTGAAAGGTTTAGATTCTATTAAAACAAAAGGTCAATTATGACAAGGATCCTCCTTATTTACATTCATGTCACCTAAGAGACAGCTGGACAAATGAATCAGGACTTCAGTTGGCATTAATGTGTCTGCTTTTGGGACTCATTAGGCAATGGAGCCATTATATCTAAGGCTTTCCTGATTTCCTAAAGGATAAAAACAATATGAATGTGGCAGCCGGTCTTAAAAACCTTCTGGACCTTTTATTACAAAGTCGAAGCTCACCTGGTGCAGAATATGATTGCTGTTATGTAGACTTGTAGTCCAGTGTTGCAACATCCTGCAAAATCACCTTCACCACTGGAGATGTGGCTTCCGTAACGGACATAAAGCTTTATATTATGACCACTGAATTCCTCCTTAATCGCTGCCGTGGAGTTTAATTTTACATCAGGAGGATCAAGTTATCCAGGTTGGTTCTCAAGGAGTTTTCAGTTCGTTTTCAGTTCTCCTCAGGTTGGCACGATTTGACTGTTATTCGGTTACTGCCGCAAACCAGAGGAGCATCTGTGGCACCGCTGTAAGGTTGGCCAGCTCAAGGATTACTCAGAGAGTGGCGACATCAATGAACTGAAATTAAGAGATGCAGATCCCTTTCATTATGTTTTCATTTTTATTACTGAAGCTTTGTCAAAACCACATCTAAGTTTAAATACCAAGCTGAGACTATTTTACGTTTGCAGCAATTTCAGTTACGAGAACAAAGCAAAATAGACTAGTAACGTAATGAACATACATATTTCAGACAATTCAGACGTAGCACAATGCAATTTAAATGCACTACTATTTCCGTACTAGTGTGGCAGCCAGTAGAAGTCGGTGGTGGGAGTGCTGCCGAGCGGTGAAGTGGGGCAGAGAAGGAGGGGCGGGGGGGGTTAATAAACTATGGAATACACCCAAATACAGGTAAGTAAACATATAAATAAATAAAACAACTTTGCTTGCGCACACTGCATCGCCAAATTCGATATATATACATATATTAACTTCATAATATAAATAAATAACAATGCTATTTAATTATAAAACGTTAGAAAATAATACAAACTATAAATACCTATATATATATATATATATAGATACATAAACCTGTAACATAAATATCAAAATAAAACATATATATAATAAATTAAATTAAAATAAAAGAATATTAAGATTAATATTTAACTAGAAACAAATATTTTACACTACCTTAACTATAACATTAGGAAAAAAATTGGATAGCATAGGGAATAAAGTTACTATTCTCACTCCAGAGAGTGCAACAGTAGGGAAAGTGTTGGATAGTGGAGGGGAATAGTTTACTATTCACACTCCAGCAAGTGCAACAGTAGGGAAAGTGTTTGATTACGAAGGGGAATAATTTACTATTCCCACTCCACGGAGTGTAACAGTAGGGAAAGTGTTGGATAGCAGAGGTGCTAAAATTACTATTCCCACTCCAGTAATTGCAACAGTAGGGAAAGTGTTGGATAGCGGGTGGGTAAAAATTATTTTTCCCACTCTGGCAACTGCAACAGTAGGGAAAGTGTTGGATAGCGGATGGGTAAAAATTACTATAGTACAGGATGGAGCTCAGCTGGTGGTGTCCATGAATGGCGCTTGGCTGGCGGTGTGGTTTGAGTGGATCCTTTGTCGTTTTTGTACCCAGAATCCCCTAAACTAAAATTTGGCTAAAAAGGCACACTTTGCTCACATTTATGTGTGGGAAGGTTGTGGGATCACCCCGCACTAGCACAAATTTACCACCATTTAGCGTTCCCCTCGGTCTCCTGATTAAAATGATACCTCACTTTTGTGGGTGCCCAAAACAAAGAACCTAAAAACGTAAAAAATTTAAAACTGAGGGGGAACCAAAGTGGGCCCAAAAGGGCAGGTTTTTTTTTCATAAGAGTTTAGGATGACTCTGCTTTGAGCACTGACATGAGTGAGGTATCATTTTCATCTGGAGACTGAGAAGAATGCTGATTGGTGGGAAATTATTGCTGGTGCAGTGATCTCACAACCTTGCCACACCGAAATGTGAGGAAAATGTGAATTTTTAGCTAAGTTTGAGGTTTGCAGGGGATTCTGCTTAAGAAAACTTTAGTAGATCCACACAAGCCACACATCCCTGGACTCCCGGAGGGGCCTAGTTTTGAGAAATGTGTGGGTTTAGTAGGTTTCCCTAGATGACCATCGTGCCCCCCATCTATCCCAAAACAGACTGTTTTTGCAAGGGGGTCACCTGCTTATTTGGTCCCGGACTTAGATGCCATCTAAGAAAACCTATCAAACCTAGACCGTTCTGAAAACTAGACATCTGGGGGAGTCCAGGGAGGGCTTACGTGGATCCCCCAAAGTTTTCATGCCCAGAATCCCAAGCAAAACTAACATTTTGATAAACAAATTACATTATCTTCACATTTCTGTGTGAAAAAGTTGTGGGATCACTGAGCCAACACAAATTTCCTACCACCCAGTATTCCCCCAGGCCTCCTGATGAAAATGATACCTTACTTGTATGGGCGGGCCAAGTGCCCGCGCAAGAAATGGCCAAAACTTACTGTGGCGACTTTAAACTGATCGATCACAAAAGGTCATGTTATTTTGCGAGGGAGTCACCTACGCTTTTGATCCCGGGCTTGGCGGTCATCTAGTGACCCTTACCACACCCAGACATTTCTGAAAACCCGACACCCGGGGAGTCCAGGGAGGTGTGGCTTGTGTGGATCCCCTAACATTTTCCTACCCAGTATCCCCTGCAAACCTCAAATTATGCTTAAAAAATCAAATTTTCCTCACATTTCTGTGTGAGAAACTTGTGGGATCAGTGGGCTGACACAAATTCCCTACCTCTCATTGTTCCCCCACGTCTCCCTATAAAAATGGTACCCTCACTTGTATGGGTGGGCCAAGTGCCCACCACTGGGCGGGCCTAAAATGAATTGTGGAGACATCAAAATTATCTATCAAAAAACGACCTGGTTTTGCAAGGGGAGCTTCTGAGATTTTGGTCCATGGCTCTGCAGCTATCGAGAGAAACGCACCAAAGCCGCACATTTCGGAAAACTAGACAACATGGGGCGTCCAAGGATGTGTGGCTTGCATGGGTTCCCCAACGTTTTTCTATCCCAAATCCCCTGTAAACCTCAAATGTTGCTAAAACAATGACATTTTTCTCACATTTCTGTGTGGGATAACCATGCCACCACAAATGTCCTACCACCCAGTGTTCGCCCGGTCTCCCAAGTAAAATTATACCTCTCTTGTGTGGGTGGGATAAGCACCTGTGACTGGGAAAGTCCAAAAACATTGGGGTTGAGGGGATAGCAGAGCAAGATGTAAGTGCTTTTTTTAATTATACATTGTTAGGCTTATTCTGCTTTTGACACCAACACAAGTGAGGTATAATTTCTATTGGCTGACCAAGGGAGGAAGTAGGAAATTTGTGCTGGCATGGTGATCCCAAACAAAAATGTGACTTTAGCAAAATTTGAGGTTTGCAGGGGATTCTTGGTAAGGAAACATTAGGGAGATCCACCCAAGCCATACTTCCCTGGACTTCCTGGGGTGTCTAGTTTTCAGAAATGTCTGGGTTTGGTAGTATCCCTAGATGGCCGCCTAGCCCGGGACAAAAAACGCAGGTGCCCACCCTTGCAAAACCAGGTCATTTTGTGATGCATAATTTTGATGTCTCCACAATATATTTTGGGTCCTTTCCTGTCGCAGATACTTGGCCCACCCACACAAGTGAGATACCATTTTTATCGGGAGACCTGAGGGAATGCTGAGTGGTGGGACATTTGTGTTGGCCTGGTGATCCCACAACTTTACCAGACCGAAATGTGAAGAAAATTTGATTTTGTTAGGCTAAATTGAAAGTTTATAGGGGATTCTGAGTGTGAGAACATTGGGGGATCCATGCAAGCTACACCTCCCCGGACTTCCCAGGGTGTCTAGTTTTCTGAAATGTTGGGGTTTGGTAGGTTTCCCTAGATGGCTGTCGAGCCCAGGACCAAAAACTTGGATGACTCCCTTGCAAAACCAGGTTGTCTCGTGATAAATAATTTTGATGTCTCCACAATATGTTTTGGGCCATTTCCTGTTGCAGGCACTAGGCCTACCCACACAAGTGAGATACCATTTTTATTGACAGACTTGGGGGAATGCTGAGTGAATGGACGTTTGCGGCTCCTCCCAGGTTTCAGAACTTTCCATCACAGAAATGTGAGGGAAATTTGTTTTTTTGGACAAACTTTGAGGTTTGCAAGGAATTCTGGGTGACAAAACCTGGTGAGAGCCAAACAAGTCATCTCATCCTGGATTTGCCTGGAAGTTTAGTTTTTAACAATGTGCAGGTTTGCTAGGTTTCTCTAGGTACTGGCTCAGCCAGCTCGTGAGGTACTGCGTCTTTGTTTGATTTAACAGGGCATCCACTGCATGGGGAACTAGCACCAACAATTTGTGCGACAAAACTATTCCCTCACTTTGCCGTATAGCTACTGCTGTTGCTGCAACTGCTCGAAAACACCCAGGTAACCCTCGCGCTACAGGATCAAGAATAGCGGAAAAATACGCACATGGCCTCTGCTTATCCCCGTGTGCCTGCACTAACACTGATAACGCGCACCCATCTTTCTCGTGCACGTACAACATGAAAATCTTTGTGTAATCTGGTGTACCTAACACGGGTGCAGAGCAAAGGGCCTGTCTCAATTGTTCAAAGGCATTTTGACATTCATCTGTCCATTCAAGGGGCATTGGTGTAGTTTTGGACAATAAAGCTAACAAAGGTTTGATAATGTGCGAAAACCCCATAATCCACTGTCTACAAAAGGACGTTAGTCCTATGAAGGCGCGTACATCTCTCTGAGTGCGGGGAACTGGCGTATCTAAAATCGCTTGAATTCAATCTGATGTTAATACACGCCCCTCCTTAGACAAAAGATGACCGAGGTAGGTCACCTTGGGTCTACAGAATTGTAGCTTTTTCTTAGAGACTTTGTGATTGTTCTGAGCCAAAAAGGAAAGCAAAGCAAGTGTACTTTCTTCACATTGTGCATAGGTGTCTGCAGCCAACAGGAGATCATCAACATACTGTTAAGTGCTACTCCGGATTGTAATTCAAAGGAGTCAAGCTGTCTTTTTAAAGCCTGGCTATAGATGCTGGGACTCTCTGTGTAACCCTGGAGAACACGACAAAATCTATACGATTTATTATTTAACGTGAAACCAAACAAGTATCTGCTGTCAGGATGAATGGGAATGGAAAAGAATGTGTTCTTAAGGTCAATAACAGTAAAGGTCGTTGCAGTTGGGGGGACCAATGTAAGCAATGTCGTGATGTCAGACACCACCGGGTATTGGGGAATGACAATTTTGTTAATTTCTCTCAAATCGATAATAAATCGATAGACTTTGTCATCAGTGTCTTTCTTAAGGATCGGAAGAATGGGGCTGTTACAGATATTATAAGGAACTTCCTCCACTACTCCTGCAATGATCAAATCCTGAACAATGTGCGTCAGAGCAATTTCACCTTCCCTAGAGATCTTATACTGTGGTACACGTGGCAAAAGTACTCCCTCCTTGACAGTAATTCGAATAGGTGGAATAAGCATCTGTCCCACATCCGTATCTGATGTCGCCCATAACGTGTGTGGGAGAGAGGCTAATGCTTCAATTTCCTTCATTGTGCAAAATCTGTCTGAATCTGGGTAATTATCGTTCAAAATAACCCGCACTCCTTCAGGAGTGCAGCGTATCGTTGCTCGAAAATATTTGAGCAGGTCAATGCCCATAATGTTATCTGGAGTGTGAGGTGACAACAAAAATGGGCAAAAGCTGAACAATTTGTCAATACAAAGTGCAAGAGGTTGTGATAATGGGCTAGGAGAGGGTGTGCCATCAAACCCTATACATGTTATCGTTTCGCCAGACAGGGGAGCCCTTGGAACCAAGTTTTTGGACAAAGCACTACGAGTAGCTCCTGTGTCAACTAAAAACTGATCAGTAGAACCCAAAATGCCCACTGATACATATGGACCTCTTTGATCTACTGGAACTTCAACTGATTCCGCACCCCATCCTACGCAATCCTATGCATGTACATAATCCTGATGCTCCACATTCTCACCCTCCGATATGTGATATTGATTCCGTCTAACAAAGGTATTTCGTTCATCCTGACCACGACCCCTCGCTTCAAACCTACCACACTCACTTCCGCCACCTCTCGCTCCTGAATAACTATTCCTCGATCTTCCACCTCCTCGACCAAGCTGGCTACGCTGCTCACGAAGCACCGGACAATCTTCAGCCCAATGCCCAAACTCTTTACAATATGCACATTGGTCCTCAGCAATGTCAGTACGACCATACGACGCATTACCCCCTCCTCGCCTGCCTCTATCATTCCCTCTAGATTGCGCACCGCGAACCTGTGCCAACATCACCTTCGTTTTCAATTCCTTTGTTTTCTTATCAACACTTTCCTTAGCCTCTAATTCCTGCCGCTCGTAATATTGAGCCATAGTTAACAAAGACGCAGGGGTCGCCGTGGTCCAGGAACTTTCACTTGTTTTTAACCGCTTTGCAATCTCCGGTAGGAGATTAGCCACATACTTATCAACAAACAAATGCGTACCCGTATCATCTGTTAATGATTGACCACTGTAATCATGAAACGCTTCCTCGAAACGTGTAAAGAAATCAGATACCGATTCGTCTGACTTCTGTTTGCACGAAGCTAACATAGTCCAATCGATCTTTTTAGGAGGAACAAGCGTTTCTAGTTTGTTCAAAATAGCCGCTGGGAGGTCTAAAATTAAATCACACGGTTTGCATGCAGGTTCCCTGTCTAAGTCAGCCTGGCTTATCTCCTTCCAAGTTGCCCCAAACATCGCTTGATCATTGGTCTTACGAATCGACCTCCACATATCAGGGGGGAGTATTAATCCAAAGAAAAGATCTATACCAACAAGAGTCATAACACAAGAGGAAATGGCCCCCTCCACCCCTTCATAGAATGCGGCCGGATTCTTACGGAGATCAGGTAAAGCATTAACATCTGCTCTATTCCAAGGCGTATACACCCAATTATATATAAAATACCCCTTTGAATTTGCCGACATTTTATCTTCATCTGTACCGTCCCCTTTAGGGGGAACATACAAAGGTGCAGCTTCACGCATAGGCATAACATGCACTTTAGAATTCTTATCTGAACCCAGGATAGAACACTGTTTGGACTGCTCCGTCAACCCCGGCACGGACTCTTTGTCTGCTTTTGGTGCTTCCCGCAATCTGGACGCCTCATCCCGTAGCTGGAGCAGTCGCGTGAAAAACCCATCTGCATCTGCAAGAACAAATAAACCTTTACGCATATTCTCATGATGGACTGATATATCCTTGGGTTCTAAGTCCACTGAATTTTTACGGAATCGAGTAATAACTTCATCTGCAAAAGTATTCAAAAAACACATCAATTCTCGTTCCGACCACTTATCCCTTTCACCTACAACTTCTGACACAGCTATATGATTCAAATTCAGTTTCCTAGCAAGACTACGCAAGTCCGCGGACCTCTCAGCAGTTAACCTGGTACTCGACTTATCTCGATCTTCATCACCAGAATCCTCAGTTGGGCCGTAGGCTGAACGTACGGAGGCGGAGATCGATCTAATAACAAAAAATCATCAATTTCATTATTAAGGACAGGATAAAGCGGACGTCGAATAGGAAATTGACCGGTCGTTTGCAAATTACGTTCCCGTGCCTCCCTCTCTTTCTTCTCCTGCGCCTCCTTCTCCTCAAGCTGTAAAGCTTTATCTCGAGCAGCCTTGCGCTGCTCTTTGTCCGCCAAGGCAACCTCACGCTTCATACGTTCACGCACCGCTTTCTCCCACATTCGCACACAATCAAACATGTCCTGTCTAGACCTGCGCTGAAACAAACTTTGCTCCACAAACTGAACCTTTCGCAAATCAAACGACCCATGTAGTGGCCATTGCAACTCGGGATCGGTTCTAGTATATTTATGCCATAATTTACTGTACAGTATAGGGGGAAGGCCGAATTTCACATACATCTCACGATTAGGTGTTCCCTCTGGGGGAGCCGGCTGAGATTCTGTTAACCTATATGTGGTACCATTTCCAAGACAGCACATCCCTCGGAGTGTGCTTAAAACAGGCATGTTCAAAAAGTACCACGAAAGCGTGATACTGTAAAAATGGCACTTACAGTACTTCACACAAATGTGCCGCTCAAAGTACGAACAAAGTTAGAGAAACATCTCTACATGCCTGCCTATGTGAAGTGCACTACACATATATATTCAAAGTTCACAAAGTCAAAATGTTAGCTAACTCAAATCATAGTCACAATCATAGAACTTCAGTAAGCGTCCGTAGACTACCTTACCAATCACAAATCTTACCCAATCTCAAATATCCAGATTCCAACTGCCAAGGTCTTTGATCGAATCAGCCAAACAGGCACTGTACAGCAACGCAGACGATCAGGATCTCAGTCGGAGACCGGCGCCACCTGGAAGGTCATATCAGAAGGAAGGGAAGAAAACACCGTGGGTGCCAAGACTCGGGTCACTCAGTGGCAGCGTACGCGTCCATGGCCAGTTTCCAATCCTTCGTCACGACCTCTCCTTCGGGCATCCGAGTCGCCGATGAGTCCCTTCGTGGTCGCCAATTTGTGGTATTGGGTTCCCAAGGCCTACATGCTCCGCAGAAATACCCACTTACACCAAAAGAACTGTTGGCACGGAAACTGAAAAGTACAAAAGACAAGTTTATTAAGACCCCATGGGGTGGTGGTACATTCCTACAGCACCCTTCGGCAATGCAAGAAGTATCACCCCGAACGTTGGTGCAAGTCCTTCTTTTATACAATTTACAGACAATAAAAAAGGTAGGCGGTACATGGTTACATAGTTTAGGTACATATATGGTCATTTTTGGAGCACAGCCAACTCATGGGAGGGGTTACAACTCCACTGGTCAGTTTGGCGGAACATTCCTAAGGGGTGACTGGTCAGTTGGAACTGCGCATGTACAGGCTTGACCGTTACTAAAAATAGCCTGTTGCTGGGCAAACTCGAGTGGTCAGCAGCACGGACAAAGGACTAAAGGGCATGCTGACCACGAGGCCGCTCATTCCCTAAAATGGCCGCCGTAACATACAAAATGGCCGCCGTAACATACAAAATGGCGTTTTTGAATAATGCCAAGTTAAGGGAAATAACGTGTAGCAAAGCTAAGCGCTAACCCAGCCATCGTCAAATTACGACACCAGGGCCCAAAATGCACACCTATGCACGTTGCAATAAAAGGTTCCATTTTCACTGGAACAATATAATGTGTCCCCGTTGCAATTTGGGTGTTTCCTGTCACAGGCACTAAGCCTGCCCACAAAGTGAGGAACCATTTTTATCGGGAGTCATAGGGAAATGCAAAATAGTAGAACAAATGTCATTAATATTTGTCTTTCAGTGCATTTCTGCCTTCCAAATTTAAGATAGCATGTAAAAAAGAAGTTATTTTGAACAATACCCTCTAATTCACATGCTAATATGGATGCCCACAAATTCAGAGATGCACATATAACCACTGCTACTAAACTCCATATCCTTTAAGAATTTTAGAAATACATAGGTTTACTTGATACCAATTTTTCGCTCTTTATATTTTACCAAATGAATTACTGTATACCTGGAACACAATGAAAAAACATGGCAAGGTACAACTCAGTTATTGTCTTTGGGGACCTCAGGTTCTTGGTTATTCTGTAAGCCCCATATAACACCGCAACCAGAAGGGTCCTACGGACGGAACGGTATAAAGCTTATAAAAATCTACCATAGTTAGAAGTTACAGGTAAAAATGTTGGCACAATTGGCTGTTTTTTTTTAAACTAAATTTCAATACTCTTTTATTTCAACTGTTTCTTTATATAGGAAAACCTTGAAGGGTCTACACAAATGACCCCGTGCTGAATTAAAAAGTTGGTCTACGTTTCAGCACCAGAAACCCTTTGTTAAGACCATTAACAGGGAAAAAAGCAGATGCTGTCTTCTGCAGCACTTTTTCCCCCCCAAAAAAAAATGTTGCTGTATTTTGCCTAATTTGTCAATCCCCTCCAGGGAAATTCACAAACTCTGGGTACCCTCAGAATCCTCAAGATGTTGGAAGAAAATTATGCAAATTTGGCATGGATACCTTATGTGTAAAAAAAGTTATGGCGGACTCGGCGCAATGTACCCCTAATAATCAAAAAAGGGTGGGGCACAGGGGAATTCCTGGCAGCGAAGGGGTTAAATCAACCCGCTCAGGCTTGGTAATAGCATGAAAGCAGTGCAGGAATTGCACAGGGAGTCTCTGATGCTGTCCGAGTGTCTGCTGGGACCAGGAAGCAGAGGAAACTGGAGGTGTGGTACAGCTGGCAGCTACAGGTAAACTGTTGTAAATAAGGCCAGGTAGTCCAGGTACTTTCCTGATGCTCCTTTATTAAGGTAAGATGTTACTTAAGATATAAAGGAGGAAAACCCCACCAGGAGTGGCCTCCTGCCACTCATCCCACATTCAACTGCCAGACATCCACACAGAACATTCTAGCATGCTCTTACATCACACATTCCAAGCTGGGCAGCAGGGACAAGTATAACACATCTCCCTTCTTTGATTTGATGAATGAGAGAGACAAATAGAAATTGCGGAGAGTAAATGAGATAGCAAGTCACAACACGCAATTTCCACATAAATGTAAAACAAGATAAGATTAGCAATTAACAACTTCACAACCCAATCTCACAAAGTAATAAACAACATTCACACCACCTTCTCTCTTCCTTAAACAAACATCACTGACACAACGAAACAACCAACACACTATCACGCCCACGCATCACATACTCAACCCAAAAACCAAACAAACCGACTGGCCAGGTCAGTAAGAGGCAAAAAAAGGTCCCAACATACGGCGTAACAGCACAGTGGAACTCCAAGCTCCCACAAAACTCCACGAAAATAAAATATTTCAAAGTGGAACTCCAAGTTCCCACAAACCTCCACAAAAATAAAATATTTCAAAGTGGAACTCCAAGTTCCCACAAAACTCCACGAAAATAAAATATTTCAAAGTGGAACTCCAAGTTCCCACAAAACTCCATAAAAATGTTTAAAGATGGAGCTCTAAGCTCCCTGAAACTCAAAGCAAATATTTAAAAATTGGAACTCCAAGCTCCATTAAACCTCAAGTAAGTATTAAACTTATCACTCCACAACCCAAAAGCAACAAAGCACATAATGCCCAGTGACATTTCAAACACACAACTCCCTTAAACTTAAAGAATGAGGCCATCCTATGAACAAAACACAGGGCACTTAACAAAACACAGAGCACTTAGCTCCTATCTCAACCCCACAAAAACACAGGGCACTTAACCAAACACAAAGAACTTAGCTCCAATCGCAACCCCCACAGCCAGCTTCACAGAACCATTTAAACAGAAGTAAATTGTACATATAGAAAAATGTAATGCAAGTACAAGTAAATAGCAATTAATTAGCTCCGGTGAGCGATGCCTCACCCGAGGTCCTCACAGGGGTACAGATGTCTGTCCACAATGCGGGTGTAAACTGCATGGTGTAACCTCCATGACCATTACTTTAAAAGGTTACAGCTTGGCTCCGAAAGCAGACAATATTTCCGAACAGCTTCCTTAGCAACCCAGACTCAAATCAGTTTCCTTCTGGGCATACAGTCATTGAAACTTCCTCAAGAACTCGTAAAACACAAGAGACGTAGCCGTGGTAACGCTCCCAAACAAAGACGGTTCTGAAATGGAGGCACGTATATTTCACAGGGCTGGACGGCTCTCGGCACGTCACTGCTTTCAAACATGCAAGCGCAGACCAAGGAGGCAGCACGTCACAAGAAGAGGTATGTTGCTCGTGTTCCTCGAGCCCTTCTCCTTAGAAAGTGACAGTTACGCATTGCGCAGTTCGCCTGTAGTGTTTGAAATGGCAAATAAAGAAAATGTATTTGTGGCGCATTTTCAGTAGCGCATTTACCACCTCCAAACACGCATTTCCCATCGCGTGACATAAAAGCTGTAGCCACCTCATGCGCTTATATTTGCACTTCTCATTGAGTCGCAGCAGACTCGATTAATTGCCTTTTCCCACCAAAGATAAACAAACCACGCTGCTGCTAGACATCAACTGTCAAAAGCCCATTACACTCCATCGAGGCTCGATTTTATGCCCCCGAATAATTCTCCGTGAATCAAACAGTGCTGCTGGCATTAATCACTTTGCTTAACGCTGAAAGTTCACGCAGAGTCAACAAAAACATTTCCCTTTGGCTCAAGGACGCGCAGTTGGTGTCAATTAATTCACTTCAGCAATTGGTGTTAATTAATTCACTTCAGCAATCACTACAGAGTTAGTTTGTTTTAAAAAGGAAACTTCTCTTGAGTGCAGGTCAACAGATGGCAATTTGATTTACAAACGCTTGAAACACACACGAGCACACGATGAAAGAATTGGCAGTTCTTTTACTTGAACGCTCTCTTTCATTTGTCTATGCAAGGCGTTTTTCAAAGTGCCATGAAAGCCTATTTCAAGGTGGTAATCTGACGCTATGACATTAAGCTTGATTTGGCACTTCTGATTCTTGGGGCAACCGATCTCTTGGTCACTGGTGGGGTTTTCTAGTGCTAGTGCCTGTAAGTTTAAACGCACATTAGAAAAGAGAGAGTTTTTACCTTTTTAAATGTTCTTTCTCAGTTCATTTCCTTGTATAGTCTTAAATGTTCATACTCTGTTTCTCTTTGTTCTTCTTTTCTTCTATGAGTTCAAGACTCTTGTCTCCTTGTAGGTTCTTCTGTTTTAAATTGTAGGTTCCTGCGCACTGTTGGTTCTTCCTTCTGTCGCCAATTCCTGCGCACTGTTGGTTCTTCCTTCTGTCGCCAAAAATGTTGTAAATAAGGCCAGGTAGTCCAGGTACTTTCCTGATGCTCCTTTATTAAGGTAAGATGTTACTTAAGATATAAAGGAGGAAAACCCCACCAGGAGTGGCCTCCTGCCACTCAGCCCACATTCAATTGCCAGACATCCACACAGAACATTCTAGCAGGCTCTTACATCACACATTCCAAGCTGGGCAGCAGGGACAAGTATAACATAAACCGTATTTTTTTCTATTATTAATCCCCGCCGTACTCCCCCTCCCGCGCTCCCCCTCCCGCCCTCCTCCCCGCATCCCCTCCACCTGCCCACCACTTTTTGTTTGTGTCAACCACCACTACAAAGGTTGTGCATGGCGAGGCAGTCTACCTGTGCATCATCGCCGAGGTAGTGAGCAGTAATAGGGCCTTTTTATTAATGATATGGCTCCGTGCTAGTTTTTCCCGATTATGGCTCTGTGCTAGCGTTTCCCAACTACGCAAAGCAGAATAGCAACTCATTGAACTTAAAAATAGAAAATGTGCCTCAACTGATTTCTCAGCCTGCACAAGAACAGCCTCATTGAGTAGCTTCTATTTTTCTTGTGTTCAAATATTTACAATGAATCTCATTTGCACGTGCATCAACTGGAGGATTTTCATCCGATAAAGTACAAGTCTTTATAAAATAATTGTATGTTTCCCAAAGAATGTTCCAGGAAACGTACAATTTACACCAAGGTAGACCATTTATATTCCAATCAGAATGTTTTTCAATCGGAGGTTTATTCGTCATCTTCAGACATATTCAGAGGCCACATCCATGCTACATGATTTACTTTCTTGGTGGATTATCCAACCGCGGAAATATTTCATGAGCGTTCCCTCGCCTCGTAAGTGTTCAGCATTTATACACACAAATGAGAACCCAGCAGTGTTTATTGAAGTGGCTATATTTGGATTGCTAAATGTACATGTTTGAATGTCCAATATATATGGAACATATATGATTCCATGTTAATAATGCAAGTATTTATCAATGAAATAAAACATGTGTTGGCTTGTATTACTGGGGCAAATACACTTTTTGTTATGCTTCACACACATTTATTATTTACACTTTATGTTATTTTTCTATATTATATAAAATATCAGTTTAATGTTTATATTTTTTCAATCACTTGAAATACCATCTGTGGCGAGGACAGATAAAGACAGAACACCTGTGGGGATTGCACCGGAACAGAAGAGTTTTGAAAAAGAGTAAGGGGCATATTAGCAAAAGCCAGTCGCCGCCGGTAGTGGGAGTACCTGCCAGGCGGTGACGTGGGGAGGGGGACGTGCAGGGTGGGGGGTAGTAATGTATGGATTACGGACCGTAACAGGTAAGTAAACATATAAATAAATAAAAACGAATTTCGTTGCGCGCACTGCATTGCATTTGGTGATGCAGTGCGCGCAACGAAATTAGTTTTATTCATTTATATTTTTACTTACCTGTTAAGGTCCGTAAACCATACATTACTAGCCACCACCCTGCCCCTTCCCCTCTCCACGTCACCTCCCGGCAGGTACTCCCACTATTGGTTGCGGATGGCAAGAACCTTGTTAAAATTATCGGCGTCTCAGCGGCAGGAAACTGCAGCTAAAACGGCGATAATGCGCTTGCTAATATGTGTTATAGAATTCCAATAGAAGCTCAGGTTAGATGTCACGCACATCTAACCTGGGCTTCTATTGGAATTCCATAACGCATAAGCCCATTATCGCCGTTTTAACTGCAAAAACCGCGATCATTTTAACGAGGTTCTTGCTAATACGCCCCTAGAGGGCATATTATCAAGGAACTGAGTTAAAATTATTGCTGCTTTAGCGGCAGAAAACTGCAGCTAAACTGCCGATAATGGGCTTTATAATATGCCCTGGAGAATTCCAATAGAAGCCCAAGTTCACAGCAGAACATGGCTTCTATTGGAATTCTCAAGGGCACATTATCAAGCCCATGATCGCCGCTTTAGTGGCAGTTGTCTGCCGCTAAAGCAGCGATAATTGTGACGCCGCTTCTTGATAATATGCCCCTTGATTCGTTTTGGCTGAACGACAATGATAACCTTTCCATCCTTCTTCAGTCCCTCTTTTACCTCTCGTGGTGCTTATAGTTCATTGGAAGGATACAGGCAGCACCTATTCAGTGAGGCTCCAGGACGCTGGATCAGTAAAGAAGAGGAGAACATCGAACTTTACATATTCAGATAAACCTCAGGTTTGTTAAGTAATGCAGGCAAGTCTAGTAAAAAGAAATGACCCAGGAAATAAAATTGTAATGAAAGAAGCGTGAGAGACACAAAAGATATATAGCAGCTGCAAAAACAGAGCAAGGAGCAATAACATTTTAAAAGATAGTTTAACAACCTGGATCATGTTCAAGCCTATCAATTAAGAGAACTCTTTCAGGTTCGTATCGCGTGTCATTGAGGCACACTTGAGCCTATTTCTAACTTTCCTGTTGAACACAACAATAACAATAGGAACAGCAGAAGAGTAGCACATGTTGAGGTAGTACCGAACGTTGGATACCAATGGGTGAACCTCGGTGGTCATGACAAGCTGGTAGCACCAGATCAGGCAATCCAGGCCAAACAATGTTGCATAAACAATGACCAAAGTGACCACTGTGTGGGAGGCTTGAGTCTCGGCATTCCGCTCCGGGTTCTGTTTTGAGGCTCGGATGGTGTGGACCTGTCTTTTGTGTCTGTGCAATAACAGCAAAATGTAGCCACTGGCCGATGTCATGGTGATCACAAATAGTAAATCGCGACTGAACATGCCAAATCCCACCCCTTGGGTAGTGAGCTGGTCGGGGTAAATAATGAGACAGTAGCCAAGGTTGAAGGTGTTCTTCAGGCTGGTAAGGTTCATGGCACCAACAGTGAACATGGGCAGGTTGGTGCAGTTGATCATTATGAAGACATAGATGGCGACGAGGAACAAGGTCATGTACTTCTGCATGAATGACTTCATGTGGAGCCAGCGCTCCGTGTTCTGTGCGATGGTGATGCACTGGAAACAGCTCAGGAGGCAGGTGAACAAGATGGCGAAGCCCCGGGCTGCACGGAAGATGAATATAAGAATCTTGCACATCACATCAGTGAACAGGCTTCTCACGCCCACGGCATAAAGGCAATAGGGGACTCCCTGGGTCAGACAGATCAGCAAGTTGGCCCCAGCCAGGTGGGACAGAATAACTTCTGCTTTCATTATCTTGTATCCTTTCCACACTATCCCTAAAAGGGGGATCAAAATTGTTATGTTGCCCGAAATTCCCAGGATAGTGGTCAGCATGTAAATCAGTTCCATGAACAACCCATATGTATCCATGTTTTCTGCTCTTGCTTGTGCTCAAGGCCACATAGGAACAGGTTGCCTAAAAGGGTGGGTGAAAAGTATTGCATTAGAACTCAGTGATTTTAACATGAAAAGTCTCATTTATCGAGCTGAGAGTAAAGTATGTTAAGGCATGTCGCTGGATGGAGGAGGCATTTCAGGAATGTTTGTCTTTGTTCTTTCTGCAAGACCTGTCCATGTCCTCTACCGTAGATCTAATTGACTTATTAGAATAACAGCTGACTGTGCTAACTCTGCACCAATAGTACTTACCCACATTGAATTATGACTGAACTGTCCTTAGCTCTCATACCCCCCCCGCACAACCATTAGAATTTGGATAAGATGGCACTGCCCTCTGGACTGATCACACACTTCCTTCTCTATGGAGCTCACATGCAGAAGCTCATGCTTACAGCATGGTCGATGCTGGAAAAATACCTCTCACTTTTATTCATGTGTATGTCAAGCTGTAGGAGACACATTAAGTGAAATTTTGGTAGAGATTTGTAGGTAGGAAATACAAACAGTATGTGCGGGACTGTGTCATCCAGGTCGTTGCAATATGGACATTTACTGTCGGGCAAATTGTGCCAATTTTTAGTAAAGAATTTTACAGAAAGGGTACCAACCCTAAACTGGTAAAAAAGTTTCCTATCACTGGGCTTGGTTATGGAATCCCAACATTTTTCAGAGGTTGGTAAAAGCTTGTGTTCAAGAAAGCTGTTTACTAATGTTGAGTATTTAGATGAACGTACATTGTTCGCTCTAACCATAGCCCAGTTTATCTCTTTAAATTCTTTTTTGGATGGAAACTGGTTCCCAACCGGATTCTCCCACAGGTGAATCATACCCATTTTCTCCTGAGAACACTTTATCCTGGCAAGCCAACTGATCTTATGGGACGTATCTGCTTATCTTACATCTTTAAACTCATTGGCATGGTGTGACAATTCTGGGGTAGACCACAATCTGCGCCAGAATGACAAAGGTCTAAATCTTGCAATATCTGCGAGTGTGTTATTCCCCAAGTCAATGTACAAGGGTTTTAGTGGGGTACTTTGAGCAAGGCCTGTAAGGCCCCTCACAAATGTGTTCTGTGACAGGGATAGCGGAGCCAGGTTTTCGAAATCCCATAATTTTTCTCCACATAAATTAGAGGCCATGACCTTGGTGTTATAAATCTTTAGCGTGGGTCCTACTGGTTAGTATGAGAGAGCCTATACTCGTTTAACGGGGCTCTTGCCAGTTGGTGATGTTTAAGTGCCAGGAGATCTATCTGGGGTTTCCAGTCTAGCTTCCTGCCCAAAGTGATCCAGAGATAAGTATATACATCCGTTTGTTCCAAGAACTCGTTGTTCATGACCACCCGACCGTTGACTGCTTTGTGTTCATGCAAAACCATAAACTTGGTTTTATCCACATTAACCACTGATTAGAGTTCTCTGCAGAAATCATTAAAGCGATGTAAGGTCGGGGCAGCCCCCCTGGGTTTTCGATATTATTAGGGTATCGTTTGCGAACATCAGTATTAGAACCTTGATGCCTGCTCGCTTCCAATTGACTTATTAGAATAACAGCTGACTGTGCTAACTCTGCACCAATAGTACTTACCCACATTGGATTATCAATGAACTGTCTTTAGCTCTCATAAGCCCAGCACAACCATTAGAATTTGGATAAGATGGCACTGCCCTCTGGACTGATCACACACTTCCTTCTCTATGAAGCTCACATGCAAAAGCTCATGCATACAGCATGGTAGATGCTGGAAAAATACCTCTCACTTTTATTCATGTGTATGTCAAGCTGTAGGAGACATATTAAGTGAAATTTTACATATTTGCAGTACTCGGATATACATAGTTGGGCTTTACAATATTTGCATTACTTACGTACATTTTAACATATTTGCAACTGAACCAATCAACCTTCTATGACGCAGCCCAGCAACATCAAGCCCCTCAACCAAGGAAACTCACAGCTCTTTCCAATGAATTCCTAAAGCTCTCACTTACAGTACAAAGTGAGCATATACTCTATGCCGTTCCACAAAAAAACCCTGTTTATTGATCTCCTCTGTGAAAAGGAGCTTTAATGTTTCCTTGAGGTAAACAACAGGACTGCCCTAGCTATGACCACTTGCTGTCTTGCAATCATCCTGCTGGCCTACCATAGCAAGTATTTAGGCCAACTGTGAGAAACTAAGTTGTTGGTTGAGGAGGGGTGAAACCCTGCTCAAGCAACAGCCACAACCACCATCAGTATAAACCACTAAATTCACTAAATAAACCTATGCTTAATCCACTGGTAGGTTGGCACAGAAGCACTCTGGCTTAACTTAGAGGCAATGATTAAAGTATTTATGCAGCACACAAACAGTAATAATGTGAAAACAAAACACCAGAAAACACCCATTTATACTAGTATACCCCAGGAAGAAACCATAAAGGTAGTGGAAGACATCCTCAGACAAGAAGAGTGGCAATGGGTGGCGCCCATTGAGTGGGTCATCACTCTAATATGCCTGGCTCTTACTGAGAACTTTTTTAAGTTTGAGGATCCGTTGTATCTCCAGACACACAGAACATCAATGGGCAGTACTTTTGCTCCCAGCCTAGACTGCCTTTACATGAGCCATTTCGAAGACCAACACATATGGATGACAAACCCCTACACAACCAACATATTTAACTTGTACAGGTACATTGATTATGTCCTTCTCATTTAGAAAGGAGATATTTCAATTATTAACAACTTCAAAAACTGGATTAATCATCTGAATCCTCACCTTCGTTTTACCATGAATATGAACAGAGATAAAATCTCTTTTCTAGATATCACCTTAAAGGCAGCTGGCGGTACTCTGGTCAGCTCACTATATACAAAGCCCACAGACAGAAACAGGCTGTTAAGATTTGACAGTGGGCGCCCACGCTCTCTTAGGGAAAATCTCCTGGTTGGCCAGTTCTTGAGGGTGTGTATAAATTTCTCTGATCTCCAAGATTACAAAAAAGAAGCTGAAATCCTTACCACCAGACTCAGACAGAAAAAGTCCCCTGTAAAGATTATAGAAAAGGCAAAAAAAGAGCACGTAACACCCCAAGAGAGGCACTTCTAGAGACTCATGAAAAAACCCAACCAGATCAAATCATCTGTGTCACCAAGTACAATTCCTCATCCAACAATGTGAAAAAAATAATAAACAAGAAATTGTCCATAGTCACATCAAACAAACTTCCCTATGAGAAACCTATGTTTTCATTTAGGAAGAAAAAAAACTGAGAGACACATTTGTTCACATTGACAGTTTCAAAACCAAAACCAATATTCAGCCCACACTGTGGAACAGTCCACAAGTCACGGGAAATTATCCCTGCAGATCATGTGTGGCGTGCCCTTTTGCAGAACACACCAAGAGCCTTGACCTAGGCCTACACTTCCCACGGGAAAAAAGATCTCATACTAACTGTAATTCATAGTCAGTTGTCTGACTCATTAAAGGCCCATGTAACCTGACCTATATCGGCATGACAAGCCGAAAGGTCAAGGTTCGTATCAGTGAACACAGAAGTACAATAAGACGAACTGTGACAGCAACAAAACTAACAGCACATTACAAGGAGAAACAACATAAAGACACAGACATTAGATGGACCATCATAGAGAAAGTGAAGGGCACAGGCAATCTGCATAATAGAATTTTGGAAGTGGAACAACGTTGGGTGTACCGCTTGAAAACACATGAGACTGTCCTGTATGACTCCATACCATGGAGTCAGCTGAATAAATAAATTAAACCTAATGAAACCTGATAACACGGCCATCTTTGCTAACACCATTAACACGATGACAGACTATCTGAATATATTTAAGATATAACATCATACCCCCTTATAGGGCGAGGCCATGTCTATGTTGAGAGCTTTTCTCTGCACTCTACTCCATGGTTAATTTAATGAAAAACTTCATTTCCCATGAACCTTCTGATATGTCACGCAAAGTACGTCCATTAGGCCAGCAACACTTCAACTTTAGAGCATAACCAATAGTTGCTCTCTACCAAGCAGGTGTACAGTCGAGCAGGACCCTTGACGGAGTGAGTATTGAGTCATTGTGTCAGCAACTGCAGACACAGCGCTTTAATTACTGCCCAACGGAGGAAATCTCCCAAATTTCTATAACACTCGTTTCTGTTGTCTTTACCCTTTGCCCACCCCTGGGCAACTCAATAGGGTTTGACTACAGGGCTACCCCATCATGCCTAGCTTTCCCCTGTGAAATTGTTTCTCTCCTCAATTTGGGTAAGAAATTGGATGTTTTTATTTAAAAAGACATGAGTGCATGTGGTTTTTACATTCTCAATTTGAATGGTAGTAGCCCAATGCTGTTTGTAGAGATTGCCACGTGGTATTTACACTGTTGAATGTACATGCACTGGCTTGCTGATAGTGTCAGTCTGCAAGTAAAATCGCCAACACACATTTATCTGCCACATAGAAAAATTATGTTACAGATATAGAAGTGAGTGGCACAAGTTGGATGAGATTGTGAACATTTATTTGCACAATCACATGGCATTTACCTAATGTTTGGTCTTAACCAACGCATACAACTGGAAAGTTACATGACAGCATTACCTAAATGAAATATGCTCATATAATACTATGTGGTGTCTGCCTTTGTTTTTGTATTTCACAGATGGAGAACCACACATGACCGATCAAATATCTGTAGTATTCACATAGGGAGCAGCTACTCTGCCCTTATTAAACTTACAGGATAGGTATTCCCCTCTCTCTGTTTTTCCAGGATGGATGACCCTTGCCTTGAAGAAAGTCCAGGACCGTTACCGCCGACTCAGGACTGAAACATGTTGCAATAGGGTCATAGGACCATAATACTCCCATTGACCCAACTTTTGATTATTTTAACAACCCTGACAGACCCTAGAAATAAAGGGAAACTGGGGTCTGTCTGAGGTATTTTATCTTTAACCCCCCTGGTCTTCATTTTCACAAGAGCTCCCAACACTGTGGTTGAGCCCACCCCAACTTGGAGCGCCAAGGTGACCCGAAGATGAAGCATGACACCACCAGGTTGTGTGAGGGTAACTAAACAGAATGAATTGCTTCCTTTCTCACCTCTTGGTGAAGTTAGGCATATATCCTCATACAAGATACTTCGCTCATCAAAGTTAGGTATTATTTTCTCTGACCACATGTTGGTCTATTGGAGTATTTTTTGTGGTTCAATGTCTTGACATGGGAGGTTATGCTCCAACTTAAGATTCTCTCAACCCTCCAGGCACTGGGGATTTCCTCCCCACAGCCATTTGTATACACCTAGAGCACTTTTATCTCCAATTCCAAGCGTCCTGGAATGGAGGGGTAGGACCCACAGCAAGAAGAGTTCAAGTGCATAATTCAAAATGGTTAAAGCCTTTTCTGTCACATAGGCTCTGATTAGGAGGGCATCCAGATAGACCGTTGAGTCAATCTGGAGGTCCTGGGTTCAACTTGCAGGTCCAGTCCTTCTTACTCAGACAGAAGGGAAACAGAGTATCTGGGCAGCATGGTTGTCCTTCTCGCAGCAGAGCATAATAGCAATCCTTCTTCTGAGTCTTACACAGGTCCAGTGTTGAGTGGGTCTGAGGGTGCCTTGTTTGAGGTAGGAGAACTTTCTAGATGTCCCCCTTTCAGAAGTGCCTGGCATTTCCTGTCTCCCTGCCCTGGCTCCAACCTAGCAACAGGCACAATAGACTAGTGTGAAATCCTTTGTGAGCATGCAGGGCACAGTGTATTGATTTGCAAATGGGGCTGTGCCCAAATCCACCCCTCCCCCATTATGTCTAAGATGGCCTATCCCTTAACACCTAATCCATCTATTGTGTGTCTGTCTGAGAGGAATATACAAAGGCCAACTGCCACTCATGCCTAGTCATATGGCCCAGGAACAGACTACAGACACCAAGTAGTTAGGGCAGGAAAATGCTAACTTTCTAAAATTGGCATTTTCAAAACTTAAAATCCGACTTCGCCATTCAAGAGAATTTTAAATTGCAATGTCTCAGATACCAAATAAGACTTTCCCACTTGCTCAAGCACAAACATTATCACTTAATAACTGTAACAAGGTAACTAAACAGGAGAGGTAGGCATTCCAGTAGTGAAAAATTATTTTAGAGGTTTTTCACTACCAGGACATTTAAAACTCAAAAGTACATTTCCCACTTTTTAAATACAATGCACCCTGTACTTGGGCTGTTTAAAACATACCCAAATGCTGACTTATAAGTATTTAAAAGAAAGGTTTAAGCATGGCAAAAGGTATATTTTGCCTGATTGAAATTGCAGTTAAAACTAATTACGCAAGCTACAAAGGCAGACCTGGGACATGTTGAAAAAGGCTATTTAAGTAGATAGCATACCAGTGCTACAGGCCCACTAGTACCATGTTTAAACTCAAGACAACAAGCATTTTACCACCGGTTAGATGTGGTAAAGTTCAGAGTCCTGAGACCAACAAAATGAATGCAGCAAAAATACGAAGGGTGAAGACAAAATGTTTGGGGGTGACCCTGCAGAGGGCATTTCATAGAGAGTCATCATAGATGTAGGTATAAAATGTCCCTTGTTAGTCAGGGAATAGCTCCTAACCTACAATCCTCAAACAAGAAGATGTCCACTTCTAACTTTGAAACCATCTGCGTCTATTGGCCCTCAGACAGCTGGCCAGCTTTCGTGCACTCTTTGGCTGGCTTCCAACCTGTCACCATAACCCGAGACTGCTGCTGCCTACTACATGTTTTTTGATGTACACCCCCAAAATAGATCATTAACCCGAAATCGACTCAGCCAATGACCTGACCATCTGAAAGGATGTTTTTAGTACTCAGAATCTATAACCCTTGTCCAACGGCTGATTTGATTTACCAGTGAGTTTCGCAGTGTAAAAATAATTGCATTTTTGCACTATGAACCATCATTACAGCTGTTGTTGCCCAGGCGCACACTTGTCACACCTGCAACCAATCTCTTATCTAGTGCTAATCATCCTCCCAAGATAATACTACAGAAAATTATCCTTCAGCAATACTTATTTGAATTATTATTTCTGGAGAAATTTGCCTTTGGATGAACGTATTTTGAATGTATGGAACAATATCAGTCAAAATTGCAGCAAACAGTGCTTGCTATGCCGCAGAAGGATGGAGGCACCCACAGTACCACTACATGTTATGTACAAACCCTTAGCCACTCTAGTCTAGTAGTTAAAAACTTTTACATAATCACATTTACTCATGTCTCTATTACATTTTCTGTGTGTCGCTTTCAATCCTGTTTAGCATTGAACAAGCTGAGTTAATTCAGAACAAATCTAGGGGCAGATTTATGTTAACTGGTGCATCCCCAGGGATGCGCCAGTTAACATGCGCCACAGTGCGCCACAGCTCCCCCACCCATGGTGTGCCGCATTTATAATGCGGCGCACCATGGTGCAAAAACGGCACAGATGCGTGACGCATCTGTGCCGGAAATGTGGCGCATTGCTGGAGTTGCGTCGCAAGCGCGACGCAGCTCCAGCAAGGCTCGGGGGTACACCATGTGCACAATGCTGCGTCAAGACCTGCTTCAAGCAGGCGCAGGGTTTTGACGCAGCATTGCCCTGAAAGTGACTGAGTGAAATCTCATAGATTTCACTCAGCCACTTTCAGGAGGCGTTCCTGCGCAGGAACGCCCCCCCCCTGTGCAGGAACGCCTCCTTATGGCGCAGTGCTTTACAACGTGACGCATCTCCTAGATGTGTCACGTTGTAAATAGGGTGCATTGTTTGCGCCGCAGTTGCGTCAAATAAAGTGACGCAATTGTGGCGCAAAGAGGCGCACCGGCCTCATAAATCTGCCCCCAAGTCCCTCAAAGACAAAATTCAGAATCTAGCGGAAACAGAAATAGAATTATAAGAAGCAAAGTTCTGCTCAAGAGATCTCTCCCAGATGTAGAAAGACCACCGACATCATAAAAACATTCTTTTACAACACACCAAAAAATTTAAAACAATCTCCTGAAACACATGAGCAAGTTCGATCCCTTTAGGAGGGACCTCAAATAACATTTTCTTCAAGAGTTTATATGAACTAGGTACATCAACTGAACCTGTCTATCCAAAAGTGTATGCTGAACGCTTCTCCCTTTTATGTTATTGCCCTTAAAATTGCAGTATTTCCACCCTTGCCATGCGTTTTCTGCATTTTAGAGCTGGAAGAACTGACATGGGATATTTCAAGCTCTAAAGCTTTCACTGTCATCTGCACAAGCAGAATCCTTAAACAAGCACTATCTCGCCTATACAAGAGCTATTGGCTTTGGCAATATGTATTTGTCCTATTGTACACCAGTGCGGCTGTTGTTTAGCGGGGCTAAAAGCTAGTGCTGTGGGTTGACCTAGAGTGGGGTGGGGGGGAGTAGAATGTAGTGAACTGGATTTGTTAGAGCAGTCTGTCATAGAGTAGGGTGGGAGGGAAAAGTGTTGTAGAGTTGGTTAGAGGGGAGTAGAGTTCAGTGGTTCAGTGGCAGAGTGTCATAGAGTGCAGCGTCATAGAGTTCGGTGTCATAGAGTGGAATTGCGTAGAGAGGAATGGCATAGAGTGGAGTGGAGTGGGGTAGAATAGGGTGGAGTGTGTTGGAGTGGAGTGAGTAGATTGGGGTGGACTGGACTGAGGTAGAGTGGGTTGGATTGAGTGGAGTGGGTTGGATTGGAGTGGGTGGACTGGATGGGGTGGGTTGGTTTGGTTTGAGAGGGGTGAATTGAAATGGTGTGAGGTGGATTGGATTGGGGTGGAGTAGATTGGTTTGGGGTGGGGTGGATTCAATTGGGGTGGGGTGGGGTAAATTGGATTACAATAGTGTGGTTTGGAGTGGGGTGAACTCGAGTGGAGTATAGAGGAGTGGATTGGACTTGACTGGAGGGGTGGATTGGATTGGATTGGAGTGGGGTGGATAGGACTAAGGTGGGGTGGGGTGGATTAGATTGGATTGGAGTGGGGCGGGTTGAAATGTGGCAGGTTGGATGTATTGGACTCAGTGGGATGGGCTGAACCGGGCTGGGGTGGATTAGATTGGGGTGAAGCAGGGTGGATTGGAGTAGAGTGGTTTGGACTGTTGGACTGCAGTGGAGTAGGGTGGACTGGATGGGGTGTATTAGATTGGAGTGGGGTGGGTACATTTGATTGGTGTGAGGTGGACTGGAATGGGGTAGATCTGGCTTGGCAGTTCAGGCTGGGATGTTCCAGTGAGGAACAGGGTCATGACTGATTTGCATATGGCTGGGCCTGAACTGGGGTAGTGAACTGAGCTAAAGAACAATGATAGATTCAACCCAGATATGCGATTGGGGGTGAGTGTCTGAAATGATTCAGCAATCCATCCATCATCTCCTTGAGTTTGCTTTGTTCACCCTAAGTTGGCAGAGTATGCCCGGACATGGGTCCCTTGTTCACTTTTCCACTGGATTCAAGGTAGCCTGGCTGTTGAGGGGTGTTACCCCGAGACCGGTCCCAGGATGCTTGTTTCCCGTCCAAGAAAGACCTGGCTTTGGCAATTCGGGCTGGACTGTTCCCATGAGGAAAAGGTTTGTGATTGAGTTGCATATGGCTGGGTCTCAACTGGGGTGGCGAAGTGAGCTAAAGAACCATGATGGATACCATCCAGATCTGTGACTGGGGGCGAGTGTCTGAAAAGCTTCAGCACTCTGTCCATCATCTTCTTGTGCTTGCTTTGTGACTTCAAGTGTCAGCGAACTGATCTCCTGTTCTAGATGGATGTAACAAGCTCCAGAGGCCTCCCTCTATATGCCCTGTTACCCTGCTGCCTGGACCTGCCTGCGCCCTACTGTCTTCACTTTGAGTAAGTTTCTGAACTCCAAGAGGTGCCCCTTATGTCCTGTCCTGGACACTGTGCATGGCACCAGTTAAATTCCTCCCCAAACAAAAGGAGAAATCCTCAGGTTCTGAGGTCTACGCAACTGCTAACTGGCCTGTTCATGCCAAGATCTTGCCACCTGGATTGTCCCCAATGCAAAGCTACGATGAACATGACTCTTCGTGCTGCAGCATGTGCCAGAGATGACAAGCAAAGCAACATCGGCACTTAGCGCTACAGCATCTACAGCCCGCGGTGACCACCAAAATGAATTTCAAGTGACCACTGTCAGCGACACACAACAGAATCTTCATGCTGTAGCGATGATCATCTGGTTAACCCGTCCTGCATTTCGAGCTACAGCGGTGACCATTTTCAGCATTCTCCTGCCCCTCCCGGCCCCCTCAGTCACGAACTGGACTGTTACTGCTAGACGTTCAGAGGAATCTTTCTGCTGAACTAACCTGGTCCCTCTAACCTGACTATGCTCCATCACATGCGGCCTGAACTTGTGACTTTCACCTGGTCTTGCACAACCAGATAGCCATGAGTTGCGTTTTGTGCTTTTAGGCGCTATACTTACCTTAAGTCTTTAAAATTGCATATCTCCAATTCTATTGATTGCATCTCACCGGTTCTATTTATTGAAGTTTTTCAATCTGGTGTCAAATAATTTTTAAAGGTTTACTCTATTTTTAAAAACTGGTGTGGGGTTTGTCTTGTGTTGTATTTCCACTGTATTACTGCTTGAAGTGCTGCGTCAATACTTAACACATTGTCTCTAAGTTAAGCCTGACTGACTTTGTGGCAAGCTACCTGAGGGTTAAGCAAAGGTTAATTTAGGGTTTTCTTGTGTTTCATTAGGGTATGAATTGTGGTTGCTGCTTGAGTAGGGTTTCACACCCCTCGACCAGTAATCTAATTTCCTCCAGCCCACATAACCGAGTCAAGTTCAGTAGTTAGCAGCCAATTTCAGCAATTTACTGAGGCTAACAATCTCTTGTGATCTTTCCATGTGGGGACCAATGAAACTTGAACTATTGCCAGAAATGTATGACCCTCACCATGTAGGAAATGCTAAACTTTTCAGTGACCTGATAGTGTTTTTTTCTTTCAGTGGCATTTGACATACTTTACCATGATACATTGCTGGATCATCTGGCACAAGTCACAGTAGGATATTTAGTGATCAAATAAAGTTATTTTACAATATTTTTAACAGAGGAGGTTAATTTCCTAGGCGCCTTTCACTTCACATCCACATACTCAAATATCTGGTGTACCAAGGAGCTCCTCTGTCATTTACTTGCACTATAGTCACTTTGTGCACCCACTGGTATAACCTGTTTATCCCTGGGTAAGTATTTTTAAATAGAAAATACCCATATCCTCATTTGCCCGGATCAATCAAATGACTATAGTTTTAATTTATATTCCTTCCTTAGCTTACCTTACGCAAATACACAGTAAGATTTTCTTAAGCTATATGGTGTCAAGATCAAAGTATTTATATTGGACAAAGACAAAAGAGTCTGATTTATAAAGGGCATTTTAAATGTTCACTTCATTAAGTACTTTTACAAATGAGGGCAAATGTTGTCCATTAATCTCAAAACTTAGAAGTAGAAAACTAGAAATCAGTACCTGATGCAGCTTTCAGGATGTGATGCTAAGTGAGTCATGTGATTTTAAGGTTTCGCCTACAAAGTGCTGAAGATATTATGTTATGTTATCAATATTTATAGGGCACACCTACACCAGAGGGTTCCTTGGCACCAGGATCAAAGAACCAATGGCCACGATATCAATCATAAGTTTGTTTGAAAAGCCACGTTTTTTGGACATTGTCTGAAACTGGTAAAATAGGAGGTCGATCTGATCTTCAATGGAAGGTAATTCCATAAACCAATGGCAAATGTAGAAAATCTGGAGACACCCATTTTTCCTTCTTGAATGGGGGGTGGTGTGGGGGGGAGGGGTGGAGAAGGTTCCTGTGAGCGGATCTCAGATTGCTGGAGGGCGTGTAATTTTGGATGCGAGCTGAGATGAAAGCTGGACTGCTGCTGTAAAGGGATTTATAAATTATGCACTCAGTCTTGAATGCTGTTTGCGTTTCACTGGCACCCACCTCATCAAGGAGGTGATGTGGCATCTTGTGGCTGATGGTAGATGGACCTGGCTGCTGGGTTCAGTTCCAAATGCAGTCTGTGATTAAGCCCTTCAGGAATACTCAGGCAGAGAGAATGTGCGTAGTCTATCCTTGAGATGACTAAAGCAATGATAAGCTTGATCCGAGCTTCATGAGTAAGGCATTTTCCAATCTTTCTAATTTTACGGTGCTATAAGAAGCAGGATAAAATCATGGCCTGGCTTAGGTTTTCAGGGATAAGTTCTCTACAATGAGAACTCCAAGGATCTTGGCTGATATTTTTGGTCAGGGGGGGCGTGCTCATAGTGACCTGCAATAATGAGGTTTCCCACAGGTCATGCTTGCTACTAATTGTGATGATCTCCGTATTATCAGAGTTTAATTTGAGTTGATTGCTATCCATCCAATCGCAGATGAATAGCATTGTGTTCTTGAAGGTTGCTTTTGAATCAGATGAATTATGAATAGCAAAGAGCAATTGCATATTGTTGGCGTAGTTATAGATTCTAAACTTAATCTTTTACAAGGAGTACACAAGGGGACGGTTCGACTAGGACCTTTTTGCAGGGTCATCCCTAAACTTTTTGCCTTCCTCCTAGTCATTTTTCTGACCTGGCGTTGGTGGTTTTAGGAGTCTGGGCACTTTAGCACTGCTGTCCAGTGTAAAGTGTATGTGTTCTCTGTGGTAAACATGGTACGATTGGACTACACCTGTTTGGCATGTTTAATTTACCTATCAGTACCTTGTAAAGTTGTATCTCAGATAACCACGGCCAGTAAATTGAATGCTACTGATTGGCTTGCAGCGCTGCTTGCGCCACCCACCAAGCAAAGTAGCCTTTTGCAGGGCCTGTGCGCGCAGTGTACTGCCGCTGTGACATGGCACCTAAGTGGTTGCAATGTCTGTGACCCCCCTTTTACTGCATGTCAATCACCCTTAAGGTAGGACCCTAGTTAGCACCATGGGCAGGGTGCATTGTAGGTAAAAGGTAGGACATGTACCTAAGTGTGTGACATGTCCTGGTAGTGTCAAACAGACATTTTAGTTTCTCACTGCTGTGAGGCTGCCCTCTCATAGGAATGCATTTGGGGTCCTTGATAATTGTTTCAATGGTAATTCCTGATATGAGAGGAGCAGTGTGGTCAAATTTGGTATGTTTGGAATAGTGATGATAAATGCTGCGTAATGGTGTGCACAGGTTTATGATCACTATTTTATAAATGCCACTTTTAGAAGTTGGCATTTCTGTGTGGTATGTGTCTTTGCCTACCTGATGTGTATTGCATGTCTGGCTCTGGAGTGACAGGGGTTAGTGAGATGTGTAGCTCCAGAGGGGCAGGGTAAGTCCGCGCTAGGCTCAATGGGCAGATCTGCATTTGGAGTAGTGGGAGGAGTAGCCCCTGACTCTGAATAAGTCGGTGCCTGCCTTGATCAATGCTGGCTCCACCCCCCTGTGGTGTGTCTGAGGACAGAGCTCAACCTGACAAAGGAGGGTTTGAGCACTGTATACAAAGTGCTTCAGTACCCCCCAGAACCAGTTGAGCCTACTTCTCCTAGCCCTGTGCCAGGGCAGAACAAAGACCAATGTAGTATAAATATTGGGGCTGTGACCCCATGTGAGTTTGCTGCTTTGGGTGCTTTGTTGCACCTGCTGGGCTCCAGGAGAAACCACCATGAGAGACTGCCCCTCTTCCGGAGTGACCTGTAAGCTGACCTGCCTGGGCCCAGCTTTGCCCCTCTAAAACTCTTGGATTCAAGCGCTTTGTGAACGCTACATCTTTACTGCTGGAGCCCCAGAGAGGGAGACTCCAACCTTGCCTGAAGACGAGAGGAGGGCCCCAGAGGTCTTGAGGCCAGCAGCACAGTGGTGCCAAATATGCTGAAGGAAACCGGCGTAGGGATTCCCGCGCCCTAGAAACGGAGCAGGATCCACTCTGCATTTCTGTGTTGCTGAGAGGCCATGGTATCATGAATGGCGTCTCGGAAGAAGCGCAGCAAAAGAGGAAGCCAGGCGGCTGTGCCTGGTGGGGGCGTGGCCTAAAACCCCCAAATCAGAAGGAGACTATGCTCCAAATCCAGACGACCCCTGCAAGGGCCGGAAGACAGGCAGTGAAAGGCCTGATTGTGGGTGGGACTCTTCTATGGAAGCAGAGAACCCTGCGTGTGGCTACGGGAGAGCAAGACCAGTGTCACAGTAAGGACTGGAGCCTCACGGGCTCTTTTCTGCCACTCCCCACCTTTTTCCCACCTCTGTGAGTGCCCGCAGAAGAGACCGGAGGAGTCCACGAAGAGCCCCGTGAGTGGGGTCACATTGAGCATTGTGTTGCCAGAGCTGATTCTGCATAGCTTCACTGCGAGGTTGTGGGTAGCTACCCCGAAGGGGGCATTTCTTGTTGGGCCAACCAGCAAAGCCCTGGTAGAGGGAATCCAAGAGCACTGTTGGTGCTTGGTTGTGGTCGCACAGCTGCAACACCGGATTGCGGGCAGCTGCAACGTTAGGGGCATTGATTGGGTCTCTAGAGAGCATAAAGTGTCTATGCCTAATGTGATGATGCTGAGTACAGTATTTTACCAGTAGTTGCTGGTTGCTTTATATTTACAACTTGTGCTTCCAATGGTTCTGACAGTGGTCCGATTGGTCCTGTCCTATATATAATCCCCAGTGAAGTATTGCCTAGTGCCAGGTGGCACAGTAAAGATCTGTGATTATGATTCTAATGAGTTTGTGAATAATACAAAGCTATTTTTGATATAACCTTGTGAGGAGTTTACTTTGTGGTGTGCCTAGTGTGTTGGTGCTGTGTGTCTCTGTTGTGCAAACGCTTTACACATTGCCTCTGAGATAAGCCTTACTGCTCATGCCAAGCTATCAAAGGAGTGAGCAGGGGTTATTTTCAGTGTTAACTCCCTTGCCATGACTAGAGTGGTGTTTTCTTCCTGGCTAAGGCGCAATCCCTAGCCAACCAGAAATCCAATTTCTAACAGGGACGTATGTACAATTTGAACAGGTGGCATGATAAGTAGGATGCTAGGGGCACTCCAGATGTAAGTTGGACAATAGGTGAGTAGAAGGCATATGGACAGACCAACTGCATGCAGTCCTTCATGAAAGTGGTGAGCCACTTGAGTGCCATGTCACAGAGGCCAGCGGCTCCGACCCGGTCAACCAAAAGTTCATGGTCGACTGTGTCGAAGGCCGCCGAGATATATAAGAGTAGTAGCGCCTGAGTGGTGCCCCAGTCAGCCTCCTCATGCATGTCATCCACAACTAAGTGTATGACTGCCTCAGGGGAGTGGACCGGAGAAAGCCTGATTGGTGGGGGTCAAGAAAATGGGAGTTCTCTGGGTGGGGACATAAGCCTCTAGCAACATGTGCTTCCAGAATCTTTTCTAGGTATCATAGTAAGGATAGGTAGTTCCTAGTTCTTCAGAACATGATGTCTATCACCAGCTTTCTTACACCATGGGACTACAATCGCTTCCCTAAAGAAGCTTGGTATCACATGGCTCAGGGACTAATTGAACAGAGCTAGTGCTGAGTCGGGAACGCGGGAAAACATTTTTTTAATGATCTTTGAGGGACATGTGTCATTAGGGGAGCCCGATTCCACTTTACTCAGCAGGTCCATGAGGCTCTCCTTGCTTTCGGAGGGCAGCTTAGACATGCTAAATGGGTTTCTAGTGCTGCAAGAAAAAGGAAAGAGAGAATACTCTCTTTAATAGCTTTGATTTTATCAATAAAGACAGAATAGAGTGTATCACAGAGGGTCTGGGTGGGCAGAATCGTTGTAGTCAGGGTTAGATAGTTCAGATGCAATTCGAAAGATTTTGTTACACTTGTTGGTTGAATTTATGATTTTATCTGTATGAAATGCAGATTTGGCTTGTGTAAATAATGTTTTATATATGATAAGCTGTAGAAGATAAGCTTCCGTTTTCCAGGTGAATGTTTACTCCACCATTTGCATTCAGCCTGCTGAAGCTCGAATTTAGCTGCTTTTAGCTCTTCAGTAAAGCATTTTGCCACCTCATGGCATATGTCTATTTAGTATTCCGAAAGGTAGCATGTCCGGTGCTGGCTGCTGTCAACCAAGCAGTGATTCCTTCCTCGTGGTGATTAATATTGACATCTATATTGGATATGGAGGTTGACAATGAGTTGCAGAAGGAGTCAATATTAACTCTGGCCCAGTTTCTTGATGGTATCACTATATTAGGAGAGGGTTTAGGAAGGGACAAGTCAGCAAATGGAAATGTAATCACTTATGATTTGACCATGCACAGGATTTGACAATGAGGTTGGATATTGATAGGTTGGTAGACCACACCTGGTCTAGTGTATGGTCTTTGGTATGGGTGGGGGAGAACAAGTGATGAGCGGCATTCAAGCTGCTTAACATGTCAGCAAACTCCAAGGAGAATTTTCCACCTGACTCCTCATTTGCCCAATAGATGAAATCGCCAATTATCAGTGATTTAGCATATTCGACTACTAAGGTGAAATGTGGTCTGCGTGGGAGTATGTAAAGTGGGGTATGTGACCCAGGGGTCTACAGACAAGTGTGCACGTCAGGGAGAGAGTTGTTGAGTTAAAGGCTAGCAACTGATGGGATGTCGAAGGATGCTAGGCTAGAGAACCCTAGGTTGTGCTGGATTATCGCAGCTACCCGCTCCTTATATTTTTTACCTGTAGTTGTGTTGGAACTGTTGTCAGGGGAGGATTCACCTGCTAGCCAAGTTTCTGAAAGAAATAGGATTTTCAGTATTTGAAATATTTCTATTGGATGTTTAATCATGGATCTGATGTTGAGATAGCGAATCATGAGTTGGTTGGCTGGATATCAGTCCCAATTGGTACTTTGAAATGGGTAGTAAGTGGTTCAGTCAGATCAATAGTAGCTATGTTTTCATTTAGAATCCCAGGTTAGAAAGATGATGCAGGATGAGGAGCTAGAGTTGCTATCATGTCGAGTGAAGGTGTCAGCGTTCATTAGAGGAATAGCTGAGTTTTTGGGCATTATAACTAGCCCCTGGCCACAGATGGGCGCAGGCCGGCTTGCCTTTGGTGCACTGGTGGCACTTTGGCAGTGTGCCCACTGAACACGATTGCACCGCTGTCCATTAAGAGGGCTACGAGCTCTAACAGGCCCTGCCCCTTGCAAACACCTGTTTACACAAGGGTCTTAATAATGCTTGGTAAATTTTTTACCTTACTTGTAAATTAAAATGGCAGGCCAAACTGGCCAGAATTTTAAGGGAAAAAAATGCCCATAAAATTAAGGACATGCATCCTCCTATTATGTTTTATATCATGTCATGCCTTGTCGCAACACTTGTAATAGGTCATAATTATCGTATCTAGTAATATTCTAGAACGTTGGTATTAGTTTTTCATCAGATGTGATACTGCAACTGAGGGCCATGAAAGAACACAAAAAATCCTTTACTTTAAATCCCACACCATGTGGCAGATGCAGACACAGAAGCAAAAAGTCCTAGCACTGAATTAAACAAGATTTTGCATTGCACTTGCGCCCTGCAATGTGGTGGAGGGTGATGCAAAACTTAGGATGGCATTTACCAAACTCCTTTGGTTGGCATTGTATTTTTGCCCATATCTTTGCTTGGGGTGGTCCTAGGAGGATGTGACCACCACCGATTCATTCAGCATGATATGCGCTTTGTGTTCAATGCATCTGCTTGCCCCGCCCCCCCCAGGTAAGGGGTGACCCCAAAAACAACACCTCTCTCATTGCCTGATGTTTTTCAAAGTTCACTTTTGTGAATTGGTTATATGCATGTAAAGGTAAAGTTTATTTACCAAAGGGTTTGGGTACAGTAGGTAACTCCATTGCGTAGCAGATTGGGAATTCTTGCATGAATTCTGTGCTTTCAATGAAATGCGTAATAATCCAATCCCCGCAACATCCGCTAGCGGAGCAGAGTTCATTGCCCAGGGTAAGTTATAACTGAAATCTAAAAGACAGGCCTTTACTCTCTCTAAAGTTGTGGGAAGTGTGCATGCATTAATGCTGTATTTGTATTGTGGGAATCTAGATCAAAGGCTGATATCGTCTTGACTGTGGTTATAATGAGAGACAATGGAAAGTGTGGGCATGTCAGCCAGGTAGGTGGGGATGCTGTTCGTGACAACTTTGTAGGTTATGCATTGGCTATGAAAGTGATGCTTGATGTCAAAGGGAAGAACTATAGTAGCTTTAGGGTGGGGGTGGTGTGTTCATTTTGCTTCAGGCCATTGTTGAGGTTGGCTGTAGTGTGTATCATGTCCTTAAGTGGAGCTATTGTGGAGCATGGAAAAGCAGGAAGCAGGGCTTTCCTGCGAACTAGATACCGTGTAAAGGCTTGAGCAGAATTTCTGAAGTTACTTTATGTTTGGAATGGTTTCATTTTTTTAGCAGAGAAACCTATTAACAACCAATCTAGATTTATCTTGGCAATGTATTCCTTGAGGGTAAAATGGGTTAAAGGATGAACTTGAATAACTTTGAGAAAATGGGATTTGGACATCCACGTTCATGTCATAGAGTAGGGTCAAGTTTGGACCTGATGTTACTTGTTGGCAAATAGGAGGAATTTTCAATCAATAAAAATAGTTCATAATGTAACCTTATAACCATAAAAAAATTCAAATATGCCATATCCAAAAATCATCTTCTAAATTCATCTTGTATTAGTTAAAAAGTTCCAATAAACATATTTGAAAATATGTTTAAAGCCGATAAAGTCCGTATTGCTCAGACTGGAGTTATAAAGGGTTCCTTTTTCAACTTAAACTATAGCACCTAGGGCCATATGTATGAACACATTTTCCCATAGGCACAGAATGGGTAAAAACCTTTGATACATCTGGCCCCTAGTTCCTCAAAAGAACCATACGAAATAAAATGTTCTTCTTGGAGGAGAGACCTATCAAGTTAATTTTTATAGTTTTAACATTACAAAAAGTTCGCTTGGTAAATACATACTTTGCCTCTAAATTGAGGGAGCTAACCCAAGATATCATTTTACATGTGGATCTGTCCACCTGAAAGAGGGAACCTGTTGCAGCTCATCAGGAAAAGCAGTCTACTCACATTTTGTGGGTAAATTAATAATCAGCTGTTCTATACTTCTAGCCTAGATTTTTCATTCATCAATAACTCCCATAGACTGCCTACAACAATCTGATTGCACAAAAACCGAACTTCCAGATACACAAGCAAAACAATCATATTTTACTGACCTAATTCTAATCAAATGACTTCCATTGGGGAAGATTTAAGAAGACTAAATATCATTTTCATACATTTTCCTTCCAAAGTTTTGAAAAAATCTCATTTAGTAATCAAATCAAACATCATTGGAGCACAGCCGTACAAAGAGACTAGAATCATTTTTTTATAGTACAACTTTTATAGGGAATAACAGAATGTCCTTCAAAGATGAATTTGGAATGACTCAACAGACTCAGAAAATAGATGTCATTAGTTCTGAGCATAGCTATGTGATTTTTCCAACTCATCGCTACATTACATAGTACACCAAGGTATCTGCTTTGTTTTACTGTGTCCAGTTTCAAATCATTCCAACACTAAGGATTCTAGCACTTTTCCTCTCTGAATGCCATCACTTTGATCTTTCATTTATTTTTGGGAAGTTTTTCTTCAACACCATTTTGTAATACAGTCAGTTTTATTTTGCAAACCTTTAGAAGTACTATCGAGGACAGCAGCTCATAACTCAGCTGGTCTTTGAAGTCTGTGGAATGTAGTGAGTTCCTGCAAGGCAACAAATATCTTAAGTGTTCTGTCATATAGAGAACTAAATATAACTACAATTGTGAACATATATAATGGGCCTCTATGTATGTGTAACTAACGCTCTGTGTTTCAATATGAAATGGGTAATTCCTAAAAGCTAAACATATGAACAATAAGAATTTCAAAAGTGATTTATGAACATATAGGTCTCTCAATGCTTATTATCTACCTAGATTGCCATCAATACACAGTTTATCGTGAATCTGTATTATAGTTGCATATGAATTTTGCAATCTGGGAATATATACAAAATCATTAATATCCTGTTGTTCCAGAATCTAGCAATAATGTTGTTTTCTGAAACTCTAGTACTTTATTCATGAGAATGTGAACACAGACGTGTGTAAATGTATATGCGTATGCATCTATGTACATATATATCTATATATATTACCAGTAGGTAGCTATAGTTAGGGCCTTGTTTCTATTGAAAAAGCGTTTTTTCTTTTCCCAATAACTTAGGCGCCGGTTAGCAAATCTTCGCGAAATATTTAAAACTAGTTGGACGCTCCAGTCAGCTCCTGTCTTGAAAGTTTCAGGGTGAATCGTCAAGCGGGGGCCGAGAAAAAAGGGGAGTCCCAAAACGTGATTTCCCCATGTTATTTTCCATTGGAAATTTTAGACAAAGCTATAGCCAGAACTGCTGAATAGAATTACACCAAATTTGGCAAAAAGGTAGCCCTTGATTCAGAAAGAGCCCTTTTTTTGTTAAATGGTTTAAATCTGTTCAGTAGTTGCTGAGAAATTAGAAAAAGAAAAAGTTTGCATATCTGGGACAGCGGTGGGTTCGCGAACCCTCCCCGGCACGAGCTTCACTCTGATTGGCTACCAACACTCCAAACCAGGAAGTGTTGGCAGCTATCTTGTGACTCGGTAGAACCGAGTCATAATAAAACAGTAAAACAAAGGTTAAAAAACAAGAAAAGGGGGCAGGGTAGAAACACTCTGACCTCCTAGGCCTGCTCAGGGTGTCCTACAATGACCCCCAGGGCCCAAAAAATATGTTTTTTTTAAATGGCAGAATTCATGCTGGGTGCGTAAATTCTGCGAATAAAATTTAAAAAAAACAAAGCGCAGGTTATTTGCTTTGTTATTATTGAGCCCCCGGGTGAACCAGGTCCCGGGGGCATTGCAAAAGTAATAGCGGGGGCAGTGGGGGCCCCCGCAGTCTTGGGGTCTGCCACCTCCCTGAAGCTTTGTTTATGTTTCCAGGGGGGGCGCACAGCCCCCCCACAACCCTGCGGAGCACCATCTCCTTGGGGCTCTCCTTTTTAAAAAAAAAATCCTGTGTGAGGGGCTCAAGCCCCCTACTTGCCCCCCGGGACCGCCACTTCCTGAGGGCTCTCATTTAAAAAAAAATACCCTATGTGGGGGGGCTTAAGCCCCCCCACATGCCCTGGGGACTATCACTTCCTGGGGCAATAAGTATGCAAATGCGGGGGTCCGTTATGGAACCCTGAACCCCTGGGAACCACCACCTCCCCAGGGCTTTGCACACACTGAGAGGGGGGCCTCCTGGAGCCCTTCAAGGCCCTGGGGACCACCACCCCCCAGGGCTGGCTCCTGCAATGTCCCGGGGTTCCCACCCTTGGGCCATTGCTGTTTACTATGGCAGGGTGGGAGCACGGCTCCCAAACTGCCATAGCAAACCCTGCTTTGCTTCATTGAACCGAGAGCAGGAAAGCCTGCTCTTGCTTCAATGAAGCAAAGCAGAATTGCTTTTCCACAAGGGGAGCTGCATGTCAGCAGCTCCCCTTGTGGAAAAGCAATTCCGGCTCCCACAGAAGGTGGGAAGCCGGCGGAACCGGGGGGCTTTTGGCCCAGGCAAGGGGTGCCACGCAGCCCCCTCCCCATTTCTTTTTTTTAAACACAAAAAAGGAACCCACAAATCGCTGGAAGCCCCGCCCCATCCCTGCACTACTATGCCAACACGTTTTAAGGTGGGGAATTAGGTCCCTTTGAATCCTGGCAGTCCTCGGGGGCTATCTAGCCCACCAGGTACCTCCAGTAAGTGCCACAGGGCTGCGTTACAGAGAGGTGGTCCTAGGCCACGCCCCTTTTTACACCTCTCTGCAATGCAATGCACAGGTTCCAAGGATACAAGCAGAGCTCCCAGTCTACGTGGCCATCGTGGTCCGTGGTCCGGCCACGCCCCCCCAAAACTTTGAAATTCACTAAAAAAACAATAGGTTTCAAGGACGTTATAGTTAGAAATTAGCATTTAAAAGACCGTAGAAATTTACTGAAAAAAACACAGGTTTCAGGGACGTTATAGTTAGTTGGACATTTCACATGTACAAAACCAGAGAAATTCCACCATTTTAGTTAGTTCAGCTAACTATAACTCACGCCCCCTCAATGCACTGCTGATGACGTCACATATTACATCACTCATAATATGGTCAGTAACTTCACTCATAACATCATCCACATGATCATCTGATGCACCTCCTTATACCCTAATATAATCTTGGATAAACCCACTCTAAATTACAGACTACCATTCTCGATACCTTAGACACACCAATACAAGTTAGTACATACACACTTACTGATTCCTAGGTCTACACACACTGTCAGGATTCGGCAATGGTTACGCTGTTCAGCGCCGTAGTACGGAGAGAGCAGCCAAAGAACTACAAATCCCGGCATGCCTTGAGGCGCGTTCCGTTTCCTACGCCGGAAACGCGACACAGACATAAATGCATTGCGGTAATTATCGGCAATGCCGATTATTTTGGACCAACTTCGTGGTGTGACGAGCTGGGTGCAGTGTTGCCGTACTCCTATTTCTTGTGAGCATTCTGGAAACCGGACCGGAGCTTTCTCGGCTGAGAAAGCATTTGTTCTCACGGGAGTCTAAGTCCGTGAGAGAGAGAACTTGGGGAGCGAAGGAATCCTGGGGTACTGTGAGTAAAGTAACCTTGAGAGTGGAATCGTATTCCCAAGTAATGGGGCCTGAAAGTGGATCTATGAATTAATAGACACTCATAAAGAAGGTCTACTTGTTCTAAATGTCAGGGAGAGAACATTGCTCTCTATCAGACTCAAGTGAAGCACTTATGAACTTCTATTGTTTCGTTTTCAATATGATTTAAACACAAGTTGTTTCTTCTTTTCCTCACATAGGAGATAAGACAGAGGGGTACCATATCTATTGGGGATATCATTATAAATTCATGCTTGATCGTGAAATGGTATGTGGCAGTACTGGTGTAATTTGTCTATGGTATAATGTGATCCAGTGATGGTACCAATTGTCTTTTGTTCATTTCTTTGCAGTACCAGAAATATCCTAGGTACCTCCTTAAGGTCTATCTTCTATTTATAAAACTACATTCTTTTCTTCACAGGTAACAAGGTGGGGGGTTTGAAGTTAAATGTATGGATAACATCTGAGTCTATAAGGAAAGAGAGTGATTATTCGTATTGTGTTTTTGTCGTTACAGCTCTCCCTCCCTGCCGTTCCTATCCTTTCCTTCCTTTTCTTCCAGAGTTGAATCGTTTCTTATGGTCTGTATAGTTACTTCAGATGTGGGGAGGATTCTATTAGGGAGGTTATAGGACCTTCAGCACAACCCTGAGGAGACAAACAGTGGAAGCCTGACAGAATAATCGGCCCACTAATTGTACTCTTGTCTTGGCTGTGCTGTGGGTACTATGGCTACACTCGATGCTGTGCTAGCGGCATTGGCTTCAGTTCAAACTGAGCTAGCTGCGTCCAACAGGGAGGTGGCGGCCGCTAGGGCGGAAAATGCGCAGTTGAAGGCCAGGATGTATAGAGTTACCATTCCTCCAGTAACATCAGGTGGGGTAGTCAGGACCCCACTACTTCTGTTACAGTAGAAATGCCTGCATAAATACCTTTAGCTCCACCCGAAAGGTTCTATGGGGACAATAGAAAGGTGCAGGTGTTCATGACCCAGATTCTGTTACACTTCATGTGCAAGCCGAAAATGTTCGCCAACAATCAAGCCAGGGTGGCCTTTTTGATTTCATACTTGGGGGGTGAAGCTGCTCAATGGGCTGTTCCCGTGGTTCGGAGGGATGACCCGCTTCTCTATGCATGGGATGACTTTCACCTTGAGTTCGAAAAAACATTTGACAGACGGGCCGAAACTTTTACAGCAGATAGGGAGCTTTTGAAACTGAAACAAGGTAACGCTGATTTAGTTTCCTATCTGAACAACTTTCGCCGACTGGTGGCTGAAACAGATTGGCCGGAGGCTAAACGGACTGCTCTCTTTTATCAGGGATTGAGCGAAGAACTCAAGGATGTTTTCTCCCATATCGATCCCCAGCCCCGTACGTGTTCCGCCCTCATCGATCTTACCTTGCGTTTGGATCATCGTATACGGGGAAGGAAGGGGGAACATCGAATGAAAATAACACAGGGCAAGGAGATAAGCCATCGGCAGGGTCGGAACCAATTGATATTGGAGCACTGCGAGCTTCCCTAACCATGAGTGAAAAAGAACATCAACGCAAACAAGGGTTGTGCCTTTACTGTGGCAAAAAAGGCCATTTTTTGCGTGAATGTCCTGTGAAACCAAAGTCTAACAAATTTAAGCAAGGGCAAAGCGCGGCTGGCCTTTCTGATGTGGATCAGGAAAACTCCAAAGCTTGAAGGTGGGTGAAGGGGAACCATCAAGCGCAATTTACATCCCTTCTATTACCCCTGTTCGGAGCGTAGATCTGTGCCACGTGTTCCTGGAAATGTCTTTGGAGGTGGCGATAGAAGTGAAAGATGTCCGTGCAATGGTGGACTCCGGTGCCACTGGGTGTTTTATGGATGCCAATGAAGCCAGAAGACTGGGGGTGAACCCAATTAAAAAATCACTTCCAGAAATTGTTTATGCGGTGGATGGAAAGGAACTGCAAGCGGGGCCTATCCGGTATCATACCCAAGAATATGTTCTTTCATATGAAGGATTGCATCGGGAGACGTTATACTTTAACATCATTGACGCTCCTCAGTATGGGATCATACTGGGGCTTCCCTGGTTGCAACAGCACGAACCCAATATACATTGGTCTTCCGAGAAGGTGTTGTTCGATTTGGTTTATTGTACGGAACATTGTGGCACCGAGTGGTCCAGTCCGGCTGCATCGTTGGCCTCTGTGATGCATATAGCTATGGCAGCGGAGAAAGAGATGTTTCTACCTTTGTGTTATGCAGCGTTTGGAAGGGTGTTCAGCGAGTGTGGAGGCGGACACGCTACCGCCACACAGGGCATTTGATTGCCGGATTGATCTTCTCCCTGGAGCGGTGATACCTCACAGCAGAACATATGCTCTTACACTGCCAGAGAATGAAACCTTGCGGGCCTACTATGACAAATATCTTGCCCTAGGATACATAAGGCCCTCTCGATCACCGGCTGTGTCCCCGTTATTCTTCATTCTGAAGGCCAATGGTGAGAAGAGGTGTTGTATAGACTATTGTGCCCTTAATGCTGTCACAATTAAGAGCCAGTATCCACTGCCCCTTTTTCCAGTATTGCTGGAGCAAGTACGAACAGCTCGAATTTATACCAAACTGGACTTGAGGGGGGCTTATCACCTCGTACGTAGTCGTCGAGGTGACGAGTGGAAAACAGCATTTAAGACGCAGTATGGGCTCTATGAATATCTAGTGATGCCCTTCGGCTTATGCAATGCCCCCGCGGATTTTCAGTTTTTTCTTAATGAAATTCTCAGAGATCTTCTTGACCATCATGTTGTCGTATATATTGACGATATACTGATCTATTCGGACACAGATGAAGAACATATGGAACACATGAAACAGGTGTTGCAAGTATTGTTACATAACCACTTGTATTGTAAAATCACGAAGTGTGAATTTCATGTGGAAACTGTGGAATTCCTGGGTGTGATGCTGACACCGTCTGGACAAGTAATGGCGGAGAGAAAAGTCAAAGCCGTGATGGAGTGGCCCCGCCCGTGTAATGTCAAAGATATTCAGTGCCTTCTGGGATTTTCTAATTTCTATAGACGCTTCATTCGGGGGTTTTCAGAGCAGGTGGCCCCTCTTACAAGACTTACTAGGAAGAGTGTCCCTTTTTTGTAGGGTGTTTTGGAACAGGAGGTGTTCGATCGATTGAAGAAGTCTTTTGCCACGGCTCCGGTACTAGTACATGCCAACCCGAGTGCGCCTTTCATTGTGGAGGCTGACGCGTCGGAGGTCCCTTTGGGGGCGGTGTTATCCCAGAGGAATACAGATACTGGAGTGTTGCATCCCATCACTTTTATGTCCTGCAAATTAAGCCCGGCTGAAACCAAGTACACAATAGCAAGAAAGAACTGTTGGCGATACGTGATGCATTTCTGGAGTGGCGTCATTGGCTGCTGGGAGCTGAACATCTGGTTACGGTATATACCGACCACCGGAAACTCCAATTCATGCGGGCGGCTAAACATCTTATGCCCCACCAATTGAGTTGGATGCTGTTCTTTGAGGAGTACAGGTTTCTGGTTACTTTTCGTCCTGGTGCGGATAACAAGAAGGCGGTGCCTTGACCAGGCAAACCCATCCTTTGTTGCATGCTGAGGAGCCTGTCAGAGCCATCATTTCACCCTCTCAGGTGGTCGGGGTTACGAGATCTGATTACCTTTTGCTGGGTGTGAGGAGGGGTGGGTTGACCTGTGTGTGGCGTACCTGGCTTCGTCATCATCCGGAATGGCGCCTGAAACAAGGTATTCCAATGAAAGGAACTCAGGTCCTTCTCTCTAACGTTTCCTTGCGAAAGATGGCGTTTTCCTGGTGTCATGAGGCCCCTAGTGCGGGGCATATGGGATATGTTAAGACGCTTGAGAAAATGCTGAGGCAATTTTGGTGGCCGGTCATAAGACCCGACGTCCAACGATGGGTGATGGCATGTGTACAGTGTTGCCAAATCAAGACTGACCGACAAAAACCTCAAGGGCTTCTTCGACCACTGCCCACACCGGAAACACCGTGGTAACGGTTTTCAGTGGACTTTATTGTGGGACTTCCTAAAGATCAAGGGAACACCGCTATCATAGTGGTGGTGGACTATCTCACGAAGATGGGGCACTTCCTAGCATGTAAACAAGTCCCTACAGCAGGACATTTGGCACATCTTCTGTTGGTGAACGTTGTTAGACTGCATGGACTTCCCAGAGTTATAGTGTCTGATCGTGGAGCGCAGTTTACTGCGCGATTCTGGAAGACCTGGTGCTCGGAACTGCAGATCTTATCTTCTTTGTCTACCAGTTTCCATCCTCAGTCTGATGGTCAGACAGAAAAACTGAATCAGTCCTTGAAACAGTATCTCCGCTGTTATGTGCAGGATAACACTGATGCTTGGGTAGATTGGTTGTAGGTGGCAGAGATAGCCTACAATAATGCACAACACTCATCCACTAAGCATTCCCCCTTTTTCTGTACATATGGTCATCATCCTAGGTTTACCCCTATGCTACTCCCTAGCGCTAGGGTTATATACCAGAGGTTAAGGAGAGATTGTTGCGGGTTCGTAGGGTCCTCACTGAAGCATGTAAACATATCATACAGGCTAAGCTCAGGTACAAAACACAAGCTGACAAACATCGAAGACCGAGTCCTGTGTATAAGAAGGGCGATTTGGTATGGTTATCTACAAAACATATCAAATTTACAAGGTACAGTGTGTTTCACCCCAACTTCATAGGACCGTATAAAGTTGTGAAGCATGTCAATCCGGTTGCTGTGCGATTGCATTTACCTGCTCATTTCAGAATTCACCCTGTTTTTCATGTTTCTTTGTTGAAGCCCTCTCACTGTCCTGTGTGCAGGTTGCCACAGCCCCTTTGGGTTCAGGGGGATTGTGAGTATGAGGTTAGGGCGGTTCTGGACTCAAAGGTTGTGAGGGGGCTAGTGCATTATCTGATTTCCTGGAAGGGATTTGGGCTGGAGGAAAACTCTTGGGAACCTGAAGGGGCTGTGCATGCCCCCCGCTTGGTGGCTCAGTTCCATCGTTTGCATCCGTCCAGTCCTGCTGGTGGCCGAAACCCCTTGTGAGGGGGGGTGTACTGTCAGGATTTGGCAATGGTTACGCTGTGCAGCGCCGTAGTACGGAGCGAGCAGCCAAAGAACTACAAATCCCGGCATGCCTTGAGGCGCGTTCCGTTTCCTACGTCGGAAACGCGACGCAGACATAAATGCATTGCGGTAATTATCGGCAATGCCGATTATTTTGGACCAACCTCGTGGTGTGACGAGTTGGGTGCAGTGTTGCCGTGCTCGTATTTCTTGTGAGCATTCTGGAAATCGGACCGGAGCTTTCTAGGCTGAGAAAGCATTTGTTCTCACTGGAGTCTAAGTCCGTGAGAGAGAGAACTTGGGGAGCGAAGGAATCCTGGGGTACTGTGAGTAAAGTAACCTTGAAAGTGGAATCGTATTCCCAAGTAATGGGGCCCGAAAGTGGATCTATGAATTAATAGACACTCACAAAGAAGGTCTACTTGTTCTAAACGTCAGGGAGAGAACATTGCTCTCTATCAGACTCAAGTGAAGCACTTATGAACTTCTATTGTTTCGTTTTTGATATGATTTAAACACAAGTTGTTTCTTCTTTTCCTCACATAGGAGATAAGACAGAGGGGTACCATATCTATTGGGGATATCATCACAAATTCATGCTTGATCGTGAAATGGTATGTGGCAGTACTGGTGTAATTTGTCTATGGTATAATGTGATCCAGTGATGGTACCAATTGTCTTTTGTTCATTTCTTTGCAGTACTAGAAATATCCCAGGTACCACCTTAAGGTCTATCTTCTATTTATAAAACTACATTCTTTTCTTCACAGGTAACAAGGTGGGGGGGTTTGAAGTTAAATGTATGGATAACATCTGAGTCTATAAGGAAGGAGAGTGATTATTCGTATTGTGTTTTTGTCGTTACAGCTCTCCCTCCCTGCCGTCCCTATCCTTTCCTTCCTTTTCTTCCCGAGTTGAATCGTTTTTCATGGTCTGTATAGTTACTTCAGATGTGGGGAGGATTCTATTAGGGAGGTTATAGGACCTTCAGCACAGCCCAGAGGAGACAGACAGTGGAAGCCTGACACACACATCCACTCACTCACCCACACAGTCCCTCATACATGCAGTCACTCATCAATACAGCCTCTATTGCCTGCACTCATACACCCATACAGACACTCACACACCACCACTCACTCATAGAGTTGCTCACACACCTAGTCAGTCATGTAAAGAATCAATCACACTCCCATTTACTCACCCGTATAGTTAAACACACACCACCTCACTTATTCATACATATACTAACACATACTTACTCTCTTATGCAATCAGTGGCACAAGCACATACTCGTCTATACAGCCACTCTCACAATCACTCACTCTCACATATAGTCATTTATATACTCCAACACTCACATGTGCTGCCGTTCACATATGTAGTTACTCACACATGTACATCTGAGACATCCATTCAATCAGCAACACAGCCATGCACACACTTTCTCCCACCCATACATCTGCTTACAGACACAATCATGAACGCATACACCCAGGGATTCACCCACTCATACATCCATGCAGGAAGTCGCACAGCCCCTCACCCACACACACAGAAACTCAGGCACCCATACAGGTACTCAGACAACCAATGAAAAACCCATATAGACATTCAAGTAGCTACTCCACAACCCATGCAGCCACTTACACACCAACTGACAGACTGATACAGACATTCACACAGATTAGTCAATATCCCATACATTTAGAAAGAGATGTTTGATTACTCACTTATACAGTCAGTCATGCATCTACTAAATCATCCATTCAGACACTCATTCACCCACTCATTCCTCAATACACCTTGCAATATATATATAAAACCTATTTAAATTGTTCAGAAACACAGAGTCACTGGATGATGTCATCAGTTCTGTCAATTGAAATGCCATCAGTGATGTCATCAGTGATGTCACTGACCAGGTCATGAGAGATGTAATATGTGACGTCATAAGCAGTGCATTGCAGGGGCGGGAGTTATGGTTAGCTGGTGTTAGATTTAGGGGTCTCTAGTTGGCACAGGTAGGTACTTGTGACAAATAGGGACCCTCTCCACTAGTCAGGGCAAGGGGGATTACACTCCTAAAACAACATTCAATACAAAAAGACCCTGTCCCTAGGACGTTTTAGTACTTTTTTATGTATTTTAATCACAGCAGAATGACCAAATGTCGGGGGGATTACACTCCTAAAATAACATTCAATACAAAAAGACCCTGTCCCTAGGACGTTTTAGTACTTTTTTATGTATTTTAATCACAGCAGAATGACCAAATGTCAATATTTACTGAAGCACCTCCTAACTTTCACATTTTTAGAGGTGTGCTCACAAATAATGTCCAATTTTATTAAAAATTAGAGAGGTTCCCTGTAAAAAAAAATTCCAGATGACAGTCAGAGTGAACATATAAGTGATGTCTGCTCCCACTCCTTTTACAGTACATCCACGAGCAATCGTGCATACAAAAAAATGTGTGAAGAACAAAATGACCCCTCACGGGCGCACCACCAACAGGGTTACTGGTAGGTACTCACCAGATAAAGCCCCTTTTATCATCATCGGCAGTCATTTGTTCAAAAATAAATGTGTCCAACACAAAACAGAACAACTGAAACAGTGCGAGGAGTAACTAGCATTCACTTCTGTGTGACATAAAGTGAATAAAATCAACAAATACGCCATACACACAACTTTATTTTGAATTTTCAAGGCGTAATTCGTTGAATTAAAAAGGCTGGTAGCTAATTTTGCATACCTTAACCCATGCCAACATGTTTCTCTGCCTTACTTGCTTTATCGGTACAAAAGGGGGTGGTGATGGATGGAGCATCTAAATCAATCAAACACTCACACCCAGTCAAAAGATCTGGGTTTAATCCATCACCGTTCTTTAGCCCACTCTGCCACCCCAGTTCGGACATGGCTATATGCAAATCAGTCTGACCCTGTGCCTCATGGGAACAGTCCAGCCCGAACTGACAAGCCATGTCTTCCCTGGACCGGAAACAAGCTTCCGAGGACCGGTTTCTGGCATTCCAGCCGTCTTCAGCCCGGCTTGCTTGAATCCAAAGGCAAAGTGAGCAAGGGACTCACATCTGAGCATACCCTGCTACACTTATGGTGGCGAAAAGCGGTACAAAAGGGGGTGGTGATGGACGGAGCATCTGAATCAAGCAAACACTCACACCCAGTCAAAAGATCTGGGTTTAATCCATCACCGTTCTTTAGCCCACTCTGCCACCCCAGTTCAGACATGGCTATATGCAAATCAGTCTGACCCTGTGCCTCATGGGAACAGTCCAGCCCAAACTGCCAAGCCATGTCTTCCCTGGACCAGTAACAAGCTTCCGAGGACCGGTTTCTGGCATTTCAGCCGTCTTCAGCCCGGCTTGCTTGAATCCAGTCGCAAAGTCAGCAAGGGACTCACGTCTGAGCATACCCTGCCACACTTATGGCGGCCAAAAGCGGTACAAAAGGGGGTGGTGATGGACGGAGCATCTGAATCAATCAAACACTCACATCCAGTCAAAAGATCTGGGTTTAATCCATCACCATTCTTTAGCCCACTCTGCCACCCCAGTTCAGACATGGCTATATGCAAATCTGTCTCACCCTGTGCCTCATGGGAACAGTCCAGCCAGAACTGCCAAGCCATGTCTTCCCTGGACCGGAAACAAGCTTCCGAGGACCGGTTTCTGGCATTCCATCCGTCTTCAGCCCGGCTTGCTTGAATCCAGTGGCAAAGTGAGCAAGGTACTCACGTCTGAGCATACCCTGCCACACTTATGGCGGCCAAAAGCGGTGGTGCCGCTTTTGGCCGATTCAAGCAAGCCGGGCTGAAGACGGCTGGAATGCCTGAAACCGGTCCTCGGAAGCTTGTTTCCGGTCCAGGGAAGACATGGCTTGGCAGTTCGGGCTGGACTGTTCCCATGAGGCACAGGGTCAGACTGATTTGCATATAGCGATTTCTGAACTGGGGTGGCAGAGTGGGCTAAAGAACGGTGATGGATTAAACCCAGATCTTTTGAATGGGTGTGAGTGTTTGATTGATTCAGATGCTCCGTCCATCACCACCCCCTTTTGTACCGCTTACTTGCTTTATGGCAGATTCATCAGGGCTGACACCCTGTCACCGCACCATAGTTGGACAACTCATTCTCTGTGACTGTCAAATCAAAAAGAACAACCGTTAAAAAACACCCCCACGGACTCCCAACCCTTTATGTACTATGTATGAAGAACACTAATATAGTTCACCTCTATCAGCAATCCTCTTTCGTACCAGCTGAAGAGAGCTAACCGTTCACTCCCACAGGTAAGTGTGTCTTTTGGCCCTTATGATTGTTGCATCAATCTAAGAAGAGAAAAGGGTACAGCATATGTCATGACTCCTAGTTTGAAGCCCTGATCAATATTTCCAAACCACCTAGTGCCATGACCGCTGTTGTGCTAGTAGTAACCAATTTTCATTCAAACTCTACGTGTTGTGCCATTTTTCATGTCTATCTATTGCCAGTTCTCTTGTGTTATCGTATGAAATTCCCTTGGTTACTGCCGTTTTTTTCTTTTTGCCACCAAACTTACAACTATGCGTATTATGCCACCCGATTGGAGTACAACCATGCGAAATATGCAATCCTTCACATTTACCACTATCAGATCTTAAAGTGTCTACCTTTTCTGCTAGTATGCGCGGTTCGCGGAGAAAGCCCCCAACTTATAAAGGCATCCCCGTGTTCCAATTTGTTTTCGGTCTACTCTCTACACATGAAAGGATGTTTCATAGGTTACAGCGTGATCCACTCAAGGCATAATCTAATGACGCGCCCTGGCTACCCCACTCCTCACCGTACTAGGCGGCTAAGACCTCCGTGTCTCCTCCTGTCACTGCCTCGCTGCTCTGCCATCATTAAATGCATCAGTAATTGCGTGTGACGTTCACCACGCCGGTCACATGACTCGCGTCGTGCACATCATCCGCCACAACTCACTGGTCAAAGTTTTAGAGCATCTATTGACTCACAGGCTAATGCGCTAGGTCTACCTCAGTAAACGGGAGCGCCATTTTTGAATTTTCAACACTCAATATGGGGCTTATTTTTAATTTTAATTTTTAATCGTAAGTCCATATAGCTTGTATATTATATGTGACAAGGCGATCATTGGAATTACCATCGAGAAAAATCTCTTTTTTGTATCAACCACAGAGTTTATAAATACGGGCTGAATTCTCAAAAGGTTTGTGTATTGCGTCTTTTATTACGCAACGGTCTTATTACATCAAATGCATCGAGCCTTTTATCCATCTATGCATATCGATCTTTGCCTGTAATGTCAATGAATGATGACGGACTGCCCGAGTACCAATTAGTACAGAATATTTAATTTTTATCAAGGAAAAGGTTTGAAAATCAACGTTTAGTGTCAAGGGATTTTATACAACATGCAAAATGTATACACAACAATTAATTGAATGTGACCGTTTCGCTGTGGCTGCCGCATCCCTCATTTTCAATAGATTTTATGTATGTGTATCTTTTAATTAGGCAGCAAGTTTTTTACAGCATTTATCAAGGAAATAATATCCTTAACTGCATAAGGGTCTATGCATACAGAATAGTTATTAAAGACTGCAAATACGTTTTTTTTATATATATTCATTTGCCATTCCCCATGCAGTCTAATGCATAGACAGATCCCAGATGAATACCAAGGAGCAATAGGGAGGTCCAATACCTCATGGTGTTACTTCACACTGTTCCACTCCAGGATTTCGTTCAGACCATGCTGGTCACTCTTTTCACTAAAAATCCAACGGGCTTCTTTTAAAAGAAGCACGCTTTCAATATTAGTTGTATTCCCTTGAATTTTTTCAAGGATCGTCCATGTGAAGTTATGTTTCTCTTTTGAACAGTGTTGGAACAATCTTGTTGTGAGCTTGCCTGCCCTTATAGTACTCAGATGTTCTTGTACTCTGATCTTGATTTTACGTGATGTTAAACCAATATATTGTAAACCGCATTCACACAACAAACGATAAATCACGTTATTTGTATTGCAGTTGCTAAACTGGTTCAACACCCATTCTTTTCCAGATGACAAAATTACACTGCTGCATTTTTTATTTAGTGGACACACAGTGCAGGTCCCGCACGGCTAGTGCCCATTGGGAACAGTGGTGTTACTTTTGTTATTTTCAACAGGTTCATGCATGTAGACAAGCCTGTCCTTGAGATTGCTTGCTCTCTTAAAGGCAAATCTTAGAGGGGGCATACAAAAGTCCTTATTAGATAAGAGAGACCAATGTCTACGAATGGATTGTCGGATCTTAGTCGCAAGGGGGTCATATGTCATGACCACCGGAACACAATCTTCCTTTTCCTTCACATTTTTTTCAAGAAGGACACTGCGTGGGGTGTTCAGTGCTCTCTTTATAGCGTGTCCCACTGTTCTAGGTGGATAGTTGCGATGTTTAAGTTTCATTACAAGGTCCTGTGACTGTTCCAAGAAGGATTCCGTCGGGGAACCGTTCTTTCTATATCGAAGGAACTCTTCTACCAGAAGATTATCCCTGAGTGCTCTAGGGTGGTAAGAATTGTATAGGAGGAAAGAGTTTCTATCTGTTGTTTTTGGTGAACATTGGTACTCAGGACATCCTCATTAGATTTGATGACTAAATACAAATACACAGCAGTGTCACGACTATAGGACCAAGTGAATCTCAGACTAGGGTCCTGTGTGTTGAGCCACTGGAGGAAGTTCACAAGTGTTTCCTCCGTGACTGACCAAATGCCTGACTCCTAAAATAACCCCTGCTCACCCTCTAGGCTGCGTGGTGCGAGCAGTCAAGACTTATTTCAGAGGCATTGTAGGTTAAGCAGTTGTGATCACATACAGTAACCCAGTAACAACACTACAAATGGACACCACACACATTTTATATCAGAAATAGGTAGACTTTATATAAAGTTACCACAAGACCATAAACAACAAAAATACACACTATGATTACTTTAAGATGGTAGACTTAAGCTTAGTTCAGTTCAGTTCTTAGATGCAACACTCTGTGTCAATGTACCTTAAGTTGCGCTTCCACGGCAAGCAATGTTGCAGCGATGGGAAATGCGGCAAAGTTCAGATGCAAAGAAATAAAGACGTGAAGATCTTCCAGATGCGGCACGCTACTCAGGGATGCGGTTTGATGCGTGGAATGCAGCGGCGACACACTCACGATGCGATTGAAACAGCTCCAGCGGCGACGCTCTTTTCCACGATGCGTGAAGCTTCTGCTCAATGCGACAACTACAGCAGCGACATCCAAGATGCAACGGCAGCAACTCCGATGACGGCGCGCTTCTCAAGGATGCAAGGTGCTCTTGGTCAATGAGGTGCAGTGCGACAGTTCCAGTGGCGACACCCTCCTGCTTTGGAATTGCGAATGCAGGCACAACGACGGCAACACGCTCCAACCTCTTTGCGAGATTCTTCTCCTGATGCGGTGCAGTGCGACAGCTCCGGCGGCGACACCCTCCTTTTTCGGAGTTGCGACGGCAGCAGCAGCGATGGCGACACGCTTCCTCTTCGCTGCAGCACGCTTCTCTCCGATGAGATGCAGTGCAACAGTTCCAGCGGCGACACCCTCCTTCGGAGTTCTGACGGCAGGCACACCGACGGCGATAAGCTTCTTCTCATTGAGTTGCGCTTCCAGCTACTTGCGACACACAGTTCCTCAGAAGGACCAAAACAGCAGCAGGCACTTCCAAAAGAACTCTGGGGAGCTGGGGGTGAAGTCTGTTGTCCCTGAGACTTCAGCAGGAGGCAAGCTCTTTTCCAAGCCACTGGAGATCCTTCACAATTTGAAAGCAAAGTACACAACGTTCCTTTCTCCTTCCTTTGGCAGTAGGGCAACCACTGCAGGCCAATCCCCCAAGCAGCACTTCAGCTTGGGAATAGTCTCTACTCAGTAAAGGTTTCTTCTTGTAGTCCAAAAGTGATCTAATTTCATGGGATCAGGGTCCCAATATTTATACCCCAAAATCCTTTGTTCTCTGATGGGAGAGGGGCCTTTGCCCAGTCCAAGCCAGTTCTGAAGCACTCTGTTTACCAGACTTCTCCTTTCCTTTCACAGGGCAGGTCAGAAACATCAGACACCCACAGGAGGTGGAGCCAGCATTGTGAAAGGCAAGTACAGTCCTGGAGCACTTTTTTTACAGGACTCCTTCTCTTCTTTCAGTGTGCAGGGCAGAGACATCAGCCACTCCCCTGGGGGTGGAGCCAACATTGTGGAAGGCAGGTACAACCCTATTCAAGGTTCAGGTGCAACTCCTCCCTCCCATTTAGATGCAAATCTCTCTATTCACCACTGGGTGACTCAGCCTGTCTTCTGGAATTCCCCAGCCCTGTCAATCTCAAAACCAGTCTTAGGAATATAGAACCTAGCAGAGGCAGGTTGAATGGTTAGACAAGCAAATACATACTTTCTAAAAGTGGCATTTGCAAACACTGAATATTAAAATCAACTTTACTAAAAGACGTATTTTATTATTCTGAGTTGAGGCATACTAAACTCGAATTTCTACCATGTTCTCTGAGACAGTAAGGATTATAAAATGTAATAACTCTAACAGCCCTTTCTGGCCTATGGAGAACAGGTAGCCTTGCAATAGTGAAAAACAAAAATGGCTGTAATTCTCTATTTGGACATGCCACACCCATCAGGGCTTGTCCTACCTTATACTTACAATGCACCCTGCCCTTGGGCCTACCATAAGGGTGACTGATATGACGAAAAGGGAAGGTTTAGGTACTGGGAAGTGGGTGCACTTGCCCAGTCAGCATGACAGTACCAGACTGCACGCAGGCTCTGCAATGGCAGACCTTAGACTTATTTTACAAGGCTGCTTCTGTGGGTGGCACAACCAGTGCTGCAGGCCCACCAGCAGGATTTGGATTACACGCCCTGGCTCACTCAGTGCACTAGACTAGGGTCTGACAAGTAAACCAAAATAGCCAAACATTGAATCACTAATCCATACATTATTGTACAAGAGGGAGCACTTGCAATGTGGCACTGGATATCAGTGGCACACTGCCCAAAGCATCAAACACTAGCAAAAATAAAAGAGGAAACAGCAAAAATGGAAGGGAGACCGACACCAATGATGCCAGGTCTAACAGCTGAACTAACTATAACGGCAGAATTTCTCTGGTTTTGTACGAGTGAAATGTCCAACTAACTATAACGTCCCTAAAACCAGTGGTTTTTTCAGCGAATATATATATATTACCTACTGGCGGTCGCCAGTAGGTATATATAGTTAGGATTTTTTCCCTATGGCATTTTTGAAAATTCTATGTCTAATAACTTTGGCGTTTGTGGACGGAATCGGCTGAAATTTTCAGGAAAATGGCACATTTTGTTTCTGAGCAGCTCCTGGAAATTTGGGGGGGGTCGTCAAGGGGGGGCCGAGAAAAAAGGGGGGTCCCAAAACGCGTTTTTCCCATGTTAATTTCCATCGGGCGGTTAGACTCACTTTTAGCCCGAACGGCTGAATGGATTTTCACGAAACTTGGCAAAATTGTAGGGACTGTTAGCCCGATGTGCCTTTGCTAGGTCTCAATATATGTGCTCCAGTAGTTTTTGAGAAATTAACGTTCAAAACAAGATATATATCTGTAACAGCGCTCCGGGCAGCGATCCGGTCCGCTTACTTTTCGCGAAACGGAACTTTGCGCGCAGAAAGCTGATTGGCTCTCCGGTGTCTGTCAACATTCTAAACAGTCTGGAGCGGCCGCCATCTTATCTCTCGGTAGGATCGAGAGAGAAGAAGAGGTGAAAAACGAAGGGGGAATTTAATGAAAGGGGGCAAGGTATACCCCTCTTGACCCCCTAGGATTGTTGTTGGGGTTATTAAAGGGTCCCGTGGGGAAAATAAAAAAAAATGATTTTTCACGGTAGAAGCGCTTCACGGGCCGCGAACTGGGCCGCAAACTGGTAGCGAAACGGGAATTCGCCATTTTGTGCTTCGTTTTAATTGTTTAGAGACAAAAATTATCGCCGCACATTGGCCACAATGCATGAATATCGCTGAAAAGTCAGCGATATTCATGCATTATCCAGCAAATGCTCTTAGCCATGTTATCCACCTTCCATTGGATAACAGAAAGCTGATTGGCTCTCCGGTGTCTGTCAACATTCTAAACAGTCCGGAGCGGCCGCCATCTTATCCCTCGGTAGGATCGAGAGAGAAGAAGAGGTGAAAAACGAAGGGGGAATTTAATGAAAGGGAGCAAGGTATACCCCTCTTGACCCCCTAGGAATGTTGTTGGGGTTATTAAAGGGTCCCGTGGGGAAAATAAAAAAAAAATGATTTTTCACGGTAGAAGCGCTTCACGGGCCGCGAACTGGGCCGCAAACTGGTGGCGAAACGGGAATTCGCCATTTTGTGCTTCGTTTTAATTGTTTAGAGACAAACATTATCGCCGCACATCGGCCACAATGCATGAATATCGCTGAAAAGTCAGCGATATTCATGCATTATCCAGCAAATGCTCTTAGCCATGTTATCCACTTCCCATTGGATAACATGGCTAAAACTGCTCAGGGCAGGTGTTAGGTTTTGGAGATATTCGCGCTTAGCGCGAATATCTCCAAAAGTTGGTAATAGGAGATAGCGATGGTTAGGGACTGTTTCCAGTCGCTAAAATCTTGGCACGCCCACTTTGCATGTCATTAGTGATAAATATCACTGATATGCAAAGCGGGGCCCAAGATGGTCGCTATCTCCTTTTAGCTGTCACTAACTGGTGTTAGCGACAGCTTGGTAGGGAGATAATTTTATCTCTTTTTTTTTTGGCTTTTAAAGCCAAAAAAGCGGATATAACCCCCCTTGATAATATGCCCCATGATTTCTCGGGGGTTTCAGCTGACAGGGCTTGGTATTGTGTTACGTGCTAATTCTTCCAGGAAACGTCAGAGGGTCGATGCAGGGGTTCTAGAAGGGGTGATAAACCATTTAAGCCTCATGAACAAGCGCATGGTCTTTTAAAGATTTATGAAGTACTCGGGGCGGCGGTGTGTGTGTGCCCTCTTTCAGGAGCGGGCGGGGGGGGCACTGCCAGCAACTTGCCAGGCCAGGCAGTGTTCAACACGTGCATCACCCTTTCTCTGCCTGCTATTGCGCTCCATGCTTCGGAAAGGTAAGAAAAAGAACGTGCATTTGAGTTTGAAATGTCCGATCTTGTAGCAGTACACTTGCAAAGCCCACACATGACAATAATCCGATTCAAGGCCCCATTCACCCGATTTTTTAAACATATATAGCACTCCAACAAAGTTAGATTTTAAAACTTTATTAACATTTAACTATAATGAACGGAACAAAAACTGTAAAAACATTTAAACATTTTTCACCCAAAAAAGCAACAATGGTCAGAAGCTGTCTTTTGTGCGAATAGTCCCAAGGCAGCACAACGTGCAGAGTTCTGGACGGCACCCAGGTGATGTCGCCTGGGTGCCGCACTGGTTTTGGTATCCTACAATGCTGCTCCGAAAATTGGCGTGGGGCGTCCCGGGTGGTGCGGGGGGAGGCCTCGTCAGTAGCGGTCTGTTGTGCGAATAGTCCCAAGGCAGCAGAACGCGCTGAGATGTTGATGGCACCCAGGTGATGTCCAGTAAACTGCCGCACTGGTTTTGGTATCCTACAATGCTGCTCCGAAAATTTGCGTGCGGCGGCCCGGGGGGGGGGGGGGGGGCGCGTGGGGGAGGCGGCGTGAACGGGCCTCCCCAGGTGGCGGCCATCCAGCTGAGTTGCGCCCGCTCTTGTGGCTACAGCATCTCGCTCACCATGTTGTTGAGTTGCTCCCACTCTTGCAGTGCAGCGATAGGCGCCTGCCACATGACTCTTAAAATGGCGGACGGCTCTTCGGTTTTGGGCCTGGTCCACTGACATGGCCCTGGGACACCTTGGAACTCGGACGCTTGCCTGCTAAGGCTTGGGCTCCATTCTCGAAAAGCGTCCCCTCAGCCGTGAAGATTCTACAAAAGTCTTGGGGGCCCCCGACTCCCGCAGGCTTCCGGTGGGGAGCGGCTGCCATGATTGCTCGCGGAATGACCACGACGGAGCCACGAGATGGTGGTGCTCTCATGCTGACGCCAGCTTCAGTCTGAATGATCCAGAAACAAGGTGGGGCTTTCATCGTTAGGGAAAAAAAAATGTTCTAAACCAATGAAAAGTGTTATTTTTAGGTCATATGACCAAGCCTTCCATCTTTAGGAAACCAAAAGTAAAATGATCCAATGAAAAGTTTTATAAACAAGTCACATGACCTGTTATGCGGCATAGGGCTACAAAAAGCGTAGAAAATCCGTTGGCACGTGAGGCGGCGTCAGTAGCGGACCGATGTGCGAATAGGCCGAAGGCAGCACAACGCGCTGAGATCCGGATGGCACCGAGGTGGTGTCAAGCAAATTGCCGCACTGGTGTGGCCATCCTACAATGCTGCGCCGAAAGACGGCGTGTCCAGCTGAGTTCCGGTCACTCTTGCGGTACAGTGAGTCGAACGTGCCGAGATCCGGATGGCACCGAGGTGGTGTCCAGCAAATTGCCGCACTGGTGTGGCCATCCTACAATGCTGCGCCGAAAGACGGCGTGTTCAGCTGAGTTCCGGTCACTCTTCCGGCACAGTGACTCGAACGCGCCGAGATCCGGATGGCACCGAGGTGGTGTCCAGCAAGTTGCCGCACTGGTGTGGCCATCCTACAATGCTGCGCCGAAAGTCGGCGTGGGGTGCCCCGTTGGCTTATGAGGTGATGTCAGTAGTGGACCGATGTGTGAATAGGTCGGAACCAGCACAAGGCGCCAAGATCCGAATGGCAAGTCCTGGATGTTGAGTGCCTCAGTTGAGATTTCTGAGCAGTGTTTGTAAGACTGTCTGAAGCTTATGTGCACCTGCTGCAGCTTCACTATTGCCCTGGTGTGGCCAAAGGTCGCACATGACATAGGCGGCCGGCTCCCGAGGTCCGGCGGAACTTTTTTCCTTTTCCTTTCTGCTTCTTTTCCTACAATCCGTTTCATCTGAAGACACGACCAGGTCCCTGAATGTGTGCAGGGGGACGCTATTGATTGAATGAAAATGGCGGCTTGACACAAAGCTGACTCAAGCGTTGCTGTTGATGCTATACAGACAAAAATTGGTTTTCAGTTTGTACATTCTTCAGGATTTTTTTTTCTATCCAAGTCTGATTGACAGTTTGTAGAAAAATGGCTTCAGATTTTCCACATACTACTCTTCAACATTCTTCCTAAATGTAACAATGTGAAACTCACTAGGAGAACGGCTGTTTCTGTTTCCTTTCAAAATGCTGCCAACAATATTTTCTGAATGGAAGACACCATCTTGTAGCATAAAGGGCCGAAAGGGGTTCTGGTCTGGCCGATGGTTGGTGGAGACATTTTGACTATATCTTGGACCTGCCCGGCCTCGCACAAAATGGCGCCGGTATAAATGGGACTCGTAACTCCTTGCCCGCAAATGTATATCTAGAAAATGTTATTGTAAGTGGCCCTGTCGTATTTTAATTACAAAATGTACGTCCACCGATTCCGCAACTGTTAGACACCTTTGTTCTTGCAACCTAATGGCCCGCTCGTTACGTTCCTCTACAGTGTAAATGTCTCCTCATCATATACGATTTCAGTTTGCTCCGTGGCCGGCCCACGTGGTTATAGGCCCGTATTTGTATACTGATATTTTCACAATAAAGGTTTTTAAAACAAAACACGGTAGTAGTATTTACATTGGTAAAGTTTTTACTTTTAGTCACTGTTTTCGAATCAGTAAAAGGCAAGTGAAATAAAGCAGTCCAATTACATGACGGATAAAAGGTATAATATGTAGGAACGCAGTAAAGATAAATGGTCAAGGGCAGTTGTGTTTTTCATTTCTGCAACATAAAGTGATCGATAAGAATCTGATAATCAGGCGTATCGGCGACTAAGACAGCAGGCCGAGTCTCTTTTACTCAACGGCTCCGTCATGGAACGAAGAAACGCCCTTTTTCTCGAAAAAGGAATATATTTTACTTGCAGGACAGTTGTAAATTTTCCGGGAAAGTACATTAGCCTGGAATATTATAACATATATGTTTTAAAAAAAATAATGTTCGAAAACAATAAAAAGCGTAATGTTTAGGTCATATGACCAAGCTTTTCATCATTAAAATAACAAAAGCAAAATGAACCAATGAAAAGTTTTATTAACAAGTCACATGACCTGTTATGCTTACGTTACGCGCTGCGCGCCGCGCCTCGGATCACTTCCGGGTGCGCTAACGCGGCGTGTCATATAACGCATTACGTGACAACGTAGGTCAAGAATATAGTCAAAATGTCTCCACCAACCAGCGTTCGGAACACAACCCTTTCAGCAGTCCAAAAAGTTCTGTTAAATGACAACAGAGGGGACAGGCAAGAAGAACCATCAGTCAAAGAGGGGAGGGCAAGTTCTTCTCTTCCGGGTCATGTTGGGGCGCTACCGGAACTGATCGAATTGGTAGTCTAAAGTGTTTCTGGATGTTTCAGACTAAAGCTGGCGTCAGCATGAGAGCACTACCATCTCGTAGCTCCGTCGTGGCCATTCCACGAGCAATCATGGCAGCCGCTCCCCACCAGAAGCCTGCTGGAGTCGGAGGCCCCCAAGACTTTTGTAGAATCTTCACGGCTGAGGGGACGCTTTCGAGAATGGGACCCAAGCCCTATCAGGGAAGCGTCCGAGTTCAAGGGCCATTTTAGTGGACCAGGTCCAAAACCGAAGAGCCGGCCGCCATTTTGAGAGTCCTGTGGCAGCCGCCTATCGCTGCACCGCAAGAGCGGGAGCAACTCAACTACATGATGAGCGAGACGCTGTAGTCGCAAGAGCGGGCGGTAAACAGCAGAATGGCGGAAGAGGCACAGTGTAGCAAAAGCGGGCGGAATGGCAACTGAAACGGTAAAGGGGCGTCCCACTACAGCGTGTCTTCAGGTCAAACGGATTGTGGGACAAGGTCCAGAATTGAAGAGTCATCAAAAGGCAAAAAGTTCCGCCGGACCCCGGGAGCCGGCCGCTTATGTCGGGGGCGATCTCAGGCTACACCAGTGCTATAAGACTTGGGGAGGGTGTCGGAGCCAAGCGTCTTCTCCGAGTCCATGGCCATCACACCGCCCCTCAGGGGCCTCCGTCAAGCTGTTTAGGAAGGTAACATATCACATTGTTTTCTAATGCAGTCAGGTCCACAAACGACACTCACTTACTTTGAGAATAGTGAAGCTGCAGTAGGTGGAAATAAGCTTCAGACAGTGTTACAAGCACTGCTCAGAACTCTTAACTATGGCACCCAACATCCAGAACTTATGCCATTTGAGAATGGCAGTGACATTGAAGCAACTCAGGGACCAAAACCATTAACGTACTTTCACGTATGAAAAACTTACTTGGGGAGGGGGCAGGAGCGAAGCGCCCCCTCCCAGTCCGCGCCACCACACCGTATGTTGAAAATCTGAAGCCATCGTTCTACAAAGTCAACCAACCTTGGATTGAAAAATCTAGAAAAATGTACAAACTGAAAACCAGTTTTGGTCTGCATAGCATCAGTAGCAACGCTTGCTATCAGAGTGCATGAGTTTCATGCTCGATCGATTGAGCTAGCCGGATCGGGCAATAAAAAGTATAAAATAGTTATGTAAATAGTTATTTAATAAAATGTTTTACCCTGTTTCTTTGCTGGTGTGTTGTCTATATTTTTAATATTGCATAGGGTTTGTCGTTATTTTGGGCGGGGTGGGTGACGGAGTCGAGCTGTCTTGCAGCCCTCATGGTGTGAAGCTCAGTTCATCTCACTATTATCGTATTTCTCATGAAGGGTTGTTCCTAATATTTCTATTTTAGCGAGGTCAAAAAGAGATCCAATTAGTGGCCTACTGATTTTGCTCGATTACTTTTATTTTTTTACACGATTTTTCACTATCCGCAAAGACTAAACAGAGTATTGCGACTTTGTGCTTGTTTGTAAATAGAGAATGATCCAAAGAGAACCAATTCTAAAACAGTAAATGCTTGGATAACAATCAATCAAATGGAGAGACAAGCAGGCACGACGGATTACAACGGGGGCAAAGGCCTGCGTTAACTACCGTTCACTATCTGCAAAGAGAGAGTACTACTAAGAGAAAAGAGGGGAGGGGGGGGGGGGCAGCGTTCAAAGCACATCAGCGTGCATAAATACGAAAATGTTTTTATCTATCACGTACTTGACATTTTAAAGCTTTTCATATTTGCTATTAAAAAACCAATGGAATTCACAGAAAAAACCATAGGTTATAGTGGATATATAGTTAGGAATTTGCATTTACAAAACCTTGAAAATTCAATGAAAAAACCATTGGTTTTAGGCCATATATAGTTAGGGATTTGCATTTACAAAACCTTTTTTTACTCGCATAAAACCATTGAAATTCCATATATAGTTATAAGCGCTAACTATATATCGCGCACCCGCAATCCACTGCTGATGATGTCACATATTACATCATTCATGACATGGTTAGTGACATCACTGATGACATCACTGATGACATCACTGAAAACATCTCATTTGACATGACTGATAACATCACTGATGATATCATTCATGTGATAATACCATGAACCTCTTCAGACTCTAATATAACCTTAGATACAATCAGTGTAAACAGACAGTCACAGACTGTCACTCATCCATGGAGTTACTCACACACCTAGTCAGTTATGCCAAAAATCAATCACACCTCCATTTTCTCAACTATACAGTTATACACACCTTACTTATTCAAACATATACTAACACATATTTACTTTACTCTCTTATACAATCCCTGATACAAGTTCACAATGATCCATACAGCCACTCACACATTCACTGGCTCTTATGCACAGTTATTTATATATGTCAACTCTCACATGTACTGTGTTTTACATATGTACTTACTTTGACATGTAGCACTGAAATATCCATTCATTCACCAATACACTCATGCACACAGTCAACCGCCCATACAGCTATTTCCACATGCACTTTTGAACCCATACATCTAGTGAATCAACTGCTCACACATCTATGCACAGAGTCATACACCTCCCAGCCACCCACACACACACTCAGTCTCCCATACAAATACTTGGGCAACCAATCAATAACCCATATAGTTACTCATATAGCTACTGATCAACACATGCAGCAGTTTACAGAACAACAGACATAATGATGCACAAATTAAGACAGTTTAGTCACTAACCCTTGCACTCAGTGAGACTAAGCATGAGCGAATTTTGCGGATCTCGCGTTCGCGAATTTTGCGGATTTGCGGATTCGCAATCCGCAAAATCCGCGAATTCTTGCGAATTTGCGGATTTTTTTTTGTTTTTGTGTTCGCCCGTGTTTCTGCCAGTTCGCGAGGGTTTTGTACACTTTCGCAAATTGCGAACTTACCTGTCGGGTCGCAAGTTTCGCGAACTTGTTGTTTCTACGTGTCCAGCCTGTTTGGGACACTCTTCTTCATCACTGCCACTCTCTGTCACCACTGCCACTCTCTGACTACTCATGCCACCCTCTGGCCCACCCATGCCACCCTCTGTTTCATCACCACACCCTCTGGTTGTCCAGTGTACATTATTTTCGGCAAAGCAAAGCACACCTTCCCTGCCTCAAGTGACCTGAATTAATTTGGGGCTGATTAATGTGTCACAGAATATTTTTTTAGCTGGCACCTGCTTCCTTAGTGCGCCCTGATTAGTGATCTTTTGCACTTGCTAAGTGCTTTCATTGTTGCAAAATTAGTTACAACACCTGCCCTGCCCCAACTGACAATAATGAATTAGGGGCTGATTAATGGATTTTAACTTCCAGCCTGGCTCCTGCTTGTCTCCCTTAGCTGTAATTCAGGACCTTTGTGGCATATGTGTAACTATTCTGAGGTTCAGAGCAGGGTCACATAATAGTTTCAACTGGCAACTGAACTCTGGAGGGGCCCCTCAGGAAGCACTACAGGAAATGGCTACTAATGATGAGCCTGAACTTTTGAACCTGGTAAGTAGTTACTTTCAGTTTTGCTAAGATCGTATTTCTGCAATTTTGCACTTATTCGCGGGGCGCGAACTCACGCGAACAGTGCGAGCAGTGCGAGCAAAATCCGCTGCTCGCGGATTTGCGGATTTTGCGGGAAATTCGCAAATCTCGCGGATTGCGGATTTCCCGAAAATCCGCAAAATCCGCGAGCGGAACGGATTTTTTGCCCATGCCTACCCTAAGTGAGACACATTTAATCACTCACTCATACAGTCAGACATGCACCTACTAAATCCTTCATCCAGACACTTATACATCCACTCATTCTTCAATATGTAAGACATATTTTTACTTTACAGAAACATACAGTCACTGGATGTTGTCATCAGTGATGTCATCAGTGATGTCATTTGAGATGTCATCAGTGATGTCATCAGTGATGTCACTAACCATGTCATGAATGATGTAATATGTGACATCATCAGCAGTGGATTGCAGGTGCGCGATATATAGTTAGCGCTTATAACTATATATGGAATTTCAATGGTTTTATGCGAGTAAAAAAAGGTTTTGTAAATGCAAATCCCTAACTATATATGGCCTAAAACCAATGGTTTTTTCATTGAATTTTCAAGGTTTTGTAAATGCAAATTCCTAACTATATATCCACTATAACCTATGTTTTTTTCTGTGAATATATATATATATATATACACATACACACACACCCACACACAAACACATATATATTTACTACAAATAAGGTGAAAATAACATCATAGTTCAGTGAGAATTGCAGTGACAATCTCATGTTTCAAACATACAAAACCACTGAAATTCAGCAGATAGTATAACTTGTGCCCTATGGTTATTATATCTCCTACCCCCGCCATACACAGCAATCTCATCAATAATTTCATTGCAAATGTTTTAGTGATATTATTAATAGTGTCTTGGAAGATCTCATGAGTAATCTAATATGAGGGGCAAATAGCAGTGCATGACAGGGCACTGATTTACAGCAAATCACAAAAAGTGTTTTTCTTGGACCAAGATCTAGCTTTCTGGCAGATTTAGTGTGAATCAGTTGAGCCAATTGGGCAGTAGCTGTGACTAAAGTTCCTATGGAAAAAGAATGTGGAAAATGCATTTGCCCCTCCCCCTTTTTCTTTGCCCTCACTTAACGGATTACCCCAAACCTTTCCATTAGCAATCTAGTCAAAAAGTAACAGGTTTTTGGACACTTTTGTGGAGATTTGTCAAATGGTGTGAAAGACATTAGAAACACAAAAAGGCATTTCCTAGGGAAACACAATCCTAACTATAAGTACCTAGTCGCATATGCGACTGGGTAATATATATGTATATATATTACCGATTGACACTCTCCACTGGTTGGCATTTCTCTTGAACATATGGTCATATGACGAGCAGAGAATCATAATTCAAAACTAGTACACTGCCATCAAACACATACTCCATTCAGGAGCTGCTTTGGAACACATAGCATAAGCACTCTACGAACCACTGGCCTTCCAGCCACATTTCATTATATCATAAATTCAAACCCTGAGAATCAAGGATTCAACGAGCTTGTGGGTCATGTTAAGAGGAAGCAATATATCATTAAAAATCTAAAATTATGTGAATGTTGATATTACATGCACAAGTAAAATCTACCCTAATATATGATAATCCTGAGAAGTAATCAATGAGAATGTATCATTATAGTTATTAATCTAATTGTTTCCTTTTTTATTATTGACAGAAGAGATCCTTAAAAAGCTCATATATTTTCCTTCAATGTAGAATATTCCCAATGGATAAATTATTTGTGACTTGAAATAGATTCATTACAACATTATAGAACTATGTATAATGTATTAAGAAATTAATTGAAACACATCATTTGATATATATAAGTTAATCCAGTTCTATTATTTTTGAGTAACAGGCTAAGTTTTCCTCTGTCTTATTTGTGTTTTTCATTTTTTTTGTCTATGTTATTTTCACTATTTTTCTTTTCTACAATACTTCTTTATGTACTTAGGTTTGCTCCTCCTTAGCCCTGAGGAACAGTTTGGAGTACAAAACAATTTGTTTACTTTGGGATTTCAGAAGCTTTGGAGCATTTCTTTTAAAGACAAATTCATGTGTTAATGAACATGTAAGAAGAAGACTTTTTTTTAACGTTCTGAAAGCCCAAAGTAAACCTGTGTTTTTGAGAGCAAAAAACATGTATTTGGTTAAAGTGCGATGAGAATATATGTATTTATGAGGGAGACATGCGTGAAAAATGGAAATTAATATAAAGTTGCAATTGGACCTCATTAAGGAAATATCAATTATTCTATGATTTATGTGTCAACTTTTACTCAAAGAGTCTGATTCGCAAACAGAACTTACACTTTTGAATATGTTCACACTTTTTAGTAAGTGTACTACTTTTCATTATTCACAAACTGCACCTTTGTAGTAACTTTCTCTTTTGTAGTAATTTACACCTTTGCAGTAAGTCCAGCATTATATGTCCAACCACTGGCAATCCAACACCCTCCCATAGAAAGTAAAGGAAGTAGGGACTTTCTATAAAAGTGTAACTTACTACTAAAGGGAAGTTTGTGAATACTGAAAAGTAGTAAACTTACTAAAAATTGTAAGTTACTACAAAAGTGCAGTTTGTGAATAGCACCTTGTAGTGGGTTTTGTAGCACTACTGTGGTATTACAAAGTGCATTTTATGAATCAGGTCCTAGATATTATTATTATTGGTACGTATATGTAGTTTGCACCCTAATTTAGACTATAAATAAAAGATGACTTTTTGTATAGCTTTTTGTATAGTGAATTTATTTCTGGATAATGTAATTCCCAGGTTTTGATTTAAAATTCAATGGATACATCAGATGGGTTGCTGGTTCACTTGGGTTGAGTATTGCATAGCCTTAGGTATCTGTACACATCCTAATTGTCTATCAGTAAGTGGGCAGGTAGGCCAATTTCAGCTTTTTAATTGGTTGCAATCCGCAGTTCTCCTGATTATAATGCTCATCTGTGGAAGGTTTTTAAAAAAAATGAGAATTGGTAAACTGCAAAGAAGTAAGGGGTCTGATTTGTCCTTTGCCATACAAGTCCCTAATACACCTGCAATCCCATTCTCCTCAAATGTCAAACCCTGCTCCCTTGAGCACTAGTATTAATGCTATTTTTTATTGCATTTGCCCTTAATGGAGAAAGGAATGTCATGAGTGGCTAAGATCATCAAATGATGGTTTTATTAGTTCACATTTTTCATTTTTTGCATTTTGATTTCTAGTTATGGGAATTTGTGTTTGCTTATGCTGCTTCTTTGCATATAGTATTTCATTTGCTCTGGTGCATCAGAATTTCAAGTTTCATTCAATAAAGTAGTTTTCCATTTGGCCGGAAGTGGCCAAAAACTCTACACAGTAGTTCATGTAGGATTACACATAAGCATCTGTGTAATCCTACATGAACTACTGTGTAGAGTTGAAATAGTGGTGACTGCAATAGTCCTATCAACTTGACACAAATAAGCATTCTTGGTAAGCGAGCCCAGGTTAATTTTGTGAAGTGAAGTTCTTGTTGACAGCAAGTATCTTTTATGTTGGATAAGCTCTTCGATAGGCAGCACCATCTACTGTATTAACAGAATATAACAGGAACACTATGAAAGGCAGCCAATCTCAAACGCCGTGATTTTGTTGCTTGTTACATTGTTATGAGATTTTAAATGCACATTATTTACAGTTATTTACAGTTTTGGATAGGCCGTGCACACAGCAACTTCCATTTTATTGCTGTGTTTTCTAAAGTGACTGTACTGGTGTGTTGGCTTAGGTTTTAAACATTGCATTTCAGTTTGCACTCCCTTCTCCCTCCATACTCAGCCATATATCAACCATCAATACTGGGCAGAGACAGATTAGTTGCGGTCCCTGGGCAGCGCATTGCTTTTATTTAAAAAAAAAAAAAAAAAAGACTGTGCTCCTTACCATTGTGTGGAATAATGCCTTCAGAAACTATTTTGTATTTAAGAAACTCCAACAATTTTAGGTCTCTGCTAGACAGTCTATGCACTGTCTCAAAGAGACATGTTGTGTTTTATCTGTAGGCTTACAGGCCACCCATCTCCTACCATTGGTAAACTTCAGCGTCACACACATTTTCTTTGATGCCATTTGTTATGGCATGAGAGTCTCATGCCCTCTTCATGTGTTTGGCCCTCCCATAGTGCATGGACCAAGTACCTGTCACCTTACAGTGTTCCTAATTTCAGGAGCTATTATTTTCTTTGTTTTCAAGCTCTCCAAAGGAGTACTTGTATTTTCAGGCCTTTTCCCTTGTACACATACACACACTAAATTGCCTGCGTGTGTACAAAAACAAGTGCATTTCTGAAAAAGTTGTTAAAATATGAGTAGCACTTGTTTATTTAATATGTGCACGATCCAATGGTGTTGGAGCGCTTTAAGTGCTCACCAGTTACATTACACAATGACACATTCATTTTTGTTGCTGATCCTGTTTCAATTTACGTTTTTTCCCATCAATACTTATCCATCTCCCCATCCCTTCTACTTTCCTGCTTGACCCGTCCGCCCGCTACCTCCTTCGTCGCTATGCATTTTTTACTGTGCAAAATCAGATGGGATTGGAGCGCTTGTTCAGTCCTCCATCTTGCCATAGTGCTAACACTAGCCCATGGTATTGGAACCCTTTTAGTGCTCACCAGATAAATTACACAATTACATAATTGTTGTCGCAGGCAGGGGGAAGAGTAAGTTGTTTGCGATGAATCACAAATTGTTCAGTCGACCACGAGATTCAAGCCGGGTTCCCCATTTCCACCTTTCAGCAGATCTTGCTTCACTTCAAAGCTCCTCAACTGTTTCTCACTACTACTTCCACATTTATTCAGAAAGACCCTGTTAACACCAAACAAGTATTGGCAAAGCCAACAGATCTCAGCAATACCCGACCTATTGGCCTTCTCAATGTGAATGTCTTTTAGTCTTCTAGCAGCACATCTTCTGCTCAGTATGGCTAAAAGTCACTGGAAAAAGCACAATGATGCGGCATCGTAGACCGCGTCATGGCACTCTTTTGTATTAGGAAGGGCAGGACAATAAACTTAACATGGGGGGGGCGAGGGGACTTGGCATCAGCTGAACATCCTGTGATTCTGGGCTTTCAGTAACTTTCAGCCATGCTCAATAGCAGGTGTGTTGCTGGACAACATGGCTAAAAGACATTCACATTGACAAGGCCAATAGCTCAGGCATTGCTGAGACCTTTTGGCTTTGCCAGCTCTTATTTACACTGTACCAGTTTTCTGTAAGACCCAACTTCAAAAGGAGAAGGGCCAGAGGCACGGAGAATCTTCTTCAACTGTTCAAAGGTCTGACAGCCACTGTGATTTGCTTCTTGGAGTGTTTTCTGTCAATTGATGAGAATTATAGGAATTTGAGGCAAAATACACGATAGAAAGTGTGTGGGACAGAGCTCTGCAACTCCTCTGTTTTTCGCTAATTTTTGTATTATTCATCCAAACTCTTGCCATGCATAAAAAATGTAGGTCTCAAACTAGTTGAGGACATGTCTGTGGTTGCTCAATTAATCTTTACCTTGTCTCTTTAATTGTTGTCCACCACCGTACGACGGTATGACTTGATGATGCACATGCCATCTGCTAAGTTCTGGTGTACCAACACATCAATTTTATTTCTTCAGACAGACTCCCTTTTTTCAGATGGAAGAACGCCGGATGCATCGCCCAAAATATCAACCATGTTCTGGTCAAAGACTTTGTTGACTGTCCCGTGGTTCAAAAACAATGTGCCGGAGGGTGTGCCTTCTTGTGTGTGCCTCAACTAGCCCTTACCATTAATGATCTTACCGTGTTTAATTCATTTGATATTGTGGTGAGAAATCAATATGAGACTTTATGAAAACAATAGTTTCTACTGAGTGCTGATATGTATTTTATCTGTAACATCCAGGAGCACATGGGTGTAAGTGTGTGTGTGAGTTTCAGGAAGTACCACAGAGTGCAACACCATACAATAGAATACAATACTATACTATATAAGGCAAATTAGGAAATGCTCTGTGCGTTTCACATTTACATCAGCTGAACTATATCGTAGTCACATTTAACATTTACAATTCATCAGTTGGATGGAGAATATTGAACTATCCTCCAACATCACAAAGATGCTGCGAGCGTCTGCAGATTTAAGTCAATTCAAAACGTTGTGAATTAAGTAGAATTGTCCTTGTGTGAGTGAATCTTTAATACTTCGGCCACCTCACAATTTCCTAAACATCAAGTATTTGTAATTTATGTCCATAGTTTATATATTACCATCCTCACCCAAATGGCCGACATTGTAAGGGCCTAAAACGCTCCCCTATGCAATCTACTGATTGTAAATATACAAATCCATTCTTTCACTCATAAAAAATACAGTATTCAGTGTATAAATTTAGAAATGCACAAATGCACTGTAAAATTACTACTGCGCATACATTTTTAAATACATTCACTGAGTCACAGCAGAATATACTGATTTCCGTATTTTGCTTCTATGCCTACTGTAGAGATGTAGGCGTGCCCAGTGAACATATGTTCTTTTAAATCGCCTTCATAAACACAGCACTTACCCAACCTCCGATACCTACATGCTAGTACTACATGCACACTCTCAAAACCATATACATAATACATAACACACATGTTCACCCAGTCAACACTGAAAAACATTAAAAACTGCACTTTTATAAGCTTTGTGTCCATGAGCAGAGGGCCGTTCGAGAACCACCTCAGAACACTCTTACCCTCAGAAAACGTTCAAGATCAACACGCGCGCGCGTGCAGCAAAATGCATGCATGCACCTCTCACACGTGCACTTTACGCACGCACATGACATTACACAAACTCCTACGCGCAGACGTGTGTCACACATAGAAGCATGTATGGAGAAGTGTGGCTCAGGGGTTAGAGGCGGCAGACCCGGAAGCTGAGATCGGCCCTGGACCAGGGTTCAATTCCCCGCCCCGATGGGGGTTGGGCTCAATAATTCCACGGACTTGATAATTCTCGCTCCGGTGCCTACTCGACTCACGGGTTCGCACTCTGCGACTCTGGGCAATAGCTTGCTTAATCTCCACAACGGCCCCTCGCGGCGGGATGCCTGGCTTTCACCTTGTGGATACCCTGCCGGGGTATCTCACAGGGGAATACCAGGACGGGTTCCCTAAGCAAGGGCATAGATGCCTGCGATGTGGGCGATTTGCGCTATATAAATACATTTACATTTACATTTGTATGCAACCATATACACAAAATCCTGCACAGACTACCGACAAACGGCAAGTCCCTTCTTCCCATACACCACTGTATACCTATTCGAACTTCTTGAAGGGAATAGCTGGAAGGCACTTGATAGGGACCTTTACAGCGGTTCTTTGATATAAATGTGTAATCTTGATGCAAGTTGCAGATTTTCGCTCTTATGTCTGACCCCAACTTACTTCTGTCTGGCCTCTGTCCTCAGTATGTGATTATTGCCGCCTCCTCCGGCGCGCCTATATGTGTTCTACTTTACTCTCATTGGCTGGTACGATAATATAATTAATAGAATAGATGCTCTGCCCATGGGGTAGTAGTGTCTCCATCGGGGTCCTGTGGCTGCTGCAGCCATTAGTATGAAAAGCAAATCGGGTTCTGTCTGGGGAGCATCATCAGCGCTGTGCAAATGTGTACTCACGCTGCTTAGTTACAAGGGTTGTAGATAATGAAGTAGTTAAGTAGAGTGAGGCTGGCATGTGCTGCCTGAGCTGCGATCACCTCCCCCAGGTGCTACTAGTGGGTCTATCCCATAAGTGTTGATTCTGAACACCTGAGCACTTTTCAATCAGTTCAGGAGTTGTTGAAACAAGTCAGCACTATAGTTCTTAAAACAGGCCCTGAAGAGGTTTCGCTACCCTTTCTTAGAATAACACAAAAAATTATCTTTGCTACAAATATACGTAAAATTATTGTGAGCATCATAACCAGAAAGGACTGTTCTTTAGGTAAGAATAAGAGTTAGCAGAAGAGTCCTTCAAGGATCGGAAGCATAATTTAAGGATTATAGTAAATAACTGTGAATAATGGAAATGTTTTTGGTTGCGGTCCCAGAATCATCTTAAACAAACAAGGGCGAAGCTCGAGTTGTTAAGATGTCGCTCAGAGCAGCAGGCGCACTAGACCCTTTATTTCTTCGTTATCCAAAGACAAATGTATATCATGCAAGCCTTGTTCTAAGCCATTTCACCTGCTCAGTTGGGGAGTGCACATACAGAGACGCCATGATAGACACAACGTTCAACATGGCCTCACTTTCCTTGATCACATGTAATTTAATTCGTGACAGAGCTCGGATTCCTGAAAAGATTTTCTGGTAGATTCGGATGTTAGTGAGACTGGCCTCTGGTAATCATTCGCAGCCTAGGTTTTAAAAAGGATTGAAAGTCAAAAGGCTCGATGTCTGTTTTAGCACATAGGGGCAAGCAATGCCATAATTGTGCCCCACGACAGCTAGGTTAACAACCTCACTGTCTACTCTTTCTTAAAGCCATTTAAAATAAAATGTGTCTTTATGAAGGCTGGCCTATATTGTTTAAATAAGGCACTTATATGAAATTGGGTTATTAGTTGAGAGGGGTGAGAGTCCTACTCAAATAATAACCACAATTATGTCAGGGTGAATAACAAAAGTCACAAAATAAACCTGTGCTTCATTCTTTGATAGCTTAGCATAAAAAACAATCAGGCTAAAGATGTTTATGCAGCACTCAAACACACACAAAGTGAAAATCCAACACTAGAACAATCCCAAACCAATTTATAAAAAAAAGTAAATGTTAATAAATAAAATGAGACCAAATCGACAAACATCTTCGTGGAAGATTCGGAGTCAGTATTTTTTAGAAAAAGTGGAGCCAAAAGCCAAAAAGAGATAATCACAGTTATCTAGTTACTGCGGGCTGAGTCAAAGTCACAAGTTCAGGCCGACCTCAGTGGAGCATATGTTGGAAAAAAGGGCCATCCAAGTAGAAAGCTCACCTTTTCACACAGTCCATCCAGTTCCACTATCACAAAATATTTTTGTTGGTAAAAAGAGCAGGTTGCCAGCAAAGTTTTGTGTTGGCAGGAGACGCGGGACATCATTGCTGATGCAAAGAACTAGTTGTCTTTGGAGCTTCACATTGGCAATAGATGTGGCCTGTCGTTCAAGATCATTGGGTAACCAGAACTTCTGTATTTTCACCTGGAGTTCAGTTCTTGAAGATTGCATCTTGGAGGAGAACACAAACACCAGCCAAGGGTCCAGGACCTGGTGAGTTACCTCTTGGAGGTCAGGTCCTACTCCAGCAAAGGTGAACAACAGTAGCAATGTAATTTGTTTTATTTATTTATTTATTTAGTTACTTATCTCTGTGCGGCTTATGCCGTAGTGTACTACCCACAACCCTGACCCTCCCCCGCCTCACCCCACCGCCCCACACCACTCCCTCCAAGATCCTCTACTAGTGAACAGCAGGGCTCAGGCTGGGCAGGTGCAGAGATGGCCTTTGGAAGATTGTTGTGTTCCTGTAACTCAAACAGGAGGTCCTTCACAGGGTAGGTCATGGACAGCCAAGAAGGCAGAGTTCAATGTATATAAAAGGTTGGACATCTACTCCTAGGTTTTACTTGTCTTGGTAGTTAAACACTTTTAAACTCATATTTCATTACTGCAATGCGTATCTCTCCCATAGGTTAACATTGGAGTTGCCTTATTACATTGTATAAGTGTAATTTTCAAATGGGAAGAGATGTCAGTTCATGTTTGATGTGACTTGGGTCACATGACTGTGTGTACCTGACAGTTATGCTTTGTGAATTCCTCCCAGAAAGTCACACAATAGTGGAGACAGGTGTGCTGTCTCCACTAGCCCCTTCATGATCTGTGATTAACATAAATACTTAGACAAAAGCTCCCAATCTTCCCCGCACCGCGCTTTACAAACAAAAGAGTAGAGCATGCTGGGTTTTTAAACCTGCTCTGTGCTTTTGTTTGTAAAACGCGGCTGTGAGAGAGATTGTGGGCTTTTGTCAAAGTATTCATGTTATTCACAGCTCGTGAAGCGGCTATGATTAGCATGAATACTTTAACAAAAGCCCCAAATCTTCCCCGCACCGCCTTCAAGCATCTAGTCAATGCACCGGTGCATATCTGCCAAGGTTTCAGATTGATATGTGTGACATTATAATAATTTTGGTGAAATTATGAGTGACATCCAACAACTATGAGTGACACTTTCTCACGAGCAAAATAAAGTAATGAAGATAAGGGGAAAATATAAATATCCACTTCCTGTCCCACTTGGGACCTGGCGAGACTCCCAGGAGGTAAGAGGCCCCACCATGGATCTGATGTCAGCTGTCTAATGTTTTTACAGTCAACAGTCTTGCCGTGTGCCCTTCTCCCTTTCAGGCAGGCAGGACCAGGCATCGAGCAGCCTCAGGAGAGTGAGGCACATATTTTAGGTCACAGCCAGGCTGTATTATTACATAAAAGACAATAGTTTAGCAGGCTCAATCCTAGTAATTAACAAGCAGTGCCAGATCACACCAGCCAGCAAACTTAACGCTTTGGCTGGGTGATGAAAGTTAAGTAGTTGGACCAGCTGGCACCACAGTGGCTCATCCTGACTCAAGTTAAATATAAGTTAAAACAGTGAGCAGATAGTGTGTCAGCTTAGAATAGGAATCATGTTCATGACCGCGTGGCGCGTAAAAAAATAAATTAAAAAAAATTTATTAGGAAGTATTTCAAACATATGACTTACTTCTTTGCAGCGAGGGCAATTTGGTACGGGCCTGTTGGACAGCCGCCGCAACGCCCGAGGTTTTGCTGCACACTGGATGGTGTGCTCACTGGCTCTTTGCTGGAATTATACTGTTATCGTCCGACTCGGGGACGAAACAACTCCTGCTGCAAGCGCGCCGTGGCCTTTGATCTAGCATCGGCCTACGCACTCTTTCTCAGTCAGACACTGTCACCTCTCAGCTGTAGCTGGAGCACGGTGGGGTGCTGGGCTCCACACTGCCTGCTAACCATGGTCTGTGCTGGGGGTTGGGGCTGTCCGAGTCCGTTACTCACATTGCGGCGGGGCTCAGCTTCATTAATAATGACTTTAAAAATATCACTCCGTGTTAAAAGCATTACTTCATGCAGTCCAGCCCTCACTCCAATAAAATTGCAGCCATCCGCTCGCGCCACCGCAGCAGGACATCCAACCACGCCTATTAGTTTCTGCACCGCCGGTGTCAGGAACTGTTACAATGTAGCTACTGCTGCTCAGTTAACCCCAAGAAGAAGCTTGCTGGGAGCGCGTGCACTGCATGGCATGCTGCCACTCAACCAGATTTGAGGCGGTTTCTGTCTGTGAGGCATTAATAGCAGTCCTACCTTTCACAGATAGCCAAGAGGCAGGCCAGGCACTATCCCTATAATGCGTGACTTCGCATTTCAGTGCGGTGATGTGGACCACCACACTGAAATGCGTTAGGATCACGCCTGATGCGTGATACTTGGCAGGGATGCCGGTGCCCCAGTTCGGCCTTTTCCATTAGCGCTCGGCCAACGCCAATTGAGCTACATATGTTGCTGTTGGTTTTTACCCTTTTATATGCACATTGCTCTCTTGCTCCGTAGTTGAGGATCCATATATACATACATTTACTCATCATTACCACAGCGCCAAATGTGTCATGCATGCCTTGCAAAATACAGTGTTGGAACCACTGTTCCGGCTATATGGACAGTTGCAGTAGATGACTTGAGTGTGCCAGGGATTACCTAGAGTTTCAAAAATTAATTTGAAGTGCCCTTTTTGTGATTGTGTGTGGGCCTTTCTAGTCCTGATGTAATATTTCTCCAAGGCGGCTTGGCCATCTAGTGTTTGAATCGCAAAGCCCAATTCCAGCCTTAGCCTGGAGTGACAGGTGTATCGTGGTTTTCTTGTACGCTCTACAATGGGCTTGCTCCAGGGGTGAGTCTAAGTCCCCAGGGTAGGTGAAGTGGCCATACAGTAGGGCTGGGAGAAAGGTTGCCTCGTTACCTTTAGAATTGGGGCCGCAAATGCGCTGCTTAGTCGCCAGTTACAATGGGCAATCCAGTTTGTGATTGCAACATCATTCTTTTATTGCATTTGCCAGTGCCTTTGCTGTGCTGTTTTCACCAAACCAGGCACTTCTTTGCTGTGCTGTGCTGATAATGTTGCAAGATAGGCACCAGGAGAGCTTATTTTTGTTCCTGCACCTTCAAAATATAAGGACTTTTGTTTTTTACAGGGTCACCTGGAGATGGTTAGGCCAACTGAATGTATTCAGGGCATTCAATGCCTGCTCTAGACCAGTTTTAGTGCTATCCATAATCACTATGTCATCCATGTATTAGATTATCTGTAGCTTGATGTTTCCTAGCTTACGTGGGGCCAGGCATCCGGTCTCCAATGGTTCCCTAAATTGGCTGTGTACAAATTAAACAGAAGAGGGGCCAGGGCACACCCCTGCTTTAGGCCTTGATTTGTTCTGATTTTTTGTGTGACCGATCTAATCCCAGTTTTTGCTTGAACCCATGTCATTGAGTAAAATGAGGTTATGGCTTTTAGCAGATTAGGGGGTATGCCCCATGCATCTACCTTCCTCCATTGGGTTGTCTGATGTATCCTCCCAAATGTCGCACTATGGTTACTAAAGAAGCAAAAGAGCTGAAGGCTGTTGTTTTTGATGATTTGATACCTGAAGAAAGATGTTGCTAGGATATGTCCACAGTTGACACCCTTGCTCTAAAACCGGACTGGTTCATACATAAAGAACCCTATTCTTCTTTATGTATGAACTGTGTGTCTATATGTGCTTTTGCCAAAGACTGACTGCACATTAATTAAGGCTATGGAATGATTAACTAAAATTTTGGATGACAAAATAAATGGTGGATGAGTCATCTAGTGATTCTGAGTTCTGGGTTGATTTTGCTGAGACAAGGTATAAACTTTACCATTACTAAAATCTGGCCTTTAATTATTAACAAAATCAGAATCGGAAAAAAAATTCTAAGTTCTATGTTGTCTGGGAGTCAAGGCTATAGTTTATTTTAAAAACTGCAAATTTCTTCGATCTTTATATACCACTGCCATGTGTTTTGCCCCAGAACAAATAATGCCTCAACTACTCAAACGGCCTCTTAATAGCCAAACACTCTGTGTCAGTGATGGTATTGTTTAACTCTGATGGAAAAACCATAGGAGAACAATTACCAACGGGATTAATCTGTCCAGAGGATGTATTTTTCTTTGACAAAATTTTTTGCATACAATGATAACAAGCATTGGCATACCCAATAGGTCTCGCCTTAGGGGCGTTATAAGTGCTTAGAAAGAGGTATTGCCTTTGTTATCGTTTTTAGTGTGTGTTATATAGCATTGTGAATGTTGTGCAGCATGTTGAAAATGTATAAATTACAGGTATTGTTTTTAGAAGCTAATTACCTTCTACACCGCAGGTGCTGGGCTTTAAAGATACGCACATAGAGCCTGTATTGCATTACCTTGTAAATGTATTTCTCCAGCGCTTAGTATTCATGACAAGGCATTCACGCGTTGGCTGTGTTGTGACATTTCCTACCTTCTTTCAGTGGAGTACTAGGAGGCATGCTGTATCCCCCCTCCCTCTCCTCCAGCAAAGGATAAAATCATCTGGCAGGGTAGATCAACATGAATAACATTTTTCTGCGATTATATCAGAAGGTAGAGGTTTGTCATAACTAATAACTTTACTTAACCTTTCTTCATAGTAGTGATGTATGAAAATTCTCCATGGTGAACCAGAATACACCATAAGCATGAGATGTTGACCTGACATTTGAAATTCGCATTGTGGAGATCTCATTTGACTGTTTGGTACTCCTTCAACAATAGACACAACAAAACCTCTGTTCACTTCAGATGTGCCACTAGCCTCAATGGTATAATTTCTATTAGCTACATATGACACAGCACTACTTGTTTGTGAAAATTGGCACCTAATGTCCCTGTACACATTACTAAAATGTCCAATTCTGCCATAATTTTTGAGAAGGAAGCAATATGAGATCTATTACCACATCTATAACACGTGTTATGATTGTAATTGGTAAAGTAATCCTTTCTTTTATAAACTTGATATGAACTAAACTTATTAAAATTAAACTTTGTGTTATTATGATATATTGTTTGATGATGTTCGTTTTTGACTTCATTTTTGGACTTAACAATACAAATCTCTTCTTCAACAACTGTTTTACAAGCAATCTGTATAACCACTTCTATCCACTTTTCCGATTGTTCTATCGCTTTAGCTTCACTAATTGCTTCAGTCAAATTAGGATCCCCCGCAACTTCTCTTGTATGTTCTTGTTTTTGACATCAACAATTATCTGGTCTCTTATCATTTCGTGAAGTTGCAGTGTAGTGATAGTGCCCTTAACGCAGATAAAAAATCATCAAAGGATTCCTCTTCTTTTCTGTTCTTATGTTACACTTGAATCTATTTAAAGCAATACTCATAACTGGTTTGAACCGCTTTTCCATTCTCATCAGAGCTTCTGTGTAAACATTTATGTTATCTCCTCCTCCATCATTAGGTGCAACAATTTGAGGTAAAGTTCTGAATACAACTTGTCCCTCGGAACCTAAACAGTGTAAAAAAATATATTTTTCTCTTTCTGCACCCATTCGATACCCATCTATGGCTTTCATGTATGTAACAAATTCTTCTTTCCGCCTTGACCATGGCATAGGTGGATCTCCTTTTTGTTGAAGAAATGTGACTTGTGGATCAAATTGCATTGTGGAAATTTTAGTTTAATAAAGTAGCTTAATATAATAATGTTTTTCCTATAACAAAAATACTGTTTTTAGTTACTAAAAAAAATTGTATATCAATTTTGAATGTCTTAAATATAAATAATCAAAATATTCATACCCAACTCACTCGTTCAAATAATGGTTTCGTACGTTTTGTCTCAACGCACAATATTTTGTCCCTCGGTGAGTGATGATTCTGTTAACTATGGCAACCAAAATGGCCACCACTGATGTGATATGCACTTAGCGCTGACACACATGCGTGTAGCTCGAGCACGTAGAAGAGGGTAAATGAAGGCTTGCTTCCTTGAGATTCCGATGACCTGACAAGCAAGATGGAAGCTTGAGCGATCCAGCTAAAGCAGGGTTCCCCCAACTTTAAAAGATGCCCACAACGGAATGACGATACCAATATTGTTTTACTAGAAGTGTTAGCGATACTTCAAAGCAATACAAAATGTGATCAAAGCGATCCAAAACAAGTGAAAATTTCGAAACACAGGTGGTGGACCCAGGTGGCAGATGGGCCATCGCGTCAGTGGTTATAGCTGGATCACAAATCACAGTCGTGGGATATTATGGACCGAACCAGGTCTACCCTGGAGTCCATTTTTTCACATCTGCTTTCCTTTCCTGAGCCTACTATCATTGCCGGCGATTTTACCGTGGTACTGGATCCCCTGTTGGACAAATCTGTTAATAGTCGCTCTCTAGTTCTATCCAAGTCTACGTCCGTGCTACAGAGTGGGATGAAACAATATGGATATGTGGACATCTGGAGAGAAAGGTCCGAGCAACAACAAGGGGTTTCCGTTCGGAACTATAAGTATAATCACCAGTCAAGAATAGACTTTATTCTAATTAGCCTGAGACTGGTAGACTCCCTTAGGTCCATTGACTACCTTCCTATACATCGATCGGACCACTCTGCAGTCGTTTTGGAACTGGTTCAGCTCACTAAGAGGTCTCCCCCTAGATGGTCCTTTGACCGGTCTCTTCTCTCTTCTCCAGAGGACATCACCTATCTCAAGTTTGAGGCACATAACTTTATGTTATCTAATAACGGCTCAGCGACTACTAGGAATATCTGGGACTCGTTTAAAGCTTTCCTGAGGGGACTTATCACAGGGAAAGTATCCTATCATAGGAAGCAACATAGGGAGGAAATCTCTTCCATTGAGGCAAGGATACTCCAAATCCAACAGAACATAGACATCAATCACGGGGCTGCTGGCTCGGTCCTAGATCCCCTCCGAAACGAATTGTCGGTCTTGAAAGCTAGTTAGGGCTCGGTATTAAATCTCAGACTGCAACAGAGATGGGAGGCCAGTAAGTTGGCTCATTTCAAGTATAGTGAGGGTGCAGGGAAACTATTGGCGTGGAAGACCAAAGTAGATCAGGTCCGCAAAAACATAGCCGCTATCATGGTGGACAATAACACCTACTCATCAGATGAGGATATCAGGAGGGCTTTCAGAGAGTTTTTCCAATCTATTTACATGGAGGATAATGAGATTTTACCAGACGCTGTTGAGGGTTGGTTGAGGGATGTGGATCTACCTTCTCTCTCTTATGAGCAATCTCAATTTTTAGGCAGCACGATCACTGAGGAAGAGGTAAGGTCTGCCATAAAGAAAAGTAAGAAGGGGGAGGCGGCAGGGCCTGACGGGTTGCCGGCGGAAATCTACAGAATTTTAGAGATGGAAATAGTCCCCTTCCTTACTATGATTTTTAATCAAATCCTACTCGAGGCTCATCCTCCTCCTGCATCTTGGTACAATGCCTCTATTACCCTCATTCTGAAACCGGGAAAACCGAAGGATGCCTGTGGATCTTATAGGCCAATATCAATCTTAAATGTGGACTATAAAATCTTCACCACAATTCTTGCATCTAGGCTGGCCCTTACTGCACCATTGGTCCTCCATCTTGACTAAAAAGGCTTTGTTAAGGGGCGACAGCTACATGAGCTAACATATGATCTGAAAGGCGCGATGGATATAGCTTTGGCCGAGAACCTGCCATTGGCCGCCCTCACGTTGGATGCAACAAAGGCCTTCGACAGGGTCAATTGGGTAGACCTGTCGGGGGCCTTGGCCAAGTTTGGCGTGGGTACGGGGTTCCGTCGTACGGTTGGCCTACTATATCGTAATCCAATGGCGCGCTTATTAGTCAATGGCGACCTATCGGACCCCTTTACCATCACTAGGGGGACACGGCAGGGTTGCCCGCTCTCCCCCCTATCATTCGATTTTACATCGAACCCTTCGCGCAACAACTGAGGGATGAGGTCACTATCAGACCTTTTTCTTATAGAGGGTGGGAGAGGAAGGTAGCCCTATATGCAGATAAGGTGCTTATCCTCACGTCAGAGGTGACTACCGCACTCCCTGTAATTCTAGAAATTGCCGAGGAATTCGGTCGAATTTCTAGTTATCAGATTAATGCTGCAAAGACCGAGATGCTTGTCTGGAATGACAATGGGAGTGCTATGGAGGTACAGGCAGTTTCTTCAATGCAGTATATGGGCTTAAACATAGTAAAAGATATTAATAAACGTGCCCTAGTTAACCTCTCAGCTGTAGCAACAGAATGTAGAAAGTTATTGCAATCCTGGTCTCACCTCCCACTCTCTTTAATTGGGAGGGTTAATTTAATTAAAATGTCGATTCTGCCCAAAATTTCTTTTCTATTCAATACTATTCCCCTTTACTTTGATCAATCCTGTTTAGCTAAATTACAGTCAGCCATTACATCTTTTATTTGGAATAAACAGTTGCCAAGAATAGCCTGGAAGAAACTCAGACGGCGATGGGACAAGAGGGGCTTGGTTGCCCCTGACTTAAAATTATATGCCTGGGCTTTTCAGCTGTCCCATACCCATATGTTGCTGAAAACGCCCACCGACTATGGGGTGGGCTTAATGTTTTCAGCCATTTTGGACTGGGAAGGAGTAAGTCAGTCGGGCTTTCTTTTTAAATTTGGCAACCCGAAATTTTTTTAAAAGATTAAACTGAAGGTCCTACAAGGTCTGGCAAAAATGTGGTTCGAGGTAACAAAATCTATTGAGCAGAGGTATTTCTGTGATAAAACACCGCTATGGGGGTTACCTGAAAGTCCCGAATGGCTAGGAGATAGTTTAGCTGTGCCCTTGACAGAGGTGGGCCTTGAAGTGTGGGGAGACCTCTTTTTTGAAGGGCATTTCCATTCATGGGAATATCTTCAGATCAAGATTGGCCCCAACCTATCAAGGTTTAAATACCTGCAAATGGCCAGCTGGACTCAAGCGTATAAAACTCTACCCCCTAGAAGGAATAAGTTTGCACTTGGAGGCTATAGCCTATTAATTACCAATCTAGTGAATAGCGGACCGACCAAAAAAGAGATCTCACAATGGTACAAACTCATACTCGAGGAAACGGACAGGGAATTTAGCTTACCGGACCGGCTGTGGGGCCCTTCAATTATTGGCCATAACCTGCAAGAACTTTGGTCCGCTTCATTTGGTCTTTTAAAGAGCATTGTGAAGCCCTCATGGTTACGCAGAAATCACCTCTATACTCTGCATAGGGCGTACTACTCTCCCCTTAGACTATCTAAATTTACCATATGCAATTCAGTTGCATGTGCTAGGTGTGGGATGGTGTGTTTAGGAACAACAAGGGGCCCCAAAAAAGTCAGCATAGGACCTCGGGGAGCATACTTTATGAAACAACAGCGGTCCCATGCAAGTAATTCAATACGAGACAATGAATATAGACGAGATCAGTACTATATTTAGAGCGACATGTCCAGCCGGACAGAGGTCTTCAATTTTTACTCAATTGAAAGGTTTTCACATACAGAAGGATTACCTTCAACAAATCACCAGTGTGGGGCACAAGCCTGTACCCAGACACAGTCGGATCAAATACAGAAGGTGACAAAGAACAACAACAGGGCTTTTAAGGCAAAAGCAAAGTTTTCTGTAAGAATTCAATGTACAGAAAAATCACAAGGGCACCATTACATATACACAACATATAAAGCATAAGTTTTTGTATAAGGTGCACAACAGGTCGACGGTGTTTCGGTCCCACTTTTAAGTCATGGAGACCATCATCAGGACATTAATTAATGCCTTATTGTTTTAAGCCTCTAATGCCTAGGGAAGGGGGGAAGAAACATACATATATTTTAGGACATATACATAGAAAATACATGTTACATGGGTGACTTAGTGAACCTTAATTAGTGTTTTTTAAAAAAAAGGAGATTATTATATACATTGTGAAACCCTGTGCACTCCTAGTTTATGGTAACTGGATCATAGGTGGGTCGGATTGGTAGAGTTAGTTACTCAGTTCTACCTATGTTCCGGGATGGGGCGATAAGTGGTGAACAACGAGTGGCTGGTGCATTTCTGTGAAAACGCATCAATTACAGGTGGTGAAGTGAAAATTTTGTGTACCATCAGTCAAAGAGGGGAGGGCAAGTTCTTCTCTACCGGGTCATGTTGGGGCGCTACCGGAACTGATCGAATTGGTAGTCTACAGTGTTTCTGGATGTTTCAGACTGAAGCTGGCGTCAGCATGAGAGCACCACCATCTCGTAGCTCCGTCGTGGCCATTCCACGAGCAATCATGGCAGCCACTCCCCACCAGAAGCCTGCGGGAGTCGGGCCCCCAAGACTTTTGTAGAATCTTCACGGCTGAGGGGACGCTTTTGAGAATGGGACCCAAGCCCTATCAGGCAAGCGTCCGAGTTCCAAGGTGTCCCAGGGCCATTTTAGTGGACCAGGCCCAAATCCGAAGAGCCGTCCGCCATTTTAAGAGTCCTATGGCAGCCGCCTATCGCTGCACCGCAAGAGAGGGCGCAACTCAACTACATGGTGAGCGAGACGCTGTAGCCGCAAGAGCGGGCGATAAACAGCTGAATGGAGGATGAGGCACAGTGTAGCAAAAGCGGGCGGAATGGCAACTGAAACGGTAAAGGGGCGCCCCAGTACAGCAGACGAGCCTCCACCTGGGGAGGCCCGTTCACGCCGCCTCCCCCACGCCCCCCCGGGGCGCCCCACGCCGTTATTCAGAGCAGCATTGTAGGATACCAAAACCAGTGCGGCAACTTACTGGACATCACCTGGGTGCCATCCACATCTCAGCGCGTTCTAATGCCTTGGGACTATTCGCACAACAGACCGCTACTGACGAGGCCTCCCCGCGCACCCCCCGGGGCGCCCCACGCTGTTTTTCTGAGCTGCATTGTAGGATACCAAAAACCAGTGCGGCGCCCAGGTAACATCACCTGGGTGCCGTCCAGAACTCAGCACGTTGTGCTGCCTTGGGACTATTCGCACAAAAGACAGCTACTGACCATTGTTGCTTCTTTTTTCCAAAAAATGTTTAAATGTATTTACAGTTTTTGTTGCGTTCTATATATTTATAAGTTAATAAAGTTTTATAATCCAACTACTTTGTTGGAGTGCTATATATTTTTAAAAAATCGGGTGAATGGGGCCTTGAATCGGGTTATTGTCATGTGTGGGCTTTGGAAGTGTGCTGCTACAGGATCGGACATTTCAAACTCAAATGCACGTTCTTTTTCTTACCTTTCCGAAGCATGGAGCGCAATAGCAGGCAGAGAAAGGGTGATGCAAGTTTTGAACACTGCCTGGCCTGGCAAGTTGCTGGCAGTGCCCCCCCCGCCCGCTCCTGAAAGAGGGCACACACACACCGCCGCCCGAGTACTTCACAGATCTTTAAAAGACCATGCGCTTGTTAATGAGGCTTAAATGGTTTATCACCCCTTCTAGAGCCCCTGCATCGGCCCTCTGACGTTTCCTGGAAGAATTAGCACGTAACACAATACCAAGCCCTGTCAGCTGAAACCACAGAGGAATCGGGTTTTTGCTTGCAGGAATCGGGAGGCGGGAGACTAGCACTGAAATCGGTAGTCTCACGCCTGAATCGGGAGGGTTGGCATGTCTGGATTCTCTACAGCTGGGGCCATAAACTACATCCGCAGGGCTAGGTGATAGCTTGGGACCGGCCTGGACAATCGGACACAGAGGAAGAGGAGTGTCAGAGGGTGCGGTAGTGAATAGGGTGAAAGGGAGGTGTCGGGCAGGCACAGGGTGTGATTCTCAGGGAAGAGCAGCGCAGATGGGGGGAAGTTTATGGCCCATGCATGAAAGAGAGAGCGGGGGGAGATGCTTGCGAGGGTGGGGAGCCGTGCTGAGAATCGACGGCGTGCAGAGAGTGGGTCTGGTCAAGGCATCTAAAATGGCTGCCGTGCACGACAAAATTGTGGCATTGGAAAAAAGGCAAGATGGCGCAGACAATGTTTATCAATAAGGATTCATTTATAACAAAATATTTTATCGCATTGACAAATTGGCGGTCAACACTTCCTGATTTCCATCGAATCGAACGTTAACAGACGTCACGCAGCAAAAAAAAATAAACGCTCACGCACAGCCGCTGGAAGACATGTATCAACATATATGAGCCTCCTCAGCCACCCTCAGAAAACATAAGGGATCAGGATACGTCTCCCGCACCCCCTTATACCTAGTAATTCAATTAAAACGAAACACAAAATGGCGAATTCCCGTTTCGCTACCAGTTTGCGGACCAGTTCGCGGCCCGGGAAGCGCTTCTACCGTGAAAAATCAATTTTTTTTTATTTTCCCCACGGGACCCTTTAATAACCCCAACATCATTCCTAGGGGGTCAAGAGGGGTCTACCTTGCCCCCTTTCATTAAATTCTCCCTTCGTTTTTTACCTCTTCTTCTCTCTCGATCCTACCGAGAGATAAGATGGCGGCCGCTCCGGACTGTTTAGAATGTTGACAGACACCGGAAAGCCAATCAGCTTCGCATCGCAAAGTTCCGTTTCGCGAAAAGTACGCGAACCGGAGCACAGCCCGGAGCGCTGTTACAGATATATATCTTTTTTTGAACGTTAATTTCTCAAAATCCACTGAAGCACATATATTGAGACCTAGCAAAGGCACATCGGGCTAACAGTCCCTACAATTTTGCCAAGTTTCGTGCAAATCCATTCAGCCGTTCGAGCTAAAAGTGAGGCCAACCGCCCTATGGAAATTAACATGGGAAAAACGCGTTTTGGGACCCCCCTTTTTTCTCGGCCCCCCCTTGACGAAACCCCCCCAAATTTTTAAGGGCTGCTCAGAAACAAAATGTGCCATTTTCCTGAAAATTTCAGCCCATTCTGTCCACAAACGCCAAAGTTATTAGACATAGAATTTTCAAAAATACCATAGGGAAAAAATCCTAACTATATATACCTACTGGCGACAGCCAGTAGGTAATATATATATATATATATATTACCTACTGGCGACAGCCAGTAGGTATATATAGTTAGGACCTAGTTACCATAGGAAATGCCGAACATTCTATTGGGAATAACTTTGGCGCTGATTGAGGAATCTGCCTGTAATTTTCCTTAATTTTGCCTCGCTGCGCTCCGCTCCTTCCGTGAAAGATTCGGGGGGATTTGTCAAGCGGGGGCCAAAAAAAAAGGGGTCCCAAAACGTGTTTTCCCCATGTTAATTTCCATAGGGACATTCTGACAAGGCTACAGCTGGACCGGCTGAACGGAATTACACCACATTTGGCAAAATGGTAGGGACTGGTATGGAGCAGTGCCTTTTGTATGTTTGGTGTAAATCCCTCCAGTAGTTTTTGAGAAAATTGAATGTGAAACTGAGTCCAATGCAATTTTCCATTGGATCTTGAGACACAGCTACAGCCCGAACGGCTAAATGGAATTACTGTAAACTTGGCAAAATGGTAGAGCCTGGTATGCAGAAGTGCCTTTTGAATAGTTGGTGAAAATCCCTCTAGTAATTGTTGAGAAAATGTACTTTTTTCAAATTATATATCTATGGGCGGGACACGGTGCGCGCACGGGAATGCTCCGTCCCTGCACTGTCCTTACACGTGCGCGGACCTTTGTGTGCACGTGCGGAATTCTGATTGGCTGTTGGACATCTGTCAACATTCCAGTCAGTCGAAATGAGGAAGTGTTGTCCGCCATCTTGTTTTTGTGGCAGATGAGAGTGGTTGTAAACAGAAGTGTAATAGTTGACAAGGAGGCAGGGTAGAGATTTCTGAGCCCCCTAGGTTTTCTCATGGGGTCTCTAAAGGACCCCGAAGGCTGAAAAAAATAAAAAATTAAAATAAAAAAATCGTGAGGTCCGAGCACCGTGCGCAGACCGCGGCTCAACAAGCCAAAAAAGAAATACATTAAAATAACAAGTTTCAGTGTTTAGATGTTGGTTGAGTGCAAGACTGAGTGATGACTCTTTCACCTTTGGGTTTAGGTAGGTGTTTTGTGGAGAGTTTGTATGGTAATTGGTAGAGAGCATTGGGGGTAGGTTGAAGATTATGTTAGTTAGAAAGTGTTGATAATTTGAACCAATTAAAATGTTACTTTGGTTTTGATTTTGTGTGTGATAAAATGTGATTGGCTTGTTATGTGAATATGTATGAGAAATGCGAGGGAAATTCAGTCATTTTGATATTTTAGTGTTTGAGGTATACTTCTGAGGTGTGAGATTGACACAGAATTTACTGTTCAACAGTTTTCTAGAAAGTGAGTTGTTAATTTGTAAGTACTAAGGTAGATCTGGTTGTACTCAGATGAGGGCTGTAAATGAAATGGCATTTGTAAAGCTTGCAGTTTAGATAAAAAAGAGGATGACATTCACTGTACTTGAAATTTAAGAAATGATTGGTGCTTTTTGAAAATGCAGCACAGCATATTAGGGTGCATAGTTTTGTTTTTTAGCAATTCTAAAGGTTCAGAAAAGGTAATTGAAAGGAATATTGCACATGATTAGCTGTTATATTGAAAGGTCAAAGAATCTTGTTGGATTCATTTGCAACATAGTATGATGAACTTTTTACCTGTGTCCTTCTTAGGTGGGAGTTACCATGGTAAAAGGTTGAAAGAGCACTAGGAGGATGGGTGAATATTATGTGAGTTTGAAAGTGTGGGAATGTAGAACCAATTGGAATGCTAGTTAAGTTTTGAAATAGTGTGGGAAGACATTTGATTGGTTAAGACCTGGGATATGTGTAAGGAATGAGTGGGAAAGTGTGCCATTTCTGGTTTCAGTGTCTGAGGTGCATATCAGAGATTCTTCCTTAGAAAATCTGCTGTGTGTTTGAATCTGTTCTATATTTTCAAAAGCGATTGTAAAGGTGAGTAATATAGAGAGAGTGCTGTTTGCAGTATTGGGAAGCATAACAAGCATATTGGGCTTCATTCCTGTTGTATTTTGAAAATTAGTCAGGTTTCTGCATTGCAGTGTGGTGTTCATTTAAATGGGTTGTGCTCTGTGTGTAAAATGATTTTCCATGCAAAATGTTTTTTGATTACATGTGTGGCTTAAAGATTTTTGACAAGGATCACAGTGAGTGTCTGTGTGAATTAAGGAATTATATTTTTACCTTTTTCCATAATGTTAGTTGTGTGTGCTTACAGTTTGTATTTTTTAGTTTATAAGCTAGACTACTTTTTAAATTGTTTTTATGCTTGGATTCAATGCTTGTATAGAGATAGTGTAATGGTTTAATTGGCATATTTACAAGCACTTTGCGCAATGTTTGACATTAATGCTGGTATACAGATAGTGCAATGGTTTCATTGGCATATTTACAAGCCCCTTGTGCTTTGTTCGAAATTAATGCTGGTATACAAATAGTGTAATGGTTTCATTGGCATATTTACAAGCCCCTTGCGCAATGTTTGACATTAATGCTGGTATAGAGATAGTGTAATGGTTTAATTGGCATATTTACAAGCCCCTTGCGCAATGTTTGACATTAATGCTGGTATACAGATAGTGTAATGGTTTCATTGGCATATTTACAAGCCCCTTGCACTTTTTTTGACATTAATGCTGGTATACAGATAGTGTAATGGTTTCATTGGCATATTTACAAGCCCCTTGGGCAATGTTTGACATTAATGCTGGTATAAAGATAGTGTAATGGTTTCATTGGCATATATACAAGCCCCCTTGCGCATTGTTTGACATTAATGCTGGTATAGAGTTAGTGTAATGGTTTCATTGGTATATTTACAAGCTCCTTGCGCAATGTTTGACATTAATGCTGATATAGAGATAGTGTAATGGTTTCTTTGGCATATTTAAAAGCCCATTGCACAATGTTTGACATTAATGCTGTTATGGAGATAGTGTAATGGTTTCATTGGCATATTTACAAGCCCCTTGCGCAATATTTGACATTAATGCTGGTATACAGATAGTGTAATGTTTCATTGCCATATTTACAAGCCCCTTGCGCAATGTTTGACATTTATGCTGGTATAGAGTTACAGAGAGTGAGATGACACATACACACAAACAGACAGATGGTGGAGGCAGAGATTGAGATGACACACACATACAAACAGAGAAATGGTGGAAAGAGAGAGTAAGATGAGGCATGCAAAGAGGGAGATTGTGCATGCAGAGAGTAATAAGAGACACACAAAGAGAGATGTGAACTAGTGTTTATAATGTTTAGTTAATGTAATTGCTATGTGCTATGTTAGCAGTGGTCTATAATATGTTACATTTTTCTTTTCAACAGATTGTAAATATCTACAGAGTCATAATAGATCATGCCTACGAAAGACCGTCAAAAAAGAGTTTATAAGAAAGCTTTATCGACCAAGAGGACTCAATTAGAAGATTCATGCAAAGGACAATCTTCAGAGAAAAGAAAAAATGCTCCTGGTAAGCAAACCAAGGATTTTTTAAGGAATTTGTTTAAAGCAGAAAAAGTCAAGAAAGTGTTTGTACGAAAAAAAAACAAAGTGTTACTAAAAGAAGAGGTCACTAAAAAATGGTATAATGGTACGAGGAGATCATAGTGTGTCTGGTAATCGTAGGACAAATCAGTTTTTGGACATTCGTAGATGAATTGTTCGTAACTGAGTAGTTTTGAATTTATTAAAAAATCTTAAGAAAAATAATAGGAAAACAGCTTCTTAGAAGAAAAAGAAAAGATTAGAAAAGTTTGTTGATCAGGCTTTTGAAGTGAAGAGAAAGCTGTATATTTTAGTAATCAATAGAGTTCGTACACTAGATAAGGCAATCAATGATTTGAAATCAAAATGTAAGTGGAAAAGAGTAATTAATCAGACTAATTTTTTTGATGTTTTTTCGGGAGAATGGAAGCATAGTTCAAGTTGTGAGACATTTTTTAATGAAGAGAGTTACTTTCAAGATAATGTTTTGGTGCATGCAGTTGACACCAGTGGTCGAGCATATGAGGTGAAGGATGGTTGTCCAGTTGAAAAAGAAAAAATTGTGCCTAGAAATGCAGATGAGGTGTTAGCTGATGAAGTTTTAGCGAGACGTCCTAAGGCTCCGGTGTATACTTGGAATTGTAGTAGTATTTGTAGTGTGCGACACGATTCTATTAATTTGTTTTGCAATTTTTTACGTACATATAGTAAGAAAAGTCTAAAACAAAAGTTTAAGATGGTGCAAGACTTAGATCCTTGCAGAGTGAGGGAAAAAACAGGTTTGCATGGTAATTCACTGGCTTGTCTTTAGAGAAAAGTATGTCAGAGTACTATTCACCATTTTAGGATGTTAGCAGTGCATCAAACTAAAGTGAGGAAAATAGTTAAAAGGTTGTTTTATGCAAAAAGTCCAGCACTAAAGTTTAAACAGTTAAACAGTGCTCTTTTGCATGGATCTGAATTAGATGTGAAGAAGATTTGTGAAGAAATAGAGTTTTGCTACTTTTGTGAAAAAGATGACACTGTCGAAAATGATACAGTAATAGAAACTAATGTGGAAGAGAATGTACATATTGTAAGTACTCAAAATTTTGATCATGAAATTACAAAGTTTAAGGTCATTTCAAGTGAAAGGCCACATTTTTCTTGTGTGTGTGGTCAACAAACTCATTATAAGAATCAGACTCGGTTCGTTGATTTATATGTTAAAAGTGAAATGGAAAATAATAATGAATGGAAGGATTTTCCAACTTATTTGTTGGTTGAGAATTGTTTTGATTTGGGTTCTGATCTACGTATTTGTAAATATTGTTACAATAAATTAAATGAAAACAGAATGCCTGCTAGAGCTGTACATAATAATCTTGAGTTGGTAAAGATTCCGTCTGAATTGATGGGTTTAAATACCTAAGAGTGTATTCTGATTCAATGTGTGCATCCTTTTCAGGCTATTGTTCGCATGGAGCCTAAGACAGGGAAATTGCCTCCTTCAGATTTACAGAGAGGATTAAAGGGAAGAGTTGTTTATTTGCCTTTAGATTTAAAGAAAAATATTGACACCATTGGCGTAGAAAAAGTGGAAGAGGAACCTCTGGTTATTCTAGTTAATGGCGTTCCTACAAAGAGTAAGAAAATCTGGCAAGAATTAGTGGATGTTAAGAAAGTCAAAAAGGCAACGTTGTATTTAGTAAAAAACAATCAGTACTACAAAAATGTATATGTACGAGAAGAGGAAACAACTGTAGAAGAGGACAGTGATTCATCAGCTGGACAGATTGAAAAAGTAGATGTTTCTAGAAGTGAACAGATTTATGAGCATTATAGTGTTCATCCTCGGCATTCCAAAGAAGTAATGGGGAATGCTATTGAGTTGTTCCAAATGAAAGAAGCCAAAGGAAGTCCCATAAGTGTATGGGAAGAAACTTTGGAAGCTCGTTGTTTTCCTCAATTGTTTCCAACAGGTCAAGGTGGAAGATATGATGAGCGACCTGTTCAAATTCCTGCATCAGAATACCGAACTTTAAGATTATATGCAGAAGATCCAAGATTTCGTCAATGCATTCCATATTGTTTCATCTTCTGTTTGAGAGTGACTTCTCTGGACTATCTTATGCTGTGAACCATATACTGAAATCTGGAGTACAGCTTCAAAATGTTTCGGCAGGAGACTTTATGGATAAAGTCCAAGTGGAAGACAGTATTTTGGAATCTCACCTAATCAATCTCATGGCATGTCGGCATGGTACAAATGAGTATTGGTACCGTCTTCATGGGGAATTGAAATGTATGCTAAGAAACTTAGGAACTCCTACATGGTTCCTCACTCTTAGCTGTGCTGAGTATGCCTGGGAAGATTTACTTGAATTTCTTCGAGAGGCAAAAAGAAAATTAGAAATTATAGAATTCATGACACCTGGAGAACTGTGCTCTTTGGATCCAGTTAATGTTTGTAGGTTTTTTAATCATCGATTTGAAGCTATGATGTCTTTCATTACAAACAAAAAAAATCCTCCACTTGGAGAGGTTTTGTATTTCTTTTGGAGAAAGGAGTATCAAGCAAGAGGTCCTCCTCACATACATATGCTGCTATGGATCAAAGATGCTCCCAAATTTGGAACAGATTCGGATGACACAGTGATGAGTTTCATTGAACAATATTCCACATGTGTTGTACTGAAAAGTACAGAAGAAGACAATTTATGACATCAAGTCTTACGCTTTCAAACCCATCGCTATGGAAAGTACTGTCGTCGAAAGTTCAAATCCAAGGAGAAGTTCTATACAAAATGTCGTTTTGGATTTCCACGACCAGTAATATCTAAAGGAAGAGTGAACAATTTTATGTCATCACTGCAACATACTGTGACAAGAAAATCACTGAAAAATACGTACAACTTGAAAAGAAATGAAGAGTCCAAATACATAAATGACTACAACCCAGTCATTTTGTCCATGTGGAATGCTAACATGGATATTCAATATGTTGCTGACAACTCTATTGCTGTGGCTCGATATGTAACGTCTTACATCACAAAATCAGAAAAGACAGAACTGAAGGAAATGTGGGAGGATATTTCGCATGAAAAGAGCCTAAGTAAGAAATGATACAGTTACAGTCTGAAGATGTTGTCGCATCGAGAAATTGGAGCATATGAATGTTTAGATCGGTTATCATAAGCAAGTCTGTATGCCAAATCGAGATCCATCATGTGGGTGAGTCTAGGTCTTGCTGCAACACGAAACCGAGTTTTGAAGTCTGCACAAGAAATTGAGTATTTGGCGGAGTTTCAACCAAACAGTACAGATATTTTGAAGACAAACATGCTGGATACATATTATCCAAATATAAGTAGTCATCTTGAGAACGTTTGTCTCTATGAAGTACTGCAAAACTATACTTTTGAGAAGAATATGAGAGAAGATATCAATAAAGGAGTATATGCTATAATTGGATGTGATGGATGTCTGGTGAAACAAAGAAAAAGACATTTGATTAATCATCGTAAATTGAGTTGCGAATCTCCTGATAAAAGGGAATTTTACTATTTAGCTCTTATGCAACTCTTTAAGCCATGGCGCTCAGAAGAGGAACTACTTGGAGATTTTCTCAGTTTTGAAGATTCTTTCAATGCAACTAAGGATACCATTGAATGTCCTGTTTTTTCAAGTTATCTGCAAATGTTGAACAGTGAAATACAGCAAGAAGCTATCATTACAGCAGAGATTGCTAGACAGTTCTCAAGATAGTCAGAGTTCTGCTTCGTTGAGTCAGGATCCACTAGGAGGACCACTTATCCAAAATGAAGCTGCCTTTGCCATGGAAGAGGTGGAAAGAGCCATGGAGCAAGCTCAGGAGGATGTAGTTAATTTAGAAGATTTGGAAAATCAACTAAACGTGGAGAAAAAAATATATGATGAAGTCATAGAACAGATTGAGCATGGTTTTCGTCATGATAAAAAAGAGTGCTCATGTACGTCATTTGAAAAGTTTTCTGATTAAATCAATTACAATTTATCTGCAGAAAAGAACAGAGTCATCACTGTCTTGTGTTGTTACTGCTCCAACTGGGTTGGCAGCACATAACATTAAAGGGATTACTTTACATCGTTTATTGATGCTGCCAGTAGAGCATGATAGTAAATTACAATACCACAAGCTATCTGGAGAAGCGTGTTGTGAAGTTGGTAGCGTCCTGAAGTAAATGAAACTTCTTATCATTCATGAGGTAAGCATGGTTTCAAATGTGATGCTTGCTTTTGTGAATTTAAGAATGCAACACATTCTTAAAACAGAGTATGATGTGTTACTTGGAGTCAAACACATCATTGTCTTTGGAGATCTACTGCAGCTAACTCCAGTGAAAGGACAACCAGTGTTTAAGATGCTTACGCATGAAGATTGGAAAGGGGCGACCGCTCGGTCCCCCCGAACGTATGGTGGAGTACCCCGATCCCCCCGGGAAGCCATTTTGGGCGGGGGGCGAGTCTCGGCTGGTATGCCCGAAGCGGCGTAGCCGGGGCGCGCCTTTTCCCGCCCAAGAGGGGTTGTCCTAGACACCTACACCGTTGGCCACGCCCTGTAGGCGGATTGGAGGAGGGTCCACGCCCGCCCGAAGGAGAATAAGAGGAGCGACGATCCAAGGAAGCATCCTCTTGTTCCTGTGCTCGGAAGCTGCACCTCCCCGTTGCACGTGAGCTCGAGACAGAACAAGGAGCCAATTTTGAGAATTTGTAATTCTTGTGTTTTCTCTTCTAGCGCTTCGAACCTTGGTTCCAGGATCTTTCGGTCGACTATCGTAAGAAAATGCCGGGCAAAAGGGTCGGAAAGAAGGTTAGCACCGACCAAATGCTTCGTATGCTGGTGAAGGACATGGCGAATATGAAGAAGCAGATGGCGGCCATGAACGGTACGGGCCGGCCTAAGAAAAGTCATCGGACCAGCATTGCCGGGGATAGTCCCGGCCGGGAGAGGTAAAAGGGCCAGGAACAGGGCGGCAGGGGGAGAGGCTACGGTTCCCGAGTCACCTCCGGCGAGCCCGGTCAGGCCAGTAGAGGCCCCAGTTCCGATTCCGGATGCAGGACAGCCGATCCCTGTCGTAGTTACACCTGTGAACGAGGGGGATATGCCACCCGAGTTGGCCGCCCAGTTGGCGGCGTGGTTGGGCAAGAATAATGAGGGTGCTATAGCTCCAGGGGATACGGCCGAAGAGGCCAAATTTATAATGAAGCAGTTGCGGCAGTCGCGAGATGCTGCGAAGGCACCTTGTCCTTTTGTTCCCCCTCAGGTTCCCGCGGAACAACCGTCTTCAGGCGTTGGAACAGCGGCAGCAGCAAGTTCAGCTACTGATTCGGGTAAGAAGCCGTTGCCAATGGCTGGGGAGGGGTCGGTACCCTCGAGAAGGGAAAAGGTGGTACAACATATACCGTTGGCCACAAAGGAAATGATATGGGCGGATAAATACGTGAACATATTTTCGCTGTTGACTGATCATTATGAAATAGAACACGTTAAAAATCAGAAGGAATTGTTGCATCCAAGTGTATGGCGAGCAAAAATGGCGGGTTTCAGAGTTGATGAGACAATCGCTAATTGGGCCAGGGCTTTTGGGATGTTTACTGCAATCATGGGGGAACGTAGGCCTGAGGTATTGACTGAGTTGGCTTGTTACCAGACACGAATAATGGAGTTTGATGAATCGTACGATGGTGATCAATGGTTGGGTTATGATAACAAATTTCGTAAGGGCAAGGAGCACGACTCATCCCTGACGTGGGATTGTTTCGACTCCATTTCCTGGCAGAAACAGGTCAGGTCGAACTCGACAAAGCCGTCTTCGTTTGGCGGGAATGGGACAGAGCCTTCCCGCCATTCCCCGGCGGTGCCCTTTCGAGCGGGCGCCGGTAGTGACCAGCACGCAAGGAGTAATGGGAACTCTGGCAAGAAAGGGGTCTGTTGGAGCTTCAACAGGGGCAAGTGCACTAGACCGCAGGGGATTTGCAAGTTCAGGCATGAGTGTGCAGGGTGCGGACAGTCTTCACACCCCGAGAGTTCATGCAGAGCCAAGAATGGCGATACAGGGGGCAGAGGCGGCGCCAAACAGGTCTAATGACGGCCGAGGGGCGCTGCTACCTACTCCCATCGACATCATGGCTATGATCCCCTGGCTGAACGAATACCCTGATCATGTCTCTGCTGGGGTGTTGAGGGACGGTTTCTCATGTGGTTTCCGCATCCCGGCGGGGGATTTTCGGGGGGAAGCACTGTGTGAAAACCAACTGTCGGTTCGGCAGAATGCGGTGGTAGTACAGGCAAAGATTGCAAAGGAGGTGGCCCGAGGTCGGGTTGCGGGTCCATATGCGAACCCGCCTGTTCATAATTTTGTTTGTTCACCGTTGGGAGTAGTCCCTAAGAAGGACCCAGGTGAGTTTCGGTTAATTCATAATTTGTCCGCTCCTAAGGGTCTTTCCGTGAATGATGCGATTGACCCGGGAGTTTGTTCGGTGCGGTACGCTTCCTTCGATGAGGCTGTCGCCATGTTGAATCGCCTGGGGCCCGGAGCGCTGATGGCAAAATCGGATATCGAGTCAGCGTTCCGGTTGCTCCCGGTACACCCACAGGATCAGCGTCTGTTAGGTTTTGTGTTCCAGGGACGCTATTACATGGATAAATGTATGCCAATGGGTTGCTCCATCTCTTGTGCGTATTTTGAAAAATTCAGTAGTTTTTTACAATGGGCGTTCACCAGAGCCACAGGCTTTACACTGGTTATGCATTACCTTGATGATTTTCTGTTTCTGGGGGCAGCTGGGGACACGGAATGTGCGCAGGCTTTCAGTAAATTTTGTGATCTCATGAGAATATTTGGCGTGCCACTGGCACCGGGCAAAACAGTGGGGCCGTCTACTTCACTCGAGTTTCTAGGTATTGAGCTCGATTCTGAAGAGGGGTGCTTCCGTTTGCCTAAAGAGAAGGTATGGAAATTTAAGGCCTCACTCGAGGCATGTATTGACGAGACGAAAGTAACATTGCATCAGTTGCAGCAGGCTGTGGGTCAGCTTAATTTTGCCCTTAGAGTGATGCCAATGGCTTGCCCCTTTTCACGCTCTATTGCTCAAGCCATGGTTGGCCTGAAGGAAGGGCATCACCGCACAAGATTCTCGGCAGAGGTTCGCCAGGACATGCGCATATGGTTGGCATTCCTGGCGGATTTTAACGGTCGTGTCCTGTGGAAGAAACCAGCGGTTTCCTCCGAGGAGCTGGGTTTGTGGACCGACTCGGCAGGAAGTGTGGGTTATGGCGCCATCTTTGGTAATCATTGGTCGGCACAGACATGGCCGGCATGGTGGCACGAGAGTGGGCTCACAGGTAACATTGGGTTTCTTGAACTGTTCCCTATTCTAGTGGCCTTGAAGAAATGGCCGGAGGGATTTCGTGATCGCACTGTGGTGTTCTGGTCGGATAATATGACCGTGGTAGAATGTATCAATAATCAGGCAGCACGCTGCAAATTGATCTTGAGATTGATGAAAGAAATTGTCCTGCTATGTATGAAATTAAACGTCCACTTTAGAGCAAAACATGTGCCTGGGGTACTGAACCAGGCGGCTGATGCACTCTCTCGTTCCCACATGCAGGCCTTCCGGGGCCATCTGCCCTCTGCGGACTTGGTGGCGGCACCATTTCCCGAAGTTCTCTGGTCTCTCGGTGCCCCGGATTACAAAACCTCGTGGGAGAGAGTCTAGCCCCCAGGACAAGGAAGGCATATGAAGGGGCGTTCCGTTCCTATTGGGCATTTTTGGGTCCAGCTAGGGGGGAGCATTGGGGGCAGGAAGAGTATGTCCTGAAATTTCTTGTAGCATTGCATCAGTCAGGCCGATCAGTGGCAACAGCCAATAGACACCGAGCCGCCATTGCGTTCATGGCGCAGGCTCATGGCATTCAGGACCCCACAGCGTCCTTCCTAGTAAAGAAGGCGCTGCGCGGGTGGCAACGCCTTGAGGGTCGTAGAGAGGACGAGAGGCGCCCGATAGGGCTAGCAAGGTTGTCCCAGTTAATGTCCGTACTCCCTGCGACTTGTTCATCTCAGTCAGAGACAGTGCTATTCCGGGCCGCCTTTGCATTAGCGTTCCATGGGGCTATGCGGCTAAGCGAACTGGTAGCAAAGAACAAGCAGGATACGGGGGGGGGGTCTGTGTCGAGAACACATCCAGATTAAAGGTGACACGATGGTAGTCATTATAGCCAAGTCCAAAACCGATCAGGGAGCGATCGGAGACAGTGTGGTTGTTCAGCGCATGCTAGGGTTCCACATGTGCCCAGTGAAATGCGTAGAGGAGTACTTAGCGCAAAGGGCGGCATCATAGGGGGGGAGCTTGCTGAGACATACTGACACCACCCCACTGACCAGGTTTCAGTTCCAGCGGGTGTTAACAATGGCAATCGCGGCAGCGGGCTTGAACCCGGGCGATTTTGGGACCCACTCATTCCGGATAGGTGCTGCTACAGAGGCTACAGCCAGGGGGTTGAGTGTGGATAAAGTGAAACAGTTGAGGCGTTGGTCCTCGAATTGTTATAAGAGGTATGTGCGGTTGCACATGTTGTGAAGCTAATGTCATGCACTCACGCTTCTTGTTTTCTGTTTGGTTTTCAGTTTCGCAAGCAGGCTTTGCGGGGCGGACTGTGCAGCTGACCCGACACCTGGGGACCAGCGGTCAAAGATCACCGGCTGAGGGAAGAGTGGTGTGGGTCGTCGGCCACTCATACGTGAGTCGTGCCGCAGACGTATTCAAAGCAGGTGACATGATTCACATGGCTGGGGAATACGGGTACAGGGTGACCTTCTACGGAAGGGGCGGGCTCTGTATTGACCAGTTTCAAAATTTTATGGAGGGTTTGTTAGGGCGGACAAGGTCACCGCCATCTGTAATCATAGTGCATCTTGGGGGCAATGATTTGGTGACCACTGGTCGGCGAGTACTTCTCGAATTAATCTTATCCACAGTAAGTTGGTTGGCGAGAAGGGTTCCGGGGTGCACGATTGCATGGTCACACATGATTCCGCGGAAGGTGTGGTGGGGGGCTATTTCTGTGCCAGCTTTAAATCAGTCGGTAAAGAAAGTAAATAACAAACTTGGTAGGTTGTTTCGTACAGGTACATTGCATTGTATTCCTCATGGGTGTATCCGGGGGGACCATATGTATCTGGAGGATGGGGTCCATTTGTCCCGGGAGGGGAATGCTTTACTCATAGGAGACTTTGTAGCTTGGTTAAAGAGTGTGCAGCCATGACCTTTAAGTAGGAGTTTTGTGGGGGAGTCCGGATAGCCGGTCAACTATCCGGCCTGTGGTGGTAAGGTCATGATCAGTGAGCAGTAATTGGAAGATCCCTAGAGGTGGGGGCGTCACCCATTATGGATGGGAGCGCCCGGGGGGAGGCGGCCATTGGCCCCTCAAACGGGGAGGCGGTCCCCTCTAAGGATGGGGCCGCCGAAAGGGAAGGCGGTCATAGGCCCCTCCCTGGGGAGGAGGGGCTACGGGCCCCTCCTGGGAATTTCCCGGGGCCAGGGCATCTGCGACGGTAGATGTGGTAAGCAGTGTTCTACGCTACCTTCTAGACACCTCACACGAGTCCTCGGACGACCACTAAAGATGGCGTCGAGTAAATATGGGGCCCCCGTTAAGACAAGGGAAATTGGAAGTTGGCACAGAGGGACGGTCCTCTGTGCGCCCGCCCCTCACAAGTGAGGGGGGAGTTCTGGTTTAGGGATCTGACACCGGTTACGACCTTGCCGTTGGCCCGTAATGTTAGGATGTACAATTTGAATTTTGACAAATGCATTTACAGGATGTTTTAGAATCGGCTAGGAGAACCTTTGTATTAGAGATGTGTTAAGGTTAGCCAAGAAACATCGTAATGTGTAAATGAAATTGTACATGATATGAAACTGTTATTTTAATGTTTTAATTTTGTTTCATATTTTAATAAATAACGCCGGGAGGGTAACTCCCTCCCGCCTTCCAAAAGTTCAAGAACCGTTTCCGTCTTCCCATTCTTGGGGAGTGTGTTGGGAGGGGGTGACGGGTATCCCAACCATATGGAAAGGGGCGACCGCTCGGTCCCCCCGAACGTATGGTGGAGTACCCCGATCCCCCCGGGAAGCCATGTTGGGCGGGGGGCGAGTCTCGGCTGGTATGCCCGAAGCGGCATAGCTGGGGCGCGCCTTTTACCGCCCAAGAGGGGTTGTCCTAGACACCTACACCGTTGGCCACGCCCTGTAGGCGGATTGGAGGAGGGTCAACGCCCGCCCGAAGGAGGATAAGAGGAGCGACGATCCAAGGAAGCATCCTCTTGTTCCTGTGCTCGGAAGCTGCACCTCCCCGTTGCACGTGAGCTCGAGACAGAACAAGGAGCCAATTTTGGCCCACCCACCAGCCCCTGATGACAGCGATTTGTTTTGGAATAAAGTCGAGTGACACGATACTGTTTCTTTTTCAGGTTGTTTTCGAATAAAGTTGGTAATTTTTGGTATGTAATAAAGTGGTTGCTCTTTCAGCATGTATGTCGTCAAAGCAGTGACAGCAGAGTTAAATGTAGTGCCTAGTAGGAGTGTATTCTTTGAATCGCTCAGTATGACTGTCTTTTTCCATCCTCTTTAGTTTAAAAAAAATTTTGTTTTTATTTTGGTCGGGCGGTAAGGTCATGATCGGTGAGCAGTAATTGGAAGATCCCTAGAGGTGGGGGCGTCACCCATTATGGATGGGAGCGCCCGGGGGGAGGCGGCCATTGGCCCCTCAAACGGGGAGGCGGTCCCCTCTAAGGATGGGGCCGCCGAAAGGGAAGGCGGTCATAGGCCCCTCCCTGGGGAGGAGGGGCTACGGGCCCCTCCTGGGCATTTCCCGGGGCCAGGACATCTGCGACGGCAGATGTGGTAAGCAGTGTGGGGTGGGAGGGGGGTCTACGCTACCTTCTAGACACCTCACACGAGTCCTCAGACGACCACTAAAGATGGCGTCGAGTAAATATGGGGCCCCCGTTAAGACAAGGGAAATTGGAAGTTGGCACAGAGGGACAGTTCTCTGTGCGCCCGCCCCTCACAAGTGAGGGGGGAGTTCTGGTTTAGGGATCTGACACCGGTTACGACCTTGCCGTTGGCCCGTAATGTTAGGATGTACAATTTGAATTTTGACAAATGCATTTACAGGATGTTTTAGAATCGGCTAGGAGAACCTTTGTATTAGAGATGTGTTAAGGTTAGCCAAGAAACATCGTAATGTGTAAATGAAATTGTACATGATATGAAACTGTTATTTTAATGTTTTAATTTTGTTTCATATTTTAATAAATACGGCCGGGAGGGTAACTCCATCCCGCCTTCCAAAAGTTCAAGAACCGTTTCCGTCTTCCCATTCTTGGGGAGTGTGTTGGGAGGGGGTGACGGGTATCCCAACCATATCAAGAAAGTGCTTAGTAAGCATTGGAAATGTGAATATCTGGTTATATTTTAAATATGCAGAACTGCTTCAAAACATGCGACAGGCAAAGGATGAAGATTATAAAAATATTCTACAAGATGTAAGAATTGGAAAAGTAACTGAACATGGCAAAGAAGCTTTACAGTCACGATTAATTTCAAATTTGTTTCCAAAGGAAAATATTCTCCCAGAGATTATTTATCAGAAAGTTGCTGAAAGCAAAACTGTAATATGCTTGATGCCAACTCTTCGAGCATGTTCAGTCTTCAACAACAAAATGTTAGAGTTAGAACATCAAGAGATTGTGAAACTGGAAGCTATTGATAAAATAGAGCACGAAGGAGTTACTATTGTTTTGACAAAAAAGTTGAAAACAAAGTTGGATTCTTTAGAAAAGACAATTTCTAAAACTGCTGGTTTTGAAAAGGCTCTATATGTATGTTTACATTGACGTATAATTTTACGACGGAATTGAAATGTGGAAAGAGGTTTAGTAAATGGAGCAATGGGTCATGTTGTTGATTTTGTGAATTCTCGAAATAGAGATGGAACTGAATTTTTGAAAATTAAATTTGATGGAATTGAAGAAGTACAACAGTTTAGTCGTTGTTCTGTTCGATTTTTGCTTGTGAAAGATTTATATGTCTGCCGAAAACAGTTTCCTGTTTCTTTGTCATATGCAGTAACTATTCATAAATCTCAAGGTTTAAGTGTAGATAGTGCTTTGATGAATATTGGAAGTTCTGGCTTCAAGGATGGTATGGCATATGTTGCTTTATCTCAAGTCAGAACTTTATCTTGATTGTGCTTGATTGATTGACAAAGATTAGTGCAGATCTAAATTGTGTAAAGGAATATAATAGGTTAAGAAGAGAGTTTGCGCCACATTTACCTCAATATCCTCTGTGTGAAATGTGTGTAGTAGGCCGAAAAAGAAAAAATGAGAACAATTGTAGCAAGGCTGTAGCAAAAAAATGAAAACTAGATGAACCACTAATTGTAAGCAGAAACAAAGAGGATTCTGTTGAAGATATTGTTGGATTTCAGTTTGAGAACAGTTCTGGTGTCAACTGCAATGCTAATGTAGTGGTTAATGTTGTTTTTTTCTCCAAAGTTTGCAAGAACAGATTGTTGAAAATCGGGATCAAAGTTTTTGTTGTTTGTTGAATACTGTGTTTGAGAAATGTAGCAGTGATAGAACAAATATACAAAGTGTTTCTGATATTCGAAATGATTTAGACATATGACCTGGTATAACTCAATTTTCTCAGGATATTTAGCAAGATTGTCAGGAATTTCTAATGTACATGCTTGTTGTATTGCAAGAGGAAGGTATAGATGTTGAAAATCTTTTTGCCCTTTCTTATAAATGGCAACATGTCTGTGATAATTGTTTTTTTTCAAGTAGTACAACAGTAGATACCGAAAGATTTATATATTTGACTTTACCAGACTGCAAATCAGTGTCTTTTAATAATCTAGTTAGAGCAGCTGATCAAAACATGGTTTGTACCCAATGTAACTGTGCAATGCTATCAACATTATTTCTACAAAGTTATGGACAGTACGTAATTTTAATGTTCCAACGATGTAGACCTGATGGAACTAAATTGACAACGTTAATTAAAAATTTTGTGGCTTCCCAATTATCAATTTCAGGAAGAACCTTTGTAACAGTAGCAATTATTTTCCAGGATGGTCCTTCAATAACATCTGGACATTATACAGCTTATTTAAAATGTCAAAATAGTTGGACTTATTGTAATGATACTGTTTTGACTTTCAAAAAAACGTTTGCCTTAAAAAATTCTTACCTAGTGTTTTTACAACCTAAATTTTAGGAAAAGTAATTGGCCTAGAAAGATTGGAGCAATTAATAAAAGTTAGTCATCAGGATACTATATGATGTTCAGATTCCTATAGTTTACTGGTTGTTTAAGGTTTTATGGACATGATACACATCCTTGGGTGGAGATATAAATATTGTAAGGTGTTACGAAAGGCATTGCAGCTTCTCATGCAGAAGGTTGGGAAATGGAAGGTCAAGAGTATTATTAAGTATTTTCCAAAACAAGGAATTTTTATGTACTATTTGGCCATGTGGGATAGTACATCAATGAAAAATGAGTTTCTCGGGTAAATGTTGATAATATATGTTTTTACATAAGTTTGTAATGATACTCAATTGATTTTGACTTAACAAATACTTACCTAGTGTTTTTAGAACCCAAATTTTAGTGAAAGTAATTGGACAATGAAGATTGGAGCAGTTAATAAAAGTAAGTGTGTTGTTCAAAATTAGTTTGTGAGTGAAAGCGATCAAGATAATTAGTAAAGTGGTAGTTGTCAGAGAGGTAGTATAAGTGTATCACATAGTGAGTGATATCAGTATTATAGTAAATGTTTATCAAGAGTAAGTCAGAGGTGTAAATATAATTATTGTTAGATGAAGAAATAGATGTTGGACTTTTCATTCCGAAAGTCGGGTACGTTGAAGTTTAAAACTACTATTAAGTAATTTCCACAAAGAGGACTTTCTGTATACCATTTGGCCATGTGGAAAGGTATGTAAATGAAGAATACGTATTTCGGAAAATGTGGTTAATATATGTTTCTATATCACTTTAGTTTGAGAGTATAATAATTAGATACTGTATCTTAGAAATTGCTGTTTGGAAGAAAACATGTAAGATATGTTTTTTCTAAGTTTTATGGGTTTTTTAAACACAACCATATTGATTGTGTTTTTTTTGCCTGCTGTGATATGATGAATAGTATTGAAGTCACTGTTTTTAGTGGAAATCAATATATTCTGAGAACAGCAAAAATAAACCGTATAACATGTTATACAAATTAATTTTCATTTTGTATTGTGAAATATATATTATAACTGATTTCTTTACTCTCTTCTACAGATATTACATTTATAAGGGAAGTACGACTAATAAAAAATACATTTTCATTACTCTTTTATTTCTGTTTCTCTCTATCCTTCCCTTACTACCTCTCTCTTAACCTCACTGCTTTCATCCCTTCAGTTTCTCACTCCCTTTCTCTAATGTTCACTCCCTTTAACTCATCCACATTTCGGCACTGACTTTTATTTGCTACTTCACTCAGTCCCCTTCTCTCACTCTTTCCTTCACTCCCTCTATTTCCTCACTGTTTTACTCTTCTTGTCTCATGCTCACTCACCTTTATTCATCCTCTATCACCTCTGTTTCGTCAAACTTACTGTTATTCTTTTACCCTACGTCACCCCTGTCCCTTTATTTTGATTCCCTTACTTATCCTCATTCCCTAGACTTCACTCCCCTTCTTCTTAGTCTTATCACCCATTCATGTTAAGTCAGTCCCTCTGTTTCATTCCCCTTCACCTCTCTTTCCTTCCTTTGCTCACTCACTAATTCCCCTTCTGTCACTCACTTAAGTGCACTTTAAACACACCTTCATAAAACTCCCTGTGTCCTCTTACTTTCTCTGTACTCTTCTATCACTCCCTCTCTCTTAGACTCATTGTTGTTAATGCACCTGCACTAATTGCCCCTTCCCTCTCCTTCATTTTTCTTCCCTAACTCCTCTTTCCTTTTTCTCCTGTTTTGTCTCTTGTATTGTGAATAATGTATTATAACTGATTTGTTTTTTTCGTTTCCACAGATATTTCATTTATGAGGTAAGTACGACTGACCCCAAAACTTTTTTTTTCTCTTTTTGTCTATCCTTCCACCGCTCCGTCTCTTAGCATGACTCTCTTCATCACCTCATTCTGTCACTCCTTTTCCCTCACCTACACTACCTCATTTTCCGTTCTTTGATCCCTCACTGAGTCTCCTTCTATCACTCCTTCCTTCACTCCATGTGTGTAGTCAATCACTCAGTCCCATTGTTTCACGCTCACTCGACTTTATCCACCCTCTACCATTCATCTTTCTTCAACTTCACTGTCCTTCTCTCACTCACCTCACCCTTGTTTCATTATGCTGCTTCCGTCAGTACCCTTTATTCCTATCCTTCACTCCCCTTCTCCCTTCACCAACTTCGCCGATGACCTCGCACCTCTGAAGAACCCACCCAGCAGACCCGGCAGCAAGAAAGCCTCGTCGTTCACCAACAAACTCAAAACCTCCAAGAAAAACTGCTGCACCCTCGAAAAAGCTTGGCGCCACGACCAGACGACAGAAAACATGACAGCCCTCAAGAACGCCACCCGCACACACACCACCAGCTGATCCGCACCACCAAAAGGACAACATTCAAAGAACGACTGGACAACAACACCCACAACAGCAAGGAACTCTTCAGCATCGTCAAAGAGCTCTCCTACCCCAGCGCCGGAAACAACAACATCACACCCTCGCAAGACCTCTGCGACTCGCTCGCCTCATTCTTCCACCGAAAGATCGCCGACATACACAACAGCTTCGGCGCACAGACCACCCACCCAACCACCAAATCAACGCCCCCCACCACCACCCTCTGCAACTGGACCCCGGTCAGCACTGAAGACACCCCTCGCACGATGAACACCATCCACTCCGGATCCCCAACCGACCCCTGCCCCCACCACGTCTTCAACAAGGCCGACTCCATCATCGCACCCCAACTCCGGGACATCATTAACATCTCCTTCACCACCGCCACCTTCCCGGAGAGCTGGAAGCATGCCGAGCTCAGCGCCCTCCTGAAGAAACCGACAGCGGACCCCACTGACCTCAAGAACTTCCGCCCCATCTCGCTCCTCCCTTTTCCTGCCAAAGTCATAGAGAAGACCGTCAACAAACAGCTCGCCGCCTTCCTTGAGACAAACGGATCCCTCGACCCCTCACAGTCCGGATTCTGAGCCAACCACAGCACCGAGATCGCCCTCATCGTAGCCACAGACGACATAAGATCCCTGCTCGACAACGGGGAAACAGACGCTCTCATCCTCCTGGACCTTTCTGCTGTGTTCAACACAGTTTGCCACCACACACTTATACAGCGCCTCAGCAACACCAGAATCCAAGAGAAGGCACTGGAGTGGATCATCTCGTTCCTCGCCGGAAGAACCCAGAGAATCTGCCTCCCCCTGATCCGCAGCCACCGAAGTCATCTGCGGCGTACCTCAAGGATCCTCGCTCAGCCTTACCTTCTTCAATGTCTAGATGAGCCCCCTCGCAGCCATTGCACGCCAACACAACCTTAACATCATTTCCTACACCGACAACACCCAGCTGATCCTCTCCCTCACCAACGACCCCACCACTGCCAGAGCCAGCCTACACGAAGGAATGAAAGATGTCGCCCAGTGGATGAAGAACAGCCACCTGAAACTGAACTCAGACAAGACAGAAGTCCTCATCCTGGGATCATCCCCCTCCACCTAGGATGACTCCTGGTGGCCCCCTGCCCTGGGCACCACCCCCAAGCCAACGGACCACGCACGTAACCTGGGCTTCATCCTGGACTCCTCCCTCTCGATGACCAAACAAGTCAACGCCGTCCCGTCATCCTGCTTTAACACCCTGCGCATGTTCCGAAAGATCTTTCGATGGATCCCCACTGAAACCAGGAAGACGGTCACCCAGGCCCTCGTCACCAGCCGACTGGACTACGGGAACACCCTCTACGCTAGAACCTCAGCCAAACTACAGAAAAGACTCCAGCTCATACAGAACGCCTCCGCACGACTCGTCCTGGACATCCCCCGCCACAACCACATCTCCGCCCATCTGAGATACCTGCACTGGCTCCCCGTCAGCAAGAGGATCACATTCAGGCTCCTCACCCACGTACACAAGGCTCTCCATGACATGGGCCCCAAATACCTCAACAACCGCCTCACTTTCTACACGCCCACTCGCCAGCTGCGATCGACCAGCCTCGCCCTCGCCACCGTACCACGCATTCGCAGAGCCACCTTCAGTCAAGTCAAGTCAAGTCAAATAATTTGTATAGCGCGCTACATACCCATAGGGTCCCAAGGCGCTTGAGGAAGGGTGCAGACTTACTTGTCCATTATCCAGGTTTTAAGTTGCTTTCTGAAGGCTAAGTGCTTTTGAGTGAGGCGGAGGTGTGTGGGGATGCAGTTCCAAGTTTTAGCTGCCAGGTATGAGAAGGATCTTCCTCCCATGGTGGTTTTGTTGATGCGTGGAACCACAGCAAGGGCTTGGTTGGAAGAGCGTAGCTGGCGGGTGGGGGTGTAGAAGGAAAGTCACGTGTTGAGGCAATCGGGTCCAAGATCGTAAAGTGCTTTGTGTGCGTGAGAAACATCCTTCTCCTACCTAGCGGCCAAGACATGAAACTCCCTCCCCATCTACCTACCGCTGACCCAGGACCATCTCTCCTTCAGAAAGCAGCTCAAGACCTGGCTTTTTGAGCAGTAACGGACCCCTCCCCCCTAGCGCCTTGAGACCCTAGCGGGTGAGTAGCGCACTATATAAATCTGACTGATTGATTGTTTGATAGAACACTACCCTACCACAACCCCCTACACTACACAAATACCACTGCACTAGCTTAAATTCTAAAAACGCTGCCCCTTGCATGATTTCCTATGGTTCATAAACACCACTGCACTATGCTAGAACACTACCCCAGTATGACTCCCTATACTACCTAATCACCATTTTACTACTCTAAAGCTTAAATCTCTCACAGCAGGACCCATTACACTACCCACACACCACTATAGTATCCTACTACTGTATTTATAAGAAATATTGTTATTTGTCTAGAATCACACAGTGAGTCTGTTCATTTAGGAATCATTCTGAGAGAAGTATTTTGGTAGTTCATATGATTCCCAACATGTAATTGGCTAAAAACGTATTGTATTCTCACATTTTGGTAGAATTAGAAAATAGACATTGGTTATGTGTTTCCAAAATGGGTTTAGTATTAATAGTAAAATGCAGTTCTGAAATATATTCAATGCATGCTTGATATTTTTGCAGACAAATAAGTATATGTAGTCTTGCAGTGACACTACCCAAGTATGATTTCCTACACTACCCAAACACCAGTGCACTACTGTAAACCCTTAATCTACCTCCAGCATGACCACCTACACTACCTATTCACCACTTTACTACCCTAAACCTAAAATCTACCCCAGCACAACCCCCTACACTACCCAAATACCACTTTATTTCCTAGAACACTACCCTACCACAACCCCATACTCTACACAAACACTACTGCACTACCTTAAAGCCTAAAACGCTATCCCTACCATGACCCTGTACACTACATAAACACCACTGCACTACCCTACAACACTACCCCAGCACGATCTCCTACACTACCCATTTACCAATGCACTACCCTAAACTCTAAAACACTATAACAGCATGACCCACTACAGTACCAAAACACCATTGCACTACTCTAAACCTTAAATCTACACCAGCATGACCCCCTACACTACCGAAACACTACTGCACTACCCTAAAACACTACCACAGCACGACCCTCTATACCACACAAAAACCAGTGCACTACTCTAATCTCTATATCTACCCCTAGTATGACCCCTACAGTACATATACACCACTGTACTACCCGAAATACTAAAACACTACCCAGCACGACCCCGTACACTACCTAAAAACCTTTGCACTATCCTAAACATTAAATCTATCTCAGCACAACCTCCTACACTACCCAAACATGACTGCACTATGCTAGAACACTACCCCAGCATGACCCTGTACACTACTCAAACACTACTGGACTACCATAAAACACTACTCCCGCACGAGTCCATACAGTACACAAACACAACTATACTACCTTAAACACTAAAACACTATCCCTATTATGACCCCATACACTACATAAACACCACTGCACTACCATAGAACAGTACCCCAGCACGACCTCCTCCACTACTGAAACACCATTGCACTACCCCAGCATGACCCCCTACACTACACAAAATGGCTAAATCCTAAAACACTATCCCTAGCATGACCCTGTACACTATATAAACACCACTGCACTATCCTAGAACACTATTCCAGCAGGAACCCCTACACTACACAAAGACCACTGAACTACCCTAAACCCTAAATCTACCCCAGTACAACCACCTACACTACCGAATCACCAGTGTACTACCCTAAACTCTAAAACACTACCCTAGCATGACCCTCTACACTAATGAAACACTGTTACACTACCCTAAACCTTAAATCTACGTCAGCACGACATCCTACTCTACTGAAATACCACTGCACTACCCTACAACCTACACTACCCTACAACCCTAGTACCTCAGCACGACTCCCTACACTAGCAAAACAACACTGCACTGCTGTAAATTTTAAATCTGTACTGTTGCAGAACCATAGTGACTGTTTATTTACCATGTAGTAATCTATTTACTAAAGTAAAAGTGAACCAATTATGAATTCACTCAGTGTCTTTCCTTATAGTATTGTGATAATTTACTAAATATGCATGTACTCATACAGTGCTTCAGGTTCTAGTGTTATAGAGTGCTTCACACTGCTATGCATTATGTATGTAGTGCTCTTATCACCTGCACAGTTGTGCTTCCGGCCTACAGTTTTTTAGTCAGAATATGTATGAAATGTGTTTGTATAGTAATAAAAATGTATTTTTTAAAGCTTTTAATAAATACTTATTTATGTTTATTTTTAACAGACACTGTTTACCATCAATAAAATAAAGTTATCATGCCTCAGAAAGAAAGAAGAAGAAAAAGTCAGAAAATAGGATACTTATTTGAAAAAAACTCAACCACGAGTATTAGAAGACCAACATAGTATTGCAAAAAAGAGAACAATTTCTGGTAAGACTACAAAAGACAATTTTGGAAAAGGTGATGGACAGAGTTTCTGAATGATGCAGAATACTCCTACCCAGTCAAGAGATCAGGGCTTGATCCATCACTGTTTTTTAGCTCACTGCACCATCCCAGCTTCAGAACCTGGCTATATGCAAATTAGTCTGTTCCTGTCCCAGTGCATGATGGGAACAGGGCAAATCAAACTTCCAAGCCAATTCTTCTACTGGGAAGGAGACAAGCTACCGGGGACCGGTTTCTGGCATTTCAGCCTCGTCGGCCCGGCTTGCTTGAATCCTGACGGTGCAATGAGCTAGGGACTCACGTCTGAGTATACCCTCCCACACATAGTGTGGATAAAATCAATTTTGGAAAAGGTGATGGACAGAGTTTCTGAATGATGCAGAATACTCCTACCCAGTCAAGAGATCAGGGCTTGATCCATCACTGTTTTTTAGCTCACTGCACCATCCCAGCTTCAGAACCTGGCTATATGCAAATTAGTCTGTTCCTGTCCCAGTGCATGATGGGAACAGGGCAAACCAAACTACCAAGCCAATTCTTCTACTGGGAAGGAGATAAGCTACCGGGGACCGGTTTCTGGCATTTCAGCCTCGTCGGCCCGGCTTGCTTGAATCCTGATGGTGCAATGAGCTAGGGACTCACGTCTGAGTATACCCTCCCACACATAGTGTGGATAAAATCAATTTTGGAAAAGGTGATGGACAGAGTTTCTGAATGATGCAGAATACTCCTACCCAGTCAAGAGATCAGGGCTTGATCCATCACTGTTTTTTAGCTCACTGCACCATCCCAGCTTCAGAACCTGGCTATATGCAATTAAGTCTGTTCCTGTCCCAGTGCATGATGGGAACAGGGCAAACCAAACTACCAAGCCAATTCTTCTAAAGGGAAGGAGACAAGCTACCGGGGACCGGTTTCTGGCATTTCAGCCTCGTCGGCCCGGCTTGCTTCAATCCTGATGGTGCAATGAGCTAGGGACTCACGTCTGAGTATACCCTCCCACACATAGTGTGGATAAAATCAATTTTGGAAAAGGTGATGGACAGAGTTTCTGAATGATGCAGAATACTCCTACCCAGTCAAGAGATCAGGGCTTGATCCATCACTGTTTTTTAGCTCACTGCACCATCCCAGCTTCAGAACCTGGCTATATGCAAATTAGTCTGTTCCTGTCCCAGTGCATGATGGGAACAGGGCAAACCAAACTACCAAGCCAATTCTTCTACTGGGAAGGAGACAAGCTACTGGGGACCGGTTTCTGGCATTTCAGCCTCGTCGGCCCGGCTTGCTTGAATCCTGATGGTGCAATGAGCTAGGGACTCACGTCTGAGTATACCCTCCCACACATAGTGTGGATAAAATCAATTTTGGAAAAGGTGATGGACAGAGTTTCTGAATGATGCAGAATACTCCTACCCAGTCAAGAGATCAGGGCTTGATCTATCACTGTTTTTTAGCTCACTGCACCATCCCAGCTTCAGAACCTGGCTATATGCAAATTAGTCTGTTCCTGTCCCAGTGCATGATGGGAACAGGGCAAACCAAACTACCAAGCCAATTCTTCTACTGGGAAGGAGACAAGCTACCGGGGACCGGTTTCTGGCATTTCAGCCTCGTCGGCCCGGCTTGCTTCAATCCTGATGGTGCAATGAGCTAGGGACTCACGTCTGAGTATACCCTCCCACACATAGTGTGGATAAAATCAATTTTGGAAAAGGTGATGGACAGATTTTCTGAATGATGCAGAATACTCCTACCCAGTCAAGAGATCAGGGCTTGATCCATCACTGTTTTTTAGCTCACTGCACCATCCCAGCTTCAGAACCTGGCTATATGCAAATTAGTCTATTCCTGTCCCAGTGCATGATGGGAACAGAGCAAACCAAACTACCAAGCCAATTCTTCTACTGGAAAGGAGACAAGCTACCGGGGACCGGTTTCTGGCATTTCAGCCTAGTCGGCCCGGCTTGCTTTAATCCTGATGGTGCAATGAGCTAGGGACTCACGTCTGAGTATACCCTCCCACACATAGTGTGGATAAAATCAATTTTGGAAAAGGTGATGGACAGAGTTTCTGAATGATGCAGAATACTCCTACCGAGTCAAGAGATCAGGGCTTGATCCATCACTGTTTTTTAGCTCACTGCACCATCCCAGCTTCAGAACCTGGCTATATGCAAATTAGTCTGTTCCTGTCCCAGTGCATGATGGGAACAGGGCAAACCAAACTACCAAGCCAATTCTTCTACTGGGCAGGAGACAAGCTACCGGGGACCGGTTTCTGGCATTTCAGCCTCGTCGGCCCGGCTTGCTTGAATCCCGATGGTGCAATGAGCTAGGGACTCACGTCTGAGTATACCCTCCCACACATAGTGTGGATAAAATCAATTTTGGAAAAGGTGATGGACAGAGTTTCTGAATGATGCAGAATACTCCTACCCAGTCAAGAGATCAGGGCTTGATCCATCACTGTTTTTTAGCTCACTGCACCATCCCAGCTTCAGAACCTGGCTAGATGCAAATTAGTCTGTTCCTGTCCCAGTGCATGATGGGAACAGGGCAAACCAAACTACCAAGCCAATTCTTCTACTGGGAAGGAGACAAGCTACCGGGGACAAGCTACCAGGGACTGGTTTCTGGCATTTCAGCCTCGTCGGCCCGGCTTGCTTGAATCCTGATGGTGCAATGAGCTAGGGAGTCACGTCTGAGTATACCCTCCCACACATAGTGTGGATAAAATCAATTTTGGAAAAGGTGATGGACAGAGTTTCTGAATGATGCAGAATACTCCTACCCAGTCAAGAGATCAGTGCTTGATCCATCACTGTTTTTTAGCTCACTGCACCATCCCAGCTTCAGAACCTGGCTATATGCAAATTAGTCTGTTCCTGTCCCAGTGCATGATGGGAACAGGGCAAACCAAACTACCAAGCCAATTCTTCTACTGGGAAGGAGACAAGCTACCGGGGACCGGTTTCTGGCATTTCAGCCTCGTCGACCCGGCTTGCTTGAATCCTGATGGTGCAATGAGCTAGGGACTCACGTCTGAGTACACCCTCCCACACATAGTGTGGATAAAATCAATTTTGGAAAAGGTGATGGACAGAGTTTCTGAATGATGCTGAATACTCCTACCCAGTCACGAGATCAGGGCTTGATCCATCACTGTTTTTTAGCTCACTGCACCATCCCAGCTTCAGAACCTGGCTATATGCAAATTAGTCTGTTCCTGTCCCAGTGCATGATGGGAACAGGGCAAACCAAACTACCAAGCCAATTCTTCTACTGGGAAGGAGACAAGCTACCGGGGACCGGTTTCTGGCATTTCAGCCTCGTCGGCCCGGCTTGCTTGAATCAGAACAGAAGTAATTTTTGTGATTATTTTTAGGGCAATGGAAACACAGTTCGAGTTCAGAGCCTTTTTTAATGAAGAGAGTTATTTACAGAGCAATGATTTGTTGCATGCAGTTGACACCAGTGGTCGAGCTTATGAGGTTAAAAATGGTTGTCCACTTGAGAAAGAGCAAATGGTACCTAGAAATGTAGAAAAAGTGATAGCTGATGAAGTTCTAGGCAGACGTCCTAAAGACCCAGTGTACACTTGGGATTGTAGTAGTATCTGTAGAGTACGACAAGAATCTATTGATAAATTACGTAATTTCTTACAAGCATATTGTAAAAAAAGTGTTAAAAAAAAGAGGTTTTGCAAGGACTGGACCCTTTCAGGATGTTGGCAGTACATCATACTCAAATGCGGAAGTTAATGAGAAGATTGTATTATGCAAAAAGTCCCGCACAAAAGTTAAGTAATTTGAACAGTGCTCTTTTACGTGGGTCAGTATCAGATGTGAGAAAGGTTTGTGATGATATTGAGTTTTGTTACGTTGGTCCAGAAGAAGAGAGTGAAGAAACTCACACATTAATAGAAGAAAATGTTGTAGAGATCGTTGAACATAGTTGTACAAAAAATTTGAAAATTAAATTTCAACGTTTAAGGTGATTTCAGGTGAAAGGCCACATTTTTCTTGTATTTCTTGTCGCCAAACTCACTACAAAAATCAGACTAGGAGTGTTGATCTGTATTTAAAAAGTAAAAAAGAAAATAATGAAATGTGGAAGGAATTTGCAACTTATTTGTTGGTAGAGAATTGTTTTGATTTGGGTTCTGATCAGCGTATTTATAAATATTGTTATAACAAATAAGATGAGAATAGAATGCTTGCTAGAACTGTGCATAATAATTTAGAGTTAGTTGCTATTCCTCCAGAACTGATCTCAATATCTATTAGTCTAATCTCATTCAATGTGTGCAGCCGTTTCAGGCTATTGTGTGTATGGAGCCTAAAACAGGTAAATTGCCTCCTTCATATTTACAAAGAGGATTAAAATGAAGAGTTGTGTATTTACCGTTAGATTTAAAGAAAAATATTGAAACTATTGGTGTAGACGGTGTAGAAAGTGAACCACCAGTTAATGGTGTGCCGACAAAGAATAAAAAAATCTGGCAGGAGTTAGTGGATGTTAGGAAAGTGCACAAGGCAACATTGTATTTGATAAAAAACAATACAGACTATAAGAATGTTTATATAGGAGAAGAAGAAATAGTTTTAGCAGAAGATACTGAAACGTCAAGTGGACAAATTGAAAAAGTGGATATGTTAAGATGTGAAGAAATCTATGAACATTACAGTGTGCATCCACTTCATTCAAAAGAAGTGATGGGAAACACTATTGATTTGTTCCAAATGAAAAAATCAAAAGGAATTCCATGAGTGTATGGGAAGAGAGCTTGGAAGCTCATTGTTATCCACAGTTGTTCCCAACTGGAAAAGGAGGACGATACGATGAACGTCCTGTGCAGATTCCTGCATCTGAATATCGGACAACAAGATTATATGCAGAAGATGCAAAATTTCGACAATGTATCCCTTATATATTTCATCTTTTGTTTGATAGTGACTTGTCTGGACTTTCATATGCAGTGAATCATATTCTAAATACTGGAATACATCTGCAAAATGTATCTGCAAAAGATTTTATGGATGAAGTGCACCAGAATGATGATCATCTAGAATCTCAGCTCATTAATGTGATGGCATGTCAGTGTGGGACTAATGAATATTGTCACAGTCATCATGGAGAACTCAAATGTATGCTACGGAACTTAGGACCTCCATCATGGTTCCTTACCCTGAGCTGTACTGAGTACGCTTGGGATAATTTAATAGAATTTCTTTGAGATGCAAATTCGAATATAAAAAACATTGAATACAAGACACCTGGAGAATTGTGCTCTTTGGATCCTGTTAATGTATGCAGGTATTTCAATCATAGATTTGAGGCTATGATGTCTTTTATCTGCAATAAAAAAAATCCTCCTCTTGAAGAAGTTGTGAATTTCTTATGGAGAAAGGAGTATCAAGCAAGAGGTGCTCCTCATATACATATGCTGTTATGGACTAAGAACCCTCCCAAATTTGGAACAGATGTGGATGATACTGTTTTGAGTTTTATTGAACAATATGCAACATGTGCTGCTGTACCCAAAAGCACAGAAGAAAATTACTTAAGAGCACAAGTGTTACGATTCCAAAGCCACCAATATGGAAAATACTGTTAACGAAAGTACAAATCTAAGGACAAGTTCTACGCCAAATGTCGTTTTGGATTTCCACGTCCTGTAATATCGAAAGGAAGAGTTAACAGTTTTATGTCATCTTTGCGACATACTATCACAAGAAAGTCTTCAAAAAATACCTACAACTTAAGAAGAAATGAAGAGTCAAAATACATAAATGACTACAACCCAGTTATTTTGTCCATGTGGAATGCTAACATGGTTATTCAATATGTTGCTGATAATTCCATTGCTGTTGCTCGATATATAACATCTTATATTACAAAATCATAAAAGACAGAATTGAAAGAAATGTGAGAAGAGATTTCTCACAAGAAGACTCTAAGTAAGAAATTATACAGTTTCAGTTTGAAGATGTTATTGCATCGAGGAATCGGAGCATATGAATGCTCAGATCGGTTATCATCTGCAAGTCTACACTCCAAATCTACAAGAATCATTTATGTGACTCTAGGTCTTGCAGCAATGCAAAATCGAGTACTGAAATCTGTACAAGAAATTGAATATTTAGCAGCAAAAGATCCAGAAAGTACAAACATTTTTAAAATGAATATGTTGGATACATACTACCCAAAAAGAAGTCATCATCTTGAGAACATGTGTCTCTATGAAGTGCTGCAACGCTACACTTTTAAACGGAATACTACAGAGAACATCAATGATGGAAAATATGGAGTAATTGGTTCCAAAGGATGTTTGGTGAAACAAACGAAAGGAAATTTGATTAATCACAGGAAGCTGAGTTGTGACACTGCTGATAAAAGGGAATTTCACTAATTAGGTCTTTTACAACTATTCAAACCATGGCGTTCAGAACTGGAATTACTTGGAGATTTCCATAGCTATGAAGATTCCTTTAATGCTTGTAAAGATAGCATACAATGCAGTGCTTTTGCAAATTATGTGAAAATGTTGAACGATGAAATTGATCAAGAAGCTACAAGTGCAGCTGATATTGCTAGAGAAAGTTCTCAAGACAGTCAAAGTTCTGCTGCGCTGAGTCAAGATCCACTAGGACAATACATTGTTGAAAACGAAGCATCAATCGCCATGAATGAGGTGGAAACAGCAATGTATCAAGCTCAAGAAGATGTAACAAAGTTAGGAAACTTGGAAGAACAACTAAATGTTGAGCAAAAAGAAATATATGAGCAAGTGAGACAACAGATTGACCATGGATTACTTCATGAAAAGAAAGAGTGCTCATGCAGGTCATTTCAACCTATCCGAATGTATGTGAGTGGACAAGCTGGAACAGGAAAAAAAATGTAATTAAGTAATTACAAGTTATCTACAGAAAACAACAGTCACATTTGTTTTGTGTTGTCACTGCTCCAAATGCGTTGGCAGCACACAATATTAAAGGAATTACTTTACATTGTTTACTAATGCTACAAGTAGAGCATGAAAACAAATTGGAATACCACAAGCTATCTGGAGAAGCTGGTTGTGAAGTTTCAAGAGTCTTGAACAAAATGAAACTTCTCATTATTGATGAGGTAAGCATGGTATCAAACCTATGCTTGCCTTTGTTCATTTAAGAATGCAGCAAATTCTGAAAACAGACTATGACATGTTATTTGGAGGAAAACAAGTTGTTTTTGGAGATCTACTGCAACTGACTCCTGTAAAAGGGCAACCAGAATTTAAAACACTTGAGCATGAAGACACCAGAACGTCTCTGGGTAGTGTTGGAAACGTGAACATTTGGTCATATTCTGAATACAAAGAACTCATTACAAATATCGACAGGCAAAAGATGTTGATTATGGAACTATTCTCCAAGATATAAGAATTGGACTACTGACAGAACATGACAAACAAGCTTTACAGACTTGATTACTTTCCAATTTGTTTCCAAATGAAAATATAGTGCCTCAGAAAATATACATGGAAATTGCAGATAAGAAATCAGTAATCTGCTTAATGCCAACACTGTGTGAGTGTTCTATATTCAATCAACAACTTTTGAAACTGGAAAGTGAAGAAATAATAAAAATGGAAGCCATCGATAAAATAGAACATGAAGAAATCACTATTATTTTGACCGAAAAATTGAAGACAAAATTGGATTCTTTAGAAAAAGCTATATCTAAACCTGCTGGTTTACAAAAGAATCTATATGCATGTAGGAACTGTCGGATAATTTTAAGGCATAATTCGTATGTAGAAAAAAGTTTAGTTAATGGAGCAATAGGCAAAGGCGTGGATTTTGTTAATTATCAAAATTAAGATGGTATTGAATTCTTAAAGATTAAGGGGCCGATTAGGATGGCGGACGGATCACCACCGCCATGCAGGCGGTGGCGACCTGTCCGCCATCCTTGCCTGTCCACCACCTATTTCCCCCGCCATATTACAATGGCAGGGGGACTGTGGCAGACGGGAAGACCGTCCGCCGCTTTTCCGCCGCGGTCGCCTTGCAACAGCGGCGGAAAAAGTCTAATATGGTGGCGGTGTCTAACAGACACAGCCATCCATATTAGGATGGGCTGAGGGGAATGCCTTTCCGTGGCGACAATTCCGCCACGAAAAGGCATACGGTCTTTGCTTTGGGGGCCCGTTGCGGGGCCCCAGGGTGAAGGGGGGGTGGGGGGTGCACATGGGGGGTACCCCCCTGCATTTCAAAATACAACATGGCAGGCACCGCGCGGTGCCTGTCAAGGTGTGCTTTGAAACACACAACATGCATTTTTTCATTGCGGCGGGCAGTGCTTTCAGCACCGCCCGCCGCAATGTATAAAATGCGGGATGCACCTGCCACTGTGGCGGTTGCATCCTAATTTGAGGCACGGGACATCCACCCCTGTGGCGGATGGTCCCGTCCTCCAACTGGATGGCGGACTGACTTTGTCCGTCCGCCATCCTAATTGACCCCTTTATTTGGTCAGATTGAAGAAGTGAAACAAATTGGTTGTTGTTCTGTTCGTTTTTTGCTTGTTAAAGATTTATATTTTCGTAGAAAACAGTTTTCAGTTTCTCTGGCATATGCAGTGATTATTAATAAATCTCAACGTTTAAGTATTGACAGTGCTTTGGTGAACATTGGAAATACTGTCGCAAGTCAGAACAATATCTAGTTTGTTTTTGATTGACTTTGATGATACTAAGATTACTGCCAATGCCAACTGTGTCAAAGAGTACAATAGGTTCAGAAGAACATATGCTCCTAATTTAGCTCAATATCCTGTATTTGAAAAGCGTGTGGTTGCTCGATAAAGAAGGTATGAGAATATCTGTACTGAAGGTGTAGAGAAGGGTAAAAAATAAGATAATGTTGTGATTGCAAGCAAAAAGAAAAAGGACACTGTTGAAGAGATTGTTGGTTTTCAGTTTGAAAATAGTTCTGGTGTCAATTGTTATGCTAATGTAGTGGTCACTGTTGTTTTTCTCTTGAAGGTTTGCAACAGCAAATTATGATAAATCATGAAAAAAGATTTTTGTTCCTTGTTACATTCTGTTCATGAAACATTGAGAACAGATAAAAGTAAAATACAAAGCATTTCTGATGTTAGTAATCATTTGGATGTATGTTCTGGTTCTACACAATTTACATAAAATATCAAACAAGATGGTCAGGAGTTTCTAATGTATATGCTTACAGTATTGGAAAATGAAGGTGTAGACTTAGAGAATATTTTTGGCCTTTGTTATAATTGCGAACATCAATGTGAAAATTGTATGTATACATGCAGCACTAATGTAAACACTGAAAGATTTTTATAATTGACATTACCGGACTGTAAACCAGTGTCTTTCAGTAAATTAGTTAAAGCTGCAAACCAAAACATGGAATGTAGGCAATGTAAATCAGAAATGTTATCAACATTATTTATCCAAAGATATAGAAAATATATAATTTTAATGAAGCAACGTTGTACAGCTGACGGAAGAAAATTGGACACATTAATAAAACATTTTGTAGCTACACTACTATCAATATCAGGAAGGACTTTTGTAGCAGTAGCAATAATTTTCCACGATGGTCCTTCAATAACATCTGGACATTACATTTCCTATCTCAAATGTGAGAAAGGCTGGAGTATTTGTAATGATGCTGAGTTGGTTTTCAAACAACGTTTGCCTTTCTAATTACCAAATTCCTACCTAATATTTTTAAAGCCAAAGTTTTAGGAAGCTAATTCATTCTCTGAGGAATTTTTTGTTATCATTTCATAGGATTACCATTGGACAATTTACATAAAAAATACTGCAAAAATACAATTTGGCCTCAAGGAAATGTATTTCTTTGAATTATGGACATTTTTTTGCACATTGTCTTGGTGTATAATTTGAACTGGCATTATTTATAGTGTTTATAAATTTAACTTATAACATTTTCTTAGCAGTAATCATTTTATATACGTTTGATTTGTATTATCTAGTATTTTACCATAGATGGAATACTGTTTTTTTTAAACAATCTAATTGATTGGGGTTTTTTTTTCCTGCTGTTATGTGATGAGTACGATTGAAATCACTATTTCTAGTGAAATTCAATATATTCTGAGTACAGCAAAAACGGCAAAGAAATTACTTTGTAAAATTTTAACATTATGATATGCTATTAAAATGTATTATTACATGTTATAACTATTTTTTTTTCTTTTACAGATCCTAATTTCAAGATATCAAAATTAATACCATTTAGATTATAAAAAACAAGTGAATAAAATTAGTACCATTTTTGACGTGTATTACTGATGAGGTAAGTTTTAGTAAGTCTTAAAATGGACAAAGTTGAAGAAAAGGAAGATGGATGGACTAGATTTGTGCCACAAAATTCCAATGCAGACAAGTATGAAGCAGGGGACAGCTTAAGAACACCTGTCTGCAAGATACATGGAATAGTACAGAATAGACTGATATGGTTGTTTTGCAGGGGTTGATAATTTCAGAATTAAAAGAAATGAAAGTCTTTAACATAAACCACATCACTGAGTGTTTTTGCACATGTCATATTAGGCCGCATCCCTTCCCTTCAGTAATATATAAGTATGTCCTACCAGTTCCCTAAAACGTAAGTAGTTGCAAATGTATCTTGTTCTCTGTTATCAGTACATAAATGTACTCCTCTATTAACAATTGGCCTAGTCATTAACTCTCTTTCTTATTTACAAGGTGAGCAAAAGGCATTCTGTATACCTTTTCTTTTCCATGTAAATATAATCTCAATATACACAGCAATTTGCGTTGAAAAGGTGTTCTATAACTTTTGCTGTGCTTGTTTGTACGGAAGACTCTTAGAACAAGAAACATCTCCAGATTTATCATAAATCATAAATCTGGACATGTTTGTGAATGCTGCACCATCCTCCTATTGGTGTAGCAAAGCACAATGAGGAACATTTTTTCACTTTCCTCATTTTTTCACTTTCAATATATGCTACAATGCACAACATATATTGAAGAAAAAAATCCCTTTACTGATTGTTTTTGTGCAGGAAGGTGTCCCTTCCTGCACAAAAACAATCTCTGCATGACCCAGGCATCCTTGCAACCTGGTGGAAGGGTGCCTGTGTCACCACATGGCTGCAGTTTAAGCAGCTTTGTAAAGTGAAGCACAGACCTGCAACATATTTCTATATATATGTTGCATCCCGGTGCTTCGGAAGTACCACAGCATGCTATAGTTAAACAGTTTACAGTGTCATGCTGCAGCACTTCCTTATAATTTTGCACTTATGCATTCACCATACATCCCAAATGTATGTTTACAGTCAATTATGCACTACACATACAATTTCAAACTAAACCACATTCACTGGATGATGTCATCAGTGATGTCATTTGAGGTGTCATCAGTGATGTCATCGGTGATGTCACTGACCATGTCATGAATGATGTAATATGTGACATCATCAGAAGTGCATTGCGGGCCCGTGAGTTATAGGTAGCAGAACTAACTATAACTGAGGAATTTCTATGGTTTTGTACTAGAGAAATATCCAACAAACTATAACTTTCCCTAAAACCTGTTTTTTTTAGTGAATTCCCAAGGTTTTTTAAATGCTAATTCCTAACTATAACGTCTCTGAAACCTATGGTTTTTTCATTGAATTTCGAAGGTTTTTAATTGCTAATTTTCAACTATAAACGTCTCTGAAACCTACGTTTTTTTCAGTAAATTTCAAAGGTTTTTTAAATGGTAATTTATAACTATACCGTCACTGAAACCTATGGTTTTTTCAGTGAATTTCAAGAGTTTTTTAAATGCTAATATTTAAGTGTAATAGTAGCTATGCTTATTTTTTTGTACTGAATTTCTACAGTGTTTTAACTGATTATTTATAAATATTTTATTCATTAAACAATGTTATATATTTTTCTGAAAATTGCAAAACATTTTTTTTAAATAAATGTAAAACTGAAATATTTTTAAATATTTTCTTTTATGTTTGTATTTTAATATATTTATATCATTTTCTTTTTCTTCAACTATTTTTTGGGGAGTCGCGCATCCAAAGCGTACCTACTGCAGCGGGTCCGCATATTCTAGGCCCCATTTTGGAAAAGTCGTGAACGATCCGTGTATGGTGAGCGAGGAGTGCGTGTTTTTTCAGTTACCTCATATACGTACAATGTTACGTGGTGTGTGCGACCGGTATGTGACCGGTCCGCGACTCCTGCTCCCACACATTCGTGACACATGCGCATTACAGTACGCAACGCTTGTGCAGTGACAGGCCCCACGTGACGTTATATACGTACTGGGACACGCTGGGTGCACGAATACCGTGAAATTTTTTATGTTCTAAAATGATATGTATGTGTCTTTAATACATATATTGGGGCAAGAGATTATCTAAGGTATTCATAAAAATAATATATTTCTACTAGTAATTAACTTATATTACCTTTAAATATATTTTTGCGAAGTTGCGTCGGGTACATGCTTCACAAGCGCACGGTGCGCGGATCCTATTTGACCTAAAAAAAAGGATTTGATTGGTTCTTAACATTTCCCACTGTAACTATTGAAGGACCCCACCCATTTTATTCATTCTTCTTGTCCCATCTTCAGAGAAGCTATTTTCTCCAACTTGAACCAGTTTTTTTTTTTTGGTGTTTTTTTTCAACTCTGAACAAAAATGGCATCTGGACAACAGCAGCAGGTGGAAGAATCTTCGGATGGAGAATTCTTGCAGGAGGAACCACGTAAACAGAGGCCAGAATGTGTAGTCTGGAAGTTCTTTACTTTTCCAGCTGGACAAAAAAAAGTAAATGCCACAAAGATCACTTGCAAAATTTGCGACAGAGTGCTCTGAAGAAGCAGTGAAAAAAAAAGTATTCATGCAGCACTGCCAGCATGTACAAGCATCGCCGGAAAATCCATTCTCTGAATCTTGCTCAGGAGGTGATGAGCAGAGCTGATTTAAAACCAACATCAGCTGGAGCAAGTACTCCAGGAGCATCTACAGTTCAACCTCCAATAGATATAAGGTCTGAATGTGCCTTTTTGGAGCAGCACTGCATCAAGTGCAAAAAAATAGTTTGCTACTGAGAGCAGTCGGTGGATACTATTTGTGTTGCTCAAAGCAATCACTGATGTTAATTTTTTTATATTTTTTTGTTTTTGGAATAATGTTTAATAATTCCAAAAGTTTTTCATTTTATTGTTCAGTTTGTAGAAAAGCACCAAAAAAAGTCAAAATCGTTGAAAAAAGTATCAGAACTACCTTAGCTGGTTAAAAAAAAAAAACTATTATTGCATGGTAATGTCTGAAAGTTTGATTGAATATATGTATAGAGCATGATTGACTGAAAGAATGCATTAGTAGTGTATGGTGATTGTATAAGTGCAGATCTATAAGGAAGTGCTGCAGCGGGACACTGCAAGCTCTTTAGCAGCACCGCACTGCTGCACTTCGGAAGCACAGGGATGTGACATATTTACACAAATATTTCACATCTCTGTGATTCTCCCTGCACTGGCACACAAACAGCTGCCAAGTGCCGGCGCAGGCACCCTTGCATTATGGTGCAACGATGTCTGTGTTGTGGAGAGATTGTTTTTGTGCAGGAAGAGACACTTTCTCCACATTGCGCCTCGCTACACCACCTCTAGGGTGGCACTGCATTCACATGTATCTCCAGATTTACGACTTCTCGTAAATCTTGAGATGTGTCTTCTTCCATGGGTGTTGTGGTAACATACGCAGAAACACTCATGGAACGCTCCTTTAAGGCAAAGTGCTGCATTTGAATGAGCCATATTTTCAAGGAGAGGCAAAGCCACGCAGGGTGGCTTTTCCTCTCCTTGTAAATATGGAAGAGTCCCCGGCGCCAAAATTACATCACAGAAAGTGACATACTAGTGGCACTGGGAGCTTGTAAATCTGCCCCATAAGTGCTTAGGTATTGGCGGAGTAATAAACTATGGACATAGTGTTGGATGTGTGATTGATGAAGTGCATGATACTGACAGGAGGTATCATAGGCTGCATGGGTTCTATTTAAATATTTAGTGCAGTGTACCAATAGTATGTATGTGCTTAGATGTTTGTAAGGATTGTGCACAGAATATTGTATGTATACTTATGTTGGTGGCAAGGCCACTCGATAAGTACACCATTAGTAATTGGAATGATGACAGTGCTGCAAACAGAGTGCACAGTTAATTTATAAGAGCTTAGGTATTGGCAGAGCAATAGGATAAGTAGATAGTGGTAGATAAGTGAATAAAGAATTGTATGGGACAGACTGGACGATTCCTACACTGCATGAGTACTAACTGGGTATTTAGAAGAGTGTATCAATAGTATGTAGCTTGTTAGAGGTCTGCTTGAATAGTGCACAAACTATTGTAGCTGTACTAGTATTACTGGCTAGGCCATTCCTTAGGTACATGACTAGTAACTAGACACATTTCAGTGCTGCAAACAGAGTGCATGCTGAATTTATAAGTGCTTAGGTATTGACGGAGAAATAGGATAAGTTGATAGTGCTGGATGGGTGATTGGAGAAGTGCATGGGACAGACAGGAGGATTCCTAGGCTGCATGGGCAGTACTTTACTAAGTAGCTGGTTAGAGGTTTATATATATAGTGCACAGCTGAATGTAGTTGTGCATTGATAGTGTTTGGATTACTTAATCTTACCTTGACAGTAGTAGAAGTAAAAAAATGCCAACAATTTTTTTCTGTTGTTTTTTTTATAATTTAAATTTCTCAGAATGTCGTACTTTAGAATTAGGATCTGTGAAAGATAAGAAAAAATACAGTTATAATATATAATATTATTTTTTACAACACAACATAATTTTAGCATTACATACATTGTTTTGTTTGCTTTTTTGCTGTTCTCAGAATATATTGAATTTCACTATAGATTGTGATTTCAATGTTACTCATCACATAACAGCGAGCAAACAAAAAAAATCATTAATATTGTTTAAAAAAAACAAATCTGTGTCAATTTTTTTTTCAATACAGTCAATTATCCTTACACATTCCATAAAAACAATATCCTTAACCCCTCCCATGCTCATGATGAGCTGAGCTTGTCATGAGCCACGGCGCCCCGGTGCTCATGACGAGCTCATGACGTCATGACGTGCTCATGACGAGCTCAGCTCGTCATGGCCCGTGGAATGCTAAGGCACGGGGAGAATTCCCCTGCTGTGCTGAGCGTTCTACGGGAGCCGGTGCACCTGTGACGAGCTCAGCTCGTCATGAGCACTGGAGCGCCATGCCTCATGACATGCTGAGCTCGTGATGAGCATGGGGGCACTGTGCGCGCCCCCCCAGCACAGCGGGGGAATTACCCCCACAGCGAAGGGGTTAATAACATCCCAGATAAAACAAATCACACATATATAAAATGCTTCTTTCTAAGAGAATTTTGTTACTACAATATGAAAGAACCGAAACAATAAATCAATCAACAATTGTTTATAATTTCCATATACTCTAAATAATGTTCTTTAAAATATATGCTGCCAGAATATCCAAGAAAAATTACGTAATTGATATAAACATCTTTCCTCTATGCCAAATGAAATTCCTGAAATCCTTTACACTGAAATTGTCCAATAGTAATAATGTTAATGCATTTTAACATATTCCCAATAGGCTGAATTATGTTCTTAGAACTTTGGCTTTAAAAATATTTAGGGCCCGATTCCCATTCGGGTCGGAAGGACTCTGAACCATGTTCGGAGCCCCTCCGACCGAATCGGTCAGTGCCGGCCGTATTCCATTTCGACCGAGCCAATCCGGATCGCCTCGGTCGGAATGGAATCTGACTCGGATTTCCCGATGGCCTACGACGGGTTCAGAGAGCACATCTGGCATACGGAAATCCTGCAGTACTCCCCCGGTCGCCTCTTTGCGACCAAGGAAGTACGATGGAAGTTTTACACTGCCTTTCTGTGCCGGTCTGTCTGGCACGAAAAGGTAGTCAGAAATCAATCAATCAATCAATCAAAGCATTTATATAGCACGCTACTCACCCAGAGGGTCTCAAGGGGCTTGGGGAGGGGGGGTCTACAACTGCTCGAACAGCCAGGTCTTGAGCTGCTTCCTGAAGGCGAGGTGGTCTTGAGTCCGGCGGAGGTGGGTCGGGAGGGAGTTCCACGTCTTGGCGGCTAGGTAGGAGGAGGACCTTCCTCCTGTGGTGGCTCTTCGGATGCGGGGGACGGCGGCGAGGGCGTGGTTGGTCGAACGGAGCTGGCGTGTGGGGGTGTAGAAGTTGAGGCAGTTGTTGAGGTATCTTGGGCCTTGGTTGTGTAAGGCTTTGTGTGCGTGGGTGAGGAGTCGGAACGTGATTCTCTTGTTGACCGGGAGCCAGTGCAGGTCTCTCAGGTGTCCGGAGATGTGGCTGTGTCGGGGGATGTCGAGGATGAGTCTTGCTGAGGCGTTCTGCATCCGCTGGAGTCTCTTCTGGAGTTTGGCAGTGGTTCCGGCGTAGAGGGAGATGCCGTAGTCCAGTCGGCTGGTGACGAGGGCCTGGGTGACCGTCTTCCTGGTCTCGGTGGGGATCCACCGGAAGATCTTACGTAGCATGCGCAGGATGTTGAAGCACGATGAGGAGACGGCGTTGACTTGTGTGGTCATGGAGAGGGAGGAGTCCAGGATGAAGCCCAGGTTGCGTGATTGGTCTGTTGGTATGGGTGCGCTACCCAGGGCGGGGGGCACCAGGAGTCGTTCCAGGCGGAGGGTGATGAGCCCAGGATCAGGACTTCTGTCTTGTCTGAATTCAGTTTCAGGCGGCTGTTCATCATCCACTTGGCTACGTCTGTCATCCCTTCGTGTAGGTTGGCGGGGTCGTTGGTGAGGGAAAGGATCAGCTAGGTGTCGTTGGTGTAAGAAATGATGTTGAGGTTGTGTTGGCATGCGATGGCTGCGAGGGGGCTCATGTAGACATTGAAGAGGGTGGGGCTGAGCGAGGAGCCTTGAGGAACGCCGCAGATGACTTCGGTGGCTTCTGATCTGAATGGGGGAGGCGGACTCTGTGTCCTTCCGGCGAGGAAGGAGATGATCCATTCTAGAGCCTTCTCTTGGATTCCGACGTTGCTGAGGCGCTGCACTAGGGTATGGTGGCAGACAGTGTCGAATGCTGCGGAGAGGTCCAGGAGGATGAGGGCCGCAGTCTCCCCGTTGTCGAGCAGGGCTCGGATGTCATCGGTGGCTGCGATGAGGGCGGTCTTGGTGCTGTGGTTGGCCCGGAAGCCAGACTGCGAGAGGTCGAAGGATCCGTTTGTCTCGAGGAAGGTGGCCAGCTGCTTGTTGACGGTCTTCTCAATGACTTTGGCCGGAAACGGGAGGAGCGAGATGGGGTGGTAGTTTTTGAGGTCGGTGGGGTCCGCTGATGGTTTCTTCAGTAGAGCGCTGAGTTCGGCGTGCTTCCAGCTCTCCTGGAAGGTAGCAGTGTCGAAGGAGGTGTTGATGATGTCCCGCAGGTGGGGTGCGATGACTGCGTCGGCCTTGTTGAAGACGTGGTGGGGGCAGGGGTCGGTTGGAGATCCCGAGTGGATGGAGTTCATCGTGCGTTGGGTTTCTTCAGTGTTGATCGGGGTCCAGGTGCGGAGGGTGGTGGTGGGGGGTGCCGGTGTGGTCGTGGGGTGCGTTGGCTGTGTGCTGAAGCTGTTGTGTATGTCTGCGATCTTGTTGTGGAAGTAGGAGGCGAGGGAGTTGCAGAGGTCTTGCGATGGGGTGATGTCATTGTTTCCGGCGCTGGGGTTGGAGAGCTCTTTGACGATGTTGAAGAGTTCCTTGCTGTTGTGTGCGTTGTTGTCCAGTCGATCCTTGAATGCGTTTTTCTTGGTGGCGTGGATCAGTTGGTGGTGTTTTCGAGTGGCAATCTTGAGGGTGGTCATGTTGTCTGGTGTTGGGTCTCTGCGCCAGGTTCTCTCGAGGGCTCGGCATTTCTTCTTGGAGCTCTTGAGTTCGTCTGTGAACCATGGTGCCTTCTTACTGCCGGGTCTGCTGGGCGGGGTCCTCAGAGGGGCGAGGACGTCAGCGCAGTTGCTGATCCACTTCGTGAGGTTGTTGGCGGCCTGCTTGGGGTCCGCTGAGCTGGCGGGGGGGTCCTAGCTCAGGGATGCGGCGAGCTGGTCGGCTGTGATCTTGTTCCAGCTTCTGTGTGCAACCTGTTGCTGGTGGTCGTGGATCTTTTTCTTTCTGAAGCTGAAGTGGACGCAGCTGTGGTCCATCCAGTGGAGTCCGGTGGCGTGGCTGAAGGTGATGTCCTTGCTGGAGGAGAAGATGGGGTCGAGTGTGTGTCCGGCGTAGTGGGTGGGGGTGGTCACTAGCTGCTTGAGACCGAGGTTGGCGAGGTTGTCCAGCAGGGTGGTGGTGTTGCAGTCGTTGTTGTTCTCCAGGTGGAAGTTGAGGTCCCCGAGGAGGATGTAGTCAGCGGAGGGGAGGGCGTGCGGGCTGATGAAGTCGGCGATGTCTTCACTGAATTGTGTGCGTGGTCCCGGGGGTCTGTAGATGAGGGTGCCTCTGAGGGTGGTCTTGGGGTTGGTGTGGATCTGGAAGTGCAGGTCTGTCTTTGAGGGCCCCCAGCAGGGCCCTTATGGGTGCAAGGCTGCCAAATGGCAGCCTGGGGGCACCTATGATGCCCCTCTGTAGATCCCTGCACCCGGTGGCAGGGACTTTGGGGTGACAGCCCAGGGTGCAGGGATGAACTGCACCCCTGCTTTTCTCAATGCCGGCATGCATTCCGCTCGGAATGCATGCCTGTATTGTGAAGTATACGAGTGCAACCGAACCCTGTTCAGTCGCATCGTATTAGCAGGGCCATAACCGACGACAGCGGGTCGGTTGGTTACTGCTCCTGACATATGTCGGATGGACCTGAGTTCGCCCAACATTGGAATAGGCCCCTCAGTAGGAATTTGGTAATTCATAAGGCAAATGATATCTAAAAACCAAATGAGCATCAATATAATATTTCCATCCTTTATTGCATTTTAAATAGACAGTGTAATGTCCAGATGTTGTAGAAGGATCATCATGGAAAATAATTGCTACTGCTACAAATGTTCTTCCTGATATTGATAGTTGACTTGCTACAAAATGTTTAATTAAAGTTTCCAATTTTCTACCATAAGCTGAACAACGTTGTATCATTAAAATTATATATTGTCCAAATCTTTGTATAAATAATGTTGTAAACGTTACTGATTTGCATTGGCTAAACTCCATGTTTTGATTTGCTGCTTTAACTAGTTTGTTGAAAGACACTGTTTTACTGTCTGGTATTGTCAAATATATGAATCTTTCAGTGTCTATGTTAGTGGTAGAACTAAATGTACAATTTTCACATTCATGTTTCCATTTATAGCTAACTTCAAAAAGATTTTCAATTTCTATTCCTTTATTTTACAATACTGCAAGCATATACATTTGAAATTCCTGAGCATCTTGTTGGAGATTCTGTGTAAATTGTGTAGAACCAGAACACATATCCGTAAGATTCCGAATATCAGCAACACTTTGAATTTTACTTTTATCGGTTCTTAATTTTTCATAAATATAATGCAACAAGGAACACAATCTTTTTTCTCGATTTTCCATACTTTGCTGATGCAGGCTTTCTTGAAAAAACATTTTTTACCACTACTTTAGCACAGCAGTTGATACCTGAACTATTTTCTAACTGATACCCGACAATCTCTTCAATAGTGCCCTTTTTCTTTTTGCTTGCAATCTCGTCATTATCTTGATTGTTTTCCTTCTCTTTATCTTCAAGACAGATATTCTCATACTTCTTTTTCAACCCACTACACGCTTTTCATATACAGGACTGTCACCTAAATTGGGAGCATACAATCTTCTGAACCGATTATACTCTTTTATACAATTCCATCTCTATTTTGATAATTAACAAAATCAACAACTTTACCCGTTGCTCCATTTACTAAACCCTTTTCCGCATCCAAATTACGCTGTAAGATTACCCGACACTTTACACATACATATAAAATAATTTCTAAACCAGCAGTTTTAGATATAGATTTCTCTAAAGAATCCAATTTTGTTTTTAATTTTTCTGTCAGAATAATAGTGATTCCTTCATGCTCTATTTTATCAATGGCTTCCATTTTTATTATTTGTTCATGTTCTAGCTTCAAAAGTTTTTCATTGAATATAGAACACTGGTGCAGTGTTAACATTAAGCAGATTATAGATTTATTTTCTGCAATTTTTTTATATATTTTTTCAGGAACCATATTTTTATTTGGAAACAAGTTTGTAAGTAGTCGACTTTGCAAAGCTATTTTGCCATGTTCTGGCAATACTCCAATTCTCATATCTTGAAGAATAGTTCCATAATCAACATTGTTTGCCTGTCGCATATTTGTAATGAGCTCTTTATATTCAAAATATGACCAAATGTTAATGTTTCCAACACTTCCCAAAGACTTTTTGGTATCTTCATGTACAAGTGTTTTAAATACTGGTTGACCTTTTACAGGAGTGAGTTGCATTAGATCTCCAAAAATTATTATGTTCCTCCAAATAAGACATCGTGTTATGTTTTTAGAATTTGCTGCATTCTTAAATGCACAAAGGCAAGCATTAAGTTTGAGACCATGCTCACCTCATCAATAATCAGAAGTTTCATTTTCTTTAGCACTCTTGAAACTTCATAACAAACCTCTCCAGATAGCTTGTGATAATCCAGTTCATTTTCATGCTCTACAGGTAGCATTAGCAAACGATGTAACGTAATTCCTTTAATGTAGTGCGCTGCCAATCCAGTTGGAGCAGTTACAACACAATACAAATGTGAGTCAGTTGTTTACTGTAGATAACTGGTCAAAACTTTAATTAATAAACTTCTTCCTGTACCAGCTTGACCACTGACATACATTCAAATAGATTGAAATGATGTGCATGTGCATTCTTTCTTTTCATGAAGAAAACCATGGTCGATCTGTTGTCTTACTTGCTGATATATTTATTTTTGTTTAACGTTTAGTTGTTCTTCCAAGTTTCCTAAGTCCATAATATCTTCTTGAGCTTCATTCATTGCTGTTTCCACTTCATTCATGGTGATTGCCGCTTCAATTTCGATAATTGGTTGTCCTAGTGGATCTTGACTGAGTGGAGGAGAACTTTGACTATCTTGAGAACGGTCTCTAGCAATCTCAGCCGCAATAGTAGCTTATTGATCAATTTCTTCTTTAAACATTTTTAGATATTTTGAAAAAACTGTGTATTTAATGCTATCTTTACATGCATTGAAATAATCTTCATAGCACTGAAAAACTCCATGTAATTCCAATTCTGTATGCCAAGGCTTGAAGAGTTGCAAAATGGCTAAATAGTAAAATTCTCTTCTATCAGGAGTATCACAAGTCAGTTTTCTGTGATTAATCAGACTTCCTTTGCTTTGTTTCACCAAACATCCTTCTGAACCAATCACTGGATGTTTTCCTTCATTTATGCTTTCTGTGGTATTTCTCTGAAAACTGTAATATTGCAGCATTCATAGACATATGTTTTCAAGATGAAGACTTCTATTTGGATAGTATGTATCTAACATGTTTGTTTTGACAATATCTGTACTTTCCGGCTCATTTACTGCTAAATATTCGATTTCTTGTATTGGTTTGGGTTATCAATTTCGCGTTGCAGCAAGACCTAGACTCACCCAAACGATTCTTCTAGACTTTGAGTATAAACTTGCAGATGATAACCGATCTGAGCATTCATATGCTCCAATCTCTCGATGGTATAACATCTTGAAACTAAAAATGTACAAATTCTTACTAAGACTCCTCATGGGAAATTTCTTCCTACGTTTCTTTTAACTCCGTCTTTTCTGATTTTGTTATGTAAGATGTCACATACCGGGCAACAGCAATGGAATTAGCCGCAACATACTGGATATCCATATTAGCATTCCACATTGAGAGAATAGCTGGATTATAATCATTGATATACTTTGATTCTTCACTTCGTCTCAAATTGTACGTATTTTGGTTAGATTTTGTAGTGATGGTATGTCTCACAGCTGACATGAAACTGTGTACTCTTCCTTTGGATATTACTGGACGTGGGATTCCAAAACGACATTTGATAAAAAAGTTTTCCTTGGACTTGTACTTTCGTTGACAGTATTTGCCACATTGATGACTTTGGAATCATAACACATGTTGCCTTAAGGTATTTTCTTCTGTTCTTTGTGGTATAGCACATGTGACATAATCTTCAATAAAAGATAAAACAGTGTCATCCAAATCAGTACCAAATTTGGGTGCATCTCTGATTCATAAATGCATGTGTATATGAGGAGTACCTCTAGCTTGATATTCCTTTCTCCAAAAGAAATCAACAACTTCTCCAAGAGGAGGATTCTTTGTATTGCAGATAATAGACATCATAGCTTCAAACCTATGATTGAAATATCTGCATACATTTACAGGATCCAAGGAGCACAATTCTCCAGGTGCTTGTATTCAATATTTTTTATATCTGAATTTGCTGCTCTAAGAAATTCAAGTAAACCAGCCCAAGCGTATTCAGCACAGGTTAGGGTAACAAATCATGTAGGAGTTCCTAAGTTCCTTAGCATGCATTTAAGTTCTCCATGATGACGATACCAATACTCATTAGTACCACGCTGAAATGCCATCAAATTAATCAGTTGAGATTCTAAATGATCATTTCTCAGATGTACTTTATCCATAAATTCCTTTGCAGAAACATTTTGAAGATGTAATCCTGTTTTTAATATGTGGTTGACTGCATATGAAAGTCCAGACAAGTCACTCTCAAACAAAGGATGAAATGCATATGGGATACATTGTCGAAATCTTGGATCTTCTGCACACAATCTTGTTGTCCGATATTCTGATGCAGCACTCTGCACTGATCGTTCATCATATCAACCACATTTTCCAGTGGGGAACAGCTGTGGAAAACAACGAGCTTCCAAACTTTTTTCCCATACACTCATCGGAGTCCCCTTCGCTTTCTTCATTTAGAATAATTCAATAGTATTCCCCATCACTTCTTTTGAATGAAGTGGATGTACACTATAATGTTCATAAATTTCTGCACTTTTGGACATGTCCACTTTTTCAATTTGACCACTTGATGTTTCTCTATCATCTCCTAAAAGTATTTCTTCTTCTTCCACATACACATTTTTGTAGTATTCATTGTTTTTTTATCAGATATAGTGTTGCCTTTTGCATTTTCCTGGCATCCACTAATTCCTGCCAGATTTTCCTACTCTTAGTAGGAACACCATTAACTAGAATAACTAGTGGTTCACTTTCTACATTCTCTACACCAATAGTTTCAATATTTTTTTTAAATCTAGAGGTAAATATACAACTCTTCCTTTTAATCCTCTGTAAACCTGTAGGAGGCAATTTACCTGTTTTAGGCTCCATACGAACAATAGCCTGAAATGGGTGCACACAATGAATCAGAATAGACTCATATGTGTTTATATCTATTAATTCTGCAGGAATAGTTACTAACCCAAGATTATTATAAACAGCTCTAGCAGGCATTTTATTATCATCTAATTTGTTATAACAATATTTACAAATACATTGATCAGAACCTAAATCAAATCAATCCTCTATCAACTAATAGGTAGCAAATTCTTTCCACTTATCATTATTTTCTCTTTCACTTTTCGAATATAAATCAACATTTCTAATATGATTTCTATAGTGAGTTCTTCATCCACAAATGCAAGAATAATTTGGCCTTTCACATGAAATCACCTTAAACTTTGTAATGTGTTCTTCAAACTTTTCTGTGGTAATTTTTTCTACATTTTCTTTAACATCTATTAATGTTTCACTTTCTCTACTCTCTTTTTCAGGACCAAAGTAACAAAACTGTATTTCATCACAAACCTTTTTTACATCTGACACTGAGCCATGCAAAAGAGCACTGTTTAACTCACTTAAAATTATTGCTGGACTTTTTGCACTGTGCTTCCATTCACCCAAAAAAATATCACAAAAATTACTTCTGTTAATTACTCTTTTCCTCTTACTTTTGGCCTTCATAAAATGTATTGGCTTATCTAGTGATCAAATTCTGTTTAAAACTAAAATAAATAATTTCCTTTTTAATTCAAAAGCCTTCTCAAAAATAGCTTTAAATGCTTTCTTCTTTTTATAAAATGCTAGTCTTCCTTTGTATTTCTTCACATCTTTCAACAAATTAAAGACAACTCTATTGTAAAACATCTTCTTTCTAATTTCCTCATACTGACATTTCCTCCTTTTACCATACATTGTGTCTTGTGAATGTGATTTTTCATTGTTTCTTTTTTTCTTATTTTTTTGTTGTCGAGGCATTTTTTGTACTTTCCACAATATGCACACTGCTTCTAGGCTTTGACATTTCTAAAATAAATTATTTTGTTCTCTTACCGCAAGACTTTTTCTTTTTCCCCACATGTTGTTGTTCATCTTATTCTTGCTGTTGAGTTTTCTTCAAATATTAGTCCTTTTTCTGTTGTTTCCTCTTTTCTGTTTTTCTAGCCATGATGAGTTTATTTTAATCATGATGAACATTATCTGTAAAAAAATAAATATATATAACATTATTTTAAGGAATCTATGAAATATACTATTCTATTACTAAACAAACACATTCTATATAAAAACCCTTCCTTTTGAAATCACAATTAATTTACTGAACTACACAGGTAATAATTGAGTAATTATTGCAATGAATAAGTGTTATATAAATGCATAGACAGTGAATGAGTACCTAGAGTGCTAGTAGTTCACAGCAGGATAAGTTTATAAGCCCGTATGTTTCAGCAGGGAGATTTGATAAGGACATGCTTCTGTCAGGATGATTGTAGGAGTGGGCACAGACTCACAGTGTGATTCCAGACAAGCATGACTATTCCCTGGACTTTTGCAGGACTGACTCAGTAGTCTGAAGGGGTTAGGAGACCGCACACATTGTGCACATTTGACTGTACAACTGCTTGTCTCAAAGCCTTAGTCATTCTCCAAGTGCATAGACAGTGACTGGGTTCCCAGAGTGCTAGTAGTTGACAGCAGGATACATTTATAAGTGCTTATGTTTCCGCAGAGACATTAGATAAGGACATGCTTCTGTCAGGATGATTGTAGGAGTGGACACAGACTCATAGTGTGATTCCAGACAAGCATGACTATTCCATGGACTTTTGCAGGACTTTGCAGGACTGACTCAGTAATCTGCAAGGGGTCAGGACATCCCCCGGACCACCCTCTTCCCTACTACCACTGAGGCAGTGCAGAACAGGACATCAGACCGTCCAAAAATGGCATGGTCCCTCAGCCACACAATAATTGAATGTTGCCAGATACGGCAACCAAGTATGTGTGAAGGAGGCAACTCACCCATCAATAATAATAATGCACACATACCAAGGGTAGCCGTGATGTGCTAGACAAACCTCACTATACAGATCATAAACCTCTCCATCTGTATATATACTGCTAGTGCTTGTAGTTTTGTGCACAATATACACAACCATGTTACCTCAGGCAGTGGAGAAGATCTAGGATATGTAGCTGTATTGTCCTCCCCTGAAAATGGAAGCGAAGTGGGCTCGTCCAACGTATGCCAGTCCAGCGTAGGAGTATAAATAAAGCAGCCGTGTCTCTGGCTGTGGTTCATTTGTGAACTATGAAGGCCAATGGGTCTACCAGAGCGGTGGGTCTCACCCTGCCATGTGACTGCCGCCATGACAGCTAGCCTCCTCGACACAGGCCCCCTGCGAACCTAGTGGCACTGCACCGCAGACTTATGTCTGTACAGACCACTGCCTTCGATCTGCACTGCGGACAGCAGGGTTCATAATTCGGATGGAGTAGCGATTGCAGATGACGCAGTGCAGTACACAGGATACATTGGGCCCAGTGCGGCCCTCTCAAACTACGCATCATCGCAGGGTGCGCACACACTAAGTACTTCGGGTGCCACTAACTCAGTGCACCACAAGTCATCAGAAAATGACCCCCTGGACCGCACATGATTGCAGTGTACCTACACGCTGAGCGCCAAAGGTACTACTAACTCAGTGCACCATAACTCATCGAAACGTGGCCTTATTGACGCAGAATTCAATAGACAAAAGACATTGCTCCGAATGCGGCCCCCCCAGGGCATGCATCATTGCAGGTTACCTACATGCTCAGTACCAAAGGTACTACTAACTCAATGCACAATAAATCATCCCCAAATGGCCATATTGAGGCAGAATTCAATAGACAAAAGACATTGGTCTGAATGTGGCCCCCTGGACCACACATCATCGCAGGGTACGTGCACACTGAGCACCAAAGGTACTACTAACTCACTGCACCATAAAACATTGCAAGGAAGAGTGAACAGTTTTATGTCACCAGTGAGGCATACTATCACTAAAAAATCAAATGGAGGCAGAATTCAATAGACAAAAGACATTGATACTAGTGCGCCCCCCTGGACCAAGTATCATTGCAGGGTACATACATACTGAGCGCCAAAGGTACTGTACTTGCTGCTTACAAAACATGTTCTGAGGATTAAACCACACCAAGAGAATTACCGTCTCTTTTTTTTCATTCCTGTATGCTGGTCTTTCCTACAATTACTAATTCTGTACTATCTTTCAGATGTTGGAGCTTGAGGCACTATGTCCCGGCACATGGATGGAGACACATTGGTGACACAAAGGTGAGCTGCGAATATTTTCACCATTGTCACTCTCTCACTCTTTCTCTCTCTCGCTCTCTCTCTCTTCCTCTCTTCTTTGATGGATGCATGATGCACAATCTTATCTTGCTTTTTATCTAACATGCTCTGCTTTAACAAATTGACATCCCCCACCCAACACCACCAGAGCTGAACACGTGTAGAACCTACCATGATGCGTGGCCATCCTGGCAATGAACACCCAGATTAAATTGTAAACTCTGTTGACCGCGAGTACTGAGGCTAAGGAGGTTCCTTCAGCACGTGGTCGACTCTCTTCAACACATGCCGGTGGTGGAAGGTGAGCAGAGAGGCTTGTTTGCGCAGCAGTGGTCACTCACCTCTGGCAAGTGGGAGTGGATGGCATGCAGCAGCCTAGATGCAAGTATATGGACTAGAGCAGACTGGGGACCATAATATCAAGAACGCTGATAACATTATCACCACTTTAGCGTCAGGGAACTGCCGCTAAAGTGGCGATCAGTGGCTTGATAATATGCCCTTGAGAATTCCCATAAAAGCCCAGGTTCTGGTGTGAAGGACAACAAACCAGGGCTTCTATGAGAATTCACAAGTGTATATTATCAAGCCCCTTATTGCTGCTTTTGCTGCAGTTTCCTGCTGCTAAACCGGGGATAATTTTATCGCCATTCTTGATAATATGGCCCTGGGTGCGCAGCGGCAGTTAGACACCTCTGGGCAGTGGAAGTGGATGGGATGCAGCAGCCTGGGTGCGCAGAGCTGAAACAGAGAATTACTGTTGTATATAGTCTGCAATTACTAATTCTATACTATCTTTCAGATAACTGGTTGAAGACACACCGGTGACACAAAGGTGAGCTAGGAAGGTTTTCTCCAGTGCCAACACTCCCTCTCCATCTCTTCCTTTCTCTCTTACTCACATATTTTCTATCTTTCTGTGTCTCTTCCTTTCTCTCTCATTCTTTCTTTCTCTCACTTCATCTCTCGCTCTCTCTTCCTCTCTCTCACCCTGTTTGTCTCTCTTTTCCTCTCTCTTACACTGTTTCTTTCTCTCTTCCTTGTAGCCCACTCTCTCTTTCTTTCTTTCTTTATATTTCTCTCTTCTTCTCTCTCACTCTTTGTCTCTCTCCCTTCATCTCTCTCACTCTTTCTCCCCCTCTCTTCCTTTCTCTCTCTTCCTCTCTGTCATGCTGTTTCACTCTTCTCTCTTCCTCTCTCTCACTCTTTCTCTCTCACCTATCTTTGTCTCTCTGTCTTCCTTTCTTTCTCTTTCTCTCACTCTCTCTTCTATCTCACATTGTTTCTCTCTTTCTCTCTTCCTTGTATCTCTCTCTTTCTCTCTCTCACTTTTTCTACCTTTCCCTGTCTTCCTCTCTGTCTTCCTCTTTCTTTCTGTCTTCCCCTCTTTCCTTCTCATTTGCTCTCTCTCACTCTTTCTCCCGATTCCTCGCTGAATGCACCATCCTATTTTTCTTTTTATCATGCAGGCTGTGATTCACAAATTGTCGAGGGATGACACGCCATGGCTATACATAGTTTTATTTGTTGTTGTTTTCTATTAATAAAATACTTTACGCATAGTTTTATTTGTTGTTGTTTTCGTTTAATAAAATGTTTTATATGTAAATCCATACATGACTAAGATTCATTATTTGTCCAACCTCACAAGCATTTTTTTTATTAAAACTACAACACCAGCCGATTTGATAGGCTCCACATTTAAAAACGTTCCTGTCACATTTATTTGTGGGGGGTGAGCGAGAATGGCGGACAAGCAGCTGCTGCTCGGGGATGTCGGAGTAGTGTTGGGTGTCCGACCTGCATCATCATTGCCTTCATTGCATCTCTTCTCAGAGACCTGGACACCGGCAGCCAGGCTCATAAAAGTGTGTCCGAAAAGTTGCACCGGAATTTGCAGAGGGAGACTTGCAGGCCCAAAAAGGTTGTTGACGGTATGCTAGTGATGGAAGGGTTATCTCTCACAGACAGAGCTCCAATATGTTTTCAGAAATGCCTCAGACAGATGTCAGCTAACGGACTGAATCACAAAATGGCTTTTCAATGCTTATATAGTAAGACTTATGAACAGTTCATACCCAGACTCGCAGAGGGACAACTGCGGCCTGTCCGCTCGACTCACAGAGGCAGAACTACGAGCCGTCCGCTCCCAAAGGAACAGCAGCATAGTAGCTCACAGAGGTACAGGCACAGCAGCGTACTAGCTCGGACTGGCTTCTAAAGGCATACCTCCGAAGTGGTGATGTTGGACACAGAGAGCGTGAAAGGGTTATCTTCCTACTAGTGTTTGGAGTGGAAGTCGTGCTGCTTGGTGCTCACCTGTTTCTCCTTTATTGTTAATAAATCTTAAACATTCACTGTGTCCAAATCATCATTACACAGAGCTCCGCTACATTAAATTGCGCCCGGAACCTTTCTTTTATATTTTCACTCAATGCGAGGCACAAGATGACTGCTCACACTTCCTGGTTTCAAGGGTTAGCAGCCAATCAGAGGACACTTCCTGCTTTGAAGAGTGAGCAGCCAATCAGAGGCAGGCTCCTACTCGAGAGTAAGGCACCAACCAGATATATATATATATATATATATATTTTTTTCCCTTTAATATCTCAAAAACTACTAAATGGATTTACACCATTTCAACAAAACTGCACTTTCTGGACCAAGACCTTTCTTCCTGCCAAATTTGGCGTAATTACTTTCAGCAGTTTGACCTGTAGCCTTGTCTAAAGTTTCCAATGGAAAATCCATTGGGAAAACACATTTTCACACACCCCTTTTTTCTCAGCCCCCCTTGAACAATCACCCCTAAACTTTTAAGGTAAGAGCTGATCAAAAAAGAGAAACTTTTTGGAAAATTTCGTAAAGAATCGTCAAACGACGCCAAAGTTATAAGCAGATGAAGAGCTCCAGGAGGGGGCTGTGCAACTCCTCTCCCAACATGAGTGAGCCCCCGAGACTACGGGGCCCACAGTGGGCATCTGCAGCCCCAGCGATCCCCGCTATTATTTATTAAGAAATGCCCCCGGGACCTACCCACCCCGGGGTCTCATTAAAATAAAACACAGGAACCCGCGACCCCAGTTTTCTCATGACTTGCTTCTACCAAGCCACAAGATGGCTACCAAAACTTCCTGGTTTGGAGTGTTGGCAGCCAATCACAGTAAAGCTCGTGCACGGGACTTAGGTTCCACCCGATTATCAAAACTTTTATTTTTCTAATTCCTCAGCAACTACTGAACGGATTTACACCATTTAAAAAAAGGTCGCTTTCTGACCCACGCTTTACCTTTGTGCCAAATTTGGGGTAATTCCGTTCAGTAGTTTCGGCTGTAGCCTTGCACAAAGTTTCCTATAGGAAATTTAATTTTTGACTCTTTTTTTTTAAATTTCTCAAAAACTTCAGAATGGATTTACACCATTTAAAAAAAAAGTTGCTTTCTGAACCAAGCTCTACCTTTCTGCCAAATTTGAGGTAATTCCGTTCAGCAGTTCGCGCTTTAACTCGTTGCAAAAGTTCGTATGGAAATTAACATGGGGAAAACGCATTTTGGGACCCCCTTTTTTCTCAGCCACCACTTGACGTATCACCCCCAAACTTTCAAGATTGGAACTGACCTAAAAAGTGCAAGTTTTTGGAGTATTTCATAAAGATTTGTTAAACAACGCCAAAATTATAAGCAAATCAGAAAATGCTTTTTCTATGGAAACTAGGTTGTAACTAGAACTATCAACTGGCGACTGCCAGTAGGTAATATATATAGAGCTGTTCTCTGTGAAAATAAAATACCATCTTGCTGTACCTGGTTGGTCCGTCTCCTTCGATGCTGGCGCGGTGCGCTGAGCTGAGCTGTAAGGAGCTGATTTTCCATATAAATATATATATATATATATAAATATATATATATATATATATATATATATATATATATATCCAAAAACAGTTCCACACGATACCAAACAGGAATGTCCAGGCCAGCTTTGCAGTTATCCAAGAGCTTTTATTTTAGCGTTTCGAGGTACAACCTCTTGATCACGAGGTTGTACCTCGAAACGCGTTGAGTAGGAGCTAAAATAAAAGCTCTTGGATAACTGCAAAGCTGGCCTGGACATTCCTGTTTGGTATCGTGTGGAACTGTTTTTGGAGATTTGGGGAGTGGCTGCCCCGTCCAGGCCCTCCGCTGCAAGAGGCAGGGGTTCAGAGCCTGCAATTACATTTGGATATATATATATATATATATATATATTCTCGCTCTCTCGCACAGACTGGATGCACTCTCGGTCGGGTGCCTTTGTCGCGGCACTCACAATGGTCATTTTTGGGTAATCCACTTTTATTGCAGTAAACAGCAAACACAATGCGTTTCAGCCACCGCCTTCGTCAGGTGTTTTGCTTGTACGCCCTAAAAAGCCGACATTTTATATTGTTATTGCAGCAGCCATCTTTGTGATCATGTGATTGGTTCGGGCATAAAAATCAACGATGGGCTACGATTGTTCCGCCATATTGGAACAGATTATGTACCATTATTTCATATATATATACATACTTTGCAAACATTATATATACACAATAATATATATATATATATATATATATATACAAATTTACACAATTTAAAGTGCCATCGCGTTCATATTGCCCTGGTATTTTAAATGTTGCCGTGTATCGGCTAAGGGGCCTTCGAATGTCTTCGTTGGCACCTCTATCACTACTTTGAATTATTATTGTGTATATATAATGTTTGCAAATAAAATGTGTATATATATGAAATAATGGTTCATAATCTGTTCCAATATGGCGGAACAATCATAGCCCATTGTTGATGTTTTTGCCCGAACCAATCACGTGATCACAAAGATGGCTGCTGCAATAAACATATAAAATGTTGGCTTTATATATATATATATATATATATATATATATATATATATATATATATATATATATATATATATATATATATATATATATATATATATATATATTCACTGAAAAAACCAAAGGTTTCTGCCACGTTATAGTTAGGAATTATCATTTACAAAACCTTAGAAATTCACTGAAAAAAACATAGGTTTCACCCATGTTATAGTTAGCTGGACATTTCTCTCATACAAAACCGTTGAAAATTCCCTCCGTTATAGTTAGTTCAGCTAACTATAACTCGCGCGCCCGCAATGCACTGCTGATGACGTCACATATTACATAACTCATGACATGGTCAGTGACATCACTCATGACATCACTGATGACATCTCAAATGACATCACTGATGACATCTCAAATGACATCACTGATGACATCTCAAATGACATCACTGATTCAAAGTGCAAGCCCTTTATCGAGCCTTTTTCTTGTAACTCCTGTTTAGGAATTCTGCTCATACATAGAACTGTGCATAAAGACTTAGGACCTCAGTCAATTACGGTGTACCAAAACCCACCTTACTACACAAACCCCCTACCAAACTAGCAATCAGTGACTCATTGGTTCTTCGCCCTAGAGCAAAAACACCAATGACCAGTCAACCCAGAACATGCGACTTAGATTACATGAAGTAAAGTGGATAACAAAAACACTCTTTCAATATACTCTTACACCAGTCAAAAACAAGATGTAAATAAAGACACGTGCAACTTTTAAATGTTTACTTCTAATGCAATAACCTCATCCACAGTACCTTGGAAAATACAACCAAACATATTATCAGAAACAAGGTTGTCAGCATTGTAACTATTCTATGAAATACAAACGGGAAAAGCCTCCTATAATGCTAAAGGTAAACAACAAATTTAAAATATACCTACATTTCACCCTCCCTACCTAGCAGATTAGTTTATAACTACAGAAAGTCTCATAGGATTACATGGACAGACCCATACCTCTGGTACTCAGCAGTAGTGGATCACATTCAGTGCTCCACAAACTGTCAAGATACGAATGTTCTCCAACTGTGTGTAACTTTGCCTCCACAATGGATTATGAAACGTGCAAGTATCAGAGGTGGCCACAGCTCCATATGTATTATGGCTCGAACGTGCGAGGATCATTCTGATTATCAGACACAGTATTCAAGATAACGTTGATGTTCCGTACTCTCACTATACACACAAAACTAGCGAGGCAGTTTACAAATCGAGCATACCAAATTATTCTCATATAAAGCAAAATACTCAGCCTTCTATAAACAATATCACAAGTACGTGTTGTGTGCAAAGCAGAGCAGGAAAGCAAAAATAGCGTGTAAGCTCCTAATAAACCCATACTAACTTAACAGGGTGTGAGTGCAACGCTCTGCCCCATGGCACCCTTTCTTGATCAAATCACATGATATAAATGTGGACTAATTAGAAACGCAGAGTCCAAGCCTGAAAAGCAGAGTCAAGTTCACATTTTCCCAAAAAAGTGTTTTGCTCTTTGATAGAAAGCAGTAACTAAATAATAAAGAATACTTAGAAAAATCAAAGAGTCTTAATCCAACAGCCTGTAAGCACAGTATGTAGCAACAGCCTCCAACAGGAAGTTATTTTTCTCATTTCAGCCATCCAATTCAATAGTGGGAATGGACATACATGTTCCTCAATGACCGGAGCCTCTATCACCATCGGAGGAAAATTCGGGTCATCTTCAATGTAACTGCGTGCCAAGAACTCAAGCGCCGCTGCAAAAACATTTCAACGTCACATTATTCCACGTGTCGCTGCTAAAGTCATAATCCCGCCGTCAGAACAGAGCAAGACATGAACCACTAAGAGGCTCATCAACTGGTCATAATCCGCGTTGGGAGACACCGTACTGCAGAGACACAAATCCAGGGCCCAATCGAAATCGCAGCTCAGGCAATGGAACACAGGTTGACCGCATGTGATAAAGGAGAATCACAAGGATAATCCATAAGCTGCACTCAACGTTGCAAGAGGCAGCGCTCCATAGTAACTAAGCATTCGGTTGCGGTGCAACAGGCAAGACATATTATCGTCTGCTGCAGGATGTGCATCCATATTTATGTAAACAAATTAATAAAAGCACACCGGCAACTAATGCGAGTATTAAGCGCAATCCACCAAATATGCTGGAAAAAATCAAATGAAAAAATCCCGAATAGATACCAAATATACTTTCTACAGAAGTCACAATGTCACTGTTTCTAACTTTAAAAAAGTAAGGTAACCCTGTAGTCAAGGACACATTAAAGATACTCTAAATTAACTCCCCAAAATTCAAGACACGTCTGTATTTAATAAATCATCCACTTTTGTGTGGGTGTTTGCTACATAAAGGACAAATGTTTCTGTACCAGATATAAGAGCAACCTCTTTTTGAGACAATAGCGCTCTTATACGACTCATTTGGTTGACTCTGCTTCCAAGGTCGAAATCGACCTCCAGATGGAAACATCCAGCTTCCCATGCAGAGGAGTTAACACACTTTTTTTTAATCATACCACACGCTCAGTTACCGTAATCATCTAAGCGATGCCTGCTAACATTGAACAACAATCTCCATTATTTCAAAGTAAATAACTCCAGTTTCCAGTAGGCGGTACGTTGTTATGATAGCAGGTGTCGGACTACCTTTCAAAACTCAGTCCAAATCAGGCGCATCTTGTATACAAGAGCCATGCAATTGTATGTGTCTACAAATTAAGGAGTGATGTGGTACTATTGTGCAATCCTCGCCATTCAGATAGATTTCTTTTCCCTCCCTCAGGCACCTATATGTAAATGGTAATAACCAAGCTTCATGGACATAAGCGCTGCCAAAACATCCATATCTGCCTATAGCATAGTATTTCATGCAAACCTCAAACTTAACCAGGTTAAAAAATAACGTTATTATACTGTGGATAAGCCACACACCTGAATTGGATCTCCAATGAGTGACCACTTCTAACCATTCTCATAGCGCGCCTTGTGCTCTGATTTGACAGTGAGAGAGTGATCACACCATAGTTTGTACTGCTAATCATTCTCAGCATACACTACGAAGGTTACATGTCGCATCAAAGCCTCCATGTAATGTCATGTACGGCGCCACGTACAAAAAAGACGCCAATGTTTTTATCAATGTATTTAATGAACATACTAACAGACTTAATCTAGGATAATTATGGAATCATTTTTTTGTAAGTTTTAAAAATCCTATATTACCTCTATATTGTATGAGTGCAGCGGCATGGCCCTCCGCCTGCTGCCCTAGACTCCACCATGCCCAAACCCGGTTCATAAGCACGCGTGATCATCACCACAAAACCATTAGCACTCATATCGCTTTTCCACACATGCTTTTACAACTAGTGTGCATTTACCACACATGATAAATGCATAATCTTAATAATGTTTTTTTTGTTGACCAGCACTGTGCCTTATGTCCTTCAAATTAGTTTCTAGGTATACGTGTGACCAACTCTGATAAGATCAGAGGACAAGGACAAACACCGTGGTATCTGTGGCACCAAATCTCATCGATCAAAAAGAAAATATACGCAGGGTAAAATGAAAGTAACAGGTATAATAAAAATAACGAAGGAAAACTACTAAAATAGCAGTTGGATGGAGTATGTAATCAACGTTTGGCCCCTCGACACTACATTTCAAATAAATATAAATACAATATATTTATTAATATATTACAAAAGTATAGCACCGGATAACACACATGACCCCGGAAAACAAAGCGGTAAATTTAATACCTAAAATCAGGAAAGGTTTCCTTGGCGAACTTGAAGAAAAAGAAAAAAAGTGCACTTGCAAGCAAGGCTGCGCATGCGTAGACAGTACAACTGATGCAGCAGAAAAAAAAACAGAAAGTTTAACATACTGTCATGGAAATATAGCTCTAAAAATTACCCCCGTAATTTACCCCCCGGGACCTAATAAACAAAACGGACTTCTAGTTTTTTTTTCATCTTTTCCACCGCGTACAAAAACCGCACGAGTACCCCGCCATTTTTAAATTATTTTTAAATAAAAATTGAGCCTAAAGATCCATGTACCACTCCCCTGACCAAGACTATAGGGTCAGAATGTTTCTACCCTGCCCCCTTTCCTTATATCTTAACTTTGTTTTACTCTTTTCTTGTGGCTCGGCTCTCGCGACAAACAAGATGACTGCCAACAATTCCTGTTTTTCAAGTATTGACAACCAATCAGCAGGCAGCTCTTGCTCGTAATTGTATGTCTTTCCAAAAGCGTACGCCTCGATTTTCCTTTATAAAAATAAAAAATTAGAGCCTAAACATCCATGTACAACCCCCTGAGCAAGCGTAGAGCATTAGAATGTTTTTAGCCTACCCCCTTCTCTTATTTCTCAACTTTGCTTTACTGTTTTCTTGTGACTCAGTTCTAGCGAGGCACAAGATGGCCGCCAACACTTCCTGCTTTTCGAGTGTTGACAGACAGTTCACAGCCAATCAGCATACAGCTCGCGCTCGTTATTGAACAGATTTCCGAACGCGTGCTGAACTCCTTCTCTAGATATCGCTATGATTTTACTTGCAATATTCTCAGAAACTAGTGAACGGATTTACACCATTTAAAAGAAAAACCACAATCTGCAAACAGAACTCTACCTCTCTGCCAAATTTTGTGTAATTCCGTTCAGCCGTTCGGGCTGTAGCCCTGGCTAAAGGTCCCTATGGAAAATTGCATGGGAAAACACATTTTGGGACCCCCCTTTTTTCTCAGCCCCCGCTTGATGAATCTCCCCCAAACTTTCAGGGAAAGAGCTGAACCGAGCAGGCCATTTTCTTGGAGAAATTCATGAACATTCGTCCACCGGCGCCAAGGTTAATCCAAATAGAATGCTGTGGATTTCATATGGAAAGTAGGTCATCAGTGATGTCACTGACCATGTCATGAGTGATGTAATATGTGACGTCATCAGCAGTGCATTGCAGGCGCGCAAGTTATAGTGAGTCCAACTAACTATAACGTGGGAATTGCAATGGTTTTATGTCAGTAAAATTTCCAGCCAACTATAACTGGTGTCAAACCTATGGTTTTTTCAGTGAATTTAATAGGTTTTTTAAATGCTAATTCCTAACTATAACCGATGTGAAACCTATGGTTTTTTCAGTGAACTTCATAGGTTTTTTAAATGCTAATTCGTAACTATATATAAGGCCCCAAACCTATATTTTTTTCTTTGAATTTCAAAATTTTGTTAATAGCAAATGTCTATAGCTATAAAATGTAATATTTTTGAAAAAGAATGAATCTTATATTTTATTTGTATTTAAAACAATTTTTTTAATGTATATTTATTTTTTTATTTTTCTTACCCTGGAGCGCTCCCGGGGCGCGCCCTGATGAGCGCCCCGGAAAGCGTAGTCTTTTGAAGCGCCCCAGGGCGCGCTTCGGAGAGCGTCCCATTAGCGCTATTGCCGCAAACAAAAACATCATTGTGACGTATCGCGTAGTCGCGGCCACGTGATACGCACGGCATAAGCGCACCCAGAAGCACTCGAGCGAATACGATCGCGCAATGTAAACATGTTATGTTATGTTATGTTATAAACCGTTTTGTAACGCGCTCTGTTACTTGTGAGTATCCTGGCGCGGGAAACGGATCAAAGCGGCAAAGAACAAGACAAGAGAATCCTCCTAACCTGCACTCGTAAATAGGTGGGTTTTCAGATGTTTTTTAAAAGCAGTTACTGTCGGCATGGAGCGAAGGTGGAAAGGGAGGGCATTCCAGGCTCGAGCAACCACCACCGACAATGACATACCACCCAGTCTGGCGCGTTTGAAGCGGGGAAGAGACAGTTTGAACAATGAGGCAGATCTCAGGGTGCGTGTCGGGATGTACTTAGTGAATCTTCTCTTCAGATAAGAGGGGCCTTGGTCATGAATTGCGCGAAACGCCAGCACCAAGGCTTTGAACCGAATGCGTTGTATAACTGGAAGCCAGTGAAGCGAGCGCAACTCCGTGCGCACGCTCTTCCACCTAGGGATGTTAAATAAAAGGCGTACAACCGCATTTTGAACAATTTGGAGGCGATTAACCAGGTATGCTGGAATGCCACTAAACAGTGCATTAGCATAATCAAGGCGGGCCAGTATGAGTGCTCTGGCAACCGACTCTCTGGCCTCCCTAGGGAGCAGGGGAAAAAATTTACGGAGCATTTTCAGAGTGGCAAAACAGGTGCCGGTGAGTTTTGACGCGCTTACACGACGCCCCGGGGCGCGCGCGTAAGCGCGTCGGTCATGTGACCAGAAAATAACACTTTTTATTGGTGCTGAACAGTTTTGGTTTCATAATGATGAAATCCCTGGTCTTGTGACCTGAAACAGGGTCGCCCGTCATTTATGCAAAGTCCACAGTTACCCAAAGGTTCGGGGTTCACTCTCCCAACAGCGCGTGCAATTTAAAGCAAGAAACAGGAGCATCCAGTGCCAGCAGTGCCTGACGCGTTTCGGGCTACGCCCTTCATCTGAGGCTGTACTGCTTACTCGATGACTACCAACAAAAGGACTCCAGAAATACTCCCATATTTATTCAAATATCGCACTCAGGTGAGTATAATAACCTCAAAGCTTTCTGGGACTGGTAGTCCTTAACATGAAACCCCAGTGGGTTGCTAGCAGACATCAGGTAAAATATGGTTCCAATTCACGGGTGCTTCTGCTCAGTTCTCACCCTTACAAGTAGACGCCAGTTGTACCTGCATTACTGATCATAGACCAGCAGCGGGACTGTTTGAATCCACAGCGGTGCGCCCCCCCGGCCGGGTCGGCCGTCATTTATGCAAATTCCACAGTTACCCAAAGGTTCGGGGCTCACTCTCCCAACAGCGCGTTCAATTTAAAGCAAGAAACAGGAGCATCCAGCGCCCGCAGTGCCTGACGCGTTTCGGGCTATGCCCTTCATCTGAGGCTGTACTGCTTACTCGATGACTGCCAACAAAAGGACTCCAAAAACACTCCCATATTTATTCAAATATCGCACTCAGGTGAGTATAATAACCTCAAAGCTTTCTGGGACTGGTAGTCCTTAACATGAAACCCCAGTGGGTTGCTAGCAGACATCAGGTAAAATATGGTTCCAATTCACAGGTGCTTCAGCTCAGTTCTCACCCTTACAAGTATTTTACAAGTTATTTTGCATAAATAAAGGCCGACCCGGCCGGGGGGGCGCACCGCTGTGGATTCAAACAGTTCCGCTGCTGGTCTTTCTGGAGTCCTTTTGTTGGCAGTCATCGAGTAAGCAGTACAGCCTCAGATGAAGGGCGTAGCCCGAAACGCATCAGGCACTGCTGGAGCTGGATGCTTCTGTTTCTTGCTTTAAATTGAACGCTCTGTTGGGAGAGCTACTCACACACACACTTATATACCCATACTGTCACTCACACACACACACATACAGACACTCAGACAGCCACTCACACATTGAAATACTAACAGTCACAGAGCCACACACATGATATATGTTCCATATATTGCATTGTGACTGATACAAAGCAGCCTGAAGGTGGATCTTCTGGCAACTGACAATCAATGTAGGGCCCTCAAGGCAGTGGAGATGTGAGTTTGTGGCTTTACATGTGGGGTATTCTAGCAGCAGAGTTCTGATTTCATTGTAGTCTTTTTATAATTGGTAAAGATGATCTGTGGAAGAAGCCTTTGGAATACTCTGTGGAAATCCTAGGAGGAGGAAGTAAGTAAGTAAGTAAGTAAAAGTTTTTTTGCACAATTATTTAAAATCATTGCAATTGACACAATCATGGTTAAAAGTTAAAAAGAGACACTTATCAATTCTGATAAAAAGACAATAGGAGCATAGGATGGGAAAGGTCAGTTTTGAGGAATTAACGCTCAGTCTTGATCATCTGCTGGTATCAAGGAGTTAATTTCAGAGATACATTTTACAAAGCGCGTCGGCATTTGAGGTGAGTCGCCCCTCATGCATGCATCCAGTGCTTCTTGGCATGTCCTGATGTTAAGAAAGACCCAAATCGGATGAAGCCAAAAAGTTCTTTGAGCTAGTAAGCATCTACAGATCCACAAGATGTGAATCAGGTTTTACTCCTCCTGGTTGCAGAAGCCGCATTGAGTGGAGGCGGCTTTCTTGTATCCTTGGCCGAACGTCTATGCCATCCGTGGAATTAGGCCAAAACATATTCTCATTAATTGATGTTTTACATAAGGTTTCATGGGGGATGAAAGATAGAGCGGTAATATATTTGGGGCGTAAAGTTTAGAGGCCCAGCTACCGTGGGAGAGCTTTAGTACTAGTTGTGCGTCATAGGAGGAGGAAGATGCAGCACAGACCTTTCATAGTAATGAAGCCTGATTTTGCTGTTTTCTCCACTTAGGTATTCATTGATAGTTTGGAGTCCATGGCAATTACAAGTTTTGTAACTTCCTTGGCTACTTTGGGAGGTGGTCCCTGGTCATCAGCCCATGCACTATGTGGGCCATAATTTTTCCAATCACCACGAGTGAGTATTTCAATTTTGTACCCATTCATTTTGAGATGGCTCCATGTCATGAAATGAAATGAAATTAATTTGTACTTGTAAAGCGCACTTGTAAACCCCAACCGGGGTTCCCTGGCGCTGTACTGCTGTGGAACCCTTCCTGGCTTTTCCCTGTCAAATCTCCACTCCTGGGCACCCCCAAGGTAAAGCCAGGCATCCCAGCACTGTTGGGGCCGTTGTGGAGATTAAGCAAGCTATTGCCCAGAGTTGCAGAGTGGGACCCATGGTTAGAATAGGCACCGAGGCGAGAATGATCAAGTCCGAGGAAATTGAGCCCAAGACCCGCCGAGGCAGGAATTGAACCCTGGTCCCGGGCCAGACCTCTGCATCAGGGTCTGCCGCTCTAACCCTTGAGCCACACTTCTCTGTCATCCACTGATCAATGGCTTAAAGGCAACTGATGATTTTGAGATTTCAAAATCTTGGGGCTTTCCAGTTTAAGAAGTATGTATGTGTCATCTGCGTTGGTATAGCATGTGTGATTAAATTAATTGACCATTGTTGGGAATATCTTCATGTAGATGTTGAAAAGCATGGGTGAGATGATAGAGCCTGGAGGGACCCCTGCTTTCATGAAGTACGGTTTGGATGACAAAGGGAAAGTATGGATGACATTTATTCTGTTTTGAAGGCAGGATGTGATCCAGTAGAGATCAATACCCTCAATGCTGGCTTGCTTCATATAATCTTTGGATTAGAGTGTCATTATCAACTGTGTTGAAGGCAGCTGAAAGGTCAAAGAGATGCAGTGCAGCACCCTGTTCTGGTCTACTGTGTTTTTAAGGTCATAACACATAGTGATGAGGGCAGTTTGTGTGCCTCCACCTGGATGGAATCCTCTTTAGAAGTTGTAAAGTATGGCGTTGTCTTCAATTAATTGTGACATCTGGATGAATGCTGCTCTTTCTCTTAGTTTGCGCAGAAAAGGTCCATCTGTAATCAATGTGCAGTTGTTTGGGTCATGTCGGTCCAGGTTTGTTTTCTTTAACAATTATGTATGCTTTTTTGGAAATATTCCTATACTCATTGTGATGATTGTTGTGACTGGGGTGCTAGCTGAGATAGTTAAAAGAATGTTCCTGAAGATTTGTGGTGGGCAAGGCTTAGAAGGGAAGCCAGCTGATCAGCATGCTTTGATAAGAGCCATAAATGTAATTTCTGATAGTTGTTTGAAAGAATGAAGAGGCTGGGTTAACCTACACTTGGAGGAAATTGTTGGAGATTGGTTGGCGCTTATGGTTTTCCTTTGTTTAAATAGGAGTCCAACATGTCTGCTTTGGTTGAGTAATGATTTACTAGTTTGTCAGTAAAATATTGAGTAATGGGATGAGTTGCTTCTCTGCATTAAGGTTTAGGAAATTCAGTGAGAATGTTATAAACTTCTTTATTTGCACATCTAGCATTTTGTATTCTTTTTGAATATTACTTTAGTTTTTAGCATTTTTTATTATTGACTTGTATGTTCTGTGAAGTTTGTGTAGGTGAAGTTTGCCTTAATTGTTATCTGTTTTTAACCAGATGGGTTGTAGCTTTGCACATTGTTGTTTTATGAATGAATGACTGAATATACACTTATAGAGTGCATGGCTACCAAAGGCCTCTCAGCGCTAGAGACAGAGCCAACAACCAAGATGTATCAGCGGATTCAAGGAAACAGTAGAGTCTTAAAAAGTTTGTGGAAGGAAAGATAATTGGCCTCAAGCTGAATGTGGTCTGGTAGCCGATTCCAGCATTTCACCGCAATGAAGGACAACAGATGGCCACCACTCAGAGCTCGGTTTACTCTAGGAACAGCTGCAAGATGTTTCTTCTCGGAGCACAGTGATCTTTTAGGGAGGGAAATAATAGATCGAAGGATCGGTGGGGCCCTGGCCTAGAGCAACTTATGGGCAAAGCGTGGAGCCTTAAACTGGATTCTTTCGGCCACCAGCAGCCAGTGCAAAGAGATGATATGGGGTTTAGCTGATTCTCGATTATGCGCCTGCATAAGAAGTCGTGCAGCACAATTTTGAAACATTTGCAGTTTTTTAATGGTAGAGCAAGGCGAGCCTAGGTAGAGCACATTGGCGACGGAATCAAGGCTTGCACCAATAGTTTCCTAGCATTAAAGGGCAGAAAGGGAAGAACTTTTCTAATCGTTTTAAGGATACCATAGCAGGTACCTGCCACCCTATGCTGCAACCCTACGCGCCTGTTCGTTAAAATTCAGGTTGTGATCCAGCCACATCCTGAGACTTTTTATTTGATCTTTGGGGGGCATCACACCTAGACATTTTGGCCAAAGTATGTTGGTATCAAGATTAGGTTGCCCAAAAACATCAGCTCGGTTTTGGCTGCATTCAGCTTTAGAAAGGAGCCATCCATCCAAGCGGAGACCCTTTCCAAGCAGTTGGCCAAATTGATCTTAGTATTTTCCAAAAGATTGAGGGACACCATCAGCTGAGTGTCATCAGCGTAAGAGATGATCCTAACCCTAAAGGGCTTCACCACCTCGGCCAAAGGGCGCAAATAAACATTAGAAAGCGTGGGGCTCAGGGAGGAGCCCTGAGTCACCCCACATCGCATCTTCTCCAGGATGCAATTGTCCTCAAAGACTTGGAAGGACCTCTCTACCAGGAAAGACTCAAGCCATTTGAGTAAGACTCCTATAACCCCAATCTCTCTGAGTCTTGCGATCAATAATTGGTGATTGACCACACTGAGGTCGAGCAGTACAATAGCTGCGGACCCACTGACATCCAGAATTTTTCTGGATTCTTCAACCACCTCTAATAAGGCCGTCTCTGTGCCTTGTTGGGGTCTAAAACCCTTTTGAGAGGGGTAAAGGCATTCATTCTCCTCCCAAAAAACGGAGAGAACGGCATTGACATATTTTTCACTTATTTTCACAATCCCTGGCAGGAGTGAAATCGGCCGATAGTTAGCAAAGACTTCAGAATCAAGGGTGGGTTTCTTCAGAAGAGCTCTAACCATTGCCCGTTTCCAAGAGGAAGGAACGATTCCAGAGGAAAATGAAATATTGACGACATCCAGAATTACTGGAGCGACAGAGTCAAAGACCTGATTGAGAATGGTAGGAGGTACAGTATCACTCGGGGAGCTGGATTTCAAACAGTCAAAATACATGTTTAAAGATTTCATATCCATGAGAGGGATTGTTTCAATGAGAGGGTCTAGCAATCGGGATTGAGCATCTGCAAGAGGTGAATTTACACAAACTGATGTTGGGGAAAGGTTGAATAGATATCTTCAATTTTTTTATTGAAAAAGTAAGCCAATTTATTACAGCATCCTAAGGTGTCCTCTGATGGCAAGGGGGGCTCAGGAGGTATAAGGAGGGATTTTGAAATTTTGAAAATTTCAAGGGAGAGTTGGAGGATGAGATAATCTTCTTTTCATAATACCCAGCTTGGGCAGTTCTCATTTCTGACTTGCTGGCTTTAATGGCTTCTCTATATTTCGTTTTCTTAATTATCTCTTTTAGTTCTGCATTCATATAAGGTGCTTATTTTCCTTTGTCCTGTTTTATTGTTGTTAGTGGTATTAAGACATCAAAAGCTTCCTGGAGCCACTGATAGAATTTTTACTGAATTTATTGTATCTGGATCTGTGTTGTGTTTCAAGGTATTAAAAATTTAGTTTGTTTTAGGGTCGCCATGCGATTACATGGAAGGAGGCCTTAGGTGTGGCGATTTGTCATGTTTTGTGTTGGAAAGCTATCATTTGGGGGTCTGACCATATGACTGGAGTAATACTTTGCAAGGTAATTAGTTCTGGATTTGTGATTTAACGATTTTATGCAGTAATGAAGTGAAAATACAACGTAAGAAAAATCCCAAACCTGTTTAGAAACATAAAGTACATTTTTATAAATAAAATCCAATCAGTAAAATCAGAGATATGCAAGTTTGTGTTTTTAGTGAAAATATCACCGAAAAGCACAACGTGCTACTTTGTCAGTCATCTGGTCTTGCTAGAGGCAGAGAAAGACAGACATTCAGGCTCAGCGCGAAGGTTTGATCAAGGGTCGGAGACGGTCATTGCTGTAGCTTCGAGTTGGAAGTTGTCTCTGGTTATCGGTGCTGTACTGTGGGTGCATGTCTGGCATTGCCAGTCACAGTGGGCAGTTTTTGGTGTGAATAGCAGGTTTAACTTGAGATTTGCATTAGCTGTTGCCACGGGTGGCAGAGTCTATGTGCAAATGAGATCATTCAGGGTCAAAGGAGGCTCATCAGGATTTTCACCTTTTCTTATTTGGAGGAGCTCTCATTATGTCAGCCATGGGTCCATGACCTGGAGTGCACCTCTTGAGGATAAGGGCTCACTTCAGCAGAGGCCAGCAATAAGGTTAAGGCAGGTCCATTGGCAGATTCAGGCAGGTCTATTTGCAGCAGGTCATCTGGGAAGGTACGGGGGGGACTCTGAGGCTTGTTGTGCCTCTGAAGCTCACATAGAAGGTCAGCCAACAGATCCTTGGAGTGACTCTGTGTATCCTGAAGTGAAGGCAAGCATGTCCAGACTCTCTTCTCAGACAGTAAGGAAGTTCAACAAGCAGCAGGGCAGTCATTCTTCTGCAATTTCCACAGGTCTAAGAGTGTTATGATGAGTGGCTTTGGGGTCCAATGTACACACCTAGTGTCAGCCTTTTTCCTATCCACACATCTGGTCTTGAGACGTTCTTGTCCTTTCCCTGTTAAGACACCAAAATGCCTGGAAGTGACAAAAGGCAAGGTAGGCCTGGAGGAAGGCCCTTTGTGACTGCTGTGCATAAGGCATTTGAAGTGGAAGTGCAGCAGGACATAGCTCCTCCCCAATCATCCTATCCGGATAGCCCATCCTGTTACCTCCTTAGTCCACTTTGTGTAAGTATCTGGAAGTAAAAAGTAAACCCAACAGCAGAGCCATTCACCGTAACGTGACCCAGGATACTGGCAGAAGGCATATTTGGTTGGGACATGAAAATGTAAACTTTCTTAAATGGGGCATTTTCATAATTGTAACTTAAAATCAAAGTTCACCATTAAAGAGGATTTTAAATTAAAATTCATACAAATTTAACTAGTTTATTTCTATCTGCTCCCAAGCTAATGTTAGTAGAAAAGGTCAAGAGGTCTCTAGTTGAAGGAACATGCAGACATTATGTGCAGTCAAATGACAATTTTAATTCATTAAACAATTATTGTCACAAAAATGTCTCACAAATGGCACAGTATGCGCCAATTAGAGCAGTGTGCTCAGTACTTCTTCATAAGTGACACATAAATATGATAAGCATGATCATCTTGTGTTTTGAAATAACAAGAACAACACAGCCCATGACAGCCTGCATTTGTGACTTTCTGCTAGGCTAGCATGACAAATATATATTCAGAAAGCGGTCTGCAGTATAATCAGTCAACAACATTGTGATCCTCAACAAATACCAGGATTATTGTCAGGTCTCTAATATCTATCATGATCCTAAGACCATATTATCAGGCACATTAAATTGATAGCCTGTGACGAACGCCAGTGTTAAGTTACAGCAATGAACGTCCACAACCCTTGATTGACTCTTCACGTTACAGCAATGACCATTTGATGTCCTCGACCTGACATGCCACTGAGCCTCCACCTTGTGGCTTCCTCCACTAAAAACAAAACTCTTCGCACCATATTTAGAAGGTAACTTTTCACCAGGACTAACTTGATCCCTGTATCCAAACCATGCAACGTCATGATTGGTCTGAATCTGCTCATTTCTCCAAGTCTAGTATGACAAATAATATATTCAAAAGTGGGCCTGTGGTACAATTTCTAATATCTATTTATAATATCTATCATGAGCACAAGACCATTTTAACAGACACTTTAAATTGAAGAAATCAGAGTGAGTAAAACAAAAGAATTAAAGGTGCTGTCCATGTTTAGAAAATGGGAAAGTAGGTGGGTTCACCTAAGAAGCATAAAACCTCCCCATCAAACATCCATGGGGAATTAATCAGAACAGTTTGTGAAGGGCAGTAATAGCAATAAGGAAAGGTCAGGGGCCAATGTACTAGACAAAAGCAGGGATTATACTCACAAAGTGTTACCTTATGTTTCAAAATAGGTGTCAGAAGTCAAGAGCTGACCACTCATGTGCGACCATTTGTGAATGCCTGTGTTATTTTACAAAGTCAAACAAAAATAAGACTAGAACATCTTATAAAAAGAATATCAAAATACTCAATGGAGAACAGGATGGTAATAAATGAAGCTAAAACAAAATTAATGGATGTTATTAACAAGGCACTGAAATGCAGTAAATATAAATGGTGTTTGCAAAATCGACAATTAGAACAAGTGAAAACCTATAAATACCTGGGTGTTTTGTTTGATGACATTTTGTCAACATAAAACAGAGTTGATAAAGAGATGTAGCTCCCTACTTTGACATTTCGTACATTGCAGAGGTCCTTGGGAGAACCTAGTTATCTCCCACTGCTAAAGGTAATAAATGCAAAATATTTGCCCAGCATCACCTACGGTAGTGAAGCACTTTGTGGCAACGACTCTGTAACCCTAAATAATTTTATTACGAAAGCCTTTAAATTTTTGTTTTGGCTTCCCTCCAATACATCATGTACACACATTAGATTGGAATTTGGTATATCAATCAGCACATGGCATGGATGGGTCAATATATGAATGTATGGAAACAAATAAAAACACATACTTCCAATGTAATGTGCTGCTTACTCTGGCAAGAAATACAGACAAATCAAAGTTTACAATTCTAGAAATATTTACAAATAGCATTGGAGGAGTTATTGGAACACGAGGTTTGGGATATGGCATAACATCAACATCCTTCAAAAAGGCAATTAACAGAATAACAAAACCAATGTCATCGCTGAAAGATAAAAAGCTGTTCTCAAAAAGAGCACATGCATGGATGATTCTGAATGAGTATAAGATTTTAAAATTGCAGCTTTATCTAGAAATACATCGGTCTGCAAAAGTTGAAAACACATTTATTAAAACCAGATTTGACCATTTTCCAGGATCAACGCATGCAATGCCATGGTTGCAACCTTCTAAGTCGAACCTCTGCAGACTGTGCAGCCAATGGGAAGAAAACAGCATCCACTTAGTTTGCGTATGCCCATACATGATGGAAGAAAGAAGGAGATATTTAAAAGCCATTTTAATAATCAAGGAGTATGTACATCTAGACGAGCTCTGGTGGTCTGTTTTAAGCCAAGGGATATAATCATGAATGCAAACTTTTTTGATTTCAGTAAAAAAGAAACTAGAATCTTGTGACTTGAGTATAGCATACTTGGTTGTTTAAATTGAAAAAAAAAACACTGTTTAAATGGCTTTTAAACCATCTAGTATAGAAATCTAATTTGCACAGGACTAGTTGCACCTAAAAAAAAAAAGTCATGCATATATAACAATATATATATATATATATATATATATATATATATATATATATATATATATATATATATATATATATATATATTTATTCACTGAAAAAAAACATAGGTTTCACGCCAGTTATAGTTAGGAAATAGCATTTAAAAAACCTATTAAATTCACTGAAAAAAACCATAGGTTTCACACCAGTTATAGTTAGCTGGAACTTTTACTGACATAAAACCATTGAAATTCCACGTTATAGTTAGTTGGACTCACTATAGCTTGCGCGTGTAATGCACTGCTGATGACGTCACACATTACATCACTCATGGCATGGTCAGTGACATCACTCATGACATCACTGATGACACCATCCAGTGAATGTGTGCCTTTCTGAAAAATAAATATGTTTTATCTATGTATATGTAAAGGTCGATGGAAGAATAAATGTTATAATAAGTGTCTTAATGGATGTTTTTTAAAAAAAAATTGATTGGTTATCTGGCTTATTAAGTGTATTTTAGTGAAGACATATATTAGCGAATATTGTTTAAATATTTAAATGTTTGTATCAGTGTTTCACTTTGTGTATAAGTGGCTGCATGGGTTAATGAGTAGCTACATGTGTGTGCATATGGGTTATTAGATGTTTTTTTAAGTATCAGTATGAGTGTCTGTATGGTTTGGTGGGGGTATTACTTAGCACATAGATACATCAATGACTGACTCACTGTTTGTATGTGTTTGGAAGACGGCATATGTGCAGGACTGTATGGATGGATGAGTGTGTATATGTGTGTGTTAGTGAGTGAATGACTGTCTCACTTGTGTCTTTATCAGTAACTACATATGTTTTAATCTAGTATATGTGAGTATTGATGTATATAAGTGTGTATATGTGAGAGTGAGAGATTGTAAGAGTTCCTGTTTAAATAAGTATGTGTTTCTATAAGTGATTGTTTAAGAGAGTAAGTATGTGTATGTTTCCTTAGAAGTAAGGTGGTAGTGTGTGTATAGCTGTATATGCAAATAAATGGATGATCAATAGTTTATTTGCATGTGTGAGTATGTGTGTGAGCAACTTTTGGAAGACTGTCAATGTGTTACAGGATGTATAGGTGTATCACTACATATGATGAGTGAGTATATGTATTGGCGACTATATAGAACTGTTGGTGAATTAGTGGATGTGTATATAAATGGTGGAATTACTGAATTGGTTGTTGTAACTGGTATGGGTATCTCCTTTGTTTTGAAAATTTTAGTTTCTATTTTTGAATATGTGTTTCAAGGGTTACAGTGAAAGGAGGTCTGTCACTCTGTCACAAGGATGGTGTCATCAGTGATGTCATGAGTGATGTTACTGACCATGTCATGAGTGATGTAATACGTGACGTCATCAGCAGTGCATTACACGCGCAAGTTATAGTGAGTCCAACTAACTATAACAAGGAATTTCAATGGTTTTATGTCAGTAAAATTTCCAGCTAACTATAACTGGTCTGAAACGTATGTTTTTTTCAGTGAATTTAATAGGTTTTTTAAATGCTATTTCCTAACTATAACTGGTGTGAAACCTATGGTTTTTTCAGTGAATTTCATAGGTTTTTTAAATGCTAATTCCTAACTATAACTGGTGTGAAACCTATGTTTTTTTCAGTGAATTTCAAAGGTTCTTTAAATGTTAATCCCTAACTATAAGTCTCAGTTTATAAGTAAGACTGTTACTGCTCTAGTTGTTCTTTAGAACACTCTGTGACATCCTGTCATTGGGCTATATTTGGGCTACATCTGGCTGATATTTGGGCTACATTTGTTTTTTTTGTCTCTGGTGACCATCTTTGGGCTACATTGGGCTGCATTGGGCTACATTGGGCTACATTTGGGCTCAAACATATATATAGCCCAATGTAGCACAATATATAATTTTTTCAAAGTTAATTTTCGTAAAAACCACTGGAGCATATATCTTGAGACATAGCAAAGGCACATCGGGCTACCAGTCCCTACAATTTTGCCCAATTTTTTTTTGTACATATATTTTTTTTTTTTGCCTTGGAGCGCTCCCGGTGCGCGCCCCGGTGAGCGCCCCGGAAAGCATAGTTTTATGAAGCACCCCGGGGCGCGCACCGGGGAGTGAACGGTAAGCGCCAATATCATGAATGAAAACATGATCGTGACGTATCGCGTAGCCGTGACCGTGTGATACGCACGGCGTAAACGCACCCGGAAGCACTCAAGCGAATACGATCGCGCAACGTAGGCGTCCAACACGCTTACGCGACGTGCCCCTGGGCGCGCCCCGGGGCGCGTAAAGTAAGCGCGTCGGGTCATATGACCTGAAAATAACACTTTTTATTAGTTCATAACAGTTTTGGTTTCATAATGATGAAGCCCCTGGTCATGTGACCTGAAAATAACACTTTTCATTGGTTCAATACATTTTTTTTTCAAAAGGATGAAAGACCCCACCTTTTTTCCTTATTCTGACTTTGTCCTTTGACTTAGGAAGACCTGTTTGTACCTCTCTGTACCTTTTTGATCTTTATAATGGCTTCAGTAGCAGCAGCAGCTGGTGCATCTGCACCACCACCACCACCACAACCACCAAGAGGACCACCACAAGATATCATTGGTGGTCTACAAGAGGAGGAAGAGGAGGAGGAGGAGGAAGAAGGGAGAAGATGGCTTGATGAACAAAATACCCCATACCAGCCAAGACCACACATTATATGGGAGTTTTTTCCATCCCACAATGGAAGAAAAAATTAAATGCAGCCAAGGTGACTTGCAAAATCTGTGGCGTGGAACTTTCCAGGGGAAACCCGAACAAGAAATATTCATTTGGAAACAACACGATGATACGCAACATGCAGCGCAAGCATCCAATAAATTATTCTGCTGCAGAGATGAGGGAACTGGCCAGTAACCCTCCCCAATCCACAAGCACCACCTCAAAAAGGAAGCAACCCACTCCGTCTGCACCAGAGGAAAGTGAGACGATGCCGTGCATTCAGCCAAGATTTGCAGATTTCCGAATGATCTGTAAATATTGTGGGAAGACCATCTCCTACGGAGAACAAAGCGTAAAGCTCATCGTCCTTGCTGGGGACAACCATAAATGCCCCAATAAACACTAATTATTTCTTTTCTTTTTTTTTTTGCTCCAGTTGAGCCATTTTCAATTCCCTGTTTTTTCGTTTCTCCCCATGAAAAATCCCCAAAAAATATAAAACTGTTCAGAAAACCCAAAACAAGTACAAAATGTTCAAAAAACAATTAAAAAAATATAAAACAACAAAAAGAAGAAAAAAAACAGTTCTTTTTAGAACTACCTCCAATTTATAAAAAAGGCTACATTTTTAAAAAACTCTATTATTCATTTTTCCCCATGGGACGCTTCCCAGTCCGCTCCCCGGTGCGCATTCCAGGCGCTCGCCCCGAGCAAATAAAAAAAATATTTTTTTTTTTGCCCCGCTGGGCCCTTTTTTGGCCCCCACATCAAACCTAGGGGGTCAGGGGGGTCTATCCCTGCCCCCTTATGGTCATTTCCCCCTTTGATTTTTCCACCTCTTATGTCTCGATTTTACCGAGACACAAGATGGCGGCCGCTCCGGACTGTTTCGAATGTTTACAGACACCCGAGAACCAATCAGCTTTCCGTGCGCAAGTCGCGTGGCGCGCCCGGAGCGCTCCCCGGAGCGCGTACTGGGGCGCTGCCATAGATATATATATTTTTTTGAACCTAAATTACTCAAAATCCACTGGAGCACATATCTTGAGACATAGCAAAGGCACATCGGGCTACCAGTCCCTACAATTTTGCCAAGTTTGGTGGAAATCCATTCAGCTGTTCGGGCTATATGGCTGAGATACCCGCCACCCCCTCTCAACACAATCCCCAAAAGGAAGGGAAACCGGAAACTGTTCTTAAAGTTTTTGGATGTGGGATGGAGTGACCATCCCGGCCGTATTTATTAAAACAAAAGATTAAAACATTAAACGTTTCATGTTATGTACAATTTCATTATCACATTACGATGTTTGGCTAACCTTAACATAATCTCTAATACAGAGGTTCTCCTAGCCGAACTAGCATCCTACAAAACATTCTCTAAGAATACTGAAATTGTACATCCTAACGTTTAAGGGCCAACGGCAAGGTCATAACCGGTGTCAAGATCCCTAACCAGACTTACCCCTCCCACTTAGGAGGGGCGATGGCACAGGGGCTTACCACAAGTGCAACTACTAACAATTTCCCTTGACTTGACGGGGGCACTTAAGACTCGACGCCATTTAAAGGTCGTTCGAACACTTGTGTGTGGTATCTAGAAGGTATCGTTGACCTCTCCCCACCCCACACAACTTACCGCATCTGCCGTCGCAGATGACACTAGCCCCGGGAAATTCCCCAGGAGGGGGCTGTAACCCCTCCTACAAAGGAAGGGGCCTTGACCGCCTTTCCTTTACTTCCGGCGACCCGCCCTTAGACGGGACCGCCTCCCCACTGAGGGGCCAATGGCCACCTCTCCCGAGCGCTCCCATCCGTGTTGGGTGACGCCCACTCATAGGGATCTACCAATTAGTGCTCACCGATCATGACCTTACCGCCTACCAAAAAATAAATACGACAGTTCTTCAACCTATGAAAACATTGGTCGCTACGACCGAAGGAACATGCTAAAAATGCAACATCACATCAAATCACTTTAATCATAACAACCTAAACGATATTCACCATCTTTATTAACTACAAACTGCTACTGTTATAGCCTGTAAACGAAACGGAAAAACAAACTTATCAATTCACTTTATTGCACAACAACTTTGCTGTCCTCAGGGGCTGGTGGGTGGGTCAAAATTGGCTCTTCGTTCCGTCCCGAGCTCACGTGTAGCGAGGAGGTGCAGCTTCGGAGCACAAGAACAAGAGGACGTCTTCTGGTCTTGCGCCTTCTTTTATCCGTCTTCAGGGCGGGCGAAAACCCGCCCCTGCCCGCCCCGGGGGCGTGGCTGGCTGCGTCGGTGTCTAGGCCAGCCCACTCTAGGGCGGGAAAAGGCGCGCCCCGGCTACGCCGCTTCGGGCATACCAGCCGAGACGCGCCTCCCGCCCAAAAATGGCTTCCCGGGGGGATCGAGGCACTCATCCATACGTTCGGGGGGACCGAGTGGTCGCCCCTTTCCATATGGCTGAGATACCCGCCACCCCCTCTCAACACAATCCCCAAAAGGAAGGGAAACCGGAAACTGTTCTTAAAGTTTTTGGATGTGGGATGGAGTGACCATCCCGGCCGTATTTATTAAAACAAAAGATTAAAACATTAAACGTTTCATGTTATGTACAATTTCATTATCACATTACGATGTTTGGCTAACCTTAACATAATCTCTAATACAGAGGTTCTCCTAGCCGAACTAGCATCCTACAAAACATTCTCTAAGAATACTGAAATTGTACATCCTAACGTTTAAGGGCCAACGGCAAGGTCATAACCGGTGTCAAGATCCCTAACCAGACTTACCCCTCCCACTTAGGAGGGGCGATGGCACAGGGGCTTACCACAAGTGCAACTACTAACAATTTCCCTTGACTTGACGGGGGCACTTAAGACTCGACGCCATTTAAAGGTCGTTCGAACACTTGTGTGTGGTATCTAGAAGGTATCGTTGACCTCTCCCCACCCCACACAACTTACCGCATCTGCCGTCGCAGATGACACTAGCCCCGGGAAATTCCCCAGGAGGGGGCTGTAACCCCTCCTACAAAGGAAGGGGCCTTGACCGCCTTTCCTTTACTTCCGGCGACCCGCCCTTAGACGGGACCGCCTCCCCACTGAGGGGCCAATGGCCACCTCTCCCGAGCGCTCCCATCCGTGTTGGGTGACGCCCACTCATAGGGATCTACCAATTAGTGCTCACCGATCATGACCTTACCGCCACAGGTCCGGATAGTTGACCGGCTATCCGGACCCCCCACAAAACTCCTACCTAAAGGTCATGTTCCAAAGATTTTAACCAGGCTAGGAAGTCTCCTATGAGTAACTCATTCCCCGCCCTCGACAAATGCACACCATCCCCCAGATACATACTGTCATCATTAATACAATTATGCGAGATCGAATGCAATGCCTTGGAACGGAACAACCTACTCACTTTGTTATTCAATTTTCTAACCGAATGATTCAAAGCAGGGATCGAGATAGCCCCCCGCCACACTTTTCGTGGGATCATATGAGACCATGCGATTAGGCACCCCGGAACTCTCCTCGCTAACCAACTTACCGTGGAAAGCATAGCCTCCAGGAGAAGTCGTCTACCGGTGGTGACCAAATCATTGCCCCCCAAATGCACTATGACTATGGACGGCGGTGACCTCATCCGCTCTAACAAGCCCTCAAAAAATTCCTGAAACTGGTCAATACAGAGACCGCCCCTTCCGTAGAAGGACACTCTGTACCCGTATTCCTCAGGTACGTGAACCATGTCACCTGCTTTGAATACGTCTGCAGCCCGTCTCACGTATGAGTGGCCCACGACCCAAACCTCCTTCCTCACAGCCGGTGACGTGCGACCGCTGACCTGGTGTTGGGTCGACTGCTCAGTCTGCCCTGCCGCGTAGGCTTGCGCAACTGAAAACAAACAAAAACAAGAGGCGTGAGTACATGATTACAGTTTCACAACATGTGCAATCGCACGTACCTCTTATAACAATTGGAGGACCAGCGCCCCACACGTTTCACTTGTTCTACATTAAGACCTCTGGCTGTAGCTTCAGTGGCAGCCCCTATACGAAAGGAGTGGGTCCCAAATTCGCCCGGGTCCAAGCCCGCTGCAGCAATGGCCATTGCAAGCACCCGTTGAAACTGAAACCTCGTCAGCGGGGTGGCGTCTGCATGCCTCAACAATGTCCCTCCCCATGATGCCACCCTTCGTGCTAGGTAATCTTCTAAGCACTGTACCGGACACATGGATGAGTCGAGGTTCCTGCGGATGATCGTGCAGTCCCCTCTCCCATCTTGGTCAGTCTTGGACCTGAGAAAGGAGACAATCATCGCATCACCCCTGATCTGGACATGCTCCCTGCACAAGCCCCCCGTCACGTCCCGTTTGTTCCTTGCAACCAGCTCACTAACTCTCATAGCCCCGTGAAATGCCAGCGTAAATGCAGTCCGGAACAAACAGGTCTCGAACGGGGACGAGCATGTGTTCGGGAGCGTGACCAGTAACTGGGACAACCTGTCTAGACCTATCGGTCGTCGTACATCTACTCTGCGACCCTCTAGACGTTGCCACCCACGTAGCGCTTTTTGTACCGTGAAAGACGCTGTTGGGTCCAGGATGCCATGGGCCCTGGCAACAAAGGAAATGGCGGCACGATGCCTTTGGGCCGTAGCCACCGATTTCCCAGCCCTACGTAAGGACATCAGAAAAAGTACTACCAACTCCTCCTGACCCCAAAGTCCTCCTCTCTCTGCCCCCAAAAAGGCTAAATAGGCCTGGAACGCCCCTTCATATGCCTTCCTTGTCCTGGGTGCTAGACTCTCTCCCACGAGGTGACGAAGTTCGGGGCACCGAGAGACCAGAGAGCTTCGGGGAAGGGTGCCGGCTCCGGGTCCGCTGAAGGAAGGAAACCCGAGAAAGCCTGCATGTGAAAACGAGACAGTGCATCAGCAGCCTGATTCATCACCCCTGGGACATGTTTTGCTCTGAATACTACGTTCAGTTGCATACACAGTAAGACAATTTCTTTGAGGAGCCTCAAAATCAACTTACAACGGGCTGCCTGACTATTGATGCATTCTACCACGGTCATATTGTCGGACCAGAACACAACAGAATGATCTCTGAACCCTTCTGGCCAGGTTCTCAGGGCCACCAGAATGGGAAATAGTTCGAGGAAAGCGATGTTACTTGTCAGCCCCTTCTCGTGCCACCATAGGGGCCACTTTTGTGCCGACCATTTTGTGCCGAAGATGGCGCCAAAACCTACGCTTCCTGCTGAGTCTGTCCATAGCCCAAGCTCTTCAGAGGAGACGGCTGGCTTGTTCCAGACGACCCGGCCATTGAAGTCCGCCAAGAATGCTAACCAAATCCGCATGTCCTGGCGGACCTCGGCCGATAACCTTGTGCGATGATGACCCTCCTTTAAGCCAACCATCGCTTGGGCAATTGAGCGGGAAAAGGGGCGAGCCATTGGTATCACCCTCAAGGCAAAGTTCAACTTTCCCACTAACTGTTGCAACTGATGCAGTGTAACTTTGGATGCCTTTAAACATACTTGGAGGGCTGCCCTGAATTTCGACACTTTGCTAGCTGGTAAACGGAAGCACCCCTCCCTTGAGTCCAACTCGATCCCCAAAAACTCGAGGCAAGTCGTGGGACCCATAGTTTTACCTGGTGCCAATGGCACGCCAAGATGATCCATTAACACACAGAATTCAGCTAAGGCCCGGGCACATTCGGAAGTACCGGCGGGGCCAAGGAACAGAAAATCGTCAAGGTAGTGCATTACATTTCGGAAACCCGTTTTCTTAGTGAACACCCATTGCAGGAAAGTACTGAATTGCTCAAAGTAAGCACATGATATAGAGCATCCCATTGGCATACACCTATCCATGTAAAATGACCCCTGAAACCCGAATCCCAGAAGACGCTGATCGTCTGGGTGTACCGGAAGCAACCGGAACGCTGACTCGATATCAGATTTCGCCATCAACGTCCCGTGCCCCAGGCGATTCAAGATGGCTACCGCCTCATCAAAAGATGCGTATCGCACCGAACAAACTTCTGGCTCAATTGCGTCGTTCACCGAAAGACCATATGGAGAAGATAGATTATGAATCAAACGAAACTCACCCGGGTCCTTCTTGGGGACCACCCCTAACGGAGAACAAACGAAATCCGGTACCGGGGGCTCACTAAACGGGCCGGCGACCCGTCCCCGGCTAACCTCTTTCTGAATTTTTTCTTGCACTACAGATGCATGTTGTAAAACGGACAGTTGATTTTTGCACATCCCTACACCCTGAAAGTCCCCTACCGGGATGCGGAAACCATGTGTAAAACCGTTCCGCAGCACCCCGGCAGAAGTGCGATCCGGGTATTCGCTGAGCCAGGGAATCATTGCCAAGGTATCAATCGGGGTTGGTAAAGGCGCCCCTCGGCCTAGCTTAGACCTGTTTGGCGCCTCCCTTACCCCCATTCTCACTCGTTCTGGCTCTGCACGATGACTCAGGATGGGACGACCCACACGTACTACACTCATGTTTGAATTTACACGATCCCGGAGGCCTGGTACACTTCCCCTTGTTAAAATTAAAACAGAAACCCTTTCTCCCTGTATTGCCTGCGGGCCTCGACTGGTCGTCGGTGCTCGTACTTGGTCGAAAGGGCGTCCCCACATTTTGGCGGGAGTAATCAACAACAGTGCTCCCGACCAATGGCATTCTTAACATTCCCGATTCTTTCATCTTATCCCATGTTAAAGAATCGTAACAATCCCAAGTCAAACCCTTGTTATGTTCCTTTTCTTTCCTGAACAAATTGTCATAACAAAACCAATGGTTACCTTGATACGCTGTCGAGTAACCCATAATTCGTGATTGATAAACGGGAAACTCAGGAAGCAACTCGGGCCTACGTTCCCCCAAAATTGATGTGAAAATACCCCATGCATTGCCCCAGTTGCCAATGTTCTCATTTACCTTAAAGGCGGCCATCTTTGCGCGCCAAACACTCGGATGCATTAAGTCCTTCTGACTTTTTACATGTTCCACATCATAATGATCAACAAGCAGGGAAAAAATATTCACGTACTCCCCCGCCCAGATCTTTTCCTTTATAGCTAAAGGCACATGTTGTCCTAATCTCTCTCTACGAGAGGGTGCTGACTCGTCCCTTGCAATCGGCAATGGCCGCTTACCTGCACCGGACGCAGCTTCTGCCGCTTGCGGCTTGTCTATCCCCGCCAACGGCGTAGCCACTCTAGCTGCCTCTTTCTTCTCACGAAGCCCTTTTATCAGCGCCTGTGCTACGGCAGCCGTGGCGCCATCACTACTATCCCCCAACCATGCTGCTAGCTGTGCTGCCAGCTCGGGGGGCATGTCTTCCTTGGATGTCGGGGTGACGACAACGGGGATTGGATTCCCCTCCATCGGTACTGGGGTCGGCGCCTCGAGCGGGGCAGAGGGAACCGGGACGACCCCACCGGCTGGAACCTTTCTCGGCCTCTTAGGTCTCCCTCCAGCCGGCGGGGTGCCCGAACCCTCCTCCCCATCTCGCTCCGCCAACCGTTTCTTTATGTCGGACATTTCTTTGCAAAGGGCCCGCACCATCTGATCGGTCGTCATTCTTTTTGCGCCTTTCTTGGGCATCTCTCCGAGGAAGTATCTAGAAGACAAAGAAAAAGATCAAAACGCTCAAAATTGGCTCTTCGTTCCGTCCCGAGCTCACGTGTAGCGAGGAGGTGCAGCTTCGGAGCACAAGAACAAGAGGACGTCTTCTGGTCTTGCGCCTTCTTTTATCCGTCTTCAGGGCGGGCGAAAACCCGCCCCTGCCCGCCCCGGGGGCGTGGCTGGCTGCGTCGGTGTCTAGGCCAGCCCACTCTAGGGCGGGAAAAGGCGCGCCCCGGCTACGCCGCTTCGGGCATACCAGCCGAGACGCGCCTCCCGCCCAAAAATGGCTTCCCGGGGGGATCGAGGCACTCATCCATACGTTCGGGGGGACCGAGTGGTCGCCCCTTTCCAAAAGTGAGGTCGACCGCCCTATGGATATTAACATGGGGAAAACACGTTTCGGGACCCCCCTTTTATCTCAGCCCCCGCTTGACAAATCCCCCCAAACTTTCAGAGAAGGACCGGGGCGCCACGAGGCCATTTTGAAGAAATTTTCAGGCAGATTGGTCAACCGGCGCCAAAGTTATTCCAAATAGAATTTTGAGATTTAACATTGAAAAAAATCCTAACTATAACTACCTACTGGCGACCGCCAGTAGGTAATATATATATATATATATATATATATATATATATATATATATATATATATATATATATATATATATATATATTCCAAACACAGTTTAGCCCCAAAAAGGAAGGAAACCACAAGATCGGCATAGGTTTAATCCATTTCTTTTTGGAAACAGCAGCCAGCAGGAAATGCAGACAAAGTTTCACCATCAATTACATAGCCAGACTGGTTTCGGGATTACGATCCCTTTATCAATGGCATCCATTTGTGGTGATGATGTGCCGTGCACGTGATCTTAACAGTTCTGCCTCAGTGGGCGTGGTCGCGAAAGCGGCCTCCTGGAACTTGTAGTGCACAATGATTTAAAGTCTCAAGTGAGTTCATCACTAGCAAAAGTAGTAAAAAAGCAAAGTTCAAACCCTCGTGGGCTGGTGAGAGAAATTGCACTGTAATGTCCTGTTGCGTTTATTCTGCTGCTTCTAGACAGCCGATCTCCCGTAATTTAATGACACCCTTAAGGCGCCATCACACGGTCCGTTGAAACGGCAGGCTTTCCATCCGCGGCTGGGCTCAGCCGCTCAGAATTCCAAACACAGTTTAGCCCCAAAAAGGAAGGAAACCACAAGATCGGCATAGGTTTAATCCATTGCTTTTTGGAAACAGCAGCCAGCAGGAAATGCAGACAAAGTTTCACCATCAATTACATAGCCAGACCGGTTTCGGGATTACGATCCCTTTATCAATGGCATCCATTTGTGGTGATGATGTGCCGTGCATGTGATCTTAACAGTTCTGCCTCAGTGGGCATGGTCGCGAAAGCGGCCTCCTGGAACTTGTAGTGCACAATGATTAAAAGTCTCAAGTGAGTTCATCACTAGCAAAAGTAGTAAAAAAGCAAAGTTCAAACCCTCGTGGGCTGGTGAGAGAAATTGCACTGTAATGTCCTGTTGCGTTTATTCTGCTGCTTCTGGACAGCCGATCTCCCGTAATTTAATGACACCCTTAAGGCGCCATCACACGGTCCGTTGAAACGGCAGGCTTTCCATCCGCGGCTGGGCTCAGCCGCTCAGAATTCCAAACACAGTTTAGCCCCAAAAAGGAAGGAAACCACAAGATCGGCATAGGTTTAATCCATTTCTTTTTGGAAACCAGAAGCAGCAGAATAAACGCAACAGGACATTACAGTGCAATTTCTCTCACCAGCCCACGAGGGTTTGAACTTTGCTTTTTAACTACTTTTGCTAGTGATGAACTCACTTGAGACTTTTAATCATTGTGCACTACAAGTTCCAGGAGGCCGCTTTCGCGACCATGCCCACTGAGGCAGAACTGTTAAGATCACGTGCACGGCACATCATCACCACAAATGGATGCCATTGATAAAGGTATCGTAATCCCGAAACCGGTCTGGCTATGTAATTGATGGTGAAACTTTGTCTGCATTTCCTGCTGGCTGCTGTTTCCAAAAAGAAATGGATTAAACCTATGCCGATCTTGTGGTTTCCTTCCTTTTTGGGGCTAAACTGTGTTTGGAATTCTGAGCGGCTGAGCCCAGCCGCGGATGGAAAGCCTGCCGTTTCAACGGACCGTGTGATGGGGCCTTAAGAGTGTCATTAAATTACGGGAGATCGGCTGTCCAGAATCAGCAGAATAAACGCAACAGGACATTACAGTGCAATTTCTCTCACCAGCCCACGAGGGTTTGAACTTTGCTTTTTTACTACTTTTGCTAGTGATGAACTCACTTGAGACTTTTAATCATTGTGCACTACAAGTTCCAGGAGGCCGCTTTCGCGACCACGCCCACTGAGGCAGAACTGTTAAGATCACGTGCACGGCACATCATCACCACAAATGGATGCCATTGATAAAGGGATCCTAATCCCGAAACCGGTCTGGCTATGTAATTGATGGTGAAACTTTGTCTGCATTTCCTGCTGGCTGCTGTTTCCAAAAAGAAATGGATTAAACCTATGCCGATCTTGTGGTTTCCTTCCTTTTTGGGGCTAAACTGTGTTTGGAATATATATATATATATATATATATATATATATATATATATATATATATACCGAAGGACAAAAAATAGGGTTTTACAAGTATTTGTCTTATTGGGTATAATTGTCCTTTTATAAATAATGATATGAATTGTAGATCTGTAATATGGAGGAATTAAATTGGCCCACATTACTTATTTTTGATTTTCTTACAGTAGGCTGCTTTCTTGCTCATGCTTTCATTGGTCTTCGGAACTGAAACATTGCATTTATCATGGTTGTGTAATTGATGTTTTTACATTGTATGATTTTAATTATTCATACAGTAAAGATTTGAATTGAATGCCTGTGCTTGGAATCACTATGAGACAGGCAATGGCCAGGGCTGAGTAAAAGAGGCTACAGGACCAGGAGCAATGAAGGCCGGTCAGCAAAAGCAGGAACAATGTCCAATGACAACAACCGCATTTCAAAAGCTTTATTCGAAAGTAAGTCATAAAAGCACATACAGTACACAAACTATCACAATACACAATAAATAGTACATGAACAATACACAGAATTAAAAAATTATGAAACTCCATTTAGTTACTATTGTATCAAGGAAACTATTAAAATTCATATTTAATACTTTAAAATTAATTCTTGAATAAAAAAAAACGACTTAAAAATTACAATGGTTCTTTCCTGGTTAACTAGCAGCAGGAGACAATAAAGTGCGTGTGCGGATAATCCAAACCCATCTTAAGAATTTAGCTAGTGCAATGGCTATAGGTGGGGAGCAATAAGAACCTAATATTCTTAAAGCTTCAATATGCCTCACGGTACCCAGAGATAAACAAATGGGTCTCAGCCATTTGCGCCATGGGGCTGCATATAGGGGACATACAAAAAATAAATGGGCTACAGTCTCTGCCATATCTAAACAATTGTGGTATTTTTTATCTTGAGATGGCACCCATTTATGAGTGAAAGCTTTTATTGGTAAAGTTCCTATCCTAAATTGAAAGTATAGTTTACGGTCAAGGGGGCTCTCAATTTTATCCCAATATACTTCGCACGCCGGCCAAAATTTGTGATCTAAAAAACAGCCTGTCAAGTTAGTATTCATACATGACCGATATTGTGATATCTGAACCATTTACCAATATTTTTCTTTCAGTTGTTTTTTGTGGGGAATTTCGCAATCTCTGGTTCATCCCATAATAGTCTTAGATCCAGCTTTACTAGGAGAGAATTTAAGCCTTTTAACCACTGGATTTTATGAAAACAATCTACACGGATCACATCCTTCAAACCCTGAGCATAGTGAATAAGTTCAGGTGTGGTCCAGATTCCCCTAAAATAAAGAAGTGGGCGTAGCCTTGCCAAATCTACCACATTTTTTCTGCCCAGGTCTAATAAGAGCGGAACCATGGGAGTACTTTGGGGAACACCAATTAATCCACGTAAAACTTTATTTTCAGCTTTTGCAAGGTGACTCAGATTATTAGATCCCCATAACTCTGCTCCATAAAGGGCAGAGCTAATCACTTTGGTGTTATATATTTCCAAAGCTGGAGTAATTGGTTTTGTGAAAGAGGATTTATGTTTGGAGGATAATATACCTGCAAGCTGGTGGAATTTTAAGATGCTCTTATCCGTGTGGCTTTTCCATCCCATGTCATTCTGTAACATTATACCTAGGTAGGTGAAAGCATCCACCTGCTCTAGAGGGGTATTATTCAGAAGAATTTGACCTTTAAAGGGTTTGTGCTGGGTTAATGACATGAACTTTGTTTTTGCGGTGTTGACCTCAAGCCCCCGCAAAATGCAAAATTCCCCAAAAGCATTAAAAGCCTTCTGTAGGCCACGTGGGTCCTGGAGACGATCAGGGTGTCGTCCACAAACATGAGGACAGGTACCCAAACCCCAGCTAGAATGGGGGCGTCAGTAGGGGATCTGGAGAGATGGTCCACAATTCCATTGATGTATAAGGAAAACAGGGTGAGGGCCAAGACACAACCCTGCCGAACACCACGTTCGACAGGGAATGAATCGGTAACCTCAACCTGTGACCCCCATCTGATCCTGGCAAAGTTCCTCTCATGTAAGCGAACGAGAAGAGTCAATAACTCCGGTGCCATCCCCAGTTCTTCAAGGACTCTCCAGAGTTTGTGACGGGGTACCAAATCAAACGCTGATTTCAAGTCGACAAATACCGCGTAAAGAGACCCTTTGGTCAAGACCACATTTCTCCAGTAGATTGCAAGGAAGCGGAAGACTTGATCTATAGAACTGGTACACGAGCGAAAGCCAGCTTGGAATGGAGAAAGTATAGTATATTCCTCGACCCACGACTGTGCTTTATTTTGAACTAGGCGGCCCATTAGCTTTTGCGCTGAATCTATAAGGCTAATAGGCCTATAATTACTGGGGAGGGATTTGTCTCCCTTTTTAAAAACAGGGATTATTTCAGCTCCCTTCCACGAAGGTGGAATAGGAGCTCCCTTTGCCACTGAGTTAGCTAAGAGTGCAAAGTACTGGCACCAGGTAGGTCTATCACTTAGGAAGACATCCGCAGGGATGCCATCCATGCCTGTGGCTCTTCCACTTGTCACGCAGTCTAATGCTAGATTAACATCTTTAGTAGAAAATACCTGATTTTGATAAAACATATAGGAAGGTAAGGAATTATCATCCTTTGTCAGGATGCAGGCATACTGAGGTTTAAAAAAATCTAATGACTGGGATTGCGCAACATTATTTTGAGGAGGTTCTGCACATCCTCCCCTATCCCATTTAACAATATTCCAAAATTGTTTGGAATCTTTAGCTTCACAAGCATTTTTCATGTCCCTCCACCTTTCTTGGTCCCACTCTCTTTTTGCCACCTTCTGCGTGAGCCTGTAAAATCCCTTGCCTCTCTTACTTGAGCGGTGTTCTTGGATTTTAATTCTACGCTCAATTTATGGTGAGCTAGTCTACAGGCCTTATTGTACCACCTTGCCACATTAGTGTTTGAGCCTCGACTGCCTGTTTTTAACTCTTTAGAGAAGAAGGTTTTTAAGCTAGAGGAGAGACAGGTATGTGCTTCTAGCATAACTTGAAGGAATTCTAAGCCATTGGTTTGAGAATTTAGATAGGTTAATTCGCTCACAACCACTGCTTTAAGCGCAGTCAATTTCACTGGATTTTCGATAAATGTATTCCAATTTATTTATTAGAGGCAACAATGTCAAGTGTTAATACCCCTCCCCTCACTGACTCCTCTCTATCCCCCTTCTGAGTTCAGAATGTAAAACAAAGGGGGTTGTGGTCACTTTGCAATCGGGGTTTGATTACATGTCTACAAGACTATGCCATAATCTTATATCTACCAGCAAATAATCTATGCGGCTCCTATTACGTCCATTATCAAACGTATTTGCTCCCATTTGGTCAGAGGGGGTTTGCCCATTTGCCGCTCTGAGGCTTCTATCTATGCATAAAGCCTTTAACTGAATTGCAGTTGCTGACCACCTTTTCACGGCTGGAATACCAAGTTTGGGGATAACCCATCTGGAGTCTTGATTTGCTGAGAGATCCTGATCTTCTTGGCCGAGTGGTTCAAAAGTGGTGTTGTAATCCCCAGCCACAATAGGAACAATTTGATCTGGTAAAGGCTCTAGCTGGGTGTCAAGAGTGGCTATTGTCTCGGAAGTGGTCCCCCCAGTTAACCCCATAGCATAAGCGTTAAAAATAGCCACCCAGCGATTTTGGCTCCTTCAATCTTGACCATCAAGATATCATTGACTGTGGACAGAATATGCAAGACTTTACAGCATAGACTCTGGCGAACCCAAACCACCAGACCACGTGCAGGACGACCTTTAGGTTTTTTTACTGCAGGGATATTAAAATTAAGGAACCCCACACGAAAAACTGGGACCACGGACCAAGACTCCTGGAAGAGGCAGATGTCAAACTGGTCTATAAAACTACACTATTCCGACGACAGTAGTTTACTACCAATGCCTGCAATGTTCCATGAGAGAAATGACAGGTTATCTTTAATTACCGGGGCTGTACTAACACATGGAAACCTCTCTATTCTTACTAAAGTGTCACTCTCTCTCTAGCTGATATTAGCTCAGTAGCTGTAGTTTTATTAATCAATGAAATGGCCGGAATTTGATTCTTTATACCGAAACTTGGATCTATGGTGAAGTTCGGATGTTCCACTAAGGAAGTATTCAGTTCTTGTATAGCCCTGATGTTACCCTATATACTAGCCGAGGAGGAGACAGGCAGCATTTTATCTAGATAAGTAGCCACATTATCTTGTGCATGGGGCACAGTGTTTCTGGTACTAGGTATTGTATTTCTCAATGAACCCCTAGTATCATCCTTTAGTCAATAGCATTCCTCCATGTCAGTCAAAACACCAAAACAATTCCTCAAATCTATTCCTTCAAACAGAGTAGGAGTTTTCCTCCCAAGTGGCAGACATGCGAGCAATCGATTTGGTTTAAAACTCAGGGTTCTCCTTGAACACCATGTCCTATCATAGAAAAATTCCAGAGTTAAAGGTAATATTGCAGAGCCCCTTTGTTGAGGAGGGAACAAGTTTGCCAACACATTAGGTAACAATTCAGGACTAAAAAAGTTCACAGCTATACAATCTCCCCCAAATCTTTTCTTATGGTAACCCACCCATGACACCCTTCTGGCCATGATCATTCCCCTTGTTAATTGCTGGATACCCCTTTCGGATATCTTCATATTATTAATCAGCCAATGCAATGCTTTATCCATTAGGGATGCTGAAGATTCCACTTGGTCTTGACCCAGAGGCAGAGCATTGACCAGCACAAGAACTAAACGTATGGCCTCCGTAATAAACTGAAAGGGCTCCTTCTCTAAGTTTGATTAATGTGTGTTCAAGGAGAAAACTGGGGGAATGACACAAGGGTGGCCACTCTTGAGATTTACATGCTCACTAATGGGATTTGTACTGACGCTATTTGAAGCTAAATTATGGGTGGATAAACCATCCAGAACAGAGGGAGGGTAGACTACACTCTTTGCTATAGGTATCTGTGGCTCCTGCCCATTGGCTTTGCTGACTGGCCAGTATTATCATGGGTTTCTGGGGCTGACATTACAGGCAAATCATTCAAAGGGACCCGGCCACGTGTTTGCTAAAGAACTATAACTCTTTCTTCGATTGAGGTTAATCTATTCATATTGGGAGCCAAAATTAGGTCTAGGTTCTCTTTAAATGTTACCCAAAGCGAATTAGAAATATCTTCCATAGATGGCTGATTATTAGGGAGTGGATGTTTAATTAATTTGTGTTTTAGTTTCAGATGCCTTGCTACCCTCGGTTGTTTAACTTTGTTAGAGGGTGCCAAACCACCAGCTCTGGTACATCTCCCAGTAATCGGAGCGGGTGGCGGTGAAGGATTACACAATGAGGTATCTTCAGTAAGGCCTGTAGGGATACATTTTGAGACTGATCTTGAAAACTCATAGACGTACAGGATGGGGCAACCAAATCTATCAAGTCCCGAGGTAGACCTGGGGTTAGAGTTACTGGCTGGGAATCAACATCCTCTGGGATATCATGCACAATAACGGTGATGGTGCGACCTGGGTCCATAGAAAGGCGCCTTTCAGTTATTTTAATGTCCTCTGTTATTAAACTGGTCACTTTCACTAAATACGACTCCAGAGTAGCCCCTCCCTTTTCCTTCGGTTTTTTGGTCCTCTTCTTTCCCATTTTTGATTAATAAGGGAAATAAAGTATTACACTACCTTTCTTTGAAACAAATGTCAGAGGAGGGGACCAGCCCGGCCTCCTCTGCCTCCTCCGGGCACAGACTGTCCCGCCCTTGTCCCGGGCTTCTCCCGGCGCCGCGTGCGCGCGTCCCACAATGCAGGAGCCGTTCCGCTGTTTTCAAGTGCCTCCGGGCGCAGCGGTGGTGTTACTGGTGTGCCGTGGCCCCCGGGGCACCTGGGAAATGTAGTTCCTGGTCCTCACGGCGATGATGGTGCGCCAAATGGTGTAGCCGTTGCCCTCACGTCGGGAATGAACACTAGACAGTGGGGCCAGAAGGAGCATCAAGATTGCGGGTCAGTTCTCCACAAAACAGGTTTCCCACTGAGCGCTCGGCGCTCCGCTGTTTTCAAGCGCCTCCGGGCTCAGCGGTGGCGTCACTGGTGCGCCGTGGCCCCAGGGGCACCTGGGATATGTAGTTCCCGATCCTCGCGGCGATGATGGTGCGCCAAATGTTTTAGCCGTTGCCCTCACTGCGGGAATGGACACTGGCCAATGGGGCCGGCAGGAGTAGCAAGATTGTGGGTCAGTTCTCCACAAAACAGGTTTCCCACTGAGCGCTCGGCGCTTCGCTGTTTTCAAGCGCTTCCGGGCACAGCGGTGGCGTCACTGGTGCGCCGTGGCCCCCGGGGCTTGTGGGAAATGTAGTTCCCGGTCCTCGTGGCGATGATGGTGCACCAAATGGTATATGCCCTCACAGCGGGAATGGACACTGGACAATGGGGCTGGCAGGAGCAGCAAGATTGCGGGTCAGTTCTCCACAAACAACAACCATGAAATGATGATGGCCATGTTACAAGAGTAATAGAAGAAAGAAAATAGACAACAGACTACAACTAGTCCCACAGTATGGCAGCCATGTTGGGAGGAATCATGAAAACAGAAAGGGAATATTTAGTGGCTGTATTGGAGGGTAGCACAGAATGGAAAGGGATTAAGAAAAACATTGATATGGAAATAGGAACAACAAAAGGGTATAATGAAGAATCAAGACCTACATTAGTTATTTGCATACCCAATAAAACATAGAAAGATATATACATGAGTACAAGACCCCAAACAAAAGAGACATATACAGGAGACAGCTCAACTTTTTGTTTGGAAAATGTGCTCTGGTCACAGTAGAGAAACTGCAGATTATGTTATGCTGTGAAACTTCTCTGAGCATCAATCTCTAGACAAATGATCTTCTGTCTTCAGGATGGTTGAGCCTGGAATTCATTGTGTCCAATTTGAGTGTCCATTTCAGCTCTGCTTTTTTCAATAGTTGCTCAAGATTTCCTCCTCTTTCTGGTATCGATATGTGTGAATCATCAACCATCTCAGATCATTTTCAGAGTGACTTGATCAATAAAGTCATCAATCAATGATGCAGTGATAACCTTGCATCAGATCTGAAAAAATATGAAAAATTCTGATTTTCACTTTTTGTGTAGTATGATTAATATAAAGTAGGGAGCATGCCAGAGCAGGGCATATATAACATTAAATGTATTGCGATTGAAAAATGTTTATAAGCATACTGTAATGTTGTGAGTGAACGCCTTTGTTACAATTATGAATTGACAGATGCTGCAACCACCACCTATGTTCAAAGTGTTGTGATAGTGTAGTTACGAAGTGGTTTTATAAGCAAAATCTAAGGCGAGCCGTGCAAAGGGCCCATGTTAGGGGAATCAATGGTGGATGAAAAGGGGTCTCTGTGGGCTCTAGTTTTTCACAAAACAATAACGAGGAGGTTATAGAGAACATATACTAGTGTTACCAATTGGAGGGGGAGTGAGAGGTTTCGGTCACAGACCAAGTTTATGAGGGCAGTGGGTGGCCTAGGGGTTGAATTTTCTATTTAGCTCAAGAGTAGCTGTTTCTAAGCCAGAATTTCAGGATAACCACTGACTATGTGGCCCCATTAGGCGTGGGCGGAAAATCCGTTCCGCTCGCGGATTTTGCGGATTTTCGGGAAATCCGCAATCCGCGAGATTTGCGAATTTCCCGCAAAATCCGCAAATCCGCGAGCAGCGGATTTTGCTCGCACTGCTCGCACTGTTCGCGTGAGTTCGCGCCCCGCGAATAAGTGCAAAATTGCAGAAATACGATCTTAGCAAAACTGAAAGTAACTACTTACCAGGTTCAAAAGTTCAGGCTCATCATTAGTAGCCATTTCCTGGAGTGCTTCCTGAGGGGCCCCTCCAGAGTTCAGTTGCCAGTTGAAACTATTATGTGACCCTGCTCTGAACCTCAGAATAGTTACACATATGCCACAAAGGTCCTGAATTACAGCTAAGGGAGACAAGCAGGAGCCAGGCTGGAAGTTAAAATCCATTAATCAGCCCCTAATTCATTATTGTCAGTTGGGGCAGGGCAGGTGTTGTAACTAATTTTGCAACAATGAAAGCACTTAGCAAGTGCAAAAGATCACTAATCAGGGCGCACTAAGGAAGCAGGTGCCAGCTAAAAAAATATTCTGTGACACATGAATCAGCCCCAAATTAATTCAGGTCACTTGAGGCAGGGAAGGTGTGCTTTGCTTTGCCGAAAATAATGTACACTGGACAACCAGAGGGTGTGGTGATGAAACAGAGGGTGGCATGGGTGGGCCAGAGGGTGGCATGAGTAGTCAGAGAGTGGCAGTGGTGACAGAGAGTGGCAGTGATGAAGAAGAGTGTCCCAAACAGGCTGGACACGTAGAAACAACAAGTTCGCGAAACTTGCGACCCGACAGGTAAGTTCGCAATTTGCGAAAGTGTACAAAACCCTCGCGAACTGGCAGAAACACGGGCGAACACAAAAAAAAAAAAAATCCGCAAATTCGCGGGAATTCGCGGATTTTGCGGATTGCGAATCCGCAAATCCGCAAAATTCGCGAACGCGAGATCCGCAAAATTCGCTCATGCTTAGGCCCCATCCGAGGAGGAGGAAGTGCCGCCAGACCGCAGACCCACCGCCCCGGTCATCACTCCCTTGGCCCCACTGGTGCCTCCCTCGCTCCACCAGGAGGAGCCAGCCCGGCAGAGGGGCCCCTCCGGCTCTGCGCATCACTCTGTGGACTTGGACTGTCTGTGAAGTTTCTGTCAGCCTCCTCCTCCCTGTGTGGTCGGCGTAGCCCTGGATGCACCCTGTGCTATCTCCCTGGGGCAGGTGACTCCCCTTAGGCTGCGGCAATGCCGCAAGTAGCAAAGCTGGTGAGTCCTCCGCCACAGCCGGTGAGTGCTCTCTTTTCTTGCCCTTTCCTGCCCCTCGCTGTGCTTGCTCTCCTGCCCCCTTGCTGTGCTTGCTCTCCTGCCCCCTGGCTGTGCTTGCTCTCCTGCCCCTTCGCTTGCTTGCTCTCCTGCCCCCTGGCTGTGCTTGCTCCCCTGCCCCCTTGCTGTGCTTGCTCCCCTGCCCCCTGGCTGTGCTTGCTCCCCTGCCCCCTGGCTGTGCTTGCTCTCCTGTCCCCTGGCTGTGCTTGTTTGATATTTCTGACTCATCGTTCGCAGGGTGTTTCTTTTCCTCGTTTTTGCACAGGTTTTTTAAGAATATGATATATGAACACATTAGTGTGGTTTGAGGGTCGAGGCGTTCTGCCATTGATAGGGCTGAGGAAATGCGAAGGGACGTTGTTTGGTTGATTATCTGTGAATACTTGTGTACATCTGGTACTATGAGTGTTACACTTCTGTGGTAATTTGGAGAAATGCCATCTGGATAACTTGGAAAATGTGGATTAGTGTGTGAATGTATGTTCCAGAAAAAGAGTGTACTTAAAAGATCTATTCAGATAATTAATTGCCCTCTGCTGCAATTTGGACATGGAATCCCAGAAGCCTGAATTCCTGTCAGTCAACGTCACAAAGGAGGACTCTTTAATGGTGAACGAAAAAAACAAATGGTGCAGAATAATTTTTACCCTAGTGATTTGAGTAATCTTGCTATTTCTGTCCCGATGCAATTGGAGGTCAAAAATATGTGTCCCGAATGGATGCCAGGAATAATGTTGGTTCACAGGTGTAGCCCCCTTACCCATATTGTTCAAGGGTCTCTTCCTGTGCTGTGGACAAGGGGATCTTGGAGTACATTGCCCCCCAGTAGGAGTCTACAATCAAATAGTTCAAGAATTAAAATATGGTGGATAGCCTTGGAAGCTTGCCAAAACGCATGCTGTGTCCTAAAACAAGGGAGATTATCTGCTTTCATTTATGCGATCGTTCCTGCCTAAGCATTATTTAAAGGACCTCAGTTTGAGGACATAAATGCCCCATAAAGAGTGTTTGTTCTCGAGGCAAGATGGCCGCACCTGGGTCGTAGAGGGCAGTCGCACTAAATCCCTCTCCCGACTATGATGCGGATGGAAACTCTGATCTGGAATGCTGTGTTCCCATTGAAGCCTGGAAAGCCAGGTAAAGGCTGGCAAAGGGATGGAAAGCTTGGTATGCATACAGACTCCTCACTAGGCCATCTCAGAGGGTCTTGTATAGCTAAAATCAAGCCTGAGCGACCTGTGCCGATTTGCTACTAGCTATAAGGCTGCCTTCGCGATGTCCCTCTGGTCGCAGAGGCAAAAGAAGGAAAAGACCTTGACGGAACTCCCCACCACCGCAAAGGGTCTGGCAGAGAAAATCAGCAAGAAAGAGAGTGCAACCCCGGGACTGAATCAGAGACCTGCCGGCATGACTAGGAAGGCGGCAGCCCCGATAGTCCCAGCAGCAAAGACTCACCAGAAGAAGACTGAAAAGAAGACAAAGCTGCGCGCCAAGGCCACGGACCCAGACACGGCAGAAGAGACGCGCGGTGCCCTAGGGCAGCGACCGCAAAGAAATGCGAAGGAAGGCATTCTGCCTAAAGATACATTGTTACGACAGCCTACCCTTCAGAAGTCTTCAACAGCAGACCGGCAGATCCCCCCGCAGCCCAGACCCCAGCGCAGCCGATACAGCCTGCTCATCCAGACGTCAACTCAGACCACGAAGAAGCCGTCCTCGAGGACGCTAGCTGCGTGGTTTCCAAGCAACTCTGATCTTGATCTCAGGATCAGGGAAGGAGGCAGCCACGCAGTCTGAGGCGAGCAGGGAGAGAGAGCAGGAGGTGAGCACAGGGGCTGCCACGGAGGGGGGAGCAACGAGGATAGGCAACTGTGACATGATGGATGCTCTGCTACAGGTAGAGGTGGGTCTGAACACACCTCACCCTGTAGCCAGAAAGTGGGAGAGCGAAGTGAGCCTGGTAACACAGAGCCAAAGCATGGACTACCAAATACAGTGTAGGCTGGATTGAGGGGGAGGCTCACCTGAGAGAAATTGTTTTTTCTCACTAAATGAGGACTCTGAATCACTACTCTCTAGCGAAGGCAGCTTAGGGGGTAGCTCAGACACTGGCTCCAACACCTCAGGGTGCAAAAGCACCCAAAAGAAAAGGAGATCTAAGGCGAGGCGGTATGGCTCAGGGTCCCCTTCCAGTATGAACAAAAGACTCATGTGGGATTCCTCCACCACATCCAACGTTTACCAGGAAGACAATCCTTTGCCACCAGGGATAGGTGAAACTTCCGGAGGGGCCCCACCTCAGCATGCTTCAATGGATTTACTGTTCAACACTCTGAAACAGATGCAGGGGGAAGTGAGGGCAGAGAGCCGGAGGGCAAGGCAGGCCACTAAAAAAATCCAGACTTCACTCAGGAAGGTGAATAAACTATATGAAGAGGTGGTGGACAGAGTGACACATGTGGAGGAAAGGACTGGAAGACTGGAGGACGACATGGTAGGCTGGCAGGCTTTTAAAACAAATCAGGAGAAGATGGCGGAGGATCTACAATGGAAGATGGAGGATTTTGAAAACCGCCAACGGCGGAACAATGTTAGACTACTTGGCCTGGCTGAGGGGGTGGAGGGGCAGGACGCTAGGGGGTTCGTGATTAACTTGCTAAAGGGAGCCTTCCCAGAGGCACAGTGGCAGTGGGAAACCGAGGTCCAAAGGTCACATAGGTTCCCGCTTACATTAAAGAAAAGAAGGGATGCCGGTCAAGAAAACCTGCCCAGGGCTATGTTGGTTTATGTAGGATATTTTTTGTTGAGGCAGGAGATTATTGACGAAGCTAGGCCAGACTCCAAAAAGTCATACAACGGCACCACCTTTTTTGCAAGATCAGATTTTTGCCACGTATTGGTGGAAAGGAGGTGGAAACTAAGGCAGATAATTACACCCTTTCAAAGCTTAGGCTCAGAGGCATATTTTGTGTTCCCAGCCAGGTTAAAAATCATCACACGAGGTCATGTGCGGATGTTTTTTTCTGAGATCAAAGCAAAGCAATTTTTGGATGAATTAAAAAGGCAGAAGGGGGGATAGGTGCACCAAATAGAGGCTCAGCAGTGGGAGGAGAAGGCTTCCAATTCGGTAGGGGACACCACAGCAGGCACGTGAAGGGTTGGAAGGGAGAGGGATGCGACAACCATGACCCACAAGCAGCCACACATAGGTCACGTGTGACCTATTTGCCTGTAGAAAGGGGGGAGGGCAGCCAGAGGGAGGGGGGATTGGGAGAGGAAGGCAGAATGGAGGGTGGGAGGGGGGAGAGTAGGTGGTGGCGGAACGGTTTGCACAGCATACTTTAATATAGCACAGTACTACACAATCTCTTTCTGTACACTTAGGCAATGGGCGAGCAAGAAAGGCGCAAGACTGGCAGAGGAGGCAGAAATTCCTAGCAAGCATAGATGAGCTTAAACATAGCTTCTATTAATATTTGTGGTCTAAAGACGGGAGTAAAAGGCAGAGGGTGGCGGCCTTTTTGAGAACGCTGCGATTGGATATAATATGTCTCCAGGAGACCCATATTGAGCGAAATAAAAAATACTTGCTGGAACAGCTTGGTTTTGAGGTATTGGCACATACAAGACAGGGGACTAAAACAAGAGGGGTGACCATACTAGCTAAAAAGGGGGAGGTCACGGTCAAAAGGAAAAAAGAAGATCAATGGGGTAGGTGGGTAATGTTGGAAGGTAAAACTAGAGGCGGAACTTTCACAGTAGTTTCCGTCTACGGCTCCAATGAGGATGATCCAGACATCTTCGAATTCCTGGACCCCAAGCTACCACTATGGCTATAGCCGGTGGTCTTCTGTGGGGACTTCAACTTTAAAGGGTTGGAGGGTTTAGGCACAGTGGCCAGACAGATCTACTCTGGTCGAAAGAAAAGGACCTGCCAAGCAGTACTTAACCTAGCACGCCTTAATGCATTGGTGGACCTGTGGGCCCAGGGTAACCCGGCTGGCTCCGGCAGCACGTTCTATTTGGCCCCCTATAAAATCATTGTTAGACTGGATACTTTTTCATCTCCAGGTCTCTGGTAGGTAGCAGTCAGATAGAGAGGCTACCAAGAATTATGTCAGACCATAACACACTAGTATTAACACTGACACTAGGAAACTCCCCGAAAAAAGAATATTTGGACACTTGAGAGAGCTCTCCTAAAGGATGAGGAATACATTAAACACATGCAGAAGTGGATGGGGTCATTCTGGGAAATTAACAGAGGGAGTGCCCCCCCGGTTGTCGCCTGGGATGCATTTAAGGCTGGCATCAGAGAGGAAACATTGAGCTATACGCTCTATAGGAATAGACAGGAGAGAGCTAGGATAGATAACATTTTTAAAGAGCTAGTAGTACTAGAAGACCAACTGACTAGGGCTATAGAAATAAAGGGCCCCCTGGAGGATATTCTCCTAAGGATTGACCTTAATAAAGCAGAGGCAAGTGAAACTATCTCGAGCAAAGTCGCCAGCAATTATCTAATCAAGAGAGAAAAATGCTATGAGTTCAGCGAGTGGATTGGGCATATACTGGCAATCCGAACGAGGCAGAAACTGGCAGCTGGGGAAATTAAAGAAATCTCAGATGGAATGGGGGGGGGGAGCGGCAAAAAGTCCTGAAGCTATTAGGGAGGTATTTAGAGGGTACTATGCAGCTCTATACGATCAGCAACAACCAACCCCGGCATTTGAGGTTACAGAGTACCTTGGTGGCATCCCACACTTGGTATTAGATGAGGAGGGGAAAGAGGAGTTAGTCCTCCTATTTACATTACAGGAAGTGGGGGATACTGTGGACAATCTCCCCTCGGGGACAGCTGCAGTCCTGGACCAAATACCAGCTGAATTTTACAAAACTTTCTGGGGTCACTGGGTATTGATCTTCACGCGACCCTACTACAAGCGCAGCAAGGGACCTCGGTCCCCTGCTCGTGGGGGGCTGATATAATGGTTATATTTAAAAAAGACAACCCTCCCCTGGAACCAGGTTCCTACAGACCTATTACACTGATGAATGCCGATGCCCCTCATTTTCTCAAAAATACTGGCAACAAGATAAGGGAGGGTTATTGAGAGCCTGGTTAGTAAAACGCAACATGGGTTTATTCCTGGGAAAGGCACCACACAGCACACAAGGCAGATGATTACATTAGTGGATGCAGCGGAGGTTTCAGAGGACCCTGCCGCAGCTGTGTTTTTGGACGCAGAGAAGGCCTTCGACAGGGTCTCCTGGGATTATCTCTGGAAGGCTATGGAATGGTGTGGCATTGGAATAGGATTTATTAGGGCAATCCAGGCCCTATGTAAAGAGCCCTCAGCAAGGGTAAAAATCAACAAAGGATTCACAGGCACGCTACAGATAAAGTGAGGGACTAGGCAGGGTTGTCCCTCCTCACCGTTGATTTTTGCCCTGTATTTGGACCCACTACTTCGGAGGTTGGAATGCAACATCAAAATCCCCTCAGTTAATATGCATGGCAGCGAGTACAAAGCATTTGCCTATGCAGATGACGTGGACATTATTACCCCACATCCAAGTAAGGCCATTGAGGAAATCGAATTTGAGGCAAGGAAGTTCGGGGCAATGTCAGGATATTTAATAAACAAAGGGAAGACACAACTAATTAAAAACAATTTTACAGTGTATCAGGAAGAGAGGGTAGTCCCAGTGGCAGTATATTTAGGGATCAGGGTAACATCAGACCTGGACAGCCTGGTAGAGATAAATATGGAGCCATTAATAATTAAAGTCAAGAAGGACCTTGAAAGGATACACAATCTGCATCTAACTCTGGTGGGGCGCATCAATGTCATCAAAATGCTTATATTACCGAAGTTGTTGTATATATTAAGCATGGGCGGAAAATCCGTTACGGTCGCGGATTTTGCGGATTTTTGGTAAATTCGCAATCCGCGAGATCCGCGAATTTCCCGCAAAATCCGCTGCGTGCGGTGTAAGTTCGCAATTGCGAACTGGTACAAAACCCTTGCGAACTGGCAGAAATCCTAGCGAACTGGCAGAAATCATTGCGAACACAAAAAAAAAATCCGCAAATTTGCAAGAAAACGCAGATTTTGCGGATTGCGAGTTCGCAAATTCGCAAAATTCGCGAACGCCAGATTTGCAAAATTCGCCCATGGTTAGTATATATTTAGAGCAATCCCATTGTTTTTTGAGCATGCCTGGTTTAACAAACTGGAACTGATACTGAACAGATTCATTTGGGCACAAGGGAAAACAAGCAGGTCGTATCGACACATCACCCTATTAAGAGAAAGAGGTGGGTGGGGGTTCCAGATTTTAGGCTTTATTATTGGGCGGCGGCAGTACAATACTTTCAGGGACTAATAGGGTGAGGAAGAGATGGAAATGGGTAGACTGGGATTAGGCCTTCATGTAAAAATGTATATATTGCACTGTTGGGTAGGGATGCAGAGAACTGTTTAAACACCATTGATTTTAGCTATTTTAAACACACTAGGTTTAAGACTTTACAAGTAGCGTATAAGATCTGGAGGGCGTTCACCAAAAAAGTTGGGCTAGGCAGATACAACAGGTATACCCATATGACAACTAATGCCTCTCTACCGGGGGAAATATTCAGGGATTCAGTTATGATAGACTGGGAGAACAGTGGCATACTGAAAATTGGGATCTACTTGGCCAGGGGGGGTATGCTCCAGTTTCAGGAGTTACAAACTAAGTTTCATATAAACAGTAGGAGTTTCTTTAAGTACTTACAGGTGAGAAGTTTTTTTGCCAGTAAATAAGGTGGACCGCTGGGATTTGCTCACAATCGAATATTAGATATTGTAGAGAGTAGTGGGAACTGCTTAATTAGAGAGTTATACGCTGAGTTGAATGTACTTAAAACAGACGATAGGGACAAATATGCCGCTAAATGGGTAGAGAAACTACACTCCTCTCATGAGGGATTTCAGGACTCCTTGGATATGGGACGTACTATATTATGCTCCGCAACCTTACAGGCACAACATTATAAAACTTTGTACTCCCTGTACTACACTCTTGCCAGAATAGCACAATGGGGGGGGCTCCACAGGAATAACCTGTCCACGTTGTGACTCAATGAATGCAGACATATTCCACATTTTTGCAGTTTTCCCACAATTTTACACCCTTATTAGTGCAATTGAGAAATTTATGGATACATCGCTAGGGGTTAAGATGACCCTGTCGCCAGAATTATTAATTCTTGGGGTGTCGCGGGAAGCAGGAGGTCAGGCTACAGAGTTTCTCTTTATTGCCACAGCAGTGTACTGCATATGTATAGCAAAGGCGTGGTTAGATAAAACTCTCCCAACTTTTCAAACTTGGGTCGCCAGGCTGCTGGTTACATATAATTTGGAGAGGGCGATTTACGACAGGAAGGGACCTAGGGCTAGAGTATTGGGGAACAAAATCTGGAGTCCTATTGCACAGAGGAAAAGGGGGATGTCAAACATGCTCTGATAAAGCAATAAGTGTGGATGCATGGCATAACTAAAACATGAACGGTTATTTTAGTTCAATCTTGTCGTTGTAATTATAATTCATGTTTTTTTAAATTTTTTATTTATTTATTTATTTTATTTCTCATTTTTTTCACTATATACCTAGTGTCAAGAGAACTATTGCGAGCAGAAAGACCAAAGGAAAATGTAAAATGTGACTAAAATATTGTGCAATTTTGTCTTTGCATAACGCTGTACTGTATTACGATTGGAAATGTGCTTAAGATACAGTGTGTTGTAACACTTGGTATAAAATCATATATACAAACATTTTAAATAAAATTAAAATAAATAAATAAATAAATTAAAAAAAAGAGTGTTTGTTCTCAGAGCAGTGTCTGTGGTTGGCTCTGTGTGTGTGGCTCTGTGTGTGTGTGTGTGTGGCTCTGTGTGTGTGTGTGTGGGTGCAAATGCAATAGGTCTCGCATTTACGAGAGATTAAGCTATTGGCATTGTAAATGACAATGCCATGTATTTATCTGTTTTCAAAACCAACACATAAATAAAAATGTTGTCATTTACAATGCCAATAGCTCTAACTATTGCAAAGGCGAGACCGTTGCATTGTAAATGTTTGTTAATACATATAAATCACCCCTAAGATAGGCCCTGAACAGCCCAGAGGGCAGGGTGCAGTGTATTTGAAAAGTTGGACTTGTACTTTTATGTTTTACATGTACTAGTGGTGAAAAATCATTTTTCACTACTGTACGGCCAGCCTCTTCCATAAGAATACATTGGAGTTACCTTATTACATTTAATAAGATGTGACTTTCAATTGGTAGCCAGTAGACAGGTCGATGTTGGTGTCATAATAATTGTAATTAAAAGCCCTTTTCAATGGTAAAGTCTGTTTTCTATTCACAATTCTGAATATGCCACTTTTAGAAAGTTGACATTTTCTTGCCCTAACCATTTGGTGCCTGCACCCTGATCCTGGGTCACATGCCTAGGTGTGGGTGGCAGTTGGACTTTGTGTATTGTGCCCAGACAGTGAGAAAAGAAGAAGATAGCTATTAACAGGATGGGCCACTTTGAGTTGATTCGGGGGAGGAGCTGTTACTTACCACTCTTGCACATCACAAAGGCTTCACCTGAGCACTCTCACAAACATTTTAACACTGATCTTTTGCGACCCCAGACAGGCTAGGGTCAGGACAGGGAAGAATGGGATGCCTGACACCTCAGTGGGGTAGAATATCTAGAAGCTTCCTCCTTTCTCTACTTCAATGTGGGGACCAGGTATAAATGTTTGACCCTTTGACCCATCTCTTCAGTGCACTTCTGGACCTGTGGACTCTGACAGGAAGAAAGACAGCTGTCTGTGTTGCTGAAAGGACTGCCACTCTGCTGGACTGCTGTCCAGAAGGACTGCTACCCTGCTGAGCAGCTGTCTGAAAGTACTTCTGGTATCAGAAATCATATGTGTCTGACAAATATCATAGTATTTCTGCTATCAACAAACAAAAGTGTCCAACAGAGATCGTGCTTATAATCCTAGTCCTACTGGTCAAGTTACATACTACAAGTTATGCACAGGTGAGATGGAGTGCACAGGGAAGCCTCACCCATAAGTTTCCTATTGAGAAGGGGATCAGGGAGGGGTGCGTACTAGCCCCAACGCTGTTTTTCCTACCGACGCACCCTCCTTGGCGGGGAGTAGGATCCCCCTACTCATGTTTGCGGACGACACCCTCATTCTGTCAAAAACAAGAATGGGCCTTCAAAGAGCCCTTTGTAGATTTGAGGAGTTTTGTGAGGACCATGAACTGATTGTCAATGTGGACAAAACTAAGTACATGGTCCTGCACAAACACAAGTTAACAGTCGGCAGAGTTGGAATGAAGGACGGTTTATTGGAGCAAACCGACACCTTTTCTTACCTGGGGATCCACATTGATCGTAATGTGAGTTGGAAACCACGTGTGGATCTCCTCACAGTTAAGCATGCCCAACTATCAGGTGTATTGATTAAAGAGCACAGATCCTCATACACGAAACCGATAGCCCCTGTCCTTCAAATATGCAACACCAAAATTTGTTCCTCAATCCTCTATGGGGGTTAGCTGTGGGGCTACACTAACCTGAATAATCAGGTTGTAGCACAAAACAAGTTTATGCGGTCCCAAATTGGGCTCCCACAGTCCACTCCTTTGTTACCATTGTTTTGGGATTTGGGTTGCCACTCCATTAGGGATGTGGCAAAGTTTAGGCCAATTGCTTATTGGAGGAGGATGTGGGTGACTCCCGAGTTAAAACATTATGCACTGGCTCTAAATGATGTCATGAACTCTGATGTTTCTGATAAAATGTTATGGTTAAAGTGTGTGAGGAATACACTCACTGAAATGGGTATGAGTAGGGTATGGACCAATCCAGGGGATGCTCTCTTTCCGTCCAAGGCAGAGTTTAAGGCAGCGAACTGGAACATGGTTGTGACCAGGCGCTACGTGTCCTCTATTGGGCCCACTCTGTTTAGAGCATTTCTCGACCTAAAACACCAAGCCAAGTAGGAAGGCTATTGGGATCTTATTCCCACCCCCAATGAAAGGAAACTATACCATCAGTTTAGGGTGTTCTCTCTACCTACCACGGCATTTACAATGAAATTGAATGGTTCAAATACCAGTGCCTGTCTGTATTGTTCAGATATGGTTGAGACAGTGATTCACATTCTGATTGCTTGTCCAACCTATTATAAACCTAGGCAAAGATGGTTGAAACCTGTTTGCCAGAATATGGGAACCAGGTCAAGCTATGAGGCTGCTAGGATTTTATCCACATCACTGGAAGAGCTGATTGTGATTGCTGTTGCCAAATTTTTAGGATGGGTATGGACTATTCGTTTATAATCTAATATCATATGATAGTTTTGTCTTGTAACTGATCTTGGCTTATGCACTTTATAATATTTGCACTGTGCACTTTGAATGTAGTATTTGTAGCATCTATGGATTGCTGTATGTTGGAATTACTTGTGCTAACGGCATATATATTAATGTTCTGGATTGTTTTAATGATTGTAATATGTTGTGTGTATATTCAGGCATAATTTGCCTATTCGGTTAAAATTTAGGAACTGACGAGTAATTGTTAATTACGACTCATTGGTTTTAAAGTCATTTTTATTTCACCAACTATATGGCATGTTTCAACTTTTGTGATTTTTTCATTGAAATAAAGTTTTTTGAGCTGAACTGAGCTTATAATATCAGCAGACTAAGTATAGTGTCCAAAATAAAATAGATCTCTGTCACTGAAGATGTATATATATCTTTTGTCAAGCACTATATAAGTTAAACACTTTTGTTTGGTGTTCACAGAAGTACCATGATATATTTTGGACACTTATGATTGTTGATAACAGAAGTACTTTGTGATAGGTGTGAATATATATAAAACAAGTTCTGTCATTTGTATGAGTATTTAAGCCAACTATATGATTTTCAGTATCTGTTACGTGATTATGTTTTGTATTGTCTGACAGACATATATCTGTGTACAGACTAAAAAATCCACAAAAAAAGAGTCTTTGTGTATAAGATTTATTTTTATTCATTATTATCTTTTTGCATGCCATATGTTTGGCAGTATGTCTTGATTTATCTGTCATGCAAATACCGAAGGTATTGAGGTGTGAGGATACATATGAAGAAGGAAATAAATAAGTCTCCAAAGAGTGTTGGTTATGAGAGGCGTGGAATAATCAGGTAGTCTGCTTAATCATAATATATACCCATGGTGTAGGGGGTATTCTTTTGTATACTATTTTTTAGAAAGTTGATATTTTCATGTCCTAAACCTTTTCTATCTGCAGCCTGGTCCTGGATCAAGTGGCTAGGTGTAGCTGGTAATTGGTATTTGTGTATTGCTCACAGATAGTGAGACAAAGGGAAGAGATTTATTGGCAGGATGGGCCACTCTGTGTTAATGGGAGGAGGAGTTGTCCGCTACACACATGCACATCAGAAAGACTCTGCTGAGGCACTCTCACAGAGGGTTTGGCATTGGTGTTTTGTGACCCCAGACAAGCTGGGACCAGGACAGGGAGGAAGAGGATGTCTTACACCTCAGTGAGGTGTAAACCTCTAAAAGTTTCTTGTACTTCAAAGTGGGCACCAAGTATATATATATAAATACTGGGCCCTTAGGCCAAACTCTTCAGTACATTTATGGACCTATGGACTCTGCAAAAAAAACTGTGTGTTGCTGAATGGACTGCCACTCTGCCGGACTGTTACCCAGAAGGACTGTTGCCCTGCTCTGATAAGCTGCTGCTCTGCTGCCCTCTTGCCTGGGTGAGAAGGACTGGACCTGCATCTCTAAACCCAGGATGTCAGAGTGACTCCAAGGGCTAGCTGGCTGACCTCCTGATTAGAAGCCTCAGGGACACAAAAAGCTTTCAACAAACTTTGCGGAAAAAAAGAAATTTACAGAAATGATGTGCAGTCAAGTGACAATTGTAATCAATTAAACAGTTAAAGTTTAAAAAATGGTGTTGTGAGTGTCAGTGCTGAATAACATTCGTTGTGCTCCTTCAAAAGTGACACATGCATTTGATAAACATGATCATCTTGTGTGGCGAAATTACATCCTATGATAACAAATCATATATACAAAAACGAGTCTGTGGTATAATCAACCAACTGCATTTTGATCCTCAACAAATACTAGGATCATCATCAGGACTCTAACATCTATCATGAGCATCAGACCATATTAGCAGGAGCTATAAATTAAAGAAGACATCAGAGTGAGAAAAAAAGAATTAAAATTGATGTCCAGGTTCAGAAAATGGGAAAAGTATTTGAGCTCACCTGAGACGCGTAATAAGTCTCCAGCACACTGCAGGGGTCATGGTACTAGGAAAAAGCAGGAATGATATGCACAGAAGTGCTAATGTGTTCCAAAATGAGAAGCAGAAGCCAGGGGTTGGTCATGAGGGACTGTTTGTGAGAAATGTATGACTGAACAACGAATGTCATTATGCCTACAGCTGCAATTACAAAAGCGTTATTTTGAAGCTGGCATTATCACAACAGTTTCTAGAACTTAGTACATCACTATGCCTGCATGTAAGATGCTACCAAACATCTAAAAAAAGGATTGTCTAAATCACGTGCCCCTTACAATGCATCTTTCAGTAATTTTAAAGTCCACTTAATTGTTGTTTGTTCATTTTTCCAATGATGAACATTCTTGTTGCTTTGATATTCTTTCACTGCTCCCTCAACGAGCTATGGCCAGGTCTGGTTGCGGGCAGGTCTGGTTGCGGGGCTTACTCCATGACAGTTTGTACTCCATACCTCGTCCGTGCACTGATTCAGAGAATCTTGCAACACCCACCCCTTCCCTTAACCTAAAACCTAAAACCACCCTTTCCCATAACCCTAAAACCGTCCTTCCCTTAGCCCTAAAAATACTCCTTCCCTTAGCCTGAACCCACCCCTTCCCTTAACCCTAAATCGGCCCTGTCCACAGCTTCAGCCAGCCTTATCTTCTGGCATGATAGTAAATGATTCAGCATAAAGATTGGCATTTCTATGACACCGTTATGATGCCGCTTTCGTTCTAATGGCTTTTTGCAATAAAGCCTTCATTCAAAAGGACGTTTTCCATTTGTGAGTACCTGTATGTGGAGGGAAACATCCTTAACAACGAAGTAATAATTACGACTTACCTGAACAACGATGTCCGAACCACGACAAATCCTGAACAACGAAGTTCTTAACCACGAAGTCCTAAACCATGACTTTTCCCGAACTGCAATGCAAGACTAAGCTTGGCATCTCTCCGCCCCCATTGTCTGCATGTTAGTCTCTCCCCCCCACTATTGCTAAGGCCTGACATTGATCTCTGAAACCGGACTGCTCACGTCACTCATATCCCCCCCCCACCCCTTAAATAAACTTGGAAACGGAAGCGAGGCAAACTGGATGGCTGCCAATCACCACTGAAGAGCCAAAATGCCACATAATGAGCACAATGTTAAAGAAAACAGCCGTAGACTCACAAAAACAAGTGAACACCACTGTTCCGGGAGATGTTTCCTCCAATAATCTTTGCTGGGACTACATCCAATCAGCATTGAGGAGTGATAGAGCCATCCAATGTGCACAATAATGAGCTGTCTCCTATTGGTCACAATGGATTCTCAGGGGCTAGATAGTCAGACACCTCCTCAAAATATTAAGTAAATAGTTAAATTTGATCCTGGGTACATGATGTGTGCCCAGCTGGTTCAGGGCACACTATGGTGCGTGATTCTGCATGCCTCAGATTTTGAAGAGATAGCGCTCAATTCTTTTTGAATTAGGCTATGCACGACAACCCCACCCCCAACAAGAAACTTGAATAAAGATATCAGGCTGACGGGCTAAGAGGAAGGTTGGGAAGCAGCCAGCCTTCATAATGCCAACATGGTAATAGGTTTGGGGAACCAAACACCTCGAGACTCTCCTCCTCCCCATCGATGTTGTCTGGTAGGTGATTTAAATTTTACATTGAATTGATGTAATTATTATTTATTTTATTCTTTTGTAAAATAATTAAATCAGAGTCAACATTTTGTAAAAGAAAAATATTTTTAATAATAAAATATGAAATTATTATCAAAAATATGCTTAATCGATATTATTCATGTTTCGTTTTTCTATACATTTTAATTTTTAAGCATAATATCAATTAAAAAAAATTACAATCATTTGTAGTTTGTCAGGTTTTAGAAAATATAACTATAAATTAAAATATAAACTGAATAATTTAAAAATAAAATGGGTAATGAGCAATGTAAAAATATTTCAAAAAAGCATTGTTATTACAATAATGCCATCTAATGGCCAGTCACGTAGTGTTTTTTTTCGTGGTTTAGGAAGTCCTTGTAAAATACAGTAGTGGTTTAGCATAGCTCGATGTTCAGCTTTCGTGGTTCAGAAAGTCCTGGTTTAAGAAGTAGTGGGAAACATCCTTAAAAACGAAGTACTAATTACGACTTACCTGTGTGGTGGTGGTTGCAGCGTCAGTCAATTTACTATTAAATCAAAGGGTGTTTAATCACAACAACATTATGGTACTCTTACAAAACTTCTCCAATTGCAATACCGTTAAATGTTATATATGCCATATTCTTTCAATGCTCCTTATTTTAATTTGTCAGACTATGGAGAAAAAAGTGAAAATCAGAATTTATCAACTTTGGGGTAGGATCAGATGGTTGGTCCTCACTATGACATTGGTTGCACACTTTATTGATTACAGTCACTCTGAAAATGATCTAGATCTAAATTGGTTGGTGATTCTTACAATATAAATCCCAGAAAGAGAAGGAAATCTCCAACAACTCTTGAACAAAGAGGAGCTGAAATGAATACTCAAATGCGACACAATTAATTCTGGACTCAACTGTCACGAAGACTGGACATCATTGATCTAGAGACTTATGCTCAGAGAAGCTTCAAAACATAACTGAGTCTGCAGATTCTCTACTGTGACATGATACATATCTTTCTACGTTTTACTGGATATACAAATGACTAGCGAATGTCTTAATTCTTAATGCTACCCTTGTGCTGTTCCTATTTCCGTCTCTTTATGTCTTTTTTCATTCCTATCCATTCCATGTATACCTCCAATATGGCTGCTAAATATGCCCTTTCTGGTTTCCTGATTCCTTCCAACATCGCTGCCATCCTCCAGTGCCAGTTATTTCAAGTGAATTTTTGGGAAATTTCTTGTAAAATTTTATACATTTTTTTCATTTACAATGGCAAAGCTAAAGGCTTTGTAGAGTCACTTACGCAAAATATTATGCATATACCAGTTCAACAAACATATTTGTCATCCATTAATTTCCTGAAAATGTGTCAGAAATTCTACTTTCATATGTTACTATGTTTTTGGGCATTCATCAACATTATGACTGACATTTTCCTGCATAAATCTGATGAAAGCTCAATGAGTAAAACAACCAGAGAAGAAACATTTCACACATCTGCAGAGATCAGAACTAATTTCAATGAAAAGGAAACCAAACTTATTGTGAGACTGCAAAGTGGATTTTAATGCCACTAAACCACGTGTTAGTGTATTACTCTAGTGTTTTACTGCTCAATGCTGAATTTAGGTACATCTACTTCATATGCTGCCAGCAATGTATCAGTATCTGTGTTTTCAATGTAAAAGACACTCCATAACAAACAAGAATAGGCAAAGCCAATAAGCCTGGCATTGACTGCAAGCCTTTCAGCTATTTTGGTTTTGTTTCGTCATTATTTTTGCCAAACCTTTATGGTTTGGGAAGCAGTTGGGCCCTCGTCAATCTAACACAAATTCCTAAAGGCAAACATGTTGTTTTGGACTCAAAAAAGGACACATTGTCATAGTACTTCCTGACACTGAAGGGAACTTATTTGTGTGTGGATATGCTCCTAGTGAAGTCAGCCAAGTGATGAAGGAGCTGACACATTGCCCCTTGATGTATTCTGGAGCAGTTGGAAGAAATATGTGAATGACTCAGTCACAGACTAATGGATGAAGTCTGGCTGAATATGTAACTATACACATATTTTAGTAAAACCAAACATTCGTGGCTAACATAGTCTTAAAAAATGTAATCGGTTTGGAATGTGCTGCTAGTGTCTTGCAAGAAAGTAAGAAACAAAGAAACAAAGAAACAAAGAAAAAACAAAGTAAAAACAAAGAAGAAAGCAAGAACGAAAGATAAAGGCAAGAAAGGAAAAGAAAAGATGGAAAGAAAGAAAGAAAGAAAGAAAGAAAGAAAGAAAGAAAGAAAGAAAGAAAGAGAGAGAGAGAGAAGGAAAAGCTAAGAAAGAAGCAAAGAGGAAAGAAATAATGAAATTAAGAGAAAAGTGAGGACGCAGGAAAAAACAAAGAGTCAAAAACCAGGAAAAAAAAAAAAATATTAAAAGAAGGAAAGAAAGAAGAAAGGAAATAAGGGATGAAAGAAGAACTCACAGAAAGAGAAAAAGATGGGTTTGCAAAGATAGAGCACTCACTATATTCAGAGTTCATGTACCCTGCTGGTATGATGTAAAAAAAGAGAAGCATTCAGATAAGCAATGGCCGCTTCAAATGGAATTTACAACAGCATTGGCTGGAGACAGGAACTGATAAAGCTGAAAAGTGCCCTGTGTTCACATCTGGTAAAAAGCATCCAATTATCACATCACCCTCTACAAACAAAGGCAAAACAAAAGCAATAATAAAGTAAAAAGAAAAACACTGACACTGAAGGAAACTAACCTGTGTGTGGATTTGCTCCTTGTAAAAGGAATGAATGCAGTCACTCAAAGTGTAGTTAGCTAGTGGCTGAAGAAGACTGCCCCACGCTGTAGTGGGCGGAAGAAAAATATGAATGACCCAACAATAGACTAATAGATGAAGAGAGGTGGCTGAAAGGCCCTTTAAGTGTGTTAATCATATGATTTTAGTAAAATCGAAAAGTCTTGGCTGACGTCAGACCTAAAGAAGTATTTAATTGAAAGTCAGTTGATTCGTTTTTAAGCACAGCTTGAATACAGAATGTGTAAGAAAGACCACCTCATTTATTTCAAATTAGACTATTTAGTTTGCTTGCTTGATATGCTGCAAAGTGTACTTCTAACGTTTGTAACTGGAGCAACATTTGATGTTGGGATGATATTATGCATGCAGTGATTTTTTTACTGCCGTAGCTTTAGCACTTGTCATCCAATTGTAACCTCTGGGCCTACTGTGCATATTTCGATGTGTTGCAATAAGGCCCATTTTATATGACTTCTAATTATCTGTAGCCTCATCATTAGACAGAATGCAAATGTTCCTGCTACACATGTATTCTCATTTTGAAAGTTACTTATATTACCTAATAAGGGGCTGGTTGGCATCAGGTGATGCAGAAACCATGAATCAATAAAAACCTCACACCGAAACTAACTAATCATGGAAACACGTGGATGTTTACATTAAGATATTATAATGTGGAAATGAGACAAAAATTGAACATTACAGACAGAAAAGGGACAGCGAAAGTCATAAAAAATGTTTTCATCAATCCATCCAATATTTATGAGAAAAAAATGTATGCCAAGTAAAGTTGCAGTGACACCCAGAAAATATTTGTGAACTACCTGCTCCATTCCAGGTGGAAAGTTGTAGGTACATTATAAACAACTTCAACAATAAAAGAAAGAGTAATATATTGTTGGGGTTCCAATGGAGTCTTGTTGACCCACAAGCATACTCTGTCTCACATGAAACACATTGCAAATGCTCAGTGCTTATTTTCCTTCTCTGTTCAATGACAAGTTGATGAGATGTTTGTAGCTACACCTCAACAGGCGAAGATGAGTTCAGTCATAGTCCTGTCTTCAACTTTTGTTTTCCACCTGGAAACCTTAGAAGATTTAGGCTTACTTTTCGGTTGAATTTAAACACCACCACTGGAAAAATGGAGGCATAGGCTGCTGAGAGCAAGAAACGCAGATCAGTCATGAACTCGACCTCTCGAGGCAATGTGAACTGGTAAAACCAGAGGATGTTGTCGAGTCCGAAGATGAGCACGTAGACCAGGACAAGAGTCACTACCATTTTGGCAGCCTGGCTCTCCGCACTGCCCTGATTCACCCTGTCTGAGCTCCGTATGCCCCTTACCTGCTTGTTGTGCCTGTACAAAATCCAGAGGATGTAAGAGCTTGAGAGCGCCATGATCACCACAAACACAAGGTCTCGCGCAAACGTTGCAAAACCAATCAAGTGGAAGGAGGTGCGGTCTGGGTAAATCACTAAGCAGTAGCCCAAGTAAAAGGTATAGTTTAAGGTAGTGACATTTGCAGTAGCCGCTGAAAAAAAGACTGTGCTGATGCTCGTGACCATAGAGATGAGGACCAGGGAGGATACAGCCAGACACAGGTGCATCCCGGACTTTAATCTGAAATATCGCCACCTGTGGGAGGCCAAAGCAGCACACTGGCAGCTGCTAAGCAGGCTGGTGAGGCAGATAGACAGGGCCCGGGATATTCTGGCAAGGTAAAGGTCAACTTTGCAGTCATTGTCACTTACAAGATACTTGAGCCCGAAGATGAACACACTATGAGGGAGGGCCAACGTCATGTCATAAAGGAGGTTGGCCTGCGCTAGTATGAGCAATATTATCTCAGCCGACACCAGCTTCTGTTGATGGCAGACAATCAGAAAATAGGCCAGAAGGACAATACTATTTCCAAGCATCCCAGTGGCAGTCACACATGAGAAAACTATTCCTTTAACCAGGGTCAGGCTTTCCATGCTCTGGGTGGCTCCAAGTTCACGGGTCTCAGTAGATGACACAGTATCTTGATTTAAGATGCTACAACGAAAGCCAACTTGAACTTCTGCAACACTTTACAACAATGCTGCAGTAAAGTCAGGAGATGAGCTGCTGTACTGCAATGCAAGAACAGCAATTTCTTCATTTCTTTTGATTAAGGGTGAAATGAAATAAAAACTCATGCCAAAATTGTTAAGACAGAAATATTTAAAACATCAAAATACCAATAGAGACATAATTAATGTTACCAAACAGGTCAGGTGTCACGTCATGAAGAGTTGTGGCTCGGGCATATCTAATGTACTGATTTTCTGCATAGACAGCCAGACACTGGAATGCCAATAGAGTGATGAATATACATCAAATGCATTATAAATGTAGGTAGGCATATCCTGATGATTCTACACATTACGGGTCTGATTAAGGCTCAGGCAGGGCTATACCCCAGGGCGGGACACTGCTCTGCCAATTACTGCTTAGTTCGATGATCCCACACCTCGATTTCCCTGGTGTGGGAAAACCCCGGACCCAATTTTTCTGACGTAATTGTGAAGTCACATGCCTCAGTGCAGCAACTCCCTCAGATGGCACATTGGATCATGGAATGCTCACCTTTACAGGTTACCATTCTCCCATGTCTCCCCTCACCCTTAACCACATTTTGCCAGCTCGTATAGCCCCCCTCTGCTGTCATTAGCCATCAATCAGGAAAGGTTGTAAATGCGAGCGCAGTTGTCCCTGCAGTAGAGACCCATATGTAATTTTGGGCTGGATAATATTGGGTCTGCATGTCATTCCCCTTTCCGGGACAAAACCATAGACAAGTCAGATTAAAGTCTGATGACGCAATCCTGAAACATTAATTTTCACCACCCAGTATCCCTACATAAATATACATCCCGCTTGTAATCAGGGCCTTGGTAGTCATTAAATACACCAGGTTTGTACACTAAATGTTTTTCATTAGAACACTGGAATGTTGAGTGCTCCATTGAAGACAATGGAGCGCTCTGTGCTTCTAATGGCTGCTAGAAGCCCAGAGAGCAGCATTCCAATGTTTTATTCGTTTCACAGCTGTTGCTGTGAACAAAGACCTCTTGAAGCCCAAGGGGATTTAACCCCCCTCGGGCTCTGAGAGGCCTTTGTTTTTACTAATTAGAACATTCTGCCCTATAGGGGCAGAATCTTTCAACTCCTTAGAGCCCTCCGTAGTGGTCTCTACCCGCCATTAAAGACCTGTTCCCTTGTTAAAGCCTGAGCCGAAACGCTGGAGCACACCGTCAACGGACGATAAAGCCCGCTATGTCAGGTTCTAAGTCTATATTAAGGTCATGTACTGCAGTGTTTCCAAACATGTGGTCCACAGACGTCTCGGGGTCTGTGACACCTACTTAGACAGTCCACGGATGTTTAGGTTATTAATTATTAGCAGATTAATACATTATGTATACATTTAAAAGCAACATTGAAAATTGAAAATGCTAAAACTCCCTGTAATTGTGAATGAACTTGAAATCAGATGCAAAATTTAAGTTGGCATTCTTTATCTGTGGGAGAAGTACAAGTACAGGAAAAGGAATCAAGTATGGAGGACCGGTGACCTTAAATGAAGCACTGAAATATGCCCTCAAAAAGACAGCATCTATTGGAGCAAAAACACACAATTTTATGCTAGTGAACAGCGTTTTGCTCCATCTTTTCAAAATGAAACAACTTTTTGTAAACATTCTAACTTTCTCATTAAAATTTCGATTTTTGTATATATTTATGGATATGAATTAAATAAAATATGTAATAATGTGTGTATTTGTTTGATGTACACTTATTTCTATGCATTATTTTGAGTTTCAAATCCTATAAATTTCTTCAGGGGGGGCGACCCGGGTTTCCAATAGTGATTCGCTGAGGGTCAATGATGGCAAAATGGTAAGAACTAATGATGTAGAGTGTTTGTTTCTTCATTTATTGATGTTTGCATAGGATAGTATTTTTCCAGTACCTGTTTTGTCAATGTTGAAAATAACAAAGAAAGACTGAAGAGCAAGTGTATTACTAAGAATGGAAAACAAGCCAAATAAAGGTCAGTGTAGTAATACTCATAAAACAATATAAAAAACATTCTGGTCAATTCAAAATTCATATTTTAACAAAAGATTATGATTTCTTTAAACATTATCTCTTCTATTGGGCTAAAGAATAAATTCAAAACTCACCCTTCAACGGTAATATCTTTATTTGTTTCTTAAGTATTCATTCCAGATACACCACATTTGTAACAGTTGATATCAATTTGCAAAGGGTTATCATTTACAATTATTACAAAACGTTTTGGCAAAGGCTTTAGCAATGGTTTAAACTTTCAGTTGGAAAATAGACTTGTTGGCTTTGCCAGTGCTTGTTTATAAATTATCACAAGCATGTGTCGCACGGAAGAGTGCCTTTGGTATCACAAAACAAGCCTGTACTTTCTGAGACCAGTCAGTCCCAAAACAACATCAGTAATATTACAAATATTTTTTCAAATTCTTAGAATTTTTTTATATGATACCCGTATAGTATAAGTATTTACAAATCTCACACCCAATAGTATTTTATTTCTCAGTTGACCCTCAACGAAACTACATAATAAGGAAAATACCAACAAATCCCAGCTAAGTAATTATTTTCTCTTTGTTTTTGTAGTGAAATACATAATTTCCCTTGAAATGTCGTGTTTTTGTTCATCAGTCATGTAGTCTCTACAGCTCCCCTTTAACCCCTTGCCTGCGCTGAACGTTCCACGCTAGTGCGGAACATTCAATTGCGCGGGCGGGGCTGGGACGTTCAACGGACGTGCGCAGCACTACCGAAGTAGTGCACGAGATGTCCGCTGAACGTCGGCAGCAGCGGTGGGGTTAAAGGTACCTTAGTGAAACGGGCATTTGCATACTTTTTAAATATTGCTTTTATTGTATAACTCACCATTCCAGGCCAAAGGTTTACTGTTTGTTTTAATATTCAACCTTGTCATATGTATCCATCTTGTATGTATTGGAAAGTGGATTATTAGTAGTGGCAGATATGCATTTACCACTGGTAATAATACCCCTGACATCATATAGGGCTCAGACTATGTCACAGAAAATTATTTCCATGCTCAACCCTTGGTAGCTTGACTGTGAGCAGGCAGCCGTAACTTCAAAGACAGGTATGCAAAGCATTTAAATCACCAATTCAGTAAATAATTAAGACACAACACACAATAAAAAGTGCAACGTCAATTTATAAAAATAGGAAATATTTTTATCTTTTAAATGACACCAAAACGAAAAAAAAAAATCCACCGCACGAAACCAGAGATATGAATTTGTAAAGATTAGTCACTTTCAAGTGCTTAGAAACCAATAGTGCTACTTTTGGTCATTTTGTTGCCTCTTACAGGGACACATTCACATTTAGCATTTATTCTGGAGGATCTCTCACCAGTCTTGAGCAGGCCCCTCCAGCAGGCTGGATCCTGTTAGAACTCCTTCTTGAAGTTCTTCTTGCAAGGCCAAAGTGTCCAACACACAATCCACGGGTCTGAAATCTCCAAGAGGGTCCTTGAAAGTGTGAGAATTCAATTATTGGTCCAGGTGAGATATGTTAAGCTCTAGTTTGCAGGGAGTCCACTCTTTAGTCCTTTTGAAGCAGGTTTAATCCACAGGGCTGGAGTTTCAGAAGGTGCGAAAGGTGTAATCTTCAGAGTTCAGGCCTGATTAATGCACATCAAACTCTTCAGTGCGGGCCCATCTGATTCTCTTAGGTTTTAAAAGCAGATATGAGAGGCACTGCCCCTCTCAGATACTTATTCAGTGTTCTCTGCAGTCAAACAGGAGGGCACTCCTGGCTAATGAGGTGCAGGGTAACACCCCAGAGCATGGCCCTTTCCTCCAAAGTGTGGAAAATGCTAACCCAGAAACCACTATTCTTCCAAAATTCAATATGTCAGAACTTTCAGCAGAGGGAGCAAAACTAACTAAACCAGCCCACACGATGGCTTCGTCTGCATAGGTCCACTCCCCTTACATCTGGAAATTCCTTCTTAATCCCCATATTTGGCAGTGGGACAGAGAGGAGAGTCATACATGAAAACTGGTTTCTATAACTTTTCTCCTCCTTCTCTTGAAGAGCATTATTTTACTACCCCTACCCTTGGCTCTAGCATTCATATGCCCAGCGACCTCTCCTCCCAGCAAGGCTTCCTAACCCCAGGGGTCATTTATCACCTCTTCGAACCAGCCAGACTAATCCATTTATCTCTGATCAATCAAGGCAGAGCAATAGAGGGCTGGATTTTGTCTTACAGACAAGAAAGTCTTATAACTTCTTGCCTGTACATTTCTGAATACATTCAACAATACCTTATTGTTAGATTTATCATTACCATTCTACGGAGTTCTTTAATCTTAGTTGTATGACTTTTCTTTCTCCACTTATTGACTAATAACCTTTTCCAATATTAACCCATGGAATGGGGATCTGCAATGGAAAAATGAACTGGGCAATTTTTCCAATACCAGGGCCTATAAAACAGGTGTTATAGGGACTCTGCTTATACCTACAGGACCCCCACCCCTGGAACACCAAAGAAAGACTTTAGGGGTGCTGAATATATAAACATATTGCAGATCCTCATTTCCCAGTGTTCCTTGCACATAAGTCGATTTTAGGAAGTACTTTACAGCAATGTGGGGAGTGAAATGTGCAATTTCACTAACCCGAGGGCATATAAAAACCTTTTTATAAGGATTCTCCTTATACGTACCTGACCCCCCACCCCTGGAACACTTAGGTGAGACCCTGGGGGTACCTACCACACCAAAACATTGTAGTTAATTAATTTTTAAGTGCCACAAACATAATCGTTGAGTTTGGGCACAATATGCATTTTAAAAGAAGTCCTGCAACACAGGGCTGGTTTTAAACTGACCTCAGGCTCTAGCAGGGCACATATGCAAGTGCAGAAAAAGCTGCTGGCCCCTAAATTTCCGTGCCCTATTCTATACTAAGGACTTAAAGGTATTTTCAATCCCCTGCCCAATATGTACTACGGCCTTCTAGGGAGGTCATTCCAATAACCAGGGTACCCTAACCAATAGTGTACCTGAGTGTATTTAGGTGTTTGTAATGTATTCTACCTGTGTCTTCATCATAGCACGGGCCCTGCGCCTGTTTAGTCAGAGACCAGAATCAGTCTGAATTAGTTACTAGCAGTCAGCAAAAAGTTGGGAGTGCCCAGGGCACCGGATGACTTTAAACAATAATGTAAACAACTTATTGGTAAATTAATACGTTTCAAAAGCGTTAGTGTTTTAAACAAATTCATTTTTAGGGAGTGTTCAAAGAAAGACAAACCCTACGAGCGTTTTTGTGAAATCTAAGGGGGAAGACAGTGCAAGCAAGAAATATTTTAGGGGGATGAGAATCCCATCAACACTAAGAAACACGGACATGCTCGCTAAGCTTTCACAGTAGTGCCGGACAGCAAGTTACTTGCCAATTACTTGGTTGTTTTTACTAACGCTGCTGCTAGTAAAGGAGATGAGATATGTGAGCCTTCTGTGTGAGAAGCAAAGGCATTTTGAGTGATGTTTCTAGACAAAAAAGGAGGTTTCAGGATGTGTTGAACTACCCTTAGACAGATTTGATATCCAAATATGGTTTAGGAAAAATTGATATAATTTTACTGGATGGTACTGAGTATGTCTTAGACTTCAAGAAATATGTAAGACGTGAGGAAAAATACAAGATCACCAAGATGTGGCATAGCCTTTAAGCCTTTAATGCCCATCAGACTAATTTACTGTGCTTCTCATGACCTCATTGTTATAGACAACAGATAGTAGTCTCCAAGGGGCTGCCTGATACATAGGATGTCAAGCTCTGCTCTTCCTCCACGACCATTTATCGGATCTCCTACTAGCTGTTGGGATGCAAGCTTAAGTTCTCATAGTAGTTGACAGGTAATAGAATACGGACCCCTCTGACAGAAGAATAGAAAGGGTAGATATTGGAAGAGCAACAAATCATTAATTGAATGTTGCTTGTGAAATGTAGCAGTGTAGATTCGCTTGGGCAAGTCTCTTTAGGATAATCCATTTTGGTATGGAATTAAGCTGATATTTAGGTGGTTTTTATGTGTGCCTCTTTTAAGTTCTGCTTCTTTAAAACCACATTCTAAGTCTGATCAGCATGTCTCCTGATTCAGACAATTTATAATCTCTGCCAATGGTTGCATATATTTATATTCAAGATCAGGATGGGGGGGATAAAATGGCTTTGTAACTCGACAATTCAAAGTACAAATTGTAGAAAGGAAGGCCGACTTTTTATCTTCATTGGATCGGTTAGGAGAATTCTAAGTAGGCTAGCGAGAACCAGGCAATTGAATGCATTTACACAGGAGCATATCAGCAAGGCGAGGCGATAAAATTATAGTCGCTTTAGCATCCGTTTTTAGACAAAAAGCAGCGATAATTTTATTGCCCTTTCAGCAAGGACACACTAATGCGTGAATCCATGCCTTAGCACCTGTTTATTGAACATCCAGCCTTGCATCTCTAATGAGATGCAAAGTGGGCGTTCCCTCCCGAAAAAACTGGAGAAATGTCGCCATAGTGATAAGAAAAGTAGCGCTAACCTTGGTTAGCGCTCCTTTCCTTACGCCTGCTTTTCCTTTGACTAAACAATGTTAACTAATGGGTGGTGGATTATAGGGCTGAGACCACCCAGCCCTATCAACAAGGATATCGCCATTTTCCATGGAACATCGCTGGAAAACCAGCGATGTTCCATGGAAAACATCGCTATCATAGGAATAATTATCGCGATTGTGCTATTCGTTGGTAATACAGCGCTGGCATGTTGATAATTATCTGCAATAGCCGGCGATAAAATTCCACACGCTAAGGGTGGCCAGCAATAATTATCGCTGCTGCTTGTTGATATGCCCCTCAGTTTTCTCATGAGTATTTTATAAAAGGTAGTGTTTACCACCGCTAACAGATCCAAATGGACAGAAAAAATCTTGTGAGCCTGAATCCAGGTCTTTAATAAAGCTCTTTTTTGATGTTGATAACTTCCCTTCACACACCTGAACTCTGGCTGGAATTTTTCAAGTAGTATTCGGTGTCTTTATTTGTGGATCGATTTTTTCCCCTGACATTGTTCCATAATTTAGCCTGCATGGGGGAGTTTCGAAACGGGCAAAACATTGCGTGGATTTCCAGTTGAGTAATAGTTACTTCAAAAGTGAACGAGTAACATTCTTTTGGGTTAATTGTTCATAATGCAAGGTTTGTTCACCATATACTTGAAACAAAGAGTTTGGAAAACAAAGCGCTTGAACATTTTTAGCTAAAAAAAAGTTCAAACCAAACCTAAACTTAGACGTGAAGATGGAGTTTGTGTTAAAAAAAGAGGAGAAAACACCTAACCGGCATTTCGTGTAATAACACATAATTGTGTGTAATAATTTGGCAACTTTCCCACGCCTACTGGTTTGGTGTAAGCATGAAATGAGATTGTGGTGATACCTCTCTAGATCATTAGCAGTGGGGTGTGAATGTTGGCATAGAAGAGTTACAGTGAGTGGTGTGAGTCATAAGTATGACACATTGTCTGAGGTTGGCTGTGCTCACGAGGGCGAGGGAAGATTGAAGCCACTAAGGGAGTGGTTGGTTGAAGCTGTGGTGATGAGTTCAGAGATGTTGATACTAGCGATCAAGCAGGCTTCAAGGGTCCAGTAGATGAGTGAGGTTCTGCCTGCGGTAATTTTTGTTGGCAGCAAATGAATAGTTAAGTGACTTGACTGACTACTGCTGGTGAGTGCACGGCCCTGATGATCGGTGGAAAACTGCAAAGCCACCTCCTTTCTTGGGGGTACAGTCGACATCTTGGACACTGAACGCAACTGGAAGAAGAGTGAAAAGGATGTGCATGAGGTAGGCGAAAGTGGACATAAGATACAATGAATGAGCACACTCAGGCTATGTTTTGCTATACTGTCATTGATGTCTGCTCCATTATGTACTGAGGAGCACATGCTTATGAGCATCAAGTACACAGTGTGTTCCATGTGATAGTGGTGTGAGCGATGTCAATGAGTTATAGATTTGGTTCTGCTTTGGTGGGTCACAGAGTCTGGCATTTGTGGCGTCTATGTTATGTGTGTACTCAGAGTCCTAACCACAGGAGTAAATGTATGCCTTTTGAGAATTCACAACCCCGTTGCAGGTTTCCAGAAAAGCTACCGAGAAAGCAACAGGTATCCCCACAATCTAGAATTGAGCGTACATAATACTTGCCATGTCTTTCCAACCAATAGTATTAGTTTGACCCACATTTCAAATGAACAATTGTTGTTCCCCTTGTGTAGTCATGCTACTTTATTTATGTTACGTTTTATCAAAGGCATGTAAATAGTTGTGTTTTACTTTAAAGTTAGAAAAGTATTGAATGTATTTATCATCTTCTTCTCTGCTGATGTCCTTTCCTTTTCCTTCCAATCCTCTTTTCTCCTTTCTTTCCATTCTTCTTTCTTCCACGTTTCCTTCCTAGTCCTGGCTTCCCTGTGCACACTTTCCTTCCATCCTTCCTACATGATCTTGAACATTAATTCCTTCGTTCTTTTCTTCCTCCACTCTAATTATTGCCCTCATTTCTTCCGTCCTCTGTTTTTCCATGTATTCTTACTGCATCTTTCTTTCTCTACAAGCCTTTCATTCTTCCTCCATTCCTACCTTCCGCCCATAGTTCTTCTCTTCAGACTACTTTTTCTTTCTGTCTTTCCATTATTTCTTTCTTCTTTCCTTACTGCATCCTGCTCAGGCCTTCCCTCATTTTCTACTTTCATTTGTCTATATATTCTTTCCTTTCTCTTTTCCTTCGTTCCTTTATTTCCAAATTTTCTTTCCCGTTCCTACATCCCCTAACTCATTACTCTGCTGTTTATTCTTCTCTGCTATTTTCCATCTTCTTTCCATAATCCTAAACTAACTACTTACTATTCCTCTCTTTTCTTTCTTCTTGCCAAACTTCCATCCTCCTGCCCTCTCTCTCCTTTCTTTTCGCTCTTAGGGGGATGTTCACAAAGTAGTGGCAGTGAGAGGAGTTAGCCTCCTTGGTTTAACGCCTCTCACCCCACTGCAGAAACGTCAAGCTGCACCCTATTCTCAATAATGTGGTGCATCATGTCGTTTCCCCCATCGACGGCGCTAAATCTCACGACTTAACGCCAGAACAGGCACCCTTGCACCAGAGCGCAAGGGTGTCTGCGAGCATTGAGGTTTGTCAATGCACAGGAAGGTGTCCCTTCCGGTACATTAACAAACCGGAAATGCCAGTTTGCTCTTTCCATGTGTGCTGCTACATGCACACATAGAAAAAGTAAAAACAAGAAGGAATCAAGGTTTTCTCCTCATTTAGCCACATTAAGACCAGATGTTTCTAGGTCTTAAGTTTGGCGCTGCCACCTATTATCGCCGCCCTTGAAAATAGGCGGTAGCGTCAAACTCAATGGTGTTGCGGTGGTACGCCCACCGCAACACCCACTACACGCCCCCTTTCACGCTAAGTTTAGCATTAAAGGAGCCTTATTCCCCAAGTCGATGGGGGAAATGCCAGGCTGCACCAAATTCTTGAGAATAGGGTGCAGCTGGGCGTTTCCGAAGTAGCGGTGAGAGGCGTTAAGCCAAGGAGGCTATCGCCTCTCACTGTCACTTTCTGTAAATATCCCCCATAGTTTCTCAGTTATTGTATTCCGACCTACCTTCCTTTTTCTCTGTTTACATATTCTTGCACTGCGTCCATTTTCTTTCTTAGAACACATTTAAAATCAGATCAAATTTCTTGGTGTTCCATTAACTGTCAGTACTTGCAGTAGGTGCTCAGCCATATTTACCCTAGCTTCTATTCTTTTTTTATTTCGTGAAATAGCGGTAATCTGTTAACTAAACACGGCAGCCACAACCAAAAACAAATTCCATCTGGCAGTAAGCACGCCTGGTACTTTTGAGCTAAATTCTAGTGACTGAGCTCGTTACTCAAAGTGCCGGTTTTTACCACATAAAAATGAAATGTAATAGAAATATCGTAAATATACCGTATATGTTCCAGTGCATGACTAATTTACTTTGTGAAAATGTATAAATAACAAAATGCACTAATTCATGCAGATAGGCACTAGAAGTCACTAATGCGGGAAGAAATTCAACACCAAGTTTGGGAAACGTTGAAAAAGAACCAAGGCATTCAACCCCTAGCAAATTGGTTAGACAAAGACCAAATTATTAAGTGAGTTTTAGTAAATAAACAAAGTGTAACATCACTCTTACTTACCATGACAAGGAAATCTACACAAAATACCGGAACTGATGACGCTTAAATTAGCTAATCACAAAATAGCTACTAAAATACTGCTCTGACTAACTAAGTACTGCCCAGAAAAAAACAGCCCTCAGAAAAGCTGCTCATACAAAACAACTGAAACAGTGATGGTCTTATATTTTTTCAGATGTATCTAATGGAACCTCGGCTTCCCCACATCTCTGGACGCTCCTACTTCCTCATTTTGTGCCTAGCTATTTTACGAGCAGCTATTTTGTGGGCAAATCCGTGGCTCAGCAATAGTGATGTCTGTGCAATCCACCTCTGGACGCCGGTAGTACTACCAACCTATGCTAAAACACTGGCTCCTTTTAACAAGTGGAGATAATGAATTTTAATTCCCCAGCCAATCAGCGAGCTTTAATACTTAAGTGATTGCAACAGATATAGGTGCCATGGGGACGTCACCGTACTAAGGCTCCACCATGAGATTTAAAACTAGCACAAGGGATGCATCTGGATAAAGTGCCTTGGAGAATCTCTAAAACCTTGATGATAACATCTGTAGTGGTTATTCTTTTATATTGAACTGCCCCATGAGTTGATATTTTCATCACATGTCCAGGGTGAACAGTGTCATGCTAATTACAAGCAACGTATTTTTTTTTTGATTTCTGTCATTTTTTATTGAGTATATAAAAAAATATATATATTTACATGGAGCATGGGGTATACGTGAGCGGAAAGACAGAGAGCAATATTCATAATTTAAAGGTATGCCTTCGGAGATGATGTTTGTCTCGATGCTTTGTCAGCCTGCGAGGGTCTCCTTGCTTCTCGAGAAACTACTCCAAGAACTTTGATAATAAGATAAATAGGTGATATACACTGGGCAGGATGTAATAATATTTACCTAAATGATCGCTGGATATCAATAAAAAAAGCTGCTGTACAAACCCACTTCTTCCGTTTAAAACAAAACTAAGGCAGGTTCCTCTGCATTTCAGCCTTCTGAGGTTGATACAAAGAGACATTTTTTCCCATAAAAGCTGCAGAGGAAATTAACACTTTTTCTAATGTTTCCTCAGTAGATCATAGTGCTCAATGTCGTTTTACATGCGAGGATAGATTGTGTTGACATGATCTAATACATGGGTACTCATAGTATGGCCCGCCAGCCTCCAGCGGTTCCGGCAAGCCTTCCCAGGTGGCCCGCAGACCTTGAGACATCGTACCCCTGTTTTACTTTTTTCTGCTGCTCTGTGGGGGTCAGGTGATCCTAGCGATAGCCAGATTAAAGCTGCAGGGGCCTAAGAAGAGGTGAAATACAACAAAGCCTCATTAACGTGCAAATGGTCTTTTATAGACCTGTGAATTGCTGGGGAGGGGGGCGGCTATGCATGTGTGTGTGTGTGTGCCCGGGCTGACACACAGGCAGGGTGAGATGACAGAGGGTGACAGAGAGAGTGAGAGGGAGGGAAAGGGAGGGGGACGGAGAAGGAGGCAGAGGGAAGGAAAGGGAGGGAGACGGAGAGGGAGTGTGAGGGAGGGAAAGGGAGCGAGACGGAGAGGGAGTGAGAGGGAGGGAAAGGGAGGGAGAGGGAGTGAGAGGGAGGGAGAGGGAGGGAGAGGGAGGGAGAGGGAGTGAGAGGGAGGGAGAGGGAGAGGGGGTGAGAGGGAGGGAAAGGAAGGGAGATGGAGAGGGAGTGAGAGGGAGGGAAAGGGAGGGAGACGGAGTGAGAGGAAGGGAAAGGGAGTGAGGGGAGGGAAAGGGAGGGAGACTGAGAGGGAGTGAGAGGGAAGGAAAGGGAGGGAGACGGAGAGGGAGTGAGAGGGAGGGAAAGGAAGGGAGAGGGAGGGAAAGGGAGGGAAAAGGAGAGGGAGGGAGAGGGAGAGGAAGAGAGAGGGAGGGAGAGAGAGAGAGGGAGTGAGACAGTCAGAGTGAGTGAGACGGGGAGAGAGGGAGTGATAGGGAGTGAGAGAGAGTGAGAGGGAGTGAGACGGTCAGAGTGAGTGAGACAGAGGGAGACAGGGAGAGAGGGAGGGAGAGAGGGAGAGAGAGGGCTAGAGAGAGGGAGGGAGACTGAGAGAGAGATACAGAGAGAAAGAGAGAGAGATGTGTGTGTTTGACGGGTCTGGTGGCTCAGTGGACAAAGCTGCAGGGACCTGTGATCAACCTCATGGTCAGTTTTTAGGTCTCGTCCTAAAGCATTGCTTTAGCAATCCATTTTTGTCCAGATTTCTAGTAAGTGGTCCGAAAAGTCTGCCAAAACGGTGGATTAGACACAGTTCATGTGATCTATGCGCATGCACAAACCAGCCAAGTCACAAACCACCATTTGTCTGTGCCTCGCATCAGACTTCTAAGGCTGCCGCTCCCCCGCTCCTCCCCCATCAGCATTTGTTTGTGCCTAGCATCAGACTTCAAAGGTTGCCGTTACCCCGTCCCCGCCACAGCAATGCCGAGAGCTTGTTTTAAACACAGCTCACACTGTGCAATGTTGAGCCCATGCTGGGACTCGAAACCGTTTCAGCAGTCATTGCTTATTATTTTGCCAGTATCCTTTACATTACTATCAGCAAACAGTTTGTATGCGTTATACTCTCTTTCTGCACATTCCTCCACACTCAGCTTTTTCTGTATTAGTGAGTACTATATCCCATCCGGGACCTTTCCCACTGCTTCTGTACAGCGCAACAACTCTCTGCCTTCACAACTCCTTTGAAGGTTGTCACATGCTGCTTCCCGGCTTCCGTGTAAAACCACTAATATGGATCTTGCCTCGTTGTCGAGTATACTTGTCTGTCGGTTGTTCTCCGACTCCCGGCTCTCATGTTTCCTCATCACTCCGGTATGCAGATCCCTTCTCCTTGCCATTACGTGTACTCGCCTGCCTCGTACTCTCCTCCGTCACATGTCGCGGCTGCTGGTGTGCTACCTAAATTTCAGTAGTGCCGCTTGATTGAGGCTTCCGAAATATTGAACAAAAACAAACGTCCCGATCTGGACATTAGAACGGCACTCCACAAAGCTGGTGATTTTTCAAATTCGATATTTTATTCCTAATTCGTCACTTCACCATCTACGCGTTTCGACTTTTAACATCAGCCATGTTCACGATGACCCTTTATACTTCTTATAAGGAGCGTTTGCAAAACGGAAAAGTAAAAGCAGACTACACACTTTTATTAACAGTGAACGAGGCCCATAAGGACATTTTGACACAAAACATCAGCACCATCATTGAATGTGCACATTACGCAACCTTTAAACAACTGCTTTCTTACTTGTATAAAAGTAGAAACTTCAAAATAAAAGTTTTTAGATTGAAGATGTCTGCATATAAATATAAATACATATGGATAGAATTAGAATGGAGAACATGATATTAAGTCATAATCCTAGCTTGGTTTCACATAAATTTAAGGTGCTTTCACAAAAAAATATACAGCACTCTCTTATTCCTGAAATAGTGCGTGAACTTTAGCATGTGAGCTGCCAGAGCCGCGAAGAAATGCTTTCACATTCTTCCTGAATCAACTTGTAGGTGTCCCAGAACTGGCACTCAGTGTCGGCCTCGTGTCATGGTGAAAAGACAACGAGAGACTTGAGCAAACCTGTCCTTTTGATTGGTGCTATTTAACTCATGGGGCAGAGTGCAAACAAACTGCGAGCAGACAAATAGACTTGCCATCCTTGCCTGCAACGATTACTGCCATTTCAGGGCTAGTCTGCTTTAGGACGCGAAGTTAACCAAGAGGTCATTGGCTGGACATGAGGTAAATACAACACTGCAATTAAGGAGCAAACAAATTGCCTACCACAGTATTCAGTCTTTCACCCCTGCACTCATGAATTTTCTTTTCACTGACTCTTCCTTATGTTTTTAAACCTTTCAGAGTTACTGGACTGTTTGGAAAACTTTTTATTTCCTTTAAATCTACTCCAGTGTTGCAATTATCTTGTCAGCAGCGAACACACAGTAGCCTGATCGCTTTACTTGTGATTTGTTTATGCTCTAGACTATCAAAGGAGCTAAATAGGTTCCCTGAAAAAGAGCTTGCGGTTTCTGCTTACATTTCACATGCTTTACTTAGTCTTGTTTTTGTGTTGGAATGCGGCGAAAATGGAAAGGGGCGACCACTCGGTCCCCCCGAACGTATGGTAGGGGGCCCGGATCCCCCCGGGAAACCATTTTGGGCGGGGGGCATGTCACGGCTGGTATGCCCGAAGTGGCGTAGCCGGGGCGCGCCTTTTCCCGCCCAGGAGGGGTTGTCCTAGACACCTACACCGTTGGCCACGCCCAGTAGGCGTACTGGAGGAGGGTACACGCCCTCCCGAAGAGGAATAAAGAGAGCAGGAATCCGAAGAAGCGTCCTCTTGTTCCTGTGCTTGGAAGCTGCACCCACTCGTTGCACGTGAGCCCTCGACGGAACAAGGAGCAATTTTGAGAACTTGTAATTTTGTGTGTTTCTCTTCTAGCGACTTCGAGCCTAAGGGTCCAGGATTGTGTTGAGCAACGAGGATCGAATACCCGTCAACGATGCCGGGCAAAAAGGCGGGAAAGAAGTCCGGTACTGATCAGATGCTTCGCATGCTGATAAAGGATATGGCGAGTATGAAAAAGCAGATGGCAGCAATGAACAATACGGGTAAACCGAAAAAGGTTATAGGTCCGGCATTGCCGGGAGTTGTTCCCACGGGGAGGGGTAAAAGGGCCAGGAATAGGTCGGCAGGGGAGGAGGTCCCGGTTCCCGAGTTACCCCCGGCAAATCCGGTCATCCCAGTCGAGGCCCCGGTACCGATCCCAGACGCGGGTCAACCGATTCCGGTTGTTGTTACGCCCGCCAGTGAGGAGGACATGCCTCCGGAATTAGCTGCCTAGTTGGCCGCATGGCTTGGCAAAAAGGGGGGTGCTGCGGCACCGGGAGATACGGCCGAAGAGGCCAAGTTACTAATACAGCAGTTGCAGCAATCGCGAGATGCCGCGAAGGCAAATATCCCTCTTGTCCCCCCACAGGTGACCTCGGAAGGACCGGCGGCTGGTGTCGAAAAAACAGCAGGAACAGCAATGGAGCCGGGTAAGCAGGCATTGCCAATGGCAAGGGAGGGGTCTTTGCCCTCAAGAAGGGAGAAGGTGGTCCAACATATACCGTTGGCCACGAAAGAATTGATATGGGCTGATAAGTATGTGAAGATGTTTTCTCTGCTGACTGACCATCGCGAGATGGAGTATGTTAAGACACAGAAGGATTTGTGGCACCCGAGTGTATGGCGAGCCAAAATGGCGGGATTCAGGGTTGATGAGACAATCTCAAATTGGGCCAAGGCCTTTGCGATGTTTTCTGCAAGTATTGGGGAACGTAAGCCGGAGGTTTTGTCCGAATTGTCCTGCTATCAGGCACGAATAATGGATTTTTATGAAACGTATGAGGGCAATGAGTGGATGGGTTACGATATGAAGTTTCGTAAGGCCAAGGAGTACGATTCATCTCTGACGTGGGATTGTCTCGACTCGATCTCTTGGCAGAATCAGCTCCTGCCGGGCGCAATCAAGTCGGCCTCACTTGGCGGAAATGGGTCGGGGCCTTCCCGCCATCAGCCTGCGGCGCCCTTTCGAGCGGGCCCCGCTGGCGACCACCAACCAAGGAATGGTGGGAATGGGGGTAAGAAAGGGGTCTGTTGGAATTTCAACAGGGGCAATTGCACAAGGCCACAAGGGACATGTAAGTTCAGACATGTGTGTGCAGGTTGCGGAAATTCTTCACACCCCGAGAGTTCATGCAGAGACAAGAATGGTGATACGGGGGGTAGAGGAGGGGCCAAACAGGTCTGAGGGGGACCATTGCGTACCGCTACCTACCCCCGTTGATATCATGGCAATGATCCCCTGGCTAAACGAATACCCTGATCATGTCTCCGTTGGGGTGTTGAGGAACGGCTTCTTATATGGTTTCCACATCCCGGTGGGGGATTTTCATGGGGGACCACTTTGTAGAAACCAACTGTCGGCTCTGCATAATCCAGCGGTGGTTGAGAGGAAAATAGCAAAGGAGGTTGCCCTTGGCCGGGTTGCTGGCCCATATAAGCACCCGCCAGTAACTGATTTCATCTGTTCCCCGTTGGGAGTAGTCCCCAAGAAGGACCCGGGGGAATTTAGGCTGATCCATAACTTGTCAGCTCCAAGGGGTCTTTCAGTGAACAATGCGATTGACCCAGGAGTTTGTTCGGTGCGGTACGCATCCTTCGATGATGCAGTCGCCATGTTGAATCGCCTGGGGCCCGGAGCGCTGATGGCAAAGTCGGATATCGAGTCAGCGTTCCGGTTGCTCCCGGTACACCCACGGGATCAACGCCTGTTAGGCTTTGTCTTCCAGGGCCATTACTACATGGATAGATGTATGCCAATGGGTTGCTCCATCTCTTGTGCTTATTTTGAGAAATTCAGCTGTTTTCTGGAATGGGCATTTACCAAAGCCACTGGCCATAGCCATGTTATGCATTACCTGGATGATTTCTTGTTCTTGGGGGCAGCCGGCGACACAAAATGTGCGCAGGCCTTACATGAATTTTGCACTCTCATGAAGAGGTTTGGGGTGCATTGGCACCAGGTAAGACGATTGGGCCGTCTACTTCACTCGAGTGTCTGGGTATTGAGCTCGATTCTGTGGAGGGATGTTTCCGTTTGCCAGTAGGGAAAGTAGCGAAATTCAGGGCTTCCCTGAAACTGTGCATTAGCAAAGAGAAAGTTACTCTTCATCAGTTACAACAAGCAGTGGGCCAGCTTAACTTTGCCCTAAGAGTGATACCAATGGCCGGCCCCTTTTCCCGCTCTATTGCACAAGCCATGGTTGGTCTCAAGGAAGGACACCACCGCACGAGACTGTCGGCAGAGGTTCGCCAGGATATGCGCATCTGGTTAGCGTTCCTGGCGGACTTCAACGGTCGAGTGGTGTGGAACAAGCCGCCAGCGTCTTCGGACGAGCTGGGTTTGTGGACCGACTCGGCCGGGAGCATGGGATTTGGCGCCATCTTTGGTAATCAATGGTCGGCGCAGACATGGCCGACGTGGTGGCACACCAGCGGTCTCACAGGTAACATTGGGTTTCTCGAGTTGTTCCCCATTTTTGTGGCTCTGAAGGCATGGCCGGATGAGTTCAGAGATCGCTCTGTGGTATTTTGGTCCGATAATATGACTGTAGTCGAATGTATAAATAATCAGGCAGCTCGCTGCAAGTGGATATTGAGATTACTGAAAGAAATGGTACTACTTTGCATGAGACTGAACGTACAATTCAGGGCGAAGCATGTGCCAGGTGTTCTGAACTAGGCGGCTGATGCACTCTCTCGTTCACACATGCAGGCTTTCCGGGGTTATCTACCTTCCGCGGACCTAACGGCGGCACCATTCCCCGAAGCACTCTGGCTACTCGGTGCCCCGGATTACAAGACCTCGTGGCAGCAAGCTTAGCCCCAAGGACAAGGAAGGCATACGAAGGAGCGTTTCGTTCCTAGTGTGCATTTTTGGGTCCGGCAGCGGGGGACAATTGGGATCAGGAGGATTATGTCCTGAAGTTTCTAGTAGCACTGCACAGTGAAGGCCGATCAGCGGCAACTGCCAATAGGCACCGGGCCGCCATTTCATTCATGGCGCAGGCGCATGGTATCAAGGACCCGACATCGTCCTTTTTGGTAAAGAGAGCCCTTCGTGGGTGGCAACGCCTTGAGGGTCGTAGAGGGGACAAGAGGCACCCGATTGGGTTAGTAAGGTTGTCCCGGCTAATGGCGATACTCCCTACGACATGTTCCTCCCAGTTCGAGGCAGTGCTGTTCCGGGCCGCTTTTGCATTAGCATTCCATGGGGCTATGCGGGTGAGTGAGCTGGTGGCGAGAAATAAGAAAGATGTGGAGGGAGGTCAGATCACATTCTGATTAAGAGTGATTCAATAGTGGTCACAATAACCAGGTCCAAGACCGACCAGTGTGCTATGGGAGACAGTGTTATTGTCCAGCGCATGCGAGGGTCCCCCATGTGCCCGGTGACGTGCGTTGAGGAATACTTGGCGCAAAGGGCAGATACATGGGGGGGAAGCCTTCTGAGACATATCGACGCCACCCCACTGACGAGGTTTCAATTTCAGAGGGTGCTAACAATGGCAATCGCAGCAGCAGGCTTGGACCCAGGCGATTTCGGGACCCATTCCTTTAGGATAGGGGCTGCTACAGAGGCTACAGCCGGGGGTCAGAGTGTTGAGAAGGTGAAACAATTGGGACGATGGTCCTCGAACTGTTATAAAAGGTATGTGCGTTTGCACATGTTGTGAAGCCAATGTCATGCACTCACGCTTCTTGTCTTCTGTTTGGTTTTCAGTTTCGCGAGCATGCAATGCGGGGCGGACTGTGCAGTCGACCCGGCACCTGGGGATCAGCGGTCAGAGATCACCGGCTGTGGAGAGAGTGGTGTGGGTCGTGGGCCACTCATACGTGAGGCGGGCCGGGGACGTATTCAAAGCAGGTGACGTGATTCACGCAGCTGGGAAATACGGGTACCGGGTGACCTTCCACGGAAGGGGCGGGCTCTGTATTGACCAGTTTCAATGTTTTATTGAGGAACTGTTAGGGGGGCAGAGGTCACCGCCATCTGTAATCATAGTACATCTGGGGGGCAATGACTTGGTGACACTCGGTCGGCGAGTACTACTCGAGCAAGTTCTATCTACTGTTAGCTGGCTGGCGAGAAGGATCCCGGGGTGCACGATAGCATGGTCCCACATGATTCCCAGGAAGGTGTGGCGGGGGGGCCTCTCTGTGTCAGCTCTGAATCATTCAGTCAAAAAGGTCAATAACAAACTTGGTAGGTTGTTTCGCACGACGCAGTTGCACTGTATTCCGCATGGATGTATTCGGGGGGATCACATGTATCTCGATGATGGGGTCCATTTGTCCCGGGAGGGGAATGTCTTACTCATAGGAGACTTCGTAGCATGGTTAAGGGGTTTGTAAAAGCATGACCTTTAGTAGGAGTTGTGGGGGGGCCGGATAGCCGGTCAACTATCCGGCCTGTGGTGGTAAGGTCATGATCGGTGAGCAGTAATTTCAAGGTCCCTAGAGGGGGGGCACCACCCACTATGGATGGGAGCGCCCGGGGGGAGGCGGCCATTGGCCCCTCACACGGGGAGGCGGCACCCACTAAGTATGGGTCGCCTAAGGGAAGACGGCCATAGGCCCCTTCCAGGGGAGGAGGCGGCTAAGATGCCCCTCCTACGAATTTCCCGGGGCCCGGATATCCGCGACGGCGGATGTGATAGACAGTGTGGGGTGGGAGGGGGGTCCACGCTACCTTCTTACAGACACCTCACATGAGTCCTCGGACGACCCTTAAGATGGCGTCGAGTTAAAATAGGGGGCCCCCGCAAGACAAGGGAAATTGGAGTTGGCACAGAGGTACAGTCGGGAGGGGGAGAGTTCTGGTAGTAGGGATCTGACACCGGTTGCGACCTTGCCGTTGGCCCGTAATGCTAGGATGTACAATTTTAATTTCGAAAGTATGCATTTGCAGGATGTTAGACTCGGCTAGGAAAACCTTTGTACTAGAGATTTGTTAAGGTTAGCCAAAGAACATGTCTTCATCGAAATGTAATAAATGAAAATTGTACATGATATGAAACTGTTATTTTAATGTTTTAATTTTGTTTCATATTTTAATAAATACGGCCGGGAGGGTGACTCCCTCCCGCCTTCCAAAAGTTCAGAACTGCGTCCGTCTTCCCATCCTTGGGGATTGTGTTGGGAGGGGGTGACAGGCATCCCGGCCATATGGAAAGGGGCGACCACTCGGTCCCCCCGAACGTATGGTAGGGGGCCCGGATCCCCCCGGGAAACCATTTTGGGCGGGGGGCGTGTCACGGCTGGTGTGCCCGAAGTGGCGTAGCCGGAGCGCCTTTTCCCGCCCAGGAGGGGTTGTCCTAGACACCTACACCGTTGGCCACGCCCAGTAGGCGTACTGGAGGAGGGTACACGCCCTCCTGAAGAGGAATAAAGAGAGCAGGAATCCGAAGAAGCGTCCTCTTATTCCTGTGCTTGGAAGTTGCACCCACTCGTTGCACGTGAGCCCTCGACGGAACAAGGAGCAATTTTGACCCACCCACCAGCCCCTTATGGCAACGTTAGTACTGCAATAAAGTGATTTGCTTTGATAACATCTTTTTTCCCTCCTGTAGCGGTGTATAACATGACAATGTTGGTACTGCAATAAAGTGATCTGCTTGTTAACATCTTCGTACCTGGTTAGCAAATGATAACGGTCTAAGTTAATGATGTGATGAAATATCTAGTAATAGAGGCAAATATTGCAAGGTACAGTATAATTTCTTCCTTAGTAGGTAAACAAATGTCGTATTTATTTTAGTCGGGCGGTAAGGTCATGATTGGTGAGCAGTAATTTCAAGGTCCCTAGAGGGGGGGCGCCACCCACTATGGATGGGAGCGCCCGGGGGGAGGCTGCCATTGGCCCCTCACACGGGGAGGCGGCACCCACTAAGTATGGGTCGCCTAAGGGAAGACGGCCATAGGCCCCTTCCAGGGGAGGAGGCGGCTAAGATGCCCCTCCTACGAATTTCCCGGGGCCCGGATATCCGCGACGGCGGATGTGATAGACAGTGTGGGGTGGGAGGGGGGTCCACGCTACCTTCTTACAGACACCTCACACGAGTCCTCGGACGACCCTTAAGATGGCGTCGAGTTAAAATAGGGGGCCCCCGCAAGACAAGGGAAATTGGAGTTGGCACAGAGGTACAGTCCTCTGCGCGCCCGCCCTCACATCGTGAGGGGGAGAGTTCTGGTAGTAGGGATCTGGCACCGGTTGCGACCTTGCCGTTGGCCCGTAATGCTAGGATGTACAATTTTAATTTCGAAAGTATGCATTTGCAGGATGTTAGACTCGGCTAGGAAAACCTTTGTACTAGAGATTTGTTAAGGTTAGCCAAAGAACATGTCTTCATCGAAATGTAATAAATGAAAATTGTACATGATATGAAACTGTTATTTTAATGTTTTAATTTTGTTTCATATTTTAATAAATACGGCCGGAAGGGTGACTCCCTCCCGCCTTCCAAAAGTTCAGAACTGCGTCCGTCTTCCCATCCTTGGGGATTGTGTTGGGAGGGGGTGACAGGCATCCCGGCCATATGACTTAATTGACGTAAGTTTAACCCCAAGGCGCAGCGGCAGGGCTGTTTCAGCAGTCTCCCTGCTGTTGCTCTTCCCCCTGCATCTGTGCTTTTATGGCCCTCTCACCAGTGTGCCGCTCTGCTCTGTGCACTTCCCCCAAATGACGGACCTGACATGCTGTCCCGCTGCTCTGTATTCTTTCTGCTTTATCCCCCTTTTCCTACGCAACGGCTATTTTCTCCCATGAGCGCCTGCCGAGCTGTGCATCTGCTTTGCTGGTTGCTTTTTCCCATAAATGAGCTAGGAGTCGAGGTTTTATGAATTTGTCTGCTACTCCATCCTACTTTCAGCAAACCCTCAGACTTAAAATGTAATGTTACCAGGTCAGTGTCATAAATCCAGTACACCAACAGATCAAGACTTTGTATTTAGATAGCTGTGCACTTTGCACTTTTGGGTTCTAATAGTATTTTAAGAAACATGTTTTAAGTTTCAATTTTTTACACATTTGAAATGTCTCACATCTCAAACTCACCCTCACCCCCTCACACCCCCACACCCTCACGCACCCTCGCCCTCATACCCCCTGACCCCTCCACCCTCACTCACCCTCTCACCCATCCTTACCCACCCTCTCACCCTCACACACCCTCTCACCCACCCTCACCCTCACACCCCTCACACCCCCTGATCCTCACACACCTTCGCACCCCCTCGCCCTCACACACCCTCAAACCCTCAGCCTCACAGACCCTCACACACCCCCTCACACTCACACCCCCTCAACCTCACCCCCTCAAACCCCCATACACCATCAGACCCCCACATCCCCTCATTCTCACACCCTCACCCTCACACACCCCCTCACACCCCCTCACTCGCACACCCCCTCACACTCGCTCACCCTCACACCCCTTCACACACCCTCACCCTCACACACCCTCACCCTCACTCACCCTCTCACCCTCACACACCCTCTCTCCCTCACACACCCTCTCACCCTCACACACCCTCTCACCCTCACACACCCTCACCCCCCTCACCCCTCACCCTCACACCCCCACACCCTCACCCTCATACCCTCTCACCCTCACACACGCTCTCACCCTCACACACCCTCTCACCTCACGCCACACACTGCTGCACACCTCACACTGCTGCATGCTGCACACTGCTGCATTACTCATACTACTGCATGCTGCACACTGCTGCCCGCCTCACACTGCTGCCCGCCTCACACTGCTGCATGCCTTACACTGCTGCATGACACACTGCTGCACGCCTCACACTGCTGCACGCCTCACACTGCTGCACGCCTCACACTGCTGCATGCCTCACACTGCTGCTCACCACACACTGCTGCACGCCACACACTGCTGCACGTCGCACACTGCTGCACGCCTCACGCTGCTGCACGCTGCACACTGCTGCATTGCTCACTCTGCTGCATGCTGCACACTGCTGCACGCCGCACACTGCTGCACGCCGCACACTGCCGCACGCCGCACACTGCTGCACGCTGCACACTGCTGCACGACGCACACTGCTGCATGCTGCACACTGCTGCACGACTAGCACTGCTGCACGCATCACACTGCTGCATGCATCACAGTGCTGCACGCCTCACACTGCTGCATGCCTCACAATGCTGCACGCCTCACACTGCTGCACGCCTCACACTGCTGCATGCATCACACTGCTTCATTACTCACACTGCTGCATGCTGCACACTGCTGCACGACACACTGCTGCACAACACACTGCTGCACACCTCACACTGCTGCACGCCTCACACTGCTGCACGCCTCACACTGCTGCATGCCTCACACTGCTGCTCGCCACACACTGCTGCATGCCACACACTGCTGCACGTCGCACACTGCTGCACGCCTCACGTTGCTGCATACTGCACACTGCTGCATTGCTCACACTGCTGCATGCTGCACACTGCTGCTCGCTGCACACTGCTGCACGCCGCACACTGCTGCATGCTGCACACTGCTGCATGACTCACACTGCTGCACGCATCACACTGCTGCACGCATCACAGCGCTGCACGCCTCACACTGCTGCATTCCTCACAATGCTGCACACCTCACACTGCTGCACGCCTCACACTGCTGCATGCATCACACTGCTGCATTACTCACACTGCTGCATGCTGCACACTGCTGCACGACACACTGCTGCACGACACACTGCTGCACGCCACACTCTGCGGCCCGCCACACACTGCTGCACGCCACACACTGCTGCACTCCACACACTGCTGCATGCCTCACACTGCTGCACGCCTCACACTGCTGCACACCTCACACTGCTGCATGCGTCACAACACAACCACATCACTCAGGGACACCACCATATCACTCTAGGACACCACCACATCACTATAGGACACCACCACATCACTTTGGGACACCACCACATCACTCTTGACACCACCATATCACTCAGGGACACCGCCACATCACTCAGGGGCACCACCACATCACTCAGGGGCATCACTCAGGTGCACCACCACATCACTCTGGGACACCACCACATCACTCAGGGGCACCACCTCATCACTCAGGGGCACCACCACATCACTCAGGGACACCACCACATCACTCAGGGACACCACCACATCACTCAGGAACACCATCACATCACTCAGGAACACCACCACATCACTCAGGTACACCACCACATCACTCAAGAAACCACCACATCACTCAAGGACACCACCACATCACTCAGGGACACCACCACATCACTCTGGGACACCACCACATCACTCTGGGACACCACCAAATTACTCTGGGACACCACCACATCACTCTGGGACACCATCACATCACTAGGGACACCACCACATCACTCTAATACACCACCACATCACTCAGCCCAACCACATCATCACTCAGTACCACAACAGCATCACTCAGCACCACAACAGCACTGTCCTTGCTTGCTACCAACAAGCATTGCCATAGCCAATAGGACTCGCATTAGGAAAGTGTAAGCTATTGGCTTTGTGAATAACAATGCTATTAATTTATATATTTTCAAAGCCAACACATATTAAAAAAATTGTCATTTACAATACCAATAGCTCACACTTTCCTAATGCGAGACCTATTGCATTGCAAATGCTTGTTTTTGTTGCTCTAGCCCCGCCCCCTCCCCCAATGACCCCGCCCCACCGGTGTGGCGTTCAGACACAAACCAAACTGTAAATTTGACCCCCGAGAAAAAGTTTGTGAGTACCCATGATCTAATACAACATTCGCTTTCTAGCCAGAAAGAGCCTCTGTTTTTTAAAATGTATTCTGATATACATCCCATTGTACAATCTCATCTATTTGCAGTTTTGGGGTCTAATACATTTTCAAACAGTTCCCTTCCCTAGATATCCAGATTGTAGACTAAGACATGTTGTTTGTATACAGCTGAACATTTCTCTCTTTCTACAGCAATAAATTAGTACTAAAACAATGTAATCCCATCTTTTTAAGAAAGTGATAACTCTCCTTTGTTATTCTGAAATACGGTTGTGACATGCTTGCCACTGGCATAATGGACATGCCAACATTATAGATCAATCTAATAAATTGTACAATGCTATATACAACACAGATTAATACATATCATGACATAAATAAGGCATAGACTGAGTGAACCTTAAGGTGTTATATTATGAACTTTTTGCTTTCACTAAATGTTAACAAAATCTATTTGGGTTGTATAAAGTTGCATATGTAGATGTTTAAAGGTTTTATTTGTGTATTACAATACTGATGAATTAGTGTGCCTTGTCACTGAACAAATTGTAAAATACATATTTAGCAGCATGCATATCGTTTTCCTAACACACCTAAGTTTGTTAATAATTAGTGTCCAACTTTAAAGGGTGAGTGTTACTGTTTGACATGCTACTTTAGGCCACTGTAAGATGGTATCTGATAAACCAGTCATTTGTATTCACATATCATTTATTTATTTTGTTTGAAAGGTGCCAGTGGCACAATTAAAGGAATTCCCTCAATTTTGAAGTGTACGTATCACTGTGCTAACATGCCAGATATACCCATTATTGACTTTAACTGTTCATATCACTATTTCGACATGCTAATATATGCCAGGTGAATATGTCTGCTTTTCAAATCTAGTGACTGCATCCACTTGTATTCAATGAAGAAGTGAACAGGAGGAGTCAAATTCTTAATGCGTAGGTCGTGAACATGCAGATGAGGTAGAGCTCCTACTCTTTGCCAATCAGCAGTGGGAATTGATCAGACAGGCATATGAGGCAAAGTCCCTTCTATTCTATGAACAACTGAAGCCTAGTGCTATGCAATGGGGTTCTAACAGAAAACCAACCTCCAGGCCACACATTACTGGCCCTCCACACACTACATAACTGTGAGTGTCTTGTCACCATTTTCTGAATACTATGTAATATGCTCCATTTGTGTAGTAAGTTTCTCAATTATGAGGTGTAATGGTAAGGATTTAAATGTAGCACATACAATCTTTGCTGTTTAATTGTGTGTGAATGTTGTTTTTAGACTGTAGATACAGCTAAAGACTTTTGATGAAGGCATGTCAATTGGGCTAGACACTACTAAACTCCACACTAAGGGCCCCATTAGGATAGCGGGCGGAAAACCACCCCGACCGCCATGGAGGCGGGAAACAACCGCCCGCTGATCCCGTGGATAAACCGGCGGTCAAATTAGGAACAACCACCAAAAAAGACCGACCGTGGAGGTAGCGGGCTAACAAAAAAAGCCCGACGCAGGCGGTGACGTCCAAAACCGACCGCGCCGGTCAGAAACGCAGCGGAAAAGCTATATCCCGCCGTAAGCTAAGCAGAGACACCGCACGGGAAATTAGGATATCCCCGATGGTCCCGCAATACGATCCACTGTTTCCGACCGATGTGGTCGTACACAGGAGTGAATGGGAAAGACAGCAGAAGAGCAGCAGCATAGCCACCGCAGCGGACGGAACATGAAAAACATAGCGGACAATGCCAAAACACCGCAACAATGCCAAACTTAGCACAAATCAAAGTAGCCATGCCCTCCAAACACACAAAACACATTCCAATGAAAAAACAAATGCCAAAAAAAACATACAATTCCCAGGACAACACCCACAACACACCTGACAGCAAAATCCCATTTGGACACACCCACACAGCTGAGTATAAAACCAGCCCCTTTACTGACCACAATCGTTTGCAACACTCCAGAAGAGAAGGGAATACACCACATATGACAGGAGAGGCAAAACAACACAGCACACACACCACCACCACCATCACTACCACCATCACACCAGCACCAACAATCCCCCAGCACACAACACACCTCACACATCAACACCACACACACCACACACACCCCTGCACCCACAAACACTTCACACCCCACGCACCATGGCAGCATATAAAATGCCTAAATTCACAGAGAGTGAGTTGACAGTCATGGTCAATGAGATAGTGAGAGTGGAACTACAACTGTTTGGTAGCCTGGTCCAACAGACACCATTAGCCACAAGGACACAAATGTGGGAAAGGATAGTTCAAAAGGTCAATGCAGTAGGGACCACACCGCGATCCAAGAAGGAGATCATGAAGCGGTGGCATGATCTCAAGAGGGTTGTCAAAGAGAGGAGAAGCAAGAACTGGGAGCTGGCTGACAAGACTGGTGGTGGCCCTCCCATTCTGCCAAAAACATTCACACCATGGGAGGAGAAGGTGCTTGCCATACTGCATCCTGAGAGTCTCACAGGAGTATCCGGGGGAGTGGAGGCTGGTAAGTACAAACAAATGTAAACCAACACACTGATGTACGTCCTTGCACAACCCAAACACCATTGCATTTTCCACCCTCAACTAACAGGTAGCTAGCCATCTTGCTTGGGAGGCCCTGTTTGAGGGTGGGAGGCCTGCACAACGTCTCCCACCATGCCCCCTGACCCACACCCAAGCAGGATAGAGGCTTCCCCCAACCAGGAGCATGTGTCAGCCATTGCATTGTTCACCAAACAAACTTACAGGTAGGTAGCCATCTTGCTTGGGAGGCTTGTTTGGGGGTGGGAGGCCTGCACTACCACTCCCACCATGCCCCCTGTCCCACACCTGAGCAGGATAGAGGCCTCCCCCACCCAGGAGCATGTGTCAGCCATTGCACTGTTCAGCCTCACCTAACTGGTAGGTAGCCATCTTGCTTGGGAGGCTTGTTTGGGGGTGGGAGACTTGCCCTACCACTCCCACCATGCCCCCTGTCCCACACCTGAGCAGGATAGAGGCCCCCCCACCCAGGAGCATGTGTCAGCCATTGCACTGTTCAGCCTCACCTAACTGGTAGGTAGCCATCTTCCCTCTACTGGCTGTTTGGGGGTGGGAGGGCTGTACTACGACTCCCACCATGCCCCCTGTCCCACAGCCTACCAAGATGGAGCCCTCCCCCAACATCACCAAGAAGCATGTGTCAGCCTTTGCACAGTTCAGCCTCACCTAACAGGTAGGTAGCCATCTTTCATGTACTGGTTGTTTGGGGGTGGGAGGGCTGTACCATGACTCCTACCATGCACCCATCCCACAGCCTACCAAGATGGAGCCCTCCCTAAACACCACACAGAAGCATATGTCAGCCGTTGCACTGTTCAGCCTCACCTAACTGGTAGGTAGCCATCTTCCCTGTACTGGCTGTTTGGGGGTGGACGACCTGTACTACCACTCCTACCATGCCCCCTGTCCCACACCTGAGCAGGATAGTGGCCTCTCCCACCCAGGAGCACCTGGAAGCCATTGCATTGTTCACCAAATAAACTTGCAGGTAGGTAGCCATCTTGCTTGGGAGGCTTGTTTGTTTGGAGGTTGGAGGGGTGTACCACAACTCCCACTATGCCCACTGTCCCACACCCCAGCAGGATAGAGGCCTCCCCAACGCAGGATCACCTGGAAGCCATTGCATTGTTTGCCAAACAAACTTACAGGTAGGTAGCCATCTTGCTTGGGAGGCTTGTTTGGAGGTTGGAGGGCTGTACCACAACTCCCACCATGCCCCCTGTCCCACACCCCAGCAGGATAGAGGCCTCCCCTACCCAGGAGCACCTGGAAGCCAATACACTGTTTGCCAAACAAACTTGCAGGTAGGTAGCCATCTTGCTTGGTCTGGCTCTTTGGGAGTGGGTGACCTGCATCACTACACACAGCACCAATTGCATGCAATGCATCGATACCTGACATGTACGAGTAATTGATGTACCTCTGCACCATGTAATAACGCCCAGTATTGCACTTAATAATATTAGTGAAGTTGTCTCAATTGTGTAGTGTACAGACAGTGGATGACACGCAGCTAACAGAATACTTGCGCAGTGCCCAACACTGACCATTCCCCATCTAATCCACAGGTGAAGAAGAACTCACTGCTGAGGTCAACAACGACCAGCAGAGCCAGTATCCACCCCCGGTACATGGACTCTCGGATGTTGACTCCCAGGATAGTTTTGACAATGAGCTCCAAGTCGGCCCATCTGGTGTGCCAGGAACCAACAGGTCCCAGGCCCCCATCCTCCCCACCACCACATCTGCTGCAACAACAACAGCACAGCAGACCCCTGCAGTCACGGCCTGTGCCTCCGCCGCTGCCACCTACACCACCATCACCACCACCACCAGTACTACCTGCAGCACCCTCCCTGTCCCAGGGGATGACCAGGACACACCAACAACTGTGGATGGCAGGGAGAGTGTGCGTGGACCCACCATGGCGAGGCAATAGGTCCGTGGCAGCAGGGCAGGTGGGAGGGCCAGGGTCACCCCCAGACCTCAGGAGGTTGGCACACCATCCCTGGACCACTTCACCAGAGTCATCGGGGCATATGAACAGGTCCAGGGACAAAGTGGCCGGTCTGACGAACTATTACATGAGCTCATCCTGCTGATGAGGTCCATCGACACACGCCTTGGACAAATGGTGGACCTCATGGCCCAGCAAGTGGCGTTACTGAGGGACAGGCCTGCGTCCCAAAAAACACCTCAGCCCCTCTCTGTTGTGCTGCAGGATGACAGTGCACCATCCTCCCCTGCAGCCACAGAGAAGGGTGAGTCTTCAGGCGCCGCTGGCCATGCAACAGGCCCCCAACACCAAAGCGATCAAGGGGGCATCCAAAGAAGAGCCTGGGAGTCTCTGGAGGCAAAGCACCAGCCACACTCCAGTCACAGAGCCAGCCTTGATGGCAACCCTCTTTCCCACTGCATTGACTGTTTGGACAGTCCTTCCCCACACTGCCTTGTGAATGGCACATGTCTGTTGGACTGGGTCACCACATCCATGTGGTGTCTACTCTTGCATCTCATCTACCATGACTGTCAACTCAATGCTCCATCACCACCTTCATGTAAATATGCCCGCACCCCTCAAATGCCAACTTTGTAAATAAAATACCTTACGCACTTGAATTTGTGCAGTGTCGTTTTTAGTGCAATATTTACAGTGTTGCAAATGTCCATGATGTATCCAAAAGATGAACAGTATGTAGGGCTGGATACATTTGAAGCACCTAGGGAGACACAACAGAACAACAGTCACTGGCGTTAGTGTGCCATCACAGACATAACACTACACAAAACATCCACATAAGTCTGCAGGCAGACAACACAATGTGCAGCAAGTGTCAACAAACAGAGTTCTGTATAGGTTCACATGTGAAATGTCACTGCCACATTTCCACACACAGGTGACTCAACATGTGCCTGTCTATACCATCCACGCATAGCCCTTCACAACAACAGCAATCACACCAGACAAGGTACAAGTTGTACCTCGTTACCCACCTTCAAGTGTAGTAGCGGGTGATGATCTGTTGACGCATGTCAACTCCTTCCTCCTCTCCACTGTCCTCAATACTGGACTCCGGTCTAAGCATAGGCGAAATTTGCGTTCCGCGAATTCGCGCGAAAGCGAATTCGCAATTCGCAATGCGCATAATCCGCGAATTTGTGCGAATTTGCGAATTTGTTTCTTTTTGCGTGTTCGCAAGGGTTTTTGCCAGTTAGCGAGGGTTTTTTTTAAGTTCGGGAAAGCAAACTTATTTGTGTGGTCGCAAAGGTCGCGACCATGTTGTTTCTACGTGTCCAGCCTGTTTGCGACCCTGTGGTTCATCGCGGCCACCCTCCGGTTCATCACTGCCACCCTCTGGTTCACCACTGCCATCCTCCGGTTCACCAGTGCCACCCTCTGCTTGATCACTGCCACCCTCTGGTTTAAGACTGCCACCCTCTGGTTACCCACTGCCACCCTCTGGATCATCACTGCCACCCTCTGGTTCATCACTGCCATCCTCTGGTTTGCCACTGCCACCCTCTGGATCATCACTGTCCCCCTCTGGTTCATCACTGCCACCCTCTGGTTCATCACTGCCACCCTCTGGTTCAAGACTGCCACCCTCTGGTTCGCCACTGCCACCCTCTGGTTCAAGACTGCCACCCTCTGGTTCGCCACTGTCACCCTCTGGTTCAAGACTGCCACCCTCTGGTTCACCACTGCCACCCTCTGGATCATCACTGCCACCCTCTGGTTCATCACAGCATCCTCTGGTTCACCAGTGCCACCCTCTGGTTCATCACTTCCACCCTCTGGTTGATCACTGCCACCCTCTGGTTCAAGACTGTCACCCTCTGGTTCGCCACTGCCACCCTCTGGCTCATCACTGCCACCCTCTGGTTCATCACTGCCACCCTCTGGTTTGCCACTGCCACCCTCTGGATCATCACTGTCCCCCTCTGGTTCATCACTGCCACCCTCTGGTTCATCACTGCCACCCTCTGGTTCATCACTGCTACCCTCTAGTTTACCACTGCCACCCTCTGGTTGATCACTGCCACCCTCTGGTTCAAGACTGCCACCCTCTGGTTGATCACTGCCACCCTCTGGTTCATCACAGCACCCTCTGGTTCACCACTGCCACCCTCTGGTTCATCCCTGCCACCCTCTGGTTCATCAATGCCCCCCTCTGGTTCATCACTGCCACCCTCTGGTTCATCACAGCACAGTCTGGTCACCAGTGCCACCCTCTGGCTGATCACTGCCACCCTCTGGTTCAAGACTGCCACCCTCTGGTTGATCGCTGCCATCCTCTGGTTCATCACAGCACCCTTTGGTTCACCACTGCCACCCTCTGGTTCATCCCTGCCACCCTCAGGTTCATCACTGTCCCCCTCTGGTTCATTACTGCCACCCTCTGGTTCATCCCATCACCCTCTGGTTCACCAGTGCCACCCTCTGGTTCATCACTGCCACCCTCTGGTTGATCACTGCCACCCTCTGGTTCAAGACTGCCACCCTCTGGTTGATCACTGCCATCCTCCGGTTCATCACAGCACCCTCTGGTTCACCACTGTAGATTATGGGGGGAAAGCACACCTGCCCAACTGAGATGAATTAATTTGGGGCTGGTTAATGTATCACTGAATTTGAGCTTCAAGTCTGGCACCTGCTTCCTTAGCTGTAAGTGCTTCCTGTTGCAGTTTAAAAAAATTTACAGGAGCATTGTGCCATACTTGTAACTATTCTCTGACCCTGCTTTGAGGGTCAGGGCAGGGTCAGAGAATATTTGCAAGTAGGCAACTGAACTTTGGAGGGGCCCCTGAGGAAGCACTACAGGGAATGATGCACATTTCCACCAAGCACTCAAGAGTTATTCAGATAGTCCAAAAGTAAACTACAGATCCATATATTTCACTCTTCTTCTTTATTGCTTCATAAAGTGTCTCATAGTAGATTTCATGTACACAGCCAACACGTGTTTCGTCTTGTCAGTATATGACAAAATGACTTCTTCAGGGCAAAAAAAACTCCTAGTGGACCATATGCGCAGTCCAATCTGGAGTGTTGCAAACGATTGTGGTCAGTAAAGGGGCTGGTTTTATACTCAGCTGTTGCAACACGCCGGAATCGAAGAAGACGGGTCCCTGCAGATACGCGGATTGGACTGCGCATATGGTCGATATTGTTGCAAGACTTGTGAATAACTACGGACAGTAAAACAGATGAGCTGCGTTCTAAGCTGGAAAGTTATATGCTGCATTTACTTAAGTTGACAGAACTTAGCTATACGCTATTTTGAAGAGAAGTGATTTTACTGATCCACTAGGGTTTTTTTTTGCCCTGAAGAAGTCATTTTGTCATATACTGACAAGACGAAACACGTGTTGGCTGTGTACATGAAATCTACTATGAGAAACTTTATGAAGCAATAAAGAAGAAGAGTGAAATATATGGATCTGTAGTTTACTTTTGGACTATCTGAATAACTCTTGAGTGCTTGGTGGAAATGTGCATTGTTCTGTAGCCTGTTGGCTATACTTAAGGGTCTTGGTAACGGACTCTTGCCCGCTTTGAGCACCACCTGGACTTTTGGAAATAAGACTGCTTTCACGCGCTGTGCGCTCCTGCATAACCGTTACCATTGTTTCTTTCACTACAGGGAATGGTTGCAAATTAGCTTGAACTTTTGCACCTGCTAAGTGCTTTCAGTTTTGCAAAATTCGTTTTTCTGCAATTTCGCGAGATTTCCGGGGCGCAAATTCGCGCTAAATCGAACTCGCAATCCGCAAATTCGAGCAAATTAGCGGATTGTTTTTTTTTTCGTGTTCGCTGGGTTTTTTGCATCTTCGCAAGCCGCTTGCAGCGCACCGACCGCGAAGTTACCCATGCGGACGTACATGGGCGCGGCCATCTTGTGTGCGTTGCGTATTTCCGGTTCCGGGCGCTATTGGCAATTGCGCGTTGTATGCGGCGCGCTATCACGAGTTTGCCTGTGTTTGTGCGTGCTCGCGGTGAAAATATCGCGCAAACTTACCCACGCGGTCCTCTGTGGGCGTGGCCATCTAGTTTTTCATTCATTCCTATGGTTTTTGGGCATGCTACCTTTTCATCCATCTTACATCTTTGTAATCCTATGTTTTTCTGAACTTTTTTTTGCTTTTTTTTGCTTATTATCTATCTCTACATTTTCCTACATCTATATTTTGTGTTTTTTTAAACTTTTTGTTTCTTTATTACCTACTTTATTTCTTTCGCTCTCTCTCTTTTTTTTCACACCTATTCTTCTTTACTTCTTCTTGTGCCCAGGACCATGGTTAAGGAAGCCGACAACGGCAAGGGGAAGGGCCCAGCACCCCGTACCCGGTTCCCTTGCGGGCGTTTGAGGGGGGAGGAAGTCCAGGCCAGGGAGATCTTCTCTGCGGTGGAGGTGACCGCCTTGATGGTTTTTGTCCAAGTCCACCTCCCTAAGACCGTGGCAGCAAGTGGGCGGATTGCTTCCGGTTACGGCCTCTGGGAGCGTCGCCAGCTGTGAGAGAAGGTGTGCCGGCGAATCTGTAAGGAGTCTGGGGTCCGGGGCACCTACCAGCAAGCGACGCACCGGTGGACTGACATCCTGGACCGGGAGCATGACATGCTCGACCTGCTAGGATTAGGGATCCCTGGCCTTGGTAAGTAGCTATTTAATAACTACTTTTTTTTCTTCTGCTCTGTTATATTGCTAATCTATTTTTTTCCTGAAGAGTACAAATGCTGCTGATTCGAGTACATTGCAGGTAAATTAATTTTTAAATAGCTTCTGTCATTGCAGGTGCTCGTCTGGTTATTGGCGTTGCTACTATTTTTACTCATTTGAGAGCATTACCGCGTAATGCTAGAGACAGTAGTATCAAGTCTAGTCCTTCTTTGTACTCCTGCTGCTGCCACTTTGAAGAGATAGTGGTGGATTGCTATGTGGAGTATAATATTTTTTACTTGTTATAGGACATTTGTTAGTGGTCTGCAATCATGATGACAGACTTTGTCTGTCACGCGAGGTCTCGTGCTGCTGAGTGATGGCAGTCGTAGTAGAACCTTTTTGTTGTTGGTGTAGTTAGTGAATTACATAACTGTCCTATTAGACGGTCTGTGAATCCTGCAATACTGTACTACTATCCTCCTAGTTGACCAGATCAGATGCAATTGTTGTTAATTTGTTTCCCCGACATAATTTTAGATTGTGTTCAAAGAAATCGAATATTTCCAAAAAAACAATCATCCATGTTGTGTTTCTTTATTTCATGTTCACCAGCAACTCCCAGGGGCAAGGCGCCGGCGGCGATTGAGACTCCGAAGGCAGAAGGTGGACAGGATCAGTCCCTTGCAGGCTCTTCTGCTGGCCCCAGTAAGTTGTTTTATTGTTATATTAATACTTATACTTCCCTAACTTTTACAGCTCCTATTCATTACAAACTGTTTCCTAATAATTCTATGTTTTACAAAAGTCTTTGATCTTCTTCTAATGTACACTACTTTCTACATTCTTATCCTGCCTCTACCATCACTCTCTGTGATACTACTATTTACGATTATGAGTCGGTCTATGTAGGTAGCGTCTGGTTATTGGCGTTGCTACTATGCATACTTGTTTGCAACTTTTACTCATTTGAGAGCATTAACACGTAATGCTAGAGACAGTAGACTCAAGTCTAGTCCTTCTTTGTACTCCTGCTGCTGCCACTTTGAAGAGATAGTGGTGGATTGATACGTTGAGTATATTATTTATTACTTGTTATAGGACATTTGTTAGTGGTCTGCAATCATGATGACGGACTGTGTCTGTCACGCGACGTCTCGTGCTGCTGAGTGATGGCAGTCGCAGTAGAACCTTTTTTGTTGTTGATGTAGTTAGTGAACTACATAACTTTCCTATTAGACAGTCTGCGAATCCTGCAATACTGTACTACTATCCTCCTAGTTGACCAGATCAGATGCAATTGATGTTAATTTGTTTCCCCGACATAATTTTAGATTGAGTAAAAAGAAAGCAAATATTTCCCAAAAAACAATCATCCATGTTGTGTTTCTTTATTTCATGATCACCAGCAACTCCCAGGGGCAAGGCGGCGACAGAGACTCCGGTGGGAGAAATTGGACAGGAGCAGTCCCTTGCAGGCTCTTCTGCTGGCCCCAGTAAGTTGTTTTATTGTTATATTAATACTTATACTTCCCTAACTTTTACAGCTCCTAATTATTATCAACTGGTTCCTAATAATACTGTCTTTTACAAAATAGTCTTTGATCTTCTTCTAATGTAGACTACTTTCTACATTCTTATCCTGGCTCTACCATCAGTCTCTGTGCTACTACTATTTACAATTATGAGTCGGTCTGTGTAGGTAGCTAAGCTTGCCCATTCGGCAAATGGTGTGAAACAAAACTCTGATACAGCAATAGCTCTATGCACTGAGTGCAGTGTTCTGGGTTGCCCTTGCTGTTTATTCCAGTCTTCTTAATGTAAGTGCTTTGAAAATTTCCAACAACAAAATGTCATTGTTTACACCAAGTAAAAGGTAGCAGTTGCCTTTTTGATTTGAGAGGAGCACATTCCATACCGCTAGTGTTTCAGGGACTATTCTGCACACAAAGAAGTATGGACAAGATAAATAGGACATTGTTGATGATAGGTGCAGTTCGACTTTCGACATACCTCATTCCGAACAGAAGTTGAACCCCCAATCCCCTCGTGAACAAAAACCAAACAGTGTTTGTTAGTTTTAAAGTTTTATTTTCAATTAAGAAATGAACATATTTTTTCTTTATTTTTAATAGCGTAGTATTCTGAGCGAGCAATGGTGATGGATGAAGATGACGTCAAACTTTAAACAACATTCCCATGAATGAAATTAGTGTGACTCAAACTTAATAATAGTTAACAGACACATGAAATTATTAGAATAACTGTGCGGGAGCCCTCACCTTCTTTAAAGTACTTAAAGTACTGCTGGTGTTGACTTACTAGTAGTTGGTGAATCGTCTGGCAGAAGGGCAATGGAATCTTCTTTCTGTAATGAGAAAAATGGTGCACTTTAAGCAAGCATTCATCAGTTGTCATAAGAAGAAGTGTAGCATTTAATGGAATAAGCATATAAAAGGTTAACACCCTCCCCAAAACCGTTACTTTTTTTCAATCCCAGTAATAAAAAATGTGTTATGTAACATTTTCTTCCATTACGAGACAAAATAGGGGGTTGTGTATGGCATCTGAAAATATTACATGTTTTTCCTAGACGTCACAACATCTGATGCGGCACAGATGACCACCAGTGCCGGGGCCAGCAGTGCGGAGGGGTCCACTCTGGATGCGGCGGCGCCAACAGGAGGAGCTGGGGGGGAAGACTCAGCGGCGGCGGATGGTGGTAAGTTATTATACTCCTTACTTATTGAAATTTTTTTGAGTAGGCTTGCAAAGGAGCGTATGATATACTGTACAGTAGTACACAGTACACTAGTATAAGTACACTATACTGTTAAGAACATTTACTAATTGAGAACTACTTTTTGGGCTATTACGGAGAAGACAGTCCACCTTTACTTGAAATAGCATTAGCGGTGGTACTTCTCTGGTAACCAATGGCCCCCTCTATTTTACTTCAACTCAGCTGGAAATTTTTTATTGTAAAGCCAAGTCATATCAGATGTAGTTTAGGGATGTGAAGAACGAAAAATTAAAGAAGGGTGAAATGAAGGACAAGCGAGTCTTAATATTTATGACTGTAAAGAATGGTTTTGTTGAACGCAATTCAACATAAGAAGACAGCGGTTTCCAAAATATAATGAAAAGGGTGTTAGTTGGTTGTTGACAAAAATAAATGTTGGTACATTTGAGACATTAAGAAGAATCATAGACGTACTTTGGAAGCCTGGATGTTATCTTCTCTATCCTCCTCATCGATAGCAGAGGTGTATGATGTAGTAGAGCAGACGCTGAGTGGATGAAGTATGGCCAGTGGCCGTGCCACCCCTATAGAAAAGTTAGACATTCCTATCCCCACATGCATGTACTGCTTAAAGTACTGCAAGCCTGCATCATCATGGCCTGTGTCTGTATTTCTTGGGTGAAAGCTGAGTGAGCTGCCATTATGGCAGCTACCACAAGTTCACGTACCAGTAATTTATTTTGCAAAACAAGAGAAAAAAAGTCAAAAAGGCATTTTTTTAGTACTCTCTGACTATGTATGTAGTAGTGAGTCCACCCATAGTGCTGCTAGTGGAATTCCTGAAACTCCCAGTAATGTCACAGGCTTAGAAAGACGGCGGAAAGATACATGCCAAAATGTTATAGTGTGTTTGCTACTTGCTGGTGTTACTGAGTGTCAACTTTCCGTTGAATTATTTTGACTTTATGTTAAAGACTATTGGCTACAGTATTTTTCTTTCTTTCTTCAAAGATGCTACTCCCAAAAAGCTCACCGGCAAGAAGATGGCTGTCTGGGCCAGGGCCTGTAAGCTGGAGGCTATTTGTGTCAAGTATCGGCGGTTGTGGGCTCGGGAGCATGATGAGACATCAACCTCTACATTCTCCTCCACTGCCCCTGGGTCCACCAGCCAGAAGCCTCCAGCCAAACAGAGCCGTGGCCCGAGAGCCTCCCGCCGCCGCTGCACAGCAGCAACAAAATCAGCGCCCCCCCCCCAGATCCTGGATTGTTCATGTACACCGGCTACGTAGAAGAGTGGACTACCTGGAGCGGTTGGGCGAAAAACATCAGCGCCAGCTCAGGGACCTCCGCAAAGAGCTGCGGGACGTCCAGCAACAGCTTTCCAAACTACGCCACCGGAGGAAGTGACTGTCCCTTGCCCCTTTTTAGGGCTCGCCCCTTTCCTATTCCGCAGGAATAGGAAAAGAGCCCTAATGCAGCCAAACCATACTTTCTGACATGGGCTCTCCAGCGGATTTTGAGAAGTGCACGCCTCGTGCACGAGCTTGCCACCTGCCTCGACATCAAAGCCATCTGTTGCTATGCGCTCCGCCTCAGGCCGGCATTTCTCCTCCCCTAATTATTCACTGCATGGCCGGCCGGCACATCAAAGGCTGCTGCTCCCCATGCGTCTCGTCACCCTTCCTCCATTGTTTTCACTTCTTTCACGGCCGCTCTCTGCTTTGCGCTCTGCTTTCAGTTTACTTTCAGTTTTCCTCTCTTGATATAACTTACTACTGCAGCCTGCCTTTCTCTCACGGACAGACCAGCCTTAGTACGTGCGCTCTCCCTCTCCAGCTCCGCTTTAGATTTCCCATTTACTTTCGCTTTCCTTGTTTCAGGACTCTTTCTCTCCTAGCTTTACTCTTTGCTATCTGCCTCAGTGTCACCCGTTGGTATTCATTTCTGCTACCAATACCTCCTCTGCTATTCCTTCTCTGTGAAGTGGCTCTGTGCACTTCTTGTTAAACCTTCTGTCTGAAGTTTCTTTCCCAGCTCCTCTCTTGAAATAACTTAATACTGCAGCCTGCCTTTCTCTCACAGACAGACCAGCCTTAGTGCGTCCGCTCTCACTCTCCAGCTCGGCTTTAGATTTCCACACTTCTTAGTCTGTTTCCTCTGCCCCTTCTCTCATCCGCCTGTAACGCTGTCACAGATATTCAGAGCTGTTAGTGTCACAGGCATGGATTGTATCTGCGTGCACAATGTTATGTTTTTGGATTGTTACTAGTTGTGGCTGCACTCTCTCTGGGCTTAGTTGGTCACACTAGTCTTGCAGATTTCAGTGGTTAGTTTCTGGTATCCCCCCGTGCATAGCGCGCACCACCATTTGTCTGCCTAGCCCTAGGCATCAGTCTTCAAAGGCTGCAGCTCCCCCGCCTCCCCCTCCCCGCCACAGCAATGCTGAGAGTTTTTTTTTTTTTTTTTTTAGTTACGAGCAGAAAAGTCCCAGCGATTGCTTCGTTTTTCACCGTACTTGCACCACTGCCCAATACACCATGACTTACCAGACTTGCACGCAGAAGACAGCATTATACTGGCCTGGGTTCTCATCAAGTATTTTACCAGAAAAGTCCCAGCAATGGCTCAGTTTTTCACCCTACTCGTCTCCTCGGTGCACAACCCTCATCCACCCTCAAACACCCTCACTCACCCACACACCCTCACTCACCCTCACACCCTCTCCCACCCTCACACATCCCACTCTCACATACCCTCACACCCCCTCAACCTCACACCCCCTCAACCTCACACCCCCTCACCCTCACTCACCCTCTCACCCTCACTCACCCTCTCACCCTCACACACCCTCTCACCCTCACACACCCTCTCACCCTCAGACCCCCTCACCCTCACACCCCCTCACCCTCACAATTCCTCACCCTCACACCCCCTTACCCTCACACCCCCTCACCCACACACCCCCTCACCCTCACACACCCTCACCCTCACACACCCTCACTTACCCTCACACACCCTCACTTACCCTCACACACCATCACACACCATCACACACCCTCTCACCCTCACACCCCCTCACCTCACCCTATCACCCTCACACACCCTCACATCCTCACTCACCCTCACACCTCACTCCCTCACCCTCACACACCATCACTCACCATCATACCCTCACACCCACATCCTCACACACCCTCAATCACCCTCACACCCTTACCCCTCTCACAACACTCACACCCTCAATCACCCTCACACCCTCACCCTCAGTCACCCTCATACACCCTCACACCCCCTCACCCTCACACCCCCTCACCCACACATCCCCACACCATCACACGCCGTCACACCCTCATCCTTACACGCCCTCACTCACCCTCACACCCTCACCCTCACAATACTCAAACTCCACCCTACAACTCCACCCTACAACTCAACCCTCCAACTCCACCCTCCAAATACAACATCCAAATACACCCTCCAACTTCAACATCCAAATCCACCCTACAAATCCAACCTCCAACTACAACTCCAGCCTCCAAATCCACCTTCCAAATCCACACGCAAGACAACTACAGAACCCAAGTCCACCCTCAAAATCAAACTCCACCCTCCAACTCCACCCTCCAACTCCACCCTCCAACTCCATCCTCAAACTCCACCCTCCAACTCCACCCTCCAACTCCACCCTCCAACTCCACCCTCCAACTCCACCCTCCAACTCAACGCTCCAACTCCACATTCCAACTCCACATTCCAACTCCACATTCTAACTCCACATTCCAACTCCACATTCCAACTCCACATTCCAACTCCACATTCCAACGCCACCCTCCAACTCCACCCTCCAACTCCACCCTCAAACTCCACCCTCAAACTCCACCCTCAAACTCCAACCTCCAACTCAAACCTCCAACTCCAACCTCCAAATCCACCCCTCAATGCCACTTCACCAATCAATGAATGCAAGAGGGGGAATGCTGTACTGTTCCTATGTAGAATCGCCGAGCTCGAGTTCGGCGGGGACGGGTAGGTCAAGGTTCCTGGATACAGGCAGGATGAGCCTCATCTAAAGGCCCTCCCTGATATCTTTTCCCGCCGACCCTCATGTGGCTAGTAGTCCCCAACCTAATGGCATAGGATACTCCACAGAGGTAACACACACTACATACATGACATGAGCATGTTCCCTCTTTTTTGACACTCCTTTCACTTGTTATATGGTCCTGAAGAATCGCGGGTAATTTTTCCCACTGCGAGAAACATGTCGACCACTTATGACCTCTAGTCTTTACCAGCGTCACTCAACCTAATTGTGTTGACACCTAGTAAGCTAGTTCCACGTTTTAATTGTAGCTAGGGGACCCCCAGAATAAAGTAAATTCCGGTACCCCCAGTTACATTTTAGCTCTCAGCTTATCACTTTACATCTTCTTGCCCACACACCCCCACTTCACCATAAGGCTGTTGGAAAAAAGATCTCCGCCAAAGAACCCCTCTTGAGGTGAGCCCGTCGGGGATTGCACCGCCTCCCCGACGAGGAGCAAACGCCGATGATGAAGCATGACATCCCTCGGGGTGTGTGAGGCAAATACATCCAACACAATGGATGCCCCAAGGTGCCACGTGTACACCTTTGGTCATGCCAGCTAAACCTCCCTCGATTCTACATAGGAACAGTACAGCATTCCCCCTCTTGCATTCCTTGTACCAGATACGGACACAAGCTGATACTGGACCTTCCACCACCCTGAGTGGTAATTGGTGTCCGTTTGATCAAACGATCAGCCTTTCTCCCTGTTTCTTGATAAATACTTCACCAATCAATGCCACAACACCACTTAATGCCACAGCACCACTCAACGTCACAGCACCACTCAACGCCACAGCACCACTCAATGCCACAGCACCACTCAATGCCACAGCACCACTCAACACCATAGCTCCACTCAACACCACAGCACCACTTAACACCACAGCACCACTCAACACCACCACATCACTCAACGCCACCGCATCACTCAACGCCACTCAACGCCACAGCAACACTCAACGCCACAGCACCACTCAACGCAACAGCACCACTTAATGCCACAGCATCACTCAGCACCACTGAAGGCCACAGCATCACTCAGCACCACTGAAGGCCACAGCATCACTCAGCACCACTAAAAGCCACAGCATCACTCAGCACCACTGAAGGCCACAGCATCACTCTTTGCAACCAATCAACAACAACTGGTTCTAATATGTTCTCTCAATGTTTTAAGCTTTATTAGGAATGTTACAAAATAATGTTAATATTTCACTTCTGTTCTCGGATTTTCATCTCAGTAAAATACACTGAACATAATCTTCCCATAAGTTATTTACAAAAGTTTAAGCTTTTGCCATTATACATTACATTAACTTTTATTTAAGTATTAATTATTAAAACAAATAAAAGCCATTGTTATTTGTAATATTAATACTTCAAAGTCATGTAAATACAATACATATTGCATTAGAACGCTATAGGTGTCACGTTTGCAAAAGTTAAAAATATTGGCATTGTAAATGACAAAGCTAGTAATTTCCCTACTTTCAATACCAACACATAAATAAAATATTTGTTATTTGCAATACCAATACCTCAAACTTTCCTAATGCAAGACCTATCGCATTGCAAATGCTTGTTTAAAGACTGTTGGGGAGGTGGGAATTGGGTGTTTGGGAAAGGGGATTTTTGAACTTTTGGACATTGGTTGTGTTAGGGAGGGGGGTGAGTTCGGGTAATTTTTTTATTTTTGTTCTCACAACAACACGTATATATATTTCTTAATAATTATTTTTCTTACTAAAACACAGTATACGTGTTCATATATTATTTTGTGTGGGGGTTGGCGGTGGTTACTGGAGGTTTGTTTTCTTCAAACTTACCAGCATGAATGAAACTTCTAGTCCTGAAATGTACCAAAATGCAAGTAACCGAGTTAGTCAATTCAGTAGCCCTACTACTGTACTTTACTAGTAGTACTGTCTGTCTCTGCTCTCCTAGTCTCCTCCCAACTTAGTCCTCCTAGCCCATTATTCTACTACCTCTCCAATATGCTTATCTTACCTGTGATTTGTGTTTGAGAATCGGGGTAGCCCCAGGGCTGCCTGAATTGCAAATGGTGATTAAGGTTGGTTGTTGACTTGAATCCTCGACAAATGCAATATCATTGTTGTGCTAGTAGCAGTAGTGGTACACTGGCAGTATCACCATATGAAAAAAAAGGAAATGAAACATTGAGTGGCCTGAGCGTAGCATTAGAAACAGTACAATAGATAGTACGGTAGAGAACAGTGCCCTAAATTGTAGCCTAAGCAGTGCTAAATTAATGTAAATATAAGTAGTAGTTGCGTGGAGTTTGACTGCTATAAGAAATTAAGGCAAAGGACACGTCATCAACGTAACGTAAGCATTAAGCATTTGATTGTTCACGTCGTGTAGGAGGAGGATGTTCTTATCAATCCACGATGGCACACATGAACTTCTGATTGTAATGCTTTTGGTTGCTTTGACCTTATCCTCCCCAGCAAGTGTGTGGAATTTATTGTTGTTGTCAGTCACACCACAATGAAATTCCACACAGCGCGGGGGAAGAGGGTTAGGGTTTGAAAATTGGATTGGAATGGGGTTTTTTGGGAAAGTTTGGTAGAGAGGAAAAAAACAGCATGGACAGTCAAACAACAAATGAAAAGAAACAAATCTTTGGATTTGAAGATATTGATAAATCTTTAAAGGGACATAAAGGAAGTGCACTACTGCATTTCAGAAGTTGTGTACTAAATGGATGGTTAGGTTACTGCCAAGTAGCACTACTACTTACTGCAACTTACTAGTAACTACGAAGAAACAAGTTGACAGTACAGGGCTGCAGTCATTACGCAATTTCACTTGCCTCTCTGCCCTCAGAGAGAATAAACACTTAAATCACTGTTAAACATAGCAAAAACATAGCAAATTTAGAAGCCGAGAGCAAAGAAATGCAGAGTCACACTCATAGAAGTTCACAGCAATAACATTACTTGAATGACAAGTAGAAATGAATGGATACTGTTACTGTATGTTGTTGTACTTGTCCTGTTGAATTTGGGAAGTTGCCTGCATCAAGCCATTCATCTTATTTGCGGTACTCCTCCGTTCCATCTGACGCTCCATTGATTAATGTTGGTGACCAGCAGACACCCTGTCCACTGCCTGCTTGGCGGATGCTGAATTGCGGGTCGCTAATGTGAAGCCTGACTTCATCCTTTTTTCCATCGCACAGGGTGAAAGCTGCCCTGTAAATGTTGATGGAAAAACAGGAAGTGATATTAAAACACCACTGGGAAAAAAATATAAGGTAGGTATGCTGTGTAGTGCAAAAAGTCACACTTTCAGTTTCAGAATCGACAGTACAATAGTTTCGAAAGGGCGTACTCTGAGTCTCCTTTTGAAGGATAAATAAGTATGGGTGAATTTTGCGGATCTTTCCCCTCAAGCTAGGTGTAGTGTAAACTACGATTTTAAAACAAAATTAGACCTTCCCAGCAGTGCTCCCAGACCCTTAAACACAGACGCTAAAATGTAGAATACCCCCAATCTGACCCCAAAAATGTGCGATACTGCTACCTGTCTCAGGCCTAGTGGAAAATGGTGACAAAACGTACTTTGAAAGTAAAGTATGCCCAAATCCCCCCTTTCCCACCATGGATGTTCTTCAAAGCACTTGCAACCAAAATTAGACATTTCTCGACAAGTGCTCCAAGAGTAGACCCCAGAACCTAATTGCCAAAATCTCGAACACCCCCAAACACATGCAATACTGCTAACCCTAACGCGCCCTAAGTTAAAAATAGTGTCAAACGGTTTGTTCAGCTAGGCTCTAACTCCCCTTAGCCACCATGGACTTTCTCCAAACCACTTGCAATCAAAAGCATCCATACCCAGCGTTGCTCCAAGACCCCCCAAACCCCCCAAACACCAGGAACTCCCCCCAAGCAGGCCCCCAAAAACACGAAAGTGAGTGAAAAGTTTGAAATGTTAAAAACTTTTTCACCATGGATTTTATCCAAAACACTTGTATCCGGTATTAGACCTTTCTAGCAATGCCCCAAGACCCGTCAACTCAGGCGGAAACAAGTTTAACACCCCCAAACAGCCAAGAGCAAAACCACAAAAAGCGACACAGAATTATTTGGCCCTCAATCCCAAATCACTCCGTGGGCGCTCGGCAGCTAGGAACTAACTCCCCTTTGCCACCATGGATTTTCTCCAAACCACTTGCAATCAAAATTTTCCATACCCAGTGTTGCTCCAAGACCCCCCAACCCCCCCCCCAAAACACCAGGAACCCCCCCAAGCAGGCCCCCGAAAACACAAAAGTGAGCAAAAAGTCTGAAAAGTTAAAAACTTTTTCACCATGGATTTTATCCAAAACACTTTTATCCGGGATTAGACCTTCCTAGCAATGCCCCCAGACCCGTCAACCCAGGCGGAAACAAGTTTAACACCCCCAAACAGCCAAAAAGCAAAACCACAAAAAGCGACACAGAATTATTTGGCCCTCAATCCCAAATCACTCCATGCGCGCTCTGCAGCTAGGCCCTAACTCCCCTTTGCCACCATGGATTTTCTCCAAACCACTTGCAATCAAAAGTAAGCATGGGCGAATTTTGCAAATTCGCGATCCGCGAATTTGCGGATTTGCGAACTTGCAATTCGCAAAATTCGCAAATTCGTGTGAATTTGCGAATTTGCTGTTTTTGCCAGTTCGCGAGGGTTTTGTACAAGTTCGGGAACGCAAACTTACTTGTGTGGTCACAACGGTCGCGACCATGTTGTTTCTACGTGTCCAGCCTGTTTGTGACCCAATGGTTCATCGCGGCCACCCTCCGGTTCATCACTGCCACCCTCTGGTTCACCAATGCCACCCTCTGGATCATCACTGTCCCTCTCTGGTTTATCACAGCACCCTCTGGTTCATCACTGCCACCCTCTGGTTTATCACTGCCATCCTCTGGTTCATCCCTGCCACCCTCTGGTTCATCACTGCCACCCTCTGGTTTGCCACTGCCACCCTCTGGATCATCACTGTCCCCCTCTGGTTTATCACAGCACCCTCTGGTTCATCACTGCCACCCTCTGGTTGATCCCTTCCACCCTCTGCTTCAAGGCTGCCACCCTCTGGTTCATCACTGCCATCCTCTGGTTCATCCCTGCCACCCTCTGGTTAATCACTGCCACCCTCTGGTTGATCACTGCCATCCTCTAGTTCATCCCTGCCACCCTCTGGTTCATCACTGCCACCCTCTGGTTTGCCACTGCCACCCTCTGGATCATCACTGTCCCCCTCTGGTTTATCACAGCACCCTCTGGTTCATCACTGCCACCCTCTGGTTCATCACTGCCACCCTCTGGTTCAAGGCTGCCACCCTCTGGTTCATCACTGCCATCCTCTGGTTCATCCCTGCCACCCTCTGGTTCATCACCGCCACCCTCTGGTTGATCACTGCCATCCTCAGGTTCATCCCTGCCACCCTCTGGTTGATCACTGCCACCCTCTGGTTTGCCACTGCCACCCTCTGGATCATCACTGTCCCCCTCTGGTTTATCACAGCACCCTCTGGTTCATCACTGCCACCCTCTGGTTCATCACTGCCACCCTCTGGTTCAAGGCTGCCACCCTCTGGTTCATCACTGCCATCCTCTGGTTCATCCCTGCCACCCTCTGGTTCATCACCGCCACCCTCTGGTTGATCACTGCCATCCTCAGGTTCATCCCTGCCACCCTCTGGTTGATCACTGCCACCCTCTGGTTTGCCACTGCCACCCTCTGGATCATCACTGTCCCCCTCTGGTTTATCACAGCACCCTCTGGTTCATCAATGCCACCCTCTGGTTGATCACTGCCATCCTCTGGTTCACCCCTGCCACCCTCTGGTTCATCACTGCCACCCTCTGGTTTGCCACTGCCACCCTCTGGATCATCACTGTCCCCCTCTGGTTTATCACAGCAACCTCTGGTTCATCACTGCCACCCTCTGGTTCACACCCTCTGGTTCATCACTGCCATCCTCTGGTTCACCCCTGCCACCCTCTGGTTCATCACTGCCACCCTCTGGTTGATCACTGCCATCCTCTGGTTCATCCCTGCCACCCTCTGGTTCATCACTGCCAGCCTCTGGTTTGCCACTGCCACCCTCTGGATCCTCACTGTCCCCCTCTGGTTTATCACAGCACCCTCTGGTTCAGCACTACCACCCTCTTGTTCCCCACTGTAGATTATGGGGGGAAAGCAAAGCACACCTTCCCAACATCAACTGAGATACATTAATTTGGGGCTGGTTAATGTGTCACTGAATTTGTGCTTCAAGTCTGGCACCTGCTTCCTTAGCTGTAAGACCTTCCTGTTGCAGTTATTTTCTTCACAGGAGCATTGTGCCATACTTGTAACTATTCTCTGACCCTGCTTTGAGGGTCAGAGCAGGGTCAGAGAGTAGTTGAAAGTAGGCAACTGAACTCTGGAGGGGCCACTCAGGAAGCACTACAGGGAATGGTTACATATTAGCTTGAACTTTTGCACCTGCTAAGTGCTTTCAGTTTTCCAAAATTTGTTTTTCTGCCATTTCGCGAGATTCGCGGGACCCGAAATCGTGCAAAATCGATCTTGCAATCCGCAAATTCGTTAGAATTTGCTGATTTTTTTTGGGGGCGTGTTCGGGCGGTTTTTGCTTATTCGCAGACCGCTTGCAGCGCACTGACCCCGAGGTTGCCCATGCGGTCGTGTACGGGCGCGGCCATCTTGTTTGCGTGACGTGTTTCCGTTTCCGGGTGCTCGTTGCATGCTCCCGTCGTATGCGGCGCGCGATTACATATTCACGCGGTCCTCTATGGGCGTGGCCATCTTGTTTATCATTCACTGCTATGGTTTTGGGCATGCTACCTTTCTATCCACCTTACATCTTTGTAATCATATGTTTTTCTGAACTTTTTTGTTTTTTTTTTGTTTATTATCTCTCTCTTCAATGTCCTACATCTATATTTTGTGTTTTTTTTAACTTTTTGTTACTGTATTACCTACTTTATTTCTTTCGCTCTCTCTCTTATTTTTTTTCACACCTATTCTTCTTTCCTTCTTCTTGTGCCCAGGACCATGGCTAAGGGAGGCGACAAGGGCAAGGGGAAGGGCCCAGCACCACGTACCCCGCTCCCTTGCGGGCGTTGGAGGGGGGAGGAAGTGCAGCCCAGGGAGATCTTCTCTGCGGTGGAGGTGGCCGCCTTGATGGTTTTTGTGCAGCAGGTGGGCGGATTGCTTCCGGTTACATCCTCTGGGAGCGTCGCCAGCTGTGGAAGAAGGTGTGCCAGCGCATGTATAAGGAGTCTGGGGTCCGGCGCACCTACCACCAAGTGACGCACCAGTGGAGTGACATCTTGGACCGGGAGCATGACATGATTGACCTGCTCAGTGTGGAGATCCCTGGCCTTGGTAAGTAGCTATTTAATAACTACTTTTTTTCCTTCTGCTCTGTTATATTTCTAATCTATTTTTTTCCTGAAGAGTACGAATGCTGCTGATTAGATTACATTGCAGGAAATTAATGTTTAAATAGCTTCTGTCATTGCAGGTGCTCGCCTGGTAGAGACAGTAGACTCAAGTCTAGTCCTTCTTTGTACTCCTGCTGCTACCACTTTGAAGAGATAGTCCTGGATTGATACGTTGAGTATATTATTTATTACTTTTTATAGGACATTTGTTAGTGGTCTGCAATCATGATGACGGACTGTGTCTGTCACGCGACGTCTCGTGCTGCTGAGTGATGGCAGTCGCAGTAGAACCTTTTTGCTGTTGATGTAGTTAGTGAATTACATAACTTTCCTATTAGACAGTCTGCGAATCCTGCAATACTGTACTACTATCCTCCTAGTTGACCAGATCAGATGCAATTGATGTTAATTTGTTTCCCCGACATAATTTTAGATTGAGTACAAAGAAATCAAATATTTCACAAAAAACAATCATCCATGTTGTGTTTCTTTATTTCATAATCACCAGCAACTCCCAGGGGCAAGGCACCGGCGGCGACAGAGACTCCGGTGGCAGAAATTGGACAAGAGCAGTCCCTTGCAGGCTCTTCTGCTGGCCCCAGTAAGTTGTTTTATTGTTATATTAATACTTATACTTCCCTAACTTTTACAGCTCCTATTCATTATAAACTGGTTCCTAATAATTCTATGTTTTACAAAATAGTCTTGGATCTTCTTCTAATGTAGACTACTTTCTACATTCTTATCCTGGCTCTACCATCATTCTCTGTGCAACTACTATTTACAATTATGAGTCGGTCTGTGTAGGTAGCTAAGCTTGCCCATTCGGCAAACGGTGTGAAACAAAACTCTGATACAGCAATAGATCTAGGCACTGAGTGCAGTCCCAGGGGTTGCCCTTGCTGTCTATTCCAGTCTTCTTAATGTAAGTGCTTTGACAATTTCCAACAACAAAATGTCATTGTTTACACCCAGTAAAAGGTAGCAGTTGCCTTTTTGATTTGAGAGGAGCACATCCCATACCACTAGTGTTTCAGGGACTATTCTGCACACAAAGAAGTATGGACAAGATAAATAGGACATTGTTGATGATAGGTGCAGTTCGACTTCAGACATACCTCAGTCTGAACAGAAGTTTAACCCCCATTCCCCTGACCGACTATCTAGAATGTCTGACCAATGGTTTTACGACCCAGAAGAACAGAAGAAGACTACCTCCGAGTCCCGGCCTATCTGAGTCACTGAAACATGACTGCCAAGTGCAGTAGTTCAAACCTTTCCGCTCACTCACTCACTCGTAAACAAAAACCACACCGTGTTTGTTAGTTTTAAAGTTTTATTTTCAATTAGGAAATGAAAACATTATTTCTTTATTTTTAATAGCGTAGTATTCTGATGGATGAAGATGGCGTTAAAGTTTAAACAACATTCCCATGAATGAAATTAGTATGACTCAAACTTAATATTAGTTAACAGACACATGAAATTATTATAATAAGTGTGCGGGAGCCCCCACCTTCTTTAAAGTACTTAAAGTACTGCTGGTAATGACTTAGTAGTAGTTGGTGAATCGTCTGGCAGAAGGGCAATGGAATCTTCTTTCTGTAATGAGAAAAATGGTGCACGTTAAGCAAGCATTCATCAGTTGTCATAAGAAGAAGTGTAGCATTTAATGGAATAAGCATATAAAAGGTTAACACCCTCCCCAAAACCGTTACTTTTTTTCAATCCCAGTAATAAAAAATGTGTCATGTAACATTTTCTTCCATTACGAGACAAAATAGGGGGTTGTGTATGGCATCTGAAAATATGACATGTTTTTCCTAGACGTCACAACATCTGATGCGGAACAGATGACCACCAGTGCCGGGGCCAGCAGTGCGGAGGGGTCCACTCTGATGCGGCGGCGCCAACAGGAGGAGCTGGGGGGGAAGACTCCGCGGCGGCAGACGGTGGAAAGTTATTATACTCCTTACTTATTTAAATTTTTTGAGTAGGCTCGCAAAGGAGTGTATGATGTACTGTACAGTAGTACAAAGTACACTAGTATAAGTACACTGTACTGTCAAGAACATTTAGTAATTTAGAACTACTTTTTGGGCTATCACGAGGAAGACAGTCAACCTTGATTTTTAATAGCATTAGCGGCGGTACTTCTCTGGTAACCAATGGCCCCCTCTATTTCACTTCAACTCAGCTGGCAAATTTTCATTGTGAAGCCAAGTCATATCAGATGTAGTTTAGGGATGTAAAGAACGAAAAGTTAAAGAAGGGTGAAACGAAGGACGAGGGAGACTAAATATTTATGACTGTAAAGAATGGTTTTGTTGAATGCAATTCAACATAAGAAAGAAGACTGCGGTGTCAAAAATATTATGAAAAGGGTGTTAGTTGGTTGTTGACAAAAAGAAATTTTGGTACATTTGAGACATTAAGAAGAATCATAGACGTACTTTGGAAGCCTGGATGTTATCTTCTTATCCTCCTTGTCGATAGCAGAGGTGTATGATGTAGTAGAGCAGACGCTGAGTGGATGAAGTATGGCCAATGGCAGTGCCACCCCTATAGAAAAGTAAGGCATTCCTATCCCCACCTGCATGTACTGCTTAAAGTACTGCGAGTCTGCATCATCTTGGCCTGTGTCTGTATTTCTTGGGTGAAAGTTGAGTGAGCTGCCATTATGGCGGCTACCACAAGTTCACGTACCAGTAATTTATTTTGCAAAACAAGAGAAAAAAAGTAAAAAAGACCCTTTTTAGTACTCTCTGACTATGTATGTAGTAGTGAGTCTACCTATAGTGCTGCTAGTGGAATTCCTGAAACTCACAGTGTCACATGCTTATAAAGACGGCGGAAAGATACATGCCAAAATGTTATACTGTGTTTGCTACTTGCTGGAGTTACTGAGTGTCAACCTTCCGTTGAATTATTTTGACTTTATGTTAAAGACTATTGGCTACAGTATTTTTCTTTCTTTAAGGAGATGGCTGTCCGGGCCAGGGCCTGTAAGCTGGAGGCTATTTGTACCGAGTATCGGTGGTTGTGGGCTCGGGAGCATGAGGAGACATCAACATCCTCCTCCACTGCCCCCGGGTCCACCAGCCAGAAGCCTCCAGCGAAACGGAGCCGTGGCCCGACAGCCTCCCGTCGCCGCCGCACAGCAGCAAGAACATCAGCAGCCTCCCCCAGATCCTGGATGGTTCGTGTGCGCCGGCTACGCAGAAGAGTGGACTACCTGGAGCGGTTGGCCCAAAAACATCAGCGCCAGCTCCGGGACCTCCGCAAAGAGCAGCGGGACATGCAGCAACAGCTTGAAAAACTACGCCACCAGAGGAAGTGACTGTCCCTTGCCCCTTTTTTAAAGACTGTTGGGGGGGTGGGTATTGGGTGTTTGGGAAAGGGGACTTTTGGACTTTTTGAGATTGGTTGGGTTCGGGAGGGGGGGTGAGTTCGGGTAATTTATTTTATTATTGTTGTGCTGAAAACAGTACGAGTATATATTTTCTAATAATTACTTTTCTTTCAAAAACACAGTATACGCGTTCATATATTATTTTGTGTGGGGGTTGGCGGTGGTTACTGGACGTTTGTTTTCTTCAAACTTACCAGCATGAATGAAACATCTAGTCCTGAAATCTACCAAAATGCAAGTAACCGAGTTAGTAAATTTAGTAGCCCTACTACTGTACTTTATGTACTTTACTAGTAGTACTGTCAGTCTCTGCTCTCCTAGTCTCCTCCCAACTTAGTCCTCCTAGCCCATTATTCTACTACCTCTCCAATATGCTTATCTTACCTGTGATTTGTGTTTGACAATCGTGGTAGCCCCAGGGCTGGCCGCATTGCAAATGGTGATTAAGGTTGGTTGTTGACTTGAATCCTCGACGGATGCAATATCATTGTTGTGCTAGTAGCAGTAGTGGTACACACTGGCAGTATCAACATATGAAAAAAAGAGGAAATTAAACATTGAGTGGCCGAAGCGCAGCATTAGAAACAGTACAATAGATAGTACGGTACAAAACAGTGCCCTAAATTGTAGCCTAAGCAGTGCCAACTTAAGGTAAGCATTAAGCATTTGATTGTTCACGTCGTGTAGGAGGAGGATGTTCTTATCAATCCACGATGGCGCACATGAATTTCTGGTTGCTTTGACCTTATCCTCCTCAGCAAGTGTGTGGAATTTATTGTTGTTGTCAGTCACACCTCAATGAAATACCACACAGCCCGGGGGAATAGGGTTAGGGTTTAAAAATTGGATGGGAATGGGGTTTTTTGGGAAAGTTTGGTAGAGAGGAAAAAATACACAGTATGAACACTCAAGCAACAAATGAAGAGAAACAAATCTTTGGATTAGAAGATATTGATAAATCTTTAAAGGGACATAAAGGAAGTGCACTACTGCATGCCAGAAGTACTAAATAGATGGTTAGGTTACTGAAAAATAGTACTACTACTTACTGCAACTTACTAGTAAGTACGAAGAAACAAGTAGACAGTACAGGGCTGCAGTCATTACGCAATTTCACTTGCCTCTCTGCCCTCAGAGACAATAAACACTTAGAACATCAAATTAGTGTGAAACATAGCAAAGACGTAGCAAATAGCTGGAGGGATGAATTTGAAGCAGAGATCAAGCAAACGCACAGACTCACACTCGTTGAAGTAAGTTCAAGTTCACAAGAATATCATTTAAAAGATTAGGAGAATGTTGGATACTGTTACTGTATGTAGTTGTCCCGTTGAATTTCTGAAGTTGATGCATACAGCCATTCCTCTTATTCGCGGTACTCCTTCATTCCATTGGATGCTCCGTCGATCAATCTTGGTGACCAAAACCACTGTCCACTGCCTGCCTGATGCGGATTTGCGGATCGCTAATTGTAAGCCTGAGTAGTACATCGATGGCACAGGGTAAAAGCATGCCTGTAATTGATGATGGAAAAACACAACAGTAAGTGTTAAAGACACCTCGTATAAAAAAATATATAAGGCAAGCTGTGTAGTGCAAAAATTATACTGTCACTTTCAGAGATGACAATCCCCAAAATCTAGAACACCCCACATTACTCTCCCAAAAACGTGCAGAATACTGCTGCTATCTCGCAGAGGCCTCATTTCAAATCCTGCCAAAATGCACTCAGAAAGTATGCCCAAAACCCCCCTTTCCCACCATGGATTATCTTCAAACCACTTGCAATAAAAATTAGACATTCCAACAAGTGTTCCAAGACCCCACCCAGTCGTAAAAATCTAGAACCCCTGCCCAAACACATGCAATACAATACTGCTAACCCTAACGAGCCCTAAGTTAAGAATAGTGGCAAACTCTTTCTTTAACTAGGCTAAATCCCCCCTTTCCCACCATGGATTTTCTTCAAACCACTTGCAACCAAAATTACACATTCCCACGAGTGCTCTAAGACCCCATAACCCAGTTGCAAAAATCTAGAACACCCCCAAACACATGTAATCCTGCTGCTAGTGCTAACCCTAACGAGCCCTAAGTTTAAAAAAGTGCCAAAACGCTTTTCAGCATGGATTTTCTCCAAACCACTTCTATCCCGTATTAGACCTTCCCAGCAATGCCCCAAGACCTGCCAACCCACCCACAAAAAAGCACAACACCCCCAAACAGGCATAAAGCAAAAATGAAAAATCTCATGCTTTTCATTTTTTCGGCCTTCTTTCAATTCTGTCCAAACGCGCTGTGCAGCTAGGTCATAACTCCACTTTTCCAACATGGATATCCTGAAAAACAAATGCAATCAACATTAGACTGTGCCAGCAGTGCTTCCAGACCCCAAACCTACCCACAAACACCCGGAACCCCCCCAAACAGCACCCCAAAGACAAGCAAGTGAGCAAAAAAGCAAACAAAATTTCACCTCCGATTTTGTCCAAACCAATTTTATCCGGTATTAGACATTCCCAGCAATGGCCCCAGACCCGTCAACCCAGGCGGAAAGAAGTGGAAGACCCCCAAACAGCCAAAAAGCAAAACTACAAAAATGGGGACTTCGAAATTTTCAGGTAAATTTCAAAAATCACTCCACGCGCGCTCTGTAGCTAGGCCCTAACTCCCCTTTGCCACCATGGATTTGCTTCAAACCTCTTGCAATCAAAAGTATCCATACCCAGCAGTGCTCCAAGAACCCAAAACCCACCCCCAAACACCAGGAACCCCCCCAAACAAGCCCCCCAAAACACGAAAGAGAGCGAAAACTATAAAAAGTGAAAAACTTTTTCACCATGTATTTTATCCAAAACACTTTTATCCGGTATTAGACCTTCCCAGCAATGGCCCCAGACCCGTCAACCCAGGCGGAAACAAGTAGAAGACCCCCAAACAGCCAAAACGCAAAACTACAAAAATGGGAACTTTGAAATTTTCAGGCAAATTTCCAAAATCACTCCGCGCGCGTACAGCAGCTAGGCCCTAACTCCCCTTTGCCACCATGGATTTGCTTCAAACCTCTTGCAATCAAAAGTATCCATACCCAGCAGTGCTCCTAGACCCCAAAACCCACCCACAAACACCCGGACCCCAACAAACAGCACCTCAAAGACAAGCAAGTCAGCAAAAACGCAAAAGAATTCACCTCCAATTTTGGCCAAACCACTTCTATCTGGTATTAGACATTCTCAGCAATGGCCGCAGACCCCTGCAGCCACCCGCAAAAAAAGCAGAACACCCCCAAACAGGCAAAAAGAAAAAATGGGCCTACTACCTTCAATTCAGTCCAAATACGCTGTGCAGCTAGGCCCTAACTCCCCTTTTCCACCATGGATTTCCTGAAAAACAAATGCAATCAACATTAGACTGTGTCAGCAGTGCTCCCAGACCCCAAAACCCACCCCCAACAACCTAAAATCCCACCAAACAGCACCCCAAAGACAGGCAAGTGATCAAAAGGGCAACATCTTTTTCTGCTCCGATTTTCTCCAAACCACTTTTATCCGGTATTAGACCTTCACAGCAATGCCCCAGACCCGTCAACTCACCCGCAAAGAAGTAGAACACCTCCACAAGTGCAGAGTCTTTCTTCATTGGGCTTAATCCAGCCATCTGCTTTGAGGGAAATAGGAGTCTGGAGGAGGAGGATAGAGGAGCATGTTCTTGTGAACTTGTGAACCTGAGGAATGCAGACTGCGGCACCTTCAAATCAATAAGCAAATAAGTGAAGACAGTTCTGCTGATGGGCTTGTTTTTGTTATTAGGTGATGAAAGTTTTTTTTATATAGATTTTGCAAAACAAAGAAAGACAGACGCACAGGAATAAAAGTGAATAAGGACGAAAAAGAAAGTTAGTGATTCATTGACTCATTTTCAGGGCTCTGTGTCAGGGAAGAAGAGCTCGTCCTCAAACTCTGCGAATTCAGACGGGAGTAGGTTACTTAACAGAGAAGAACTTCCCTCCTCTAAGTTGGTGTTTTCCTCATCTTCTTCCTGCGTGCATTCTCGTATTTTGTAATCTGGTGGTATGAGGTGCTGATTCATCTTGATCATTGTTAACCTCTCCACATTTTTGGGCGAGAGGCGGGTCCTTTTGGAAGTTACAATGCCACCAGCAGCACTGAAAACACGTTCAGAAGACACGCTTGTGAGTGGGCAAGACAAGTAATTTATAGCCAGATTGGTGATCTCTGGCCACACATCTCTTTTACCATGCCAATACGCCTATGGGTCATCATGAACATAGACCTCTGTTGAGTCATTCAGATAGTCCTGCAGCATCGACTCAAGGTTCTCCAGGGTCCCTCCACTTTGTTTACTTTTTTCTGGGACCTTTTGAGAAGCAAACCCAAGCTGAGTTAGCCAATCCTCTTCTTCACACAATGTTACTGTTGTGTCTGGTGCAGATGATAAGGTTGCTGGTGTCTTTAACGGCTGAGAGGGAAAATCACTCACTTCTGCCACAGATGCAGAAGTGGATTTGTTTGACTCCGGATGGCCTGCTGATGCTGATGTACTGCCTTTTCCTTCAATTTCCTGCCGTTCTCTCCTCAACAAATTCAGAGGAACATGGCGGCAGCAGGCTAGCGGCTGCTGCGAGGCTCTGATCCCAACGCCCTAAGATGAACTTCACTAGGTCTCTATCCCTAATGAACACGGATTACTGCAGCTTACCTACCGGTGAGATGGAGAGTTATGCTTGATTGCTGTTTATGCTTTTTTACACTAAGTTCTCCCCGTTCTTTCTTCCCCTTGCTTGGGTTGCGAGTCTGTAGAACGCGGGACGCGGAAACCGGAGGCACTAGGACCCACTCGGCACATTGGATGTGATGCGAGAGGGAGACCGAGAGCGTGAGCGGAGGTATGCAGAGGAGCCGAGCACCGGGCAGCTGTACCGGATTACAAGCAAAGCGGAGTTTCTGAAGCCGGGGCGAGCAGGACACGGTAATATTGCCACACGAGCTGTGGAAAACGCTGGACTGCGGGTAAGCTGCTATAATATATGGCTGTGCTCGAGAGCAGCCTTTTGGTATCGGGCAGCTGTATTTACATGCCGGGATCCTATCTTAGCATCCTTTACCAGTGGCGACTTTGCTGTTTGCATGGAGGTAGATAAAGTTGCACCTGAGACACAGCATGGTACCCTCAGTCTAGAAGGTGCCACTAGCGGTGAAATAACAGTTGGGGGGGCCACATTTGCCTGCTCTCCTGAACTAGCCCCTAAAGAGGTTGTCAGTAGTAGTAGTGAAAAAAAGAAGTGTAGTTAAAAATCGATATCAGCTGCGTTCTAAACAGGAACTTAAGAAGAAAGGAGTTCTTAATACTACTGATTTGGGTGAAGGTGGAAGCAGTGGGCCAGTGCCTATCTCACCCTGTAAGCAAAGTAGGAAGGGGGGGCAAGAAGAGGGAAAGCTAAAGGACCAAAACAAACCCAAACACTCAAAGGGACTCCTTCACTCAAGAGTTACTTTAAGATCATGGAGCAAGCAGTATCTTCCAAAGCAAACAATATAGAAATAAAAGCAGAGGAAGGAGAAATAAATAACCCACATGGATCAGTGAAGTCCACAGGTAATATATCTGATAAATCAAATATGGTAACGGTCTCCCCTCTTCTAGCTACTTTCCCTCTGAGCAATAAATATGCGGCTTTGGAATCAGCCAATTCCTCAGAGGCATCTGGGGTAGCTGGGGTAGCTGTACAATCTTCCTCTAGTCATAATAGTAGACAGCCTGGTGAGACTTTACTGAATGGTGAACAAGTGTTCAAAGCTACGGAACCCTAATCTTCTTACACAGTGCCAACACTAAGTCTGGAAAGTAATGGTTCATCTTCTCTCTTAAATGAGGAAGCCGGGGCTTGTGGAGGAAGCGAAACAGCAGAGAAAAGCTTGGGCTCCTTACTACATTCTTTGAGAGAAGATCTACTGGGTAGATTTGAGATCTCTGAAAAAAACCAGAGGGGATTACACGACAGATTTGACCTTTTGGAGGCTAAAATTGAGGGCATCAGCACTAGAACTAGTGCCTTGGAGGGAAAAGTTCCATCTCTTACAGTGTCCTCAAAAGTTAATTCTCAAGACATAGTAGCCTTAAAAGCTCAGAATCGTACCCTGACAATGGACTTGGAAAGGTTGGAAACCCAGTCTTTACGCAATAATCTGAGGATTCTAAAAATTCCGGAAGGGGCCGAAGTGGAAGATATAAAGGGATTTGTTTGCAGACTGTTACGTGAGGACATTCTCAAGGATCGTCCAGATATTAATCTGGAAGCCGAGATTCATCGGGTCCATAGAGATCCATTCAGGTTACATCCTGACCGAAAGGCACCCAGGAAGATCTTGGTATATTTTCAAACTTATAGCGTAAAAGAGCTGATTCTCACCAGATGTCTATCTCGTACCTCTTTACATTTTTGAGCTAATCCCTATCACATCAGATCTGATATAAGTAGCAAGACAGCCCAAAGACAATGGGAGCTTGGTTCCAGAATGCCAGAACTACGCTCTATGGGGGCACAGGTGCAAATGAAATTTCCAGCGCTCCTCAAAATAATGTGGAATAATAAAATGTATACGTGCCATTTTCCTGAGGAAGCTGATGCAGTCCTAGTTAGGATGAAAGATCAGACAGAATAATGTACATTAGGCTGTCATAATTGTACCATCTGCCCCAATCTAACTAAGTAGATTTAAAAAAAAGCACGCTGTGGGGTGTTTAAGAGGGGAAGGAGGGGAAAAAAAATGAAAAAAAAATGTGTGCAGTGTGGTATGATCAAGTAAAAAAAGGGAGGAAAATGTATAAAAAAAAAAAAAAAAAAAGAGAAGAAAACAAACAAATATATGTGCAGACGGGGATTTAGAGATCTGTACTTTCCTATAGGCCAGGCAACTGGGATCCAGGGCCTCCTAGGGCGTATTTTCGCCAATCAGAAGGGAAGGGTTCCTCGGGGGGAGGGTGGGAGGGGTTCCTAGGGGTGGGGGAAAAAATCAGATAAAAAAGTCCTCATGCGGCATAAAAGTTAACTTTTTTTTAAATTTAATTGTTATTATAGGCTATTATGCTCTTTGCTCTTTGTTAGCCACAATTCAAAGATTAAGATCTTTTGATGTCTCAAGCTAGGTATACTAAAATCCTTTCCTGGAACTTGAATGGTTTAGGGAGTCGCAAGAAACAACTAAATGTTTCTCACTTTTTGAAAAATGCTGGGGCTTCTTTAATCCTTCTACAAGAAACCCACTTGGAAGCAGACGAATGTAGAATTTTTTTTATTAAGAACAAGTGGGTTCAGGATATTTTGTGCTCAAAACAATCTGGCACCACGAGAGGGGTGGCAATTATAATCTGCGCCAATAAAGGAATTGTTATGCACGATTGGGCCACAGATCAGTCAGGAAGGTGGTTGGCCGCAATAGTTTCAATAAGTGCAGTTAAGTTTTTATGTGGGGTTTACTATGGTCCAAATGAGGATAATCCCTGTTTTCTACAGAAATTAGAAAACTATATGCTACAATATACGATCCCTTATCGTGTTAGGAGGCGATTTTAATTTGCTATTAGATCCTGAAGTAGACCGCACCTCGAAAGCTAAATATAACTGTCCAAAGAAATCTCTCTCTATTTTGCAGAATATTATGAAAGAGTATTTGTTGTGTGATGTGTGGAGAGTCAAACATGGTACCCATAGAGAGTATTCTTTCTATAGTAAAAAGTACCATCAGTTCTCTAGAATAGACTTTTTCTTGCTTGATAGATCGCTATTAGCAAACACTCATTCTATTTCTTACACTCCAAATGGGTTGTCCGATCACTCACTAGTTGAGTTAAACATTAATATTCAAAAGAATTTTTCAGAATATAGGTGGACCCTGGACAGGACTATCTTGCTAAATGAAGAGTTTAACATTAAGGAAAATCTATCAGAGTTTTTCGTATTCAATTATGAATCAGCTCCAGACCATATTATATGGGATGCACTTAAATCTTTTTTAAGAGGAATATATGGCTCTCAAACGGCTCTCAATAGAAAGTTAAATAAAGAAATGGATATTAATGACCTCAGTTCGATCAAATTAAAAGAACAGCAGCTTCTTTCTGCCATCTCTAACGATTAAATTGGTATACCAAGACTGGAAAAGGAACTTTTAGACTTACAAACAAATTTCAGATTAAGAACTGAAAAAATACTCAAAGATAAATGGGAAGTAAGCAAATTACGTAACTTTGAATACGGTGAGAAATGCGGATCACTGTTAGCTTGGAAAGCCAGGACGGAGAGGACCAGAAATAACATCAAATCCCTAATACAACGAGGGACTGGTACAGTCCTGTCAGAAGATGGAGAGATTAAGGAGGAAGCTAGATCTTTCTATGAAGAACTTTACCTTGAAAAAATGAATCGGCCATCTGATGAACTAGAAAACCTGGCTATTTTGAGAAACTTACCACAGCTGAGCAATGAAGATATAGCCTTTTTGGCAAAGGAAATATCAGAGGGGGAGATCAGATCTCAACTGAAGAAGATGGCAAGAAATAAAGCTGCAAGTCCTAATGGACTCCCATTAGAGATCTATAAGGATAACATTGAGGAAATCCTAGTTCCACTCCAGAAATTATTTAACAACATTTTTATTCAGGGAGACCAAATTCCGTCCTCTTGGTTAGATGCTACAATTTCATTAATTGCGAAACCGAACAAAGATCCGAAAAAAATAGGGTCGTATCGACCCATTTCACTCTTGAACTCTGATCTGAAAATTTATTCTGGCATTTTAGCAAACAGATTGGCTAATGTTATAAAAACTATCATCCACCCTGATCAGCGAGGATTTATTCCTGGTCGACAATTAAACGAACTTACATTTCAAGTAATTGGTGCTATAGACTACACAATCCAGAAGAAGAAGCCACTTGCTATTGTTGCAATAGATGCTGCCAAAGCCTTTAATCAAGTGAACTGGCTTTACCTATGGAAAGTGATGAAGAAATTTGGCTTCCCTGAGACTTATATTAAGGGTGTTGAAACTTTATACAGGGGCCCGAGAGCTAGGATTTTGGTAAATGGTGGTTTGTCAGATTGGTTGAACATTTGCAGAGGAACAAGGCAAGGATGTCCCTTGTCCCCATTGTTATTTGATATATATATTGAGCCCTTTGTTTGTTCCTTAAGGCAAGATCCTATAATTTCCTCGTTTAATATAGGAGAATTATCAATTAGGACAGCATTATATGCAGACGACCTTCTCCTTTATACTTCTAACCCATTAGAAGCAATTCCAAGATTATTTAGGCTCGCTGAGGATTTTGGTTTTGTTTCAGGTTATAGTATTAATAGGGATAAAACTGATGTTATGTGTTGGAATAATCCAGTCCCTATCCCAGAAGCTAAGCTTAAGAAGAGATACCTGGGTATTCAATTGACCCATAAATTAGAAGAAATCCCCAAGACCAGTTGGGAAGTAGTGATAAAGGAGATTAAAAAACTTTTATCTAAGTGGAATGCTCTACCCTTAAACATCTATGGCAGAGTTAATTTAGTTAAAATGATCATCTTACCTAAGGTAACATTTTTGTTCAATTCTATTTCTTTCGTATTTAGTAAAAAAGATATCCTCAACTTGCAAAGTAGGATAGGATCTTTTATCTGGGCAACTAAAATCCCAAGGATAGCTTGGAAGACGTTAAGGAGAGGATTTAAACTAGGTGGCCTAGCTCTTCCGGATCTATTACTCTACTGCTCTGCCTTCCAGCTTAAAAACTTCAGGTTATTAGCCAATAAATTGGACTACACTTCCAATAGTTTACTCTTTCAGGCTATGTTGCAAGACCTCCCTTATGATGCAGACTTTTTTCTATTTAAGTTTGGTGATATATTTTTTTTTTAAAAAGGTTAGACTGAAGCTATTGAAGGCTGCTTTATATTATTGGACACAGATTTGTAAGTTGTTATGTATTCATTATTATCATCAATATGCCCCAATTTGGGACTCCCACTGGTACCCCCGACTGTCTAATGGACCAATTGGCTCTCCCTTTAAAGAGAGCTGGTCTCTTTAGATGGGGGGGGGGGGATTTTTGCGATACATCGAGAGTTTTAAAATGGGAATTTTTGGTTGGTTTAACCGGTGGTACTCTTACGAGATTTAAGTTTTATCAACTCTCGGCTTGGTGGGGAGGCCAAAACTGGGATAGAGAGGATGAGAACCCTCTGTTGGGGTTAATTAGTACTTCTAGAGAAAGGAAAGGGGAGACTGCACAATGGTATAAAATTTTATTAGATCATAAAGATAATCTGGAATCAGAGATCACTAAATTATGGGATCCATCTATGATCCAGATTTCAGATAATTTAGAAAAACTGTGGACAGATTCTTTCTCTATATCTCAAAAAATAATCAAATCTTCTAACTTAAGAAGAAATCATTTATACACAATGTATAGAGTGTATTGGACTCCAGCGAAACTTTCCAAGATGTCTGCAGCCCATTATTCTTGTCCCAGATGCAATTCACAAGATGCAAATGACATCCACATTTTTTTTTGGAATGTCCCAATATATGTAACTTCTGGGGACAAGTGTGTAAGTTTCTGGAGGAGGTACTTTCACTTTCAATTATATGTACTCCTAGATTCGTCTTTTTTGGTCTCCCATCGGATTATGTTGTCAATAGTAATTTAGCACAGTTTATTTTTTATGTAATAGTGATCGCTAGAAGAGAGATCTGTAAAGTGTGGAAGTCGGTACTCCCTCCGACGTTTGCAGACTGTCTTAAAAACATCATGGCGGTGAGTAAATTAGACACCTTATGTGGGGGTGAAAAGTCTGCAAATTTGTGGTCAGCGCTGAATGCCTGGAGTGAAAAATAAACTAATAGTCCAATAATTATGCCAGAGGTTTTGTGGTCCTGTCCTTCCTATGCAGCAAGTACCACTACGAGAGGAAGTTGGACGGGTAACAACCCTACCTCTGGGCAATCTTCAACGGCTATCCACAAACACGAGGGCAGGGAAGGAAGGTTTGTGTCAGTGGCTTGAAGAGCGCCTATTCAGAGTATTTATCAACTGGTGGCATATATGAGAACAAAAATAAAAAATTAAAAAAAAATAAAATAAATTCCTGCCGTTCTCTTTCAAACCGACTGGTTGACACAGCTAGCCAATGTTTGTACTTTGTAACATCTGCGTCATCAAAAGGAAAGAATACTCTGCCTGCCACTTCCGTTTTGTACAGTGGATCCAGAATAGTAGCACAAATGTAATGCTGTTCTGTGTGGATCTTTTGAAGACGTTCATCGCAAAGTAGGCGCTGTAATAACTTCTCCGCCAACTCAAATGCTTCTTGCTTTCCATCTTTTTGAAACGTAGAAGACACCGCCTTCAGTTGGTGCTCTAGCATGCGCAACAATGGGATAGCTTTTCCCAAATTACAGTCCTCCCTGCTGACTGCACGCGTGAAGACCTCAAAAGGACGAAGCATGTCTGTCAGGCTTTTAACTAGCTTTCATTGCTCCACCTGTATCCTCAGGTCCATCATAGGTGTACCCAGTGTAAAGAAATACTGATCTACTACTGCATACTGCTCATACAGACGCTCAAGCATGTAGAAGGTTGAGTTCCAACGTGTTACCACCTCCTGGATGAGTGCTTTCACTGGCAGTTTACGTTCATGTTGCAGGCACCTCAGCTGCTTCCGAGCCTTAAAATAATGGTTGAAATGTGTGCACATTCTTCGGCAGGTGGTCAGTAACTCACACACTGGACTTTCTTCACTCAAGAATTTTTTAACAACCAGGTTTATACAGTGCGCCAAACACGGCACTCTGAAATAGTTACCCTTATCCATGGCCTTAACTACATTGGCGCCATTATCCGTGGGAACATAACCAATCATGCGTTTTCTTGGGGACAGCCATTGAAAGACCTTTGTGTTAAACTCATGCAAAATGTTTTCTCCTGTATGATTTTTCTCCATGGCAAACATGGCTAGTGTTGCATGTTTCCGAGCAGCTTTGTCCGGGTCAACACCTGCGCTTAGCTTTGCTTTAACCCCTGAAAAAGAGACCCAGTGTGCAGTGATGCACATGTAATCAACGGCTTGGCAACTGGTCCACATGTCTGTTGTCAGATGTATAGTGTGAACAGCACTCTTCTGCAAAGCTGCCCCAATCACCTCCAGCAAATCTTGATGTAGTGCTGGAACCGCAACTCTGGCAAAATAGGACCGGCTAGGAACCTTCCATTTAGGGCACAGCGTTGCCACTAATTCAAGAAAACCCACCCCTTCCACAAAAGAAAAAGGGAGAAGGTCCAGCGCTAGCATTTTAGCCAGCTTAGTGTTATACAGACGCACCGCTGGGTGGTTGCGTTCAAATGGCGCATCTGAAAACAACATGCTTCTAATGGTGAGCTGGACCATTTTACGGGATGATGGTGACTTCTTCGACCCAGTTACGCTCGGTGATGATGAACTTTTTCGCATTGGTGTCTCACTCTCTCCCACACTTTTTGTGTGGCTCATATATCTTGCAGGGGGTGTGCTGCTGACAGGGGTACTGGGTGTAACTGAAGAAATGTTTGACGCTTCTTCCTCCTCGTCATCATCAGATGAAACATCAACGGATACAATTTGTTGACTTGCAATTCGGGCTGCCTTGATCTCCTTTAGGTGCGCATGCCATTTGACAGTGTGCTGTCTCTCAAGATGACCTCTCTGACCTCCGGTACCATAGTTGGCACCAAGCTTACCACGACTAACTCAAAGCTTACAAATGGTACAAATGGCTATGTTCTCCCTTGTTGGGCTAACACTAAAGAGGTCCAAAACTGCGGACTTCAAATGTCTGTGAGGGGCGGAGGAGGTGATACTGGGAATGATAATGCCAGATGAAGTGGAGGATGTGTGTTGCCGAAATTTACTACGTTGTGTATTACAGCGCCATTAATTGAGGAAATGGAGGTCGAGGTGGATGGAGGTCCCTTCTGGCGAGAAAATATGGAAGCGGTAGGTAGTGGTGTACTAGTTAACTGCATTGGTGGTGGTCCCATTGACACGTCGCCATCATCACGCTCAGCAGCATTTTGGGCTAGTGTAAAAATGTCTGTTTGCTGCATGCCCGCTGAGGCTGGAGTGACGTCTACGATGACTGCATCGTCGTTGTGAGTGTCTTCATCAGCAGGAGTATACACCACTTCTTGTTCAGCGTCATCATCACACTCCATAACTATGAGACTTTCGGGGACCTTCCTTTCACGCTTAGCTACCTTTGTCAGATCATGCAGTGCCTCACTCTCAGACGGCTGTGGTGGTTCCCAATTTTCATCCATATCATCAGAAGGAAGGGGGCTTGAAGAAGATGTAGACACCATCCTTGATCTTTTCCTTGCTAGGGATGTGGAAGACAATGAATGATCAGGTGGAGTGGCTTCCTCAAATGATACCTCGGCTTGAATGTCGATTTCCTGATGTGCCCCTACTTCGGGAGGAACAACTATTGTGGGCACTTGTGCCACTCCATTCACCTCTGCTTGCGCATCTCCTTGCGCCGCCTCTCCTTCCACATGTACTTGGGCTTGTACTTGCACATGCGGTTGTTGTTGCGGCTGTGGTAGTTGAACACTCGTCAGATGAGTTACAACAACCTGTGTTGATTGAGGGATGCTGCTACTTTCTTGCGATGAGCCAACATCACTGGCCGATGGTGATTGAACAACTATATTGGCTGCCTCTGCAGCACTCAAGGGCTTGGACTTAAGTTGGCGTGGTGGTGGTGGCACTGAGCCCCATGGAGCGGAGGTGCTGCTCCCAGCTTGGTCCCCAGCAGACCCCACTGCTGCTGCAGGTGTACTTTTTTTTCCCAAAAAAAAGCGGCGGTCGGCACACCAGTCTCCTTGGTAAGTGGCACCACTTGCTTCTTCTGTTATGTTATGTTATGTTATGTTAAATTGGCCTTCTATAGCGCACGGCTACTCCGAAGGAGTGTCCCGGCGCTTTTATTGGTGACCAGAAAAAGACAAACAACACAAAGCGAAGATAGATTCATTACAGAGGGCTCAGGGAATCCAGCACTATAGAGAGAGCGTCCTAGCGGATAAAAAGCCATGACATAAGGCCCTTCCTAAAAGCCAGTAGATTAGATGTGCTACATAGAGTCAAAGGGAGAGAGTTCCAGAGTTGCGGAGTTCGCTGACTCCAATGCGAGCCTTTTTTACTCGGGGAACCACAGCCAGGAACAGGGACTCTGATCTCAAAGATCGGGCCGAGTGGTAAAAGGCGAGCCTCCTTTGAAGATATTGAGCTCCCGAGTCGTGCAAAGCCTTGTGGGCCAGTGTCAGAGCCTTAAACACTATCCGCTTCCGGATAGGCAGCCAATGGAGCGACTGCAGTAGGCTAGAGACTCTGGCCCGCCTGTGGAGGCCAAAGATGGCCCATGCGGCAGTGTTCTGAACCACCTGCAAGCGTTGCAGGAGATACTCCGGTAGGCCAAGATATAGAATGTTGGAATAATCTAATCTTGAGCCGATTAAGGCCTGAACCGTGGTCCTCCTGTGTTCTTCGGAGAGCAGAGGGAAAAACTTCCGGAGCATCCTAAGGATGCCAAAACAGGTTCCCGTGAGAGCCAGAACCTGGGATCTAAGCGTCAGCCCGTTGTCAATCTTAACTCCCAGGTTCTTTGCTAGCTGGGACGAGTGTGCTGGAGGGAACATGTCGGCAGGCCACCATCCATGCCAATCTAGGTCTGATGGGCAACCAAAGAAGAGTATCTCAGATTTATCTGAGTTGCACTTGAGGCTGTTTAGCTGGAACCATTTAAAAACAGCCCCAAGGCACTCACGGATACTCTCGCCCTTAAAGTCTTCTCCCTTCCGGCAAGTAAAGAGGAGCTGGGTATCGTCGGCATAGGATACGATCTGGGCCCCAAAAGACTCCACCAATGTCGCCAATGGGGTCATAAAGATGTTAAAAAGAGTCGGGCTCAGCACGGAGCCCTGAGGGACTCCGACTCCCAATGGCGGCATTTTTGCGGAGGAGGAAGAGGCCCAGACCGTTTGTCGACGGTCAGCCAAAAAGGATCTAAACCATCTGAACACCGTCCCCCTCAGACCGATCTCACAAAGTCTGGCAAGTAGACCTTCATGGGGGACGTTGTCAAAAGCCGCCGACAAATCAAGCATGACCAGCATAGCTTTGCCTCCTGTATCCAGCGACTCTTTGATGGCTTCAGACACCTCCAACAGCGCCGTCTCGGTGCTTAAATTGGGGCGGAATCCAGATTGGGAGGGATGTGACAGATCGTGAGACTCCAGAAAATTGAAGAGCACGATATGGACATGTTTCTCCAAGATCTTAGCCAATGCAGGAAGGAGCGAGATGGGCCTGTAGTTGGCAGGAGCCTCCGGGGCAAGGCTCAGCTTCTTGAGAAGGGGGATGACCATTGCCTGCTTCCACACCTGCGGGACCACCCCTCGGCTCAGGGACAAATTCAAGAGCGGGTTTGCTAGAGGATTTAAAATAGCCGCCATTTTCGCCAAGAATTTTGCCGGGCATGGATCAAGAGGCGACCCCTGCTCCTTACTGGCAACTTTCTTGCTAGAGGAGCTACGGGCAACTTTTTTTGGGGCCATCTTCTTCAGATGTCAGAACAGCAGGCCGCAGTTGCACAAGTTGCGGAGTTGTCCGTGGCCACACGTGACGTTGTGCTGCACACACCGCAGCAGGACTTGTTCCTGGCACTGATGAGGAACGATGAGGCTGATGATTCGTCTTTCTGCACCTAAAAGCAAACGAAGCCAGAGGAACATCAGTTAAATAAATGTTGCATATGTAGCGCTTAAATTAAGAGTTTGCAAGTAAGCATTTTTATTATACCCACCCCCCAAAATGGATAGACCAATAAAATGCATCACTGACAGAGTACCCCTGGGCATAATGGATGAGAGCATGGCAGACTGAGTGCAGGCCTATGGCACAATACAGCACACTGGCTGGCTTCAAAATGGCCCCTTGACCCCCAGCCACATGGCCAGGCCCTGCCTGTACCAGTCCTCAAAATGGCCCCCACCCACATGGACAGGGCCCATCAACACCCCAAAAAATCGGAAAACACACAAAAATCACCACAATCCAATGCCATCCATGCCCTCCATGATGTTTACATTAAAGAGACCCCACAGAAAGACTCAGTCCATGCACCACTGAGTACCCCTGGGCAAAAGGGTCCAACACCACCCCAAAAAATCGAAAAACACACAAAAATCACCACAATCCAATGCCATCCATGCCCTAAATGATGTTGAAATTCAACAAAACAGTTGTATCATGCACCCATAACTAACCCTGTTCCTACTGGATACTGTGGCTACCCACAATATATTTTATTTAATGTTCTGAAAAAGTTCCAAAATTGTAGTTGCAGCAACTGTAATGCCCAAACAAACAACATCAACTTACTTGTGAAATTTCTAATCCAAACGTGATCCAAAGAAAGTCAAAAAGGCCTCAAATCCAAATATCCAGCAGCATCCACAAGAAGTAATCCTTCCAGGTCAAGATCCAAATCAAAGTGACCAGGACATGAACAAAGCACTGGGAGGAGCCTGCTGGACAGGAACAGGAAGTTGGAGACTGTAGGGCACTTCCTTCCTCCCACCCCATCCCCCAAAATGGACTCCTTGCAAAAAAAAGTGCAGGCAAATGTCAACCTGAGGAGTTATTCTGATAAAAATCATCATTTTCAGAAGGTTTATGCTGCCTGCTGGTGGATTTCTTGTGCAGAATTGCAAATTTAGCAATTTCGCGAGTGCGAGATTGTTGCTGCCCGCCGCATCTACGTGTTCGCAATTGTTTACTCCCGCGATGCGTGATCACGAGCCTTTATGATGTACTCGCGTTGACAAACTCTCGCTGTGCAAGGTGGCGGGCGCGATGATGTAATCGCGGTCGACAAACTCCAGCGGGATCACGCAGCAAGATCCAAAATGGCGCAGCACACGCAAACATGGAGAAAAACAACTCTTCAAACGCTGAATGACGGTAAGTGAACGCCGCACGGGGGGGGTAAACAGAAAGAAAGGGGGTCCGCTGTACTTTCCCCAAGGGACGCTGCATTTGGTTTCCTTGCTCGCCACTCCTGCCTGTCTGCTCGTCTCGCTCCCGCTGCCGCACCACCACGCCTGAGCGGCCGCCGAGCGGAGGGGGACCAGGGCCACAGACCACAAGTCCCAGCCTGCACAGCGGCGGAAGCCGACGATGCCCATACTTCCAGCGCAAGGAGGCGCATAAGAGGGAGAGCTGCCCCTGTGGAGCGGGGGGTAAACAGAAAGAACGGGGTTCCGCTGTACTTTCCCCGAGGGACGCTGCATTTGGTTTCCTTGCTCGCCAGTCCTGCCTGTCTGCTCGTCTCCCTCCCGCTGCCGCACCACCACGCCTGAGCGGCCGCCGAGCGGAGGGGGACCAGGGCCACAGACCAAAAGTCCCAGCCTGCACAGCGGCGGAAGCCGATGACGTCCATACTTCCAGCGCCAGGAGGTGCATAAGAGGGAGAGCTGCCCCTGTGGAGTGGGGGGTAAACAGAAAGAAAGGGGGTCCGCTGTACTTTCCCAGAGGGACGCTGCATTTGGTTTCCTTGCTCGCCAGTCCTGCCTGTCTGCTCGTCTCCTTCCCGCTGCCACACCACCACGCCTGAGCGGCCGCCGAGCGGAGGGGGACCAGGGCCACAGACCACAAGTCCCATCCTGCACAGCGGCGGAAGCCGACGACGCCCATACTTACAGCGCCAGGAGGCGCATAAGAGGGAGAGCTGCCCCTGCGTCGCGGGATCGCGCGCGGGTCTGCGCCGGGCCAAACCCGGGCAAAGGTCGGGCCCTCTGTGGCCCTCAGAGGCTGGAGGAGGATGGGACGGGGCCACCCCCCTTGACATCATCACACTGCCAAGGTAAACACTCTAAAACTTTATCTCCCTGAAATTTCGGCAAGGGACAATTTTTCGCGGTCGTGTAATAGCTTAACTTCGTACATCTTACAATGTCTCATAAGGGATTGGCCAATAAATCCATCTGTCGGAGAGGTGGGCATTCAGCGTCACAGGTTCTATGTAGGCCATCTCCGCCCACCGCCTTAACGAATGACCTTGCTAAGACCAGCATATCCTCCAATCAACCGTCCGACACAACGAATGGTATACCGCAACAACTCTCGCTGTTGGACGAGTTAAATTCACTCTGCAAAACAAGGTATGCCACTGTGGAATCCAGAAATGAAACTAAAACTCCCTCCCCTTGCCCCGCTAAAAGAACCAGTTTGTCAACCCCAATCGCTAGCCCTCTGGTATATCTTCCCCAAACCATTGTCAATACACCAAACACAGTTCTTCCCCAGTCCTCATCTGGTAAAAGGAAGTGGGAAGGGGTCAAGCCCACAGGGAACAAATCAAAACAACAAAAACTGTGTTTAAGCTCCCCACTCACTGCTTCTAACCCCTTATCAAAACTGGAAGAAAAAATAGACCAATTGGTATTATCCTTCAATTCGGACCTTTTGTCCCACATCGAAGAATTGGTCAGCTCACTCATTTCTCCCTTGATTGTCAAAATTTCCACCCTAGAGGATAGGTTGTTGGGAATAGAGAAATGTATAAAGGCCAACCAAATTCATACTGAAAATCTTGTAACAAGAATCTGTTCCAACCCACCTGATTCAAGCAGTAACAATCAAACTCACCTCCTAGTCCCTACCCTTCCACCCCCTAATGCCTCTAAAGTTAACCCCAAATCCGGCTCCTTACAATATACTGCTACAAGAGTAGAGCCTAACAATACAACACACATACAGCTACCTCCGGAGGCTGCACCATTTGTATGTGTTCTTATGGGAGTCCCAGCGCTCAAACGTGGAAAAACTGAGCGGGAACAAGACTTACTCAACAAAGCCATGCACTGGTTAACTAAAAACCGGCCCCTGCCCCTAGTTTTGGACGGTACCATCATGTCGGTTAGAAGGGTTGGCTGGCTAGGCCACCTAAAAAAAGATATCAATGGTGATCTTGTCTTAATAAAATTTAGAAGTTGCTTAGTTGTTCCCTTCCTGCGAACTGTGTACCCCCATAAAGGTGTTGGCCCCATATCCGTCTGGGACCTACGAGACTTTTACCCAAGCATGGTATATAGCGCTCATCCAAAATCAAGGGCAGAGTCAGCACATTTGAAGGGCAGAAATACCAGTGCACTCTGTGGCCATGACTTTTCCGCATTTAATCACCCCGGAACAATGCACATTGGCCATGGGTATGGAAAATAATGAATTCTGCTATGAAACAAAGGAACTAATTCATGCTGCATAGACCAATGTTTTATCTTCTTGTCATTCTGTCTTTTGTATGTAACTTTTGTCATGAGTGCTTTTAAATGTATGCTTTTATGATTTTAAACAAAAATCGAATAAAGCTGAACTGAATGAATGAATGAACGCTGCAGTCCGCAATATTGTATTTGTCAAGCGCGACCAAGCAAATAAATCCGCTGCGTGCGAATTTGCGAATTTTCGGCAAATTCGCGAGAATTCGCGGATCGCCAATTTGCCAAAAATCCGCAAATTCCGCGAGCGGAACGGATTTTACGCTCATACTTATTCAAAAGTATCCATACCCAGCGTTGCTCCAAGACCCCCCAACCCCCCCCCCCAACACCAGGAACCCCTCCAAGCAGGCCCCGGAAAACACGAAAGTGAGCGAAAAGTCTGAAAAGTTAAAAGTTTTTTCAGCATGGATTTTATCCAAAACACTTTTATCTGGTATTAGACCTTCCTAGCAATGCCCCCAGACCTGTCAACCCAGGCGGAAACAAGTTTAACACCCCCAAACAGCCAAAAAGCAAAACCACAAAAAGTGACAGCCCTCAATCCCAAATCACTCCGTGCGCGCTCTGCAGCTAGGCCCTAACTCCCCTTTGCCACCATGGATTTACTCCAAACCACATGCAATCAAAAGTATCCATAACCAGCGTTGCTCCAAGACCCCCCATTCCGCCTAAACACCAGGAACCCCCCCAAGCAGGCCCCCGAAAACATGAAAGTGAGCAAAAAGTCTGAAAAGTTAAAAACTTTTTCACCATGGATTTTATCCAAAACACTTTTATCCGGTATAAGACCTTCCTAGCAATGCCCCCAGACCCGTCAACCCAGGCGGAAACAAGATTAACACCCCCAAACAGCCAAAAAGCAAAAATGGAAAAATGGGGACTTTGACAAATTTCTGCCTAGTTCCCAGATCACTCGGTGCGCGCTCTGCAGCTAGGCCCTAACTCCCCTTTAACACCATGGATTTTCTTCAAACCTCTTGCAATCAAAAGTATCCATACCCAGCGTTGCTCCAAGACCCCAACCTCCCCCCCCCCCCACAAACACCAGGAACCCCCCCAAACAGTCCCCCACAAACGCTAAAGTGAGCGAAATGCCTGAAAATGGAAAAACGTTTTCACCTCCGATTTTCGCCAAACCACTTTTATCCGGTATTAGACCTTCACAGCAATGCCCCCAGACCCCTCAACCCAGGCAAAAACAAGTTTAACACCCCAAAACAGCCAGAAAGCAAAACCGCAAAAAGTGAGGCAGCAAATTTCGGACCAACCTGGAATTCATTCCAAATGCGCTGTGCAGCTAGGCCCTATCTCCCCTTTTCCACCATGGATTTTCTGAAAAACAAATGCAATCAACATTAGCCTGTGCCAGCAGTGCTCCCAGACCCCAAAACCCACCCACAAAAACCTAGAAGCCCCCAAACAGCACCCCGAAGACAGGCAAGTGAGCAAAAACGCAAAATCTTTTTCACCATGGATTTGGTCCAAAACACTTGATTCCGATATTAGACATTCCGAGCTATGCCCCCAGACCCCTGCAGCCACCCGCCAAAAAGCTGAACACCCCGAAACAGGCAAAAAGCAAAAATGGGCCTACCTAGAATTCAGTCCAAATGCGCTGTGCAGCTAGGCCCTAACTCCCCTTTTCCACCATGGATTTTCTGAAAAACAAATGCAATCAACATTAGACTGTGCCAGCAGTGCTCCCATACCCCAAAACCCACCCACAAAAACCTAGAAACCCCCCAAACAGCACCCCAAAGACAGGCAAGTGAGCAAAAACGCAAACACTTTTTCACCATGGATTTGGTCCAAAACACTTGATTCCGATATTAGACCTTCCGAGCTATGCCCCCAGACCCCTGCAGCCACCCATCACAAAGCTGAACACCCCCAAACAGGCAAAAAGCAAAAATGGGCCTACCTGGAATTCAGTCCAAATGCGCTGTGCAGCTAGGCCCTAACTCCCCTTTTCCACCATGGATTTTCTGAAAAACAAATGCAATCAACATTAGACTGTGCCAGCAGTGCTCCCAGACCCCAAAGCCCACCCACAAAAACCTAGAAGCCCCCCAAACAGCACCCCAAAGACAGGCAAGTGAGCAAAAACGCAAAACCTTTTTCACCATGGATTTGGTCCAAAACACTTGATTCCGATATTAGACCTTCCGAGCTATGCCCCCAGACCCCTGCAGCCACCCGCCAAAAAGCAGAACACCCCCAAACAGGCAAAAAGCAAAAACGGGCCTACCTGGAATTCAGTCCAAATGCGCTGTGCTGCTAGGCCCTAACTCCCCTTTTCCACCATGGATTTTCTGAAAAACAAATGCAATCAACATTAGTCTGTGCCAGCAGTGTTCCCAGACCCCCACACCCTCCCCCACAGATCTAGAACACCCCCAAACAGCCCCCCAAAAGCATGCAATACTGGTATATTCAAAACATGGCAAATTGCGCTGTTCACAAAGCATTGCTGTTTTCAGCACTTCCACCACTTCAATCCTCTTGAAACTTACCTGGATAGTCACTTGTTCCAGCGATTCACAAGAATCTCAGCAAGGCAGAACAATATCGAACCACTGCGCTCTTTGAAGAAGAAGAAGGTCTACGACTAGTTTTCACTTAGTTTTCACCCAAGCACACGCGCCCGCAAAACACCCAAAAAGGCCAAAATTCTGTCAATTCTGGACCAAAGAACACCAAACCCCCCTAAAACATTGCCAACATCATTATGAACGAGCCTTCATCGGGCCCCGAGCCCTAAAATCAGCGTGAACCATACCAACTTAAACCCAAAAAACCCTAGTAAATCGCACTGAACCCTAAACCGTAGATTGTGCTTTGTCTGTCTGTGTCAAAGAGCCTAAGTATGCTACATCAGGAGGATGCTTCACTCAGTGATGCCTGCCTTGACCGTCTGCATGGCCCTGCCGCAAGCATGGGCCAAAAATCTGTTCCGCTCAAGAATTTGCGATTTTCCGGTACTTTTGCAAGATTTGCGAAATACCGAAAAACAGCAAATTTTGCAAAACATATCGGATGTTTGGGCCAAGCTTGAGGCAGTGCCATGCAGAGGGTCAAGGCAGGCACCACTGAGTGAAGCAACCTGATGTAGCATACCTAGGCTCTTTGTCAGACAGACAAAGCATATCTAGTTGTATGCAGCAAGCCACATAACCCCAATTTTGTGGCCCCTGAATTTGAAGTACAATTTTAATTAAACAAGGTAAAAAAAACAGAGTTGTTGACATGAGTTACAATTACTGTGTGAAAGATTAAATAATAACTAAGACAAGACATATGAATGATCATTTCATGCACAAAAAACAAACAGCATTTGGTTTCATCAGAGCCAGACAGCCATTGCTGTCCACTGCATGCCATCTTCTCAATTATTCATTACCTGTTCTACTTTTTGTCCGCATCTTCTTCGGAAAGTGAGGACCCATGAGGCAGCCTCTCCTGTCAATATCAGAAGTAACTCTGTCAGCAATCAGCAAGCATGTAGTCAGTCAGTAATTTCAGTCCCACTTGAGGGGACTCGTCGTAATCCATCCATCTGCCTTGAGGGAAATGGATAGGGGGAGTCTGGAGGAGGAGTATAAAGGAGCACGATTGAGTTGTGAACTTGTGAACCTCAGGAATGCAGACTGCGGCACCTTCAAATCAATAAGGAATATAAGATGAAGACAGTGCTGCTGATGGACTTGTTGTGATTAGGTGATTAGAGTTTTGTTGTGGTAAAAGTTGCAAAACAAAGAAAGACACACAGGAATGAAAGTGAATAAGGACAAAAAAAAGGAAGTCATTTTCAGGGCTCGGTGTCAGGGAAGTAGGGCTCGTCCTCAAACTCCATCAATTGAGATGGGAGTAGGTCAGGTAACAGAGAAGAGTCACCTAAGTCGGTGTCCTCTTCTTCCTGCGTGCATTCACGTACTTTGTAATCTGGTGGTATCAAGTGCTGATTCATCTTGATCAGTGTTAACCTCTTCACATTTTTGGCCGAGAGGCGGGTCCTTTTTGAAGTTACAATGGCACCAGCAGCACTGAAAACACGTTCAGAAGACACGCTTGTGAGTGGGCAAGACAAATAATTTATAGCCAGGTTGGTGATCAGTGGCCATAGATCCATTTTCCTGTACCAATACAGCAATGGGTTCATATTAACAAAGACCTCTGTTGGTTCATCCAGGTAGGCCTGCACCATCAACTCAAGGTTCTCCACGGTTGCTCCACTTTGCGTACCATCTGTGTCCTTCGCAGCACTGGAACGAGCAAACCCTTGCTGAGTTAGCCAATCCACTTCCGACAATATTATGGCTGGGGCTGGTGCAGGTGAGGATGGTGATACGGTTGCTGCTGGTTTCGTTAACGGCTGTGAGGGAAAGTGACTCCCTCCGCCCACAGATTCAGAAGTGGAACTTGACGCTGGATGGCCTGCTGATTCAGTTCGACTTCCGCCGCCTTCTTGAATTTTCTGCCGCTCTTTTTCGAACCGACTGGCTGACACAGCTAGCCAATGTTTGTACTTTGAAACATCTGCTTCATCAAAAGGAATGAACGCTTTGCCGGCCACTGCCTTTTTGTACCGTGGATCCAGAATAGTGGCAAAAATGTAATGTTGTTCTGCATGTATGTTTTTAAGCCTTTCATTGGCAACTAGGCGGCTTAATAAGCTCTCCGCCAACTGATATGCGTCTTGCTTTTTTTCACCAGCATCTCTGAATGTTGAAGACACCGCCTTCAGTTGGTGCTCTAGCATGACCAACAATGGGATAGCTTTGCCCAAAGAACAGTCCTTCCTGCTGACTTCACGCGTGAAGACCTCAAAGGGACGAAGCATGTCTTTCAGGCTTTTAACTAGCTTCCATTCCTCCAACTCTAGCCTCTTGTCTTTATGATCAGAACCTAGTTGAAAGACATAGTCATTGATTACCATGCACTGCTCAGACAGACGCTCAAGCATGTAAAAGGTTGAGTTTCAACGTGTTGCCACCTCCTGGATGAGTCCTTTGACTGGCACTTTACGTTCATGTTGAATGCTCATCAGCTCCTTCCGGGCCTTAAAAGAATGCCTGAAATGTGTGCAGATTCTTCGGCAGGTGGTCAGTAACTTTTTCACTGTGTTTTCAGTTTTCAAGGAATCTTGCACAACCAGGTTTATACAGCGCGCCAAACACAACACTCTGAAATATTCCCCTTGATGCATGGCCTTAACTGTATTACTGCCATTATCCGTGGAAACATAACCAACTATGCGATTTCTTGGTTGCAGCCATTCATAGACCTTACTGTTAAACTCCTCCAAAATGTTTTTTGCAGTATGAGTTTTCTCCATGGCAAACATGGCTAATGTTGCATGTTTCCGAGTTGCTTGAAAAACTGTGTCCAGGTCAACAACTGCACTTGACTTGTCTCTAACCCCTGCAAAAGACCCTGCAAAAGAGACCCAGTGTGCAGTGATGCACATGTAATCAAGGGCTTGACAACTGGTCCACATGTCTGTTGTCAAGTGGGTAGTGTGAACAGCACTCTTCTGCAAAGCTGCCCCAATCACCTCCAGCAAATCTTGATGTAGTGCTGGAACCGCAAATCTGGCAAAATAGGATCGGCTAGGAACCTTCCATTTAGGGCAGACTATTGCCACTAATTCTAGAAACCCCACCAACGCAAAGCATTTTAGCCAGTTTTGCGTTATACAGATGTACCGTTGGGTGGTTGCATTCAAATGACGCCTCGGACCACAACATTGCGCGAATGGTGGGCTTGATCATTTTACGTGATGATGATGATGATGATGACATCTTCAAACCAGTTAGGCCCAGTGATGTCGTTTTTCGCATTGGTGTCTCTCCCACACTCTTAGTGTGCCTCATAGATGTTGCAGGGGCAGAAGGTGTGGGCGATACCACTGCAGTGCTGCTGCCAGGGGTACTGGGTGTACCAGAAAAAATGTCTGTCGCTTCTTCACTTCCCCCCTGCATGATCAGCCTCTCGTCATCATCAGATGCAATATCAAGGGAAACATTTGGATTTGTTTTTCTTTTGCCTTCCTCGATCTTCCTCATGTGTGCTTCCAAATGATAGTGTGGTGTTGCTTGAGATGACCTCTCTGGCCTCCGGTACCATAGTTGGTACCAAGCTTACCCCCACTAACTAATGTTTTACAAATCGAACAAACAACCATGTTTTCCGCCCTTTGGCTAACAGTAAAGAAGTCCCAAACTGGGGACTGGTGATGTCTGCTGAAGGTGGAGGTGCTACTCTGACTTTCAATGCCAGATGAAGTGGAGTATGGGCGTGGCTGAATTCGTTTCTGTTGTTCACTTACAGCACCACTACTTGAGGTCGAGCTGGATCGAGGTACATGCCGGCCCTTCTGACTAAAAAAGATGGAAGCTGTAGGTCGTGTTGGTGTTGTAGTTAACGGTGGTGGTACCAGTGCCACGCCGCCCATATCCCGCTCAGCAGCCATTCGGGATAGGGTCAAAATGTGTGTCTGCTGCATGCCCGCTGGGGCTGGAGTGACGACTGTGATGACTGGGTCGTCGTCAGACTGTTCATCAGCAGCGGAAGACACCACTTCTTGTTTGTTGTCATCACCCATAGGTTGAAGCTTTGCGGGAGCCTTCCTTTTAGGCTTAGCTACCTTTGTCGGCTCATGGCGTGACTCACTCTCAGACTGCATGGCTGGGTTCCATACACGATCAAGGTCATCAGAATGAAGGGGGCTTGAAGAAGAACTTGTAGTAGTAGTAGTATCCCTCCTTGACCTTTTTCTTGCTGGGGATCTGGAAGACAATGGATAATCATCATCAGGAGGAGTGGCTTCCTCGGATGATACCTCCTCTTGAATATCAATTTCCTGATGTGCCCCTATTTCTGGAGGAACAAGCACTGTAGGCAGTTGTGCCGCTCCATGAACCTATAGTTGCACCTCTCCATGCACCTGTCCATGTGCCTCTCCTTGCGCCTCTACTTGCGCCTCTCCTTGTGGCTCTACTTGCGCCTCTCCTTGCGGCTCTACTTGCGCCTCTCCTTGCGGCTCTACTTGCGCATCTCCTTGCGGATCTACTTGCGCCTCTCCTTGCGCCTCTCCTTGCGCCACTCCTTGCCCATGTACTTGCGCTTGTACTAGTTGCACGTGTGGTTGTCTTTGCAGCTGTGGTTGTTGAACACTCATCAGCTGAGTTACACCCGGCATTGATTGGATGGTACTTTCTTGTGATGGGCGAACATCACTGGTCGATGGTGATTGAACAACGAAAGTTGCTGCCGCAGCAGCACTCATTTTCTTGGACCTAAGTTTGCATGGTGGCACTGAGCCCAATGAAGCGGAGGTGCTGCTTCCAGCTTGGTCCCCGGCGGACATCGCTGCTGCTGCAGGCGTAGTTTTTTTTTCCCCAAAAAGGTGGCGGTGGGCACACCAGTCTTCTTGGTAGGTGGTGCCACTTGCTTCTTCTGCTCCTTCTTACTGGCAGTGGCACTGGCAACTTTTTTCGCTGAGAACTTCTTCCTGGCACTGGTGGTTCACTTGTGCACCTAAAAGCAATGGAAGCCAGAGGAACATCAGTTAAACACCCCAAAAAGTCGAAAAACACACAAAAATCATGCCCTCAATTATGTTTAAATTCAAGACACCCCACAGAAAGACTAGGTCCATGCACCACTGAGTACCCCTAGGCATAATGGTTGAAAGCAAGGCAAACTGGGTGCAGGCCTGAGCACACTGCCTGGCTTCAAAATGGCCCCTTGACCCCCACCACATGGTCAGGCCCTGCCTGTATAGGCCTCAAAATGGCCCCCACCCACATGGCCAGCCCCCAACAACACCCCAAAAAGTCGAAACACACATATAAATCACCACAATCCAATGACATCCATGCCCTCAATGATGTTTAAATTCAAGACACCCCACAGAAAGACTTGGTCCATGCACCACTGAGTACCCTGGGAATAAAGGATGAAAGCAAGGCAAAATGGGTGCAGGCCTGAGCACAGTGCCTGGCTTCGAAATGGACCCTTGACCCCCAGCCACATGGCCAGGCCCTGCCTGGACCAGCCCTCAAAATGGCCCCCACCCACATGGCCAGGCCTCAACAGCACCCAAAAAGTACAAAAACACACAAAAATCCCCACAATCCAATGCCATCCATGCCCTCAATGATGTTTAAATTCAAGACACCCCACAGAACGACTTGGTCCATGCACCACTGAGTACCCCTGGGCATAATGGATGAAAGCAAGGCAAACTGGGTGCAGGCCTGAGCACACTGCCTGCCTTCAAAATTGCCCCTTGACCCCCACCACATGGCCAGGCCCTGCCTGTACCAGGGCTCAAAATGACCCCCACCGACATGGCCAGGCCCCAACAACACCCCAAAAAGTCGAAAAACACATATAAATCACCACAACCCAATGCCATCCATGCACTCAATGATTTTTAAATTCAAGACACCCCACAGAAAGACTTGGTCCATGCACCACTGAGTACCCCTGGGCATAATGGATGAAAGCAAGGCAAAATGGGTGTAGGCCTGAGCACACTGCCTGCCTTCAAAATGGCCCCTTGACCCCCACCACATGGCCAGTCCCTGCCTGTACCAGGGCTCAAAATGCCCCCCACCCACATGGCCAGGCCCCAACAACACCCCAAAAATTCGAAAAACACATATAAATCACCACAATCCAATGCCATCCATGCCCTCAATAATGTTTAAATTCAAGACACCCCACAGAAAGACTTGGTCCATGCACCACTGAGTACCCCTGGGCATAATGGATGAAAGCAAGGCAAAATGGGTGAAGGCCTGAGCACAGTGCCTGGCTTCAAAATGGGCCCTTGACCCCGAGCCACATAGCCAGACCCTGCCTGGACCAGCCCTCAAAATGGCCCCCACCCACATGGCCAGGCCCCAACAGCACCCAAAAAGTCGAAAAACACACAAAAATCACCACAATCCAATGCCATCCATGCCCTCAATGATGTTTAAATTCAAGACACCCCACAGAACGACTTGGTCCATGCACCACTGAGTACCCCTGGGCATAAATGGAGTGGAGAAGTGTGGCTCTGGGGTTAGAGGCGGCAGACCCGGAAGCTGAGATCGGCCCTGGACCAGGGTTCAATTCCCCGCCTCGGCGGGTCTTGGGCTAAAAATTCCACGGTCTCGATAATTCTCGCTCCGGTTCCTTCTCGACTCACGGGTTCACGCTCTGCGACTCTGGGCAATAGCTTGCTTAATCTCCACAACGGCCCCTCGCGGCGGGATGCCTGGCTTTCACCTTGTGGATACCTTGCCGGGGCCTCTCACAGGGGAATACCAGGACGGGTTCCCTAAGCAAGCGCCAGGATGCCCTTTGGGTGACAGGTTGCGCTATATAAGTACACCTACATTTACATTTACATTTACATTTACATAATAGATGAAAGCAAGGCAAAATGGGTGTAGGCCTGAGCACACTGCCTGCCTTCAAAATGGCCCCTTGACGCCCACCACATGGCCAGTCCCTGCCTGTACCAGGGCTCAAAATGCCCCCCAACCACATGGCCAGGCCCCAACAACAGCCCAAAAAGTCGAAAAACACATATAAATCACCACAATCCAATGCCATCCATGCCCTCAATAATGTTTAAATTCAAGACACCCCACAGAAAGACTTGGTCCATGCACCACTGAGTACCCCTGGGCATAATGGATGAAAGCAAGGCAAACTGGGTGCAGGCCTGAGCACACTGCCTGCCTTCAAAATGGCCCCTTGACCCCCACCACATGGCCAGGCCCTGCCTGTACCAGGGCTCAAAATGCCCCTCACCCACATGGCCAGGCCCCAACAACACCCCAAAAAGTAAAAAAACACATATAAATCACCACAATCCAATGCCATCCATGCCCTCAATGATGTTTAAATTCAAGACACCCCACAGAAAGACTTGGTCCATGCACCACTCACTACCCCTGGGCCTACTGGCTAGTGAGACTTTACAGGCACCCCACAATTAAAAAAAACCCCAACATATAACAGTGAGCTAAACTTCCATGACATAAATGAGAATTAAGCTTAAAGAAAATCACAGAAACAGTTGTATCATGCACCCATGACTTACCCTGTGCCTACTGGATACTGTGGCTACCCACCACAATATATATTTTGTTAAAGTTGTGAAAAAAGTTTTAGAACTGGGGTTGCCTCAACTGTAATGCCCCAAACAAACAACACCAACTTACTTGTAAAATCTCAAGTCCAAAAGTGATCCAAAGTCCAAAATATATACAAATATCCAGCAGCAGCCACAAAAAGTAATCCTTCCAGCTCCACAGCCAAATGAAAAGTGACTAGGACATGGACAAAGCACTGGGAGGAGGCTGCTGGACAGGAACAGGAAGTTGGAGACTCTGGGGCACTTCCTTCCCCCCACCCCAACCCAAAAAATTGTCTCCTGCACCAAAAAGTGCATCCAAATGTCAATCTGAGGAGTTATTCTGATCAAAATCATCATTTTCACAAGGTTTATGCTTCCTGCGGTGGATTTCTTGTGCAGAATTGCAATTTTTGCAATTTCGGGAACGCGAGCTGTTCAAATCTCCCGCCGGAAGTCAGCTGCGCGCAGCATCTACGTGTTCGGCATTGTTTACTCCAGCAATGCGTGATCGCGGGCCTTTATGACGTACTCGCGTTGTCAAACTCTCGCTGTGCAAGATGGCAAGCAGCGATAATGTAATTAAGTTCGAAAAACTCTCGCGCTATCACACAGCAAGATCGAAAATGGAGCAGCACACGCAAAACCGGTAGAAAAACAACTCGGCGGACTCAGAGTCAACGCTGCGCGCACGATATTTATTTTTCTAGCGTGACCAAGCAAAATAATTCATAGCTTGCGAATTTGCAGATTATTGGGCAAATTTGCGTGATTCGCGGATTGCGAAATCATCAAAAATCTGCAAATTCGCCCGCGAAACGGATTTTACGCCCACGCTCACTCAGGTCCTTGGGCAGGCGGGGGCCTTGGGTCCTCACCATCATCCAGGAGCAGAAGAATCCCCTTGTGAATGGCCATGTTGTGCAGAATACAGCATGCCACAATGATCCTTCAGACCTTCCCAGGCGAGTATGAGGGTGCACCTCCAGTCCTGTCAAGGCAGCGGAATCTTGACTTGAGCAGGCCAAAAGTCCACTCAATGACACGTCGGGTCCTGCCATGGGCCTCATTGTACCTGACGTCAGCCGGGGTCCTGGGATTCCCTAGTGGGCTCAGCAGCCATGCTGGGATATGCAGAGTCACCTGTGAATGACAAACAAATGTTGCACAGGCAGAGGGCAGCAGGTCACACACACAGCACGCCACATCACTAGGCATACTCACCCACAATCCAAGCACGCTCGGGAAGCAGATTAGCCATCATCAGAGGCACCATGCTGTTCCTCAAGATGTACGAATCATGGGCGAGCCTGGGAATCTTGCACACACATGTGATATGGTCATGTCCACAAGGCACACCACCTGTACATTCATCGAATGATAATGTTTCCAATTTCTAAAAATGTGCTCAGCCGCCTGTGGTGGCACCAGACCTTCATGGGTGTAATCAATGGCACCAACAACATGGGGGATGTGCATAAGGGGATAGAAGTCACCCTTCACAGCGGCCAATTCTGCTCCCCTGGGGAAATGTATGTATAGATCCTTATATATTATCATGGCTGCAAGAACATCCCTGAGCACCAGGCTGAACATGGGTTGCGACATCCCTGCAGCGCTGGCCATGGTCTCCTGGAAGGAACCAGTTGCAAAAAAGTGGAGGGCTGCCATCACTTTGTATATGGGTGTGAATGCTGTTGGGTAGTGGTGAGGAGGCTGCAGGTCGGGCTCCAACAGATCACAAAGGGTCTTCAGTGTCGGTCTGTTGAGGCGGAATTTGCGAATGTTCGCTATATCTTCCATGTCCTCCAGCACTGTCAGGTGACGTATGAGATTAGGCCTCCTCCTAGTTCAGATGTAAATGGACAAATGTCGATGACACCCATCATGAGATGGCCACAGCACATACCGTTAAGGATGTCACGAAAATCAAAGACTGCCATGAGAGATGCGTGGCACACCAGGTTACATGGGTGGACATTTGAGACACACAGAGGGCACACCTATCCATGTACAATACACAAGTGCCGCTAACAACACATAGATAAATGGGAATGCACACATATAGAACCCCATATTCCACATGTGCACGCCTCTTACCGTACCATCCACAAAAGTGTGTAAAATGACCATGACTGTCTCATACCCATCTGCTGTACCTGTCACACCTTAATGCATCATGTGATCTTGGCAAACATCAACAGCCCAATGATCAAAGTAGCTGGAAAACTGTCACTTGTGGGCATGAGCTGATATGGTAGCAAAAGTAAGTAACAACACCATACAGTGAGACAAGCCTTGCAGAGGTCAGCACTGACCTACAACACATTGCTTTGTCACACATTATTAACATCAGCTTAACACTGTGAAGCATCTTCAAACATCAAATGCATAAGTGACATGGCAGGGACTACAGACCAATGTGCGTCACACATAACGTGCGACCACCTGTGAATTATATTGTATAATGGCATTGTGTGCACAATGATGTGCCCTTAACCATGTTGCTGCTGTGTACTGATGCAGTGTTCACGATGGACATTGCCATTGCATGTGCCCAAAATCACGGTAGCTACCGCCTGGCAACTGCGGTGTGACACCAGCACCACCCCCTTCACAAGTGCAGTAGCCATTGGCATGGAGACATGCGTAGATGGCGGTGGGCATGCTCCACCACCCAAATCGTGGTAGCTACTGCCTGACAACGGCGGTGTGACACCAGCACCACCCCCTTCACAGGTGCAGTAGCCATTGGCATGGGGACATGGGTAGATGGCGGTGGGCATGCTCCGCCACCCAAATCGCGGTAGCTACTGCCTGGCAACGGCGGTGTGACACCAGCACCACCCCCTTGCTTTTGAATGAGTCAGACCTGGACAACAAATTGTTGTAGCTTTGCACCTTACAAACGACCCCAGGGGGCTATAAATCTGTGGGAGTGAGACTAATTTGCATACAGCTAGGTTCTGAAACTGGGATGGTGCAGTGAGCTAAAAAACGGTGTTGGATCTAGCCCTGATCTCTTGACTGGGTGAGAGTATTCTGCTTAATTCAGAGACTCTGTCCCTCACCACCCCTTGTTGTAAATATTGTCCTTATGATGACATTAACACAACCATGCATCTCTCTCTCATGCAGAATCACCAGTGGGCATGGAGGAACGGGAGCCGGAAACCAGTGGTAGCATGAAGGAGGAATCCGTGGCTAAGACACAGAGTACTACATCATCTGATGCCAGCGGTGATGCATCCATGTTGGCAGGCACAGGGGATGGGGAGTCTGCAACATCATCTATCACACAGTGGCAAGTGCCCAGCCTCCCATCCACTTCCTCTGGTGCTGCCCGTGTCCGTGTCAGTAAGAGGGGAAGAGTTACATTCACACCTGGCACCGCTGAACCTGCACCTGTCCCCCCTGCTGCCCTCAGTGCAGAGTCTGTAGAGCTCCTTCACCAGCTTTGTGTGGGCCAGACCACCCTGCTCAAAGCCTTCAGCGACCATGACAAGAAATTAAGCCAGGTGGTTGCCTACATGGAGGGCATACATTCTGACGTGGGTGGGCTACACCGTACAGTCCAGGCTTTGTCACCCGCAGTGACATTTGCCCTTCAACAGGCACATGCTCCCATTTCTGCTCAGGTGTCTTTGTCCACCCCGAGTCGGTGGCCACATCTGATGACAGTGACCATGGTTCGCATGTGTTACAGACATGATACAGCACAAGGAGCACACAGCAGACACAACCCAAGCGGTCCCGCCCACAGACACCATCCCCACAGAAGAGCAGAGCCACCCCAAAATGCAAGGACAAAAGCCTATCAGGGAAGAGCAAGGCAGAAAAAGCACTGAGGCTGACATCAGGCTCACATGCCTCAGAGGCATTACAAGCAAAGGACTCTCCTGTCCCCAAAACTTCACGTAGAGCTAGGCGTGCAGTGTCTGTGCCCACTGAGGAGGTGTTCTTTAGCAAGGGTACACCTAGGAAGGGCACAGGGCCACATCCCCACAACATCAACTCCAAATCCAAGCCCAGTGAAGCAGGTGGAGGAGGGCACTGTAGGGGCCACCCCTGGCAAAGAGGCAAAGGAGGGCACTGTAGGCGGGACACCTGCAAAAAGGCAAAGGAGGGCACTGTAGGGACCACCCCTGGCAAAGAGGCAAAGGAGGGCACTGTAGGTGGTACACCTGACAAACAGGGGAAGGTGGTCCAGAGGCGTAGCCAGACAATGCGTTCCGCAGGATCCAGCTCATCACCAGAGGTAATGCCAGTGTCTGCACCTGGTGCTGGACAGTTGGTGTGTGTGCCTGTTCTGTCATCACCAGTTCCCATTAACCTCAAGACAGGGAAGCCATTTCGTATTACCAAAAAGTGGAAGGGCACCCCTCCAACCTCTCCCACCCACACTGTGTCACAGGTCTTCATGACTCCACCTCCACACCACCTGGTCCAAACAGCCCTCCAGCTTGTCAAATGACTGATAGCCCTACATCACCTGCACCTCTGTCTCCCCACTCAAGTGTTCCCGCTGTCCCCGACACACAGCCAGCTCCAAGTCCACCTGACAGCCAAGTGTGAGTTGCAGGCCCCCTCATAAACCTGTCTCTCATACAGGTGTGCTATTGCTGCCCATTGTTTGCCACCTGGGTGTGTTGCTGGTCATGGAAGGGTGCAGTCAAACACACTCCCTGTGCAGCTTCTCATGTCCTGACTCCACATTTCTCCCTGGCCACTGAAATTGTCATTCACTGCTGTGTTATACTCTCCCCTGTGCAGCCTCTCATGTACTTGCTGTGCCACCTGCAATGCACACTGGCCCTGTTGCTCTGCTGTGTTTGACTTTTCCCCAGTGCCATGGACACTGGCCCTGTTGTTCTGCTGTGTTGTACTCTCCCCTGTGCAGCCTCTCATGTACTTGCTGTGCCACCTGCCATGGACACTGGCCCTGTTGCTCTGCTATGTTGGACTCTCCCCGGTGCCATGGACACTGGCCCTGTTGCACTGCTGTGTTGTACTCTCCCCTGTGCAGCCTCTCTTGTACATGCTGTGCCAACTGCCATGGACACCGGCCCTGTTGCTCTGCTGTGTTTGACTTTTCCCCAGTGCCATGGACACTGGCCCTGTTGCTCTGCTGTGTTGTACTCTCCCCTGTGCGGCCTCTCATGTACTTGCTGTGCCACCTGCCATGGACAATGGCCCTGTTGCTCTGCTATGTAGGACTCTCCCCTGTGCCATGGACACTGGCCCTGTTGCACTGCTGTGTTGTACTCTCCCCTGTGCAGCCTCTCTTGTACATGCTGTGCCAACTGCCATGGACACCGGCCCTGTTGCTCTGCTGTATTAGACTCTCCCCTGTGCCGTGGACACTGGCCCTGTTGCTCTGCTGTGTTGTACTCTCCCCTGTGCAGCCTCTCATGTACATGCTGTGCCACCTGCCAAGGACACTGGCCCTGTTGCTCTGCTGTGTTGAACTCTCCCCTGTGCCATGCCCACTGGCCTTCCTGTTTGTAGTTTGCATGTGCAGATTATCTTGCATATGATCACCATTTTGTGCCTTGCTCTTGTCTACTGTTGTTCTACTGTCACATCTGTGCAGTATGTGAATAAAGGCAGTTACTCCTGTTGTTTGTTTTGTCAGTGTCCTTCCTGATTACAGTTCTTTTGGTGTGTGCATTTGGTAGCCTGTGACCCATGCTCTATGTGTCACTTCAACATTGGCAAGCCCTTTGCCCGCATCACATTTTTAAACAGGGTTGACAGGGTCTTCAGTCCATTCAAACACTGATACTTGTGTTATCTGTGTTGGCTCTTTTGCCTGTCATGCAGTTCTCTTTTTAGGGGTTTGCTATTGTTGGCTACGTTGTTGCCATGTCAGGTTGGGGTACGCTGTCAGAAAAGGTTGTAATACCGTGCACAGGTTTGCATGTAGGCTGGGCAATATCATGATGTATGTGTGTTATTCCTGTATATCTGCCCAGCTGTGTATGTGTATGGTCATTTTGTGTTGGCCCTTAGTCCTGGTCTTCTGGCCTACATGAGATATGTGCTCTTGGGTGGTGAGCAGGTGTGCAGTGTGAAGGATGTGACTTTGTCGTGGGTGTGGATGTGTGTGTGCCCCTGGATTTTAATAGCCACACATGTGTCACCCAGGAGTTGTGTGCCTGTTGTTTGGATTGTCCTGCCCTCTGTAAATGATTTTATGCACTTGTGTGAGTTGTCTGTTGTGCACTGTGCAGTGTGTTGGTGTGTCCATGCAGTTCTGTGTGACTCATCTTTGTTGTTTTGGTCACTTATGAGTGTGCAAAGTGTGTGACTTGCACATCAGTGTTGTGTTTGTTTAATCATCAATGTGTCTTGAGTGTGTTTGTGTAGACTGTGTGGCCCTGCAGCTCCTCACTGGCATTGTGTTTGTGTTTCTCATGAATTGCAAGCACATGGTGACTTTTCGCCTCCTGTATGGCATGGTGTGTGTGGTGTAATTGAAAGCCCTCACTCACCGACCTGGTCGGTGACATGCTTCATCATCGGGCCCACCAGGAATGGCCGAATGCCACCCCGGTGTGCTACAACGCCAATGATTTTATTGGTTTCGCCAAATGGTCAGTTTTTAACCTGACCATTTGGCGAAACCAATAAAATCATTTTTTTCGACTCAATTGGCCATTTTATCCATCACTTCACAATCACGATACCAGCTCCGCAGTAATTCTGGTGTTGTAGCACACCGGGGTGGCATTCGGCCATTCCTGGTGGGCCCGATGATGAAGCATGTCACCGACCAGGTCGGTGAGTGAGGGCTTTCAATAAAACCAATCAGGGTTTTGCTTCAAACAACAAAAGTTTATTTACTTTGTGTTGCCTCAAAAATCTGTAGTCATTCCTCTTTGGTACTTGACGCTCTTTTGTTGTTTCTGAGTATTTACTTCTGAGGGGAGTAGGAGCGCCTCCGTCTCCCTTCCTCTCTTGTTGTTATTTAGTGTGTGGTGTAATGCCATCACCTATATGTGCCACTTGTGCCTAAGCATTGTGGGCCTGCACTCCCTCTATTTGTGTATGGTACACCCCTTACATGTCTACTACTGACATGCAAGTCGGTTGACTTTGAGGTCAGCTGTCTCCTTTGTTTACAGGTGTATGTGCATCCCCATCACTTCATTTGTGAGACTGTGCCTTGTGGTGCAGTTCTTGGGCCAAGAGTGATGTTCCACTCTGGACATTGCCCCAATGGTTTATGCGTGATGTTCTTGAGCTATTTATCAGTGAGAATTGCCCATGTGCACTTCAGCTGTGTGTGCTGCTCATTGCTCTGGTGTAGATGGTTATGCTCTTGTATCCCAAAGTGGTGCATCCTGTTGTTGTTGTGTTGGATGTATGTGTGTTGGCTGTGGTATTGCTTTACTTCCTGGGTGTGCTGTTGTATTTGTGTTGTGCTGATTTGTGGTGTGTGTGTGTTGAGGTTGTGTCAGTCATGTCTGTGTGTAGCTGTTATGCTTGTTGTGCACACACTGCTTGTTGTGCATACAGTGATATGTGTATGTGGGCTTGGCATTTCCTGATGTGCATCCCCTGATGTCCTGTGGTGTTTGTTGATTTGTGCTTTCATGTGCATCTGTGGTTGGTTTGATGTGGCAGTGTAGTTCTGTGCAGGTGCACTCCTTGTGTGATTTGTGGTATATTGTGTGTGTGTTTTGTTCTCGAGTGATGATGTTGTGCAGTCATGTTGTGTCTGTGCTCCCATTGCCTTTCCACAGTTTGGCTGACAGGGCATGTCTGTTTTTGTTTGGGTTCTGTGTGTGTTCCTGTGGTGTTTGTGTGTAGTTTTTGGGCAGGCATCTGCTCAGGCTTCCCTCTGTTTGGGTTCTGTTTGTGGATACACTCAGGGTGTGAGTTTGTTTGTTTGTGTGTGTGCTGGGAAGTATTGGCAGCCTTCAATGTGTGATGCACCGGTGCTGTGTGTTCCTTGTCAGCTACTCCTGCAGTGGCTGTCTCCCTGGTTGTTTGTTGTGTGGTGCGGGGTGTGTATTGTGCTTGCTTGTTGCTGTGCTTGTTGCTGTTCATGGGGGTGCACAGGTTGGGCACCTGGCCTGTGACTTGTTTTAACACTCCATGGGAGTACATGGTTTTTCCTACACTGTCCCCATATGCTTGTTCCCCCCAGTAGCGGCTCCTCGAGGGAGTGCTGTGGGGCGGTGGAGCAAGGTGGAGGAGGGGCAGGGTGGGGGGATAGTAAACTCAGGCATCCGGCTGAACGGAGGTAAGTAAAGAAAAAAATAAATAATACAAAATACATTGCGCACGCTGCAACCCCAATTGGCGATGCAGCCTGTGCAATGTAATTTGTTTTATTTATTTATTTCTTTTCTTACCTCTGTTGGGCTGTATGCCGGAGTTTACTACCCCCACCCTGTACCTCCCCCGCTCCGCCCCACTGCCCGCAGCACTCCCTCGAGGAGCCGCTACTGGTTCCCCTTCACATCCTTGCACCCACACTCTCTAGGTGCTCTCCTTCCATTTCCCTCTTATTCCCCTGCCCCTCCCGGTAGGGCAGATGTTCTTTATTTATGTATTTATTTATTTATTGCAATTAAACTCCTCATAAAAGTGTTGCTGAAGATGATTGGGCAGTAGGAACCACAGGTGCATTTAAATACCCTGATGCCTGAAGTGGTGGGTAGCTTGGCCTTGTATCTGTGGGCAGCATCATCTGAGTAAGGTCAGGAGTCTTCATCCACTCCACAAATTTTACTGTCTTCTCTAATTCAGTGGAACATCCTGATAATTCTACTATTTTAATCTCAGAGGTCATAGTGGTTACTGTACAGTATTTTGGTCCACTCTAAACAGAAGAAACAACCAATGTTAAAGACCTCCCTTGACAGATTTGGAAACTGGACCATCTCAACGTTGTTTCCTATGCTTTTGAGCACATGCACAGGTCCTTTGAGGCAAAGGGGAATGGCCAAATGAATCTGTGATCTGATTCTGAAATTTCCCTTTTACTAGGATAGACACCTGTCTCTGGTGCTTTTACCACCCATGTTGCAAAGGTTGGGGTAAAAGTAAATATCTCAGTAAAGGCTGAAGCTCTGGCATTACAGGCAGTTGGTAATTGAAGGGTCACCCCAAACATTTTGCTGTCCTCCTCCTCTTTTTCTGACCTTCTTTGTGTTGGACATAGAACTCTGAGCACTTTACCACTGCGGGCCAGTTCTAAAGTCCATGTGCATCTGCCCTAAACATGATGACATTGGTGTATAGCCAATTGCCATTTATAGTTCACTTAAAAGTCACTTGTAACATGGTATGTCATATATCCAGGGCCTGTAATCTAAATGCTACTAGTGAGTCTGCAGCACTGGCTGTGCCACCCACACAAGTAACCTTTCAAACCTATCTTAGGCCTGCCATGAAAGCCTGTGTGTGCAGTTTACCACCACTTTGACTTGACAGTTAGAACTACTTGCCAAGTCTTAAACTCCACTTTTATTACATATACGTCACCACTAATGTAGGCCATAGGTAGCCCATAGGGTAGGGTGCTGTACAAGTAAAACGTAGGCCATGTATTGTTAAGTTTTGCCTGTCCTGGTAATGACAAACAAACAGGTTTGTTTTTCACTACTGCGAGGCCTACTCCTCCCATAGGTTAACATTCGTAATTCCATAATACATTTTTAAGATGTAATTCCTGATTAGAAAGAAGTTGCTGCATCATGTTTTGTTTGTTTGGAATGGTAATGAGAAATGTTCTTTACTGGTAAAGTTGGATTTAAAATTACTGTTTCAGAAATGCTACTGTTAGAAAGTGGACATTTCTCTGCTATTACTGCTCTGTGTGCCTGCAGCCTCCCTTCAATACACGTCTGGAGTGGTTGACAGCTACACTGTCTGCATTCACTCTAGACAGTGACGAACGCAGGAAGGGTGGGTGTAGGACAGTAGGGTCTGCTTCCTATGGTTACCCCCACTCTTTGCTGAGATTCTCTGGTTTTTCGACTTTAGTGTGGCTGTGGGCCTACCAGTCAGACCCACAGCCCAGCTGTTCTCTCTCTAAATTGATACCATGTACTTTAGGTACATACCAGATTGGTTACTGGATCACCCTTGTGAGACCCTGTATAGTGTACCATAGGTACTCAGGGCATAGGTGCACATTAGACCTACCAGGGGCTGCAGCATGTATTGTGCCACCCCTGGTTTGCCTTCCAAACTGACACCACAGGTCTGTTCACAGCCTGGGTAAGGTGGTGTAATCACCCCTTACTTAGATATAGTATACCTATATCTATATATACATATAGACTGATATACACCTATAAGTCACTCCTATGGCAGGCCTTATCAATCCTGGAGGCAGAGTGCTTGGTTTTATGTGAGAGGGTGCCCTAGCATGAGTTGAGCCCCTCTGCAGCTTTCGGAACCATCTCCTTATAGCTGTTCTATGATATAGCCATACCATATACTATTAAGTGCATTATAATCCTCGCGGTTAATGCTAACTTTCGTTTGGCTTTATCAAAACGTGTAAGGTGTCAAACACTTTGGAATACTACCGGCCCAGAAGCATTCCACCCTTCTAGAGGGAGAAGACATGTAGTCACTGTTAAACCCGGTTAAAGTTAAACAGAGCCCTAGCATCACAAAATGGATGCTGCTGCCACAGACACGAATCTGACCTCCTGCTGCTGGACAAAACTCTGGCAGGGGAGGCTTGGACAATAGGGTTCCTGTCCAGGGAGGTGCCAGCACCTCCCCAGACAGGTCTGTAGAGTATTGGGGAGGGAGGGCTGCATTCAGTGAATGCTTTCCAGACGCTGCCTAGGGCACACAAGGTGCTCCATGCATAGCCCGGTACAAACCAGTTGCTGGGGCACTCAGCCCCAACTCTGGCGCGAAACTGGACAAAGGGAAAGGGGTGTAACCACCCCCTGCCCAGGTCCACCCATAGGAGGGACGTTTTCAGGTAGCCCAGCCCACATACTTAGTATAAGTATAGGAACTGTGTTCCTAGGACTTTAGATTACCCTGGATGAAACTTTGATACAGAATCTTGGACCTTCGACATTCCATTTCGACTGGAAGAGGGAAGACATCTCCCTTGTAGTCAAGGAGTGACCACCCTGTTCAAACAGGCACCAACAGCAACTTTGCCGGTCTGCATTTTTTAGGCTCCCGCCAGATCCTGAAGAATCTGCGACCCAGGACACTGACTTTCAGACATCTCTGACACCGACCCACATCCACAGCAAAGCTGAGACACTTGGCGGACACAAGAGATGTGGGACTGGAACTCCTGGACATCTTGCATTTTGCAAGCTGCACTCCTTCTAGGAGATATATTTAAGTTGTTCTTTGGGGTGCTTGAAGCCCCAGCCCGAGCACCATTTGCACAGAAGCCCAGGCCCCCACACTCCGCGAGTGTCCCGTGGGCCCCGCTTTTGCATTGGAGCTTGATGCGTCTTCCCAGTTCCTTGCCCATTGGCTTGTGAGCCCCCTGAGGACTTTTCTTTACAACAAACTTGCTTTCCTGGTTGCTCCAGGCTCGCTCCAGCTTCCCTGCAAAGGAGAAGCGCCACAGACCTTGCTGGTCTGCAACAGAGCCAATCTTGAAATCCTGCGTGGGTTGCGGTTGCCAAGGCTGGTTGGGTCCAATCCGGATACTGGCACCGCAGTCAACTAGATCTGTTGTGGGACAGCTCGAATCCAGTGCCTGGTCATCATTGATGCCTCCTGGACCTCGTGGCTGAAGAGACAAACTCAACTTCTTCACCTGAAATCACCCGACATCCCCTGGTTCCTTCCTGGTCACTGGCTAGTGAACCAGACTCTGTCCCTTCTGCTTTCAGGTTCTTCAGATCTTCGATCCACACGGACACTTTTCCTTTGGTCGCCTGCAGCACTTCTTTGCAGCCCTCCATTGAAAACGACGACGAAACCCAAAATGAAGAGACACCTATGCACCCGGCTCCCCTGGGTGAGGTAACACGAGTACTCTGGTGCTCCCGTGGGTCTGGACTCTCAAAGTGTCCTAGTTTTAAAGGGTTCCATCCTAGTCCATCCGGAAGTGTCCTTAAATTGTATATTTGTAACTTTTATGTTTCCCATAGAAATTCAAAGGTAACCTGCGTCTATGTTAAGACACTGCACGCGTCTCCTGTGGGCCTCCTACTTCCTAACCTTTGGTTGTTTAGAGTAGCCCCAACGATTCCACAGGCCCCAGGCCTGCTTTATAATTCTCTTGTGGTTCTTATACCACTATTTTAGTATATGGTTTGTGAGGCCCTTAGGGCATAACGTATACTGTGCAACTTATCTAACAATCGTATATTAACTCAGTGACTTGTATTGTATTTTTACCTCTGACCTCATAAAGAGTGCAGAGGGGTTGTGTTTAGAATAAATACATATATATTTGATATATACCTTGTGGGGTGTCCTTTCATTTGGTACTCAAGGGATTACAATTGGTAAAACAACTTGCTTAATACGCTCTCTGAAGTCTTAGCCTGATGACTGCTGGTCCATGCTACCGCTAGGATAGCTTTCTATAAGGTTGACTTTACAACCACCATCAATAAGGGTCGATTATACTGGGGCAAGGTGCCCACTAGAACTAGTGGACATCATATGCCAGGCTAACTTCTCACATTGGTGTGCAGTGGGTGGGATAACAGCTTGCATTGTTTTACCAAATAATCTTGAGAATATCATTTGAAAGATCATATCAAGGTACCTGTAGGTACATATGAATCAAGCCTTATATACATTAGCAGTTGTAGGTGGTAAGGGCTTAGCATACCCTGACTGCAACTCCTAGAGAGGTTCTAGTAGGAAACAAGTAATGTAGGTAGGGGCACACACCACACCACACTAGCCATGTCCTTGGGAGCAGGGCCTATGGACCTCTGCTAGAAGACAACCCAAGGTTGCCTTCTAAGTATGACACATTCTCTTTTCAGGAACTGAGAAGCTTGTGTGTGGTCAGAAAGTTAAGACAAGAACAGAATCCAACCTTTAACCACCTGGTAGATATCTTAGAGGAACATGATGTAGCAAATGCATCAGACCCAAGTAGCTACGGTAGTAGGGAGGGGGGCCATCCCTCATCAGAAGAGTATCCTAATGGGAAGGACCCAGTGGCCTCTGATGATGATGTGGATGCTGACCAGGAAGAGGTTGATGAACCTAACCTGGGCAACACAGGACTATCTGGAGGAGAAGAGGGCCTAAGAAGGCCGCCCTCTAACCTCCCAGCTAGGCCTAATGGTGGGAACAGAAGGCCCAGATCACTTTCCAGTGGTTCTGAGCATTCTGACTCATCAATAGGGTCCAATGCCTCTGCTCAGAGGAGGATGACTTCCCCTCAGAGAAGAGAGCATAAAGCTAGGATGAGAGAAGTCAAACTGAGGATCAAGAGTCAAGAAGTTGCCCTTGCAAAAGAGGCCCTAGCTCTTGAAAGAGAGAAGAAATGTTGTGGGCTAGAGCCCACTGGTGGCAGCAACAACCCTAGTGGTAGGGAAAGGTCTCATGGCCATAGAAATCTGAACAAGATTGTCCCTCCCTATCAGATTAGGGATGACATCCACAAATGAATAACTGCTTTGGAGAGGGCTTGCAAAGGACAGCAGGTACCCCAAAGTCAATGGGCAGCAATCTTGTGGCTCTCCTTTGCAGACAAAGGAAGAGACAAGCTACCCACTGTTAGAGAAGAGGATGCTGACAACTACAATGTCCTGAAGAGTGCTCTCATAGATGGGTTTGGCCTGACCACTGAGCAGTACAGGTTGCTGTTCAGAGATACCCAAAAGACAAAGACTTGGGACTGGACTGATTTTGTAGATTGTGCTGCTAAGGCGATGGAAGGCTGATTACTGGGCAGTAAAGTAAGTGACTATACTGGATTGCATAACCTTATTATGAGAGAACAGATTCTTAATAACTGTCAAACCAAGCAATTGCATCAACACCTGGTTGACTCTGATTTGACCTCTTCCAAGAATTGGGTAAGAAGGCAGACAAATGGGTCAGAACCAGGGTGAAGCAGAAGGTACAAAACCAAGGTGGTGTTCAGAAGAAGCAAGACCAAAAGGGTGGGGAGAAAGCAAAATACCAGAAGTTTTCTCAAGGTCCCCAAAAAGCTTCTAATGGTGGGGAATCCCCCCAAAAAAAGAAAGAGCGCCCAAAGAAACCATGGTGCAAAGTTTGTAAAGTAAATACTCACTGGACCAGTGATTGCACCAAGAAGGAGGCAGCTCCAGCCACCATTGCCCCTAAAGCAACTGTCCCCCCTAGTTCAGCTCCAAGTGGTAGTTCTCAACAGAAGGGTGTAGTAGGGATGGAGACATAATTAGGTCCTCTACTGTGAGTCCCAATAACTTGGGAAAGTACAGACAAACTCCTTTAATTAATGACAACGTGGCTCAGGCCTACGGGGACACATGTGCTAGTGTCACCATGGTGACGCCCAGCTTTGTGGACCCTGGACAGATCATACTAGGTGAAATTTACCTAGTGACCAATGCTAGCAATGTCACTACCACTCACAATATGGCAATTGTTAATTTCTCCTCGGGAGGGGTAACCGGCCTCAAGAAGGTTGTGGGTGTGCTATTGAAGACTCTGTTTTGCGGGGTGCTGTTGCTGCTGGGACGCCTGCTGTACTTCCCTGACCTCACCGCACCCGCTTCGCGGGTGCCGCATCGCGCTCTGACACCGAGGTGACAGGACGCCTTGAAGGAGCTGTGGACTGCGGGCTCTTGGGCTGGAGGAACGCAACAGGGCTGCGAGCGCTGCAGGGACTCCATCTCCCAGGAGTCCCTGCCTGACCTACATCTACCATCTGGTCCGCTCTCCTTGTTGCTCTGCCTACAGCCTGTAACCGCCCCTACTTATTGGTTGTTGTGCCCCGCTGCGCGGGAGTGTGCGGGAGCGTTGCCGGGCGAAGACCGGGCCAAGAGCGGGCCCGTTTGTGCCCGTTCGTGACAGATCGTGACCGGGCCGGGCCCCCCCCCTTTCTTCTGCTCCTTGCTGTACTTCCTTAGTGAGGGGAGATGTCCTGCCGAGAAACAAGGAGCAAGTCATCTTTAGTGGGAGCAGCCATTACTGGAGGTATGGAGAAATTTTTGGTAAGAGCAAATACACTTATTGATACCGAAATCAACGCCCTTGAGAAGCGTTTATCAAAGGAACTATCAACCAACAACAGATCCTCCCTTGGTACTCTGGCTAGTGCCAAAACCCCGGACCGGCATAAAGAGACTAGTAACAATGCCACGACGACCTCATCTCTCAAATCTGTGGAGACCAACCCGGCGTCACCTGTTTTGGACATACTGGTTAATGAAATTCTTCCTAAAATTGATTTGGTTCTTGACATTAATAAGCCCACTTCCCCTGATCCAGTTGTTATTTGTGATTCTATATCTAATGGGGTGAACGAAGAGCCCGCAACCAAACGTAAAAGACCATATAATTCTAAATCGGGAGGCAAATCTAAATCCGCCAAACATCGACATGAAACTCTTAATCTCACACATGGATCATCCCATTCCCTACGTAGCACGGATTATTCTATTGAAACCCTGGGAGCTCTTTTTAAATCCTTTTTATTCCCCCTAGAGTCTAAACTGGAGCGTATTGAACTTTGTTTGTCTATTATTGAGAAAACCTCAGCTGCTATTCTAGCCAGACTTCCAGAGTCTAATTCTCCTTCTAATCCCTCTAATTTACATATCCCCCCTACTAACCAAGGACCCCCTTTATTGACTACTGTTTCCCACTCTTTGTAACCCCCTATGGGCAATTCAGCCCCGACGCAAAGTAGTAATTCTATTATTCCACCTTTGCTTCCTGTAGGTCCAGTTCTCCCTACGACCGTTAGTAATGGGGCCACATCTAATGGCCATTTGGCTCCCCCATCCCCTGAAAAGTTTGTTCCTAGACCACGTAGACCTGACCTGCCCCCTGAAGCTAATCTTTTCATGGTAGTCTTGGCTGGTGTCCCTCCCCTCGAGGCTGGAGAAGGTGAGAATTTTCAATCACTTAAAAGTAAAGTCATTAAATGGCTGAACTGGAATAGACCCCTCCCGGCCCACTTTAATAACGAAATTATCATGGTGAGAAGGATACCATGGCTGGGTAAAACTAGGAAGTCTATAACTGGGGATTGTATCACGGTGAATTTCCGAGACCCAAGGACAGTTTTGCACATTTGTGCCGGGTTCAATAGATCACACGATTCCACCATCCAGACACTGCCAGTGTCCTTCTTTTCCCCCCCTATCCATATGCCCCACGGCCATGGCCGAGGTAATTGGACGAGGGTTGAGCAGAGGGGTAGATCTCGCGGGTATGAAGCGAGACTGGTTTTTTTACCCCTGGAGACTCCTTTCAGCGACTATAATCGATTCAACTGCCTTAACGGGCTGGACGGAGTCGATTGACTGCCCCCCTCCCCTGTCCCAGTACCTACCCCCCTTTTACTGGTAACGGTTTGGTTGCAACTTTGGGTAACAGCTCATCCTCCACCCCAGCACTTGTAATGCCCCCTACTGTTACCTTGGTACAGTCACCACCCAAGGGTACTGTCTTCGCTGACAACAGTTTAGTAGCAGTTATGGATCAATGTCTAGTACCCGTAACACCCTTTATCTCTACCCAGGAGCACACACCCTTCCAGGGGGTTAACACCCTTGACCCTGCCCATATTCCTGTTTTTATGGATTCTCTAGTCGCCATTAAGCCCCCACTCTCGAATGTACCCGAGGCCACTGAACCAACTTCCTGTATCCCTGGCTTTAAATTCGCCAAATGGAATATTGCCGGCTGGAGCCGGCAAATGTTTTCCTTGGGCTGGAGCAAAATCCTTTCCGAGTTTGATGTCTTATGCCTACAGGAGACCTGGGTAACCATTGATATCATCCTTGATGGTTTTGTGTCTTATAACAACCTGGCACAAAGGTCTAATATGGGCAGGGCCAAAGGGGGGTTAGTAATTTTACTTTCTGTGAATCTACCTGTTCGTGTTAAACTGCACCAGACTGTGGATCTCCATTCACAAATTTTAATCCTGGAACACAATGGGGGCCATGTAACTTTGTTGATTAATCATTACAACAATTTGCTTGATGCTGCTAATACATCTGTGGTGGATGAGTTGGGTCTAGCTGTGAGTAATATTCGTAAAGGCATTCATAAATCCTTTAACATTATCTGGGGAGGGGATTTTAATATTCGTACCTGCCCCCACTCATTCACCAGAATTTGTGGGTATGATGGGGATAATGGGGTAAACCGGGCACATTTCATACATTCACCATATGGCGACTCCCTCAATTCTTTCATGTTAAGCATGGACCTTTTGATACACTCCCCGATCACTGATGCGGAGGGTAATCCAGTACCAACTTTTGTAGGATTGAATTCGTCCTCTGTTATTGATCATTTACTAGTTTCCGCACATTTTGTCCCTTTTTGTACGGTCCCCATTGTTGCCGATCTTGGAAGTATTGATCATAATGCTATCACCATGTTGATTTCTGTCTGGGGAGCTCCTGCTAATATCCAGCGCTCGATGGTTGAAGATGTAATCCCCTGCAGGCAGAATGGTATTCGTATTAAATGGTGTATGGATAACTCTGAGAAGCTGCAGCATAAAATTGTAGAAGCGGGGTCTGTGACAATACCTAAATGTTTGGATCCAGAGGCACCCTCTGAGTGCATTATAGCCGATTTTGTTGAACTAGGTACTATCATAAAAAGATCTCTTACCATCACTAAAGGCCTAATTCAGAAGGAAAATGTTGGTTGGTTTGATAGTATGTGTACCAAATCTCAAGCAGGCACTCACAAAACAACCCAGAGACAGAGAGGCCATTATATCCCTCAGACTCACTTACAAAAAGCATTTAACAAGCAGAAAACAAGAGCTCAGTGAGCAAGCCTGGGATGATCTGACTAAAGCAGCAATATTGCACGATAGTAAGCTTTTCTGGAATACGGTTAATAGCCCTTTTCTTGTAAAAGAAGACTTCCCCATATTGTCAGCTCAGGTTAGCGAAGCGAACTGGGTTGCACATTTTACTGAAATTTTTGACCCGGCTAGGGAGGTTTGTGCTAGTTCTTCCTCCACCATGTTTGAATTAAAGCTATCTCTGGATATCACTCTCCAAGAAGTGGAAACCGCCATTAGACAGAGTAAAGGGGGGAAGGCGCCGGGACCGGATGGGGTCCCGGTTGACCTGTACAAATCCAACCTGTTACTTTGGAGCCCACTCCTGACACAGGTATTTACCGCCTCAGTAAGGGATAGTCCTCCACCTACCTGGAGTGAATCCATAATCTTACCTATCTATAAGAAGGGAGATAGAGGAGAGGCTAAGAACTACCTCCCTATCGACCTTCTGGATTCCTCCCTTAAGATTATGAGCAGGGTCCTACTGATGCGTCTAGAGGAATGGGTGGAGGATAACAAAATACTAGCCGAATGCCAATATGGCTTCGGGAAAGGCCTCGGGACAACAGAGCAGTGTATAAATCTCGACCTTATCATCGGGAAATACACCAAAGCGAAACAGGGTTCCTTATTTCTCTGTTTCGCTGATCTCTCAAGCGCCTTTGATCTAGTGGACCATACTTTGTTATGGTCCACTCTACTTGCAATGGGAGCCCCTTCTGCAATTATATACTTCCTGGCCAGACTCTACAATAAACTATCTGCCCAGATTCGCTACGGTCAGGCTGGGGAATGTACTGGGAAAATTAGGGTCAACTCAGGTATAAGGCAAGGTTGTGTGCTGGCCCCCTTGCTTTGCTCCCTTTTTATAAACTCTATGGAGTCTGAATTGAAGAGGGTACAGGCAGATTCCCCGCAGGTTGGTGGTCATCCTGTGCCGGTCCTGCTATATGCTGATGATACGGTCCTACTCTCGCGCACCCCGAACGGACTCCAAAACCTTATGAACCATTTCTATGATTTTATCAAGGGGAGAAAATTGAAAATTAACAATTCCAAGACCTACATTATGGCCTGTGGGAAACGGATGAAACTTTCTAAGCCATTTCATTTTAATAACCACAGAATAGAGGTAGTGGACAGATTTTGTTATCTTGGGGTAACTTTTAATAACAGAGGGACGTGGGCACCAGAGATTCTAAATGTGAATGCTAGGATGGGCAAAAGCTCCTCTGGAGTATTTCGCTTTGCATCTAAGCTAGGTAGTCGCCGTATTCCGGACATGTTAAATGTCTACAGGCATAGATGTGTATCTATTACTTTATATGGATCGGGTATATGGGGCTACTGTAATCACAGGGATTTGCAAGTCATAGAGAATCAGTTCCTTAAAAGACTCCTTTGTCTTCCTTCTTCAGCATCCAATGAACTGAGCCATAGAGAGGTGGGCATGAATTATCTTACCGACCTAATGGGAATGAGACCTCTCATGGTTTGGAGGTCAATCTGGGTTAAGAATGAGACTGACTTTACCAGACAGATTATCTTAGATTGTCTTCGGCTGGACAACGTCCGCAAGATCCCCTGTTTAAATTACGTTTCATCTGCCTATAGTGAAGTTTTTAGCTTCGATATTTTTGCTGACCCTCATAGTGCCGTTACTGTATCAAAAAAGGAACTTAAAAATGTCTTTCTAGGGACCAAATCTAACTTGCGCAGGGCCGAAGGTAGCCTCATGTCAACTCATGTATTTTATCATTCTAATGTGTTGGATGACAGGGGCATGCCCATGTACCTAAAAGCTATTACCAAAAAATTCCACCAGTTTGTTCTCACCAGACTGAGACTAGGTATTGTACATAATTTAGTGGCATTTCCGCAGATGAAAATTTATAGCCAATCCCCCTGCCCCTGTGATGACCTTACTAAGCAAAGCACATTGCACTTTAGGCTTATTTGCCCTTTTTACCTGCACCTTCGTCGTTACTACCTCAGACCTGTTTTTAAGAAATATTCTGTGTATACTACTGCCCAAGCAATGAAAATGTTATTTGCACTAGAAACCTTGGATATCTGTTTTTTAACCGCTACCTTTCTACTAAAAGCTGTTTCTCACAAAAGAAAGCCTGGTGTTTTAACCCTGTTACTGATTGAGCTGTTTTATCTATTGAATTGTTTGTTGCCTGTCTAGTACCCTATTCTGTATTTTTTATATATTGTATGCTTTTGTGATTGTTTTTAATAATCGAATAAAGCTTTGAAACCGAAACCGAACCGAGGTTGTGGTTAGCTCAGACATCCCTGTAGAATGTTTGCTTGGCAATAATCTGGAGACTTCAGCCTGGTCTGAAGTGGATTGTGAGACCCAGGAAGGAACTGTCCTAGAAGAACTTGAGCCTGATCAGGTTGGGTTTCTTGGGACAGAGGGACCTTCCAGGGCAGATCTGAGGCAGACGCAGTTGGTTCTCTTGAACCCCTCAGACAGCAAGCTGCTGCTGAGGCTGCAGGGAATGCTAGTGGGACCCATAAAACTTATTGGGATGAAAGGCTCCTGTATTCAGAGGCTAGAGACCCCAAACCTGGAGTTACCAGGAGGTTGGTCATACCTTTGGCCTTCAGGGGCTTCCTTTTAACACTAGCCTATGATATTCCCTTTGCTGGACATCTTGGCCAGAACCAGACTTGGGGCAGGCTTGTCCCTCACTTTCACTGTCCTCACATGTCAGAAGATACCAAGGAATTTTGTCGCTCCTGTGTCACCTACCAAGCCAGTGGCAAATCAGGTGGCACCACAAAGGCCCCCCTTATACCACTACCTGTGGTGGGGGTTCCCTTTGAACGTGTAGGGATTGACATTGTTGGAGCAATGGATCCCCAAACAGCCTCTGAGCACAGATTTATTCTGGTGGTAGTGGATCATGCCACCAGATACCCAGAAGCAATTCCACTTAGGACCACAACAGTCCCTGTTGTGGCAAGAGCCCTCCTGGGAGTTTTCTCAAGACTGGGTTTTCCTAAGGAGGTTGTCTCAGACGGAGGTGCAAACGTTATGTCTGGATACCTGCCTGCATTATGTAAGGAGTGTGGAGTGAACTACAAGTTCACCACACCCTATAACCCACAATGCAATGGTCTAGTTGAGAGATTTAACAAGACCTTAAAGGGCATGATTAGGGGTCGCCCTGAAAAGCTGAGGCGGAGATGGGACATCCTGCTGCCCTGCCTTTTGTTTGCTTATAGAGAGGTCCCACAGAAGGGGGTTGGCTACAGCCCGTTTGAACTTCTGTTTGGGCATCCTGTAAGAGGACCCCTTTGTCTGGTGAAGGAGGGATGGGAGTTACCTCTCAAACCTCCCAAGCAAGACATTGTGGACTATGTACTTGGTCTCCACTCCCGGGTGGCTGAGTACATGAAAAAGGCATCCAAAAACCTTGAGGCAAGTCAGGAATTGCAAAAGGCCTGGCATGACCAAAAGGCTGTGCTGACTGTTTACCATCCGGGGCAGAAAGTGTGGGTGTTGGAGCCTGTGACCCCAGCAGCTCTCCAAGACAAGTGGAGTGGACCTCACACTATTGTTGAGCAGAAGGGAGAAGTCACCTATTTGGTTGACCTTAGAACTCCCAGGAGCCCCCACAGGGTGCTTCATGTCAACAGACTGAGACCATATGTTGACAGGGCAGACATGGGCTTACTCATGGCTACTGATGAGGGACAGGAGCAAGAGAGTGACCCTCTCCCAGACCTTCTCTCTCTGAACTCTGATGATGGTTCATTTGATGGTGTAGCCTTGGCAGGCAGCCTCACTGACCAACAGCAGCAGGACTGCAGACAAGTTCTGCAGGCCTACAGACATATGTTTTGTCTGACTCCAAGTTAGACCACCTGGTGCACTCATGAAGTGGACACTGGGGACAGTCTGCCTGTTAATATTAGGATTTACAGGCAACCTGATCATGTCAGGGACTGTATCAGAACAGAGGTCCAAAAGATGTTGGAATTGGGAGTCATTGAACCATCAGAGAGCCCTTGGGCAAGTCCAGTAGTCCTGGTGCCTAAACCTCACACCCAAGATGGTAAAAGAAAGATGAGGTTTTGCGTGGACTACAGAGGTCTCAATGCTGTCACTAGGACAGATGCCCATCCAATACCCAGGGCAGATGAGCTCATGGACAGATTCCATCCTAGTCCATCCGGAAGTGTCCTTAAATTGTATATTTGTAACTTTTATGTTTCCCATAGAAAGTCAAAGGTAACCTGCATCTATGTTAAGACACTGCACGCGTCTCCCGTGGGCCTCCTACTTCCTAACCTTTGGTTGTTTAGAGTAGCCCGAACGATTCCACAGGCCCGAGGCCTGCTTTCTAATTCTCTCGTGGTTCTTATACCTTTATTTTAGTATATGGTTTGTGAGGCCCCTAGGACATAACATATACTGTGCAACTTATCACATATTAACTCTGTGACTTGTATTGTATTTCCTAATTTCATAAAGAGTGCAGAGGGATTGTGTTTAGAATAAATACATATATATTTGATATATACCTTGTGTGGTGTCCTTTCATTTGATACTCAAGGGATTATAATTGGTAAAACAACTTGCTTAATACGCTTTCTGGCATCGTAGCCTAATGACTGCTGGGCCATGCTACCACTAGGATAGCTTTCTATAAGGTTGACTTTACAACCACCATCAATAAGGGTCGAATAGACTGGTGCAAGGTGCCCACTAGAACTAGTGGACATCATATGCCAGGCTAACTTCTCACAGTGGATTTGACAGATAAATCATCTGCATTCTGATTGCCCTGTCTGGGCAGGATGAAAGGAAGAGGTTAACACTTCACTGGACAGGTCCTGTCCCCACATACATGGCAGATCTATCCCCCATAGCCAGGGCACTTCAATGGCTTGCTTTGAAGTCACCCCCCACTTCAAAGGCACAACTGAGTATGAGTACTGGGCCACTGGCCCCACCAAGACAGTGCACAATTGGACCTGTTAAGAACTCTGCCAAGAGACTGCTGTGCAACAAGCATTGCCACTCTGCTTGAATGCTGATCTGCAAGAACTGTTTTTCTGCTTTGCTGTGCAGTGCTGATCTTTTCCCTGCTGAGGACAAGGGCTGGACCCATTTCATTGGAACCCAGAGTGACTCCCATGACATTCCGGCTTGCTCCCTGTTCTTAAGTCTCAGGGGCCATCAAAGACTGCCTTCAACACTGCGGGATCAGAAAGATGGCGTTCCAGGATTTTACCCTCTACTTAATGGCATCATAATTAGAAAAGGTTTATTGTAATTGTGGATTAAGACATTGTGGAAATATATAATTTATAGGAAAAAGCCTTGAGAATACCCCAGACTGTCGAGCTGCCAGGGAGTAAAAAACGTGTAGGCTGCTTACAGAGTACCATTAAAATATTAAAACAAGCATTGAAGATGCAATAGGTCTCACTTTTTTGTGGTAGAGTTATTGCCATTGTAAATGTTAAAGTGTTTTACCTATAAAGAGAGGGAACAGTTGAGAGACACTGAGGTAAGGGGCATATGCCTGGAACAGAAGCAAGAGGAGTAGAGAAGATAGAGAGGAGTAGGGAGAAAGACAGGGGCAGGGAGTCAGAAAGAAGTGGGTGAAGCAATACGGACAGTTCCTCTTAGGTGCTGTCCAGACTGGAGTCAGTATCCTAACATATTATATTTTTCAATGGGCGGTAGAGTTGGGATAAAGTCTGCTCATCTGCCCTTGAAAACCCTTGGGTTTGCAACATATTTAATATATACAACCGTTCTGATCAACCCACTCCCTGCCTAGGTGATGGTCGTCTGCACCTTCTGCATCGTGCAAACAGAAGCCCTGCACGGAGTTGTCATGTAAAACAGTTGCAAAACATACTACCCAATGTTTGCAAGTAATAAATGACCATTATTTGTGACAATGTTGCGCATGTTGTTAGTCAGCTAATACTTAAAGCAGTCTGTAAATGCCTATTACATTCAAATATGCTGTTCAGTTATCTAACGGTGTTCTACTGCAACGGCTGATACTTTGCCCTGATCTCTATTCCTCTGCCTCTACTTTCCCTGGTGTGTTCCCTGTCTGTGGAAGGGGCGGGTAGTAAAATTTGGAGAAGGACTTCACTACAGTGCAGTTTCACAACTGAAGAATAGGCTGATATAGGGGGCGTCAAAGCTTAATAGTCAACAACTTGAAACATGACTGCCGAACACACGGGGTACAAGAAAAAACCTGGACACCCACATCTGGGGTGAAGGGCAGCAGAGGAAAAAGATTCATGCAAAAAAGACGGTGACAAACGGGCAGCTGCTTTAAGACTGCCAAACACCCGGGATGCAACAAAAAACCTAAACACACACATCTGAGGTGAAGGGCAGCAGAGGAAAACAAGTTCTCCCCAACAATAGATAATGAATAGCAGTGTAAGGAAACAGAATTTTGCCGGTGACCCTCACCCTTGAATGAAAGTGAGGTACTGGGAGCGTGAACCAAGGAGGAGCCAGCAAAGACGAGCAATGTTAACCTATGGTAAGCGGAAGGAGGGATTACACTCCTTATAATGAATACAACACATCTTGCAGACAGCACATTCATGCTGCTGCTCAACCTAAAACGGTATGCCTATCTACAGGTTATTACTAAAAAGTTAAAAGAATTGTTGGAACAATCTACCCTGAAAAGAATATTGCATTTCTTACTACAAATAAAATGGATATTGAACAAGAACTTTAAAGGCTTCCTATCATCTTTTAAAATTTGGTCTAGAGTCATAAATACCCCCTTCAGCATGTTGAATAATTAAGAGGCTTACCTCAATTAGTGGACTACCCACCCAGGATTAATGGGCATTGCCCAACGAGGAGAATGAGTTGGACCTTGATAAACTACTGCAATTTAAAACTACTTACTATGCCTTAAACTCCCTTTCTATTACACATAAGTCACCCCTAGAGTAGGTCTGAGTTAGCCCATAGAAGAGGGTGCTGTGTAAGTAAAAGGTAGGACATGTATTGTTGTGCATGTCCTGGTAGCGACAAACAACCACATTTGTTTTTCACTACTGTGAGGCCTACTCCTGTTACAGGTTAACAATGAGAATTCTTTATTACACTTTTAAGCTGTAATTAATGATTAGAAATCAGTAGCATGCATGCAGTCTAGCCCAAAAAATGACTGGGTGGGTCATAGCTGCACTTTGTGCATTCCCTCTATTTTGCCACAATCACAGTAAGGGTGGGTTTGACAGAGAACTCAACTGCATTTTGATGGCTCTGCCTGGGCAGAATTGAAGGGAAGGGCAATCGCTTCACTGGATAGGTAGTGCAATGTACCTACACAAAGGGCTGATTTACCCCCACAGCTAGTCAGGTGCCATAGGAGTATACCAGACCTACCCTTGGCTCATACTTGGTAATAGCCAATGAAACAGTATCACAGTGGATTACTTTCTCCCTCTATCAAGTAATCCCTACCAAAACACACACTAAAAGCACAACAGATAAGTCCACACCATGATACACTCCCTCCTTTCATAAATTAAAACAAGATTGTAAGAAAGCAGAAAGGTGTTGGAGGAAAAAATATAGCGGGATCTGTAAACACAAATACAGCAAAAAGATTAGACTCTATCAATAGGAAATTAGACGAGCCCAAGCAAAATACTATGAGGAAAGAATAAACCTTGCCTCTAGTTCTGCTCGGGAAATGTTCCAGGTGGTAAAACACTATTAGAGCCCTCCTCCAAAGGTCCTTCCCCTTTACCCTCCTCCTTCCATTGTAATGATCTCGCATTATTTTTCCCTCAGAAATTTCAGGAATTCATTCAGCATTCCAATCCTACTTGGATGTTTTGACCATGGAGGGTCAATCACTTTTCTCTCCCCATGTGCTCACTGCATTTCCCACCCTCATCTTAAATAACCACAAGACATTCTATCCAAAGTCAAATCAGGCTCACCAGTGGACCCAGCCCCTTCCTGTATTTTAGGGAAAGCTGCAGAGGACATTCTTCCCACGTTGTTAGGTTTATTAAACCTCTCACTGAGCACAGGAATATCCCCTCCAACATGGAAGCATGCAATGGCGAAGGCTTTTCTGAAAAAAGCCAACATGGATCCCCTCGATTTGGGAGATTATGGGCCGATTTCTTTCCTCCTTGCTATGAGTAAGCTCCTGGAATAGCATATGAATTCCATTCAAATTCCTTTCTTAGAAAGCCACTGTATTCTTCATGACACTCAAATTGGATTTTGTCCGCACCATGTCACTGAGACTGCTCTCCTGTCAATGGTGGAGGATACTGATGAGCGGCTGGATTGTGGAGGAATGTTAGCTATCATCCTCCTCGATCTCATTGCAGCATTTGACACTGTTAACTTCAACATCCTCATTAAATGAGGTAATAGTGCTGGAATCTCGTTGTCTAGCTCTTGCGTGGCTCAAATCCTTTATGGGGAACAGATCATTATAGATCTTTGTGGGTGGCCGTACTTCTGTGTCCTTCCCACTTAAATGTGATGTTCCACAGGGCTCCTTGTTGAGCCATACACATTTTAACTTATATATGAGGCCATAGGCAGATGCTGTCTGACCCTTTGGATTTTCAATTGATACCTATACGGATGACACCGTTCTAGATGAATAACTCCTGTCTGAAACTCAATGGAAAACATACTGACCGCCTGATTCTTTGCAATATTCTCAACCCCTTGATGGATTTGGTCTTGCCAAACTGCTCGGGTCCTACGCCTATTATCAAATTGGCCATAAAAAGTCTGGGTATATGGCTGGATTCCTATTTAAATTTGGAACCAAGGCAACAAAACTTGCAGCATTTTGCTTTGGCATTCTTAGGATTCTCCGAATTTTTGTTCCTTTCCTTCCACTACTTTCCCGGTGGCTATTGGCCAGGCCTTTATAATTTTTTGCCTGGACTATGGAAATTCACTCTATTTAGGGTCCTCCAAATTTACCATATGGAAACTGTAAGTTGTGCTAAATGTGGCTGCTCGTATCCTCCGTAACGTTCCTAAACACCACTACGCACTCCACTATCTCAAATCTCGTCACAGGCTCCTGGTTGCAGAACATATTAAGTTCAAAGTACTTTGTATTCCCCGCAGGCCTTTCTAAATACGGGCCTCTGATCAACCATCCTCTGATTTCTCCCTATGTTCCTGGGTAAACTCTGCACTCCTCTAGTGCCTTCAAAAGATCCAGTTTGGGAAGTCGGTCCTTTCAGTTCAATTTAGCTAAACTGTGGAACTCCCTCCCCCTCTCCCTGAGAACCACCATGCAGGATTTTCCATTCATAAATTACTAAAAACCTGCCTCTTTCAGATAACTCCCCTCTGAGATTTGGAACAGCCGTCTAACACTAACAGCGCTGGGAGGCTTTTGGGTAGCCATGCGTTTTATATAAGTGCAACATAGAATAGAACATAGGGCTGGGAAGAAAGTGGGACATGTGCACTTCAAGGGCCTGCTTTCAGGTCACCCCCACTTCAAAGGCACAACTGGGTACAAGTACTGGGCCTGTGACGCTACCACGACAGTACAATATTGGACCCTTGAAGAACTCTGCCAAGAGTAAACACTGCTGTGCTACAAGGATTGTAACTCTACTTGACTGCTGCTCTGGAAGAAATACAATTCTGCTTTAATGTGCTGCCCTGCTCCCTGTTGATCTCTGACCTGCTGAAGACAAGGACTGGACCTATTTCACCTGAACCCAGACGGACTCCCAGGGCTTTCTCGCTTGGCCCCTGTTCTGAAGTCTCAGGGCCATCAAAGACTTCCATCAACCTTGCAACAGTACCTGGACAATGCCATCTGTTAGTCCGGCCCTGCCAAGTGGTGCCAATCCGGTCCTGGTCCCTTAAAAGATGACTTCTGCGGTACAGACCCGACAAAACTAATGCATTGATGGCTTTGCCCTTCCAAGCCAACGCCATCACTTCGATGGATAGTGTGACTCAATGACATCGGACTGCTCGGCTCAACAACAACGCATCACAGGCACCGAAAATGAGTTTTTTGATGAATCCTTTATCAACTGCATGGATTGGAACAGCTTTACCTCCATTGACAGGATCTACCACAATGAGGCCCCTCCTCTGCTCCCCTCATCAAGTCTTTGACACTGACTCAGGGCCAGACTGGGAAAAGCAAACCGGTCCTTGCGAATGAGTTGGTCCGGGTGTTGGGTCGGGGGAGGGTGTGCTTGGAAAGCACTGCAGCTGCTTTTTTTACAGAGGGCTGTAAAACCGTCCCGAGGTAACAAAACTGCCTTCCCCAGGGTCCAAAACCAGCCGCCACACTGGCAGCCCACCAGGGAAATGTCCGGTGACTGCGACGGCCAGTCCGACCCTGCCAACGCTTGATCCATCCAAGGTACTTTTTCAGCTGAACCTGCATGTCACCTGTAGCCAGCCTGCTCTCCATCGCGGTTGGTCTCAACGCTGGATTTACCCCTGTCTCTAAGCACTATATTTCCATGTAATCTTTAAAAAATACATACCTATGGTTCTACTTCTTGAATGTTTGTCATTTTTGTCTTGTTTTAAAATATCTGTTTTTCTAACCCTGTGTGATGTATTTTTGTGGTGCATTCATTGTGTTACTGTGTGTGTCTTGCCCAAATATGTTGCACATTGTATCTTTAGTTAAGCTCTTTGACATAGCAAACACAAGGAGATGATGAACTGAGCACTGAAACTTTTAAGACACTTACCCCCAGTCACAGATCTAAGTTGAATCCATCACCATTCTTTAGCTCAGTTCGCCACCTCAGTTCAGAGCCTGCTATATGCAAATCAGTCTTGACCGTGTGCCTCATGGGACCAGTCCAGCCTGAACTGCGAAGCTAGGATTTCCCTGAACCGTAAACAAGCATCCTGGGACCGGTTTCTGGGTAACACCTTTCATCAGCCAGGTTAGCTTGAATCCATTGGCAAAGTGAGCAAGGGACCCATGTCAGGGCATTCCAGGAGGACCTGGCTTGGCGGTTCAGTCTGGACTGTCCCCATGATTCACAGGGTCAAGACTGATTTGCATATCCCTAGGTCTAAACTGGGGTGGCATGGTGAGCAAAAGAATGATGGATTTAACCCAGATCTCTTGATAGGGGGTTAATGTATGATTTATTCAGCATTCTGTCCATCATTTGTTTGCGTAGCACTTTTCACCCTAAGTGGGATGGGTATGCCCAGACATGGATACCCTGCTCACTGTGCCACTGGATTCAAGCGAGCCTGGCTGATGAAGGGTAAAACCCAGAAACCGGTCCCAGGATGTTTGTTTCCAGTCCAGGGAGGACCTGGCTTGGCAGTTTGGTCTGGACTGTTCTCATGGGGCACAGGGGCAAGACAGATTTGCATATGGCTGGGTCTAAACTGGGGTGGCATGGTGAGCAAAGGAACAATGGATTTAACCCAAATCTCTTGACTGGGAGTGAATGTATGATTTATTCATAATTCCGTCCATCATTTGATTGTGTAGCACTTGTAACCCTAAGTGGGATGGGTATGCCCAGACTTTGGTCCCCTGCTCACTGTGCCACTGGATTCAAGCGTGCCTGGCTGATGAAGGGTACTACCCAGAAAATGGTCCGAGGATGTTTGTTTCCGGTCCAGGGAGGACCTGGCTTGGCAGTTTTGTCTGGACTGTTCTCATGAGGCACAGGGTCAAGACGGATTTGAATATGGCTGGGTCTAAACTGGGGTGGCATGGTTAGCAAAAGAACAATAGATTTAACCCAGATCTCTTGACTGGGGGTGAATGTATAATTTATTAAGCATTCTGTCCATCATTTGTTTGCATAGCACTTTTCACCCTAAGTGGGATGGGTATGCCCAGACGTGGGTCCCTTGCTCACTGTGCCACTGGATTCAAGCTAGCCTGACTGCTGATGGGTAATACCCAGAAACCAGTCCCAGGATGCTTGTTTCCGGTCCAGGGAGGACCTGGCTCGGCAGTTCGTTCTGGACTGTTCCCATGTGGCACAGGGTCAAGACTGATTTGCATATGGCTGGGTATAAACTGGGGTGGCATGGTGAGTAGAAGAACAATGGATTTAACCCAGATCTCTTGCCTGGGGTGAATGTATGATTTATCCAGCATTCCATCCATCATTTGTTTGCAGTGCTCTTAGACAAGCTACTGAGGGGTGAACGCAAGTTATCTTTAGTGTGTGTCTTGCTTATCCTGACTAGAGTGGTGGTTACTGCTTGAAACAAGCATTTGCAATGCAAATTGGTCTCCCATTTGTGAGAGTTTTAGGTATAGGCGTTGTAAATGACAATGTCTTTTACCTACCAAAGGAATGAAAGAATACGGAAACAGAAAGGATGCTTGAGAAAGGAGGAAAATTAAACAGAGAAGGAACAAATATAGGGAAAGAGGACAACTAGGGTGAAAATAAAATAAAGGGGAAAATGGAAATGGCGCAATAAAGACAAAATGATGAGAAAGAGAAGTAAAGAAAGCAAAAATGTCCAAAGATTAACGAAGTAAAGAAAGTAGGAAATAGAGACGAACAAATAGAAACAGGAGAGGAAAATAACAAACGAAAGAAGAGCAAAACAGAAAAATGCAAGATGGATGAAATGGAGCAGAATGGATTTGTATTTCAAATCCCCCCTCACAGGTCAACGAAAAATTTCATGTGTTAAGATTGTGCAAGCTGTAGGGAAAGCAGCCAATGCATAAAATCAGCATAATAGAAAACTGTTTAAAACTTAAAGGCTTAAAAAGTATCCTGTTAGCCCTCCCTTTGATGATTTATTGCAATAACTGAGTCATGTGTGGAACTACCAACTGGTAACACAAAAAAACAACTGCCATCTATTGAGTTCGATCCTGCACATTAAGCCATGTAGAGAGGTAATGTCTTGGGCGATAGCATTTTAGAGTGGCAGAAAGCACGATTTGGCAATCAGAATGTTGACAATAAAGTGTTCAAATAAAGACATTTGATCATTATTTTTTAATGTGCACGCCATGATATTGCACGTTCACTGTGCTGTGTAATACACTCCACTGTCTTCCAAGGCTAGATCTGTACTGCAGAAATGGATCACTGACAGAATATCGACAGACGAAATTTCAACCTACCAAAATATCGAGGTAAAAATATAGAATGCCAGAATAAAACTGCCTATCTACAAACAGGTAAGTACAAAAATATCGACTTCAAAATATAGATTGTAAAAAATATAGACTGTCAAAATATGGAATTTTTCAAATGTCTTAAAATTAATTTAAAACTAATGTAATAATAAAAATAATTAATTTAAACATACTTAAAATAATTAAATAAATGTAAAATTAATAAATAATTGATGTAACTTTAAAATAAAAAAAGAAATAATTTAATACATATATATATATATATATATATATATATATATATATATATAAATACATATTATTAACAAAATATATACAATATTTTTACTGTAGTATAGCGAGAGGGTTAAATTTAATATAACCACTCCAGTGAGTGCAACAGTAGGGAAAACATTGGATAGCGCAGAGGTAAAAATTACTATTCCAACTCCGGAGAGCGCAACAGTAGGGAAACATTGGATAGCGTAGGGGTAAAAATGACTATTCCCACTCCAAAGAGTGCAACAGTAGGGAAAGCGTTGGATAGCGTAGGGGTAAAAATTACTATTCCCACTCCAGTGAGTGCAACAGTAGGGAAAGCGTTGGATAGCATAGGGGTAAAAATTACTATTCCCACTCCTGTGAGTGCGACAGTTGGGAAAGGGTTGGATAGCGTAGGGGTAAAAATTACTATTCCAACTTCATAGAGTGCAACAGTAGGGAAAGCTTTGGATAGTGGGAGGGTAAAAATTACTATTCCCACTCCAGAGAGCGCAACAGTAGGGAAAGCGTTGGATAGCGTAGGGGTAAAAATTAGTATTCCCATATTCCCACTCCAGAGAGTGCAACAGTAGGGAAAGCGTTGGATAGTGGGAGGGTAAAAATTACTATTCCCACTCCAGAGAGTACAACAGTAGGGAAAGCATTGGATAGTGGGAGGGTAAAAATTACTATTCCCACTCCAAAGAGTGCAACAGTAGGGAAAGCGTTGGATAGAGTAGGGGTAAAAATGACTAATCCCACTCCAGTGAATGCAACAGTAGGGAAAGCGTTGGATAGCGTAGGGGTAAAAATTACTATTCCCACTCCAGTGAGTGCAACAGTAGGGAAAACGTTGGATAGCGTAGGGGTAAAAATTACTATTCCCACTCCAGTGAGTGCAACAGTAGGGAAAACGTTGGATAGCGTAGGGGTAAAAATTACTATTCCCACACCAGAGAGTGCAACAGTAGGGAAAGCGTTGGATAGTGGGAGGGTAAAAATTACTATTCCCACTCCAGAGAGTACAACAGTAGGGAAAGCGTTGGATAGTGGGAGGGTAAAAATTACTATTCCCACTACAGAGAGTGCAACAGTAGGGAAAGCGTTGGATAGCGTAGGGGTAAAAATTACTATTCCCACTCCAGAGAGTGCAACAGTAGGGAAAGCGTTGGATAGCGTAGGGGTAAAAATTACTATTCCCACTCCAGTGAGTGCAACAGTAGGGAAAGCGTTGGATAGCGTAGGGGTAAAAATTACTGTTCCCACTCCAGAGAGTGCAACAGTAGGGAAAACGTTGGATAGCGTAGGGGTAAAAATTACTATTCCAACTCCAGAGTGCAACAGTAGAGAAAGCGTTGGATAGTGGGAGGGTAAAAAATACTATTCCCACTCCAGAGAGTGCAACAGTAGGGAAAGCGTTGGATAGCATAGGGGTAAAAATTACTATTCCCACTCCAGAGAGTGCAACAGTAGGGAAAGCGTTGGATAGCGTAGGGGTAAAAATTACTAATCCCACTCCAGTGAGTGCAACAGTTGGGAAAGCGTTGGATAGCGTAGGGGTAAAAATTACTATTTCCACTCCAGTGAGTGCAACAGAAGGGAAAACGTTGGATAGCGTAGGGGTAAAAATTACTATTCCAACTCCAGAGAGTGCAACAGAAGAGAAAGCGTTGGATAATGGGAGGGTAAAAATTTCTATTCCCACTCCAGCGAATGCAACAGTAGGGAAAGCTTTGGATAGCGTAGGGGTAAAAATTACTATTTCCACTCCAGAGAGTGCAACAGTAGGGAAAGCGTTGGATAGTGGGAGGGTAAAAATTACTATTCGCACTCCAGAGAGTACAACAGTAGGGAAAGCGTTGGATAGTGGGAGGGTAAAAATTACTATTCCCACTCCAGAGAGTGCAACAGTAGGGAAAGCGTTGGATAGCGTAGGGGTAAAAATTACTATTCCCACTCCAGTGAGTGCAACAGTAGGGAAAACGTTGGATAGCGTAGGGGTAAAAATTACTATTCCCACTCCAGTGAGTGCAACAGTAGGGAAAACGTTGGATAGCGTAGGGGTAAAAATTACTATTCCAACTCCAGAGAGTGCAACAGTAGAGAAAGCGTTGGATAGTGGGAGGGTAAAAAATATAATTCCCACTCCAGAGATGGCAACAGTAGGGAAAGCGTTGGATAGCATAGGGGTAAAAATTACTATTCCCACTCCAGAGAGTGCAACAGTAGGGAAAGCGTTGGATAGCGTAGGGGTAAAAATTACTAATCCCACTCCAGTGAGTGCAACAGTAGGGAAAGCGTTGTATAGCGTAGGGGGAAAAATTACTATTCCCACTCCAGTGAGTGCAACAGTAGGGAAAACATTGGATAGCGTAGGGGTAAAAATTACTATTCCAACTCCAGAGAGTGCAACAGTAGAGAAAGCGTTGGATAATGGGAGGGTAAAATTACTATTCCCACTCCAAAGAGTGCAACAGTAGGGAAAGCGTTGGATAGCGTAGGGGTAAAAATTACTATTCCCACTCCAGTGAGTGCAACAGTAGGGAAAGCGTTGGATAGCATAGGGGTAAAAATTACTATTCCCACTCCAGTGAGTGCAACAGTTGGGAAAGCGTTGGATAGCGTAGGGGTAAAAATTACTATTCCAACTCCAGAGAGTGCAACAGTAGGGAAAGCTTTGGATAGCGTAGGGGTAAAAATTACTATTCCCACTCCAGAGAGCGCAACAGTAGAGAAAGCGTTGGATAGCGTAGGGGTAAAAATTACTATTCCCCCTCCAGAGAGTGCAACAGTAGGGAAAGCGTTGGATAGTGGGAGGGTAAAAATTACTATTCCCACTCCAGAGAGTACAACAGTAGGGAAAGCGTTGGATAGTGGGAGGGTAAAAATTACTATTCCCACTCCAGAGAGTGCAACAGTAGGGAAAGCGTTGGATAGCGTAGGGGTAAAAATTACTAATCCCACTCCAGTGAGTGCAACAGTAGGGAAAGCGTTGGATAGCGTAAGGGTAAAAATTACTATTCCCACTCCAGTGAGTGCAACAGTAGGGAAAACGTTGGATAGCGTAGGGGTAAAAATTACTATTCCAACTCCAGAGAGTGCAACAGTAGAGAAAGCGTTGGATAATGGGAAGGTAAAAATTACTATTCCCACTCCAGAGAATGCATCAGTAGGGAAAGCGTTGGATAGCATAGGGGTAAAAATTACTATTCCCACTCCAGAGAGTGCAACAGTAGGGAAAGCGTTGGATAGCATAGGGGTAAAAATTACTATTCCCACTCCAGTGAGTGCAACAGTTGGGAAAGCGTTGGATAGCGTAGGGTTAAAAATTACTATTCCAACTCCAGAGAGTGCAACAGTAGGGAAAGCGTTGGATAGCGTAGGGGTAAAAATTACTAATCCCACTCCAGTGAGTGCAACAGTAGAGAAAGCGTTGGATAGCGTAGGGGTAAAAATTACTATTCCCACTCCAGAGAGTGCAACAGTAGGGAAAGCGTTGGATAGTGGTAGGGTAAAAATTACTATTCCAACTCCAGAGAGTGCAACAGTAGAGAAAGCGTTGGATAATGGGAGGGTAAAAACGTACTATTCCCACTCCAAAGAGTGCAACAGTAGGGAAAGCGTTGGATAGCGTAGGGGTAAAAATTACTACTCCCACTCCAGTGAGTGCAAAAGTAGGGAAAGCGTTGGATAGCATAGGGGTAAAAATTACTATTCCCACTCCAGTGAGTGCAACAGTTGGGAAAGCGTTGGATAGCGTAGGGGTAAAAATTACTATTCCAACTCCAGAGAGTGCAACAGTAAGGAAAGCTTTGGATAGTGGGAGGGTAAAAATTACTATTCCCACTCCAGAGAGCGCAACAGTAGAGAAAGCGTTGGATAGCGTAATGGTAAAAATTACTATTCCCACTCCAGTGAGTGCAACAGTAGGGAAAACGTTGGATAGCGTAGGGGTAAAAATTACTATTCCAACTCCAGAGTGCAACAGTAGAGAAAGCGTTGGATAGTGGGAGGGTAAAAAATACTATTCCCACTCCAGAGAGTGCAACAGTAGGGAAAGCGTTGGATAGCATAGGGGTAAAAATTACTATTCCCACTCCAGAGAGTGCAACAGTAGGGAAAGCGTTGGATAGCGTAGGGGTAAAAATTACTATTCCAACTCCAGAGAGTGCAACAGTAGAGAAAGCGTTGGATAATGGGAGGGTAAAAATTTCTATTCCCACTCCAGCGAATGCAACAGTAGGGAAAGCGTTGGATAGCGTAGGTGTAAAAATTACTATTCCCACTCCAGAGAGTGCAACAGTAGGGAAAGCATTGGATAGTGGGAGGGTAAAAATTACTATTCGCACTCCAGAGAGTACAACAGTAGGGAAAGCGTTGGATAGTGGGAGGGTAAAAATTACTATTCCCACTCCAGAGGGTGCAACAGTAGGGAAAGCGTTGGATAGCGTAGGGGTAAAAATTACTATTCCCACTCCAGTGAGTGCAACAGTAGGGAAAACGTTGGATAGCGTAGGGGTAAAAACTACTATTCCCACTCCAGTGAGTGCAACAGTAGGGAAAACGTTGGATAGCGTAGGGGTAAAAATTACTATTCCAACTCCAGAGAGTGCAACAGTAGAGAAAGCGTTGGATAGTGGGAGGGTAAAAAATATAATTCCCACTCCAGAGAGTGCAACAGTAGGGAAAGCGTTGGATAGCATAGGGGTAAAAATTACTATTCCCACTCCAGAGAGTGCAACAGTAGGGAAAGCGTTGGATAGCGTAGGGGTAAAAATTACTAATGCCACTCCAGTGAGTGCAACAGTAGGGAAAGCGTTGTATAGCGTAGGGGGAAAAATTACTATTCCCACTCCAGTGAGTGCAACAGTAGGGAAAACATTGGATAGCGTAGGGGTAAAAATTACTATTCCAACTCCAGAGAGTGCAACAGTAGAGAAAGCGTTGGATAATGGGAGGGTAAAATTACTATTCCCACTCCAAAGAGTGCAACAGTAGGGAAAGCGTTGGATAGCGTAGGGGTAAAAATTACTATTCCCACTCCAGTGAGTGCAACAGTAGGGAAAGCGTTGGATAGCATAGGGGTAAAAATTACTATTCCCACTCCAGTGAGTGCAACAGTTGGGAAAGCGTTGGATAGCGTAGGGGTAAAAATTACTATTCTAACTCCAGAGAGTGCAACAGTAGGGAAAGCTTTGGATAGCGTAGGGGTAAAAATTACTATTCCCACTCCAGAGAGCGCAACAGTAGAGAAAGCGTTGGATAGCGTAGGGGTAAAAATTACTATTCCCACTCCAGAGAGTGCAACAGTAGGGAAAGCGTTGGATAGTGGGAGGGTAAACATTACTATTCCCACTCCAGAGAGTACAACAGTAGGGAAAGCGTTGGATAGTGGGAGGGTAAAAATTACTATTCCCACTCCAGAGAGTGCAACAGTAGGGAAAGCGTTGGATAGCGTAGGGGTAAAAATTACTAATCCCATTCCAGTGAGTGCAACAGTAGGGAAAGCGTTGGATAGCGTAGGGGTAAAAATTACTATTCCCACTCCAGTGAGTGCAACAGTAGGGAAAGCGTTGGATAGCGTAGGGGTAAAAATTACTAATCCCACTCCAGTGAGTGCAACAGTAGGGAAAGCGTTGTATAGCGTAGGGGGAAAAATTACTATTCCCACTCCAGTGAGTGCAACAGTAGGGAAAACATTGGATAGCGTAGGGGTAAAAATTACTATTCCAACTCCAGAGAGTGCAACAGTAGAGAAAGCGTTGGATAATGGGAGGGTAAAATTACTATTCCCACTCCAAAGAGTGCAACAGTAGGGAAAGCGTTGGATAGCGTAGGGGTAAAAATTACTATTCCCACTCCAGTGAGTGCAACAGTAGGGAAAGCGTTGGATAGCATAGGGGTAAAAATTACTACTCCCACTCCAGTGAGTGCAAAAGTAGGGAAAGCGTTGGATAGCATAGGGGTAAAAATTACTATTCCCACTCCAGTGAGTGCAACAGTTGGGAAAGCGTTGGATAGCGTAGGGGTAAAAATTACTATTCCAACTCCAGAGAGTGCAACAGTAGGGAAAGCTTTGGATAGTGGGAGGGTAAAAATTACTATTCCCACTCCAGAGAGCGCAACAGTAGAGAAAGCGTTGGATAGCGTAGGGGTAAAAATTACTATTCCCACTCCAGTGAGTGCAACAGTAGGGAAAACGTTGGATAGCGTAGGGGTAAAAATTACTATTCCAACTCCAGAGTGCAACAGTAGAGAAAGCGTTGGATAGTGGGAGGGTAAAAAATACTATTCCCACTCCAGAGAGTGCAACAGTAGGGAAAGCGTTGGATAGCATAGGGGTAAAAATTACTATTCCCACTCCAGAGAGTGCAACAGTAGGGAAAGCGTTGGATAGCGTAGGGGTAAAAATTACTATTCCAACTCCAGAGAGTGCAACAATAGAGAAAGCGTTGGATAATGGGAGGGTAAAAATTTCTATTCCCACTCCAGCGAATGCAACAGTAGGGAAAGCGTTGGATAGCGTAGGTGTAAAAATTACTATTCCCACTCCAGAGAGTGCAACAGTAGGGAAAGCGTTGGATAGTGGGAGGGTAAAAATTACTATTCGCACTACAGAGAGTACAACAGTAGGGAAAGCGTTGGATAGTGGGAGGGTAAAAATTACTATTCCCACTCCAGAGAGTGCAACAGTAGGGAAAGCGTTGGATAGCGTAGGGGTAAAAATTACTATTCCCACTCCAGTGAGTGCAACAGTAGGGAAAACGTTGGATAGTGTAGGGGTAAAAATTACTATTCCCACTCCAGTGAGTGCAACAGTAGGGAAAACTTTGGATAGCGTAGGGGTAAAAATTACTATTCCAACTCCAGAGAGTGCAACAGTAGAGAAAGCGTTGGATAGTGGGAGGGTAAAAAATATAATTCCCACTCCAGAGAGTGCAACAGTAGGGAAAGCGTTGGATAGCATAGGGGTAAAAATTACTATTCCCACTCCAGAGAGTGCAACAGTAGGGAAAGCGTTGGATAGCGTAGGGGTAAAAATTACTAATGCCACTCCAGTGAGTGCAACAGTAGGGAAAGCGTTGTATAGCGTAGGGGGAAAAATTACTATTCCCACTCCAGTGAGTGCAACAGTAGGGAAAACATTGGATAGCGTAGGGGTAAAAATTACTATTCCAACTCCAGAGAGTGCAACAGTAGAGAAAGCGTTGGATAATGGGAGGGTAAAATTACTATTCCCACTCCAAAGAGTGCAACAGTAGGGAAAGCGTTGGATAGCGTAGGGGTAAAAATTACTATTCCCACTCCAGTGAGTGCAACAGTAGGGAAAGCGTTGGATAGCATAGGGGTAAAAATTACTATTCCCACTCCAGTGAGTGCAACAGTTGGGAAAGCGTTGGATAGCGTAGGGGTAAAAATTACTATTCTAACTCCAGAGAGTGCAACAGTAGGGAAAGCTTTGGATAGCGTAGGGGTAAAAATTACTATTCCCACTCCAGAGAGCGCAACAGTAGAGAAAGCGTTGGATAGCGTAGGGGTAAAAATTACTATTCCCACTCCAGAGAGTGCAACAGTAGGGAAAGCGTTGGATAGTGGGAGGGTAAACATTACTATTCCCACTCCAGAGAGTACAACAGTAGGGAAAGCGTTGGATAGTGGGAGGGTAAAAATTACTATTCCCACTCCAGAGAGTGCAACAGTAGGGAAAGCGTTGGATAGCGTAGGGGTAAAAATTACTAATCCCATTCCAGTGAGTGCAACAGTAGGGAAAGCGTTGGATAGCGTAGGGGTAAAAATTACTATTCCCACTCCAGTGAGTGCAACAGTAGGGAAAGCGTTGGATAGCGTAGGGGTAAAAATTACTAATCCCACTCCAGTGAGTGCAACAGTAGGGAAAGCGTTGTATAGCGTAGGGGGAAAAATTACTATTCCCACTCCAGTGAGTGCAACAGTTGGGAAAGCGTTGGATAGCGTAGGGGTAAAAATTACTATTCCAACTCCAGAGAGTGCAACAGTAGGGAAAGCTTTGGATAGCGTAGGGGTAAAAATTACTATTCCCACTCCAGTGAGTGCAACAGTAGGGAAAACGTTGGATAATGGGAAGGTAAAAATTACTATTCCCACTCCAGAGAATGCATCAGTAGGGAAAGCGTTGGATAGTGGGAGGGTAAAAATTACTATTCCCACTCCAGAGAGTGCAACAGTAGGGAAAGCGTTGGATAGCGTAGGGGTAAAAATTACTATTCCAACTCCAGAGAGTGCAACAGTAGAGAAAGCGTTGGATAATGGGAGGGTAAAAATTTCTATTCCCACTCCAGCGAATGCAACAGTAGGGAAAGCGTTGGATAGCGTAGGTGTAAAAATTACTATTCCCACTCCAGAGAGTGCAACAGTAGGGAAAGCATTGGATAGTGGGAGGGTAAAAATTACTATTCGCACTCCAGAGAGTACAACAGTAGGGAAAGCGTTGGATAGTGGGAGGGTAAAAATTACTATTCCCACTCCAGAGGGTGCAACAGTAGGGAAAGCGTTGGATAGCGTAGGGGTAAAAATTACTATTCCCACTCCAGTGAGTGCAACAGTAGGGAAAACGTTGGATAGCGTAGGGGTAAAAACTACTATTCCCACTCCAGTGAGTGCAACAGTAGGGAAAACGTTGGATAGCGTAGGGGTAAAAATTACTATTCCAACTCCAGAGAGTGCAACAGTAGAGAAAGCGTTGGATAGTGGGAGGGTAAAAAATATAATTCCCACTCCAGAGAGTGCAACAGTAGGGAAAGCGTTGGATAGCATAGGGGTAAAAATTACTATTCCCACTCCAGAGAGTGCAACAGTAGGGAAAGCGTTGGATAGCGTAGGGGTAAAAATTACTAATGCCACTCCAGTGAGTGCAACAGTAGGGAAAGCGTTGTATAGCGTAGGGGGAAAAATTACTATTCCCACTCCAGTGAGTGCAACAGTAGGGAAAACATTGGATAGCGTAGGGGTAAAAATTACTATTCCAACTCCAGAGAGTGCAACAGTAGAGAAAGCGTTGGATAATGGGAGGGTAAAATTACTATTCCCACTCCAAAGAGTGCAACAGTAGGGAAAGCGTTGGATAGCGTAGGGGTAAAAATTACTATTCCCACTCCAGTGAGTGCAACAGTAGGGAAAGCGTTGGATAGCATAGGGGTAAAAATTACTATTCCCACTCCAGTGAGTGCAACAGTTGGGAAAGCGTTGGATAGCGTAGGGGTAAAAATTACTATTCTAACTCCAGAGAGTGCAACAGTAGGGAAAGCTTTGGATAGCGTAGGGGTAAAAATTACTATTCCCACTCCAGAGAGCGCAACAGTAGAGAAAGCGTTGGATAGCGTAGGGGTAAAAATTACTATTCCCACTCCAGAGAGTGCAACAGTAGGGAAAGCGTTGGATAGTGGGAGGGTAAACATTACTATTCCCACTCCAGAGAGTACAACAGTAGGGAAAGCGTTGGATAGTGGGAGGGTAAAAATTACTATTCCCACTCCAGAGAGTGCAACAGTAGGGAAAGCGTTGGATAGCGTAGGGGTAAAAATTACTAATCCCATTCCAGTGAGTGCAACAGTAGGGAAAGCGTTGGATAGCGTAGGGGTAAAAATTACTATTCCCACTCCAGTGAGTGCAACAGTAGGGAAAGCGTTGGATAGCGTAGGGGTAAAAATTACTAATCCCACTCCAGTGAGTGCAACAGTAGGGAAAGCGTTGTATAGCGTAGGGGGAAAAATTACTATTCCCACTCCAGTGAGTGCAACAGTAGGGAAAACATTGGATAGCGTAGGGGTAAAAATTACTATTCCAACTCCAGAGAGTGCAACAGTAGAGAAAGCGTTGGATAATGGGAGGGTAAAATTACTATTCCCACTCCAAAGAGTGCAACAGTAGGGAAAGCGTTGGATAGCGTAGGGGTAAAAATTACTATTCCCACTCCAGTGAGTGCAACAGTAGGGAAAGCGTTGGATAGCATAGGGGTAAAAATTACTACTCCCACTCCAGTGAGTGCAAAAGTAGGGAAAGCGTTGGATAGCATAGGGGTAAAAATTACTATTCCCACTCCAGTGAGTGCAACAGTTGGGAAAGCGTTGGATAGCGTAGGGGTAAAAATTACTATTCCAACTCCAGAGAGTGCAACAGTAGGGAAAGCTTTGGATAGTGGGAGGGTAAAAATTACTATTCCCACTCCAGAGAGCGCAACAGTAGAGAAAGCGTTGGATAGCGTAGGGGTAAAAATTACTATTCCCACTCCAGTGAGTGCAACAGTAGGGAAAACGTTGGATAGCGTAGGGGTAAAAATTACTATTCCAACTCCAGAGTGCAACAGTAGAGAAAGCGTTGGATAGTGGGAGGGTAAAAAATGCTATTCCCACTCCAGAGAGTGCAACAGTAGGGAAAGCGTTGGATAGCATAGGGGTAAAAATTACTATTCCCACTCCAGAGAGTGCAACAGTAGGGAAAGCGTTGGATAGCGTAGGGGTAAAAATTACTATTCCAACTCCAGAGAGTGCAACAATAGAGAAAGCGTTGGATAATGGGAGGGTAAAAATTTCTATTCCCACTCCAGCGAATGCAACAGTAGGGAAAGCGTTGGATAGCGTAGGTGTAAAAATTACTATTCCCACTCCAGAGAGTGCAACAGTAGGGAAAGCGTTGGATAGTGGGAGGGTAAAAATTACTATTCGCACTACAGAGAGTACAACAGTAGGGAAAGCGTTGGATAGTGGGAGGGTAAAAATTACTATTCCCACTCCAGAGAGTGCAACAGTAGGGAAAGCGTTGGATAGCGTAGGGGTAAAAATTACTATTCCCACTCCAGTGAGTGCAACAGTAGGGAAAACGTTGGATAGTGTAGGGGTAAAAATTACTATTCCCACTCCAGTGAGTGCAACAGTAGGGAAAACTTTGGATAGCGTAGGGGTAAAAATTACTATTCCAACTCCAGAGAGTGCAACAGTAGAGAAAGCGTTGGATAGTGGGAGGGTAAAAAATATAATTCCCACTCCAGAGAGTGCAACAGTAGGGAAAGCGTTGGATAGCATAGGGGTAAAAATTACTATTCCCACTCCAGAGAGTGCAACAGTAGGGAAAGCGTTGGATAGCGTAGGGGTAAAAATTACTAATGCCACTCCAGTGAGTGCAACAGTAGGGAAAGCGTTGTATAGCGTAGGGGGAAAAATTACTATTCCCACTCCAGTGAGTGCAACAGTAGGGAAAACATTGGATAGCGTAGGGGTAAAAATTACTATTCCAACTCCAGAGAGTGCAACAGTAGAGAAAGCGTTGGATAATGGGAGGGTAAAATTACTATTCCCACTCCAAAGAGTGCAACAGTAGGGAAAGCGTTGGATAGCGTAGGGGTAAAAATTACTATTCCCACTCCAGTGAGTGCAACAGTAGGGAAAGCGTTGGATAGCATAGGGGTAAAAATTACTATTCCCACTCCAGTGAGTGCAACAGTTGGGAAAGCGTTGGATAGCGTAGGGGTAAAAATTACTATTCTAACTCCAGAGAGTGCAACAGTAGGGAAAGCTTTGGATAGCGTAGGGGTAAAAATTACTATTCCCACTCCAGAGAGCGCAACAGTAGAGAAAGCGTTGGATAGCGTAGGGGTAAAAATTACTATTCCCACTCCAGAGAGTGCAACAGTAGGGAAAGCGTTGGATAGTGGGAGGGTAAACATTACTATTCCCACTCCAGAGAGTACAACAGTAGGGAAAGCGTTGGATAGTGGGAGGGTAAAAATTACTATTCCCACTCCAGAGAGTGCAACAGTAGGGAAAGCGTTGGATAGCGTAGGGGTAAAAATTACTAATCCCATTCCAGTGAGTGCAACAGTAGGGAAAGCGTTGGATAGCGTAGGGGTAAAAATTACTATTCCCACTCCAGTGAGTGCAACAGTAGGGAAAGCGTTGGATAGCGTAGGGGTAAAAATTACTAATCCCACTCCAGTGAGTGCAACAGTAGGGAAAGCGTTGTATAGCGTAGGGGGAAAAATTACTATTCCCACTCCAGTGAGTGCAACAGTAGGGAAAACATTGGATAGCGTAGGGGTAAAAATTACTATTCCAACTCCAGAGAGTGCAACAGTAGAGAAAGCGTTGGATAATGGGAGGGTAAAATTACTATTCCCACTCCAAAGAGTGCAACAGTAGGGAAAGCGTTGGATAGCGTAGGGGTAAAAATTACTATTCCCACTCCAGTGAGTGCAACAGTAGGGAAAGCGTTGGATAGCATAGGGGTAAAAATTACTATTCCCACTCCAGTGAGTGCAACAGTTGGGAAAGCGTTGGATAGCGTAGGGGTAAAAATTACTATTCCAACTCCAGAGAGTGCAACAGTAGGGAAAGCTTTGGATAGCGTAGGGGTAAAAATTACTATTCCCACTCCAGAGAGCGCAACAGTAGAGAAAGCGTTGGATAATGGGAGGGTAAAATTACTATTCCCACTCCAAAGAGTGCAACAGTAGGGAAAGCGTTGGATAGCGTAGGGGTAAACATTACTATTCCCACTCCAGTGAGTGCAACAGTAGGGAAAGCGTTGGATAATGGGAGGGTAAAATTACTATTCCCACTCCAAAGAGTGCAACAGTAGGGAAAGCGTTGGATAGCGTAGGGGTAAACATTACTATTCCCACTCCAGTGAGTGCAACAGTAGGGAAAGCGTTGGATAGCATAGGGGTAAAAATTACTATTCCCACTCCAGTGAGTGCAACAGTTGGGAAAGCGTTGGATAGCGTAGGGGTAAAAATTACTATTCCAACTCCAGAGAGTGCAAGAGTAGGGAAAGCTTTGGATAGCGTAGGGGTAAAAATTACTATTCCCACTCCAGAGAGCGCAACAGTAGAGAAAGCGTTGGATAGCGTAGGGGTAAAAATTACTATTCCCACTCCAGAGAGTGCAACAGTAGGGAAAGCGTTGGATAGTGGGAGGGTAAAAATTACTATTCCCACTCCAGAGAGTACAACAGTAGGGAAAGCGTTGGATAGTGGGAGGGTAAAAATTACTATTCCCACTCCAGAGAGTGCAACAGTAGGGAAAGCGTTGGATAGCGTAGGGGTAAAAATTACTAATCCCATTCCAGTGAGTGCAACAGTAGGGAAAGCGTTGGATAGCGTAGGGGTAAAAATTACTATTCCCACTCCTGTGAGTGCAACAGTAGGGAAAACGTTGGATAGCGTAGGGGTAAAAATTACTATTCCAACTCCAGAGAGTGCAACAGTAGAGAAAGCGTTGGATAATGGGAAGGTAAAAATTACTATTCCCACTCCAGAGAATGCATCAGTAGGGAAAGCGTTGGATAGCATAGGGGTAAAAATTACTATTCCCACTCCAGAGAGTGCAACAGTAGGGAAAGCGTTGGATAGCATAGGGGTAAAAATTACTATTCCCACTCCAGTGAGTGCAACAGTTGGGAAAGCGTTGGATAGCGTAGGGGTAAAAATTACTATTCCAACTCCAGAGAGTGCAACAGTAGGGAAAGCGTTGGATAGCGTAGGGGTAAAAATTACTAATCCCACTCCAGTGAGTGCAACAGTAGAGAAAGCGTTGGATAGCGTAGGGGTAAAAATTACTATTCCCACTCCAGAGAGTGCAACAGTAGGGAAAGCGTTGGATAGTGGTAGGGTAAAAATTACTATTCCAACTCCAGAGAGTGCAACAGTAGAGAAAGCGTTTGATAATGGGAGGGTAAAAATTACTATTCCCACTCCAAAGAGTGCAACAGTAGGGAAAGCGTTGGATAGCGTAGGGGTAAAAATTACTACTCCCACTCCAGTGACTGCAACAGTATGGAAAGCGTTGGATAGCATAGGGGTAAAAATTACTATTCCCACTCCAGTGAGTGCAACAGTTGGGAAAGCGTTGGATAGCGTAGGGGTAAAAATTACTATTTCAACTCCAGAGAGTGCAACAGTAGGGAAAGCTTTGGATAGTGGGAGGGTAAAAATTACTATTCCCACTCCAGAGAGCGCAACAGTAGAGAAAGTGTTGGATAGCGTAGGGGTAAAAATTACTATTCCCACTCCAGTGAGTGCAACAGTAGGGAAAGCGTTGGATAGTGGTAGGGTAAAAATTACTATTCCCACTCCAGAGAGTGCAACAGTAGGGAAAGCGTTGGATAGCGTAGGGGTAAAAATTACTATTCCCACTCCAGTGAGTGCAACAGTAGGGAAAACGTTGGATAGTGTAGGGGTAAAAATTACTATGCCCACTCCAGTGAGTGCAACAGTAGGGAAAACGTTGGATAGCGTAGGGGTAAAAATTACTATTCCAACTCCAGAGAGTGCAACAGTAGAGAAAGCGTTGGATAGTGGGAGGGTAAAAAATATAATTCCCACTCCAGAGAGTGCAACAGTAGGGAAAGCGTTGGATAGCATAGGGGTAAAAATTACAATTCCCACTCCAGAGAGTGCAACAGTAGGGAAAGCGTTGGATAGCGTAGGGGTAAAAATTACTAATGCCACTCCAGTGAGTGCAACAGTAGGGAAAGCGTTGTATAGCGTAGGGGGAAAAATTACTATTCCCACTCCAGTGAGTGCAACAGTAGGGAAAACATTGGATAGCGTAGGGGTAAAAATTACTATTCCAACTCCAGAGAGTGCAGCAGTAGGGAAAGCTTTGGATAGTGGGAGGGTAAAAATTACTATTCCCACTCCAGAGAGCGCAACAGTAGAGAAAGTGTTGGATAGCGTAGGGGTAAACATTACTATTCCCACTCCAGTGAGTGCAACAGTAGGGAAAGCGTTGGATAGCATAGGGGTAAAAATTACTATTCCCACTCCAGTGAGTGCAACAGTTGGGAAAGCGTTGGATAGCGTAGGGGTAAAAATTACTATTCCAACTCCAGAGAGTGCAAGAGTAGGGAAAGCTTTGGATAGCGTAGGGGTAAAAATTACTATTCCCACTCCAGAGAGCGCAACAGTAGAGAAAGCGTTGGATAGCGTAGGGGTAAAAATTACTATTCCCACTCCAGAGAGTGCAACAGTAGGGAAAGCGTTGGATAGTGGGAGGGTAAAAATTACTATTCCCACTCCAGAGAGTACAACAGTAGGGAAAGCGTTGGATAGTGGAGGGGTAAAAATTACTATTCCCACTCCGGAGAGTGCAACAGTAGGGAAAGCGTTGGATAGCGTAGGGGTAAAAATTACTAATCCCATTCCAGTGAGTGCAACAGTAGGGAAAGCGTTGGATAGCGTAGGGGTAAAAATTACTATTCCCACTCCAGTGAGTGCAACAGTAGGGAAAACGTTGGATAGCGTAGGGGTAAAAATTACTATTCCAACTCCAGAGAGTGCAACAGTAGAGAAAGCGTTGGATAATGGGAAGGTAAAAATTACTATTCCCACTCCAGAGAATGCATCAGTAGGGAAAGCGTTGGATAGCATAGGGGTAAAAATTACTATTCCCACTCCAGAGAGTGCAACAGTAGGGAAAGCGTTGGATAGCATAGGGGTAAAAATTACTATTCCCACTCCAGTGAGTGCAACAGTTGGGAAAGCGTTGGATAGCGTAGGGGTAAAAATTACTATTCCAACTCCAGAGAGTGCAACAGTAGGGAAAACGTTGGATAGCGTAGGGGTAAAAATTACTAATCCCACTCCAGTGAGTGCAACAGTAGAGAAAGCGTTGGATAGCGTAGGGGTAAAAATTACTATTCCCACTCCAGAGAGTGCAACAGTAGGGAAAGCGTTGGATAGTGGTAGGGTAAAAATTACTATTCCAACTCCAGAGAGTGCAACAGTAGAGAAAGCGTTTGATAATGGGAGGGTAAAAATTACTATTCCCACTCCAAAGAGTGCAACAGTAGGGAAAGCGTTGGATAGCGTAGGGGTAAAAATTACTACTCCCACGCCAGTGAGTGCAACAGTAGGGAAAGCGTTGGATAGCATAGGGGTAAAAATTACTATTCCCACTCCAGTGAGTGCAACAGTTGGGAAAGCGTTGGATAGCGTAGGGGTAAAAATTACTATTTCAACTCCAGAGAGTGCAACAGTAGGGAAAGCTTTGGATAGTGGGAGGGTAAAAATTACTATTCCCACTCCAGAGAGCGCAACAGTAGAGAAAGTGTTGGATAGCGTAGGGGTAAAAATTACTATTCCCACTCCAGTGAGTGCAACAGTAGGGAAAGCGTTGGATAGTGGTAGGGTAAAAATTACTATTCCCACTCCAGAGAGTACAACAGTAGGGAAAGCGTTGGATAGTGGGAGGGTAAAAATTACTATTCCCACTCCAGAGAGTGCAACAGTAGGGAAAGCGTTGGATAGCATAGGGGTAAAAATTACTATTCCCACTCCAGAGAGTGCAACAGTAGGGAAAGCGTTGGATAGCGTAGGGGTAAAAATTACTATTCCCACTCCAGTGAGTGCAACAGTAGGGAAAACGTTGGATAGCGTAGGGGTAAAAATTACTAATCCAACGGCATTCATAAAATACGTTGAGGCACAGGTAGCCTGCTGTATTAAGTGGATGGGAGCAAATAAAACTAGTGGCAATAAATATGAGATGCGTTTGACCACATTTTGTTATTGCTTGCTACCCGAGTGCTTTGTTTTTATCGCTGATGCCTTGCATCTAATTACATACGTTGCAGTGTGGGCAGAGAGTGTATGGAAACAACAGGAGAGGAGATATGGCCCTTCAGAGCTGGCTACTGGGCCAACATTGGCCAAACACCTAGGGGCAGATTTACAAGCCCCTTGTGACACTTTTACGCCGCTGTTGCGTCACTTTTGTGACGCAGCGGCGGCCTAACCCATGCGCCACATTGTGACTCATTTACAACGTGACACATCTAGGCAGATGTGTCATATTGTAAAGCCCTGCTCCACATGAAACCTGCGTCAGGTTTCATGTGGGCGTTCTGTTGCAGGGTGGGCGTTCCCTCGCAGGAAAGCCCCGTAAAACTGATGCAGTGAAATCTACAAGATTTCACGGAGTCAGTTTTACGATGCTGCTGTGTCAAATCCTTACGCCTGCTTGAAGCAGGCGTAAGGAGTGACGCACCACGTTAAGTATGGACGGCCCCTGTGCATTGCAGGAGTTGTGTCACGCTTGCGACGCGATTCCAGTAAAGCGCCGCCAGTACGCCACAAGATGCATCATGCATCTGCCCCTCCTTGCACCATGGTGCGCTGCATTGTAAATGCGAATCATCCGTGGGGATGCAAAGGGGGATTGCATGACGCATCTGTTCTGGCGCATCCCTGCTGATTTGCAGAGATGCGCCAGAAGTTGTAAATCTGCCCCCTAGTAATTCTTGACAAATGAATTAATCTTGCAATGCCTAAAAATAAATGAATGTGACTGCCGCTTGTGTTAAAGCGCTCCATAAAACTGCGAAAAAAAGCATGGGAGAGGGGGAAACATGAAAGCAATTGAGCAGGGGTTTGGTAGAGTCACGGAGGAAAGAGCAACACCGGGCTGCAGAGACAGCTCCCAAAGACAGAGGAGGAAGAAGCAGAGGGACGAGAAGAGAAACTATATTGATATCCATTAGAAATAAAATATGTCGGCAATAACATGGCCAGTGTCTCAATTTGTTTCATGTTACTTTAAAAGAAATGTGTGTAACTCAATTACAAATGGAAATACATACAAGAACGTCCCTTCAAAGATTGATCACCAAACTTGTGCTGTTTAGATTGAAATATGTGTTGTGTGGTGTCACTAAATGCTCCTGTAGAAGAGCTTGGCCCATAATGACAATTCACAGCAGCGTTCAAACACGTGCACTCATCTTTACAAGGTGCTAAGCTGAGGCATGTGCTCTCAGATTGCGGTGCCACGGCTGGGGTTTCCTATATCACTTTGCTCTATAGATAACGTAAGGAAATGAACACTCCGTGCAATCCTCTACACAGTTCTGTGGAATGAATTCCTACAGGGCTGTGTGAAAACTCGCAGCATGCTCCTGCACAATAAATCATACGACCCAAGCTAGGTATCCCCTAGGAAAGGTGGGGCCGACATCGTCCCCGCCGCAGGTATGGCGGGGCGCACCGGCCCCCAAGCGGTCTAGCTTTTGGGGCACGCCCCCATCGCGTCACCATGATCCGGTGGGCGCGCCTCAGCGTAGATTGGACCCCGGGTCCCGGAGTGACCCGGAAGTGATTGAATCACTTCCGGGTCACTATGGAACAAAGGCCAGGCTGGTTAGATCCGGCCTGGCCGAGGAGGGGTTAAAAGGCCGTGGAGCGCGGGAGTCTGCCTCTCTGACTCTGCGCGCCACGGCCTGCCCCTCCAGCCTCCAGGAGTCTGTAATTCTTTTTCTTTTCTCTTACAGGTGTCGACATTGACTGCATGGCGGTCAGGGACTACAGGACGGTTGGGGCAAGCTCTCTTCATAAGAGCGGCATGGGGGCACTCCGGAGAATAGCGCAACTTTAGGGCCGTCTGGGCGATCTCTCTCCATGGGAAGGGTGGCGTTTTGAGCGAGCTTGATACAGCGCGAATGGTGCCGACATCAATCGCAGGAGGCCGGCTTTTCGAGCGCACAAAGAACAGTTCAGTTAAGTAGGGGGGAGAAAACTTGTTCTCTGAAGAATGCACAACTATGTGGACTAGGGGCGAGTGGCGAGCTCTAGGGGCACAAGTGGTTTACCATGCGGTGCATAGACTCTAGGCTGGCAGCAGCACTTGTACTGAGTCTTGCAAGGGTTCCGGTGTATGTACTGCAGCGCTGGTAATGTGTCTTGCCGGGGTTATGGTGCATGTACTGCAGCGCTGGTAATTTGTCTTGTTGAGGTTGCTGTGCATGTATTGCAGCGCTGGTAATGTGTCTTGCCGAGGTTGCGGTGCACATACTGCAGTGCTTGTAATGTGTCTTGCCGAGGTTGCGTTGCATATACTGCAGCACTTGTAATGTGTCTTGCCGAGGTTGTGGTGCATCTACTGCAGCGCTTGTAAGGTGTCTTGCCAAAGTTGCGGTGCATATACTGCAGCGCTTGTAATGTGGCTTGCCGAGGTTGCGGGTTCGGGCCCCACCTGGGGCAGCTGATTGGGTTTGCATTTAAAAGCTCATATGAACCCCCCTTAATATTTTTATCAAGACACAAGATAAATAATGTCATGTCATTTTGAAAAATATTTTTTCAATTGCTCCCTTTAGTCACTCCGTTTAGTGTATTTGCATTTCAACAGTGAGGGCGGATTGATTGCAGGCGTTAAGCAACGCACAAAAAACAAGCAACGAGACACAAGAATAAAAGTTAAGCAAAGGGTGGTGAAAGGGGCAGCCACCAAAATTACTGATAGAGTGCTGCTTGACACAAAAATATTCATTTTTGGTTTAAGAATGTAGCTAGTGTTTTGCGCATTATCAAATGGAGTTAAGGGATACAAAACAGACACAATCCCCCTTAAAAAGAAGCCCAAACAAAGCTGTATCCCACCGAACAAAAGCCCAACTGCCGATCGATATAGAAAATTGAAGAATCGTTAAAAAATTCAACCAATGAAGCAGGAGGCACTGCGTGGAGGGCAGCACTGACCCAACTGTGGTATTAAGAGGAGGTGGGAGGGAGACATTTTTCACAGCTATGCCACCAAAGCTGAACATGGGCAAACAGTAACAGAGTAGGAAACCAGGGAAAAAAATAATCCCCCGAAAAACAGATGATGATCCATTGAGTAATGAGACAGAACTTAGTCCATGCTGCATGGGAGGAATGGAAGAGAAAAGGGAGGGACACAGAGGCAGGACTGGCCAATAGCAAGCAGGGATTTTTAAAGGACACTGAAACAGGAAAATCAAGAGCAGGGGGATGGTTTTAAGCCCACAGAGGAATTACAATAGGTCTCGAATACTCAACCTAAAAAGGGCATACCTCTGCCAGGCAGAAACCCCATTTCTAACACGGGGTCAATGTGAGATGCTGAAGAGGCCATCTAGCTAGCTTACTCACACCGACCCAAAGGCATCCTCACACCCATACGCTACTATAATGATAACATTCTGGGTAAAAATAAAATGTTGAGACCCACACAAGTCAGACCTACCCACACAAATGTGGTACGATTTTTATTGGAGACTTAAGGAAACTGAGAATAGTAGAACAAGTGTTATTACCAATTGTCTCTCTCTGCATTTGTGCCTTCCACATGTAAGAAAGTGCTTAAGAAAGAAGTCATTTTGAAAAATGCCCTGTAATTCACATGATTTTATGGGTACTCACCAATTCAAAGATGTGCAAATAACCACTGCTTCTAAACTCCACATCTTATGCTCATTACAGAAATACATAGGTTTTCTTGATGCCTATTTTTCACTCTTTATATATTATCCAATGCATTGCTCTATACCAGGTACACAATGGAAAAACACGACAAGGAGCAGCTCAGTTATTGGCTCTGGGTACCTTAGCTTCTTGGAGAACCGGCAAGCCCTCTATATCACGGCAACCAGAATGATCTGCGGACATTACAGTATATTGCTGTTAAATCTGCCATAGTTAGAAGAAGTTACAGATGAAAACATGGACACAAATGGCTGTCTGTTTCAACTCAACTGTTACTTTCCATAGGAAAGCCTTGAAGAATCTAAACAAATGCCCCCTTGCTGAATTCAGAAAGTTGTCTACTTTTCAGAAATGTATATCTTATCTGGTATCAACCTTGGCTTTCCACCCCTAACTGGAAGGTGAAAACACAAAAAATTGGAGAAATGGTCTATCTCCCAGTAAAATGCCAAAAATGTGTTTAAAAATGTGTTTCTCTGATTCAAGTCTGCCTGTTCATGAATGATGAAAAGATGGTGATTTTAGGAATGCAAACTCTATGTTGATGACATTTTCAGGAAAAAAATCAGACACTTTTTTCTGCAGCACCTTTTTTCCATTTTTCAAACAAAAGAAAAATGTAGCTATATTTTGGCTAATTTCTCGGTCACTTCTAGTGGAATTCACAAACCCTAGGTACGAGTAGACTTTTGTCATCCTAGACTACTTGGAGCCTTGGCAGGGTAAGGAAGGAACTTTCAGGAACCAGATCTCGGGGTAGGTCAGGGTGTTCACCGACTTCAAAGACTGACACCAGGCATAAATATTGGTCCTACAGAACACTTCTACAGTACACTCCTGGACATGTGGGAAACGTCTGAAGGACTGCCTGCTTCTTGAAGCCTGGTTTGTTCCCCCAGAGGGCTGTCCTGCTGCTTGAGGCCAACCTTGCTGCTTCAACCCAGGGCTACCAGGACTCCAAGAGCTAGTTGGCTGGCCTCCTGTGTTAACTACAAGGACATAATAAGCTCCAGAGACCTTGAACCCTGCACCTGGCCTAGACTTGGATTAGTCCTAATCCCCCAAGTGGTGGCCCCAGATCCTGGACCATTGGAGGTGGTGTTAGAGATGCTTCTCCTGCCCAATGCTAAAAGTTGGAACTTTAAATCGTTTTCACAAAAAAGTGGCTCAAGAGCCAACAGAAAACTTGGACCTATCTGCCAGCCAATTTTACCAGGCTGCATCGCTGGTCAGCCATACTTTGCAGTAGCTCCGACTATGTTCTTCTCCACAGCAGGAAATCCTGTTCAGCTGAACCTCTGAGTCACTGTACCCAGCCTTGCAAAGCCCTCTTCGGCTACAGCTTGCAGCTTCGTCCCTCTGGGGGTTTTCAGCTTCCAAAAACATATTTAAGTCTAAAGATAAAATTCTATTTCAGGATCGCCTGCAACACACTCCACATCAAAGACGATCATTTCCTCGGCCTCGTAATCTGGCTCCTCCTGCTCAGAGCTTTTTTCCGCCATTGTCGTCTGCTTCACTGAGACTTTGTCTAGTGCACCCAGGTGATGACGACTCCTCTGACATAGCCTGCTGTCTTACCCCTCTGAACTCCACCATCTCCTCGACTCTTATTCAGAATTTCTTATTAGTCCAAAAGTAAGCCAAGATTCAGTCCATCCCTGACTCATGCTCCAACGCGATTGGCCTAAACTTTTTTTTTTTAATTTCTGTTTATTAGTTTCAGCAATATTTATACATACATTGTCATTCAGTGTTTCCGACAATCACATAGTGCATCTTTACAATATCTAGGGGGAGAAAAGCCACATTTACAAAATGAGTACATCTCGGTCACCACCTCGCCTCAGTTCAAGTTCCACTGATGGGGATATACATACATTACCACAATAGACACACCACTTGCCCCAGTTCTTGTCCCATTTTTTAGGGCACCCACGTGTTGTAAATACTTCTTTTTCCACAATCATACATTTGTCTAGTTCTTTCGAACTTGCTCACTTTGCCTAACTTGTATTTTTTGCCTTACTTGTCTCTCCTTCCTGTGTGCCCAGTTCTCCCGCGGCCCCCTGCCGTCCCTCGCCTGTTTTTTGCCACCACTGTGTCCCTGAAGCCCCGCCCTCCTGCACTTCCATTCGCAGCCCCCTCCCGCCTCCAAGCTGCTCCTCCCTCCCACACCCCCTCATATGGTGGCCGCGCAGCAGATGCAAGCAGTGGGCGCACTGCTGGCGCGCCAAAGGCAAACCCGTCTGCACCTGTCCACACCTTGACCGCGCCCAGCACCAGGACCTCTGGCCCCCTCAAACACCACGACACCTGCCTCTGTAACGACTCCAGCACCCTCCACGCACTCGCACCTGCTGCCTGGCCGCGTCAAAGCACACCCAAGGACCCTTCTCCTGCCGGAACTGCAGTTTCACCAGCGTCCGGCCCGCCAACTTCCTTAGACTTCCTTAGACGCATCCTTCTCAGCACCTGCTCCGCATGCAAACACGCCGCCTTCCTGACGGAGACCTGGCTGAACCCCACCACGGCACCCGAAATCACCATAGCCATCTCGGAAGGCTACAAGATCACCCACAAGGACTGCACTAACAGAGTAGGAGGAGGAATTGCCATTGTCCAGAGGAAAATCCCGACAAACACTGATGACACCCTCAACACTGCCAAACACCTGCACTTCCAATTCCACACCGACCCCAACACCACACTCAGAGGAACCCTCGTCTACAGCCCACCCGGACCGCGACCACAGCGACTCTATTGCTGACTTCGTCAGCACACACGCCTCTCGCCTCCACGGACTACATCCTCTTCGGGGACCTGAACTTCCACCTCGAGAACAACAGCAACTCCAACTCTTCTACCCTGATCCTCACCAACCGCCGGCCACACACTTGACCTCATCTTCACTGCAAGCCCCCACGTCTGCTTCAACCACACCACCAAACTCCACTGGACTGACCATCGCTGCATCCACTTCACCTTCTGGAAACCCACCATGCGCCACCGCACTCAACAGTTCCCCTGCCACTGCTGGAACAAAGTCACTGAGGACCAGCTAACTACCACCCTCGCCCTGAGCCCACCCGCAGATCTGACCGACCCCGACGCCCAGAACCTCAGACAGAGGATTGACAACTGCGTCAACACCCTTGCCCCGCTCAAGAAACCCTCCAACAGCCACACCAGAAAGAAAGCAAGCTGGTTCTCCGAAGACCTCCAGACCTCAAATCAAACCTGCCAAAAGCTAGAGAAGAACTGGATCAGTGAATGAACACCAAAAAGCTACGCAGCCCACAAGAACGCCACCTGCAGACACCACCACCTTATCAGATCCGCCAAACGGGCCTCCTTCAAAGACCACCTAGACAACAATACACACAACAGCAAAGAGCTCTTCCACATCATGAAGGAACTCTCCAACCCAGCTCCAACACCAATGACATGCCACCTTCGCAAGACTTGTGTGACTCGCTGGCCAGGTTCTTCCACCGTAGATCGCAGACATCCACGACAGCTTTGACGCTGCGAATGCCCCGGCAACCACCGACACCCCCACCCCCACGACCACCACCCACACCAACCGCCTGACCTCCTGGACCAACATTAATGACAACAACACCATCAAGATCATGAACACCGTCCACTCCGGATCCCTGTCAGACCCACGCCCACACCACATCTTCAACAAAGCTAGCACCACAATCGCATCCCATCTCCAGAAAGCCATCAACATCTCCTTCGAGACAGCAACCTTCCCGGAGTGCTGGAAGCACGCCGAGATCAACACCTTACTCAAGAAACCCAAATGCGGACCCCAAGGACCTCAAGAACGTCTGACACATCTCCCTGCTCCCATTCCCAGCGAAGGTCATCGAGAAGGCCGTCAACAAACAACTGACCAGATTCCTCGAGGAGAACAGTATCCTGGACCCGTCCCTGTCCGGGTTCCGCAGCAACCACAGCACCGAAACTGCCCTCTTCCCCGCCACTGACGACATCAGGACCCTGCTAGACAACGGAGAAACCGCAGCCCTCATCCTCCTTGACCTGTCAGCCACCTTCGACACGGTCTGCCGCCGCACTCTACGAACACACCTCCCTGACGCCGTTATCCAAGATAAGGCCCTGGACTGGACCACCTCCTTCCTCTCCGGCAGAACACAGAGCATCCACACCTACCCCCTTCCGCTCCGAAGCCATTGAGATCATATGCGGCGTACCCCAGGGCTCATCCCTCATCCCAACGCTGTTCAACATCTACATGGCACCGCTCGCCCACGTCGCCCGACTGAACAACCTCAACTGCTGCTTGCCATAGCGCTATCGAGTGTTTCCAACTATTGATAGCGATCTCTATACTTAAGCTTTGTTTGATTCATATGCGCAGGCTCACTGTTCTGAATCATAGCATTGACCCTAATTAGCATTGCTCATTTCTGTACTTTTATATATGTAGCGCTTATTGTTTGGATTATTTACTGATCTTGTATTACTCTGTGTGCCCCATCCTGCTCCCGGTTTCACTTTGCTGCCATCTTGTTGTTATTTTGCCTCAGAGCCCGTCCTCTCCGACCCGATCCCGCCTCCCAGCTGATCCTCCCTCCCACTGATTGCATAGCCTGACCCCCGCCCTCAGAAGCGCTGTGACCATCCTGGTGCTTCCAGAAGCGGTCGCTCCCCTACACTCCCTGCTCAGTGGTATCGTTTGGCTGCACTAATTTGATTTGCTCCGTGTAATCGTGTCCGCTTGCTGCTGCTTGCCATAGCGCTATCGAGTGTTTCCAACTATTGATAGCGATCTCCATACTTAAGCTTTGTTTGATTCATATGCGCAGGCTCACTGTTCTGAATCATAGCATTGACCCTAATTAGCATTGCTCGTTTCTGTGCTTTTATATTTGTAGCGCTTATTGTTTAGATTATTTACTGATCTTGTATTACATCCTGCTCCCGGTTTCACTTTGCTGCCATCTTGTTGTTATTGTGCCTCGGAGCCCGTCCTCTCCGACCCAATCCCGCCTCCCAGCTGATCCTCCCTCGCCCCCTCCCCCCACTATCCATATATGTCAGAGGCAGTCGCGCGCAGCGGACGCGCCCTATGCGCGCCGAAGGTGCGCCAAAGGTAAGCCCGTCTACGCCCGTCCGCGCCTGGACCGCGCCCAGCGCCAGACCCCCTGGTCCTCGCGACACCCACCCCACTCGCTTAACGTATGACGCCGCTACTCTCCTAGCCCTTAACCCCAGACGCTCCCCGCAATGCTGCGTAGCTACCCCAGGACACACCCACGGACCATTCGCATGCCACTCTTGCAAGTTCGCCTGCATCAGGACCCACACCAAATCGTCCACCTCCAAACACAGCTCCGACCCTACCCACCTGAAGTGCATCCTGCTGAACACCCGCTCGGTCCACAAACACACCACTGAACTCTGGGACCTACTCAACACCACATCACCAGACGTCGCCTTCCTTACAGAAACCTGGATGAACGCCTCCTCAGCGCCCGACATCGCCATAGCCATCCCGGACGCATACAAGATCATCCGAAAAGACTGCACCAACCAAACAGGAGGAGGCATCGCCATCGCCCATAAGAACACCATCCGAATCACGACCAGCTCTGACGATAACCTTGCGACCGCCTAACACCTCCACTTCCAGATCCACACCGACCCCAGGACCACACTTAGAGGCACCCTCATCTACAGACCAGCAGGAACCCGCACACAATTCAACGAAGACATCACTGACTTCATCAGCCCACATGCCCTCACCTCCGAGAACTACATTCTACTGGGAGACCTCAACTTCCACCTGGAAAAGAAAAACAACAGCAATACCACCACCCTTCTGGACAACCTGGCCAATCTCGGACTCAAACAACTTGTTGACACTCCCACCCATGTAGCTGGACATACGCTCGACCCAATCTTCACCTCCAGCAAGCACATCTCCTTCGATCACACCACAGCTCTCCATTGGACGGACCACAGCTGTGGTCACTTCAGCTACAAAAAGACCTCGTCCCACAACCCCCCACAACCTATTCCGCGAAGAAACTGGAACAAAATCACCACCGACCAACTCCTCGCATCGCTCAACCAAAACCCTCCCGCCCTCTCATCGGACCCAAACCAAGCTGCCACCAAACTCAAACAATGGATCACTCACAGCGTTGACGAATTAGCACCCTTGAAAAACCACCAAACCAAACAGGGTAGCAAAAAGGCCCCCTGGTTCAACGATGACCTTAAGAAATCAAAAAATGTTGCCGTACTCTCGAGAAAACATGGAGAAAAAAACCAACCACTGACAACCTGACCACCTTCAAGACAGCCACCTGCAAACACCACCAATTGATCCGATCCACCAAGAAATCAGCATTCAAGGATCGACTCGACAACAACGCCCATAACAGCAAGGAACTATTCAACATCGTCAAAGAATTTACCAACCCCACCGCAGCCTCAAACAACATTACTCCCTCCCAAGACCTCTGCGATTCATTATCCTCTTTCTTCTACAACAAAATCGCCGACATACATAACAGCTTTGAGAACTTTTCAAAAGAACAGCCCACTCCACCCACCTCTGAACCTAAACTGCCCTCTAACAACCTTAGCGCCTGGAACCCAATCACCACTGAAGACACCATCTGCCTAATGAACTCCATCCATTCAGGTTCGCCAACCGACCCCTGTCCCCATCACATCTTCAACAAAGCAGACTCCATCATCGCACCCCATCTCCGTGATGTCATCAACTGCTCCTTCAACTCCGCTACCTTCCCAGAAAGCTGGAAACACGCTGAACTCAGCGCCCTCCTGAAGAAACCCACAGCAGACCCCTCTGAACTTAAGAACCACTGCCCCATCTCCCTCCTCCCATTCCCTGCCAAAGTCATTGAGAAAACCGTCAACAGTCAGCTCGCCGCCTTCCTTGAATCCAACAACTCCCTCGACACCTCACAGTCCGGCTTTTGAGCCAAATACAGCACCAAAACCGCCCTCATTGCAGCGACAGACGACATCCGAACACTACTGGACAACGGAGAAACGGTTGCCCTCATCCTACTCGACCTCTCCGCCGCCTTCGACACGGTCTGTCATAGCACCCTCATACAACGCCTCAGCAACATCGGCATACAAGGAAAAGCCTTGGACTGGATCATCTCATTCCTCACCGGGAGAACCCAGAGAGTCCGTCTCCCCCCATTCAAATCATAGGCCACCAAAGTCATCTGCGGAGTACCACAAGGATCATCACTCAGTCCCACCCTCTTCAACGTTTACATGAGTCCCCTCGCATCCATCGCGCGACAACACAACCGTAACATCATTTTTTACACTGACGACACCAAGCTGATCCTTTCCCTCACCAAAGACCCTAACACCGCCAAAACCAGTTTTCACGAAGGCATGAAAGAAGTTGCCGAATGGATGAAAAACAGCCGCCTAAAACTTAACTCAGAAAAAACGGAAGTCCTCATCCTAGGATAATCCCCTTCTGCCTGGGACGACTCATGGTGGCCATCGGCCCTGGGCACAGCACCCATACCCACAGACCACGCACGTAACCTAGGCTTCATCCTAGACTCCTCCCTCTCGATGACCAGACAAGTCAACGCCGTCTCATCCTCTTGCTTCAACGTACTTCGTATGCTCAAAAAAATCTTCAGTTGGATCCCCACCGAAACAAGAAAGACTGTCACCCACGCACTGGTCACCAGCCAACTGGACTATGGAAACACCCTCTACGCCGGAACCACAGCCAAATTACCGAAAAAAATCCAAAGCATCCAAAACGCATCAGCCAGACTCATATTGGACATCCCTCGCCAAGCTCACATTACCGGTCACCTGAAAGACCTCCACTTCCCCTTAACAAGAGAATAAAGTTCCGTCTCCTCACCCACGCACACAAGGCCCTCTACAAACTAGGACCAGAATGCCTCAACTCACGTCTGTCCTTCTACACACCCACCCGCCAACTAAGATCCTCCAATCAAGCCCTCGCCACAGTTCCGCGCATCCACAGATTCACCATGGGAGGAAGATCCTTCTCCTACCTGGCGGCCAAGACCTGGAATTCTCTCCCCTCTCACCTCCGCCTTACACAGAACCACAATTCCTTCAGAAAGGACCTTAAAACCTGGCTATTCGATAAATAATGCACCCCTCCCCCAAGCGCCTTGAGACCCTCTGGGTGAGTAGTGCGCTATACAAATTCCTGAACTTGAACTTGAACTATGCCGATGACACCCAGCTGATCCTCTCCCTCACCAAAGACCCCTTGACCGACAAATCCAACCTCCAAAAAGGAATGAAGGCCTTCCCCGAATGGATGAGAAACAGCCGATTGAAGATGAACTCGGACAAGACGGATGTTCTCATCCTCGGATCCACTCCCTCAGCCTGGGATGACTCCTGGGGCCGACCGCACTAGGAACTGCTCCAACACCCACCAACCACGCACGTAACCTAGGGGTCATCCTTGACTCGATGGTCTCCATGACGAAGCAGGGCAAAGCCGTCTCTTCCTCCTGCTTCAACACCCTCCGCATGCACCACCGGATCTACAAGTGGATCAACTCCGAAACGAGAAGGACGGTCACCCAGTTCCTCTTCAGCAGCAGACTGGACTATGGAAACGCCCAAACTCCTGAAACGGCTCCAACGCATCCAGAACGCCTCCGCACGCCTGATCCTTGACATCCCTCACCACAGGCACATCACACCCCACCTGAGAGACCTGCACTGGCTCCCTGTCAACAAGAGGATAACCTTCAAGCTCCTCACCCATGCACACAAGGCACTCCACAACACCGGACCAGCGTACCTCAACAGCTGACTCAGCTTCTCCACTCCTACATGCCAGCTCTGCTCCACCGACCACGCCCTCGCCACTGTCCCCCGTATCTGTAGAGTGACTGCCAGAGGCAGATATTTCTCCCACTTAGCCGCCAAGACTTGGAACACCCTCCCCACCAGACCCAAGACCTACTGACCTTCAGAAGACTCCTCAAAACCTGGCTTTTCCAACAGTAGAAGCATCCCCCCTCCCCTCAGCGCCTTGAGACCCTCACGGGTAAGCAGTACGCTTTACAAATGATTGATTGATTGATTGATTGACCTATGTAGGATCCTAAGTTGTATCAGTTGGAAGCAGAGGGTGATAGTCATTTCTCTAGGGGACATGAGTGCCATTTGCCAGTCTTCATGATCGATTGGTCCCAGGTCTCCCTGCCACTGCTCCCTTAGTTTGTGGGATGTTTCAGGTAGGTTGTTGCATAATTGTTTGTAGGTCAGTGTTAGAAATGGGGGTCTCTAGTTGGCAGTGGCTGGCCACAGTCCAAGTAGGGACCCTTCTTCCTAAGTCAGAGTAAGGGGGCTACACCCTTTGATAACCCCTGGTCAACCCTGTGGTAACGTAGCAAGAGCAGTTAGGCTTATCTCAGAGGCAGTGTGTAAAGCATTTATGATCATACGCAGTAACACAGCGAAGGACACTACAAAGGGACACCACACAAGTAGTTATAAAAAATAAGTATCTTTATATATAGACTTAACACAAGACCAATAACGGTAAAAAGCCACAATACTGGAAAAGGGGGTACTCTTGAAAAGCTGGAAAAAGAGTTCAAAGTGTTCAAATAGGGGTTCAGTTCAAAGCAGTGGTCTCTGCGGCCCTTTTACTTACAAAGTACCTGGATTTCGTAGCAAAACCAACAAAATGATGCAAAGGAGCTGTAGCGATGATTTTCTCCACGCTAGGCCGGCGATACGTTGAAACCTTGCCGCAAGGGAGGATGATGCGCCGGGCTGCAAGTTCGTGCGGGACAAAGCTACAGATATCCTAACGCTAGGCCAGCGATGCGTTGAATCCTTGCCGCGAGGTAGGATGATGCGCTGATCCTGTTGCGTGTGCGATCTAGTTGCGATGAAAGAAAATGGCAGTCCGCGAGGGAGCGACGATCTGGGTGCGATGCGAGGAAAATGGCGGACGCTTGGCGTCTGCGCTGCGGTGATCCGGGGTCAGCCAGCCTTCGAAAAGCCCGCAAACGTGCAATGCGATAATCTCTGGGGTTAGCGAGCACTTTGGGGCCCGCAAGCGTGCGATGCCATGATCTTTAGTTTGCGAGCGCTCGGCGGCAGCAGCGTGTGGATTTTTCTTATGCTCTTCAGCTGCAGCTGCTCGCAAACGGCGTTAGCGACGATTTCCAGCTTTCTCTTCTCTGCAGTAGAAGTAGAGGCCCTGGAACTCACAGGGGCCTCACCTGCAGATAGAAATCCTCGCTGGGGGGAATCAGGAGGCTGGTGGGGAGTCAGATGTGCCTGTGACTCCAGTAGGAGGCTAGCTCTCTTCTAGCCCTTGGGTGATTGCTTAGCAAAAATCAAAGTCTCTCAAAAGTCCTTTTCCCTCTTCTTCCAAGTCCAAGGGGAATTACTGCAGGCCAATCCAAGAAACAGCACACAAGCACAAGGACAGTCCTCTCCTGCAGAATCCTTCAGTAACACGGACAGAGGTTCCTCTTGACATCCAGGAGCAATACCAAAATCAGGGGTTTGGGCACAGACATTTATACCCCAAAAATCTTTGTTCTCAAAAGTCTCTAGTTACTGAACCCAGCCAAAACCAGTTCTGCTCAGGCCTGGAGCACTTTGTTTACCTGGCTGCATCCTTCCTTTCAGAAAGAGGGGGTCTGCCATCGGACGCACAGTAGGAGGTGGAGTCAGCATTCACCTTGTCTGGCACAGCCCTATTACGGACAAGGAGCTACCCCTCCCCAGTACTCAATGCAGATCTCTCTATTCAACCCAAGTCTGACTCAGTCTGCCTTGCCCCTCTAAACCCAGACAGCCAATACACATAACAGCAGAGCACACTGGAAGCTTAGACAAGAAAATACCTACTTTCTAAAAGTGGTATTTTCAAACACAGAATATTAAAACCAACTTCACTAAAAGATGCATTTTATTATTCTGAGCTCAGGCATACTGAATTCGAATTTCTACCATGTTCCCTGAGTCAGATAGGACTACAAGATTAAGAACTTAGAGCTCCTGAGGCGTTCAAGCCGGGAGTTAGGGCATATACGCACTCACTTGCTCCTCCTGTTCCTAGTTCGCTCGTAATTTTTAATTGACGCATTTTGTGGGGCTTTGTTTTAATTTTTAAAATTACTGACCTTATTAGATCAGAGCGGACAGATCGAAATCGGGATCACTGTGGGTCACCTTCACTGCTCCGGTGGTAATCGAGGGCCGATTTAGGGCTCTGTCAGCTTGCAGCCACCCCACGGGCGCAGACTTTGGGCGCCATCTTAGGAGAATCAAAGCAGGTCAGCGCACTAGTGTCCGGGCGATTGTCGGCCCAGACACTATAAATTGGACTCCATAGCCCACGCGCCTGCATTAAGAACTTAGAGCTCCTGAGGTGTTCAAGCCGGAAGTTAGGGCATATACGCACTCACTTGCTCCTCCTGTTCCTAGTTCGCTTGTAATTTTTAATTCACGCATTTTGTGGTGCTTTGTTTTAATTTTTTAAATTACTGACCTTATTAAATCAGAGCGGACAGATCGAAATCGGGATCACTGTGGCTCCCCTTCACTGCTCCGGTGGTAATCGAGGGCCGATTTAGGGCTCTGTCAGCTTGCAGCCACCCCACGGGTGCAGACTTTGGGCGCCATCTTAGGAGAATCAAAGCAGGTCAGCGCACTAGTGTCCGGGCGATTGTCGGCCCAAACACTACAAAATGAACGCCATTTCCTGTACGCGCAGCGGGCGGGCGCATCGGGCTCGCCGATGGCGCGCCAGAGGCGTGCTAGAGGCAAGCCCGTCTGCGCGCGTCCGCGCCAGACCAGGCCGTGGGCCAAATACTCCGCCCTTTTCCACCTCAAAGGATCGCAGGAAATACTCCAGGGACGAGCTTTTGCAGCTAAGGCTAAAGGTAGGACCTCAGTGTGGTCAACGGGAGAGTTCCGATAGTCAATTTAGACAATGCCAGTCCTGTCCTAAAATTACCCAGGCAAATAGATCTGATGACAAGGCCCGGAGTCCTCTTAGTATGGCACTCCTTAATTGCAGGTCACTACCAAAGCACACGATTGAGATTAACCTTATGCTCCAGGAGGGGAACCTTGATATATTGTTTCTAACTGAGACATGGCTATCCACCAACTCAGAGTTTGATATTGTTAGCGCCCTTCCGGCTGGCTTCCTTATTCAGTGCCAACATAGGGCGCATGGGAAGGGAGGTGGCCTGGCCATAATCTATAAAGACAGGTTTATATGTAGGTTAGAGGATAGTTGTATAGCTGACTCAGAAAGTAGTCATTTTATTATCCAAATCACCCCTAACAACTCTCTGTCAGGTCCCCCGGACTGTATAAAACAATTCAAAGAATCTCTTTTAGATACCACTATAGCCGCAGCTGCGTCTTCTTCTAATTTTATGATACTAGGAGATCTCAACTTACATTTCAATGATCCTGATGAGAAGGTGGCAGCTGATCTCAGGCTTGATTTTAAATCTTTTGAGCTTAACCTTATAAATAAGGAGGCTACTCACACTAAAGGACATTTATTGGACCCAATATTTACCAATATTATTCAGCTGGGTTCCAGCCTCCCTCTCCCTCTTCCATGGACCGATCATTTTTTGGTTCCATTCGCATGGAAAACTTGCACTGACACACCATACGCCACACTACCTCGTACATTAGAGAGAGCTTGGTCTAAGCTACCCCTTGAAAACTTTATTCGGACACTTGAACAAACAATACCCATGCCAGAACCGGACCCACTAGTGGCGGATATAAATTTTCGTAGTTGGCTGAACAATTCTCTAGATGTGGTACTGCCTAGGAAAATTACAACTAAGAAGAGCAGTGCCTTCAAAACACCATGGTATACGACGGAACTTAGAAATATGAGGAAAAAGTGCAAAAAACTAGAACGCACATGGCAAAAAGACTGGTCGGCCAATAATAAGGCAGCATACCGCTCTGCTATGAGGCTTTATAAAACCGCCCGGAAAACAGCCCAGTCAGCCTTCCTGGAGGAGAGAATCAAAACCGCCTCTAACTGATCTAGGGAAACCTTAAAAATAGTAAAAGAACTGCTGAAAGTCCCCTCCTCCTCAATTAGGCAGGAAGACTCAGATGCAAGTTATAATCAACTAGCTGACTTTTTTGATACGAAAATTCAAAAAATTTTAGACAGTCTTCCGCATAGTGGGTCAACTCCTGACTTTGCCGACCACTGTGCCCTTACACCTGGCCCATTGCTGGACTCCTTCTCCCTTTAACTAGGGAAGATTTTTGCAAAACTTTGTCTTCTCTGAAAAGCGGCTCCCCGTCTGACCCAGCGCCTATGCACATTCTCAAACTAATCTCAGACACCATTGCCCCCGTAGCTACGGAGCTTATAAATGCCTCCCTTACCCATGGCGCTGTCCTCCCCAGCTGAAAGCAAGCTAGGGTGAAGGCTCTTCTCAAAAAGCCAGGCCTTGATTCCGCAGATTTGGGAAACTTTTACCCAATATCGCTATTACCTGGGCTTAGTAAAATCGCGGAGAGAGTGGTTAACCAGCAGCTTTCTTCCTTTTTGGAAAACAACATGCTGCTGCGTAACTCACAAACGGGCTTTCGCCCGGGTCAGGGGACTGAATCCGCCCTGATAGCGGTGGCGGAAGAGGCAAGATGCATCTTAGATTCAGGGGGGTTTGCAGCCGCGATCCTCCTGGACCTTAGTGCAGCTTTTGATACGGTGGACATGGCATCCTAATCCAGCGACTTGCGGGATTGGGAATCTCTGGCATGGCGTTACAATGGCTCTCATCTTTTCTGAGCCTTCGATCCTTCCAGATCTGTGAAGGCAGGGCAACCTCTAAATCCATCCCCCTCCAGTGTGGAGTACCTCAGGGCTCTTCATTGAGCCCCACCCTTTTCAATGTTTATATGTCCCCACTGGAGGAGGTGGTTAACCCCTTTGGGATAAAAATAGTCACCTATGCTGACGACAACCAACTAGTCGTATCGTTATCCCAACACGAGAGGTGCTCGGAAAATCTTTTTGCATGCCTTTCGGGAATTTATTCCTGGATGTCCAGTTCTCGGCTCAAACTAAATGGAGCCAAAACAGAGATCATGCTCCTGGGCCACCAACTAACAGCGCTGCCCAAGTCCATCTGGCCTCCCTGCCTGGGTGATGCTCCCGCCCCTAAAGATGAAATCAAATGTTTAGGGGTCTGGTTTGAGCGGGACCTTACCTTTAAGACCCAAGCAAAGAAAACAGCAGGCATATGCTACGGGTTACTTCGGTCTGTACGAAAGGTTCTTCCACTTCTGCCTTTCCAGTCCAGAAAACTGTTAATCCAGGGTCTAATAATATCTAGACTGGACTACAGCAATGCCCTGTTTCTGGCGGCACCCGAAGCAACCATCAACACCCTCCAGCGTGTCCAGAATTCAGCAGCTAGGCTGCTGACTGGCTCCTCATTAAGAACCTCGGCTAAGCCAGCATTAAGATCTCTTCACTGGCTGCCGATACGGGAAAGAATAAAATTCAAATCTCTCTGTATAACACACAAGTCTCTTCAGGATAAGGGACCCCCCATCTTGAGGAGTTTGGTCCGCCCGTACAAGTCCCCTCGGACTTTATGCTCTGACCTGGGAAATTTGGCCATTGTCCCCAGAGTGAGGAAGGCGCGCTCGGGGGGGGGGGGGGGGGCGTCGTTTGTGAAATGCCCTCCCTGTGTCGATCCGAACTGAACTCAATTACTGGAAGTTTCGGAAGCTTCTTAAAACTTTTCTCTTTTCCAACGACCCTTAACTAACGGTCCCCATCTTAGGTTGCTTTTTGTTCTGCAGCGCTGGGACGCTCTCGGGCAGCCATGTGCTTTATAAATCAAATTTCATTTAATTTCATTTCATCTCATAAGATGTAATAGCCAGTCTGCCCATTCTAGCCTAGGGAGAACAGGTAGCCTTGCAGCAGTGAAGAAAAAAATGGAGGGGGATTCACTACCAGGACATGCTACACATATCAAGCCATGTCCTACCTTACGCACACAAGGCACCTACCATAGGAGTGACTGACATGAGGCTAAGGGAAGGGTCAGGGGCTGGGAAGTGTGGGCACTTCACAGCTAAGATAGCAGTTCTGGACAGTGCGCAGACACAGCAGTGGCAGGTCTGAGGTACACTTTACAAGCTACTTCTGTGGGTGGCGCAAACTAGCGCTGCAGGCCCACCAGCAGCATTTGGGTTACCAGCCCTGGACACACACAGGCCACACTACTAGGGACTAACAGGTAAACCAAATAAGCCAATCAGGGATATACCAATTCACAGTCATATTTACACAGGGAGCATTTGCGCTAAGGCACTGAATGGCAGTGGCACAGCGCCCAGAGCATCTAATACCAGCAAAAACAGAGGAGACAACAGCGAAAAATGGAAGGGAGACCCACGCCAATGGTGCCAGGTCTAACAGTCAGTGATATGGCTTTCGAGTGTAGCGGCCCATCAAGTAGTCGATCTTCTAGCGGTGACAACTCTGGTATATCTGTGAGATCTGGAAAGGCTGTGGTGAGGGCGATCTAATTTGCAGGTATCTGAACATTTCTCCTTGGGCCATTTGATATTGTTCCCAGAGCTCTTCAAACCTAAAGATAGACCCTTTTTCAATCAGGTCTCCGACAACGGAAATCCCAATAGTATCCCATTTGTCGAAACCAGGTTAATAACAGAGAGAACCCAGTCTCTGGACATACAACAACGGCATCGCTTTTGTGAGAACATTCGACCAGCCCAGACATGAGTTTGCCTGGTGCCCGATCGCTATGATGTGACAGGTAGGCCCAAAATATCGCCCTTTTCTATCTTTTGAGTACAGTGCTCCTAAGTAGCCAGTTCGCCCGGTCTGATATCTGTCCAATAAATAGGCGGTATCATTAGGGGAGCAGTATATCCAGTGCTTCACCACTACCAATTGCGATGCCTAATAATAGAGTCTAAGATCTGGGAGGGATTTTCCCCCATCGTACCATCCTTTTGTTAACTTTTTCATTGCAATACAAGGGGCCTTGCTATCCCATAGCAGTGTACGGACTTCACTTTCCACTGCTGAGAAGTATGAATATCGGTCTCTGTGTGGGCAGTTTTGGAGAATGTATAAAAAGCGTGGGAGAGTCAGTATCTTAACTAGGGCAGCGCGACCTACTAGTGATAAAGGTAGGGACCTCCAATGTTTCACGTCCACTCACAACCGGGCCAGCGGGGGGGGCTAAGTTATGATTATGGAAAAGGGTTGGGTCGGACGTTACAAATATTCCCAGATAGCTCCAATTCACTTCTTCTCTTACCTCCCAAGCTGAAAAAGAAATCTTCACAGACATGCTCATTTTCTGGAAAAAGCCCAGGATCTAGAGCTCACTCCCTAGAGGGCTCCACTGCAACCCTTCATTTTACAGCTTCAAACAGGACCTTAAATACCTGCTGCTCAACAGATACTTTATTACGGACTCATACTGAGCTATGTTTCCTAAGCTCACACCCAATCTGACTTGATATGTTGCAACGGCTGATTGATTGTTTCAACTGTATACCATGTCATGGTCTCCCTTAAGGCATGCTGTTCTTATGTCCTCATATTGTAACTACCTCTACGGCCTAATGATTTTGTTGTCTGTATATTTAATTGTTCTTGCATAATATGTAAAGTGCTCTCATACCTTCTGGTTTACCTAGTGCTATAAAAAACTATAAATAAAATAAAAAACTCTAAAAATCCGTAACTTCATTTCTACTGATCAGATTTAATTTGTTTTGGTGTCATTTTATTTATTACATGTATATCATTGCGCACGCACACTGCAAAGTACTCTCTCCTGTAGTAGACATTTAAGGCAGGTTCCTGGCTGTCCGCATTCAATGGGGAGACACACAAATGACGGTAGGGTCATTATATGCCCCGAACGAACGACAAGAACCCTTCCTGCGCCTGGCCCCTTCTGAAGTCCTTGCATCTCCGGATGTGGCAATATTGGTGGGTGATGACCTGAATATAGTGATGGATCCAGGGATGGATAGGTCAGAGCAATACCTACATCAGGCAGGTGCACTATTGCAGGGTGGGAAACAATGGTTGATTGATGGTGGAGTGAGTGATGTGTGGCATGTCCAGCACCCTAATGAGCGCGACTACACCTACTACTCTGCGGCGCACAAAACCTATGCACGCTTGGTCTTCGAGACTCCATGCTACACTCAGAGTCGGTCACTACTCGAATCCGAGACACTATAGTTAATTACCTTGCAGACAACAATCAGTAGGGTACACCTCTTGCGGCGGTATTGGAAGCCCTGAAATTAGTAGTGCGGGCGAGTTCATCGTTATTGGGGCATCCTTTGCGCGGTTACGCAAAGAAAAGTGTGCAGAGTTGGAGAGGGAGGTGGGAGCCCTAGAAGCAGTGCACAAGCGGACGGGAGCCCCAAGAGTGTGGAGGGAATTGGAAACAAAGCAGCGAATGCTGAAACACTTAGACTTAGATAGGGCAGAGCATGCCCGCCTGCGCTTATGACATAAGTTTTACCTTAGCGGGGATAAGGGAGGGAGGATGTTGGTGCATAGGCTAAGGGCGCGAGCGCAGATGTCAGCTATCCAATCCATCCGGGATTCACAGGCGGTGGAGCATACCACAGACACCCTTATTGTTGACACCTTCCGTCAGTTCTATCAGTGCCTGTACACGGGGGGACACAAGCCCGCGGGGTATGGAGGATTATCTAAATTCTTGTGGTCTTACTCCTCTGTTTAAATCATCGGCTGACACTTTAGATACCGCTGTTCGCATAGAGAAGGTCATATCAGCGATAGCCCACTTGAAGGTGCCCAAATCTCCGTGTCCGGACAGCTTCTCCGCTTTGTTTTATAAAACCTTTTACATGGAGCTGGCTCCTCTTTTAACAATAATTTTTAATTCCTTCCTCGATGCTGGGGAGGTGACTCCCTCAATGTCAGAGGCAGCAATTACGGTTATCCTTAAACCTGGGAAGGATCCTAAATAATGCAGGTCGTACCGGCCAATTTCCCTCCTGAACATTGATGCGAAGCTTTTCACAAGTATCTTGGCAGACTTAGCCCCTTGATGGATGGCCTTATTGACCAGGACCATTCCGGCTTTATTCTGACGCGGCAAGGAGGGAGCAATACCAAACGCCTCCTCCACCTTATAGATTTAAATCCCCGGTCTCGCGCTAAGGCCTTTTTGCTCTCAATCGACGCGGAGAAGGCCTTTGACCTAGTCGATTGGGAGTACCTGTTTGCAGTCTTACGGGCTATTGGATTTGGTGATAACTTTGTCCGATGGGTCCAGTGTCTCTACGCAGCCCCTAATGCGGTGGTGCGAGTGAACAGGTGTAAATCAGCCCTCTTCCCCATCTGTAGGGGAACACGGCAAGAGTGTCCCTTGTCCCCGCTGCTTTTCGCGCTCTATATGGAGCCTTTTGCTCAATGCATATGGTTTAATCTGGACATTGCAGGCATCAACTTCGGCGCTGACACACAAAAAATGTGTATGTATGCGGACGATGTCATCCTGTCGCTCACACAACCCCATTCTATGTTGCGGTGCCTGGCGGGAGAGCTCAAGTTTGGAAAGGTCACAGGGTTTAAAGTAAACTTTTCAAAATCGCAGATTCTCAACATTTCTATCCCTGACGATGAGGTCTAGGACCTACAGCAGGATTTTGCCTTCCAGTGGGTGCACACCGACATTACGTACTTGGGCGTTCGGTTGACTTAATCTATCGCTAAAACAATTACCCTCAACTATAAATTGTTGGTGGATCAAACTACCAAAGCATTGTCTGATTGATCCTGCCTCAACCTGGCATGGTATGGGAGGTTAGCAGCAGTGAAAATGACTGTGCTCCCGCGTATCCTTTACCTGTTTCAGATGCTCCCTATGAGCACCCTTCGGAAATTGCAAGGGCTTCTTAACACATTTTTGTGGGGCAATAAAAAGCCGCGGCTCGCATTATCACTTGTCACTTTGCTAAAAGCTGGGGGGGGGGGGATGGGATTCCCGCTAGTGGGAGATTATTATCAAGCTTCCTATCTCCGCTACATCACGGAGTGGAACAGGCCCTTGTCCAGCAAACACTGGAACTTTATGGACCAAACAGTGGCTGGTTGTAATATCTGAAAATGGGATGGTGATGAACAGAGTGTCTGAATTAAGCAGACCACTCTTACCCAGTCCAAAGATCAGGGCTTGATCCATCACCGTTATTTATCTCACTGCACCATCTCAGCTCAGAACCTGGCTATATGCAAATCAGTCTGTCCCTGGCCCAGTGCATCATGGGAACAGGGCAGACTAAACTACCAAGCCAATTCTTCACCAGAAAGGAGACAAGCTACCGGGGACCGGTTTCTGGCATTTCAGCCGTCTTCGGCCCAGCTTGCTTGAATCCTGATGGTGCAGTGAGAAAGGGACTCATGTCTGAGTATACCCTGCCACACCTATAGTCACCGAACACGATTCAGAAAATGGGATGGTGATGAAAAGAGTGTCTGAATTAAGCAGACCGCTCTTACCCAGTCCAAAGATCAGGGCTTGATCCATCACCGTTATTTATCTCACTGCACCATCCCAGCTCAGAACCTGGCTATATGCAAATCAGTCTGTCCCTGGCCCAGTGCATCATGGGAACAGGGCAGACTAAACTACCAAGCCAATTCTTCACCAGAAAGGAGACAAGCTACCGGGGACCGGTTTCTGGCATTTCAGCCGTCTTCGGCCCGGCTTGCTTGAATCCTGATGGTGCAGTGAGAAAGGGACTCATGTCTGAGTATACCCTGCCACACCTATAGTGGCCAAACACGATTCAGAAAATGGGATGGTGATGAACAGAGTGTCTGAATTAAGCAGACCACTCTTACCCAGTCCAAAGATCAGGGCTTGATCCATCACCGTTATTTATCTCACTGCACCATCCCAGCTCAGAACCTGGCTATATGCAAATCAGTCTGTCCCTGGCCCAGTGCATCATGGGAACAGGGCAGACTAAACTACCAAGCCAATTCTTCACCAGAAAGGAGACAAGCTACCGGGGACCGGTTTCTGGCATTTCAGCCGTCTTCGGCCCGGCTTGCTTGAATCCTGATGGTGCAGTGAGAAAGGGACTCATGTCTGAGTATACCCTGCCACACCTATAGTGGCCAAACACGATTCAGAAAATGGGATGGTGATGAACAGAGTGTCTGAATTAAGCAGACCACTCTTACCCAGTCCAAAGATCAGGGCTTGATCCATCACCGTTATTTATCTCACTGCACCATCCCAGCTCAGAACCTGGCTATATGCAAATCAGTCTGTCCCTGGCCCAGTGCATCATGGGAACAGGGCAGACTAAACTACCAAGCCAATTCTTCACCAGAAAGGAGACAAGCTACCGGGGACCGGTTTCTGGCATTTCAGCCGTCTTCGGCCCGGCTTGCTTGAATCCTGATGGTGCAGTGAGAAAGGGACTTATGTCTGAGTATACCCTGCCACACCTATAGTGGCCAAACACGATTCAGAAAATGGGATGGTGATGAACAGAGTGTCTGAATTTAGCAGACCACTCTTACCCAGTCCAAAGATCAGGGCTTGATCCATCACCGTTATTTATCTCACTGCACCATCCCAGCTCAGAACCTGGCTATATGCAAATCAGTCTGTCCCTGGCCCAGTGCATCATGGGAACAGGGCAGACTAAACTACCAAGCCAATTCTTCACCAGAAAGGAGACAAGCTACCGGGGACCGGTTTCTGTGATTTCAGCCGTCTTCGGCCCGGCTTGCTTGAATCCTGATGGTGCAGTGAGAAAGGGACTCATGTCTGAGTATACCCTGCCACACCTATAGTGGCCAAACACGATTCAGAAAATGGGATGGTGATGAACAGAGTGTCTGAATTAAGCAGACCACTCTTACCCAGTCCAAAGATCAGGGCTTGATCCATCACCGTTATTTATCTCACTGCACCATCCCAGCTCAGAACCTGGCTATATGCAAATCAGTCTGTCCCTGGCCCAGTGCATCATGGGAACAGGGCAGACTAAACTACCAAGCCAATTCTTCACCAGAAAGGAGACAAGCTACCGGGGACCGGTTTCTGGCATTTCAGCCGTCTTCGGCCCAGCTTGCTTGAATCCTGATGGTGCAGTGAGAAAGGGACTCATGTCTGAGTATACCCTGCCACACCTATAGTGGCCAAACACGATTCAGAAAATGGGATGGTGATGAACGGAGTGTCTGAATTAAGCAGACCACTCTTACCCAGTCCAAAGATCAGGGCTTGATCCATCACCGTTATTTATCTCACTGCACCATCCCAGCTCGGAACCTGGCTATATGCAAATCAGTCTGTCCCTGGCCCAGTGCATCATGGGAACAGGGCAGACTAAACTACCAAGCCAATTCTTCACCAGAAAGGAGACAAGCTACCGGGGACCGGTTTCTGGCATTTCAGCCGTCTTCGGCCCGGCTTGCTTGAATCCTGATGGTGCAGTGAGAAAGGGACTCATGTCTGAGTATACCCTGCCACACCTATAGTGGCCAAACACGATTCAGAAAATGGGATGGTGATGAACAGAGTGTCTGAATTAAGCAGACCACTCTTACCCAGTCCAAAGATCAGGGCTTGATCCATCACCGTTATTTATCTCACTGCACCATCCCAGCTCAGAACCTGGCTATATGCAAATCAGTCTGTCCCTGGCCCAGTGCACCATGGGAACAGGGCAGACTAAACTACCAAGCCAATTCTTCACCAGAAAGGAGACAAGCTACCGGGGACCGGTTTCTGGCATTTCAGCCGTCTTCGGCCCGGCTTGCTTGAATCCTGATGGTGCAGTGAGAAAGGGACTCATGTCTGAGTATACCCTGCCACACCTTTAGTGGCCAAACACGATTCAGAAAATGGGATGGTGATGAACAGAGTGTCTGAATTAAGCAGACCACTCTTACCCAGTCCAAAGATCAGGGCTTGATCCATCACCGTTATTTATCTCACTGCACCATCCCAGCTCAGAACCTGGCTATATGCAAATCAGTCTGTCCCTGGCCCAGTGCATCATGGGAACAGGGTAGACTAAACTACCAAGCCAATTCTTCACCAGAAAGGAGACAAGCTACCGGGGACCGGTTTCTGGCATTTCAGCCGTCTTCGGCCCGGCTTGCTTGAATCATGATGGTGCAGTGAGAAAGGGACTCATGTCTGAGTATACCCTGCCACAACTATAGTGGCCAAACACGATTCAGAAAATGGGATGGTGATGAACAGAGTGTCTGAATTAAGCAGACCACTCTTACCCAGTCCAAAGATCAGGGCTTGATCCATCACCGTTATTTATCTCACTGCACCATCCCAGCTCAGAACCTGGCTATATGCAAATCAGTCTGTCCCTGGCCCAGTGCATCATGGGAACAGGGCAGACTAAACTACCAAGCCAATTCTTCACCAGAAAGGAGACAAGCTACCGGGGACCGGCTTCTGGCATTTCAGCCGTCTTCGGCCCGGCTTGCTTGAATCCTGATGGTGCAGTGAGAAAGGGACTCATGTCTGAGTATACCCTGCCACACCTATAGTGGCCAAACACGATTCAGAAAATGGGATGGTGATGAACAGAGTGTCTGAATTAAGCAGACCACTCTTACCCAGTCCAAAGATCAGGGCTTGATCCATCACCGTTATTTATCTCACTGCACCATCCCAGCTCAGAACCTGGCTATATGCAAATCAGTCTGTCCCTGGCCCAGTGCATCATGGGAACAGGGCAGACTAAACTACCAAGCCAATTCTTCACCAGAAAGGAGACAAGCTACCGGGGACCGGTTTCTGGCATTTCAGCCGTCTTCGGCCCAGCTTGCTTGAATCCTGATGGTGCAGTGAGAAAGGGACTCATGTCTGAGTATACCCTGCCACACCTATAGTGGCCAAACACGATTCAGAAAATGGGATGGTGATGAACAGAGTGTCTGAATTAAGCAAACCACTCTTACCCAGTCCAAAGATCAGGGCTTGATCCATCACCGTTATTTATCTCACTGCACCATCCCAGCTCAGAACCTGGCTATATGCAAATCAGTCTGTCCCTGGCCCAGTGCATCATGGGAACAGGGCAGACTAAACTACCAAGCCAATTCTTCACCAGAAAGGAGACAAGCTACCGGGGACCGGTTTCTGGCATTTCAGCCGTCTTCGGCCCGGCTTGCTTGAATCCTGATGGTGCAGTGAGAAAGGGACTCATGTCTGAGTATACTCTGCCACACCTATAGTGGCCAAACACGATTCAGATTCCTGGGCCAGGGTCATACTAATTTGCATATAGCCAAGTTCTGAGCTGGGATGGTGCAGTGAGCTAAAAAACGGTGATGGATCAAGCCCTGATCTTTGGACTGGGTAAGAGTGGTCTGCTTAATTCAGACACTCTGTTCATCACAACCCCCTTTTCTGAATCATTTTTGTCCACCATAAGCGTGGAAGGGTATACTCAGATGTGAGTCCCTAACTCATTGCACCATCAGGATTCAAGCAAGCCGGGCCGAAGACGGCTGAAATGCCAGAAACCGGTCCCCGGTAGCTTGTTTCCTTCCCAGTATAAGAATTGGCTTGGTAGTTTGGTCTGCCCTGTTCCCATGATGCACTGGGCCAGGGTCAGACTAATTTGCATATAGCCAAGTTCTGAGCTGGGATGGTGCAGTGAGCTAAAAAACGGTGATGGATCAGGCCCTGATCTTTGAACTGGGTAAGAGTGGTCTGCTTAATTCAGACACTCTGTTCATCACCACCCCCTTTTCTGAATCATTTTTGTCCACCATAAGCGTGGAAGGGTATACTCAGATGTGAGTCCCTAGCTCATTGCACCATCAGGATTCAAGCAAGCCGGGCCGAAGACGGCTGAAATGCCAGAAACCAGTCCCCGGTAGCTTGTTTCCTTCCCAGTATAAGAATTGGCTTGGTAGTTTGGTCTGCCCTGTTCCCATGATGCACTGGGCCAGGGTCAGACTAATTTGCATATAGCCAAGTTCTGAGCTGGGATGGTGCAGTGAGCTAAAAAACGGTGATGGATCAAGCCCTGATCTTTGGACTGGGTAAGAGTGGTCTGCTTAATTCAGACACTCTGTTCATCACCACCCCCTTTTCTGAATCATGGTTGTAATATCTGGCTTGAACTTTGGCTTCCGCACAAACACAGAGCTTGGGGCCTTCACTCCTCTCCGGTGACCTCACTGTTTCTTAAAGTTTTTTGATCAGTTAACGCAACACAGAGGCTGGACTATGTTTCCCTCCCCTATGACTCCTATTGTGGACAACCCCGATTTCCCACCAGGGTGTGCGTCCTCAGTTTTCATCGTTGGAGGGAGGAGGGCTGTAAAAGGGTGGGCTCCCTATTCTACCTCGATGGCTTGATTCCCTTCCCTAAACTGCGTAAGGATTATTATGATCTGCCAGAGTCCGATGCTTTCCATTACTCACAGCTTGCACACTGGGTGACCCAACCCTCCAATTTCACTCTAATGTCCCGCCCCTTGATGACTTTTGAAAAGAGGCTTGTCTGCAAAAAGGATGACCGTAAGCTCATATCTGAATTGTACGCGATGATCATGGGCCGCCCCAAGAAGCAGCGTACATAGGCACATGTCCGCTGGGAGACTGAATTAGGACGCTCTTTAATGCACAAAGAATGGGAGCACATCTTTTACCAGGCACACCACACTTCCTCCATTATTGCGGGTGCGGAATCCACCTCTGAAGTAGTCACTTATTGGTATTATACCCCAGCGTGCATCAAATCCTGGGATGGAACTAAGTCAGGCCTCTGCTGGCAGGGGTGTGATCTTCCTGGCACCTTGATATATTTACTGTGGCACTGCCCAAAATTAGTGCGATATTGGACAGCGGTTCTTGATGAGCTTGATTCTGCATTTCAGGTTACATTCCCACGTGCACCCGAGCACACGCTGTTGGGACATCCCCATCCTAAGTCATTCCCTTTACGCTCGCTGAGGGCTAAGGCGACAGCCCTAGCATTGCTTGCAGCACAACAGGTTATTCTAGTGCACTGGGGTTCCTCTGCCACCCCTGACCCGCGGGAATGGATCCAGAGGCTTTGGCACCTTTTGGCAATGGAGCGCCTCTCGCTTAGCATCGATGGGAAGGGTTCGGAATATGCAAAGCTATGGGCCCAATTCCTGCAACTCCTTACTAAAGAAATTAGGGAAGTTACATGCCCGAAATACCTACAAATACCTACAAATCCTGCAACTCATTCCTCTAGAACCGCCAGGGGACACCAAAATTTTGCCTGAATGACTCTGGCCAGTGAACGGTTGTTACGGAGCGATAGAAGTGATGGTTCGAGACTGATGCAGAGAGGGGTGGGGGTGGAGGGTTTGGGTGTTTGTCTATTTTCATGTTCCTTTTGTTCTATAAAAGTGGTATCTTAGCCAGTTTCCTTGTCTATGCGCTGTGGTCTGAATTTTCTCGCGGGTCGCCCTCCGGGCTGTAGAACTACACGCTGTGAATCGACCATAACATTACACTCTGCCTGCACCTGGATGTAGGCAGCTAAGCTGTGTATAATGATCCTCTAACACACAATAAAATATGATTGCTTCTAAATGTATCCCATTACTTTAAATTGGTTTGGGGTTCTTCTTGTTTTGTTTTGTCCTTTTATTACTGGTTGTGTGTGGCATTAATACTTTACACGTTGCCTCTAATGCTTTTGTGGCAAGCTACCAGAGGGTTAATCATAGATTAATTTTGTGACTTTGCTGGTTCACCCTGACAAGCATTGTGGCTGGTGCTTAAGGAGACTTTTACCAACATCAAACAATAACCCGATTTCTTACACCAATCATTTTAGTAATTTTTCACATTTTCCCATTCTCTGGATAAAGTCAATCTCTGAGATTTGTTCTCAATGGTACAATGTTTTCTTTTTGCAACTCATATTCTGTTAGTATCAGCCTGCATGGTTCACCTCTCAAATTTTCATATCCATGAGTAGCACGTTTCTCTGCTTCCAAATTCAAAATATTAATTATTTTTTTAAATTTAGAATTTCGTCCTTATAAATGTCTGATTTCCACAGCTTGGTTTATATCCTCTTTTAGGTTTAATGTGTTATTGTGTAAATTTCCATACATTTTGCCTCACGTGACTTTGCAGCCTCCAAGATTGAGTTGAAAAGACTTTTACTCTACTGTTGTTTCTTGTACTTCTGAATGTATCTGATGAAATGGAGATAATCTAATCAAGGTTATGAAATCATCTATAAATGCATCCTCTTCCTTTTAGTCATACTTTTCTCACATTCTTCCTCCGTCCATTGCAATCACAGGAAACACACTGACAGTCTCGAATACCTTCTCGTGACACACATTTCTCCAGAAGCACAGCCCTACTTCCAACTAATTATATATCGCCTTACCATTTTCTAATATGTTTTTTTCTTTGGATTTATAATCCCATTCATTCAATGTATCAAACTGCGTAGGTGCCAGTTGCTGTCTCATATCAAACATAATGAGCCTCAAACAAGGATGTTTCTTCAAATCAAAAGGGCCATTCTCAGGAAATTGCCATTGTACCATTATGCCATTCTTTAAGCAGCAGGCAGATATGTAAACCATGATTAGCAGCATCTCATATACAGCGGAGGGAAGACTTCCCCACCAGAAAACGATTTCTAAGATTTTACATAAATGCACCATTTGCTGATGCAATCACACGTTTACAATGCTTGCAATGAATTACAATACAGTTTCAGAATATATGTCCTAAAAAAAAACCTTAAACACGATGCACAATGCCAATAAATCAACAAAAATAAAGCTTTTGACATCCTATTGGAACACAGGAAGGGGGTCAAACTCATCACTGAGAAACTCGCAATGCTACCTACATATAGTCAGAATTCGGTTTCTCAAACAGCAATTCAAACTGAGCCTGAAGTCTGTGTATTCTATCCTGTGCACATAATAAAATGCTACTTTTCCTATTTATTACGCATTCATAAGGAAACTATTAAATATCTCATACATTTCAAGTTATAATCAGCCTGGCTGCCACACTTTATTCAGTAGACAACCTTATCGCTGCTTGAATTCTCCATAAATCCAATGCCTTCACATAAATCACTTGAATACATGATAACACTTCACACAAAATATGAAACCACTATTCATTGTAAGAACGTACACCACGGTGCAATATGCCACCACTTTACTTGATTCATGTAAATATATCATTACACGAACGCGATCACCAGATCGATATAACATACCACACATTGCATGACATCTCACCCCACGGAAAAACACCAGAAATACTCTCCAAATCCACTATTTAGATGACACATACAGGTACTCTGTAATAATTGAAAAACAATCTCAGAATATCCAACTTTCTGCCAGCCAATACTTTTTAGTGAAAAGCTTAATTAGTGTTCATTGGCTAAAAGAATTAACATGTTTATCCGCATTCTCCACTACAAATCTATTGGCTCTCCAACTTGACTAATTAAAAGAGTTGATATGCAAGATCAGGACTGTCTGAGTCTTTGTAAGACTTATTCCAAGGCTAATTAACAAAGCTGTTTGTGACAAAATCCCTCGTTAAAACCTCATGGTTTATTAAAAAAAATATGACCATTCCAGAAAGACAAAAAGTAATTAGCTGATCAATTAGTAATTATCATAAACAAAATAATTTAAATATAATTCTGCAAAAAAGACAAACATATGGTCAGCATATAAAGAAAATCCAAGGAAACACTAAATTCAAATCATTAAATAGATGGACATTGAGTCTGCTTTATAAATATGTACACAAATCTAAGTAGAAATCAAAGAGACTGACATTGAGTCTGTTACCAAAAAACAGACCCCGAAGAACTGTCTCTTCTCCGAAATAAAGAAGCTTTTATAATGTTTAAAGGTACGAAAGTCACATGCATGTTATGGCATGCCATGACATAACAGGGCTTGGTTAGCAATAATGCCAACACATAAACCAGTCACTATTCTGGTAAACATGATACTTCCAGAGATATCTACTTCCTAATGCATTTCTTTGGTTAGGTTATGCATTACTAATTAAGGAAATTGACATTTTATGTAACACAGCAAAACAATAGCTTTTTCAGCCTATAAATGACATACACAGGACATCGGCACGCAAACTTGAAAAGTCATAATATAAAGGAACATCCTGACAGAACACAAACATTACATTATACTCTTGTACAGACAGAACAGTAAAGGCTTCATTTTCAATGATTTTCTTGAAATGTAAAAACACACAAGCACAAAGAGAAAAAAAGACTTACTCACATAACATAAGCAGGCAATATTATTCTGCAACTATGAACAGCTGTCAATGCAAGCTGACTGCAGCCTAGTCATGCTAACTGAAATACATTTAAATTAGGCATTCTCTTTTAAATTAGGCATTCTCTTCTAACATGTAAAAACGTGCTTACATTCTCCTTGCACTAAAAAACTCAGGGGTTATTTGTCAATTATCCTTTTTTCTACTCTCTTGTTCCTGCTTTCCCCCCTTTTTTAATGCCTTGTAACCCTGTGTTCCTCTCTTTTCCTATTTCCATTGTCTTCGTGTCATTGGCCATGTTTTACAGTCATTTTAAAGAAATACATGTTATGAAAATATATTAATTTCTTTAATTGATTTATTTAAATTATTCGTTACTGCATTTTTGAAAAGCAATATTTATTGTATATAGGTTGCAGCCACCGTGTTTTTTTAGGTGCAACTTCCTATTTTGTAATATTTCCTCCAAAGGCTTTGAATGACAGATTTAACCATTTACATCGAACAATGTCTGTAGTAGTAGACTACATGCAGTTCAGGAGTAGCACTAGCAAAATATCTGCATATCACCATGTTGTCAATTTAATATGAATGATGTTCTTTTCACAATATTTGATTGGGTTGTATTGTAATAAGTATTAAATCACATGAATGTGAAAAACTTCGCTGCATTACTATAGATCTATGAAAAAATATGTATAGTTAGGTTTGTTTAATATTCCATTAATCCTATTTCACAACTACTCCTTTTGGCAAGGTTTATGTATTTTCTTCATTGTACTTCTATCCACTACCAAGTCTGACTTTCATTAGTTTTTCACTGAGAAAATGTTATAGATCAATTCTATCGAGTCATGAAATTGTTCATGCAAGTATTCTAACATATAATTCCATTTCCTGTCACTAATGATGAGTTTGATGATGGAAGTGTAATATTTAGTAACCTATAGACACATTGTCTCCCTACACCAGTTATGTCTTACGGAATCAACAGGAGAGCATTAAAAAAACGCAAGAGACAATCTGGGAGCAGCCGACTATTCAACAATCCATACAGTAAGCATAGCAGAAAGGGAAGAGCTTAATGCTTTGGCACTGGCAATCTCATACCTCCAATCTATTTTAAAAAGTGAAAGGGGATTTGAGGGAGTTCCCCAGATTTTTCCATGAATATTGGGCTTTATGGCTAACAAGTGTCCTCCATGAAGTGCACCAAGATTTTTACTTCAAAAGATATGCTGTTGATGCTAGCTGCCTGGGTTGCAGTGTCAGAGTATTAAGTGCACCAAGATTGTATTTTTTATTTCTTTTGGAGTATTTCCGCTGTTGGGGTAAACAGTACTAGTCTATTTTGTTGTGGTTTGGGAGTGTGCCCATATTTTATTTAAGACATTTTAGGACTTATGCTATGAGAGCCAGACATCTCAGGGTGAAAAAGGCTACGAACATCACCTAGATTTCTCGTTCATTTTCTGGCCTTCTGTCAATCATTGAGTCATAATGCTGTAGAGCTTCAGGGGCTGCCCGTGGAGAATGCTACAAATGTTTGGCATTTCTCTGGCTGCTGCATTAGATAGCAGCCAGAGAAAAGGATAGTACATGCATGGATAATCTATTGTCTGTGATGTGCCTGACTGGCAACTGGTCTAGCTTTGCGTTCTTTGTTTGGGCTGGGTCAGATAATTCGTTTTCTACGTTGTTTTTATTTGTGTGAATTCTACCTTGAATTGATTACTGCTACCAAGCATTTCTATATGTGTGTGCTGCATTTAGCAGGAACTTTGGCAACATGTGCTATGAGTCTCTGATACTGTGGGAGATGTAAGGGTGGGCTCATATATTCCTTCAATGTTGTGTATTTTATCTTGTGGGTCTGATTATTCTGTTGAGCTTGAGGGGTTTCCACACTGCATTTCAAATGTTAAACATTTTATGTTGCTAACATATTAGTCTACAAAACCAACACTTGATGGACGGAATGTTGCACAATGGCAAAATATTCACCCCCAGTCACAGATCTGGATTTAATCCATCGTTATTTTGCTCACCACGCCACCCCAGTTCAGAAAGGGCCATATGAAAATCAGTCTTGGCCCTGTGCCTAATGGGAACAATCCTAAACGAACTGCCAAGCCATGTCTTTCTGGACCGGATTCAGGCATCCCAGGAGCGGTTTCTGGCTATCAGCCGTCATCAGCCAGGATAGCTTGATTCCAGTGGCACGGAGAGCATGAGACTCACTTCTGAGCATACCCGTCCCACTCGGGGTGACAAATGCAAAACCAACACTTGATGGACGAAATGTTGCACAATGCCAAAATATTCACCCCCTGTCACAGATCTGGGTATAATCAATCGTTATTTTGCTCACCACGCCACCCCAGTTCAGACATGGCCATATGCAAATCAGTCTTGGCCTTGTGCCTCATGGTAACAGTCCAGCCCGAACTGCCAAGCCATGTTTCCCTGAACCGGAATCAAGCATCCCAGGACCGGTTTCTGGCTATCAGCCGTCATCAGCCAGGATAGCTTAATTCCAGTGGCATGGAGAGCACAGGACTCTTTTTTTTTGTTTTAATCCTTTTTATTAATGGATATCACAGGCAGAATTAAACAGAACAATCAAAATTTTGTTGTACATGATTTCCAATGTCTTTAAAGATTATTACAAAAAGCAGTTTACCATAGCTAGTAAGTAATAGTCAATTCTCAGACAGACAAATGAAAAATAATTGTAAAAAAAAAGGGTTTACAAAAATAAATACAATCTTATCTGAATTTGAGTTAAGCACGACTTCAAATCAGGTTAGTTAGTGTCAGGTATGTAAAACATGCCTCCAAATATTCTCTTTACTTTAATCATTGCTTTCACTCCTCTTTTCCTAGCTAAAGATAGCTCCATATGATGTATCTCTTTAACCAAGCACCACCATTCATTCACATTAGGTGCTTGATCAGCTCTCCAAGCTCTGGCCAAAACTAACCTTGCACATGCCAGCACAATAAAAATTAAATCTTGAAAAGGTGTAGGGTTAGTCTGTATACCTAGCAGTATCATTTCGGATGTTAAAGGTGCATCAATTAGCAATTTCAATCTCAATATCTTCCCTATACTATTCCAAAATGAAGCTATCGCAGGGCATAGAGCCAACATGTGTTCTAGATCTGCCGCTTGTAAATGACATTTGGGGCATTTGGTTCGATCGTTAGAACCATTATTCAAGGACCATTTGCTTATTTGCAGAGGAGTGTAGTAAAGTTGGCAGATTGTTTTATATGCTTGCAGTTTTAAGCTTGAAGAGTGAACCAGCGTATCAATTTTCTTTAAGGAGTAAGATATTTCATTCGAAGTGATACCTGTTGGAAAGCAAAGGGCCCATTTCTCTGCTATTTTTGGACACTCGTCTGGTTTATTTTCAGTAAGGCATTTGTATCCCTCACTAATGGTTACTATTTGATTTTCCTCTCCCTTGTACAAACATTGCCAAAAATCCGAATCCAGAATCTCTTTCATTTTTAATTTTCTTACAAAAAAAACAGGAATTTGTGTATATTTAAAGTAAGTATGCTCTGGTAGTTTGTACAATAACCTTAATGTTTCAAACTCCAAAAAGCCTGAGGAACCGTAAAGATCCCCAAGTTTCGATATTCCTTGACTCTCCCATATTTTACACCCAGAATCAGAAAAAATACTAGGTAAGCCTGGGTTGTTCCAAAGACTTAAGAGTGGGTGATGAAATGATAGCTTATTCTGATTCATAAGTATCCTCCAGATGTTAATTATGTCCTTTGCAGTCTTAAACCTCACTCTTTTGAAGTAATTTGGATCATTACTTCTAGCCAAAATCAGCAAGCATTCTGGCCCCAGCATAAATTGATGAAAGAAGTATGGATTATTGGAATTAAATAAGCTCTGTATCCGCCCCAAAAATGATGCGATATAATACGATCGGAAATCTGGGAAATTAAGCCCTCCTTTTATAAACGGGAGTTTCAGAGAGGAAAGTGCTCTTCGGTTCTTTTTATAGCCCCAAATGAAGCTGCCCAATATACCATCTAGTTTTCTGAAAAAGACTGTGTTTATTTTCAAGGGTATACATCTGAATAAGTATAAAAATTTTGGCAAGATATTCATTTTAATAAGTTGATTCTCCCGATAAGATTTAAAGGTACCTTATGCCATTTTTTAAGGAGGGCCTCAGTTTCTTTTGGAGAGCACAGGACTCACATCTGAGCATACCCATCCCACTCGGGGTGACAAATGCAAAACCAACACTTGATGGAAGGAATGGTGCACAATTGCAAAACATTAATCCCCAGTCACAGAGCTGGGTTTAATCCATTGTTATTTTGCTCATCACGCCATCTCAGTTTAGACAGGGCCATATGCAAATCTGTCTTGGCCCTGTTCCTCATGGTAACAGTCCAGTCCGAACTGCCAAGTCATGTCTTTCTGAACCGGAATCAAGCATCCCAGGACCGGTTTCTGTCTATCAGCCGTCATCAGCCAGTATAGCTTGATTCCAGCGGCATGGAGAGCACGGGACTCACGTCTGAGCACACACGTCCCACTCGGGGTGACAAATGCAAAACCAACACATGATAGACAGAATGTTGCACAATGGCAAAACATTCACCGCCAGTCATATATCTGGGTTTAATCCATTATTATTCTGCTCACCACGCCACCCCAGTTCAGACATGGCCATATGCAAATCAGTCTTGGCCCTGTGCCTCGTGGGAACAGCCCAGCCCAAACTGCCAAGCCATGTCTTCCCTGGACTGGAATAAAGCAACTCAGGACCGATTTCCAGCTATCAACCGTCATCAGCCAGGATAGCTTGAATCCAGTGGCATGGAGAGCACGGGACTCACCTCTGAGCATACCCGTCCCACTCGGTGTGACAAATGCAAAACCAACACTGGATGGATGGAATGTTGCACAATGGCAAAACATTCACCCCAGTCACAGATCTGGGTTTAATCCATCATTATTTTGCTCACCACGCCACCCCAGTTCAGAGATGGCCATATGCAAATCAGTCTTGGCCCAGTGCCTCCTGGGAACAGTCCAGCCCGAACTGCCAAGCCATGTCTTCCCTGGACCGGAATCAAGCATCCCAGGACCGGTTTCTGGCTATCAGCTGTCATCAGCCAGGATAGCTTTATTCCGGTGGCATGGAGAGCACAGGACTCAAGTCTTAACATACCAGTGGCACGGAGAGCATGAGACTCACTTCTGAGCATACCCGTCCCACTCGGGGTGACAAATGCAAAACCAACACTTGATAATAATAATAATAATAATAGGGGGTTTTGTAAAGCGCTTGGTGACGCACAGCGGCGTGTCCCCGCGCTGTGGGGCAAGTGCTTGCAGGGAAACTGCAGGGGGGCAGAACCTGTTACCGGGTGAATAGTATTGTTTTTAACTTGGCTCTAAAGATTGGTTCGGATGGCTCAAGACGCAACGCCGCAGGAAGTTTATTCCAGTTTAACGCAGCCAGATGCCTGAAAGATCTTCCGCCCATCCTTGCTTTAGACACCTTGGGCATGGACAGACGCCCCGAGCCGGAAGATCTAAGGGAACGGGAAGGCTCTTATTGTGTCAGCAGTCCCTGCAATGGAAGGGGTGCCCTACCATTGACGATTCGATGGCAAGTGCAGAGTGCTTTAAATTCCACCCTGCTTCTTACCGGGAGCCAGTGCAGGGTCTGAAGAGCCGCTTTAGAGGCAGCCCTTCTGGGTAGTCTGAGCACCAATCGGGCAGCAGCGTTCTGCAAGACCTGCAGGCGGCTCAGATTCTTCTCTAAGGTCCCTAAATAGAGAAGGTTGCCATAGTCCATCTTAGATGTGACTAGTGCATGCACTAGCGTTTGGCGTGCTTTGATGGGTAGGAATTTCAGCACCTTCCTAAGGCTCTTGGGAGCCCCGAAGCAGGATCCAACGACCCGAATGATCTCGGGCCAAAGGTCAGGTTGGAATCAAACCAGATGCCCAAATTCCTCGCCTCCTGGCAGGGGGTAGGTGTTGGTCCCAGGCATGGCGGCCACCATGCCGACGTTCACGCCGCCTGGCCACCCCCTACGACCAGCACCTCAGTCTTGCCTCCGTTGCGCTTGAGGCAGTTGGCGGACATCCAGACTGCAAGATCTTGCATGCACGATGATGATGGCATAGCATAGCACCTCTCGCACTCTGTGAGCGCTCCCCCCCCCCTGGGCCGGCTCCGCCGTCCTCGGTAGGACTCGGCTGCCCGTGTCACTGTATTTCTACTGCTGTCTGTGATCGTGTTTATTTTCCTTTTCCCTCATTATTGTATTTTGCCTCCTTTGTTGTGTTTACCCCTGGTTGTCCCCCCGCCCCGCTCCCGCTTCCCGCCGCCGTTCACGCGGCCACGCCCTCTTCCTTTCTGTGCCCTCCCCGCTCCCGCCTCCCAGCTGCCCTCCCGCGCTCCGCCCCCCCAACTCTCCACACATGGCAGAGTGGCCAACGCGCAGCGGGTGCGCCGATTGCGCGCCGAAGGTGCGCCAAAGGTAAGCCCGTCTGCACCCGTCCGCACCTGGACCGCGCACAGTGCCAGGACCCCTGGCCCCCGCAGACCCCAGCCCACCCGCCGGACGTACGACGCCGCCACCCTCAACGCACTCAACACCGGCCGAAACCAGGGATGCTACCGAGCCACCCGAGACGAACCCACGGACCCTTCAGCTGCCACGCCTGCAAGTTCACCTGCATCCGGACCTGCCCCGCACCAGCACCCGCCAAGCCGAACACCAGCAGCAACCACCTCAAGTGCATCCTACTCAACACCCGCTCCGTCCACAGACACGCCATCGAACTCTGGAACCTCCTCGACACCACAGCTCCTGACGTCGCCTTCCTCACGGAAACCTGGATGAACGACTCCTCAGCGCCCGACATCACCATCGCCATCCCAGAGGGCTACAAGATCACCCGAAGAGACCGCGGCAACCAGACTGGAGGAGACATCGCCATCATCTACAGGGACACCATCCGCATCACGACCCACACCGACGACACCCTGACAACCGCCAAACACCTGCACTTCCAGATCCACACGGACCCCAAAACCACCCTCAGAGGCACCCTCATCTACCGACCCCGGGGACCACGCACACAATTCAGGGAAGACATCGCCGACTTCATCAGCCCGCACGCCCTCCCCTCCGCTGACTACATCCTCCTGGGGGACATCAACTTCCACCTGGAGAACAACAACGACCGCAACACCACCACCCTGCTTGACAACCTCGCCAACCTCGGACTCAAGCAGCTGGTGACCACCCCCACCCACCTCGCCGGACACACACTCGACGCTGTCTTCTCATCCAGCAAGGACATAGTCTTCAGCCACGCCACCGGACTCCACTGGACGGACCACAGCTGCGTCCACTTCACCTTCAGAAGATCCACGATCCACCACCACCAGAAACAGGTTGCTCGAAGAAACTGGAACAAGATCACAGCAGACCAGCTCGCCGCTTCCCTGAGCCAGCACCCTCCCGCCAGCTCAGCGAACCCCAGCCAGGCCGCCGACAACCTCACGAAGTGGATCAGCAACTGCGCAGACGACCTCGCCCCACTGAGGACCCCGCCTAGCAGACCCGGCAGCAAGAAGGCCCCATGGTTCACCAACGAACTCAAGAGCTCCAAGAAGAACTGCCGAGCCCTCGAGAAAGCCTGGAGAAGGGAGCCAACACCGGACAACATGACCACCCTCAAGCTCGCCACCCGGAAGCACCATCAACTGATCCACGCCACCAAGAAAACAGCATTCAAGGACCGGCTGGACAACAACGCACACAACTGCAAGGAACTCTTCAACATCGTGAAAGAGCTCTCCAACCCCAACGCCGGAAACAACAACATCACCCCGTCGCAGGACCTCTGCAACTCCCTCGCCTCCTACTTCCACAACAAGATCGCTGACATACACAACAGCTTCAGCCCACAAACAACGCTCCCCACGACCGCACCAACGCCCCCCACCACCACCCTCAGCGCCTGGACCCAGATCAACACAGAAGACACCATCTGCACGATGAACTCTATCCACTCCGGATCTCCGACCGAACCCTGCCCCCACCACGTTTTAAACAAGGCCGACGCTGTCATCGCACCCCACCTGCGGGACATCATCAACACCTCCTTCGACACCACCACCTTCCCTGAGAGCTGGAAGCACGCCGAACTCAGCGCTCTACTAAAGAAACCAACAGCGGACCCCACCGAACTCAAGAATTACCGCCCCATCTCGCTCCTCCCGTTTCCAGCCAAAGTCATCGAGAAGACCGTCAACAAGCAGCTGGCCGCCTTCCTCGAGACGAATGGATCCCTCGACCCCTCACAGTCTGGCTTCCGAGCCAACCACAGCACCGAGACCGCCCTCATCGCTGCCACCGATGACATCCGAGCCCTGCTGGACAACGGTGAAACAGCGGCCCTCATCCTCCTAGACCTCTCCGCGGCGTTCGACACTGTTTGCCACCGCACCCTAGTGCAGCGCCTCAGCAACATCGGAATCCAGGAGAAGGCACTGGAGTGGATCATGTCCTTTATCGCTGGAAGGAGACAGAGAGTCCGCCTACCACCGTTCATATCTGCAGCCACGGAAGTCATCTGCGGCGTTCCTCAGGGCTCCTCGCTCAGCCCCACCCTCTTCAACGTCTACATGAGCCCCCTTGCGGCCATCGCACGCCAACACAACCTCAACATCATCTCCTACGCCGACGACACCCAGCTGATCCTCTCCCTGACCAACGACCCCGCCGCCACCAGAACCAACCTCCACGAAGGGATGAAAGACGTAGCCGAGTGGATGACGACCAGCCGCCTGAAACTGAACTCAGACAAGACGGAAGTCCTCATCCTGGGCTCCTCGCCCTCCACCTGGGACGACTCCTGGTGGCCCCCCGCAACCTGGGCTTCATCCTGGACTCCTCCCTCTCCATGACCAGACAAGTCAACGCCGTCTCCGCATCCTGTTTCAACATCCTGCGCATGCTACGGAAGATCTTCCGGTGGATCCCCACCGAGACTAGGAAGACGGTCACCCAGGCCCTCGTCACCAGCCGACTGGACTACGGCAACGCCCTCTACGCCGGAACCAACGCCAAGCTCCAGAAGAGACTCCAGCGGATCCAGAACGCCTCAGCCAGACTCATCCTCGACATCCCACGACGCAGCCACATCTCCGGACATCTGAGAGACCTGCACTGGCTCCCCGTCAACAAGAGAATCACCTTCCGTCTCCTCACCCACGCACACAAAGCCCTACACGACCAAGGCCCGAGCTACCTCAACAACCGCCTCAACTTCTACGCTCCCAAACGCCACCTCCGATCGACCAACCACGCCCTCACCGCCATCCCCCGCATCCGAAGAGCGACAACAGGAGGAAGGTCCTTCTCCTACCTGGCCGCCAAGACCTGGAACACCCTCCCGACCGACCTTCGCCTGACCCAAGACCACCTCTCCTTCAGGAAGAAGCTCAAGACCTGGCTGTTCGAGCAGTAGCGGCACCCCTCCCCCCCGACCCCAAGTGCCTTGAGACCCTCCGGGTGAGTAGTGCGCTTTATAAATGCTTTGATTGATTGATTGATTGATGGACGAAATGTTGCACAATGCCAAAATATTCACCCCCTGTCACAGATCTGGGTATAATCAATCAATCGTTATTTTGCTCACCATGCCACCCCAGTTAGGACATGGCCATATGCAAATCAGTCTTGGCCTTGTGCCTCATGGTAACAGTCCAGCCCGAACTGCCAAGCCATGTTTACCTGAACCGAAATCAAGCATCCCAGGATCGGTTTCTGGCTATCAGCCGTCAACAGCCAGGATAGCTTGATTCCAGTGGCATGGAGAGCACAGGACTCACGTCTGAGCATACCCATCCCACTCGGGGTGACAAATGCAAAACCAACACTTGATGGAAGGAATGGTGCACAATTGCAAAACATTAATCCCCAGTCACAGATCTGGGTTTAATCCATTGTTATTTTGCTCATCACGCCACCCCAGTTTAGACAGGGCCATATGCAAATCTGTCTTGGCCCTGTTCCTCATGGGAACAGTCCAGTCCGAACTGCCAAGTCATGTCTTTCTGGACCGGAATCAAGCATGCCAGGACCGGTTTATTGCTATCAGCCGTCATCAGCCAGTATAGCTTGATTTCAGCGGCATGGAGAGCACGGGACTCACGTCTGAGCACACATGTCCCACTCGGGGTGACAAATGCAAAACCAACACTTGATAGACAGAATGTTGCACAATGGCAAAACATTCACCCCCCAGTCATATATCTGGGTTTAATCCATTATTATTTTGCTCACCACGCCACCCCAGTTCAGACATGGCCATATGCAAATCAGTCTTGGCCCTGTGCCTCATGGGAACAGCCCAGCCCAAACTGCCAAGCCATGTCTTCCCTGGACTGGAATAAAGCAACTCAGGACCGATTTCCGGCTATCAACCGTCATCAGCCAGGATAGCTTGATTCCAGTGGCACGGAGAGCACGGGACTCACCTCTGAGCATACCCGTCCCACTGGGTGTGACAAATGCAAAACCAACACTGGATGGACGGAATGTTGCACAATGGCAAAACATTCACCCCAGTCATATATCTGGGTTTAATCCATCATTACTTAGCTCACCACGCCACCCCAGTTCAGACATGGCCATATGTAAATCAGTCTTGGCCCTGTGCCTCCTGGTAACAGTCCAGCCCGAACTGCCAAGCCATGTCTTCCCTGGACCGGAATCAAGCATCCTAGGACCGGTTTCTGGCTATCAGCTGTCATCAGCCAGGATAGCTTTATTCCGGTGGCATGGAGAGCACGGGACTCAAGTCTTACCATACCAGTCACACTTGGGGTGACAAATGCAAAACCAACACTTGATGGAAGGAATCTTGCACAATCGCAAACATTCACCCACAGTCAGAGATCTGGGTTTATTGCATCGTTATTATGCTCACCACGCCACCCCAGTTCAGACATGGCCATATGCAAATCAGTCTTGGCCCTGTGCCTCATGGGAACAGCCCAGCCCAAACTGCCAAGCCATGTCTTCCCTGGACTGGAATAAAGCAACTCAGGACCGATTTCCGGCTATCAACCGTCATCAGCCAGGATAGCTTGATTCCAGTGGCACGGAGAGCACGAGACTCACCTCTGAGCATACCCGTCCCACTGGGTGTGACAAATGCAAAACCAACACTGGATGGACGGAATGTTGCACAATGGCAAAACATTCACCCCAGTCATATATCTGGGTTTAATCCATCATTACTTTGCTCACCACGCCACCCCAGTTCAGACATGGCCATATGTAAATCAGTCTTGGCCCTGTGCCTCCTGGGAACAGTCCAGCCCGAACTGCCAAGCCATGTCTTCCCTGGACCGGAATCAAGCATCCCAGGACCGGTTTCTGGCTATCAGCTGTCATCAGCCAGGATAGCTTTATTCCGGTGGCATGGAGAGCACGGGACTCAAGTCTTACCATACCAGTCACACTTGGGGTGACAAATGCAAAACCAACACTTGATGGAAGGAATCTTGCACAATCGCAAACATTCACCCACAGTCAGAGATCTGGGTTTATTCCAACGTTATTTTGCTCACCACGCCACCCCAGTTTAGAATTGGCCATATGCAAATCAGTCTTGTCCCTGTGTCACATGGGAACAGTCCAGCGCGAACTGCCAAGCCATGTCTTCCCTGGACCGGAATAAAGCATCCCAGGACCGATTTATGGCTATCAGCCGTCATCAGCCAGGATTGCTTGATTCCAGTGGCATGGAGAGCACAGGACTCACGTCTGAGCATACCCGTCCCACTCGGGGTGACAAATGCAAAACCAACACTTGATGGATGGAATGTTGCACATTTGCAAAACATTCATCCCCAGTCACAGATCTGGGTTAAATCCATCGTTATTTTGCTCACCACGCCACCCAAGTTCAGACATGGCCATATGCAAATCAGTCTTGGCCCTGTTCCTCATGGGAACAGTCCAGCTCGAACTGCCAAGCCATGTCTTTCTGGACTGGAACCAAGCATTTCAGGACCGGTTTCTGGCTATCAGACGTCATCAGCCAGGATAGCTTGAGTCAAGTGGCATGGAGAGCACGGGACTCACGTCTGAGCAAACCCGTCCCACTCGGGGTGACAAATGCAAAACCAACACTTGATGGATGGTATGTTGCACAATGGCAAAACATTCACCCCAGTCACACTTCTGGGTTTAATCTATCGTTATTTTGCTCACCACGCCACCCCACATCAGACATGGCCATTTGCAAATCAGTCTTGGCCCTGTTCCCCATGGGAACAGTCCAGCCCGAACTGCCAAGCCATGTCTTTCTGGACTAGAATCAAGCATCCCAGGAAGGGTTCCTGGCTATCAGCCGTCATCAGCCAGGATAGCTTGATTCCAGTGGCATGGAGAGCACAGGACTCACGTCTGAGCATACCCATCCCACTCAGGGTGACAAATGCAAAACCAACACTTGATGGACGAAATGTTGCACAATGCCAAAATATTCACCTCCTGTCACAGATCTGGGTATAATCCATCGTTATTGTGCTCACCACGCCACCCCAGTTCATACATGGCCATATGCAAATCAGTCTTGGCCCTGTGCCTCATGGGAACAGTCCAGCCAGAGCTGCCAAGCCATGTCTTCCCTGGACTGGAATCAAGCATCCCAGGACTGGTTTATGGCTATCAGCCGTCATCAGCCAGTATAGCTTGATTCCAGCGGCATGGAGAGCACGGGACTCACGTCTGAGCACACACGTCCCACTCGGGGTGACAAATGCAAAACCAACACTTGATAGACAGAATGTTGCACAATGGCAAAACATTCACCCCAGTCATATATCTGGGTTTAACCCATTAATATTTTGCTCACCACGCCACCCCAGTTCAGACATGGCCATATGCAAATCAGTCTTGGCCCTGTGCCTCATGGGAGCAGCCCAGCCCAAACTGCCAAGCCATGTCTTCCCTGGACTGGAATAAAGCAACTCAGGACCAATTTCCGGCTATCAACCGTCATCAGCCAGGATAGCTTGATTCCAGTGGCACGGAGAGCACGGGACTCACCTCTGTGCATACCCGTCCCACTGGGTGTGACAAATGCAAAACCAACACTGGATGGACGGAATGTTGCACAATGGCAAAACATTCACCCCAGTCATATATCTGGGTTTAATCCATCATTACTTTGCTCACCACGCCACCCCAGTTCAGACATGGCCATATGCAAATCAGTCTTGGCCCTGTGCCTCCTGGGAACAGTCCAGCCCAAACTGCCAAGCCATGTCTTCCCTGGACCGGAATCAAGCATCCCAGGACCGGTTTCTGGCTATCAGCTGTCATCTGCCAGGATAGCTTTATTCCGGTGGCATGGAGAGCACGGGACTCAAGTCTTACCATACCAGTCACACTTGGGGTGACAAATGCAAAACCAACACTTGATGGAAGGAATGTTGCACAATCGCAAACATTCACCCACAGTCAGAGATCTGGGTTTATTCCATCGTTATTTTGCTCACCACGCCACCCCAGTTTAGAATTGGCCATATGCAAATCAGTCTTGTCCCTGTGTCACATGGGAACAGTCCAGCGCGAACTGCCAAGCCTTGTCTTCCCTGGACCGGAATAAAGCATCCCAGGACCGATTTATGGCTATCAGCCGTCATCAGCCAGGATTGCTTGATTCCAGTGGCATGGAGAGCACAGGACTCACGTCTAAGCATACCTGTCCCACTCGGGGTGACAAATGCAAAACCAACACTTGATGGATGGAATGTTGCACATTTGCAAAACATTCATCCCCAGTCACAGATCTGGGTTTAATCCATCGTTATTTTGCTCACCACGCCACCCAAGTTCAGATATGGCCATATGCAAATCAGTCTTGGCCCTGTTCCTCATGGGAACAGTCCAGCTCGAACTGCCAAGCCATGTGTTTCTGGACTGGAACCAAGCATTTCAGGACCGGTTTCTGGCTATCAGACGTCATCAGCCAGGATAGCTTTATTCAAGTGGCATGGAGAGCACGGGACTCACGTCTGAGCAAACCCGTCCCACTCGGGGTGACAAATGCAAAACCAACACTTGATGGATGGTATGTTGCACAATGGCAAAACATTCACCCCAGTCACACTTCTGGGTTTAATCTATCGTTATTTTGATCACCACGCCACCCCACATCAGACATGGCCATTTGCAAATCAGTCTTGGCCCTGTTCCCCATGGGAACAGTCCAGCCCGAACTGCAAAGCCATGTCTTTCTGGACTAGAATCAAGCATCCCAGGAAGGGTTTCTGGCTATCAGCCGTCATCAGCCAGGATAGCTTGATTCCAGTGGCATGGAGAGCACAGGACTCACGTCTGAGCATACCCATCCCACTCAGGGTGACAAATGCAAAACCAACACTTGATGGACGAAATGTTGCACAATGCCAAAACATTCACCTCCTGTCACAGATCTGGGTATAATCCATCGTTATTGTGCTCACCACGCCACCCCAGTTCAGACATGGCCATATGCAAATCCGTCTTGGCCCTGTGCCTCATGGGAACAATCCAGCCAGAGCTGCCAAGCCATGTCTTCCCTGGACTGGAATCAAGCATCCCAGCACCGGTTTCTGGTTATCAGCTGTCATCAGCCAGGATAGCTTGATTGCAGTGGCATGGAGAGCACGGGACTCACATCTGAGCATACCCGTCCCACTCAGGGGAACTAAAGCAAAACCAACACTTGATGGACGGAATGTTGCACAATGGCAAAACATTCAACCCCAGTCACAGATTTGAGTTTAATACATTGTTATTTTGCTCACCACGCCACCCCAGTTCAGACATGGCCATGTGCAAATCAGTCTTGGACCTGTGCCTAGTGGGAACAATCTAGCCTGAACTTACAATCAATGTCTTCCCTGGACAGGAATCAAGCATCCCAGGACCAGTTTCTGGCTATCAGCCGTTGTCAGCCAGGATAGCTCGATGCCAGTGGCATGGAGAGCACAGATCTCACGTCTGAGCATACCCGTCCAACTCGGGGTGACAAATGCAAAACCAACACTTGATGGACGGAATGTTGCACAATGGCAAATCATTCACCCCCATTCACAGATCTGGTTTTAATCCATTGTTATTTTGATCACCACGCCACCGCAGCTCAGACATGGCCATATGCAAATCAGTCTTGGCCCGGTGTCCCATGGGAACAGTCCAGCGCGAACTGCCAAGCCATGTCTTCCCTGGGCCGGAATCAAGCATCCCAGGACCGATTTATGGCTATCAGCCGTCATCAGCCAGGATAGCTTGATTCCAGTGGCATGGAGAGCACAGGACTCACGTCTGAGCATACCCGTCCCACTCAGGGTGACAAATGCAAAACCAACACTTCATAGATGGAATGGTGCACAATTGCAAAACATTCATCCCCAGTCACAGATCGGGGTTTAATCCATCGTTACTTTGCTCACCACGCCACCGCAGTTCAGACATGGCCATATGCAAATCAGTCTTGGCCCGGTGTCCCATGGGAACAGTCCAGCGCGAACTGCCAAGCCATGTCTTTCTGGACTGGAACCAAGCATTTCAGGACCGGTTTCTGGCTATCAGACGTCATCAGCCAGGATAGCTTGATTCCAGTGGCATGGAGAGCACGGTACTCACATCTGAGCAAACCCGTCCCAGTCGGGGTGACAAATGCAAAACCAACACTTGATGGATGGTATGTTGCACAATGGCAAAACATTCACCCCAGTCACAGTTCTGGGTTTAATCTATCGTTATTTTGCTCACCACGCCACCCCACATCAGACATGGCCATATGCAAATCAGGCTTGGCCCTGTGCCTCATGGGAGCAGTCCAGCCCGAACTGCCAAGCCATGTCTTCCCTGGACTGGAATCAAGCATCCCAGGACCGTTTTCTGGCTATCAGCCGTCATCAGCCAGGATAGCTTGATTGCAGTGGCATGGAGAGCACGGGACTCACGTCTGAGCATACCCGCCCCACTCGGGGTGACAAATGCAAAACCAACACTTGATGGATGGAATGTTGCCCAATTGCAAAACATTCATCCCCAGTCAAAGATCTGGGTTTAATCCATTGTTATTTTGCTCATCAAGCCACCCCAGTTCAGACAAGGCCATATGCAAATCAGTCTTGGCCCTGTTCCTCATGGGAACAGTCCAGCCCGAAGTGCCAAGCCATGTCTTTCTGGACCAGAATCAAGCATCCCAGGACCGGTTTCTGGCTATCAGCCATCATAAGTCAGTATAGCTTGATTCCAGTGGCATGGAGAGTACAGAACTCACGTCTGAGCATACCCGTCCCACTCAGGGTGACAAATGCAAAACCAACACTTGATGGACGGAATGTTGCACAATGGCAAAACATTCACCCCCAGTCACAGATCAGGGTTTACTCCATCGTTATTTTGCTCACCACACCACACCACCCCAGTTCAGACATGGCCATATGCAAATCAGTCATGGCCATGTGCCTCATGAGAACAGTCCACCCTGAACTGCCAAGCCATGTCTTCAATGGACAGGAATAAAGCATCCCAGGAAAGGTTTCTGGCTATCAGCCATCATCAGCCAGGATAGCTTGATTCCACTAGCATGGAGAGCATGGGACTCACGTCTTAGCATACCCGTCCTACTCGGGGTGACAAATGCAAATCTAACACTCCATGGATGGAATTTTGCACAATTGCGAAACATTCATCCCCAGTCACAGATCTGAGTTTAATCCATCATTATTTTGCTCACCACGCCACCCAAGTTCAGACATGGCCATATGAAAATCAGTCTTGGCCCTGTTCCTCATGGGAAAAGTCCAGCCCGAACTGCCAAGCCATGTCTTTCTGGACTGGAACCAAGCATCCCAGGACCGGTTTCTGGCTATCAGCCGTCATCAGCCAGTATAGCTTAATTCCAGTGGCATGGAGAGCACGGGACTCACGTCTGAGCAAACCCGTCCCACTCGGGGTGACAAATGCAAAACCAACACTTGATGGACGATTTGTTGCACAATGCCAAAACATTCACCTCCTGTCACAGATCTGGGTATAATCCATCGTTATTGTGCTCACCACGCCACCCCAGTTCAGACATGGCCATATGCAAATCAGTCTTGGCCCTGTGCCTCATGGGAACAGTCCAGCAAGAACTGCCAAGCCATGTCTTCCCTGGACTGGAATCAAGCATCCCAGGACCGGTTTCTGGTTATCAGCTGTCATCAGCCAGGATAGCTTGATTGCAGTGGCATGGAGAGCACGGGACTCACGTCTGAGCATACCGGTCCCACCCAGGGTGACAAAAGCAAAACCAACACTTGATGGACGGAATGTTGCACAATGGCAAAACATTCAACCCCAGTCACAGATTTGGCTTTAATACATTGTTATTTTGCTCATCACGCAACCCCAGTTCAGACATGGCCATATGCAAATCAGTCATGGCCATGTGCCTCATGAGAACAGTCCAGCCCGAACAGCCAAGCCATGTCTTTCTGGACCGGAATGAAGCATCCCAGGACCAGTTTCTGGCTAACAGCCTTCATCAGCCAGAATAGCTTGATTCCAGTGGCATGGATATCACAGGACTCACATCTGATCATACCCGTCCCACTCGGGGTGACAAATGCAATACCAACACTTGATGGACGGAATATTTCCCAATGGCAAAACATTCACCACCAGTCACAGATCTGGGTTTAATACATCATTATTTTGCTCACCACGCCTCCCCAGTTCAGACATGGCCATATGCAAATTAGTCTTGGCCCTGTGCCTCATGGGAACAATCAGGCCCAAACTGCCAGGCCATGTCTACTATGGTCCAGAATCAAGGATCCCAGGACCGGTTTCTGGCTATCAACCGTCATCAGCCAGGATAGCTTCATTCCAGTGGCATGGAGAGCACGGGACTCACGTCTGAGCATACCAGTCCCACTTGGGGTGAGAAATGCAAAACCAACACTTGATGGACGGAATGTTGCACAATGGCAAAACATTCCCCCCCAGTCACAGATCTGAGTTTAATCCATCGTGATTTTGCTGACCACACCACCCCAGTTCAGACATGGCCATATGCAAATCAGTCTTGGCCCTGTGCCTCTTGGGAACAGTCCAGCCTGAACTGCCAAGCCATGTCTTCCCTGGACCAGAATCAAGCATCCCAGGACCGGTTTCTAGCTATTAACCGTCATCAGCCAAGATAGCTTGATTCCAGTGGCATGGAGAGCACTGGACTCACGTCTGAGCATACCCGTCCCACTCGTTGTGACAAATGCAAAACCAACACTTGAGGGACGAATGTTGCACAATGGCAATACATTCACCCCCAGTCACAGATCTGGGTTTAATCCATCGTTATTTTCTCACCACGCCTCCCCAGTTCAGACATGGCCATTTGCAAATCAGCCTTGGCCCTGTGCCTCATGGGAACATTCTAGCCCGAATTACCAAGCCATGTCTTTCTGGACCGGAATAAGGCATCCCAGGACCAGTTTCTGGCTATCAGTCGTCATCAGCCAGAATAGCTTGATTCCCTGGCATTGATAGCACGGGACTCACATCTGATCCTACCTGTCCCACTCGGGGTGACAAATGCAAAACCAACACTTGATGGACGGAATTTTGCCCAATGGCAAAACATTCACCCCCAGTCACAGATCTGGGTTTAATCCATGGTTATTTTGCTCACCACGCCACCCCAGTTCAGACATGGCCATATGCAAATCAGTCTTGGCCCTGTGCCTCATGGGAACATTCTAGCCCGAATTACCAAGCCATGTCTTTCTGGACTGGAATAAGGTATCCCAGGACCAGTTTCTGGCTATCAGTCGTCATCAGCCAGAATAGCTTGATTCCCTGGCATGGATAGCACGGGACTCACGTCTGAGCATACCCGTGCCACTCGGGATGAGAAATACAAAACCAACATTTGATGGACCGAATGTTGCACAATGGAAAAACATTCACCCCCAGTCACAGATCGGGTTTTGATCCATCATTATTTTGCTCACCACGCCACTCCAGTTCAGACATGGCCATATGCAAATCAGTCTTGGCCTTGTGCATCATGGGAACAGTCTAGCCCGAACTACCAAGCCATGTCTTTCTGGACCGGAAAAAGGCATCCCAGGACCAGTTTCGGGCTATCAGTCGTCATCAGTCAGGATAGCTTGATTCCAGTGTTATGGAGAGCACAGTACTCAAGTCTGAACATACCCGTCCCTTTCGATGTGACAAATGCAAAACCAACACTTGATGGACAGAATGGTGCACAATTTCAAAACACTCTCCACCAGTCACAGATCTGGTTTTAATCCATTGTTAATTTGCTCATCACGCCACCCCAGTTCAGACATGGCCATATGCAAATCAGTCTTGGCCATGTGCCTCATTAGAACAGTCCAGCCCGAACTGCCAAGCCATGTCTTTCTGGACCCGAATAAAGCATCCCAGGACCAGTTTCTGGCTATCAGCCGTCATCAGCCAGAATAGCTTGATTCCCTGGCATGGATAGCACAGGACTCACATCTGATCATACCTGTCCCACTCGGGGTGACAGATGCAAAACCAACACTTGATGGACGGAATTTTGCCCAATGGCAAAACATTCACCCCCAGTCACAGATCTGGGTTTAATCCATCGATATTTTGCTCACCACGCTACCCCCGTTCAGACATGGCCATATGCAAATCAGTCTTGGACCTGTGCCTAATGGGAACAAACCAGCTAGAACTGCCAAGCCATGTCTTCCCTGGACCAGAATCAAGCATCCCAGGACCGGTTTCTGGCTATCAGCCGTCATCAGCCAGGATAGCTTGATTCCAGTGGCATGGAGAGCATGGGACTCACGTCTGAGCATACCCGTCCCACTCGGGGTGACAAATGCAAAACAAAAACTTGATGGACGGAATGTTCCACGATGGAAAAACATTCACCCGCAGTCACAGATCTGGGTTTAATCCATTGTTATTTTGCTCATCACGCCACCCCAGATCAGAAATAGCCATTTGCAAATCAGTCTTGGCCCTGTGCCTCATGAGAACAGTCCAGCCCGAACTGCCAAGCCATGTCTTTCTGGACCGGAATAAAGCATCCCAGGACCATTTTCTGGCTATCAGCCGTCATCAGCCAGAATAGCTTGATTCCAGCGGCATGGATAGCACGGGACTCACATCTGATCATACCCGTCCCACTCGGGGTGACAAATGCAATACCAACACTTGATGGACGGAATATTGCCCAATGGCAAAACATTCACCACCAGTCACAGATCTGGGTTTAATACATTATTATTTTGCTCACCACGCCACCCCAGTTCAGACATGGCCATATGCAAATTAGTCTTGGGCCTGTGCCTCATGGGAACAATCAGGCCCGAACTGCCAGGCCATGTCTACTATGGTCCAGAATCAAGGATCCCAGGACCGGTTTCTGGCTATCAACCGTCATCAGCCAGGATAGCTTCATTCCAGTGGCATGGAGAGCACGGGACTCACGTCTGAGCATACCAGTCCCACTTGCGGTGAGAAATGCAAAACCAACACTTGATGGACGGAATGTTGCACAATGGCAAAACATTCCCCCCCAGTCACAGATCTGAGTTTAATCCATCGTGATTTTGCTGACCACACCACCCCAGTTCAGACATGGCCATATGCAAATCAGTCTTGGCCCTGTGCCTCTTGGGAACAGTCCAGCCTGAACTGCCAAGCCATGTCTTCCCTGGACCAGAATCAAGCATCCCAGGACCGGTTTCTAGCTATCAACCGTCATCAGCCAAGATAGCTTGATTCCAGTGGCATGGAGAGCACTGGACTCACTTCTGAGCATACCCGTCCCACTCGTTGTGACAAATGCAAAACCAACACTTGAGGGACGAATGTTGCACAATGGCAATACATTCACCCCCAGTCACAGATCTGGGTTTAATCCATCGTTATTTTTCTCACCACGCCTCCCCAGTTCAGACATGGCCATTTGCAAATCAGTCTTGGCCCTGTGCCTCATGGGAACATTCTAGCCCGAATTACCAAGCCATATCTTTCTGGACCGGAATAAGGCATCCCAGGACCAGTTTCTGGCTATCAGTCGTCATCAGCCAGAATAGCTTGATTCCCTGGCATGGATAGCATGGGACTCACATCTGATCATACCTGTCCCACTCGGGGTGACAAATGCAAAAACAACACTTGATGGACGGAATTTTGCCCAATGGCAAAACATTCACCCCCAGTCACAGATCTGGGTTTAATCCATGGTTATTTTGCTCACCACGCCACCCCAGTTCAGACATGGCCATATGCAAATCAGTCTTGGCCCTGTGCCTCATGGGAACATTCTAGCCCGAATTACCAAGCCATGTCTTTCTGGACTGGAATAAGGTATCCCAGGACCAGTTTCTGGCTATCAGTCTTCATCAGCCAGAATAGCTTGATTCCCTGGCATGGATAGCACGGGACTCACGTCTGAGCATACCCGTGCCACTCGGGATGAGAAATACAAAACCAACATTTGATGGACGGAATGTTGCACAATGGAAAAACATTCACCCCCAGTCACAGATCGGGTTTTGATCCATCATTATTTTGCTCACCACGCCACTCCAGTTCAGACATGGCCATATGCAAATCAGTCTTGGCCTTGTGCATCATGGGAACAGTCTAGCCTGAACTACCAAGCCATGTCTTTCTGGACCGGAAAAAGGCATCCCAGGACCAGTTTCGGGCTATCAGTCGTCATCAGTCAGGATAGCTTGATTCCAGTGGCATGGAGAGCACGGGACTCAAGTCTGAACATACCCGTCCCTTTCGATGTGACAAATGCAAAACCAACACTTGATGGACAGAATGGTGCACAATTTCAAAACACTCTCCACCAGTAACAGATCTGGTTTTAATCCATTGTTAATTTGCTCATCACGCCACCCCAGTTCAGACATGGCCATATGCAAATCAGTCTTGGCCATGTGCCTCATCAGAACAGTCCAGCCCGAACTGCCAAGCCATGTCTTTCTGTACCCGAATAAAGCATCCCAGGACCAGTTTCTGGCTATCAGCCGTCATCAGCCAGAATAGCTTGATTCCCTGGCATGGATAGCACAGGACTCACATCTGATCATACCTGTCCCACTCGGGGTGACAGATGCAAAACCAACACTTGATGGACGGAATTTTGCCCAATGGCAAAACATTCACCCCCAGTCACAGATCTGGGTTTAATCCATCGTTATTTTGCTCACCACGCTACCCCCGTTCAGACATGGCCATATGCAAATCAGTCTTGGACCTGTGCCTAATGGGAACAAACCAGCCAGAACTGCCAAGCCATGTCTTCCCTGGACCAGAATCAAGCATCCCAGGACCGGTTTCTGGCTATCAGCCGTCATCAGCCAGGATAGCTTGATTCCAGTGGCATGGAGAGCATGGGACTCATGTCTGAGCATACCCGTCCCACTCGGGGTGACAAATGCAAAACAAAAACTTGATGGACGGAATGTTCCACGATGGAAAAACATTCACCCGCAGTCACAGATCTGGGTTTAATCCATTGTTATTTTGCTCATCACGCCACCCCAGATCAGAAATAGCCATTTGCAAATCAGTCTTGGCCCTGTGCCTCATGAGAACAGTCCAGCCCGAACTGCCAAGCCATGTCTTTCTGGACCAGAATAAAGCATCCCAGGACCGGTTTAGGGCTATAAACCGTCATCAGCCAGGATAGCTTCATTCCATTGGCATGGAGAGCACGGGATTCACGTCTGAGCATGCCCGTCCCACTCGGGGTGAGAAATGCAAAACCAACACTTGATGGACGGAATGTTGCACAATTGCAAAACATTCACCCCAGTCACTGATCTGGTTTTAATCCATCGTTATTTTGCTCACCACGCCACTCCAGTTCAGAAATGGCCATATGCAAATCAGTCTTGGCCCTGTGCCTCATGGGGACAGTCCAGCTTGAACTACCAAGCCATGTCTTTCTGGACCGGAATAAGGCATCCCAGGACCGGTTTCTGGTTATCAGTCGTCATCAGTCAGGATAGCTTGTTTCCAGTGACATGGAGAGCAATGGACTCACGTCTGAGATACCGTCTCACTCGTTGTGACAAATGCAAAACCAACACTTGATGGACGAATGTTGCACAATGGCAAAACATTCACCCCAGTCACTGATCTGGGTTTAATCCATCGTTATTTTGCTCACCACGCCACCCCAGTTCAGACATGGCCATATGCAAATTAGTCTTTGGCTCTGTGCCTAATGGGAACAATCCAGCCCGAACTGCCAACCCATGTCTTCCCTGGACCGGAATCAACCATTGCAGGCCGGTTTCTGTCTGTCAGTCGTCATCAGTCAGGATAGCTTGTTTCCAGTGGCATGGAGAGCACGGGACTCACGTCTGAGAATACCCGTCCCACTCGGGTGACAAATGCAGAACCAACACTTGATGGACAGAATGTTGCACAATGCCAAAACATTCCCCCCCGTCACAGATCTGAGTTTAATCCATCGTGATTTTGCTCACCACGCCACCCCATTTCCGACATGGCCATATACAAATCAGTCTTGGCCCTGTGCCTCCTGGGAACAGTCCAGCCCGAACTGCCAGGCCATGTCTTCCCTGGACCGGAATCAAGCATCCCAGGACCGGTTTCTGGCTATCAACCGTCATCAGCCAAGATAGCTTGATTCCAGTGGCATGGAGAGCACTGGACTCACATCTGAGCATACCCGTCCCACTCGTTGTGAAAAATGCAAAACCAACACTTGATGGACGAATGTTGCACAATGGCAAAACATTCACCCCCAGTCACAGATCTGGGTTTAATCCATTGTTATTTTGCTCATCACGCCACCCCAGTTCAGACATGGCCATATGCACATCAGGCTTGGCCCTGTGCCTCATGAGAACAGTCCATCCCGAACTGCAAAGCCATGTCTTTCCGAAACGGAATAAAGCATCCCATGACCAGTTTCTGGCTACCTGCAGTCATCAGCCAGAATAGCTTGATTCCAGTGGCATGGATAGAACGGGACTCACATCTGACCCTACCCGTCCCACTCGGGGTGAGAAATGCAAAACCAACACTTGATGTAAACAATGTTGCCCAATGGCAAAACATTCACCCCCAGTCACAAATCTGGGTTTAGTCCATCATTAATTTGCTCACCACACCACCCCAGTTCAGACATGGCCATATGCCAATCAGTCTGGGCCCTGTGCCTCATGGGAACAATCCAGCCCGAACTGCCAAGCCATGTCTTCCCTTGACCGGAATCAAGCATCCCAGGACTGGTTTCTGGTTATCAACCGTCATCAGCCAGGATAGCTTCATTACAGTGGCATGGAGAGCGCGGGACTCACATCTGAGCATACCCGTCCCACTCGTTGTGACAAATGCAAAACCAACACTTGATGGACGAATGTTGCACAACGGCAAAACATTCACCCCCAGTCACAGATCCGGGTTTAATCCATCGTTATTTTGCTTACCACGCCACCCGAGTTCAGACATGGCCATATGCAAATCAGTCTTGGCTCTGTGCCTAATGGGAATAATCCAGCCCGAACTGCCAACCCATGTCTTCCCTGGACCGGAATCAACCATCCCAGGACCGGTTTCTGGCTATCAGCCGTCATCAGCCAGCATAGCTTGATTCCAGTGGCATGGAGAGCACAGGACTCATGTCTGAGCAAACTCGTCCCACTCGGGTTGACAAATGCAGAACCAACACTTGATGGACAGAATGTTGCACAATGGCAAAACATTCCCCCCAGTCACAGATCTGAGTTGAATCCATCATGATTTTGCTCACCATGCCACCCCAGTTCAGAAATGGCCATATGCAAATCAGTCTTGGCCCTGTGCCTCCTGGGAACAGTCCAGCCCGAACTGCCAAGCCATTTCTTCCCTGGACTGGAATCAAGCATTCCAGGACCGGTTTCTGGCTATCAACCGTCATCAGCCAGGATAGCTTGATTCCAGTTGCATGGAGAGCACGGGACTCACGTCTGAGCATACCCGTCCCATTCGGGGTGATAAATGCAAACCAACACTTGATTGACGGAATGTTGCGCAATGGTAAACATTCCCCCCAGTCACAGATCTGGGTTTAATCCATTGGTATTTTGCTCACCACGCCACTCCAGTTCAGACATGGCCATATGCAAATCAGTCCTGGCCCTGTGCCTCATGGGAACAATCCAGCCCGAACTGCCAAGCCATGTCTTCCCTGGACCGGTCCCAGGACCGGTTTCTGGCTATCAACTGTCCTCAGCCAGGATAGCATCATTCCAGTGGCATGAAGAGCACGGGACTCACGTCTGAGCGTACCCGTCCTACTCGGGGTGAGAAATGCAAAACCAACATTTGATGGACGCAATGTTGCACAGTGGAAAAATATTCACTCCCAGTCACAGATCTTGTTTTAATCCATCATTATTTTGCTCACCACACCACTCCAGTTCAGACATGGCCATATGCAAATCAGTCTTGGCCCTTGTGCCTCATGGGAACAGTCTAGCCCGAACTACCAAGTCATGTCTTTCTGGACCGGAATAAGGCATCTCAGGACCAGTTTCGGGCTATCAATTGTCATCAGTCAGGATAGCTTGATTCCAGTGGCATGGAGAGCACAGGGCTCAAGTCTGAGCATACCCGTCCCACTCGGGGTGACAAATGCATAACCAACACTTGATGGACAGAATGTTGCCCAATGGCAAAACATTCACCCCCAGTCACAGATCTGGGTTTAATCCATCGTTATTTTGCTCACCACGCCACCCCAGTTCAGACATGGCCATATGCAAATCTGTCTTGGCCCTGTGCCTCATGGGAACAATTCAGCCCGAACTATCAAGCCATGTCTTCTATGGACCGGAATTAAGCATCCCAGGACTGGTTTCTGGCAATCAACCGTCATCAGCCAGGAGAGCTTCATTGCAGTGGCATGGAGAGCACGGGACTCACGTCTGAGCATACCCGTCCCACCCGGGGTGAGAAATGCTGAACCAACACTTGATGGACGGAATGTTGCACAATGGAAAAACATTCCCCCCAGTCACAGATCTGAGTTTAATCCATCGTGATTTTGCTCACCACGCCACCCCAGTTCAGACATGGCCATATACAAATCAGTCTTGGTCCTGTGCCTCATGGGAACAGTCCAGCCCGCACTACCAAGATTGTCTTTCTGGACCGGAATAAGGAATCCCAGGACCAGTTTCTGGCTATCAGCCGTCATCAGCCAGGATAGCCTGATTCCAGTGGCATGGAGAGCACGGGACTCACGTCTGAGAATACCCGTCCCACTCATTGTGACAAATGCAAAACCAACACTTGATAGACGAATGTTGCACAATGGCAAAACATTCACCCCCAATCACAGATCTGGGTTTAATCCTTTGTTATTTTGCTCACCACGCCACCCCAGTTCAGACATGGCCATATGCAAATCAGTCTTAACCCTTGTGCCTCATGGGAACAGTCTAGCCCGAACTACCAAGTCATGTCTTTCTGGACCGGAATAAAGCATCCCAGGACCATTTTCTGGCTATCAGCCGTCATCAGCCAGAATAGCTTGATTCCAGTGGCATGGACAGCACGGGACTCACATCTGATCATACCCGTCCCACTCGGGGTGACAAATGCAAAACCAACACTTGATGGACGGAATGTTGCCCAATGGCAAAACATTCACCCCCAGTCACAGATCTGGGTTTAATCCGTCGTTAATTTGCTCACCACGCCACCCCAGTTCAGACATGGCCATATGCAAATCAGTCTTGGCCCTGTTCCTCATGGGAACAATTCAGCCCAAACTGCCAAGCCATGTCTTCCATGGACCGGAATTAAGCATCCCAGGACTGGTTTCTGGCTATCAACCGTCATCAGCCAGGAGAGCTTCATTCCTGTGGCATGGAGAGCATGGGACTCACGTCTGACCATACCCGTCCCACTCGGGGTGAGAAATGCCGAACCAACACTTGATGGACGGAATGTTGCACAATGGCAAAACATTCCCCCCCAGTCACAGATCTGAGTTTAATCCATCGTGATTTTGCTCACCACGCCACCCCAGTTCAGACATGGCCATATGCAAATCAGTCTTGGCTCTGTGCCTAATGGGAACAATCCAGCCCGAACTGCCAACCCATGACTTCCCTGGACCGGAATCAACTATCCCAGGACCGGTTTCTGGCTATCAGCCGTCATCAGCCAGGATAGCTTGATTCCAGTTGAATTGAGAGCAAGGGACTCACCTCTGAGCATACCAGTCCCACTCGAGGTGACAAATGCAAAACCAACACTTGATTGACGGAATGTTGGACAATGGCAAACATTCACCCCCAGTCACAGATCTGGGTTTAATCCATAGTTATTTTGCTCACCACGCCACTCCAGTTCAGACATGGGCATATGCAAATCAGTCCTGGCCCTGTGCCTCATGGGAACAGTCCAGCCCGAACTATGTCTTTCTGGACCGGAATAAGGCATCCCAGGACCAGTTTCTGGCTATCAGTCGTCATCAGTCAGGATAGCTTGATTCCAGTGGCATGGAGAGCACGGGACTCACGTCTGAGCATACCCGTCCCTTTCGATGTGACAATTGCAAAACCAACAATTGATGGACGGAATGGTGCACAATTGCAAAACATTCACCAGTAGTCACAGATCTGGGTTTAATCCATTGGTTTTTTGCTCATCACGCCACCCCAGTTCAGACATGGCCATATGCAAATCAGACTTGGCCCTGTGCCTCATGAGAACAGTCCAGCCCGAACTGCCAAGCCATGTATTTCTGGACCGGAATAAAGCATCCAAGGACCAGTTTCTGGCTATCAGCCATCATCAGCCAGAATAGCTTGATTCCAGTGGCATGGAAAGCATGGGACCTACATCTGATCATGCCCGTCCCACTCGGGATAACAAATGCAAAACCAACACTTGATGGACTGAATATTGCACAATGGCAAAATATTCACCCCCAGTCACAGATCTGGGTTTAATCCATCGTTATTTTGCTCCCCACGCCACCCCACTTCAGACATGGCCATATGCAAATCAGTCTAGGCCCTGTGCCTCATGGGAACAGTCCAGCCCGAACTGCCAAACCATGTCTTCCCTGGACCGTAATCAAGCATCCCCGGACCATTTTCTGTCTATCAACCGTTATCAGCCTGGATAGCTTGATTCCAGTGGCATGGAGGACACTGTACTCACGTCTGAGCATAGCCATCCCACTCGGGGTGAAAAATGCAAAACCAACACTTGATGGACGGAATGTTGCACAGTGGCAAAACATTCTCCCCCAGTCACAGATCTGGTTTTAATCCATCGTTATTTTGCTCACCACACCACTCCAGTTCAGACATGGCCATATGCAAATTCTCTTGGCCCTGTGCCTCATGGGAATAGTCCAGCCCGAACTACCAAGCCATGTCTTTCTGGACCGGAATAAGGCATCCCTGGACCGGTTTCTGGCTATCAGTCGTCATCAGTCAGGATAGCTTGATTCCAGTGGCATGGAGAGCACAGGATTCACGTCTGAGCATACCCGTCCCACTCGTTGTGACAAATGCAAAACCAACACTTGATGGATGAATGTTGCACAATGGCAAAACATTCACCCCCAGTCACAGATCTAGGTTTAATCCATCGTTATTTTGCTCACCACGCCTCCCCAGTTCAGACATGGCCATATGCAAATCAGTCTTGGCTCTGTGCCTAATGGGAACAATCCAGCCCGAACTGCCAACCCATGTCTTCTCTGGACCGGAATCAACCATCCCAGGACCGGTTTCTGGCTATCAGCCGTCATCAGGCAGGAAAGCTTGATTCCAGTGGCATGGAGAGCACGGGACTCATGTCTGAGCAAACCCGTCCCACTCGGGGTGACAAATGCAGAACCTACACTTGGTGGACGGAATGTTGCACAATGGCAAAACATTCCCCCCCAGTCACAGATCTGAGTTTAATCCATTGTGATTTTTCTCGCCACGCCACCCCAGTTCAGACATGGCCAAATGCAAATCAGTCTTGGCCCTGTGCCTCATGGGAACAGTCCAGCCCGAACTACCAAGATTGTCTTTCTGGACTGGAATAAGGAATCCCAGGACCAGTTTCTGGCTATCAGCCGTCATCAGCCAGGATAACTTGATTCCAGTGGCATGGATAGCACGGGACTCACATCTGATCATACCCGTCCCACTCCGGGTGAGAAATGCAAAACCACCACTCTGAGGTTCCGTGACGGTTCCGTGACGACTTGAACCCGTGTTTTCAAGTTTGTCGGAAATACATAATATTGGTATCAGTGAACCGCAAATGATCCATTTAGTATATCCTAGTGTTTTCGCTACGCTACGAGCAAGAGCACTCCTTCCACTGACACATTTCTGATCTACCCACGGCATCCATCTTAGATCATGGCCGCCATTTTGTGTTTTCTTGCCCTCACATATGCAATAGCCTCTGATCACTTCACTTTGATTAAGGACACGTAGCTTTAGCCGGAGATTCACCTCTTACATGACACGTGCACCTTAAACCAGATCACGCTGTAGCTGCATGACTCGACAAAGGCTGCCTCCTCTGCCCGAGGCCAGTCCTGCCAAACTGGTCTTCGTGTCCATTGTACCTGATCATGATTAGGCGGCCGAAGCCGGTAGCCTTGCCCATTTACAACCCACAAACATCCCTTATCCCGCTTTCCTATCTTCCACACCTGGCTCTGTTTCTTTCTTTCTGAATCTTTATTAGGGGGAGGTAACGAACTTTACGATGAGGCGGTCCGGGTCCTGAATGCAATATTGACAGGGAATTGTGACAAACTAGTGGGAACCCCTCTTTTTGCAATGTTTGGCCTCAGATATTATCGACGGTTCCTGTGTAACACCAAATATTTATTGTTTTAGACACAAAGGTTTTGGGAATGTATTACATGTAAAGAATTCGCCCCTAGCTTAAAATTTCGTATATAAGGAGCAACCCACTTTGTACAAATCGAACAGGCTCCTAGTCTCTGCCCGTGTGTAGATTCTGTGACTTCTGTGTCCCTGCAGTAATAAACCTTTGGTCTTTGACGCCACCATCGAGAAGCCCGTGTTTCTGTTCATTTGTGCACCAAGGCAGGTGGAACTCCGGGGTCTTTGGGTGTTGTACCCTGACACCTCTGGACGGAACCAAAAAGTCCAGAACTCCAATTGGCGCCCAACGTGGGGCGACGTCATTCGGTACCGGTCCAAAAGCCTGAAGAGTTCGAGAAGCTTCGTGTGAAGATTCCTGAGGGAGGCGCCCCACTTCATCGATCCCGGCATATCGCAAAAGTGGCCCGAAGTTCTCTTCCACGAGGGTTTCCCGTTCAGGACGGCTGCAGTGGGCCGTTGCCTTGACCGTCGCCCTGTCTTGGACCCGAAGTGGTGCAGTCCTTAGTACGGCGAAACGTGACGGGTTTCTCCTTGGTGACGTCTTCAGTGACTCAGTTAAGTATTTAGTGATAGGTAGCTGGTTACTTTATGAGGATTGTTAAAAATCCTTGATCGGTTCTTGGTTTGGTTTGGTTTTGTCAGATTATCACTGGTTGTTCTAAATACGATAATCTATTTGGTTTAGTTTTGGGTATCGATACATCAGTTCGTTTTGGTAGGCCTAAGTTCTTGGTTCGAGTGCACATATTTGTCCCGTGTTTGTTTGTTTTGTGTTTCGGACTGAAAATGGTAAGTCGGAAAATGTTGTCTTGTTTTAGTTGCAACAGTGACTCACGATTGGAGGACTCTTGTCTGGTTCCTCCGATTGGGACTCCCCTACATGATTTATATTGCAAGTATGGTGTGGGTCCTATATCTTATAATGAGATATGGGTCCGCTATTGTAAGAAGGATGGTGTCCTTAGTTGGCCACTACATGGTAGTTTTGAACAAGAGATGCTCGACAACTTAGAAGCGAAATTGTTCAAGAAGAAAGCCCGGCCGGCAATGTTTGATTCTTTCCGTTATTGGCGGAAAGAATCCAAACAGAGAGAAATGAAAAGGTTGAAGAAAGAACAGAAAGAACAAGAAGAGTTAACTCTAGAGCAAGCGACTAAACAGTTGCAGGCTAACGAGTGTGAGAAGGCCATAGATGTAGCCATTAGAGAGCATAACTTAGCGATTGACAAGTGCTATCCTGCCTTGCCATCGAAAATGGCTAAGATACTGGAGGACTCTGAAAACGATCCTCTGCTATCTTATCTGTTACGGTCACCTCCACCGTATGCACAAGGTGCTACGGCTCCGCCTGTCCCGAATGTTCAGTTACCGGTTGCTGGACAACCTGGAGCTCCTGCTCTTATCCCTCAGAATCAAGTTCCTGTACTTCCTGTGGTGAATGTGAATGTTCCTACAGCTCCTCCTCTTCCTACACTGCCAGCCCCTATACCTACATCCGTACCTACTGCTCCAGAAACTATTTTTCTCAATACTCCTACTGTTCCGTTATCTATTCCTACCTCCACTGCATTCTCTATGTCTGCGAGTGTACTAACTCCACTTTCTGTTCGTCGAAGAATCACTGATTCTGTTACTAATATGCTGTCTCCTATATATAAAACTTTGATTAAGACTCCTACTCCTGATTCAGTTCAGAGACGTAGTCAGCTACCAAGTACTGAGGAACGAGGAATTTTAGATTCCACGGCTCTCAGATGGATTTCGAAGGGTAGAAGATATAGTACGAGAGATGTGTTAGACACATTTATGCAGTGGGGGGAGCCAACACAACGATACGTCTTTGATGAGATGTGCTCGTTGTTACGTGAAGAGATAGAAGAAGACGATGTCGAATCAGATTTGGAAGATTTAATTAGGGTTCAAAAGGAGTTTGCTGCTGGAATGATAGTGGGTGAGAATATAAAGGAAGCGATGGAACTCATTTTAAGTTTCAGGAATGATCCATCTCTTCGTTCACCGAGAGATTTAGAAAAAGGTAAAAAGAAGCTAAATCGCCAATATCCTATGAGGGAGGTTCCTCCAATTTGGCGTGAAGCTGTACAAGCTGATGCGGTCCGAGGTATTGCAGCTGCTCCAGCACAGTTCCAACGAGTGTGGATACACATTCCATGGAAGCGAGCAGAAGTGTTAGCGGTGAAACAGGCCTTGCCAGATCCACGTAAGAATCCAGCTGGATATTACAAGGAATTAACACAGACAGTTGAGGCTTGTATAATGAACTTAGCTGACATTGATATGTTGTTTGGTAATGTAGTTCCGCAACCAGTGTGGGCTAAAATTCGTAGAGAGGATCATCAGGCTGCTTTAGGTGGTGATTGGGCAGCTATCACTGCAGCAGATGGTCAACAAATAGGTGGTGCGAAACCCGAACCTTTAATTGCTAATCTGCCAGGTAGAATAATTGATCTAATGAAGACTCTGATGCCAGCATTGCGTGTTAATTGGGACAAGTTGTCAGCATGTAGGCAGAAGAAAGACGAAAGTGTCTCGGACTTCTTCACGAGGTTCGAAGAGACTTTTGTGGATCATAGTGGTCAGGATATGAGTACAGAAGGAGGACAAAGACTGTTTGTAGATAAATTTGTGCATAATTTGTTACCTGAATTATGCAATAAATTAAAAGACTCAGAAAGTGCATGGGCTGTATCTACGACAGCGCAAATTCTTGCGACTGCACAGTACTACGAAAATAGAGATAAAGAGGAGAAGGAGAAATCAGAAAAGAAAACGAAAGATTTAAAAACTAAAGTTCTTTTGCAGCAGGCGTATCCGCCTCGTGCGAATCAGACTAATACGCAGCAAAACTCATACCAAAGGACAGATTATAGTACATCAAGGCCTCAATATCAGTGGAATCAGTGTGCGTACTGTAAGAAAGAGGGTCACTATAAAAATGAATGTCCGATCTTAGCGCAAAATAATGCAGCAGCAGCTCAAAGAGGTCGTGGTGGTTTTGTGCAGAATTCTAGAGGACGAGGACGAGGTGCTATGCCTCCACAAACGAATGATCGTCCCTCCAATCACTTTGATCAACGAAATGGACAATCTGCTCAGCAAAATAGATCTCAACAATATCTTGTTGAAGACTATTGTGAAGTAGATGAGGGTTTTCAGCAAAATGGGTACTAGGACAGCCATGGACAAAGAGAGGGAGTAGTATCAGTTCCAGTGGATCAGAGTGGGCCTTATGTCGCAGTAGCAACATCAGGTGTAGTCGAACCGTTTCTGTTGGATACTGGTGCCGCAAAAAGTTCTATCATTCATGCGAAACTCCCTGGCGCACCTTTGTCTGGCTCAACAAATGTTTCCGTAGGTTTTTCAGGCGCCCCTGTGTACAACCCGATATCTGGTCCTTTGTCTATTTCTGTTGGACCGTGCCAATTGAAAGCACCCCTGATTTTGACGACAGGTTGTAATGAAAATCTGCTTGGTTTAGATTTGTTAAAACGACTATATGCGACATTGTACTGTTCTCCGGAAGGAGTACAGCTTACACTGGGTAAAAATATCACCTCTCCGATGTACTTATCAATGGACGCACTCCCACCGGAGCTACGTTCACTCCCTGATTCTCTTTGGGCGACTGGTCCCAACGATGTAGGTCTCCTAGAAATTCCACCGTATGTAGTAACTTTGAAAGCGAATGTAAAATTTCCAAGAATTCCTCAATATAAAATCTTGAGTGAAGGTGAGCGTGCACTTTTATTGATTGTGCAAGATTTGATCAAGAAGGGTGTGGTTGAAGAAACTAGAGGAAATGTCTGTAACAGTCCTGTATTACCGATTCTGAAACGAACTGATCCTACAAAGCCTCCAGTTTATAGGTTTGTCATAGACCTTAGAGAAGTTAATAAGATTGTAATCCCGCAGTTTCCTGTAGTGCCAGACATTACTGCCTTGTTAACATTGATTCCTGCCACAGCTACGTGGTTCTCAGTTATTGACCTAAAGAATGCCTTTTTCAGCATTCCGATAGCCGAAGAAAGTAGGGATATTTTCGGCTTCTGTTTAGGAGGTCGCAGTTTCAGATTTAAACGCGCTCCACAAGGCTATTGTGAAAGTCCATCCATTTACAGTCAAGCTTTAAAAAGTCAGCTAGATTCTTTTGTCCTTCCTCCAGGTTCTGCCCTAGTACAGTACGTAGACGATCTTTTAGTGGCTGCCGATGACAAGGAAACTTGCAAAGCAGCTACAATTTCACTATTGCATCATTTGTCTAATTTGAATCATAAGGTGTCTCCTTCCAAAATGCAATACTGCTGCCAAGAAGTAACCTACCTAGGTCACCTCTTATCAAAGGAGGGAAGGAAGTTGACCCCAGAAAGAATAAAAGCCATTACGCAGATGAGTGTTCCACGCACACAGAGAGAAGTACGTGCCTTCCTAGGTATTACCTCTTACTGTAGGCAGTGGATTCCAAATTTTTCTCTTTTAGCAAAACCATTGGTAGCTTTGACTGGGAAAAATGTTCCGAGTCCGGTGCCATGGTCTGATGAATGTCAAGAGAGTTTTACTGAATTACGAAAAGCATTGTGTTCAGCTCCTGTATTGGGTACACCTGATTACAGCAAGCCATTCACGCTCTACGTTCACGAAAGAGAAGGTTGTGCGTTGAGTGTTCTGACACAGAAGTTTGGTGATAAACAACGCCCTTGTGCGTATTTTTCATCAACATTAGATCCGGTAGCCAGAGCGTTGCCTAGTTGTTTGAGGGCTACAGCGGCAGCTGCAGCTTCCATTCGACAATCTGCTGGTTTGGTGATGAACAATATGCTAGTGGTCATGGTTCCTCATGCAGTGGATACACTCATGAACCGAACGAAGACACAACACCTTACTAGTGCGAGATTATCTGGTTATGAGCTGACATTACTAGCGAGTCATATTCAGATCAAAAGATGTAATGTATTGAATCCAGCAACGCTGTTGCCGACTGACCAAGAGTCGAGTGATTCCGAGCCACATGACTGCTATTTCAAAACGGAGGAAGAGACAAAAGGTCGCATCGACTTGAAGGATACTCCCCTATCCGACCCAGATGGTACGCTGTATGTGGATGGGTCATGTTTTAAATTGGAGAATGGTGATGTGACTGCTGCCTACGCGGTAACGACTTTGAAGACGATTGTGGAGACTGCAAGAGTAAGTCAGAATTCTGCCCAAGCTGCAGAATTAATAGCTCTAACGAGAGCGTGTGTTTTAGCTGAGGGAAAGAGAGTGAATGTGTTTACAGATAGTCAGTACGCATTTGGCGTGGCCCATAGTTTTGGCCGGTTGTGGAGAGAAAGGGGTTTCATTACGTCCCATGGGACTAAGATCCAACATGGTCAGCTAGTTAACGACTTGCTGGAATCTCTAACCTTACCGACTGAAGTTGCGATTGTGAAGTGCAGTGCTCATAAAGCAATCACGGATGATGTTGGTCGTGGGAATGCCTTTGCTGATGAAATTGCTAAACAGACAGCTAGAGACACGATGAGTAGAATGTATGTTGCTACGTCTGCAAGATGGATTGCTGAGTCTGGAATGTGTGAGGACACTATGGAAAGTGTGAAAGAGATTCAGAAAGAAGCGACTGAGGAAGAGAAACGTGTATGGAGAGAAAGTACGGGCAAGTTGGACTCGAATGGATGTTGGATTGATTTGACCGAACAGCAGCGTTGGTTGTTGCCTGATGCGTATGTGCTTGCAGTAGTGACGATGGCGCATGGAGTGGCGCATATAAGTTCTAAAGGGATATGTAAGATGTTGGCTCCGGTCTGGAAGAATGAGGGAATCAGTAAGTGTGCAGAGAGAGTGGTGAAAAATTGTATGGTGTGCTTGATGCATAATCCTGGCAAGGGAACTCCAACCCCAGCTGGTCATTTCGCTCCTCCTTCCTGCCCCTTTGAAGTGATTCAGTTAGACTTCATTCACATGGAACGCTGCAACAATTTAAAATACGTCCTGGTGGTAGTGTGTGCTTTTTCCAGGTGGATAGAAGCATACCCACTAAAGGACAACACTGCTCTATCTACTGCCAAAATTCTTCTAAAGGAATATTTCCCTAGGTATGGAATGCCACGGATTGTATGGTCAGATAACGGAAGTGAGTTTATAGGGAAAGTTATGCAGAGTGTGTGTGCCGGTCTAGGATTGAAACAAAAATTCCATAGTGCAAACCATCCCCAATCTGCTGGTTTAGTCGAGGGTTACAACGGCACTCTCAAGCTTAAGATAGCCAAAATACAAGCATCCACAGGTTTAGCTTGGCCAGACGCACTTCCTTTGGCCTTGTTATCAACGAGAGCAACAGTGCATTCTAGAATAGGGCTTTCTCCATACGAGATTGTGTTTGGCCGCCCGGCAAATATCTGGGGTGTGCCGAGGCCTAAACAATTTTGCTCCATTGAATATCCTATGTTGATAGACTACCTTTACGACTTGACTGCTAAATTAAGTCTTATTCATCAACAGGTCTTCGATGCTTTGCCAAAACCTCCGGAGAGTCCAGGGCATCAACTGAAACCCGGCGACCACGTGGTGGTCAGAAACTTCGCGAGGACAAAGAATCTTCAGCCTCGCTACATCGGCCCCTTCCAGGTCCTGCTGGCAACGAGGACAGCCGTACGTGTTGCTGGCCGTAAACACTGGATCCACGCTTCTCACGTAAAGCGTGTTCCGTTGCCGCTGCCTTACGACGACTGGGTGAAGAAGGGAATTGGTGCCTCCGAATCTGAAATCACTCCGAAATTTATCCCTTTCAGCGATGCCGATTTGATTACTGACACTTTGAAACTTGACTCTCCTCCTGAAAAGACTCCTTTGAACACTGAACATTTGTCTCCAGCATCAGAAGAAACTTTGTTATCTGCGAACTTAAACTCTGCAACAGCTACTAGTGAAACACTATTTTCTGATCAAACAGTACCAGCGAAGAAGAGATACAACCTTAGAAGCCATAAAAAGGACAAATAAAGCAGGCAACTGCATATTGTGATTTTTTTGATATATTGAACTTTTGCCTTCAGCCAGGAAGTTTGCTATTGTTTATTGTTTTTAAAATTGCCTTGCCGTCTGGGTAGCCGTAGGGTCGTGGCTGTGTGCCTAGTTTGAATTTGCAGGGGTCTGACACAAGGTCGATCTTTCTGTTAGTCTTGGGAACTCCCAGGGCTAATAGAGGCATTTTCATCTACGTACACATCATCAGTGGTCGCGAGCGGATTGTAGAAGATGGAGCTTCCTGCGCTGCAACGAGAAAATGTGATTTACGTTCGCAGAAACAGACTTAATAGAATTCTTCACAGCAAATGTTTTCTGATGCAATGTGCCATTACATTTTTGATTGTTTTAGCAACATTGGTGGGTGGAATCGTCTTTAGCATAAATTTGATTTTTGTACCAGTTACTACAGTACCTCCCCTTGATCCTGCTTTTTCTACTGTTTCTTCTATACACTCCTTTCACTCGTTTCCAGAACATGAGCAAGCCCGACGCTCAGAATTCACCAACAACACTTTTGTACAGCTCTTACACCAACACCAACTGGTAGTTAACACTACAGACTGCTGGGTGTGTGGTTTGATACCTCACACTATGGATAAAGGTATTCCCTATCTGGTTTTGCCTTACAGCTATAATGGATCATTTCAGGCCTTCCAAACCATCTTTGCTTATGCCCTTGAAACCTATCCTCCACGTCCACCGCGTTCCACTAAATATAACTCTGCTAACAAAGCTTTAGTCCAGGGAATTATTGACATGGTCAAGGACGTCAATAATACTCCATCTTACCCTAGAGACGAATTGCGAGTATATTTAAGTTGGAATACTTCAGAGTATCGCCTTAGTTTAGGAGAAAGCAAGCGTAAAAGCTCAACTCCAATCTGGGTCGTACCTCACCGAGGTCAGGTCTGTTTGCAAGGTAATGGGAGAAATCCGAGAGCTCAGCTAGGGAGGAGTGAGTGCGTAGAGACTTATGTGTTTCCGGCTAACTCTTCCCCTGCCTTTCTCACTGCTAGGGGTACTTATTTCATTTGTCGAGACAGAGCTTATACATGGTTGCCTGCCGACTTCTCAGGATCATGTTATATTGCTCGATTATTGCCTCCGACATACACTGCTTCACCAGATTACCATCGAACAAGAGTAGCAAGAGGTGTCTTCAGCAAGGAAGATACCGCTGGTCAGGAAGCTGGAGACTTCTTCAAAGGCTTCCTTCCGTTCTGGGGACCTATGGCCAATAGTAGAAACATACGTCAGCTAACACGGGTAGTTGAATCTACTATCACCGAAACTGCGGGTGCCCTTAGCAATCTGACAGCTGAGCTTCAGGCGGATAGGCTCATGACGTTGCAGAACCGTATGGTTCTAGACGTTATACTTGCAGATCGAGGTGGGGTATGCAGAATGATCCAATCGAGCTGCTGTGTTTTTATTCCTAATAATGCTCCAACCGTCTATGAGGCGATCTCTAAGTTGCACAAGATTTCAGACTCCATACATGTAGACAAAGGAAACTGGTCCTTCATGGAGTGGTTTTGGACTCTGATATCAGCGTGGGGATGGAAGGTTCTAATGGTCATTGGTGTCATCCTAGTATTCCTATTCTCATATTGTCTGATTATCCAGTGTGGTCCTGCTCTGTGTAGTCTTTGTGCTGCGACTTGTCTCAGAAAACCACCTGCGTTTGGAGAAAAGACACGAGAAAGGATGATGATACAACAACATGTCACTGACCTGATGAGCATAGAACTAGATTCTGACATAGACTGAGTAATTGCCTATGTAAGGGCAAAAAGAGGGTCTGAGGTTCCGTGACGGTTCCGTGACGGTTCCGTGACGACTTGAACCCGTGTTTTCAAGTTTGTCGGAAATACATAATATTGGTATCAGTGAACCGCAAATGATCCATTTAGTATATCCTAGTGTTTTCGCTACGCTACGAGCAAGAGCACTCCTTCCACTGACACATTTCTGATCTACCCACGGCATCCATCTTAGATCATGGCCGCCATTTTGTGTTTTCTTGCCCTCACATATGCAATAGCCTCTGATCACTTCACTTTGATTAAGGACACGTAGCTTTAGCCGGAGATTCACCTCTTACATGACACGTGCACCTTAAACCAGATCACGCTGTAGCTGCATGACTCGACAAAGGCTGCCTCCTCTGCCCGAGGCCAGTCCTGCCAAACTGGTCTTCGTGTCCATTGTACCTGATCATGATTAGGCGGCCGAAGCCGGTAGCCTTGCCCATTTACAACCCACAAACATCCCTTATCCCGCTTTCCTATCTTCCACACCTGGCTCTGTTTCTTTCTTTCTGAATCTTTATTAGGGGGAGGTAACGAACTTTACGATGAGGCGGTCCGGGTCCTGAATGCAATATTGACAGGGAATTGTGACAAACTAGTGGGAACCCCTCTTTTTGCAATGTTTGGCCTCAGATATTATCGACGGTTCCTGTGTAACACCAAATATTTATTGTTTTAGACACAAAGGTTTTGGGAATGTATTACATGTAAAGAATTCGCCCCCAGCTTAAAATTTCGTATATAAGGAGCAACCCACTTTGTACAAATCGAACAGGCTCCTAGTCTCTGCCCGTGTGTAGATTCTGTGACTTCTGTGTCCCTGCAGTAATAAACCTTTGGTCTTTGACGCCACCATCGAGAAGCCCGTGTTTCTGTTCATTTGTGCACCAAGGCAGGTGGAACTCCGGGGTCTTTGGGTGTTGTACCCTGACACCTCTGGACGGAACCAAAAAGTCCAGAACTCCAACTTGATGGACGGAATGTTGCACAATGGCAAAACATTCACCCCCGAGTCACAGATCTGGGTTTAATCCATCATTATTTTGCTCACCACGCCACCCCAGTTCAGACATGGCCATATGCAAATCAGTCTTGGCTCTGTACCTCATGGGAACAGTCCAGCCCAACCTCCCAAGCCATGTCTTCCCTGCACCGGAATCAAGCATCCCAGGACCGGTTTCTGGCTATCATCCATCATCAGCAAGGATAGCTTGATTCCAAGGGCAAAGAGTGCATGTTACTCACGTCTGAGCATACCCGTCCCACTTGAGTTGACAGATGGAAAACCAACACATGATGGACAGAATGTTGCACAATGGCAAAACATTCCCCCCAGTCACAGATCTGGGTATAATCCATCATTATTTTGTTCACCACGCCACCCCAGTTCATACATGGCCATATGCAAATCAGTCTTGGCCCTGTGCCTCATGGGATCAGCCCAGCCTGAACTGCCAGGCCATGTCTTCCCTGGACCGGAATCAAGCATCCCAGGACCGGTTTCTGGCTATCAACCGTCATCAGCCAGGATAGCTTGATTCCAGTTGCATGGAGAGCACAGCACTTACATCTGAGCATACCCGTCCCACTCGGGGTGACACATGCAAAACCAACACTTGATTGACGGAAAGTTGCACAATGGCAAACATTCACCCCCAGTCACAGATCTGGGTTTAATCCATCGTTATTTTGCTCACCCCTCCATCCCAGTTCAGACATGTCCATATGCACATCAGTCTTGGCCCTGTGCCTCATGGGAACAGTCCAGCACGAACTGCCAACCCATGTCTTCCCTGGACCGGAATCAACCATCCCAGGACCGGTTTCTGGCTATCAGCCGTCATCAGCCAGCATAGCTTGATTCCAGTGGCATGGAGAGCACAGGACTCATGTCTGAGCAAACTCGTCCCACTCGGGTTGACAAATGCAGAACCAACACTTGATGGACAGAATGTTGCACAATGGCAAAACATTCCCCCCAGTCACAGATCTGAGTTGAATCCATCATGATTTTGCTCACCATGCCACCCCAGTTCAGAAATGGCCATATGCAAATCAGTCTTGGCCCTGTGCCTCCTGGGAACAGTCCAGCCCGAACTGCCAAGCCATTTCTTCCCTGGACTGGAATCAAGCATTCCAGGACCGGTTTCTGGCTATCAACCGTCATCAGCCAGGATAGCTTGATTCCAGTTGCATGGAGAGCACGGGACTCACGTCTGAGCATACCCGTCCCACTCGGGGTGATAAATGCAAACCAACACTTGATTGACGGAATGTTGCACAATGGTAAACATTCCCCCCAGTCACAGATCTGGGTTTAATCCATTGGTATTTTGCTCACCACGCCACTCCAGTTCAGACATGGCCATATGCAAATCAGTCCTGGCCCTGTGCCTCATGGGAACAATCCAGCCCGAACTGCCAAGCCATGTCTTCCCTGGACCGGTCCCAGGACCGGTTTCTGGCTATCAACTGTCCTCAGCCAGGATAGCATCATTCCAGTGGCATGAAGAGCACGGGACTCACGTCTGAGCGTACCCGTCCTACTCGGGGTGAGAAATGCAAAACCATCATTTGATGGACGCAATGTTGCACAGTGGAAAAATATTCACTCCCAGTCACAGATCTTGTTTTAATCCATCATTATTTTGCTCACCACACCACTCCAGTTCAGACATGGCCATATGCAAATCAGTCTTGGCCCTTGTGCCTCATGGGAACAGTCTAGCCCGAACTACCAAGTCATGTCTTTCTGGACCGGAATAAGGCATCTCAGGACAAGTTTCAGGCTATCAATTGTCATCAGTCAGGATAGCTTGATTCCAGTGGCATGGAGAGCACAGGGCTCAAGTCTGAGCATACCCGTCCCACTCGGGGTGACAAATGCATAACCAACACTTGATGGACAGAATGTTGCCCAATGGCAAAACATTCACCCCCAGTCACAGATCTGGGTTTAATCCATCGTTATTTTGCTCACCACGCCACCCCAGTTCAGACATGGCCATATGCAAATCAGTCTTGGCCCTGTGCCTCATGGGAACAATTCAGCCCGAACTATCAAGCCATGTCTTCTATGGACCGGAATTAAGCATCCCAGGACTGGTTTCTGGCAATCAACCGTCATCAGCCAGGAGAGCTTCATTGCAGTGGCATGGAGAGCACGGGACTCACGTCTGAGCATACCCGTCCCACCCGGGGTGAGAAATGCCGAACCAACACTTGATGGACGGAATGTTGCACAATGGAAAAACATTTCCCCCCAGTCACAGATCTGAGTTTAATCCATCGTGATTTTGCTCACCACGCCACCCCAGTTCAGACATGGCCATATACAAATCAGTCTTGGTCCTGTGCCTCATGGGAACAGTCCAGCCCGAACTACCAAGATTGTCTTTCTGGACCGGAATAAGGAATCCCAAGACCAGTTTCTGGCTATCAGCCGTCATCAGCCAGGATAGCCTGATTCCAGTGGCATGGAGAGCACGGGACTCACGTCTGAGAATACCCGTCCCACTCATTGTGACAAATGCAAAACCAACACTTGATAGACGAAAGTTGCACAATGGCAAAACATTCACCCCCAATCACAGATCTGGGTTTAATCCTTTGTTATTTTGCTCACCACGCCACCCCAGTTCAGACATGGCCATATGCAAATCAGTCTTAACCCTTGTGCCTCATGGGAACAGTCTAGCCCGAACTACCAAGTCATGTCTTTCTGGACCGGAATAAAGCATCCCAGGACCATTTTCTGGCTATCAGCCGTCATCAGCCAGAATAGCTTGATTCCAGTGGCATGGACAGCACAGGACTCACATCTAATCATACCCGTCCCACTCGGGGTGACAAATGCAAAACCAACACTTGATGGACAGAATGTTGCCCAATGGCAAAACATTCACCCCCAGTCACAGATCTGAGTTTAATCCATCGTGATTTTGCTCACCACGCCACCCCAGTTCAGACATGGCCATATGCAAATCAGTCTTGGCTCTGTGCCTAATGGGAACAATCCAGCCTGAACTGCCAACCCATGACTTCCCTGGACCAGAATCAACTATCCCAGGACCGGTTTCTGGCTATCAACCGTCATCAGCCAGGATAGCTTGATTCCAGTTGAATTGAGAGCAAGGGACTCACCTCTGAGCATACCAGTCCCACTCGAGGTGACAAATGCAAAACCAACACTTGATTGACGGAATGTTGGACAATGGCAAACATTCACCCCCAGTCACAGATCTGGGTTTAATCCATAGTTATTTTGCTCACCACGCCACTCCAGTTCAGACATGGGCATATGCACATCAGTCCTGGCCCTGTGCCTCATGGGAACAGTCCAGCCCGAACTATGTCTTTCTGGACCGGAATAAGGCATCCCAGGACCAGTTTCTGGCTATCAGTCGTCATCAGTCAGGATAGCTTGATTCCAGTGGCATGGAGAGCACGGGACTCACGTCTGAGCATACCCGTCCCTTTCGATGTGACAATTGCAAAACCAACAATTGATGGACGGAATGGTGCACAATTGCAAAACATTCACCAGTAGTCACAGATCTGGGTTTAATCCATTGGTTTTTTGCTCATCACGCCACCCCAGTTCAGACATGGCCATATGCAAATCAGACTTGGCCCTGTGCCTCATGAGAACAGTCCAGCCCGAACTGCCAAGCCATGTATTTCTGGACCGGAATAAAGCATCCAAGGACCAGTTTCTGGCTATCAGCCATCATCAGCCAGAATAGCTTGATTCCAGTGGCATGGATAGCATGGGACTTACATCTGATCATGCCCGTCCCACTCGGGATAACAAATGCAAAACCAACACTTGATGGACGAATGTTGCACAATGGCAAAACATTCACCCCCAGTCACAGATCTGGGTTTAAACCATCGTTATTTTGCTCACCATGCCACCCCAGTTCAGACATGGCCATATGCAAATCTGTCTTGGCTCTGTGCCTAATGGGAACAATCCAGCACAAACTGCTAACCCATGTCTTCTCTGTACCGGAATAAACCATCCCAGGACCTGTTTCTGGCTATCAGCCGTAATCAGCCAGGATAGCTTGATTCCAGTGGCATGGAGAGCACGGGACTCATGTCTGAGCAAACCAGACCCACTCGGGGTGACAAATGCAGAAACAACACTTGATGGACGGAATGTTGCACAATGGCAAAACATTCACCCCCAGTCACAGATCTGGGTTTAATCCATCGTTATTTTGCTCACCCCTCCATCCCAGTTCAGACATGTCCATATGCAAATCAGTCTTGGCCCTGTGCCTCATGGGAACAGTCCAGCCTGAACTTCCAAGCCATGTCTTTCCTGGACCGGAATCAAGCATCCCAGTACTGGCTTCTGGCTATCAGCCATCATCAGCCAGGATAGCTTGATTCCAGTGGCAAGGAGTGCATGGGACTCACGTCTGAGCATACTAGTCCCACTCGGGGTGACAAATGCAAAACGAACACATGATGGACGGAATGTTGCACAATGGCAAAACATTCACCCCCAGTCAAAGAACTGGGTTTCATCCATCGTTATTTTGCTCAATCTGCCACCCCAGTTCAGACATGGCCATATGCATATCAGTCTTGGCCCTGTGCCTCAATAGAACAGTCCAGCCCAAACTGCCAAGCCATGTCTTTCCTGGACCAGAATCAAGCTTCCCAGGACTAGTTTCTGGCTATCAGCTGTCATCAGCCAGGATAGCTTGATTCCAGTGGCATGGAGAGCACGGGGCTCACGTCTGAGCATACCAGTCCCACTCGAGGTGACAAATGCGAACCAATACTTGATGGACGGAATGTTGCACAATGGCAAAACATTCCCCCCAGTCACAGATATGGGTGTAATCCATTGTTATTTAGCTCACCAAGCCACCCCAGTTCAGACATGGCAATATGCAATCAGTCTTGTCCCTGTGCCTTCTGGGAACAGTCCATGTGAGAAGTTGGCCTGGTATATAATGCTCACTAATTCTTAGTGATCACTTTGTACCATGCCAAGCAACCCTTATGATGATGGTTGTAATTCAACCTTGTAGACCAGTTATCCTAGTGGTAACGTGGACAAAGCAGTCTTAGGCTAAACTCTGAAAGGCATATGAAGCCAGCTGTTATACCATACACAACCCCCTTGAATACCAAATGAAAGGGACACCACACAGATATATATTGAAAATATATATTGATTTATTAACTATAAAATCCCCTGGACTCTTTATGAGCACAGAAGCACAAGCGTTAAATCACAAGACAGTTTAAAATACACAAAAGTTGCACAATATGGATGAGCCCTAGGGGCCACCTAAACCATATACTAAGAAAGTGGTATAAGAGATACCAAGAGGAAAGTGAAGAGGCCTAGGGCCTTGGGAATCGCTGGAGCTATTCGAGACTGGCAATGACTAAGTCGGGAAAGGCCCACGGGACTCGGGTGCAGTGTTCAAAGTGCACGCACTTTTCAATACAAAGTCTATGGTGCGTAAAAAGTACAAAGTTAGTTTAAGGGCACTTCCGCTGAACCTAGAGGAACAAAACTTAAGACACAGACCCTAGAGGTGTGTACCAGTGTAGGGACACCGGCTTTGCAATGTTACCTCACCCACAGGAAGTGGGTGCACAGGGTCGAAGTGGCGTTGGGTTTTGACACGCAGGTTCTTGGCGCTTGAAGCTGAAGATGCTGCAGGCGATGTGAAGGAGAAGTGTCCGGTGGATCCAAGGGTGGATCTGAAGTGGTGAAGACCTGAAAGCAGAGGGGACAATGTTCAAAGTCACTGACCAGTGACCACCGTGGAACCAGATTGGAACCAGGCAAAGTCGGGTGCAAACAGGTGATGAGGTGTTGCTTCTCTCTGCAGCCACGTGGACACGAAGAGGTCAAGGACGTCCAGGAGTCGATCACGAGCTGTGCCTCGAAGGTTCTAGCTGATGGCGGTGTCGGCAACTCGATTGAAGCAAACAAGCCTTGGCTAATGCAAGCCACGGGGAAAGTGAAAAAGGCTTATTACTCGGACCAGCAAGGTCAGAGCGGGTACTCCTTTCTACAGAAGCGAGGGCAGGTCTGGAGCAAACAGACCCACAGTGTAAATCGTAGGTTTCGTCGCCAAGATGGCCGCTGACCAGGTGACAAGCAGCCAGGATGGCGAGTCAAGTGGCACAAAGCAAAAGGGCCCCACGCAGATCGTGGAGATGCTGGAGGGCTGATCTTTGGTGCAAATGCTGCTCGGTTGTGAGGCTTCTCAAACCCCAAAGCACAGAGTCGAGGGTGCCTCGGCTGCTGAGCAGTCAGCGTCTCGGGGGTCTTCCAAGATGTCCGCTCCCACTTCTCTCGGTGCCTCCACGGATCCCTTCTTTGCAGGGACTGTGGATCGGGCTGTGAGAAGTCTGGGAAGCTGGGTCTTGTCAGGCTCTGCACTCGGGCTCCGGCGGCGGCAAAGCAGACGTCGAGGTGCTGGGTGATGCCTGTGTTCACAGGGTGGCCCCTCCTAGGCCACAAGGGAGATTCTCTTCAGTCTTCTGTGCAGCAGAATGTCGAAGTCCAGTCTTCTTCTTGTTTAAAGTTGATTTCAGGATGATCTGAGTTGCATTGGCACTGCTCCCACTCTTATTCCAATCTGAGGGGTGGATCTCCTGCTAGGTCCCTCCCCTATGGGTGGGACCAGGAAGGGGGGTGGTTACACCCCCTTTCCTTTGTCCAGCTCCTCGCCAGGACTGGGGCTGGAAAGCCCCAGAACCGGTTTGGGCTGGCTTATGCACAGGGACACCTTGTGTGCCCCAGGCATGTCTCAATCTATTCAGCCCTGTCCTACCCAATACACAAAACCCTGTCTGGGGTGGTGCTCGCACCTCCCCAGGCAGGAAACCCTTTGTCCAGGCCCTCCTCGCTGGACGGACTCCCAGCAGCAGGAGGTCAGACATGTGTCTGTGGTGGCAGCATCCATTTTGTGATGCTGAGGCTCTGGTTAACTTTAACCGGGGTTAAGGCTACACACATGTCGTGTCCCTCTAGAAGGGTGGAATGCTATCCCCGTCGACAGACTGTCGAGGGGATAGTATTCCAATTCGTATGACACCTTACTCGACATGTTTTGATAAAGCCAAACCAAAGATAGCATATAACCGCGAGGATTATAATGCACTTAAGAGTATATGGTATGGCAATATCCCAGAACAGCTTAGGGAGTGGTTCCCGACAGCTGCAGACAGGCTCAGCTCATGCTAGAGCACCCTCTCACATATTTCCAAGCACTCTGCCTCCAGGATTGATGAGGCCTTCCATAGGAGTGGCTGATAGGAACATATGTGTCCAGTTTAGGGTTAGATATAGGGATACTATATCTAAGCAAGAGGTGATTACACCAACTTACCCCAGCTGAGTGATCAGCCAGTTGTGTCAAATATGGAGGCCAGGCCAGGGGTGGCACAATACATGCTGCAGCCCCTGGTAGGCCTTGGCTACACCTATGCCCTGGGTACCTATGGTGCACTGTTACAGGGGCCTATAAGGTGAACCAATTCCAATTGTTTTATGCACCTAAGGTACATGGAGTCCATTTTAAGGAGAGAGCAATCGGCCTGGGGCCCTGAATAGCAGGATCCCAGGCCAACTAAGTCAAAAACCAGCTAAACACCAGGCAAAAAGTTTGGGGGTAACCATAGTCAGATATCCACCTTCCTACATAACCCCCCCCCAAACGAAAGGAGATAAGGCTATCCTTGACCAGGTAAGCCTATATTGCCTAAGTGGCCATATAAGGAAGTACCAGCTCTGGCTTGGTAACCCCCTGTTTCATGGTCCACTAAGCAATCCCTCACCCTAAGGGTATCTGAGGGTCTCCACCATAGGGAATCTCTACCTGTGGTGTGTCTTTGCAAAGTCAAAGGCTGGTGTTGGGATGGAGTACTGAAGTGAGATTCCTCTGTAGGACTCAGCTTCCTCCAATCACTCTCCACCATGTGTGCCTTTCTTTCTTTGACTGAGTTGCACTGTGCTCTCAGGGTCAACCTCTGGCTACCTAAAGCTGGAGGCCGAGTCCCTCTGTTTGGCTTACTGGAGGGACAGTTCAGGTTTGGGCCCTTAGGGTCCCAGGTTTGGCTGTGCCCAACAATATCCATCTGGGGGAGGTCCCTAACTACTTTTAAGGGGGATCCCTCAGGAGTTTTTAAAGTTTGCACCTCACTAGGGCTACTAGTTTCGGTGCCCCTAATCTGTTGATAGGGGTGCTTTATTTGACAGGGGGCCCTTTGGGTCTCACTGTCCTTCTTGTCCCCTGCAGCCCTGGGCTGAGTAAGGCAAGGTAGAGAGGGGCAGGTTACCTGCTCCAGACTGGGTCCCACCTGAGAAGGGTCCACTGCCATCAGAGGCTCTGTTAGGCCAGGCCTAACAACCTCTGGGTCAGTTCCTTCATCAGGGGTAAGATCAGCTCCCTGAGGAGGCTGATCCTTTCCTAAAGTCTGGTGGGAGGGAGATTTCTCTTCCTCCTCAATGCTCTCTGTTTGGGTGGAGTGATCCATCATTTCAGGCTTCACTACCCATGTATCAGTTTGAGTTTGGGCTGTGGCCATCACAGCCCCACCAACCTTTTCAGGAGGAGACTCAGTTTGGGTATGGGCTGTTACTAGTACAGCCCTGCTACTCTTTCCAGGAGGGAAGTTATCTAAAGATGGGGCAGAGGTTTGCTCAGCCCTCCCAACCTTTTCAGGAAGGACATCTTGAATTGGGGCTGTAGCCATTACAGCCCCACTAACCTTTCCATGGAGATTTACCATTCTAGAATGGGTTTGCTGTTCAACCTCAGCCCAGGCTGAGATTTCCAAATCATTACCCAGTAGGCAATCTACAGGCAAGTTTGCTGACACTGCCACTCTCTTTGGGCCAGTGACACCTCCCCAGCTAAGATTGACTACTGCCATGGGATGATTGGTTTCTATGCCATCAATGTTTGTCACCTGATATCTGTCATCAGGTAAAAGTTGCCTTGAGGGGACTAGACATTCAGCCACCATGGTGATGCTAGCCCCTGTGTCTCTGAAGGCCTCAACTTTCAAACCATTGATGAGGGGCTCCTGTCTATACTTGCTCAACGTGTTTGGGCAAGCAGTGAAATTGGCAAACCCCATGCCAGTCTCATAGACAAGAGTATCTGAGTTAGGGGACCTGGATAGGCCAGAGTCCACCTGTCCTCCAAAAGTAAACCCACCCAAATTCTTGGGGGTGCTCCCACCACCTGGGGGACCACTGCTAACAGTGACAGGAGGTGTTGGAGCCTTACCTGGAGGTATATTCTCTTTATTGCCATTCTTGGGACAACAGCTGTCTGTTTTGTAATGCCCCACCTGTTTACAGGTATGACAATAAGGCTTTTTCTGGGTTGTAGAAGTGTCTTGGGACCCACCCCCATTCTTGGAGTTTTGGGGCCCTGGGGAAGTCTTTTCCTTACTTTTATCCCCACCCTTCTCTTGAGGCTTGGTAGTCTCTTTCTTTTGGTCACCACCCTGGTTCTTAGGCCTGATCCTGGTTCTGACCCATTTGTCTGCCCTCCTACCCAATTCTTGTGGGGAGGTCAGATCAGAGTCAACCAGGTGCTGATGTAGAAGCTGATTTTGACAATTACTTAAGATTTGCTCTCTCATAATTAAATTATACAATCCTGTATAGTCAGTAACCTTACTTCCCAGCAACCAGCCCTCCAGAGCCTTAGTGGCACACTCAACAAATTCAGACCAGTCCTGAGTCTGTGTCTTCTGGGTATCTCTGAACATTAACCTGTACTGTTCAGTGGTTAAGCCTAACCCATCAATCAGAGCACTCTTCAGGACCATGTAGTTTCTTGAATCCTCATCACTAACTGTGAGGAGTCTGTCTCGGCCTCTACCTTCAAAGGAGAGCCACAAGATTGCTGCCCACTGCTCCTGAGGGATCTGCTGTACTCTGCAGGCTCTCTCAAGTGCAGTCATCCATTTGTGGATATCATCCCCAGCTTTGTAGGGGGGCACAATCTTACTCAGGTTTCTTGTATCAAAGGACCTGTCTTTATCCTTCTGGATAGTGCTGCCACCAGTGGATCCTAATCCACTCTCTCTAGGCTGTCTTGCTCTAGCAAGTTTCTCCTTGGCCTGGGCAACCTCTAACTCTTGCCTCTGGATCCTAAGCTCAGCCTCTCTCATCTTGGCCTCATGTTCCCTTCTCTGAGGGCTAGTCATCTCCTTTCTGGAGTGACCATGAGAACCTCTAGAAGCATGGGAGTTGTTAGAGTCACCTGAGTGAGTCCTTCTCCTCCTAGGCTTCTGGTTAAGTCCACCTGGGGGTCTGAATGGGTTGTTACCTGATTCAGTCCCAAATAGGCTTAAGTTAGCCTGGTTCAGTCTACTGACCAGCACCTGACTATTTCTGTCATCATCTGACTCACTGCTTTCCACCTCCTCCTCTTCTTCCTATTCCTCTTCCTCCTCATCTACCTGAGGAGCTCCAGTGGTGGAGGCTTCCTCATCTACCAGGATGATAGGGGCAGGGGTGTCTACAGTGTCATCCTCTGAAGGATGGCCTCCTTCAGCATTCCCTGTGGGGTTTGCTTTAGAGGGCTTTAGAGTCTCAGACTGGTCTAAGAGCTCTCTTAGGTGGTCTGTAGTAGGGGAAGGCCCTGTCTTCAGACCCCTTAAGACACAAAGCTGTCTTAATTCCTTAAAGGAAAAAATTGCAAATTTGGATGGTGCCCTTGAAGGGTCACTCTCAACAGAAGTAAGTCCACTGGACCCTTCTGCTCCAGACATTGCTCTAGTGTGGGTGGATGTGTTGCAATCTACCTACACTGGTGTTTACCTACTAAACCTATCTAGAAGTTGTAGCTAGGGTGTGCTACTCCCTTTGCTCTACAACAACTAAGTTCAGTAGAACTTAAGTATAGTAGTCTTGTTTTATATGTACCTAGCAGGTACCTGTATGATCTTTCAAATGATAATCTCAAAGATTGTAATGGTAAAACAACAGCAAGCTCAGATCCCAATCCGCTGCTCACCAATGTGAGAAGTTGGCCTGGTATATAATGCTCACTAATTCTTAGTGATCACTTTGTACCATGCCAAGCAACCCTTATGATGATGGTTGTAATTCAACCTTGTAGACCAGTTATCCTAGTGGTAACGTGGACAAAGCAGTCTTAGGCTAAACTCTGAAAGGCATGTGAAGCCAGCTGTTATACCATACACAACCCCCTTGAATACCAAATGAAAGGGACACCACACAGATATATATTGAAAATATATATTGATTTATTAACTATAAAATCCCCTGGACTCTTTATGAGCACAGAAGCACAAGCGTTAAATCACAAGACAGTTTAAAATACACAAAAGTTGCACAATATGGATGAGCCCTAGGGGCCACCTAAACCATATACTAAGAAAGTGGTATAAGAGATACCAAGAGGAAAGTGAAGAGGCCTAGGGCCTTGGGAATCGCTGGAGCTATTCGAGACTGGCAATGACTAAGTCGGGAAAGGCCCACGGGACTCGGGTGCAGTGTTCAAAGTGCACGCACTTTTCAATACAAAGTCTATGGTGCGTAAAAAGTACAAAGTTAGTTTAAGGGCACTTCCGCTGAACCTAGAGGAACAAAACTTAAGACACAGACCCTAGAGGTGTGTACCAGTGTAGGGACACCGGCTTTGCAATGTTACCTCACCCACAGGAAGTGGGTGCACAGGGTCGAAGTGGCGTTGGGTTTTGACACGCAGGTTCTTGGCGCTTGAAGCTGAAGATGCTGCAGGCGATGTGAAGGAGAAGTGTCCGGTGGATCCAAGGGTGGATCTGAAGTGGTGAAGACCTGAAAGCAGAGGGGACAATGTTCAAAGTCACTGACCAGTGACCACCGTGGAACCAGATTGGAACCAGGCAAAGTCGGGTGCAAACAGGTGATGAGGTGTTGCTTCTCTCTGCAGCCACGTGGACACGAAGAGGTCAAGGACGTCCAGGAGTCGATCACGAGCTGGCCCTGGAAGGTTCTAGCTGATGGCGGTGTCGGCAACTCGATTGAAGCAAACAAGCTTTGGCTAATGCAAGCCACGGGGAAAGTGAAAAAGGCTTATTACTCGGACCAGCAAGGTCAGAGCGGGTACTCCTTTCTACAGGAGCGAGGGCAGGTCTGGAGCAACCAGACCCACAGTGTAAATTGTAGGTTTCGTCGCCAAGATGGCCGCTGACCACGTGACAAGCGGCCAGGATGGCGAGTTGAGTGGCACAAAGCAAAAGAGCCCCACGCAGATCGTGGAGATGCTGGAGGGCTGATGTTTGGTGCAAATGCTGTTTGGTTGTGGGGCTTCTCAAACCCCAAAGCACAGAGTCGAGGGTGCCTCGGGTGCTGAGCAGTCAGCGTCTCGGGGGTCTTCCAAGATGTCCGCTCCCACGTCTCTCGGTACCTCCACGGATCCCTTCTTTGCAGGGACTGTGGATCGGGCTGTGAGAAGTCTAGGAAGCTGGGTCTTGTCAGGCTCTGCACTCGGGCTCCGGCGGGAGGCGGCGGCAAAGCAGACGTCGAGGTGCTGGGTGATGCCTGTGTTCACAGGGTGGCCCCTCCTAGGCCACAAGGGAGATTCTCTTCAGTCTTCTGTGCAGCAGAATGTCGAAGTCCAGTCTTCTTCTTGTTTAAAGTTGATTTCAGGATGATCTGAGTTGCATTGGCACTGCTCCCACTCTTATTCCAATCTGAGGGGTGGATCTCCTGCTAGGTCCCTCCCCTATGGGTGGGACCAGGAAGGGGGGTGGTTACACCCCCTTTCCTTTGTCCAGCTCCTCGCCAGGACTGGGGCTGGAAAGCCCCAGAACCGGTTTGGGCTGGCTTATGCACAGGGACACCTTGTGTGCCCCAGGCATGTCTCAATCTATTCAGCCCTGTCCTACCCAATACACAAAACCCTGTCTGGGGTGGTGCTCGCACCTCCCCAGGCAGGAAACCCTTTGTCCAGGCCCTCCTCGCTGGAAGGACTCCCAGCAGCAGGAGGTCAGACATGTGTCTGTGGTGGCAGCATCCATTTTGTGATGCTGAGGCTCTGGTTAACTTTAACCGGGGTTAAGGCTACACACATGTCGTGTCCCTCTAGAAGGGTGGAATGCTATCCCCGTCGACAGAACTGTCGAGGGGATAGTATTCCAATTCGTATGACACCTTACTCGACATGTTTTGATAAAGCCAAACCAAAGATAGCATATAACCGCGAGGATTATAATGCACTTAAGTGTATATGGTATGGCAATATCCCAGAACAGCTTAGGGAGTGGTTCCCGACAGCTGCAGACAGGCTCAGCTCATGCTAGAGCACCCTCTCACATATTTCCAAGCACTCTGCCTCCAGGATTGATGAGGCCTTCCATAGGAGTGGCTGATAGGAACATATGTGTCCAGTTTAGGGTTAGATATAGGGATACTATATCTAAGCAAGAGGTGATTACACCAACTTACCCCAGCTGAGTGATCAGCCAGTTGTGTCAAATATGGAGGCCAGGCCAGGGGTGGCACAATACATGCTGCAGCCCCTGGTAGGCCTTGGCTACACCTATGCCCTGGGTACCTATGGTGCACTGTTACAGGGGCCTATAAGGTGAACCAATTCCAATTTTTTTATGCACCTAAGGTACATGGAGTCCATTTTAAGGAGAGAGCAATCGGCCTGGGGCCCTGAATAGCAGGATCCCAGGCCAACTAAGTCAAAAACCAGCTAAACACCAGGCAAAAAGTTTGGGGGTAACCATAGTCAGATATCCACCTTCCTACAGTCCAGCCCGAACTGCCAAGCCATGTCTTCCCTGGACTGGAATCAAGCATCCCAGGAGCGGTTTCTGGTTATCAGCCATCATCAGCCAGGATAGGTTGATTCCAGTGGCATGGAGAGCATGGGACTCACATAGGAGCATACCCGTCCCACTCGTTGTGATAAATGCAAAACCAACACTTGATTGACGGAATGTTGCACAATGGCAAACATTCACCCCCAGTCACAGATCTGGGTGTAATCTATTGTTATTTTGCTCACCACGCCACTCCAGTTCAGACATGGCCATATGCAAATCAGTCTTCGCCCTGTGCCTCATGGGAACAATCCAGCCCGTACTGCCGAGCTATGTCTTCCCTGTACCGGAATCAAGCATCCCAGGACTGGTTTCTTACTATCAGTCATCATCAGTCAGGATAGCTTGATTCCAGTGGCATGGAGAGCACGGGACTCACGTCTGAGCATACCCTTCCCACTCGTTGTGACAAATGCAAAACCAACACTTGATGGACGAATGTTGCACAATGGCAAAACATACACCCCCAGTCACAGATCTGGGTTTAATCCATCGTTATTTTGCTCACCATGCCACCCCAGTTCAGACATGGCCATATGCAAATCTGTCTTCGCTCTGTGCCTAATGGGAACAATCCAGCCCGAACTGCTAACCCATGTCTTCTCTGTACCGGAATCAACCATCCCAGGACCGGTTTCTGGCTATCAGCCGTAATCAGCCAAGATAGCTTGATTCCAGTGGCATGGAGAGCACGGGACTCATGTCTGAGCAAACCAGACCCACTCGGGGTGACAAATGCAGAAACAACACTTGATGGACGGAATGTTGCACAATGGCAAAACATTCACCCCCAGTCACAGATATTTTGCTCATCACGCCAGCCCAGTTCAGACATGGCCATATGCAAATCAGTCTTGGCCCTGTGCCTCATGAGAACAGTCCAGCCCGAACTGCCAAGCCATGTCTTTCTGGCCCGGAATCAAGCATCCCAGGACCAGTTTCTGACTATCAGCCGTCATCAGCCGGGATAGCGTGATTCCAGTGGCATGGAGAGCACAGGACTCACGTCTGAGCATACCCGTCCCACTCGGGGTGACAAATGCAAACAAAACACTTGATGGACCGAATGTTGCACAATAGCAAAACATTCACCCCCATTCAGAGATCTGGGTTTAATCCATCGTTATATTGCTCACCATGCCACCCCAGTTCAGACATGGCCATATGCAAATCAGTCTTGGCCCTATGCCTCATGGGAACAGTCCAGCCCGAACTGCCTAGCTATGTCTTCTGTGGACCTGAATCAAGCATCCCAGGACTGGTTTCTGGCTATCAGCCGTCATCAGCCGGGATAGCGTGATTCCAGTGGCATGGAGAGCACAGGACTCACGTCTGAGCATACCCGTCCCACTCGGGGTGACAAATGCAAACAAAACACTTGATGGACAGAATGTTGCACAATGGCAAAACATTCACTTCCAGTCACAGATCTGGGTTTAATCCATCATTATTTTGTTCACCACGCCACCCCAGTTCAGACATGGCCATATGCAAATAAGCCTTGGCCCTGTGACTCATGGGAACAGTCCAACCCGAACTTCCAAGCCATGTCTTCCCTCGACCGGAATCAAGCATCCCAGGACCGGTTTCTGGCTATCAGCTGTCATCAGCAAGGATAGCTTGATTCCAGTGGCAAGGAGTGCATGGGACTCCCGTTTGAGCATACCCGTCCCACTTGGGGTGACAAATGCAAAACCAGCACATTATGGACGGAATGTTGCACAATGGCAAAACATTCACCCCCAGTCAGAGAGCTGGGTTTCATCCATCGTTATTTTGCTCACCACGCCATCCCAGTTCAGACATGGCCATATGCAAATCAGTCTTGGCCCTGTGCCTCATGGGAACAGTACAGCCCAAACTACCATGCCATGTCTTCCCTGTACCGGAATCAATCATCCCAGGACCGGTTTCTGGCTATCAGCCGTCATCAGCCTGGATAGCTTGATTCCAGTGGCATGGAGAGCACGGGACTCCCATCTGAGCATACCCGTCCCACTCGGGGTGACAAATGCAAAACCAGCACATTATGGACGGAATGTTGCACAATGGCAAAACATTCACCCCCAGTCAGAGAGCTGGGTTTCATCCATCGTTATTTTGCTCACCACGCCATCCCAGTTCAGACATGGCCATATGCAAATCAGTCTTGGCCCTGTGCCTCATGGGAACAGTACAGCCCAAACTACCATGCCATGTCTTTCCTGTACCGGAATCAATCATCCCAGGACCGGTTTCTGGCTATCAGCCGTCATCAGCCAGGGTAGCTTGATTCCAGTTGCATGGAGAGCACAGGATTCACGTCTGAGCATACCAGTCCCACTTGGGGTGACAAATGCAAAACCAACACTTGATGGACGGAATAATGCACAATGGCAAAACATTCACTCCCAGTCACAGATCTGGGTTTAATCCATCGTTATTTTGCTCAATACGCCACGCCAGTTCAGACATGGCCATATGCAAATCATTCTTGGCCCTGTGCATCATGGGAACAGTACAGCCCAAACTACCAAGCCATGTCTTCCCTGTACCGGAATCAATCATCCCAGGACCGGTTTCTGGCTATCAGCCGTCATCAGCCTGGATAGCTTGATTCCAGTGGCATGGAGAGCACGGGACTCCCATCTGAGCATACCCGTCCCACTCGGGGTAACAAATGCAAAACCAACCCTTGAGGGACTGAATGTTGCTCAATGGAAAACATTCACCCCCGCTCACAGAACTTAGCTTAATCCATTGTTATTTTGCTCACCACACCACCCCAATTCAGACATGGCCATATGCAAATCTTTCTTTGCCCTGTGCCTCATGGGAACAATCCAGCCCGTACTGCCGAGCTATGTCTTCCCTGTACCGGAATCAAGCATCCCAGTGAGGAAAATTAAATTTTTGGTCATGTTATGTTCCCTAGCACGTACCCCACCGACTCCATGTACCAGCTTAAAGTGCATGTAACTTCCCTCCTGTGCCAGCTATGAAGACGCAAATACATTTGCGTCCAACGTTAACTTGTCCTCTTTCAGATCCACCATGAATGGATTATATAGTCCGTTCCTAAGTATGCTATGCCACCGTCTTTTTGTAGTACACTTTACATGTTTTCCTGCTCTAGCAGAGTAGGCCCTGAATTTCTGCCATCGAACCTCTTTTGTGGCTCCTGACTCTGGCAGCCTCTGTCCAGGCTACCTCTGTACCCGTGAACTCTGACTTACTTTCAGCGCGGCCCCTCGCGCTCAGCTCAAGCCTGCTTTCTGCCAAGACTGACTATAACCTTCGAGTTATCTGTTCCGCTCCTCGAGAATGCATTCCTGCCTACTAGATTCTGTAAACATCCTCCCCAGCTGCAGAGCCAAAGGGCCGACCTGTCTCAATGCAAGTAATTCATAGCCTCTGTTGCCATGCTTCCATGGAAGGCCCCGTGCCCCCACGCTTCACATGCAGACACTTAGGCGCTTATACACGCATCCACAGTTAGCATAGAATAGCTTCTGCCCTAGAGACCTTTCCGTCCAGATAGTATAGTTCCTAAACATCAGATATCAGATATGATAGAAGTACAAGTTGATCTGACATGCCAGACTTCTGTCTCTTTCCGTCAGTGTAAATGTCAAGTCCCCTGCACCCCGTCAATCACACGTCATGCAGCTGCGCGCGCATCCAAGCTTCCGATTTCTGCTGACATCGCAACAATTCTGTTAGCACCACCCCTTGGTGCCACCCACTTGCGTCACCTATCAGTGACGTTTCTAGCACACACCTCTGGTTCACGCCTAGTTCACGCCTCTTGATTACGTACTAGTACCACGTGTATACTGTTATCTTGTCTTCTCTCAGCTGTTACGCCTCTTACATTACTTCTTATGGTATAAATCAAGTATATAAGCTATGTATTGTTAATAAACGTGAGCGCTCTATCCCTTCTGACACCCCAGTGGTGGTCAGAACATGATATCCTGGTCTAGACCATTCCTTTATGAGGAATAAAACCCTTAGAAACTCTAACACCACGGACTCTGTCTTTTTTCATTCCGATTGAGTTATTATTGATTAAGTACTTACCTGCATAGAAATTAAGAGAGTAAATTAATTATTTACGTCACCAGGACCGGTTTCTGGCTATCAACCATCGTCAGCCAGGATAGCATCATTCCAGTGGCATGGAGAGCACGGGACTCACGTCTGAGCATACCCGTCCCACTCGGGGTGAGAAACGCAAAACCAACACCTGATGGACGGAATGTTGCACAATGGCAAAATATTCACCCCCAGTCACAGATCTGGTTTTAATCCATCGGTATTTTGCTCACCACGCCACTCCAGTTCAGACATGGCCATATGCAAATCCGTCTTGGCCCTGTGCCTCATGGGAACAGTCCAGCCCGAGCTACCAAGCCATGTCTTTCCGGACCGGAATAAGGCATCCCAGGACCGGTTTCTTACTATCAGTCATCATCAGTCGGGATAGCTTGATTCCAGTGGCATGGAGAGCACGGGACTCACGTCTGAGCATATCCTTCCCACTCGTTGTGACAAATGCAAAACCAACACTTGATGGACGAATGTTGCACAATGGCAAAACATTCACCCCCAGTCACAGATCTGGGTTTAATCCATCGTTATTTTTCTCACCATGCCACCCCAGTTCAGACATGGCCATATGCAAATCTGTCTTGGCTCTGTGCCTAATGGGAACAATCCAGCCCGAACTGCTAACCCATGTCTTCTCTGTACCGGAATCAACCATCCCAGGACCGGTTTCTGGCTATCAGCCGTAATCAGCCAAGATAGCTTGATTCCAATGGCATGGAGAGCACGGGACTCATGTCTGAGCAAATCAGACCCACTCGGGGTGACAAATGCAGAAACAACACTTGATGGACGGAATGTTGCACAATGGCAAAACATTCACTTCCAGTCACAGATCTGGGTTTAATATATCATTATTTTGTTCACCACGCCACCCCAGTTCAGACATGGCCATATGCAAATCAGTCTTGGCCCTATGCCTCATGGGAACAGTCCAGCCCAAACTGCCAAGCCATGTCTTCCCTGGACCGGAATCAAACATCCCAGGACTGGTTTCTGGCTAACAGCTGTCATCAGCCAGGGTAGCTTGATTCCAGTTGCATGGAGAGCACAGGACTCACGTCTGAGCATACCAGTCCCACTTGGGGTGACAAATGCAAAACCAACACTCGATGGACGGAATAATGCACAATGGCAAAACATTCACTCCCAGTCACAGATCTGGGTTTAATCCATCGTTATTTTGCTCAACACGCCACCCCAGTTCAGACATGGCCATATGCAAATCATTCTTGGCCCTGTGCCTCATGGGAACAGTACAGCCCAAACTACCAAGCCATGTCTTCCCTGGACCGGAATCAATCATCCCAGGACCGGTTTCTGGCTATCAGCCGTCATCAGCCTGGATAGCTTGATTCCAGTGGCATGGAGAGCACGGGACTCCCATCTGAGCATACCCGTCCCACTCGGGGTAACAAATGCAAAACCAACCCTTGATGGACTGAATGTTGCTCAATGGGAAACATTCACCCCCTCTCACAGAACTTAGCTTAATCCATTGTTATTTTGCTCACCACACCACCCCAATTCAGATATGGCCATATGCAAATCTTTCTTTGCCCTGTGCCTCATGGGAACAGTCCAGCCCGAACTGTCAAGCCATGTCTTCCCTGGACCGGAATCAAGCATCCCAGGACTGAGCATACCCGTCCGACTCGGGGTGACAAATGCAAAACCTACACTTGATGGACGGAATGTTGCACAATGGCAAAACAATGGTGAATGTATGACATTGTTGTGCAATCTGTCCATCAACTGTTGTTTTTGCGTTTGTTACCCTGAGTGGGACGGGTATGCTCAGACGTGAGTCCCGTGCTCTCTATGCCACTGGAATCAAGCTATCCTGGCTGATGAGGGCTGAAAGACCGAAACCGGTCCTAGGATGCTTGTTTCCAGTCCACCAACGACCTGGCTTGGCAGTTCGGGCTGGACTGTACCCATGGGGCAAAGGGTCACGACTGATTTGTATATGGTTGGGTTCAAACTGGAATGGCATGGTGAGCAATAAACTATGGATTTAGGCCCAGATCTCTGTACTCGGGTAAATGTATGACAATGTTCTACATTCTGTCCATCAACTGTTGTTTTTGCATTTGTCACACCGAGTCGGATGGGTATGCTCAGACTTGAGTCCTGTGTTCTCCATGTCACTGGAATAAAGCTATCCTGGCTGATGAGGGCTGAAAGCCAGAAACCGGTCCTAGGATGCTTGTTTCCAGTCCAGGGAGGACCTGGCTTGGCAGTTCGGACTGGACTGTTCCCATGGGACACAGGGTCAAGACTGATGGCATATGGCTGGGTTCAAACTGGAATGTCATGGTGAGCAAAAAAAAAATAATTCTGGATTTAGGCCCAAATCTCTGTACTGGGGTGAATGTAGGACATTGTTCTGCATTCTGTCCATCAAATGTTGTTTTTGCATTTGTCACCCCGAGTGGGACGGGTATGCTCAGACGTGAGTCCCGTGTTCTCCATGCAACTGGAATCAAGCTATCCTGGCTGATGAGGGCTGAAAGCCAGAAACCAGTCCTGGGATGCAGGATTCCGGTCCAGGGAAGACATGACTTTGAAGTTCGGGCTAGACTGTTCCCATGGGGAACAGGGTCAAGACATTTGCATATGGCTGGGTTCAAACTGGAAAGGCATGGTGAGCAAAAAATAAATAAATGATGGATTTAGGCCCAGATCTCTGTACTGGCTGAATTTATGACATTGTTCTGCATTCTGTCCATTAACTGTTGTTTTTGGATTTGTCACCCCGAGTGAGACGGGTATGCTCAGACGTGAGTCCCGTGCTCTCCATGCCACAGGAATCAAGGCTGAAAGCTCGAAACCGGTCATAGGATGCTTGTTTCCAGTCCAGTGAGGACCTGGCTTAGCAGTTCAGGCTGGACTGTTCCCATGGGGCACAGGGTCAAGACTGATTTGCATATGGCTGGGTTCAAACTGAATGGCATGGTGAGCAAAAAAACGATGGATTTAGGCCCAGATCTCTGTACTCGGGTGAATGTATGACATTGTTCTGCATTCTGTCCATCAACTGTTGTTGTTGCATTTGTAACCTCGAGTGGGACGGGTATGCTCAGATGTGAGTCCTGTAAACTCCATGCCACTGGAACCAACTATCCTGGCTGATGAGGGCTGAAAGCCTGAAACCGGTCCTAGGAAGCGTATTTCCAGTCCAGGGAGGACCTGGCTTGGCAGTTCAGGCTGGACTGTTCCCATGGTGCAAAGGGTCAAGAATGATTTGCATATGGCTGGGTTCAAACTGGAATTGCATAGTTAGCAAAAAAACGATGGATTTAGGCCCAGATCACTGTATTGGGGTGAATGTATGACATATTTCTGCATTCTGTCCATCAACTGTTGTTTTTGCATTTGTCACCCCAAGAGGGACGGGTATGCTCAGAAATGAGTCCTGTGCTCTCCATGCCACTGGAATCAAGCTATCCTGGCTGATGAGGGCTGATAGCCAGAAACCAGTCCTGGGATGCATGATTCCGGTGCAGGGAAGACATGACTTTGAAGTTCGGGCTAGACTGTTCCCATGGGGAACAGGGTCAAGACTGATTTGCATATGGCTGGGTTCAAACTGGAATGGCATGGTGAGCAAAAAATAAATAAATGATGGATTTAGGCCCAGATCTCTGTACTGGCTGAATTTATGACATTGTTCTGCATTCTGTCCATTAACTGTTGTTTTTGGATTTGTCACCCCGAGTGGGACGGGTATGCTCAGACGTGAGTCCCGTGCTCTCCATGCCACAGGAATCAAGCTATCCTGGCTGATGAGGGCTGAAAGCCCGGAACCGGTCCTAGGATGCTTGTTTCCAGTCTAGGTAGGACCTGGCTTGGCAGTTCGGGCTGGACTGTTCCCATGGGGCACAGGGTCAAGGCTGATTTGCATATGGCTGGGTTCAAACTGGAATGGCATAGTGAGCAAATAAATGATGGATTTATGCCAGGATCTCTGTACTGGGGTGAATGTATGACATTGTTCTGCATACTGTCCATCAACTGTTGTTTTAACATATTTGTCTGGGCATCTGCAGAGGCCTTGCGGTTAGAGAATCTCCATATATGTTTTTGTAGCATTTTGGACATTATCTGGAGTACGTCGTATTCATCTATGCGTGTTGTGGGTACCGATGCTGTCCTCAGGCCTTTCCCCATTTTTCATATGTGAGCCTTTCTGTTTTGGGTGCTATTTATCTGGGTTTATATAAAGCTAAGTGAGTGTCCCGAAGAATGTCCCTCAGGTTGTGGGAGTCATTTTATATGTATATTTGTGAAGTTGTGAATTCTTTTCTGTAGTCCTGAAGGGCTGTAGAACACTTTTTAAACCTAATGAAATGTATAAAGTTGTTTGATTGAGGACTTCTTCACACCAATGTGGACTTGCGGAGCATGTAAGCATTTACCACAAAGAAGATTTAGCAGAAGAAATGCATTCCTACACATAAAGCAGCTACAAAGTCACATATCCTTTTGTATAGCTCCTATACAACTATGATTCTTTAAGAAGGGTTACCCTACTCAGAAGAATGGAGAAACTCCAGCATGGAATCTAGCCGAGATGGGGGATGTATAGATGTTCTTTAGGTACTTCTTGGGAGCATGTTGTTGGCTTTGTAAAAGAAGGATGTGAACAGAAGTGACCAAGGGAGTTGCCATTTTGTTATTCTATGGTGAAAATGACTGTAATGTATTTTTACATAAACAAAGAGAATCCACCTCGTAGTGTTTGGATGTGTTTCTCACAGTGGTGTGGAGCACTTAGTGTTTTTTAAAATACCCCTCACACACCAAAAGGACCCTTGGTGTCATGCTTCATCATAGGGGTCTTCACACCCCTTTACGCGATGCGGCGTGCTACGACCTACGACTACGTGGGAGCACTTATAGTAATAGACTATGTATGGTGCATGTGAGGGTATTTTTAATGATAATGTGAGTGAGCAGTGGGATGAGTGAAAAGTTAAAAAGGACCTGGCTCATAGGACTCTGAAAAAACCTTTAATTAGGTCCACGGGCTGGTGCTGTTAAAAGAAGTGAAGTGCGAGGTGTTGATGTCGTGATTATGTACATCACCTCATGTGTGCGTCAACATGTTTCGGAGACCAAGCTCCTTCTTCAGGACGGAGTGCACAACTTCCCCACCTTACTCACGTTTCACTATGCAAAAAACAATAATTGGTATTTACAGAAAAGTGAAAAAATATATATATGTGTATGGCCTATAGGTTACAATGTACCTACAGCGTTATATCTCAAGTATATGCGATTTGCATTACTTTTCTTGATAATGTTGTAAACATCATGAGCCTTCTGAACGTCAGGGGTAACAATTGCCAATCTGCAATGAACTCAATTGGAGTTCTGATCCATATGTCCCCATACGCGGCTCTGCCGGAATGGAGCCAGGTCCTTTTTAACTTTTCACTCATCCCACTGCTCACTCACATTATCATTAAAAATACCCTCACATGCACCATACATAGTCTATTACTATAAGTGCTCCCACGTAGTCGTAGGTCATAGCACGCCGCATCCCGTAGAGGGGTGCGAAGACCCCTATGATGAAGCATGACACCAAGGGTCCTTTTGGTGTGTGAGGGGTATTTTAAAAAACATTAATTGCTCCACACCACTGTGAGGAACACTTCCAAACACTACTAGGTGGATTCTCTTTGTTTATGTAAACTTGTTTAGGGAGTACGAATCCATCCGTGATACTCTCCCTCCCTTCCTCTGTTTTTTCATGTAATTTATTTTTGCCAGAAGGGATGTCTTAGTAACAGGAGTTGATTCATTTTTCTGAAAGCTTTCAGTGAAGACTAGGTGGGGGTGGTGCCCTGGTTCTTGAGAGAGATGGAGCTGTGGCTGTGTAGAGGATACCAGTGAGATAGTTGCAACTGGATGTTCCTACAGTTCATGAGACAATTCTTCGCTGTGTTTCTCCTCTTGGCAAAAGAACCCCAGGGTGCTGAACAGACATCCTGGAACCAGTTGGAACTGCACTTGAGCTATTCAAGGGAGGCTTCTTGTTTGTAGATTTTGTCGACTTGAATATATTATATAGTGCAGGTTATCACCTGTGAGGGTTTCCAAGTGCTGTCCATGGGCACAGGGAGATTCAGTGACTTGCCCAAAATCAAGGGATATTGGGCCAAAACCGAGACTCAAACCTGGATCCCCAGCTCCTGAGTTTGCAGCTCGGGTGGTGAGGGGTGCTTTCTTGTCTTTTTTGATGTGCTGGTTATAGATGCTGAGGGCTGTTTTGTGAGCTGCTCTGTTGGCGGGGTTCTTAGTGGCAAGCCATCAATCAATCAATCAGGGAATTGTAACCACCCAATCACCCTCGAGGGTCTCAAGGCGCTGGGGGGGGTTTGAGCAGCTCCGTTCAGCTGAAAGCCAGGTTTTGAGTGTCTTTCTGAAGATGCTCAGGGAGGGGGCGCGTCTGATGTTGATTGGGAGCTCGTTCTATGTGTTGGTCGAGTTGTAGGAGAAGGCTCTTCCTCCTGTTCTGACTCTGTGGATGTGCGGGGTTTTGGTGAGGGTGAGGTTGGTAGATCAGAGGTTTATTTTTAGTACATGGAAGGAGATTCTCTTGTTGAGGTATTGGGGTCCAGTGTTATGGAGGCATTTGTGAGTATCTTGAAAGTGACTCTCTTCTCGATGGGGAGCCAGTAGAGGTTCTGTAGGTGTTGGGTGATGTGTTTGTGTCAAGGGATGTCGAGGACGAGTCTGGCTGCAGTGTTCTGTATTGTCTGGAGCTTGTGGTGTAGAGACTTGTTGATCTCGACGTAGAGGGCGTTTACGTAGTCTAGTCTGCTGGTTGTGAGTGCATGGGCGACAGTCTTCCTTGATTCGGGGTGAGCCATTTGAAAGTTTTGCGGAGAATGCAGAGGGGTTTGAAACAGCTGGAGGTGATGACATTGACCTGTCGGTTCATGGAGAGGGAGGAGTCAAGTACGATGCATAGGTTTCAAGGGTGGTCCATGGGGATCGGGGGCGGCCGAGGGAGGTGGGCCACCAGGTCTTGTTCCATGCTGATGGGGAGGTTCCAAGGATGAGGACTTCTATCTTCTCTGAATTGAGCTTGAGGCAGCTGTTTCAGATCCAGGATGGGATGTCCTCATTCCTTTCTGGAAGTTAAGTCTGGTGGTGGCAGGGTCTTTGGTGAGGGAGAGGATGAGCTGGGTGTCATCTGCGTATGATACTATGATGAGGCTGTACTGTCTGACGATGGCGGGGAGGGTGACATATAGATGTTGAAGAGGGTTGGGCTGAGCGATGATCCCTGGGGTACACCGCAGTTGATTTCCGTGGGTTTGGAGAGGAAGGGGGGCAGTCTGATTCTTTGGGTTCTGCCAGTGAGGAATGAGCAGATCCAGTCTAGGGTAGTTCCTTGAATGCTGGTGTCGAGTCTGGCGGTGAGTGTGTGGTTGGAGACTGAGTCGAAACCTGCTGAGAGGTCAAGCAGAATCAGGGCTGCTGTGTGTCCTTGGTCGAGGAGGGAGCGGATGTCGTCTGTAGCGGAGAGTTAAGCGGTCTCGTGCTGTGGTTGCTGCAGAATCTGGATCAGGAGGGGTCGAGGACAGAGTTGTCCTAGATGAACCTTGTTAGTTGTGCGTTGACTGTCTTCTCTGCAACTTTTGAAAAAAAGAATTAAGTGTTCCCTGGGTTCTTGATTTCAATGGGGAACTAAGTCATTCACTCATCTCAACATGTTCTCATTCTGCCTATTCTCCAATAATATGCTATAGTGGAACCACAAAGACATAAACTATTTCATGTGCAAAAACTTTAACATTTTATTATAAAAACAGATTTTGTTTAAAAAGTGTTTGTTAAAACATGAATTCATGCAATGATTAGAAACAATATCCGTCTACTCAAAGGTGCCTAAATTTCAGTGTTTTTTTTTAATCAAATCTGTAGACACAAGGATACAGAGATCAGCACACTTTTGAGGACATCAATTTCAATAGCACATAATTATAAAATATACAAAATCAATACATCCCCAACGGGGTAGTTGACGCGTTTTGGTGGTTGTGGCAATGTGCCCCACCTTCCTCAGGACAGTTTTGATGTATACATATATCTGTGAACAGAAAATATCAATATAAGAATACATTTATGGTGTCATTAACAGTTTTTTGTCTTTTTTATCCCTTATTCCTTTATCTTTTCTGTGCTTGTTACATCAATGTTTGTGGTTCCATTCCGCATTTACAACAGTTTAGTGACCCCCGGGTCCACCCCCCTTAATGGTCATTATGGACTAGGGTATATAGGCTCAAATATTCATACATCCATTCATTTCCCTCGACATTAGATAATATGCAATCATTCAGGATTGCATACCTTTAGAGATATCCCTTTCTGCTTAGGATATTTGATTGAAGTAGAACTTCTTTGAAGTAGAACTTCTTGGGCGGCTACTTCTAGTCTCGCTCTGCCAACAGAGAAAGGATTTTTTTGAGTCATTTGTCTATTTTACAGATATTCAAACATACTTTGTTTTTCCCATATCTTACCTAATATGTTTATGCTGGCACTTTCTATTGCTCGCAGTATCTCCTTTTATCTATATTACTGGCAGTTATGTTCAATTCTGCCCTGCAGGGAAGAGAGTAATAATACATTAAGCTCTCCCTCCTTGTATACTATATTGATTATTCATATTTAACCCTTCTATTTGATTACACACCTTCATTACGGTAATAAGATCATTACATCGGTGTATGCTTCTATTTGGCGTTCTCAGTGTCTTGGATGTTGTTTAATCTGAAAGAGTTAGAATGGTTCTTTTTTAGTTGTATAATGTCACTATCTTGTCACCCCTTAACTCACAGAACAACCTTGCTCACCTCTTTATCTTGAGGTGTTTCTCGTCTGATTGGTTCCAGTGCACTGATTTTATAAATACAAATTTTTTAAAATTCCACCTATAAAGAAAGAGCATGAATGTAATTCAATCAAGTCCCTTTCTAGCTTGGTAGAGCTGTTTATTGCTGCTCCATATTTGTTAGTACTACTCCATGTGGCGCTCACCTTTTAGAGTTGGAAATCCGTTCCTAATATGGTTAACCCTCGATGCTCTCGTGGTGATGCGGACTTTCTTTAGTTGTCCTTCTCAGCTCGGGGCTCTATGGGGGAATGTTATGATGTGACCCCCTTTGTATCTTAAGGAGCATATTGTGTTATGTCTAGCTAGCGGTGACATATTCTTTGTAAATTTCACCCCCCATGCGTCATTAACATTCTCTATTTATTCAAGCCCAAGCGCCTTAGCGCGCGTGCTACGTGTTACCCTGCCTTTCTTGTTAGTAACCCACGAACCGCTTATCCCCATGATTCCTTATCACGACCGTGGTTGTACTGCGCATTGGGTTTCTCTATGCTGGTTACATTTTGGTTATTTACGCCTCGCGCTTTTAGTTTATTAATCACATGCCTGCTTTTTTAGTATAAGTTTGTTTCGTACTCCGTTCGTTTGTGATTTCAAAAAGGGAGCTCGTTACTGGTAAAGTCGCATGGGCCCCTTTCTACAGGTCCTCTGGTTTCGAAGCCTCAGATTATGCGTATATACATTATGTCATAAGTCTCACACTTGTGCCTCCCTCATTTTCCGTTGTTATGCTATATCGGTATAGGTCTAGGCTTTGCTCACTTTTGTATTTCGGTATTTGTTTACACGCTCAATTTAGACTATAAGTGGCCCGCTTGTTTAGGTTTACATTTGCGCAAACGTTCCCCACATATTGCTCGGCCTCTTACCGTGTTGCCGGTATCTCGACTCCTTCACCGATGTATCTCCAGATTCCCGTTATCAAAAGGACTTGTTAACTTCCCCGGTCTCTTTTTAAAGTGGGTCTCCATCGTCTATCATCCCGATCACCTGACTCCCTTCTTTGGTAGACATAGAAGAGGTGTCTGGGGGACCTTGTTTGTACTTGGAAATGGGTGCCATCTTAGAGTGGTTATTTGGGCAGTATATTGGGCGCTATATGTATCCAGTGGAGGTATCTTTCACTAGTACTAGGATGAACTTACTATGTTCATTGGTAAACATAGAAGAGGTGTCTGGGGGAGCTTGTTTGTGCTTGGAAATGGGCGCCATCTTAGAGTGGTTATTTGGGCAGTATATTGGGCGCTATATATATCCAGTGGAGATATCTTTCACTAGTGCTAGGATAAACTTACTATGTTCATTTTCTTTATAAACTGAATTTTTCATTTGTTTCCGTTTTAGGTTCTCATTCTTATAGGCAAAAAGTGCCTGATATTAAATATACACAGTTCTATCGATACAGTCTCTCTCACTCCTCCCGGTTATTAAGGCCCTCAGTATGTGTTTTAAATTTGCACATAAAAAATTGCTCTCTCATTTTACGTTTTTTCTCCCAATTGCTGCCTCTCCTTGACATTGTAATTTTTTCAACAACACACCATCTCAGGTCCTCTACTTTGTGTTTATGCTGCAGCCAATGTTCAGTTAATGGGGCATTACATTTTTGAGTCCTAATAGCTGAGCGATGTTCATTCAGCCTTACCTTTATTTCCCTTCCGGTTTCACCGATGTCGCCTAAAGCACATGGGCATGTTATCAAATGAATTACATTTTTACTCTTGCAGTCATACATCTCTTTAGGGGTATGTGTACCCTCATTTAAGGTAACTTTCTGGCTTGGCATTATTATTTTGCAATTCACACAGGAACTACATGGGTAGGTTCCTGTTACTTTGGTACCTGTCGTAATGCTCATTTGTTTATTTTCTGATTTATCTCTATATGTTTTTACCAACATGTTTCTGATTGTTCTATTTCTTCTGTAAGAATAGAGAGGTTTTTCAATTGTACCTGTGCTAGGGTCTTGCAAATAACTCCAGTTCCTATTGATTATGTTTTTTATTTTATTGCTCAGCATCGAATAATTTGAGACAAACACTATTTTATCCATTTCTCCTTTCTTTCTGTTGTTATTTTCAAACAGTGCATCCCTATTGTAAAATTTTGCTCTTTTATAAGCTTTTTTAATGATGCCCTTGGGATAGCCTCTATTCTGCAATTTGATCTTGAGGTTCTCCGCATGGGTCTCAAAATCTTGTCTATTGGTACAATTTCTGCGTAATCGCAGAAATTGTCCAAACGGGATGTTGTCTTTTTGGCACCGCGGATGGTCGCTGTTATAGTGGAGCATAGTATTACGATCCGTGGGTTTAACATACAGATCCACAAATAATGTACCTTCCTTGCTTTTGATTGTAATGTCTAGAAAGGCACATTCCTCCTGGCTCATAGTTGACGTGAACCTCAAATTGGGGTCCCCACAGTTTAACCACTCAATAAATTCCAGCAAGTACTCCTTCTCTCCATTCCAGATGAAAAATATATCATCTATGAACCTTGAGTAGTTTTCTATATTCTCATAAAATGGACAAGCCTCATTATAAATATGCTTGTCCTCAAAGGCACCAACATAGAGGCAGGCTAGGCTCGGTGCACAGGTGGCCCCCATGCTGGTACCTTTGATCTGACAGTACAGGTCCTCCTCAAATAGGAAGATGTTATTTTTAAGGATAATCTCTGTTAGTTCCACTAGGAAAACTGAATGTTCTGATAGATCTCCATTGTCGTCTCTTAGTAGTTCTCTTATTGTTTCCACTGTGGCTGATTGTGGTATATTCGTATACAATGATTCGATATCAAGCGATACCAACCATTGTTTTTCTCTATTGAATTTTGTACCCTCTATTTTCTTAATCATCTCAGTGGTATCTTTGATATATGATCTCTGTTTCGATACCAAAGGCCTTAAAAATCTATCCACGTAGATGCTCAGTGGTTCAGTCATGGAGTTTAAACTTGAAACAATGGGTCTCATGGGGGGATTTTCCAGATTTTTGTGCACTTTTGGGAGACCATAAATTGCCGGTATCACTGGGTTAGTGTTTAATAAGAATCCATATTCGTCAGCACAGATAATTTCATCTTCCCTTGCTAGTTCCAGTGTTCTTTTTATACTTAGCTGTAGGTTATCCCACTCCCTCGCTGTGGATCGTCTATAGTGTTCCCTCACTGATAATAGTGACAGCATTCTCTCTCTATAATCCTCAGTTTCTAAAATGACAATGCTACCGCCCTTATCACCAGGCTTTATCGTTATGTTCTCACATTTCTCTAAGTTGTTAAGAGCCTCCCTGCAGTCTTTGGACAGATTATTGTTATATATTTTTGTTTCTTTTTTCAGCAAATTATCAACTTCCACCTGGAGAACAACAACGACCGCAACACCATCACCCTGCTCGACAACCTCGCCAACCTCGGACTCAAGCAGCCGGTGTCCGCCCCCACCCGCCTCGCCGGACACACACTCGACGCCGTCTTCTCATCCAGCAAAGACATCGTCTTCAGCCACGCCACTGGACTCCACTGGACGGACCACAGCTGCGTCCACTTCACCTTCAAAAAAACGACGATCCACCACCACCAGCAACCGGTTGCTCGAAGAAGCTGGAACAAGATCACAGCCGACCAGCTCGCCGCCTCCCTGAGCCTGCACCCTCCCGCCAGCTCAGCGAACCCCAGCCAGGCCGCCGACAACCTCACGAAGTGGATCAGCAGCTGCGCGGACGAACTCGCCCCACTAAGGACCCCGCCCAGCAGACCCGGCAGCAAGAAGGCCCCATGGTTCACCGACGAACTCAAGAGCTCCAAGAAGAACTGCCGAGCCCTCGAGAAAGCCTGGAGAAGGGAACCAACACCGGACAACATGACCACCCTCAAGCTCGCCACCCGGAAACACCACCTACTGATCCGCGCCACCAAGAAAACTGCATTCAAGGACCGGCTGGACAACAACGCACACAATTGCAAGGAACTCTTCAACATCGTGAAAGAGCTCTCCAACCCCAACGCCGGAAACAACGACATCACCCCATCGCAAGACCTCTGCAACTCCCTCGCCTCCTACTTCCACAACAAGATCGCGGACATACACAACAGCTTCAGCGCTCAACCGACGCTCGCCACGACCGAACCACCGCCCCCCACCACCACCATCCGCGCCTGGACTCCGATCAGCACCGAAGACACCGTCCGCATGATGAACTCCATCCACTCCGGATCTCCAACTGACCCCTGCCCTCACCACGTCTTCAACAAGGCCGACACTGTCATCGCACCCCACCTGCGGGACATCATCAACACCTCCTTCGACACCGCCACCTTCCCAGAGAGCTGGAAGCACGCAGAACTCAGCGCCCTGCTAAAGAAACCTACAGCGGGCCCCACCGAACTCAAGAATTACCGCCCCATCTCGCTCCTCCCGTTCCCAGCCAAAGTCATCGAGAAGACCGTCAACAAACAGCTGGCCGCCTTCCTCGAGAAGAATGGATCCCTCGACCCCTCACAGTCTGGCTTCCGAGCCAACCACAGAACCAAGACCGCCCTCATCGCTGCCACCGATGACATCCGAGCCCTGATGGACAACGGAGAAACAGCGGCCCTCATCCTCCTAGACCTCTCCGCGGCATTCGACACTGTCTGCCACCGCACCCTAGTGCAGCGCCTCAGCAACGTCGGAATCCAGGAGAAGGCTCTGGAATGGATCGTCTCCTTCCTCGACGGAAGAACACAGAGAGTCCGCCTACCACCGTACAAGTCAGAGGCTACCAAAGTCATCTGCGGCGTCCCTCAAGGATCGTCACTGAGCCCCACCCTCTTCAACGTCTACATGAGCCCCCTCGCGGCCATCGCACGCCAACACAACCTCAACATCATCTCCTACGCTGACGACACCCAGCTGATCCTCTCCCTGACCAACGACCCCGCCGCCGCCAGAGCCAACCTTCACGAAGGGATGAAAGACGTAGCCGAGTGGATGACGACCAGCCGCCTAAAACTGAACTCAGACAAGACGGAAGTCCTCATCCTGGGATCCTCACCCTCCGCCTGGGACGACTCCTGGTGGCCCCCCGCCCTGGGCAACGCACCCAAACCGACAGACCACGCACGCAACCTGGGCTTCGTCTTGGACTCCTCCCTCACCATGACCAGACAAGTCAACGCCGTCTCCTCGTCATGCTTCAACATCCTGCGCATGCTACGGAAGATCTTCCGGTGGATCCCCACCGAGACCAGGAAGACGGTCACCCAGGCCCTCGTCACCAGCCGACTGGACTACGGCAACGCCCTCTACGCCGGAACCACCGCGAAGCTCCAGAAGAGACTCCAGCGGATCCAGAACGCCTCAGCCAGACTCATCCTCGACATCCCACGACACAGCCACATCTCCGGACATCTGAGAGACCTGCATTGGCTCCCCGTCAACAAAAGAATCACCTTCGGTCTCCTCACCCACGCACACAAAGCCCTACACGATCAAGGCCCGAGCTACCTCAACAACCGCGTCAACTTCTATGCTCCCAAACGCCATCTCCGATCAGCCAGTCACGCCCTCGCCGCCTCCCCCCGCATCTGAAGAACGACAACAGGAGGAAGGTCCTTCTCCTACCTGGCCGCCAAGACCTGGAACTCCCTCCCGACCGACCTGCGCCTGACCCAAGACCACCTCTCCTTCAGGAAGAAGCTGAAGACCTGGCTCTTCGAGCAGTAGCAGCACACCCCCCCCCAGCGCCTTGAGACCCTCCGGGTAAGTAGTGCGCTCTATAAATATCTTTGATTGATTGATGTCTTTCTCTACTGCTCTTTCAAAGAGTTCTACATTTTTATTGACCATAGCTCTAGCTGGGGTCCAAATTGACATAGGTTTTAAACCTGACCGGTTTTCTTTTTCAGGTGGTTCAGTGTTAAGAAAAAATTGTTTGAGCCTCACCTTTCTGAATAAACTTTTTAGATCTTTTTGTATCTCATAAATATTTGGTTTAGCTATCGGGCCATATCCTAGGCCTAGGCTTAATACTTTTTCCTCATCTTTATTTAGTACTTTTTTGGATAGGTTTATTATTGGGACAGCTTCCATAACACCTAATCCCACACTTTCTGACTGCGGGTTTTCATACAAATATACCACAATCAGCCACAGTGGAAACAATAAGAGAACTACTAAGAGACGACAATGGAGATCTATCAGAACATTCAGTTTTCCTAGTGGAACTAACAGAGATTATCCTTAAAAATAACATCTTCCTATTTGAGGAGGACCTGTACTGTCAGATCAAAGGTACCAGCATGGGGGCCACCTGTGCACCGAGCCTAGCCTGCCACTATGTTGGTGCCTTTGAGGACAAGCATATTTATAATGAGGCTTGTCCATTTTATGAGAATATAGAAAACTACTCAAGGTTCATAGATGATATATTTTTCACCTGGAATGGAGAGAAGGAGTACTTGCTGGAATTTATTGAGTGGTTAAACTGTGGGGACCCCAATTTGAGGTTCACGTCAACTATGAGGCAGGAGGAATGTGCCTTTCTAGACATTACACTCAAAAGCAAGGAAGGTACATTATTTTTGGATCTGTATGTTAAACCCACGGATCGTAATACTATGCTCCACTATAACAGCGACCATCCGCGGTGCCAAAAAGACAACATCCCGTTTGGACAATTTCTGCGATTACGCAGAAATTGTACCAATAGACAAGATTTTGAGACCCATGCGGAGAACCTCAACATCAAATTGCAGAATAGAGGCTATCCCAAGGGCATCATTAAAAAAGCTTATAAAAGAGCAACATTTTACAACAGGGATGCACTGTTTGAAAATAACTACAGAAAGAAAGGAGAAATGGATAAAATAGTGTTTGTCTCAAATTATTCGATGCTGAGCAATAAAATAAAAAACATAATCAATAGGAACTGGAGTTATTTACAAGACCCTAGCACAGGTACAATTGAAAAACCTCTCTATTCTTACAGAAGAAATAGAACAATCAGAAACATGTTGGTAAAAACATATAGAGATAAATCAGAAAATAAACAAATGAGCATTACGACAGGTACCAAAGTAACAGGAACCTACCCATGTAGTTCCTGTGTGAATTGCAAACTAATAATGCCAAGCCAGAAAATTACCTTAAATGAGGGTACACATACCCCTAAAGAGATGTATAACTGCAAGAGTAAAAATTTAATTTATTTGATAACATGCCCATGTGGTTTAGGCTACATCGGTGAAACCGGAAGGGAAATAAAGGTAAGGCTGAATGAACATCGCTCAGCTATTAGGACTCAAAAATGTAATGCCCCATTAACTGAACATTGGCTGCAGCATAAACACAAAGTAGAGGACCTGAGATGGCATGTTGTAGAAAAAATTACAATGTCAAGGAGAGGCAGCAATTGGGAGAAAAAACGTAAAATGAGAGAGCAATTTTTTATGTGCAAATTTAAAACACATACTGAGGGCCTTAATAACCGGGAGGAGTGGGAGAGACTGTATCGATAGAACTGTGTATATTTAATATCAGGCACTTTTTGCCTATGAGAATAAGAACCTAAAACGGAAACAAATGAAAAATTCAGTTTATAAAGAAAATGAACATAGTAAGTTTATCCTAGCACTAGTGAAATATATCTCCACTGGATATATATAGCGCCCAATATACTGCCCAAATAACCACTCTAAGATGGCGCCCATTTCCAAGCACAAACAAGCTCCCCCAGACACCTCTTCTATGTTTACCAATGAACATAGTAAGTTCATCCTAGTACTAGTGAAATATACCACCACTGGATACATATAGCGCCCAATATACTGCCCAAATAACCACTCTAAGATGGCGCCCATTTCCAAGTAAAAACAAGCTCCCCCAGACACCTCTTCTATGTCTACCAAAGAAGGGAGTCAGGTGATCGGGATGATAGACGATGGAGACCCACTTTAAAAAGAGACCGGGGAAGTTAACAAGTCCTTTTGATAACGGGAATCTGGAGATACATCGGTGAAGGAGTCGAGATACCGGCAACACGGTAAGAGGCCGAGCAATATGTGGGGAACGTTTGCGCAAATGTAAACCTAAACAAGCGGGCCACTTATAGTCTAAATTGAGCGTGTAAACAAATACCGAAATACAAAAGTGAGCAAAGCCTAGACCTATACCGATATAGCATAACAACGGAAAATGAGGGAGGCACAAGTGTGAGACTTATGACATAATGTATATACGCATAATCTGAGGCTTCGAAACCAGAGGACTTGTAGAAAGGGGCCCATGCGACTTTACCAGTAACGTGCTCCCTTTTTGAAATAACAAACGAACGGAGTACGAAACAAACTTATACTAAAAAAGCAGGCATGTGATTAATAAACTAAAAGCGCGAGGCATAAATAACCAAAATGTAACCAGCATAGAGAAACCCAATGCGCAGTACAACCACGGCCGTGATAAGGAATCATGGGGATAAGCGGTTCGTGGGTTACTAACAAGAAAGGCAGGGTAACACGTAGCACGCGCGCTAACACGCTTGGGCTTGAATAAATAGAGAATGTTAATGACGCATGGGGGTGAAATTTACAAAGAATATGTCACCGCTAGCTAGACATAACACAATATGCTCCTTAAGATACAAAGGGGGTAACATCATAACATTCCCCCATAGAGCCCCGAGCTGAGAAGGACAACTGAAGAAAGTCCGCATCACCACGAGAGCATCGAAGGTTAACCATATTAGGAACGGATTTCCAACTCTAAAAGGTGAGCGCCACATGGAGTAGTACTAACAAATATGGAGCAGCAATAAACAGCTCTACCAAGCTAGAAAGGGAATTGATTGAATTACATTCATGCTCTTTCTTTATAGGTGGAATTAAAAAAAAAAATATTTATAAAATCAGTGCACTGGAACCAATCAGACGAGAAACACCTCAAGATAAAGAGGTGAGCAAGGTTGTTCTGTGAGTTAAGGGGTGACAAGATAGTGACATTATACAACTAAAAAAGAACCATTCTAACTCTTTCAGATTAAACAACATCCAAGACACTGAGAACGCCAAATAGAAGCATACACCGATGTTATGATCTTATTACCGTAATGAAGGTGTGTAATCAAATAGAAGGGTTAAATATGAATAATCAATATAGTATACAAGGAGGGAGAGCTTAATGTATTATTACTCGCTTCCCTGCAGGGCAGAATTGAACATAACTGCCAGTAATATAGATAAAAGGAGATACTGCGAGCAATAGAAAGTGCCAGCATAAACATATTAGGTAAGATATGGGAAAAACAAAGTATGTTTGAATATCTGTAAAATAGACAAATGACTCAAAAAAATCCTTTCTCTGTTGGCAGAGCGAGACTAGAATTAGCCGCCCAAGAAGTTCTGCTTCAAAGAAGTTCTACTTCAATCAAATATCCTAAGCAGAAAGGGATATCTCTAAAGGTATGCAATCCTGAATGATTGCATATTATCTAATGTCGAGGGAAATGAATGGATGTATGAATATGTGAGCCTATATACCCTAGTCCATAATGACCATTAAGGGGGGTGGACCCGGGGGTCACTAAACTGTTGTAAAAGCGGAATGGAACCACAAACATTGATGTAACAAGCACAGAAAGATAAAGGAATAAGGGATAAAAAAGACAAAAAACTGTTAATGACACCATAAATGTATTCTTATATTGATATTTTCTGTTCACAGATATATGTAAGTCAAAACAAATGGATTCCCTTGAGTTGTGTACAAGAAAAGCTGGGAATTAGCTATAACACAGTAAAATTTGCATCACACACGTTAAGAACTTAAACAATATTAAAATTAAGAGTACAAAACGGTTTATTGAAACATTAAAAATAGCATACGGTACACTTCAAAATAATATCCAAAGATAATAAAAACACATTTATAATTTTGTGACCTGCACAAAAATATACGACAGACAAAACTAAATTGTAAAACGTAGGGCTTGAAAATTACAAAGCGTACATTCACAGTAAAAGTTTCAAGCAACCCTGGTGTTATAACCTCACAATCTTATATACATCGGGGAGGAAAGTATGAATTGTACATGAACTTGCGTCGACGCGTTTCGGTGGATGTGCGTATGATTAGGTTCCACCTTTGTCAAGACTGTTATATTCGTTGTCTGTCATACAGATGGATCTTCATTGATCTCCTGTAGGTTTCCTGTACGTGAACCCTTCTGTAATTTATAGTGGCTGTGGTTTTGGGGATGTGAAGTTTATACCATCTGCAGGTTATTCGTACAATTCCTATTCCGTAGAGGATTGAGGAAATAGTTCTAGTCCGTCAATAGGTGGACACTTTTGTGCGATTATACGACCGCTGTGATTAACAAACGTCGTGTTACACTTCTGGTCAGGAATATAAAATAGACCTGAGAAACTCACTCCATATAAGGGGATAGTGCTCTCACTTGCAAACAGACACCCGTAGTGAAGCCACGCTTCTGCTCAAACAGGGGATATTTTTACCTAAATGACCTGAAACACCCGAGCACGCAACTAAGACCAGGCAGCACACCGCGCCTCTACATATATTCTTCATATCAAGTTATCCCCTTATATGGAGTGAGTTTCTCAGGTCTATTTTATATTCCTGACCAGAAGTGTAACACGACGTTTGTTAATCACAGCGGTCGTATAATCGCACAAAAGTGTCCACCTATTGACGGACTAGAACTATTTCCTCAATCCTCTACGGAATAGGAATTGTACGAATAACCTGCAGATGGTATAAACTTCACATCCCCAAAACCACAGCCACTATAAATTACAGAAGGGTTCACGTACAGGAAACCTACAGGAGATCAATGAAGATCCATCTGTATGACAGACAACGAATATAACAGTCTTGACAAAGGTGGAACCTAATCATACGCACATCCACCGAAACGCGTCGACGCAAGTTCATGTACAATTCATACTTTCCTCCCCGATGTATATAAGATTGTGAGGTTATAACACCAGGGTTGCTTGAAACTTTTACTGTGAATGTACGCTTTGTAATTTTCAAGCCCTACGTTTTACAATTTAGTTTTGTCTGTCGTATATTTTTGTGCAGGTCACAAAATTATAAATGTGTTTTTAATTATCTTTGGATATTATTTTGAAGTGTACCGTATGCTATTTTTAATGTTTCAATAAACCGTTTTGTACTCTTAATTTTAATATTGTTTAAGTTCTTAACGTGTGTGATGCAAATTTTACTGTGTTATAGCTAATTCCCAGCTTTTCTTGTACACAACTCAAGGGAATCCATTTGTTTTGACTTAGGTTTAATACCCCAATTCCCTTGTTCTCCTCAAGGGGTTCCTCTCTTTCTTTACATTATTCACAGATATATGTATACATCAAAACTGTCCTGAGGAAGGTGGGGCACATTGCCACAACCACCGAAACGCGTTGACTACCCCGTTGGGGATGTATTGATTTTGTATATTTTATAATTATGTGCTATTGAAATTGATGTCCTCAAAAGTGTGCTGATCTCTGTATCCTTGTGTCTACAGATTTGATCCAAAAAAAAAACACTGAAATTTAGGCACCTTTGAGTAGAGGGATATTGTTTTTAATCATTGCATGAATTCATGTTTTAACAATGTATCAAACACTTTTTAAACAAAATCTGTTTTTATAATAAAATGTTAAAGTTTTTGCACATGAAATAGTTTATGTCTTTGTGGTTCCACTATAGCATATTATTGGAGAATAGGCAGAATGAAAACATGTTGAGATGAGTGAATGACTTAGTTCCCCATTGAAATCAAGAACCCAGGGAACACTTAATTCTTTTTTACATCTTTTACCCTGTTCCTGTGGGTTTTAACTAAAAGGGTACTCTCTTTCTCTTTTAACCTTCTCTGCAACTTTTGCCATGAAAGGGAAGAGTAAGATGGGTCGGTAGTTCTTGAGGTCTGTGGGATCTGCTGAGGGCTTCTTGAGCATGGTTCTGACTTCTGCGTGTTTTCAAACATCGGGGAATGTGTCGGTCTTGAAGGTGGTGTTGATGGTGAGTTGTAGTTCTGGTGTGATGACGGTGGTGGCTTGTGTGGTGAGGAGGGGTCCATAGGGGTCCCCAAGGGAAGCCTTTCATGGTCGAGGCAGTCTTTTTGGTTGTGGCCAGTGTCCAGGCAGAGACGGTGCGGTGGCTGGCGTTGCCTGTAGAAGGGGTGGCTGCAGAGTCTGGTCGTTGAAATTCTTATAGGGGCTCTTGATTTTCAGACGGAAGTAAGATCCAAGCTTGTCGCAGATGTCCTGGAAGGGGGTGATGTCTGTGGTTTTGCTGGGGGGCTCAATCTTTTCCTGGAAGACATTGAAGAGCTCCTTGGAGTTGTTGGAGTTGGCGAGGATTCTGTTTTGGATGAAAGTTTGTTTAGTGGTTCTTATGCATTGGTGGTATTCTGTCATGGCAGTCCTGTAGGTGGTGTGGTCTTCAGGCATTTTGCTGTTCCTTCAGTTCTTCTTGAGACATCTGCATAGTCATTTGGCTTCTTGGAGGTCTGGCCGTGAACCAGGTGGACTTCCTGCAGGACTGTCTGTCAGAGCAGAGTAAGGGTGTGATTTTGTCTGCGCAATTGAGGATCCATTTGTGCTGTTCCCTGGCTACGATGTTTGTGTCAATCGAGGTGGTGGGGGTGTCATGTTAAAAGTGAAGTTGAGCTAATCCTTGTTGACTTTACTCCAGTTCCTTCACAGAGGGCATGGGGCAGGTTTGGGCGGATTGGGTTGTTGATGAGGAAGTGCACACAGTGGTGGTCCGTCTAAGAGAATTGCGTGGTGTGGCTTAAGTGGATGTTGTTTCCTCCAGCGAAGATGGGGTCGAGGAAGTGTCCTGCCCTGCGGGCAGGCATGGTGACAATCTGTCCAAGTCCGATGTTGGCGAGGTTGCCCAGGGGGAGGGTGGAGTGGGCATCACTGGGGTTGTCGAGGTGGAAGTTGAAGTCTCTAATGAGTAGGTAGTCCATGGAAGTGATGGCGTGGGGTGTGCTGAAGTCGGTGATGGTGGTGGGGAATGGGGCGCCAGGACTGGGGGGTTGTTAGGGTAGGGTGCCGCGAAGTGTGGTTTAGGGGCTTGTCTGGACCTGGAAGTAAAGGTGTTCGGCGGCAGAGACGGCGTTGTTCGAGTTGGAGAGGCGGAGTGAGCTTTTGTGTACGATGGCGAGTCCTCCCGCTGGGTGGTTGGGGCCGTCCTCCCTTCGGATCTTGTATTCAACTGGGATGGTGATGTCAGGAGTGGAGGAGGCATTGGTCCAGGCTTCTGTAAAGAAGGTGACTTCTGGTGAGAGGGTGTCAAGGAGGTTCCAGATCTCTATGGTGTGTCTGTGCAGGGAGCGCACGTTGAGGAAGATGCACCTCAGGGCATTGGCTGGGTTGGCAGCGGGGTGGTGGTGAAGGTCTGCTGTGCAGTGGGGCATCAGCCTTCATTAGGTAGAGGTCAGGGAAGGGTGGGGCAGCTAGGAGCCGGGAAGTGTGATTGGGAGGGAGAGCGCGGGAGTGGCCAGCAGTGGCGGGAAACTGAGGTAGGAAGGCTGAGGCTGAAGGCAGAATAGGAATACATAAAAGGTCCCTTTCCCACTAAACCCACTGAAAAACTAAAAACAAGTCAACTACTAATACTAATGGCGGAGTCACCTGGCAAAACCTGGAAAATAAAACTACCAGCAGACACTTGACTGAACCTGGCAAAATTGAAAAATAAACTGACATGTGCCTAGAACTGTGGCCTGAAGAGCTGAAGTGGCCAAGCACTGCTCAGGTGATCCACTGAGCTGCATGCTGGAGAGCAGGGACCCAGGAGGGTTGTGCTCGACATCATTGCCCAGCAGCCTCCATTAAGTAGAGGTCAGGGAGGGAGGAGCAGCTGGGAGATGGGAAGCGTGATCGGGAGGGCGAGCGTGGGGCTGGCCGGGGGGGGGGGCAGCAGTGGCAGGAAACGGAGGAAGGGTGGGGCTGAAGGCAGAATAGGAATAAATAAAAGGTCCCTGTCCCACTAAACCCACTGAAAAACTAAAAACAAGTCAACCAATAATACTAATGGCGGTGTCACCTGGTAAAACCTGAAAAATAAAACGGATTGCAGGCGCAGGGCTGATCCTGGCAAAATTGGAAAATAAACTGACGGTGGGGCTCAAACCTTGGTCTGAAGGCCTACAGAGGTGGAGCACTGCTCATGTGATCCACTGAGCTGTGTGCTGAAGAGCAGGACCTGGGATGGTTGTGCTTCTCCAGTGGGTGGCAGTTGTGCTTGGTGGTCCTGAGTTCTGCGGTGTAACAGCTGGCATGTTTGAAGTTCTTGTTGGATTTTTTATGTTTCAGGGGAGCGACTCTGTCGGTCATCCAGGTGGTGAAGTTCTGGACGGCCTGGTCGAGGTCTGTTGAAGATAAAAGTAATAATTGCCAATAAATCTCATGGATTAAGTAAAGTACATGCAAACCCAATATAAAAATTATGAGACATTTCCCAGTGAAAAGGAATTAAAGTACTTTTACCAACCCTACTGAGAAATATAACCAATGAAAATTAACAGTAAAAATAGAAAATTTGTGGTGAAAAATAAAATAGTAAAAAAACAAAATAGGTCTAAAGATCTTTAGCAACGTTACCTGAACATAGAAATATAGCATGAGATATCAAGTGTAGGTTTGTCAAAGACAAGGATTTGACCATCACCATTTTTGAGCTCAAAAACCTTCTGTGATTCAAGCCGGAGCATTTTGTGATTTTAGTGATTGGAGGCCAGGCCATTAGGAGCGACAACTAAATTAAACCAACTACCTTGATGAAAAAGCTCTGCTGCTGACGAACCTGGAGACTTCATTCACGCCTTGGCTCCTGAAGGCTGAAAATATTTGTGGGGGTTCTCAGTCATTAGTAGACATCATGTACTAGGAGCCCCATATGGTCAAACTTACTTTCAGTGGCTGTAGTTCAAATCAAGATCAGTTTGTCAATCCATGTGCTGGGTCAACGCATTGTTCTCTAGCTCATATTTTAAAATGGGGATAAGGCGGTTTCCAATTTCACAATGTTCCCTGCAGAAAGGTCTCCATTCATCCCTAAGCAAAGGTAACGTTTGCAGGAGTATTCTGCAACAGCTACCCAGTCTACACAGGAGCAGGTAATGTCACATAATTGATTGATCTCTTCAAGTGCCTAGTATTTAACTAGACCAGAAAACCTCCATTCAGCTCATTAGGTTCCTCTAAAATTGCAAACCTCCTTCAATACCTCTGCTTCTAAGATCTCTTCATTCCAACAGACGATCGGAATGTGTAAATCTGACACGTGCTTTAATGCCTGCATGTGTAGTCCATTAAGCTGACTGGTACCAGTCATGGAGCAAGTTGTTGCCAACCACAGGAATTCAGGTGGAAGTTTTTGGCAGCTCCATAGATATTTCCTCCATAATGCGAATGTATTTTCTTTCTGGAAATCATATTTAGTCATGTACATCTTGTGAGATTTAATTTTGAGGTGGAAAAAATCCTACAAATGACTCATAGATAAAATGAAAACTCGAGTTTTCCTTCATGGAAAATGCTGTTTAACAATTAAAGACACACCCTGCGCCCAACAGGGTCCTTCTAAAATGAGGAAAGAATTCACAAGTATGCTTACTGAAGGAACTGTCAGTGCTTACTAATAATAAAAGGGCTGATTGGGTAGATCGGGACCATATGAGTCCCAAGGATCGAGGGCATTACACAAATAAAGGAAAATCTACACTAAAAATCCCTTACAGGACTGGATTCAAACTCCAAACCACAAAGGTTTATTTAAATGTTAAGAATCATTAGAGAAAGCAAACAGACTAGTTAGTCAATCAAATTCAGATTGACATAAGGATTACACAAGATTAACATCAAAACCATATATAGTCAAAGAGCAGACTGTCATAGGGACTATTCAGTTGAAAAGAAAAAGATAGTTTGTAAAATATTTAAGTATATATGCTCCAAGAGGACTACTATAATGTCCGCAGGGAAATGTTCTGATATACATCTTAAAAACAACACATGTTATGCTTTTAGAAGAATCGAGAATCATGCTCTTAGCATGGTGTGAAGTGGCACCATGGGTTGCACAAATAATGAAATGAAAAATTCCATTTATATAGCGCATAACCACCCGGAGGCCTCGCAGCGCTTTAGACTGATTATTGTATCGGGCTACTGGGTGAATTAGTACGCTTTTGAAAACAGGTGGGTTTTTAAATCTCTCCTAAATGACATTCGGTTGTTGTTTTGTCTAAGGGTTAGAGGCAGGGAGTTCCAGAGTTTCGCCGCTGTATGAGAGAAAGAGCGGCCGCCCCAACGGGCTTTCTTGATTTTTGACATGGTAGCAAGATGCAATGAGGCCGAACGAAGAGCTCTGGATGGTAAGTAAGGTAACACTAGGGGGTACAGAACTGCCGGGCCAGTTCGATGGAAAGATTTGTGCAAAATGCACATGGCCTTAAACTGTGTTCTGGCAGCCACTGGAAGCCAATGAAGTTCTTTTAAGGCATTCCTTGCTGATTGCCAGCGGGGGATGTTAAACAATAGACGGGCGGCACAGTTTTGGGTGACTTGGAGTTTTTTAGTCACTGCTGCCGGGGCTCCTAGATATAGAACGTTTCCATGGTCCAGGCGAGAGAGTATCAGGGCCTGGACCATGACCCTTCTCGCCTGAAATGGAAGTAGGGGGAGCACTTTACGGAGCATTTTCATTAGTCCCACACAAATGGAAGCCGTTTTGGTAGCTTGGACTGAGAAATCCAGCGCTCTATCAAGCCAGATTCCTAGGCTCTTTATTTGGTCCTTAGGAGGGGGGGGGACACCGAGGCATGTAGGCCAGCCAGAGGCTAAGGAGGTTGGGGAGGGGTTACCTAGTAACATGATCTCAGTCTTCTCCCCATTGAGTTTGAGGTGGGAGAGTTGCATCCACTTAGCAACAGCCTCTAGACAAGGGCCCAAGGTGTTAGACGAACCCTCCTTGTGGTCCAGAGAGACCACAAGTTGGGTATCGTCTGCGTAGGTGACAATTCGCACACCAAAAGGGAGGACTATCTTCTCTAGAGGCTGCATATAGACATTAAAAAGTGTGGGGCTCAGGGAGGAGCCCTGTGGAACCCCACAGCTAAGCGGATGTTTTGATGATGCCACCTCTCCCTCAAACACCTGAAAAAAGCGTTCCTCCAGGAAGGAGGTCAGCCAAGTCAAGGCCGCGCCCGACACTCCCATGCCCTTCAAACGATGTAAAAGTGTGGCATGGTTAACAGTGTCGAACGCGGCACTGAGGTCAAGAAGTATAATGGCTGTTTTACCTCCCTGGTCCATTATAGCTCTGGCTGCCTCTGTTACTGCCAGAAGGGCAGTTTCGGTGCCATGCTGGGGACGAAACCCCGTCTGGGAGACCTGTAGAAGATTGTTGGACTCTAGGTAGTCCCCTAAGATTTTATTAATATGTCTCTCCAACAATTTGCTCATCCATGGGAGCAGCGAGATGGGGCGGAAGTTGGACAGATTGTTCTGGTCCAAATTCGGCTTTTTCAGCAATGCCCTTACCATCGCGCACTTCCATGTGGCTGGGACAGAGTTGGAGGTAATGGAGGTGTTAAGAGTCTCCAGAATAAACGGGCGAATGGTATCGATAACTTTTACTAAGGTCTGTGGGGGAGCTGGATCATTTGGAGATCCTGAGGTAACTTTATAGGCCAGGATGTCTAGAGTGCTGGGATCCAGAAGTGGAAAAGAGACTAAAGAACAGGATACAGGTGGATCAGAGTCCAAGGTGATGGAGGAAGCCATATCTTCACTACCATTCGAGAGTTGGGAATAGATGGCCTGAATCTTCTGAGAGAAGAAAGTGGCCAGATTCTCACAGCGAACCTGTGCACCCTCTGATGGCAAGATCTCTGAAGGAGGGGAAATTAAAGATTTGGCAATTTTAAAAATTTCCCTAGGGGAGTTAGCTGCCATGTTGATTTTGGTTTCATAGAACTTGGCTTGAGCAAGTTTTATTTCATTTTTGTATTGCCTAATTGCCACTCTATACTCCAATTTCTTCGATTGGGAGCGGTCTTTCCTCCAGGCTCTCTCCGCTTTGCGGCAAGCTTGTTTCAGAGTCCTAAGGGAAGGGGAATACCAAGGTGCAACTTTAGATCTTTTTATCACTTGCCGATAGCCCTTCGGAAGAACTTGATCTAATGTAGTGGAAATCCAGCTGTCAAAATTGAAAGCTGCCGTATCGGAATTCCTGGATTTTTGAGGTGGCTGTTCAGAGAGAGCCCGTTCCCACTTAAGAAGCGGAAGAGAACTCCATTTCCTACCCCAGTGCCTGTCCCGAGTTTGTGGGGTAGAGGGAATGTTAGCGGACCAAATAAGAGGAATTAAAAAATGGTCGGTCCAAGGTAGTGGTAGTGGTACTTCTACCGATAAGTTGTCTAAATTGCTATAGACGTGGTCTAAAAGATGACCTTTATTGTGTGTGGCCTGGAAACCTTTTTGGGACAAATTGATGGCCTGAAGATTTGACCGAAGGTTGTTAGCGGCAACATTAAGGGGGTCGTCTAAATGCAAATTTAGGTCACCCAGCAGGGTGAAGTTGGCTGAGGTGAGCACTGAGTTAGCAGCTGAATCTGTTATATCAGCGATGAAGTCACCGAGAGAGCCCGGTGGTCGATAAACCAAAATACCAGAAAAGGTACTTGTAGGGGAGAACTCGAGGGAAAAGTGTAGGCTCTCGCATGCTGAAGTGGGCGAGGAGGTAACACGACATCTATAGATATCTTTATAGATGATGGCCAGTCCTCCACCCCTGCCTGATTTGCGATCTAGGTGCCTAAGGGTGTAGCCTTGGGGAATGGCCCATACAACTGTAGGATCATTTTGAGACTGAAGCCATGTCTCAGTTACAAAAAGGGCTGCTGGGTTGTGCTCCTCTATCAGTAGCGCCAGTTCTGTGTAGTGCTTGGGGAGGGACCGACAATTAAGAAGAAGCATTATAAATAAAGATGCAAATAAAGATGCATTGATAGAAACCAATCAGAATTTAGAAGTTACGTTGTATAAAACAAAAAATAATAATTATCTATGAGCACTTTCCGGCTACATACATGTGGAAATTACATTGTACTACGAAACAACACCTATTGAATGAAGTACATTTCAACTGTCAGTTACGTATTAACCCTGAGCATGGAAAGATTATGTGTATCTCGTCCAGCGAGCAGGCTTTCAGCAAAAATAAATAGTTCCATGCAAAGAGCATAGTTTTGTCTATTTTATGACGATAAGAAAAACACTAAATGAACAAAAACATGCACAAAATGCAAGTTTTAAAATCGAAGTGGCATATTATCAAGAACGGCGTTAAAATTATCACTGGTTTAGCAGCAGAAAACTGCTGCAGAAAACTGCTGCTAAAGCAGCGATATTGTGCTTGATAATATGCCCTGGAGAATTCCAATAGAAGCCCATGTTCACACCAGAACATGGTCTTCTATAGGTTCACTGTTTGTCAGATATGCCCATTCAGGAGCGGTGTGCTTCTTATCTGGCACTCTTCCTCTTGTTATTCTTCTAATGTCTGACTTCCCAGAATCATCATCATTTAAATCTGTTACTGTTTGTAACGCTTTTCTTCCCTCTGACACACCTTCAGACCAAAAAGCTAGATTCAAGCTTTCATCTTCAGATAGATTTGTCGTATTTTTATTCTCGCATGTCTCATGATTTCCCCAACTTGCAACTCGAACACCTTGAACTGCTCTTGACGTTCTCAGAGATCAGGTTCTTGTGATTTGATTTTATTGTTGTTTTTTCTTGACCTTTATTTTGAATCCTTTGTACTCCCAGTTCTTTCCCCCCTGGATCCATGTCGTGAACTGTAGCTTCAAGCTGTGAATTTAACACCAACATAAAATTGGTTCATCTGTATGGAGCAGAAACTTGGAGGACAACAGTGACCACCACCAACAAAGTCCAGACTTGCCTGATGAAAATCCTTCAAATCTGCTGGCCGAACACCATACACAACAACAGCCTATGGCAGCAGACTTTACAACTCCTAGATCATGTAGAAATCATGAAAAGACGCTGGGGCTGGAAAGGTCACACACTCCACAAGCCATCATCAAACACCACCAGGCAAGCCCTTACCTGGAACTCTCAAGGGAAAAGGAAAAGAGGAAGGTCAAGAAACACCTGGCGTCAAGGCCTCAAAGATGACTGCAAGGAGATGGGTACACTTGGAGTCCGATTGATGGAAAAGCCTAGGACAGAGTTGACTGGACAGTTCTGCTTGATTACCTATATCCCAGGAGGGCCGCCTTTTAATCTGCAGACTTCACTCTCTTTGCATGAGCAGAGTGGATCTACTACAGCAAACCACCACATTTACCATTAGTATTCAACACCCGTTTTACCTGGTAGAGGCCCTTCCTTCTAGTCTCCAGACTGGATTTCCTCATATGCTTCTTTACCGCAACACAGTCTCCATGTTCTGGGTCATTCTAGGTTCTTAAGTTGCTGAAGGTGTAGCTGAATTCACTTGGTGAGAGATAGAGTATGCCAGATCAACCAAACGTCTTTAGTAATCCAGAACTGGATCAACTGCAATATTTAGAAGTGCAACTGAAAGAATCCCAGCAAATTCTCATAGCTCGGCCCATGAGCACTTCATGAGGAGACAATCCGGTAGTCTAACTGGGTGTGCTCCTCATGTTTAACAACACCAAGGGAAGAGCAAGGAAAGAGAACTCCTCTACATTTCAGTGATGTAGACACACACATCTTTGTTAGCTTTCCTTTTAGGTAACCATTTGAGTACGGTACCTGCCACATGTTGAAGGGAAATCCAGCGGTGCACCATGCTCTTGCCCTAGGCCCATGGATAAAGAGGGGCCCGCTACGGGCCCCCAACTCCGTTTCTGCCTGCCGTTTCGTGGCATGTTGACCGTCCCGAAATGACCGGCAAAAAGGGATATCGTAATCCCAACGGTGGTGCCTAAAAGGCAACACTGCAATGCTGGACTCAGCCGCTGCTGCAACAAGCGGTCAGAAAATGTCCGCCTGACAGAACCGTGGTGGTCTGTGTCTTCTGCTCGTCATTGTAATCTGGCAGGCGGAAGACGGCAATGCGATGGCAGAGGGCCGGCAGATGTGATGGCAGAGGGCCTTCCACCGACAGGCTGTCGGTGGCGGGCCCTACGCCATCGTAATGATCCCATAGGCGGCCATTGCATCTAATATAGATGAAAAATAAGCAAGCGGCTGCTTTCCCTTACCTGCATAGATGATTCTGTGTAAGAACTGAAAGTGTGCACTCTTTTCTCTCATGACAGGATAAATAAAAATGTTTGTTGTAATTTGGCATTCCTGAAGCAACACACATCATGTATGTATGTATATATGTATGTATAGGCATTTATATAGCGCACTACTTACCCAGAGGGTCCCAAGGCGCTTCGACCGCTGCGAAACCCTTCCTGGCTTCCCTGAGAGATGGTCCCTTAATGGGTATCTCCAGGGTGAGACCAGGCATCCCCGGCGGTCGGGTGGGGCCGTTAGTGAAGATGAGGCAAGCTAATGCCCAGAGTTGCCGAGTGTGATCGCTGATCAGAGTGGGCACCGAGGCGAGAGAATTCTCGGGTCCGCTGACCCTGGTCCAGAAACCTGCCGCGCCGGGAATCGAACCCTGGTCCCGGGCCGTGCTCTGCTCTCGGGTCTGCCGCCTCTAACCAGTGGATTTCAAACTTTTCACTGATTGCAAAGCCTTTACAGAGGTTAGCTATGATGTGAGAGATCCGGTGACTAGGTTACAGGGTAAATTTAGACTTTCCAGATGCTTCTTGGGGATTTGGAAGATGACTGAAGGACTTTGTGTAAAGCTTGTGGGATCGTACACCACACAATGGTGAAATCTGAATGCAAAGAGACATTAACAATAGTCATGAGGAAGAATCTCGAAAAAATGCTTGTTATAAAACAATGACTGTTAACCACTAGGCATCTGCAGGAATTTGGGGGACTATTACTGCAGGATTTGGTACCACTGAACAACAAGAAATCACTATGCTATTACTTTTGCATAGGTCTAAGATGTCTTTCCTGGTAATCTACAAATATGGAGTCCTCACTGGATAGATAATAGTTATCTCATGCACTGGCAATGTAGAATCAATGTTGAACTTGGAGGTCATTCAAGAATGTCCCATATTGTTTAGTGGTTTATTCTTTGGGCTTTTGTTTGGGGAATTGTTGGGGGATGTGAAGTTATTGGCTTTATTATTTTTTTACTTTCTTTAGCAGAACTATATGAGCAGTGCATATATTATTGCAGACTCTTCAAATTAAAGCTACCACACAGGATCCCGGGGTCCCACCGACCAACTGTCCCAATGCAAGGGTACCATAGGCACCTACGTGACCTACCCTTTAAACTCCCTGAGTGACTTCCTGTTGATGTTGTGGACCATTAATTGTTTGAATGACCACATTAAGAGAGAAGCAGTCCTCTGTTATGTTAATCTACTAGTAACTGCCATCCTCATGTTGCTGGAGACACATCTTATAGGGACAATTTCAGTTAGGACAGGGTGTTTTATGTGTGGCTCACCAAAATCTCTTGGGGGTAGCAATATGTCTCCACAGGAGCATCCCTCTAGTGGTTTTGAAATCTAACTTGATTGATTGATTGATTGATTGTGGGTTTCTAAACCTCCATTGTAGGGCATACACCCATACATCGGCTGCAAATAAAACACTATCCCATATAGATCTCCTACTTCTCCCTGAGACTGAAATTCTACATAGGACAGCTATGAATATCTTCCCACGGGCCATCTCAGAGAACTCTACAATCACAATCCGAATTTAGAGGCCCACTGAGATCCGCCATCCGATTGGGCATTTCAACGCCTCGTGCCTAGTAGATGAGTAATGCTCAAGACCCTATTGGCAAAACTAAACTACTTTGACATAAATCAGGGCTCAATGCCTTTAATGGGTACCCTGTGGGCAGCTCAGAAGGCTACCATCGGGGGGCGAGAGGGCCTTTCTTAGACATAACAAGCAAGACAAGCAATGACATGGTTGTATTGGAGACTAGGATTCTGGAGCTCGAACATCGATGCGTTGGAGGAAACTCAATACAGTTTACAGTCAATTTGAGTTAGACAGGGTTGTAACTGCGGCAGACCTGCCTTGAGGAGGCCCGACAGAGCTGGAAGGGCGCCACCAGAAGGTTTTCGGGTATCAGTGAAAAAAATGAAAAGCTGCTTTACGTGTTGGCAATCAGGGAAATGTAAGCATGGGCGAATTTTGCGAAATCGCGGTTTGCGAATTTGCGGATTTGCCAACTCGCAATTCGCAAAATTCACGAATTCATGCGAATTCGCGAATTTGTTGTTTTTGCCAGTTCACGAGGGTTTTGTATAAGTTCGGGAACGCGAACTTACTTGTGTGGTCGCGACCATGTTGTTTCCACGTGTCCAGCCTGTTAGCGACCCTGTTGTTCATCGTGGCCACCCTCCGGTTCATCACTGCCACCCTCTGGTTCTCCAATGCCACCCTCTGGATCATCACTGTCCCCCTCTGGTTTATCACAGCACCCTCTGGTTCATCACTGCCACCCTCTGGTTGATCACTGCCATCCTCTGGTTCATCCCTGCCACCCTCTGGTTCATCACTGCCACCCTCTCGTTTGCCACTGCCACCCTCTGGATCATCACTGTCCCCCTCTGGTTTATCACAGCACCCTCTGGTTCATCCCTGTCACCCTCTGGTTCATCACTGCCACCCTCTGGTTTGCCACTGCCACTGCCACCCTCTGGATTATCACTATCCCACTCTGGTTTATCACAGCACCCTCTGGTTCATCACTGCCACCCTCTGGTTTGCCACTGACATCCTCTGGTTCATCCCTGCCACACTCTGGTTCAAGGCTGCCACCCTTCGGTTTATCACAGCACCCTCTGGTTCATCACTGCCACCCTCTGGTTCATCACTGCCACCCTCTCATTTGCCACTGCCACCCTCTGGATCATCACTGTCCCCCTCTGGTTTATCACTGCACCCTCTGGTTCATCCCTGCCACCCTCTGGTTCATCACTGCCACCCTCTAGATCATCACTGTCCCCCTATAGTTTATCACAGCACCCTCTGGTTCATCACTGCCACCCTCTGGTTTGCCACTGCCATCCTCTGGTTCATCCCTGCCACCCTCTGGTTCAAGGCTGCCACCCTCTGGTTTATCACAGCACCCTCTGGTTCATCACTGCCACCCTCTGGTTTGCCACTGCCACCCTCTGGATCATCACTGTCCCCCTCTGGTTCAAGGCTGCCACCCTCTGGTTCATCACTGCCATCCTCTGGTTCATCCCTGCCACCCTCTGGTTAATCCCTGCCACCCTCTGGTTCATCACTGCCACCCTCTCGTTTGCCACTGCCACCCTCTGGATCATCACCGTCCCCCTCTGATTTATCACTGCACCCTCTGGTTCATCCCTGCCACCCTCTGGTTCATCACTGCCACCCTCTGGATCATCACTGTCCCCCTCTAGTTTATCACAGCACCCTCTGGTTCATCACTGCCACCCTCTGGTTTGCCACTGCCATCCTCTGGTTCATCCCTGCCACACTCTGGTTCAAGGCTGCCACCCTCTGGTTTATCACAGCACCCTCTGGTTCATCACTGCCACCCTCTGGTTCATCACTGCCACCCTCTCATTTGCCACTGCCACCCTCTGGATCATCACTGTCCCCCTCTGGTTTATCACTGCACCCTCTGGTTCATCCCTGCCACCCTCTGGTTCATCACTGCCACCCTCTGGATCATCACTGTCCCCCTCTAGTTTATCACAGCACCATCTGGTTCATCACTGCCACCCTCTGGTTTGCCACTGCCATCCTCAGGTTCATCCCTGCCACCCTCTGGTTCAAGGCTTCCACCCTCTGGTTTATCACAGCACCCTCTGGCTCATCACTGCCACCCTCTGGTTCATCACTGCCACCCTCTCATTTGCCACTGCCACCCTCTGGATCATCACTGCCCCCCTCTGGTTGATCACAGCACCCTCTGGTTCATCACTGCCACCCTCTGGGTGATCACTGCCATCCTCTGGTTCATCCCTGCCACCCTCTGGTTCATCACTGCCACCCTCTCGTTTGCCACTGCCACCCGCTGGATCATCACTGCCCCCCTCTGGTTTATCACAGCACCCTCTGGTTCATCCCTGCCACCCTCTGGTTCATCACTGCCACCCTCTGGTTTGCCACTGCCACCCTCTGGATCATCACTGTCCCCCTCTGGTTCAAGGCTGCCACCCTCTGGTTGATCACTGCCATCCTCTGTTTCATCCCTGCCACCCTCTGGTTCATCCCTGCCACCCTCTGGTTCATCACTGCCAACCTCTCATTTGCCACTGCCACCCTATGGATCATCACTGTCCCCCTCTGGTTTATCACAGCACCCTCTGGTTGATCACTGCCACCCTCTGGTTGATCACTGCCATCCTCTGGTTCTTCCATGCCACCCTCTGGTTCATCCCTGCCACCCTCTGGTTCATCAATGCCACCCTCTCGTTTGCCACTGCCACCCTCTGGATCATCACTGTCCCCCTCTGGTTTATCACAGCACCCTCTGGTTAATCCCTGCCACCCTCTGGTTTATCACTGCCACCCTCTGGTTTGCCACTGCCACCCTCTGGATCATCACTGTCCCCCTCTGGTTCAAGGCTGCCACCCTCTGGTTGATCACTGCCATCCTCTAGTTCATCCCTGCCGCCCTCTGGTTCATCCCTGCCACCCTCTGGTTCATCACTGCCACCCTCTCGTTTGCCACTGCCACCCTCTGGATCATCACTGTCCCCCTCTGGTTTATCACTGCACCATTTGGTTCATCCCTGCCACCCTCTGGTTCATCACTGCCACCCTCTGGTTTGCCACTGCCACCCTCTGGATCATCACTGTCCCCCTCTGGTTCAAGGCTGCCACCCTCTGGTTGATCACTGCCATCCTCTGGTTCATCCCTGCCACCCTCTGGTTCATCCCTGCCACCCTCTGGTTCATCACTGCCACCCTCTCGTTTGCCACTGCCACCCTCTGGATCATCACTGTCCCCCTCTGGTTTATCACTGCACCATCTAGTTCATCCCTGCCACCCTCTGGTTCATCACTGCCACACTCTGGTTTGCCACTGCCACCCTCTGGATCATCACTGTCCCCCTCTGGTTCAAGGCTGCCACCCTCTGGTTGATCACTGCCATCCTCTGGTTCATCCCTGCCACCCTCTGGTTCATCCCTGCCACCCTCTGGTTCATCACTGCCACCCTCTCGTTTGCCACTGCCACCCTCTGGATCATCACTGTCCCCCTCTGGTTTATCACGGCACCCTCTGGTTCATCACTGCCACCCTCTGGTTGATCACTGCCATCCTCTGGTTCATCCCTGCCACCCTCTGGTTCATCACTGCCACCCTCTCGTTTGCCACTGCCACCCTCTGGATCATCACTGTCCCCCTCTGGTTTATCACAGCACCCTCTGGTTCATCCCTGCCACCCTCTGGTTTATCCCTGCCACCCTCTGGTTTGCCACTGCCACCCTCTGGATCATCACTGTCCCCCTCTGGTTCAAGGCTGCCACCCTCTGGTTGATCACTGCCATCCTCTGGTTCATCCCTGCCACCCTCTGGTTCATCCCTGCCACCCTCTGGTTCATCACTGCCACCCTCTCGTTTGCCACTGCCACCCTCTGGATCATCACTGTCCCCCTCTGGTTTATCACAGCACCCTCTGGTTCATCACTGCCACCCTCTGGTTGATCACTGCCATCCTCTGGTTCATCCCTGCCACCCTCTGGTTCATCACTGCCACCCTCTTGTTTGCCACTGCCACCCTCTGAGTCATCACTGTCCCCCTTTGGTTTATCACAGCACCCTCTGGTTCATCCCTGCCACCCTCTGGTTTGCCACTGCCACCCTCTGGTTCATCCCTGCCACCCTCTGGTTCATCCCTGCCACCCTCAGGTTCATCACTGCCACCCTCTCATTTGCCACAGCCACCCTCTGGATCATCACTGTCCCCACCCTCTGGTTCATCCCTGCCACCCTCTGGTTCGTCCCTGCCACCCTCTGGTTCATCACTGCCACCCTCTCATTTGCCACAGCCACCCTCTGGATCATCACTGTCCCTCTCTGGTTTATCACAGCACCCTCTGGTTCATCCCTGCCACCCTCTGGTTCATCACTGCCACCCTCTGGTTCATCAATGCCACCCCCTGGTTGATCGCTGCCATCCTCTGGTTCCTCCCTGCCACCCTTTGGTTCATCACTGCCACCCTCTGGTTTGCCACTGCCACCCTCTGGATCATCACTGTCCCCCTCTGGTTCAAAGCTGCCACCCTCTGGTTCATCACTGCCATCCTCTGGTTCATCCCTGCCACCCTCTGGTTCATCACTGCCACCCTCTGGTTTGCCACTGCCATCCTCTGGTTCATCCCTGCCACCCTCTGGTTTGCTACTGCCACCCTCTGGATCCTCACTGTCCCCCTCTGGTTTATCACAGCACCCTCTGGTTCACCACTACCACCCTCTTGTTCACCACTGTAGATTATGGGGGGAAAGCAAAGCACACCTTCCAAGCCTCAACTGAGATTAATTAATTTGGGGCTGGTTAATGTGTCACTGAATTTGTGCTTCAAGTCTGGCACCTGCTTCCTTAGCTGTAAGACCTTCCTGTTGCAGTTATTTTTTTTACAGGAGCAATGTGCCATACTTGTAACTATTCTCTGACCCTGCTTTGGGGGCCGGAGCAGGGTCAGAGAATAGTTGAAAGTAGGCAACTGAACTCTGGAGGGGCCCCTCAGGAAGCACTACAGGGAATGGTTACAAATTAGTTTGAACTTTTGCACCTGCTAAGTGCTTTCAGTTTTCAAAAATTTGTTTTTCTTCCATTTTGCGAGATTTGCGGGACGCAAAATTGAACTTGCAATCTGCAAATTCTCTTTTTTTTGCATGTTCGGGCGGTTTTTCTTTTTTTTGCGTGTTCGGGCGTTTTTTTGCTTATTCGCAGGCCGCTTGCAGCGCACCGACCCCGAGGTTGCCCATGAGGTCATGCACGGGCGCGGCCATCTTGTTTGCGTGACGTGTTTTCATTTCCGGCCGCTCGTCGCAAGTTCGAGTCATATGCGGCGCGCGATTACGTATTTGTGGGCGTTTGTGCGTGTTCGCGGGGGAAATATCGCCTGAACTTACCCAAGCGGTCCTCTATGGGCGCGGCCATCTTGTTTTTCATTCACTGCTATGGTTTTGGGCATGCTACCTTTCTATCCACCTTACATCTTTGCAATCCTATGTTTTTCTGAACTTTTTTGTTTTTTTTTTGCTTATTATCTCTCTCTTCAATTTCCTACATCTATATTATGTGTTTTTATTTACTTTTTGTTACTTTATTACCTACTTTATTTCTTTTGCTCTCTCTCTTATTTTTTTTCACACCTATTCTTCTTTCCTTCTTCTTGTGCCCAGGAGCATGGCTAAGGGAGGCGACAAGGGCAAGGGGAAGGGCCCAGCCCCACGTACCCGGCTCCCTTGAGGGCGTTGGAGGGGGGAGGAAGTGCAGCCCAGGGAGATCATTTCTGCGGTGGAGGTGGCCGCCTTGCTGGTTTTTGTCCAGGTCCACCTCCCTAAGACCGTGGCAGCAGGTGGGCGGATTGCTTCCGGTTACGGCCTCCGGGAGCGTCGCCAGCTGTGGGACAAGGTGTGCCGGCGCATGCATAAGGAGTCTGGGGTCCGGCGCACCTACCACCAAGTGACGCACCGGTGGAGTGACATCTTGGACCGGGAGCATGACATGGTCGACCTGCTTGGTGTGGAGATCCCTGGGCTTGGTAAGAAGCTATTTAATAACTACTTTTTTTCCTTCTGCTCTGTTATATTGCTAATCTATTTTTTTCCTGAAGAGTACGAATGCTGCTGATTAGATTACATTGCAGGTAAATTAATGTTTAAATAGCTTCTGTTATTGTAGGTGCTCGCCTGGTTATTGGCGTTGCTACTATGCTTACTTGTTTGCAACTTTTTAGTCATTTGAGAGCATTACTACGTAATGCTAGAGACAGTAGACTCAAGTCTAGTCCTTCTTTGTACTCCTGCTGCTGCCACTTTGAAGAGATAGTGGTGGATTGATACTTTGAGTATACTATTTATTACTTGTTCTAGGACATTAGTTAGTGGTCAGCAATCATGATGACGGACTGTGTCTGTCACGCGACGTCTCGTGCTGCTGAGTGATGGCAGTCGTAGTAGAACCTTTTTGTTGTTGATGTAGTTAGTGAAATACATAACTTTCCTATTAGACAGTCTGCGAATCCTGCAATACTGTACTACTATCCTCTTAGTTGACCAGATCAGATGCAATTGATGTTAATTTGTTTCCCCGACATAATTTTAGATTGAGTACAAAGAAATCAAATATTTCCCAAAAAACAATCATCCATGTTGTGTTTCTTTATTTCATGATCACCAGCAGCAACTCCCAGGGGCAAGGCGACGGCGGCGACAGACACTCCGGTGGCAGAAGTTGGACAGGAGCAGTCCCTTCCAGGCTGTTCTGCTGGCCCCAGTAAGTTGTCTTATTGTTATCTTTATACTTATACTTCCCTAACTTTTACAGCCCCTATGTATTATAAACTGGTTCCTAATAATTCTATGTTTTACAAAATAGTCTTGGATCTTCTTCTAATGTAGACTACTTTCTACATTCTTATCCTGCCTCTACCATCACTCTCTGTGCTACTACTATTTACAGTTATGAGTCGGTCTGTGTAGGTAGCTAAGCTTGCCCATTCGGCAAACGGTGTGAAACAAAACTCTGATACAGCAATATCTCTAGGCACTGAGTGTAGTCCTCTTGGTTGCCCTTCCTGTCTATTCTAGTCTTCTTAATGTAAGTGCTTTGACAATTTGCAACAACAAAATGTAATGGTTTACACCAAGTAAAAGGTAGCAGTGTCCTTTTTGATTTGAGAGGAGCACATCCCATACCGCTAGTGTTTCAAGGACTATTCTGCACACAAAGAAGTATGGACAAGATGATAGGTGCAGTTCGTCTTTCGACATACCTCAGTCCGAACAGAAGTTGAACCCCCAATCCCCTGACCGACTATCTAGAATGTCTGACCAATGATTTTTACGATCCAGAAGAACAGAAGAAGACTACCTCCGAGTCCCGGCCTATCTGAGTCACTGAAACATGACTGCCAAGTGCAGTAGTTCAAAGCTTTCCGCTCACTCACTCGTAAACAAAATCCACGCAGTGTTTGTTAGTTTTAAAGTTTTATTTTCAATTAAGAAATGAAAACACAGTACTGCTGGTGATGACTTATTAGTAGTTGGAGAATTGTCTGGCAGAAGGGCAATAGAATCTTTTTCTGTAATGAGAAAAATGGTGCCCGTTAAGCAAGCATTCATCAGTTGTCATAAGAACAAGTGTAGCATTTAATGGAATAAGCATATAAAAGGTTAACACCCTCCCCAAAACCGTTACTTTTTTTCAATCCCAGTAATAAAAAAAATGTGGACATTTTCTTCCGTTACGAGACAAAATAGGGGGTTGTGTATGGCATCTGAAAATATGACATGTTTTTCCTAGACGTCACAACATCTGACGCGGCACAGATGACAACCAGTGCCGGGGCCAGCAGTACGGAGGGGTCCACTCAGGATTGGGCGGCGCCAACAGGAGGAGCTGGGGGTGGAGACTCAGCGGCGGCGGACGGTGGTAAGTTATTATACTCCTTACTTATTGAAATTTTTTTGAGTAGCCTCGCAAAGGAGTGTATGATGTACTGTACAGTACTACACAGTACACTAGTATAAGTACACTGTACTGTCAAGAACATTTACTAATTTAGAACTACTTTTTGGACTATCACGTAGAAGACAGTCAACCTTGACTTTTAATAGAATTAGCTGCGGTACTTCTCTGGTAACCAATGGCCCCCTCTATTTCACTTCAACTCAGCTGGCAAATTTTTATTGTGATTTGTGAAGCCAAGTCATATCAGATGAAGCTTAGGGATGTGAAGAATGAAAAGTTAAAGAAGGGTGAAACAAAAGACGAGCGAGTCTTAATATTTATGACTGTAAAGAATAGTTTTGTTGAATGCAATTCAACATAAGAAGACAGCGCTTTCCAAAATATAATGAAAAGGGTGTTAGTTGGTTTTTGACAAAAATACATTTTGGTACATTTGAGACATCAAGAAGAATCATAGACGTACTTTCGAAGCCTGGATGTTATCTTCTTTATCCTCCTCGTCGATAGCAGAGGTGTATGATGTAGTAGAGCAGACGCTGAGTGGAAGAAGTATGGCCAGTGGCAGTGCCACCCCTATAGAAAAGTAAGACATTCAGATCCCCACTTGCATGTACTGCTTAAAGTACTGCGAGTCTGCATCATCATGGCCTGTGTCTGTATTTCTTGGGTGAAAGCAGAGTGAGCTGCCATTATGGCGGCGAGCACAAGTTCACGTACCAGTGATTTCTTTTGCAACCCAAGAGAAAAAAAGTTAAAAAATGCCTTTTTTTAGTACTCTCTGACTATGTATGTAGTAGTGAGTCCACCCATAGTGCTGCTAGTGGAATTCCTGAAACTCCCAGTAATGTCACAGGCTTACAAAGACGGCGGAAATATACATGCCAAAATGTTATACTGTTACAACAGGTATCTGTGCACACATCACCTTTTACAGATTAAATGCTGTAGGTAATCAAACAACACAACCAATAGACAAACAATGTGGAAGTAGCCGGGTCGGAATTAGAACCGGCTGAGAGCACCAAGCCATTGTGGCAATAGCTTTGGAACTGCTGCCCGCTGGAGCCCTGATGAAGTCGCGGGCTACTAGCCCTGATGAAACACGTGTTGGCTGGGCGTGGTGGATAAAATCTGAAATGAAGAAAAACTTCTATCAAGACTACTTCCACATTGTTTGTCTATTGGTTGTGTTGTTTGATTACCAACAGCATTTACTCTGTAAAAAGTGACGTGTGCACAGATACCTGCTGTATCAATTATGTTTGGAACTTGGTCCTAATTGGAGGTTTAGGTTCTTCCTCCTATCTGGGGCACCCTCAAAATAGTGGTTAGAAATGATAAATAACGTCACATACGGGAGGCGCCAGTTGTGGATCGACAATCAAAAAAAACCTGGTCCGTTATCTTAAAAATGTTATACTGTGTTTGCTACTTGCTGGTGTTACTGATGCTGGAGTGTCAACTTTCTGTTGAATTATTTTGACTTTATGTTAAAGACTATTGGATACAGTATTTTTCTTTCTTTTTTCATAGATGCTACTCCCAAAAAGCTCACCCGTAAGGAGAAGGCTGTCCGGACCAGGGCCCGTAAGCTGGAGGCTATTTGTGTCGAGTGTCGACGGTTGTGGGCTCGGGAGCATGAGGAGGAAACTACAACAACCTCCACATCCTCCTCCACTGCCCCCGGGTCCACCAGCCACAAGCCTCCAGCCAAACGGAGCCAAGGCCCGACAGCCTCCCGCTGCCGCCGCACAGCAGCAAAAACAACAGCTGCCCCCCCCAGAGCCTGGATGGTACGCCAGCGCCGCCTCCGAAAGCGAGTGGACTACCTGGAGCGCCAGGTCCGGGACCTCCGCAAAGAGCTGTGGGATGTGCAGCACAAGCTCTCTAAACGCCACCTGAGGAAGTGACTGCCCCTTGTCCCTTTTTTAAAGACTGTTGGGGGGTGGGAATTGGGTTTTTGGGAAAGGGTACTTTTTGATTTTTGGACATTGGTTTGGTTAGGGAGGGGGGTGAGTTGGGGTAATTCTATTTTTGTGACAACAACAACATCCATAATTTATATTTCTCAATAATTATATTTTTCATTCAAAAACACAGTATACGTGCTCATATTATTTTGTGTGGGGGTTGGCGGTGGTTACTGGACGTTTAGTTTTTCAAACTTACCAGCATGAATGAAACATCTTGTCCTAAATGTACCAAAATGCAAGTAACCGAGTTAGTCAATTCAGTAGCCCTACTACTGTACTTTACTAGTAGTACTGTTAGTCTCTGCTCTCCTCCAAACTTAGTCCTAGCCCATTATTCTACTACCTCCCCAATATGCTTATCTTACCTGTGATTTGCAAATCACGGTTGGTGAATAAGGTTGGTTGTTGACTTCAATCCTCGACGGATGCAATATCATTGTTGTGCTGGTAGCAGTAGTGGTACACACTGGCAGTATCACCATATGAAATAAAGAGGAAATTAAACATCGAGTGGCCTGAGCGTAGCATTAGAAACAGTACAATAGATAGTAAGGTACAGAACAGTGCCCTAGCCTAAGCAGTGCCAACGTAAGGTAAGCATTAATCATTTCATTGTTGCTTGTTAACGTCGTGTAGGAGGAGGATGTTCTTATCAATCCACGATGGCGCACATGAACTTCTGGTTGCTTTGACCTTATCCTCCCCAGCAAGTGTGTGCAATTTATTGTTCTTGTCAGTCACACCTCAATGAAATACCACACATCCCGGGGGAAGAGGGTTAGGGTTTGAAAATTGGATGGGAATGGGGGTTTTTGGGAAAGTTTGGTAGAGAGGAAAAAAACACAGCATGGACAGTCAAACAACAAATGAAGAGAAACAAATCTTTGGATTAGAAGATATTGATGAATCTTGAAAGGGAAATAAAGGAAGTGCACTACTGCATGCCATAAGTAGTAAATGGATGGTTAGGTTACTGGAAAGTAGTACTACTACTTACTGCAACTTACTAGTAACTACGAAGAAACAAGTTGACAGTACAGGGATGCAGTCATTACGCAATTTGACTTGCCTCTCTGCCCTCAGAGAGAATAAACACTTAGAACATTAAATTAGTGTTAAACATAGCAAAGATGTATCTAATTGCTGGAGGGAGGGATGAATTTGAAGCAGAGATCAAACAAATGCACAGTCAGAGTCACACTCGTAGAAGTAAGTTCAAGTTCACAACAATATCATTTAAAAGATAAGGAGAATTTTGGATACTGTTACTGTTTTTTGTAGTTGTCCCGTTGAATTTGTGAAGTCGATGCATCCAGCCATTCCTCTTATTCGCGGTACTCCTTCATTCCATCGGATGCTCTGTCGATCAATCTTGGTGACCAGACACACTGTCCACTGCCTGCCTGATGCGGATTTGCGGATCGCTAATTGTACGCCTGAGTAGTACATCGATGGCACAGGGTAAAAGCCTGCCTGTAATTGATGATGGAAAAATACAACAGTAAGTGTTAAAGACACCTCGGAGAAACAAATATGTAAGGCACGCTGTGTAGTGCAAAAATTATACTGTCACTTTCAGAGATGACAATCCCCAAAATCTAGAACACCCCACATTACCCTCCCAAAAACGTGCAGAATACTGCTGCTACCTCACAGAGGCCTAATTTCAAATCGTGTCACAACGCACTCAGAAAGTATGCCCAAAACTCCCCTTTCCCACCATGGATTATGTTCAAACGACTTGCAATCAAAATTAGACAGTACAACAAGTTTTCCAAGACCCCATCCAGTCGTAAAAATCTATAACCCCCGCCCAAACACATGCAATACAATACTGCTAACCATAACGAGCCCTAAGTTAAGAATAGTGGCAAACGCTTTCTTTAACTAGGCAAAATCCACCCTTTCCCACCATGGATTTTCTTCAAACCACTAGTTGCAACCAAGATTACACATTCCCACGAGTGCTGTAAGACCCCAGAACCCAGTTGCAAAAATCTAGAACACCCCCAAACACATTAAATACTGCTGCTAGTGCTAACCCTAACGAACCCTAAGTTACAAAAATGCCACCATGGATTTTCTTCAAACCACTTGCAACCAAGATTGCACATTCCCACGAGTGCTGTAAGACCCCAGAACCCAGTTGCAAAAATCTAGAACACCCCCAAACACATGGAATACTGCTGCTAGTGCTAACCCTAACGAACCCTAAGTTACAAAAAATGCCACCATGGATTTTCTTCAAACCACTTGCAACCAAGATTACACATTCCCACGAGTGCTGTAAGACCCCAGAACCCAGTTGCAAAAATCTAGAACACCCCCAACACATGGAATACTGCTGCTAGTGCTAACCCTAACGAACCCTAAGTTACAAAAAATGCCAAAAGGCTTTTCAGCATGGATTTTGTCCAAACCACACTTATCCGGTATTAGACCTTCCCAGCAATGCCCCAAGACCCGCCAACCCACCCGCAAAAAAGCACAACACCCCCAAACAGGCAAAAAGCAAAAATGGAAAATCTCATACTTACAATATTTTTCTGCCTTCTTTCAATTCTGTCCAAACGCGCTGTGCAGCCAGGTCATAACTCCCATTTTCCACCATGGATTTCCTGAAAAACAAATACAATCAAAATTAGACTGTGCCAGCAGTGTTCCCAGACCACAAAACCCACCCACAAACACCCGGAACCCCCCAAACAGCACCTCAAAGACAAGCAAGTCAGCAAAAACGCAAAGAAAATTTTGCCTCCGATTTTGTCCAAACCACTTTTATCCGGTATTAGACCTTCCCAGCAATGGCCCCAGAGCCATCAACTCACCCGCAAAGAAGTAGAACACCCCCACAAGTGCAGAGTCTTTCTTCATTGGGCGTAATCCAGCCCTCTGCTTTGAGGGAAATAGGAGTCTGGAGGAGGAGGATAGAGGAGCATGTTCTTGTGAACTTGTGAACCTGAGGAATGCAGACTGCGGCACCTTCAAATCAATAAGCAAATAAGTGAAGACAGTTCTGCTGATGGGCTTGTTTTTGTGATTAGGTGATTAAAGTTTTTATTTATATTGACTTTGCAAAACAAAGAAATACATACACACAGGAATAAAAGTGAATAAGGACGAAAAAGAAAGTTATTGATTCATTGGCTCATTTTCAGGGCTCGGTGTCAGGGAAGCAGAGTTCGTCCTCATACTCTGCGAATTCAGGCGGGAGTAGGTCACCTAACAGAGAAGAAATTCTCTCATCTAAGTTGGTGTCCTCCTCGTCTTCTTCCGGTGTGTATTCTCGTACTTTGTAATCTGGTGGTATGAGGTGCTGATTCATCTTGATCATTGTTAACCTCTCCACATTTTTGGGCGAGATGCGGGTCCTTTTGCAAGTTACAATGCCACCAGCAGCACTGAAAACACGTTCAGAAGTCACACTTGCGAGTGGGCAAGACAAGTAATTTATAGCCAGGTCGGTGATCTCTGGCCACAATTCTCTTTTCCCATGCCAATACGCCAATGGGTCATCATGAGCATAGACCTCTGTTGAGTCATTCAGATAGTCCTGCACCATCGACTCAAGGTTCTGCAGGGTTCCTCCACTTTGCTTACTTTTTGCTGGGACCTTTTCATTCGCCTGATTGTTACCGGCAGAACACGAACAGAGAACGTGGAGGACTCCAACTACTTTAACGATTAATACGCTACTGTGGAGCATTGTTAACAACATTGGTGACTTGTGTCCAGTGATTCAAAAGTTATGTGGAGTATCTGAACTTCCGGCTGGAAGTGTATGATATTGATGTGCAACGTGTCCGTCCTGATGATGGTCCCAAGGATTGTATAGACCAACGGGGACCGAAACGTCGAAAGTTTAACACTGTTTCGCAAATATAAAGATCATTGTCCTGACTTCAAACTAATGTATTGATGTTCAAAATTGAATGAGATATATGGTCTTTTGTTTGGTCCATAAGAAGGAGCGAAAAGTGTTGTTATACTATCGAGAATGAAATGTGAATATTGGAGTAGTATATATGTTGCCATATTTCAGTTTTTAAAGAATTGTGAATAAATAACATGACAAACTGTATTTCCTGCATTTTGTTTATTGAAGATCACTGTTTAGTGACTGAATTACAATAACCGAAGTATTATAAAACAAATCCTGTTAAGGCATATTTTGTTTCTGTAATTGGGACCTTTTCAGAAGCAAACCCAAGCTGAGTTAGCCAATCGTCTTCTTCACACAATGTTACTGTTGTGTCTGGTGCAGATGATCCGGTTGCTGGTGTCTTTAATGGCTGAGAGGTCACTTCTGCCACAGGTGCAGAAGTGGATTCTTTGGACTCCAGATGGCCTGCTGATGCTGATGTACTGCCTTTTCCTTCAATTTGCTGTCGTTCTCTTTCAAACCTCATGGCTGACAGAGCTAGCCAACGTTTGTACTTTGAAACTTCTGCGTCACCAAAAGCTAACAATGCTCTGCCTGACAGTGCCTTTTTGTAGCGTGGATACAGAATAGTAGCACAAATGTAATGCTGTTCTGTGTGGATCTTTTGAAGACGTTCATCGCAAAGTAGGCGCTGTACTAATTTCTCCGCCAAATCAAAAGCTTCTTGCTTTTCTTCATCTTTTTGAAACGTAGAAGACACCGCCTTCAGTTGGTGCTCTAGCATGCGCAACAATGGGATAGCTTTTCCCAAACTACAGTCCTCCCTGCTGACTGCATGCGTGAAGACTTCAAAAGGACGAAGCATGTCTGTCAGGCTTTTAACTAGCTCCCATTGCTCCGCATTTAACCTCAGGTCCTTCACAGCTGTACCCAGTGTAAGGAAATACTGATTGAGTACCGTATACTGCTCAAACAGACGCTCAAGCTTGTAGAAGGTTGAGTTCCAACGTGTTGCCACCTCCTGGATGAGTGCTTCCACTGGCAGTCGACGTTCATGTAGCAGGCCCCTCAGATGCTTCCGGGCCTTAAAAGAATGGCTGAAATGTGTGCACATTCTTCGGCAGGTGGTCAGTAACTCGCACTCTGGACTTTCTTCACTCAAGAATTATTTAACAACCAGTTTTATACAGTGCGCCAAACACGGCACTCTGAAATAGTCACCCTTATCCATGGCCTTAACTACATTGGCGCCATTATCCGTGGAAACATAACCAATCTTGCGTTTTTTGGGGGACAGCCATTGAAAGACCTTTGTGTTAAACTCCTGCAACATGTTTTCTGCTGTATGACTTGACTCCATGCCAAACATGGCTAGTATTGCATGTTTCCGAGCAGTTTTAAAAATGTCCGTGTCAACACCTGCCCTTAGCTTTGCTGTAACTCCTGAAAAAGAGACCCAGTGTGCAGTGATGCACATGTAATCAGTGCCTGCGTCACTGGTCCACATGTCTGTTGTCAGATGTATAGTGTGAACAGCACTCTTCTTCAAAGCTGCCCCAATCGCCTCAAGCACATCTGCATGTAGTGCTGGAACCGCAACTCTGGCAAAATAGAACCGGCTAGGAACCTTCCATTTAGGGCAGAGCGTTGCCACTAATTCAAGAAAACCAACCCCTTCCACAAAAGAAAAAGGGAGAAGGTCCAGAGCCTGCATTTTAGCCAGCTTAGTGTTATACAGACGCGTCATTGGGTGGTTGCGTTCAAATGGCGCTTCTGAAAACAACATGCTTCTAATGGTGGGCTGAACCATGATTTTACGGAATGATGATGATGACTTCTTTGACCCAGTTACGCTCAGTGATGATGAACTTTTTCGCATTGGTGTCTCACTCTCTCCCACACTCTTAGTGTGGCGCACAGGGGGTGTGCTGCTGACAGGGGTACTGGGTGTAGGTGAAGAAATGTTTGACGCTTCTTCCTCCTCGTCATCATCAGATGAAACATCAACGGATACAGTTTGTTGACTTCCAATTCGGGCTTCCTTGATCTCCTTTAGGTGCACAAGCCATTGGACAGTGTGCTGTCTCTTAAGATGACCTCTCTGGCCTCCGGTACCATAGTTGGTACCAAGCTTACCACGACTAACTGCAAGCTTACAAATGCTACAAATAGCTATGTTTTCCCTTTTTGGGCAAACACTAAAAAATTCCCAAACTGCGGACTTCAAATGTCTGTGGGAGGTGGAGGAGGCGATACTGCTGGTCATGCTGCTAATGGCAGATGAAGTGGAGGATGTGTGTTGCCGAACTTTACTACGTTGTGCACTTGCACCGCCACTAATTGAGGTCGAGGTGGATGGAGGTCCCTTCTGGCGAGAAAAAAAGATGGAAGCGGTAGGTGGTGGTGTACTAGTTAACTCCAATGATGGTGTTCGCATTGCCTCCTCGTCGACAACATCACGCTCAGCAGATTTTCGGGCTAGGGTCAAAATGTCTGTTTGCTGCATGCCCGCTGAGGCTGGAGTGACGTGTATGATGACTGCGTCGTCGTCGTGAGAATCTTCATCAGCAGGAGTAGTATACGCCACTTCTTCTTCAGCACAACATTCTATAAGTACGAGAGTTTCGGGGACCTTCCTTTTACGCTTAGCTACCTTTGTCAGATCATGATGTGCCTCACTCTCAGACGGCAGTGGTGGTTCCCAAGTTGGATCCATATCATGAGAAGGAAGGGGGCTTGAAGAAGATGTAGACACCATCCTTGATCTTTTCCTTGCTAGGGATGTGGAAGACAATGAATGATCAGGAGGAGTGGCTTCCTCAAATGATACCTCGGCTTGAATGTCGATTTCCTGATGTGCCCCTACTTCGGGAGGAACAACTATTGTGGGCACTTGTGCCGCTCCATGCACCTCTGCTTGCGCATCTCCTTGCGCTGCCTCTCCGTCCACATGTACTTGGGCTTGTACATGCACATGTGGTTGTTGTTGCGGCTGTGGTTGTTGAACACTCGTCAGTAGAGTTACAACAACCTGTGTTGATTGAGGGACATTGCTGCTACTTTCTTGCAATGAGCCAACACCACTGGTCGTTTGTGATTGAACAACTATACTGGCGGCCTCTAAAGCACTCAAAGGCTTGGACTTAAGTTGGCGTGGTGGTGGTGGCACTGAGCCCAATGGAGCGGCGGTGCTGCTCCCGGCAGCTTGGTTCCCAGCAGACCCCGCTGCTGCTGCAGGTGTACTTTTTTTCGCAAAAAAGGTGGCGGTCGGCACACCAGTCTCCTTGGTAAGGGGCGCCACTTGCTTCTTCTGCTCCTTACTGGCAACTTTCTTGCTAGAGGAGCTACGGGAACTTTTTTTGGGGCCATCTTCTTCAGAGGTCAGAATAGCAGGCCGCAGTTGCACGAGTTGCAGAGTTGTCTTGTCTGCGGCCACATGTGACGTCGCGTGACGTTATGCTGCACACACACCGCTGCAGGACTTCTTCCTGGCAATGGTGGTTCTCTTGTGCACCTAAAAGCAATGGAAGACAGAGGAACATCAGTTATACACCCCAGAAAGTCGAAAACACACAAAATCAGCACAATCCCATGCCATCCATGCCCTCCATGATGTTTAAATTCAAGACACCCCACAGAAAGACTAGGCCCATGCACTACTCTCTACCCCTGGGTATAATGGATGGAAGCTAGGCAAAATGGGTGCAGGCCTGAGAACACTGCCTGCATTCAAAATGACCCCTTGCCCCCAAGCACATGGCCAGGGCCTGCCTGTACCAGCACTCAAAATGGCCCCCACCCACATTGCCAGTCCCCATCAACACCCCAAAAAATCGAAAAACACACAAAAATCAGCACAATCCAATGCCATCCATGCCCTCCATGAGGTTTACATTAAAGAGACCCCACAGAAAGACTCAGTCCATGCACCACTCACTACCCCTCGGCAAAAGGCCCCAACAGCAGCCAAAAAAATCGAAAAACACACAAAAATCAGCACAATCCCATGCCATCCATGCCCTCCATGATGTTTAAATTCAAGACACCCCACAGAAAGACTAGGCCCATGCACCACTCACTACCCATGGGCATAATGGATGGAAGCTAGGCAAAATGGGTGCAGGCCTGAGAACACTGCCTGCATTCAAAATGACCCCTTGCCCCCAAGCACATGGCCAGGGCCTGCCTGTACCAGCACTCAAAATGGCCCCCGCCCACATGGCCAGTGCCCATCAACACCCCAAAAAAATCAAAAAACACACAGAAATCAGCACAATACCATGATATCCATGCCCTCCATGATGTTTAAATTCAAGACACCCCACAGAAAGACTAGGCCCATGCACTACTCTCTACCCCTGGGCATAATGGATGGAAGCTAGGCAAAATGGGTGCAGGCCTGAGAACACTGCCTGCATTCAAAATGACCCCTTGCCCCCAAGCACATGGCCAGGGCCTGCCTGTACCAGCACTCAAAATGGCCCCCACCCACATTGCCAGTCCCCATCAACACCCCAAAAAATCGAAAAACACACAAAAATCAGCACAATCAAATGCCATCCATGCCCTCCATGATGTTTAAATTCAAGACACCCCACAGAAAGACTAGGCCCATGCACCACTCACTACCCCTGGGCATAATGGATGGAAGCTAGGCAAAATGGGTGCAGGCCTGAGAACACTGCCTGCATTCAAAATGGCCCCTTGCCCCCAAGCACATGGCCAGGGCATGCCTGTACAATCACTCAAAATGGCCCCCGCCCACATGGCCAGTCCCCATCAACACCCCAAAAAATCGAAAAACACACAAAAATCAGCACAATACCATGCCATCCATGCCATCCATGCCCTCAATGAGGTTTACATTGAGGAGACCCCACAGAAAGACTCAGTCCATGCACCACTCACTACCCCTGGGCAAAAGGCCCCAACAGCAGCCAAACAAATCGAAAAACACACAAAAATCAGCACAATCCCATGCAATCCATGCCCTCAATGATGTTTAAATTCAAGACACCCCACAGAAAGACTAGGCCCATGCACCACTCACTACCCCTGGGCATAATGGATGAAAGATAGGCAAAATGGGTGCAGGCCTGAGAACACTGCCTGCATTCAAAATGGCCCCTTGCCCCCAAGCACATGGCCAGGGCCTGCCTGTACCAGCACTCAAAATGGCCCCCACCCACATGGCCAGTCCCCATCAACACCCCAAAAAATCGAAAAACACACAAAAATCAGCACAATCCAATGCCATCCATGCTCTCCATGAGGTTTACATTAAAGAGACCCCACAGAAAGACTCAGTCCATGCACCACTCACTACCCCTGGGCAAAAGGCCCCAACAGCAGCCAAAAAAATCAAAAAACACACAAAAATCAGCACAATCCCATGCCATCCATGCCCTCCATGATATTTAAATTCAAGACACCCCACAGAAAGACTAGGCCCATGCACCACTCACTACCCCTGGGCATAATGGATGGAAGCTAGGCAAAATGGGTGCAGCCCTGAGAACACTGCCTGCATTCAAAATGGCCCCTTGTCCCAAGCACATGGCCAGGGCCTGCCTGTACCAGCACTCAAAATGGCCCCCACCCACATGGCCAGTCCCCATCAATACCCCAAAAAATCGAAAAACACACAAAAATCTGCACAATCCAATGCCATCCATGCCCTCCATGAGGTTTACATTAAAGAGACCACACGGAAAGACTCAGTCCATGCACCACTCACTACCCCTGGGCAAAAGGCCCCAACAGCAGCCAAAAAAATCAAAAAACACACACAAATCAGCACAATCCCATGCCATCCATGCCCTCCATGATGTTTAAATTCAAGACACCCCACAGAAAGACTAGGCCCATGCACCACTCTCTACCCCTGGGCATAATGGATGGAAGCTAGGCAAAATGGGTGCAGGCCTGAGAACACTGCCTGCATTCAAAATGGCCCCTTGCCCCCAAGCACATGGCCAGGGCCTGCCTGTACCAGCACTCAAAATGCCCCCCACCCACATGGCCAGTCCCCATCAACACCCCAAAAAATCGAAAAACACACAAAAATCAGCACAATCCAATGCCATCCATGCCCTCCATGAGGTTTACATTAAAGAGACCCCACAGAAAGACTCAGTCCATGCACCACTCACTACCCCTGGGCAAAAGGCCCCAACAGCAGCCACAAAAATCGAAAAACACACAAAAATCAGCACAATCCCATGCCATCCATGCCCTCCATGATGTTTAAATTCAAGACACCCCACAGAAAGACTAGGCCCATGCACCACTCACTACCCCTGGGCATAATGGATGGAAGCTAGGCAAAATGTGTGCAGGCCTGAGAACACTGCCTGCATTCAAAATGCCCCCTTGCCCCAAGCACATGGCCAGGGCCTGCCTGTACCAGTACTCAAAATGGCCCCCACCCACATGGCCAGTCCCCATCAACACCCCAAAAAATCGAAAAACACACATAAATCTGCACAATCCAATGCCATCCATGCCCTCCATGAGGTTTACATTAAAGAGACCCCACAGAAGGACTCAGTCCATGCACCACTCACTAGCCCTGGGCAAAAGGCCCCAACAGCAGCCAAAAAAATCAAAAAACACACACAAATCAGCACAATCCCATGCCATCCATGCCCTCCATGATGTTTAAATTCAAGACACCCCACAGAAAGACTAGGCCCACGCACCACTCTCTACCCCTGGGCATAATGGATGGAAGCTAGGCAAAATGGGTGCAGGCCTGAGAACACTGCCTGCATTCAAAATGGCCCCTTGCCCCCAAACACATGGCCAGGGCCTGCCTGTACCAGCACTCAAAACGGCCCCCACCCACATGGCCAGTCCCCATCAACACCCCAAAAAATCGAAAAACACACAATAATCAGCACAATCCAATGCCATCCATGCCCTCCATGAGGTTTACATTAAAGAGACCCCACAGAAAGACTCAGTCCATGCACCACTCACTACCCCTGGGCAAGAGGCCCCAACAGCAGCCAAAAAAATCGAAAAACACAAAAATTAGCACAATCCCATGCCATCCATGCCCTCCATGATGTTTAAATTCAAGACACCCCACAGAAAGACTAGGCTCATGCACCACTCACTACCCCTGGGCATAATGGATGGAAGCTAGGCAAAATGGGTGCAGGCCTGAGAACACTGCCTGCATTCAAAAAGGCCCCTTGCCCCAAGCACATGGCCAGGGCCTGCCTGTACCAGCACTCAAAATGGCCCCCACCCACATGGCCAGTCCCCATCAACACCCCAAAAAATCGAAAAACACACAAAAATCTGCACAATCCAATGCCATCCATGCCGTCCATGATGTTTACATTAAAGAGACCCCACGGAACGACTCAGTCCATGCACCACTAATTACCCCTGGGCAAAAGGCCTCAACAGCAGCCAAAAAAATCAAAAAACACACACAAATCAGCACAATCCCATGCCATCCATGCCCTCCATGATGTTTAAATTCAAGACACCCCACAAAAAGACTAGGCCCATGCACCACTCTCTACCCCTGGGCATAATGGATGGAAGCTAGGCAAAATGGGTGCAGGCCTGAGAACACTGCCTGCATTCAAAATGGCCCCTTGCCCCCAAGCACATGGCCAGGGCCTGCCTGTACCAGCACTCAAAATGGCCCCCACCCACATGGCCAGTCCCCATCAACACCCCAAAAAATCGAAAAACACACAAAAATCAGCACAATCCCATGCCATCCATGCCCTCCATGATGTTTAAATTCAAGACACCCCACAGAAAGACTAGGCCCATGCACCACTCACTACCCCTGGGCATAATGGATGGAAGCTAGGCAAAATGGGTGCAGGCCTGAGAACACTGCCTGCATTCAAGATCGCCCCTTGCCCCCAAGCACATGGCCAGGGGCTGCCTGTACCAGGACTCAAAATGGCCCCCTCCCACAGGGCCAGTCCCCATCAACACCCCAAAAAACTCGAAAAACACAAAAATCAGCACAATCCAATGCCATCCATGCCCTCCATGAGGTTTACATTAAAGAGACCCCACAGAAAGACTCAGTCCATGCACCACTCACTACCCCTCGGCAAAAGGCCCCAACAGCAGCCAAAAAAATTGAAAAACACACAAAAATCAGCACAATCCCATGCCATCCATGCCCTCCATGATGTTTAAATTCAAGACACCCCACAGAAAGACTAGGCCCATGCACCACTCACTACCCATGGGCATAATGGATGGAAGCTAGGCAAAATGGGTGCAGGCCTGAGAACACTGCCTGCATTCAAAATGACCCCTTGCCCCCAAGCACATGGCCAGGGCCTGCCTGTACCAGCACTCAAAATGGCCCCCGCCCACATGGCCAGTGCCCATCAACACCCCAAAAAAATCAAAAAACACACAGAAATCAGCACAATACCATGATATCCATGCCCTCCATGATGTTTACATTAAAGAGACCCCACAGAAAGACTCAGTCCATACACCACTCACTACCCCTGGGCAAAGGGCCCCAACAGCAGCCAAAAAAATCGAAAAACACACAAAAATTAGCACAATCCCATGTCATCCATGCCCTCCATGATGTTTAAATTCAAGACACCCCACAGAAAGACTCAGTCCATGCACCACTCACTACCCCTGGGCAAAAGGCCCCAACAGCAGCCCAAAAAATCGAAAAACACACAAAAATCAGCACAATCCCATGCCATCCATGCCCTCCATGATGTTTACATTAAAGAGACCCCACAGAAAGACTCAATCCATCCACCACTGAGTACCCCTGGGCAAAAGGCCCCAACAACAGCCCAAAAATCGAAAATTCCAAAATTGTAGTTCCAGCAACTGTAATGCCCCAAGCAAACTTACTTGTGAAATTTCTAATTCAAAAGTGATCCAAAGAAAGTCAAAAAGGCCTCAAATCCAAATATCCAGCAGCATCCACAAAAAGTAATCCTTCCAGGTCAAGTATCCAAATGAAAGTGACCAGCACATGAAGAAAGCACTGGGAGTAGCCTGCTGGACAGGAACAGGAAGTTGGAGACTGTGGGGCACTTCCTTCCTTCCCCACCACCCCCAAATGGACTCCTTGCAAAGAAAAGTGCAGGCAAATGTCAACCTGAGGAGTTATTCTGATAAAAATCATCATTTTCAGAAGGTTTATGCTGCTTGCTGGTGGATTTCTTGTGCAGAATTGCAAATTTTGCAATTTCGTGAGTGCGAGATTGTGCAAGGTGGCGGGCAAATGACGTAATCGCGGTCGACAAACTCCCGCGGGATCACGCAGCAAGATCCAAAATGGCGCAGCACACGCAAATATGGAGAAAAACAACTCTTCAAACGCTGAATGTTGGTAAGTGAACGCCGCACGCCACAATAATATTGTATTTGTCAAGCGCGACCAAGCAAAAAAATTCGCTGCGTGCGAATTTGCGAATTTTCGGCAAATTCGCAAGAATTCTCGGATCGCGAATTTGCCGAAAATTCGCAAATTCCGCGAGCGGAACGGATTTTACGCCCATGCTTAGGGAAATGGCTTCCAGGATGATCCCGAAGATTCTACATCAGAACGGCTGCCAGTTGTATAAAGTGCTGGAAATTGCAGTCACATTTCATCACTATTTTGAGGCTCTCTATGCTTGATAGGAGCAATACTCAGACATCTAACAAACCCCCCCCCATTGCAGATCTGCACTTATCATTGCAGCCCACCCCTACTTGAGCGGAGTTGGATTATCCCCTTACATTGGAAGTGACTGAAGAAGCCCTCCAGGAGATTAACTCTTCTAAGACACCAGGACTTTATGGCTTCCCTGTAGAATATTATTAAAAATGTTGTTACATCCTCTCTGCCATATTTACTAAACATGTATAATGATGTAATTGAAATCAAGGTCCCCTGGACTCTCTTACTTATAGATTTTGAGAAGGTGTGAGACTCCCTTGACTGGTCTTTTTTGGACAGTGTACTTGTTCACATGGCTTTTGGCCCCTGCCTGAGGAAGTATGCCAATTTATTTTACTCAAACCCCTCTGTACAGGTACGAGTAAATAGAGTTGGTTTACACCCATTCCCAATCGAGAGCAGAAAGAGGCAGGTTTGTGTGCAGGATCCTTTGTGATGCATAAGTATGAGGCTTGCAATGGGAGGATCGCATGAAGGACAAAATGTCACTCTTTGCTGATGATGTTCTGCTCATCCTGTCCCATCCCTAAACATCAGAACCTGTCTTATCCACATTTTGGAGCTTTACTGAGAGGCATCTGGCGTTACAGTCAATTGCCCAAATTTCTACTCATCTTGATCGGGGCAGATTTAAGGACAGTGGCATAACCACCTTCCAATGAGACTTTGAGCTTTACATAAATTAGAATCCATATTGTCTTAGAACCAATTCTGAAATGGAGCCTAAACTTCTTCCCTCTAAAAACTAAGATGAAGAGTGATCTTATGAAGTGGGACAAGCTCCCAATGCACATTCTAGGTAGAGTGGCCCTTTTTAATGTGACGATCCTTCCATATTTACTCTAGGTTCTGCAAAACGCCCTCCTTATAATTCCACACCCCTACTTTAATCCACTCCTTCCTTTGGGCAGGCCGCTCCAGTGCATCACTACTGATAAATGTAGACAGTCCACATATGATGGAGGGATGGGGTGGGACACCTGCACGCATATTACTGGTCAGAACAAATTTTGATAATAAATGACTGTTTGTGTAGAGGGTGGGAGGACCCAACTTTCCAAGCTAAATTGTCACTAATGGGCATTGACATCATTATAGGTATGTTTATCGGAATCCCATACCTCAGTATCTCCCAGAAGTCACTAGGATAGTGTTTTGGTTCTGGCGCTCAGCATTGCACCTGACTGATTGGGGGCAGAGATTGACACAACAGACTCCCCAATGTCAGGAAAAGTGGTTATGTCACAGTGCCCTATTGGAGGACTTTGGCAAATGGGACCTAATAGGTAGGTTGGTAGTTATTTGGCACTTATTACACATCAAATCATTTCAAGAATTTTAAATTTCAGCTTACATAAGACCCAGTTCTACAAATACTTGTAACTTTGACATGCACTGGCCAGCCCCCAGACCTCATTGATGACCTTCTAGAGTACAGCCCAGTCAAAGCCAAAACCTTTATTGGGGTCGCTAGGTAAAGTGGGAATTTCACAGATTTATTGATTCTTGATTATCAATAATCCAAATCGGCTTCTAACACTGATAGTGAAATTAGAGGCGAGGGTTGGTCCCCTCAGTGATGGTGACTGAAGGGTGAACATAATGGCCCTCAGAGAAATGACTATCACAACTCGTGTGACTGTAGCTCAGCTAAAGTACCTGCGTACTGCATACTTCACCCCTCCCCCACTCTAGTACTCAAATAGGTTTCCTGTCCCTTTAGTGTACAGATCAAAAAGCCAACTTCTTTCATGTAGTTTGGAAATGTATAGTCATCACAAAGTACTGGCTAACAGTAGGTATGGTTCTCTCCCAGGTGTTGGAAATACCAGTGGACTTATCACCTAGTGTATCCCTTTTGGGTTTCCTAGATGATCTATGGGAAAGTTGTGGGGAGTGCACCCTAGGAAAGAGAGATACTGCATGGATATGTTAGTCCCTGGGGCCGCCTTGATAGCGGAATTATGTATAGCAGTGCATTTGTGTGTGAATAAAGAAGACCCCATCTACAAGGCTAGAAAATGGGCACACAAACGCTATAATCTAAGGGCGATGGTGGCAATACTATGGTTTGGTGCATGAATAACACAATGCACAGTGGTGAAATCTCCTGTGCTGTACCCATGGTAGAATTTGCACTGTATGTTTTTGATTACTTATTGTTCTGTCTCACTATAAAATCAACTAAAGTTGTTTTATTAAAACAAAGGGGTAGGTTTTGTGCTAACCTCAACGTTCTGCCTGGTTTCTGTAGTCCCATAATTGGAAGATTACATGGGCACCATAGTACTTTTAAAAGTATTGTTCAATCATTTTATCAATAACTGGTGAAATCCCCTTCATTGTTTCACAAATAGTTTGTACTGAGGACTACTAGGATGCAATGTATTCGGTTTCATAGTGATTTGTACTGACTCTGTGCTTCTCATCAATTCAACCTCTTTTTCTGAAAAATTTTCAGGTTCCTTGTTTACAGAATGTCTTGAATCTGGAAGTAAATCTTCCTCTATAAAATTTGGGAACATTTTAACTCTTGATAATTTTATTTTTCTTTAAAATCAGAGACTTCATAATTTTTCTGAATTGCAATACTATCCAGTGTACTATTAATGCAATTGAGCGTATGAAGCAAATCACATCCTAACAGATTAACTGGACTTGTTTCACTAATTATCCATAATTGCGCCAATTTTTACCAGCACATTAGATGGTAGTTCATTGGTTACTGATCTGTTATGTATATCTACAACCTGGAATTCTTATCCTGAGTGGGGTAGGTTGGGAACCTCCTCTTGTATAGCTGTGTAACCAACCGCATATGTATCAATCAAAATGATACTGGTTGGCCATTCACTTCTCCTTCTACAAAAGGGCATTCTGCCCAACCTCTAGGACTACCCCAAGTATAAAAGCCTCTTCCATCCTTAGGGAATCTTCAAGTGAACCTGAAAATTATGGGAAATTACAGTTAATCAATGAAGGATTTTGCTGAAATCTGAAACTGTGTTGAAAATCTTACACATTATTTACCATGGGTTTTTGCATGATGAGAGCTGAATAAATACTCACATTGAACTGTATTGGATTATGCATATGCCACACAAAACCTCATAACTCAAGGACAGTTGACAACATCATCACACTTTGTACCATCTGGTTCACATTTTACAGCATTTGGGCAACCAATTGTGACTCATTTTGATACCTATTTCTATTAAACATACAATCTCATTTCTAGTGGGCTCTTTTTTTAGATATGTGATATAGATCATTCTATATAGGCCATTGTTAACATTCTTATTCGGCATGTTGTTCGCCATTCTCCTGCCAAGACCAACATTACCACCTTCACAAACTGTGCACACTTGCCTTACACACTGACACCTTGCCCACCAACACCAGCAGCAACATCAAAACTTAAACCAGGACCAATAACAGGACTAGATACGGGACTGAATCAAAACCTTTTCCCAGGACCAGCTCAAGGTGCAAACCTACCTGCCTCAAAACCACATTGACAATGACCCCTTTGTGGAAAAAACATGTTGAGCAATCATTAGTTTCTCCTTCATCGATTTCTTTTTAGCATTGCAGCGATCAATACAATATTTTGCGTAGGCCAGGATTTCATCTAGAGGCTTGGCCTTGCAACACATCATGTTCTGCTGAATGTTCAAAATAATATCCAGCTGTGATCCCGCAAAAAATTATTTCAGCAATCCCCAATTTCTTAGGGACTTCAACTCCATTGTACTTTCTGTAAAACGTCATCAATGCCTCAGAATAGCCATGCATTGATTCACTATGATTGTGTATCACCCTGATGATCTTTCACCAATTTACTTCCTTCTTCTCAACTTTTTTTAAAAATGATCAATCACCTCTTTATACTTCTTCAAAACAACTGCAAATGGTTTATTTAGAGGCGCTTCTCTCTAGGCCTCTTCAGTTGGCCAATTTACAACTGACTTAAATTCCTTCCATAAATCCTTTGGAATTTTCAAATATCATATTCAAATCCATTTAAAGCATCTGCGAAATAGTTACAATTCTCTCCATTTCTGTGTACCACTTCTCTGGTTCTTCGCTAATCTTGAGAAAATTTGTCATAAATGTATATGGATTACTATTCATCCATGGCACATGCACAGATGCTCATTCATGCACTTGTTTCAATTGCAAGGAAACCCTTTCTCAACGGTCACATCACATTCAGAACCACTCACACTCTCATTGTTTATCATTTTACTCTTTTTCAACAACTCAGGCTTATCATGTGGTTTTGGTTTTGACCATTCTTCTCAATAACTCTCTAGGGCTTTTTTATCCAATTAATGTGATTTTAATTGTTGTACTGGTTGGCATCTTAACTTATGCACTTTCACTTACATTGTTTTCATGTCAATGTAACTTTTATGGTTTGAAAGCAAAAACCGAATAACGTTTGTCTGACTGACTGAACTGTCTAAGTCTTCCCATTTGGCAATTATCTCAATTATTTCCATGAGGGTACTCTGTATGGTTCTGGGATTCAAATTGAATAATTCATTAATTGACCTCGTAATTTTATGTGATTCTCGAATTCTCTTTAATGTCAAATCTACTTTAAGATTTCTGGCCAATACTTGAAGTTTCTCAGATGCTTGATAAGCATGTTTTCCTGCCTCTGCACCAAAATATGGCAATTCGTTTTAATTCAATTTAAAATTGTGTTTTTATGAGGAGCGTTTTAAATTCCAAATTTGCTTGTAACTTGAAAGTATTCATTTCCATCCTTCTTGTCTCATCATGTGAAGACAAATTGAGTTGAACGTCATTTCTCGTGACACTCAGCTCTCCTGCCCCTGCTTCTTGTGCCTATGCTTGTGCCACTTGACCATCATTGTATGGAAGTACTCACGCTTCAGTCAACAATCTATCCATCAACTCATCCTCTCCATCTGGGTCACTCTCATTTTTCTCTTCTATATCTCACCTGACCTCAATTTGGTCACCTTTTATTTTCTTTTTATTTAACTCTTCCTTAATTGCGGTGAAAGCACCTGTAGTTTCTAATGTTTCCTGTATTCATACTTTTTTACACAAACGCAACCTCACATTCATACAATGGTTGACAGCCCTACTATTGTGCCCTTTTAGCATTTTCTTATTTGCTCTCCCATTTGCCACCTACTCCTACTCTTTCAGGGCTACAACCGAAACATGCCTAGGCTGCGGCTGCATCTCAAACATGGCATGCCTCAAATTCTCAATCTTTTTCATTTCAATTAAACTATCCATAGGAGACTGTAGCTTCCAGTTGTGAGCAATAATTGTACACCAACCTTTGAGCCATGCATGTAGTTTGAAATCTGTCAAGATCGCATGTGCAGGTGAAGCAAACAGGGGTACAGCATCTCATCCATTAGCGGAAATCACTGGTGTATTCAAACACACGCCCATATTTACTTCAACCTAAGTCACAAACACAGAACTAATTAAGCCAGTCACCATGTGGTTACAAAACGAGACTTGAAGAGCTACATGTAAAATCAAAACAAAATACCTTGTCTGCCTATCGGCATATGGGACGGAAAATCAAACTCACCACAGAATTAGGGAAGCACCTCAACACTTTAGGGGGCACATGCATCATTGTAGGAATTTGCATTTCCTAAATTGCGAAAATTAAGGAATCGCAATTTAGGGATTGCAAAATCCTATGCATCAAGAAATCCTAACATTTTTTAGGATTTCTTAATTTTCGGAATTTGCGATTCCTTAATTGCGAATCGCAATTAAGGAATGGCATTACATTGATTCCTATGGGCCTTAAGGCCCATAGGAATCAATGCCGTTTTGCATTTCTTTTTTTTGGAATTCGCAATTTGTTGATGCATTGCAAGGGTGCAGAGGGGGGTCCAAAGGACCCCCCCCCCCTTCACCCCTGAAATGTATTTTAAAGTGCATTTTTCACACACACATGTCCTAAGGACATGTGTGTCTGTAACATGACACTTTCCAAAATGCATTTTTGCGCTTTTTTAAAGAATTTCGCAAGTTAACACGAGGGTCAACCTCATTATAATTTGCACTTCCTATTTCAAAATTCGCATTTTTTAAAACATTGATGCATTGCATTTAAGGAATTGTACAAATGCGATTCCATAAATGCATTCGCATTTTTAGGAAATGCAAAAAAAGCGAATTTTGAAAAATTGTTTCATGCATCCCAAAAACGTATTTAGGAAGCGCAAACGGCCAATTTACTGATTCGCACCGTTTGCACTTCCTAAATAGGTTGATGCATGTGCCCCTAGATGCTTTCAGTGACACCAAGATAGGTTCATGACCAGCAGTAACCCACCCTTAGGTCAGTGTATCTATTTGCAGGCACAAATTAATTAATGAAACTGCCCTTATTAGTTAATACACAAATTGGCTATTAAAGAATTCATAGGACTTTAACCTATAACCCGACTTGGTCCCACATGCCTTTTCAGCTGACAACCTCAATCAATCAATCAAAGTACTTTATTCGGTTAGAAGTATAACTATAAAAGCATGACACGTAATATTACATTCACAATAAAATAACCAAAGATTCGATAAAAGTGTAATTCCATAGTCACAGACTGTGAGAAGAACAAAGTGTTAAAAGAATTATTACTACAGAAATAGAATTTAATTCATTGCTTTTTTGAAATAATGTCTCTGTCCATACATTTTAATCCTTCAGAGTTAGACCCGGGAGTGGGTCAAGTTGATTAAAAGTGGGGGTGAAGTGGCCACTCGAAACAAAACCACTTCTGCCCGTCAGATAATTACTCTGTGCTTTTTTTACATGAGGACGGGACATATAATGTTCTGGGGTAGAAATCACTTATGCTCCAGGTGGATATGGGACCATCTCCTATTTGTGGCTGCCGTGATTGAAGATGTGGGACGACATATTTGCTCCTGAATTTTACAAGAACCAAATCACCTGCAATGTTTTTTGGTTGAGGTCCTAACCAGCCCACCCTTCTAACACTTAGGGCCTCATTATGATTGCGGTGAATCTGCATACTCCGGGCCGGCGGAAGTCACCGCCGGCCCGGAGTATGCGGATTCACCGCGGCGGACACACAAATGACCCCCAGCCAGATTAGGGTGGCTGGGGGGTCATGTTTACGTCCGCTGCTTTTCCGCCGCGGTCGCCTTCCGACCACGGCGGAAAAGCTCTAACATGCCTGGCGGTGTCTATCAGACACCGCCAGGCATATTAGGATTTCAATTCTGTGATGCCTTTCCGCGGCGGCAATGCCACCACGAAAAGGCATACGGACTTTTCTTTGGGGGCCCGTTGCGGGCCCCCTGGGTGAAGGGGGGGTGGGTGTGCACATGGGGGGTTCCTATGGTACCCCCCTGCATTTGCATGCACAAAGCGTCAGGCACCGCGCAGTGCCTGCCACTTTGTGCATGCAAATGCACTGAATGCATTTTTAACATTGCGGTGGTTGCTGCTTCAAGCAGCACCCACCGCAATGTTAAACATACAGGATGTGACCGCCAGGGTGGCGGTCACATCCTAATTTGTACGGAGGGACCGCCGCTGCCCTTGCGGACGGTCCCTCCTCCTCTGGGGTGGCGGACGGACGCTGGTCCGTCCGCCATCCTAATAGGGCCCTTAGTATGGTACCATCGATGTTGGATGGCAGAGGTCTGTTCTTAGTTAACCAAAACGTGACCTTATTTCTTAGGTCCTGTTGTCTTTCATTATTCCCCTTAGTGGGTTCTGGTACTCCCGCGAGGACGCACACAAAGGGAGCGGCCTCCGGTGGCAAATGTAGGAGATTGGTTTTATACAGCATATTCTCACTGTTTGCCGCTAACCCGTTATGTGTTATAGATGCTTTGTTCGGCCCTGCTCCAGGGTACGAGCTCCGTGTTGTTGGGCCTGCTTTCGAGGAGTTCAGAGTTGCCTTTTGTAGGGTTACTAATTGTTTGCGGGTAGTCTTACTTTGTATGGTGGTTTTAGGCATTTCTGTGGAGGCTAGGCGCTGTGGCTGAGAGGGTCCTGTCAGGGTTTTTATGAGTGGCGAGTTGGCCTTAATCGCTTCCTCGACGCCCGTGAGCTTGTCCCCTAAGCTGATTATTTTTTCAATCAGGGGAGATATTAATGTTTTCAGCATATTTTCGATCAAGGCCAGTAAAGAAGCCTGAATAGGTGCAGTGCTGACAGTGCTAGGAGTGTTGGGCAGTGGGGGATTTGGGTTTAGTTTTTGTTGCTTTGCCTGGCTCCCCATTTGTTTAACCCCAACTCTCTTCCTTTTGGTAGAGGAGACCTGTGGTGACACTACAGATTTGAGATTTAGCTTTGGGCGTACAAGAAGGGGTGTACCCTGGGGGCTTTCTGTTAGTTGGAGTTGACTACAGGGCTGGGGGCTAATGGTTGCTATAGTGCAAATAGGGGCACTAATTTGCACATATCCTGATTCCACAGGGGCATAAGTGGATTTGCATAGTTTATTTAGTTCCTCCAGTAGTGATAAAACTGGTGCTGCATCAGGGGTCTGTACAAGGGAACATATACTGGAAGGACAATCCATGACGGGGGATCGTTCTATTATCTCTAGTTCACTTGAAATGGGGAGAGTTGCCCTCTTACTAAAGTAGTCCATTGTCCCCTTACGCGAGTAACTCTGGGAGGGAGTCTTTCTGGTATCCTCCTTGCGTGTCATAGTAAAATGGCTTATGTAAGTTAAAATCTGGGGCAAAATCAACGGCCGGGGAAAAGTTCAACTATGTTGACGCTCTGCAGGGACCTGTAATAGACTTGGGAATGTCAAAGAATATCTGTACCTTATGTCTTTATTTTACTTCCTTCCGCGGATCAGGATTGAAAGGGGAGTGCCCCGTCCCGGCCTCTTCTGGCCCCTGATGGCCCGCCCTCTGCCCGGGCTCAGCCCGGCGCTGCCCGCGCGCGTCCCACGACGCGGGGGCTCTGGCTGGGCTTTAGAGCACCTCCGGGGGCGGTACAGGGCGTGCGCGACTTCCGGTCGCTTGGACCGCTGGGCATTGTAGTCCACCGTGCCACGATGTCCCAATGATGGGGTGACAGGCGGTAACAGTGCTGGGAAACAGCGCGGAAATGCTGCGGGGCTCCAGTAACCCTCCACCTCTCCCTGGTCAGTAGCGTTGTGTCCCCCCACTCCCCCGGGGCTCTGGCTGGGCTTTAGAGCCCCTCCGGGGGCGGTACAGGGGGTGCGCGACTTCCGGTCGCATGGGCCGCTGGGCAATGGAGTCCGCCGTGCCGCGATGTCCCAATGATGCAGCAGCAGGTGGTAACAGTGCTGGGAAACAGCGCGGAAATGCTGCGGGGCTCCAGTAACCCTCCACCTCTCCCTGGTCAGTAGCGTTGTGTCCCCTCGCTCCCCCGGGGCTCTGGCTGGGCTTTAGAGCACCTCCGGGAGCGGTACAGGGCGTGCGCGACTTCCGGTTGCTTTGGCCGCTGGGCAATAGAGTCCGCCATGCCGCGATGTCCCAATGATGCGGCGGCAGGCGGTAACAGTGCTGGGAAACAGCGCGGAAATGCTGCGGGGCTCCAGTAACCCTCCACCTCTCCCTGGTCAGTAGCGTTGTGTCCCCCCCAACCTCAATATTTATTAAGAGAGCTTAGATTTTCTGGAATCTACTAACCCAAGTACATAAATCACTTACAATAAATTCCCACAAAAACACTACAAAACAATGCAAATTCTGAAGTTTGTGCAACACGAAACACAAATACAATTGACATACCAGCACTGCAAATTTCACCATGCTACAGAATGATTACTCACTCCCAATTGCATACCTTTCGTAACAATCGCCAAAACAAAACTTGCCACACAAAACAACCCACTTCACAAAGCCCTATTTATATGCCCGTAATGAAACCATGGGGAATTGCATCATGTCAGGTGCGTCTGATCTACCATTGGTAGTGTACTGGTATTAATGTACAAGATTCCAGGATTCTGGAGTTAGGAAATTGTAACTCTGACAATTGGTTGGAGATGCAATTTCAATAAACATTTTGAAAAATTAAATGCAACTTCACCTGAACTATTTGTAACCGTGCAATTGGCAGAACCATCATCTTCTGCTACCAAATTTCATAGGCGCCATAGACGTGCTGTGTCAGTCCAGAAGGGTGATAGCCCGAGGCAAAAAAAGGCCAATTCACACAGAAAAAAACCCACACAGGACAGATTTTAAAGTCCAAACCATAAAGCTTTATTTAAAAATTAAAAATCATTACATAAAGGAAAGAGGTTAGTTAGTCAGGCATTTCAAATCAGAAAAAGGATAACTTAAGGTTAACCTCAAAACATTCTAAGTATAGAGTCAGAGAGTAAACTGTCATATGAACTGCTCAGTTTAAAAGACAAATAGAGTTTGTACAATATATAAGTTTAGGAGCAACTAAAGGACTGACATGAAGTCTGCTTCTGAAGAGAGCAAAATATGTTCTGGCATTAATCCCTAAAGCAACACATTTTATAGTTCTACAAAAGTAGAGAATGATGCTCTTTGCGTGGTGTGAGGTCTCACCACAGACTGCACAAAAAAGATGCATCAATAGAACCTAGTAATCATTTAGAAGTTATAAACAAAAACAATAAATTCCTTTGAGCACTTTTCACCTATAAGTGGAAATGACATTGTACTACTAAACAATAGCTGTTTGAAAAAATTAAACGAAGCATTTAAGATAGCACTCACAACACTCCTTTGGTTTAAAGCTGTTATCTTCATTTTAGTTTTCTTTCTTTCTTCTTCCTCCTTTCTTGCCGTCTCTCTTTTCTACTTTTTCGCTTGTCTGTCTCTTTCTTGTCTGACTTCTATTTTGCCTGTTTTCTTTCTCTCTTACTTTCTTTCTTTGTTTCTTTCTCTTTGTTTCCATCCATTGCCAGACTGCATGACTTTTGTAGGTCTGTGTTAGCCAAAACTTTGTGACTTTATTAAAATTATGTATTTCACATAGTTACTTATTGGGGCTGAAGCCACACTTCACCCATTAGTCTGTGGTTGGTGTCATTTTAATTTCTCTTCCACCCCCTCCAACATGCTTAAAAGGGCAATGCATCATCAGCCCACTTCAGACACTGGCAGACTTCACCATGAGTTATGGCATGCAGCCCTTTCACACAGAGCACATCCACACTCAAAGTAGTTCCCTTCAGTGCCAGGGAGTACTACAATATTGTATGGTTTCTTTGAGACCCAAAAATGTTTTTTGCCTGCTGCTAATTATTTTTGCTGAGACTGATGAGTGCTCAGCATATAACCAAACAATACAGTTTTGCAACAACCATGACAAAAACAAAACACAAATTGTCAGTAGGCTGTCGGGATTCTCCAGATCTGTTGGTTTTGCCAATGCTTGTTATTTTTGAGAAGATAGTTTTCATTCCCAGGTCCAAAAAGAGTGGTAGCAATGGGTGCTCTGGGACAGATTAACCAAATATCTCAGTAAGTTGTTTCCTTTCAACGTGAGGGTGTTAACCTGTCAGTAGCCACACAGTTTATCCCCATCTAATGCACCTCCCAAGGCTTTTACATTGTAAATTAAGGGATTTTGTCTTACCGATTTCCATAACCATTCACATTTATTCTAAACATTTTCAGAAGTAACTATCCATGTGTTTCAAGGGAGTGTTAATAGCCCTGTAAAACATGTGTGAATACCCACTAGTGTATGGGTGTGCGGTAAGGTGTTCTATGCGTTTTTGCATGCCCATAAGATCAGACACACACGTTTTCCTGCCTCTAAAGCAAAACATAGAAAAATCTGCCACACCAATATTTAAGATTAAAAAAGAGGTAAAAAGAAATGAGGAAGAAAAATACAATTAAGAGTCATGACAGCAATTACAATCAAGGAAGGCTTCGCTTTATGGGCCAACATTTGCTAGTGGTCCCTCGGGTTAGGAGGATCCGGGCCGGAGGCCGTTCCTTCCGGTCTAGAGCGGCTATTCTCTGGAATTCACTGCCCATCCATATTCGAGGCCTCAGCATCTTTCTCGAATATAGGAAAGCTATTAAAACTTTTTTCTTCCCCACTGTGTAGGTTTCTATGGTTCCTCCCTGCGTTGTGTTTGCCTATTTGCTGTTAGCGCTGGGACGTCTCTTGGCTGAGGCAGCTGTCGCGCTCTACAAACCTCTTAAATAGAATAGAAAATAGAAATGGAAGTAGGGTAAACTTTAATGCAGCTAGAAGGACAGTGATTTTTTGCCACTTGCAACCCCCTACTTCTGGAGTTTGACAGGTAGAGGGGTTGCCTGTTCATAAGAACCATACAAAACAGATGTATGACGTTACAACGCATGCTTTTACCACGCATGCTGTTACAACGCAAGTATTACAACGCAAACCTTTACAACGCATAGCGCTTTGGGGTGCTAGATAGTGAATAGTTTAATTTACTATTCCAACTCCAGTCCCCGTGGATAGTAGGGAAGGTGTTGGATAGTAAATTAAATCTATTCCCTATCCTAGAGCGCCCCCCAGCGCAATGCGTTATAATGGTTTGCGTTGTAAAAGTTGGGATGTAAAAGCACTGCGTGGTAAAAGTTGCGTTGTAAAGGATGTTTCCCATACAAAACAACACCTTTCGTACAGATTCCTTGTCCTGTCTTTGTTTAGAACCACCAGCTCAACGGTATTGCTTCATATGTCATGTAGCTTTTGCATCTAAGTGATTATTGAGTTCACTCTTGAAGGCAGATCATGAAGGGTCCTATCTAGTGAGTATTGGACGAGCATTCCAGATTAGTATACACTCCATTGACAAGTCACGTTCCTGAAGGTTTGTTCCTCCAGGGATGGCTGACCTTGCAAATGTCATTTAGCTCTTCACTCTAGATGACGAGTTTGAGAGTAGGTCTCTATCTTGCTTTCCCCTCGAGCACCGCAGAATATGGTTCTGAAACTTTCGATTAAAGGCCAAAACCACCACTGGGAAAAAAGAGGCATAGACCGCCGAGAGCAGGTGGTTGAAATCTGTGAGAAACTCATTTCCGCGCGACGAGGTGAACTGGTAAAACCAGATAGTGTTGTCAATTCCAAAGATGATCACATACACCAGCACCAGTGTCACCACCAGTTTGGATGCCTGGCTCTCTGCTCGGTCTTGTTTAAGTCTGTCCGAACTCCGTATCCCTTTCACCTGCTTGCCATGCCTGTGTAAAATCCAGAGGATATAGATGCTCGAGAGTGTCATGATCACTACAAAGATAAAGTCCCTCACAAATGCAATGAACCCTATCACGCGGAAGGAAGTTTGGTCACGGTAGATTACTAGGCAGTACCCTAAGTCAAAAACATAGTTTAAATTGGTGGCATTCCTTCTGACCCCCGCAAAGAATACTGTACCCATGCTCGAGGCCATAGATAGGATGAGTAGTGAGAAAAGTGTGGGGTACAGGTGCTTTGGGGAACTTAATCGGAAATATCGCCACCTCCGCGAGACCAGGGCAGCACACTGGCAGCTGCTGAGGAGGCTGGTGAGGCAGATAGACAGGGCCCGGGAAACCCTTGCCATGTAGAGGTCAAATTTGCAATCCAGGTCACTCACAAAATACTTCAGGCTGAAGATGAATGCGGTGTGTGGCAATGCCAAGGTGAAATCGTACACAAGGTTTGCCATGGCCAGTGTGAGCAGGATTATCTCTGCTGGGACCAACTTCTTTTGCTGGAAGGAAATCAGGATATAGAACAAAATGACAAAGCAATTCCCAAGGAGCCCCGTGGCTGTCATAAATGAGTATACCATTCCTTTGAAGAGGGCCTGGTTCTCCATGTGCATCTGAGGGAGTATGTCTCTGCATTAGTGGGGGAGTTTCATGAGCTGGTGCGCCACGAAGAAGTAAGAGACGTCTTTCAGGAGCCCAGCTTACTATCCATTGCAATACAAATAGGAGAAGTCTATGCATGGCCATGTGGTCCAGACTTAGGAAGAGCTGTCTTTCAGGAGCTGAAAAAGAAACACATTTTATCTAACTTGCGGCTCAGATCAATAAGTAGACATTCAATAATTTACAGAGTATATATGCGAACAACACTATGTTTTCAGGGCATGTGCCAGATGCTTTCACCAGATGTCCCACGTCAGTTGTGAGATCTTGCTATGTCAATCATGCTGAGCTATTTTGCACTCATTCTTAAATAACGAGTCTATACTTATATTTACACTCCTTTAGTTTATAACTTTATCCAAGGCATTTGCTTGCAACTATTGAAGAAGTAAAATGTCCATTCCGCCTACTGATCATTTGCATACCAGAAGGATCTGCCTGCTCTATGATTCTTGGGGGATACCATTTACACATGGTTGAAGGTGGCACTTGGCATATGCATGCCTAGGAGGATAGATTTTCACTCCATTATTTTTCTTTGGCTCTAGTGCTCACCTTAACTTTATAAATATTTGGCATCAAACTAGGAGAATATTTCAGTTTCTAACACAAGATCCACTGCCTATATTTATATGTCTGTATTTCTCATATGATCACTTTTCAAGTATGTGATCTGGACTATGAACTAATTGTGTGTACCTGGAGAGTGGCTGCACACTCCTCAGGTAGAGGTTCAATCTCGCATGACTGATGAGGCAAATTAACTATGTGTGAATACAACAGTGGTGTTTTGCTCATAATGTGCTTTAAAACTGTGTTTCTCCTTACATAAGACGTGTGTCTAATCTAATGGTGCATTAATAGGTAGATATACTGGTTGACTGACTCGGACGGCTGCGTAGCCAACCACAGCTTGAATTTAAAATAAAATGAAGGCTAATAGTACAATATTTTAACAGCAAACGGTGGGACAGAGAAAACGTCTCTTGCATATTTAAATCTTAGCATCACATGCATTCACCAATCATCAGAAGATACCCTTTTGGTATGTGAGCTTCAGATGGGATTTGGAAGAACGGCAGACCATGGAGAGATCATTGTTTGTAAAACGTTTCAGGTAAAAAGCAAAGAAATAATATGTTTCAATAAGAGTGCAGTATTAGTTTTAAAAACCGAAATGTCAGAAGAAGTGGAATGCATTGTCAAAATACATGGGTAAACTGGATAGTTGCAATGCTGTACCTTTAGTTTTTCAAATGTATGCACACTACCGCACACTAGTCGTGTGAAATGGAATGCCTATCTTGTTTGTTATCATGCCTCTAAGCAGAATAAAACACATTTCCGAACTGGAATGGCTTCGGTGGCTGTCCTTCAGAACCACATAAAACTTGCTCATAGCTCACCTGTGATGACATCCTCTCCCTCTTATTATACTATGTGGCGTTGAAAGTACTCAATAAGTGTAAGTCCTTCTAAATAAAAGAAGTTTATTTTATATGTGAGGACAGCACACAACATCCCCGGGTGACTGTTCACGACCCCAGCCAGTAATTGACTTGGAGCTTAGAACACAAGCCACGAGCCATCAGTGACAACATTCTACACAGCGACAGTAAACATAACACATCTCCCTCCTTACAACCCAACGTACTGGGAGACTAAAACAAAATAAAAAATATATCAGAAGAACGAAATATACATAAGAAATAAAATAACATTTGACATATTCCAGATCAGACAAGCTGCCATTGGCCCTTGGGTGCGTCACCACCCACCTAAGGTTAAGCTTACAGGAAGAATGCCTCCCTTTTAAAACGACAAGAGGGGACCCATTTGTTGTGGAGGGTGGCGTTTTATGATAACTCCACAGTGCCTCCTGCAATGCCTCCAAAACATTTCCCCCGTAGAAACACCCATTTGAATTGTCTCCTTCAACATTCTAGTCCCCCTCTGCACCGTACCATTACCATGGGGGCTTTAAAATGCAATTGACAATGACATAAAAACAATCCATAGCCTGCGATTTAAACTGGACTCAGTAACCAAAACCTTGGGAACTCCTTTGCTCTGGAACAAGTCTTTCAAAAGTTCTCTGACTTCACACGTAGTGGGTGCCACCCACTTTGAAAAATACCGAGGAATACCTCATGTTATTCCCGAGATTGTACATGGGACCAATGAAGTCCATTCCTAGTTTCTCCTATGGACCATCAGGAAACTCTACCCGACAAAGGGGAGAATTGTACACACTGACAGAGTTGTCTGCATCTGTAAAATTTGAACAAGAGGCAACACACGTTTCCACCTTTGCCTCCCTTCCTCACCACCATTAATTCATGGGCACCCTCTTCTTCATACCAGTCTTTCCCACATGACCTTGATGAGCAAGCCTGACTAGCCTCAATCTTAGCTCCACCGGTGGCACCAACAGATATCCCGTCATAATTAAATCACCTTCAATGGTCAGTTCATCATACAACTCATGAAACATCTCTACCCCACTTCAAACATTTCTCTCTTTCAGCCAACCTCTTCTCCACAATAACTTGACAACCATCACGTTCAGAACACTCTTTCCATTCCTGTAAGCTTATCTCACCATCAACAACAACCAGTCCATCAACTCTACCCACTACACATTCCACCTCTTCTAAGCCTGGCCCCCACATGCCTCCATCCAAAGCACATCTGGAAAGGAAATCTGCCCTGAGATATTTCTCCCCAGGAATGTGCCTAACTTCAAAATTAAAGTCATACATGCCAGATAACAACCTTATCAATCTGAGGCTTGCCCTGTTGATACTTGTCTCAGATAACAAATATACTAGTGGCATGTGATCAGTCACAAGAACAAACTTTTTTCCCCACAAAAAGGTAGAGAAAGGCTTTGTTGCCCACACACACACCAGCACTCCCCTCTCTACAGTGCTATAGTGCGCTCTGCTTTTAATAGACATTTGGAGGCGAAACCAACAGTCTATTCCTTCTGTTGCACAATCTGAGTGAGTACAGCTAGTAAACCAACTCCAATAGCATCAACGGTTACAATGGATTGTATATCATCTCTATCAGCATAAAGAGCTGGAGCCTTGACAATCATCTCTATAAGCATAAAGAGCTGGAGCCTTGACAATAAGAATACACATTTTAAAATGCTACATTCTCCTTAGTTCCATACGTATTACATATCTCTACATAAATGTTTTCTTAAAGTTTCCATTTGAAATGCAAAATTATCAACAAATCACAAATAATATTTACACAAGCCTAAGAAGGACCTCAATCGAGCCTCATCCCTCGGTGCAGGACTTCATTTAATAGCGTCCACTTAAACTGCTTTAGGCTTAATACCTGCTCTAGAAATACAATGACCCAAATGTTACATTTCTTCAACCAAGAATCTACACTTATACTTTTGCACTGTGAACACATGATGTTCCAAGACACCCAGCACTGTACCCAATACCATCACATGCTCTTCTGCTGTGTGAATGAAAATCAGAATATCATCCGGGTATGCTAGCATATTCATCCATTCATCATGTCACCAAATAATTTAAACATACATTTTTGATACACAGATGCCATTGAGGCTAAACTAAACAGTATGCATAGAAACCTGAAGGTTCCAAGCGGAGTCTTGAAGGCTGTTAAAGGACAGTGATTCCTTCGCAAGCTTTACCTGATGATATGCAGCTCTCAAATCCAAGGACGAAAATATCTTAGAAACATCAACCTCACCCACCAACTGAGCAAACATTTCTTTAATCTTGAGCAAGGGAAAACAGTCTATCAAAATGTTCTTTTTTCAAAACCCTGAGACCTAAAGAAAGTCTTATGATACCAGTTTTCTTCTTTACCACCACAATAGGAGAGATCTGTTGGTATGAACCAACTAGTTCAATCACTTTATCATCACATGGTGCGTCTAAATGCCACTTCAACTGATCCCTGAAACTCAGCAGAACATTACAGACCTTGTGAATAATTTGAAATGCCATCCCACTTTAAAATATGTTTGTGTTTGTAACCTTTTGCAGTACAAAGCCTTTCCTCAAACAAGGGTTTCTGCGTCTACAATTAACAGAGAAGAGACCTGTGTTCCTCTGGAATCTCCACCAGAGATGAGCAAGGTGTACCTGATCTCAAAACCATTCCAAACTGCACTTGATATCTCCAGCCCAGAATATTGTAATCTCTCTTAGCTACATAAATTTTAGTATGAATCAACATGTTCTTATAAGATAATCTTTCTGGAAATTATCCCAACATGTCTATGGTGTGACCTCCAAAAGCTACAGTTTTAATATGCGCAGGCCTGAGCAGCAGCAGAGAACTCCATTCTTTTAAGCACAACTCATCAGTCACAAATGTAACAGGAGATCCAGAATCCACTGTGATTTGAACCTCCACACCACCAACATGGATTGAACAAACTGGATCACCTTCTCTAACTGGGTTCTGTGGAGAAGACATCATCTTAATGGATGAGATCACTTTACTACATCAACTTTAGATGAGAGATCATATTATGCAATGAGTACCACTTTCTGAGAATTTTTGCATACCCTTGCAAAATGTCCAACTTTTTTGCATTTCAAACAGGATTTTCCTACTTCTTAGATGCCAAGTGGTCTTTGAATGCCCCTGGCAATTTCAAGAGCCTCTTCTAATCTGGGATTTCTGCAGCACAATCATTTCTACTGTCATAAGAGGTGACAACTAATTGATCTCTTAAGTAGTTCTCAAAATTACAGCCAAAAAGTAGATGCCAAAATGTGAACTTCAGGCATTAAGTTGTCAATCGTTCAATGTTTTAATTGACGATGAGTAACAAATCTGTGTCTTTCGACTATTATACTTATATCACCCTTGAAATAGTTTGCAATCTCTCAACTGGCTGTATACGAGCATACCAATCTGAACCAGTAGGTTGAATCGCAGGTGGTAATTGATCAAAATTGTGTTGCCCTTCTGAACCCAACAATTGTACAGCAGGGCCACTTTCCTTGTGGAGTAAAATTTGGAACTATCCGTTGCAATCAATTAACTATTAGAGTTTTTGAACCATTGTTTGCATTTGAACTTCTGTATGCCTGGTTCACCAAGGAAAACTGTGGAGAAGTGACCATTCTGCATGTTGCCACCGTTAATGAACAAACAAATTAGAAGCCCCTGGGTAAAATGTTGTATACCAAATCCTTTCAGTAACTTGTAACTCATCACATATCAAAACAACAAGAGAACATCATGAAACATGGGGCAATAGTGCGTCTGAACGGTGAGCCTATCAGGGGCAAACTTAAGTTCAAAGCCAAAAACCAATCATCAACGTCATTGCAGTTCTAGGCATAATCCAAGCAGGAATAGCGAAATCTCCATAACATCATATCGGGGCCCTTACATCCAGACCCACAGACCAATCCAGAGCAATCATTGCATGTCTCTTGAGACTCTAACACACAAGAGTTATACTTCAAACCATGAAATAAACAAGGGGGGCCATTTTACCATGAAGATCTCATGATGCACATATCTGCTGCTTTCTCTCAGGACACTTCCATCAAGCAGAAGACATTTCCGGCCTTCTGTGGTGCCTTCGTAAAGAGGGAGTCAAGTTTGGTCTACTGGACTCAGTCATGACAATTGTGATACATCAAGGTCATACTATAGAATTTGAGAAACCAGGAGGCATAAAGTAGGGGTCTGTTAAATAGAAAAGTGACTAATCTAGAAGACTGCTTAAAACAGATAAACAGTCACCTATACATTGTTCCAGAGGGTTCCGAAGTTGAAGACATGGCCTTGTATCGAACTACCTTTGTCCCCAAGCTCTTCAGGTCAAATTTCCAGGAAAAAAGGAGCTTCAGCGGGCACTTCACATCAGGCGCCATACTTCAAGATCCACAGTTTATCTGGATATGTGACCTCAAAGAGCATGGCGCCGAAGGGAGTTCAATATGAGGCCATCAACTTCAGCACCCTCTGGGACCCTGTGTAGATGACTGTCTGCAGGGTGTACAATCTGTCTATCTCATGGAGGCATTTTTCTTGTGTGTCTAGTCTGAGATTAAGGGTGTGTAGGTCCACTGGAGAGCAACAAAAGACCAGCGTACATCAATAAACGCCTGACCTTCCACCAACCGACCAGACACCCATGATCTGCCTCCCTTTCCCTCGGAGACATCCCCCCCCCCCCCCCTGGATCTTCCAAGGCAAAAGCTATTTTGTTAATTTAAACCGTTTGAGCTAGAGACATCGCTTTTTTTGCTAAAATCTGCAGAATATGCAACAGAATATGTGGCACATCTATAATTATGCAAAAACCTCCCCAGTCGCACTATTGCTTAATTCCAGTGGCCCTGAATATAAAACTACATAACTATGGTCAACTGAAGTTTCACCAGAAAAACACAGTCTTGCAGTCCCAAACGTGAGAACCAGTGAGCTGCACATAGGAAGCCACACCTCAGACTGTCATCACATAGGCTTACAACCTTGCACTTCCCTACTTGTTAGCTACATCAATGTAGTATTCCGATGGGATAAGACACCAATATTTTTCTACTGTATCAAATATTTCCTATTAGATAAAAGAAAATGGGCTATCTTAATATAAGTTTGCCTTCTGGAGGAGACAGTGCAACTTCCGTGCATAATGATCTTCCAACAAGGCATCAAATGTAGAAGAACAGCAGGCTCTGTCACAATGGGAAACATCTGAGGATAGCACCCTATAGCTACCGGATATGCAACTCCTATTGATATCATCCTAACTGAAGAATATGAACAAGAAATTGAAGCAAAGAGGAGTCTTGGGTGAGGGAGTACTTTAATCTTCCTCTAAATAAAAAGGGTAAATGCAGACAATTTAACTTGCATTAGTTGCTGCCAAGAGCTGTGTAATGGGAAAGTTGGCAAGTACTCCTGTCATCCACGCTCTACACACAACACTGATTAAAGAAGAAGGGCCAAGTCAGAAAGGAGGGCTACCTGTAGCCCTGGAACTGCTACTGTGAGGCTAAACTACAGCAGAATGAGGATTTGGAAGTCAATCCAGATATGGCCACGATGTCATACTGTTGGTGTGAATGTAGCAATTTAGTCAGAAACTGTGCTTGTTTGTGCTAGAAAAAAGAGTCAGGTGGGTTTAAAAGGATTAACACATATATAAATCTTGGATGTTGGTTCATGGAACAGTCCTCCAAAATATATGGAAGAGGGAGTTTTTTGGGGTCCACAGATCCAAACATGGGTCAGTGAACGCCGAAGCTTTATTTGGCTTGCCACTTAAGAATGTGTTGCAGCCACCATTACAGTTTCCATGGCCCTGGCCCTGTCCCTGAAGGAGAATAAAGAAATATGGTATGAGTCCTGGTGTGCGTTGGTTTGATGAATTTGTTGAATTTCATGGCTTTTTGGACTTGTGTTAGCTGAACCATAATTAACTTTCCAAAGTTTTTTCTTCAGCGTATTTATAAAATACATATTTCGCAGGTATGCATTGAATATGGAAAATATGGCATGTGTTGCTATTAAATGTGAATTTCATCATCATAAAGACAGCCCCGAAACGACTATCCAAAGCATTTCCATTATAAAACCATCAAGTAAAGTTTGTGCATCAGAGTAGCATCAAATTATGCAGCATGGTCATCCAAATTTAGTGCAATAACAGGACATTTATGTAGCATCATGCAGCACATTCTCCAGCACTATTATTTGGATCCATTTTATATATTTTGTGAAATCTGCAAAATATGCTACACATGATTTGGCAAGTATGGTAAATCCATCCACACACTGTGGCAACAGAATCACATAATTCCACTGACCTTGACCATTGTTCTCTCAACAATCTATTGTTGAGTGTTTTGTTCCACTCGAGGAGAAGGGAAAGAAGAAGCGATGCGGTTTTTCACTTCCGGGATGTTTTCATGTTTAAGCTTCAGCTTAATTTGAGGAAAACCGCGGGACCCGAGCATGTACCTATTTCTCGAGCGAGACACCGGGAGCTTAGCAGGTGAGAGCAGAGGCTGAGTTTAAAGTCCGTGGCTCCCTCGGTGGTTCCCCCTCAGCAGCGGCTGCTCCTGCAGGCAAACCTCTGATTACTCGGTTTGTTAACCCTAACGCTGCTGGCCGCGTTTTTAAGGCTGTTTGATTGTTTTTCCCTGGGCTCCAGGAATGCATTTCGCAGAACTATTTAAAAAAAAACGATGGACTACTATGGACTGCTAACCTTTGACTAATTCCTGGTGCTTCAAGTGCTTTAAGTGCTATCGGAAGAACGATTTCTGAAAACAAGCTGATAGCAAGTTAGTTTTGTACCAGTAACGTGCACCACTAACCAGTAACGTGGCTCCCTCTCTCCGTTCCAGGCCACCCAAGTCTTTTGATCCCTTTCCCTCATAAGTGCAATTCTTAGGGAGAAGCAAAGTACTTGGGGAATAAAGGGAAAAGGAGAACAGTCCACGGTATATTTGGTGGTAGCCGGGGGGGAAAAAGAGAACTCTAGAGCCCTAAGGAGCGATTCTGTCTCCCTGTTGAAGGAATTACGGGCCAAGTAGAGCCCAGGAGTATATGATAATATAGGTAAGCTCCTAAACGCGCGGATTAAAGCCAAAGCTCGCCGGCTACAGGCTAAAGAAGTGAAAGAAGCCACCAGGTTGACGGGTAAGGAGTCCTCTGAAAGCATAGATGAGCAAGAGGCACCATCCACCGAACAGGTAAATCAAACCAGCATCATAGCAACTTCAATATTGGACGAAACAAATATGTCAATTACCATCCCAGATGCTGCTCAACCAGATATCGCTGGACTTAACAAAGTCAAAAAAGATAAAATGGTTGGTTCTGCTAAAGGGTCAAAACAATTCCCTCTGTTTGTTAAAAAATCCAGCATTCACTCCATTAGCAGCCCTGCTCAAATTTGGCCGCATCCAGGCTGTAACTTAGGGCTTACTCAACCCGCAACTCAACCAGTGCCTACTCAATCGCTAGAAACACCTGCTACTATTAATTCTGTTATCGCTGAGCTTCAGACAATCTGCTCTGCTATAGCCGACCCTGGGTCCAATGTCATTTCTGTTCCTGCTTCGATCCTTCACCAAGATGAACAATCGTTATTGCTGACAGTGCAAAAGGATGCTGGCTTAGGGAGTGTGGAAACAAGGCCACAATCAATCTGGGAGTGCCTCCGATTCAAAAACCACACAATCTGCATCAAAGAAAATGCCCTAACCATCGGCTATGGACGCCCACCCTACATGTTTAACTTACCCCTTTAGTCCCATTCTGGATATGAATACCAAGTCAGCAGGTGAGGTCCAGATGACAGTAAAGGATATGTTGAATTTAATCCTGGATGAGGTGTGGGAGCTGAAAAGATTTCAATGAGCAGAACTGGCCTCAATCCATCAGCGACTGGAGAAAATCGAGGACTTGGTCTCAAGCTTTCCACTCAGGCTTCAAGAAGCAGAGACACGAATCTCAACCCTGGAGGACCAGATGACGGAGATTAAAGAAGATGTTAAGGTGATCGATAAAAGCAGACGGGCACTCGAAATAAAATTGGACGATTTGGAAAATTATACTCGAAGATCGAACCTCCGAATAGTGGGAGTCCCTGAAGGGTTAGACGGATCTAATATGGTTCAGTGGGTGACCTCCTTCCTAAAGCATAAAGTAATCCCAGAATATGAAGGGGATTTAACTATAACCAGAGCGCACCTGGTACCGGCCCATCCTTTTCCCAACTCCACACTACCTCGTACAATTGTGCTAAAGTTTTCAGACTCTCGTATAAAAGAAACTATTTAATCTAAGGCAATTCAGCAAAGACAATTTGCAGTTAATGAGACAACTAAGTGCCAAATATTTTCAGATATTTCCGCAGCAGCAGCACGTAGGAGAAAGGAATTCGTGAAAATCCTCCATCTATTCAAGGCAAACGGTGCCCAGGCCACGATTGCTCAGCAATCTAAATTGAAAGTACCAGTGAAGGGTAAATTCTACATGCTGTCCGACTTAGATGAGGCACAGGAATTACTGAAGGAAATCTCGCACGGACATAAGGGGTGAATGGAAAGGTTAAATATAGAACAGAGCTAAAAACCCTTGTAGGGTGAATAAAAAAAAAATGGTTAGAAATGAAGTGTTTTTCTTTTTTATTAATTGGGAATAGCGGATGATTCATCAAAAACAAGAAAAAGGTTTTAGGTGCTCTAGACGTTTAGGAATGCTAAAGGGAATTTTCCTTTTGTCTCTTCGGAGCCAAGTATGTGACATCACAGGGGTGGAGGTGAGGAGGAGGGGTCCCAGGGCCTCAGGGGTGTAATAACAGGACACCCAAGTGTTAGGGGGTAAGGTTTTGTGGGTGGCGTGGGTGTGGAAGGAAGGGCCACATGTTGGGGGGAAGGGGCACATGGAGGGGGGAGGGGATGGAGGGGGCATGTAGGGGAGAAAAGTAATGAAAAAATGAAGTCCTTTGTGTTTTTTTGCTTTGTTATTTCTCTTTTGATAGATCCAGGTTTAATTAAAAGTATGAAGAGAAAGAGTCGGTTAAAAAATATGGTATAAACTCCAGATGTCTTGTAAAGAGCAATTGAAAATAGTATCATTTAATGTTAATGGCTTAAATAACAAAAAGAAAATGCGGGCCTTAGAGATGTGGATTAAGACTGAAAATCCTTCGGTAATATTGCTACAGGAAATGCATATTTCATCCACAAAATTGGCTGCTTTCTCAGTGTTTAGAGCCTGGGCATCATACCGAGGTTTCTCTTCGATCTTGGAATCTCAGAGAGAAGTTGCTATTTTTCTAAACAAGAATACCCATGCAGAAATTATACACTTTGAGAGTGATGATTCAGGGCGTTGGTGTTGGGCCACATGTAAAATTAAACATAGACAGAGACCCGTCACTTTTGCAAGATTCTATGCGCCAGTAGAAAATAACTCTAGAGCTTATGAAGAGCTGTTTGAATCTCTATTGACTGTGATAGGAGACGTGATCATTGGAGGGGACTTTAATATTCTTATTAACGCAATTCTGGATTCTACTACCCAGTCAAGAAAACAGCCCACGCCAAAATCTCTGTAAAACTATTATAAATTATAAAACAACTCTCGATCTTTGCCATCCATGGCGTTCACACCATCAGTCTAAAACAGAATTCACATGTTGGTCGGGGAGATTCAAGTCATCTTCACGGATAGATTTTTTTTTGTTTCCAGACAACTTACATTTTATCAGCAGAGAATTCTTAATAATGGAGTCTCTGATCACGCTATGTTAGTCATCAAGTTGTTTTTAGAAAATACTGTGAGTCACTAAACGTTGGGTGTTTAATAAACAATATTTAAATGATGAAACATGGGTTGATTCGATGAAGATAGAGATCAAAGAATTTGTTTTCCGAAATATCGAGTCCGCAACGCTTAACTTCGTCTGGGACTCTTTAAAAGCTTTTATTCATGGAATCATCATAGGCAAGGATGCAGCCATCCTTAAAGCAGCTAGATCTAAGAAGAAGTCTCTTGAGCAAAGAATACAAGTTTTAAGTAATTTAAGGCACCATAACCCATCTAGCAGAAACCAACATCAGCTAGACGAGGCAAAACGGGAACTCAGTGCTAACTATTATGCCAAAGTGAAGAGGTCTTTCGACGACAATGCCAGAAAATATACGAAGAAAGCAACTTCACAGGGAAGTTTTTAGCCTGGCAGGTCATAGAACAAGCTGCTGCTAATCTGATAAAAGAATTAAAGTGTCCATCCACCCATGTAGAGACAGTTGATCCGGTCAAAATAGGAAACATAATGCTCAGTCATTACAATGCTATCTATAGTCAGCAACATAGCATAGATCATCGAAAGCTAGAAGCTTTTTCACTAAAGTACACGTTGCCCATGCTCTCTCAAGTTGAACAACTAACTATGGCAAGTCCATTCTCTATGGAAGAATTAGAAATAGTTGTTAAAGATCTTCTAAACGGTAAGGCCTGTGGCCCAGACGGCCTCCCCTCGGAATTTTTTAAAGCTTTTTTTTGTGCTCTTTCTGATTTACTTCTTCAATTATTTAACTCTATGTTGGGGGGTGGTTCGATACCAGACTCCTTTAGGTAGGGCAATGTTGTGAGTTTTCTGAAGAAGGGAAAGGATGCTAAAGACCCAAATTCCTATCGTCCAATAACCTTATTAAATTCAGACTATAAAATAGTAACAAAACTTTTATCATTACGATTTAATCAATTTACAACAGATTTGATCCATCCAGATCAGAATGGCTTTATCGCCGGCAGGCAACTTGTCACAAATGCACATTATTTAATTGATGCTTTGGATTATTTTGAGACACGAGGGATTTCCGCTTTGGTTCTGTTATTAGATGCAGAAAAAGCTTTTGATTTGGTGGTTTGGGAGACACTGTTTATTATTTTGGAGCACTTTGGTATTTCGGGCAAAATTATAACTCTAATACGGAACCTTTACACCAATTCCAAAGCTAATGTCATCATGAATACGGCAATGGTTGGGTCAGTTTTAGTCAAACGCGGTACGAGGCAAGGCTGCCCACTATCGCCAGTTCTCTTCGCTTTTTTTATCGAACCGTTTGCAGTCGCATTGAGGAACTGTGCGGAAATTCTTCCCCCGATTCCAATGATGGCCAAGGTAAAACTATACGCAGACAACATTATGCTTATGATCAAACCTGAATTACGATCCCAAGCCAAAGTATTTCAGATCTTTGAGGATTTTAAATCCCTGGGGGGATACCACATAAATAAAAAGAAAACAGAAATTTTGGTATGTGGGGGTAAAAATCCGGAACTGCATCCCGACATACGTAGCTGTATTAATACTAAGCCTAAGAGATATCGTGGAGTCTTTTTTTCAGCATCAGTTAAAGATCTGTATGGTCTGAATTTTGATCCCCTTCTTCAGAAAATTCAGGCATTGTTTTCTCTTTGGACTGCACTGCCATTTACAATTCTGGGTCGGGTGGCCTTGATAAAAATGTCCGTTCTTCCTTTATTTAATTTTTTGTTTTGTACTATTTCATGCTTTTTACCGGGGTCTATCTTTACCAGGGTAGAATCTATGTTTTCCGTCTTTATTTGGGCGAAGAAGACACCCCGTATTGCAATAGGCACTCTATATGAGGAGCTGGATCAGGGAGTTCTCGCTCTACCAAATCTTAGGGATTGCTATAACGCATACTTTGCACAGTACTTATCAGGATTCAAAGGCCATACTCATAGTGAAAATCTATACATAAATTTCTTTTTTGATTTAATGTGCACAGAAACTCAGATACCACCCCCTCTGCAGGTGCTTAAATCTCCAACATTAGTTTGTTACAAGTCATTATTATGGCTTTTTAAAAGACGTTGCACTTTGTTTAAAAGATACTCGCTTCCCCCTATTAATTCAATAACATAATTGTCTAGTATTTTTCCTTTAATGGGGATAGAACAAGGTTTAGATTTAGCTGAAAATTGGGCTGGGGCAGGATTTCTTAAAGTTACTGACTTTTTAAGAAATGGAGCTTGGATAACCCTGATGGAAATGTCGCATCTAATTCATGGGAATTTTATGTTGTTAGGGTCTTATAATATGTTTTATACGTTTTTTGTGCAACTTGATACTATACAGCTAAGCCAATCAAATTCAATTAATTAATGATCTTCTAGGTAGCGAACTTGATAGAAAACCTGGGGATTGGAAGCGATGTTTAGCACAGAGTAGGAGAATGGATTCAAGCCAAAAGGCACTTAAAAATGGCAGGAGCAGGAAAATTATGCAATGTCCTTGAATACCTGGACAACTATTAATATATTTAACTTCAGTACATTACGGGGCGCCAATTGGCGCAGAATGCTATTCTTTAGTACAGAGCCTTTTAGATTGTGTGATTGTTTACTACAAAATGTTTGGGGCTTGTGATAACTTTTTTGTTAGCCCGTTGGTATGGAGCAACCACTGTATAGTGGGTATGTCAGTGGCTTTTGATCTACCCACCCTGGACTCAGGGAATGCCGGTCCGGGCCTGGCCACTTTTAACAAAGGAAATGGTCGATCCTTTTGGACGCAAAAAAAGATTGTTGAAGTAGGCTCTATTGTGAAGATGGTGTATATCGAAAAGGAAGGTATTACTCACTCTAATATCATATCCTTTTTCGAGGCTCAAATGAAGAAGATTTGTAACTTAAGCTCCACATCTTCTGAACCCCTCACGTATAAACAAGATAGGTCCTATATGATAATCTTAAAGCAGGCAATTAACCATCTTGTTCGAAAACAGCATATACATTATCTCCTTGGTCGACAGCAGGAAATTAATCGCCTTAATCGAGCGAGAAGCCGCCTTATACTCTGCGAAAAAAGAATGGAGCTCGATGCGAAGTGGGTAGGGCTGAGGGAAGCTGCAAGGGCTAAGGACTCGAGAAAATATTGGCACTTGATCGCTGAATACTGTGATTCAAGGCAGAGAGCTACCCCGATACAATTCCCGAAAAGGAATGGGTGAATTATTTCTCTCTATTATATAGTAATAATAGTTCAGTTCCTCCTGTGTTGTCTAATGAGGTTAAACCTGCATTTGCTGTCTGTTCTGAATTTGGTCCCACACCAGGAAAGGAATTGATAAAGTACATAAAGCTTGCTAGAACTTCCGGCACACAAGGGCCAGATGGTATCCCAATTGCACTAATTAAAAAGGAGCCAGAAGCATGGGGTGATTTTTTAGAGCCACTTTTTAAATATTGCTTCTTTATGAATAATATCCCCCCCTCTTGGAAGGGGAGCATCATAGTCCCTCTGTAAAAAAAAGGACCATAAACGGTGCCGACTAGTTTTAGGCAGATTGCTCTCCTGGATGCCTCCAGCAAATTATTTGCAAAAAGCATAATATGCCATTTACAATAATGGGTCTATGATCTGGATATCCTTCCACCGGAACAATCCGGTTTTAGGAAGAATCATGGCACCCTAGATAATATAGCGGTTGTTCAGACAATTGTGGAGAAATATGTTTTCTCCCGAGGAATGCCAGTTTATACAGCCTTTATTGATCTCTCCACGGCGTTTGACAAGGTGGACCGCCAGACCTTGTGGAGAAAACTTATCTGCTTCGGCATTCCAAATCATCTTCTGGGTCTGAACATGGAATTACATACTGACACCTGGTGTCAGGTTCTAATGGGAGGCTCGTGGGGGTTAACATGCAAAATCAGAACCCATAATGGGCTTAAGCAGGGTTGCCTATTAGCACCACTTTTATTTTCACTGTACATCGCTGATCTCCCTGGCGCTTTGAACTTGGCGAGAGGGGATGCCCCCAAAATTGGTTGAATGTCAGTTGGGTCATTATTGTATGCAGACGATGTTGCCATATTCGATTTAACACCTATTGGCCTGCAACGCCGTCTGGATGTTTTAAACAAATATGCAGAGGTCCATTTTAAAAAAATTAACATCGCAAAAAGCAAGATCTTGCTTTTTCGTAAGAAGGGGCTCAGAATAAAGAGATGTTTAAGATGGATACTAGGTTCTGAAAAAATGGAATTGGTTGATTCATATGTGTACTTAGGTAAAGTTTTTTCTAAAACAGGTCGAGACTTAGAACATACTAAGCATTGTGTTAGTAAAGCCGTCTCCCAGGCAAGTGCATTAAATAGATTCTATAAAACCTGCGGGAGACGCCATTTTAGCCATGTCTTATCTGTTTTTAAGGTTAAAATCCCACCCTCATTAATATATGCTGCCGAGGTGGTAGACATGACTCATTGGCATATGTTTGATAAAGCAGAAGGACGAATTATGCGCCAAATCTGTAAATTAAACTCTTTGGCTGCTCTACATGTTTTGCGCCTCGAATTTGGATTAGTCTCGTCCTTTATTCTAGCGCTGGCAGCAGTTCTTAGGTGGGGTAACTCTCTCTTCTTGGGGGAAGAGGGTACTCTTAGGGCTGCCCTGAGAATAGAAATCTTTTGCAATCTAAAAGCTCAATCCACGTTTTTTAGGTCCTTTTTATGTGCAACTGACAGTTTTGGTCTTAGTTTAACTCCTGCTTCTCCAATGTCTAAATCTGGTCTGAAACAGTTCTTAAAGAAATTTAGATCTCCGATCAGTTTAGCCAGAGACACTGCTTTAATTAAATCCAGGCCCAGTAACGTGGCGGTCAGTGGGAGTACATTGGGCAATAAACCACAGCCTTATTTAACTTGGAATATCCCTCATGGGATCAGAAGGCTGATACTCCTACTGAGATTTAACCTGCTGCCCTTAAGAGACGCCACTGGTATCTGGGATAAAACACCTAGAGAGAAGAGAATTTGTGAACTATGCCAGTTGCAAATTCAAGATCTTAATCATGTCTTATTTGTATGCTCAAAACTGCAAAGTGCCAGGCGAGTGTTTTTAAAACCAGTATATATCAAATTTAATATTCACTCTGCTCAGGACGCACGCTCTCTGGTTTTGTCACCCCCGAATGAAATGGTTTGTTTTAAGATATACCAATTTTTTAGAATATGTTTGCCTATTTATTAGAATCTTGTCTAACAGTAGTACTCTGGTTTCGATTTAATATCAACTGGTTGGCTAGTTAATTGTTCCATGTATTCATTGCATCGTTTGCACATTACTTAGTATGGGGCAGATTTATGTTAACTGGCGCATCCCCAGGGATGCGCCAGTTAACATGCGCCACAGTGCGCCACAGCTCCGCCAGCCATGGTGCGCCGCATTTATAATGCGGCGCACCATGGTGCAAAAACGGCACAGATGCGTTACGCATCTGTGCGGAAATGTGGCGCATTGCTGGAGTTGTGTCGCAAGTGCAACGCAGCTCCAGCAAAGCTCGGGGGTGCCCCATTTTAACAATGCTGCGTCAAGACCTACGCCTGCTTCAAGCAGGCGCAGGCTTTTGACGCAGTATTGGCTTAAAAGTGACTGAGTGAAATCTCATAGATTTCACTCAGCCACTTTTGCGAGGCGCACCTGCCCCGGAACGCCCACCCTGCGCCGGAACGCCCACAAGCAGCGCAGGGCTTTACAACGTGACGCATCTGCCTAGATGCGTCACGTTGTAAATCGTTCGTAGGGATGCGCCACGTTTACGCCGCCTTGCGTGACGCAACAGCGGCGTAAACGTGGCGCAAGGGCCTCATAAATCTGCCCCTTTGTATATAAGAAATTGTATTGGCCGATTATGTGATTGTTTTACGTATTATAGCACTATTTGCATATTTCACATTGCGTTTGATATCATGTTATAGTAATGTATAATGAAGGAATTTTGTACTGTATGCAATGTCTTTTTTTTTTTTTTTATCTTTATTTTAATCTGTCAGTGTGTTTTTGTGGACCTCCGTAGGAGTTCCAAAACAAAATAAATAAATAAATTGAAATTGAAATTGAATTGAAATTTAATCTATTCTTTAGTAAATGGTTGTTGTATCGTACACCTGCTTCCATCTCCAAAATGTACGCTTATTATTCAGCATATTGTTTTAGATGTTTATACCACTCTCCAGCCAATTGGTCACACGTACCGGTTCACTGTGTCAAGATTGTGAAGTTTTGGGAAGGCATTTTTGCTTTTTTTCATACTCAATATAATATTGCGATTACTATTAACGATAAATTAATTTTGCATGGTTTTGATTTTGATCTTATGCTCTCCGATCAGATAGCTAAATTACTGTACATTGCTATGGCAGTGGCTAGATCTCTGTTATTACAGCAATGGCGTTCACAACAGATTCCATCCAAGTATGAATGGTTACAGAACATGAGGAGAGTTAAGATTAGTAAGCAAATTTATGCACTGCGGGTAGGGGTGATCAGAAGATTAGATAAGATCTGGGGGACATTTTTTGATTAAAATTCAGGAGAGATATTGAGGATTTAAGTATAGTGTAATTATGTGCTGTGCTAGGAGGTCTATTTTTTGATTTATATGGAGAAAAGAAAAAGGCTCTTTTGTTTGTATTGTATTTTATGAAATGATGTTGAAATGTTAATTGGAAACGACACTAAAGGACTTCAATAAAAAAAAATGAAAAATAAAAAAATAATAAAACACTCTATTGTTGAATTACAAACATTAAAAAGTAATTTGAAATAGAGCCTTTTACCAATAGAATGTGTTTTTAACGAAGCAAAGTGCGTAATTTTCTAACATTATACATCACTAAATATTTAACAACTATTGTGTTTTCTTTGTGCTGCAGCAAACCAAGCAGTATAATGCAGAATATGACTTGGAATTTTCCATAAATATGTCACTTTTTGAAACAAATACACGTTTCAAGAATCTATCTAAAATAACCATGTCAAATAAGACATGCATAATGGTTAACAAGTGTAATATCATCCTGAATTGCCATCAAGGGGTTCTAGTGACATTTGCAAACCAATCAACCTTTGGTCTCATAGTTTATTCTATCACCAGAGCCCCTCGATATTCCCTAAGATAAATTGCATGGAAGATACGATAGACTCATATGTTAACAGCGGTTTCACCATATAAAAAAAAGAGTCATGAAATTCACAAGGTACTGTGCTGCCTTCCCTCTGTAACGCAGCTCAGTCGTAATAAGTCTGCTTTAGAGCACAATGCTGTTATTAGGTGACAACAATTTAAATTACATAAGTTTGTAAAAGGGAGAGCCATGGCTAGCTACCTTCAAGATAGCTGCTCTCCTCTGAAACTTTTCACCACCCTGCAAGGGCTGCGGTCGAAATAGGGCCGGGGCGGAGACTCAAAGATGAGCATCACCAGAGCCCCTCGATATTCCCTAAGATAAATTGCATGGAAGATACGATAGACTCATATGTTAACAGCGGTTTCACCATATAAAAAAAAAGAGTCATGAAATTCACAAGGTACTGTGCTGCCTTCCCTCTGTAACGCAGCTCAGTCGTAATAAGTCTGCCTCAGAGCACAATGCTGTTATTAGGTGACAACAATTTAAATTACATAAGTTTGTAAAAGGGAGAGCCATGGCTAGCTACCTTCAAGATAGCTGCTCTCCTCTGAAACTTTTCACCACCCTGCAAGGGCTGCGGTCGAAATAGGGCCGGGGCGGAGACTCAAAGATGAGCATCAGAGTTATCCCATAAGACTGGAACTGCACTCAAAATGGCAATTAGCGAATAAGGGGATCAATAATGCTGTGGGAATACTAAAATTAGGGGATAGGTCTGATACACTCCTAAGGGACTGGCTTCACATACCACGTCTATCAGGAGGCCTCTGCCTCATGCCGAGACCATTCATTATTGCATCTACTCCCCTGAAACTAATGCTGTCATATATGCAAATGGAAGAGTGGCCAGAAGATTTGTTGAGACTAAGAGCCTCTCTGCTCAGCTACAGTTTATTATTTTGTGAGGATAGGGGTGTGGAATTATTAAATAAATCTACTTGTAAGCTGGACAAAATGTTACTTAGATCTACTTGCCCTGTAAATAATTCTACTTGTCCAACATACTAACTACATCAGTTAGCTGGTCTATACAATTTTTTTTATTTTTTTATTGAAATTGCTTGACAAACTGAATACTGTGCAACTGGAAATGTGTGTTTGCAGATTGTGGAGGGGTTTTTGGGTGTGATATTTGTACATTTTAAAAATAAATAACGTTTTAATCTGTTTTGTTCCTATGTTTTAACCCCAGAACTTTACTGGAATAGAGATCATATTGTCAATGTTCTACTGATATGGAGGTGCTTCCCTAAAATTGGAACCTGTGGTACAAAAGTTACATAAAGATCCATGCAGTAGGTGCATTGACCCACTTATGAATATACTGATTGCAATCGGTGATCAAAACACTACAAGTAATTGTGCACTAGGTGCATTAACCCACTGAGCTATCACTATGGTATTATAATATGTGATTTTAAGGAATACACAACGATCTGTGTATAGTTCACAGATTAAGACTCATCACTTCCAAACTAAACATGCATCTTTGCAGCCCGTTAGAAATCCACTGAACTGTCTTTCGAAGGGTTTGTATCATTGAACTGCATATTACAGATAGCAGTCTGTGATGGGCACGTTCCAGTTGGCATCTGACTCAGATTTTGCCCAACAACATACAGATTATCATCTTACTACTTTTTAGTGCTCATTCTTTTCCCATTTTCTGTCACTCTTCTCCTTGTTCCCAGGCCTGTGGTTTCTCATTTGCTATAATTGCGATAATATATTTTTAATTGTTATTACTTTTTCTCTTGTGTGGTAGGTTGAGAGTAGGGATGGGGGGGGGGCTGAAACATGATCAGCAACCCTATGTTCCATAGGTCAGGTAAAACTAACCTCGCCAATAACCAAGATGCACACATTGTGAAGGACATAATATCCAATTATGCTTTACTTGACGTCTCGCAGCTGCTGCACCCTCGGGATCAAGAGTACTCTTTAGTCTTATGAATGCAGCGGGCGGGTTTTGTCAAATCCGATCTGTATGGGGAGAGATGCTATACCTTGTATGGATTCCCGGTTGCAGGTTCGGTAGGAAGCGTCTTGCACAGGCACGATGCGATGATCTCCGGGACAGCAATGATCTCCGGTGCGGCGGCGATACGCGGTGCAGCATTGATCTTCTGTCATGGCCCCTCGATGCTCTGCGACGATACTCACAGGGACAGGAATCTTCCCGGGGCGATGCGCTTCGCAAGTGAATGATGCGTCAGTTCTTGCAGCGGTAACATGTATCGGAAACCCACCTCATGCAATGCAATTTTGCATGCAAAAAGAGCCCACCCACGACACCAGGTCAAAGCAATCCCATTTGGAGAAATGATTAGGGCCAGACGAAACTGTATTGAAGATTCACAGTTTGAGAAATGCATTAATGATATGGAAAGGAGGTTTATTCAAAAAGGATACTGTAAACGAAGCATACATAGTGCAAATGATAGGGCATTGAAAACAAAGCGCATATCCACCCTGAAACCGGTGAAAGATAATCTGCAGACTGAACAACGTATTAGGATTATTACTGATTACACACCAATTGGGAATATTTTGTTGAAAAGCATGAGCATGCACTGGCACATCTTAAAGATGGATAAAACCTCAGAGAGCTATATTACAGAGCACCCTCAAATCACATTTCGCAGGGGTAGAACCCTGGGAGCCTTGTTAAGTCCCAGCTACCCGCTAAGAAAACAACCAGAGACTTGGTTAGACCAGCGCTATAAAGGTTTTTTCAAGTGTAGGCATTGTGGGATGTGCAGGTGTTCTCAACAACAAAACCTGGTCCTGGTTATAAGAGGTGCTCGCTATAACATCACCTGCCTACTAAAGTGTGAAGATATACTTAATCTGCAACACATGTTGCTTTCCAAGACAGGGTGTGCCTCAATTCTATTTACTAAAAAATCCTGTTTGTCTGTGTCTGCATATGTTACTACCTTCCAAACACTGCATTTGGTGTTATGGAAAAAATGTGTGTGAGGAAGGAAGGAACCTCTTGGGAGCAACCACCAGGGAACTGCTGACTGGTACTCGTCAGATTGTTCCACTTATCAACATTGGCTCCTTCCAACCATGAACGAAAATAATGTGAAAAAGTGTAAGTGATTCATAGAAACTCAAATGTGATCCTAACTACTTACATTTATATTCAACCGAACCCCCCGGGGTGAGAGAACCGCTATTCGATGCTCTACCCTGCTAAAAATGAGTTAGATACCTCTAGCTCAATGATACTCTTTGTTCGTTGCTGGGTATCTACTCCTATTAAAACCTACACTCTCCTGTTGAGCTTCGTTTTAACCTATAAGAAGCGAAATTGTTTTGTTGCCTGTCTTACTTGGTCGACAACTTCTTCAGGGCTGGGGGTTTTGTGCCACACACTGCTGTAATTTTCCAGCACTCAAACCTGTAGAAACACAGACATAGACACAACAATAAAAACAGAGAGTGACACTGATTATTTAGTGCCCATGCCGCGGCTTCTTAAATTGTTTACCACTTGTTTCATGGACATTTGTGATTTACCTGGTAGTGGCCACTCTCTGGCATACCTGTGGCCACCAATATACCGGACTTCAATGTATGTCCTCGTTTGTTACTTGCAGTCGCTGTACGTCAACCTGTAACATTATGTACGTTGTATTGCTATTAAGTACATTGTCATGGATCTTTGTGTATCCCCTATTTCTGATGTTTAACACTAGCGGGTGTTATGCTGTTGCCATTACTACAAGCTTTAAGTGATTCCTGTCTATATTCTTTTACTCGCTAGGCAGGTATAATGCCGTGCTTGCCAAGGATAAGACCAAGCAGTTTCAGGTCAATGATGGTCAAGTGTAAGATATACTAACAAATATGACTTGTATCACCAAATATGTCATTATATTATTGGAAGTAAATGTATTAAAATATATGAAGGAAGCACAATACGAATGCTAAAAGAACGTATGAGTGAGCATTTAAGAGAGATAAAACAGAATGACATAAGGTACCCTATTGCAGAGCATGTACACAACTGTGCAGCCCAGGAACACAGTAAAAGTTTTCAATTTTTTGGTATTGAATACATCAAATCAAACCCACGAGATGGGAATAGGGAGCTCAAGCTGCGGAGGCATGAGGCGAGATGGATCATGCGTCTGAGGGCCATAGAGGACGGCCTGAATTTTGATCAGGAACTAAAATATTTTTGGGGTGACTGAAAAGTTATGGGATCTCGGGATGCCGTTAGAACCACACTGAGTGGTCATGATGACTAAACGTTGGAACTAATGTAACACTAGTTTAAATGAAACTGTATTCAACCTCGAGAGAAAGCAGTATATGGGATACTCAATATTTTGGGCTAAGATGAGGATGCCTAAATAACCAGCAAACAAAGGGTATATTTATTGTGGGGAGTATTGGGCTTCACCAATATTTAATTCTGGAGGTGTAGTAAAATATGGATCTTTATTCTTATTTGAGACATGATCTGTGTAGATTTCCGTTCTATAATTTCTCAAAAAGACTGGCAAGCGAAGAGAATACTTGAGGTTGCTTGCTGGTTGAAGAGATGGTCAGTTGATATATGACTAGACACTCACAGGTGGCGCTGCTCGACCTGCAGATAAATATGGTTATAATTATTGATTAATATAAATGGTGCGCTCAATGGCTTGAACATTTAAAGAATACACTTCATAATGGATACGAGGTCGGAATTGTTTTTACAAAATCTTGTGTACATATCTATTGCCATTACAAGGACATAGGTACACCACGCTAAGATGGCGCTGACAATTCAGGGAATGTAAGAGTCTGTTTTTAGTTTCAACACACGCTACTCTCCCGCAGACCCGGAAGCCTGTCTGTCCTCGCCTGTACTCTGGTGGATGTGAACAGCGGTTAAAGTACGGAATGATCCCACACTAATACACAATCTTTACCCTAGGAATAACGAATGAGGCATTTACTAGGTAACCTACTTCTCTTTATTTACACTTTTCGCTAGGATTTGGAGGGACTTATAGTCCGTGTTGTCAGGCGGCGGCTTTGAGCATTGGATAAACATGGAGTTAGAAACAAACGGTAGGGATATTGCCTATGAGCTTGACAAGGTGTTTCTTGCATTTTATTAACCCACGAGGTTAGTTTAAACATAATGGTATTTCATGGGTTCATGTTTTAGGAGATTAATGCTACATGCCAGCTGCAGTTGAGAATACATGTGGAAGTTGAATTATGATATATAGACAGAGCTGACTTGGGATCAAGTTATGTAAAAACGTCACTTTTGGAAGGTAAAGGAAGGGCGGCATAGGATATTATCACTGACTTAATCTGGGAGTGGGGGACTGTGACATGATGTACTAAATAGAATATTATATGTTTATTTAGGTTTTGGGATAATGTTACGTTGATTCATAAAACTAATATTCATTGAAGGAACAAAGGATTTAGAATGGAGATTTGCCTTTATTGAGGATGGAGTTATTGATTGAAATATGGTAGGAGATCATCAAATCAAATCCAGTGAAAGACTGTTGCCTCGCATTGTGAAGAATAATTTGAGATTTTATTTTGGCTTGACAGGAGCACATTGAAAGAAGCCCTAAGATATCTGTGTCGTAAGACGCTGTAATTCTTTTATTCACATGGGTTACGTAGATATAAAAACACACTTTGGCTGTAGCTAGGAGACTTATAAGTCTGGTCACAGCTCTATAATGAACTGGATGAAAAGAATGTGCATGTAATGATATAAACATGTAAATAATATGCCAATGACGGGAAGAAGTAATGATCATAATGATCTGTATTGAATGCCATTTTGATTACGTCTGAGACTGAAGATATTTAATATGTGTTCTGCTTTTGTAGTAATGTGTCACACACGCTGTAGGATTGAATAGCCCTTTGGACTGGGTTGTCAACAATGTGGGCTCTATGGCATAAATGTAATGCGCTTAAGATTGAAATTACAATTGCGCACTTTGTATTACTTCCAGCCCTGAGTAAGCCGTAGGTTTACCCCTATCATCGGCGAAAAGCGTTGGTGTAAGGGATTGGAGGATCTGATGATATTAAAAGAAGAGAAAAACAAGAGCCCAACTGATTATTATCTATTCTGTGTTTGATAACTGTAATTGTATTATATAATGTGTGTGTGCTCCAAAAGACTGTTAAAGAGGCGCTGCGACGATCTTCGCTGCAACAGGAATTTTCTCGCACTGTCGACGATGCGCTCCGAAGGCGAGCGATGCATGCAAAATTGTAGATCTTCTTTTCTTCTTCTGTTCCAGCTCCCCAAACAGCAGGCAACAACCTCCAGAGGCCCCACAAATCGATCAAGCACTCTAGGCAGGTCAGAACTCACACAGCAGAGTTCAGGGGGGAAGCTGGGGGTGAAGTCCCTTTTGTTCCTGGGACTTCTTAACAGGAGGCCAGCTCTCCTCAGGCCCTTGGAGATCTCTTCAAGCAAGGGGACACAGCAACAGCAAAGTTCTTCCCCTCTACCTTAGTAGAATAGCAACGGCAGGTCAGCCCACAAACACACAGCAGGACAGTCCTTCCTCTTCAGTCTTCCAGCTTCTCTCCTTGGCAGCAGTTCCTTATCGATTCCAGGATGATCTAAAGTCTTGGGGTCTGGTTATCCGTTTTTATACCCATATTTACTTTGTTCTCTGAAGGCAGAGAGGCATTTGCCTTTGTCCAAACCAGTTCTGGTCAGTCCTGTAGCACTCTGTTTACATGACCCCTTCTTTCCTTTGAGAGAGAGGGGCAGGGTCGTCAGCCGGCCAGCAGGAGGTGGAGCCAGCATTTTGGAAGGCAGGCACAGCCCTATTCAGGCCCCAGGTGCAACTCCCCCCTCCCATCTACATGCATATCTCTCTAGTCACCACTGGGCTGACCCATCCAGCCTCCTGGAGCCACCCCAGCCCCTGTCACTCACAAACCAGACAGTCAATTCACAAACAGGCAGGGGAACACAGAAAGGTTAGACAAGAGAACAGACACTTAAAAGTGCTGTTCTCCAACACAGGTTTTAAAAACCATCCCTCCTAATCGATGGGTTAATACATTCTGAGTTCAGCGATACCAGACTTCAATTTCCTACCTTGCTCCTATGGGAAGATATGCAGGTAAACATTATGCACAGCATTCCCCATTATAGCCTATGGGCAAGATATCCTCTCAATAGTGAAAAACGAAAATGGCTGTAATTCACTACCAGAGCATGTCACCTACACTAGTACATGCCCTACCTTTCACATACACTGCACCCTGCCCTTGGGGGTACCTAGGGCCTTCCATAGGGGTGTCCAATGTTTACAGAAAGGGAGAGTTAAGCCTGGCCAGTGTGGACACTGGTCAGGTCAGCATGGCAGTTAGCAACTGAACACAGGCACTGCGGTGGCAGGCCTGAGACACCATTTTAGGGCTACTCCTGGGGGTGGCACAATTAGTGCTGCAGGCCCACTGGTAGCATTTGAATCAACAGCCCTGGCACACTCAGTGCAGTTTACTAGGGACCCACTGGTAAAACAAATATGGCAACCAGGGATAACCAATCACAATAACAATTTACCTAGGGAGCACTTGCACTTTGACACTGATAAGCAGTGGCAAAGTGGCCAAAGCATCTAAACCAGCAACAACGAAATCCAGCACAGCATCAAAAATACAGGAGGTAGAGGCAACAAGTAAGGGAAAACCATGCCAAAGATGCCAGGTCTAACAGTGTCCCTCTACTAATCCCGCTATGATTGATTTACTGCAAAAGATCAAGAAACACAAATAACTCTGGTACGGAGTACCTGAACTTCTATTTTCCCATTTCAAGCACTGTCTTTATCCCCCTTCTAGCCCACCAGTTATCCGTGTTTCTTTCACTTATTAGTGTTTCTTTATGTTGTTTGTGTTTCTTTATCTTGTTATATATAGAGAGCTACCTCCTTGTCCTTGCCACCGCCTTTTCGTAGTACGAAAGACTGTAACGCATTTCATGTATAATTACAGATAACAACAAATATTTGAGCCACAATAAATTATTGCATTTTACTGCAGCTTGTAAATAAAAATAAACATATAAGTCATCATTGTATTCAAAATGGCTTCAGCACAAAACTGTATAATTATCTAGCAACTGCAGAGCGATATGGAAAAATACAGGTTAAGAACTGGACTAAACACCATACAGAGTACCCACTAGGTGGTAGCGGCTTTCCAGGCATAGCATCAGATCTTCACGCACTGAGAGTGTTACATATATGCTGGACTTAAGTGGAAAATATAACGTGGGTATTTCTGCAGAAGCAAGCTCTTCAAAAGAGTAAACCTCGATGTAAGGAAAAAGTTTACACTACATACTTCTATAGACCCCTTTTCAAATGATATTAGCCCCCATATACAATACTTTTATTGTCCTGTAATGTGTTTCTGTACACTGGGGTACTCTTGATCTTTTGTGTTAGTTACAGGAATAAGACAAGATATGGATGGGTCACATGTTCTTGCCAGTTAAGGAATTCCAAATCTTAGTGCTCCTTTTTCTGAAATATAGGGCATCAGAATGATTTTCTTTTTTCGATGGGTGGAAAACAACCATAATAAATATGTAGTTGTTGGAGGAACTTCTTTCATACATTTCTCTATGACACTCGAGTCTGCAACACTGCACTGTCTGCCACTGAACTCTACAACACTCTATTCTGCCCTACAGCACTGTATGCCACTGCACTCTGCAGCACCAGTGGCAGTTACTCTGCTAAGGCATGGGAGTGTATCCCCACTGCTTTACAGCAGTGAAATATAGGGAAACTAAAATGACAATATTTTGATGTTATTATCAGTTTACTTTTTCCTGCTATTGCAGATTTGCAGGCAGGGCTGCTCTGATGATAGAGGAACAGGGTGAGGAGTGGTGGCACACTGAAACAGCGCATTACTGCTTGGCTACCTTCTGGGGTCAGCCAAACAGTCATGCACACTTTGCATGTTCTACACCCAGCCTGTATTACAGCCTGGGTGGAGAACATGCCCAGGTTCCCACTGCCTGTCTGAGTGCCGAACCACGGCGCTCAGACCAATCACAACACTGCATTCCAGCATTAAGATTGGCTTAGGGGAGCCTGGGTGCTTCCTCGTCCTGCCCAACATGAAGGAGAGTTGCTGCAATAAGGTAAATTATTTTCCTTTTCTTACATCCCCTTACACCCATGCCACCCCCCATCCATGCCGGCTGCCACTTTGTAGAACTCCACTCAATGCAACTGCACTCTATGCCACTCCACACTACGCTACTATACTCTACTTTGCACCACTCTATGACATTACACTCTTCGCCACTCTATTTTGGACCACTCTATGCCACTGCACTCTATGTCACTCTATTCTGCACCACTCTATGCCACTGCACTCTGCACCACATCACTCTATGACATTACACTCTTTGCCACTCTACTTTGGACCACTCTATGCCACTTTACTCTACGCCACTCTGCTCTGCACCGCTGCACTCTAAATCACTGTGTTCTACGCCACCGCACTCTATGCCACTGTACTCTACGCCACTCTGCTCTGCACATCTGCGCTCTATGTCACTGCACTCTATGTAACACGGCACTCTACTATACACCACTCTAATCTAGGCCATTGAATTCTGCTTAGCTAAATTTTACGCCGCTGAATACTATGCTGCTGCACTCTGTGCCCCTCTGAAACACTCTACTCCCATGCACTCTACACCAATCCATTATACTCTACACCACTCCACTCTACTGTAACCCACTCTATGCCATTGCACTTTACTCTACACCACTCTACTCTATGCCATTCTACTCTGCCACTCTACTCTATGCCACTATACTCTACAACACTACACTCTACTCTGCACCACTTTAATCCATGCCACTCCACTTTATGCCACTCTACACCCCTCTGCTCTATGCCACTGCACTTTATGCCACCCTACACCACTGCACTTTACACCACTTTACTCTGCAACACTGCACTGTATGTCACTAAACCACTGTACTCTGTATTACTGCATTATTTGTCAATGCCCTCTACACCACTACACTTAATGCCACTGCACTCAACTACGCAACACTCTAATCTACAACACTGCATTCTACGACCCTGCATTGTCTACCTCTTAATTCTGTGCTGCTGCACTCTGCACCACTGCACTCTACACCACTTTATTCTGTAACACTCAAAGCCAATGCACTCTACTCTACACCACTCTACTGTACACCAAATTACCCACTCCACTCTTTGCCACTCCAATACACAGCACCGTGTGACTCCACTCTTCAAAAGTCTACTCCACTCTTCACCATTCCACCCAATAAAACTCCACGCCACTCTCCTATACGGCACAAACGTTTAGCCTTGCTGACCCCAGCTACCCTGGTGTGTGACATTGCTAAAGCACATTGGCAAAGCCAACAGTTCTTGCATAGGCAAGACCTAATGGTGTTGCCAATGCTTCTTTTTCATTGCAGGCTCAGGCTAGTATTCTCTCCTATCCAGCTGTTAGACAAGGCCAGGAATGGCAATATTTATCCCCACATCTCAGTGGGCAAGGCTGAAGGCTTTAATTATCCACATGTGGTCCTTGTAAAGCCGAAAGGGTATGAATAATGCAGCCTAGGCTGTCTGCCATTCCTGTTTTCCATATTTTTTCATTTTTTAGGTCGAGCCTAGCAGCAGCACGCTAGCTCTACTCGCTCTGCGAGACTGCTGTAGTAGAGTATGGAAGAGAAGCTGCACCCCCTCTCCTTCCATATTTTTCCTTGACTTGTGTCATTGTCTTTCGTAAATGCTGCCTTTGGATTCATTAATAAGTTTGTTAGTCCCTCCATAGTACGGCCTTGTCTTCATTTGTACCCTCCCATGGCAACTGGCCCTTTTACTTCAGTTGTTACATGGGGCCTGGTATTTAGTCTGTAAGCACTATTTACTTTATTGCGTTTCTCTTACTGCAGGCCAGATATGCGCTGTTTCAGCTGAAACCGCTTGTGTTCTTTTAAGTAGCACGGCCACCCCCGTAACACGGGAGCACCTGCTTCCAATAACTTTAACCCGGCATTATCTTGTGTCTCTTTCGACCTGCCAAATAAAATGGATTTAAAAATTATTAGCTAATTCAGTCATGTAAATTTCAGTAAGCACATAATCCTGTGCTAATGGGCTGAAGCTGACAACAGCACATCTGTGTTACATGTCATCTGTACTAAAGCCTCCTGATGGGTTGTTTTCAAAACCAATACCCCCACCACCAATACCACCACCACCAATACCACCAACACCACCACCACTGCCAATATCACCACCAATACCACCACCATCAACACCACCAATACCACCACCAATACCACTGCCACCACAACCACCAACACCACCACCAATGCCACCACCACCAAAACCACCACCACCAACACCACCACCTCCACCACAACCAATACTACCACAACCACTACCAATACCACCACCAATACCAATACCACCAGAACCCCCACCCTCAGTACCAACACCACCAATACCAACACTACCAATACCACCACAACCACCAATACCGCCACCAATACCACCCCCACCAATACCATCACCACTGATACCACCACCAAAACCAACACCACCTATACCACCACCACCAACAACATGCCACCAATACCACTTCCAATGCCACCACTAATACCACCACCACCTCCAACAATACCAATACCACCACCACCAACATCACCACCACCAATACTACCACTACCACCAATACCACCACCACCACCACCAATACCACCACCACTACTGCCACCAATACCACCACCACCAATACCACCACCAATACCACCACCACCACCAATACCATCACCACCAATACCAGCACCACCAATGCCATCAATACCAGCACCACCACTAATACTGCCAATACCACAACCTCTAATACCACCACCACCAATACACCACCACCTATGCCACCACCACAAATACCAACACCACCAATACCACCACTAATACCACCACTACCAATACCACCACCAATATCACCACCGCCAATACCACCACCAACACCAACACCACAAATGCCACCACTTCTACCATCACCAATACCACCACCACCACCACCAATACCACCACCAATACTACCACCACCACCAATACCACCACCAACACCACCAATACCACCACCACCAATACCACTACCACCACCAATACCACCACCATCATCAATACCACCACCAATACCACCACCAAGAATACCACCACCACAAAAACCACCACCACCAATAGCACCACCACCAATACCACCACCAATACCACCATCGATAACATCACCTCCACCACTACCACCACCACTACCCCTACCACCATGATCAACACCACCAACAACACCATCACCAATACCACCAATAATACCACCACCACCAATACCACCACCCGTACCACCACCACCAATACCACCACCAATACAAACACCACCAATGCCAACACCAACCAATACCACCACCACCAATACCAATTCCACCACCATTAATACCACCACCAAAAGTACCATCACCATCAATACCACCACCACCAATACCACCAACAATACCACCACCACCACCTATATCACCACTACCAATACCACCACTAATACCACCACCAATACCACTACCAATAACACCACCACCAACATCACCACCACCAATATCACATCTACCATCAATACCACAACTATCAGCAATACCACCACCACCACCAATGCCACCACCACCATTGCCACCAGCACCACCTATATCACCACCACCAATACCACTGCCAATAACAATATCACCACAAATACCACCATCACCAATACCACCACCGCCAATACCATCATCGCCAACACCAATACCACCACTAATATCACCACCACCACTAATACCACCACCAATACCCCCAACACTACCACCAATACCACCACCACCAATATCAACACCACCAAAACCACTACCACCAATACCACCAACACCACAACCACCAATACCACCACCTCCAATACCACTACCACAACCAGTACCACTATCACCACCACCACCAATACCAATACAGCCACCACCAATACCAGCACCGCCAATACCACCACCAGTACTGATACCACTAGTACCGATACCACCAACACCAATATCACCACCAATACCACCACCACCATCACCAATACCACCAACCCCACCAATACCACCACCACAATACCACCAATACCACCACCAATACCACCAATTCCACCACCACCAATACCAATGCCACCACCTCAGTGCTTCTCATTCACTAGTAATGGCAGGGGCACTGTACCAGGCCAGAGCTGCAGCTAAGACCATCCCTCCCTCCATGCCTGCCATAAAGCACAGCCTGCTCTGCACCAGGAGGTGAAGCCAGGGCCCTACTACAGCTCAAGTGTTTTTTATTAGGGAAAAGATAGCAATGACATTATGCAATGCCACACTGTACACTCAAATCATCAAATCATGGAGAGGGCAGGAAATATCCCCCCCTCGCTCTTCCTCCTGACCCACAACAGTGTAATCACAGAGCGAAAGGTGTTGGGGCGCTTTGTTAGTGTTTATAACTCAGATCATATGTAACTCTCACTTCAGACATTGTGTCTGTGTAATTTACAACACTTACTACTTGAAGACATCACTGGCCCATCTCTTCATCTGATATTTATAATCTAACAAGAGGTCGAGAAGGTTCTTTATTGCAATGCAAAAGGTCCTGCTTTTGTGAGAGTTTAAGCTATTAGTATTGTAAATGACAATGCCTTTTATTTATGTTTTAAAGCCCCAAAAGTAAATAAAAGGCATTATCATTTACAATGCCAATAGCTCAAGCTTGTGTGAATGTGAGACCGATTGCATTGCAAATGCTTGTTTCTTTTGATTTCCTTGAAGTGTTTTCAAACAGTATGTGGAAAGCTTTAGAAAGTCTCGTGTACATGCACAGAACCTTGTGTATGCTTACTGTGGTCCTATTTTCTTCCTATTTGCCGTACAGTGCTTGAGAGGTTTTGCAACAGTAGACCTACTTTGAAAAGTGACATTTAGCCTTATATCTCAAAAATGCCTGAACGGATTTTTACCAAACTGTGAAAAGGATTTGAATGACAGAAATTCCGGAATATCATAAAAAAACTGTGATCATCCCTTTTGTGCTTTCAGAGTTATTAACAGAGAAAGATTCTGCTACAGGAAAACCCGTATTATTGGTGGACCCTCTTATAATTTTTGAACCTTTTGATTGATATGTACACCAATTTGTCATGCTCCTAGATACTGCATTAACATTTTTCTCCAGGTTTTGTGCAGATTGGCTAAGTGGGGCGAAGTTATTAAGGCTGCACAAATCTATTTTCCTATTTAGCAGGATGTGAACCTTAACTACGGTAGTACGTTGTACATCCATCCATGCACATTTAAATTATAACATATATTTGAAAACGTCTAACGACATTACACAACACAATTCACAGCACAATAGTTACTCAATAAATGATTCCATTTGATCCAACACCATCAATGTAAGAACTGACATCGCATGCTATCTGCTATCAGGACATAGCAGAACAGTGGAAATATATAATATACAGGGGCGGCTGGTCCATAGGGGCGCCGGGGCAGCGCCGTACAAAAGAAACTGCTCACTGCAGTTTGGGCAACAGGAATGTAAGCAGACGAATTGACAGCTTTCACAATTCGTCTGTTTACATTTCCGGCCGGCCGGTGCGTCAGGGGTTAAAGTGCGCATGTCTCCTGCTCTCGCCTGCGCACGCAGGGGAGAGCAGGCTTCCAGAAGATGGTCTAACTGCGCATGTGAGTGAGGAGCGTTGCCCCTCACTCACATTCACACACCATTAGGATGCTGCGCATGCCCAGTATAGTGCATGCGTCTGTAGATAGGTTCCTGCCCGGGCGGTGATGCGTTTTGCGCAAAGTCGCCCCATGCCCTATCAAATGCCGGGATACGAGGAAACAAGGGTCCGCCGCCCACCCCCCCACTCCCCCCCCCACCCCCGTCGCATTCGGTCTCCTGATTTGGCGCTGTTAGTATTTCCTGTTGAGCGTTGCAAAGGAGACGTGGGACCGAAGAAGATGCCTCATGCCTGGTAAGTTTAATTCATTGCATTAAAATGTAACCCACCCCTCTCCGCGCAGTTACCCCCTTTCCCCCCAGCCCCCTGATTCATGCCGGCCGTGACTGGAGTCGTTCCACCGGCCGCGACTGCCCCATATAACAAATGTGGCCTTATATTACTGTGTAGAAAACCCACCCGCACTTCCCAGAACACAGAGATAAGAAGCCCCAGGCAAATGACAAAAAGATTTCACTTAGAACAGAGGAAGACAGTCTGTAAAAGTATGAAAACTGAAATAAACATACATTTTCATGTACAGAAAACGTTTTTCACTAAACTCTTAAACACACTGAATGAAGTAACAATGCAGTCATTTGACAGGTGTAATGATAACATAAGATCCCCTCTACTAATTCTAATTCCAATATTGTCGTTTATTAAGCAATTTAATACCCACAACATATTGGTTTGCCCTCATGCATGAATGAATGATGGATGCAGGATGAATGGGTGGGTGGATGCATGAATGAATGATGGATGCAGGATGGATGGGTGGATGGATGGATGGATGGATGGGTGGATGCATGAATGAATGATGGATGCAGGATGGATGCACGATGGATGGGTGGATGGATGGATGGATGGGTGCGTGAATGAATGATGGATGCAGGATGGCGAGTCTCAGCCAAGAATGAAAGGAATGCCTGAGAGTCGAGAGTGCTCCATTTACGGGCAGTCCCACCGGCCATGGGAGGGACCTTACTGCAACCTCTGATTGTGATCACTGTATCGATCAAGTAATGGTCGGACCAGATACAAGGGGTGATTACAGGATAGGAGAGAGTGAGATTATGAGTCCAGATGTGATCTAAAGTATGACCCCCAGTGTGAGTGGGGGAAGTAACGTGTTGGTTCATGTTGAAGCTGGTGAGGACTTCAAATAGCTCAGCCGCATGAGGGCCAGCTTCCTTGTCATTGTACCAATAGTTGAAGTCGCCGAAAATGGCGACTCGGGCAGAGGAAATAAGTAGATTGGCTAGCTGTTCAGTGAGGGCTGCGGGGAACGAAGGCATAGGGTAGGGAGGACGATACAGGATGATAATGGTAAGAGCACCCTCTCCGGTGTCTAGCTTAATGATGAGATTGTCCACGTCAGTGAGAGTGAAAGAGGACGTGGAGGTAAATTTAAGCTCCTTACGGATGACAGCTGCCACCCCGCCACCGGCACGGCCAGAAGGTCGGTTCGTATTGAGCAGGTAGTAATCGGGGGGCAGAGCAGCTAAGATGTCAGGGAGAGAATCATCGTTCAGCCAGGTCTCGGTAAGTAAGAGAATATCAGGTCTTTCATCAGTGAGGAGGATGAAGAGATCGATCTGATGCTTGACCAGTGAGCGTGTATTTAAGTATAGTGCCCGGATACGTGTTTCAGTCACACTGGGATCGGATAGCTGTTTTATGCAAGGGGGGAGGGGAGGTACACATCGTGCAATGCCAAGGGCCGAGATACTATCTAATATCCGCGGGGGTAGTGCGACAGATACACAGTCCAGATCCCTAAGTACATGAGAGGAATAAACAAAATTTAAAATGCGGCGAAAATAGAGGCATTAAAATAGATTAAATAGTCACAGAGTCACAGAGTCACAGCAACCTCCCGGCATCCGCCTCAGGAGGGACTCACACACTCACTCAGAAAGGGCGAAACCTTGAGAGGGGAGTGCCTTTTATGCTGGGGACTGGACGCTTCCCCTACCCAAAATGGCCGCCGCGCTTCTGCCGATTCGAGGGAGAGCCTCCCAGCCCCAAAATCGACCGAGGTAGGCTCAGGGAGCAAGGCAGGGCGGGGAAAAGCAATTTAGGTAGGATACCACGTCGAAATTGAAATTATAAGCAGTTTAAAATGATGTGCTATGTGCAAAGAAATCAAGCACTTTATTTAAAATGCGGCGAAAATAGAGGCATTAAAATAGATTAAATAGTCGATAATTCTCGCTCCGGTGCCTACTCGACTCATGGGTTCACACTCTGCGACTCTGGGCAATAGCTTGCTTAATCTCCACAACGGCCCCTCGCGGCGGGATGCCTGGCTTTCACCTTGTGGATACCCTGCCGGGGTATCTCACAGGGGAATACCAGGACGGGTTCCCTAAGCAAGCGCATAGATGCCTGCGATGTGGGCGATTTGCGCTATATAATCATTTACATTTACATTTAATGTTTGCAAAGCTCAGAATAGTCACAAAGACAGGTAACACTGTTCCTGACAACACACGTTATTGGGTTACTTCTGTTTTAAGCGTTGTTCGTCATCCTGAAGATTCACAACGTTTAAATATAAATGAACATAGTAAAAAAGAATGTCACTACAATGTTATTTGTACAGCAAGGCAAGAGGGCAGTGTTTCAAGGTATGTGTGTGTAATAGAGGGTATGGTGGAAGTACCCTGACCTCAGGGGTGTTATGAAATACGAAGGCCAATGACCTGGGAGCATATGGCTAAAAGTGGATCACAAGGGGTTCTGAATCAGGCCATCTGGCTAGCCAACAGGAGCGACACCGTGGGGTGTGGCGGGGGGGAGGGGGTGATTTGACAGACGGGACAGACCGGGAAAATTAATTATTTATTTAATTTTCCCTCGTAGTTGTCTGTTGAATCCACCCCCAACCCCGCCCTTCCGCTCCTACCTGCACGTGACACTCCTGCTAGCCAACTAGGTGCTACACCGCTAACACAGCTGGTAAGGTAACTGATTAAGGACATTGAGAAAAACAACTAAAGATTGAACAGAGAGAAGTGGGCTCACCAGTGCAGTTACCACCATCTCAATGAGCCCCTCTCCATCACTGGTGTGTGCAAGAAGGACATAGTGGATGCTTGTGAGTGTCTGCGCGTGATAGAGTTGAATCTTCAGTGGACCGCTTCCATCTTGTGGTGAGAGGTACAGATGTTCAGACTCTCCTCAGCAGAGCAGAGCAGTGTAAGGCTTCCACAAAGGGCAATGCCAGCAGCAGCAGTAGGGCAGACAAGCAGATGTCCAACAGAGCCTCGGATTTAGCTCTAGCCACGATGAAGTGGGCAGCCAGCCAGCTCCACATTCTTGAAGACCTTCAGCAGCAAGAGTTCATGCAGGTCCGAGTCCAGAAAATGATAAGCGATCTGCTGGGCAGGTCCAAATCAAATATGAAAAGCTCGGCAGTTGGGCAGCAGCTGGCTGCCAATCACAGGCAGCGAATCCTCTCAGTTCTAACTTCCAGCAGCCTTCCCACAGAACGAATTCCCTTCTCAGAGAGTAGTCAGGGATAGGCCAGCTTCCCACAATGCACTGCTGTATCTAAGCAAAGAAGAACAGAGAATAAATGGGGGTCGGCTGTCTTTTGTGAGAAGAACTTAATTTTGGTGAACACCATCCTTACACTAACAGAAGCGTTTGAAACAGTAAACAATAACTATCAAAGCTTGCATACCATGATGCCCTTTACTCTATGCATATGTTCTAAAGTGCGTGAAGATTTTGAAAGAGAAGACTGCATAATAATAAAAAATATTACATGAATTAAACAAAATATATAAACACTGAAAGAGCCCCTTTCTGCTCCAAACCTCTAGACTTAATTTAACATGGGTAGGCCAGTAGGAATTTCCTAAGGTCTCGTGAGTCACCCCAAAAAATAAGTTCTGCTAGTACTAGCCAGAGATGGTGTACACTGTACACCATCTCTGGCTAGTACTCTGTACACCATCTCTGGCTAGTACTAGCCAGAGATGGTGTACACTGTACACCATCTCTGGCTAGTACTAGCGGAACATATTTAGGGAGGTACGAGTGGCTAATCTGTTGCGACTGCGACTGCACGGGGGGAGCCACTTGTGGTTTTCCTCTTTCTTACAGCATACGAAGGATTACCCTGATCACCACCAGATCTGCATTTGTGTGGAATTCTGCCAATTAGGGCTCCCCAACTTCTGAAATAATTGCAATATTCTCGGAAAAAATCAGGTACAAAGAAGAAATTGGGGTGTGCCACAACCACTATACTTGTATTTGACATTCATCTTTGTGCTCACAAACAAGAGTCTTTAGTGGATGCACGCCGGGTGCACAAAAACACCACACAGACACACATTTAACTCAAATACGAATTACTCAAAAGAGGGATTTATTTACACACTGACCAATCACAGGTCTTATCAAATCAAGCACTCTCAAACTCATCAGCCAGGGACTACCAAACACTGCTGAAATAACATCACATTCTGCAATGTTATAAGTATATGGTAAGTATATAGCAACTACTACATGGTACTAAGTGCTCTGGCAACCGCCACTCAGTTTTACAGAGCCGTGCCCTTTAGCAAACTGATAAAACTACCGCCATAAGATAACAAGCATTATCAAAGCCAATAAGTCTGGACTTGCCAGGTTCTCGCCTATCTAATGAATGGAATTACAGAAAAGCGAAAATATTTTTTCCGGCTCCTGGTAAATCTGGAGACAGTTTGTTATCTGCAGCCTTAAAGAGGCATGGAGATGAGCAATGCTGACAGCTGATTTTACCCACAAGGCCCAACTGGCATATAGTATTCCTCTCCTGATGCCACAATAGAGATACCATTTTTCCCTTGCAGTGTATTTGTTCTTACATTGCAAATACTGCTCTGTTTCTTTGGGCTTGATACCCAACATAATGATCTATTGTTCTTAATGTGTATGAAAAGATAAAATGTACGAAGTAGACTTGGGTTCGATACAGCAACACATTCCAGTAAACCCAGCAGTCATGTGAGCTATGAAGTGTCTTTCAGAATATTTTTGTGTAAAAGGAAGAGGAATCCAAATAATAGTTACTCTCATACCAAACATTTTGCTTAGAATATTAGAGGTGGGGGGAAAATTCTGTCTTCCGGTGGAGTTTGTTGTTTTGCTCACTCTGGGTTATGCTTGTAAGGCAGAGTTCTGGCAAAAATCCACCAACGCCATGTGGTTGAATTTTTCTTATGCATGGCTCGCTAACAGTACATTGGTGAGCAGGGACTGGCCTTTCCTAGTTTGATTTTTGGGTGCCAGGACAGCACCGGGTAAGATTTTCTCAATGCGGTGCGAAAGCTGCCACTTGAATAGAACATGTACTCGAGTGGCAGCAAAGAAGCAGCACCCTCTGGCACTCCACATGGTGCTGTTTGTGCTGATTTTGCAGGACAGAACTATCTTCAACCCATAAAATCAGCACAATGTAACGATTTCACCCGCGTACGGAACTCCGCGGAATTTCGCAGAGTTTTCATGTAACTCCGCAGAATTCCACTGAGTAAACCTCTGCAAGTTCCAACCACCTGTACAGAATACATGACATTTTCAACAAACTGAAAACTGACACATTTTTCTCTGGACACACAAACTTTCTTGGATGTAAATTGGTGCCGTTGCCTAGTCCACAAGTATTGTAATTAAGGCTTAAATCATTTAGTAGCTCATTTAGAGCTGGGTGGATTGTCTGCAAATCCACCCAGTGCAGAGTGCTCCTCTCTGGCTTACCAAGCACAAGTCTGTCCATCATATTATGAAATCCCCTCCGGCTCGCCAGAAATATTTATTGCTGAATGTGCTTCTGATGACATACAGGGAACACTTTTACCAAAAATGAAATGCTGGCTGGTCCAACAGTCTGCATTTTTATATTTTGCTATGGTAGGGTGAGTGATCTTCCAATTTACCTTCACCAAACCATAAATGACAACTTTAGTCTTCAAACTACTGGAATGTTGCATCCACTCATCTGCAAGGAATCCATGGCTCTACTTCATTTCAATATCGCATTAAGGCGTAGCTCTACCTCAAACGCATAGACGTTCTTTAAAAAGGCAACTTTTTCTCAACAATAGAAATCTGGAAGGACTCTCTTGCAGGAAGGCAAGCCCTCTGAATAACCCGATGCACCTATTGCCAACCTACTACTCTTCAGAAACCACCAAACAGTTAATTCATTCCCAAACACCATTGGCCTTCCATCTTTCAGACAACAGTTCAGCACCCATTGTCTCTAAAACAACCCAACCTTCTGGTCATCAGAATACAACTGAATGATCACTTATTTATCAATACTCCAATCTAACACACCCTTAAAATTCTCACCCAAACGTCCAACCAACTCACCTTTAAAAAGTACTCAACACCTTCTATTCTAAACCAACCACTTCTCGGCCTTTGGGAAAAACAGTTCAAAGCGACTTTTCTCCCATACGCACCAACCTTTCAACCTTCAGAAAACACATCAATTCCTAGCTGATTCTCAAACACCTAACCATGCCGGTCTTCAGAAGACAGCTTAAGACCCACTGTTCTCTTGAAACCACATGATTCACCTGTTCATCAAATGCCCCATACCAACCAGCCTTCAGAAAACAACTCTGGGCTATCTATTTCAATGCTCCTAAAATTTCAGCTTTCAGAAACCAATTCGGAACGCACACATTCCCCAAACCCGTTCACCATTAAATAATCAGAAAGCTCCCATGCACCAATGACATTTTTCACACACATTAGGGTTTTAGTCTTAAATGAATATACGTACCATAACATGCTACGAAATGCCAAAGCACTCCAAGCCACACCATGCCATATTATTTCACTGCAAAGTATCTAATAAATTGGCAACATATGACATGCCTTTATGTACTATAACATTCCTCAACACAAAATATCATAGCATGCCGTACTATACCATAACATAATTTACCATAACGTATACTTGGGTTTAAAGATAAACCCTGTATATGAATGACAATATTGTCTTTATGTAATCCATATCTTTCTTCCAATCTTCCACTCCTACATGCCTACCTATGACAACTGCGAGTTGAGAGTGCTCTATTAGAATAAATAGAAATACAATTGAACCAGGGCCAGGCAGGCCTTTTACCCCACTGGGCACTTTTATTCTGGCGAGCTGGTGCCCTTGGATACCGGTTTTGAAAGCTTAGGGCCACTCCTGGTGCCACTGTCACTTTCCCTAGCTCCACGAGGTTAACTGCAGCAGGCACCAGAAGGCTTCAAGAGAGAGAGAAAAAAGGGAGGTGAGAAGTATAAAGAAAGAAATCAGAGAAGGAGAAGAGGAAGAATGGATGGAGCAGTGACAGTCGACACAGATATACACTGACAGGGCAGGTGGAGGGAGCACAGAAGCGGTAGAGGGGGCCATCAAGAAGCACTGGGGGGGAGGACGCAGTGGGGGAGTTAATCATAAAACAAAAAGAAAACCACTTACCTGGTGCCACTGGCCATGTCGTGCTCCTCTGCTGCCAGTTCCTGGTCCCTGGGACAGCATCACGGACTTCCCATCCAATCCCATAGCTGCTCTCATACACAAGAGCAGAGTGGTTATTGGTCTAAGCGGGCTGGATTAATGCTCACTCGGGCACAGGGAGTCTGTGCTGTTTCTCCAACTTGGCTGTGCAATACAGCTGGGTTGGAGAAATGTTAGTGCGCATGTCAATTTGGTGGCCTAAGACTGCCGGCTAAACTGACATGCGCACCTAAAATTGCACATTTAGCACTCCTGTGGCTCGTCAATGCCCCTCCCTGCATACGCTTGCTCAGCCAGCAGCTCAAAAATAAAACAATAGTAAAATATTGTTTTTATTTTTCAGCTGCTGGCTCTCAGCCAGTGGGGCAACGCTCCTACACCATTGTGGAGGAGCCACCACTAGCGAAGGAGAGAAGGAGAGAGAATGGATGGATGGAAAGAGAGAGAGAGAGATTACACAAGAAGACAAAAGGAGAGGGTCTGTCTTGAGCATTTTTGCCAGGGCTGCTTCCCACTCCCGTCATGAACTGAACCCATGCATGTAAGCTCCCTTTTGTAGACTGTCATGCTTAAAATGTCACATATTCTAAAAAGTTGCTCCACCTGCTTTAATTCCCGGGATTCCTGACATAACAGTTCAGCCCTCACTCTCAGCAGCTTTAATCTCTTTGCAAGTGCTCAGCATAAACACTGCAAAATGATCACCAAATGTTTTGCTTCACTTTAAAGATTGCTGATACATGGCTAAAAATCAGCCAATATTATCAACACAATCGCCCTAAAAGTGAAATCCCAAACTGACAAAGTGGCCTTATTTCAATTATTCTGAATACCTTTAATGACTCACCCTTTGTGCTGCACTTCGGGGTCGTAGTCACACATCAATAATGCCCTTTCTTGCTCCCTTCCTCCGACCATCGCTCCATTTCTTCATTCCCTCTTTCCTTGCTCTCTTTCGCCCTTCCTATAGTTATTCTGTCTCCTATTCCTTCCAATTCACCCTCTCTCGACCCACCGTCGCTCCCCTTTCTTTCCCTTCCTCCTTGTCCCCTTTTCTCACTACTCCCTTCCTTCTCTACTTCCATACCTTCCTTCCTCCCTCTGTTGCCTCTCCTTGGTTGCCGAATGAAAGAAGAAATATGCACAATAGTCTTATTTCGCGCGGCTCCAGGCCCTTGTTGGATGCTGTGCACGAGTGATGCTGGCGGTGTAGGTTTCTAGGTGCGCACAGCGCCTCAGCTTAGTCGCACCTTACGTAGATCATGTACGTTCAGCAGAGTTAATCAAAGTGCTAGCTAGAATAGAATCTTCATTTAAACATTGGAATATGTAATAGTAAGAACATAATGCATAGCAGGTGACAACAAGAACACTTACCATCCAGATGATATGTGTTGTTTTAAATAATCACGTTATTTAAAAAAAATTGCATTAAATGGTCTCTTTTTAAAAATATGTGTTTGCATCCGCAGACCAGACACTAAGACCTTTCTGGGATGCCTTTCCAAGTGTTGGCTTCTAAACATCACTGTGTACGCGGTAGCAGGTCGCAATGAGTCCTCGAAGTCTCAACAGGGTAAGGAGCAAGCGCAAAAAAAGAGCTTTTAAGCGTTTTGAGGGCCCCTGGGAGTCTAGCAGGTTTCTTCACGCCAGCAGGTTAGTTTAAGCGGTTTTCTCTGGAGAGTTGAAGACATCTGGAGGCTTCTAAGCTAATATTTCTGATATTTATTTTTGTGAGCGTTTTTTCTAAACAAATACTTTGAAGAAAGAAACACTGGGCCATATTATCAAGCTCCAGCGATAATTATCGCTAAGCGCACTTAGCGCTAGGAAAATTATCGCCGGGTAGCATGGATTTTTATCACTGAGATAGCGTGCTATTAGCAACGCTTATCTCAGAAGTGATAATAATCCTCGCGCTAACTGCCAATTGAGAGCTTATCGCTGGAAAACCAACGATAATCTCTCGAAGTTTGGCATTAGCTTGATGATAGGGGCTCACAAACTTAGCCATTATATCCACCTTCCATAGGATATCATGGCTAAGTCAGGAAAATACCAGGTGTAAAAATAGCAGCGCTAACCGCGGTTAGCGCTGCTTTTTTTATCACTAACAGGGTTAGCGATATCCTTGATAGTTGGAGAAATGTCGCTTAACAACATTTCTCCTATTATTTTTCTCTGGAACGCCCCCTTTGCATCTCATTAGAGATGCAAGGGGATGCGTACAAAAAAAGGGTGCTAACATGCGAATTTGCATGTTAGCACCCTGTTGCTGATAGGAAGATCATTTTATCTCCGCTTTCTTGGCTTTTAAAGCCAAAAAAGCAGAGATAAATCCCTTGATAATATGCCCCACTGTGTTTGCATCCTAAATGTAGTTTCGAATGTTTGCTTCAATCCTAGATTTGGTTTCAAATTGACGTTCATATTTACCCCTTTACATTTGGGTAGTGTTTGTATATCCCAATGTCGATTTTTGTTCGTGCTTGACCACTTCAGGGCCTTATTTAAAAAAAAAAACTAAAATAAAGAAGAGTATTTTAGTGAACAGCATTTCCTTAATTAAAATAGTGTTATAAGGACTAACACTCTCATGTAGGGAAGAGTGGTTACCTAACGTCCATTAAAAGCTGACAGGTGTCCCGTCCGTCCACTCCCCGGTTCCATTACCTCCATCAGAGGTAGAGAAACCGCTGTATTTCCGACTAGGGGGCCTCAGGGAGTTTGACCATCAGAAACACTGCGACTGCTGTACAACCAGCTGGCTGCTGGGGCACTTAGGGCGTTATGTACGGACGTACCATATTGCAAGTCCCAAATTGCGATGTTTTGTGACTCGCAATTTGTACAACAGTTTCTGAGACACTGTTTGTGATTCCAAAATGGGTCGCAAATGACCGGCCTCATTAATATTCATGAGGCAGGTCGCAATTTGTGACCCATTGGGAATGGCCAGCACTCACAGGGATGGTGGCCTGCTGGGACCACTGCCTGGTCTTAAAAAATATTTTCGCTGCTCAACACAAAGGGAGAACCCCTTCCAGCTTGTGACTGGCTTACTACCTACTTGAAGTAGCTGATAACTGTGATTATTTAAATGCGGTTGCAAAACAATTGTGTAAACCAGTGTGACTTGCTATTAGGGAGGGATGCCCTTTGCACCCCCCTTCCAAATAGCGACTAGCAAATTCTATTTTATGAGTCTGCAAATGGTTACAACTCACAAAATAGGGTTTGTACATACAACACACCTTTTTAGCGGTCGCAAACAGGCCGTTTTCTCATTTGCGACCTCTAAAATTGGTCTTAGATCTGGCCCTTAAAGCCTTGCCCTACTTAAAGTTAAGAAAGACTAAAGACATTGAAATAGCAGTGCCCTTATGATTTTAACTGCTATTACATGATGTCGACATCATCCCATTATAAATACAATCTTCGTTGGTGGACTCAGCAGTTTCTCAAGGAACAGCCTTAAGTACCGGTCTTTCCTAAAGCACTGCCAATATGCACTTCCTTTTAAAGAACCATCAGAGGACAACCAAGAGATTTTCTCTGGTTAGCCTAAATTAGAATTAGAATAATCGGCAGTGAATATGTTGTCTAGGATTGGATTCCAACTGCTTCGTCCTGGACTGGTGGACATCGCCCAAAGTTATGCTTCATGTTCCTTGATGAGTCCAGCATATTGGTTCTCAGACAGGACATCAGGCATCTCTTTTTAAGGTGACAAATATAGGCTACACACCTATCTGCAGATCAATAATTTCCCAGCAAAATTTCAAAATTGCAATCATTTTCTACCAATGTGGTAAGCTCCTTGTTGGACTTGGCCCTTAAGGCAGGTTCACCCCTAATCTTTTTGCTTTAGATCTGTGATCTGTGTGGATGATTTTCTGATCTGTGCGCACTTTTTCCCTGTGTCCCAGAGTAAAGTGCGTGCATGTAGTTAGGCTGGCCTGCTCTCCCATAGGAATGCATGGGGAATGTCTGTGTCCCTAGTAGTTCCTGATGCGTGGGGAGTGCAAGCTCGAATTTGGTATGTGCGAGCTCGTGGGAATGAATGCTTCGCAATGGTGTATGTGGCATGTGTGTGTCATGTGTAGAAATGCCACTTCTAGGACTTGGCATATTAATGTAAAATATGCCTGCCGTGTGATTGGCTGGAGCTGGCTGGTGAGCCTGGCTCCAAGAAGGCTGGATGGGTCTGCCCGGTGGTGAGTGTGAGATTAGCATGCTGATGGCTTGGGAGGTGTGCACCTGGTCCCTGATGGGGCTGGACTTTCCCCACACAATGCTGGCTCCACCCCCTGTAGTGCGACTGATGTCCCTAGCCCTGCCAGTGAATGAAATGGGTGGTTGAGCTATCAAGGGTATTTCAAAACCAGCTGCGACTGGTTTCCCCCCCACCCTGCACCTACAGACAAAGGGGTTGTACAGTATAAGAAGGGGCTGTGTCCCCATACAATTTGGTTCTGCTTGTGGATCCTTGCCAGAGGGGGCTGCTGCTGGGGCCAAGAGGACCGCCACTTGGCTGTCTCCCTGCCTGGAGACCCAGTGAGCTGGCTCTAGCCCTGCCTTGCCCCCCTGCCTGCCTCCAGACCTTGCTGGAGCTTTGCTGTGCCTGGAAGCGCTTTTATTTGATTTATAGCGCTAGGAGCGCTTTACTTGTGCCCCAGCACTCAATAGCGCTTTGCTTTGCCTTCTAGTGCTCCATGCACTTTATTTTGACGCTAGCCGGTGCCCACCCGGCATTGGCCACTTTCATTGCCGATTTGCGGCAGAGCGAGTGCCCACCTCGCATTGTCTTTAATTAGAGGCCGGTGCCCACCCGGCATTGCCCCCGAGGAGTTGTGCGTATCGAAATCACCGCCGCAGCCCAGGACAAAGAACTACTGGGAGACGCTGCCCAGGAGAGCCGCGCCGTCATTGCTTGGCTGCGGGAGGCTCGTCATGATGAACCGCGCTCCTATTGGTCAGGAGCTGCCGCGTCAGGAGGGGCGCGCCTGGCGGTGCCGCGCTGTGATTGGAGGAGAGCCCTGGAGTCTCGGAGGAGCCGGGAGACTGCAGCAGAGTCCCGCCCGCCTCCAACGAAGTCCGGAGCAAGTTAGCCGGTAAGCGAGGCGGGCCCTGTTGGTACTCCCGGGCGGCCCCATTGCTTTTTAGAGCCCCGAGAGGCTCACAGGGCGCCTAGTATTTCGAGCCCTGAGAGGCTCGTGGGGCATTGGCCATCCCTCTTTTGGTTCCAGAGCGGCCCCAGTTGGCAGAGGGCCGCTCCAACGATCCTTGGGGCATTATTTGCTCTGAGTCCCCCGTGAGGGACTCCAACGATCCGCATTTTTGGTGCTTGGAGCCCCGAGGATCCTGGGGGCAATTTGTTTATTTAGAGCCCGAGAGGCTCCCGCCCTACTTGTATTTACGAGCCCCGAGACTCAGGGGTATATCTTTAAATTAGAGCCCACGAAGCTCACAGCCCCTCACTATTTTAGAGCGCTGAGCTCTTGAGTGCATAATTGTTCATTTAGAGTCCTGAGAGAGGTCCTGGGGGCCATGTTCCTTGTTTAGAGCGCTGAAGCTCTAAATTGCCTATTTGCTTTGCGAGCCCCTGAGAGGCTCCTTTTCCACCCTTGTTCTTGAGCCCACGTGGCTCCAACGTTTGCCCAGCTGTGATTCACAACTGTCCAGCACTTATTTGACAGTTGCTACGTTTAGGCTTGTGGTTTGTGCTGCCTGCGCAGACCCCCTGACATTGAGACTCAGGGCATTCAGCCCCCTGCGAGGCCAGTTGGCCTGAGGGACAATCCTAGTGTTGTGCTATATGCACCCTGAACATTGTAATTTACTGATGTATGTGATTCTTGCGCAAATGTTCTAACCTGCACCTCTGAATGTGTTTAATGCCTCATGTTCAATTCTTTATGTCCCATTACCTTTGCTAAAATTGACCTGCTTAGGTATTTTATGTTTATCCCCTTTGCTAAATGTGACCTGCTTAGAGGATTGTTGATGTCCCATTACCTTTGCTAAAAGTGACCTGCTTAGGTATTTTATGTTTATTCCCTTTGCTAAATGTGACCTGCTTAGAGGATTGTTGATGTCCCATTAACTTTGCTAAAAGTGACCTGCTTAGGTATTTTATGTTTATCTCCTTTGCTAAATGTGACCTGCTTAGGTGATGGTATTCCTTCCTTAGGTCCTGATGATAAGGTCCTAGTTCCCTGCGTGATTTACCTACAGTGTTTTAGGGTTGCGTAGGAGGTATTTACTCTTTACCAGTGATTACTGGTTGTGTGCTACATGTACTATTTTGGTGCTAATCATTATATGTTTATGTGCTAAGTGTATACCTACAAGTACTATTTCTAACAAGTGCCTACCCCTGACAGTGGTCCATGTGGCCCTGTCCTGTACATAATGCCTTGTAAATTCTGCCCGTGCCTGTTGGCACATTGTAAAGTTTGTGTGTTATCTAATGTGTTTTTACTATAATACAAAGGCTATTTTTTATATAACCTTGTGTGGAGTTTCCTTTGTGGTGGGCCTTGGGTGTTGTTGCTGGGGTGCGTGCGCAAATACTTAACTCATACCGCCTCCAAGTTTAGCATTGCTGCTCGCGCCACGTTACCTAGAGGGTGAGCAGGGGTTATCTTGGTGTGTAACTCCCTTGCCCTGACTTGGTGGTGGTCTCTGACTGACTTTGGCGTGAGCCCTGGCCAGCCAGGGACCCCGTTTCTAACACTCCTACTCCTGATATCTAAATTTATCTTCAGTGATCTAAAGTGAGTGTTAGCTTTCTTTCAATAAACATTTTCATTTTCCTTTGGTTGGCAGCATTCTGTTCCTTCACCCAACATGAATATGTGCAGAGGGCCACAGTGGCTGCACCTCTCTTAGCAACACATTTTTACATTGCCCTACTTACTAACTGACTGGTCAGTTCTTCTAACAGCCGAAATAATTTCCATAACGGCAGTAGATCATGCCTGAGTTAAACGGAGATGTACATGTTTCAGACAATCTCTCTGGGGTCTCCAGACAGCTTGGTTTTTCTTGTGCTGTCCACAAATCTGCAGGATAGAGAAGGTTGACATGCATTTTTGCCTGCATGATTGCTGAGATGTGATCAACCAGAATTGCTTCATATTGATACATGAATGGTTCCAGAGCTTTAAAAAAACACATCTGCCTTCTGTGAGGAGCTGAGCATGCGATGGTCTTGTTACAATGGGCAAAAAAGCCAAATCATCACGTAAGGACACTTCTTAAATTGTTCCAATTGAATATCCTAAAAAAAAAAAAGTCCTCACTTTATTTTTCCTAGCCAAATGCCAATCTTGTTTATGCCAGTCCATTCCTAATATTTCTGAGATCTCAAATTTGTGGAATATTAGGTGATAATTAATGATACTTTTTCCCATTCACACAAAAATGTACCACAGCATGTCCGTATGTATTTCTGTTATGTTCTCATTGGTCAATGTTGATAGCATCATTCGCTCTTGCTTCTTGGTAACCTCTTGTGCTGTTTTGTATTATGTGCCCACACTTTTGTCTTCCTTGGAGGCTCTTAGAGATCTCCAGAATCCTGCAATGTAATTGCAAACACTATTAGTATTCTGTGTTAAATCCGTTAAGCATAAATTTAATGACCAGGTTATTATGTTTTACTATGTGACCATGACCAGCATGTCTTGTATTACATTGTGTGTGCCAAGATTCTCTATTCTAGAGTGCTCATACTGTTTGAGATGTTATAGAACTCTTGCATGTCAGTTACTGCTGGTGCTGCATGGATAGGACGTTTCTCCTTGTAGAAGCTAACTTCAAATAAAGATCTACCTGCTGATGTTCCCTACGCTTTACAACACACTTTATTACACTGGCGACGATCTGGCAAAAGAATAGGACCCAGAGATACATCTACATCTTCCAGAAATAAATGTGCTAACACAGCCGTTTACACAACTCTCCTCTAATCTGCTCGCTGTTGACTTCTCAATATGAGGTACTGTTTATATTGTTTGCTCTAGCACCACGCTTACCCCTTTACTTTTAAACAAGTGATTTTGGACAATTTTGGATTTAAAAGCTTACCATTCCCTTACGCACAGATTTTTTCCCCCCTCATGCACATCTTCACAGGGCCGTCAACAAAGCAGTGTTACCCTGGCAACCATTTTTCCCCTCATGATATCGCAGCTGCATTCTTCCCTTGAGTTACGTAAACTATGCTTAGAGCCCCAATCGGTTACTGTGGCAACGTGTGTAACCTCAAGCTCATCGGCAAGCAGCGTTTACCTGGCAACTGTGTTCCCTTCACAACAACGCCGTTCAATTTTTCTATGGCGTTACGCACAGAATATCAAGGGGTTACTGTGGAGACCCGTGTATCAACAAAACTGTTCTGTCGCTGCATTCTACGGCATTGTGTCAGCGAAGCAGTGTCTTTCAAAGGATTACCGTGGCAACCTGTGTAACTTCATGGTTAAACAGCACGTTCCCTTTACAGTAACACTGCTTCAACTTCAACAGACAGTAACAGTGGCAACTTCGCTCATCTTAAGCATACCCCAGCTACTGCATCTGCTGCTCATTTTCTAGTGCCTTCCACGGCTTCATTTCCTGGTCATTGTAAAGGCCTGTGGGAATATACAAATAAAAGTGGAAGGCTCAAGCTACAAATTGCATCTTTACTACAGTGATGGGCACTGCTTTTCAAAGTGCTTTCACCACCTTGCTGTTTTACTGTTCTAATGTGATAGGTACACCTTTTCAGCTCTACTAAAGTGATAAGCACACAACTATTTGAAGAGCTTTTACCACTTTGCTATTTTACTGTTCTACTGAGATAGGCACACCTTTTCAGCTCCAAAGTGCCTTCACTTTACATAATTTATACAGTGATGGGCACACTCTTCTTCTTCACAAATGCCTGCACGACGTTATCTCTGGAACGTGTTCCTAAGGTGATTTTCACAGTGCCTCCACCACCTTATTACTAGAACTTGTTTCTACTGTGATTTTCACAGACTTTCTAAATTACGGAGCCCATTATCCCCCCTGTCAACGGTTGCTCTTGCAATGCAGTACGCCACTTCGTCCCCATTCTTTCTCTCAAATCCAGGTGAACCTTCCATTCGCTGGTCAAAATAGAGTAAGATTTTTCTCAATTATGCAAGAGTATGTGGAGTTTGATTGTTGCTCTTACACTGTCTGGGTTTAGAGGTGCAAGACGTTTTTGAACACTTACCGGACATCACTGATGCTGATTCTGATAGTCTCAATGGGTTTGAAATCTGTTTAAAGAAACTTGACAAACATTACCTGCCTAAAGTGAGTACTGTTTTAGAAAGATACCACTTTGGGAAGCGTATACAATTGGCACAAGAGTCTGTTGAGGTATATGTTACAGACTTAAGAAAAATGGCTTCGACCTGTAAAAAATTTGAGTACACTTGAAGAATGTATTTGTGACCAATTTATGTTGTGTTGCAATATAGAAAAGATAAAGGATGAATTGTGGCAAAAAGATGACCCCAAATTAGACAAGGTCATCTCGATTGCAATTTGCCTTGAGCACTCCCTTGCCTGTGTTGAGGTTATGAAAAGGGAGAACAGTACAAGTGGTGAAAAGGTACAAAATGTTACTAAGACTAAAATTCCCAAACAAAGTGAAACCTTACCGTTAAAATCTAAGAAGGTGTTTACTGTAAAGTATTATCACTGTGACATGATTGGCCACTTGACTAATGATAAGCCTTGTCCTGCTTTAACCTCTAAGTGTCATTATTGTGGGAAAGTAGGTAATGTGGTGAAAGCCTGTAGAGCACTGAGATACAAGAAAAACAAACAGGTGAAAGAAGTTTGTTTACAGAATGAATCTGATTCGGACCCAGACGAATTCCACTGTGGCGAGGTCTTGGTTCCTGTTGTCCATAACACTGGTAAAAATTCTAATAGTCCTGTTAACAGCGTTCAAGTGAACGGTCACACTGTCAACATTCTCTTTGACTCTGTGGCGAAAGTTACCTTGATCCCGAAAAGTTTTTATGCCACTACTTTATTCAACAAAGTGAAGGTTATCAAACCTCACATTAAACCGTTTGCATATGGTGGACAACCTATACAAATAATGTGGTTAATTTGTGGGTGATATTGAGTACAAAGGTAGACTTACTGCCAGAAAGATCTATATATCGTCCTGGGGAGACAGTATTATGAGATGGTTCCATCAAGCTGATCTTGGGTTGATATTGATACCTGGTGGCGATCCATGCATTGTTCTAAAAGACAGTTTCCCTCTGTTATTCCCTAGCGGCTGCAATAACCCTGAGTGCATAAAAATTGTTCAAGTGGGTGACTTACGTAGTGAGTTTGAGCAAGCCTTCAGTGAAAAGTTGGGTTGTCTATCAGACTATACTCATAGAATCACTCTTAGAGCTGATGCTGCTCCTGTCTCTTGCAAATTGCGCAGTGTGCCCTTGGCGCTAAGGGAGCCCATGCGCAGTGAGCTAGTGAAGTTGAAGAAAGAAGGAACATAGTGGAGACGGAAGCTAGTGATTGGTTCGCTCGTGTTGTTCTCGCCCATAAGACTTCTAGTGAGGTGAGGCTGTGTGTGGACCTTAGTGGTCTTAATCGTGCGTTTATTGCTGACAGGTACCCTCTCCCTAATATTACGGAAATGTTGACCCAATTAGTGGGGGCTGGGGATTTTCTACCTTAGATCTAAGAGCTGCGCACCATAAGATCAGGATTGATGGTGATTCAATGAATTTGACAGCCTTAATCTCTCTCTTTGGAACATACACATTTACAAGTCTTCCCTTTGGTCTAAATTCTGCAGCATCTGTCTTCTAACGAGCCACGGAGGATGTCCTACATGGGTTGTCTGGTATTAAGATATACCAAGACGAAGACCTGGTACATGGCTCCTTCCAAAAATTTCATGATGAGAGGGTTGGGGCAGTCTTAGAGCGGTTAAGGTCATGGGTCCTGACCTTACGTGAAAATAAGTGCAGATTCTCCCTCTCGAAAATTGATTACTTTGGACATAAATTGATGAAGGAAGGAGTTAAACCTAGAGATCAATGGTAAAAACCATTGACGGTCTTCCTACACCACAATCCAGGGATGATCTGGTCACCTTTCTTGGCATGGCCGAATACTATAATAAATTCATCCCACAGTTTGTCTTCCACACGTTTACCCTAAGGTCACTTCTACAGAAGGGGGCAACATTTTCATGGTCGACCCAGTGTACGTAGAATTTGATGATATCAAGAATGCCTTGAGTGGTGCTCCATCTCTTCAAAGTTTCAACACTACGACTCATTCCATTTTGCTTACCAATGCAAGTTCGAAGGGTCTGGGTGCCATCCTCAAACAAGTGAAAGATGAGAAGGAAATGACCATTATGTTTCTCTCAAGAGCATTAGTAGGACCAGTAGTACAGTACTCGGTCATAGAGAAAGAAACTTCTTATTTTTTTGTCCTCATCAGCCCAGGTCTACAAAAGGTAAGAAGAACCGTACTCCGGGGTCTCCATGGATATAGCACCGTCCGGAGCCCTTTCGTTTTTAGATCTAAGATGGGTCACTCTATACCTTGCTTCTCATACTCCGACCATAGAAAACCTTGCTATCGACCAGCCCCTCTCGGCGGCCACCACCGGGGTAATGAAGCTCAAAAGGTATAAAGGCCTAAACATTGGACTATAAAAGTGCCCAGGAATTAGTTAAAAATTATACGAATATTTACATACATAAAAATAACCGGAAAATGTAGTTTGGGTAAATTACATCTGGACACGACAATGAGCTAAAACATACATAACTTGAGCTTAACTTATTTTCCTTATGATTCTAACAGCTGCAGATAGGAAGTTAGCAATGTTAAAGATTTCCCATACATTTGTAAGCATCTGCAAATATAGTAATGCTGGCTTGACTTGCACAAAACCCTTGTTACCTAAAATCAGGAGAATAAAGCGCTTCCTTTTTCCAGTGAGGTGTTCACAAAAAAACATAAAGTGCATAATGTCCTGGCCAGAGGAATTGTCACAAGTACAAACTCCGAGGTCTTCAACCCTCTTCCAACCTGGGGAATCACCAAGGAGAAAATGAAATTGATCTAATCTAAATCTAATCAATAAAAAACGGTGATTAGGATTAGTGACAATGTCCAGATATGGTTCCATGGACAGGGTAGTTTTTTGTAGTAGGTGAGCCCTGACTGTCGCCTTTTCCAACTCCCTTTCTTCTCTACCCATAAATGCTATTTGCAGATAAGTTTCTTTCGTCCATTTTATATCTCCCCTCGATAATTTCTCTGGTGAGTTATATAATTCAGGCCTACCCAACTTTTCCGATAGACTTTGGACATATTTAAGCCAAGGAATGCAGTGCCCATGATCAAGTGCCATACAATCTTTCAGAATTTCATGGATTAGCACTAGTTCAGGGTTCAGTCAAGTCGCAATCCATTTTAACAAAGGTGCCACAGCAATTGAGTCTTCAACAAAGCCATTTCCACATTCCTGATGGACAATGTAATTGGCTGTTGATTGTGGGACAGATAAAATATTCCTGAGGAACCTGTCTTCGACCATTTGTACGATCTTCACATTCTTGATGCCCCATAAATATGCCCCATACATTGCATTTTTTTATACTTTGTGCCAAAGATTCATAGTTATCCAGAAACCCCAAAAAAACAAGAGATTTGCTTACCTGGAGTGACCCTCCAAGTATTAAAGATACGTGTACTCACATCCAGCCAAAAATTTTGGAGCTCCGGGCAGTCCATAAACATATGTTCGTCATCACTTTTTTCTTTCCCACAGTTAGGGTATCTTGGCGTGACGCCTTTCGCAAATTTTGCCAGCTTATATGGCGTCCAGTAAACCCTTTGGAGACAGAAAAGGTGGTTCTGCCCTATATTTGTGGCACATAGCGTGGAGTATAGCATGTCACAAGAAACTTGCAATAGGTCTGTTAACTGCTCTCCCGGCAAGCTCTTTTCCTACAGTGTTGCTGGTAACAGAAAGTCACCGTCCAAACTCTCCACTAGGATCCAATACCATCTTCCCACCTCTTTTCCACAGGTTCCTTTTGATTTTATTGAGGATTCTAATTTATTAGAATGTCCTTCACCTAACCCATCAGTGAGGCTCCTACTCTTTACTTGAATATATTTGAATCTTGAAAGTTGCCCATTAGCTATCTCCTGGGCCTCCTCCCAAGAGAATTATACTCCATCTACCCTCAGTTGACCCCAGGTTTTTATCCCTGCTTCTTTTAATGGACTAACCAAACAATCCTGTGACCACTCCAAAGATCCGGTAGAGTCCCAAACAGGGGTCAATCCACTATAGTAGTTAATGTTAGATTCTCTCCTGATTTTATGCCAAGTTATAGCAAAGCTTTGCAGAGTCTTAAGCCGCATCTTTTTGAAAAAATTGGGTCTCCATATTTATGTATACAATCATGCTCGCCCCCTTGCACATTGGATAACATAGCTCTAAACATTTTCCCAATATCAGAACGATCTGGTTTGCCTAATAGACATTTTCATCCCTTTAATAAAAACACCAAAGCATAATAAGATAGATCCGGTAGTCGTAGGCCCCCTTTATCATATTGCCGTCTGAACTTTTTCCAAGCAATTCTCGCACCTTTAGATGCCCAGATAAAGCTAGTACTCTTTGATTGGGCTTTTCTAAGCCATTCTTCCTTAAAGGCCATCAGAATATTTTGAAAGAAAAAAGTGAACTTGATAGCTTCTATTGAGGCCCTTAAAACGTAGTTAGTAGGCATTCTGAAAAAAAGACAGCAGGAGAGATGGCAAGTTCTTAAATGGTATCATAAATCAATGAGGGGGGGAGAAGGAAGGATTCGCGATTCATTCAGATTCCTTGTCATAGAATCCAAAAATCAAATGGGGAATGAATCACTCGACCTGAGTAACCAGGGATAGAAACTTTGTAATTGGAAGCCCTCAATCAAGTTTAGTAAGGTCGTGAGGCGGTACATCTTGGTTCTCCACTAAAATCTAGAAATGTGTAAGCGCCATCATTGGGCTCCCTTTTTGTAGTTCGCTTACCTCCACCAGGAGGAATACCACTGGTCATTGCAGTAGTGATTAGGGATATAGTGAAGGTGCTCATGTGTGGTGAAGTTTCTTTGAAAAGCTTGTATGTCCTTGACAATTTTTTTTATTAAGTCAGGAACCAAGTAATAATAAAAACAGAGTGGTGCGTGTATGGACGAGTCACTAGTCCTACGCAATACTGGTGTCCGGTGAAAAGGTCGACATGTTTCAGCCCTGCGTGTACTCCTGAATGGTCGACGGGGCTTTCTTCAGGACCTCAAAAGAAGTGTGGAAGTATCTTGTGAAATACACAAGTTACTAATAGGAACTATACTTGTTCCAATCTGTGTGGAGAGTAAATTATTGCTTCAAGCTCGTCATTGCGCGCTTCATCAGGGGGGCCGGCGGGCACTTTATTCCATCTGCTTCCTCAGGTGGCAGCGTCTTATGCTGACTCTTCCTGCGGCACCCGATTAGTAACTTGAGTAATTCACAAAATACTTCCACACTTCTTATGAGGTCCTGAAGAAAGCCCCATCGACCATTCAGTCGTACACGCAGGGCTAAAACATGTCAACCTTTTCACTGGACACCAGTATTGTGTAGGACTAATGACTCGTCCATACACATACCACTCTGTTTTTATTATTACTTAATTCCTGACTTATTAAAAAAAAATTGTCAACGACAGACAAGCTTTTTAAACAAACTTCACCTCACTTGAGCATTTTCACTATATCCCTAATAACTACTGCAATAACCAGTGGAGAAGTGGAGAAGTGTGGCTCACGGTGTAGAGCAGGCAGAGTGGAGAAGTGTGGCTCACGGTGTAGAGCAGGCAGACCCGGAAGCTGAGGTCAGACCCGGGACCAGGGTTCAATTCCCGACGCGGCAGGGTCTTGAGCTTAAATGTCCACGGACTCGATAATTCTCGCTTCGGTGCCTGCTCTAATCATGGGTTCTCACTCTGCAACTCTGGGCATTAAGCTTGCTTAATCTCCACAACGGCCCCCTGCGGCGGGATGCCTGGCTTTCACCTTGGGGATGCCCTGTAGGGGCTATCTCACAGGGAAAAGCCAGGACGGGTTCCCAAGGCAAGCGCCGGGAAACCTCCGGGTAGCTGTGCGCTCAATAAATGCAATAATAATAATAATAATAATTCCTCCTGGTGGAGGTAAGGGAACTACAAAAAAGGAGCCCAATGATGACGCTTACACGTTTCTAGATTTTGGCCGAGAACCAAGATATACCGCCTCACGACCTTACTAAACGTGATTGAGGGCTTCCAATTACAAAGTTTCTAGCCCTGGTTACTCAGGTCGAGTGATTCATTCCCCATTTGATTTTTGGATTAAGTTCTTAAATGGCCCATTTTAATTATGGGGAAGGTTGTGGCAAGCTACTTGCCGGGAAGATAAAAAATGACCAAGCAAAAAGCTTTATAAAAGAACTCAAGTGTGATGGGACAGGATGCCTAACTAGGTCGAGGGAGGGAACAGAAGAGGCTTTATTAAACCAATTTGGGGAAGTGTATTCCGAATATCTATATACACTGGGAGAGGAAGTGGGAGTGCGGTTGGGTCAAGAAGCTCCCTATAAGGTGTCTGAATCTCAGAGAGAAGCAATTAATAGCCCAATTGCAGAATTCTGCAGATCTGTTAAATCTGGCTCCCCTCGGGATCCCGCCTCCCCTAAAAGGTTGGGAGACAGCCTGGAAACACTAGAACCTTATATCAGACACTTGTTAGATATCTCCTTCTTATCCAGCTCCATACCAGAGGACTGGAAACAGGCCGTGGTGCTCCCCCTACGTAAGAAGCCCAACATTAGCTTTGAGAAGTTAGATAACCTTCGTCCCATCTCCTTGCTGCCTTATTTCTCCAAGGTAGCGGAGAAGGTGGTAAATAAGCAGCTAATGAAATTTGTGGAAGAAAACAACCTCCTTCATCCTACGCAATTCGGGTTTCGGCCTCGTCACTCTACGGAGTCTGCCCTTCTTAGGGCCACCGAAACCCTTAGGCAAGGTGCGGACGAGGGACAAACCATGGCCTTAATCCTCCTGGACCTCAGTGCGGCGTTCGACACTGTAGCACATTTCATCTTGCTACAGTGTCTGAGCAAAGGGGGGGTAAGAGGGGCAGCATTGAAATGGATTTATTCATTTCTTGCAGGCCGAGGCTTCCAAGTAAGGCAAGGTGACCAGTACTCTGAGCGCATCTCTTTGGATCAAGGGGTGCCGCAGGGCTCATCACTGAGCCCAACCCTTTTCAATCTTTATGTTGCCCCGATCGCTACCTTAGTAGAGAGTTACGGCCTTCGAATGGTGTCATATGCCGACGACACGCAGTTGGTCTTCTCCCTGTCACGTGCGCCCGGCCCCTCGGCGGACATCTTCAGAGCGTGCATGCAAGACCTAGCGGCCTGGATGTCCGCCAACTGCCTCAAGCTCAACGGAGGCAAGACCGAGGTGCTGGTGGTGGGGGGAGACCGATCGGCGTGGACGTCAGCGTGGTGGCCGCCGGGTTTAGGTCCAGCACCCACCCCTTGCCAGAAAGCAAACAACTTGGGTATCTGGTTTGACTCTGACCTTACCTTTGGCCCCCAGATCAATCAGGTGGTTGGATCATGCTTCGGGACCCTCAAAAGTCTCAGGAAGGTATTAAAATTCTTACCTATCAGAGCCCGCCAAACCCTGGTACATGCACTAGTCACGTCAAAGATGGATTACGGCAATCTTCTCTACTTAGGAACTCTGGAGAAGAATCTGAGCCGTCTACAGGTTCTCCAGAATGCCGCTGCCAGACTAGTGCTTAGACTACCCAGAAGAGCAGTATCCACAGCGGCCCTCCGGTCTTTGCACTGGCTCCCGATCCGAATCAGGGTGGTATTCAATGCCCTGTGCACGTGCCACCGGATCATCAACGGGAGATCTCAGCTCCCTTTGAAAGGATTGCTGACACCCTATGAGCCATCTCGATCCTTGAGATCTTCCGGCTCAGGACTCCTGGCAATTCCTAAGGTGTCCAGAGCCCGGATGGGTGGAAGATCTTTTAGGTTCCTCGCAGCATCAAGATGGAACAAACTACCTATGGCCCTGCGATTAGAACCTTCAGAACCAATCTTTAGAGCCAAGCTGAAGACTGCTTTATTTACACAGTAGTTCTTTCCGCACTTGTAAGTTCCAGCAGGTATCAGCTCCTTAGCGCGGGGACACGCCGCTGTGCATCACCAAGCGCTCTATAAAACCCCCTAAATAGAAATAGAAATAGAAGGGTTAATAAAACAGGAAAAGCGAATAAGGCTGCAGGACCAGGTGGTCTTCCGTTCGAAGTTTATAAAAAGCTTAGAAATATCTAGTCCCGGTAATGGCCAGGGTGTTTACTGAGATCTATGAATATGGTAGGGAGATCCCTCCTTCTTGGAATGATGCCATTGTCACTCTGAGCCTCAAAACAGATAAACCACCTAACTGTTCCGTCTCCTACAGGCCCATTTCACTTCTTAACTATAGGATCTCCAGACAAATATTAGTAGATAAGCTGGGGTGTTGGGTGTGCTGCTACATGAGGATCAGAAAGGCTTTGTGCGTGGAAGGGGGACTTAAAGAATTAACGTATAACTTAATTGGAGCTATTGATATAGCAACTACATTCAAAATGGCACTTGAGTTATTACTGTGGATGCGACTAAGGCATTCAAACGGGTTAATTGGGCTTATCTACAGGAAATTTTGTGGTTATCTAACTTGGAAGAGAACTTCTGTAGGGCAATAGCACTCTTATATAAGAACCCCACAGCCAGGGTTTTGGTGAATGGAAACATCTCAAATACTTTTAACATCTATATGGGGACTCGGTAGGTTTGTCAGTTGTCCCCCCTACTTTTTAATTTATACATTGAATGACTAGCTGAAAAGATAAGAGGAAACAATAGCTTTCTTCCTTTTAGATTTCGAGGATGGGAGGATAAAGTAGGGGTCTGTGCCGGTGATTTAGTGGTGAACACCTCAGATCTTAACACAGCATTACCAATAGTGTATGCTTTGAGATCATGGTTTGGGTGGGTCTCAGGCTATGAGATTAACACAAATAAAACGGCTGTAATGAAGTGGAATATTAACTCACAATTGAGCTGTGTGAAGGTAGAAATTAGGTATTCAGGCATCACAATTGTTGAAAATAGACCAAATACCAGAAACCAACTTCCAAAAGGTTAATAATGCAGTGGGGAAACTTTTACTCAGCTGGGCCCACCTTCCGCTAACAAATTATGATAGAGTCAATATTGTAAAAATGGCAATCCCTTCCAAGTTCACTTTTTTGAGCAAGAAACTTTGTGTATCTTTTGGGCTATTAGGAAGCTCAAGTAGTTTCTTTTGGGAAGCTTGTTTGTAGTGTGCTTTGACCATAAACAATTGAAAGATTTGTTCACTAAGAAGAGTCTAGATGCTGTCTCTTCAAGAATTTGTCGGTGGATAGTCGCACTTAAAGACTATGACTTTGTTGTAAACTATATTCCGGGTGCCGTGAACAAAGTTTCAAACTGTCTTTCTTGCCTATTTCAAACTAATTCAAATGTTACCCCTGATGGCTCTGAAGACTTTTGGGAAGATGATGATCACAAGGTGTGTGAGGTCATGGCGGATGTTTTGAGTGAGGAAGAATGGCAGGTTTCAATGGGAAGTGATACTGCTCTTCCTGAAGTGTGTAAGTTGGTGACTGAAGGGTGAGGAGGCATAAAAAGCCTGAGTGAGGAAGCACGTAAGTTCTGGAATGTGCCAGACGAAATGTCCATTAGCTCTGGCTTACTGTGGAGGGGTAGGAGATTAGTTCCTTCGTCTTCGGTTAGGTCGAGAACTTTCATCAAGCTCATCAGGGACATCAGGGCATTTCAAAACCCAAGGAGAGGATTCGCTTACTTTCTGGTGGCCTGGTATTGATCTCCTTGTAGAGTGTATGGTGAGGGATTGCACGGAATATAATGTGTGTGACAAAACGTTTAACACTAGAATCCAACCCATGGTTGTATGTGACACTCCCACCCACTGTTGGCAACAAGTAGCTTTAGATCTCCTGGAACCAATTACATGTCGGTCTGGTCAGTCCTATGTGTTGGTTCTGATAGACATGTTGCAACCAGCGTGTGGCCATCTTTGAATGTTTCCAGTTCGATTTTATGACTGTGTCTTTCAACAAATTGCAGGTTAATTAGTCCTTATTCCTGAATGAAATCACCACACAACACATATATAAAATAAGCCTTCCGGCCAGCATGAGGCGGATGTGGCGCTATGTATAAAAAATGAGTGCAGCCACCTTCGCTGTGCTAAAAATATAGTGGAGCGTCACCCGCTCACACTGCTGTCAGCAATGGGGGGTGTGGAACTCAGCAGCGTTGCCAGCTTCTGTAATAGCTAGGGGCTGGATGGGACACAAACAAAATGCAGAAAAAACGCAGTAAAAAATCCATAAAAAACATTTCGGAGAAATGGAAAAGTAGCAGAAAGCAAAACTAATGTTACAAAATGGTGATAGGAGGATTAGAATGAGGTGGATTGTGTTGGAGGGAGCTTAGGAAGCAGAAAGCATGTGGGAAAGGCTAGGCAGGAGCAGGCCTAAATAAAATAAATGGTCATGAGCTTGTGCAGAGCTACATGCCGTTTTTCTGATGCAACATGCGTTAGACACATCTCGCGTAATTCAGTGTCATTTTGCTGAATTTATAGGTAATTCAGTGTGAGTCTAGTAAATGGATTTGTGGGAGATACTCCCACCTCTTGCTATAAAACAATGCATTGCTTTAAGTTCCGTGTGAGTGTTTTCGTGGCAGAAAAAATCTCAAATTAATTTTTCACCTTGGCAAGGCCTATTTCTCCTAGGGATAACATTGGGTTAACTTATTACATTTAATAAGTGGTAACTTTTAGGCGGTAGCAGGTAGGAATCTCATGTTTTTTTGTCAGAGAAATGGTAATTTAAAATTCCTCTTTAATGGTAAAGTCAGATTTTTAGTCCTTTTCTGAAAATTACACTTTGAGAAACTTGTAATTTTCTTGCCTAAATCATTTGTTGCCTTCAGCCTGTTTCCTGGGTCAAATGACTATGTGTAGTTGGCAGCTGGCCTTTGTGTATTCCTCCTAGACAGTATCACAATGGAGGGCCAGGGTGATGGCAGCATAGGCCATCCTGACTTGATGATGGGACACTGCTTCAACTCGAACATGAAGAACTTCAAATAACCTATTATGACTGAGGTAGACCGGGACCAGGACAGGGAGGCAGGAAACACCTCTATTGTGGGAAACTCTAGAAGCTTCTTTCATTTCAAAGCTAGCCCCAGGTATAAAAGTAGAAATCTCAGACCCACTCTTCAGATCACTTCTGGACCTGGAAAATCTCAAAAGAATAACTACTCTAATGCCCCCTTCAGGAAGGACTGCCATGCTGCCCTGCTGTAGGAAAGTGGGTTTCTGTTGCAGTAACCCCCCCGACACTTTTTGCCAGACTACTGATGCACTTTCACTTGATGTGCCCTGGGTCCCAGTCAATCAGTTTCCCAGGGCCTGTTTTCTTTCCCCAAAACTAACCCAATTGGCATCTCTGGCCACAGGTCAGCCCCTGATTAATGGTACCACAGGTACCCAGGGCATAGTGAGCAAGGAAGACCTCTAAGGGCTGCAGCACTTATTCTGCCACCCTTAGAGGTTCTGTACCTCTACACACACACTGCTTTTTCAGGCTGCGTGTTTGGTACAGAACAAAGTGAAGAGTCGAAATGGCACACACCTCTGTGTGCCATGCCTGCAACCCACTGCCCTGGCATAGATCAGTCACCCCTCTAGCTGGGTGCACTATACCAGTGGTAAGGGTACAGGTGCATGAGCTCTGAACCCCTACAGTGTCAAAGTCCATTCTTAGACATTGTAAGTGCAGTATAGCCATTTCAGACCATCACTGCCTCCAGGACATCCATACTTGGATGTGTGACTCGGCCTTGAAGCTGAACGGCGCAAAGACCGAGATCATGCTCCTGGGCAATAAATGGACGACCTTTCCTCCTTCATCCTGGCCCGACACCTTCGGCGAAATCCCCTCTCCTAGAAATGAAATCAAAACACTAGGAGTTTGGTTGGAACCTGACCTTACCATGAAAACGCAGGCATCGAAGACAGCAGGCACCTGCTTTGGTCTTCTGCGGTCCGTACGCAAGATCCTGCCTCTTCTTCCCCCCCCATCCAGGAAACTACTTGTCCAGGGTCTTGTCTTGGCCCGGCTCGATTACAGCAATGCCATCTATCTGGGGGCCCCTGATTACACCTTGGCCAAACTCCAACGCACCCAGAATGCGGCGGCCAGGCTCATTATGAACCTTCCCCCTAGAGTATCGGCTAAGTCTGCCCTTAAAGCCCTACACTGGCTCCCTGTCCGCCAGAGAGTAGAGTTCAAGGCCCTATGTACCACCCACAAGCTCATCAATGGAGCTGGCCCTGCCGCGCTTAAAAATATGGTCACCCCATATAAAGCCTCAAAACCCCTTCGCTCCGACGCCGAACATCTTGCTACGGTGCCCAAATTCAGGAAGGCTCGCACCGGTGGTCGCCGCTTTTCGGTCAAAGCCTCCACAGCGTGGAACTCACTCCCTCTCAGTCTACGCCTGGAACCCTCCCTCATGGTTTTCCGCAGGAAACCTAAAACCCTCCTGTTCCCCAAATAAGGCACTCCCTCCCACACCCCTCTGGACCCTTTCAGGTTGAATAGCGCGGGGATGCCTACGGGTCACCAGGCGCTTTAGAAATCGCAAAAAAAAAAAAAAATGGTGCCTGGAGTTTTTCCTTACAAACTCCACAGCGCCATAATGGCTACACTGAAAACTGAGAAGTTTTGTATCAAACTTCTCAGCTCATTACACACACACTGATGCCAGTGTGGGATTTAATGAAAAATGCACACAGAGGGCATCTTAGAGATACCCCCTGAAAACTAACCTACCACTCGTGTCCAGGCTAAGTGGCTGCTTTCAGCTGCCACCACCAGACATGTTTCTGGACCCCTGGGTCGAGAGCCTGCTGCTCTCTGGGGCCCGAAACAATGCACAACATGGGACAAGGTACCAAGCCTCCTCCCCCAGTATGGGCAGGGTTCACGAAGGGGAAGGTTCAAAGGCTTGCCACGTTTGTGAGCTTCCCCGGCCACTTGCTGCACTCAGCAACTGTTCCCCGCTGGTTCTGACCCCCACTTTGGGTGAAAGAACCAATGGGAAAAACAAATGAGGAAGAGAGGGGTGCCCAGCTCTGCTAACTCCACCCCTCAGGTGGGGGAAGCGAGGTGAAACACAACTCTCAGTCCATGCCATTTTGAGGATGGGGCACTCAGCCACCCAGGGACAGGCTCATGCCCCCTCCCACTGGGGGGTGGCCTGATAGGGGGTGTACCTACCTGTAACCCCCCTAAATCTAGTATTTGGGGGCACCTATGAATCTTGCTTCCTCAGACAAGAAACTGCAAGAAGAAGAAGAATGACTGAATAGCCGTGCAGAAGTAACAAGAGGAAGACTGACTTGGCCTCAGCCCCACAAGCCTGTGTCCCCCTCGAGCCTGCTCCTGTGAAACCCTGTTATCTCCAGCAGTCAGCAACCTCGAAAACCCCAGAGGACCTGCTTTCCTTCAACTAAAAAGACTCTGTCTCCTGTGAACACCGGATTTGTTTATCTGCAAACTCCTGCTCCGGCCAAACACTGCGGATCCGCCCCACTCTGCAGCCGCCGACCACTGCCGATTTCGAGTGGGAAAACACCATGAGGAGGTCACCCTAGCAATCCTGACCCGAGATCTGGTGACCCCTGACCTACCTCAAGCCTCTAGCTGACGCCTGCAGCCTAAATCCAGAAGGTCCCCCCAACCGCGACCAGGAGCTGGTAAGAAGAACTGACCCCAAAAGGCACCCTTTAGCCCGATGCCCCAGGGCCTTGCGTGCTCAAACGGACAGTGCCTAACCAACCCCTAACTTCCCAACTTTCCTCTCGAATTAGTGGTTGCACTCAGAAGACCTTCGTCCCCGAGCCTGCAGTGCCTTTGCAAACCAGAGGTTCCCCATTGAAACCAACACGGCGCTCAACATCAAAACAGCACCCTGCACCCTGCTGCTGTAGTGCCACTGAGGGTGCACCTTTGGTGCTACTTTTTTTCCCCAATTGCCCTGAGCTAAAGTCCAGGAGCTTTGCTCCCACAACCCAGTGGCCTGCTTACCAGCAGCCACAAACCGGATGCCCCCTATCTCCCTGTGGATAACATTGAGACTCAGCATTCTGCACCCGGCCACACTAATGCCGCTGAGGGTGTAACGAGAGTGCATCCTTAAACCTGGGGGGACCCTGGTTCTAACCCTAGAAGCTCAACTCCAAAGACCAATTACTTACCTGGTAACCGTTAACTTCATTTCTCTCCATAGGAACCTATTGACTGTTTTTCTCTGAAAAATGTTTTAAGTGTGGAGTTGATTTGTATGGGAATCAGAAAAATAACAATTGTGCAAAACTGACTTTACTTACATTTTCTCTAGGAAATGTCCCAGTGTGATATCTAGGCATATCACACTGAGTAGAAGTAATCTAAAAAGTAATCTCAAATGTAACATAAAAGTAACTTACCTGTAATTCTGATTGCAAAATCGATACAAAGTATATGTACAGCATTTCACAGTATTGCACTACTAGTAATTTAAACTGTAACTATTTCAAAGTACATTTACAATTGCATTTCAAACTGTATGTTTACTGCAAAGTATGTATCAACTAACCTGTGCCAGGCTTGCATAGTTCTAGAAAGTAAATAACTAAAAGAATGTTTTTATACAAGAACAATTGGTCTGAAGTTCAGTCTTTGGGTGTGTGAATTCATTTGCTGACTGAGTGGGTACAACAAATGCTGAACACTTTACTCTGATACTGTGTTACTGCTCAACCACACTACCACAAATAGAGTGAGGTGCTATCTGACTTTACCTCTGCCTACCGTTGGGGATCCATGGAACTCTGTGCACACTATACCTCACTTTGGTTTAGTACATACAGAACCAGTTGCCTACACCTGCTGCCTGTGGAAGAAAGATTGAACCTATTTTGTAAGCCCAGAACCACCAGAGTGACTCTGAAAGCTAGCTGTCTAGCCTCCTGTTCTGAGCTAATGGAAGATAACAAGATCCAGAGACCAGTCTGGTGTCTTCTCAACTGCACAGACTCAACTGGACTGCCTGTGCCCTGCTGCTGGCCTTTACTGAAGTGAGTTGTAATCTCTATGAGGTTGTCTACAGGTCCTGGCCCCATGGCTGGCATCATAGTGTACTACCCCTTGCCCAACTATGGATTCCTACAGAAACGGTACAGCAAGACTCAACTCGACACAGAACCTCACATCTTAGCCTGCACAGCTCCTCATCAAAACCAATGCAGCGATGTACAACACCCTGCATTATGGACATAAGATACAGTCCTCAATGGGATATTACGTGGTCTCTGTATCCAGCCCACAGTTAATTGCAGCCGGCATGAACTTGTGAGTTTGTCCCAGTCCGATGTGACCAGATATTCACAAGTGCAGATTTCTGCATTTAGGTGCTATACTTACCTTAACATTAGGAAATTGCATATCACCAGTTCTACTGATTGGATTTTTGTTATTTTAGTTTCAAATAATTTGTTACATTCTACTCCATTCATCTGAATTGGTGATAGATTTTTGTCATGTTGTGTTCTCAATTACTGCTGCATAAATGCTTTACACATTTTCTGTAAAAAGGCAGGCGATCCCACTTCAGCATGTTTTATACAGCACATAGCCTATCAGTTACACAGGGAATTTCCACCAAAGGCGAGCCCTTCCCTATTTGCCTTTGGGCCTTACCCTTGTCATTCACAGAGAGCAGACCCCAGGATGAGGACACAGCTAGCTGCACTGAGATCAAATCCTTGCCTTGCAAAGATCCTTCCTCATTGGTGTCCAGGATGTGCTGAATCTGATATGTAACAGACCTTTGCCTGTGACTAGTCTGTGCGGAGACGCCGTGCACACTGGTCTGCCTACTCTCAAGCCGGTTTAGGAGTTTAGCTCTGGTAGGTGAAATTTACTCTCTGCTTAAACTAAGCTATTCAGTTGTTTGAATTCGGTTGGATGTTCTACTTTTTGACGATAGCCTGTGCCAAGGATATATATGAGAAAAAGGAACTGCTTAGAATATGTTGCAAAGGGGAACCAAACAAGGAATTTGTTCATAATCTAGTTAGCCAATATTAAAGCACAACAATAAAAATAATGTATTTGACTTGCATGAATTTATTCGTATTTTCTGTACAAATATGTTAAAATAACGTGAATATACTTAAAATCGTTTGAGACTTTGGCATACAAGTAAAAAAAAAATCCAAATAGATATTGCTTTTTAAAACAAAAATGTAGTTACTGTCTTTTATTCATTGACCTTATTTGAAATAAGAATGATACGAAAGATGCGAAGTTTCTGCCACTAGTAACATGTTTTGCATGTGAAGCACAGCCACACACTACATTAAGTATCGGCTGTAGTAATAAACAGCTTTAACTAGGAGCTAATGATACACAATATCTCCAGCAGTAGACATAAAATACGATGGTTTGGGGCGGAGAGGTGTACAGAAGACTTTGTCTACCCCTCTAGAAGACTAAGACTGAATGTTATGTGGAAATATGCGCATAACATTCCAGTGACACCCCCCTCCAGAGGCAAGTGAGTGCGATATTGAATTCAGTTTTTCAGCTCCAATATCCTTTTGTGAAGTGTGAGCGGTATATGAAAGTCTTTATTTTGTGGAGAAAGTGCTGAAACCACAGAATCCAGCTGTGGAAGATCATTCAAAATATATTTTTGTTGTCCACCTCCCAGATAAAAACATTATTGTAAATTGAGCGTAAATATCCCTGACTTCATTTATGATTGAAATAGCCAGGGGCAGATCTTTATTTTCAAGGAACTTCCCTCTGACTACTTACTCTACCACGCACACTAGTGCCTCACCCACACACACCACATCCACCATTCATCGTGATCACTGATGTCTTTGCTTGGTTAGAATTCCTAAATATCTGCAAAATACTACCCCTTCTCCAGCTGCCAAATCCCTGATAAACAAACAGGTCATGAGTATGGTTGAGTGCAGATGAGGCCTAGTCCCTTGGGTCCTACAGTAGTCCTTTTCCCAATTTGAGAAACTTATTTTTAAGTTTCCATTGAGGCTTTCTTTAACTTTCTGAAACGCTTAGCTTCATCCTCCTGCATTCTCTCCACGGACTCTCTGCACTTGCTCAATGTAATCACAACCTCAAGGCGCCTGTGGGCGGCACCACAAAATACCAAGGGGCCCATTGGAAGTAGGGGTAGTACTCAGAACCATTGTCCCATCCCAGAGCTACTGATAGCGTGCGCACCAATATTTTGTTGGGAGAGATTACCTCTGATTACAAGATGATGGGGAAAAGCCCGCAGGAATTTAGGTTTCTGCATTGATTTACATATGTTTTTCTACATTTACTGCATCAGCATATGAAATTCCTGGGGAAGTAGGGGTGCGATGGGGGACTCTGGAACTGCCATGATCCTGCAGAGCCTGTAATTCAGATGCGGATGTTATCTCTCATTTCTGGCCCATCGGGTTTAAAGGTCCAACTATAAGGAAGCCGTAAGAGTCGAGCACTGAGGGCCAGTGACAGTAGTCCACCCAACTGTCCAGCCAAACAGTAAATATTTATATATAACAGGATCACTCTATTTGTAAATAATGATCAAAGATTCATGTTCTTCGTATGCGGATATTCTTTTTAGGTTTCGTAACCTGGCGAGGGGCGAAGCCCCTCCCAGATCGAAATCTGTTGTTTTTAATAGTGAGGTTAGGACAGCCTCTGTTTCCAATTGGTTAGCTCCATAAATGGAGACTAGCCATTGGGAGACAGAGGCTGTCAATCGCGCTTTCTCTCGAAAACGCGATTCGGGGGCGTTCCTGGTGCTTTTTTTAAGCCCCGCCCCTTTGTCCCGGGCCGCGCTGCGATTGGCTGCCGGCCCGGGACACCCCCGTGACGTCATTCCCGGGCCGCGCTGTGATTGGCTGCCGGCCCGGGACACCCCCGTGACGTCAGCCAATCACAGCGCGGCCCGGGACCTGACTTGCATATTGATTTAGGTTGATTGCGTCTGAATACGACCGAGGTAGGGCAAGCTACCTTTCCCATTTTAGGAGGTTAAGGGTTTTGTGCTCTTTAAAAAGCTATTATAATATGGCGGCTATGAGACCACTACTTGGACATACTTCTGTGCATTAAACTTTAAAGTGTGGTAGCAGGTCCTTGAGTTAGACCTCTTACGCATGATAAAATATGGCCATGAATTATAGAGTGAATGAGGCTTCATACACTTAGTAAGTGCTTACATTGCTATAACATAGACTATCATTACGATAGAGAACCTCTGGTTCCCGTTCCATCATGGCCGCCACATTCACAACTTCCTCGGTTAAAGTTACCAGTACGCGATAGCTTTTAACTTTTATTACTCTGTGGTATTTGGTTGCTGAGTAGTGTAGATATACCAAGGTTGGCACGCAGTAACAACGAGATTAGTAACGTTTCGAAAAACGCTGGTCACGTGGTGTAAGAGAAAGGTCAATACACCCGGAAGTGCCGGGCTCGGCACTCCCTGAACGTGAAGGCATGAGGAAGAGAGACGTGTACGCTCTAGAACGAAAGTAAGTATTACTTCCCTACACTGCCCCATGCACGGACTGTGAAGGTTAGTTCCGGGGTGTTGTTTCCAGGGGAGGAGAAAGGACACAGCGCTCGCCAACCAAGAGCCACGTCTAGGCAGAGCGGCTGTCAGGGGGCAGCGGCGGGAGGAGGGAGGTGTCACCGGTGGGCGGCGGAGCAGGTAACGGCTGCGGGGTACTGCCTGGGGGTGCGCGGCTTCTGCCGCAGGGTGTAGTGCCAGAGGGCCCTTGTGGGAGGCACCCCCTGGTTTAGGGGTCAGTGTTGTCACTGGGGTAACGGGCAGCTATGGCGGTTGTGCCCCTGGGCAGAGGGCTTTCTTGAGCTGTTGTTTCCTGGTGAGCCCGTAGAAAAGGCGATCCATACATTCATCCTACCTAGGGGGTGGCTGCACCCCTCAATATCGCATTCTGTTTACCTTCGAGAAGGAGCCCCCACCAGACTACATCTGCACCGCCCCCCTTTCCCTTGAGGGATCCTGCCACTGCCCTGTTCATCTCCAGATCTGTTTAGTTGTTATTGCCTACACATTTATTTAACAGTACTATCAGCTTACAAGGGCACTAGGTTAGCACCCTTTCATTTCTGTTGCTTTGCAGAAATTTAAAGATTTTCTTGGAGTTTCTCGTTGCTCAAATGGGTGTTATTTCTGATATTTATATATTTCCTTCGTCTTCATTGCTCGATATTTGCTTGCAAGAAAGTGTCACTCATAGTCGTTGAATGCCACTCATTGTCGTTGAATGCCACTCATAATTACACTTAAATTATGAAACTTTCACACAGAGGAATCTGAAACTTTGGCAGCTATGCATTCGGTATTACTCACCACTCGTACCCCAGTGACCTGGTTAGGGTTTACTTAGTCATCCTAAGACAGGAGAAGGAGCAAGACCCCAGAGGGTGTGAGGCTGCACATCCACAAAGGGTACTGATTAATTTCAGTGCAGGCAGCGTTATCGCATCAGTTTCTTAGAAAGGCCCCTTATACCTTCCCATACAAGGAACAAGATTGACAGTGTCTGTAAGGAGCATAACAGGCCATTAAATAAGGAAACTATTCTGGGGCATGGTGTGGGCAGGGTTGTCCCAATTGTTTTCTTCTTTCTTGACCAGAAGTACAACAGCTACCTTAGGGTGCTGAACATAAGGAATACGCAGCAAACAATATACAAGTATTATAAAAAATACATTGCAGCGATAAAAGTAATGTGATCAGTATTTATATAGTTTCATTGTTATACGCCTTGTTTACTAATAGTTCATGTTGAAAATATGAATGAAATATTAGTATATTTGTAGATCTACAGTTATTTTTCATGGACTGTTGTGGTCGATCTGCATGTGCAGTTTAGTTGGTAAATATACATTGCTAGCCAAGCATATAGCTGTTGTGCTTAGTTGCTCTTGTAAAGGGCTAGAATGTTTAAAGCAACTTTTCCTGAAAAGTTCTAAGATGAATGTTGGTATGGTGATGGACGTGCTGTTAAGTAGGCTGTGTTTTCCAAATGTATGCCTATGGTGCAGTGTTGTGCATTCACGTGTTGTGAGCATGAGAGCGTCAGGGTTTCATGTAGATTGTTCTGCTTGAGAAAGGTGAACTATATATGGACCTTGGAAAGCTGTGGTGTTGTAGTTCTTGTTTTATTAGTCTATGCTTTGCTAAAAATGATTCCTTTGGGTTCTAATAAAGTCTTATTAGTAAATGTAAACCCAAACCACAGAGTTACTTTTAAAATCCCGAGTTTGTGTTTCTCCAGGCTATTCGTTCTTAACCTGTCATGCCCACCTGCATGGACGATTTGCGACTACTGCATCTTATAACCCTCATTGTCTCATGGAACATTTTCAGTGCATTGTTTTACTCACTTTTGTGAGTTATTGCCTCTGCATATTGTGTTCGATGTAAAGTGCTGTAACAACCTAAATTTAGGATGATTAGCACTGTAAAAGAAATTGAGTAGAAAAAAAGTGCCATTTAAATCGTCTTTAGTGCAATTACTCATGCAGATAGATACATCTTACGTTTATACAGTGTGTTCTTAACTCTCTCATACATGGGATGAACAAAGCTGTGGGCCTTTGTTTTCCTCCTTTGTTTTGGCATCTTGATGTTAGGCTTCAGATAGCTCTCAGCAAGGAGGATACTCGAACAAAGGCGAAACCGTTGCATTGTAAATGCTTATTTTGTTTGCTAAAGGCATCACTGCCCATAAATCAAATATCAACTCTAAATCCATGAAAATCTCCACCCCGTACATATTTTCCATGTGCCATTAAATGACCACTTACAGAGTTCTATCATCCACGTAAATAAAGAGTGCAACCTTTGCCTCCGTTGTATTTATACCGTTCTCTGCTGCAGTGCAAACTGAAAGAGCTAGTTGATAATAGTGCTATATAAAATACCGTGAGCAATTTTACAATGCAAGTACTTCTCCATTCTTTGTGGTCGGGTCTCACAACCGTTTACTCTAACCCAGCTAAATGTTAGCCATTACACTCAAGAGTTCAGAAGAACGCCATTTTAGGTGAAATATCTTTGACAGCACCTTAGTTGGTAGTAGCGCAGAATCATTTGCCTAACAACGGTTTAATAATTTGAATTTAAATACCCAGTTAGATGGTATCTATAAAAACAATTGCATGTGTGTGTTTGGCAAAGTTAGTTATATTGTTCCCTTAGTGGACTGTAGATGGAAGGGGAACTTCTGAACAATTAGCTAAACAGTTCCTCTGGAAAGTTCTGGGATATAACTTTTTTTAGATCTTTAGATTTACAAACAAGGAGCATTGTTGCAGAAAAGATAACATTTTGAAGAGCATTTTGTAAGTGGGTTACCAATAACAGAGGTAGATAGTGAAAGAGTGCGGCCTTGTTATAATTAGTGAGTGCAAAGATTTTTTTTCCACCCACAAATTCTCTGATTGTCCTCCTTCACAAAGTTATCTCTGATTATCTTCTTCTTTGCCAGTCCACAGTGTTCCACGCATGGTAAGTATATTTAAGGTAAGTGTTAGACCTGACATCATTGGCTTGAGTCTCTCCTCCATTTTTTCTGTTTGCCTCTACTGTTTTACGATGTTTTGCTGGTATATGCTTTTGGGCGCCGTGTCACTGCTGATCAGTGCCATAGCGCAAGTGCTCCCTCTGTTAAAATGATGTATCTATTGTATCCATGTTTGGCTTATTTGGTTTACTGTCAGTCCCTAGTCTAGTGCACCAGGAGTGCCGGGGCTTGTAAATGCAAATACCGCTCGTGGGCTTGCAGCACGTGTTGTGCCACCCACAGGAGCGGCCTTGTAAACGAATGTCTACGGGTCGGTCATTGCGAGACCCACGTGCAGTCTTGCACTGTCACGTCGGCTGCGCAGGTATACCTACCTGCCAGCCCCTCCAACCTTCCCTTAAACTTCATGTTAGTCACCCCTATGGTAGGCCCATGGGCAGGGTGCATTGTAAGTGTAAGGTAGGACAAGCCTGACCAAGTTGGCATGTCCTGATAGTGAAGTACCGCCATCTTAGGGCTTCACTATTGCGAGGTAGCCTGCTCTCCGTTGGATAGAATGGGCCGCCGGGATTATTAACGCTATAATCCTAGCTGGCTCGGGGAGCATGGTGCAATGTCGAGTTCGGTATCCCTGAACTCGGGGTTTAATTACGCATCCGTTGGTGTGGATGGTTTTTGGACTCTGGGTTCGAAAATAGCACTTTTAGAAAGTGTCTATTTTCTTGTCTAACCATATCTGGTCTCTGCTGGTCTGCGTGTATGTGACAGGAGCTGGGTGGCTCCAAGAGGTCTGGATGAGTCAGTGTGGGATGAGTGGGACATTACGTTGAGAGTAGGGGAAGAGTAGTTGTTGATAGCCTGCCTTGCCTGATACAATGCTGGCTCCACCTCCTGCCGAGCGACTGATGGCTCTGTACCTGCCATGGACGATCCTAGCCCCACCTCCTACCAGGAGGGCGATAGCTCTGCTCCTGCCAGTGTCAATGCTGGCTCCACCTCCTGCGGGGCGTCTGAGGACCCGGCCCGGCTCAATGAATAGGCCAGGTGCTACTGCCTAGCTCCACCCACCACCGACCCAGGGTGTTGGGAAATCCCCGGCATAGACAAAGGGATCAAAGACGAAAAGGGGTATAAGAGAAGGACCCCTGAACTAGGAAATCAGATCACTTCTGACAAGGAACCCTGTAACCAAGGACAAGAAGCCTGCAGATCTAAAGAAATGCCTACCCCTTCTGCCGGTGTGCTGTTGTTGGGGGAATCCTGCGGTGCTTCTTTATTTTTGCCAAGGAACCAGGAGAGAGGAACTGTGTGTGCACTCTCACGCTTGCTAAGAAAATCTCCAAGGACTGGAAAAGTGCCAGTATCCTGCCGAAGTCACAGGGCCAAAAGACTTCACCTGCTAAAAAGTGCTATCCGCTGGAAGTTTGAATCCAGCACCTCTGAAAGGAACAGCAATCACGACGACCGGACGCTGGGCCCAACCGACGCCAGCAGCAACGCCAGTGAGTAGGAGTACGGCTCTAACTCCAGAGGACCTCGTGTCTGCCCCGCTGCTGATCGCATCAACCGGGTGCCCTTCGACGCCGTGAGCGCTGCTCACTCTGTGCAACTGCATCATCGACAACGCCTGCTGAGGCCTGATCGACACCGGAGACGCGACGCCGGATTGCTCGACGCCGCTGATCATCGTGTGCTTCATTTTCCTAAGGTACTGTGTTGTTGGGGGTCCGTGTGGCTCCAGGCCCGACGCAGCGCTCCTCGCGGTCGACGCCGAACCTGTGGATTATCTTTGCCCCAGCGTTGTGTAGCTCCCGTGTGAGTTACCCTGTTGCTAAGAACTTTGTTTCCAAGAAGAAGATTTGCTTGATACTAAAAGACTTTTGTGCTAAAGAAGAAACTACCTGTGAACTATCCTTTTTCCTTCCCGAACGTATTTATTCCGATTGTGTACAGTTTTGCCGTTATTTTGGTCTTGTGCTAAGCCTTATATAAAAATACTTATTTTTATAATACTACGGTGTCGTGTCCATTTGTAGTGTATTCACTGTATTACTGTATGTGGTCATAATTGCTTAACACACAGCCTCTGAGATAAGCCTGTTCTGCTCTGCCAAGCTACCAAGGGGGTGAGCAGGGGTTATCGAAGGGTGTGATCCCCTTGCCCTGACTAGAAAAGGAGTGTCCCTATTTGTCAGAAGTGTATACCTCTGCCAACTAGAGACAGCCGGTTCTAACATTGGCAGCAGCGAGAGGATTTGGACCTTGCATTTATGACCCATGTACAGTGATTAGTGTGCGCTACGTAGTGAAAGCAGACCATAACGCAGTCACAATCTGATTCGGAAGGATCCTATTTTTGTTCTCCGCTTTCCTGAAACTTGATTTTCTGAACACTGCCAGTTTAACCATGAGTGACAACGGAGTCACTGCCCCTGCTATCGTTGTTGTGGAGGAGTTCGAGAGGAGTAAGCTAAAGAAATACAAGAAAGATGAGCTGAAACACTTTTGCGACCAGTTTGGGGTTCCTACCACCGGCCTCTCGAGAAAAGATGATTTTTATAAAGCATTGCAGGCCTGGTGGGAGTCCAGAAATCCCTCTGATGTGGTGGTGGTACCCACAGAGGAAGGGGATGAGGAGGTGCCAGTGAATGGACCTGTACCCTCTCCCGGAAGCAGTGTTTCCTCCAAAGGTCTTTCCCCTGAAGAAAGAGAAGAAAGGGCGAAAGAGCGAGCTTACAACATGGAGATGGCAAGGCTAAAGATAAATGGGCAGTTGGAGTTAGAAAATGCAAGAGGTAGAAGGGAAGCTGATTTAGAGATCAAAAAGTTGGAGTTTGAACGAGAGAAGTTAGCTTTGGAGCGTGAAGCCAGGTTGAGGGAACTGGATATCCAAGCTAAAAAGTTAGAGTTGAATCCCTCTGGTGGCAGCATTCCATCCGAGCCTGCAGAAAGTAAGTTTTACTTCCCGAAAGATGTGATCAAAGATTACAATAAGAATGAAGATATTGGTCAATGGTTTAAAGCATATGAGTTAGCATTGTTGGCCCACCAGGTCCCTGAGAAGAATTGGGGAGCGGGGTTGTGGGGTCGCTTTGTGAATGAGGGAAGAGATACCCTGTTAGACATGCCTGTTGCGGATAGGATGTCGTATGCTCATATGAAAGATGCTTTAATGTTGCGATATGGTTTAACCCCCGAGCAGTACAGACAAGCTTTTAGAGAATGTAAGAAATTGCCTGGTACGACGTGGGTTGAATATGTGTCTTACTTTTGCAGAGCCATGGATGGTTGGGTAAAGGGCAGCAAAGTGGAAAGTTATAAAGCTCTCTATGATTTGTTTGCGTGGGAGCACTTGTCTAATAACTGTTTTCCAGAGCTGCGCCAGCACCTGATTGATAGCAAGATATCTAACCCTAGAAAACTTGCTGAGGAGGCGGACCGCTGGGTCAGTACCAGGGTCCACAAGGGTCCAGTGGGAGACTCAGCCAAAGGTGGGCAGGGTCCCCAGCAGAAGAGTGGGGGGGACAAGGGTAAACAGAAGGAGTCTCAGAAAGGGCCCCAAAGTAATCCCCAAGGGAACCAAGGGAAGGGTTCCCAGCCTCCCCCTGAGAAGAAGTCAGGGGCCCCGACGGGTAAACCTGTTCATAGGGGCCCCCTAACCTGCTACGGTTGTGGGCAGGTGGGACACCGGTTTTATGACCCCCAGTGTCCCAAGAAGGATTCAAATGCACCGCCGCGTGCACCCCCTCGTCAGTTGGCAAGTGTAGCCTTGGGAGGGGAGGAGATGGTTGTCCATGGTGGGAAGGGTCCCGCAGAAATGTCCCTGGTCTCGCTAGGAGACATGCAAATGGTCCCTCCACCCCCTCTGCCTAGTAACACTAGTAAATATAGGCAGTGGGTGACCATTAATGGCCATAGAGTGGAAGCCCTCAGAGACACCGGAGCGAGTGTGACAGCTGTCAAGTGTCACTTGGTGTCCAGAGAGCAGGTGGTTCCCCACGCATTCTACCCCATGATAGCTGCCGATAACTCCCAGAAAGAGTGTGAGGTGGCTCAGGTTTCCTTTGAATGGGGGGGAGTTTCAGGTACTCTTCAAGTTGCTGTGAGGCCCGCCATGCCTGTCGACTGTCTCCTGGGCAATGATTTGGAAGACTCCCCTTGGGCTAAGGTGGAGAGAGCGGCGCATTTGAAAATGTTGGGTGTACCAGAGTGGGTGTGTGCAACCACTCGATCCATGACAGCGAGTAAGGGTGTTGATGGGGTCCCGGAGCCTGAAAGTACGGCCCAGGACCCAGCTGTGAAGAGAAGAGGCAGGAGGCGCGGGAAACCGGCCCCCGTTGTTCCCGTGGTCCAGAAGGAGGTAGACCCTGAGGGGGATGCCCTGGAGCCCACGGGGGAACAAATTGCCGAACTGGGAGATCTGCCCGAGCTGACCCACTGGCAGCAGGATGGTGGTCCCTCCAGGGAGGAATTCTGTGCGGAGCAGAAAGAGTGCCCTTCTCTTGTGGGCATGAGGCAGCAGGCCTCAGCCCAATCCTCAGGTGATCAGTCAGGGTCACATTTTGTGTACTGGGAGAACGACCTCCTGTATAGCGAGCCTAAGGCTGCTGAGCCTGGGTCAGCCCGTGTGCTGGTGGTACCCCAGCGCTTCAGAGCCTTCCTACTGGGTTTGGACATGACGTAAAGTTAGCTGGACATCTGGGGCAGGACAAGACCTATGACAGGCTTGTCACCCATTTTTATTGGCCTCAGATGCGTAGGGATGTAGACATCCATTGCAAGACTTGTCGCACTTGCCAGGCAAGTGGGAAAAGCGGAAGGAAGCAGAAGGCTCCCCTCCAACCTTTTCCAGTGGTCAGCACCCCCTTTGACCGGGTGGGTATTGACATTGTTGGGCCCCTGGACCCCAAGACAGCCCTGGGCAACAGGTTCATCCTGGTCTTGGTGGACCATGCCACAAGGTACCCGGAAGCCATCCCTCTCAGGACAGTGACGGCCCCCGTGGTGGGACGGACACTGATGGGTGTTTTCTCCCGGATGGGGTTCCCCAGAGAGGTGGTGTCCGACCGAGGCACCAACTTCATTTCGAACTATATGAAGTCTCTGTGGAAGGAGTGTGGGGTAACCTACAAGTTCACCACTCCTTACCACCCTCAAGGAAACGGGCTGGTTGAGAGATTCAACCGGACCCTGAAAGGCATGATTATGGGTCTTGAAGAACCAATGAGGCGGAAATGGGACGTCCTCTTGCCATGCCTGTTGTTTGCTTACCGTGAGGTGCCGCAGAAGGCTCTAGGGTTCAGTCCCTTTGAGCTCTTATACGGTCACCCGGTAAGAGGACCTATGAGTCTGGTCAAGGAAGGCTGGGAGCAATCTCCCAGGAAACCTCCCCAGGATGTATACAGCTACATGCTGGCCTTTCGGAACCAGACTCGGCGCTTCAGAGAACTTGCTCAGGCAAATCTGGAGGCCAGCCAGGAGGAGATGAAGCGATGGTACGACCGGAATGCCACTCTGGTAGAGCTTCAGCCTGGACAGGAAGTGTGGGTCATGTCCCCTGTGGAACCTTGTGCGCTCAAGGACAGGTGGACTGGACCGTTTAAGGTTGTGGAGAAGAAGAGCGATGTCACCTACCTGGTGGACTTGAAATCTCCCAGGAACCCCTTGCGGGTCCTGCATGTCAACCGTTTGAAGCCCCACTTAGAAAGGTCCGAAGTGGGCATGCTCTTAGCGACAAATGATGGAACGGAGGAGGAGAGTGAGCCTCTTCCTGACCTCCTGTATGCTAAGGAGCAAGACGGGTCAGTGGATGGTGTGGTCCTCTCTGACACACTGACCCTTGAACAGAAACAGGATTGTCGCCACCTGTTGGGACAATTCCCGGATCTGTTTTCCTTGGTTCCGGGTGTCACGCATTGGTGTGTCCATGACGTTGACACCGGAGACAGCCCTCCTGTGAAGCACAAGGCTTACAGGGTGACTGACAAGGTCCGAGCGTACATTAAGGAGGAGGTCTCCAAAATGTTCGCGTTGGGGGTGATTGAGTCCTCTAGCAGTCCTTGGGCCAGCCCAGTGGTCTTGGTCCCGAAGGCTGCAGCGCCTGGTGCTTCACCAGAACTCCGGTTCTGCGTGGATTACCGAGGACTCAATTCGGTCACGAAGACTGACGCGCACCCCATCCCCAGAGCTGATGAGCTCATCGATCGGTTGGGGGCTGCCCGGTACCTTAGTACGTTCGACTTAACGTCTGGGTACTGGCAGATCGCCTTGACTGATGGGGCAAAAGAGAGGTCAGCATTCGCCACACCAGATGGGCTATACCAGTTCCGGGTGATGCCCTTTGGGATGAAGAATGCCCCCGCCACCTTCCAGAGGTTGGTCAACCAGGTCTTGGCTGGACTGGAGGAATTCAGCGCCGCCTACCTGGATGACATCGCAGTGTTCAGCGCCAGCTGGGAGGAACACGTGCGTCACCTCCAGGAAGTGTTGTTGGCCCTGCGCGGAGCAGGCCTCACAATCAAGGCCAGTAAGTGCCAGATTGGGCAGGGTTCTGTGGTGTACTTGGGGCACCAAGTAGGGAGCGGCAAGGTTGCCCCCCTGCAACCCAAGATTGATACCATCCTGGCTTGGGCACCGCCCAAAACCCAAACACAGGTGAGAGCCTTCTTAGGACTCACGGGTTATTACAGGAGGTTTGTCAAGGATTACGGTAACATTGTGCACCCCTTGACTTCGCTGACTTCCAGGAAGCAGCCACGAAACGTGATCTGGACTGATGCCTGTCAAACGGCCTTTGACACCCTGAAAACTGCAATGTGCACAGCACCTATACTCCAAGCACCCGACTTTTCGAGAGAATTCATTGTTCAGACGGACGCTTCAGAGCATGGCGTGGGGGCTGTTCTAGCTCAGGTGAATGAAGAGGGCCGAGACTTGCCTGTAGCCTTCATCAGTAGGAGGTTACTTCCCAGGGAAACGAGGTGGAGTGCGATAGAAAGAGAAGCATTTGCCGTGGTCTGGGCGCTGAAGAAGTTAAGACCCTACCTGTTTGGGACTCACTTCCGGGTTCAGACAGACCACAGGCCCCTCAGATGGTTAATGCAAATGAGGGGTGAGAATCCAAAACTGTTGAGGTGGTCCATTGCTCTACAGGGGATGGACTTTACGGTGGAACACCGCCCTGGCACAGATCACGCCAATGCTGATGGTCTGTCCAGATTTTTCCGCCTTAGTGATGAGGACTCCCTAGGTTAAGGGTAGTTCTCCCCACATTTCAGCTGGAGGGGACACGTGTTAGACCTGACATCATTGGCTTGAGTCTCTCCTCCATTTTTTCTGTTTGCCTCTACTGTTTTACGATGTTTTGCTGGTATATGCTTTTGGGCGCCGTGTCACTGCTGATCAGTGCCATAGCACAAGTGCTCCCTCTGGTAAAATGATGTATCTATTGTATCCATGTTTGGCTTATTTAGTTTACTGTCAGTCCCTAGTCTAGTGCACCAGGAGTGCCGGGGCTTGTAAATGCAAATACCGCTCGTGGGCTTGCAGCACGTGTTGTGCCACCCACACGAGCGGCCTTGTAAACGAATGTCTACGGGTCGGTCATTGCGAGACCCACGTGCAGTCTTGCACTGTCACGTCGGCTGCGCAGGTATACCTACCTGCCAGCCCCTCCAACCTTCCCTTAAACTTCATGTTAGTCACCCCTATGGTAGGCCCATGGGCAGGGTGCATTGTAAGTGTAAGGTAGGACAAGCCTGACCAAGTTGGCATGTCCTGATAGTGAAGTACCGCCATCTTAGGGCTTCACTATTGCGAGGTAGCCTGCTCTCCGTTGGATAGAATGGGCCGCCGGGATTATTAACGCTATAATCCTAGCTGGCTCGGGGAGCATGGTGCAATGTCGAGTTCGGAATCCCTGAACTCGGGGTTTAATTACGCATCCGTTGGTGTGGATGGTTTTTGGACTCTGGGTTCGAAAATAGCACCTTTAGAAAGTGTCTATTTTCTTGTCTAACCATATCTGGTCTCTGCTGGTCTGCGTGTATGTGACAGGAGCTGGGTGGCTCCAAGAGGTCTGGATGAGTCAGTGTGGGATGAGTGGGACATTACGTTGAGAGTAGGGGGAGAGTAGTTGTTGATAGCCTGCCTTGCCTGATACAATGCTGGCTCCACCTCCTGCCGAGCGACTGATGGCTCTGTACCTGCCATGGACGATCCTAGCCCCACCTCCTACCAGGAGGGCGATAGCTCTGCTCCTGCCAGTGTCAATGCTGGCTCCACCTCCTGCGGGGCGTCTGAGGACCCGGCCCGGCTCAATGAATAGGCCAGGTGCTACTGCCTAGCTCCACCCACCACCGACCCAGGGTGTTGGGAAATCCCCGGCATAGACAAAGGGATCAAAGACGAAAAGGGGTATAAGAGAAGGACCCCTGAACGAGGAAATCAGATCACTTCTGACAAGGAACCCTGTAACCAAGGACAAGAAGCCTGCTGATCTGAAGGACTGCCTACCCCTTCTGCCGGTGTGCTGTTGTTGGGGGAATCCTGCGGTGCTTCTTTATTTTTGCCAAGGAACCAGGAGAGAGGAACTGTGTGTGTACTCTCACGCTTGCTAAGAAAATCTCCAAGGACTGGAAGAGTGCCAGTCTCCTGCCGAAGTCACAGGGCCAAAAGACTTCACCTGCTAAAAAGTGCTATCCGCTGGAAGTTTGAATCCAGCACCTCTGAAAGGAACAGCAATCACGACGACCGGACGCTGGGCCCAACCGACGCCAGCAGCAACGCCAGTGAGTAGGAGTACGGCTCTAACTCCAGAGGACCTCGTGTCTGCCCTGCTGCTGATCGCATCAACCGGGTGCCCTTCGACGCCATGAGCGCTGCTCACTCTGTGCAACTGCATCATCGACAACGCCTGCTGAGGCCTGATCGACACCGGAGACGCGACGCCGGATTGCTCGACGCCGCTGATCATCGTGTGCTTCATTTTCCTAAGGTACTGTGTTGTTGGGGGTCCGTGTGGCTCCAGGCCCGACGCAGCGCTCCTCGCGGTCGACGCCGAACCTGTGGATTATCTTTGCCCCAGCGTTGTGTAGCTCCCGTGTGAGTTACCCTGTTGCTAAGAACTTTGTTTCCAAGAAGAAGATTTGCTTGATACTAAAAGACTTTTGTGCTAAAGAAGAAACTACCTGTGAACTATCCTTTTTCCTTCCCGAACGTATTTATTCCGATTGTGTACAGTTTTGCCTTTATTTTGGTCTTGTGCTAAGCCTTATATAAAAATACTTATTTTTATAATACTACGGTGTCGTGTCCATTTGTAGTGTATTCACTGTATTACTGTATGTGGTCATAATTGCTTAACACACAGCCTCTGAGATAAGCCTGTTCTGCTCTGCCAAGCTACCAAGGGGGTGAGCAGGGGTTATCGAAGGGTGTGATCCCCTTGCCCTGACTAGAAAAGGAGTGTCCCTATTTGTCAGAAGTGTATACCTCTGCCAACTAGAGACAGCCGGTTCTAACAGTAAGTATATCTATATATATACGTATTTATATATTCACTGAAAAAAAACATAGTTTTCAGGGACGTTATAGTTACAAATTAGCATTTAAAAAAACCTTTGAAATTCACAGATAAAACCCATAGGTTTCAGGGACGTTATAGTTAGTTGGACATTTCACTCATACAAATTCAGCTGTTATAGTTAGTTGAGCTAACTATAACTCAAGCCCCCGCAATGCACTGCTGATGACGTTGCATATTACATCATTCATGACATGGTCAGTGACATCACTGATGACATCTCAAATGACATCACTGATGACATCATCCAGTGACTGTGTGTATCCGTAAAGTTTAAATATGTTTTATATATATTTTGGCCAAGTTGTATTGAAGAATGAGTGGGTGTATAAGTGTCTGGGTGGAAGATTTAGTAGGTGCATGACTGACTGTATAGGTGAGTGATTAAATGTGTCTTACTGAATGCATGGCTTAGTGACTAAACTGTGTGAATATCTGTATGAGTCTGTCTATTGCTGTGTAAGCTGCTGCATTGGTTGGTGAGTAGCTACATGAGTGTCTATATGGGTTATTGATTGGTTGCGTGAGTATTTGTATGGGTGCCTGAGTGTGTGTGTGGGTGGGTTGGAGGTGTGTGACTGTGCATAGATGTGTGAGTGCTTCATTCACTGGGTGTATGGGTTGAAGAGTGCACATGGAAACAGCTGTATGGGTGGGTGTGTGTATGGGTGTGTTGATGAGTGAATGTATATATCAGTGCTAAATGTCCAAGTAACTATATATGAAAAACACAGTGCATGTGAGAGTTGGAGTATGTAAATGACTATACGTGGGAGTCAGTGATTGTGAGAGTGGCTGTATAGATCAGTGTGCACTTGTATCACTGATTGTATAAGAGAGTAAGTATATGTTAGTATCTGTATGAATAAGTGAGGTTGTGTGTGTATAACTGTATAGGTGAGTAAATAGAAGTGTGATTGATTCTTTGCATGACTAGATGAGTGAGTAATTCTGGATGAGTAGCAGTGTGTAAGTGTTGTATAGGTGTATGAGTGCCTATAATAGTGTTGTATTGATGAGTCACTGCATGTATGAGTGACTGTATGGGTGAATGAGTGGATGTGTGTGTAGACCTATGAATCAGTGGGTGCGTACGTAGTAACTTGTATTGGTGTCTCTATTGTTTTGAAAATGGTAATCTGTATTTTAGAGTGGGTGTATCAAAGGTTTTATTAAGGTATGAGGAGGTGCATCAGATTTTCAAGTGGATGATGTCATCAGTGATGTCATTTGAGATGTGATCAGTGATGTCATCAGTGATGTCACTGACCATGTCATGAATGATGTTATATGTGACGTAATCAGCAGTGCATTGCGGGGGTGCGAGTTATAGTTAGCTAAACTAACTACAATGGCGGAATTTCTATGGTTTTGTGTGCGTGAAATGTCAAACTAACTATAACGTCCCTGAAACCTATGGTTTTTTTAAGTGAATTTCAAAGGTTATTTAAATTCTAATTTCTAACTATGCCTACAAAGGTAGGACATGTGAAGAAAGAGGAAGAAAAGCGCAGAAAGAAGCAAGACAAATGCAGAGTCAACAGAAGTCCAAAAAGATGAACAAAAGTGCAAGAAGAAGCAAGAGATGTGCAGAAAGAAACAACAGAGGAGCAGAAAGTCCTCCTCAGCCCCCAAATTTTTCCTGACGGTAAGCACCACAGAGCTGCACTGCAAAGTGGTGTAAAAAGGGGGCATGGCCTTGGACCACTTCTCTGCAACACAGTTCCCTGGAGCTTACAGGAGGTACCTGGTGGGCTAGTTAGCCTTCAGGGACCCTCAGGATTCAAGAGGACTTAATCTCGCAACTTAAAACAGGCCACAGGGTGCGTTTGCACACTTGTCACATCAGGCCACGCCCCCTCCCTGCACCACTGTGCAAACGCACCGCCTAGAGCATTGTAAAGTAGGAGATTAAATCCCTTTGAGTCCTGATGGTTCCTGGGGCCAACTAGCCCACCAGCTACCTCCAGTAAGCGCCACAGAGCTGCATTGCAAAGAGGTGTAAAAAGGGGTGTGGCCTCTGAACACCTATCTGCAAAGCAGATCCCTGGTGCATACTAAAGGTACCAGGTGGGCTAGTTGGCCTCCAGGGACCCACAGGATTCAAGGGGACTTAATCCCCCAACCTAAAATGCACCACAGGGTGCATTTGCACAATTGTCACATCAGGCCATGGACCCTCCCTGCACCACTGTGGAAACATGCCCCCTGAAGCATTGTAAATTGGGGGATTGAATCCCCTTGAGTCCTGAGGGTCCCTGGGGACCAACTAGCCCATCAGCTAACTCCAGTAAGCACTACAGAGCTGCGTTGCAGAGAGGTGTAAAAAGGGGTGTGGCCTCTCAACACCTCTCTGCAACGCAGACCCCTGGTGCATACTGGAAGTACCTGAAGGGCTTGTTGGCCCCCAGGGACCCGCAGGGTTAAAGGGGACTTAATCTCCCAATTTACAATGTGCCAGGAGGTGCGTTTTCACACTTGCTATGTAAAGCCCGCCCCCTGCCTCACCACTGTGCAAATGCCTCGCCTGGCCCGCTTTAGGTTGGGGGAATAATTCCCCTTGAGTCCTGATGGTCCATGGGGGCCAACTAGCCCACCAGGTACCTCCAGTAAGCGCCACGGAGCTGCGTTGCAGAGAGGTGTAAAAAAGAGTGTGGCCTCTGAACAACTCTCTGCAACGCAGCCCCCTGGCAAATACTGTAGGTACCTGGTGGTCTAGTTGACCCCCAGGGACCCTTAGGATTCAAGGGGACCTAATCCCCCAATTTACAATGTTCCAGGGAGTGCATTTGTACACTTGCTATATCAGGCCGCGCCCCCTCCCTTCACCGCTGTGCAAACACGCCCCCCTGGTGCATTTTAAGTTGGAGGATTAATTCCCCTTGAGTCTTGATGGTCCTTGGGGGGCAACTAGCCCACCAGGTACCTCCAGTTAGCGCCACAGAGTTGCATTGCAGAGATGTGTAAAAAGGGGCGTGGCCTCTAAACACCTCTCTGCAACGTAGCTCCCTGGCGCTTACTGGAGGTACCTGGTGGGCAAGTTGGCCCCCAGTGACCCTCAGGATTGAGAGGTGCTCAGAGGGCATGCCCCCTTTTTACAACACTCTGCAACACAGCTCTGTGGCGCTTACTGGAGATACCTGTTGGACTAATTGCCCCTTAGGGGACCTCTGGATTGAAGAGGAATTAATTCCCCTACTTAAAGCGCACCACAAGGCATGTTTGCACTCACATCAGCTCAAGCCCCGCCCGACCTTCACCACTGTGCAACCGCTCCCTGTAGCGTGTTCTAAGTTGGGGGATTAAGTCTGCTTGAATACTGGGGGTCCCTGGGGGCAAACTAGCACACCAGGAACCTCCAGTATGCACCAGGGGGCTGCGTTGCAGAGAGGTGTAAAAAGGGGTGTGGCCTTATTTCACCTTTCTGCAACGCAGCCCCCTGGCACGTTTGCAGAGGGGGAACTAATCTCCCTTGCATACTGGAGGTCCCTGGGGGCCAACTAGCCCACCAGGAACCTCCAGTATGCATAAGGGGGGTGTATTGCAGAGAGGTGTAGTGAGGCTACACCCCTTTTTACACCTCTCTGCACGCAGCCCCCTGGCACGTCTGCAGAGGGGGAACTAATTCCCCTTGAATGCTGGGGGTCCCTGGGGGCCAACTAGCCCACCAGGAACCTCCAGTATGTACCAGGAGGCTGCATTGCAGAGAGGTTATAATGAGGCCATGCCCCTTTCTACACCTCTCTGCAACGGAGCCCCCTGGTGCGTTTGCAGAGTGGGAACTAATTCTCTGTGCATACTGGAGGACCCTGGGGGCCAACTAACCCACCAGGAACCTCCAGTATGCACTCGGGAAGGTACAGAGTACAGTACAGAGTACGGTACTTCGTACCCCACGATTTAAAAAAAAAAATATTAATAATTTTCTGCTTTGGGGGTCCTTGTGGGACCCCCTGAGCAGGCCTAGGGGATCAGGATGTTTCTACCCTGCCCCCTTTGCATGTTTTGCACGTTTGTTTCACTGCTTTCTTGTGCCTCGGTTCTACCTATTCCCAGTGCACCATTGTGCAGTTCAATGCTGCTCTCCTCTCTTCCCAATATAGTCATGATGGCCCTATCCCTTTGCTCAGTAGAATCTCAAGTAACCTAGGCATACTCATAGACCATCAACTATCAATGCAAGACCAAAAATCCTCCACATGTCGCATTAGTTTTGGCATGGGCGTCTTCTAGAAAAAATCTTTAGATGGCCTCCTTTGCACTCATGCAAAACACTGGTGCAGTCTTGCAAAACATTGGTGCAGCGCAAAAAATGAAGCCAAATCTTTTATATAAGTAAATATCTCCCATAATCACAGCAGACTTGCTGTCATGAATGATGTAACATGTGAGGTCATAAGCAGTTCGTTGTGGGGGCATAATTTATAGTTAGCTCAGGCAACTATAACTGCTGAATTTCACTGGTATTGTACAAGTGAAATCTGAGCCAAAATATAATGTCCTTGTAACCTTTGTTTTTTTCAGTGAATTTCTATGAATTATTTATTTCTATTTTCTAACTATAATGCACCTGCAACCATTGTTTTTTATTAAATTTCTATGGCTTTTTAACAATTTTTCCTAACTATAACCTCACTGTAAACTTGATTTGTTAATTGAATTTCAATTTTTTTTTTATTTCTTAACTGTAACCGGTAGCCTTTGACAGCGAGTGTGTGAGTGATTACATGAGGTCTCTAAGTGGGTGTGAGAGAGTTTCATAGTGGGTCTGTCAGTAGGTGTGTGAGTAGGTCTGGGAGTGGCTGCATAAGTGTCTCACTGGATGTGTGAGCAGGTGCGTGAGTCTGTGAGTGGGTCTGTGAGTGGGTGCATGAGTGTCTAAGTGGGTCTGTGAGTGGGTGCATGAGGGTCTGAGTGGGTCTCTGAGTGATTCTGTGAGTAGGTGTGTGAGTGGCTCTGTGAGTGGCTGTGTGACTCTCTCATTGGGTCTGTGAGTGGGTGCATGAGTCCCTGAGTATGTGAGTGGGTGCATCAATGTCTGAGTGGGTCTGTGACAAGGTGTGAGAGTATCTGGTGGGCGTGTATGTGGATGGATGAGTCTCTGAATCGATCTGTGATTTGATGAATGAGTCTGAGTGTGTCTGTGAGTGAGTGTGTGAATCTCTAAGTCTGTGAGTGGGGGCATGTGTTTTTTGAGTTGGTTTGTGAGTAAATGTATGAGTGTCTCAGTGCATCTGTGAGTGAGTGTGTGAGTTTCTGATGGGTCTGTTAGTGGTGCATGAGTCTGTGAGTGAGTCTGTGAGTGGGTGTGTGAGTGTCTCAGTGACTCTGTGAGTGGGTGGGTGACCCTTTCACTGGATATGTGAATGAATGCATGAGTCTGTGAGTGGGTCTATGAGTGGGTATGTGAGGCCCTGAGTGGGTTTATGTGTGGGTGCATCAGTGTCTGAGCAGGTCTGTGACTGGGTGTGTGAGTATTTGAGTGAGTCTGTGAGTGGGTGAATGAGTCTGAATGGATGTGCCAGTTGGTGCATAAGTGTTTGATTGGGTCTTCTGAGTGCATGTGTAAGTCTCTGAGTGGGTCTGTGAGTGGGTATGTGAGTCACTGAATGGGTCTGTAAGTTAGTGCATCAGTGCCAGAGTGGGTTACCAGCTGAGCTGTGTAGTGTGTGCTTTTTAAAGGGTCATAATACCTTCACTATTTTTCACGACTACAACAAGAATTCAAATCTACAGCTCCCTGGTTACAGACACATACCTCTGCGGTGCATTAACTAATAGAGGTTTCATAAAGCATTTCCCAACGATTAACTTCATTTGTATTTATTTCAAATTTAAGCTGTGTGTGAGGAGGGCCACATGGCAGCCCTTCCTGAGCCAATTTCAACCCCGGGAAATTCATCACCCGTGGCCCGGATTTATTATAATGATATTATAAATATATATGATGTAAAAGGGAAGGGAGCCGCTTGGCCCACCTCCTCGGGACCCATGGCCAGTTTTTATTATATTTATAATATAAATATATTTAATGTAAAGGGGTTGGGGGCTAGGGCACTGCCATGTCTCTTGTCCCAGCTGGCTTCCTACCTCTTGTGGTAGCCGGCATTGCTGATGCACAGAGGGAGCTGCCAGCAAGGCAGATCCCTCTGTGCAAGAGCAATCATTTCATCTCTTTTCCTGCCCACATATGTGCGGACACGGAAAGAGATGAAACCTCTGCCTCCAGTGGGCAGCAGTACTTTGACAGCCCCATCCCGCTGGAACCAGAGTGTCTGCTTTTGTTTGGGAGGATCTGTCAAAGCTCATGCCAAGCAAAAGAAAACAGTTAGGTCCCGGCGGGTGGGTATTCCGGGACACAGCAGGAGCCGGCCCTGGGGTGTGGCAGCCATGTATGGGCGTACATACTGCTTAAAGTGTTGGCAACCAATCAGAATTCAGCATGAGATCAGCAGGGTTTGCGAACCCTTTGTGTCCCTAGATATACAAATTAGTTTTTTTCTTTATTATCTCCTAAACTACTGAATGGATTCACACCAAGTACCAACATATTTCTGGCCCAAGATCTACCTTCCTGACAAATGTGCTGTAATACCATTCAGTGCTTCGTGCTGTAGTTGTGTTTAAAACCTCTATTGAAATGAACATGAGAATAACACATTTTTGACCACACCCTTTCCTCCGCCCCCACCTAATTAATATATATATATATATATATATATATATATATATATATATATATATATATATATATATATATATATATATATATATATATATATATATATATATATATATATATATATATATATATATATATATATATATATATATATATATATATATATATATGTATACGTATTCATTTGCAGATGCAATGTGATTTGTTTAAACACACAGGGAGGTATACCGAATGTCAAGTCATTTAATGCATAACATAAGAGTGTATTCACCAATATCCTATGGAGTTACATGAATATGCATATTTCCTCAGCGCGTGCGTAGGATCAGGTCTTCCTTTCCCTATTTCACAAATGCTAACCCAGACACCTTATTTCAAAATGTGCATGTAACCAGTATACCACTTGGTAGACATTTACATTATTCAATTGTTTTTTAATTTAATTTGGTAATCAGGGATTTTGCAAGAAATTATAAATGCACAATTTTTGGGGTTAACCTTTAAGCAATATTTGGGAATTTACATTTATAATTTGCAATTTTGTTTGAACTAAACTCTTCTATGTCTGTTGTTGTGAATACCGTCACTTCTATGGTAACCAAGGCAACGTGAAACCAATCACAGTGAGGTAACTGTGTATGTGCTAAAATGTATATAACTTGTAGCGTCATTCATGCAGATTAAGTGAGCAAGGTGGAGGCTTCCGCCGAAACGCGCCTGTAGCAGCTTGATGGAATAAAACTTTACTTGAGTCGAATTCACGGTGTCAGTGGCCATCCTTGATCGTGAGGAAATGCGGATTGGTAACCAATATATATATATATATATATATATATATATATATATATATATATATATATATATATATATATATATATATATATATATATATATATATATATATATATATATATATATATATATATATATATATATATATATATATATATATATATATATATTATATATATATATATATATATAATTCAAACTCCTAGAGCAATAGAAAATCCATGGACAAAAGGTACAGACCACTCTGGTGCAGGTTCAAGTATACAGAGCTTTATTCCTGCTTTACTCTGGCAGCAATATATATTCCCAATGTGCCTTTGCAATGCACTGCTTATGACAACACTTATTACATCACTCATGACATGGTCAGTGACATCACTGATGACTTCTCAAATTACATCACTCATAACATCATACAGTGATTGTGAGTGTTTTCTAAAAGATTCTGAGTGTTAAAATATATACTAAGGTACTTCAAAAGTTAAATTAGTTTAGTTTGTGCACTACTAATGAGTGATTATATTTAAAGATACATTATGTTTTGCCCTCAAATATAGTGCTAAATACCAGTTGTTTTGTTTAATCATACATAATTTTGAAGAAATGTTGTCCATTTCCACAGGTGCAAACTATGCATATTTCCGACAACCCTGCTCAAAATGATTGATTCTAGTATTTTCATATGATTCACATATGGGTAAAGGTATGAAAACAGGTAGTAGTAATTAGGAATGGGTGAAATTCCTTTTTTTCAACCATGGTAAGCAGATGGTAAGCTTTGGGAATTCTTCCTTTTCCACATTGCCTACCAGATTGAGAAAAGGTACGAATGCAGGTAAAATTTCCAGCAAAATAAGAACTCCTCATTTCTCACATTGAGGAATGCACGAAGGAGGAATTCCTGTCCTGTCCAGTAGTGTAAGGGCTGACTATTTTAACCCGTTCGCTGCTCATTACGAGCTCAGCTCGTCATGAGGCACACTGGAGCTGTGCTTATGATGAGCTAAACTCGTCATGAAGAATGGGGATCAAGGATCTCCAGCACAGTAGGGGAATTGCCTTAGCAGCCAAGGTGTTAAATAATGTAATTGTAATTACATCAAAGTAATTAAAAGAACTAGCCTTAACAGTGTTCTCTGAAGCAACATTTCCAGCAGGGGAGCTTGTGTGTGGTGTCTACCAGCCAGGAGGACCTTGTTCAAAGGCTTGACCAACAGCTTTCCATGCTGGGGAAATTAATTTGCAGTGCACTGTCTAGGTATTAGACAATGTATTATCTTAATTCATTTAGCTTTAAGGTAAATGCAATGGCCAACCCCTCAACGTGCTTCTAAAGGCTACGGTGCTTTTTCTTCTTTTTGTCCTTGGAATAGCAAATCTGACCGAATTCTGCTCTGCGAAGAGAGAGGGAGGCAATTGGGCAAAATTCCTGTGTTTTGCTTACAGTATGGCAATTTTGCCCATCTTAACTGGTAATAATACTATTAGCAAGATTAGCGGTAGGACAAGTAGTAATACCATTAGGGGATTTATTAGTACAAGTATAATGTTATGCTATGTTTAAATTATTGGAATGGGTTTGATATCAAATCTGTCTGCAGCATGTATTTGTTTACCAGTAAGCATACCTTACACAGGGTTTTGAGGCGTCTGAGCTGCTTTTTGATGATAGTTTTTTGATATTGTGTTTTGGTTTGTTTCTTTCTTGAGAGCCAGTGTTTGTTCAGTACGAATCTGGTGGATTATTTCAAGTGTGGGAAAAGTGACCTGAGGCTTTTCTATTTGTTTATAACAAATACGTTTTCATAACAAACATCCCTTTTACCCGAGACTGACTTTTTCTGACATTCTTTGGTGCTAAGAGCATCATGATGGTCAGCTGTTTGACACCATAGTTCAGTGAAAAGAACCAGTTGAGTGCTAGTTCACAACATATTTGAGTTCGGTTGAGTATATTATTGGTATTATGTTTATTGTTCTCTTTTGGAGGGTTGAGTGTGCTGTGCCTAGATAGAAAGTGCAGCTGGAATCCCTTTTATAGTAGAAACAGTGGTGCTTGCAGTACAAATATCTATTGTTGGACCTGGCCCTCTCTGAAGTGTCATCCCCAAACATTTTGCTTTCACCTCACCTGTCTTCTGAATTTGTTTTATATGGCATTAAACTGTGCACTTTACCACTTCTATCCATTACTAAAATGCTTATTTCCTCTTCATAAAACATGGTAAGATTGGCATAAGCCTGATTGGTAAATTCAATGTACATGTTAGTCACCAGAATATGCTACTATGGGCACCCAGGACCTGTAAATTAAATGCTACAAAAGGCCTGTAGCACTCATTATGCCACACATGAAAGTAGCAGTGTACAACATTTCTCAGGCCCGTTATTGTAGCTTGTAGCAGTACATTTTTAAACTGCTATTTCGACCTGGCAAAATAAAACTTTTGCCAGGCCGAAACCTTTCTTTTTAGTCTAAATAACTCACACCGGAGGTAGGCCCCAAAGCCCCATAATCGGTGTGCACTGTATTTGAAAAGAAGGACATGTCTCTTTACGTTTCAAATGTTGTGGTAGTGAAAAACTCCTAGGGAGTTTTTCAGTGCTGCATGGCCTATCTCTCCCATTCACTAATACTGGGTTTCCTCACTACTTTTAATTGGTGATAACTTTAGTTAGGAAGCAGGTGCAGCTATGGCATTTACACTCAAATTAAGTATATTGTTAACCCTCTTTAATTGTGAAATCGGATTTTAAGTCACAATTCTGAAAATACCACTCTTAGAGAGTTGGCATTTTAATGTCCTAACCATTTATGCCTTCTGCCAGTGCCCTGGGTCACATGACTGTGAGTGACTCTGCTGTTGAGGTTTTTGCATTCCTCCTACACAGTGACCAAAATGGTCCTCAAGTGTGGGTAGGGTCGGCCATCCTGCCTAGATGGCTGGGGACAGAACTGTGCCTTACACCAAGTGCAGGTCAAAGAGCTTGGCTCCAGCATATACCAAGGACCCTGACATCAGCCTTTTGTCACCCCAGACATCTTGGAGCCTTTACAGGGGAAGGGAAGAATTTTCCGGAACCAGATGCGGGGGTAGTATAGGTAATCCTCACACTTCAAGGGCTGGCACCAGGAATAATATTGGTCTCTCACAATCTTTTCAGTACACTCCTGGACATGAGGACATTAGAGAAGAAGGACTGCCTTATTCCCTAGAGGAATGCCCTGCTGCTTGATGCCTGCTTTGTTCCCTAGAGGACCACCCTGCTGCTTTAGACCTTCCCTTGTTCATCAGAGGACTGCCCTGCTGCTACCAGAGATTATTCCTGCTGCCTAAAACATGCCTTGTTCCCCAGAGGACTGCCCAGCTGATTGAGGCCATCCCTGCTCCCTGAGAAGGAAGGCTAGACCTGCTCCCTTCATCCTGAGTGACTACAAGGACCAGTTGACTGACCTCATGTTCTGAGCTACAGGAATACAACAAGCTCTGCAAATGCCCAGATGACCTGCTGCAACTGGACCTGCTGGTCTCTGTTGGAATGAATTTTTGATCCCCAAGAGGCATCTCCCCAGGCTTTGGACCCTTGGCTGGCATCTATGAAGAAAGGAGAAATCCCGAAGTTTTGGGCGCTTCATGACTGTGAATGGGCCTGTTCGCTCTGAGAGCCTGCCTCTTGTGATGAACGCTAATATGAAGCTCTGATGAACCTGACTCTTCACTCTATAGCGACTACCAGCAATGCGAGTTCTGCACTTTGCATTACAGCAACAACAGGCCCACGGTGACTGCCAATGGTGAGATCCAGAAATGACGATCTGCAATGCCCGTTCAGCTGTTCACTCTACAGTGATGCCTGTCTGACATCAGAACTGTGTCTGCAAAACGCTCTCTGCTCCTTGCAGTCGCCTCTACCATAAACTGAGCTCTTCGCCCTCTCCTTGTGACTCTGAGAACCTAACTTTTTGAACAGAACTAATCTGCGCCCTGTATCTGACCCTTGCTCCATCACAGTCGCACTGAACATGGGCACAAATGGGTAATCTTCTAGACGATTCAGCTAGCAAACCAGCTGAGCTGTTGCCAGCAGCGAGGACGCCTGGTTTGCTAGCTGAAAAGAAGTTGAATAGTGCGGGGACACTCATTACGGAGGAAGATTCCGGTTAATTCTAACGTAGCCAAGAAGGAACGCGGGGACTGGCTCCTTAGGAGTTTCAGAAATACAGAGGATCGGCTGAAAGAAGAGGATAGCCGTGTCCGAAATGCCGCCATAAGTAGATACAGAGCTGACCCCAGCCCCTGGTCCCCTGTAATACCTCGCATTGGGAAAGATTTACCGCTTGCAAGAACCAGACATAGATGCAAGAATAATTATGTCTTTTGTTGTTACCCATACTTTGGAAATCACTAAACATCCACAATTTAAGAATCGTCTAGAAGATTACCCATTTGTGCCCATAATAAAAAGCCCTGATGAAAGCCCGTGAAGAATTTATACGTGGCTGGAAACGCGTCAGCATTTTCTTAAATTGAAGGAATTAATTAAGGCATCCTCTTTGATTGAAGGAATTAATTAAAATCTTCCATGGTGCTTTACAAATAGGCAAATACTGGCCATGTTGCTTGTTGTGATGAATTATATTGAGCAGCATGTTCTTTTGAATTGAAAAGTGGAGCAATTGTTGTACATAAGTGTGTTTATGTTGTCAAATTGATTTTGTCCAAAAGTATTTGTATATGTATGTATTTAAAGTGTTTTCATGGTATAATTTGTATGTGTTTCTGAGAATAGATTTCCTATTCAGAGAAAATATTTAAAACAAAAAATAAGAGGTTGAATAAAATAATCTAACCACAAAAAGAATAAAGTGTGGTTTTCTGAAAACAAAAAGTGGGAATCCAGGTACTTTTCTATGTATTTTGTATCTTAGGCCCTACCTGTTTCCTGTCATTGGGCTTAACCCCTATGTTGTGTAACTATAAGATTCGGCGCATTCCTGTCCTTTTCCCCGGCGCCGGCGCACAATGGGCTGCCTGCGCCAACGCAGGCACCATTGCACCATGCAAGGGTGCCTGCTTTGCGGGGATGATTATTTTTGTACAGGAAGAGAAAACTTTCTGTACAAAATTAATCACAAGAACGATGAGAAAGATATTTCTCCCCATTGCGCATCCTTACGCCTCTCCTGGGGAGGCGTAAGCTTTTGGCACTGCCTTAGATTTACGATTTCTCGTAAATCTGGGGCAGTGTCAAAAGACCATGGATGATGCTGGGAATGCCCCCAGCAACTCCCATTGCACGCTCCTTTAACACAGAACACTGCGTTAAAGGGACATCATATTTATCAGGCAGCATGAAGCCCAGAAAAGTGGCTTAGTGTTGCCTGATAAATATCACGCAGGCTTCTGCGCCATGGAACGTCACAAAAAGTGACGTTCCAATGGCGCAAGGGGCCTCATAAATGAGGCATCTTGGGCCTCATTTATGAGAAATGACGCATCCTGCGTGAAAGCAGCAATGCATCACTTCTCAGTGCGCACTCCTTGCGACTTTCCTGATGCGTCATATTTAATGTATGACGCATCATGTCGCAAGGAGTTACAGATACGTCAGTATTTCTGACGTATCTGTAAGCGCAAAAGTGACGCATTACTGGAGTGTGTCACAAAAGTGACGCAACTCCAGCAATGCGTCCTTTCACATGGGGCAAGCCCCATGTGAAAGGGTCTGCTTCAGTCTTACGCCTGCTGTGAGGCAGGTGCAAGATTTTGACGCAATGGCATCCTAAAAGTGACGCAGTGAAATCTCATAGAATTCACTGCGTCACTTCTACGACCCTTCCTTGCGTCAATACGCCCCCCTTGCATACATTATACCTGGCGCAGGTATAATGTGGTGCAGGGGTTTACAAAGTGACGCATCTACCTAGATGCGTCACTTTGTAAATTTGGCGCAACAAGGCGCATTTTTTACGCCACTGGTGCGTCACAAAAAGTGACGCACCGGCGGCGTAAAAGTGACGCACAGCCTCATAAATGAGGCCCCTTGTGTTTTGAATTGCTCCTCCTTCACTGCTACTAATCCCTGTTGTATTCTTGCTCTGAGCACACTCCTTCCTACCCTATATGACCACACCTCACGCCGTTCATTGCCTCTCATCATTGCTTTTAGCCCCCTGAGTTACCTCGACAATGCAGTGACAACACACGATGCAAGAGTCCCCTCAACAACAGGGCTGCGTAGAGGATGAAGAGGGCAAAGGGTGGAGGTCTGTGTGAGTGGAAGGAACAGGGTTAAGACAAGTCAAAGCAGGGAGGGGCAGCAGGGGATGAAGTTTCTGACGTTAAAAGAGTGGTTCAGGCATTTGATGCATGGGGTCAGGGGCATTGGCACTGGTTTCGGAAATGCCACTAAGGAAAAAAATAACATGTCGTGTACGGATGTACCTTAGACAAAAAATGAAGAAACGAAACTCCCATCACGTCTGACAGCTCCATCAGAACCTACTATATTTATAATCCAGTTTCTCAACACGCAAATAAAGAAAAAGAGAAGTTCCTAAGTTTCAGACACGACAAAGTGTGTAAATAGAAACTGAGACGGGCATGATTCCTGCTTCCCGCTCTTTGTTCTTGCTACCACCCGCTTCAGTGAAGAGATTCGAATTTTGTCCACGATGTCAAAGCCTGACACGCCGCATGATCCAGTCCCCTCAGTCTGGGCATAGGCAGAAGTCAGATGTAATCACTGGGCCCTTGTGATCATTCATTCTGCTCACTAAACTGGGGCAAGTCGAGAGTTTCGTGAAATTCCTCACATTTTTCATTGACCAATTATGCATCTTTTTTTCCTCGCAGAATCTGGTTCAAGCTGTAAAAGTCTCACAAAAGGGCATTTTCTGTTCAGACCAGTCTTGATTCAGTATCTTCTTTGACTTTAATATGCAGTGATATCCTTGCACGATATATCCCTTTGAGATACCGGCAAAGCGTTTTGAGCAAATTGTGTAATTCTGAATAATGTTCGAAATATGTGATTTTGCACACCCTGAGCGGTTCCTCTACCCAGACGGCTAGGCAGCTGGGTCCATCTCCACGGACAGACAGAGTCCTGCAGGGCAAGGCTCCCTTCTCTCCCCTCTCAGCAGGAAGGCAGCTCACAAGACCAATTGCAGTTCCCCAGCTTCTTCCAGCAAGGCTTGCAGAAAACCGATGATGTCCGCTCACCTTCAAGCCACAGGTTATTAGCGATACCAGCCCTGGCACTGAGGCAGTATACTCCTCAGGCAGTGGAAACACTTGATTTGGGGAGTTTGGGATATACTTTTCTATGTTATTGGCAGGAAGGGCATCTGAATCAAAAATGTGGGTTTAGAAACTGGATTGGCGTGGTTTCCTCTGCTACTTCATTTTTCCTCTACAGCTCTGACATGTTCTTTGTGCAGGGCAATAGCTCTTCACAGGAGATAACGTGAAGCACTGCACTTGGCTCTCATCAGCCTTTTAGGAGGTGTCTCTCAAAGGAAAACAAAGGACTTAGCCTCTTCCCAGAAATGTAACTTTCACTAGTACTTGACTCTGCTGACTGTCTCCCATTCTCTTACAATTAGCACAATGCCAGTACTCAGTGAGGACTAATCAGCAATGCCTTGCTGAACATGGATAAGGCAGTCCTGGCTCCATCATTCCATACATGTACTCAAGTGTCACAACGTCCTCAGGAGTTCAGACAATGCATTCTTAGATTATAAGGATGCACCTGGTAGCTTGTCTGATGGGACCAAGGTTCTCAAATGCAGCTAGCTCTGTGTCATTCGAGGGTTGACAAGACATATGTTCTGGACTAGCACACCCCTTGCTTGTGTCCAAACTGTTGATGTTATCATTTCATTTGATTCCCCTCTATTGTGGCCAGCTTATACCTGGAGATTGAGTCACTCTGGCAGAAAATCATAAAAATGATCAAAAACTGGGACACAATAGGCCAAGTCTTTGCCAGAATGGGATTTGGTAGTATAGGTCATAACTTTCCTAAAATACAGCCTACCCTGCACCTGAAAGAAAGGGGATACAAGATGATCTGTGCTGCACTCACATTCACTCTGGGCTTCTTCCGAGGGACGGAGCTATCAATAGTTCAGCAAGTGCAGTAGCACCAGTGGTGTAAGAGGCCATGTGGACCTCGATTTTAATTGTTTTTGCTACCAAACTATGAACGAAGGGCTCATTTATCTTGCTTGCTTTAGGGCCTATAGTATCTTTGCTGCACCATGCTTCTTCCTTCTGCCCCACTCAACTGTCCATCATGCTTGTGCTAGGGCCAATGGGAGCTTGTGAACCATCCCACCTGCCTTTGAAAATATGAATTGTGTTAACATTTAGAGTTAAGTGTTTTCAGGCAGGTCCGTACACCACTTCTGCCAATATTGCTATAATTGCAAATAGAACAGTGAAATGTGAATGGCTTCGCCTTGACCTTGATCCTAGGAGTCAAATCCACTTGATGCCATGCCACTAAATGCATTAGGTAAAACAATAAATTGATGAACGTGTGAAGTTGGGTTTGGCAAATCCAAAACAATATATTGTTTAGAACATTTTTAAACCTGTTTCCCCACCAGTAATCTCCACTTCAGAAAGAAATGCCTTTTGCACTCAATAAGAGATGGTTTCTTTAGGCCAAGTCAAGGCAGTGAACCTCTGCCACCAGAAATCAGAAACTTAAAATAGGTGCATGACGTTACTTCTGCCTGAAACATGTCATAATTTTAAAAAAGCACTAAGCGTATAGCTGCACAATATGTTTATTATGCAGGCTTTAATCACACATGGGTCAAATCAGGAACCAATTGCAGTGTCATGCCCTCACGTTTTGCCCTCATTTTAACACTAGATGCTCGTTTTCTGACTCTTGCTGCGCCCTGGGTTTTTCTAACCAGACCCAGGGCATGTGGTTTGTGTAAAAAGTACATTGTAATTAGGTACAATTACAATGGCAATGATAGACCCCTGTAAGTCCCTAGTGTATAATAAGGTAAGGGGATTTCAAAACTACCTATAAGTCCCTAGTATATAACAGCGCAGGGAGGTTTCAAGGCCCAGTAGATTTCATGCACTAATGTGTGCACTACTGTGGAGCCTGCTGTCATTTTGAAAGTCAGCCCTGCCTTACAGGCTGCTTTTATATCGCAGTTATATGCAAATTCGACTTTCGATTTAAGAGTACTTCCAAATTCTCAAACTACCTTATTGTTACATACAAGTCACCCCTAAGGAGATCCTTGGGTGCCTCACGGTAGGGTGTCATGTAACTATAAGCAGGGACATTATAAAATATGGTTTGAAAGCCCTGGTGAGGGAAAAACTACAATTCTGTTTTCCCCATTGTGGTGAATGGCTTCATAGGCTAATATTGAGACATTTTAAACACACCCAAGATGGACGCCCGGTGAGTAGCTCCTTGCCAGACATTGCCTTTTTGGCTAAAATCCCCAGATTCCGACCTCCTACGCGAATAAACCTACTCACCTGGGTTTCCTTTCTCAACTGCGGTCCTCGATGCTCCATTCCTGCGCCTCTGGGCATGAGATTCTCATCAGAATTTGCACTTGAGACTTTCTCCCGCGGAGTTCCAGGACCAGGGTGGCCGATGTCCGTTGGAGCCGCTCTGTTCAGCTAAAGGGGAGTCTGGCCCAGGTATCTCGCTGCGGCCGACACCTACACAGTTGGGCATCAGGCTCAGCTCCCCTCTCAACTCTGCTACTCGTCTTCCTCCTCCCCCACCTTCCTCTCTGAAGTCCCTGGTGACCAACATTCGGCGGAACCCTATACAACGCTGCTGAGGCCTCTCTGATCTCTTCGGATGGCCGCTGAGGAACTGGGCGGAGGTTCTACCCTCCCGACTCTCCCCCTGCCACAGAGCTTGGTTACCGCTGCCTTTCCATTCAGTTACCTCACCTACTGCGCCTACCGCAAGTCAACTGGGACAATTTGGTATTTAGCGGAGGTAAGAACTATCGGCACTGCTCTGCGTGGCGTTCTGAGCCTGTCACTCTCCCATCCATGCCTGAGAAGCGCCCATGCTGGCTCCAACTTTGCTGCCTCCTGTTCTCTTGACCTATTGCCTTGGCTCCCACAACAGTTCCCCCCGGGATCTTCAGACAATGGCTCGGACACCGCTGCCTAGAACATTTGCACATGTACACGGCACAGCTCCGACTCGAAAATAGACTGCCCCCCCTCCCAGACTATTTGGCTCCTTTCCCTATCTAGTGCCTCTCCATATAATCAGCTACTATTTTCCTTTTTCCTCTTGACTTAGCCTCCCTGGCTTCTGGACTTGGACCCATATGCTCCCCACCATTTTGGCACTATTTTCCACTGCCCCACCCTACCCCTGATCTGCCATTTAAGCAGTCCCTGTCCCATCCTCTGTCCCCTCTTGTCTCCTGCTGGGCGACATCGCGATTGTCTTTCGCTCACCACAGACCTGCTCCTCATTTTTCTGTTTTTGTTGACAACTCTGGTGCCTTTTCCGTTTTTGTTTCCCTCTCACCTTTCTGTCCTTATCTGCTTTCCTTACCCTTTCCTTTCTTTGCTCTTTTCTTCCCCTGCACTTTAGGCTGTTTCTTGCTGATGCTTAACCTTTGCTTTTACTGTTATTCCTCTTGTTGTTTGTTGCCTCATCATGCGTCTTCTCATTGCCATTCTCAAGTATTCTCATATCCTTAACTTGCGCTCTTTTTTTTCTATTGTGTAACATTGTGTAATTGTTTTGTAACTTTGTGTAACTTGGTTTGTGCTGATATTCTGTAAAGCCCTCTGATACCTTCGAGTCTAGCCAGCGCTATATAAAACTCAAAATAAATAAATAAATAAGTATAAATATTGACAGTAGCCACTTAAAAACATACTTAAAGGTATCTAATTAATAGTTGAGATAAAACCAACAACTTGCCACAGGTTTATAATAAACATTACAGAAAATAAGTTATTACACTTTCTTTTTGGTGAGCCAAACTCCAGCTCTCCAGCTGCCCTCTCTTGACTGTCCAGCCTTTACCAGACTGAGCCAGAACTGCTTGATGAGGTGAGAAGTGTCATGTCAATGGATTTCCTGCTGGTGGCGGACTTTAGCTGCAGAAGCCAAAAGGCAGGAAGAGTTGGTTTAGCCAGATCTAACCTTAAAGGAGAAGAATTCTCCATTTTGGATTTTGGGAGAATGGTGCTTTCTGGGACAAGAATATGCCACACTTTGAGGAAGTTGTCACACACCTGGGTGGCACCCTGCATCCCATTGGTCAGGAGTGCCCACCTCCCACCTTGAGGCCCAGAAACTGTGAATAAATATGGGAGAGTTGCATAGCTCCTAAGCTCCTAAGACCTGCTGCCTGAAACTACAAGGAGAGGAATGACTGCCCTGCTGGAATCTGAATCTGCACCCCAAGGACTGCACTCTGAAGGACTGCACCTGCTGCAAAATCTGGCACCCCAGCCCTGAGGTCATTGCCTTGCTTCAAGAAAGATTAAGGATAAAACTCCCTGCAAGCTACAGGTAAACAGAGCCTACCTATCATCTCTACCAAGAGTCCTCATCCTGGAGTGCGTCCAGTGGTCTTTTAATGATTTCCCCAGGTGCATTGTGGGAATTGTAGTCCAGCCATCACAAAGACAATCAAGGAGATTCCAGACCCTTGGATTTGTGTTTTGGACACTTCGAACCCCCATGAGGAAATTCAGGAAGGAGTTCCAGATGTTTTGTGAAGTTTGGGATTTTTTTTGTCAAAAAGCTCCATAAGGTAACTGACAACCATCTACCTTCAACCGTGACCCAGTCTAGATTTGAAGTATGTCCCATTGAAAGCTCAAGACTTCCAGGATTTGACTGAGGCCCGTGAAAAAGCAATCCAATGACATTGCACCGAAATCAGCTTGCTAGATGGGACCGCTCGACGTCAAGAGAAAAATCCTCCAGAAAAGTTTTTAAGTCCGAAGATAAATGTGCAACCGATCCACCCACTTGGTGTATCTGTCCAGGATTTCATCATGGTCGGCCTCAAACTTTGACTTTGTCTCGTTCAAGCACGACCAGATATTCCAAAGTGACGCTATGTGTTTTTAAGCACTAGAAAGTGTTTATTCTTTACAAATTCATATCTCTGGATCCGTACATTGGATTTTTGTCATTTTGATGCCTATTTGTTCATAATAATATGATCTAGTTTCATAATTTGGTGTTGGATTTTTAATGCGTATTGTGTCCTACTTATTTAATGTATTGGTGTTTTTAAATGCTTTACACTCCTATCTCCTAAGTTAAGCCTGACTGCTCGTTGTCAGCTACCAAAGGTTGAGCAAGGGAACAATTTTTTGAGAACCTAACTGAACTTTTTATTCTGTTTGTTGCCTTATTACTTGTGGTAAGTCATTACTTATAACTACTAATAAACCACTTTACAACATAACATAATCCGATTATAGGGTTTTCTACATTTTGCAAAATTTCTGTTTTTGTCATGCTGTGCACCTAATTTTTCCCAGAGGAAATTTTATACCAGTAGGAAATATTTTGTGAGAATTGTAAAACTGGAATACGAGGCCTAGCCACATGTGCTGCACTAGCAACATTCATGACATTATCTTCAAAATTGTATAGGCAATGCTTTGAAAAATTATCTCACCAGGCTTTTGTATGAAAGGGCATACCTTCAACAAACATTTCATGCCGACGATTGCCCAAGCGAAATACCTGTAATCCTGTGTGAATAACACATATTATGTTCAGAAAGCCTTCTAAAATGTTACCCATCTGGGGCGGAGCTTGCACGCCACGAAGATGGCCGCTTGAGCGAAACTCTCTGTGCCACCAATAAGCCATCCTGCATTTAACCTGCATCTGAGCTGCGATGTAGCCATGACTTGGACTGCTGCTAGTGTTTGAAGGGCACCTGAATGTTACGAGCTGCCTCAGACCCTTGAACTCCTACGCTCTGCCGAGCAAACGGATGCGGTCTACTTCGGCCCTGTGAGCAGCTGGAAGCCCCGGCCTGTCGTTGATGAGGTGGGGCCGCCTGCGATACTGCAGTTGATTCACTGCCAATTGCTCCCAATGCTGGGGCGGAGGCAGCAAACTGGATTGTGCTGGGGCTGGCTGAAGTGGGATTTGGTCGCTGGAAGAGGTCACTTAAAGTAGTCCCTGGAACTTGTGGTGTCGGGACTGCGCTGGAGGCATTGGCGCACTGTCAAGGGGCCTGCCGTGAAGCCTACATAGCGACCTGCCCAAGTAATAGCGCCTTGCTGGTAGAGGCTGCGGAGTCCATGATTGGTGGCGGCAACTCCCCGGAGTAAGCGGACATGGAGAGCTACGCAATCCTGTCATCTGAGGTGCAGTGAGCACCCTCAAGGGCTGGTGACTGTGGAGTAAGCACGGCTGGAGCACCGGCCATTTTGACTGCCTGCTGGTGCTGAGGACCACATGGGAGACATTGTGGCTCCTGGTGAGTCATTGGGAGCTGCTGGTCGGGTGATTCTGCGAGCGCGGGAGAGAGGCGGAGATCTGCCAGCACCTGGGTCCCAACTGGTGCTGGTGGCATACATGTACAACTGCCTTGCTGTAAAGGCTGAGACGCTGGAGCAGTGCGGAGTCCTGACTGGTGCTACCGGTAGCAGGAGAGCCCTTCATTACTTGTCCTAGGGGAAGGTTGGACTTGCACCCCTGTAGGGGCCCCACTGGAAGTGGAAGTGTGCATACAGCGTTTAAGGAAAGAAATACTCCTCTTTGGAAAGGGTGCCGTGCAGTGGCGCATGCCTTACGGACTGGCTAGGAACGCAGGCTAGAGCCCTGGATTTATCCCTGCTAGGATTACTCATATTGACTAACCTGGGTGGCTAAGGTGTCTACATGGGCTGACTGGCAGTCTTGATGGGGGAACCCATGACAGGCCCTAGGAATGGCGGTGAGCTTGTGAAGTAAGAAACCACCACCCGCCGTTTGACAGCACACCGATCAGAGGCTGTGGTTGAAACTATAGGCAGGGCCTAGCAGGACTGCACTTATTGGAAGCTACCTGCCTCAGTATTTGGTGGATTTATGCACTGGCCATTGCTGCGAGCTGACCACGATGGGCAGAGTTGACAAAACCCAGCCTAAATTCACATTCGGCCATAGGAAGACGTAAGTGTGGGATAACGCCTCTGACGATGGGGAAAATGTGCAGGTTCAGGTCCGGATGGACAGAATGTCTGAGTGACTGGATAAGCACACAGAAAGGCTAGACATAACAGAACGCAGAGTAACTGAGGTGGAGGAGGCGCAGACAGCAATGGACACTGACCACAAGCACATGAGGAGAGTGCTGCAGGTGCTGCAAGAAAAGGTGGAGGACTTGGAACTTTGTTCCCGACGCAACAGCTTGAGGATTACGGGCCTTCTTGAATCAACTCAGACTGGCAACATAGAAAAATGAGTTGAGAAACTTCTGGTAACCCTCCTCGGCGGTGAAACGTTCTCCCCTATGTTTGTGGTGGAAAAAGCTCCCCAATCCTTGGGCCCTTGCCCTGTTCCAGGAGCTCCCTCACGACCGATACTTGTGAGACTGCTGAACTATCGGGACAGAGACTCGGCATTGACAGCTGCCAGAGGCAAACAAACACTACAGTATGAGAGTTCCACCATCTCTTTGTACCCTGATTTCACACCACAAGTGCAAAAAGCGTGCAGACAGTTCACGCTACTGAAGCGCCAGCTATGCAATCAACATATAGACTATGCTATGCTCTATCCCGCTAGCTTGCGTGTGAACCGGCAGGGATACACGCGCATCTTCACAGACCTGAAGGCATTGCAGAAGGCCCTGAAGGAGTGGTCCAAGGAGTTGCTTAACAGTCCATAGCGCAGGGCCTTGGAGGGAGCTGTTGGAGGTCAACTAGACCATCAAGACTGATCTCACGCCCACACGATAGAGATAAGAGCACTGCTGCTGGGGGGGTGTAGAGCAGAAACAGTATTGGTGTAGAGAAGAAACAGTATTGATACACGTGTAAACAGTATTGATACAACAATATTGATACAGTATTGATACGACAGTATTGATTCACATGTGTCCCTGGGATAGACTGAGTTAAAATGAACTGGAGTACACAGCATGATGGGCTGTAATACAGTGTACATTGTAATATGACATGATTCGGGTGGGAATACAGTGCATGTGTATTCTGAATAACCAGGTCATGGGATATTGATGGCTAATTTGCACTACATGGCAGATGCACTATTGTTGCTGAATGGCGGGCAGTGTAAGAACAGTGTCTATTTGGAACGAATAGCCCTGCCAGGCGAGCAACATCCGCCCACGAGTGAATCACACTATGGGGAACTTATTGGGGGAGTAGGGGTTGAGTGTTTATCTTATGTTGTTTTGAATTGCTGACCATCCTGAGGGTACAGGGGAAGTTACTGGGGGATTTTTTGTCAGGGTACACTTGGGGTAGGCCTGGCGTGAGTGGGCGGAGGGTGGGATATTAGACTTGAAAAGAGTGGCATAACATATGTCCTATTCATGAATACACACAGTGAGCATACACTCTATCTATTACACAGCTTGGTTCGGTGGGACAGACATGATACACCCCATGACAGACTCCGGTATATCCCGCAGTGACGTACCTATTGACACACTCCGAGCACTCATGTGGAATGTCCGAGGGCATAATGACCACAGGAAGCTTCGTAAAGTCCTGGCATACTTGACGAGGCACAACATATATATAGCGCTGCTGCAGGAGACACATCTCCCTCTCAATCGCAGCTTGCAGCGTAGTAGAGGCTTACAGGGTAAGGAACATATGGCAGGCTTTACCGCTCACGCACGTGGGGTACTTACTTGGGAGAATCCTAGGTCTGCTCTAACACTCAATCAATCAATCAATGACACTTATAAAGCGCGCTACATACCCGTAGGGTCTCAAGGCGCTGGGGGGCGGGGGGAGGGGGTGCCGCTACTGCTCGAACAGCCAGGTCTTCAGCTTCTTCCTGAAGAAGAGGTGGTCTTGAGTCAGGCGCAGGTCGGTCGGGAGGGAGTTCCAGGTCTTGGCGGCCAGGTAGGAGAAGGACCTTCCTCCTGTAGTCGCTCTTCGGATGCGGGGGACGGCGGCGAGGGCGTGGTTGGCTGATCGGAGGTGGCGTTTGGGAGCGTAGAAGTTGACTCGGCTGTTGAGGTAGCTCGGGCCTTGGTCGTGTAGGGCTTTGTGTGCGTGGGTGAGGAGGCAGAAGGTGATTCTTTTGTTGACGGGGAGCCAGTGAAGGTCTCTCAGATGTCCGGAGATGTGGCTGGTTCGTGGGATGTCGAGGATGAGTCTGGCTGAGGCGTTCTGAATCCGCTGGAGTCTCTTCTGGACTTTGGCGGTGGTACCGGCGTAGAGGGCGTTGCCGTAGTCCAGTCGGCTGGTGACGAGGGCCTGGGTGACGGTCTTCCTGGTCTCGGTGGGGATCCACCAGAAGATCTTCCGTAGCATGCGTAGGATGTTGAAGCACGCCGAGGAGACGTTGTTGACTTGCCTGGTCATGGAGAGGGAGGAGTCCAGGATGAAGCCCAGGTTGCGTGCATGGTCTGTCGGTTTGGGTGCGGTGCCCAGGGCGGGAGGCCACCAGGAGTCGTCCCAGGCGGAGGGTGAGGGGCCCAGGATGAGGACCTCCGTCTTGTCCGAGTTCAGTTTCAGGCGGCTGGTCGTCATCCACTCGGCTACCTCTTTCATCGTCGGCGTAGGAGATTATGCTGAGGTTGTGTTTGCGTACGATGGCCGCGAGGGGGCTCATGTAGACGTTGAAGAGGGTGGGGCTCAGAGATGACCCTTGAGGGACGCCGCAGATGACTTCGGAGGCCTCTGACTTGTACGGTGGTAGGCGGACTCTCTGTGTTCTTCCGTCGAGGAAGGAGATGATCCATTCCAGCGCCTTGTCCTGGATTCCGATGTTGCTGAGGCGCCGTACTAGGGTGCGGTGGCAGACCGCGTCGAATGCCGCGGAGAGGTCTAGGAGGATGAGGGCCGCTGTTTCTCCATTGTCCATCAGGGCTCGGATGTCATCGGTGGCGGCGATGAGGGCGGTCCCGGTGCTGTGATTGGCTCGGAAGCCGGACTGTGAGGGGTCGAGGGATCCGTTCGTCTCGAGGAAGGCGGCCATCTGCTTGTTGACGGTCTTCTCGATGACTTTGGCTGGAAACGGGAGGAGCGAGATGGGGCGGTAGTTCTTGAGGTCGGTGGGGTCCGCTGTTGGTTTCTTGAGTAGAGCGCTGAGTTCGGCGTGTTTCCAGCTCTCAGGGAAGATGGTGGTGTCGAAGGATGTGTTGATGATGTCTCGCAGGTGGGGTGCGATGACAGCGTCGGCCTTGTTGAAGACGTGGTGAGGGCAGGGGTCGGTCGGTGATCCGGAGTGGATGGAGTTCATCGTGCGGATGGTGTCTTCGGTGCTGATCGGGGTCCAGGCGTGGAGGGTGGTGGTGGGGGGTGGTTGTTCGGTCATTGTGTGCGTTGGTTGGTTGTAGAAGCTGTTGTGTATGTCCGCGATCTTGTTGTGGAAGTATGAAGCGAGGGAGTTGCAGAGGTCTTGCGATGGGGTGTCGGTTCCTTTCTCCAGGCTTTCTCGAGGGCTCGGCAGTTCTTCTTGGAGCTCTTGAGTTCGTCGGTGAACCATGGAGCCTTCTTGCTGCCGGGTCTGCTAGGCGGGGTCCTCAGTGGGGCGAGTTCGTCCGCCCAGTTGCTGATCCACTTCGTGAGGTTGTCGGCGGCCTGGCTGGGGTTCGCTGAGCTGGCAGGAGGGTGCTGGCTCAGGGAGGTGGCGAGCTGGTCTGCTGTGATCTTGTTCCAGCTTCTGTGGGCGGCCTGTTGCTGGTGTTGGTGGGTCGTCGTTCTCTGGAAGGTGAAGTGGACGCAGCTGTGGTCCGTCCATTGAAGCTCTGTGGTGTGGCTGAAGTCGATGTCTGTGCTGGAAGAGAAGACTGCGTCGAGTGTGTGTCCGGCGAGGTGGGTGGGGGTGGACACCAGTTGCTTGAGTCCCAGGTTGGCGAGGTTGTCGAGCAGGGTGCTGGTGTTGCGGTCGTTGTTGTTCTCTAGATGGAAGTTGAGGTCTCCCAGGAGGATGTAGTCAGCGGAGGGGAGGGCATGCGGGCTGACGAAGTCGGTGATGTCCTCGCTGAATTGTGTGCGTGGTCCAGGGGGTCGGTAGATCAGGGTGCCTCTGAGGGTGGTGTTCGGGTTGGTGTGGATCTGGAAATGCAGGTGTTCGGCGCTGGTCAGGGTGTTGTCGGTGCTGGTCGTGAGACGGATGGTGTTCCTGTGGATGATGGCGATGCCTCCTCCCATCTGGTTGGCGTTTCGGTCCCTCCGGACGATCTTGTAGCCCTCTGGGATAGCGATGGCGATGTCGGGAGCTGAAAAGGCGTTCATCCAGGTCTCCGTGAGGAAGGCAACGTCAGGGGCTGTGGCGTCTAGGAGGTTCCAGAGTTCGATGGCGTGTCTGTGGACGGAGCGGGTGTTGAGCAGGATGCACTTGCGGTGGGTGCTGCTGGTGTTCGACTTGGCGGGTGCTGGTGCGAGGCTGGTCCGGATGCAGGAGAACTTGCAGGCGTGGCAGCTGAAAGGTCCGTGGGTACGTCGTGGAGTGGCTTGGTGGCATTCTGGGAGTCGGCCGGAGTTGAGTGCGGTGAGGGTGGTGGCGGAGTACGTCAGGCGGGTCGGTCGGGGTCTTCGGGGGCCAGGGGTCCTGGCGCTGGACGCGATCCGGTCGCGGACGGGCGTAGACGGGCTTACCTTTGGCGCGCCTTCGGCGCACAATCGGCGCGCCCGCTGCGCGTGACCGCTGCGCGTTCGCACGGTCGCCATTTAAAGGCGAAGTGCGCGGGTGGGCGGAGCAGCTGGGAGGCGGGGAGGGAACAGAAGAGAAAAGGGGCGGGGCTAATGGCGGTGGCGGGAAGCGGGAGCGGGGAGGGAGAGCGGGGGGCGGCGAGGTAGGCGGGCTAACAGGAAGGAGACAAGCACAAATGCACAAATGGAGGGCAAAACACGAAGAAGAAAAGGTACAAAAAATACAGGCAACAATACAGGTCAAAACGGAGGCAAAACAGTTAACAAACGATCATACGGCATACAAAGAAAACAAGCACAAATTACGGTCAAAAACCGGCGAAAACCAAAGGGGAGCGCTCAAGGCGGCAGCGAGGCCGGCGCTGAGGCAGAAGGCAGGCACTGGGGCACACGCAGCAGCTGGTGGCCGTGCGGCGCGGGGGGACACGGATAGTGAGGCTCGCTTTCGGATATCCTGGTGCAGAGGGAGGGGAATGGATCTACTCATAGTCAACATTTATGGCCCAAATTTTTACAACCCTGATTTATATACAGCACTGTCAGACGCAGTCGGCTTGAGAGGTGAAGGGCTGCTGCTTTGGGGAGGGGATCTCAATTTAGTCAGGAACCCATGGCGGGATAGATCGGGGGCCGGAGAGGCATATCACAGTGGCTAAAGCAGTAGACAGCGCAATTCTAACTTTTGACTTGTGCGATGTGTGGCTCCAAAGGATCCCGGGCAAAGGGGGATTTACGCATTATTCTGCCAATCATGACCTGCATACCCGAATAGATTACTGGCTGGCAGCCAGGCAGTTAAATGAGAGAGTACGGGCCTGTGAGGTGCTTCCTCGTACACTTTCGGATCATTCCCCATTACTGTTAGTGCTTGACATCCCCAGAAAGGCTATCCCACCTTTCACTTGACTGAAGCAATTGAAACGTGCTTTGAGACTATTGTGTGATCGGTAGATAGCGTTCAGGTTGTATGGGAGGTGTTTAAAGTATACATCCACAGTGTTACTATGACCAAGCACCCAGGTGTTCTTCGCGCGATACACAAACAACTCACTGACTTAGAACAGAAACTAGCGACCTTATTAAAACGCCTTCAGGCTGGTTCAGATAATGAAACTGCGCAGGAAATGAAATTCTTAGTGGGGGAATATCACAAAACCATGGCTGCTGAACTAAAGCACCTCTTTAAATACGCCACAGCCCGCATATATGGAGAGAGCAAGCAACCAGGTGTGTTCTTAGATCTGCTCAAAAAGCGGCGGGAACAAACAGTAGTGACAGAGATCAGATCGACGGAGGGCGACACCCTTACTGAGGAGGCAGCGATTGTGGGCAGGTTTAGACAATACTACTCTGAGCTCTACGCTACTCGTAGCGGAGCTACTGAGGAGGAAATTTTGGACTACCTCACACATATAAAGCTACCATGGCTCATGAATACCCATCATGAATTTCTTATGAGACATGTTGAAAAGGGGGAAATTCTCTTGGCACTATCGAACATGAAAGCGGATAGTGCGCCTGGAGTAGATGGCCTCACTGTTACCTATTGCAAGGGAGTCCTGGACTTATTGGTGCCACAGCTAGCTACACTTTTTGATGATATGTGCATACTGGGAACTATGCCGCCCACGATGAAGGAAGCGATTATTGTTACCAGCCTGAAACCGGGTAAGCTTCGGGAAGACTGCACTTCTTACCGCCCGCTCTCAGTGCTTAGTGTTGATACGAAAATATTTGCAAAGATCCTGGCAAACCGGTTGGTCCCTTTAATTCCGCTATTGGTAGTTCTGGAACAGGCGGGATTCGTACCGGGCAGGAACCTGACCTATATCCTCTGCACAGTGTTCGGCACTCTACAACACACTCAACCGGAGACACAGGCGATAGCCGTATTTCTCGACATGGAGAAAGCTTCTGACTCTGTTGAATGGCCCTTTATGAGACATGTTTTAAATAGGATGGACTTGGGGCTGGTCTTTCTTCAATTATTAGGAGTACTGTATAGCGCTCGCAAAGCCAGAATTACAATATGTAACCTAGTGACAGACTCTATATTTATCACTAGAGGTACACAACAGGGTTGCTCTCTGTCTCTGATATTGTATGCGCTGGTGGCCGAACCCTTAGCCTGCGAGCTCAGAGAATATCATAGATACAAGGGCATTAGGTTCCTGGGCTATGAATTAATTGTCTCCACCTATGCGGACGATACACTTTTATACATTAGAGACCCTGAAAGTAACCTTTTTCCGGTTCTGCATGAAGTGATACATTTCGGGACAGTGTCTGGACTACGGGTCAACTGGTCAAAATCCATCATATTTCCACTTACGCAGGCCATGACACCATTCGAACCAGACTACCCATTGCAATGGTCAACGGAAGCCGTGACATACTTAGGTATAAGGGTGCATACCAATTCAGAAGTTGTATGTAGAGAAAACTATGGAGTAGCAATCAGTAAATTAGAGGATGAGGTGGACTGTTGGATTAAGTTACCTCTATCCTTGATGGGCAGAATCTCCATTATGAAAATGGTGGTATTGCCTCGTTTCTTGTCTTGTCTCTTCCTTTTTTCCAATGTTCCCATGGTTCTCCCTTGCTCATTCTTTCGTCGGCTTACAACGCTGATGGTGAAGTGGGCCTAGGCAGGCAAACAAGTGCGTGTCAGATAGCAGATTCTTACCCTGACATACCACATGGGGGGCTGGGTGCGCCCCACTTTGACCTATATTACAGGGCAGCGCTGAGTGCGCATGCATACCACTGGATGCACGGTATTCCGGACACCCCACACCTTCGAATAGAAACGGTAGTGGCTGGCCCCTCTCCCTGCCGGTTTTGATGTTTGTGATTGCTGATTGAAGGGCGGGATATTGGATTCCATCAATGCGACAACGCAGGTTTGGCACTATCTATTACAGCTACAGGCGGGTGCCATTCTCTACTCCCCACACGCATCGCTAGATTGGAGTCGCTGGCTACCCCCGTGCAGGAATAGGGGGTGATGCGTGCGCTTAATTTGCTTGGAGCATGGACTGTAGGTGACCTATTTGATGATGGTATCGCAAAGAGCTGGGGAGACCTGGTGATGGGTGATGATACACCCACTATTCTTACACAATTCCAATTCCACAGAACGTGACAAGCGATGCTGCACATTTTAGGGGACAATTTGCTGGAACCACCTTAGCTACCTGCCTTGTCCTACGTCATAGAGGCGAAGTCGCCATCCAGAATAGTGTCCCAAATCTATAAACTATCCATGGCATATAGAGAAAATCACTATACTAAAGCCTGATTAGCTTGGCAAAGAGACTTGGGTCGGGACATAGAGAACACTATGTGGGCTTACTGCTGTACCAGCACAAAACGCATTTCATTGAACGGTAGACATAGATTGATGCACTTTAAGTATCTAAATAGGGTCTATTACACCCCAGAGAGATTGCACAGATATGGCTTACGTGAAGAGTCGACCTGTGAACGCTGCAATAAGCAGACAGCTGATTTCCTGCACCTGACCTGGACATGCCCGGGTATATCCAACTTTTGGGACCAGGTATTTAGGGATTTGGGACAGGTGGCAGAATTGACACTCAATCCGGAGCCCGCTCTTTCACTGTTGGGCTGCTCTAAACAGATACCTAAGGGAATGCACCGGCTGGTTGACATGGGATTGCTATTAACCAAACGCAGGGTGGCGATTTGTTGGTCACCAGTTCCGACACCCACGATTGCCCAGTGGTCACGGGATATGCTATATTTGAGCACTCAAACAGAAATTTTAGCGAATTTCTCCGGCCACGGTGCAGACCTAAAATCTTCTGGGAACTGTACAAGACCTATCTAGTAACCAAGGCGGGGGCATTGTTGCTGCAGAAAGGGACTCACAGGAACTGGCTGGGACTACTCCTGACACATAGTTTCTTCCATGCTTGACCTGGGGTGTTACACTGGGCAGTGTACATATTGGTTGCTTATTTATGCTCACATTACTACAAGACTAAAGTGAGAGGGGGGTGTTTACAGGTGGGAGGGGGTGGTGCGAATCGATAATATGTTGTTACTGGAAATAAACTGTCTGCTGACCTTTGGTATTCTGATGTAACATCATTTATAGCCATGTGTCATTGCTACTGCCACTCTGATGTACTGAGTCTCATTTTTCTTTTGATTAAAAAGTGAATAAATCTTTAAGAAGATAAAAAAAATACTCACCTCTAAATAAGAGCCACATGAATCAAAGGCAATTTCTGGAAATCTTTACAAAAAAAATAAACATCTTATGGACAACATCCCAAGCAGCAACGACCATCTTTTTGGTATCGAACTCACAAATGTTCATGTCTGTTCTAAAAGAATGAAATGTTTGTGATTTGTGTACTTGGTTCTTTTCTTGTTCAAGGTGATAACCCAGAAGAAGAGGTGCTTCTGTTAAAGAGGAAAGAATTTGTTTGGAGATTTCCAGTGTTTAACATCACAATACCATGTCTATCTTGATTCTGCTAGTAGTCATTGTGAGAGGTGAGTGTCCTGGCCAGGGATTACGTTTCATACTTGAGTCGGTAAGCTTGGAGGCTAGAATAATACCAAGTGCAGCCACTATATAAAAAAATGGCATTTTCAATAAGTGTATCTCCTGTTTATGGGAGAAAAACATGTAGTACCAAGATAGCAGACACAATGTTGCACAAAAATGCCAACTAGGTTGAGCCAGGATATTTGGTAGAATTTTGCATATAACCCCCTCAAAAAGAGTTAATTTCTACACTACATGAGGTGTGTTTTTTAGTTTCTTCCTCTTTTCAGGTCAGCTAATAGTAAAGTAATCACTATACTCATTTTTCAAAGCAGTTTCCAGTGCCCTACTTGGTCCAGAAATTGTGATTGCTGAGCGAGGCAGTTCAGTCAATATCACATGCCACTATGCTATCTCACCTGTCAACATCCATGGAAGAAAGTTCTGGTGCAAGATCTCTGGCACTCTGACTGGATGTAGCACAATTATATCAAGCACGCCATATGTTGCAACAGCAGGCTACAAGGATCGGACACGGCTTGTCGACAGCCCTGCAAATGGCACATTTCAAGTGGAGATGGCAAGGCTGAGGCGGGAGGATGGAGGACAATATCGCTGCGGCATTGGCCAGAATAATGACGGTTTCTTCTCCAGTGTCTTCGTGGGTATTTCTGAAGGTATGGTTTGATACGCAGACTAACATGATTGGAAAATGATGCATTGTTGGGGTATGAGAGTAACCAGTGTCTCTCTCTCTCTGCTGAGTACTGTATTTTTAGCTTGCACAACAGACATGCAAACTATAACTGGAACAACAAATGCAATGCTCAGGAACTCATCATTGATGTGACAGCTGCAATTGAAAATTGAAATAAGCCTATACGTCGAATTTAAATATCATATTGACCGTAACACTGAGAAAAAAAGACTGTGTGACCAACCCACTGTGAGCGACCAACCCATGCTGCGCCGGGCCATTGGCTGTTGACAGCAAGGGATGGCTGCAAGGCCTGCCCGCCATGGCCTGAGCCCAAGCTGCTGGGACTGGCCAACACAGTTGTTTACATAGGAGTTGTCCAAAGAGCCTGTAATAGCACCTGCAATATTTTTGTCCAAGATGTGGCCAGACAATTTGATCGTTATGGGTTTGTGGACCTGAGAGCGGTTTATAGACCCCAAATAGATGCCTAGAGAAAAATCTCCCATCTCCAAGTCAGATTTGAATATTTTTAAATGTGTCATTTCTCAACAATCTCACCTCTTTATATTGAGATAAAAACAATTTTTAAATGTTAATATCTCCCTAATATCTTGACGCCTACTGAACACATTTATAATGATTGAATACTGTTACAAAATACACTGGAACACATATTGATTAAAGTCTTTAATCCAAAGTTGTGGCACAGCAACAAACAGCATCTGGCTGGCAGACAGGAACAGTGCAACTGACCTGGTGCCTAGCAGCAGTGGAGGTTCTAAGTAGAACCAAAGAAGTACTGAATGATGCACAGGGTTTAAAGGGACATTAACAAAGTAAATATGTACAGTGAGAATGTAACACATATCCCTTTTATGATAAAACAAAAAGAAAAGAAACAAGGAAGAAAATAAGTAATCTAGGAAAACAACAAGAATTTAAGTTACATAATCAGCAATCCTAATAGGTTGTGATCTAGAGCGAACAGACATTTTAACTCTTGAAGCAACATTACCATTAGAACTAAGCTGTACATCAGGAGCGGTGGCATTAAGCAATGAAGGATGATTGGAATGATGCAAAGAGGGACACTTAGCAACACGTCTAATGTTCCATAACTTACCATCCTGAGTAAGTAGACTATTGCTAAAAACCTTTACCACTTTCAAAGGTTTACTAAATGTGTTTGAACATTTGGTGATGAAAACAGGTTTCCTAATCCTGACCAAATCACCAATAGAAAAATTTGGATTTTTCACCTTCCACTTGTTATCATACCATTCCTTAACTTTAGCTTGTTTGCATTCCACTCTTTCTACAACATCTTTAATCAGATCATCAGAAAAAGATTTGTTGAGACATTTGTCCTTAAACCACCATGGACGAATGATAGAGGCTGGGTCACGCTCTTTCAGTAAACGGAAAGGACTGACTTCTGTTGTAGAATGTGGAGTTATCCTAGATAGCCAAAGTTTTTCTCTCAATAAATTCCTCCATCCAGAACCCATCTTGAATACATCAGAAACAAAACCCTTCAAAACCCTGTTGAAACGTTCAACTAAACCGTTCTCATGAGGTTCATAAGCAGGAACTGTACAATGTTTAACGTTTTGTAATTTGAGAAAATTCTCCATTTCCAAAAAGGTAAGTTGTACCCCATTATCTGTTACAAGAACAGAAGGACACCCTTCTCTAGAAAAGACTTCTTCAAAGAACTCTATCACAACATTAGTGGAAACCGAAGAAACAAACTTGACCTCCAGCCATTTAGAGTGGTAATCCAGCAAAACAAGAGCATAACGAGAATCAAGCGGAAGACACATAAAGGGACCAGAAATGTCAAACGCAAGTTTCTTCCAAGGTTCATTTGGCCAAAGAGAAGTTTTTAATGGAGGAACATTTACCCTCAACATCTTCTCACTTCCCATGCACACCTCACATTCTCTAACCTTGCGATCTGCCATTCTATCAATACCAGGCCACCAAAAATAGTTTCTTATGAGACGCTTCATAGCAGACATTCCAGGATGCATTTTATGAGCAATATCTAAAATCACTTTCTGCATTTAAAATGGCGGAACACACTTCCCAGACTTGAAAACCAAACCATTTTCAAATGCCAACTCATCCAAAACAGAGAACATGGGTAAAATACTTTCCGAGATATCTTTTTTATCAGGCCAACCCTCAAGAATATACTTCTTGATGGTTTGTAAAGTGACATCATGATCATCAGCAAGGTTCCAAGACTGTTCAGAAATATCTTCAAACGAACCCGCAATAACATCTTGTAAACAACTCACCACCTCTTTCTCAAGAGAAATTCCATCAGTACTTGACTTACAAGGCATGCAAGACATGAAATCTGCAATGACATTCTTTTTCCCTGGAACAAACTCTGCTGTAAAACAATTTTCCTGCAATCTTGAAGTTAACCTAGCTATACGAGCAGTGGAACTCCACCCACCCCCCATAGACAAAATATTTACCAACGGTTTATGGTCAGTTCTCAACAGAAACTTAGTACCCCAAATATAATTTCGAAAATGTTCAATGGCCCAGACACATGCCAAAAGTTCTTTTTCTATTACTGCATACCTCCTTTCAGTTTCATTAAGAGTGCGTGAAGCAAAAGAAACATTCCACTCCTCCTTACCTGAAATTTGAGACAGAACCGAACCCAAACCATATCTACTAGCATCCACTGTGATTATGCACATTTTGTTCAAACAAAACGGTCTAAGGGTTGGAGCTTGCAGGATATCAGACTTAATGAGATCAAAAGCTTTTTGCTGATCCTGTTCCCAAACAAACGGTATGCAGCGTTTAGAACGCAAGCATTACCACGGAATACCTTTACAACGCGGGCGTAACAACGAAAAATGTTACCACGCATTGCACTGGGGGGCACTCAAGGTTAGTAAATGATTTAATTGACTATCCCAACACCTTCCCTACTATCCACGGGGACTGGTGTTGGAATAGTAAATTAAATTAATCAATTTTGCGCCCCCCAGCGCAATGCGTGGTAACAACTTTCGTTGTTCCGAACGCGTTGTAAAGGTACACGTTGTCACTGTATGCGTTCTAACGTCATACATCCCAAACAAACACAGCATTATGTCTGAGAAGCTTCCTTAACGGTTCCATTTTGGAAGCAAAATTATACACAAATTTGCTATAGTATTCGCACATACCTGCAAAAGAAAGTAGTTGTTCCTTATTTTCAGGAGCAGGAGCATTAGTGATACCATAAACATTTGATTTTTTAGGAACAACCCCATCCCCAGACAATGTGTGACCTTAGTAATCTAAAAGGGGGGTCAGGATGCACTCCTGTCTGTGGTCGTCTTTTTCATGCTTGTCTCTTTTTTCACTAGAATGCGTGCCGATTGAGGTTATTGCCATGCCCCAATGGCAACAGGGTTATGAACTTCACTGTAGTTGGGGCGCCATCACGCCCCGAACAATCGCACAGCTGAATGTGCCTACAGCCTTCATGTTTCCTTATATTGTCTTATTACATGTTCATCCTTATTCTTCTATGTTTATTCCACATTTGTCATTCTTTATATTCCATTTTCATCCGAGCCTGCGCGCTAAAGTGTGCTTGCTATTTCCGAATTTTTACTGTTCACCCCATGTCCATCCGGACTTTAAAAATGAACAGGACTGAAGCAATAGTCCATTTCAGGCAGCGTTTATTAAAAAACCCTATGCATTTCGGGCTGAACGCCCTTCTTCGGGGGTCACTGTAAACAAATAACAGATAACCACAGTCACAATTTATATTCTCCACATTTAAAATACATTGCTTAATTCTGTCCCAATTGATCTCCATATTACACGGTGCCTTTAAAAACATTTGTTACATTTTACTCAACATCTAGGTCTGTCACGCTATCTGCTTAATGCCAGGCGAGTTAAATAATATGCTTGTATTTAAATTCTATTTCTTATATCTTTACCGCTTTTCAAACAGTTGAAACCCCCTCCTTTTCCTTCCCACATGTAAGCCTCTCATTGCTCCCTTCATGTCTGCCTCTGCCTCAGCTGAGTATCACGCATATATCTCCTCTCACGCTGTTGCCACACCTTTAACTTAACGGCAAGCCGTGTGCAAAACCACCCTTCCCCATTTCACATTTTTACAGCGCCCACATTATTCCATCCTAACTCTACTCTCCATTCCCTCCCTTGCATCTTTGATGTTTGGTAAACCGGGGTTAAGTTTATGTTATTCCTGTTAAGCACGTACCTGCTGCCTGGTTAAAAAGCTGTCCCTCCTTACTCCATCAGAATTCTATGCGTTTCCTCCCAGCATCGCTCTTTTATTTAACTCCTCACTTCAACTGCCAGTGACGTTTCTAATTACGTTTCAAATTACCCACCCCCCAGCTGCTATTTGTTAAGTTATTTTTTATCAGTTACTACATCTCCCACAATGCTGTTCAAACCGTTTTTGCATACCAACCTGTCTCACTGTTTTTTCAAAAAACAAAAAGTATGCTATGTTAGTATCTCATTTGGGACAAAAATGTTAATGAAGGGCTTGGTGCAAACACGTATCAAATGTCCACATTAAATGTCTGTTTTCTTTCATAAAAGTGATCTTTAGGCATTTTCAACACTGTCTTTAATGGACCACGTTAGTGTTTCTGGGGTGAACAGTAAAAATTCGGAAATAGCAAGCACACTTTAGCGCGCAGGCTCGGATGAAAATGGAATATAAAGAATGACAAATGTGGAATAAACATAGAAGAATAAGGATGAACATGTAATAAGACAATATAAGGAAACATGAAGGCTGTAGGCACATTCAGCTGTGCGATTGTTCGGGCGTGATGGCGCCCCCACTACAGTGATGACCTTAGTACTCTACAGAATGTTGGAACATTTCACATTTGTTGAGTTTCAAAGTAAGACCATTTTCTCTCAATTTTCCACAAACACACTTTAAATGTTGCAAATGATCATTGTTATTGGGTGAGAAAATCAGAATGTCATCCTGGAAACATCTAACAAACTCATCCAAATCTCTAAAAATATTAAACATAACTCTTTGAAATACTGATGCCGCCGATGCTAGCCCAAACGGCATTCGAGTGTACTGAAATAATCCTTGAGGAGTGATGAAAGCTGTCAGGCATTTGGAGTCTTCAGTAAGAGGTACCTGATGATAAGCTGACCTTAGGTCTAAAGTAGAAAACACGTTTGCCCCCTCCAACATCGATACAACCTCATTTATGTTTGGAAGAGGATGACAATCCACAATGATACCTGCATTAAGAGCTCGAAGGTCCACACACATTCTTAGACTTTTATCAGGTTTCCTCACTAAAACAATGGGAGAAACCCATTCTGCTGATTCAATAGGCTCTATGATACTCTCAGTCACTAAATCATTTAACATTTTCTTAAGTTCTTCTCTAACATTAATAGGTACACCTCTCAGTTTTTGTTTTACCGGAACAACCCCATTCTTAAGTTTAACTCTATGTGAATAGTCCTTAATTTTACCCAAAGTATCCGAGAATACATCTTTGAATTCTTCTTTTACCAAAATCTGTAACCTAGATGAATTTTCCTCTTTTAATAAAGCAATATTCTCCAGGACAACATTATTATCCAACGTACTGGCTCTGTAGCACGAGGATGGAGAGTAATTCCAAACTTCCACTGGTCTCTCCATCCTAAAACATTAACACCTTTTACAGCCACATATAACTTGACACTCAAACATTTAGTTTTAAATGTAAGATCCACTACAAAATAACCTAACATATCAATTTTGTCTTCATTGAAACTTACAGCTACAATGTCAGATGGAAAAATGTTCCTGATATTCAAAATACTCCTTTGTAATAATTGTCCAGGGAGAACCTGAATCAGCCATGAGCTCTAATTTGACATTTAAGACTTCCACCTCACAGACAGGTTTTTTGATGCAAATGCAATCAGTGGAATCATTTACATTCGATACACATTCCATCAAACATACCACAAAACCCTTATTGTCATCACAGTGATTCCCACCACACTCACATTTATTAACTTTTGGAATCTCTTCTATGACAGCAGCAACTTTAGCTTGAGAGTTAGCAATATTTTTCTTAAGAGCTCTACACATATTTGAAAAATGTCCTGATCTACCACACTTCCTACACTCTCTGTTGATCGCGGGGCATCCCTCATATGAAGCTAAATGTGTTCTACTTCCACATCTAAAACATATGAACGATTTATCAAATCTCCTAACATTTCCTTGAACATTACTCCTGTTAGAATTAAAATTATAATTCAAATGAGAATTTCCATTGGTAGCTGATTCTGTGCGTTTCACCACACATACCTCATCTACCACATCTGCCTTTTGTTCAGTGTTTTTCTTAATAGTATTCATCAATTTTTCAGATTGTTCTAAAGATTTTGCAATAGCAATGGCTTCATCTAATTTGGGATCACCCAATTCCCATAAACGTTCCTGTGTTTTTTTATTTTTAACATGAACAATAATTTGGTCTCTCAGCATCTCATCACACATATTACCAAAATTACAATGTATGGATAGTGACCTCAGAGCAGTAATAAACTCATCAAACGATTCTGTTTCAAGTTGTGCTCTGGTATAAAATGTATACCTGTTTAAGGCAATATTTGTAACAGGTTTAAATCTCTTTTCTAATCTTAATAAGGCTTCCTTATAAACATTAGCACCCTCACCCTCCCCTGCACAAGGTGGAATTTGGGGAAGAGCCCTAAAAACTAATTGACCTTCAGAGCCTAAACAATGCAATAAGATATTCTTTTTTCTTTCTGCACCCATACGTTCTCCATCAATAGCCTTCATGTAATTAATGAATTCTTCTTTCCAGCGTGTCCATGGTAAAGGTGGATCTCCTTTATGTTGTAAAAATGTGTCAGGTGGATCAAATTGCATAGCCATAAGTTCAAAGGAATAAATATAACAGCAATAAATAAATAAGAGTATGTAACAATAACTGTTAGAGAAGGATTTGATGATGAGATGATGTTGAGCTATTACTGAATAAAAGTTATTAGCATCCAAATCCTTAAAACGTAAATAAAATCATCTAGCAAAGGTCTAGATTACAAATAACCTGAAATAAATATTATTTTGAATAAAACAAAACCTTTTTGTAAAGAAGCGGTGCTGTCAATATCGTAAAAGTAGTAAAAAATTAACGCGGATATTAAACATCTCACTCGGTGACCGGTTGTTATGGAAACCTGTAAACTAAAATGGCCGCCACGTAATACGTCAAACGTAATGTGAACGTAGCGTAAGGCACGGTGAAGAAGTTCTTTGCGGAGTGCGTCGTTGTGCAGAACGCTGAAAGGTTCTTCCTCGAACGAAGAAGAGAGACGTCAGGATGCCCAAGAGATACGCTCGTCAGGTTCTTTCTCGAGCAATGAAGGCAGACGTCACAATGTCGGTAAGACTCGCTCGCACAGCACCAGCCCCAGCTTGAAAGTAAACACCTCTTCACTTTTAGGAAAAATACTCAAAATTCTCCTTCTCCCTACTCAATCCAGGTAGAAACATCGAGTTTCCAGGAAAAAGAAGTAAAACAGGTTTCCAAAGACAAAATTTCCAATAAAATAGTTGTTTTTCGAAATGAATCCAAAAATGCTTCCAAAATCGTAATTCACTCCACACCTGTGCCACAGTAACGTTGGTGGAGTCTTCAGTTTCCCTCGTCGCCAAATTATGTTACAGAATACACTGGAACATATATTGATTAAAGTCTTTAATCCAAAGTTGTGGCACAGCAACAAACAGCATCTGGCTGGCAGACAGGAACAGTGCAACTGACCTGGTGCCTAGCAGCAGTGGAGGTTCTAAGTAGAACCAAAGAAGTACTGAGTGATATACAGGGTTTAAAGGGACATTAACAAAGTAAATATGTACAGTGAGAGTGTAACAAATACCTTATAAAACTGTGCAAATAAGTAAAATACATTAACACAAAGATACGCAATACCAATAAAACAACCATAATTTTCGACCACGTGCAGAAGATTATGTAATTTCATTGTGCCCCAATGAGCAACATGAAACATAATAATAAATAGTATTCACAACATTAAAGAGTCCCTAGCTTCACCACACATTAGAGGGCAGCTTGTTGCTGTGACTCCAGATGTAGTGGTTGCAATGCAATGACTACGAACAGAGTAAGGTTCTGGTATACATAGAGGGTGTGTAGACAGCATGGGTTGCCATTATGTGGTCTCAGTACTATAGATTCACCAGGACAATTAAAGAAGACTTTTAGGTAGAGAGATTAAGAATGTGTCCTACTTGCCTATGCCTCTGCTCCCACTCTACTCACATTTTACCCTCACTTGAACATGATAAACACAGAGTTCTCCCTTCACTGCTGGTTAGAACATGTTCTCCGCCTTATTCGCACTTGCCATTCACTCCAAATCTCCTTTTCACCCTGAAGTAGAATCTCCCACTGACACTTTACGAATATTAGGCCTAACCACTCACAATGGTGCCAACTATCCTTAACTCAATCATTGCAACCAGGAGGTAAGTTGCCTTACCTGAAACAGAGGAGGAAGCAGCAGGGCAGGGTAGTGGTTCTTCCAAAAGAAATATGGAGAGATTTGCCAAATAAATTAAAGTTTATATAGGTGAATGTTGGGGATACTCCCACCATACATGCAGGGATTTTGCATTCTCTCCCTGAGGCACCATCCAAGGATCTTACAAATGCAATTTTTCTTGCCTTTCACAGAGGTGTAGTAACTAAGAAGAGTTTGACTTGACTGTCGGGATGCTAAATGAACATTGATTGCAACGTCTGGTGGAACTCTTGTGTTCTGTGTTTTGTGCTGTGTAGAATTTGGAATCGTGGGGAAGCTGTGGGGTTTTGAATTTTAACTGTAGTTGGATGGTGAAGGTGGGAGTATGAGTGGTTCACTTTTCCTCTGTGAATAAACTGTTTCTTTACCTTAAGCACAAATTCGTCCACCTAACCACAATGATAATGAAGTTCATTTCTCGCAGTTCAGTCAGTTCTGTTTTTTAAGACGATGTAAACACTAATGCTGATGAGGTAGATACCATGGGGCAATTTTACAATAAGTGCCGCATCCCTGCATATCAGCAGGGATGCGCCACTTATTGCGCGGCATGCCTCCACCACCATGGATGCGCCGCATCTACAATGCGGCGCGCCATGGCGCAAAAACCGGCACAGATGCGTCATGCATCTGTGCCATAAAAGTGGCGCACTGCTGGAGTTGCGTCGTAAGCACGACGCAGCTCCAGCAATGCTCTGGGGGTCCCTATTTTGGTAATGCTGCGTCAATCCTTACGCCTGCTTTAAGCAGGCGCAGGGTTTTGACGCAGCATGGGCCCCAAAGTGACTGAGTGTAATCTTGTAGATTTCACTCAGCCATTTTTAGGAGGCGTTCCTGCGCCGGAACGCCCCCCCTGCACTGGAACGCCTCCTTCTGGCGCAGGACTTTACAACGTGACGCATCTTCCAGATGTGTCTTGTTGTAAATACCTCGCACCATGGCGCATCTTTTGCGCCGCCACTGTGTCACAAAAGTGAAACAATGGCGGCGTAAAAGAGGCGCAAGGGACTTGTAAATCTGGCCCCGTGTATTTTTAATATTGAGTTTTGCGCATTCCAAAGCTGAATTTTGTCACTGTTCTGTGCCCTAACAGGTCCCAATATGACTGACCATTTAGAACTGGTGTCTGGAGTGCTACACGGATCTATCTCCATCAGATGCAGGTTTCCAGAGTCACAGAACAAGAAGACGTACTGGTGCAAGATGAGGAAAACAGGGGCATGCCGCATACTAGCAGACACGGAAGGCTACGTGGAAAAGAGATATATGGGGAGACTCCTCATTATACCTGAAGACACAGGGGACGTGGTTAAAATTTTGACCAACCAGCTCACTCCAGAAGATGCCGGGTGGTATCGGTGTGGGACAGGCACCTTCAGGAGTGGTGGAAGATGGAAAGATGTGCAAGTGGTTGTTTCCACAGGTAAGATTTAGACTGTGGACTTAGGGCATCAAATAACACAGGCATGGGCATGGATGGGCAGGGTCTGTCATTTTCTAACAGCATTTGATGCTGGAATTCCATCAGGAAAAATATATATAATTCTATCCCATTATCATTTGTGAGAATTTTTTCAAGTGGTGGAATTATTTAAGGTGTTCCTTTACTTCAAAAAGAACTCTTCAAATTATTTCATTCATCTGAAATTGCTTCACACAGAGCAAAACTGTTGTAGTATTTTTTTACATACAGCTTCCACCTTTTAAATATCCCAACTTCTCATTATGTAACACTTTCCAATGCTAATCTACTGCATGCAGACACAGTGGCAGGGTTTATCTTGCTACATCAACACCAGTGTTTCTCACTTAGTGAAATCAAATAAATTCAAGAAAGCTGCATATGGTTTGACAGCAGTCATTGCCCACCTCCCGAAACCAGCCACCCAAAATTGGTTTAAAATACAATACATGAATACAGAAGATGAGAGAGGCATTGCTATATGAGCATATATTCATAGTGTTCCAATCCCTCAGTGAAAGGATGACTATGATGACAGAAACAGTAGTTCTTTCACATTGATGGTGTTGAAAATTAATGTTATTCAGTATTTAAAACACAGCAGCCAACGTGTTTCACCCATGTGGTCTTCTTCAGGGCAAGTAAATTGTCCACACAGTCCTGGGGGGGGAGGGGGGGTGGGGGGGAGATTTCCCCGGGAGTTGGCCAGGTCTGTCCGCACTAGTTTGAATAACTATTTATTTAGGACACAGAGCCTGAAAAATATTTGATCTATGAGCCTCCGTAATCTCAGTCCCCTTCAACGACCAGTGAGTGTTAAGTGTAACACGCTCAGTGGCTAGCCTGAAAAGTATTCTATCTTTAAGCCTCCGTAATGGCTGTCCCCTCATAGATCGAATTTCACCCAAATGGGTGAACCGTGTTGGCTGTTGTGTTTTAAATACTGAATAAAAAGAATTTTCAACACCATCAATGTGAAAGAACTACTATTTCTGTCATCATAGTCATCCTTCCGCTGTGGGTTTGAAACCCTATGAACATATGCTCATATATCAATGCCTCTCTCATCTTCTGTGTTCACACTTTCTAATGCTTTTGTAAGAATCCAATTTAAATTTTTTTTGTTTTTTTTAAAGCTGTTTTCTTCTTAACTAACATTTACATCTCTATGGGGAAGACTGTTGTTGAAGTAGAAAAACAAAGGTTGAGGAGGGTCAAGTGGACTATCTTTATAGACCTACCAAACTCAATACCCCTAATGAAACTACAACACATATAAAGAGTCGGAAGGTCTGTTAAACAACGTAGCTGAGTCTGTGAGGTCCTGAAGAAGTGATCCTTTTGGATTGCACTGAACCAGGCCAAGTGGTCACAAGACACAAATATGTGTAAGATATCCTATCAGCCCACCCATTTGGCGGAGCTTCGTCATTTAGGACACCTAACCAGGGTGGTAAGTCTAAGCCCAGTAAATTAGCCAGACATCACACACTTCTGGTCCATCAAAAAGTGTCCGTGCCACTAAGTGGTGCTGAAAAAGTGCAGTGCAAAACAGGGAATAAAGAATAAGTGATCTAAAATGGCGGTCGAGGCAAAGAAAATTTTTTTTATTGAAGATATTCACCAAGACGCCAGATTAAAAAGAAGTGTATGACAGTGTAAAAAAAATCACTGTAATGCTTTGCTGTGTTGTAAATTAGGCCAGTTGTTGTCTTTACTTTTGTGAAGAGTTATGGATAGAGAATGGAGGAGTTGAGTCCATGTTTCTTCTTCCTCTGAGAGATCACTGAGTCAATAAAAACACATATTACCCTATTGGGAGATGTATGGACTGGTACACATGTATACTCCTTCCAAGATCTCTAGACAACATATAAGCTGTCCACAACACAATTTCACAAATACCTCCAACTACGCCACACTCTACACACATATATAATATACAGCTCCATCCTGCTGGAATTAAGGCCCCTAGAAACCAGCGGTGGCCAGCACAGGTAAGCGTGGTGGGGTGGAGCAGGGCGTGGCAGGGGGGGAAGCCAACAGACAACGGAATATGTATTATTTAATTATTTAATTATACCTATTCTGTCATCTGGCGGCTTCCCACTCCTGCCCTGCCCCTGCCCCACCCCACCGCATTTACCCTTGCCGGCCACCGCTGCTAGAAAGGAAGCTCATGATGTATCGAACACTCACCACGAATACCCCAGACACAATTGGATCCTTCCAAAACAAATTGGGATGAATGGGTGGGCCCATTGGAGCATGATGATTGGAGGGATGCCTTTTTTGTTTTGTTCAATATCTTTATTATTTTAAAAAGTAAGAGTTCATACAATTATAATAAAATGCAATACAACAGAGAAAAGTAAGCAATAAGTAATTACATTTTTTAGGAGATAATATATACTAATATAGAGTCCATGTTAGAAAGCTAACAAAATCACAAATAGTACTAAATCACAGTATATAATTAAAAAAATATTACATATTAGAATGATAACAACATTTTAACAGCATTGATTATAATCCCAAAAATATCAGAAGGAGAAGAAGAAGAGAGAAAGAAAGGATAGAAAGAGGGAAGAACAGGAAAAGTAGGAGGAAAGAGAGAGGGGATGATATATAGATAAATAAAATGATAGGTAACTAGCTAGATAAACAATTAGAGAGTTAAACAAATAAATAATAAATGATAAATAGGGACCCTGCTGCAGTGGAAAAAAATAAATTAAGAAGTAGAGACAAAAGGATATTGAATTGGAGGGATGCCTTGATGGCTATAAGGGTCATAAGTTTTCAGCACAACTGCATCTGGTTCAAACATATTATCTACACTGTGCTTATCTCACACCAGACCGATTACATAAAGCGGGTCTTATGCCTCATGCTGAATGCACCAGATGCTCAATTACTACAGCATCTTTTTACCATATGGTTTGGGAATGTCCTCATAATCAAGGATATTGGGAGATGGTAGTGGCGGAACTTACAACAGTGATTGGCTGGGAGGAGGAACTCTCTCTTAAGTTGCTCCTACTGTGGATACTGGGGGGGTCTGTGGGCACGAGGGCAGATTGAGCACCGCTGGGCATGGCTACCATGGTAGCCAAGCAGGACATTGTTGCTTGCTGGAAATTAGCAACACCACCAACACTAAATCAATGCTGAACAGGGGGTGGTTTGATGTGCCCAGCAAGAAATGCTGGTATATGAGGCTAGGGGATGCCCTGCCAAACATTCTAGGATTTAGAGAAAATGGTGGGGGGGTGTACTAAATGGTTTAAGTCATAATGAACACCAAACTCTGGGACACTGTGAAGTTAATGTGATATAATCTAATATTCACATTTGTGCCATGACTGTTTCTGATGGAGCTGTGCAGATGGGTTATTGTGTATTTGTTTCCACCATTCAAATGTAAAACTAATAAAACGTGGTTATTAAAAGAAAAATACATCTTTCACTGTGTATAGCGTTGTCACAAACACTCTTCATGGCAGTAAAATATAAACTAGGTGTATTGAGATAAAAGTATGAAATTTTATAATTCATGAGATTCTACTATCCCTGCATAAACACCAGTCTCTAATTTCTTTATAATGGGTGGCTTGTGACACACCCAGTCGCTGATTACTGACAATGCCAGCTGCCATCAGCTGAGGTGAAAGGCAAGACATTGAAGGAAGCATAATTGAAGCAGCTTTTTTAAAGCAATGAAAAAGAAGATATTTAGAGAAAAGTTAGAATCTTTCTGCATGTTTCTACACATTCCGGGCTGCTGCTATTTTTTTTTAAACCTGATTTGTATTGAACTGTTAATATCTTTTTGCAACAAATATTTAACAGATTTTTGATGAGGCCTTCGACCTCTTTTCTCTATACGGGTAAAGAGTTCCTCCTTTCTTATAATGTATGGCAGGGGTAATATATATCCCTTATTTAATCCATAGTAATGAACTTCCAAATATTGGTTTCATTCTAGCTCTGAATGGTGTAGCGGGAATCGCATAGTAAACAAGTTACATAAATATTTATGTGGTTGCATTTGCCAATGGACAGGGCCGGGCTGGGATATAGCGCAATCAGGACATGCCTGACCGGCTGGTCTGAAAAGTCAGTGTATGGGCCAGTTTTTGGCTATTTATCGGCCTGTTTCATGGTCTGCTGGGCCATGTTTCTTTAGAATTTATTTACCTGCTAATAAAACAAAGAATGCATGTCACAAGCTCAAATCCATACTTTGCAAAACCCATGAACAATGTGTCTTTACAGTTAACACCTGCTCAGATTTGCATAGACTGGCCGCTTTTTAGCTTCCTAATTCTCTAATGGGCAGGGCTGGATTGACTGTAGCAGCCACTGGGCATTTACCCAGTAGGCTGGAAGGTTGGGAGCCGGTTTTGGAGTGGTGGGGGCCGAATTTTTGTTAATGGGGGTAGGTTTTGCAGCAGTTCTGCAATATCGGCCCCTGAAACAAAACAACAAAAGCAGCAGCAGTGTTTCTAAAACAGTAACCTTACCCACCCTTCCTCTACCCCACGGGTACTCATAGTACGGCCCGCGGGCGGCAAGTGGCCCGGCAAGCCTTCCTTGTCGGCCCGCGGACCTTGCAGACATTGTACCCGTGTTTTAATTTTTTTTTTAAAGAATGTCAGCAAACACCCCTGCGCAGTGCGACTCAGAGACTCTGCTACTCTGTGGGGGCTGGGCGATTCCTGCCATGGTCAGAGTGGGGCTGCAGGGGCGCTTAAAGGTGAAAAAAGCCTCATTAACATGCAAATGGTCTTTTAAAGACCTGTGAAGTGTTCGGTTGCAGCTGTGTGTGTGTGTGCCTGGAAGCTGTCTCAATCCCGGGCACACGCAGGCAGGGTGAGATGACAGAGAGTGACAGAGGGAGGTAGAGAAAGGGAGGGAGACAGAGGGAGAGGGAAAGGGAGGGAGACAGAGGGAGAGGGAGGGAGTGAAAGGGAGGGAGGGAGAGGGAGAGGGAGGACGGGAGAGGAAGAAAAGGAGAGGGAGACAGAGAAAGGGAGAGGGAGAGGGAGAGGGAGAGAGACAGCGAGGGAGACAGAGTGAGAGAGACAGAGTGAGGGAGACCTCAGAGTGAAGGAGAGGGAAGAAGAGAGATGGAGACCTCAGAGTGAAGCAAAGGGAAGAAGAGAGAGGAAGACCTCAGAGTGAGGGAGACCACAGAGTGAGGGAGAGGGAAGGAGAGAGAGGGAGACCTCATAGTGAGGGAGACCTCAGACTGAGGGAGAGGGAAAGAGAGAGAGGGAGACCTCGGAGTGAGGGAGACCTTGGAGTGAGGGGGAATAAAAAAGGTGAGAGAGGGAGACATCAGAGTGAGGTAGAGGGAAGGGGAGAGAGGGAGACCTCAGAGTGAGGGACAGGAAAGGAGAGAGAGAGAGATCTCAGAGTGAGGGAGACAGAGGGAAGGAGAGTGAGGGAGACCTCAGAGTGAGGGAGACAGAGGGAGACCTCAGAGAGAGGGATACAGAGGGAAGGAGAGAGAGGGAGACAGAGAGGAAGACAGAGGGAAGGAGAGAGAGAGAAGGAGTCAGAGTGAGGGAGACAGAGTGAGGGAGACAGAGTGAGGGAGGGAGACAGAGTGAGGGAGGGAGACCTCAGCGTGAGGGAGAGGGAAGGAGAGCGAGGGAGACAGAGGGAAGGAGGGAGAGGGAAGGAGAGCGAGGGAGACAGAGGGAAGGAGGGAGAGGGAAGGAGACAGAGTGAGGGCGAGGGAAACAGAGTGAGGGAGAGGAAAACAGAGAGAAGGAGAGGGAAACAGAGAGAGGGACAGAGACAGAGAGGGAGAGAGAGTGAGACAGTCAGAGTGAGTGAGACAGAGGGAGAGAGGGAGTGAGACAGTCAGAGTGAGTGAGACAGAGGGAGAGAGGGAGAGAGAGGGAGTGAGACAGTCAGAGTGAGTGAGACAGAGGGAGACAGGGAGACAGAGGGAGAGAGGGAGAGAGAGGGAGAGAGAGAAGGAGGGAGACAGAGAGAGAGAGAGAGAGAGAGAGTGACAGAGAGAGAGAGAGAGAGAGAGAGAGAGAGAGAGAGAGAGAGAGAGAGAGAGAAAGAGAAAGAACGAGACAGAGAGAGAGAGATATGTGTGTATGCCCGGTTTGGTGGCTCAGTGGACGAAGGCGTCCGCTGCAGGGACCTGTGATCAACCTCATGGTCACCTTTTTTTTGTTGGTGCTCTAGCCACACCCCCTCCCCATTGACCCCGCCCCCACCTGTGCGGTCCCCAGACACAAACCACACTGTAATTTTGGCCCCCGAGAGAAAGTTTGTGAGTACCCATGCTCTACCCCCTCCTCCAGTGCCAGTCCAACTTAATTGCCAGGGCTGGTTTGTGTTCTCAGTCTCAGTCCGACCGCGCCAATAGGGCCACATTTATTTTGGTGCTTAAACCTAATTGCTGTCCCAGTTTCTTCCTTGGCAATGGAGAATCTTACTTGGGCAGCAAAAGTTATAACGATTTGTAAAATTAAGTCCTACAAACTTATAAACCTGCTTTCAATGTGCTAGTCCATGTCCTTTAAACACATCCCAAATTTTCATTTTTGAATGTTTAAGATCCTAACTTTCCCTATTTCTGTTGTAAGTAGCTTAACCAGGTATTTTTCCTTGCTCCCACATATACTACTGTGTTTATAATAGGAGACGCACACAGTGGGTAACAGAGCACAAAAATAAAGTAGTAATGAATGGGCTTCTTACACGTGATTTGGGAGTAGAAGATGACTGTATCAGCGTTTATTCCCATTCAGCCCATGAGGTCACTGGTGACGTCAAACCTTTATATTTCATTGCAGACACAAATGTCACGGAAAGACTCACGGTCCTGCGTAGTGTCCCCGGAGGTTCGGTATCTACTGAATGCCACTATGACGGGCAGGTGAACTATGAGCACAAGTACTGGTGCAAGTGGAGAGGAACCGGGTGCACCCGTTTGGTCGACGATGCCGGGTTTGTAGATGATGCCGTGAGAGGGAGAATATCTCTACTGTCCGAGCAACAGCCAAACGGCACATACACTCTACGACTGACTGATCTGAGGGCCGAGGACGCCGGCTGGTATTGGTGCGTCGCCATCAGCGGCCGCAATATTCTGACATCGTCCATGGAACTGCAGATTTCTAAGGGTACGGTAGGTGATCTTTCCTGCATTGTGATGTTAGGTACATTAGTAATAAACAAGTAATTAAACTAGCATTTGCAATACAATAGGTCTCGTACTTAAGAGACTTTGAGCTATTGTAAATGACAATGCATTTTTATTTATGTGTTTTTTTTAAAACAGACAAATAAAAAACGTTGTCATTTACAATGTCAATAGCTTAAACTCTCCAAATCATGAAGTGAGGTCAGTCTGAGCTGGGAGTACTCTCTGTAGATAGCCACGGCACTGGAAGTAATGAGGTGGTACCACAGACGCTCAGAGCCAGGGAAGCAAGCTCCTGACAGAGACGTGGAGTCCAGGAATACGAATAAACAGTGCCCACATTACTGTAAAGCAGGCCCGGCCACTTGAAACCAATTGCCCCAGGACCAGCTGGAAACTCCGTCCGTCCCTTTTACGTGAAAAGCTGTGCCTCACCCGCTTAAAATAAGGGGAAATGAAAGTACCCTAGGAAACACTACAGTACACACAGGACAGGATTCAAGCATGCTTTTTGGCCAAGGAAGCAACAGAGGTCTGGAAACTCATACTGGAAGACGGGAAAGAAGAAGTCCAATGTGAAGACGCTCGTAGCAGAACCCAGAGTGAGACGTGGCACCACGTCACTTCCACGTTAGGGCAGTGACACGTTAGAGAAGTGACGTGGCCCTCTGGCTGATGTGCAGGCTGTAGAAATAGGGAATCAGGTCTCTAATCCTGGATCAAACACCGTGTGAACCTACGTAGATCACTTTTTCACCTGTGCCTCATATCCTCACTGCCACGAGAGCTTACAAACAGGCGAGCTTCCAGTATTGTGGTAATCGTAAATTGTATTCATATAGTGCTTACTATCCCTGAGGAAACAATGAAGTGCTTTGCAGCAAGTAGCACGATACTCCTTAACACATGGTTAGAGGTAAAAATTTAGTAGTTGAAAAAAATATATTTTTTGATTCTTTTTGTTGTTGTTCTTTTGTTTCCTTGTGGATTAGTTGTGGTAATTGTGTTAAGTATTATGTGCTCTATTAAAAAAAAAGCCAGCTTTCACTATCTTTTGACCTGAACTCTTTTGGTCGATTTGCAAAGGGAAAATGCTAGATGTGTAGATGCAATACAAACATTTCACCCACGTATGCGTGACATATTGGACTTTGAATTCAGTATACTCCATTGTTACTCATACATAAATGGTGGAAATTGTGATTTGAAAGCCTTTTTATAAGAATCACGTATATTGAATGAGTTATGACTTATGCACAAATTAAGTGTGGAAAGTGCATGTGCATATTTTTGAGTACATAAAAACTGGGTTTGACAAAGTGAGACTCCTTTCCCTAAACACACTGTGTTAGATTGCTGATTTGGAGGGAGTGGTTTTCATTAGGGGGCAGAGGTCCTGTAAACTTTTGCTGCCTAATTTGACTACGTTTTAAGTGTTTAATGGGTTGTCACATGCAATAAGAACAAATGATGGCCAGAATGCTGAACAATGTCAAACATTCCCTTCCAGTACAGAGATCTGGACCTATGCCCAGCGTTGTTTTGCTCACAACGCCATTGCAGCTTGGACCCAGCCATATGCAAATCCATCTTAACCCTGAGCCCCATGGGAACAGTCCAGCCCGAACTGCCAGGCCAGGTCCTCCACGGACCCGAGGAACAAGCATCTTAATGTGGGTTTGGGTGTCAAAATCCTCCATTTAACCTGTGCCACCTACTGTTCGCCTACAGAAGTTGGGTCTTGATGGATAGTGGCATAGCAATGGTGCAATAAGCCCTTGTGTAAGCAAAGAAACATAGCCCCTGTCCACTGGATGAGTGGTAAAATGCAGACATCATTGGGTTCAGTAGACTTTTAAAGCTCTTGGGCCCCAGTGCAAATACATCCGCTGCTCTACTGACAGCGGATCCCCTTCTCGTTGGCCTTTTGAGGGAAATGAGGTGTGAACTCAGGTAAATGTGTGTGTGTAGGTGGGGTAATAGATTCCACAGCAGTGGTTTAACCAGCTGTCCCAACCAGAGAAGTAGTGTTCCTAATGTCAAGATTAAAAGGTGCAGGTATTTCGATGGTTGTTCTGAGTACCTAGTGTCTGAGTAAAAAAGACTTTCACTGAGGACCTAAGTATATGGAAGGTGTTACTACGGCACACTGGTTGGGTTCTGTCCATTTTACATTGGTTCTTGTGTTTCCACGAAGGGACAGACTTGCGGTAATGGGAATCTGGCGTTTCCCTGGGAGACTGGAAGGGTGAGGGCTGATTTTGCAGCAGGAGGGGACATTTTTGGTATTGGTTGTCGGTTTTTCAGTGGTGCTGCTATATCGCCCGAGTAAAAAAGTCAGCAGGGTGTTAAAGATTAGACTGCAAAACGTCAACATTATCGGCGCCATCTTGCCCCCTTTTCGAGCCCATTCGTGCGCGTAAGCGGCAGCCATTTTGAGCACCATGGCCTCCCTGCCCCTCACTAATAGCCAGCGCGTCTCTCTCTCTCTTAACCTCGCAAGCATTCCCCCGCACGCTGACGACCCCCGCTCTCTCATGCCTTGGGTCATAAACCGCCTTCAGCGCAGCTTCACCACTGAATCCCATCCTGTTCCCAGCGCGACACCTCCCCTCATTCCTTTCATGGTCTCAAACCCTTTTGATGCAAACCCCCTTTTCCTGTGTCCCCGTTTGTCTTCCTCGTTCCCAGGCTGCCACCTAACCCTGCGGATACTGTTTATTACCCCGTACAGTAGGAAGCTTCCCCTCCCCATCAAAAGACCCCCGAACCGATCAAAGCCCCCACCCCATGAGATCCGATCAACCCCACGCATTCCGTGAATCGGCGGAATGCCCTGCTGTGCGACCACCACCACCTGTTGTGACCGGGGTGGGGAATCCAACTGTAAATGTATGTGGGAACGGGTCTGGAGGGGAGATTCCGAGGATGTTCTTTCAAATACTAAAATATTACGAGAATGTGTTATGTGCAATAAAGGTTGTAAACTCTAGTATAAGAGGCCAGGCCTCAGAAATGTGGTTAGAGCACCTCGTGACGATACTTGCTGTCTGAATTGATGTGTTCTCCTCCGGAGAGAATAAAATCCTCGTTTCCCGCCTTCCAGTCTCCAGCGCCTGCTTCTTCATTGATTAATTTTGGTGGGTCATAGAGGCGATACCGCCGGGCAACATAAAAGGGTTTTTGGTTACCGGTTGTCTTTGGAACCCTTTTTAACAATTGGCGTCCCAAACGTGGGGCCCATCAGCGACTCGTGGATCCAGTGGGAGAGGTCCTGACGACAGAGTGAACGACTGCAACGATCGGAAGGTACCCTGTCCGATAGACCCTCGTCTGACAGCCGATCATCCGAACTTCACTGGTTCCGAACAGACCTCTCTCGAGTGATCTGCGGTCCTGACTGGGAACCATCAGGAGTGCCACGAGAAGTGCGAAGAGAAGAGGACGATCGGGCGCTGGATTCGGAAGACGAGAAACTGTCCATGCGGTCCGGGTAAGGTCGTGTAAACACGACGAAATTGCGATAGGGATAGATAATTGAAAGAAATTGATAATTGTTGTGAAAATACTAGTATTACTCTTTGTTAATTTATTGGAGATTCACTGTCTACGAACGGAGAAACAACAGGCTCTCCCTTTATAAACAGCGAAGGATAGGTACGCACCCGTCGGACCTATTTTTCTCCCCCACTAAACAATTGCCCCTTTGCCCCATTGATTAACGGTTATAGATTGTTTTCTGGAGATTCTCTGTCTGAAAACAGGGAAGATTAGGTCCCCTCTTTACAGATAGTGAAAGGGTAGGTGACGCGAACCTTTGCGAGCCTACTTATTCTCCCCATTGACCATATTGATTTTTTATTTTTGACCTAACGTTGATTGATTGCTCAGAATTGGTTCATGAGGTATTCACTACGTGCAAACAACGTGGAATAGAAATATTCTGTCTAGTCTTTGCGCGCAGTGATAAGATAGGTAGTGCTGATTATTATCCCATTGTGATCCGTCATGCCTGTCTTCTCCCCACTGGTCAGTAGCCTGTTTAACCCGGACCGCTTATTAGAGATGAACCATCCGGTTCCGCTGGAAGGCACCCCTAATAAGGACATGTTCACAAAGCATGGATTAGTCGCTATAGCCTATAGCCAGCTGTGGCATAAATATACAAAAAAGGATCGAGAAAGTCAGTGGCCGCTGATAGGATCCTTCGAAGACGATAGAATAATCACACTAGAAACAGCTCTTGGTAAAAACAAGACGACGTCCACTATGCTTGACAGCTTCGGCATGTGGCGAAAAGAAGCCGAACAACGCAAAAAGAGAACTGAGAGTAGGTTGGGAAAAGAGCTGCGGAAAGCAGCCCACCTAGCAGCCCAGAAATTAGAGAAAGAGATAAAAGAAAGAGAGGATACCAAACAGAAGCTAGAAACAGAAACATCAAGCCAGTGCCTGGTTAGAACTCCCTCCACGCTCTACCCTGATTTGCACTCGAAACAGCGAACCAACGATGATCTGCTGCTAGGTCCTCCGATCATCCACATGCCCCCTCCATATGCCCCTTCCCAACCCTTAGCCCAACACCCACCATCCCCAGGTACCAGCGAGAGCAGCCCCGCGGCTTCAGCCCCCATGGCCTCCGTGCCGGCTGAACTCCTCGTATTAGATGTTACGCAAACGACAACGCCGGGCGACCCAGAAGCCCGAAGGGTTGGTCCTGTTAGAGCATATAGACTAAGCAAACATGAACGAGCGGGGGTCGATAAGATAGCGAAGATACTGGTAGAGAAGAGGGAGGATGAAGAATCCGTCATGGATGTGTTTAATTCTTATACTGGGAGTCACAGACGACACTTTACTGTACAACTGTGTTACCACGTCTTAAACGCATACGAGGACCGATATCAAGAAAAAGGTCCACAGAGCCTAACGACTCTGTACCGGAAGGTTGATATCGGGGATGAGAGTGAGAGTGATGTGACGGACCTCCTTACGCGTACGCTTGAGGTTTTGCGCCACCTCACTGAACAAAAGCCAAAAACCGAATCCACTACCTCCGTAGCAATCAACCCGCAAACTGAACGACCTAACACTATGATGCCGATACGAGAGGCTGCCCCTTACTGGGTTCCTCCACGAGGTGAAGGGACTCACGATGATGCAAACAACAAAGACGCAAAGGGAAGGGTAGTGTACAATTGGGTCTACCAACCATGGGACCGGCAAGAGATTCTGACCTTCCGGAAATCTCTGCCAGACCTACGTAAAAACCCCACCGCCTTCTATACTGAGTTGGGTACGGCCCTAGGATCGACGATTATGACTCTAGCCCACATCGACTTGTTTTTCGGGTTATGTCTACCAGCTGATGTGTGGAAGCAAATCCGGAAAGTCGACCACACTGAGCTGTTTGGACATAACTGGTCACAACTTGATGGCATAGATAGACAACGAGAACCCGGACAAAAGCCTTTAAAAGCCATTTTGGACCTCCCGGATAAAATTGTGCAGAAATTAAAAACCCTGATTCCAGAAAAGAAAGTGGACTGGTCGATAGTAACGGCTTGTCGCCAGAAACCTCAGGAGGATGTATCGGAATACTTCTCCCGGTTTGAAACGGTGTTCTCCGATTACAGCGGCCAGGACCTGACCACTGCAACCGGACACCATCTGTTTGTCCAGAATTACGTTAAGGGCTTATCACCTGAGGTCTCGCAGAAACTGCAGGCCAGTGAAAGTAGTTGGGCAGCCTCCAAACCTACGGCTATCCTTCAGATGGCCCAATATTATGAACATCAGAAAAACGAAAACGACAGAACTACAGAGAGAAAGAAGAAAGAATTAAAGGAGAGGGTGATGATAGCACAACTGCAAGGGGTTACTCTGGGACGAGACCAATACCGGGGAAACCATCAGATGAACGTCCCTAAAACGGCACCTCCCAAAGACCGTGCTTCAACTCCCCACATTGGACGTACAGACATTAGGGAAGACCAGTGTGCCTTCTGTAAAGGATCGGGCCACTGGAAATCACAGTGCCCGGTTCTTTTGGAACTTACCAGAAATAGGGATCCTAGAGATTCAGCAAACGAACCAAGAAATAGGGGACCACAGCGAGGGCCCCCAAACAACGCAACTAACGATAGATCCAGTAGACCGAACACATTTGATCGACCCCGACAAAACCAATGCCAGCAATCTGACTACGATGACGTTCATGACGTTCATGACTTTGCATAGGACTGCCTAGGGCAAGGGAGGGATCCAGTCGAGCTCCATGTTGACCAGCAAGGCCCTTATGTCACTGCTAAGGTCTTGGGTACAAAGTCACCATTCCTGGTAGACACTGGCGCAACACGTAGTGCATTATCTAAACGACTGATTCCAAGGGCACCCTTGTCTGGCTTACTAATAACATCGACAGGTTTCGATGGGACGCCCTCCACTAACCCTTTGTCCGCCCCAATCCTCTTTGACTTGGAAAACAACACCACTGACACCACGTTTTTGCTCTCCTCCAATAGCCCTGACGCAATTATGGGACTCGACTTATTGAAACACTTCCGAGCAACGATTAGATGTTCTCAAGATGGAGTCCGAGTTTTCCTTTACGACAATCCTGTTCTGCTTAGGCATTGCCCCCCCAGACACATGTTTTCCATCACCGACGCTGACACTTTCCTGCTTGACACTCTGCCTCCGTATCTGTGGGCCAAAACGGATTCGGATGTAGGGCGCATGATGATTGACCCAGTGCACATCACTGTTCGACCAGATGCAGCACTCCCAAAACTTCCACAATATCGGATATCGCCCGAAGGCGAGAAGGCATTGGTAGAAATCATCCAATCACTGATAGACGCAGGAGTGGTAGAGGAAGTAGTTAGCAACGTTTGCAACAGCCCAATCTTGCCCATCATTAAGAAACAGGGAGAAGGAGATGAGAAAGCATACCGCTTCATCATTGACCTTCGAGAGATCAACAAAGTGGTGGTACCCCAGTACCCTGTGGTCTCGGACATTACCACCATCCTGACTTTGATTCCCTCTACTGCCACCACCTTCACTGTCATTGACCTCAAAAATGCATTCTTTTCTATCCCCATCCACCCAGATAGCCGATATCTTTTCGGCTTCACCCTAAAAGCCCGCTCATATAGGTTCTGCCGAGCACCCCAGGGCTACACAGAAAGCCCTAGCATCTACAGCCAGGCCCTCAAGAGACAACTGGATCAAGTCCAGTTACCCGATGGAGTGGTATTAGTACAATATGTCGACGACATCCTCTTGGCAGCCGACACCACTCCACTAGCTGTCACAGCCACCATTCAACTCCTGCATTTCCTTGCAGAAAATGGCCACAAGGTCTCTAAGAAGAAGTTGCAATTCTGCCAACCCCAGGTCACTTACCTAGGCCACCTTTTGTCCAAAGACGGAAGGAAACTGACTCCTGACCGGATCCAAACCATTCTCGACACCCCCGTCCCTAAGACCCAGAAACAGGTCCGCTCCCTGCTAGGCCTCACCTCCTTCTGCCGACAGTGGTTGCCCAACTTTAGCCTTGTAGTAAAACCACTGCTTTCATTGTTAACAAAGGACATCCCTCTCCCACTCCCTTGGACCCCTGAGTGTCAGGCTTCTTTCGTGCAACTGCGAGATGCCCTCTGCTCAGCCCCTGTGTTGGGTACCCCCGATTACACAAAGCCCTTCTCCCTTTACACCCATGAGAGGGAGGGGTGCGCTTTATCTGTCCTGACCCAGTCCATTGGCCCAAAGCAACGACCATGCGCTTACTTCTCAGCCACTCTTGACCCCGTAGCCAGAGCCCTGCCTGCTTGCCTTCGAGCCGTAGCTGCTGCCGCGATCTCTATACGACAGAGTGAGGGGATCGTGCTCTCGAATTCCCTCACAGTACTGGTACCCCATGCAGTTGACACCCTCCTAAACCAAACCAAAACGCAACACCTGACAAGTGCACGACTGACAGGGTACGAACTGACTCTGCTCGCACCCCACATCACACTGAAGAGATGCACCACACTGAACCCAGCAACCCTGCTGCCCTTACCAGAAAACGATCCCAATGCGCACCCTGTACACGACTGTGTGACCCTCACAGACGAACAGACCAGAAGTAGGGTTGACCTCAGAGACACGGCTTTCCCCGACCCCGACGGAGAGCTGTGGGTGGATGGTTCTTGCATCAAGCTCCCCGATGGCACCACTTCGGCCGCCTATGCAGTCACCACGGCTCGAACTGTAGTCGAGACAGCCCGCATAACGCAACGATCTGCCCAGGCAGCGGAACTGATTGCCCTGACAAGAGCCTGTATTCTAGCAGCAGGTACCACAGCAAACATTTACACCGACAGCCAGTATGCCTTCGGGGTGGTTCACCATTTCGGGCTCCTTTGGAGGGAGAGGGGATTCTTGACCTCACACGGCACCCCCATTTTGCACGGGGACCTAGTCTCCGCCTTGATCGAAGCCGTCCTTCTCCCCAAAAAGCTTGCAGTCATCAAATGCCAGGCACACAAAAAGGTGACCGACATTATTGGGCAGGGAAATGCACTAGCCGACCTCACTGCCCGAGCGACAGCTGAAAATAGGACGACAACACGCATGTACGTGACCAGGTCGCAAGCAGAAAAGTGGACTGACGCTAGGGACACTATCAGAGACATTCAAATGGCTAGCACACAACACGAACTGACTGAATGGACACGGGTGGGATTGAAAGATGATGAAGGCTGCTGGCGGACAAAAGACACGGACAAATGGTTGCTACCTGACTCGTATCTGATTCCCATACTGACTATGGCGCACTCCCCTGCCCACATAGGATCAGCCCCCATGATTGAACTTGTCTCCAGAGTTTGGCACAATGATAAGATCACAGAGTCCGCCAAACGCTTGGTCCAACAGTGTTTGATATGCCTGCAACACAATCCCGGGAAAGGAACTGTAGTGCCCCGGGGAGGGTTTGGGGTCCCAAATCACCCGTTTGAAGTCCTGCAGATGGACTACATCCAACTAGACAGATGTCAAGGCCTGAAATATGTACTTGTGGTGGTATGCGCATTTAGCAAATGGGTGGAAGCATATCCAACCCGTGACAACACTGCTATGGCCACAGCAAAGGTACTGTTAAAGGAGTTTTTCCCCCGTTACGGCCTTTGTCGAATTTTGTGGAGCGACAATGGCCCCCACTTCGTAGCCGAAGTTATCCAACTCATTTTGAAGGGGTTGGGTGTAAAACAAAAGTTCCACGCAGTCTTCCACCCCCAATCTGCTGGACTAGTTGAACGACATAACGCCACACTGAAACTAAAATTGGCCAAAATAGTAGCTACCACAGGACTGAAATGGCCAGACGCACTCCCCCTGGCATTGCTCTCAATGCGTTCCACCCCCACCAAACACCACTTGACACCATACGAGGTTGTGTTCGGTCGGCCTATGAATGTTTGGTCTGCGCCGAAACCAACTTCCATTCATGACGTCCCGGACGTCCTAATGTCTGATTACTTATGCCAGTTGACTAAAACACTGTCTGTTATCCACCAACAGGTGCTGCATGCCATCCCTGACGCTTCCAGGGGTCCCGGACACACCATCCAACCTGGGGACTTCGTCCTGATCCGGAACTTCCAGCGTGCCAAGAGTCTGGAACCCCGGTGGACGGGCCCCTGGCAAGTCCTCATCACCACCCGAACAGCACTCCGGGTGGAGGGAAAACGAAACTGGCTGCATGCACACCACTGCAAGAAGATCTCCTCGACCCTGACCGCGACCGAAACCATCAACAGTCAAGAAGAGCTCCTGAACAAGGACCGACCGTCACTATCCTGCTATCCCGATACCGAAACACTTGAACTTTCAAAATTCTCTGATCCCACAGTGCCATCAAGAGAAGGGTATTTCCTGCGTCGAAAGGAGGGAGTTACGGCTAAGTAGACCACAGACTGAGTTAAATCTCAGAACGGTGACCTAAACACTACCGAGGGTTACCCGGAGAGAAGCAAAGCAAAGTCTGTGGTTCTGCCCGCTACCGAGCCCCTTGAAGATGATGGAAGCGCCAGATAAGAAGATGATGGAAGCGCCAAATAAGAAGATGATGAAGGAAACAGGAAATACCCACCGCAGGAACCCAAAAGCAGACAGACTCCATAGCCCAAAGACTATTGCGCTCTTCATCACAATCCTCTTCTGCTTTCTCCTCATGACCACACTCTGGATTGTGGAAGAAAATGCACCTGCTCACGAAACATTCCTGACCACTGTCCAGCCTACCACCATGAAAGAACATTATCTGATCTCGCTCTCTCCCCAACTCAGAGAGAGGCGAAAGGAATTTTGGAATAACTCCTTCGTACAACTACTTCACCAGCACAACCTTGCCACCAATGCCACCAACTGTTGGATCTGTGGGTTGCTACCCCACGCCACTGGACACTCGATACCATTCATCCCTTCACCTTTCTCAGTTCACGGTTCCTGTCTTGCCTGGCTGATGCTTCTGCAAGAAAGCTTTAAGGACAATGCCACCTCCAGCAAAACGGTAACGCATTTCTACCACGGGGTCTGGCGGAACAGAACAAAGACACACTTCTGCCCGCAGACCAACAACAACACCATCCACTTGGACATCCCTGCTAAAGAACAAGTTGAAATGCAAGTGTTCAATAATCCAACCAGAACCACCTTCTCCTACCTGCGAAAACGAACGGCTGCCACCCTGACTGTGGCCCTGTCAGTCATCAACGTCACTGGCCACATGTGCATGGAAGGGCTTGGGACTCAGCTGGTAGGCCACAGCGCCTGCCGGTTTTCCAGAACTCTGGACTCCATCGACCCGCCTTCCTTTGTGGCATCTCCAAACACGTATTTCGTCTGCGGCACAAAGGCTTACACCTGGCTCCCCAAAGGCTGGGGGGGCACTTGTTTCATTTCCTTCATTCTTCCTCCGACATATGTGGCACCAGCAAATCATCACAGACAAAAACGAGCCAAGGACATCGAACAAGCCGATTCAACAGGAGCGCAATTCATCGATGCTATGAAAGGACTGGTCCCCCTCTGGGGCCCGATGGCAAACAGCCGTGCCATCCGACATCTGACTCAAGCAGTTGAGACAACAATGAACATCACGGCTGGTATCCTTGCTAACAACACCGCTGAACTTCAAGCGGTCCGCTTGGTGGCTCTCCAGAACCGCCTTGTCCTGGATGTGGTTCTTGCGGACCGTGGTGGAGCATGCCGCATCATTGGGTCCAGCTGCTGTACATACATACCGGACAACTCACCCTCTGTGTACAAAGCCATCGAACATCTCCACAGACTCTCTTCAGAAGTACACCAGGAACAAGAAGAATGGTCGCTTGGTGGTTGGTTCTGGAACACCATTAAGAACTGGGGTTGGAGACTGTTCACCATTATCCTGATTCCTGTAGTTGTGATATGCGGTCTATGCTTAGGAATTCAATGTCTGCCACCTCTGTGTTCATTATGTGCAAATTGTATTTGCCCTAAGACTGTGGACTTTGAAAACGAACGTATGAGAGCAATATATGATGCCGAGGTTAGGAATTTGATGAAGATTGACATTGAGTAAGCAAGTTGGCTAAGATATGTTGAAAAGGGAGGACTGTTAAAGATTAGACTGCAAAACGTCAACATTATCGGCGCCATCTTGCCCCCTTTTCGAGCCCATTCGTGCGCGTAAGCGGCAGCCATTTTGAGCACCATGGCCTCCCTGCCCCTCACTAATAGCCAGCGCGTCTCTCTCTCTCTTAACCTCGCAAGCATTCCCCCGCACGCTGACGACCCCCGCTCTCTCATGCCTTGGGTCATAAACCCCCTTCAGCGCAGCTTCACCACTGAATCCCATCCTGTTCCCAGCGCGACACCTCCCCTCATTCCTTTCATGGTCTCAAACCCTTTTGATGCAAACCCCCTTTTCCTGTGTCCCCGTTTGTCTTCCTCGTTCCCAGGCTGCCACCTAACCCTGCGGATACTGTTTATTACCCCGTACAGTAGGAAGCTTCCCCTCCCCATCAAAAGACCCCCGAACCGATCAAAGCCCCCACCCCATGAGATCCGATCAACCCCACGCATTCCGTGAATCGGCGGAATGCCCTGCTGTGCGACCACCACCACCTGTTGTGACCGGGGTGGGGAATCCAACTGTAAATGTATGTGGACACGGGTCTGGAGGGGAGATTCCGAGGATGTTCTTTCAAATACTAAAATATTACGAGAATGTGTTATGTGCAATAAAGGTTGTAAACTCTAGTATAAGAGGCCAGGCCTCAGAAATGTGGTTAGAGCACCTCGTGACGATACTTGCTGTCTGAATTGATGTGTTCTCCTCCGGAGAGAATAAAATCCTCGTTTCCCGCCTTCCAGTCTCCAGCGCCTGCTTCTTCATTGATTAATTTTGGTGGGTCATAGAGGCGATACCGCCGGGCAACATAAAAGGGTTTTTGGTTACCGGTTGTCTTTGGAACCCTTTTTAACAAGGGGTGATGGTCTGTCAAAATTGCCAGAGCTGGTTTGGGTTCCCAATACTGCCCTGTTTCCACGATCCGGTATTTATTTTCCCAGATGATCCACAGTACGGGAGCAGAAATGATGTAAGTGAGGTGAAACACTTAGCCTCTAGAAAACTGTATTTTTATCATAGGTCCTCCTGCAGTTGTTCTATATTGTGGGGAATTCATATTTTGCTTACAGTATTCACATATATGTCAAATTTGCGTGTATGGAGAGATTACAGCTTCATCCTTGTGTAAATATGATTTACGCCACCTAGAACAAAATGTAGGAATCGGACACCAAGCTTTGACTACATATTCTGCTGTTGATTTGGGACGTCCACTACCAACCCTGGTCTCTCCATAGTCATCTCCTGCCCTCACAGTCCAACCACGGAAACAGGCTACCAGACAGCAGGTGGAAAAACAGACACTCGCCACAAAGGCCGAATGGTCTAATCCCAAAAATCTATCAGGAGCAGGATGGGGCCCCTCTCCCATGTCAGCTTTCAGTGCCTGAGTTTACATTTTTTGTCATTAATTGAGGCAAGGAACAGCAGCAGCACTGGCGTGAATGTTACCAACATTAGCATAACAACGTCTTCTCAGTGCAAAAACACGGCGCCATGTTTGTTACTGTCAGGTGAAGTATTTGGGGAATATGGGGAGCAGCACAGACCACTGAAAGCGAAATAGTGTGGAAAAGGCCGCTTTTATTGAAACAGGTGCACATCACAATTAAAAGGCCCTTGGCCTGATGCCTTACAAAACTTCAACCTCACTATACAAACTGTTACCTATGTTACACTACCCCCATCCCTAATGTTCCCCCATAGAACATTTTACCCTGCAATTCAGTACCCCTAATGTGACCTTTTAACCTTTGAATTTTTGACCTTTGAACGTTACCCTTTCACCCTTATTGTGACATTTTAACCTTTGAACTTTACCCTTTCTCCTTTGACCTTTTAGCCATAACCTTTACGACTATTAACTTGTAACTAACCTAACTTCCTAAAGCACCTTAAAGATCCTACCTCATGAACTGGTCTACCTGTTCCCTTTCAGCCTGTCAATAATGAATAAACTTGGCAAAAACATGCCAACTTGACTGACAACCGCCCCTGCACCTGCTTCAAAGCGACAAACTGAAAACAAACACATATTGCTAGTCAGGAAAATTAATTTCCCCCAAAATTGAACTGAAAAAATGGGGGGGGGATGGGTGAGGAAAAAATCTGATCTGCGTATGACCAGCCACCGTGAATACCTCAAAATGGTGGCTGGCTGATCAAAATGGTGACATAAATACCCTTTGCAATATAGAAAAAGTACCTTGAGGAATTACTTCAACTGTTAATCAATATTTCTCATATGCCATCAATATGTGCATTCATTCAAATAAACATCGGAACCATGGTGTCGATCATTTTTCATTTATATCATATGTTATATACGAAACAGTAAATAATTTGCAACAAATTGAGAAAGGCAACACAAACCACACTATTACAATCAATATCTTTCCGATAGTGTGTTATACTGTTGGTACTGTATGCATTATATACATATATACATATCGTGCTCCTGAAGCCTCAGTCAGCTTATGCAACAGTCTATAAACATAAATGTTATGGTTCTTATTTGTAACCAAACAGTATACAGGCGTCGACGTTTCGGTCTTTACACAGCGATTTCCACCAAGACCATCCTCAGGACTGTATGTTGCTCAAAATATCTACAAAAATATACAATATGTACAATATATTAGACCCCGTTCCTAATGTCCAATATAATTGATTGTCTGCTAACACTAACCGTCACCACACCCAGTGTGACTCCACATAAAATACATTACTCACTATGTTCCACGTAGAGAAAACCTCAATCCTCATAGACTGATAGAGAAGTCTTAGCCATAGACCATCCACTGTCAAGTGTTCCTGTGCAAACAAGTATCTACACTTATATATACACACTATGAGCATATGCCTACATATTACTACAACCATAGTCCAATGTTAACTCCTCTCCATATAAAACATTCATTCTGCTTACCTCCTCCAAGAGATAGAAACAGTTCAGACTGGCTCAATGAATGTTCGTATTTATACCATGTTCGATTGGTGTGGTTCCAATCTAGAGTGCAGAAACGGAAATTAACTTCCATAAGTCCCTATCAATGCCTGGATAGACTAGCAGTATCCCAGTAACCCGCTATTAGTACTTACTTCCACACTTTGCATCGAGCGGGATTCCAATTCACTCCGTCTCGTTTCGAAAGCCAGCTCGTAATGGTAACGGAAGAGACTACATCCAAGTCGCGGACTCCGCGCATGCCCAGAATCAGGACGTCGCTATGGTTTATGAGGCGGCCATTACCAAATGGTTTTCAAACCTACACTATGCAACTACACAGCACTTCCAATTATAAAAAATGTGAAACCAACTATTATTAGCCCGATGTATTCGTGAAAATGCTTAAAATATATACAATTTAATGCAGCTAACGTCTCATTGAAACCAATAGTAGATAAGAAAGTCGGCCTTACAATAGGAACCAGTCTAAGACAACCACCATCCACAATATAGATTACACATTACAATGTACTGATAACATAAGGGACATCATCACAGGGTTGCTAAATTGTGCCATTCCACATATTGGTTCAAACCCAGAACCATCGTCCTGCACATCCATATCCATCTGTTTTCTTTAATGGTTAGCAGACGATCTACATTGGTCCTTCTTTTTGACCCCTTAATCACCTCCAGCACAAACCATTTCATGTCCTGTGGACCATGTAACTTTTCAATATAGTGTTCTACCATGGGTGCTGTCAACACTTTACATCTAATCCTAGATTGGTGCTGGGTTATTCTTTTTTTCACCTCTTGGGTTGTCTTCCCAATGTAAGCTAAGTTACATGGACATAATATACAGTATATGACGTTCTTAGTCAAACAATTTGAATGATGTCGCATCGTGAATTCTTTACCATTCAGTGTACATGATTTGGTAACAGCAGTTGTATCACAGGCTACACATTGTCCACATGGATAATGGCCCACTCTAGGTGTCAAACCCCATTGACTGTGTATGGTATTTGTCCTTGGTTCTCTGTATGTTTTAACCAGGAAGTCACGTAAGTTCCTAGCCCTTTTGAACGCAAAGTATGGACATTTCAGCTGTAATTCACTTTTCTGTATAAGGTGCCAGTTTCTTGTGACAATCTTTTTAATTTCATTAGATTCAGTTCCAAAGGTGGTAACACATGCTATGGTATTTTCTACTTCCACTTTTTGTTTGCTTTGATCCAGAAGTGATGACCGGTCATAATACCAGGCTCGTTTAAGAGCTCTTTTTACCAATCTATTTGGATATTGTCTGGCCACCAGTTTTTGTTGTAGAATCTTAGCCTCCCTGAAATAATCCTCCCTTCTGGTACAGTTACGCTTGATTCTGAGGAACTGGCCAAAAGGGAGGTTATCTCGTAGGTTCCTGGGATGGTGGCTGGAATACTTCAAAAGCGTGTTACGTGCCGTGGGTTTTGTATACAAATTTACCACCAAGTTACCATTGTCATGTAGAATGTTCAAATCTAAAAAATTGATACTTTTATTACTATATTCCATAGTAAATTTCAGGTTGTCATTTTGTTCGTTTAACCATCTGTGAAATGTTAATAGATGATCCTCGCTTCCTTCCCAAATTAGACAGACATCATCTATATACCTAAGGTATTTAGTAATGTGTGTACCAAATGGGTTGTTATTGTGAATGTTTTTATTCTCAAAATCTGCCACATACAAATTAGCTATGTCGGGAGCGAAAATCGCTCCCATCGCCACTCCTTTTCTTTGACCATAAAAGTCATCATTGAACAGGAAATAGTTACACTCGAGAGCTATTTTGGCACATTGGATGACAAAGTCCACTGGTACTTGCATAGGGCGAGTCTGTGTATTTAGGATTTTTTCAATTATATCCACTGCTTCTCTCTGTGGGATATTGGAGTACAAACTCTCAATATCCATTGTAACAAGAATGTTTATCGAAGGGTCAAAGAAAATGCCTTCCAAAGCATTTATTACACTGATACTGTCTTTAGTGTATGATTGGGTGAGTGGTACGAAAGGCTTAATAAAGAAATCCACATACTCGGCCAAGGGTTGTAAAATTGACCCACATCCTGCGACAATAGGTCTGCCGGGGGGGTTTTGTTCGTTTTTATGGATTTTCGGCAGTATATAAAATGCCGGAATTGTGAAATCATTCTTATTTAAGTATTCATATTCTCTCTGACTTAGCCATAACCCATCAAGACCTGTCTTTGTAACAGTTAATATGTCCTTCCTGATCTTCTCTGTAGGGTCACCCCTTAATTTAGTGTAGTGAAGAGGGTTATTAAGTTGACGTAGTGCCTCTTGATCGTATTCAGTCTTATCTTGCACTATTATACTGCCCCCCTTATCTGCAGGTTTGATATAAATATCCTCCCGTTTAGCCAGGGTAACCAGTGTCTCATGTTGTTCTTTCGTGAAATTGTATCTCACATATTTCTTTTTTTCTTTGAAGAGTTGGTCTATTTCTAACAACACTACATTTTCAAAAGTTAAAAGTTCCTTCGGCATTAAGTTATTTGCCGGATAAAATGTCGAGGGACAACGGAGACCTGTAACATTCCGTTGGTTAGATGTTATTATATTACATTGACTATTGCTTGGGGTCTTATTGAAAAACTGTTTGAGACGAAGAGTGCGAAAGAATTTCTGGATTTCCATTAGAGTTGTAAAGTGATCATTCCTATTGGTAGGTACGTAAGATAGTCCATAGCTTAGCAGTTCTAATTCTTGTCTATTCAATTCATGTTTAGATAAATTAAATATAGGTACCACCTCTAAGGTTGGATTTGAAATCCTAATATCATTTCCTGAATTCATTTCGTCTACCACTCGTAAAAGTTGTTCCTCGTTTGCCTGTACCCTGGTGTATATTGGTTTCTGTACCAACCCCTCCGGGTTGATCGGGTCCGTCCTCGTGCTGGGGCCTGGCCTCTCGGTAAAAAAGTACCCCTACCTTGTCCTCTACCAAAACCTTGATTTGAGCTACTGCCTCTCTGTGCACTATCGTCTGAGTTTGTGGACGCTGTATCAGAAAAAGTTAAGTGTTTAGTAGTCCACTGTGCTTGTCCCTGACCCTGTTGAAAAAACTCCTTTTTAAGATAAGGGTATGTTCGTTCTTTTGAGTAGTATTTGAGATCTTTCTGTAATTTATCGGTTTTCTTCAATATATTGGTCTTCAAAAAATCAGCTATCTGGGTTTCTAACTTTTTTAAAAACTCCTCAGCATCAGTCACTGTTTGATCCTCCCTGATTTGTTTTTCTAAATCTGCTATTTCCTGCTTTAGTTTGTCAATGTGTTTGTGGGCTGTTTCAATCCCTAGCACCATCCAGCTACGTGAACATTTATTGGACACATAGCTGAAACCTGTCTTGAAATCTTCGTCCTCTATGAAAATAGCCGGAATATTACGTACTTGTAACCCTATCGGGATGATGTTATTATTCAAGCAATCTGTAAGAAATTTTGCATGCAACTCTGTTCTTATTAGTTTCTTACGCAATCTTTCCAAATTATTGCGAAGCGTGGTATGTTGTATATTATGCGTGGCGGTGATCGTCTGAGGTCCCAGTAGTGACGGCCCACTTGCTACCTTTGTTATATATTCATCACTGTAGGTGAGTGTCTCTTGTTCTGACATTTGCAACACCTGCCTATATAACAATCTATTGTAGTATTCAGTAAAATCAAATTGTATTTCTACAGTCTTTTATATTTATGGTAGAGACGAGCTTACATACATCGGCATATGCTTAGAAACAGATCCAACTATATACACAATTCAATCGTGAACTATATACAAAATACACAAGTGAAATATAAAAGTGAAATGTGAGCAGACAAATTTATGCTAATCAATAGACAAACCACTATCAAGAATGGCCCTTGCAGACTTCGTCTGCGCCGATACAGTAAATAAAGACAGGGCAACCCAATAATCCCCAAGGAACTGGGTAAATATGCAATATAGAAAAGGTACCTTGAGGAATTACTTCAACTGTTAATCAATATTTCTCATATGCCATCAATATGTGCATTCATTCAAATAAACATCGGAACCATGGTGTCCATCATTTTTCATTTATATCATATGTTATATACGAAACAGTAAATAATTTGCAACAAATTGAGAAAGGCAACACAAACCACACTATTACAATCAATATCTTTCCGATAGTGTGTTATACTGTTGGTACTGTATGCATTATATACATATATACATATCGTGCTCCTGAAGCCTCAGTCAGCTTATGCAACAGTCTATAAACATAAATGTTATGGTTCTTATTTGTAACCAAACAGTATACAGGCGTCGACGTTTCGGTCTTTACACAGCGATTTCCACCAAGACCATCCTCAGGACTGTATGTTGCTCAAAATATCTACAAAAATATACAATATGTACAATATATTAGACCCCGTTCCTAATGTCCAATATAATTGATTGTCTGCTAACACTAACCGTCACCACACCCAGTGTGACTCCACATAAAATACATTACTCACTATGTTCCACGTAGAGAAAACCTCAATCCTCATAGACTGATAGAGAAGTCTTAGCCATAGACCATCCACTGTCAAGTGTTCCTGTGCAAACAAGTATCCACACTTATATATACACACTATGAGCATATGCCTACATATTACTACAACCATAGTCCAATGTTAACTCCTCTCCATATAAAACATTCATTCTGCTTACCTCCTCCAAGAGATAGAAACAGTTCAGACTGGCTCAATGAATGTTCGTATTTATACCATGTTCGATTGGTGTGGTTCCAATCTAGAGTGCAGAAACGGAAATTAACTTCCATAAGTCCCTATCAATGCCTGGATAGACTAGCAGTATCCCAGTAACCCGCTATTAGTACTTACTTCCACACTTTGCATCGAGCGGGATTCCAATTCACTCCGTCTCGTTTCGAAAGCCAGCTCGTAATGGTAACGGAAGAGACTACATCCAAGTCGCGGACTCCGCGCATGCCCAGAATCAGGACGTCGCTATGGTTTATGAGGCGGCCATTACCAAATGGTTTTCAAACCTACACTATGCAACTACACAGCACTTTCAATTATAAAAAATGTGAAACCAACTATTATTAGCCCGATGTATTCGTGAAAATGCTTAAAATATATACAATTTAATGCAGCTAACGTCTCATTGAAACCAATAGTAGATAAGAAAGTCGGCCTTACAATAGGAACCAGTCTAAGACAACCACCATCCACAATATAGATTACACATTACAATGTACTGATAACATAAGGGACATCATCACAGGGTTGCTAAATTGTGCCATTCCACATATTGGTTCAAACCCAGAACCATCGTCCTGCACATCCATATCCATCTGTTTTCTTTAATGGTTAGCAGACGATCTACATTGGTCCTTCTTTTTGACCCCTTAATCACCTCTAGCACAAACCATTTCATGTCCTGTGGACCATGTAACTTTTCAATATAGTGTTCTACCATGGGTGCTGTCAACACTTTACATCTAATCCTAGATTGGTGCTGGGTTATTCTTTTTTTCACCTCTTGGGTTGTCTTCCCAATGTAAGCTAAGTTACATGGACATAATATACAGTATATGACGTTCTTAGTCAAACAATTTGAATGATGTCGCATCGTGAATTCTTTACCATTCAGTGTACATGATTTGGTAACAGCAGTTGTATCACAGGCTACACATTGTCCACATGGATAATGGCCCACTCTAGGTGTCAAACCCCATTGACTGTGTATGGTATTTGTCCTTGGTTCTCTGTATGTTTTAACCAGGAAGTCACGTAAGTTCCTAGCCCTTTTGAACGCAAAGTATGGACATTTCAGCTGTAATTCACTTTTCTGTATAAGGTGCCAGTTTCTTGTGACAATCTTTTTAATTTCATTAGATTCAGTTCCAAAGGTGGTAACACATGCTATGGTATTTTCTACTTCCACTTTTTGTTTGCTTTGATCCAGAAGTGATGACCGGTCATAATACCAGGCTCGTTTAAGAGCTCTTTTTACCAATCTATTTGGATATTGTCTGGCCACCAGTTTTTGTTGTAGAATCTTAGCCTCCCTGAAATAATCCTCCCTTCTGGTACAGTTACGCTTGATTCTGAGGAACTGGCCAAAAGGGAGGTTATCTCGTAGGTTCCTGGGATGGTGGCTGGAATACTTCAAAAGCGTGTTACGTGCCGTGGGTTTTGTATACAAATTTACCACCAAGTTACCATTGTCATGTAGAATGTTCAAATCTAAAAAATTGATACTTTTATTACTATATTCCATAGTAAATTTCAGGTTGTCATTTTGTTCGTTTAACCATCTGTGAAATGTTAATAGATGATCCTCGCTTCCTTCCCAAATTAGACAGACATCATCTATATACCTAAGGTATTTAGTAATGTGTGTACCAAATGGGTTGTTATTGTGAATGTTTTTATTCTCAAAATCTGCCACATACAAATTAGCTATGTCGGGAGCGAAAATCGCTCCCATCGCCACTCCTTTTCTTTGACCATAAAAGTCATCATTGAACAGGAAATAGTTACACTCGAGAGCTATTTTGGCACATTGGATGACAAAGTCCACTGGTACTTGCATAGGGCGAGTCTGTGTATTTAGGATTTTTTCAATTATATCCACTGCTTCTCTCTGTGGGATATTGGAGTACAAACTCTCAATATCCATTGTAACAAGAATGTTTATCGAAGGGTCAAAGAAAATGCCTTCCAAAGCATTTATTACACTGATACTGTCTTTAGTGTATGATTGGCTAATAATAGTTGGTTTCACATTTTTTATAATTGAAAGTGCTGTGTAGTTGCATAGTGTAGGTTTGAAAACCATTTGGTAATGGCCGCCTCATAAACCATAGCGACGTCCTGATTCTGGGCATGCGCGGAGTCCGCGACTTGGATGTAGTCTCTTCCGTTACCATTACGAGCTGGCTTTCGAAACGAGACGGAGTGAATTGGAATCCCGCTCGATGCAAAGTGTGGAAGTAAGTACTAATAGCGGGTTACTGGGATACTGCTAGTCTATCCAGGCATTGATAGGGACTTATGGAAGTTAATTTCCGTTTCTGCACTCTAGATTGGAACCACACCAATCGAACATGGTATAAATACGAACATTCATTGAGCCAGTCTGAACTGTTTCTATCTCTTGGAGGAGGTAAGCAGAATGAATGTTTTATATGGAGAGGAGTTAACATTGGACTATGGTTGTAGTAATATGTAGGCATATGCTCATAGTGTGTATATATAAGTGTGGATACTTGTTTGCACAGGAACACTTGACAGTGGATGGTCTATGGCTAAGACTTCTCTATCAGTCTATGAGGATTGAGGTTTTCTCTACGTGGAACATAGTGAGTAATGTATTTTATGTGGAGTCACACTGGGTGTGGTGACGGTTAGTGTTAGCAGACAATCAATTATATTGGACATTAGGAACGGGGTCTAATATATTGTACATATTGTATATTTTTGTAGATATTTTGAGCAACATACAGTCCTGAGGATGGTCTTGGTGGAAATCGCTGTGTAAAGACCGAAACGTCGACGCCTGTATACTGTTTGGTTACAAATAAGAACCATAACATTTATGTTTATAGACTGTTGCATAAGCTGACTGAGGCTTCAGGAGCACGATATGTATATATGTATATAATGCATACAGTACCAACAGTATAACACACTATCGGAAAGATATTGATTGTAATAGTGTGGTTTGTGTTGCCTTTCTCAATTTGTTGCAAATTATTTACTGTTTCGTATATAACATATGATATAAATGAAAAATGATGGACACCATGGTTCCGATGTTTATTTGAATGAATGCACATATTGATGGCATATGAGAAATATTGATTAACAGTTGAAGTAATTCCTCAAGGTACCTTTTCTATATTGCATATTTACCCAGTTCCTTGGGGATTATTGGGTTGCCCTGTCTTTATTTACAATAAATACCCTTTGAGCTCTAAAATAGCCCAACAAGCCCAATGAACCCAAAAGGAGTTCAGAGCAGATGCCTGAGCCGCTCCCATTCCCCAAACATCGCGGGGGCAGACCTCCCTACGTTCGGCTGCCCCCCAAGACCACCTTGGGGAATATGGGGAGCAGCACAGACCACTGACACCGAAATAGTTGGGAAAAGGCCGATTTTATTGAAACAGGTGCACATCACAATTAAAAGGCCTTTGGCCTTATGCATTACAAAACTACAACCTCACTAGACGAACTGTTACCTATGTTACACTACCCCCACCCCTAAGGTTCCCCCATACAACATTTTAAACCTGCAATTCAGTACCCCCTACAATGATCTTTTAACCTTTGAATTTTTGACCTTCGAACTTTACCCTTTCAGCCCTAATGTGACCTTTTAACCTTTGAACTTTACCCTGTAACCTTTGACCTTTCAACCTTAACCTTTACGACTATTAACCTGTAACTGATTTCCTAAAGCACCTTAAAGATCCTACCTCGTGAACTTGTCTACCCGTTCTCTTTTAGCCTGGATTGCCTCTGTCAATAACGAATAAACTTGGCTAAAACATGCCAGCTTGACTGCCAACAGCCACCCAGAAAAAGGAGGGGGTCAACAACCCCTTTTTCATCCCCCCAAAAACCTGGGAACCGTCAGAGCCTCCTCAAGGGTAACCTGCACCTGTCACCCTCCGATCCATGAGAAAAAGGAATCCACGAAAAACCTCTAAAAAATACCTAAGAGTCACAGATAAAGCCAGCCGCATGAGCTTCTAGAAAAGAAGTCCTGACACCATAGTCCCCTTCCATGTCTTCCTATTGCCTCCATGTGTACAGTCCCCATACCTCGCCCCGCATGGCCAGCACTCAACCCACCTAGCAGTCACTCGACCATTGGCGTAACTCACCTGTATGTTAAGTTCCTAACCCATACCCCCGCCCCCAACAGCCTATCTTAAGAGGGTAGCAGCTACCTCCCACCAGGTCCCCTTCTCCTATACGATCCCATGTGCAAACAATACGGAGAGTATCCCAAGAAACCCAGAGTCTGCCTCTATTTCTTGCTGGTCTTCCCATATTGCCAATGACTCCTCCAGTATTGAAACAGACACCCCGGAGCATCCAATTAGAGCTGAACCTGAAAAACACCAATAATATTTCAGAAAACGAAATATCTAAGCAACACTTCCTCCCCGACCTGTGCACATTGCTTACAGCATTAAATACCATCTCCCCATGACCTCATGTCCACCATGCTCCGACTCCATGGCAAGCCTCCCAAGACCCTGTGTGTCTGCAGCTACACAGCAACACGGATAACATTGGTCCAATTCGCCCCTTTGCCCACCATTTTGACATAACAAGCCCCTGCCCGGGGCCACCTTTCTCACAGGGAAGAGCCACACGTCCAGAGCAAACATAAAAACTAGGTACATACGCCCTCCAGCCCTCCCAAGACCTGTCATAGATGTGTAAAAATCTGGATGTATGCTGTCCACGGGCGGCCACCCCTAAGCTTACTCCTTTTAACCATACCACTTCATATCCTAAGGATAGCGCCCCAAAAGCTCCCAGTAGAGCAGGACAAGAACCATAACTATAGGGTTCTCCAGAGGCACACACGTGTACCTTATTAAATAACCTCTGCACATATGCCCCAGTCTCCAGCGTCAAAAAGGGGGGGGGGTCCCCACTCCTAAAAAAAAACACCCCAACCCCCAAAAACCTGTACCCCACTTGTCTGCCAAACGGTAAGTATCCCTGCCCAAAACTACCCTCGGCTGCGGACCTCTCTGCTGACCCAAGCACTAGCAACTATCCCTGTTAAAACGGATGCCAAATTAACTGTACTGATCTTCAATCCTCACTCTGGTCTTTTTGTCTCTCTTGCTCCCCACTAAGCAGGACAGCCCGCAAGCCTTGTAACCATGTACATCTTACAGGAACTCACCCAAATGTGAGCCAGGGAAAGCATCAGCGATGTCCGAGCCCTCCCCATCGCATAACACGCTGATAACAAGACCTCGAATTTCGACCTGCGAATACCAACCCAGCAACAAATTCAGCGCCGTACAGGGACCAATGTCCGCCCTTTTTGTAACGGGCCCCTAAGTGCTCGGTAAATCTATCCCCTTGCTAAGTATACCCCCTTGGCCACAGTATCAAATACAATGCCCATGAGTGGCAGCCCGTACTAAGTCCAGCTGCTTTCCTTGTTGCAAAAGTGCTCTGAGTGTGCCCCTGAGCTCCCAGCACTGCCCATCCTCCTCTGGGGGTCCGTGAAATCGGGCTTGTCCTCTATAATCCCTACCTGAACACAAGAGCTCCATAGTCACTGACCTCAATGTCATACCGAAGGAATGACTGTGCCGTGCTGATCCGGCTGTCTTCCATGCTGTCAACTATGCACAATGTTCACCCATGCCTACCATAACTGTCAAGCCTCCTATGGCACTGCGTAACAGGCTTGTCAGCTTTAATCGCCATCAATCAGCCGTGCCTCCATGGCCACTGTATCATTGTTGATGCTCCTGAATGCCAGTGCCGTGCTGGGTCACTTGACTTATATGTTGCCAAGTGTACCCCAAATATCAACACAAACTCCTCCAGCATGTGCTACTGCCATGGAGGACCACCTGTCTGCTGTGTTGCCAATGGTACCCCAAAGGTGCACTCTGAGCTCCTCAAGCCTGCCCAGCAAACCTCTGGCAGCCCTTGGAACCAGTGCTAAAGCCATTCTGGGCCCTGTATCCACAAAGTTGCCAATGCTACCGCAAAGGTCAACTCCGAGTTTCACAAGCCTGTGGTATGGCCGTTCTGGACAATGTATCTCTGATGCTGCCAATGGTACACCAAAGGTCAACTCTGAGCTCTTCAAGCATGTGCTAGTGCCGTTCTGGGCCACATATCGGTTAGGTTGCCAATGGTACCCTAAAGGTCAACTCTGCGCTCCTCGATCATATGCTAGTGCCGTACGGGACGACTTATCGAACTAAACGCATTTGCTCTATCACCATTTGTAACTAGGCTGCCATGGCCTCAGGCTCCATCTCACCGGCCTGTATTTGACACCTGTTAGATTTAGGGGTCTCTAGTTGGCACAGTCAGGGGCTTGTGACAAATAGGGACCCTTGCCTCTAGTAAGGACAAGGGGGTACACTCCTAAAATAACCCCTGCTCACCCCCTTAGTAGCTGGGCACGGGCAGACAGGCTTATCTCAGAGGCAGTGTGTAAAGCATTTGTGAACACAAACAGTAATCAGACGGACACCACACAGGTTTTGTATCAAAAATAAGTATTCTTTATATAGACTTATCACAAGACCACAAATAACACAAATCCACAATACTGTACTTAAAGTGGTAGAATTAACTTAGTTCTTCTTAGATCTTAAAATGCGACCCTTTGAGTCAATTTACCTTAAGATGCGACACGCAGGGCAACAAAAGTGTTGCAGGAAAGGTGATGTGGTAGTCCCTTAGACGCAAGGACAGTGATGCATTGAAGATCTGGTGCAAAGAAAGAAAGATGGCGCTTTCTCCTTGACGCAACACGCTTCCTGATGATGCGGCGACATCTGCTGCGACGTCGATTCTTTTCTCCAACGATGCAAGATGCTTTACACGATGCGAGCCGCAGCAGGCCCTGCGACACGTTTCCTAGTGATGCGGCAGCATCTGCTGCAATGTCGAACCTCTCTCCTGACGATGCAAGTTGCTTCCACAATGATACGAGCCGCAACAGGCCCTGCGACACTCTACCTGGTGATGCGGTGGCATTTGCTGCAACGTCGATCCTCTTCTCCGGCGATGAGTTGCAACAGGCCCAGCGACACGCTTCTCAGAGTTGCAGTGGCGTCTGATGTGACGTCAATGCTCTTCTCCTGCGACACGCTTTTGATAATGCAGCGGTGTCTGTTGCGACGTCGATCTTCTTCTCCGGTGATGCGAGGCGCTTCGTCTTGTGAAGCGGCAGTTCAGTGGCACGCTTCCTGTTTTTGAGTCAGGCTTCCAGCTCCTTGGACACGCAAGTCCTCAGAAAGTCCAGCACAACTGCAGGCACTTCAAGAAAACTCTTGGGGAACTGGTGGGTGAAGTCTGTTGTCCCTGAGACTTCAGCAGGAGGCAAGCTCTGTTTCAAGCCCTTGGAGATCCTTATAAGTTTACAATAAAAAGTACACAAAGTTCATCTCTCGTTTCTTTGGCATTCAGGCAACCACTGTAGTCCAATCCCCCAAGCAGCACTTCAGCTTAGGGATAGTCTCTCTGGTTCCACTCCTCAGCAAAGATTTCTTCTTGTTGTTCAAAAGTGATCCAATTTCTTGGGATTAGGGTCTCAATACTTATACCCCAAGATCCTTTGTCCTCTGAGGGCAGAGGGGCCTTTGCCTAGTCCAAACCACTTCTGGTCAGTTCTGGAGCACTCTGTTGACAGGACTCCTTCCTTCCTTTCACAGTGCAGGCCAGAACCATCAGACGCCCCACAGGAGGTGGAGCCAGCATTGTGAAGGGAAGGCACAGCCCTGGAGCACTCTGTTGACATGATTTCTTCTCTCCTTTCACAGTGCAGGGCAGATACATCAGACACACCACAGGAGGTGGAGCCAACATTGTGGATGGAAGGCACAGTCCTATTCAGGTCCCAGGTGCAACTCCTCTCTCCCATCTAGATGCAGATCTCTCTATTTACCACTGGACTGACTCACCCTGTCTCCTGGAATCCCCCAGCCCTGTCACTCAAACTCCAGACAAGGAATACACAACGTAGCAGAGGCAGGCTTGGATAGTTAGACAAGAAAATACCTACTTTCTAAAAGTGGCATTTTCAAACACGGAATGTTAAAACCAACTTCACTAAAAGATGTATTTTATCATCATGAGTTCAGGCATACTAAACTCGAATTTCTACCATGTTCCCTCAGTCAGTTAGGGTTATAAGATGTGATAATCTAACTGCCCATTCTGGCCTATGGAGAACGGGAAGCCTTGCAATAGTGAAAAATGAAAATGCTGTAATTCACTATTAGGACATGCCACACACACTAGGGCATGTCCCACCTTATACTTACAATGCACCCTGCCCTTGGGCCTACCATAGGGGTGTCTGATATGAAGAAAAGAAAGGGAAGGTTTAGGGACTGGCAAGTGGGTGCACCTGCCCAGTCAGCATTGCAGTACCAGACGGCACACGGACTCCGCAATGGCAGACCTGGGACACATTTTTACAGGCTGCTTCTGTGGGTGGCACAACCACTGCTGCAAGCCCATTAGCAGCATTTGGTTTACAAGCCCTGGGCACACTCAGTGCACTGTACTAGTGTCTGACAAGTAAACCAACTCAGCCAAGCATGGAGTCACTAATCCATACGTCAATTTATAATAGGGAGAGCATATGCACTTTAGCACTGATCAGCAGTGATAACGTGCCTAGAGTCAAAAAAACTAACAAAAAACAGGTCAAGTTAAATATAGTACAAAGGCAAAAAGTTCAGGGATAACCCTGCAAAAAGGGCCAAGTCCAACACAACCCCAATCCAGCCAAAACGCAGGGTAGACCAAACACTACCTTGATGGGCTTCCCTGCTTTGGGCGAAAGAACATGGACCTGGCCCACAACAGCAGGGGCATATTCCAGTTCTACTCCAATTTGAACCCAATTCAATTCCTCTGTCCATACTCTCAGGGTCCATCAAGCTAACCCATGTGGAACCCTTCTGTGTCCCAAAAGACAGACAGCAAGTCACAGTGGCCACTGACAGTAGTCAGAGATGAGACCCAGGCCTTATGCCTCTCAGGGCTCTCAAACCTCTGTGGCATCAGAGAGCGGGGGCAGTAGCCCCAGGTGCTAAGCACCCTTTGTTCACTCTCCCTCCTGTCAGGTCCGGTATGAAATCCCAACACTGACCCACCAGCCCCAGCATGGACCCGGCAGCTGGACAAGAGACTAGGGTGGGTTCTCCCACACCCGGTCCTCCTCCTTGGGGCTCTTTACACTCCCACCTGGAGCGGTGTCCCCTTCCAGAATTGTCAGGGCACCTGTGGCATGTGTCCTGCACAATTTGCCTACCAGTTCAGGGGTTCTAATCTGCAACTGGGCTTCCAGGTTAGAGGGGACAGCCTGAACCTGGCCCTCCAACCTAGGGCTAAATCCTCGGGCTTCACCGGGGTCAGAGGCGATGACTCCTTCCCTCTGCAACCCTTTCCAGAGCACTGCTCCCTCCCAACTGGAGTGGTACCCCTAGAAGCTACGTCGGTCAGGACACTGATTACAATTGCCCCTTCCTCCAGGTCAGACACCACCTGAACCTGGCTTCCCAACCCAGGGACCAAACCCTGCGGTTGAACACTTGCCCGGCGCACCAGGACTTCCTTGGGAGCATGCATGCCCCTGAGGGTAACAGTCATTAATGTGTTTCCAAAAGGACTTGGTCACATCCCAATGGGCACACTCTGGTGGTTCCTCTGAATAAGGACTCCGTGAATTAGTTGTTTGATTAAATAAAATGTTTTATTTTCACATTTTGTTCAAAAATGCTGTAGTTGAAATTCATATTATTTCACCTCCTTCGATCTGTTAAACTTATCCTATTTCATCATGAGCCCAGATAGCTTCTATGCATTTCGGGCATACAGCCCTTCTTCCAAGATTATCTCTAAAAAAATAAAAACCATAGCACATATTTAACTGGAATCTCTACATAACTGCATGAATCTATCACATGACGTGTGATTACTGTGTTAGGTGAAAGCATGCTGTGTCAGTGTTCCACTGTGCCACTCGGTGTCATTGTGTAATTCGGTGATTTCGTAAAAAAACAAGGTAACAAAGAAACTTAAATTGAGCTGTTTCCAACAGGTAACAGTAACTCTGTAAGTAAAGTCAAAGATTATAATTGCGGGCCGTGTTTATAAAGCAATTACCGTCATGTTTTCGGCGATGCCCCGTTAACTTACTGAATTAGGGATCAGTCAAAGCGGTGTGTGTCCACTGTGTGCCGCCGTTTTTTGGCATTCTTCGGCACTTCCTTAAGTGAAATGCGCCGTTCCCGCGTATTGTTTAAATTTGTGTAACGTGCCGGGAGCTAGATTATGTGAAAGGGATGACAGACTATAAGCTTACGATATCAGTTCAAGATCAAATTAAAAAACGCTAAATTTGCGCACAGGAGTAAATATAAAATATGCAAAAATGTGGAAAAGAATCATGTAAATAAAAATAAGAATGACGGGAAAAAATACAAATATGACAATTAGTGAATGTAACGTGATTGATATGAATGAGCATATCTCGAAGTGTGTGTCTCTATGTGGTAAATGGTGTATGTGTCAGCAAGCTCGCTCTATCATGTGACAAACATGGTGACTTAAACAATAACCTCTACCAATATTCATACAATTGATACAGAACATGTAGCCACATTGGCAGTATATATACACCTTGGCGTATATGTACATTGAATCACAGGTAGCATGGCAGTTCGATATGATCGTTTAACCCATAAGGTTTTGCTGAGTTCAGTTTACTTATCCAAAAATTCTCACGGCGTAGGAGGAATTTGTTATTGTCCCTTCCTTCTGTTTTTTGAACAACCTCTAAAACCATAAATTTCAATTGATAAATATTATGGTGCTCTTCCATGAAGTGCGTTGCCACTGCAGATTTCATGTTCCGAGTTCTTATGTTTGATTTGTGCTCATTGATCTGCACTTTGATTTTTCGTTCTGTTTTCCCCACGTAGACTTTGCCACACAGGGATTTTAATTGATATATCACATTGGATGTGTCGCATGTTGCTGACACAGCAAGCTTGATATTATGGCCTTTCATGGGATGAGTTAAGTTTTTGCCGGGCTGATATTATTACAATTATTGCAATTAGTACATGGTCTGGTTCCTTTTGCTGTAATGTTCTGAATGCTGGGTGTTTTGAGGATTTCTCCTATATTTTTGCTTCTGGTGTATGCAAAAAGCGGACCGTTGGATAGCAAAGTTTTGAAATCGGATTCCATGCCCAAAATCGGCCATGTTTATTGATGATTTTTTTGTAATCAGCACTAAGATTAGAACATTTGGAGACAACTACTGTCCTTGTGTTGGTCGGTTTGGTGGTTGGTCTCAATAGATCTGTTCTGTTTAACACCTTGACTGCTAAGGCAATTGCCCCTGGGTGCTGACATCCTTTGAATACTATTCTTTCATGACAAGCTCAGCTTGTCATGAGCAGCGAAGGGTTTAAGGAATATGTTCTTTGTTTGGCTATTTCAATAATGTGGTGTGGTACCCTCTTTCCAAAAATCTGGTTCCCATGTCTTCAATCCTTGTAATTGCTTTATTGGGGTCTGACATTATTCTTTTTGCTCTGATCATTTGAGATACTGGGAGGTGTTGTTTTAATGACATATGGTGAAAGCTCGTGAAATGCAATGTATTGTTCCTATCTGTGGATTTTATATAAACATCTGTTTGTAATTGCATTTGATCCAGGCTGATCTTCACATCCAAGAACGTGATTTTTTGTTCTTGTATTTCCCAAGTGAACTGTATTCGTTGGTCAATTTGGTTGAGGGCTAGAAGGGCGTCTTGTAGTTTTCCTCTGGTGTTCTTCCAAATGATGAAAATGTCGTCAATATAACGAACAAATAATTTGATGTTGTCATTCCATTCTGGTTTGGCAAGTATGTGCTCCTCCTCGTATTGTTTCATAAAAAGATTCTCGTACACAGGCACCGCACAATTTCTCATTGAGGTACCAGCTAGTTGGAGATACCAATCATCTTTGTGTTTAAAGTAGCTTTGGTACAGAGTGAAGTATATCAATTCCATAAGGAATACTTGCATGGGATGGTCTATGTCGAGACTCAGTATAGCTTGTTCCATAACTTCGATACCTTGTTCATGGGGAATGGAAGTGTAAAGAGACTTCACGTCTGCTGTACACAATAGTAGGTTGTCTTCAATGTTAATGTCCAAAACTTGTAGTTTCAGTAGAAATGCTGTTGTGTCTTTTATATAACTTTTCATGGCCCTCACTGCTGGTTGAAGGTATTTATCGAGGAATTGTCCCACGGGCTCCTTGGGTTATGTTTTATTAGGAAGTTTTTTGTTTTCTCTTTAACTGTGCCTGCTTCCTAGGCTTTTTCCACAATTTGCTTTTAGTATACTCGCAAACTGTTTAGTTGGATTGTCTTCCAATTTCATATAGGTCATTCTATCTGCTATATGGATATTGAGTTTTTCTTCAAACATGCTGGTATTCATGATCACTAGCGCACCTCCTTTGTCAGCCTTTATGCACTTGATCTGCTTGTTGTTGGCTATCCTTTTTAATGCAACTAAATCCTTTTGTGCAATGTTCTTCTTGGTGATTTTGTGATAATTTAGTTTCGATAAGTCGTGTTTGACAAGGTTTTCGAATACGTCCAATGTCTTGTGACTGATTGGTGCTTGATATGTACTAGTGGGTCTGAGACCCATGAGTTGGTCTGGTTCTTGTGTACCTTGCTCTGGTAGTACATTTTCGAAGAAGTGTCTTAATCTCAATGTTCTCATCAATTTAAAAGTGCAAACCTCTAATTCCAACTGATCTGTTCTTGTGGTGGGTACAAATGAAGTCCCTTTTTGAAGTAATTTGATTTTGTGGGGTTTGAATGTATGATCAGAAATGTTGATTACTAATTGTCTTTTGGGGTTGTCTTCTTTTTGTCCTTCTTTAATTGTGTTGTGGTCCTGGTGTTGGGATGGTCCTTGTCTTTTTCCCCTCCTGGGTCTTCTTCTTCTTGGTGACCTTGTTCTAAAAAAGGAACCGTGGTAGTCTGTAGACTTGTGGTTGGCTGTGGTTCTCTTGATGCTGATTCTAGTGTTCTATGGGGCAACTGTGTACCATGAGTCTGTGGTCTGCTTGTTGTGTCACTACCTGACGAGGAGGTGGCCTTCTGTTGGGTGTAGGGGCGATTCCTTCTTCTTTGGGCGTGTACATCGGCCCAAGTACATACCTCCCCCAATTTGTAATCCAGCGTGTCCCTACGTAATTTCCTAATTTTCCTCTCATTGATGTCTTGTCAATGTTTTGCTAACTGTTCGTTGATATCCTCTAAAGTTTTAGTCCACTCTTCGGAAGACATCATGTTAGACAACTCATTGGCGACATCAACTATTTCTTTAGTGAGTTTGTTCAGAATACTTGACAATTCCTCAATAATTAGTAAAATTAGATCCAAGCTGCATTTGTTTAGGATAGCATACCAGCGTTCCTGAAATGGTTTGGAGTTTTTGCATAATAATGGTTTGAGAGCTATCCATAGGCCTCTGGGTATGCGTTGTGCTCTGTGATACTTGACCAGTGTATTGGCGTGAAGTTTTTGGTTAATTTCTCTTTTCGATAAGTATAATAACTGTCTTATGTTTTGCTCTTTGGTCCTAATAGTGGACGTCTGTGCTATGTCTTCATGAATTAATGCGTAAATCCTTGATGATTCATCGTCTGCAAATGCAAATTTATCTGCCCTAGTGTCTGTAGATTTGGCGATACCTTCATAAGACATCCTTATAGATTCAAAAAACCTTCTAGTAGGCGTGCTCCCAGTCTGAGGGTAACACATAAGTCATGTGTTGTGTGATTGTCTGCCTGGCGCAGATCCCCGACCTCTGTCCATCAGACTGTGTGCGAAGATCCCCCAGTACAGAAGCGGTGTCACCAAGCATCATACACTGGTGATGCAGCCCTTCTAGCTGGCCCCAAACCCACTGGTTCTTCCACTCGGGACTCTTTCCCCCTCTCACCATTCTGTCTGGACCTCTGTACACTCACAAGTGGAGCGGCACTGCCAGACACCAGAACTGATGGAGGTCTGATTACAAACACTCCCAGCTCACCAGACACTAGGGCATCCCCCTCAATGGGCAGCCCCTCAGGACAGCCTATGCTCCCCACCTGGTGTTCCCTTTAAGAACCATCCAGGCTCTGAGACTGGGTTTCGGGCACCTGGGGGCAAGCAGCACTGCACTCACTCCTTCTCCACTGAGACAGGACGTGAGCTCCGGCACCCCTCCCACTGCAATGGGAACAGGCTGGGCTACTCTTCACCATTTCCACCACTCTGGGTTAGAAGATACCTGAGCCACTCCCCACAGGGTCATTCACCAATGCCTCTCCAGACCCTCTGGAATCCACCAAAAGGTCTGCTGCAAATATGTGAGCTCCCTGGGGTCAGAGAACTCACTCCCCGGCAGGTGTTGGCATAGCTCTGGAAAACAGGGACTTACAATATGCTCTCCCACAATTGGATCATAAAGCCCCCTACAAGGGTTAACCAAACTATCCTTCACCTCTCCATTCAGTGCCTCGCACACAAACTCTACACCATTCTAATGAGATTGACAAGACAGTATCTGATTGCCTCTGTCACTCAACCCACACTCCTCTGGACGGTCTTCCCACTCACATACCAGAACTTCAACTTTGGGGGAACCCCTTCCTTCAAGTCAGGCGCCACATTTCTAGGTGTGCGTACTACCCCTTCAGCACTAGATAACTTAATTCTGCTGCCACCATCTGAGCTGGACTCTACCTCCAACTCAGAAATGCTCACTTTCTAAGCTGCCCAAATTTCTTCTTCTTGGGCTAAGGCCGTCTGAGCCTCCTGAATATCTCTCAGCTCTTCATCAATCTCTTTCAGCCTCTGCTCATGAGCCAAAAGCCAGCTTTCTTTTTCTGTTTCTCCCTCACTTTTAGAGAATGCTTCCTCCTTAAACTCAACTAGCAGTGTTGACTTCCAGCGGGGTAACTCATACTGAAATAGAGAAACCTTTAGATCCTCCCTGGACCTTCTCCTCACAGGCAGCCCTCTATCCTTGCAAATCGCACGTAGCTCCTTTATTGTGTAGATAAAATGTGCCAGAAGTTGAGTTCCATTTTGCAACAACTAACCAGAGTCATGGTATCAAAAAATACCTCCAAGAGGGCACCAGAAAACAGAAAAACGGTATGTGGTTGCGATTGGTCTGTACTCACTTGTAGTGTTCACCAATCACTGTACATGAGTCACAAATACAACTCGAGAATCCTCACCGCTGCCCACCAATGTCAGATGTAGGGATCTCTAGTTGGCACAGGTAGGTACTTGTGACAAATAGGGACCCTTGCCTCTAGTCAAGGTAAGGGGGTACACTCCACAAATAACCCCTGCTCACCCCCTTGGTAGCTTGGCATGAGCAGACAGGCATATCTCGGAGGCAGTGTCTAAAGCATTTGTGAACACATACAGTAATCAAATGACAAGACTACAGATGAACACCACGCAGGCTTTTTATCAAAAAGAAGAATTCTTTATATAGACTTCCGGCGATACAAGATGCTTTACACGATGCCAGCCGCAACAGGCCCTGCGACACGCTTCTTAGTGATGTGGCCGCATCTGCTGCGACGTCGACCCTCTTTCCTGGCGATGCAAGTTGCTTCCACAATGATGCGAGCTGCGACAGGCTCTGCAACACTCTTCCCAGTGATGGGGCGGCATCTACTGACTGCGATGTCAATCCTCTTCTCTGGGGATGAGCCGCGACAGGACCAGCGACACGCTTCTCAGAGTTGCAGAGACGTCTGATGCGATGTCGATCCTCTTCTCCTGCGATCCGCTTCCTGGTGATGCAGCGGCGTCTACTGCAACGTCGATCTTCTTCTCCAGCAATGCGAGGCCCTTCGTGTTTTGAAGCGGCAGTTCGGCGACACACTTCCTGTTCTTGAGTCCCACTTCCAGCTCCTTGCGACACGCAAGTCCTCAAAAAGTCCACCACAACTGCAGGCAATTCAAAAAAACTCTTGGGGAACTGGTGGGTGAAGTCTGTTGTCCCTGAGACTTCAACAAACAAACTAGCCAGACAGATTTGTTTTTTAGATTTTTGATCCCACCCAGCTGATTAGTTCTGGAGGGTCATCTATTTTATTTTAGTATTTTTGTATTTTTAGAAAAACATTTAACCATTTGATTTGTATATGTCATCAAACAAACAGTCAATGAACAGTGAAAAAATACATACAGACAAGTGAACGAAGAGAGCAGATCGCCTATACCAAATAGCAAGTTTGCGCCGAATATTGCTGACGAACTAAGAAGCACTTGAATGTGCATTGGAGATTCCCGAGCCACGGCGCAGGTCGCCCCTAACAAAGTTGGCTCCTGCTGGAATCCGTCAACGAACTACGGATCCATCGATACATCTCCAATTATTTGCATAAATGACGCACCTTAACAAAGAACCCCGGTACGTGTGAATCCTTCCACTTCACTGCAACGATTCAAGAGTGACATTCATCTGTCATTCCCAGTTTCGGCTCCATCCAGTCCGTGTCCTGAGGAGAACCCATACTAACATTGTGGTACGAAACGCATTAGCCCTAAGCCTGGGAAAAAGAACAAGGGTGCCACTAGAGGCGTTTAAATTTACACAGTGTCATCCCTAGTCTTGCAACCCTACAATTCACTTCCCTATCCCTGGTTTAGTAAGACAGGCAGGCAGTGCTTTTGAACTATTTGCCCGCCTGTCTTCTTGTACCTAATATAAAGGACTGGTTCCTAATGTGAATTTATTGTTAGGTATTTCATTTATTGTTCTTGGTGTTGCCTGTATGAACTAATAGTACAGATTTTGAGCACTTGTACAGCACTTGTATATTTATGCACATTTCACTTGTCTGTATGTATTTTTTCACTGTTCGTTCTGTTTGATGACATATACAAATCAAATGGTTAAAAGTTTTTTTCTAAAAATACAAAAATACTAAAATAAAATAGATGACCCTCCAGAAAAAATAGGCTGGGTGGGATCAAAAATCTAAAAAACAAATCTATCTGGCTATTTTGTTTGTTGAGCATATTTGAGTGGTCCAAGCCAGTTCAGATTCAGGACCCAAACCTTTCTCCTTGCCCTGTCCCTGAGACTTCAGCAGGAGGCAAACTCTGCTCCAAGCCCTTGGATATCCTTACAAGTTGATAAAAAGTACACAAAGTTCCTCTCTCCTTTCGTTGGCAGTCAGGCAACCACTGCAGGCCAATCCCCCAAGCAGCACCTCAGCTTACGGATAGTCTCTCCTCAGTCTCTCTGGTTCCACTCCTCAGCAAAAGGTTTCTTCTTGTTGTCCAAGAGTGGTCTAATTTCATGGGGTCAGGGTCTCAATAATTATACCCCGAAATCCTTTGTCCTCTGAGGGCAAGGGGCAGTTGCCTAGTCCAAGCCAGTTCTGATCAGTCCTGGAGCACTCTGTTGACATGACTTCTTCCTTCCTTTCACAGTGCAGGGCAGAACCATAAGACGCCCCACAGGAGGTGGAACCAGCATTGTGGAGAGAAGGCACAGCCCTGGAGCACTCTGTTGACATGACTCCTTCTCTCCTTTCACAGTGCAGGGCAGAGACATCGGACGCACCACATGAGGTGGAGCCAAAATTGTGGAGGGAAGGCACAGCCCTATTCAGGTCCCAGTGCAACTCCTCCCTCCCATCTGGTTGCAGATCTCTCTATTCACCACTGGGCTGACTCACCCTGTCTCCTGGAATCCCCCAGCCCTGTCACTCAAACTCCAGACAAGGAATACACAACCTAGCAGAGGCCGGCTTGGATAGACAAGAAAATACCTACTTTCTAAAAGTGGTATTTTTAAACACAGAATGTTAAAACCAACTCCACTAAAAGATGTATTTTATCATTCTGAGTTCAGGCATAATAAACTCGAATTTCTACCATGTTGCCTCAGTCAGTTAGGATTATAAGATGTAATAATCTAACTGCCCATTCTGGCCTATGGTGAACAGATAGCCTTGCAATAGTGAAAAACGAAAATGGCTGTAATTCACTATTATAACATGCCACACACACCAGGGCATGTCCTACCTTATAGTTACAATGCACCCTGCCCTTGGGCCTACCATAGGGGTGTCTGATATGATTAAAAGGGAAGGTTTAGGGACTGGCAAGTGGGTGCACTTGCCCAGTCAGCTTGGCAGTACTAGACTGCCCACAGGCTCTTCAATGGCTGACCTGAGACACACTTTTACAGGCTGCTTCTGTGGGTGGCACAATCAGTGCTGCAAGCCCAGTGGTTTGCAAGCCCTGGGCACACTCAGTGCACTGTACTAGGGTCTGACAAGTAAACCAAATCAGCCAATCAGGAGTCACTAATCCATACATCAATGTACAATAGGGAGAGCATATGCACTTTAGCACTGATCAGCAGTGGTAAAGTGCCCAGAGTCATAAAACCAACAAAAACAGGTCAGAAAAAATATAGGAGGAAGGCAAAAATGTAAAGAATGATCCTGCAAAAAGGGCCAGGTCCAACAACAGCCCCCAACCTGGGCTCCCAATCTGGGCCCTGCTGTGTGCTCTTGTGCCCAATGCAAACCTAATCACCTATGATACCCATTTGTGTTTGGTAATCACCACCATAACCAGGCCTTCGTGGCCACAGGATAGATCTCCATGTCCTAAGATGACAGCTCTAAATTGTGTCCAGCTATCTGCTCTTGTGCTGCCATGTACCCAAATCCCCCCTGATCCCCAATCATGTCGGTCGTACCACTATGTTAACAGACCTCACTGGGCACTGAATCCATCGTAATGGCTCTGAAGTCAAAAGTCACCCCTAAGAGCCACCTGAAAGCCCCCAAGATATCCAAGCATGCAACGGAAACTGGCCACCCCACAATGATCACTTTTTCCCAGTGGCATGTTACCTCAAAATGCCGTCCAGTGCAACCTTCCAAGCCAGCCACCCCCTGCTTATTAACCTTGGATGGAAAACCACTGCTGACCCTTACATTCTTTGGGTTCCCTAACCAAGGGTGAGCTGTTTCTCTTGGCCATTAACATAATTTTTTGGTACTATACCTCCACAATCCCAAGTATTAAAAGTTCCAAGTTACTAGGTGTATAAGAAGTTGCCCCCATATGCCTGTCCATGTTGGTGGGTCCCTGCTGACTTCTGCCATAATATTGGTAATAGAAAGTGTACCCCCGGGGCCTGGAAGCCTGACTACCTACTTACAAAATCCCTGGTGCCCATCCGGTATGAAGGCTCCCACAAGCACCACCTGTATCAGCTTATTTCTTTAATTGCCAGCTTACGCCGTATACCCACAGCTACGGGCCCTTCCCATAGTGTAAACCTATGGTCCCCAGTGCTGCACTTTCCTTCCTTCATACCCTAACCCTTTCTCAATTACACCGACACCTAAATTATGCTGCTGCACTTTTACCTAGTGCTGGAACCGGTGTCCATGCTGGATCCCGCCCTTTGTCCCCTTTTGTTCTTCTCCTGTCGGGTCCTCCATGGCTGTCCTGATGCCACTGACCTTTCTATCGCCGATTGCCCGATGTATGAACCTGGAAAATGTCATGAACAAATTGGTGAGATCCCCGCAGTGCCTCCTGCAAATTATCTTCCACTAAATACTCCCTCATAGTTAAGCTTGTGATATACCATGTGTCCGCCCCCATGCTCGCCAGCATTTCCCACCTACCCTCGTGGTCAACTGCACATCCTCATCATACTTTGACAGCATCAACAGGAACCAAAATCCTATCTTTTGAACCTGTGACGGCACACCACTTACCATTTGTGCCATAGCTCCCTCCAAAAGCGCTCCACCTTTATCCATTTACCCTTGTGCCTACATTGAAAACCATACCATAACCTTCCAGCCATGCAATATCCTAAAAGTGCTTTCTGTGTCAATATTCGCCATGGGGAGTACTATCCCTCTTGGCCCGGTGCACCGCCGAAGCCGTACGGGCCTACATGAGGCAGTAACCTTGTGGTCCATACCGAGTTGATTGCTTCCAGGGGAAGTAATGTCCCCCTTGGCCTGGCGCACCACCTAAGCCATCCGGGGCCCACGTGAGGCAATGATCTTGTGGTCCATAATCTTCCAGCCGTACCGTACCCTAAAAGCTGCTTTCTCAGTCGCTTGCCGCCAGGAGAAGTACTGTCCCCCTTGGCCTGGTGCACCGCTGAAGCCTTACGAGGCCTACGTGGGGCAGTGATCTTGTGGTCCATAACCTTCCAGTCGATTTCCACCAGGGGGAGTACTATCCCCCTTGGCCTGGTGCACGCCGAAGCCATACAGTGCCATATGTGGAGCAGTGATCTTGTGGTCCCTGACGCTCCAGCCTGGCCATTCTGGGCCCAGCCTTCTCTTCACCAAAGGCTAATGGAGCCGTGCAGTGATCTCCCATGTCGGGGAAGCTGCAGAAGTGACCCCGCCGCAAATATATGGTCCGGTGTGCTGGTCCCTGCTTGTATCCCAATTTGCCATCCCAATGTACTCGGGGCCTACACCTACCTAACTAACCTAACTAACCCTCCACTCTGAGGAAAAGATAATGAGCTGACCACCTTACATGATATGAAGTAATGCTCAGATTAATGAGATAAGCGTGAAATGCCAACACATCACTGTGGCCGCAGCTCTGTCAGACAGGAAATTAAAGAAAAGAGGACAGAGAACCATCAGCCCCCCATCTGAAAAGCCCCAACCTCCACTTGCTGTAGCTCACCAAGATGAGTTTGCAAAAGGAAGGGTGGGAGCAGAATCAAGCGTTAAACGCCCATTGCGCTCTAAGGGGGTCCAGCCCCCTCCATCGAGTGTGTAAGCCATGGCAGGGGCAGATGCCTGGGCACACGCACAGCTTCACCCAAATACTGCCCTGATCCTAAGAAGACCATCTACTTGTAATGAGGCATTGTTGCTTTTCACCCCCGCTAAAAACTCCTGCATAAAAACTCTGAAGGTTGATGGCAGAATAAATCCCACTCCGCACAAAATTTTGGTTTGAGTGCCTTTGCGAGCCAAACACAAGCTGCTCCCCTTCTACCCCCGCACGGAAAATTATCTCTCCTCCCCCATACTCTGAGGCTGATGGCACAGTTATACTCTCCTAATAAGGGGTGTGCAGGCAACAGGGGGAGGGGGGCCTGCGCCAACATTCCCCCATCAGGTTCGCTCTCTGAAGACGGGCGTAACTCGATTCTCACCAAGTACCGTTGAGGTTACACGCAAGCCGTCGCAGTGCCGAGGCTCACCTTCCCATGGAGTTCTTCAGCGTCACAGGCAAGCCACCACAGTGATGAGGCTTTCCTCCATGTGGAGTTCCCCGTCTTCAAAACAAAGCAAAATGGGCTCAGCTGTTTGAAGTGAACATGAGAGCAGCCTGATCAATTAGTAGCCTAACAAGCATTTGCAATAGGATTCGCATTTACACGAGACCTATTGCATTGCAAACGGTAGGCATTACTGACAATGGGAGAGGGGGGGAGGCAAGGACAACAGGAGTGAGGGGGATAAGGCAGGGACAACAGGAGTGAGGGAAGGGGGGAGAAGGCGCAGACAATGCGAGTGCGGGCGGGGGGAGGGGAAGAACAATGGAAATGTGTGTGGGCGGGGAGGGGGAGAAGGGGGAGAAGGCACAGACAACGGGAGTGCGGGTGGGGGAAGGGGGAGAAGGTACGGACAACGGAGGGAGTAGAGAAGGCAGTAGGGAGAACCTCATTAAAGAAAATAGTGCTCCCAGTCTAAATAACATGTACTGTGTAACACTCAAAGTAAAGGGGGCAGTAGCCTTGGGAGGATACAAATGACAACATGGCCGTCATAAGGAGGGACTAAGAAGCCTATAAACGAATCCGAAGGCAGCATTTACGAATGACAAAGACCCAAGCCAATGAAAAATATGGGCGGGGAGTGGGCGGGGCCTCTCTCACATACTGAACTACAGCAGATCTTTACCAGAGCACCGCTTGCGCACTGACTCTAGGCTTGACCTAAAAAGTAATCCAGCCAGGACCATGCTTTATGCTTTTACATGAACTATGTGCTATTCAGATTTTCCTCTCTGCTGGTAACTTTTTTTACACTAAAATAAATCTGGTAATGTAACTGGTGCTCATATTAAGCTCTCAAATGCCCTTGCTCCTGATTTGCGCTATATAGAACACAGATTAAAAAAATTCTGATGTTGTTTCTGTCTCTCATCCAACACTGAGAGTTGCTTGCACATACCCACTGATATTTCTCAAAAGTAATATCAAGTGAGACTTCTACTAAGTTTGTATCTGTGTTGTCGAAAATCTAATACCAATTAGACCTTCAAGGTTGATAGGTCCCTCGAGATCTGCTGTCACCAACCCAGTCTTAGCCAGGATGCAGAGGGGGTGACCTTTAATCTGCATTACCTCACATGTTACTTAAATCCTTACTCTTGGCCTGCTGGGGTACTGTATTGGCAATTACGTCTGGGACATGCAGTTATGAAGCAGTCTTTGGTGACCCTCTTCTAAGCTCCTTTTACGTTATCAGAGCATCTGAGCAAGCTGGAACTACTCAGATCTGTATGAGAGAGCGGTGGCGAATTTCACGCAATAACTCAATGATTTTGATTTAATACTATTATTAGAGTCTATCATCATTTCGACAGAGCCATCTTGTAGTATGTAGGTATTTTGGATTGAACATACTCAGATTATTTCACAGGCATGCATGAAACTCCATGACAATCTGGCTTACGTGTCGGAATTGATGTACAGAATTACAGGGTAAGAACTAGAAAGAACTCAGACCCTGTCCGCTGCTGTAATTTCAGATACTTCCCTGAAAGTGCTTACATATGATTGCATTATAACGCGTCGCTTTTCTCAGCAGACATGCTTTTTGCATGCTTTATTGTTGGATGAGCTTTATCGATTGATGAGGTGAATATTTAGTAAAACGCCGAGTTTAGCTTCAAAACCCTCTGTAACATGTATCTTCTTTGATTTTTGACTCTTATAATAATTAATGAGACTCAAGATTCAACCTAATTACATTGAACACATTTATCTGATTGTCCTTAATAAGGTGAAATCGATTGCTGGGATCGTCCACTGAAACATGTCAGTAGTTTTAGATGTCCACTGTCGGTGCCTGGCAAAATAAAAAAGTAATAAGTGCCACTTTCTGTGTGGCTAGAGCTTATTCTGCATACCAAGTATATTTGTTTTTATCAAATAATGGACTTACTTAAACCACGTAAAATGGTCTCCATGGTTGGGGCTAAGTTTGATGATGCATTTGAAAAGATTTATAAAGGCAATTCATTGTTCAACAAAAGTGTTTTATTTTTATTTTTGAAACGTAACCATAGAGTGAACATTATCTATGACTTGGTTAACTGATTATGTGACAGAGTTTGGGAAATAGTCTCTTAATATTAATTCTTTTTTAAAAACACAGGGTATGAAACGTGTGTTGTTTATTGATGTATAAAACGTCATCACCTTCATCTACCTCGTTTTGCTGTAGTCCCAGAATGACCTGACATATTTCTTAAAACCACACATTCCCCAAACTTTCCACTCATTAGCATCTCAACACAATTCACATTACAATTAAAACAGATACAACTGATTATTTATTAGCAAAAGGAAATTACGCCCACTTTGGTTAAGAAAACTAAGTGGAATGCTTCAATGTTTCTATTTGCTCATCAGAGCCATAAGCCTCTATGCTTGCAAGTCAAATGACATCATCATCTTCATTTTTAGATCTCGCCTACCAGACAGTGCAAGCTGTTGGTCTGGAAAAGACCTACTGTGGGTTTACAAAAAATTTACAATGGACTTAAAGCCTGCATGTTGCTTACCATTTGCTGGCTTAATTGCCACTCTCATTTGATTGCTTCATATTCAATTGCTTTCTTTCCCTCTCTTAAGGAGCATAGCCTCTTTACCATCCTTTGACATGGCCGACTCCTTTTATTGCACTGCGCATTTTTTTTTAATGTTTGAAAGCTTTATTGAAATAAAGAATTAGCAATACAATAAGGTGACAACAGCAGAATAATATGAAAAAGGGCAACATAGGAGAATAAAAAATTAAGTCAGCTGAAGGCACAATGAGGAAACAAAGCATTTTAAGAGTTTTTAAGGGAGGGAAGGAGGGGAGGGGAAGGGAAAATTAGAACAATGTATAATACAAGTAAGGCTACAATATAAAAGATGCAAATTAAGTAACGGTAAATAGAACAGTAAAATGCACGAGTAATTAATAAATGCACGAGTTCAAAATATCATTAGATATGAATAAACAAAGAATGAATAGAAAAACTTTCAATAGTGAAAAACTGAAGCTTAAACTTACAAGCAGAAGTACAAATGTTCAAGGGGGTTTAAAATTGTCAGAGGTCAATGAAGTATATTTCTTTTTGGCTGAATGATCTAAATGTAAGGTGAGAGGTAACCAGTAAAGTTCAACATTTCGCGGGGGTTTGCAGGATGATGCAAAGGCAACATCCAATCTATGAGAATGACATAGTAAATTCCACCAGGAGATTATGGAGATGTTGTTCACGGATTTCCAATTGGAGGCGATATGTTGGAGTGCAAGTGCTAAAAAAAGGTCAAAAAGACCACATGAATGTGGGGGGAGGTCTAAAGCTTCTGAAAGGCTACCTAGAAACACTAAAGAGGTAGAAAAGGAGATAGAGAGATTAAAGATACGAGAGATGCGGGACCACACTTGAGTCCAAAAACGACGGACAGAAGGACAGAGAAAGAAAAGATGATAGAGATCAGCATTGGGAGCATCACAGGTCCAACAATTGGTTGTAGAGGAAGAGAGAAAACGAGAGAGAGAAAGAGGAGAGAGATAGAGTCTGTGATAGAAGAAGAATAAGGACTGAGTAAGAGACGCAGTACGAGAGGTCTTCAATGATTTAGCCCAAAGTCTGTCCCAAAGAGAGGTTGGCCACGAGCAATTTAAGTCTTTTTCCCAAGAAAGTTCCAAATTTGACTTGGGGCGATCGGGATCCGGAGCTGAAAAGTATAGATAAATAAGAGAAGCCTTAGGAATAGTAGAGAGAATAGTGAGTAAAGAGGAAAGGGAGGTGGAAACTTCATCCGAGGATAGAGAGTAGTAACGATCAAGGACGGTGTCCATGAGAATGCAGTATTTCTTTGCAAACGACGCAGGACAATGAAACTGGGCCTGAAATTGGGGGAAGGAACGGGGTGATGAACCGTCAAAGAGATGATGAACCCATATAATACCTTTAGATCTCCACGAAGCCCAGGCAATAGGTCTATTCCGTATGAGAATGGATGAATTATACCAAATGGGTGACGCTAAAAAGGAATCACGGGAGAAAGAGGTTATGGAGAGCAAGGGTCGCAAAAGAGAGGAGGTATGTTTGAATAATGGAGGGTTAAGACAAGGATCCTTGGCAGTAAAGCATATTACATCCTGAAAGGAATAGGGAAGTAACAACTCACGTTCAACCGATAACCATAGAGGGGCAAAAGGGGTCGTATCTTGCGATAACCAACGTGAGGCCTGGCGGAGAGAGAAGGACTTGTGATAAAGACGGAAGTTTGGAAAATTAACCCCACCATTTGATTTAGACTTACGAAGGGCTGAAAGAGATATACGAGCTTTCTTCTGCTTCCAAAGGAATTTGGATAAAAGAGAGTCAATGCGACGGAAGTAGAGAGCTGGGATAGGTACAGGAAGCATGGAGAGTAAATATATCAAAATCGGAGCAATCATCATTTTAATCGAATCAAGACGACCCCACCAGGAAAGGTACAAAGGGTTCCAGGAAGAAAGAAGCGAATCAATTCTAGCAATGACTGCAGTCATGTTAAGTCGGATAGAAGAGGGGATAGAATTAGAGAAGAGGATGCCAAGATATTTTATTTTCGTACTGTTCCAGGCAAAACCGGTAGACGCAAAGAAATGTGGGAGGCAGAATTTAGTTATAGGAAGAATCTCCTTCTTATCCGAGTTGATTTTATACCCTGAAGCTTGGGAAAATTTCTCAAATTCTTGCAAAAGGGCTGGGACAGAAGTATGTGGATCTGAAATGAATAAAAGGATATCATCCGCATAAGCCGATAACTTAAGTTTATGTTCACCATATGGGAAGCCAGAAATGGAAGGGTTATTACGAATCAAAGAAATGAAGGGTTCAAGTGCTAAAATAAAAAGAAGAGGGGAAAGAGGACAGCCCTGATGTACACCTCGTTTAAGGGTAAAGGGAGAGGTAAGTTGACCATTAACAAGAACCAATGCTTTGGGCATAGAATATATCAAAGAAACGTAGGAAATGAATTTCGGACCAAAGCCATGCCATTTCAGTGAAGCCATCAGAAAGGACCAATCCACTTGATCGAAGGCTTTTTCGGCATCAACCGAAATAGCCGCAAGAGGGATAGAAAGAGAGGAAGCCTTGTTGAGAACATTGAGAAGGAGTCTAGAGTTGTCTGAGGTGAGGCGGCCCTTAACAAAACCACATTGTTCCTTCCCAATAAGATGAGGCATAAAAAGGTCAAGACGAAGGGCTAATAATTTTGCATAGATTTTATAGTCCACATTGACTAGGGATATTGGTCGATAATTCTTGCAGTGTTTTGGGTCACGCCCTTCTTTAGGTATGAGGCATATGGTAGCATCCTGAAAGGAGCCTTGAGCCAAACCTGCGGAGCAAAAAGATTGAAAAAGAAAAAGAAGTTTAGGTAAGAGGAGATCAGAGAAGTGTAAATAAAATTCAACGGGAAAGCCATCAGGCCCAGGGGTTTTGCCCTTGCTTAGAGAAGATAGCGCTTTGGATACTTCAGAGAGGGTAAAATCCGTCTCAATGTCCGAGAAATTAAGTGTAGAAGCGTCTGGTTTAGGCAGGCCTTCAAAATATGATTGTAGGAGATCTGGGGTAGGGGGATTCTCAGGAGAGTATAAAGATTCATAAAAGGACTGAAACTGTTGTAAAATGTCTTTATCTGTGTGCAAGAGGACGTTGGAAGGTGAGTAGATAGAGTCTATGAGAGTTCTCTCTTTACATGATTTCAGATAATTAGCAAGCAATTTGCCCGATTTGTTGCGCCCCCATAATACCGTGCACTACCTCGAAGGAGAAAGGAGGAAGCCGAATCTGTAGTCAGTTTGTTAAATGCAAGTTTAGCTTGAAGAAGTTCAGAAGGAATTTGAGTTGGAGAGGAGGTATAAAATTGGTGTTCAGATGATTTGATATGGGCAAGAGCAACCTTACGCTTTTGGAGAAACTTTTTCTTTTTTTTGGATACAAAATCAATAATAAATCCGCGGGCTGTGGCCTTGAAAGAGTCCCAAAGAACATGGGGCGAGATATCAGGATCAGAGTTAAGCTGGAAGAATTCAGACGTGAAAGAGCGAAAAGAAGAGGAAAAAAGAGGGTCTGTACGTAGGGAAGAGTTAAAACGCCAACGAGAAGATTTAGGAGGTGGAGGAGAAAGATCGAAATCAGTGATAATAGGGGAATGGTCAGAAATGACAATAGGTTCAATAGACGAGGATATAAGATTTTGAGATAAGGAAGAAGAAAGAAAAATATAATCTAAACGGGAAAAAGAGGCATGTGGTGGGGAGAAAAAAGAGAAATCAATAGTGTCTGGGTGTGTGAGTCTCCATGAGTCTATGAGGTGTACCTGTGTGATAGTATCGAGAAACTGTTTATGGGGTTTGTGGGGAGTGAAGCGTACAGAGGATTTGCGGTCTAAAAAGGGGTCAATGATTTGATTACAATCCCCGCCCAAAAGGAAGGAATCATCTTTATATTGGATACCATTTGCAGTGATTACCGCCCAAAAAGAGGAATCAAAACCTGTAGGACCATAAACATTGAACAAAGTAAGTGGGATATTATTAATAAGTAACTTAACTAGAATCCAACGCCCCTCCTCATCTTTGTCTTCAAGGAGTACTTTACATTTGTGACGTTTGTGGATTAAAATAGCAACACCATTCTTTTTATGGGAGGCCGAAGAAAACAAAACATTGCCAACCCACAGTCTTTTAAGTTTTAGGGATTCAACATCTGAAAGATGGGTTTCTTGAATGAGGACAATATCGGGATTATAAGAGGAGAGGTGGGAGAGTACTTTCTGCCGTTTAATAGGATGGTTAAATCCTTTCACATTCCATGAAATAACTTTGAAAATCACAATATAATAAACTGTTCAAAATTGAAAGGTGCAAGAACATACTGTACAAGTAATAAAGCAATCAGTAGCACAATAAAAAATAAAGTAACCATTAGGATATTAGAAGGAAGAGTGAGGAGAAGAAGGAGAAAAGGGGGAAAAGGGAAAAGGAATAGGAAAAGAGGAAGGGGAAATAGTGGAGAAAGAGGAATAGGCACTGAGAAAGGTTGATAGGAAAGAATAGATAGAATGCATAGAAGACAGTACAAATCCATACGGATTACTGTAGGAAACATACCTGGAGGGAAGGGTACACAAAGGGAAGTGGGGAGGTGGTGATGCGGAACAAGACGGGGAAACTAGGATCAGGAACACAGCCGCGCCAAAACCTCACAGGAGTACAAAGGATGATACATGGTGAAGGGGGAACTGAGACACATCTGTATGGGGAAGGAAAGAGAAAAACAATGAGATCAGGAACGCATTATATAATCCAAGCAATAATAGAAAGACTAAGTGAAACAGGGATCCAATATAATGGAGGTAATCATAAACTGGTCAATGCAGTGAAAGAGCAAAACAACAGCAAATATCAGCAAATGCACAAGGAACATAAGAGTATCTGTCAGCCACTAGTAGAAGGTGAGGATTCCATTCCATCATTGTTGTGAAGAAGAAGGAAATTACGGAGCTCGCCGGGTTCTTGAAAGGACCAAGACTTATTCAGATGGGTGACTCTGAATGTACATGGATGGAACAAGCCATATCGGGCCCCTAGAGAACGCAGAGATGGTCGTAGAGCCAGGAATTCCTTGTGTCTAGATGCGGTGGCATTGGAAACATCCTGAGATATGTAGATACGTTGACCTTGCCAGGCTAACTGTCTTTTGGTTCTAGCAGCAGAGAGGATGGATAATAGATGTGTGAATTTCAAAAATAGAATAATAACACCACGGGGCTTAGTAGAAGTGGGCGAGCGTGCTCCAAGTCTGTGGGCTCTTTGAATGCTGATGGTTGTGGATGGTGGCATGTCCAATAACTTCGGAAGGAAGGAGGTAAAAAAGGTGACTGGATCATCCCCCTCAAGAGTTTCTAGTAAACCATAAAGGCGTAGGTTGTTCCTCCTATTGCGATTTTCCAAATCCTCTGTGTGTCTTTGCAAAGATAGGACGGTCTTCTCCAGGGACTCAATACGTTGCGTGTTGGAGTGGACCTCAGGAAGTTGATGTTCTATGGAGGAAATTCGAGTGTCCATTACTTCCCACTTGTCCTTCAACAGTTGCATATCTCTGCTCGTATCCTCAATGAATGGACGCAACGCACGGATTTCCTCCAAAATCAAGTCCATAGAAGGTGGAGGAGAAGAGTCAGGTGTAGGAGAGTTCTGCTTCAACCTTTTGATAGATGATGCGGAGGGTGAAGCCTTATTAGATGGTGGATTGCCTGAAGAAGAGCGTTGAGTGGCAGAAGTCGACATTCTGACAGATTGTGAGGAAGCACCCAAGTTGGAAGAACTCACAGGAATCCTCTCAGAGGGATTAAACACAAACTTGGGTTTGCGCAACCGCACCATAGATGAAATCGAGGCAATAAGAACACACCTGGTAAAGGAATGTATAGATACTCCGTACAGTAAATAAGAGGGACTTTATGCCACCTGAATATCAGAACACAGCCGCTAATAAATCAAGAGTATTGAAATGTTCATCCAGAGTGAGTCACAGAGAGCCTCAAGTGGGTTAGCATATGTCAAGTCAAGTGAAGATAGCATTTACTATAACAGCAGCAAAGGTGCGGGTACCTCCATTTGGTGTGAGTGACTGGTACCAAATGATAAGAAACATAAGGTGATATACTTCATAGAAAACAGGTGGAATGCCTAGCCAGCTGTGTTGTATACAAAGTAGGTCGACGTTCAACCATAAAATCGAAGAATGTATCGAGCAAAAGGTATGAGTCTCTCAGAGGACAGAACGTGCGCATGTCTCAGCAACTAATAACGCATGGATAGACATATAACACTGATCCCAGGACATGTTGCAGCAATATATCTGTGTGAAGTAGGAGGTCACAATCACATTAGTAAAGAAGGCGTGTGACAGGGCGGAGATAATTCGCCAAAAAGAGGAACCGCGACTTTCAAATCAGTCACGGTAAACCTAAAATGGCGGCTGCAACACCTCAAGGCAAAAGACGCGCCTGAGTACAACGAGGGCGGCGAGAGCCATGAAATAACACCCAACGCTCACCTCCAAGAACTGTCGGTGTAATGCAGGCACCGAAATGAAGAAATTCTTCTCAGAAAGTGGAAGGGCAGAAGTTCGTCAGAGGAGCCGCTGACGCTGAGGTATTGCACAAAATGGCGGATCTCGGCATCTCATTCCCGGACTTCTACTTCAAAACCACAGGGAGGGTCCAAAAAAGGCAGCAAACAGGCACAAACTGCTCACACCATGTTCCGGTTGAGAAGTCCGGTGAGTTGCGACATAAATAGCCCACTTCACCGCTGGGAAGCCAGAAGGAGGTGATACGGCACGGAGGAGCTCTTCACCTAGCCGTCCATCTTGCGCGGCACCCAAGCCACGCCCCCTGCACTGCGCATTTTTAAGGAACTTCATTTTTCTTTTTCCTTAACCGCATCGCTGCGGCGGCTTTTCCCGCTGTGTGCGGCATTTTTAAAATGAGCTCAGCTCGTCATCAGCACACGGCAGGTAAGCCTGATGACGAGCTGAGCGCGTCATCAGCATCGAAGTGGTTAAGTACTGCAGGAAAGTTCATGTGTTTTCTAGTTCTCTCCATTTTGTTTCTCTTTCCCACCAAAAACCCACCCCATATTATCTGTGTTGCATCTCCCTCTTTTTGCAAGCTCCCTCTTGTGTGCTTCTCCCCTTCCAAATTCTTCCTTCCCCATTGTTACTTTCTCATCATGTGCTTGTACTCCACTCCCAGTGGTGTGCTCTCTCGTGTCATGCTTTTCTCCTCCCTCCCCCATTTGGTTCCTCCTCCCACTCCTCTATTGCACAAATCTGTGATCTTTTTTTTCATAATATTTAATTACAAAAAAAAGATTGTAGAAAGGCCAGACAACAAATTGCCGCCTGCATCTCCACCTTAAAAAAGAGAACGTTAACCTACTTCTATCTATTTTTTACTAACCTGAAATATTTTGGTAAATCGTACCTATTTCATTTTGTAGCTGCGTGTATGCATAATGACACATGCGGATTCGCGTCATCATGCACATGCAGGGGTAGGAAATGATGCCAGTGCGTCATCACTCCTTTTTAGGTTTTGCCTGCACAGAGTTTGTACTGTGCTTGGGAAATATAATATATATATTTGTAAATTTATAAATATATTTTCATAAATATGAATCTTAAAAGGGACTGCTATTCCGCTCTCTTGCTTTCCTGGCTTTTCATTGGTTCCTGTGCTAGCCACCTAGTTTTCCTCCATTTCTATTGACTGTAGCATATGCTCTTACATTCACCAATACTTTTTCCTCGACTGCTTCACTTATCAGTTTCCCTTAGCCAAAATAAGTTTAACATCCACTTTGGTGGAACTATTTTGTCATGAAGATTTGCCTTTTTCTGCTTGCGGGATACTTTAAATTAAATTAGCAGATTTATATAGCCCAATTCATCACCCAGAGAGATCAATAATAGCAGGATGTTGCACTGCTGAGACTCGAACCGGGATCCCATGCTCCAGAGTCAGCAGCTCTGGTCGCTGCACCACATCCTCCCCTTGCTCATGAGGCTTGTCAGGGAGCTCTTTCCTTCGTCCTGGATGATGATTGAATGAGGAATTTTTCATGCATCTCTCCCGTCTTCTGTTCTCCATTTTTAGGTGCAGTTACACAGTAACACAGAGAAAACTCAACAAAAAGACTCCACACCAGTTTAGAAAAGTAGATTATGATGTTATAAATAAAATAAGCCCAACACAATAAAAATCCAATAAGTAGAAGTCAAGACATGAATTTTTAAAGAATAAAAGTGGTAATTGTGCTTAGAAGGAATAATCACCTATAGGGACCGGCGGGTCACTCTGAACTAAGGAATAATTAATATTTCAGGCTTACTGCGATGGAACACGGGCTGGATACAGGAGCCACGCAAGGCCCGCTGAACAAAGTACCTTGATCCTGGACACAACAGCGAGATGCAGGGTGCAGCTGAGTAAAGACGACACGCCAAAGCTAAGATGTGTTGATTCCGAAGCCGATGTGCCGGTTTTCTCCATGTAGATGAGGGGATGCGTCGATAATCTCCCACGGCAGCAATGGCGATGCAGCAGTTCCAATGCATCAGTTCTGGAGGTGATGCACATATTCAGAGTTCATTGTGCTGGTTCTGTTCTCGCAACAGCAGTGATGCATCAATTCTGCTTTACACAGCAGAGTATGCGTTGGTTCCAGTGGAGCAAGCACCTGGGTCGACTTCCAATGGACCAGGCACAGGAGGTGAAACTTTGATATCCCTGAGTCCCAAAACAGGAGGCAAGCCAGCATGCCTTTGGAGATTACTCTCGATTCAAGCAAGAGTCCAGTTATTCACCAGCAGTTATTCACCAGCAGGGACAGAGGGTAGCAGGCAGCAGGGCAGCATCGCAGTACAGCAGAAAAGCAGTTCTTACACAGCAGTAGTCCAGCAGAGTGGCAGTCCTTGTAGCAGCACAGCAGTCCTTCCTGGCAGAGTTTCTTTACAGTTCCAGAAGTGTCATAGAGTTGTGCATTTGAAATGGCAGTGACGTCAAAGAGGGACTTTAAAGTGCACAGAGGTCCTCCCTTTCCAGCACTGGCTCCAGACTCACTACAGGGGTGTATTCACCCCCTTGTGTGGAGACAGGACTGCCCACTGAGGTGTGCATTTGAAATGGCGGTGACTTCAAAGAGGGACTTTAAAGTGCACAGAGGTCCTCCCTTTCAAGCACTGGCTCCAGCCTCACTACAGTGTTGTATTCACCCCCTTGTGTGGAGACAGGACTGCCCACTGAGGTGTAAGTGTCAGCTCCTCCCTTCCATCCAGCCCAGGATGAACAATCAAAATGCAGATGATCACTCAGTTACACCTAACCTTTCTTTGAGTGTGGTTGTCTAGAGGGAATGCACAAAGCCCAGCTGTCACCCACCCCAGATAAGTATTGGAGACAGGAGGTAGGAACACAGACCAGAGAAATGACATTTTTATGAAAGTGACATTTCTAAAATAGTAATGTAAAATCCAACTTTGCCGCCAAAGAAGATTTATCATTACCAATCCATTGATATTAAACAGGGCAACTACTCCTTTTCAATCAGGAATTCCAGCCTATAAGTGTAATAAGGAATTCCCAATGTTAGCCTATGAAAGGGGAGGCATGACTAGCCAGGGCAAGAAGACACGTATTAGCTTTGCTCCGCACAATGACACATGATCTGCATAGAATCGCTGTAATCCATACCCCAGTGGCCCGTGAGTGCAGCCGTTGCAAGGGTGGACCTAGGTGTCAATTCAGGCAGCAGAGTCCAGTTCTGTCTGCTTCATGACTGAGTGAAGCCTACACCCAAGAGGCAGAGACCAGGGCCCAGAGTACATAGGCGCAGTTCCTGTACCTGTTGTGGTGCTTGGACATGACTCTGGCTGGGCCTTGCACGGGAGCTGAGGAAGGAGATTTGAAGAGGCCACCTTAACTCAGAGGTGCAGTGGAGCTGTGGTTGGGCCAATTTGGCCAGCCCACAGTGTCTGGACCAGCACTGGGATGAACGGATGATGACCGGAGGGCCGCACTGGTTGTGTTGAGCGGTGCGGAGGCCTGAATGATGAACAGGTCCATGTTTGCCCCTTACAAAGTCTGATCCCACAGGCCATGACTTCCACTGGGGGTCTGCGAGGCAGGAACCAAGCGGGCAGGAGACCACATGGAGAGTTGCAGTGAGTAGTAAGCATGGGCGAATTTTGCGAATCTCGCGTTCGCGAATTTTGCGGATTTGCGAACTCGCAATCCGCAAAATCCGCGAATTCTCGCGAATTTGCGGATTTTTTTTTTGTGTTTGCGCGGGTTTCTGCCAGTTCGCGAGGGTTTTGTACAATGTCGCAAATTGCGAACTTACCTGTCGGGTCGCAAGTTTCGCGAACTTGTTGTTTCTACGTGTCCAGCCTGTTTGGGACACTCTTCTTCATCACTGCCACTCTCTGTCACCACTGCCACTCTCTGACTACTCATGCCACCCTCTGGCCCACCCATGCCACCCTCTGTTTCATCACAGCACCCTCTGGTTGTCCAGTCAGTGTACATTATTGTGGCAACGCAAGCACACCTTCCCTGCCTCAAGTGACCTGAATTAATTTGGGGCTGATTAATGTGTCACAGAATATTTTTTTAGCTGGCACCTGCTTCCTTAGTGCTTCCTGATTAGTGATCTTTTGCACTTGCTAAGTGCTTTCATTGTTGCAAAATTAGTTACAACACCTGCCCTGCCCCAACTGACAATAATGAATTAGGGGCTGATTAATGGATTTGAACTTCCAGCCTGGCTCCTGCTTGTCTCCCTTAGCTGTAATTCAGGACCTTTGTGGCATATGTGTAACTATTCTGAGGTTCAGAGCAGGGTCACATAATAGTTGCAACTGGCAACTGAACTCTGGAGGGGCCCCTCAGGAAGCACTACAGGAAATGGCTACTAATGATGAGCCTGAACTTTTGAACCTGGTAAGTAGTTTCAGTTTTGCTAAGATCGTATTTCTGCAATTTTGCACTTATTCGCGGGGCGCGAAGTTGTACTGGGAAGCCGCGAACTCACGTGAACAGTGCGAGCAAAATCCGCTGCTCGCGGATTTGCGGATTTTGCGGGAGATTCGCAAATCTCGCAGATTGCGAATTTACCGAAAATCCGCAAAATCCGCGAGCGAAACAGATTTTCCGCCCATGCTTAGTGAGTAGCCTCTGCAACCCAGCGGCTGATCTGCCCAACTCACCGCAGCTGACCCAGACCTACTTTAAGCAGAAGATGGCCCCCCATGGTCTGGTGACCTGCTGAGCGGATCCCAAAAGACTCAAGAGCAGCACTGCATCTGATTAAGGGACCCCCCTGTGCTTGGACTGATAGCTGGGGGATCTGGGGGGCCCTCCCTGAGATTCTGATATATGTAATCCAGTGTGCAGAACCTGTGAAATCCTCTCACCCTCTTCAATGTGGTAAATGCACTGTTATTTTTGATGGGGGGACCCTCTGTTTGTGTCTCATAGACTGTAGCTGGTGTTGTTATGTATCATTTTTGGACCCTATTGTAAGTTTCTCGATTCATACCCTTATATAGGTATAAATCAACATATCCTTATATAGGCATAGAAATCATTACCATATTTAGGCGTAGCTCATGCAGTCCAAATACGGCAGGGTTACTTCCACTAGTTCCAAAAATCCACAATGATTTCTTGGGGACTTCCCCTTGCTTGAATATTGATTTGTCCAAGAACTCATGGAGTTTTCAAAGTACTGAGACTCTTTGATGACGTCAAACACGAACCTTCAAGGTATAAATATGCCCACACTCGCCCAAGCAAACACACTGTAGTTTGGAGCAGTTTGACTATCTACTTGCCCGAAGCGCCCTGCTACAGCAAGTGCCGAAGGAAGCCGACCCTCCAGCAGAGGCATCAAGAGAGACGCTGTCTTTTCTCTTGCCGAGAAATCCAGCTCCAGTGTTTCCAAGCTACCCTTGTGGGTTGTTGGGAAATCATGTCCCAAGACCAGCCTTCTCCATTCTAAACTAAGGTACGAAGCTGATTAGACCCTTAGAGAAATCTTGTGCAGATTCTTGGCGAAAGAATACTACATTTATGCTACACCTCACTTAAATCCTCCCTTGTACTAAGCTTAGGTTAGGTACACCGGGGTAGGCGTATTTTAGAAGCACCAGTTGAGTACTTTTAGCCTCTGTTATTTATGTATGTATTTATATATGGTTTAGGAACCATACAATGCTCTTACAGTATTATTTTATTCTACTATTTATACTGTACGCATTATATTTTACAAACAGTATTACGATTGTAGCAGTTCATTTCTTATGCTTGAGAAAGAAGACTGTTCAATAAAACCTTTTGTTGAAAACGCCCGTCTTTCTACTTTCTCTGCACCTCTAGTGAAACAAAGCATGCACGATTGACTAAGTGAAATATCTGTCTATTGTTTCCACAACTCTGAAGATAAGTTTTATCTTGGCGAAACAAAGTTGTCATGTTTATGCGGTTGTCAGAGACTAATCCCTTCTTGTGAATTCGAGAAAGTTTCTAGTGACCTCTGAGCTAGCTGGCACACACAATTAAGTCTAGTATATTCGATAGAGACCTAGTCGACCTCAGTCCTACGTCTAATCTATAGGATATACTATTCCAACGTGCAGAGCATATTGGGAATATCGGAACTACACTACAGTGTTGGGTGGGGGTTCTGACATGGCAATACATACCCATTCCCATTCTTGTGGGGGAGGATCAGGCACTGCTGGACTCACAGCTCACCTAATACCCTGAGCTGGGGCCTCAGAGAGGTGCGTGGCTGCAGGACTTCCACATGCCCTCGGGTATTACTGACTGTGATAGCGAGCCCCACATGTTCACCAATTGGCAACCACAAAGAAGACTATCCCACGGGCGCCCCTGAGAAGCTTACATTAGTAATAACTGAGTGAGGGTCCAACAGTATAACCCATTTGTGTACGCAGCCTTGTGTCTACCCTCCATCCTTGGGCAAGAGGACATGGAACATTGTGCAGGGGGGGCAAAAAAAGATACACCAGAGTAGCGCCATTGGAAGCAGTGCTAGTGAGCCACCGCCCCAGACACCTTCTTGTAGTGTCACACCATTGAGTGGTGATAGAGACTGGAGTGCTCGTATCCCCCTTGTGCCACACTCTTCCTGGTTGAGAGGGGTGAGGCGGGTCCCGACAAGGCCTGGGGCAGTCATCACCAGGGCACAAAGCCTGATGATCTCATCAACCACCACCACCAGGGAAGTAACGTGTCTGTTGGGTGTGAAACAGCATGTTCTGAGGCCATGGAGAGGCCTCAGGATCACACTGATCTCCCTTTGACAGCAGGGACTCCACCCAGATTGCTTGTGCTTCCCTGCCTTGCCGATCCTCTCAGGGTGTCAAGGGCCAGGTGGGGCTAGGAGAGTCGAGAGATCCACTGTGATAAGCCAACTTTTGCTTAATCATCTCGGCTTGAGTGTGCCTGCCACTCTCTGGTCTCTGGTGGATGGCTCAACTGGATCATGGGAAGGAGAGGAGGTATGGGATCTCACCCAGTGGGGCGTTAGACTATGGAGTCTATGCACCTTCCTACTACTGAGACAATGCCAATAGAACCTCCTGCAACTTAAACAGATGTGAAGCTGGATAAAATACTAGAAGAAATTGCAGACACTAGATAAGAGCTGCCTGGAAAGGTCCACACAGTGGCAATTGAGTTAGTAGTGCTAGGGGAGGATCAAAGAAAACTCAGTGCCCGAGTTGACCACACAGAGAGTGCCATAAATTATCTTCGACCCGGTTTATCGGTACTGGAAACAAGGTCCGGTAACTCACTACCAAGGTCCAGAGACTTGAAAGTAGAGTGTATGACTCTGAAGGTTGGTCTTGTCGTAATAATATCCACATCACAGGCTTCCCTGGGAGAGCAGAGGGCAGAGGGCTCGAACCCAGTGAAGTTTTTTTAGGCCTGGTTGGTGCGAATAGTGGCACCTGTACAACTGTCACCATACTTCTTGATCAAACATGCCCACTGAGTTCAAACCCACAAGCCACCAGTGCCCCCCCCCCCCCCCCCCCAGGCCGGTTAGAGAAAAGGAAACCATACTCTGAGCGACTCAGGCAAACGTCCCAATTCTGCATGAAAATACACACATATATCTCTTTCCAGATTACACTATGGCGGGACAGCGTCGCCCAGCCTCCATCCTAGGAGTAAAGAGGACAGGTTGGGGCTACGATACTAACTAATATTTCCTTCCAAGTAGAAGGTGATAGTCAACAACATTAGCAATTTTTTCACTGAGCCAACAGATGCCTGGTATGGAGTGGAGCAGCGCTGGAATGACGAGTTGGTCCCTCCTTTGCCATCAATGTGAGCCCAAGTGGACAGGCCCGGGAGAAAAGGAAGATGCGAGAACCGAGATAATGAAGCATCCCAGGTCAGCGGGGCCCCCACATCGACACAGGTGAAGGAGGACCTGGTTGGAGAACACGCAATGTGTGCATGTTATGTGCACTTAGGAGTGGGCAAACTACTCCCCCCCTGCTCCTCTGTTATTGGAGGAGCCCCACCCTGCAAAGTTGCAACAGAAGGAAACTTAAAATGATAATAACCTTGAATTATTATCATTTTATGTTTCCTTTATTTCACTGCTGCAAGGCAATGGGGCGATGCTCCTCTGCCTTAACGGAGGAGCCGCCGCTGGGGAAGAGGTCCGAAGACTGCGCAAAATACCCAAAGTGGCTTCATGGGATGACTTGTTGCAAGATTTGCAGACATACAAAAATACCCTAACAGACTGGATTGTGGTCCTCATAATACTGCAGCAGCGTACCACCATGCACTGGCCTGTCCACTAATTTCTTTTCACTGCATATATCCCCTTACTCTCATTCCCATGTGTTCATGCCCTCAAGACACCAGGATATCTGAGGGAGAGTGTGCAGATAATCTCTTTGTTGCAAGATTTAGATATATACGTTGGGGTGGCACTAAGATGGGGACATCAGAAATACGGCAACTTGGGAACATTATGCAGGATTTTCCCTGTTGTGGACTGATGTTTATAACTGTTGATGCATTCAAGTTATGAACCAACTACTCCTGCCTAAATACTGATCATATCTGTAAATGACCTGTAAGAAGATCAGCATGTTGACATTCCTTGTATTGTACTATTCTGATGAAAATGAATAAAATTGGTTTTAAAAAAAAAAGAAACCTATGTGGGCGTAGGCCACTCCGTAATGAAAATATAATGTAGGTGTTTTTCTCTACCAGGATATGTAAAATCGTAAAAGTACGTCCTACTTTTTACTTACACAGCACCCTGCCCTATGAGCTACCTAGGGCCTATCCTAGGGATGACTTATATGTATAAAAGGGGTGTTTAGGGCTTGGCAAGGAGGTTTTAAATGCCAAGTCAACAGGGCAGTCTAATCTCCACACACACAGACTCTGTGGTGGCAGGCCTGAGACATGGTAAAAGGGCTACGTGTTTGTGTGGCACAATCAGTGCTGCAGGCCCACTAGTAGCATTTCATTTCTAGGTCCAGGGCACATGTACTGCTCTGTCCTAGGCATTACATATACATTAAATATACCAATTGTGGATAAGTCAAACAAAACCATGTTTAGGGAAGAAGCGCATGCACTTAAGCACTGGTTAGCAGTGGTACATTTCTCAGAGTCCTAAGGCCAACAAAAAAAATACAGCAAAAAGTAGAAGTAAGCAGGCAAACAGCTTGGGGACGACCACCCTAAAGCTGTAAGGTCTAACTAACACCCTCCTGTCTCCAAAATGCAAGACTTGGAACTTATAAAAGTTTTGTCAACTTTCTGCCTGGAAAACCAACAGATACCTGGGTCATCATTGAAGCTGCAGTCATTAATGTTGATTTGCCGGTTGGCCTGAACCAGCTGGTTTGCCCAAACGAAGAAGATCTGACTTCCAGAAAATTTTCTAAGTCCGAAGGTGAATTGCTTTATCAAGATCGACGCCGTCTGAACCAGAGTTGTGTTGAGGCTTTCTTAGACAAGGGCCTCGTTTGCTTGGAGCTTTCTTGCCTTCATCGACTACCGCACTGGGACCCTGCTCTTCAGCAATCTGTTGCTGACCCTCACTTCTGATCCAGGTGCAGCCTGCCCTGCTGACGACCTCTTGAAAACAGTTTTCTTCAATCAAAGTTCTCTAGTCAGAAGTTAAACTTGCCACTGGAATTAACCTGGGGCCAGATGTAGGTAGACATTTACCGACCGGTAACGGCCGATTCGGCTGTTACCGACCGGTAAATGGCTATTCTAGATGTAGGTGGCATATTTTACCGATTCGGTAAATTTACCGAATCTGTAAATTTACCGAATCAGTAAAATACTGAATCGGTATTTATACCTATTCGGTAATTTTGATATGTAGGTGGAACTCTTTTGAGTCCCACAAGCCTTACCGAATCGGTATTTTACCACCCAATCCAATTGGGTGGTAAAATACCGATTCCAGGTGTGCATGCACACCTATGGCATGTGACAGACGGACATGCCCTCAGGGCATGTCTGTGTGCCTCATGTCACACATGCCTTAAATCGGGGTGCTAGAGGGTGTCAAAGTGACACCCCCTGCACCCTTGCAAACATGGGTATTTACTGAATCGGTAAATATCGATTCGGTAATGCCCATTGAATCCTATGGGCTTCAATGCCCATAGGAATCAATGGGCATTACCGAATCGGTATTTACCGATTCGGTAAATACCGATTCCTACAGAATCGGTAATTCAATTACCGATTTTCCCTACATCTCCCCCCTTCTATTTTACCGAATCATAAATACCGAACCGGTAAAATTCGGTATTTATGAATCGGTAAAATTAACTTACCTACATCTGGCCCCTGGTCCCTGTGTCCAACCTGCACTTCATCATGGTCGACCGTAACCTTTGAATTTGATCAGGTTTAGCAGGACCAGATACCCGAAGTCGGCGCTCTGTCTTTGGCACTATTTTTAATTCAAAGTTGGCCTTAACCTTTGAATTTGATCTGATCTAGCAAGATCAGATACCCGTGGTTGGGGCTTTATTTTCGGCACTATTTTTAATTTGAATTTTACAAATTCATATTTGGGTCTATCTATTCGATGTTTGTTATTTTGGGCTCACTTTATTTGTTAAAATATTCTCTATTTTTCTAAACCGGTTTGAAATTTTCCTTTCGTGTATTTCATTAAAGTTCAGGTTATGCTATGCATTTATTACATCTGAATAACATTATTTTCAACTAATCGGGTTATTAACAATAACTTCGGATTCATTTGCTTTGGTTTTTTTTTTTTGTTTCTTTATTTTAAATAGTTTTTAGTACTTAATGTTTTAAATCATTGTTCTTCAATGTCTATATTTTTAAAGTTGTCCCAGCCTTTAAAAAAGCCATTTGCACCTATGTTTTTCAAAACATGAAGAATACCTGTGAATCCTAAAAATTATTTTATCCAATATATGAACACCCCTATACTCTACGAAGCCTTTCACACCTAGCCCATTCATACCCCTTGCACCCCATATAGAATTACAGCTATAAAAATCAGATCTCTGAACCCTAAAACGTAAAACACACATGTGCACGCATGCACACACACATGCATTGTGAAATTTGATTATTAGTTAGGGTGGATGGTAGTCCACCACAAGAATCAAATGCACCATTCTTTTTAGGTCCAGTAATAGCTTTAGTAATTTAAACCTGAAGTCAACCCCTTGTAGCTATGGAACAGAGCAGAAAGAGTTAACCTAAGAATATGTGTAAAGCATTTAGCAATACTATACCAGTAATAAAGTCGAAAATATAACACATAAAAAACCCACACCAATTTATGAAAATAGAGAATATTTTGATGAACCAAAGGACACCAAAATGACAAAAACCTGACAAGAGAAGGTATTAAGTTTTTCACGTTTTGAATGAAAATAGCACCTAAAATCACAAAGTGAGGGCATCTGGTTGGACTAGACCAGGGCATGGTCTAAGGATGACCATGAACAAGAGTGGATCAGATACACAGGTTGGATTGGTCTTGGTCGAAAACTTTCATTCACACTTAGAACATTTACAAGAAGGTAGTGTCCTCAGTGCAGCAAGGATGCAGACTTAATCCAAAAAGGGGCTCAGCGATGATGGGTTGATGAAGGATGATGTTTCGGTGGAGGTGTTGACGATGACGGAAAAGGCTCAGAGTGTAACATTTGACAATGTTGCGGATGCCCCCGGGAGGGAGCCTGGACACCACTTTAAATAAACTTCCAGCTCCCACTGGCACCCAATATAGGTGCTGAGTGAGGAGCAGGCAAGGGCCGAGAGGGTTTGGCCATGTTGTGAGGGTCGCAGATGCACATCGGGGCTTCTACAAAAATATATTAAAAAACTAAAAGGAATAAGGGATGAGGGTCTGGGGCCACCCATTTATTATAAACTGCTCAAGCAAGGAGCTACCCATAATGCATATTTTTATTCCTGATGGTGCTACTAGAAGGGGCAAGGGCGCCACCAACCATTTTTTCTAAAATGTTGGTGGGGGCTGCAGGGAGTGCAGTCACTAGGCATGAGCGGATTTTGCGGATTGGCAATCCGCGAATTTGCGGATTTGCGAATTTGCGGATTGCAAAAATCCGCAAAATCCGCGCGGATTTTTATTTTTTTTTATGTTCGCACGGGTTTCTGCAAGTTCGCGAGGGTTTTGTACATTTTCGCAAATTGCGAAATTGTACAAAACGCGTGCGAACTTGCAGAAACCCGTGCGAACACAATGTGCTGCCCAGTAGGGTATGTGCCTCTTGTGTGAATGAAAGGTCAGAGAAAGATCAGTTCAGCAGATGAAGAGAAAGAAGCTCCCGGTCACAGGAACAGCACGGGTATTGCGCTCGTGAAAGTCAAGGATGCAAAGCCTATCCAGCATCACAGCTGATTTTCAACGGTAGATTTGGGAAGAAGGCACACCTGTCCAGCCTCGACGACGATTGTTTTTGGGCTAATGAATGAGTCACTGAAGTTGAGCATCAACTAGTTCGAGCGACCATGTGTGTGTTACTATGCAATCGCCCCGAAGGGCGCAGGGGTCCCTTGAGTGAGCTGCAGACCTGTGCCCAGCCATGCAACTATTTTACAATGGCGCCAGCAAGCTGCCAGCGCCGTTGTAAAATAGTTACAAAGTTAGCTTGCACAGGAAGCACTTAGATAAAATAAAGCAGCACCTGCTTCGTTTTATCTAGTGGTTCCTGTGCAAGCTAACTTTGTAACTATTTTACAACGGCGCTGGCAGCTTGCTGGCGGCATTGTAAAATAGTTGCATGAGTGGGGGTTCAACTTTTGAACCCGTTACGTTCACGGATTTTTTTTTGCTGATTTTGCGGGAAATCCGCAAAATTTGCGGATTGCGGATTTCCCAAAAATCCGCAAAATCCGCGAGCGTAACGGATTTACCACTCACTCCTAGCAGTCACACCCCAGCAACATTTTTTTAAAACTCAGTAAATCTCTTGGGTCATTGAGCCCATTACCTCCAGAAGAGCTTAGATTACTTTCATTTTTTTAAGCACCCAGAGCTGGAGCTGTATGCCCTTCAGCAGGATTGCAGGGACCCCTTGTAGTTGGTTGTATGACTCCACTTTGTGGTCTGAAATATGTTAAAAAAACAGACTCAAAGATATTTTATGAAAATCACTTTTATTAATCATTGTAATACGTACATTTATAAAGTATATGTTAGACCTGGCACCTTGGCGTGAGTCTCCCTTCCACTTTTTGATGATGTGCCTCAGATGTTTTGCTGGTGTTCGATGCTCAGGGCACTGCGCCATGGCCGATCCGTGCCACAGTGCAAGTGCTCCCAATGTAAAGTGTATGTATAATTGATTTCCACGATTGTATTATTTGGTTTACTGTCAGTCCCCAGTAAAGTGCACGAGGCGTGCTGGGGCTTGTAGATACAAATGCCGCTAGTGGGCCTGCAGCGCTGGTTGCGCCACCCACAGAAGTGGCCTCGTAAGATATGTCTTGGGTCCGCCATTGCTGACCCCGCGTACAGTCCCGTACTGTCACGCTGACTGTGCAAGTGCCCACACTTGCCAGTCCCAGAACCTTCCCTCACCTTCATATCAGTCACCCCTATGGTAGGCCTACAGGCAGGGTGCATTGTAAGCGTAAGGTAGGACAGGCCTAGAGTGTGGCATGTCCTATAGTGAATTACCGCCTCTCTCGTTCTTCTCTATTGAAGGGCTACCTGTTCTCTTAGGTCAGATGAGCTGTCGGAGCTATTACACGCTATAGTCCCGGCAGGCTCAGGGAACACGGTAGCAAGTCGAGTTTAGTATGCCTGAACTCAGAATAATAAAATACTTCCTTTAGTAAGGTTTATTTTAATATCCTGTGTTTGCAAATGCTACTTTTAGAAAGTTAGCCTTTGCTCGCCTAACTGTTCAGCCCGCCTCTGCCAGGATGTGTATCTGCTGTCTGGGTTTGTGTAAGTGACAGGGCTGGGAGATTCCCGAGGGATAGTCGGGTGCTCAAGGTGGTGAATGGGATGCTTACACCAGGATGGGTGGCCGGAGTAGTCCTTGACTCTGAATAGGGTTGTACTCCACCACCACAATGCTGGCTCCACCTCCTGCGACGCGTCTGATGTCTCTGCCCTGCACCCTGAAAGAAGACGGCAGCGTCCTGTCAACAAAGTACTTCAGAACCGGGTTGAACCAGGCTCAGGATCCCTGGCCTGCAAAGACAAAAGAAATGCAGTACAAATATAGGAGCTGCGCTCCTTACAAATCAGATCCAGTTTGACCACGACGAATCTCTGCCTGACTAGAAGGACCAAGAGAAGCTGGCCTGCAGTGGTGCCTTGCTGAGAATAGAGAGGAAAGGACCAGATAGGACTTTGTAGACTTGTGCCTGAAACGATCTCCAAGGGCTTGATCGAGAGCTTGCCCCTGAACGAAACCCCAGGACCATTGGGTTCTATCTGCTTGTGCCCGTCTGCTGTTGGGCCTCTGTTCTTATTCCCTCGCCAGAGTTGTGACTCGGGTGCCTTCGCCCTCTCCCAGGTCGTGACAGCTCGGAGCTTGGTCGCCCCCCATAGAGAGCCCCGCTCATTCCTGAGCCACTCTCCGCTTTAGTGCCGGGCCGCCTGCTCTCCTGTCACCTCGCCGCTTACGGAGCGAGCTTCGCACCTCTCATCTTCTCCAGCCGGAATCTGCACGGAGAGCATCTCATAGCCTCAGATGGTCCGTACGTCATAACATACCCGACTGTCTCGCTTTGCGCTCCTGCATACCAAGGCTCGTGCCGCACCTCAAGAAAGGCCTCCCCGTACCGTGGTACCGGAAACCTGATGCTGCACCCGTCTGCCCGAGAACTCGACGCCCCTCACAGATCCATGAGTAAGACCCGGCATGCTAAGAAGTAGTACGTCCCGCACGCCTGATCGGCGCTTCGCCCGTGAGCTGCACCGATCCCGGATCGCCGCAACCCTCCACAGTCTAGCTCCTTCACCTCGCTCCTCGAGGGGGATTGAGCCGGAGAGAACCTCTGGAGAACCGTCGGCCTCGTTCGGGGTCCACCCTCACAAGTAGTCATGCCTGAAACACCTCGGACTTCCACCAGCAAGGTACACTTGAACTCCGTCTCGAGTTCATATCCGATCCAGGGTCCGCAACGTTCTTATTTCCCTGTCATCGTACCTTGCTAAACAACAAACACTGAAAGACTAAGTTTGCCTATTGTAATCTGGTGACCTCAATTCACTAAACGTTATTCTGGATTTGTGATAATCCTGCTTGAAGCTATCTTTTATATAAAGTATACGTATTTTTTATACAACCATGCGACTGGTGTCCATTTGTGGTGGGTCAGTGGGTTTACTGTGTGTGATCATGAATGCTTAACTTACTTTCGCCCTGAGGATTAGCCTTGTCTGCTCGCGCCACACTACCTAGAGGTTGAGCAAGGGTTATTCGAAGGAGTAGTTCCCTTGCCCTGACGTGGAGCTGAGGGTCCTTGCTTGTCACATGCGCATACCTGTGCCAACCAGAGACCTCCGGTTCCAACATTGGTACCAGCGGTGAGAATTTCGGATTTGCATTTATGATTCATATACAGTGAATTACTGATCACCACGTAGTGAGAGCAGACCAATAACGCAACCAGATTACATTCTTGCCGAGAGATCTCCAATCTCCAAAACCATGCCTGGTTCACTTCCCTCAAGAGCACTCTCTGTTCTCACTGTAATCGACGATGTTGACTGGGAAGGGCTGGAAAAGTGCAAAGCCGAGCACTTGAGAGTCCTATGCGAAAAGTTCAGAGTTTCTCAAGCAAATTGCAAAACCCGAGCCCAGCGCATCACTGCACTGGGGGCCTGGAAAGAGTCCAGAAAGCCCGAAAATCAGGTGGGAGTGGATCCACCCGATAGCCTCATCAGAGGCCAGGGAGGCCCGTCGGCCAAAGAGCTGGCAGACAGGGCCGCAACCAGAGCGCATGAAGTGGAGATGGCCAGATTGAAAGGTCAGATGGCCATGGAGGAGAAAAGGCTCCAGCTGGAGCACGAGATACGCCTAAAAGAGTTGGAGCTGAAAGCAAAAAGCTTGGACGCAGCTCCTGGTGGCAGCACAACGCCAGCCCAGGTAGAGTCAAGGGTCTACGTACCGAAGGATGTGGTGAAAGAGGATTTCAAAGGAGATGACGTAGGGCAGTGGTTCCGAGTCTATGAGGTAGCCATGTCTTCCCACCGGGTCCCTGAGAAGGATTTGGGAGCGGGGTTGTGGGGACGGTTCCTGACCGAGGGGTGGGATACCCTGCTAGATATTCCTCCTGAAGAGTCAGTCTCCTACCCACACATGAAAGATGCCCTGATGAATCGATTTGGGTTAACGCCTGAAATGCACCGGCAACGGTTTAGAAAGTGTGTGAAGATTCAAGGGGGTACGTATGTGGAGTATGTGACCTTTTTCTGCAGAGCGCTGGATGGTTGGGTGAAGGGCAGTAAGGTAAATGACTTTCAAGGGCTGCTTGATTTAATGGCATGGGAGCACTTGTCGGATAATTGTTTTCCTGAGTTACGCCAGCACCTGATCGATAGCAAGCTGTCCAACCCGAGGAAGCTTGCTGAGGAAGCGGACCGCTGGGTCAGCACCAGGGTCCAAAAGGGTCCAGTGGGAGACTCGGCCAAAGGTGGGCATGGTCCCCAGCAGAAGAGTGGGGGGCACAAGGGAAAACAGAAAGGGTTCCACAAAGGTCCCCAAAGTAATCCCCCAGGGAACCAAGGGAAAGGTTCTCAGCCTCCTCCACCCCCGAAATCAACTGGGGCCCCGACAGGTAAACCTGTTCCAAAGGGGGCCGACACCTGTTTTAGGTGTGGCGACCTGTGTCATGTTGCCTCTGACCCTAAGTGTCGCCTGTTTACAAAACCCGCACCCACTGGTGCTCCACCCCGGCAACTAGCTAATGTTAACTGGGGAAGAAGTAGCAGTCCCAATGGGTGGGGATCCCGTTCAGACCTAGTCTCATTAGGAAACAGTGAGATGGTCCCCGAGCACTACCTACCCAGTAACACTAAGAAATATGGGCAGGTAGTGACCATCAACGGTAAGAAAGCGGAGGCTCTTCGAGATACAGGAGCCAGCGTGACTGCAGTGAGTCAGCACCTGGTGTCTCAAGAGCAGGTAGTACTGCACGCCTACTACAAAGTTGTTAATGCTGACAATTCTGGAGCCAGTGTCCGATGGCTCAGGTTCCCTTTGAGTGGGGGGGATCTCAGGTACTCTTCAAGTTGTTGTGAGGACCTCCATGCCTGTAGATTGTCTGCTAGGGAACGATTTGGAGAACTCCCCTTGGGAAAAGGTGGAGAAAACGGCCCATCTGCGGATGGTAGGTCTACCCGATTGTGCGTGCGTGACCACGCGGTCCATGGCAGCCAGTAGGGGTGTCGAAGAGGTCCTAGGGCCTGAGGGAGAGGGAGAGGCCCAGGAACCGGCCTTAGAGAGGAGGCACCGGGGGCGCGGACAGCCAGTCCCCGAAGTTCCCACGGCCCAGGAGGAGGCAGACGTCGAGGGGGATGCCCTGGATCCTACCGGGGAACAGATCGCCGAACTGGGAGAGTTGCCTGAGCTGACCCATTGGCAGCAAGAAGGGGGTCCCTCCAGGGAGGAATTCTGTGAGGAGCTGAAGGGCCCTGCTCTCGCGGGTATGCAGCACCAGGCTGCAGACCAGGCCAATGGCGTTCGGCCCGGAAAACACTTGGTCTACTGGGAGAACGATCTCTTGTATTCAGAGCCAAAGGCTGCTGAACCTGTGTCAGCCAGTGTGCTGGTGGTACCCCAGAAGTTCAGAGCCTTCCTACTGGGTTTGGCTCACGATGTACCTTTAGCAGGACATCTAGGGATGGACAACACCTATGACAGGCTTGTCACCCACTTTAACTGGCCCCAGATACACCGGAGCTCAGATGCTCACTGCAGGGCTTGCCAGACTTGCCAGGCAAGTGGTAAGTGTGGAGGGAAGAACAAGGCTCCCCTCCAACCATTCCCCGTCATCAGTACCCCATTCCAGCGAGTGGGAATTGACATTGTGGGGCCTCTGGACCCCAAGACAGCCATGGGCAACAGGTTTATCCTGGTCTTGGTGGACCATGCCACCCGGTACCCTGAAGCCATTCCTCTAAGGACAGTGATGGCCCCTGTGGTGGGACGAACACTGATGGGAATTTTCTCTCGAGTAGGATTCCCTCTAGAGGTGGTGTCTGACAGGGGCACCAACTTCATATTGAAATATATGAAGTCCCTTTGGCAAGAGTGTGGTGTAACATACAAGTTCACCACCCCTTACCACCCCCACGGAAACGGGTTGGTTGAGCGATTTAACCGAACCCTAAAAGGCATGATTATGGGCCTAGAAGGACCAATGAGGCGTAAGTGGGATGTCCTCTTACCATGTCTACTGTTTGCGTACCGAGAGGTGCCACAGAAGTCGCTCGGGTTCAGTCCCTTCGAGCTTCTGTACGGTCACCCGGTCCGAGGACCTCTGAGTCTGGTTAGGGAAGGCTGGGAGCTATCTCCCAGGAAACCTCCCCAGAATGTATATAGCTACATGCTGGCATTCCGAAACCATACCAGGCGATTCAGGCAAGTTGCCGAGGAAAACCTGGAAGCCAGCCAGGAGGAGATGAAGTGGTGGTACGACCAGAATGCCACTCTGGTAGAGCTTCAGCCTGGACAAAAGGTGTGGGTCTTGGCCCCAGTGGAGCCCTGTGCACTTCAGGATAAGTGGACGGGTCCATTTGAGGTTGTGGAGCACAAGAGTCCTGTCACCTACCTGGTGAACTTGCAAACTCCCAGGAACCCTTTGAGGGTCCTACATGTTAACCGCCTTAAGCCCCACTTGGAGAAGTCCGAAGTGGGCATGCTGTTGGCAACCGATGATGGAATGGAGGAGAAGACCGAGCCTCTTCCGGACCTCTTGGTGGCCTCCGAGCGAGATCACAAATAGATCACAAGGTACCCCCCTTAGTCCTGATGAAGACCCTATACTGAGGAATAAACTGCCCTTACCACAGGGGTCGAAACGTCGACAGTATCTTCTTCAACATGCACGTCAAAATACAATTAGCCATAGATGGCTCCCGTGTAATGTTAATTCAGGGAACCTTGTGATCTATTTAAGACTGGAAATGTTCTTAGATTGATGTAGAATTGTTCACAGGACACAATTCCTTTTCTTTGTCCCTTTACCTATTCCAACCACACCCTCCCCTACTTGTTCAAACCCCTTTCTTTGACACTCACGGAGCACTAGATTAAGTGATTACTATATGAACTATGGAGGTAATTACTTTGCATTTGATGAAATGAGAAATCTAATATATGTGAATGTAATTGATAGCATTGCAGACAGCTGAATTAAAATTCTGTCTTATAAATTTCTTCAGTCTTGTGTACCACTTTAAGCATTCATTGTTGAAATTGTGTTATGAAATGTTATGCAGCCGACCAACCTTTTTTTGTAATTACACTGTGACCCAGGTCGGTGAGTATCAAGGGTTTACCGCGTTATTATCTACCACTGTAATATCCCTTTGAGCATTGTTTCTCCTCCTCAAGCTTATGTCAGTGATGGCACCAGGTCTCCTCTTTTTTAGGTACCCAGAGGAACCATAACTGAAAGAATTACTGAAAGTTGTTTGCTTTCTGTCAACTCACTCACATTTAGAGGGTGTCACCTGTATTTTTCATGTTCATTATACATTCACGTAGTTGAATTACCCTCTAAAACACCTGAATTTACCTGCATTATCTATCAGTATGTTTCTGAATTTTTAATTTTATTTAAATTGGTCTTAAAAGTTAGCTTTTGCATGACGGCCTTACAAAAGTCAAAGTATCTATCCAGCACAGTTATTTCTATAAATGAAAATTTCCTGAAATAGTTGACCACATTTGTTACTTCTAGAGCTGCCTCTGTTGTTCTACTCCTTCCAGTGCATGGTTCAGGGACTTTAATAGACATCATGTGAGCAGCTGGCTCTAGTTCTGCATATGGTGTCAGTGATCTGTGAAGCAATACAGTGTGTCATTTGAGAGCTTTTACTCAGATCTGGAGTGTGTGTTTTCTCTTTCATTTGACAGTTTGTACAAATCGGCTGCAAAATGTCCAGTCTACTTAATAAAGATATTACTCCCTTTTGGTTAAGAATGTGGAAGCGTTTTAATTTGCTATCCAATGTTTAATGACAGGCAGTTTTGGTATGTCTGATAATCAAATATTAGGCATGGAGAAATGTGTGGAACATTTCCCACGCCTACATGTATTAAATATTTTGAGCAAAAAAAAATGAGATCCTCTATCCTGAACCTTTTCTTAAAATGGATTTAGCTATATCTAATGGCACAGTGTCTAGAGCAGTTTTCCATGAGGCTGGATCGTCAACACAGAAACTCTGCTTCTGCACGTTTTACTAAATAGAGATGGGGAAACTTGTGATAAATTCCAACTTGTGGTGTAAAAAGTCAGTGAAATTTCCGCGAAGCATAAGGGGACCTTGAGTCTGAAATTTCAAGACAATCAGTGGGTACTCAACTAAAGAAAGTAGGTGGGTGGAGGTAATGTGGGCATGGGAGGAGGGCATTGAGAATGGAGTGTTGGAGATGCCAGTGTCATAGGGAGTATTACAGTCTGAAAAAAATTCCTGGGACCCACCTTAATACATCAAAAGTGGAGATAGATTTAACACCCCATTCAAAAGCTGTGGCAAACTGCAGACATCACCTGTATTCCAGCGATAACTGCCCCAAAATGTATCTCCACGGTGTACACCACCAACTAACCCTAATGAGATGCAGAATAGGTGTTCCCGTGCAAAAACACATAAAAAAACACAACACCACTTTCAGAACGAACTGACAGATCTGCGATGCGAATCAAAAACAGGCAGTAAGCTGCGGCTGCAGCAAGGAATTAACAGCTCCCTTTTGCTGGTGTTAAGCAGGACGACTACCTGCAGCATTAAAGGGAGCCCAGCCAAGACTCACACCTGAAGACCCACAGATGCCATGGAGACAATCAGCATGCACCGTGGATACCCTAGAGGGACACACAGTGTCAAAATAAATACACACATGTGTGGCCAGAAGAACGAGAAACAGTCACACAGCACTGAAGTAACAATGAAAAACGATATTGAACCACAACACAAAACAGCAATGTGTAAGACTCCTGTCGGGTCCGTCAGGGACAATCTCGACATCACAGCCTAGAAAAGAAAGCACAAAATCAGGACGTGTGTCATGAGCACATCAAAGGAGCGAGACACAGAGAAATAAAGAAGGAAAGTGAGCCAGAGAGAGAAAGAGAGGGAAGGAAAGGAAAGGAAAAGAAAAGAAGGGAGAGAGAGGGCGGGAGATGGAAGGGAGAGAGAGTGAGAGAGAGAGGGAAGGGAGAGAGGGAGAGGGAGAGAGAGAGAGAGAAAGAGAGGGAAGGGTGAGAGAGCGAGAGGGAAGGGAGAGAGAGTGAGAGAGAGGGAAGGAAGAGAGAGTGAGATATAGAAGTAAATTAAGGGAGAGAGAGAAAGATCCCACCGCCCCTTTGCACACTGGCCCCACTGCTTACCTGCTGCCACCGGTGTGTCCATCAGTAGGCACACAGTGTGCCCGTGCGAGCACCAGGCCCCAGTCACGCCACCATGGCATGGCCCACATCATACGAGCTCGCCCCATGTCCCAGCAGGTCCCATACATGCCGCTGAGTCCTGAGTCATCTATGCCGTAGACCACATCAGTGCACACGTGATCATTGCAGGCTACACACCTGCTCAGCAGTTATGTGTGCCAATAACCCCGTGCAACGCCAGTCAGCGTCACCTGGTGGTAGGTCCATGTTGGCCACAAGGCCTCAGGTGCCACTAACCCTGTGCAACGCCCATCAGTACCATGTGGTGGTAGGCCCGTGTCGGCAGCAAGGCCTCGGGTGCCACTAACCCTGTGCAACGCCAGTCAGTGCCACATGGTGGTAGGTCCGTGTTGGCAGCAAGGCCTCAGGTGCCACTAACCCTGTGCAATGCCTGTCAGTACCACGTGGTGTTAGGCCCGTGTCAGCAGCAAGGCCTCGGGTGCCACTAACTCTGTGCAACGCCAGTCAGCACCACGTGGTGGTAGGCCTGTGATGTCCGCAAGGCCTCGAGTGCCACCAACCCTGTGCGCAGCAACTCATGGGCCATTTATGATTGAACACTGTGGATCATCCGTCATCCAGTCACCACCGGCAGAGGGGAATGTGACGTTTTCGGCCCCTTATATTTGAGGGGTCACATGGCCTGTGACCCCCGTGCCGGATGGGTGTGCTGTGTGTACAGACCTGCCCTCAGGGAGTGGCTGTGACATGCTGACAACTAGACCAGTGACATGCACACCACCAGCGAGTATGCTTGCGATACGGAGCAATGTGGGCACCCCCTCGGAGTGTAAGCGGATTGGTCTGGCCTGGCGTATGACTGACCAGCGCAGGGTTTGCAACAATGACTCGGGCTCTGGGCGTGGTTCAGTCCATGTCCGAACATGGAAGTGACTAATGTGTGTGTCCCTGTTGTAGTGTCCACGGCACCCGGAACACAATAGGCAATGTAGCATAGGGTGACTGGCATCCCACTGAATGAGCATCATTGACGTAAGGAAAATTACTGTCATTACTTCCATCCACATATTTATAAAGGAATGATTAAAGACATGACACAGCAGTACTTTACTGGATGTTTAGTGCACATCCAATGGAGTTTTGCAGCTGGAGCGGTACAGGGCCTTGCCAAGCACACCACACAATATGGGCCTGTGTAGGGCCAGGCAGAGTCCATCCGGGGATGACAGGTACTGCAGAAGAGGAATGGTACAGTCCACAGTCTGGTCGTTGTGTCATTGGTCACCAAACAGGATATGGCAGTTCACGTCGCGGTCCAAGATGAGTGCAGCGGAGTGTATCGGGGGTCAGTGAAACGTCATGAGGCCATGTGCGGCACCAAACAGAAACAGGCCAGGTGGCGGAAATGAATGCTACTGCCTCCTTCTGACAACAATCCCATCCACGTCTTCGTCCACATATGTGTGCTCTCCCCCACCTGTGGGTGTTGCAGTACCGGCTGCGGCACTGTGTGATGAGGATCTGCAGGGCATGGTAGATCCCAGCTACATTTTGCTGATGTGCAGCGGTTGCTGCCATCCTTTCCGCTTCCATCCACACCATGTCCTCCATGAGCCTCCGCATGTGTGCCAGCTCACTGCTGGAATCGCTGGAGCCAGTCTGAGCAGACAGTTGTTCTTCTCTCCGTGCCATGACTCCAGCGATGTCAGTCAGGGCTCGTTGGAGACTATGGAGCAGCCCGTGGGTGTCCATTAGGGACTGTAGCTAGTCCCTGATGGGACCTAGACACCCATGGATGTCGTCCAGTTTTGTAGCCATGAGGTGGAACACCACCTGCACCTGCTTTGCCTTCTCCCTCTGGCCCTCCAGCACACATCGTTGGAAGGCCATGGTTTGTTCCTGGGGGTCTTGGGAGAGTGCTGGAGCTGTGGGTAGTGGGTGGGGTCTCCTCGATGCAGCTGGGCTGCCCTGATCCTGGAGGTGAGTTGCAGATGATGTCCATGATGTGTTGGAGGGCTTGGGTATTGATGCTGGCTGTGTCCTCCTCATCGTCAGTGAAGAGTGGCTGGGACTGCTGTGCAGGAGGTGTTTACCGTGCCTCTGCAATGTGAAGGCGAGATGGTGTATTACAATGCGTCCACATGTATGTAATCGCATGGTACATGTTGACATTGAGACAGCATGGCATTGTATATTGAGACAGTGTGTAGATCAGGGATATGACTCAGAGACATTGTGGGTGTGCACTGTGCTCAGCTTGATTGTGCATGTGTGCCATTGTGGCCCATTCCACCCGTCCCCCAGTAGCTGGTGGTCAATTATCCTGTTGCAGTTGTGTTGTGTCCTGTCGAGCAGTGTCCGGTCTCCCGACTCCGACCACAGTATCCACACTGATAACTGTTCACACCAGCTCCTCCATGTTATCTGGCATGAGCTGTGGCGCTGGGTTCCCACCTCCAGTCTGCATTGCTGCCTTCTGGTTGCCTGCAAGTTTCTCCTTAGTCTTTCGCTTGATGTCAATTCATCGCCTCTTGGCCTCATCCATTGACCTCCTGTGCTCCCTGACGGCATTCACCTTGTCCACGATGTTCCACCATATCCCATTTTTGGTCCCCAATGGCACGTTAGAAGTGACAAACAGTTGTTGATGGTGTTGCATCACCTCCGTAATCAGGATCCTGTGAACTTAGTCTTCCTCTTCTTCTTGTCCTTGCCCTTCCCTGTCCCCGATGTCCCAGGCTGGTCGTCCGGGGTACTTATGGGGTTGCCCTCATCCTCCGTGCCTTCTCCGGCTGCCTCCATGGTGCTTGGGTGTTGGTCAGTTTGTGTTTGGGTGTTTTTTCAACTTTTATAGTGATTTTTTCCACCTGCCTTGTGTGTGTTGCAGGTCTGGCGCTGCTTATCGCTGATTTCCTCATCGCGCTTTGGCCCATCGCATGTTTTTTCGCATTGAGATTTGTGTTTTTATCGCCGTCGAGGTAGTTGTATCGCGGACATTGGCTGCGGTTTCCGCAGTCTATCGCATGCTAATGCCTTGTTGTGAATTCCACGTTAACACGGGGTTATTTTCCTGCGATCTGCAGGAATATGTAATGGTGCGTTGGCAGTTTTTGTAGATGTTTAGCACACGTTCTTGTGAATATACCCCTTTGAATAGAATCAGGTGTGTGGGATGGTACACGTTCTTGTGAATATACCCCTGTGAATATAAACAAGTACGTGGGATGTTTTAATTATCTTTTTTTTTCATCAGTGTCAACAACAGCATCAGTACTTGGGAGTCAAATGACAGAAACATCTCCATTCCCAAGTCCTATCAGCATGGAGGAGAAACGTTCTCCATACTATGGAACTACCATTGGAACTACTGACACAGGAGCCACGCAAGGTGGGGTCCTTAGTGCAGCTAAATCACTCTCTTTTTGATCAATGCCTCAAATGGGAATCTCTTTGTGCCTCATTTTCCATGCCTCTTAGTGTTTTCAAATGTAATTGCATTCAGAAATAAGCATGGGCTGCCATCTTATAGTGAGTTTTTCTTAAATATTTTGAAATACCATTTGAAGGTGGCCTCCATGCCTGCACACAAGATCCAGTCAAGAAGAGAGGTGTATGTGAAATTCTATGGTGGTTAAAGTAGATAAAGATAATTGGTCTGGAAGTTTACTACTCTGTAAAAAGTGGAAGAGAGATAATGCAAGAGATTGAGTAGGAAGTTCTTACAGAAGTACAGTTTGCTAATTACCAACATGTTAATGAGATGTTTGGCTGTCTGTCTGGATAAGAAGAAGGTGGATGCTTGGCTTAGGAGGCAACTGAATGAACAACAGTTTGAGTGATTGGTGCTAACAATGTCAAGATGGGGGAATTACTACAAAAATGGCAATGTAGTATCCGTATACAATGCTTTGAACGGTTCTAGGAGGATTGGGTTAGAAGAGACCTTATATTTGTAAGCCGAGGGGATAAAGATAGATAAGTGTGTGAGAACAGCTCCTCGGAAAGGAGTGTACACATGATAGGCCATACTGGATTAGGTAAACTGTGGCAAACGATCTGGCAATAAAGTCGTTTTAAAGAAGTGGAGCTGGGAATGAAGTGTGGTAATTGGATAGAAAGAGAAGTTGGCTTATGAGTGAAATTTATGTTATTTGCTTGTGCATAATTATGTGAATTGTGAAGGAAATTACACAAAATTCCATGCAATTATGCAAACGCAAATCCGTCATTTAGATTTATATTTAAGTGCGAAATGCATCCTGATTTCAATTTTGACACGAGGACATGTTCTGATGTTCATAGCGCAAAAACACAAGTGGCATGACCAACAGCAGGTCACGTTCAGGGCGGTTCAGGTTATTATGAGATTATTATTGTGCGCTTGCAGTAAAAGTTGCAGTGAACAACAAGAAATTACGCAAAGTGAGGTAATGGTGTAATTTAAGGAATTTCGCATTACAAGTGTAACAAGTAATTCTTGAAATTACACAAATTATGCATGCATAATTTGCATAATTTGAATTTCCACCGGACCTAAATCCTTGAATAGTGGTATGGCTATAGTAGATTTGAAACTTTGTAGGTAGGTATCAGATCGGATGGAGTGGTTAAATATTGGGAAGAGTCAGGAAGGCCCTATTTTTTCTATATTGAACTTCAATATACAGAAATTACGTGTGGGGGATAGAGAAGCTGCGCTGGGCACATTTGATGCGAATAGGGGTAGGAGGCAGTGCTTTCCGTGACCATAATTCAGAGGAACTATATTTAGTTTTGGGTGATAGCCACTGGGGCTGGGACTGATTGGAGGATGTTTGTCTTGGTAGTTAGATGTTTCAGAAGCGCTAAGAACTGTCAAGAGCGCTTTAAGGGTGTATAATGATCAAGGCGCTCAGTAGTCCCTTTGCTGAAAGGGCATAGATCTGACCCCTGAAGGAGCAGATGAAATAATGCTGCTTTGAAACTGAAGGGCAGCAAGGCTAAAGCATAGGAGGTGGTAGTAGCTACAGAAATGTGACCCAAAAAGGGAATTGAAAGAGTCTGTTAGATAGATTGACAGAACAGGATCAATTTAAGCTTCATTCATTCAAATGGGCAGGGATTGAGTCGTGTGGTCTTTCATCTTGGAAGCCATGGTAGTTGTTACTGGATTGGGGGAGGAATCAGGGTTGAGGCTGTGGGAAGTGAAGGAATGGTCAGTATTGAAACGGACTGTGTAAGAGAAGCAGAAGTGAAAATCACATCTACAGGTTTGCCCAGAGATCGGCTGAGATCAGACTGAGTGTTGGGTGGGACGTGCTGTGGGTAAAGAGCAATCCGTGAAATACAGTAATCTCTTTGTGCTTCATTGGTCTTTCTAACCCCCATAGGGGCGAGCTTTATGGTTCCTGCGAGTAATCTTCCTTTGAGCTTTGCTTCGACTCCACAAGATTATGTCAGAGATGGCACCAGGTCTTCTCTTTTCGAGGTCTCTAGAGGATCCACAAGTCAAGGAATTACACAAAGTTAGTCCTTTGTTGATTTTTAAATTTTTTATTTGAAACTGTACATTATATAGCTTCCTAATGAAGGTCTGACAGAAGCAAGATTGAAAATTCAGCATAGTTACTTATTTCTATGGATGCAATTATGGAAGGCTGCCCCCATCAAGAGAGTGCTCATTAATTTAAATTCACAGGTGGTCATAGTTCACCTACCCTCTGTCTGATGCCTCCTCTTTTGGATCCTTTAAAACATTTTCCTGCATCTGCTACTCCTTCAGCCACTTTCCTGAAAGGGAAACTTGAATTGCACTCCTATCCTGGCACATGATTGAGGGCCTTTAATGGGCATCATGTGTGAATCTAGCACTGGTGCTGCATATCTTGTAAGCAGGGGTTCATTTGTAAGATAATGAGTGCCGGGGGATCAACAGTTCTCAGAAGCCAGTGGCCACCACTGTTGAATGTGAGGGTTGATAAATGCCTAGGCTGCGAAGTCTTGATCAGGTCTCAGTCCTCTTTTATTCATCACCAGCCACTCCCTATATTTTTATCTCACCTTTGAAGATTGTTTTCCATCCCTCGTTTCTCCCTTTGTCACTTTTTCTTACTTCCTGTTCCTCCTTCTTTACCCATTTTTTTCTCCATTCCCTGGAACAAAATCTTATGGTGGAAAAATAATTGCTGGTCCTCAAAAAGTAATTCTGGTAGGCCACACCTGAAAACAACAGCCAAATTAAGGCCTGGCTGTAAGTGGTGGGTGCAGCAAAGTAGTGTGCCACACAAGAGCTTCCACTCAGATATGGAGTCTGTGTTTTCTCTTTAATTAACATTTGACATAAATTACCCCTAAAATGCCAAGACAAGTAAAGGATAGGTTTTAAGGACCAGAGACATCAATTTAAATGACTAATAAACTGTTGTTGAATATCTTTGAAAAATTAAACCTTAAACCTTGCTAAATCTCCCCCCCCCCCACCTTTAATCTTCATATTGTGACTCCTTTGCTTGGTGGTGTCAGATGCCGCAAGCAAAATGTTGACGTCCGCTGCTGATCCAGCTGTTACCACAGGGTGGAGGAACGTGCCTTAGCACCTAACACAGACTGCAGCAGCAGCTGAGGACGAGTCTGTAAAAGGTGGGCTAAGCCTGCTTAATTAAGATGTTACCCCTTTCCCGAATAATAATACGGGGCTTTTTTTTATTCACAATCCAACGTTTACCAGACCTGCTAACTCTCTAGACTGCATGGTGTGTCACGCCATATCAGCTCCTTTCACATGGTCACCTGGTAAGGAGTCTTTATCACAATAGTTTCAGACAATGTGAGTTAAAAATCCCTGATTGTATCCAACTCACACGGTGTGGAGGCTGAGCATGCCCAATGTCAATCGGGGTTTATAGGCAGTGACCTGCACAAAGTCCCGCCCTTGCCCCCACCTCAGTGGCCAGGCCACCACACAAGTACTTTCATGGTTGGCAAGGTAATGGTATCATGCTCTACACACCCTGCCTCAACAGATTCCCTCCTCTCAGACGGAGAGAGCCTAATTTATGGGGCCCTTACACTGCTGTTGTATCACTTTTTATGATGCTGCAGCGGTGTAAAAAATAAATGCACTACGCTACACCATATTTACAAAGTGAACCATCTAGGCAGATGCATCCCTTTATAAACCCCTGCATTACATTATACCTGCAACAGGTGTAATGTATGCAAGGTGGGCAGTCTGATGCAGGAAAGTCAGGTAGAAGTGACGCAGTGAAATCTATGAGATTTCACTGTGACACTTCTGATGCGTCAGTGCGTCAAATCCTTACCCCTGCTTGAAGCAGGCGTAAGTTGTGATGCAGTGCCTTTCACATGGGCTTGTCCCATGTAAAATTACACATTGCTGGAGTTGAGTCTGTTTCCAGACACACTCCAGCAATGTTCAAATTTTGCACCTACAGATACGTCAGGAAAACTGATGTATCTGTAAATCCTTGCGACATGGAGTGCCATAAAGTACATATGGTGTATCCATGGTTTCTCAAGGTGGCACTTTGAAAAGTGTTGCATCGCTCTTTTCCCACAGCGATGAAACACTTTTCATTAATGAAAGCCTGAGTTTTTTTGGAGGGGGGCAGGTCTGCTTTAAAAATAGGCAGTTTTTGTATAAGCAAGAACAAAGGTCAGACATGGAGAGCTGTGTTTAATGTATATTAAACTTACATATAAGAAAGATTTGAAAAAAGAGTTCAGATTCTAACTTCTGAACCCCTTTGTAGATCTATCTCAGAGAGACAAGAGCAGCGTTCCTTGAAGCTGGGTCATCAACTCAGAAACTCTTCTTCTGAGTGTTTTGCAAGTTGAGAAGGTGCAATTTGTGTTAAATTTCCACTTGTGGTATATAATGTCTGTGAGACTGAGATAAAAAGAAAGAGGGGCTTGGGTCTGAAATTTCCAGACAATCATTGTATATTCAATTGTACATTTCAACTTGAGAAAGGAATTGCTACCATCACAACACAAGAGCTATAGGGGGTTTTGGAGATGCCAGTAGCAGAGTGAAAGAAAGAAAGAAAGAAAGAAAGAAAGAAAGAAAGAAAGAAAGAAAGAAAGAAAGAAAGAAAGAAAGACATTCTTGGTGTACTTAATGTATTGCACAATATGCCAAAATAAAAGAAGTTAATTAAGAGCACTTAACAGAATTCTGGAGTCTCATAACATGCCAGCTGAAGGAAAAGAAGTTAGATGCTTGGTAGGAGGGCATTCAACTGAATGAGCAGTGATCAAGTAATCTGTGCTAAAACTGCCAAGGTGGGCAAGTTGTAGGGTTAGAGTTGATTTGAAGTATTGTGGGTAGGTATCAGAAAAGAGGATGTGATTAAATAACGATGTGAGGCAGAATGGCTCGTGGCCTGATGGCTACTGTCTTCATAACTCTGTGCTCACGGGCACAGACTACAGCTTGGGGTTGTAACAGAATTTCAACAGGTAAACACTGTTTATGGGAGATGGGAAAGTTGAGATGAGCACATTTGATAACAATGTGGGTGTACAGAAGAAAAGAAGGTAGGAGCTAGAGCCTTCAATGCACTATAATTCAGAGAGCACTGCCATTCGTTTTGGGTGATATCCGCTGGGACTGGGATTGAAGGAAGGCTGTGTGTCTTCATAGTAAGATGACTCAGTAGCACCATAAACTGTCATGAGTGTGTTATGGGTGTGTTTTGATCAAGGTCCTCAGGAGTCCGTCTGCTGAAAGGGCTTTGCATCTGACCTCTGAAGGAGGGGATCATAGAAGTAATCATGCTTCGTGGTTGAAGGGCAATTGTACTAAATCAGTAGCAGTAGAAGTATTGACAAAAATGTGACCCACAATTGAAAGAGTCACTCTAGATGGAATCAGATAATGGGATTCATTTAAGGTGGATTCATTCAGCATCTGCATCGATTGAGTCACTCGTGTTCTTCCATCTCAGAGGTCCTAGTAGTTGTTACTGTGGCTGGAGGACATCAGTGTTTAGGGTGTGGTAAGTGGAAGAATGGCCAGTCGTGAAAGGGGACTGTGTCAGTTAAAATCAGATCTACAGGTTAGCCCGGCGATACGCTGAGAGCAGATCTGTTGTTGCTTATGGGAGGAATTGGAGAAAAGGTGCAATCTGTTTGTGGTTCTTTGGCTTTTCTAATTTCCTCGGAGTCGAGAGTCATGTCCTGAACGTAATATTCCTTTGAGTTCTTCACTATCGGGATCTTCTTTCTTCAGGAACTCCAGAGGACCCGTCAGTGAAAGAATAACAGAAAGTTACTTCCTTGTTGTCACTGTGTGTATTCAAGATTGCAAACAGAATTACTGAAATTGTACCTAAAAAATAGATTCCTAATGAGGAATGACAAAGGTCAGTGAGCCCATTCCGTGCAGTTGTTGTGTTGATGTTTGATTTCGGAAATGTGTGTCCCTACAAAGCGACTTCTCAGAGTCTGGCGTGACATTAACAAGTGGTCGGAGCTCACTTAACCCTTTTCCAACCCACTTCGAAGCCAGTAACAAATGCCAGTATTTGCCGCTCACACAGCCGCGTATCTGAAGGGGCAAGCAATACAGTGTAAGGCAGTGCTTCCAGCCACCCCCTCCGCACCCAGCCCCTCCAGACCAGGATTGAGGCGCTTTGAAGGATGCAAAAGGTGATTGCACGACGGCTGCCCAATTCATTGCTTAATTTGTAAAAAAATTCAGTCCCAGGACCCTCGTCAGGCTGGCCATTGCAGCTGACACCACCCATTGCCCCCGTCAGCAATGCCAATGACACTATCAAAATCTCTACTAATCATTACACTCCTACCAGTGTGATTATTCAAACTATTACATGCCCCTTAAAGATATAAGAATGGTATGGGTGGAAAATATTAGTCATCTAATCCCATAAGTAGATGTGCACTGATGCAGGAAGATAACTATGGAGTAACCGATTGTCTTCAGGAAATGATTCGAAAATCATCCGGGCTCCGTTTTCATCCTGCTTTTCCGTCTCATGAATCGCTCTCCTGTTCATGCCTGTGGTGTTTGCTTATCCCACCCCGCATGGTGAGCTACTTCTGGGTCTTACAGATGTTTACACCATCCTGTTTAATAAATTGAGACCACAACCTCTTCAGTGTGTAAACGGTCACAATGTATTAAATATTCTTATATTTGCTGGTTCATAAAACATTACAAAGTTACGGTCATTAATATGTACCAAGCATGCATTATTATCGACAGGAGATTCTGCGCATTTTAAGTCATGACAACAATTATTCTTAAGTCACTTTTCGTGTCAAGCACTGTGGCTTCTAGGCTCTCCCCTTGCTACCGATGTCTGGCCTTCAAGGCCATGTAGCCAGGCCCAGGCACCAAGTGTAGTTTCCAAACTGTGCTGAGCCAGTTGTGGCCCTCTGTCTGCCCCTAGTGTCCCTGCCATAAGGCATCCCAAGGACCCTTTTCGGGCACATTCTTTTGACCCCAAAATGTTCTTAATCGCATTCTGTTGTTGCTGTCTTCTGCTGTCCTCCACCATGCTGCATCTCCCTGCTGTGAGGCATCGCACGAAGTGCATGTCCACCACATTTGCCTTTTCCAAGTCGGGAGACCCCTGCCATAAGGCATCCCAGAGGCCCAACTAATCACCATCGTGTCATTCCACCCTGGCTGTCTACGGCTGCAATGACCGCGATTGTCCAGTGTAGTTTCAATGATTGCGGCAAACCATACCTCGGCCTTTCCTCCGGCCCTTTTAGTTGCATTGCACTCCGGCCACATCCCTAAAATACCTCACTTGTGGCTTTTTAACCTGCTGGGCATTGCCACATGGGTATTTATGCAGGCTTCTGTCTGCCCGCCCCTTCCTTAAGCCTCCCCAGGGATACGATAGACGCGGTCACCTTTAGGGTCAGGCGATGCTACATCAGGGGCTTACGGCTGCTCACACCACACTGTTCAATGAACGAGGACCACATCCTCTTTTGCATGTAAAAGTCAGCAGTTTATTACATATTCTTACATGTGCTGGTACATAAAACATCACAATATTACAGTCATTAATATATACCAAGCATGCTCGATTATCAAGAGGACATTCTGCACATTGTAAATCATGACAGCAATTATTCTTCGGCGCCTCTCATGCGAGTGCCACGGCTTCTAGGCTCCCCCTTGCTACGGATGTCCAGCCTTCAGGGTCCTCTGGCCTGGCCTTTGCAGCAAGTGCCATGTCCGCCCTGCAAAGAAACCATTGTGTCCCTCTGCCTGCCCCCAATGTCCCTGCCATAAGACATCCCAAGGACCCTGCTCGGGCAATTTCTTTTGACTCCACAATGTTCTCATCTGCATTCTGTTGTTGCTGTCAGCCGACATGCTGCTGGCAGTTCCCAGACTGATGCCAGCTCACCCCTTTTCTACCCCCCCACCATGCCTAAGAGAAACCTAAAAGCTCAAGTGCCCCCACTATTTTCAAAAGGAACATGTTCATTCCCACTCCGGATAACTGAACCCCAACGCTCGTATACTGTCCTGGGGGCTTCAAGTTATTAAGGCCATGTCTCACATACCCCCAACACTTGTGCTTGTAAAATTTAGCCATGTAGATATTGAGTTTTCTCCCGGTTCTCTCTACTGCATTGTTATTTAAGGCCCCTCTCCAGCTGGGTCACTTTATAACTTCAGACCACTGAATTTCTGCATAGTGGACCAGTCTGACTGCTGCTTCAGGTCCTCCTTCATTTTGTCCAGCAAATCCCATAGTGCCAATATCAGCCCACTCACCAGCTCTCTTGCAGCAACATACATGAAGCATAAATATTAGACAAGACAACTTTTTTGTTGGAGAAAAGTCGCTGCAGGTTTATTAGCATACACATACGCCAACATGGTGGGTTATCTTACAGGCGATCCAAAGGCAAGCCGCCCCTCGCGGCCTACCACCTTAGCCAATCGTTGCTTAGCGGTTGTGGTGAGGGATAGCCACACACACTTCTGGTGAACCATTGGTCCACCCTCTTGCTCACGCCCCCCTATGAGGGGCGGAGCGTTCAAGAGACCCCCGGTTGTACAGGTTTCCAACCGACTGCAGGATAGCGGGGTGCCTTCGCACCCCAGGGTCCACCGCACAGACTTCCTGGGGATATTAGGCCTCAGCACCCTTTTTGCTCCTGAAGAGGGTACCCCTGAGTACCTTTCCGCCTCTGGATCACTCTGTAACTCCGCCTGCAACACAAATAAAAAGATTTAGAAGACAGTTCCCCCCACCCTGAAAGCGCTGGGTACGCAGTAGGGAGGGAAACGGCGACAGGGTCAGGGGACAAAGAGGCCGCCAGGTGGGTGGGGGAGGAATTTATACCTCTACCCCGCCCCCCACACGGCCGACGACGGGGCCCGAAAGGGGTCCCGGAACACTGGGCTGCCCCTTTGCCATTTTGTGGCACTAAGGGGGCTGCCCTCTTTTGAGGGTCCCCTGCGGGGACGTGTCGGTCGGCTTGCAAACCCTGAGGTCGGTGAGATTATTGCCACCTAAATGCACTACTATGGCTGCTGGTTTTCTGTGGTTTTTAACGAAAAAGGGGTAACCCTGTGTCCCTCAGAACCTGGGTAATTAATGGTTAATATAAAAAACGGTTCTGTCGGGTGCAAAACATGAGTAATTCAAAGAATATTATTATTGTAGTTGAGGAAATATGTACAGTGAGAGATACAAATCTATACAATCAATATATACATATATACACAGTTATTTTTTCCAAGGCCATAAACTGATGGATGTCTAGAGATTCTCAATATTTCTTTAAGTTTTTGAAATCCTAGAGGTCAATGGCCTGTTGTGGGATATCGGCATTTTGACCCTTCTGCGCCTGTGTCTAAGATCGCGGAGGGTCTTTTTCAAGACAAAGATGTGTTGCACGACAGTCCACAGATAGCAGTTCGTATTGAATCGCCTGTGAAGATTGAGGCTCAATGGCCATAAGATCCACTTCCAAGTTGTGAAGGGATGAGATCACTGGCTCGAGGTTCCAAGGATCTTCTGCGTGTTGTCAGCTTACCGGGCTCCTTCTGAAGGAACCCGGTAAGCAGATCCTTGGAACCTCGAGCCATCCCACAACAGTCCATTGACCTCTAGGATTTCAAAAACTTAAAGAAATATTGAGAATCTCTAGGCATCCATCAGTATATGGCCTTGGAAAAAATAACTGTGTGTATATGTATATATTGATTGTATAGATTTGTATCTCTCACGGTACATATTATCACCACTTGATCACTATTCACTATTGTCAATATATTTGAACAAACATCCACTTTGACAGTCTTTTGTCTGTATTATATGAAATACCAATTGAATGAATTTAATTCATATAAATATGAAAATGCAATGAATAAGACCTCGAGTCATTAATTGTGAGGTCCTGAATTGTGTTGTCTAAAGAGGGGGTTCCTCAACTACAATAACGGTTTTCTGTGAGTTTGCAGTGCCTTATTCAAACAGGGCAATAGCTGCACCCATTTCAGGCCTGACCTACTCAGCCGAATATCCCGGTGCTCCACAACAAAATGTCCTCGTACTCCTTCCACATGCTTGTCCAGGACTGTTCCTTCATGGTGCGTGAGTACCCCAGCATCCTGTCATTAGAGAAAGATTTACTTAAAGGCATGTGGACCTAAAATATGACTTGAAAGACTGCAACCTCCACTGGCCTAGCTGCTTGATCTTGTCGCCACTTAGGCCAAGCAGTCGTCGCTGCTCCTATCTCGAAGGAGTGAGAACTAAAATGTTGTGGGGGCAGACCTGCACATTCAACGGTTGCCCTCATTACTGCTGAGAACTGTAACCTACTTAGGCACTTCCGATTCCTGTGTATCAGTAGTAGATTACCCCATTTGGGTCTGAGACTGGTAATCTTTGGTCAGGTACACCGGGCATTTTCTCGGGCTGTGATGCAACCCAAACAACCCCTACCCTCTTGTGATCATGTGACTTTCATACATTGTGACGTTCTTCTAACCTGGGTTAGACCTGGATGGGGTCACCAGTTTACTGATCCTGTATTCTCTGAAGAAGGCCAGTGCAAATGTTGCCTTGAATAGTGTGACTTTTGCCGGTGACATGTACAATCTAGGCACTGCCTGCAGCAGCGCCTATAACATTCCGAAATCAATGGGCTTTTTGTCATCTTTTTTCCTGTCCTGCATCTGCCCCCAAACACACATGGCTGCCTTGCAGCAAAAAGAGTTAGCTGGGTCTCTCCCCGAATATAATTTTGCATGGTATGCAACTGCATTCAGATGCGTCTGTGCCCAGAGTTTTGACTCTTCATTCTTGAAAGCCCAATGCATAAAATTCTCTGCCTGCTCGGTTGTCAGCTCCCTTCTCTGGCCACCACCACCCATGTCCTCCTGAAAGCATGCCCAAGACTTACTATAGTTCGTGCTTTTCTTAGGCACAAGGGCCCGGTTTACCAGGAAGGTTGAGTCTGGTCTACCAATTTACAAAGATTTATGGGACACTTCGTCTCCCCCTGTTCTCCGTGAGGAGGAGGGGGGGTGGCAGGGGAGTGAAGCCGCTACGAGAACCTTTCCCACTGAAAATGAGAGAGACCATCCGCCACTGAGTTATAGCATCCAGACACATTCCTCGCTCTTCTCACTATGTTTGCGCTTAGTTCATAGCCTACCAGATGCAGCAACAGGTCTAAGACAATCAGACGCCTGCTGTGCCTAGATTTATCAGCTGTACTACTGTGTAATTATTGAAGTGCAATGTGACATTTTTGTTATCTAGCCTCTCTTTCCAAATGGAAAAGGCGACCATAATCGGGAAGATCGCGGCAAACCTTACTGCAACTTTTGTTTTGTCCCTTTTTTCGACGCACTCAAGTCACACCCCTAAATACCTAATTGGTCACGTTAAAACCTGCTGGCCAATGCCCCGCAGGTATTTTCATGGGCTTCTATCTGCCTGCCTCTTCCTTACACCACCATAAGAGTGCATTAGACGGGGTCACCTTTAGTGCCCAGTAATGCTTTTCCGGGCCCACGCTTCCTCAGAGCAGAGCATGGACTGTCAAAGCTAAGCAGATTCTTACCACAATGCGCCAAAGCATGGGGATCACAGCAGCAAACGAGGAACAGTTGGCAAAAGGTGGGCTCAGACTTAGTAAACCTTTTTCTATTTGTCATATATGCCAACAGTCTCCATTCAAGTGGTAGACTTACACATTTTAAAGCCAGAAATTGCTTTGTTTTAGATGTGTCCCTTCTGAAATTGCTTTTTTTTCAAAAGAATTAAATTGGGAAACAACATTCCCCAATTTCTTTTCAAAATCTCCCACTTTCCTGATCTAAAATGTTGTGAGCTTTTAGCACTAGTTCTGCACATGCTGTCAGTGATCTGTTTAGCAATATAGTGTGCCTTTTGAGAGCTTTCACTCAGATCTGGAGTGTGTGTTTTGTCTTGACAATTTATACAAATCAAAAAAGAACAATTGATGGATGGAATGCTGAACAATGTCAAACACTCCTTCCAAGTACAGAGATTAGAGCCTAAATCCATAATTTGTCTGCTCACCACATCACCCCAGTTTGGACCCAGCCATATGTAAATCAGTCTTGACCCTGCTCCCCATGGGAACAGTCCAGGCTGAACTACCAGGTCAGGCTCTCCATGGACCAGAAACAAGCATACTAGGACTTGTTCAGGGTATCACACCTCATCAGCCAAGATAGCCTGAATTCAGTGCCATGGCAAGATCAGAACCCACTAGGGGTGAGAAATGCAAAATGAACAATCGATGGACGGATTGCTGAACAATGTCAAACACTGACTGCCAGTACAAAGATCTGGGCCTAAATCAATTGTTTCTTTCCTCACCATGCTACACCAATTTGGACCCAGCCATATGTAAATCAGTCTTGACCCTGCTCCCCATGGGAACAGTCCAGCCCATACTCTCACACCAGGTCCTCACTGGACCATAAACAAGCAACAAAGGACCGGTTTTGGGATGTCACACCTCAACAGCCTGTATAACCCAATCCAGGTGCATGGCTAGCGAAAGACCCACGTCTGGTCATCCCTGTGCCACTTGGGGTGACAAATGCAATAACAACAATTTATGGACGGAATGTTGAACAACAACAAACACTCACCCCCAGTACAGAGATCTGGGCCTAAATCCATTGTCTTTTTGCTCACCACACCACCCCAGTTTGGACTAACCATATGCAAATCAGTCCTGACCATGCTCCTCAAGGCAACAGGCCAGCCCGAACTGCCTGTCCAGGTCTTCCCCAGACTGGAAACAAGCATCCCAGGAGCAGTTTCAGGGTATCACACCTCATCAGTCAGGATAGCCCGAATCCAGTGGCATGGGACCGTTGTCTGGGCATTCCAGTCCCACTTGGGTGACAATTTCAAAAAGAACAATTGATAAACGGAATGCTGAAAAATGTCTAACAATCACCCCCAGTAAAGTGATCTGGGCCTAAATCTATATGTTTTGTTTTGCTCACCATAACATTACTTATTTGCTTGGGGTTGGGTCCAAACTGGAATGGCATGGTGAGCACAAAAACTATGGCTTTTGGCCTAGATATCTGTATTGGGGGTGAATGTATGACTTTGTTCATCACACCTTTCATTGCTTGTTCTTTTTGCTATTGTCACTCTAAGTGGGACAGGTATGCCCAAACGTAGGTCCAATGCTTGCCATGCCACTGGAGCGAGTTATCTTGGCTGATGAGGGGTATTACCCTGAAACCAGTCCTAGGATGCTTGTTTCCTGTCCAGGGAGGACCCTGCTTGGCAGTTATAGCTGGACTGTTCCCAGGAGAAGCATTGCACAACTTATTTGTATATGGTTTGGCATGGTGAGCTACAAAAAAAACTTGAATTTTGGCCCAGAACTCTGTATTGGGGGGTGACTGTTTGGTATTGTTCAACATTCCGTCCATCCCTTGTTTTCTTTGCTACTTTGTACAAATTGAATGCAAAATGTGCTTTGTACTTGATAAAGACATTACTCCCTTCTGGTTAAGAATTGGGGAGCTTTTTAATTGACTGTCCAATGTTTAATGACAGGCAGTCATTAACAAACCAAAGTTTAGACATGAAGTTTAAACCAAAGTTTAGACATGGAGACATTTCTTGAAAGTGTACCAAACTTAAACGTATTAAAGGTTTAGAACAAAAACACGAAAATCCTCTATCCTGAACCTCTTCCTACAGTGATTTTACTTATATCTATTGTCAAGGTGTCTAGAGCGGAGTTCCACGAGGCTGGATCGTCAACAGAATAGATCTGCTTCTGAGTGTTTTTACTAAATCGAGATGGGGAAATTAATGATAAATTCCAACTTGTGGAATAGAAAGTCAGTGAAATTGCCGCGAAAAGGAAGGGTAGCCTGAGTCCGAAATTTCAAGACACTCACTGTGTACTCAGCTAAAGCAAGCAAGTGCTACAAGTGGGGGTAATGTGGACATGGGTGGAGGGCATTGAAATCAGAGTGTTCGAGATGCCATTGTCAGAGGGAGTATTATATTCTGAAAAGACATTCATGGTATCCTTAATGTGTAGAGCAATATGCCATAAACACCGAAGATTACACTCACCTTGTATATAAACAAGTACATGGGATGCTTTAATTATCTCTTTGTTCATCAGTGTCAACAACAGCATCAGTACTTGGGAGTCAAATGACAGCAACATCTCCATTTCCAAGTCCTATCAGCATGGAGGAGAAACGTTCTCCATACCATGGAACTACGATCGGAACTACTGACATAGGAGCCACGCAAGGTGGGTTCCTTAGTACAGCCAATGCACTTTTTTTTTTATTTGAACAATACCTATAATGGCGAATCATTCTATGCCCCATTTTCCATGCATTTTACTGTTTTAAAATGTAGTTGCATTCAGAAATAAGCACTGGCAAAACATGTAGGTTTCGCATTTCAAATGCACCATTTGTTATAAAGAAGGTATTATAGACCACACCGGACAGGTAAAACGAATCCTGTTTATTTTGTCAAAGCAATAAAAATACAATAGACACTCATTGGGTGGTCAGGAGGAAATTGACTCGCCACATAATGGTAAGCTTTAAGCCATTACATGGAATCTGGTGTATGTCAGATTCCTTGTTGGTATTCAGACACCATCCAGCCAATTACAATGGCAGAATACAACACCTCTCCTTCCCTTCTACATATTATAAAAGAAAAATAATAAAAACCGAAGAAAAAAAATAATGAAATACAAGCTAACTAAGGGGAGATAAACAATAGCAAAGGTAAATGCAAAACTCACTAGGAACAAATAGTATATATAAAACTATACCCTAAACAGAAAGGGAGATAAAATGTTTGGTATGCAAGTCGAGTAAACAATTACTGTACAAAATCTTTCAAATACCCAGGTGGTCTATGACTCCTTATGCTCATTTCTATCTGGGTATCACATGCACTCATGGTCTGGGACACCAGGGCACCATCACCACTACCCATATGTGAATCACAAACAATACCACGTTTTTCATTTTCCATATGTGTGCCAACAAATACCCACTACATCCTTCCATTATCTCAACAGTACTCTCAACACTCCTCTGGTACAAGGCTACACAACAATTCCACCTCTCACCATTTTCCAACACAACATGATATTTGAAAACACATTTGACCTTGTCGGACCTTTACATTTGGACAAATCTCTGGCAACTCTTACTGCCTTAACTTTCATCAAATCACCAACCTTAATAGCATCATTGACATCGCGTACATCCCTTCCCTGATTTCCACAACTGCTCCCGCCATTGGACACCCACACCTTGATCCATGAAGGTACCAAATTGGTTCCAGGAGGTCTGCCTCGCAGAAGCTCAAACAGAGATTTTAGACTCTCTCCTTGTACAGTAGTGCAGTACACCCACATCATTTCTTCTACCATTTTATCGACCACTTGTCCATTCACACACATCATTTGTATTATGCCCTTAACCAGTCTGTTGCCTCTTTCACACAAGCCATTACTTTTGGGACTATATATTGTCGTGTGATGATGAGTAATGCAAAACCCCTCAACATTTTTTGCATTTAATGCGAAACTAACAGTGTCTCATTGTCTGTTATTTATACGGAAGGAACAACCTCTTCCAAAAATAACTTGCTCAAACACCAGATGGTGGTCTCTGTTGTCATTTCTTTTACCAATTTCACACACAGCCACTTCGTAAACACATCAGTAAGCACTATTGCAAAGCAGTTTATCATCAGTAATTCATTTATGAGTCCAATAAAGTTTAAACAAATACAATGCCATGCTTAACATGTATCAGTAATATATCCCATATTGGATATGGGGCCCACCTTCAACCTTTTCTTCCTTTCTTTACAAATGGGACACTTCTCAACCAATGACACCACTTGCTCATCCATGCCTGACCGCCCCAACTGAGTTAAGCCAACGTTGGGTCAAAGTCTCTTATGCATTCAAATAATTCTCAAAGATCAAGATCCAATTTTCCTATGGTATTGATGGGGGCCTGTTTGTGCTAAGGAATGAGGTGTTAACAACACAGACACTGGAGGTGCTGTCATGACCCTAGGTAGTGTTCTCTAGTTTACTTTCAATTTTAATTAGTGTTAAAGTAATTTTAGGGTGTGCGTATCAGTGCTGCTGCACCTGAAGTTTTTTTATGGTGTGTGCATCAGGGTGTGATGCACCACTCCAACCACCTGATCCACTGTGCCACTACCATCTCCTCAACAAAGTACCCTTTATGTGTGCATATTACTGTATTGGCATGCGTTGCCCGATGCTTGGAAACCACTATATCCACAGTGACCTTTTGAACTTCTTAACAATACACAGTTTTATGTGGGTGTATCACCATGCTAAAACGTGTTTCCAAACTTTGGGACAACAACTACACAGAGACCACACTGGTGATGAATATCTACACTTTGTAACCGCAGCAAAAACTCATAAAATGGCCGCATTTGCATTGTTACGCAGCCCAAACCAAGATTGCCACTGCAAGTACCAACATCTGGCTGCATAAGCACTATGTATGAGCATGCCGCCGCTACACTAAGATGGTTGCCCTTGCATAAACATAGCAAATCTAAAATGGTGGCACAGATGAAGATTCCAATCACTACATCCACTGCAGAGACTCACACTGCTCAAATCCATCCGTACACTTCCCTTATTTGATGAAAAATTGCTGTGAGGAGCGGATGCCACAAACAATATTCTGTGCTGTGAGCAGAAAACACCTCTCAATATCCTCACTTGGAAGTCTCTGGATCCCGACTTCAACTTTGACAGTTTCATATCTATGGATTCCATCCATCTGTATATCTGCTCTGAAGTTTCCATTTTCCCTGTCCTCACAAGACAGACACAGTTTATTTTGTCGGAACAATAAAAATACAATGGACATTCCCTGGCTGTTCAAGAGGAAACTGACTAGCCAAAGAATGGTAAGTTATAAACCATTACATGGAATTAGCCGTACGTCTGATTCCATGTTGGGAGACGGAAACCATCTAGCAAATAATGCTGTCAGAATACAACACTTTGCTAATTCTTCCAGATAGCTGCGGTGTACATTTGCTCACACATGCATAGCTGCCATTTAAAAGATTTTTCCTAAACATTTTGAAATTCAATTTGAAGGTGGCTGCCACTTATGGACATACGATTAGTCAGACTGCTGATGCCAACTGATCAGTTAGTGTAAGAAGAGCGGTGTATATGAATTTCTATGGTGTTTAAAGTAGATAAAGATAATTGGTTTGGAAGTTAACTACTCTGTAAAAAGTGGAAAAGAGATTCTGTAAGAGATTGAATAGGAAATTCTAACAGAAGTACAGTTTGAAAATTATCAACATGTTAATGAGATATTTGTCTTTCTGTATGGATGAAGAGATGAGGCTAAGAGCATTCAACAGGATGCTAGAGTTGAATAGCACACCAGGGTCTCAGCTGAGGGAAAGAAATGTGGATGATTGGCTGTGGAGACAACTGAATGAACAACAGTGTATGTGAGTGGTGTTAACAATGCCAAGGTGGGCAATTACTGCAAAGATGGCAATGTAGTTTCCGTGTGAAATGCTGTGAACTGTTCTAGGATGATTAGGGAAGAAGAGACTTTATGTTTGTAAGCCGAGGGGATAAAGATAGATAAGCGTCTGAAAACAACTCATTGGGAAAGGAGTGTACAAATGATAGGCGTACAGGATTACGTAAACTGTGGCAGACGTTCTGGCAATTAAGTGGTTTTTGAGAAGTGGAGCTGGGAATACAGAGCAGTAATTGCAGTTTCTTTCCCTTCTTTTTCGGTCTTAATTTCATCTTTGTTTTCTAAATCTTTTATCTTTTTGTATATCCTTCCTTTCATTTCCTCCAGCTGAATTTCCTCATACTTTCTTTTTTCTTTTCTTTTCTATTCACTTCATATTTTCCCTTTGCTTTGTTTCTGCAACATTTGCACCAAATCATTATTGTTAAAACTATTATTGTTATACCAACTAATAGAAGAACTATTTGACCTAAAATACTTTTCCCTAAATCAGAAAACAAAGTCCCTATTGAAGAAATACTCTTTGTTAGTCTTTCCCATACACTGTCAACCTCCTGTAGTTTCAAGTCTTCTTGAAGTTTTGTAATATTCTTTATATACCCTCTGATTTCCTAACTTTTGTCAGGAATGTATGTGCAACAATGTCAACATTCTACTGACTCTGCCCTCTTTTACCAATAAAATATCGAGAGTAAGTCTATTTTGTAAAACCATAGACCTAATTGCAACCATTTTTGTGTTTATAATCAAGAAACCCAAAGCAGTATCAGTCGAGAGACGATCAACTACTGTTGGCAATTTATAAATTCTATGTGAATTCAAAATGACTCTAACTGAAGGTATAAATACACCAAATATGTCACCTAGAATTTCTGAAAAACTAGCTCTCTTTCTTCGTGTTAGTTCATTAGTGTTTTTATTGCTTCCAGTGATTCTTTTTACATGATATATTTTCACAAATACTGTCCCAAAGTAGCAGCTTCCATAGCACCGTGCAGGCAGCTTATAATAAGCATTATTACCACACACACAGTAAACCCCAGGGAATACTGGAACAGTTCCCCCTTTTAGTCCCCAACCTCCCAAAAATTAGGAAGTTTTGTTCACAATCACATTCACTGGAACCAATAAATACGTTATTATAATCTGTCTTAACCTATGGAGGCAGGTTTTCCGTTTCTTCTCAAAGTCCAGGGACATCGCAGCTCGAGACTTGCCAGTTGCATAAATTCCCTCATTCCCAGCCCATGGAGGTACATTGATTTTCTGTTGGGAAGCTTTTTTTGGAAATCCTGTCTCTTTTCCTCAACTAAATTCAAAAACACTTTCTCTTCTTCACGTAATACACATGTTAAATTATTCTTGTTTGCCTTGACTAAATCTATTGACTTCATTGTTAAGAAAAATTCACCCAAAAACTGTGCATCTTGACTACTAAGTACTGGATTCATATTTCTTCTAATAGGAAGTTCTGAAAATATTAAGTTTGAATAATAATACTGAAGTTTGCCTGTTGCATAGAACAGGCTTGCTAAAACTCTACATGATATACCATATGTTAAAGGTAAATGCTGATATGTAACTCCTTCTGATACTGAAGCTGGTAATTTCATACAAACATAGCAATCACTAATCTCCATAGTATCTATATATTGAAATAACTACTTGGTGAAGACATTTAAAGACGTGTCATTATCCGATACTGTGTGATGAAAATCTATCTCATATGCCGCTGCTAATTCTACTCTTTCTCCTTTTATTGTAGCTATCTTTCCATTAGTAACTGTATATTTTTTTTCTATTTGTTATCATTAAATAAGGCACCACCACTGTTAGAAATACCCATACTGTATTCACTAACAAAATGCTACATATGCAAGCTGTACAACATCTTTGGGAGCAACTTTTTTTCAGTCACTCAGAGACTCTATTTGTTGCCATCTTAATCTGAGAAGATAATTTCTCCTCTTTCTTTCTTCACTTGGGAATTCAGGCTTTTGTTTTAAAGTGGTCTCAATTCTTTTTCATTAATCTGTATAGCGTCTACTTCTTCTGATTCCTCATTCAAATCTAAATTCTCATATTCTTCTAGAATTATATAGGTTCACTCAGGGGCCTTATATTTATTATTCAGAATTCTCAATCGTGGGCTTCTTCATGGATTTCTCACATTTGACTGTTTAGACTGAGTTCGACTAGTAACCTAATTCACTTGCTCTGGTCTTTCATTTGCTTTTTTTAGATAGTATCTTTGTCTTTTCACTCCACCTGGCCAGTTATTATCTTTTCTTACCCTTTTGACTTGAACTGCACTTTCACCTTCTTCTTTCTAGAGTTCTTTTATTTTCAGTATGTCTAGGCACAATCTGTTTTTGTTCTGACCCACTCTCTACCTGTTCCTGTTCAGGTCTTTTTATTGTTACTTCATCCACCTGAACTTGTTCTTCTTCCTCTATATGGTCCTGATCGGGTCTTATTTTAAATTGATCTTCTTGCCGAACTTGTTCTGCTTCTCCTAACTGGTCCTGTTCAGGTCTTACTATAATTTACTCTTCTGCTGCCTGAATGTGTTCTTCTTTTCCTGTCAGTCCCTGCTCAGGTCCTTGCTCTACCTGAGTATCTTCTTCTTTCCCTGTCCGGTCCTGCTCATGGACTCCAGTAGCATTTTTTACTTCCTCCTGAGCTAGTTCTTCTACACCTATCTGATCCTCACTACTTTCCTGTCTCTCTAATCTGTTTTTTCTTCTTTTCTGAATAACAACTTCAGGTATGTGAACCTCTGGTATCCAACCCTCCTGACTTGTGCTGTTGTTCCTCGTCTATCGCTTCAGAATCTATCGCTCTAGATTCTTCTACTTCACAACCTTCAGCTGCTTCAAATGCTTCACTCAGTTGTTGTTCTTCAGTAGGGCTGGTACTCGTTTGGTATGACTCGCATGTATCCAATTGGGTAAACCTGCACACTTCACTGCTGTGGTAATGACCAGTATGACTTGATGTGGTTTATCCCACCTGGGTGTAAGGCACAATTTTCTGGTGTGTTTCTTCACTACCACCCAGTCTCCAGGATGCAAGTCATGCGCCTCTGTTGGCTGCCTGGCAACTGCATCTTCTCAAACCTGGTGAGAGACAGAACGCACTAGGTCATCCAATCCTTTGCAATAGTCCAATACCAAATCATCAGTTATATTCATCAATTTATATCCAGGAATGAATGCTTGTCTCATTGCCCTTCCCATGAGTATCCCATGGGTTTTCAATCCTGTTTTGCTGTCAGGAATACTCTGGAGTTCCATCAACACAAGAGGCAACACATCTGACCATTTCAGTGATGTCCTTAACCTTGACTTGATTGTGCCATTTAGTTGTTCAACTATTCCAGAAGCCTCTGGAGGATATGCACAGTACAGTTTCTGTTCAATTTTGAATGCTTCACAGATTAATCGAATTATTTAATTACTAAAATGAGGTCCTCTATCTGATTCCAAAGTAATTGGGAAACCTAAACGAGGGATCAATACCCTCAACAGTAATTTAGCAACTGTGAGGCTGTCATTTCTCCTAGTGGGATATGCCTCCACCCATCTTGAAAAAAAATGCACTAGGACAAGGTCGAACTTCATTCCGTTGCTTGCAGGAAACTCTATGATGTCAAGCTGCAGTCTCGTGAATGGTCCTTTTGCTTTTCAAATTTTTTGCCAACTGACCACTGTCTTCCTGCCTGGATTTAGCTGCTGACAGATCAAGCATATTCGGCAGAGGCTCTCTGCGACTACCCTGAACTTTGGATTGTACCAAATCTGTCTGAATAGTCTAATCATGGCATCCCTACCTACTTGTGTCTCCATGATACATTCTTGCCATATGAGAGAGTAAGCAGTCTGCCATGACTGGACGGCCATCAGTGTATACCTATACATCATCATTTGTCCTTCTTTAACAACCTGTTTTTATCTAGATTACCTTCTCACTTGTCTCAACTTCATTCTGAAACTGTCTTGCCTCATACCATGTTTCTTAAGCTGAGAAAAACCTATGTTGGCAGCTGATTTCACTTGTTTCAACCTTTCGGTTAAGTGCCATGTTGTTTCTTGCACAATATGAAGCAATTTGGTCAGCATACCTGTTACCTGCCACCACATAGTCATTTCCTGACTGGTGAGCAGCACACTTGACCATTGCTATTTCCTTTGGCATTTGTCTTGCTTTCAACAATTCTTTTACATTTTTGCCATTACATCTAGGAGATCCCGAAGAAGTCAGAAATTCCCTCTGCATCCAGAGCTGGTCAAAATCGTGCACAACTCCGAAACCATATTGACTGGCCGTAAATATGGTTATCCTTCAATTTTTCCCAATTTCAATGCCTTTGTTAAGGCCACCATTGCGGCTACTTGTGCAGATTTGACACCTGATAAACAGGATGCTTCGATGACCCCTGATATTCTACAAATAGCATAAGCTGCACTGAGTCCTCCTTTCTCTGTTCTCAAGCAGGAACCATCTACGAATAGTTAATGATCTGATTCTTTTAAGGGAGTTTCCTTTATGTCTGGGTGGGGCTTAGTACAGAACTCAGCTACATCCAGACAATCATGATCTACTTCATCTTTCTCTTCTTCGCAACATGGGTCTGGCAATAACGTGGTAAAGTTCATTATTGTACACCTGATTGCAGTCACATTTTCTGCTCCCAGAATCACTCTTTCATACTTAGTCATCCGACTAGGGGTTAGGTGCTGTGTTAGAGTTCTTGTAAGAAGAATCTCTACTGACTGAGGAACATAGACCTTAACTGAATGTGACATCACAATCAATTCACTTTGTTCCAGACTCATACAAGTAGCACCTACTCATTTTAAGCATACATGTAATGCTGAAGCCACAGGATCCAAAGTAGGAGAAAAATATGCTACTGGACGTCGGCTTAATACATGCCTTTGAGTCAAAACCGAAAGTGCACAACCTTCTCTCTCACAACAGAAAAGTGCGAATTCTTTCGTGTAATCAGGCATGCCCAAGTCAGGGGCCTCACACAGACAATTTCGCAATTTCACAAATGCTTCTACGCACTCATCATTCCAAACAATCGGATCTTTTCCTCTTTTCCGGCTTAACTGAATTAATGACTTTGCCAGCAGGGAAAACCCAGCTGTACACTGCCTACAGTATCCAACTACTCAAGAAACATTCTCACCTCTTTTTGCGTGTTAGGAAAATGCATTTGCTTTATTATTTTTATTCTTTCTGGGGTCACTTTTCTAACTCCTCTTTCTATTTTATGACCTAAGTATCTAACTTCTTGTCGACAGAACTGCAATTTCTCTGGAGACACCTTGTGTCCTCCTACTGCCAAATGGTTCAGTAATGCAAATGTGTCAGTGACACAATCTTCTCGTGATTTCTATGCCACTAGTAGGTAATCAATGTACTGAATACGAAGGAACGAATTACGGTTTCACCAAGCTGCACAACCAATGTACTGAACCAGAACTGAATCTCTGGGCTTGACCAATGTTTCTAGACACTTTTTCAGAATTTGATTAAAGATTGAGGGGCTCTCTGTATACCCTTGAGGAACGCAGCACCATGCCAAGACACAATCATCAAACTTAAATGCAAACAAATACTGACTCTCTGGGTGCAAAGGAATAGAGAAAAAGGCTTGGCATAGATCCATTACTGTAAACCAGCCTCGAGGGTATGTGATAAAGGATCACTGCTGGATTTGGCACTACTGAGCAACAAGGCACTTCAATTTTGTTGAACTTTCTCAAATCCTGCATTTTCCGCTAGGCTTTTTAAGTCCCATTATTGGCAAATTATTAGGACTACTCATTATTTCCTTCAAAATGCCCTGTTTAATTATTCGGTCACTTTCAGGAGCAACTCCTGCTTTCACTTCTGGACTCATTTTATGTGGTCGGGTGTTTGGATAAACTGCACCTTCTTTCACTGCCACTTTCACTGGATCTACATTTGAAATTAGCCCAATATTTTTTCCTGTAAAATCCAACACTTCTGGATTCACTGTTGTTTTCGAATCTTCTGGTAATTCATTTTCAGTCATCAAGGAATTCATCTCATCTACTTCAGTGCCTTGCTTAGCCAACATCATTTTGTATACAACAACTTCATCAGGAGTTTGGAAAGCAACACCATCCGGTGTGCATTAGATCGTGTAATTAATTTTGCATAGTAGGTCTCGTCCTAACAGATTTACTGGACTGGAATCACATACTACAAACCAGTGCATGTCTTTAAAAATTCCAATATGTACTTCCTTTGGTTTTGTGGTTGGGGTTCTAATCTGTTGATTCAACACTCCTACAAGTCGGATTGAGTGTCCCGAGAGGGGTAGGTTTGCGATGTCTGCTGTTCTCACAGTAGATCGGGTAGCCCCAGTATCCAATAGAAAGTGATATTACTACCTTCCACTTTCCCGTCAATAAATGGACCTAACTGATCTACAGGCAAGGATGCGCCAACCACGCACTCCTCTTCCTCCCCCTTCAGGCACCGTAATTTTGCAAAATCCTTCTCTTCATCATTCTATAAAAAATATTGTGTAAATACAAAATTGTTCTTACCACTTTCTCCTGGAAATCTGGAGCTTGCACTGTATTTCTGAGGGCTCACAAAGTTTGGCATAGGACCTGGTGGCACCTGATACTGTGGAATAACTACCTGCTGCAGCTGATTCATAACCTCTTAATTCTGCATGAGTGGATTTAAATTTTGATATGGCCCATTATTATTCTGAACACTCTTACACTCGTTCCTCCAATGTCCATGCATTCCACACGCATGGCAAGGAAACTTCTTTCTTGCTTCCTCTCTATTCACTCGACTTCCTACTCTACCACCATTCACCACTTGATCATTCTGATTCTGCTCTTTCACCTGATTATCAGTCTGGGTATTCAATGTATTCTCCTGCTGTTCTGCCAATATCACTTGCGCCCACATCATTTTCTTCTTTTATTTTCTATGCCTTGCCTCAACATAAAAACATTCGCTACTCTGCCTGTTCCTCTAAAGCAAAAGATAGATTTTCGATGTATTCTGGAGTCTCAGAATTGCTCCTCTTCTACTGCGAGTAAAACCTCTGTTTACCACAATACTTGGCATATTTCAAAATGTCGTAGATCGGCTTACTCTGCCAACACAACATGTGCTGTGTTCCCAAAACCACTATACTGCTTAAACACTTCTCATTTGGCCAATCAACATTAATCATACACTCTGTCCATAGGTCAGCTGGTACCACTATATCAAACAAACCATCCAAATCTTTCCAAAAAACTATCGAAACCTTCACAAACCTTTAAACCTGTTTGTACCACTCAACCTGGTTCTCGCTGAACCTAGTGAAATCGTCTGTTTGCTCCATGGAACATGAACCAAACCACCACTAGGAACTTCTCTCATGGGACACAATCTTTCTGCTTTTTCTGAATCTTTTAGCACGTATGCTGATGATGTTCTCTTTGCTTGTGCTTTCTCTTTTTTCCTTGTCCACCTAATCCTCCACTTATCAAGGTCTCCACACTTCTGCAAAATGTGCAATAAATCTTTTATCTGTAGTATTTTACCAGACACATTCATATTCTCCAAATCCTTGTCAGTAAACTCCACTCGATATGGTTTCTGTAATAATTCTGATTTCCCTAATTCCACTCCAATCTCTGAAGCAAGCTCTGTCAATATCTCATGGTTATACTCCTACATATAAACAACAGCTCTTCATTATTGTAAAGATTCAACCTTTCAACTCTCACATTTCCAGCTATCATCTCTTCCATTCCACTTTCAAGCCATAAATGTCTAACATCTTTGGTGTTGAGCATTGTTTTTCTATTCCCTATGCCCACCTTTCTAAATCTTCTGGAGTGACTGCTGTCGTACGTCTAGGTCCTAAAGGTACCATTGACCCCTTTTCTTTCAAACTTCCAGATGTGGTTCTTTTTTGGTGTTTCAATTACAGGTTTTCTTATTGAAAGGTCCATTAATGAAATGACTGAAACACACTCACTGGCATGGTCATCAGATATTATTAATTCTTTTCTGGGATTACTCAAAGGAATTGTTACTTTTTGAGGTTTTGGGCAACTCATTGTATCTCCATATATCGGGATAACAGGACCCATAGTCACTGGTACTGTCAATGCTTCTGTTTTAACAATTAATTGACTTCTTGTATGTACTATTTCCTCCCTAGTTTTACTTAAAAAATCTCTTTCTTTATCTTGGGACACTCTATAGACTGATGTATCATGTACAATTTGAGGTATTAAATGTGTTCCCATTACTGGGGCACTTGGGGTAACTCAACTGGGTCCTTCTTGATATGATGGAGAGATTTAGTTAAGATATCCTCCAACAATTCATCATCTGATTCACCATATCCTGTCACATTTATCTGTTTTGTTTTCTCCTTACACTTGCTCCCTGACTGTTCCTCAGCCATTAACACTGGATATAAACCTTACGATATCATAGCTCTTCTCCATTGCTTCATATGACCTTCTCGGAATTCATGTAAATATCTGGGGAAAAATCCTTTATATCTTCCACCGCTACATTTCTCTCATTCAAATGGATCAGTCTCAAACTCTTCCAAAGCCTCATTCTGACTTAACCTAGGTCTTGGTTCCCAATCATTCATTTTCATTCTAAAGTTCTAAAGGATTCTCCCATTAAACATACCATTTTCTGAGAAAGCCAGAACTCTATCACCTTTTGTATATTTTATCCAATTCTCCGAGCACACACAAGTATGATGTCCTCTTTCCATCATCATAAATGAAACAGGCGTTTCCGGCGGCGGAATCGGAATTCCCTCTCTAGTCAACACAGGGTTATCTTTCTTAAAGAAATTCTTAATTTTCTCTATCAAAAAATGTTTCTCTTTTCTCCATACATTCTAGATGCACGATGCATGAAAGAATAATCTGCAAACCCTTGAAGTCTTCTGTCAGTGTGACTCATACCCACAGTCAAATCAAAACCAAACATACAATTTTCTTCTCAACCAATAATAACAAAGCTTCTATCTAATGACCAATTAAAACTCAGACTTGCACTGTTTGTTTAGCCAATACTAGCGCAGCTTCTATCCAACAATCAACCAGACTCAGGCTCACGCCCATGGTCTGACCAATGCCAGAGTGGCCTTTTGTGAGGTCAGTTTTGCTCCTTACTACTGACCCCTCCTTTACAATCTGCTTCTGTCTTACGCCCGCTGTTTCAACCAATCCCAGCAGGGCTCCCTGTAACGTCAGAACAACTCTGGCGACGAATCCTCCCTTCATAAGGTAACACAAAAACGTATTTCTTTACAATAAAATCCGTTAATAACAAAATAAAAACATTTGCTACTCTGCCTGTTGCACTAAAGCAAAGGATAGATTTGCGATTTATTCTGGAGTCTCAGAATTGCTCCTCTTCTACTGCGAGTAAAACCTCTGTTTACCCTTCATTCCAGCTCAAGAGAACCTGTTACTCTTTCAGTGTTACCCTTACTAGGACATATAAGACCAATGTTTCAGCAGCGAGCCTTCTACTATCACTCACTCTCAAAGTTTATACAAAAATAGTCCCTAGTTTAATACTGCCAGCCCTGTGTAGCTTCTTAGGGTTATTCCAACAGCCCAGTAACCTCACTGCAGTGCAGCTTCTGTCACCACCCACTATTCATTCCCCGGGATTTTTCCAGACAACATAAAACAGGACGCTAACTCTTTTTGTTAAATCCTTAACCGTGGCTCAAAGTTTTATTGAGTGGGCGGGGCCCGTCGGCTAACGGACGTGCGCAGCACTACCGAGGTAGTGCACACAACGGCCGTAGGCCGGCGTGGGCATGCAACGGGTTAAACATACATCAATAATCAATAATCAAAAATCTAAATATATCACCAAACTAGTCAATGATAACAATAGCTCTGCTACCAGAAAACGGATCCAGCGGCGTACCAACAAAATACACACCACCATCATATGCTCACCTGGGCCCATAAACACACACACACTTTGTTGAGTAAATCGCTGGGGTCAAAGTTTTATAAATATCTTTCAAAGTTTTCAAGATTAGTTATTGAATACTCCTAACTAATCATTCACTGAAAAATTCTTTCCTCGAGTCGGTGGACCATTAGTTGAACTAGTTGATGGTGAAATGACATAAGTTAACTTATTCTTTATCTATCTATCTATCTTTATCTAAATTTCAAAGCGTATGTGAACCATCTCAAATACACAGTGCAGTCACCATCATTCATAAGAGAGAACATTTTATTAAATCATCAAACATATACTCTGGATTCAAGCAATGATCAGTGCTTAGAATTGGAGAGGACAGCGAGAAAGAACATCTGCATATAACTTGAAATTATAGTTGCCAAGAATGGTGTGAAGACCAACCCCCTGGCCAAAGGGCTGGTAAAGGTCCCCCGGGATAGATCAGGTAACAAACACTTCAAGACAGGAATCAGGACAGGATAGATGACCTCTCTAGAATACTGACAACTGCGTGGCACCTCTCTCTGACACTCTCTTCCTCCTTGAGAGTGTTCCGCGATCTTCTGTCTAATCCTAATTAATTTAGGATAGAAGGCTCTGCATTCAATTCTTCATCAGCATCTCGCAGCATCTCTCCCCCAGCAGCAGCATCTCCCGCTCACAGCATCTGTGTCTCCAGACCTTTTGCAGCATTCAGCAAATCTCCATCTTCTGCTTCTAACTAACTAACTAAAAGCTATCTCAATGATGCCTTCCGTTCTGCATGTTCCACCCATTAATGTTTCAATATCATAAAAATGCTAACTCTGATTGCTCAGGCAAGGGGGGAAGATCATCACACCTAGCTTATATGTCATTTAATTCAATAATCCTATTGTTCACAAACTCAACCCCTTCATTTTTATTCACAACTTTTATTTCCCACCCGCATGTAGTTGAAGTTGAAGTTAAAGGGTTTTATATAGCGCTCTACTACCTGGCGGTTTCTTGGCGCTGCAGACGGAAACTAAAACTGAGGAAGGGAGGGGGTGAGAATTAAAAAGAATAGGCAGAAGAAAAAAGATGGGTTTTCAAAGCAGCCCGAAAGTCCAGGTAGGAGGGAATGGACCTAATTGTCAGAGGGAGTGAGTTCCAAAAGAGGGGGGCAAGTGTCGAGAACCTGGAGCCACCCGATTTATTCTTACGAAAACGGGGGACAAGGAGAAGGAACTGAGTGGAAGACCGAAGATTTCTAGCAGGAACATATGCAGTGATCTTAGATCTAATGAAAGCAGGAGCAGTGCCAGCTAGAGACATAAAGGTCAGACATCCCAGCTTGAAGAGTGAGCGGTCCTTGATGGGGAGCCAATGGAGAGTCTAGAGCAGAGGGGTGGTGTGAATAGATTTAGGGAGCCTAAAGATGAGGCGAGCCGCTTGGTTTTGGATGAGCTGCAAGCGACGGCGTTCATAGGCTGGGATGCACACATAAAGGTCATTGCCATAATCTAGGCGGGAAAGAATCATGGCCGAGACAACGAGTTTAAGGGCTTCAACCGAGAAGTAACGTGAGACTTTACGGATGGTTCTGAGGGACAGGAAGCAAGAGGAAACTACTGAGCTTATCTGGGGCGCAGAGAGAGGTCCTGGCTGACTTTGATGCCTAGGGTTCTGACAGAGGCAGAGGCATACGGGGGAGAACCAAGGATGGGGGGGCCAAAAAGCAGAGGACCAGGGGTTATAGGGACCACCGATAAGAACCAGCTCTGTTTTATCGGGGTTCAATTTAAGTTGATTGAGGTTCATCCAGATGTAGATGAAAGTAAGAGTGGAGTGGACCCTGGAGACTGAGTCAGGAGAGGAGAAGAGATTGAAAATAAGCTGGAGGTCATCAGCGTAATTGAACGCCGTGACCTCCATGTCCTGTAAAGCAACAATAAGGGGGTGAATGTAAAGGTTGAACAGAAGGGGGGAAAGGGAGGAGCCTTGGGGTACCCCGCAGGAGACGGAGCGGATAGGTGCGAGAAAACCTTCCAGTCGAACAGCCTGAGTTCGGCCTGCTAAGAAAGAGATGAGCCAAGTCAGGGTGATCCCCGTAGGCCGGCACCCCTGACAAGGTCGAGAAGGATGGAATGGTCGACCGTGTCAAAGGCCGCAGACAGATCGAGCGAGATTAAGGCCTGGGGGGAATTAGTGTTGGCGCTATGTCTGAGCTCATCAACCACTGAGAGGACGACAGATTCCGTAGAGTGTACAGGTCGGAAACCAGCCTGGTGGTCAGCCAGGAGGTGATGAGCCTCAATATAGGTGGAGAGTGAAGAGGTAATATGGCTCTCCAAAATCTTGCTCAAGAGTGGAAGGAGCGAAATGGGTCTAAAGTTGGAGTGGGCAGTGGGATCGGCACCGGGTTTTTTCATAATAGGGATAACCGTGGCTGATTTAAAAGCATCAGGTACAATTCCTGATGTGATGGAAGTATTAAGCAGGGTAATGGGGGGGGCTGGACAGCAAGAGAAGATCTCCCTCAAGATATGTGCCGGGCAAACGTCAGCGGGGGAACCCGTTTTAACTTTGGCCAAGAGGGTATCAAAGGCTTCTTCTGAGATCAGAGGGAATTGGTCGAGAAAGGAGGGGTGAGGGGTAGTGGAGGGCAGGAGAAGAGAGGAGGTGCTGAACGGATATTCTGATTTATGGTGATGATCTTCTCAGTAAAATAGTCATTAAGGGTGTTACAGAGGTATTGGGAAGGAATGGGTCTAGGCGCAACTCTGTTGGAGGCAGCAAGCTCATGCATGATCGTAAAGATCTCTTTAGGTTTGTTTGCTGCCTGATTAATTTTCTGGGAAAAAGTAGCTTTTTAGGTCTGGGCAGTATCTGCATCGCCAATGGCGCTCAGCCTGCCGAAGTTCTAGTTACTGGTTTTTTAGGGCATTAGTAAACCATCTGTTGACATCGTGAGGGCGACGCGTTCTGACTCATATGAGAGGCGCAACTTGATTACAGGCCTCTGAGAGCCAGTTATCGAGAGTTGCTACCTGCCTATTGGGGGGCAAATCTGTCAAGGTGGGGGCGGAGGAAGCTAGGGAGTGGCCTAAAGCGGTCAGATCTACCCTATTCCAGTTACGAGCATATATATTTTTGAGGAGAGGGGGGGTGCATTCATGTTTCATTTGCAACATTTGTTTCAACTCTAACATGCAGGTCCATTCAGTTGAACTTCTCGCCATCCGTTCTTAGGCTCGGGCATTCTGAGACCTTGTCCTCTTTCCAACCTTTATTTGATCATTCCAGATTAGCTTTCAGTGCCTATGCGCTATTATCACATGGCTAAGCCCACTCCAGTCATACATGAGCGACCCAAATACGCACTAGTGATAAAGTCAGAAAGACAGATGTTGCTTAAACAAATAAATGGTTTCACTGTATACCACCCATCCCTACTGTATCCCAGTTTATTTATTAGACCTTTCCCCACATTAGCATTAGTAAAAATCACTCAATTTAGTTTCCACAAGCATATGCCAAACACGCGAGTCTTCAAGACTCCATATTGGTTCCTTCTGCTCATGCGTAAGAATTTCCCTCCAAGCCAAAGCTCATCATACTGCGTAAATGCAGTTGACGCATGCGCAGTAAATATTTCCCCATTTAAAGCCGTTTAGTCCTTCGTTCATGCTATTACCGTTAGTAAACACATAAGCAAGCTTCACTAACCCGTGTGTTGGTGTGGTGTGCCTTAGTTTTATACAAAACCGTTTTTAATACTTGTTAGTGAGCTAAAGGGCGGATTGCTTCTGAGCAAGTCTCTTTTCTACAAGTCCTGCTCCATCACCTTCAATGCACTATAATTCAGAGCATAATTTAGGGAACTACATTTAGTTTTTTGTGATTGCCACTGGGACTGATGTTGAAGGCAGGATGTGTGTCTTGGTAGTAAGGTTGTTCAGTAGCGCTAAGAACTGGCATGAGAGTGTTAAGGGTGTATTATGATCAAGGTGCTCAGTAGTCCCTCTGCTGAAAGGGCATACATCTGACCCCTGAAGGAGCAGATGAAATAATGCTGCTTTGGAGTTGAAGGGCAGCTAGGCTAAAGCTGGGGAAGTGATAGTAGTGACAGAAATGTGACTCAAAAAGGGGATTGAAAGAGTCTGTTAGATGGATTGACAGAATTGGATCAATTTAAGCTTCATTTATTCAAATGGACAGGGATTGAGTCATGTGTTCGTTTATCTCGGAGGCCATGATAGTTGTTACTTCAGGTGGGAGGAATCAGGGTAGAGGGTGTGGGAAGTGGAGGAATGGTCAGTAGTGAAACGGACTGTGTCAGACAAGCAGAAATGAAAATCACATTTACAGGTTTGCCCAGAGATAGGCTGAGAGCAGACTGAGTGTTGGGTGGGATGTGCTATGGGCAAAGAGCAATCTGTGAAATACAGCAATCTCTTTGTGCTTCGTTGGTCTTTCTAACCTCCATAGGGTTGAGCTTAATGGTCCCTGTGAGTAATCTTCCTCTGAGCTTTGCTTCGACTCCACAAGATTATGTCAGCGATGGCAGCAGGTCTCCTGTTTTTGAGGTCTCCAGAGGATCCATAATGAATAAATTACACAAAACCTTTTGATCATTTTATAATAATTTGTTTGAAGCTGGACATTAAAGATAGCTTCTTAATGAGGGCCTGGCAGAAGTACGAGTGAAAATCCAACATAGTTACTTATTTCTTTGGATGCTAATTTCTGGAAGGCTGCCCCCATTAAGCGGTGTTAATTAGTTAAAATTCACAAGTGGTAATAGCTCACCTACCCTAAGTCTGATGGCTACCTCTCTTGGATCCTTTAAAACATTTTTCTGCATTTCCTACTCATTCATCCCCCTTTCCCGAAGGGGAAATCTGAATAGCACTCCTATTCTTTGTCTTATATCACATGGTTGAGGGCCTTAAATGGGCATCGAGTGTGCATCTGAAACTGGTGCTGCATGTCTTGTACGCAGAGGCTAACTTATAAAATAATGAGTTCCGGTGGGCAAACAGTTCTCAGAAGCCAGTGGCCACTGTCAAATGTGAGGGTTGACAAATGCCTAGGCTGATTAGTTCATGATTAGGTCTCAAACGTCTTTAATTCATCACCAGACACCCCCTACATTTTTATCTCACTTTCGCATTTCATCACTTCTTTCTCACTTTGTCACTCTTTTCTGTCTTACTCTTCCTGCGTCTTTACCCATTTTGTGGTTTTCTCTTCCTTGATATGGCTCAAAGTCTTATGAAAACAAATAAGTGCAGTCTGCACAAATGAGTATTGGTGGATCCCACCTACAAACACCAGCCAAATTAAGCACTTGTAAGTTGGGTGCACTTTCAGAGCTTCTACTGAGAAATGGAGTGTGGGTTTTCTCTTTCATTTGACATTTTGTACATATTGCCCCTAAATGGCAAAGCAAGTGCAGGAAAGGCTAAAGGGAGCAGAGACACCAAATTAAAACATAATAAACTGTTGCTGAATGTCTTTAAAAAACAAATCTAAAACCCTCATAAATCAGTACTTTTTACCTCCTTTCCTTCGCTTGGTGGTGTTAGAAGCTGCAAAAGAAATGTCGACGTTCACTGCTGGTCCAGCTGTTACCACAGGGAGGCAGAGTGTGCCTGAGCACATGAAACAGACTGCCGCAACAACTGAAGAAACATCTGTCAAAGGTGGGCTTAGTTTACTTCATTTGGATGTTACCCCTTTCCTCATAATAACAATGTGGGGGTGTTTTTATTTACAATCCAACGAATAACAGACCTCAACTAACCAGGTAGACTCAATCAATATATGAATGGGGTGCAACTGGCACTGTCTGACTCAAAACATAGAAGAACCGCTGAGAAGCTCAGTCACAGGCCCAGTAAAAGCACAGGATCCCTGAAAAAGGCTGCTAGAATCTCACGAAATATCAACATTTGTAAAGGTACTGCCCCTTTGAAGCATAGTAGCCCAGCTTAGTATTTCTCATAATATTCCCTTTAAAGTACTACAAACTGATGAGGATTTAATCTTTCTTCATCCCCAACATGCTCACCCCAGTTCCTGTTCTCCTTTTCTGTTATACTATCTCTTTTACTCAGTTGAAAACTCTTTACACCAGTGTTCCTCAGCGTTTATCTCCTGTTGCTCTTATACAGACACCCTTGCCCCCACAGTCATTATCTTAACAGTTTTTCTAGAGGAATCAAATCTATATAGTATCTCTATTCCTTTTTTAAGCCTAGAGAAGGAGAAAACTCATAAGGATTAGTCTCAGGATAGTATACATTTTGGCAGTAGTTCACAAAACAAGCAGCAATATCAGAACCGCTAAACATGTTCTCATCCAAGTCATACCCAATGGATTGCACAGCTGACTACTCCCTTTTGCACTTCAGATAATAATCCATAAAAGATTCAGCACTATTTCACTAGCTATAGTATGTAGCATTATTTTAAGAAGAACCCTAAAGCTTTTTCCGTAATGTATTTGTTATACTGTATTTTAGCTGCCATCAGCTTTATTATGTTTTGATGTATAATATTTATGTTTTAATCTCTTAATATTGGCAAGAATAGAATAGATGCAGATTGATTTTTGGCATTTTTGTTTTTTGAAATAAACATAACTAATTATAACCCCTCCAGAGGCTGCTTTAAATGCAACCCAGACAAAGTGGAAAAGAGTGTCCCCTATATAATTATTATCAAACTATTCTTTGACAAAGTTTTCATAGGTGGTAATGAAAGTCTTATCTGAAAGCAAGGAATTATTCAATATTTTTTAAGTGTTCCTGTTATTGCTCCTACAGAATATCTAAGTCATCCTAACCAAACCATGGTCAGAAATCAGAGTTGAGCCAAATTCCGAATTAACCAAATGTTGAACCATACTTTTACTTAAAAATAAATAGTCAATTCTAATTTGAGAATTATGAGAGGCCAAGTAAAAAAAGGAGTCTCAAAGATCTGAGTTAAACACTCTCCTGGAGTCAGATTGGGAGCTCTGTGAAATGGTGTTTTTAAATACCTTATGAACACTGTTAAGAACACATCTGGCTGAGGAATGCCTATCAAGAAAGGGGTTGATTAATTGATTGCAATCTCTACCTACTAGGAAGCTATCACCAGAATGTTCTGTGAGTTTTCAAAAAAGTGGAATTGATTGAGTAGGGCTATATACAATAATTATTGAAAGGATATTATCCTCCATATTGAGTGTAACCAAAATCCACAGTCCCTCATAATCATTTTGTTGTGAAATAAAAGAAAAAGTCACATTTCTGTGACAAAGTATAGCAACCATCTTTGTGAGAGATAGAAGAGGAAAAGAATACTTAACAGACCCATTGCCCCATACGTTTAACAACTTCAATATCAGAAAGATGTGCTTCTTGTATAAAAGTAGCTGACGCTTGAGCCTAGCCAAATGTGATAAGACTTTTTATAGGGTTTTGTAAATCATTTACATTCCCCGTAAGAATTCTAAGACTAATTGCAAATAATGTGATTGAAGAACATTTGACTTAATAGAAGTGTATTTAACACTTCTGGAAAAAAGAAAAAAGAAAAACAGTAATGAGTAATAGGAAAGAAAGAAAACAAGAAGTGGGAAAGAATCCCCAACAGACTAACAAAGTCATGAATGACGAGAAAGAGAAAAGAAAATTCCCTATTTGTAGGCAAAATGAAATGAAGCATCACAGAGGATCTGCGAGTGGTGGAACACCTCAATGCAGAGATGCAGATCGTCACTCCAATTAACAGGAAAGGAAAGAAATAAGATATATATGCGGGACCAATTGAGAAGAAAATAAAGGAGAAAGTGCAAGAAAAACTGGCGGGACACAGCTCAATATTGAAGAATAGAAACATAGAAAAACAAGATAATGACATTTTTATAAAAGTCTTTGAACTTAGCAATAATGACATAAGGATGGTACCAGAAAGAACTGACTGATAAACAACAAGAGAAGGTGGATACAGAACAAGGAACAATGCAACAACCCAGTTTGAAATATTAGAAAAAATGAGACCCAGATTATGAATTGCTATGTAATCACCAAAAACCAGGAAAGAAGAAAACTGCTAGATACAATTACACATTTCATAAGAAGGTACAAGAACAACAAAATCATGAAGTGACATAATAACTCAGTTCCATATCTTCAGATCTGTGCTATCTGATACAATCTCTGAGCTTGCCAGGGTCATCAAATGTAAAAGTCTTATCTTTGTACGGAACCTTGAACAACATTGAAGCATTAAACCATAACTAGTGTTTATAGATTTGAGTTGCAGGTGAAATGCAGAAAGCTCTTTACTTATAAGTAGCGTAACGTTAGACATCTTGAGAAAAGAAAACTTTGTTTCCTGACCAGATCAATTCTCTGATTTTATTAGCTGTTGAAACAAAATCCATCAATTCTGAGAATTGCAGGAAGATAATGAGGATGCCGCTAGGCCTTGTCCCAGATGAAGAAGAGATCTTAGGACCTAAGCGATGAGCCCTTTATATGCTGAGTGGACAATGATCTTCTAGGTGAACAATTGAGGGAATAGCCTTTTGTACAAATGAGATCATGTTAGAACCTTCAGATCCCTCCGGTATACCATACAGATGAAGATTATTTCTCCTGTTTCTTTTTCACAAAAAAGTAACAGGAGCTTTTTTCAGCTGTTCAATTTCCTTGACCATATGGGAAGCAGCTGGTGTGGAATCTTTAACATCACTCATTCTCTGTTCAATGGTAGATGTTTTCTCACCATGAAAAGACCACTTACTAACCCTGGGCGGTAAACTCTGCATCCGCTCGCAGAGTTTGCAGAGTTTTCCACACTCTGCGTTACGCGGAGTTCCGAAAAACTCTGCCCCATGAAGCAGAGTTTTTTTCCTCACTCACGTTATTCAACGTCAAGTTGGCGAGCACGAGCGAGGAAAATCAACCGCCGGCAAGATTTTTCCTCATTCGCGATCATCAACATCAAGTTGGTGAACGTGAGCGTGGAAAATCAACCTCCCGGTGAGATTTCTCAATGCGGGGAGGGTCAGATGTCTCATTGCAAATGATCACAAATGCTCGCGACTTCTCGTGTTGAGAAATTACTGGTTAACGTTGAGAAAGCTGCCACTCGAGTAAAAATCTACTCGACCAGCAGAAAATGAAACCAGGGACCACTTGCACTGTACAAGGTGCCGTTCACAATGATTGCACAGTGCGAACAAGCATCCGGCACTGTGCAATCACCGCGAACAGCATTTTTCTATTGTACTCGGCCACTTGCGAAGCTCCGCGTAGTGCAGCAGAGTTTTTTTTGCAGTTCATGGAGTTCCATGTAGAGGAACTCCGCGAATACGCCCTTGGTTACCACTTACCTCAATTCTTTGAAGAGCTGCATTGGTTTTAACAACAAAAGGTTTCAGAAGCTTTAATCTCTTCCATGAGATCTTCCAAGGTCAAGGTGGAAGGGGTATAGAGTCATAATAAAGATGTTTAAATATCGATATTCCATAATATCGATGTTTAAATTTCGATGTGACGAAATATCGACCTGCAAGAATATCGTCGACCAGAATATCGACATGCAGGTAAGAAATATTGTTCAGAATTCCGTTGTTAATAATATCAACATTTATTTTAGTGTTCTGTATTTTAGTATATGTTTTAAAAGTAGTTTCTTTTTGTAATTTATGTTTGACATTTTTAGAAGTAATTAAATATGTTGGGTAATTTTTGCGTATTTTATTCCCGTAGCGAGTTGTGGGTTTATAGGGGAATAGGGTGAGAAGTAATTTAATTATATTATATTTTTGAATACATTTTTTGAAATTATTTTTTAAAGATCCTAAATATTGTGTTTTAGTTCTGTAGTGGGTTGTGGGTTCATAGGGGAATAGGGTGGTAAGTAATTTAATTAAATTGATTCATTAATAATATTACTTAATTGATATTTTTTTATTTAATAATTTATATTGTTAACTGTTTTAAATAATTTGTTATGAATTCGTTATTAATTATTAATAATTATTTGGTAAATATTTTAATTGTGTCATTTTTTAGGAGCGGGTTGTGGGTTTATAGGTGATTATAATTCATTAATTAATACTTTATTTTTACCCATTCGGTGCTGATGACGGCTCCCAGCCGTCATGAGTCACGGTGGGCGTGTGCAGATAGGATAGGAATGTCAGCACTGGCACAGAATTCCAGCCGCAGCCAAGGTGATAATTAATATTTGTGTATTTAATATTTCATATTATTTATTGTGTTAAATAATTTGTTATTTATTAATTGGTTCTTAATTCTTAGTAATTAATTGGTAAATATGTTAATTTTGTCAATTTTCTATCAGTGAGTTGTGTATTTAGAGGGGAGTAGTGTGGCAAGTAATTAAAAAATAATATACTTTTAAATTGTTTCAGAGAATATTTATTTATTGTTACTTTTTTATTCTTAATAGTATGAATTAATTTATAACTCATTGTTTTCAATGTTATTGTTTATTGATATTAGTTAATTAATAATTAATTAATTGTTAAGCAATTATGTTAATTGTGTCATGTTTTACAAATAGTGGCGGTGTTATCTATAGGGGTATTTGGTGAGAGGTAAATTATTTTTGAATTTTTAAGTATTTATTAATTAATGTTTATTATTTTGCTGGAGTGGGAATAGTAAATTATTCCCCTCCGCTATCCAACACTTTTTCTACTGTTGCACTCACTGGAGAGGGAATAGTAATTTTATCTCCTCTGTTATCCAACACTTTCCCTACTGTTGCACTCCGTAGAGTGGGAATAGTAAATTATTCCCCTCCGCTATCCAACACCTTCCCTACTGTTGCACTTGCTGGAGTGGGAATTGTGAATGATTTCCCTCTGCTATCCAACACTTTCCCTACTTTTGCACTCACTGGAGTAGGAATAGTACATTTTATCCCTCCACTATCCTACACTTTCCCTACTGTTGCACTCACTGGAGTGGGAATAGAAATTTTACCCACCCCTATCCAACACTTTCCCTACTGTTGCATTTGCTGGAGTGGGAATAGTAATTTTAAACCACCCGCTATCCAACACTTTCCCTACTGTTGCACTCACTGAAGTAGGAATAGTAAATTTTACTCCTACACTATCCAATACTTTCCCTACTGTTACACTTGTTGCAGTGGGAATATTAATTCATACCTCTACACTATTTAACACTTTCCCTACTGTTGCACTCTCTGGATTGGGAATAATAATTTTTACCCACCAGCTATCCAACAATTTCCCTACTGTGCATGTGCTGGAGTGGAAATAGTAATTCTTACCCACCAGCTATCCAACACTTTCCCTACTGGTGTGCTCACTGGAGTGGGAATAGTAATTGGTAATGTTTACCCTCCCACTATCCAAAACTTTCCCTACTGTTGTAATTACTGGAATGGGAATAGTAAGTTAAACCCCTCCCCTATCCAAAACTTTCACTACTGTTACACTCCATGGATTCGGAATAGTAAATTATTCCCCTCCGCTATCCAGCATTTTCCCTACTATTGCACTCTTTGGAGTGAGAATAGTAATTCTATCCCCTACGCTATCCAACTTTTTCTATACTTTTATAGTTTATGTAGTGTAAAATATTTTTTTCAAATAAATATAAGTGTTAATATTTTAACTTATTATATATATATATATATATATATATATATATATATATATATATATATATATATATATATATATATATATATATATATATATATATATATATATATATATATATATATTCATATTATTTTTATATTTATATTGCAGGTTTATGCATATATATACATATATTTTAAATATTTATTATGGTTCTACCATCTTATAAATAAATAATTCTTTATTAATATTATTAAATGAATACATATATAGTTATTCTTTAAATATGTAAGTTTATTTTTTATATTACATTCATTATTTATCATTTTTAACTGTTTTAAATATTTCTAACTATGTTTTTATTAATTATATTTATTATTTAGTTAATTTGATATTATTGTTAAGACATTAAAGAAAATGATATTTTAAACAACAATATTTTGGTTTCAATATTTTTTTACTTATCTTTGTAGAGATAGGATATTGATATTCTGTCCATCGATATTCTGTAGTCGATATTCATGTAGGTCGATATTCGGCCCGTCATATTCTTTCAGTGATCCGGGGGAAGGTGATTTGGAGGAAGAGTCCACACCCTTTTAGGACCTTTTAACAGAGGTGGAGGTGTTAAGCTTTTTTAAGCTGCCTCTAAATCCTGAGGAGAAGTAGAGCACCTTTGTGAAAATTCACCATCCTCTTCCTTGCTGGCTCCAAAGGATATGCTATCAAAATCCTTCTGACACTTTTTTGTCTTGATAAGGAATGGAGACCTGAAGGAAGAAGAAGTAGGTTATGTGCCAGCCCTCTCCCTTGGCGATCTCCCCATAATGTCAGAGGAATTAACAGTATTTGCCAAACCCCTCAATAAATAACAGGTTAATATTGGTGCCAAAAAGATTCAAGGTGAGGATTCCCAACCTGGGATTGTAAGCCAATGCCAATAGAAGAGACAGGATCACTGGTATGAATGAGTGGTATCCAGCAACATGTAGGTCCACAAATGGCTTTGCAGTTCAGAAATAAAAATGCAGCAAGTCAGGCACTAATATTCCTCAGACCGTTACAGGTAGGTGAAAGTGTCGAGAACTCCACACCCCAGCAGAGCAATTAAAATAGAGCCTTAAAGAGAGTCAACGTTAAGACAGGCACCTCTTCTTGTATCTTTACATTCCTTTCAGAAAGGATTTCAGATGCTTTCCTTACTTAGCAGATGCGTTGACTTGAAAGGCAGAGCAGTATTCCTTTAAAACATTATTATCCCTGCCCTATTATACAGCAACATTAAATCTTAGTAAAAGAAGCCTTCCACAGCAAGAAATAAAGTAAAAGCATGAAAGCTCGAAAAATCCCCTCAGCACTTCTTCTAAAACATGCCAGGAATTACACATTTCTAAAAAAACGAAACAGATAGGTTCTCCACACAAGTATTTCAATTTTCTTTAGAATAGATAAACTTGCTCACCCTTCAATAAATCTGGCATCACTTATTTCTTTTAATTGTTAAGTCATTCCTCACTAGGTCTTGAAAATCCTACTGGGGCATTAAAACAAACACATCTCGTCTCTTCTTACATGTGAGCTGACAGGCTGGAAAGAAATCTTTTTCTTCAAGAAAACTGCTGCCACAAGTTGCCATATTATCTTGTTCTGTCACAAATCATCCTAATGCCACTCTATTCCAAGCTTTCTCTCCGTTACAGCCGGAGCCTCACTCCACCAGTGGTGTAACAAAATTTGAAGGGGCCCCCCTGAAAAGTACCTGGAGAGCACTCCCAGCCCCCCGGGCTCACCCAGGAACTCTCATGTCATGGTACAGTGCTGAGGGCCCCACTAGAGCTTGTAGGTCCCCACATTGCTGGGCCTTTGTTACGCCACTGGGATTCACCAATAGCCCCATATCCAACCGAGACTTTTAGGTCATTATACAGGGCACGTAAAAAAGCAACAACGCTCTTATTCACCCCTGGGTGTTCTAACATTGCCCACAGGATGGATCTGGCAACACTATCAAAAGCGGAGGAAAGATCCATACAGGCTATGTACATGGAACTATGTTTAGCATCAGTGCCCCACACTCACCTGCAACGTTACTTGCTAACCAAGAGATTTAAGTTTAGGCGGTGTTCCATCGCACCTAAGCCAGCCCTAAATCCATACTGCACCCTCTCTTCCTTAAATACGGGACAATAAAGTGCCAGGATCGAGGGAGACTAGACTTGCACACAATGTGTATATAATTAGAAAGTAACAGCACCCACATTTCTAAGTTAACTTAATGGAATCTCATTCCCATGCATCAAGTGGCTTTATCCAACCTTTTCCCCTTGCTTTCTGTATACAGGTTTGCATAGTTTTCCTTGTATCCGTGTACTAGAGGAGTCAATACCATAATCAATGGACTTGACTGAAATGTCATTATCAGTCATGTATGGAGATATTCTGGAGCAAGGGGAGACTTTGGCAACTAAGAAAGTCAAATATTGGAAGCAGGGTGTGCTGTATTACGTTAACAATCTTATTGAGAGGAGTCTCCCTAGAACTAACCTCTATTTCCTAAGCTAAATGCTGGCCTTTTTCCATGTTCTGCATGACTCATTAAAACCACAAAGTAGTGGGGTATTCCGTGTCCACTGTTTCCTCTTTTGTTTCTCCGAATGTACTTTATTCAAGACCTTCCAGGAAATGGTGAATATTTTGTGGTAGAGAAGTCCATAATAATGGAGCCGGTCAAAGAATAAATATGTGGAAGAACTAGCACAACCATCAACTCATACTATATCTACTGGAATTGTAATCATTGGCCCATACATGAGCCTCACTCCAACTCCTGCCTCATTGTCCTTCCTCCTGGTTAGAAGCCACGACCTCTGTAATATGCTCTTCACCTCACTTCACCCCACTTCCAAGAAAATATAAATCATTACAGAGATATCCATAGCCATTGTTAGCAGGCACGGGAAACTCAAAGGATCCCTGCATGTTGTTGGTTACACTCACCTAAAGCAGTGTCATTAGCTGATATGTCATAGAGTGATGTTCATTCATAGCTAACCCCATGTATGTTCAGTTGTCTCACTCGCAGCTTTTGAAGTGCCTGACCCCTAATATTTTCCTTCCTACTTTCTTGCCCATCAAATTTCATTCCTGTTCAGTTGCTGTGTTAGCAATGTCACTTTAATCTGGGTAATTTGTCACTTTTATATCATGCTAGTTATAATGTGTATGAACTGTACCCTCCTCTTTCATACCTACCCTTAGTGCTATGTGAGTTGACATGAATTAGGTCACCCGGCAATCCCCCTTCTAGTCTATGAGCTCGGATGCAGGGTTGGATTAGTTGTAATCTTTATTCTGCCCTGGTTACTGCCACTAGCAGATTGCAGATGGAAGTTGTGCATTTCCATCTCCACAACATGCCTATTCTATTGCAATCATTTTGTGTTGCTTATTCTGTGTTCCTGCAGTAAACTGATACCCTTGTTCGCATGACCCCTGTAGGGCATGCCAAGTGGCTGGGGAAATAGAGGCTTGAGGCATCGAATTTGTCATTGATAATGAGAAAAATGGATGTCTGGTCACTGCGCCTGTCAGCGACACATATAAATGCCATGAAAATCAGTTTTGAACAGTCAAGTGCTGTAGTACTGCCCCTTTGCTATTTGATAGATCTGTCTCCAGAGCTCTGTCCTATGTCTGAGCATGGAGCCGAGGTAAGTGGCAGAATGAAGCACAAGTCCGAAGTTGGCATAGTGGCTGTATTGCACATGCAGTTGCCCTAGTTGTCCGGTTTAAGGATTAGTTTTGTATTGAAGTCTCCTGAGCAGGGGAGTGGTGTAGGAGGTTGATTTTAAAAAGTGATGTGTAGGTTTTAAAGGTGTTCCCTGAGGGGCCAATTAGAGTCTCAGGTCCAACAAGTACTATACTAAAGTCAACGAGCAGTCCAGTTTTTGCCACCTACATGGAAAACAGCAGTAGCGCCCCCCCCCCCCTCCCCTCCCAGCGCCTTGAGACCCTTACGGGTGAGTAGTGCGCTTTACAAATTCGTTTGATTGATTGATTGATTGATTGATTGATTGAAAACGTACCTATGCTGTAGGCTACAACTTCATTGGTTTTCAATCTGAGATGGATATGTCCTTCTTCTTTGTCAACAATTGCCAGCTTTTTTTTCTGGACCCGTTGGTATGGCCCTTTCGAGACCCAGCTTTAGTGCTCGCTCTGCTTAAGACATGCCCTTCATTTAAATACATGCCTTTGTATCTACATGGAGTGTGAAAACATAAGGTGGCCCTGAAAGATGTATGAAAATCATATCCAAAATTATTTTTAGTTAACTGTCAAAAGTGCTTAAGTCCTTCCCAATTAGAAATATTTAGCTATATAAGACTAAAATTAACACTATTTCTGCAGTTCTAAGATATTTAATTTAATTTAATAGAGTACAAAACAATCTGTCAGTAATTGCAGCCTGCACCATATCTCAAAGTGTTATTTATAACACTACCCTATATTTTCTTTAATCATGACAATTATTGATTAGACTTTCTAAACCTAAGTGCACACATTTTTTAAAAACTTCATAGTTAGAATTGAATTTATGATTGAAGTTTTATTTTTGGAGACTCAATCAACTTTCTAATCATATGTTTCCCCTACCCTAAGGTCAACATGTTTCATGCATATGTTGCAATTCGTCACGACCTAGAAAAGGAAAGAACTGTACTACACACAGTGGAAAAGCCTGGTCGCTCCAAGGCTATTCCTGACGTCGTGGGGGTAGGTGCAGCAGGCATCGTCCGCGCATCGGCAAGGTACCTAAGATTTGGTGCCTTTTCCACGGGAGTTGACCGTTGAGGCACCCTGTAGAACATACTAGGGTTCCATCATAGAGAGCAGGACCATTTGGTCTGCGCTCATACTGACCTCTACAATTAAGGTTGTATAAAATTTTCCACTGTGTGTAGTACAGTTCTTTCACTTTCTAGGTCCTGACGAATTGCAATATATGCATGAAACATGTTGACCTTAGGGTGGCGGATACACCACTGTATCTTAGTACCAGTGCTTATCTCTCCCTTACTCCATTTTTAACCCAGGTAGTAAACCACAACATTAAAGTTCCTAGTGGATTTCCTAACCTTTTTTAGCCTTCACTCACTATTCACGACTACGCCAACATACACCTTTTACTTGAACCCTCATACCCACATGCAAAATATGGCAGGAACAGAAGATCTCCGATAAAGAGCCCCTTCATGGGTGCCCTTCAGACATTGCAGCGCCAGTCTGATGAGGAGCAGAACCCATATGATGAAGCATGACACCTAGCTTGCTGGGTGTGTGAGAGTTTTAGTTCCGTAAAGGGGATCCCCCCTTTGATTCCCTCCTATTAGACCACACGCTAGGTTCAATTCTCCCTTCCTTACAATGCTGGGGAACTTTGTACCCTTTTTGCAATACTGTTTTAGAAAGTTGGCATTTTCCTGCCCTTTGCTATTTGGTGCCTGCAGCCTGTTCTAGGTCACATGACTGGGTGTAGTTGACAGTTGGACTTTGTGAATCCCCCCCCCCCCCCAGACATTCACATAATAGAGCGATTAGTTGTGCCTGAATGGGCCATCATCTGGCAGGATGGGGGCAGAGCTGGGCACAGCCTCACTTGCAACTGAACGGGCAATGCTCTGTCTTCACCTAAAGGGCTTGTCACTACTGCACTGTTCCTGCAGCCAGCTTGGAACCATGGCATGGGAGTCAGCAAATTCCAGGCACTTCACAGATAAACCTCTAGAAACTTCTCTTACTTCAAAGAAGGCACCACATATTAAAAGGGGACTCTCAGACCCACTCTTCCGTTTACTTTCTGGATCAACGGAAGAACTCTCAGTGGACTTCCTGTTGATGTGGCCTTCTGTGTACTCCACAAGACTGCTTTGCTGCACCTGGAAGGACTGTTTTGCTACCTGGACCCTACTTTGAACCCTCAAAGTCCTACCCAGTTGCTTGAGCCCTGCTTCAACATTTGAACCCAGGACTACCAAATGAATTCAAATGCTAGTTTGCTGGCTTCATGTTCAGATCCAAAGGACATATGGACCCAGCCCGAGTGAGCCCTAAACCCCCCAAGTGATGCCTTTCCAGTCCTATACTCCTAGTGGTGCTGCTAAAGGTGCCCAGATAGCCAAGATCTAAAACTTGGGACATATATAGGTTTTGGTTAAAAACTGCCATGAGAACCGTTAGAAGACCGGGATCAACCTGCTTATTTATCCCCCCAAGGTGCATTGCTTATTGGCCTAGCTTCATGGCAGCTCCTGCTATGTTCCTCTCAACAGCAGCAAATCCTGATCAGCGGTCCTTCGCCAAAGGGTATCAGGCCTCCTGGAAATCTCGTCAGCCACTGCCCCCTATCTCATCCCTCTTGAGATTTTAGACTTCCAAAAAAGTGACTATGTCCGAACATAGAAATCTTCACCACAACTATGGAAAGGAGCTCCCCGATGACAGTTCTTCAGGGCATTCCATCAGCAAGGTCCAAAATACTTGTATAATGGTTTCAAAAGATATCACCCGACATGCTGTCTGAGGTCTGCCAGTCAGAATCTGCTTACAATCCCTCGATTCAAGCTGGTAACAAAAGGTGGCAAATCCCTTTTTGTACTAGGCGCTAAGGCCTGGAACAATCTCCCGCCCTTCTTACGATCATTGTCCCAAGAAACCCACTTCAGGAAGGCATTAAAAACCTGGGTCTTCTCTTTATCTGATGCTGCATGTAGGGCGCTGGTGTAATGTGTGGTACAGTGTGCAAGTCATCGCTTTTCCCTCCAACCCCTTCATCTGGGTTGGGTGAGCGCCAAAATACTCCTTGGAGTGATAGCAGCGCTATAGAAGTGTCTTTTACATTACATTACATTACATTACATTACAGTTCTGTTAAGGACTATTATGAGTTGGTTGGGCCTGGAGAGGTTCATGGTAATTATTGAATTGATTCCTTAGTGTTCTATACTTTTTAATATAGAAACTGGAAGGTTTAGTGAATCCTTGTGAACATGCTGTTCTGAGCGATATTGACATCAGAGCCTCGCCTCTCTCTCTCTCTCTTTCTCTGATTGCTCTTCTTACCTTTCTTTTTCCCAGAGGTAGTGTTCTCTTCAAGCTTGTCTGTCTTCGTACAGCTGGTATGCTGTCTTGGGAAGAGGGGTGGATAATTGCTGCATCTGAGAAACCATGATCTCAATTTATGACATAATGTTCCTCAATCAATCAATCAATCAGTGACACTTGTAAAGCGCGCTACATACCCGTAGGGTCTCAAGGCGCTTGGGGGGGGGGGGGGGGTGCCGCTACTGCTCGAACAGCCAGGTCTTCAGCTTCTTCCTGAAGGAGAGGTGGTCTTGGGTCAGGCGCAGGTCGGACGGGAGGGAGTTCCAGGTCTTGGCGGCCAGGTAGGAGAAGGACCTTCCTCCTGTAGTCGCTCTTCGGATGCGGGGGACGGCGGCGAGGGCGTGGTTGGCTGATCGGAGGTGGCGTTTGGGAGCGTAGAAGTTGACTCGGCTGTTGAGGTAGCTCGGGCCTTGGTCGTGTAGGGCTTTGTGTGCGTGGGTGAGGAGGCGGAAGGTGATTCTCTTGTTGATAGGGAGCCAGTGAAGGTCTCTCAGATGTCCGGAGATGTGGCTGGATCGTGGGATGTCGAGGATGAGTCTGGCTGAGGCGTTTTGGATCCGCTGGAGTCTCTTCTGGAGCTTGGCGGTGGTCCCGGCGTAGAGGGCGTTGCCGTAGTCCAGTCGGCTGGTGACGAGGGCCTGGGTGACGGTCTTCCTGGTCTCTGTGGGGATCCACCAGAAGATCTTTCGTAGCATGCGTAGGATGTTGAAGCACGCCGAGGAGACGCTGTTGACTTGCCTGGTCATGGAGAGGGAGGAGTCCAGGATGAAGCCCAGGTTTCGTGCATGGTCTGTCGGTTTGGGTGCGGTGCCCAGGGCGGGAGGCCACCAGGAGTCGTCCCAGGCGGAGGGTGAGGAGCCCAGGATGAGGACCTCCGTCTTGTCCGAGTTCAGTTTCAGGCGGCTGGTCGTCATCCACTCGGCTACCTCTCTCATCCCTTCGTGCAGGTTGGCTCTGGCGGCAGCGGGGTCGTTGGTCAGGGAGAGGATCAGCTGGGTGTCGTCGGCGTAGGAGATGATGCTGAGGTGGTGTTTGCGTACGATGGCCGCGAGGGGGCTCATGTAGACGTTGAAGAGGGTTGGGCTCAGGGATGATCCTTGGGGGACGCCGCAGATGACTTCGGAGGCCTCTGACTTGTACGGTGGTAGGCGGACTCGCTGTGTTCTTCCGTCGAGGAAGGAGATGATCCATTCCAGCGCCTTGTCCTGGATTCCGATGTTGCTGAGGCGCTGTATTAGGGTGCGGTGGCAGACCGTGTCGAATGCCGCGGAGAGGTCTAGGAGGATGAGGGCCGCTGTTTCTCCCTTGTCCATCAGGGCTCGGATGTCATCGGTGGCGGCGATGAGGGCGGTCTCGGTGCTGTGTTTGGCTCGGAAGCCGGACTGTGAGGGGTCGAGGGATCCGTTCGTCTCGAGGAAGGCGGCCATCTGCTTGTTGACGGTCTTCTCGATGACTTTGGCTGGAAACGGGAGAAGCGAGATGGGGCGGTAATTCTTGAGGTCGGTGGGGTCCGCTGTTGGTTTTGTGAGTAGAGCGCTGAGTTCGGCGTGTTTCCAGCTTTCGGGGAAGATGGCGGTGTCGAAGGATGTGTTGATGATTTCTCGCAGGTGGGGTGCGATGACAGTGTCGGCCTTGTTGAAGACGTGGTGAGGGCAGGGGTCGGTCGGTGATCCGGAGTGGATGGAGTTCATCGTGCGGATGGTGTCTTCGGTGCTGATCGGGGTCCAGGCGTGGAGGGTGGTGGTGGGGGGGGGGTGGCTGGTCGGTCGTGGTGTGCGTTGGTTGGTTGTTGAAACTGCTGTGTATGTCCGTGATCTTGTTGTGGAAGTATGAGGCGAGGGAGTTGCAGAGGTCTTGCGATGGGGTGATGTCGTTGTTTCCTGCGCTGGGGTTGGAGAGCTCTTTCACGATGTTGAAGAGTTCCTTGCTGTTGTGTGCGTTGTTGTCCAACCGGTCCTTGTATGCTGTTCTCTTGGCGGCGCGGATCAGCTGGTGGTGTTTTTGGGTGGCAAGTTTGTAGGAGGTCCTGTTGTCCGGTGTTGGTTCCCTTTTCCAGACTTTCTCGAGGGCTCGGCAGTTTTTCTTGGAGCTCTTGAGTTCGTCGGTGAACCATGGGGCCTTCTTGCTGCCGGGTCTGCTAGGCGGGGTCCTCAGCGGGGCGAGTTCGTCCGCGCAGTTGCTGATCCACTTCGTGATGTTCTCGGCGGCCTGGCTGGGGTTCGCTGAGCTGGCAGGAGGGTGTTGGCTCAGGGAGGTGGCGAGCTGGTCTGCTGTGATCTTGTTCCAGCTTCTGCGGGCGGCCTGTTGCTGGTGTTGGTGGGTCGTCGTTCTCTTGAAGGTGAAGTGGACGCAGCTGTGGTCCGTCCATTGAAGCTCTGTGGCGTGGCTGAAGTCGATGTCTGTGCTGGATGAGAAGACGGCGTCGAGTGTGTGTCCGGCGAGGTGGGTGGGGGTGGACACCAGTTGCTTGAGTCCCAGGTTGGCGAGGTTGTCGAGCAGGGTGCTGGTGTTGTGGTCGTTGTTGTTCCTCGATGTAAACCTCCCAGCAATGGCCTTTCAAAGGCTCCCTTAACACATAACATTCACAGGTGGAGAATTTGTTCATGGATTAACTCTCTGAGAGATGTAAACACAATACTGGGTGGGTTGTTGTAATGAAACGACATGCCTCAAGTCTCTTGTGTCTAAGGGATTACAGAAGAGCTAGCTTCACAAGGACTTACATAATATATTTGTTCCCTTTGGGGAGAAACTGCAGTTTCTGGTAATATTGTTTTCTCTTGTGAGAAGAGTTATTCTTTGGGAATCTAGTCTGCCATATTTGGTTATACCAGGAATACTCTGGATTTAGATAGATGAATAGGCGGTCCCACAGGACTTTAGTTAGCTCATAGGGCTGTCAAAATAGGTGCATTAAGGTCAGAAATTATTTTCCTATTACCTGACTTCTTTATTCAATGACATTGCAGGATTTTCCCACAAATTGGCCAGCACAATACTATTTCCCTGGCCAATACTTAAAGAGAAGGATGGACAGGAATATACTCTAAAGACACATGTGGAGGAAATACCTGGAATGTCCAGATGTTTCTAAAACAAATACTTGGAATATGCCAGCCCAACCAATGGCATTTTCTTACTAGAATAGGTTTGTCCCAGAAATGTTTCCAAACAGTATTCTGTTTAATCTACGACCATTGAGCCTGTATACACTTGGAAAGTTTGAGTGACTGACTGGAATGTATCTGAAGGAAACTAATGATCTGTGCAAAGGAAGGTCTTACATACTATTTAAAAACCATACATGGACACTCCATAGCAACAACAAAAAGCACCCATAACCTCAACACACAAGGCTTGATGTAACTAGTCAGTTGAATATAAACCTAGCACTACTTGAAAGTATATATACCAGACATCTCTAGTTGATAAGGAACTCCCACAAATTGCCCCTTGCAACTGGACGCCAAATGGGTGTCTGATTTCGAGTGTGGCTAGGTCAGAGTTTTATGTCTGTATTTTTCTAACTGCGGTCTTGCACTGATACCCTCTGGACCTCGGCAACCCAAAAAGGAATAGCCTCTGGGTAGATCTCAGTCATAAAATTATTCAGCTAAACAAACTCCCCTCTTGGTTCCGAGAGTAAGTGGTCATTACAATTTGTTTTAATTTTTTTCCTATTTTTGATTAATTCCACTGAATGTTTAATGTCATAATTTTCCTGATACTTCCCCCTACTATATTTTAGTTAATGTGTTTACCATTCAATTGAAGGTCTATTCCCTTTCTGTAAATATTGACTAATTTTCCATACCTTGGATTCCCATGTGGCTTTTAGTTTACTGAAGTTGAAATGGTCTTTTTATGAAACTGTTTTGTGGTTGCAAAGCCTGCAATTCGCAAAATTACAGGCTTTGCAACCACAAACCAAAGAAAAAGAGGTGCCTATTGGGCTCCTCTTATTTGAGAGATGACATGAAATAAACAATGGTTTGCAGCCACAACTGTCTTCAAACTGCTGAACAGTTACCAAGACCAGACTAAGACCATAGATGTGGTGGTTAGGGATTGTAAGTGGAAACTGTTCTTCAGGGGACCGCTGCGTACTTTCCCAAGGCCACACTCTGCTGTTCCTGGGCTGCTTTAAAACAACGTCAGCATTTAGCGAATGCAAATTCAGGGATGGAGGTCTGCTCCCTGTATTAATAGCTATTCACAGGTGTCACAAACTGGGTCCTGTCTCACACCTAATAAAGTGGCAAGAGTTTGTTCCTACAACCAATTACTATATCAGTGATGGCACAAAATGAATTGGAGGTCACAAACTTGTCGGAGTGCAAAAAAAAGAGTGGATTATTTGAACCTCACGTTAGCACATAGTTATCTTTGCTTTTACCTTTACTCTACTGATTTTGATCATTTTAAATGTTATCATTTATTTTCATTGGTAACATATTATGACTGGATTTTTCCACCTGATCCCAGGCGAAAATGTTTGATACCGATGGTTTCTCTGTTTTCATTTCCAATTACTGAATTTGACGTTTTTGTACCGCTGATTAGTTAGTTGTGTAGTTTGACATTCACCTAGAACTTTTTATCAAGTCAAGGATTGTGTTGGATTGTCACACTTTACTTATCAAATTTGAATCCGTTTACTTTACTAGTATACTACATGAACAATATACAAAATGAGCTCAAAATTCGGCACGTTGAAACCCGTTGAATATTTTGACAGTCATAGTGTTTGTTGTTTTTTTAAAAATAACCATGTGCTGTAAAATGTCCTCAGCAGAGCTGGGCAGAGATCACTTGCAGAACATGCTCTCTCTTATGCTTCACAGTGCCGCCTAAATGTAAAAATGTTTTTCCCTTTTAATGTATCCTCTCCCTCTCTTATCTCACTCTTTAAAATGGAAGTTGATTAAAGCACAAACGTTTACCTTTATGGCCTAAAGCCTGATTTAGAGCTTGGCCTATAGGGTCCTCCACTGCAAACACTACCATGGCTGCCAAACCGACAGACAGTTCGGAGGCTCTATTTACAGTCAGACAGACAGACATGCTTCGGACAATTATGCCCCTGCTGGTTTCACCGGTTGAAACCTTACACAGATTGCCTTGGGACACCATTCACACTATTTAGAGCGGCAGTTTGATGTACTTTTTTTCTTCAGGACCGCCAGTAAAGGCCTGAGGATCCCAAAAAGAACAAGCCTTTGCAATGCAATAGGTCTCGCATTAGGAAAGTTTGAGCTGTTGGTATTGTAAATGACAAATTTTATATTTATCTGTTGGTTTTGAAAATACCAAAATTAATAGCTTTGTCATTTACAATGCCAATAGTTTTAACTTTCGCAAATGTGACACCTATAGCATTTGTAATGCAATATGTGTTGTATTTACGTGACTTAGACGTTGAGTGCAGTGTAATTATGTGGCGTGTAATTATGTGGCACTGAGTGGTATTTGGAGTGCATGTTGTATTGAGTGCAGTGTAATTATGTGGCATGTAATTATGTGGCACTGAGTGGTATTTGGAGTGTATGTTGCATTGAGTGCAGTGTAATTATGTGGTGTGTAATTATGTGGCACTGAGTTGTATTTGGAGTGTATGTTGCATTGAGTGCAGTGTAATTATGTGGTGTGTAATTATGTGGCACTGAACTGTATTTGGAGTGTATGTTGCATTGAGCGCAGTCTAATCAGTAGAGTGTAATTATGTGGCGTGTAATTATGTGGCACTGAGTGGTATTTGGAGTGTATGTTACATTGAGCGCAGTCTAATCAGTAGAGTGTAATTATGTGGCGTGTAATTATGTGGCACTGAGTGGTATTTGGAGTGTATTGTATGTTGCATTGAGCGCAGTCTAATCAGTAGAGTGTAATTATGTGGCGTGTAGTTATGTGGCACTGAGTGGTATTTGGAGTGTATGTTGCATTGAGCGCAGTCTAATCAGTAGAGTGTAATTATGTGGCGTGTAATTATGTGGCACTGAGTGGTATTCGGAGTGTATTTTGCATTGAGTGCAATGTAACTATGTGGCATGTAATTATGTGGCACTGAGTGGTATTTGGAGTGTATATTGCATTGAGCGCAGTCTAATCAGTAGAGTGTAATTATGTGGCATGTAATTATGTGGCACTGAGTGGTATTTGGAGTGTATTGTATGTTGCATTGAGCGCAGTCTAATCAGTAGAGTGTAATTATGTGGCGTGTAATTATGTGGCACTGAGTGGTATTTGGAGTGTATGTTGCATTGAGCGCAGTCTAATCAGTAGAGTGTAATTATGTGGCGTGTAATTATGTGGCACTGAGTGGTATTCGGAGTGTATTTTGCATTGAGTGCAATGTAACTATGTGGCATGTAATTATGTGGCACTGAGTGGTATTTGGAGTGTATGTTGCGTTGAGTGCAATGTAGTTATGAAGCATAATTATGTGGCACTGAGTGGTATTGTGTGGAGTGTGTTGCATCCAGTAGAGTATAATTATGTGGCGTGTAATTATGTGACACAGTGGTATTTGGAGTGTATGTTGCGTTGAGTGCAGTGTAATTATGTGGCGTGTAATTATGTGGAGTGTATGATGTATTCAGTAGAGTGTAATTGTGTGGCGTGTAATTATGTGGCACTGAGTGGTATTGTTTGGAGTGTATGGTGCATTGAGTGCAGTGTAATTATGTAGCATATAATTGTGGCACTGAGTGGTATTGTGTGGAGTGTGTGTTGCATAGGGTCCAAACCATGAGGCGAACCTTCACCCCCCCCCGACACTTGCTTGTTGTTTATCAACTTCATGTTACGCAATCACAATCCGGCCCTTGAGCCCAAGCTCCTTCCTGCCAGTGAGATAGATCAAAAGAGACTTATTGACCGTGCACAGACAGGCAAAGGGAAAAGAACACAACCCTTCTGAGATGCAGGTAGGTTACGTTTTAAATAAATACTATTATTGTGGCGACTCGTTACACATTTTTGCCAATATTAATATTGCATTGCGAATTCGAGGGTGCCTACCGCTGTTGCCCCCAAAAGAAATCACCGCCGCAGCCCTGCTCCGTGAAAACCGGAAGTCAGGCACTTTTGGCCGAGACGGGGGCGGGACCTGCAATCCAGCAGGAAGTTCCGCCCGCCGCCGCCGAGGAAGCAGTGAAGCTGGCCGACTCCGACCAGCGCTGCAGAGGAGACACGCCGAAAGAGCCCGGTGAGTGGGAGGGGAGGGGGGTGTCTGCGTGTGTGTCTGTTCGAATGTGTCTGTGTGTGTGCGCGTGGGTCTGCGTGTGTGCGCGTGGGTCTGCGTGTGTGTATGCAGTGTGTGTATGCAGTGTGTGTGGCTGGGTATGTGCGCATGCGTGATTGTGGAGTGTGTTTGCGCAAGGGAATGAGACACGAGAGGGGCAAGGCGACGTGCGCGCCCACGAGGTGAAATCCACGTCTGCACTCGTGCCCCTCTCGTGTCCACTCTCCCAAATACGGGCAACATTAGTTGTCTTCGCTGACAGCTTGCAATGCTTCGCATTGCAAGCTACGTCAGCTCGCCCTAAAAATTAAGTATTTTCATGCGAGTGTGAAACAGTCAAATGTGAATGGAAGGCAATGTATACATGGTACTGACGTTCCACAGCTTTATCTATGCACCCCATCCCTGCAATGTAAAGCACCTCAAACGGAAAGATGCCTGGAGCATCAACACATCCGAAATGGTGAGATTCATTGCTTCACATTCAAGCAGAGAGAAGGGTTCTATGATAAATACAGATATACAGGATGTAAAGAAATCTCATTACTCAAAACCTGTCTGTCATCTGTGTGGAGAAGGTGAGGATGCGAAGGATTTGAGACTAAGCACGTGCCAGTGGTGCTGTACAGGACATATATTATATTATATTCGAAATAGCCAGGGCATAACGGGGACGCACACTGCTAGCAGCAATAATGTATTTTTCTAGTGTTCATTAATGATATGTTTTCTGCAGAACCTTTTGAGGGTTGCGGACTGGTGTTAGAGTGCCCGATGTAGAAAGTCTGTTTAGGGAAAAATAAATGGCAACGTTAACGGATACAAATAAGTTAACATGGGGGTTGAATTTTGAGGGACAACCACGCATGTGACAGGTTAATCTTGCATGAACCACATGACACTTCCTCAGTAGGAAGTGATGGAGAAAGCTACTTGGTTTATTAAAAGCTCCATTATCTGTGGACAGTATATATACTCAACCTGAGAAGTATGTTTGTAAATTATAGAGGTCCATCAAGCTAATAAAAAGAAATCCTCCACCCACTAGCTTAGAAGTAGGCCAGGGTGGTATTTTATAAACACAGGCATATTCTTGCAAAATTTCCAACACTAACGTTACAAATGCCTGAGATTACGCCAGTACGCCATGCTGTGAAATTGAGACTTCTTTCGAGTAAAAATCCTATCGCAGGAGTATGGGAAGAACAGAATAGAGGGTGCCTACCGCTGTTGCCCCCAAAAGAAATCACCGCCGCAGCCCTGCTCCGTGAAAGTCAGGCACTTTTGGCCGAGACGGGGGCGGGGCCTGCAATCCAGCAGGAAGTTCCGCCCGCCGCCGCCGAGGAAGCAGTGAAGCCGGCCGACTCCGACCAGCGCTGCAGAGGAGACTCGCCGAAAGAGCCCGGTGAGTCGGAGGGGAGGGGAGGGGGGTGTATGCGTGTGTGTCTGTTCGAATGTGTCTGTGCGCGTGGGTCTGCGTGTGTGCGCGTGGGTCTGCGTGAGTGTATGCAGTGTGTGTATGCAGTGTGTGTGGCTGGGTATGTGTGCATGCGTGACTGTGGAGTGTGTTTGCGCAAGGGAATGAGACACGAGAGGGGCAAGGCGACGTGCGCGCCCACGAGGTGAAATCCGCGTCTGCGCTCGTGCCCCTCTCGTGTCCACTCTCCCAAATACGGGCATTGCAAGCTACGTCAGTTCGCCCTAAAAATAAAGGAAAATGACCCCAACACCCTGGCAGAAACTCCAGGGGTGTCAGGATTGTTAAAAAATGTTTAACGAAAACAAACTCCTATTATGGGAGTTTGCTTATGTAAAAAACTAATTGCTGAGCAGCCACATGAACCATGGAGAATGCTCAGCAAACATTCAAATGCCTTCGAGGAAACGCCAAGCTAGCAGAGAGCTTCACACAGGGCAGACTCTAGGGCTGTGCGACCGGTGCCACCGCACCTGGTGCAGACTTGACTTGGGGGCGCCTGTTTGCTACTTTATATTGTTTTTTAAAGCGCACACTGCCTCATTCCTGGACTCCGGCAATTTTAAGCCAGTACTAAAAATGTCAAGTTAACTCCGTTTATTAATGTTCGTCCAGGAGAGAGACGAAGTTTTCTCTAGTGGAAGTTTTGACTGCTAGAAGTTTTGATTCCTCATAAGGTAGTGCAGATGGTTAATATGCGGGCTGCAAAGAATGTGTACCATGCAAATCACAAAGTGAATAGAACATAAATAGGTCAGTGAGTTACTGCTTTCCTCAGAGGCTTCCTTTTGTTACTGTCATCAAACAACTGAAATGCAGAAATCAAGTATAGATTAGAGCGTATTGATTTTTTTTCCCAGACTTTTATTATCCCAATGTTTCACAAAGCGTTCATATGGGTAGAAATCATGTCTGATTATTAAAGAGAACCCCCAACCAAGGTGTTACGTTTCAAATTCTGAGTTTGGGCTTCTCCAGGCCAAGCCCCTCCTAAACTATAATGCCTACCAGTATGGATGGCATATACATCCTTACCTTTGTAGTCCTCTGTCTTATGTAACGTTTCCTATACATTGATTCACACATATATGATTGATTGTCTCTGTAATGTGTGTGCAATGTAAAGTGCTTTGACACCCTTCATTTTATGAGTGACCCTGTAAAACTAATTAAATGTATCTGAGAGAGAGTGGTTATGAAGACAGTAAAAGGGTGGTAGTGCAGGAATCTCTTGCGGAGGTTGTCATTGAGGGCTTGGTGGGGGGTGCCAAAAATCATTGGCGCACAGGGCACCACCAATGCTAAAGCTGGCCCTGGCTTCACACAGGGCAGGCAGTGTCTCCCAGGGTCTCAGGGGGTATTACCTTCACTGCCCTAGTGGACAGTGGACTGATCGCCAACTGCAAATAAGGATACTGGTCTTTTTCTTGCTTCACTGTTATTTCTATGTCATTGCCTGTAAAGCTCTATGCCCCCAGTGCTATTTCAAGAACTTAAAAAAATGAAATAACGAATGGTGGCTGGGTCTGATATGTGGCGAGTGTATCATCCTAGAGAATTACAGACTGTTTCTCGAAACATAAACCATGCTAATATCGACAGTAGGTTTCTGGCTCTTGGGTGGTCCCTTGCTATAAAAGTCTTTGATATCAGAGTTTTTCCCTACCACATTGCTTGTACTAGAACTCTTTAACTCTCTCTCTCCAAGTCTCTTTCATAGAGAGGTTACTGAAATCCAAACAGTTAATTTGACCTCTAAATGACTTGTTCTGGTATTTACAATGCATTCTGGAAAGGGGCGACCATTCGGTCCCCCCGAACGTATGGTGGAGTACCACGATCCCCCCGGGAAGCCATCTTGGGCGGGAGGCGAGTCTCGGCTGGTATGCCCGAAGCGGCGTAGCCGGGGCGCGCCTTTTCCCGCCCTGGAGTGGGTTGTCCTAGACACTGACGCGACCGGCCACGCCCTCGGAGGCAGGCGGGGGCGGGTTGACGCCCGCCCTGAAGACGGATAAAAGGAGCAACAAGCCAAGAAAGCTTCCTCTTGTTCCTGTGCTCTGAAGCTGCACCTCCCCGCTGCACGTGAGCTCGAGACGGAACGAAGAGCCAATTTTGAGCGTTGTAAATCTTTCTTTTGTCTTACAGATACTCCGTCTGAGAATGCCCAAGAAAGTCGGAAAGCGGGTCGGTACCGATCAGATGCTCCGTATACTCATGAAGGAGATAGCCGACTTGAAGAAGCAGATGGCGGCTAAGGACGGGGAGGGAGGACCGAAACGGCCTTTGCCGGGAGTAGTCCCCGGAGGAAGAGGCAAGAGGTCCAGAAGGGGGGCACTTGGGGGGGAAACCCCGGTTCCCGATATCCCACTTGAAGAGCCAACCCCGGTGCCGAAGGAGGGGAATCCGATTCCTGTGGTGGTCACTCCCGTGAACGGGGAAGATATGCCTCCCGAGTTAGCGGCACAATTGGCAGCGTGGTTGGGAAAGGATAGCGAGGGCGCCACGGCTGACGACGCCCGGGTATTAATGAGACAGCTGCGGGAAACTAGGGAGGCTGCAAAGGCATCATCGTCTGTTACCCCGCCGGTTCCGGGGGCGGAAAATGCAACAGGCCCAGGTTCGGCAGCAAATGCAGCTTCTGGTTCAGGTAAGCGGCCATTGCCGATTGCGGGGGAGGGGGCTGTACCTTCACGAAGGGAGAAGGTGGCTCAGCATGTTCCACTGGAAATTAAGGAAAAGATTTGGGCGGATAAGTATGTAAACATTTTTTCTTTGCTTACCGACCATTATGAGATGGAGCATGTTAAGAGCCAAAAGGAGCTCATGCATCCGAGTGTTTGGCGCGCCAAAATGGCCGCCTTTAAGATTGACGAAAACATTGGTACTTGGGGCAGAGCGTGGGGCATTTTTACCTCCATCATGGGTGAGCGTAGGCCCGAGTTGCTGACCGAGTTGCCTATTTATCAGTCACGAATCATGGAGTATTCCGTAGCGTATGGGGGTAATCAGTGGTTCTGCTATGATAATATTTTTAGAAAAGCGAAAGAACACAACCCAATCCTGACTTGGGATTGTTACGACTCTGTTTCATGGCAAAAAATGGAGAGTACAGGAATGTTGAAAGTACCATTGGTTGGAAGTAGCGGGGGTGAATCCTCCCGCCAATACTCTGGGACACCCTTTCGATCGGGTGCAGGTAACGAATATCACTCAAAACCGAGTGGCAACGTAGGTAAAAGGGGGATTTGTTGGAATTTTAACAGAGGAAAATGTACGAGGCCCCAGGGGTCATGCAAGTTCAAACATGAATGTGGGGGGTGTGGGCAGCCATCCCATCCTGAGTCCATGTGCAGAGCCAAAACGGGTGATAACGGTGGTAGGGGAAGCGCCAAACAGGTCTGAAATAGTCCGAGGGGCGCCTTTACCTACCCCGATTGATACCATGGCAATGATTCCTTGGCTCAACGAATACCCAGATCATGCTTCTGCTGGGGTGTTGCGAAACGGGTTTTCATATGGTTTCCGCATCCCAGTGGGGGATTTTCAGGGTGTAGCAAGATGTAAGAACCAACTGTCGGTCTTGCAGCATACGACCGTGGTACAGGTAAAGATTGGGAAGGAGGTTACTCGAGGTCGAGTCGCCGGTCCATTTGATGTGCCACCGGTTGCAAATTTTGTTTGTTCCCCTTTAGGGGTGGTCCCCAAGAAGGACCCGGGTGAGTTTCGGCTGATACATAACTTGTCGGCCCCACGTGGTCTTTCCGTGAATGATGCGATAGACCCGGAAATGTGTTCGGTGCGGTACGCATCTTTCGATGGGGCCGTCGCCATGTTGAATCGCCTGGGGCCCGGGGCGCTGATGGCAAAATCAGATATTGAGTCAGCGTTCCGGTTGCTCCCGGTACACCCAGACGATCAGCGTCTCCTTTGTTTCATGTTTCAGGGTCGCTATTACATGGATAGATGTATGCCAATGGGATGCTCTATATCTTGTGCCTATTTTGAAAAGTTCAGTTGTTTTTTGCAATGGGTCTTCACAAAGAAGACGGGTTTTCAACATGTTATGCATTATATCTCGATGACTTCCTGTTTCTGGGGGCAGCCGGGGATCCAGAATGTGGACAGGCTTTGAATGAATTTTGTGTCTTAATGAATCATTTTGGTGTACCATTGGCGCCAGGTAAGACTGTGGGTCCCTCGACTTGCCTCGAGTTTCTGGGGATTGAGCTCGACTCAAAGGAAGGTTGTTTTCGTTTACCAAAAGGAAAAGTGTTAAAATTCAGGGCATCCCTTGAGACATGTATTAGTGAGGCTAAGGTAAAACTGCATCAATTGCAACAAATGGTGGGCCAGTTGAATTTTGCCCTGAGAATAATGCTGATGGCCCGCCCCTTTTCCCGCTCGATCGCTCAGGCCATGATCGGCCTGAAGGAGGGTCATCATCGCACGAGGCTCTCGGCAGAGGTTCGCCAGGACATGCGCATTTGGTTGGCATTTCTGGCGGATTTCAATGGTCGAATTGTCTGGAACAAACCGGCGGTGTCCTCCGAGGAGCTGGGGCTGTGGACAGATTCGGCAGGAAGTATTGGTTTTGGTGCCATATTCGGCACTCGATGGTCGGCTCAAAAATGGCCGACATGGTGGCACGAGTGCGGGCTGACAAGTAACATTGCTTTTCTTGAACTTTTCCCTATTCTGGTGGCCCTGAAAACTTGGCCCGAGGGGTTCAGAGATCACTCTGTGGTATTCTGGTCTGATAACATGACCGTGGTTGAGTGTATCAATAGTCAGGCAGCACGATGCAAATGGATTCTGAGACTGCTCAAAGAAATTGTGTTATTGTGTATGCAATTGAATGTGCTATTTAAGGCAAGACATGTGCCGGGGGTAATGAACCAAGCGGCTGATGCGCTTTCTCGTTTCCGTATGCAGGCCTTCTGGGGTTTTCTGCCCACAGCGGACCCGGTGGCGGCACCCTTTCCCGAAGCTCTCTGGTCTCTCGGTGCCCCGAACTACAAAACCTCGTGGGAGAGAGTTTAGCACCCAGGACGAGGAAGGCATACGAAGGGGCGTTCCGTTCCTATTGGGCCTTTTTGGGGACTGCTAGGGGGGAGCTTTGGGGCCAGGAAGAGTTTGTAGTAAAATTTCTGCTGTCTTTACATCGGGCAGGCAAATCAGTAGCTACGGCCCAGAGGCATCGGGCCGCCATTTCCTTTATGGCAAGGGCTCACGGGATCCAGGACCCGACAGCGTCTTTCGTTGTGCAAAAAGCGCTACGTGGGTGGCAACGCCTTGAGGGTCGCAGAGTAGATGAGAGGCACCCGATAGGTCTGGATAGGTTGGCCCTGTTATTATCCGTACTCCCTGCTACGTGTTCATCCCAGTATGAAACAGTGTTATTCCGAGCCGCTTTTGCGCTGGCATTCCATGGGGCTATGCGGGTAAGCGAAGAACAAGCAGGATACGATGGGGGGACTGTGTCGAGAGCACATTCAGGTCAAGGGGGAGACGATGACTGTCTCGTTTGTCAGGTCCAAAACCGATCAGGGTGCGATTGGGGACTGCATAATCATACAGAGGATTCCCGGGTCTTCCATGTGCCCTGTGGTTTGCGTAGAGGAATATTTAGCGCAAAGGGTGGCATCATGGGGGGGACCTTGTTGAGACACGCTGACGCCACCCCGCTGACGAGGTTTCAGTTCCAGCGGGTGCTTGCGATGTCGATTTCGGCCGCGGGCTTGAACCCCGGCGAGTTTGGGACCCATTCCTTTCGGATAGGGGCTGCTACAGAGGCTACAGCCAGGGGTCTGAGTGTAGAAGAAGTAAAACGTGTGGGGCGTTGGTCCTCGAACTGTTATAAAAGGTATGTGCGGTTGCACATGTTGTGAAGCTGTAATGATGTACTCACGCTTCTTGTTTTTGTTTGGTTTTCAGTTGCGCAAGCCTACGAGGCGGGGCGGACTGTGCAGTCGACCCGACACCTGGGGACCAGCGGTCAGACATCACCGGCTGTGAAAAAGGAGGTGTGGGTCGTGGGCCACTCATACGTGAGGCGTGCCGCGGACGTATTCAAAGCAGGTGACATGATTCACGTGGCTGGGGAATACGGGTACAGGGTGTCCTTCTACGGAAAGGGCGGGCTCTGTATTGACCAATTTCAATCATTTTTTGAGGGTTTGTTAGGGCGGACAAGGTCACCGCCGTCTATAATCATAGTCCATCTTGGGGGCAACGATTTGGTGGCCACTGGTAGACGACTTCTTCTTGAGGCAATGCTTTCCACAGTAAGTTGGTTGGCAAGAAGAGTTCCAGGGTGCACAATTGCATGGTCCCATATGATCCCACGAAAAGTGTGGCGGGGGGCTATTTCGGTTTCTGCTCTGAATCATTCAGTAAGAAAAATTAATAACAAAGTGAGTAGATTGTTTCGTTCACGTACACTGCATTCTGTTTCGCATGGTTGTATTAAAGGGGACAGTATGTATTTGGGGGATGGTGTTCATTTGTCCCGGGTGGGGAACGAGTTACTCATAGGAGACCTCATAGCTTGGTTAAAGAGTTTATAACATGACCTTTAGGCAGGAGTGTTGTGGGGGGTCCGGATAGCCGGTCAACTATCCGGCCTGTGGCGGTAAGGTCATGATCGGTGAGCAGTAATTGGAAGATCCCTATGGGGGGGCGTCACCCATTACGGATGGGAGCGCTCGGGGGAGGTGGCCATTGGCCCCTCAACGGGGAGGCGGTCCCGTCTAAGGATAGGCCGCCGGAAGGAAAGGAAAGGTGGTCAAGGCCCCTTCCTGGATAGGAGGGGCTACGGGCCCTCCTGGGGAATTTCCCGGGGCCAGGACATCTGCGACGGCAGATGTGTAAGTTGTGTGGGGTTCGGGAGGGGGTTTACGCTACCTCTTAGACACCTCACACGAGTCCTCGGACGACCGTTAAATGGCATCGAGTTCATTGGGGCCCCCGTCAAGTCCAAGGGAAATTGGTAGATGCACTTGAGGTACGCCTCTGTGCGGTTGGCCCCCTCACAAGTGAGGGTGGTATTTCTGGTTTAGGGATCTGACACCGGTTATGACCTTGCCGTTGGCCCTTAACGTTAGGATGTACAATTTCAAATGAAATGTTTTGTAGTATGTTAGTTCGGCTAGGAGAACCTTTGTATTAGAGATCTGTTAAGGTTAGCCAAACATCGTAATGTGGAAATGAAATTGTACATAATATGAAACTGTTATTTTAATGTTTTGATTTTGTTTCATATTTTAATAAATACGGCCGGGAGGGTCACTCCCTCCCGCCTTCCAAAAGTTCAGAACCGTTTCCGGTTTCCCATCCTTGGGGATTGTGTTGAGAGGGGGTGATGGGTATCTCAGCCATATGGAAAGGGGCGACCATTCGGTCCCCCCGAACGTATGGTGGAGTACCACGATCCCCCCCGGGAAGCCATCTTGGGCGGGAGGCGAGTCTCGGCTGGTATGCCCGAAGCGGCGTAGCCGGGGTGCGCCTTTTCCCGCCCTGGAGTGGGTTGTCCTAGACACTGACGCGACCGGCCACGCCCTCGGAGGCAGGCGGGGCGGGTTGACGCCCGCCCTGAAGACGGATAAAAGGAGCAACAAGCCAAGAAAGCTTCCTCTTGTTCCTGTGCTCTGAAGCTGCACCTCCCCGCTGCACGTGAGCTCGAGACGGAACGAAGAGCCAATTTTGACCCACCCACCAGCCCCTGAGGACAGCAAGTTGTTTTGAATAAAGTTTTGATGTGGTAACTCTATTTCTTGCAGGTTGTGATGATTGTCGTGATGTATAATTTTGAATATGCAATAAAGATGGTCACTTTCAGATGTTTTTCGAATAAAGTAATTTTGCATTAGTGCTGATCAGTAATCATGCTTGTAATAACTTAAAATTGTTTTTGTAGTTTAGTAATTTAGGTAGATTTGTCGTATTTATTGTCGGGCGGTAAGGTCATGATCGGTGAGCAGTAATTGGAAGATCCCTATGGGGGGGCGTCACCCATTACGGATGGGAGCGCTCGGGGGAGGTGGCCATTGGCCCCTCAACGGGGAGGCGGTCCCGTCTAAGGATAGGCCGCCGGAAGGAAAGGAAAGGTGGTCAAGGCCCCTTCCTGGATAGGAGGGGCTACGGGCCCTCCTGGGGAATTTCCCGGGGCCAGGACATCTGCGACGGCAGATGTGTAATTTGTGTGGGGTTCGGGAGGGGGTTTACGCTACCTCTTAGACACCTCACACGAGTCCTCGGACGACCGTTAAATGGCGTCGAGTTCATTGGGGCCCCCGTCAAGTCCAAGGGAAATTGGTAGATGCACTTGAGGTACGCCTCTGTGCGGTTGGCCCCCTCACAAGTGAGGGTGGTATTTCTGGTTTAGGGATCTGACACCGGTTATGACCTTGCCGTTGGCCCTTAACGTTAGGATGTACAATTTCAAATGAAATGTTTTGTAGGATGTTAGTTCGGCTAGGAGAACCTTTGTATTAGAGATCTGTTAAGGTTAGCCAAACATCGTAATGTGGAAATTAAATTGTACATACTATGAAACTGTTATTTTAATGTTTTGATTTTGTTTCATATTTTAATAAATACGGCCGGGAGGGTCACTCCCTCCCGCCTTCCAAAAGTTCAGAACCGTTTCCGGTTTCCCATCCTTGGGGATTGTGTTGAGAGGGGGTGATGGGTATCTCAGCCATATGTATGTGTGTAAAAATAAATGAAGTCAGTCGTGAGCAAATCATTGGTTGGAGGATAACATAGAAAGAAGGGAAAACAATCCATACCGTTATTATATAACCATAAACCTACCACATGCAGTCATACAGTGTAACGATGCATAGAAGCTGGTATATGATACAATAAGAATCCCTTAACTTAAAATGGACAAAACAGTTGATGTAAATCGCGATTGATATTTGATGACAGTAATTTAAGATTTTCAGAAATAGTATAATAGTAACCCCAGTAAACAGAAAAGACAGTGAAAAACAAGGAAAAGAGGGGAGACGCAAGAGTGAGAGATAAGAGAAAGGGGAAGAAGAGGACAGGGGGAGATTAGCATTCAAGGCCAACCGCGTCGACAGGCAATAAAAACATTTGAGGTATGTATGAAGTTCCAGATGACCTGGGCTAGTAGAAAGACTACACACCAGATGTCTCCTCTATAAATCTGCCAAGTGGGGCCAAATATTGGTAGATAACCTAGTGGAAGTCTTCAGAGGGCTGTGATAGATATGAACGCTACTGATGTATGTAACCCAGGCCCACCATGTGCGGAAAGAGATTCGATTAGCAGATTTCCAGTCACGTGAACTGCTTTGCAGCAATACTTAACAGCAGATCAAGTAGAGCATACTCAGTTCGGTTCAGTGTGGGGGGAATTGTGGATAAAAGCAGGCTCAATATGACTGGGAATGCCAAATGTAATAGGTTGGTTAGAAATATTGGAGAGTCGATCTGCCAGACTTTCTCAATTTACATTTAGTAGTCTGCAGCCCAAAAACATGTTTTAAGTTCCTCTGGCTCTTTTTAACTGTTTCAGCATATGTTTAATTCAATTAAGCGAAGTTTGGCTAGTCTGCCTAGAAACCAGTATGCAAAATGAATCGTGTACAATTTTAACTGGGTGAGGGAGCGCATGATTTTGTGTTGTGGAGCTTTGGTGGTTGTGTTTTTATTTATTTAATGTATTTGTATTATAGCGCGGCTGACACCTTGCAGGTTTCCTGGCGCTGGAGAATACTCTTAACTGAGGAGAACAAGAACGGGTGGCAGGCGGATGGATTTAGGGAAATAGCCAGGTCTTGATACTTTTCCTAAAGGGGATGAGTTGTGAAATTTGGCGGATGTCAATGGGCAGACTGTTCCATAATTTAGCCGCTGAGACCCTGAAGGATCTGCCCCCAGATCTGACTTTGTTGTATCTAGGGACTTTTACCAGACAGGCTGAGGCAGAGCGCAGAGTTCTGTTAGGAGTGTACCAAGAAAACAAGGCTTGCAGAGGTCTGGGGCCGACTCCATGCAGAGCCTTAAAGACAAGGCAAAGGGCCTTGAATGCCACACGCTGCTTCAGAGGTAGCCAATGTAGCTCGGCTAGGGCCGCTGTGGCCGAGGATCTCCTGGTCCAGCCGAGAGCTAGCTTAGCAGCGGCCGAATTCTTTGGAGCCGATCCAGCAGCACAGCTGGAGACTCAAGTAACAGCGCGTTACAGTAGTCAAGGCGACTAAGAATAGTGCACCTGACTATCAATGCCCGAGCATGTGCGGGGAGGAGAGGCATAATTTTGCGCAGGGAACGCAAAAGGGCTGAGCAAGTCCCTACTGTTTTAGCAACCTGGGTTTCCATGCTAAGCTTGTTATTGAGCATGGCCCCTAGGTTGCGAACCGAGGTGACTGGCAGAGGTTTATCCAGTGTTTCCGGAGGCCAGAAATCGCTCAGGAACGGGCGAGGTATTCTATTTCCAGTGCAAAACAGAACCTCAGTTTTGGAGGAGTTAAATTGTAAGGAATTTTTGTGCAAACACCCAGCCGTGTTGGACCAAGTTCTGCATCGGAGGTTCACTATTAGGATTTCTAAAATACTTTTCCCACTTGGATGGGAGAGGGGAGTGAAGTTTATCCTCATGGGATCTTCAAAACTTGTCGGTTTTAAAGGGGTGTGATCTGATGCTAACCATTTCAATATAAGGGAAGCTATCTCTGGATCTATAATTAGATCGATTTCAGATATTTGCGCTTTTCACTTTAGGAAGGTGTACAAATCTAGATTTAAGGAGGTTTTAAGAAAGCTGAAGTTCAGCGCATGACGGGGTCCTGGAAGCAGAGTACAGATCTCTGACTAGTGAAATGCCTCTCTCCAACTAATGGTGCCAATAAATGTCTGTTAGCTTAATTCCGGTCTTTCCACAATTTCAGACCGATAGAAGGGTAAAATTTGATGTATGTTTTTTTACCCACAATAATATGGTGGGGAGTAGCCACCTCTTTTTCTATACAACACCATTTGGGCTGGGTGTTAGTGTTATCTAGAAACTATTGTGCTCCTTGCATGGCAAGATAGGCGGTTTGATTCTTGAACCAATTAGAGAGGTTAAATCCTCCATCTTTATGATGTAGTTCTAGTTTTAACACGAGATTCGGGCCTTCTGGTGCTGCAGGATACTAATGCTTCACAATGTGGCCATTCAGTTTACAAAGTAAAGTGGGCAAATGGTCTGCCAATGAAAGAGAATGTTTTCTATCTCAACTTAGCAAGCTTCTAAAGAAGAATGGTTTAACAAGAGAAGAAAGTAGCTATTTACTAGCATCACAATAAGTACTGAAGAAGCCAGAGCACCCTTTGTGAACTTAAGGGAGAAATGGCTAGAAGAGCGAAAAATGAGCAGTTTTTTTCTTCAACTTAGAAGAAAGGAAATCAATTATGAATACAATTTTCAGCTTTGATTATAAAGAGTATTGTTTCTTGTGAAAGGAAAGAACAAGGGCAATTTGCGTCCATCCTATACCAAAATGTGGAAGTCTTTGGGATCGACTGCTTTATAAAACAAATATAATGCAAAGCACATAAAATTAAAATCCCACCGGAGAGAGCGCTGTGCGAAGATAACATTTACCATAGACATGTGTTCTGCAGTTATATTTTCTTCTATAGTGCGCACCTGCTGCTGGTGTGGCAACATGGCATTCTCACTGCCCAGAGCTATTCCAGGCAGATCATGTTTGGTTGTGTAAGTCTGAGGTTGTAATATGACCTATGTGGGAATAGTTGCTTGAAGAGAATGGCAGACGAGTCCCAGCAACAGAAGGATAAAAACCAAGGTTATTTGTACACTGTTGTCGGGACGCTGCTGCCATCATGCCACGCACAGTTCCTCCCAATCACATGTTCCCGTTTAGCTCCTGTAAGGAGCTGACAAGCAGACGTACTCTGATTTGGTGGCCTGAATGTTGCACTCTAGATCCAGTCACCCACCTCCCACAGAGCAGTGTGGGTGCTTTTATCTTGCATTGAAGCAATCTTCCTTTTTTGAGGACACATCCTGCTTACGTCTTGGGCAAGTGGCCAATCTCTTCACCAAGGATTATGCCTTCGATTCCTTTCTCGCCATTCCTTCAGAGTGTCAATAAAGGCCCTCCTTCTTGGGTTCAGTTGTATCTAGGAGAGTCCTCATGATTATCCCGCCATGTTCTAAGGGCTTGAAAAGTTGACTTTACTCATGAACTCTTTTCCTATATTGTTTATTAACCACGAACGGGCCAGCTATTCTTTAATTACCCTTTTCAGGGTATGTATCACTGTTGAGAGAGCATGACGCATGTTTGTTTCAAGCTTGCCACTGTATACTGTTTTAACAAAGAAATATTTCCATGTTTATTGTTTGAATAAATAACCATTTGGCTCACAAGATTGTTATATTTATGTGTCTAGAGGCCACTCTTTTTAGTTTTAATGCTTTACCCAGGGTCCCTGATGAGGCTCTGGTTCCCTTGTTTTGTAGAAATTAAAACAACCAGCAGTGAAGTTCACTTCAGTAAAGATCGCACATTAGCAAAAGGTATATCACATTAAAAAATGACCCACTTTGCAGTTAGCAACTTTTATTTTTAAGCTTATTTGGTATGGGAACACTCTTCATGCTTTCATCACTGTCACATGCTCATGGTGACAACACACCTTTCACAGCTGCATGTCAATATACCCCGCACTGAATTTTTAAATCCTATGGTGTTTGGCTGTTGACCTTCAATCAATACTGACTTGTGAGCAAAAAGGGCTATTGTATCAAAGTATTTCTCATGTCACTTCCTGCGATGTCCCTGAATCAATGGTCAAGTGAGTTCACTTTTTGTGATGCCAACTGGTTAAATGGTGCGTGATGTTACTTGGGGAAAATTAACTGGAGACTTGACTTTCATTCTCCAAGATGCCATAAAAGGTTGAGAAGCATGTTGTTTATAACTGTGACAATATGCCTTTCCTTGTGTCTATATTGACCTTTTCAGGTTTGATGCTAGAGGGAGAGGTAGCCACCGGATGGGGGCAGAGTCTGATAGCACAGATCCACACTAAAAATGTGATTGTGGTATAACAGACAAAGATCAACAATGTGATCCCTACTAATGCACCTCTGCTGGAGTTTCTGCAGAACCATGAAGCCAGTGCGAGTGTGTGCATATGTATTAAGAAATAATAGAAAAGCTCCAATGCAGCTAAGATGGTTGACAGAGACTGGCTTTCTTGTATATTGGTACATTGACAGTCATCATCCAGGAGGTTGACAAACTCTCAAATGCTGCAAAGACGGGCAAGCACATACCGAGAATGGGCATTTAGCAATCCTGCTGGACACCCATATGAGGCTCTGTACACCATCTTTGGTTCTTGAAGATCCTCTTCCAGAAATGTTAATGCTGTTATCAAGGTCGATTAAAATGATCACTAAAGAAGGAATCGCAATCTGTTTTGCTGATGTCCACCTTAGTATACTCCTTGTTTGTGCTCATTTGACTGCATGAACGAAGCAAAACTGCACAAGGTCTTTCTTCTTTGCATCATCCTGCTATTGATTCCTTTTTTTTTTTTTTTTTTATTGACAAGCAGGTCAAGGTGATCAACAAATACATTTTTTACAAAACATATAATATAAAATAACGGTACAGATCAACATACAAATAAAGTAACGCCAGACTCTTTGCATTACACATACTTCAAATGTAGCCATAAGACAAAACAGAAAGCAAATAGATAAATGATGTATAGTCCTGTATCAACGATAAAAAAATGGAAAAACACAGGTAATACCCTAAGGCCTACTACTATTAGTATCTTATGTAGTCATGTACTATTCTGAAAAGGTGCCCCATATTTTAACAAACTTCCCGGTTGCTTTTATTCCCCGGTTCCTTGCAATTGAGCCCTCCATAGTATAGATTTCATTAACTAACGCCCACCATTCCATTGTATGAGGAGGGTTCGGGGAGATCCAAGCTCTTGCAATAACCAATCTAGCACTGGTCAGGAGAATGTTTAACAAATCTGTATTGGTTGTGCTAGATGGATATATAGCAAGCAAAATTGAGGCTGTTGATAATGCAAAACTAATCAGTTTTTGTTTATGTAAAATGCTTTCTATTACCGACCAATACCCTGTTAATACCGGACATGTATATATCATATGTACAATATCTGCAGCCACCAGCCCACACTTAGGGCATTTAGTACGGTCACTGCTCAGATTGTTTTGTGCCCATTTGGAAATTCTCAGTGGTGTATAGTATAAGTGAGATATTGTTCTGTACGTTTGAAGCATTAGACTGGATGAATGACTCACTTTATTAATGTTTACTAAAGCGGCTGTAATATTCTGAGTTGTCAAATTGAATCCTAATATGGAAGTCTATTTTATCGCTAAATGAGGAGCTTCATCCAGCTTGTTTTGATTTATACACTTATATCCCATACTAATTAATGATTTCCGATTCACTGAATAAAAACAACTCCATAAATCTGAGCTACTTACAGATATCAAGTTCATTTTACGAATTAAATAATCCCTTATTTGAATATACTTAAAACACATTATTTTCGGTAGTTTAAACAAAAGTTTCAAAGTTTCAAATTGTAAGAGGCCACTTGAACCATATAAGTCTCCCAGTTTTAGAATACCATATTTAGCCCAATCTCGTCCAGTATTATCACAAAAAATTCCTGGGAGTCCAGGATTACCCCGAAGTAACAGGTCAGTGTGAAAAAAAGAAGTCTCACAATTAATCAAAATCATATGCCCAAGCACAGGATGTCCAGTGGAAGCTGGAAGACTTGGAGAATAGGCTAAGGAGAAATAATCTTAGAGTCCTTGGCATTCCTGAAGGTCGGGAAGGGAGTGATGTTAAAGCCTACATAGTAAACTTATTCGAGAAAGCTTTCCCGGAACTGGATAGCTGGAACTGGGCCCTAGAAATCTAGAGGGTGCATCGGACACCATTTAGGATACGCCAGAACAAGAAAGAAGGTGACAAGCCTAGAGCAATTTTGGTATTCTTCGGGAACTTTATTTTGAGACAATCTGTGGCTGAGAAAGCAAGACCGGATACCAGGAGAACAGGAGAGGGGGTCACTTTTTTCGTTAGACCTGACTTCTGTCACTCCACGGTGGAGCGACGTTGGAGGCTACGACAACTAATTAGACCCTTCCAAGACAAAAAAATTCAGGTTTATCTCATAAATCCGGCTCAGCTGAAAGTAATTTATTTGGGTAAAACAATGTACTTTTCCTCAGAGGTTAAAGCCCAAGAGTTCCTTGATTCTGTATAACTGTATAACTGTATTACTAAGGGACTATAAGTGAAAGAGAGGCATTCTAACTATATGTTTCTATACTTGGGGCGTTTGTGCGGTGGAGGAAGTGTCTGTGAGGCCGAAATCACAGGTTAAGTATGGGTTTGAGTTGAGTTTTGAGCTGAGTTATGGTGAAATAAGAAGAAAACAGATATAAATCACGTAATTATTAGGGTTTTTTGTTCTATGGGTTTCTGAGGTATACACAAGTATGCTGGTCTATTGAGCCTATTTGCTGTGCTGCACCCATCACATGTACAGACTTTGTCTGGGCGCCTTGCCGGGGAGAGTGCGGGGGGGCCAAGAAGGTGGGTGGGGAAGGGAAGGGGGGGAGGTCGGGATGGTGAGTGGTGGGTGAGGGGGGAGAAAACAAAAAAATGAAGAGAGTTCGTACTGGTAATGTGATCATAAATGCAAAAGTAAATTTGAAACAAAGGATATATTTCCATCATGTATGTACTAGCTACTTGGATAGGTTGATGAGTTGGCAATGTTTGATATCCAGTTATGCCTAAGCTAAGGATTGGATCTCTTAATATAGAAGGATTAAATGATTGAAAAAAGAGGGGGAAGTTTGAACAATACCTTAATTTGGTGAGTTTAGACATAATATGTCTACAAGAGACCCACCTACCCTGGAAGAAAAAACATTGGTTAAACTTTAAAGGTTATGAACTGCTATCATGCTCATCCCAGACCTCCATGATAAGAGGGGTGGCCATCATTAGTAAAGTTGGGTTAGGGGGGCCAAAAGGTGTAAGGCGGATCCATTGGGCAGATGGGCCATATGTGAAGTGAACTTGGGTATTACTATTTGTTCGGTATACGGGTCTAACACAGATGAGCCCGAGGTCTTTAGTCGTATTGAAAATGAATTAATTGACTGGCCAACCCCCATAATATTATGTGGGGATTTTAATATCTCAGCTAATTTCTTGGATGATAGTTCCTACGTAGGTAGGAAGCCGAGGGTGTTTAGAGCGGTAACATCAATGATGCAGTCACATGGTTTAGCGGATGTATGGGGAAATTTAGTGATAGGTGACCCAGGGTTTACTTACTTCTCGTATCCCTTCAATAAATACTCAAAACTGGATTACTTTACGATTTCGACCACCCAGTTAAATAGGGTCCAAATAATTAAGCTTCCTAAAGTTCTGTCAGACCACAATCCTCTAGTTTTAACCATGGATATTAATAAACCATACAAAGCCCCTAGGCCGTGGAACTTTGATAAAAAACTATTAGCAGATATGGATTATATTAAACATATGAAAATATGGTCCCAGGCCTTTTTTGATGCTAACAGGTACAGTGCATCTAGGGGAGTGGTTTGGGACAGCTTCAAGGCAGGACTAAGAGGTGAGACCATAAGTTATACCACTCGGGTTTGGAAAAAGATCAACCGGGAAAAGGAATTACTGATGGGAAAGTTGAGTGAGACCGAGACACAACACAGACAAGATATAATTCTAGGGGTTCAATCTGCCGAGAGTCTACAAAGAGTAAATTCCTTAAAAGCAGAGATCCAGAAACAGCTAGCTATAAAGGCGGCAGCTAAATATCAGTCGCAGAGATCAAGGCTCTACGAAACAGGGGAGCAAGCAGGAAGAGCACTGGCATAATGAATCAGGCAGGTGGCTTCTGAGAATATAGTGACACAAATAGAATACGAGGGCCAAATATATGATAAATCAGGTGAAATTCTAGAGGCCTTCAGAAAATTTTATCAAGAACTGTATCAGGAGGAGGCGGGTGCAGAGGTTTCAAACACAAGTTGGCCAGACATGGGTAGCAAGTTAAAACAGGCTCATATCGATTCCTTGGACCAAGATATTACTATGTCTGAATTATTAGAAGCCCTGCAGGATCTGACAAGCGGGAAGGCTGCGGGTCCGGATGCTATACCGTTAGAGATGCACAAAAGTTTAAGAGATGAAACGACACCGATGCTTTTAGATTTGTTCAAGGGGGTCATGAGCACAGGCATAATACCCGAGTCCTGGAAAGAAACCAACATAGTGATCTTTCACAAAAAAGGAAAACCAAAGACTAACCCTGGTTCCTATAGACCAATATCTTTGATCAATAGCGATAATAAGCTGTATGCAAAGATCATGGCCGTACGCATGGGGAGGATCATTGCGTCTTTGGTTTCCCCCTGGCAGCATGGGTTTATCCCAGGAAGGGGTACCACCGACCACATTAGGAGAGCTATTACCCTATTTGATATCGGCGCTGCTAGGGGGGAGGAGGTCGCAATGATCCTCCTTGACGCGGAGAAGGCATTTGATCGCGTCAGATGGGGCTTTCTTTGGAAGGTCCTGGAGGCAAAGGGGTTTGGCCCAAGATTCTGCCAAGCTATCCAGGCTATGTACTCATCACCTATGGCAAGAATCCAACTAATGGGAGAAAGATCTGGTAAGATCAACATAACAAGGGGTACGAGACAGGGCTGTCCATGTTCACCAATCCTGTTTGCCCTTTATATAGATCCTTTAATTATACAAATAATGAATAGTGCGGCCATTAAACCAGTAGTCACTAATGGGTATCAGACTAAACTTCTCGCATATGCGGATGACTTAGCCGTTATTACCAAAGACCCAGAGTCAGCTATGAGGGAAGTGGTTAATATAACCGGGCAGTTTGGAGGTGTGTCGGGCTACCGATTAAATGTGGACAAAACACAAGTATTATGCTCCAAAAAAATATCTAAACAGGATGTTAGATATGTGGACTCTGTAGTCTACCTGGGTATAACAATAAACGCAGAACCTGGAAAAATAATTAATGAGAACTTCACACCACTCATGCATTCAATGGAAACAGATCTAAAAGGAATGGACTCACTCCAGTTGTCATTAATTGGGAGGGCTAACGTCATAAAAATGTCAATGTTTCCCAAGGTTCTTTATAAATTTAGGTCAATTCCATTCAAAATTGATGAGAAGGTTATTAAGCAGATCGAGGCCATATTTATGAAATTCCTGTGGCAGTATGGCAAAATAAGGCGATCAAATAGATATTTGTCACTGCCTCAAGAAAGAGGAGGGTTGGGACTCCCAGATTTAAAGAGCTATCATTTTGCATGTCTTCTTACAGATATGGCAATCCTGTTCCATCCAGGGGCCCAACCCTCAGACAGGCGGGGATACCATCAATTTTTCAGCTACTATTGGGTAGTGAAGCAGCAGGGGTGTTATTGAGGAGAACTCAGAGGAGCTATTATAAGAAATATGGGTATAGGTCACTTGAAAATGTATGGCATATGTGGGCAATTGTTAAAAAAAACCTAGATATACCCAGTTTCCATCATCTCACACCTCTCTGGAATTCAACATTATTTCCAAACCTTAGTAGGGATGGATCATGGCGCCACTGGGAGAGTCAGGGCATTGTCACGTTGGGGCAAATAATGATTAGGGACGAGTGTAGATCCCTGGAAGAACTTACGCAGCATTACTCGCTACAATGTTATCAAGAGTTGAAATACCTACAGCTTGTCAACAGAATTAAATCAATAAGGCCACGTATCAATTTTACAAGGAGATGTGAACTATTGGAGTATTTGAAGTCGGGGGGTCATAGAATCAAGGATATATATAAAATATTTAGTGAAGCATCAATGGATGATATGGGTAAAATGGAATCAGTCTGGTCCATAAAATTGGGGGATCCGGAAGTAGATCTTGATAAGGCCCTAGCGATGGATAAAAGATTTCTGCGTTCCTCAAATCTCAGGGCCCAACACTATAAAACTATATTCAATCTATACTACACGCCGGCAAAATTATTCTCCTGGGGGAAAGCGGCTGATAGTAATTGTCCCAGGTGTGGAAATGGTCCAGCTGACATTATACACATGTTCTATGGCTGTGAAAAATTAAATATTATTAAAACTGAAATAGAGCGGTTTTTAGAGGGGCTGCTAGATGTCAAAATTAATCTATCCCCAACCGTGATAATAACTGGATGTGATGTGAAACTAGATATGCGCACTGAGGTTGAAGCTTTAGTTTTTATCTTTGTAGCAATCTTTAGGATTTTAATCAGTGCAGCATGGAAGGATACAGAAGCACCTACGTTTCAAATGTGGATGTGCAGAATGTTGGGTATTCATAACATTGAGTAAGCACTTTATGAACTAAAGGGAGCCAAGACAAGGGAAATGGGTATGCGACTTTGGGCCCCAGTAGCTGCCTGGAGAGCAGCAAGAGTTTAAAATGACTCCGTGGTATAGTAGCTATTCAATCTGTCTTTTATATTTTTTTTAAGGATGATATATTTGTATGTATGTATTTATGATGGGAAAGAATCGGCTGTTACTATGTATTTGTAATATATTTTGTATGAATTCTCAATAAAAAAAAAAAAAGGGAAAAAAATAATCAAAATCATATTCCAAATACGTACTGCATCCCGTGCAGTCTTGAATTTTACGCGTTTAAAATAATTTGGGTCCTGCACTTTTGCCAGAAATTGTTTTGCCTCTCTGCCAAGCATGAATTGATGAAAAAAAATTGATTATAACTAGTAAACAGACTACGAAGCCGGTTCAGAAAAGAAGCAAAAAAGTAGGCTCTAAAATCAGGGAAGTTAAGACCCCCTTTTTCCAATGGTAATTTCAGAATTGCCATCGATCTTCGAGGCTTCTTATAGCCCCACAAAAAGCTATTAATGATGCTGTCCAACTTTTTAAAAAACAAATTATTAACGCGCAGAGGAATACAATGAAAAAGATATAAAAATTTAGGCAAATATTAATTTTAATCAAATTCAATCGTCTCAGCATGTTAAGCGGTATCTTATGCCACTTTTTTAAAAGAGCTGCCACTTCTTTCAATAAAGGTTCATAATTTAATAAATTTATATCCGAGATCTTTGAAGAAATTTTAACCCCTAAATAAACTGCAGCCAGACAATATCCTGGAACTTGAGGATTAGACTGGTAGTTCATTATAACTTGCGTTTTATTCGTGTTAAGTTTATAACCTGCAATAGCCCCAAAATTATTAGCTTCTTCTGAGATCCCTACCAGTGCCTCTACCACATTGGTAGTGTAAATGGCTAAATCATCGGCATAAGCAGTGATTTTCAAAGTTTTGTCTTCATGATGCATGGGTTTTATTTTAGCTTGCTCTTGAAGGGCATTAATAAACGGCTCCATAGAAAGAGCAAAATGTAGGGGTGACAAAGGGCACCCCTGCCGTGTCCCCCGTAGGATTGAAAATTTAGATGAAACAGCCCATGCATAGCTAATCTTGGCATTAGGGTCCTTATATAAAGCTTGTATACTTCTTAAGAAGTGTCCTTTAAAGCCGTATTGTTTCATCACCCCCCATAAATAATCCCACCCCACTCGGTCAAATGCCTTCTCTGCGTCTAAAAGTATCATACCGAGTGGAGTGTGATTAGTTGCTGCAACATCAAAGGCGGTAATCGCCATGTTAACATGGGTAGTAGTGTCCCTCCCGGCTACAAAACCATGTTGTTGTTCATTTACCAACAATGGCATAAGTGGGGCCATGCGAAGAGCTAAAATCTTGGAATACGTTTTAGCATCAGCATTGATCAATGATATAGGACGGTAAGAACTGCATTCCATAGGTGGTTTATTTTTCTTAAGGAAAAACATAATTTTAGCTGTATTCCACGATTCTGGTACCTGCCCAGTGACACCAATTAAATTAATAACTAAACACAGAAGTGGTAAGATTTCATCTGCACAAATTTTATATAATTCTATGGGGAGAGTATCCTCACCAGCAGCCTTATTAGAGGGGAGAGAGGTAACAGCATAGTGCAGTTCCTTTTACGTGACTTCTTCCTCAAGCCCATTAACACATTCTTGTTCTAAATATTCGCGAACTGGGAGATTTTTATTAATATACATTTGTATCTGCATTTCTGTGCAACTTCCCTCTGGGGTGTATACATTTTTATAGTATGTTACAAACTGATCAATTATTTGTACTGGCTGGGTATATGATATATTATTAGGGCCTTTAATGGATTTTACTAATGTTGTAGCTCGGTCATCTGCAACTTTGTAAGCCAGGGCCTTTCCTACCTTATCCCCGCATTCATATTGTGCCCGTTTATATTTAAGCAGCTTTCGGCTATTATTTTCCCTTAATGCACTTTTTAGGGTCGAGCGTGCAGTCACTAATTTAGTTTCTAATTGTTCAATATCTTGCACCCCCAAACCACCAGCTCTCAGATTGTCGGCTAATTGTTTTTCCAGTTGCAAAATACCATTTATTACAATCTTATCCTTTTTCCTTTGTTCTGCGTTTTGTTTGCATACATACTGTTGCGCGAGCCCCGTAATAGAGGCTTTACAAGCGTCCCAGACTGATAAAAGTGATGCACTATCTAAATTGATTTCAATAAATTCTTTAATGTGCGCCTTCAGTGTTCCGACAAAAACTGCATCTGTCAATATATATCTAGGGAAGGTAAACAATCTAACTTCCGGAGCCCTTTGTATTATACTGCTATTGATTCCACCTATTTTTTAGTGAAGATGTTATACATTTTAATCAAGGATTTATAGTGTGGCCTGGTCATCCTAAAATGTAATGAATCTCTACCATGTTCAACCAACACCTGCAGCTAGGATTTCTGTTCCATGCTTTCAGCATTTAACCAATATATTGTTACCTTTGATATATCATGTTTGAGCTTCTTCATGCCTATGTTTTTTGGGTATTTAATTTGAGGTAGAGATTGCAAAAAAGTGCGCCATTGGCCAGTTGCTTTTTCTGGAATCCCACTTGTCGTATGCCCTTTATGGTTTGTAACTGGGACCACATGTCCTAGTTCTCGGGTTCCTGCATTTGATCTTTCAGTGCTTAATTCAAATCAGTGCTCCATGTCACATTGACATGTCCCAATACAGCACATGCTATGTCCAGTTGCTCTTCTCAACATTTCTTTTTTGGCAATCCTCTTCACTCCCAAAAACATAGGTTATTGTTGTTTCTTATTCTCCATTTTATGTTTAATATTCATAGGTTTACCAGTCACTAGGTGTTATGCTAGCATTTAAAATGTTGTGGGCCAGCTGTCCTACGATGGCCACAGCAGGAGCATCCGGCCTACTAAGGGCCTCATTAGGATCGCGGACGGACTTGCGTCCGTCCGCGACCCCAAAGGATGAGGGACCGTCCGCATGGGCTGCAGCGTTCCCTCATGTGCGATTAGGATGTGACCGCCACCCTGGCGGTCACATCCTGGATATTTAACATTGCGGCGGGTGCTGTTTCAAGCAGCACCCGGCGCAATGTTAAAAGTGCATGTTTAACATTTACATGCACAAAGCGGCAGGCACCGCGCGGTGCCTGCCGCTTTGTGCAAGTAAATGCTGGGGGGTACCATAGGTACCCCCCATGTGCACCCCCCACCCGCCAACACCCTGCGGGCCCGCAACGGGCCCCCAAAATCAAAAGTACACATGCTTTTCCACGGCGGAAAAAACGCCGCGGAAAAGCATGTTTACAAATGCTTCCTAATTTGGCTGGCGGTGTCTGATAGGCACTCCCAGCCAAATGAGAGCTTTTCCGCCGCGGTTGTAATCTGACTGCGGCGGAAAAGCAGCGGACAGTAACCAAGACCCACCAGCCATCGTAATGCGGCGGTGGGTCTTTGGTGAGTCCGCAGAGGATTTTCCGCCTCCTCCGGGCCGGAGGTGGCTTCCCCCGGCCCGGAGGAGGCGGAAAATCCTCCATCATAATGAGGCCCTAAATGTGGAGCTGTCAGACATTTTTACCCCTAACACGGCCCCTGCATTCATGGCTGGAGTGGCTTCTAGGAGAAATAAAACAGTGGCATTCGGTTCAATGTATCATTTCAACATAGCAGTCCTTCTTTCAAATTAAGAGTATGAATGTGCCCCACATCTTTGAGTTTTCTCCCACTGCATGTGAGCATTCTCAGACTTTTTCTGATAAGGACTAGGGTTGGGCGATAAATTCCACTGAGTTTGTTAGGTTCTGCTCACCCTGTGATACGCTGGTAACACGAAGTTCCCGGGCAAAAATCCTCCAACTGCTGTATGGTGGTGTTTTTTCTCACATGTGGATCACCAATGGAAAGTTGGCAAGCAAGTGCGAGAATTGGCGTCCCATAGTGAGATTTCTAAACATGGGTGGTCGCGACCTATCGAAGTAAGAAAGCTTCAGCTCAAGTACAAAATCTACTCGAGCTGCAGCAAATAAGCAGCGCCCTGTAGAGCACCAAGTGGTGGCTTTTGTGCAGATTTTGCAGCATGGACCAAGCATGAGCGGTGCGACGTGCCAGTTCCGCATGCGGAACTCCGTGGAATCTTGCAGATTTTTCATGTAACTTCGTAGGATTTCGCTGAGTGAAACTCTGCGTGTTCTGCGGACTGAAATCTGTGAATTCTGCTCTCTCCTAATTAGAACTGCCATGGACTATCATAGTTTACATAGCAGACTCCAAGAGAAACGACACAGGTGAGAATGGTGCCAGAGTGGCCAATTCCAACCGTGTTGAGTTTCCTGCAGCCTACCATCAGAAATACCTTCTTCCCACAACAATAAATTAGATGGCCAAGTGACGGGGGTAGACAGAAACCCATCAAGTTTTGGCTGATACCTGGGCAACCTGCTGCCACTGTTTTCTATTTGAGAAGTAAATTAAGGCAATTAGCAAAATTGTTTAATTAAATGAGTGCCATTGGGATATAACAGCAACTCTGTTCAACCCTGTGAGACTTTGCAAGTGATGTTTCGAAAGGAACTGTTATTAGTTCTGTCCCTCTGTATGCAGGACTATTTTAATGAAGCTCTTCATTCTCTTTAGAAAGCACCATGAGGCTGTCTACCCCACCTACGGCTGAAACAAGAGCTAGGGTATCTCCTCTGGACAATAGAGGAATCAGTCAAGCCCCACCTAGCAAACGTAGCTTTACAAGGGTCTCAGACGACCCAGAGAGAGGAGTATCAGATGTCCACCTCATTGAATCCTCCAACTCCACAAATTTCAAAGAAGGGTAAGTCCCTGCATCTCTTCCACTCGGAGAATAAAGCGTGTGATAAAAAGGCTCTGTGTTGCAGATTATGACATCTGATCTTTTACATAGTGGGGAAACCCTGGCCGATAAGGGCCACCAGTCACATCTAGCTTGACGTTTCCCAGCTAGCTGAAATAACATATACTCTACTTACTCCCCTGAACTGCCTTTACTCTTGCACTATGATCATTCTCCTGTGCCTTCTCGAAGCCTGTAACTGAGTTCACCCCAACCACTTCTGCAGAAGGTGATCTTATGCATTTACCACTTGTTCACTTCTTCATGCTCTGCGGATGTAGGTCCTTGCACCTCTCTTTATAACATTTCTCGCTCTGGCATCTTCCTTGCTCTCATTTGCGCTGTCCCTACTCTATCTTTATGTCCCAGGTATGTATTCGGTGGCACTGGGCTCAGTCTTAAAACACACTTCTTGTTTTACAAGCTAAACTTCACCACTCTGCACCCCAAAATATCAAAACAATAAAAACAGGATTTGTTTAATAACTGGAGTTAGGGTGAGTTGGAGCATAATGTCATAATATTTCAATGTTTTGGGCAGTGACTCGATAGATACAGTTTCTTGTATTAGAACGTCTATTTCCTTTCTACACGCCAAATAATTCAAAGAGAACACAATTTCTGTCTCAGGTATCCATTAATGGCAGTTTTAATTCAATTAAGATGGACTATCAAGCATGACTAACTCAGATTTTTCCCCACAGCTCTCTGAACAATAAATCGAATCTACTGCTGATTTTGGTGCCCTCACTACTGCTCGGACTTGTGCTGATTGCTGTTGGGTTCTTTGTCATGACTAAAGCACGGTGCATGAAATACAGAGGTGAGGGTCGTTCCATTGAGGGGTGGCTTAATCCTGGCACACACAGTATTTATAAAAATGTATTTGTAATGTACCATGTGGTGTTTTTTTGGTGTTTGCTTTTAGGGGAATTTAGTGCAACAGGAAGAGTTGTAAAAATGTAGATGGGGCCTCCTTTAATTCCCATTCTTGATACACACAGTTAACATCTTTAACACTGGACATTACCTTATTGATATGGAGATGGTGTCCCATGGATATAAATCACAAAGGCAAAAATGCCCTGTGATATGTAATGTCTCCTTGCAATGTCATCAGTAGGGTTATTTGTAAAGTAATCTGGGACATCATGGGTGAGGTCGCGTGCACTGTATTGAGGAGGAGTTGGTATAATGTAGCTAGCCATAACTGGTCAGCCCAGCTCTCTCTGGCCACTGTCCTCATATCAACAAGACCAGAACTGGGGGATATCCCTTTTCCTACCTCTCAGCCAAATCACGGAACACCCTCCTCCTCCTCCTCCTCCTCCTCCTCCAGCAATCTCTAGCATTGTCCCAGTTCAGAAAGGGCCTCCAGACCTGGCTCTTCGGATGACCACAGCACTCAACAGAGCTATCCCTCCTACCCCGTACCTTAAGACCCTCACAGGTGAGTATTTACACTTTACCATCCCTGATTGATTGATTGATTGATTGATTGATTGACTGATTGATTGATTGATTGTTTGATTGTAGGCAGCGGAAATCAAAGACAATGCAAGACACATGGGAAGTGAAGCGTTGTGGAGGCAAGAGTGGTGTTGATTCCTTATTGCTATGCAGGTCGTTGGCTCATTGGCGCTCTAGGACAGTGCAGACAGAGTTGTTAAGCATCTGATTGCGGCGGACAATGAGAGGTCATACCTTGGTTCCTTACTGTGGTCAGGCGCGAAGAGGCATCAATGGTCAATCGAGGGGGTGTTGATTACCTGGCGTCGATTTTGAACCATTGAGCTGCAGGGGCTGCTTTAGAGTCCGTTACGGTGCATCACAGACTTCAGTGGGTACTCGGTACTCCCACAGTGGTGGTTTATTCGGAGGCGCTGCATCGTCATCGGAGCTTGCGTTTTACATCATGATCATTGAGTCGAGCGGGGACCACGGCTTTGGAGCAGGCTGTGACACAACGACAAAGTTGCAGACAGGCATCAATGCATTAATTTCTTCTTTTTGGCATCTAAAACTCATATCCAAGGGCCCTGGAACTGGATTTGGCACCTAGGGCAATGAAGGGCTTTCGGAAGAGGATTCCAGGTGCTGCAGGTGAAATCTTTGATGACACTGAGACTTCCAACAAGAAGCAAGCTCACCTCAAGCCCTTGGAGAAACTTTAGAAATCAGGATGTAGAGTGTGCAGAACCTTGCACTTCCTGATCTTGGCTCCAAACACACTACAGGGGGGATAGCCAGCTCTTTGTGAGGAGACAGGCACAGCCCTATTCAGGTGCAAGTGTCAACTCCTCCCACCACTCTAGCTCTGTAAGACCCATCAGCCTGGTGATGGGCCATCAGGATATGCAGGGCACACCTCAGCCCCCTTTGTGTGTGACTGTCTTGAGTGAATTCACAAATCCCAACTGTCCTCCAACCCAGACGTATATTTTAGGGACTGGCAGAGGCACAGAATGGTTATAGTAAGAAAATAGTATAAACTAAAAAATGGTTGGAACGCGCACAGCCAATTATTTTTTCACAAGGTAAACTGAGGTAAAGTCTGTAGTGTGCTCTGAGGGAATCACTGTCCGACCAGACAGAGAGTGGTATCCACAAGAACTAATACATAGCTCTCCCTCTTGGGAGAGAGCACCTCTAAGCACAACTGAGTGGTGACCGGTGGTCTTCTTCCATACGTCTCAAATATGTCAAAAGTTCAATCCTGACACAAAGGAGTGTTTTTTCCACTTTCTCGATTTATTAAACACATTCTAATTTCATGGTTCAATAGTGGATGCTTGAACAGTTCATATTCATTGGTTGACAATCGATGATATATATATAATCAAAGCAAATCCTGATGCATTTCGGGCCCCACCCTTCGTCAGGGGGTTACTCTACAAACAAAATAAAAGAATCAACGTATCAGAACGATATCCACATCTCAATCTGTGTTAAAACATAGCAAAATAAAAACAAGATCCATAACCAACCGATCGGTGAAAAAAGAGTGAGGGGGATTAGTGTGACGAACGCACAAAAATGGTAAACCAAAACATGAACTAACGGTATAAAGGTGTGGCATCCCAAATTCAAAAATTGGCTAAAAAAGGGTAAGAAAGCTGATGGTATTAGTGAAAAGTATCAAAGTTTGTGTGCGCAAATGAAACCGTGAAATAGTCAGCATGCAAGTGCTAAGAATCGCCAGTAATGCGTTTAGAAAGCGTAGGTCCCCGTAGGGTACTCACAGTCAAGACTACGCGTGCACTACGCAAAGTTCCCGGTTAGCGTCTGTGTGTCAAGCGGAACCGTGGTGAACTTAACATTGAAGTGAAAAGTGAACAACATAAAGAAAGGACTGTCGAAAAGCGTTATCAAAAGTGAGCGCCATATTGGAAAGGGTGTTAGTCAGAGAGAAAAGAGGTGTACTAGGTGTGACTGGAAAGTAAGAGTGAAATAAGATTGTCATGGCATCATTAATACAGTTAAGAAATTAAAGAGATGTTAAAGATAACATTGGAATTCCATGCGGTCATTCTGCCCATTGGGTACCATGGTGGACAAGTACCGGATCCAAAAGTTCTCTCGTTTCAAAAGAGTGTTCTTATTGTTCATGGTGGGTTTCACCTGTTCCAAAATGAGGAATTTGAGTTGAGCCACGTTGTGGCGGTTTTCATGGAAATGTGTGGCCACTGTCGTTTTAGCACTCACAGATCGGATATTGCTCTTATGTTCCAGGATCCTGACGCGGATCTTCCTTTCAGTGTGGCCAATGTAACATTTCCCACACGGGCATTTGAGTAAGTAGATAACATTGCTACTGTTGCAGGTGGCATTGACTTTGAGCTTTATGGGGTAACCTTTCAATGGATGGTTGGTGGTGTTGCCTTGGATACAATTATTGCAATTGCTGCAATTGTAACATGGTTGTAAACCTTTGTAAGTGGTTTGAGTGGTCGGTTCGTGAGGTTTTGTCAAGATTTCCTTCAGGTTGCGACCCCTGGTGAAAGCAAACATGGGTGGTTGGTTGAAAAGGCCCTGGAAATCAGGTTCCAAGGTTAAGATCGACCAGTGTTTGCGGATGATACGTTTGAACGTATTGGAAAGAGCAGAGTATTTGGACACAACGACCATGCGATCTGAATGTTTCTTAGGTTTAGGTAGAAGTAACGTTCTTCTTGTGGTTTTCTCACTTCTGTTAATGGCCATGTCCAAAATGGGGGTGGGATAACCTCGTGCTCTCATTTTCAGTAACATGTTCCTCATCTCCTGTTTACTTTCCCCTTCATCGGATATATATCATTGATTGTCAACCAATGAATATGAACTGTTCAAGCATCCACTATTGAACCATGAAATTAGAATGTGTTTAATAAATCGAGAAAGTGGAAAAAACACTCCTTTGTGTCAGGATTGAACTTTTGACATATTTGAGACGTATGGAAGAAAACCACCGGTCACCACTCAGTTGTGCTTAGAGGTGCTCTCTCCCAAGAGGGAGAGCTATGTATTAGTTCTTATAGTAAGAAAATGCCAACTTTTTAAATGTCAAAAACACAAAGTGCCTACACCAGTGCAAGCCCTCCTTGTAATTGCCACCCGTACCAAACAACTTGCCTTATTGTTTTAGAAAACGAACTTGATGGTTTCGTTATACGAGCGAACGTAGTTCTTGTGGATACCACTCTCTGTCTGGTCGGACAGTGATTCCCTCAGAGCACACTACAGACTTTACCTCAGTTTACCTTGTGGAAAAATAATTGGCTGTGCGCGTTCCATCCATTTTTTAGTTTATACTATTCTTCTCACCCAGGAACCCAGCACGCTACATCTTCAACATGAACTACGATTCTGTTACCGGCATGACCGACCTAAAGGCGAGCACGTTCGCCTTCACTACTGAGGATGCCGACAAAATATATGGGATGATCCGTGAAGACATCACTTCCACTGCAAGCACCCGCAGTGTTGAGAGCAACATCAAGCAATTGCTCTACCTACTCAAAAAAGAATCGAACCAGAAGCTGCATGCCAGCACATTGGTGCGATACCATCGTGCACAAAGGATCCCACGGGGCCTGAGGGTCCCTTTGAAACCTTTACTATGCAAAAACAACACCAAGTTCTTTGAGCGGTGGTATTCCATCCTCAACAAGTGTTCCCTCGACCTGATCCTCCTGATCGTGGAAGAGCTGTCCAAAAGATTGACGAGTTGTCTCAGGAGATAAAGAACGTAAGGGAGGAGCTGGACAATACCTTGTCCGCCGAAGAACTTACAAAGATGTTGGAGGATGTTAACACACAGTTGGAGAAACACACACATGAAACACAGGAAAGAAAATTCTGGAAATTTAAAAGAGATACCATTGACTATAAGCTCGGCGAGGTGTACACCTGGGCAGAGGTGTACGCCCGCCGACGACCAAACAAACCGTATAACCCCTTCTCTGGGAATGAAACTTCATCCTCAGAGGATGAAAATCGCCAGAAATCCACACAGAGGCCATCTGACACTGAGTCCCAAACTGCGAGCACATCCACAACACCTGCGGTTCATTTTTTAGAACCAGGCCAGGATCAACAATCCGACCCCGGCGGGGCAAAACCCGCCGCGGAAACAGAAAAAGAACAAACGCCGCCAGTCAACAAGAGCAAGAAACCCTACAGACGCAAGTGAACCCCACCGATAATTTAGTCATCAATATTTCTTCGATGCAACTTTCCTTGGAGGAAATAAGGACCTTACAGAAGGGTCAATCATTTGTCCCTACGACTGGATCTAACACTTTAGAATTGGAGGTGAGCGCCTTCAAACTGATACGTAACATTAGACTCAGACACTACTTTCAGAACATCTCCCCGATGCCACCATTAACTGATGACATGCTCATAGAACTTCGCCCACACAGCACCTTTATGGCACCTCAGAGTCACAAGATCATTGATGCATTCGAAAGTCCGATCAAACAAGAGATTTGAAACTTACCATTTCAACAACCAATGAAACACGGTAACTTATCCAAAAGGGAAAGGAACACTCTAAAGAAACTGGCCGACAATCCCACCATTACCTGCCAGAATGCTGACAAGGGCGGCGCTCTTGTAATTATGGACTCGAGTTTCTATGAAGAGCAAATTGAGGCTCACATAATGGACACCAACACATACGGCGTCCTCTCAAGGGACCCCACTAGTGATTTCACCAGAGATTTGGTAAATATCATCAACCACGCTTTTGACAATGGCACCATAAATGACAAAACCAGACGATTTTTGACACCCAACAGTCCGAAACCTCCTGTGTTGCACATGCTTCCAAAGATACACAAGCATCCCACAAAACCCCCATTTCGCCCAATAGTGTCTACAAAAGGAACCATTCATGAGAACACTGGCAAATTTCTTGATCGGTACTTTCAACCATTTGTCTTGAAAACAACATCACACGTACGAGACACCACTGACTTTCTTTTGAAACTCGAATCCACCATGGAAGGATTGAGAGACAGTGATTTGATCATGTGCACCGTAGATGTCACCTCACTCTATACATCCATCCCCCACGACTGGGGTATGGAAGCCATCGAACATGTATTAGCCTCATCTGATTTGGATCACGATTTGAAAGTATTCCTGATGGAATTAACAATGTTTACCCTCTACCACAGTTATTTCACCACAATGGGCAAATGGATACACCAACTCAATGGTACGGCCATGGGAAATTGCGCAGCTCCTTGCTTCGCGAATATCTTCATGAGGCAACTCGAAGAGACACACATCTTGAGCCAAACTAGTTGGTTGGAACATGGGAAATTATATCTACGCTACATAGATGACATTTTTCTACTTTGGGACGGTACCGTTGATACTTTGGTTGGTTTCTTAACCTCATGGAATAACATCAACGACAGGATACAGTTCACATGGGATTACAACAAAGATTATATTCATTATCTTGATGTCGAAGTCTGTAGAGATACAGGTCAAAGGTCCACCACCATTTTTCGTTACCCGACGGACAGGAACTCAACCCTTCATTACAAGAGTTTTCACCCCTGGAATTTAAAGAACAATTCACCCTATGCCCAACTTCTTCGTGTGAAACGCATAGTTTCCGATGAAGGGGAAAGTAAACAGGAGATGAGGAACATGTTACTGAAAATGAGAGCACAAGGTTATCCCACCCCCATTTTGGACATGGCCATTAACAGAAGTGAGAAAACCACAAGAAGAACGTTACTTCTACCTAAACCTAAGAAACATTCCGATCGCATGGTCGTTGTGTCCAAATACTCTGCTCTTTCCAATACGTTCAAACGTATCATCCGCAAACACTGGTCGATCTTAACCTTGGAACCTGATTTCCAGGCCCTTTTAAACCAACCACCCATGTTTGCTTTCACCAGGGGTCGCAACCTGAAGGAAATCTTGACAAAACCTCACGAACCGACCACTCCAACCACTTACAAAGGTTTACAACCATGTTACAATTGCAGCAATTGCAATAATTGTATCCAAGGCAACACCACCAACCATCCATTGAAAGGTTACCCCATAAAGCTCAAAGTCAATGCCACCTGCAACAGTAGCAATGTTATCTACTTACTCAAATGCCCGTGTGGGAAATGTTACATTGGCCACACTGAAAGGAAGATCCGCGTCAGGGTCCTGGAACATAAGAGCAATATCCGATCTGTGAGTGCTAAAACGACAGTGGCCACACATTTCCATGAAAACCGCCACAACGTGGCTCAACTCAAATTCCTCATTTTGGAACAGGTGAAACCCACCATGAACAATAAGAACACTCTTTTGAAACGAGAGAACTTTTGGATCCGGTACTTGTCCACCATGGTACCCAATGGGCTGAATGACCGCATGGAATTCCAATGTTATCTTTAACATCTCTTTAATTTCTTAACTGTATTAATGATGCCATGACAATCTTATTTCACTCTTACTTTCCAGTCACACCTAGTACACCTCTTTTCTCTCTGACTAACACCCTTTCCAATATGGCGCTCACTTTTGATAACGCTTTTCGACAGTCCTTTCTTTATGTTGTTCACTTTTCACTTCAATGTTAAGTTCACCACGGTTCCGCTTGACACACAGACGCTAACCGGGAACTCCGCGTAGTGCACGCGTAGTCTTGACTGTGAGTACCCTACGGGGACCTACGCTTTCTAAACGCATTACTGGCGATTCTTAGCACTTGCATGCTGACTATTTCACGGTTTCATTTGCGCACACAAACTTTGATACTTTTCACTAATACCATCAGCTTTCTTACCCTTTTTTAGCCAATTTTTTAATTTGGGATGCCACACCTTTATACCGTTAGTTCATGTTTTGGTTTACCATTTTTGTGCGTTCGTCACACTAATCCCCCTCAATCTTTTTTCACTGATCGGTTGGTTATGGATCTTGTTTTTATTTTGCTATGTTTTAACACAGATTGAGATGTGGATATCGTTCTGATACGTTGATTCTTTTATTTTGTTTGTAGAGTAACCCCCTGACGAAGGGCGGGGCCCGAAATGCATCGGGATTTGCTTTGATTATATATATATCATCGATTGTCAACCAATGAATATGAACTGTTCAAGCATCCACTATTGAACCATGAAATTAGAATGTGTTTAATAAATCGAGAAAGTGGAAAAAACACTCCTTTGTGTCAGGATTGAACTTTTGACATATTTGAGACATATGGAAGAAGACCACCGGTCACCACTCAGTTGTGCTTAGAGGTGCTCTCTCCCAAGAGGGAGAGCTATGTATTAGTTCTTATAGTAAGAAAATGCCAACTTTTTAAAGGTCAAAAACACAAAGTGCCTACACCAGTGCAAGCCCTCCTTGTAATTGCCACCCGTACCAAACAACTTGCCTTATTGTTTTAGAAAACGAACTTGATGGTTTCGTTATACGAGCGAACCCGCCGTGCTATGGCACTTCAGTAATATCAAGGTACGCATTCATTCCCTTTATTCTGGTTTCCAAACATGTTAAATCAAGACCCGAACGGGTCATATTTTCATGCATTCTTTAAAAAAAATTTTAGACATCCATTTGGGCCACCACAACAAATAGTGAACTGGACTATTAGAAGAGTCATTGCCTCGAGTTCCCTTAAACGAAATTGGTATGTAGCCTTATTTTTCTGTAGCCACGATTGAAAAAGGAACCCCTTGTCAACAAGCCTGATAAAGCAAAACAATTTTTTTGCAATTTTCAGAGATTAAGAATCCACAGCCCAGATGAAAGACCAGTGACGCCACGCCTGGTCTAGAAACGCGTCGGCAGTTTTGTTTGGGCGGAATAAATTGTCTTATGAAAAACACTAGGACCGGCTGGTCCAGTACTTAAAGGCTTATAAGTCATTAAGTTGTTTATATTCCCCCTCAAAATTTGTTTTTCTCATGTTTTGAATGTAATATATATTTTTTTGTCTGTGTATAAATGTTTGATGCAAAAATGTTTTAGATTGTAAATAATGTTTATGTTTGAATTTTGTACAAAGTGCATTTAGTCTTGTAAATATTGTGAATGTATTGTCCTTTTTTCTGTTATGAGTTTTTGAAAAAGACAAAAAGTATAAAATAATGGACACAAAATAAGGTTGTCTTAGGGAAGTTACAATAAATTGGTTTCTTACCCTATCAAAACATTCATTAAGTAATTGTGATGTGGGCACTTTGTGTTTTTGTGATTTAAAAGAAGGTCTAGCCCTCACTGCAAGTTCACGGACCTATCCCCTGTTGTTGCAACTTTTTAAATGTGGCATTTTCAGACCTGCAGTTTAAAAAACAACTTGACTAAAAGATGTGTTTTTAAATTGTGTCCAGAGACACCAAACTCCAATTTTCTTCCTGCTTCTAATTGGAAGATACACTTGTAAGATTTTACAAGGCAGCCCCAATGCTAACCTATGGGAGAGATAGACCTTGCTGTAATGAAAAATGAACTCACTAGTACATGTCCTACCTTTTAATTGCACTGCACCCTGCCCATGTGGCTACCTAGGGCCTACCTTAGAGGTGCCTTACATGTAATAAAGGGAGTGGCTTGGGCCTGGCAAGTAGGTGAACTTTCCAGGTCAGATGACATTTTGCAACTGCACACACAGACTCTACAGTGGCAGGCCGGATGCAGTTTTAAAGAGCTATTAATGTGGGTGGCACAATCAGGGCTGCAGGTCCACAAGTGCAAAAGAAAAAATTGATGGACGGAATGCTGGACAATGCAATAATTCACCTCCAGTCACAAGGATCTGAGTTTGATCCATCATTTTTTGCTCACCACACCATCCCAGTTTGGACCCAGCCACATGTAAATCAGTCTTGACCCTGTTCCTTGTAGGAACAGTCCAGCTCGAACTGCCAAGCCAGGTCCTCTCTGGACCAGAAGCAAGCATCCTGGGACCAGATTAAGGGCATAACCCTTCACCAGTCAGGCTAGCTTGAATCCAGTGGTGTAGTGAGCACGGGACCCATTTCTGAGCATACCCTTCCCACTTAGGGCGACATATGCGGAAGAAACAATTGATGGACGGAATGCTCGACAGTACAAACATTCACCCCAGTCACAAGGAACTGGGTTTAATCCATCATTCTTTTGCTCACCACACCACCCCAGTTTGGACCCAGCCATATGCAAATCAGTCTTGACCCTGTACCTTGTGGGAACAGTCCAGCCCGAACTGCCACGCCAGGTCCTCCCTGGACCGGAAACAAGCATCCTGGGACTAGTTTCAGGGCATCACCCTTCATCAGCCACGCTAGCTTGAATCCAGTGGTGTAGTGAGCATGGTATCCATGTCTGGGCATTCCTTCCCACTTAGGGCGACATATGCAAGAGAAACAATTGATAGACATAATGCTGGACAATACAAACATTCACCCCCAGTCACAACGATCTGAGTTTAATCCATCATTCTTTTGCTCACCACACCACCTCAGTTTGGACCCAGCCATATGCAAATCAGTCTTGACCCTGTAACTTGTGGGAACAGTCCAGCCCGACCTGCCAAGCCAGGTCCTACCTGGACTGGAAATAGGCATCCTGGGACCGGTTTCAGGGCATCACCCTTCATCAGCCAGGCTAGCTTGAATCCAGTGGTGTAATGAGCACGGGACCCACGTCTGGGCATACCCTCCCCACTTAGGGCGACATATGCAACAGAAACACTTGATAGACGTAATGCTGGACAATGTAAACATTCACCCCCAGTCACAACGATATGAGTTTAATCCATCATTCTTTTGCTCACCACACCACTTCAGTTTGGACCCAGCCAAATGCAAATCAGTCTTGACCCTGTTCCTTGGGGGAACAGTCCAGCCCGAACTGCCAAGCTAAGTTCTCCCTTGACCGGAAACAAGCATTGTGGAACCGGGTTCAGAGGATCACCCTTCATCAGCCAGACTAGCTTGAATCCAAGCAGGCCCACTAATAACATCTTATTTGCTAGTCCTGGGCTCACCCAGTTCACTCTACTAGAGACATATTATTAAATCAAATATGGCAATTATGGAGTAAAAAATCATTTCATTTTTAAGAGAAGAGATCATATGCACTTTAGCACTGATCAGAAGTGGTAAAGTGTCCAGAGTCGTAAAGCCAACAGAAAGAGAGTCAGAAAAATAGGAAGAGGAAGGCAAACGTTTGGGGGATAACCCTACAAAAAGGGTAAGGTCCAACACTTTTCCTTAATTATTATGATTGCAGGTTTGTGTGTCATTTTCACAGTGGTTTATGGCAATGCAGTAGTGAGAGGCAGGCTGCTGTGAGATGCCAATGGCCCACCTTGCCCATAATCATTTAGCAGGAGAAGGTCGACTGGAGAAACTGTAGATGCCCAATTCTCCTATAGTGTAGTGGCACTCTACTGTTCCTGTTGTCATTTGCAACAGTCACAGCTGATGTGACTATATCAAAGTGCAATAATCTTAAGTGTGTTTCTACAATCCCTACTTTTAGCAGGAAATAGCTGTCAGTTGCCTCTTGAATCACCTGACAGAGTAATACTGCTAGGTGCCTAGTAGGAATGGAGAAGACATAATCTCACTTCAAATCAATTACTTTTAAAGACCATAGACTGGATGGTGGAGTAGGTAACTATAGTGCAACTATAAATCAATTTTTGTCCTAGTCGTGTCTAGGTGTGTACACATAGTTGCCAGGAGGAAGGATCAGGCATTACCTAAAAAGGTGTAGTTTGAGGTTACGTTGAAACTGGAGAGTTTACAATCATTTAGGATGGAGAGAACGATAATTCAATCTGTGAGTCTCCAGAAAAGCTCCAGCACTGTGTCTAACTTAGACCTCAATTGTACAGAAAAGCCAATTTATTGAGTGCTTTGCTTGCCCTGACGTATAAGTAAGAACTTTCTTTTGAAATTAGCTAGGGCCGTGAAAGGCCTTAAAATAATGCCAAAAATTGTCATTCTAGCAGCCAGTGGACATTAGGCTGCAAGTTTTTATTTCCACAAAAAGTCATAAAACTGTCCTAGCCCTGCATCTTGTGAAATTTGCAATCTGCTGCAAAGATTGAATGTGCCAAGATAAAAGCTATTTGCATAGTTCAACAGTGATTTCACTATGGTGACTAACTGAACATGTATCCCTTTTTAAGTCTCGCCTACACAGAGCATGCACTTTGCTGTGAGATGTATTGTTTGCAATTCAATGTGCTTATAACTCTTCCACAGCATACAATTAGTTGTTTTCTCTGTCGCTCTCATTTGTAATATTTTGATTGCTTAGCTCCCTTAGGTTTCCCTTTGTTTCTGTGTTTGCGCCTTCCTGGAGCATGGACCAAGTGCAGATGCTCTTCCTCCTCTTTTACAAAGCAATATTTTTTAAACTTGTATAAGCGTTTTGATATTAGTCCTGGACGTGCAATGAGATCTCCTACTTTTAAGACAGGCTATTATGTCACTTTCACCCTATCTGCCAGCTTTATTGATGCTTTAGTTGCTTACACCCACCAATGTACCACTCTATGCCAATCTACTCTATGCTACTCCACTGTATGCTACGCCACCCTACTCTAGACGACTCCACTCTATGCCACTCCACTTTAAGCCACTCTACTCTTTGCTGTTTTATGACACTACTTTACATCATTCCCCTCTAAAACCCTCCACTCTACTCCACGAAATCCATGCCACTCAATTTTCCTCTAGGCCACTCCACTCCACTCTACACCACTCTACTCTGCGCCTCGCCACACTCCACCTTATGCCACTCCATGCTACAATATGCCACTTTATGCCACTCTACTCTACTCTACGCCACTCCACTCTACTCTACTGTACATCAATCCACTCTACTGAACATCATCCACTCTATGTCACTCAACTCTATGCCACTCCACTCCACTATACACCACTCAACTTTGCACCTCTCCACATTACTCTATGCCACCGCATCCTACTCTTCTCTAAGACACTTTATGCCACTCTTCTCTACTCTTAGCCACTCCACTCAACTCTACTTTACACCACTCCACACTACGTCACTCCGCTCTATGCCACTCCCCTCTACTCTATGCCACTCCACTACACCCCACGATACGCCACTCTACAACACTCCACTCTAGACCACTCCATTCTAAGCCACTCTACTTTAAGCCACTCTACACTACTCTATGACACTCCACTCCACACAATGCTATTATTCTGCTCCTACAGAGTACTGTGCATAGAGGCTTGGCACCTCAGTGAATTAGGGTGTACCAAAACTCACCTTAGTATCCAAATCCCATACCAGACTAGCAATCAGTGTTCCATACACCCAATGATTAGAAAACCCAGAACATGGATTTAGAACACCTCAGGTAATGTGGAACACATGAACATTCTTTCGTTATACTATCATACCAGTCCAAAACAAGGAGTAAATAAAGACACGTGCAAGTTTGAAATATTTATTTCTAATGCCGTGTTCTCAAGCACAGTATCTTAGCAAATACAAGCAAACATATTATAAGCAACAAGGGTATCAGCATAGTTACTATTGCATAAAATACAAAGGGAGAAAGCATGTTAAAATGCTAAAGGGAAGATGGCTAAGTTGCACCTCAGTCTTACCCTCCCTTGCTAGTATATTATGTTATATCTAAAGAAGGTCTCTTTGGGTTTACAAGGGCGGCCCCATACCTCTGGTCCTAGTAGAAAGGGATCACATAATTTTCTTTGCCAGCTCTCTGCTTGCGAATGTTCTCCAAACTGTGTGTGCATGCTCTGCGCAGTGCATTATTGAAAGCGCCAAAATTAGAGGTGGCCACAGCTGCATATGTGTTATGTCTAGGACGTGCGCTGATCAGACCGAACAACAACCACTGTGTTGAAATATCCTTGAAGGCCTCGGTACTCACTGCATTCACTGTTCAGACAAAGCTTACCAAGCAGGGCTGATACTGTAGGAAAACATATTATTCTCGGGTAAAGACAAAATATTCTGCTAGACTCTAAACATTTATAATATTGTGTGCCGTGTGCAGAAGCAGCAGAGAGGAAAAATGGTGTTTAAACTTCTAATAAGCTCTTGCCTACTTAACACAGTGTAAAGGTAAAGCACATCTCCATGACACAGCCTTCCATGCCACTTCACTTTACTTTTACACCAATCTACTCTACTGTACGCCACTCTACTTTACCCCAATCTACTCTAAACAACTTCAGTATACTCTATGCCACTTCTCAGCATTTCTAGCCACTCCACTTAGTGCCACTCTACTCTATGTCACTCTACTCCACCCCACTCTATGCCACTGTATTCTACACCAATGTAATCTATAATACTGCACCCTATACCACTCTATGCCACTATACTCCGCTCTTTGCTACTGAACTCTATGCCACTTCACACCACTCCACTATACTCTATGCTATTCCATTTCACTGTACTCTATGCCAGGCCACTCTAATCCATGCCACTCAACTTCACGCGATTCTACTCCACTACACCCCAGTCTGTGCCACTTTGCTACAGTTCTATATACCACATTACTCTACACCACTGTACAATACGCTAGTCTATGCCACTCCATTCCACTCACTGCCACTCCACTTTACTCTATGCCACTCTATCCTATGCCACACCATTCCACTCAACTCTATGCCACTACCCTCTGCACCGCAGACCTGAGACATATATGGATGTACAACAGCTCAGACCACAGACCATACTCATATCGGGTGTAGAACAGCCTCAGAATATATTGCTAGCTACTCTTAGGAATCTGACTACCTTGTACTTTTCCTACAGGGCAGCACCAAGCAAAGTACTCTAGTCATTGCTGCCCAAATCAAGATAGCGGTAGTCAGGTGTCATCTGGAGGTGACGCCTTATGATGTCACTCCTACAGCTTTGAAGGATCCTCCACATGCGCAGGCAGCCCCCACTGGTAGAAAGCTACATCTATCAGCCGTAGTCATAGACAGAGCCTAGAACTGAATGCAGAATCTTGGGGTAACCTGCCTGGACCTGACATCAAGAGCGCAGAACAGAGGCAACAACATGGTAAACAAATCTCTCTTTAGCCAAGAGCTACAGAAGTCTGCAGAAGCAGACAGCAAAAAGAGTAGGAGGAATCTTTGATAGGGTTCCGTTCATGGATTCTGTAGGCAGCAGACAAGGGGTTAAAATCTAATATATGCGACGGAAAATCATGCTAGAGAGGCACAGACTCCTCATATGTAAAGGGTGGGGAATATAGATGAGGATGTAATTACTATTCAGTAATCTCAATGGTAAATTACAAAAATTAGGAAGTAATCCATTAAATTCGAATTTTCGAGCTGGAATCTTTATTCTCCTGATGCAGTGCACTGTGACCCCTGTGGATGGTGTAAGTTATTTCAACTTGCCACTGCGATGATCATTTCGCAACTACTTTGTGAAAATGTTTTCGAGTTTCAACTCTGTGCAAGGCAACCATAAATTCATAAAAATAAATGCAAAGATTAATAACAATTGACTTCTCTGTAAAGGTATACCAATGCACTATTTCTGGACAGGTTTTTGTGTTTTATTTGGCAAACTTAAAATAAAACTTTATTTTTCTCCAATTGTGATGTCTGACTAAAGCTCTAATTAGAAATGCACCTCATGTTGTCATAGCTTCTCTGCAGATTGTCCACCTTGCCACCCTGCTACTGCACTTATCTTTAGATAAACATTTCGAGGTTTGCAACTTAATTGTTAACTTCATCAGCACGACTATGATACTAATTCACCTCATCCGATGAGACTGGGTGGTCTGTGGTTTAAGCATAGAGTTCGCAGCAGGTTTGTAGCTCTCAGATTTATCAGGTACAGGTGAGGTCTATTTATAACAGAGACAAATCTGTGGTGGAGAGAAACCGAAGAAAAGTAAATTGTATCATTCAATCATTAAAAAATTAAAATAATAGGATTTGAAAATAGAAGTTTCTAAAGTGAAAGTAATCAAGCAGCGAGAACACCTGACCCACTAGAAACGATTGTTTGTTTACACTGTTAATACGTAATAAAACACTAGGATGTTGAAAGCTCCACTGAAGACAATTGAGCAGCAGAGGCCTGCATGAACTGGTATAGGCCTACTGATCTCAACATTTCAGTGTCCTAATACATAGCATCTCCCTTTCTCTTTCTCCTGCCTCTTGAAAATTTAATATCTAGGCAGAGGAAAGCAAAAGGCAAAGGTCATGCAGGAGGACACACGCAGTCTTCACCCTTCCCGCCTATTGTATCTCAATCAGAAGAAGGGAGGGGTCAATGCTGCTCATCTTCTGTGTCTCCTTCACTTGGCTGAACTACAAAAAGCAGTTCAGCCAAGCAGGGAAGAACTAGGGGCTGACTGCAGCCCCCTTTCATAGCTCTTCCTGTGAATGCTTGCAGTTGTGGTGCTGCACACACAGTTAGCTGTAGAACATTCACGACAAGCGCTGTGAAACAAAGCTTCGGAGCACAAGGGGAATTTCAACCACAATGGGCTCCGAGAGGTTGTTGTGTTTTTTAATTAAAACATTCTGTCCTCTGGAGGCAGAATGTTCTAATAGCTTTATAGACCGTCGTAGCAGGGCTGTACCGGCCATTTAAGGTCCGCTCCCTTGCCAAAGGCCCTCGTCTTCGGCTCAGGACACTTTCCGGTGTAGCCCACAAATCTATAATGGATGGAGAAAAAGATGACCTTCAAACAGGACATAAAACAGAGGGGTCAAGTAATGTTTATTTGGGAAAGTCTCTAGTCAAAAAAGAATAATATAGCCTTATAGCATGCCATAGCGGGCTATACCGGCTATTAAAGGACCGCTTCAGCATTACAGGCCCGAGCCGATGGAGAGGGCCTTTATATATTTATATTTATTTATTTATAAAGCGCTAACAATCATCCAAACTAGGATATCACGGCACTGTAATAACTATTTGTGTGTGATGGGTTGGCATGATCATGTTAGATTAGTCTGGCTTAGGGAAGAGGAAGGTTTTCAGATGCTTCCTGAATGCCAAATGGCGTTCCGTAAGTCTGAGGGCCACGGGCAGTTCGTTCCATTTGGTTGCAGCTATGTGAGAGAAGGCTCGCTCTCCCATCCTGGCTCTCTTCACCCGAGTGGTTCTTGCTCTTGCCATAAATTGAGAGCGAAGATTTCTAGTTGGAGCATAAAACTGAATCCTGTTTCGAAGAGTACATGGGCCAGTGTTGTGCAGTGCTCTTTGTGTTATATACATTAATTTGAAAGTTGCTCTTTGCTTCATTGGCAGCCAGTGAAGCTGACATAGGCAGCTTTTGGCTGAGTCAAACTTCCTTTTCATGCAAACGGCCTTGGCAGCTGCGTTCTGCACCATTTGAAGTTTAGTGGAGAGATATTCTGCCATGCCTATTAACAGAGAATTTCCATAGTCCACCCTGCTCATCAGCAGAGACTGGACCAGGATCTTTCTGCACTCTAAGGGGATCCAGGGGAAGACTCTTCTAAGCATCTTTAGTACAGCGAAACCTTTACCACATATAGTAGATACGTGGGATTTCATAGATAGAGAGGTATCAAGCATTACTCCTATGTTTCTTGCTGTTAGTGTCGGAGTTGGTGGAGTACCCAGGGATTCTGGTCACCAGCTGTCGTTCCACAGTTGGGTATGTCCACCAAACAGCAATATCTCCGATTTGTCTGCATTTAGTTTAAGACAATGGTTGTGCATCCACTCAGACAGTTCTGAGAGGCAATTTAGTAGCCTGTCCCTGGGGTCGGTCTCCGCATCCAGGATAACATAGGAGCAGGACCTTAATAGCCGGTATAGCCCATCTATGAAGGGATATAAGGCTATTAGAACATTCTGCCACTATAGGGCAAAAGGTTCTAACAAATAAAAAAAGGCCTTTCTGAGCTAGGAGGTTTAAATTCCCTCGGGCTCCGAAAGGCCTTTGTGAAAACAACATTGGAATGTTGCTTTCGGGCCTTTACCGGTCCGTAGAATCACGGAGAACTCCATTGTCTTCAATGGAGTGCTCCACATTCCAATGTTCTAATTTACAATACAAAATATTATTAAAAATTCTTTTAACAAGATTTCTTCAATGGGTAAAATCAGCCAGTTCATCATAACAATTCATACAACCCTACTTTCTGTCAATAAATCTATGTGTTATCCTCCATGTTTAATATAGGTATGTAGACACAGCAAATATAATCAGTTCATTGTTCTCAGTTCTTAAAATCTTCATTGCTATCTCAAAGTGAGTTCCAGTCAGTTTACGACAAATAGGTAATGTCCAAGGTATTCTAGTGTACTGGTACACAGGGCAGGAGAACATAAAGTGTGGTACTGTTTCTGGAGAAGATTTTCCAAGGAGATTCATTTGCACATTTATTTGGTAGACACCACTTACTGCAGAAAGAGTTAACTAGTAGGATCGCATGTCTGAATTTTAAGAATAGGGATCTCACGTCTGACTGCGTTAGTGAGGGGAATTTTATCATATATAGCAGGTATTATTTGTGTTAAAGTGTTAAATTTATATTTACAGGAATTTGGAAACTGAAATATATATTATCCATCAGGGAATGATGATATTGTATTTTCCTTAAATAGTTGACAAACCCATATTAATTCTTTCTTTCACCTTGTTTGCAAGAAAATGCTCTATTTTATTTTAGTACGTTTATCAGATAGATGAATCTAAGTATTTATCTCTTTCTTATAGACACATAAATAGCATGGGCTATGTTAATTTACATGTGTTTTTAGTGATGGTTAGCGACATAATTGAGAGTTGTGGGTAAAAAAATATAAATTCTTTAAACCAAATAAAAGAGTAATAAAAAACATTCTACCTGAGCCCATGGAGGTCAATGATCATCGGTGTTATCTAATAAAGAAGAAGTATTGTTTTCTTTTAAACAAAAAGCATTGTGATAAGTGTGAACATCTGGCAACTTAACTCTCCCTTAGTGCTATTGATCTTTTTTTAACTGCAGTAAAATCATACATGGATTCCCTTTATTCCACAAGAAGATATAAAGTACAGTAGTATGGATTGGCATAGAGTGGAGTGACATATAGTGAAGTGGTGTACAAATTTGACACTTTTTTCAAGTTCTCGTAACCTACTCCTAAGACTATCAGTTATCTATATTGTTATGGAAGCTCTTTTGCAGGAATGGATCGACTTGGAGAAGACATTGGTGCATCGGTATCTAACCAGAAAGTCTTTACCAGATGACTCAGATCTACCTCTGTTAGTTTTAGTAGATGCCATGTGCTCCAATCCAGACATTAAAAAGTAAAGTGATGGATAGAATACTTGAATTATTCTCAGACACTATTGATCGCTTAGGTTGCATCCCAGTTCATCGCTTTTAGCCACTATGTCACCTCAGTTTAGAACCAGCCATATGAAAATCAGTCTAGTCCCTGCTCCTCATGGGAGCAGTCCAACCTAAAATTATACATAGCTAAGCTCTCGCAACTACATTTGTGTTCATCAAAACAAGGTACAATGACCAAAAGTTAAAAAAGAAGCGCAGAAGCAGGTTCTTTGTTGTAAGTCTTCTTGTCACAGCAAGATGTTTAATTTTCTCCAGACTTGAGAATAATACAGTCGCCGACACGTGTTTCGTCGTGTGCGGTTGAGTCACACGACTCTTCAGGGCTGGTAATACAAAATAATGTATGCACTTTGTTAACTAGACATGTTTGGCTACATACTGCATATGGTGACACTTGTGCAACCGACATGCAGTTGTGGCGTGCGTGGATGTCGCACATGGTTCGTGAAATTTAGTGAAGAAACTTGCATAGTAGAGCAAGTGATTGGTCTATGGTGCTAATGTGCACGTAGTGAGTGAAATGGAATTAAAAGACCAATGTGTGGTCATGTGTCACTCGTAAACAGTGGTCCTAAAAATTAGAGGGTATCCGTAGTGACGGTGAGTGAAACGTGAGATGTCAGAAACATTCTATTTAATAAAATACATGAGGAGGTGTTTGTGTGGCCTCATGACGTGGTGGTGATAAGGGTGCCTATATGTGTTAAAGATCCAGAGAGCTCAATTCATGCAAAAACTTTTGTTCAATGGATGATAGATATTACCTTCCACTCCAATTCCAATGTATGGATGGAGTAAGTCTGGACCTTTGAAAGCTCCGTATCAAGCTAAAATACAGTAAGGGTAAAAAAAGGAAAGAAAAGGGACTCATAAGGAGGCTTCTAAAGGAAGGACTTGCTTGCAGAACTATGTCGAGTTTAGGGCAACGAAGAAAAAACAAACTATCCCTTACCAATGGGTTTTCTGTGAGTTTATGAAACAGCCGATGCTGTATACCACAATATTCAGTTGCAGTGTAAGGATAGAAAATGTCTTATCCCACTGGTAGTTTTCATATGAAGGAATAGCACTATGTATAAACAAAAGGGGATAAGGGAATCATAAGTCAACATTACATAGTGCTATTTGGTTACTTTAAGCAGGTTTGCTAGTTTGTAAGGGTTCAAATCACCGTTTGCCCAAAAGCTCTTCAAGAATAAAAACTTATTTTAAAGAATGCAAAGGGTTACCTGCTTGTCGCTATGGTGTAGGGCGGAGAGCCGGGAGGGGATTCTTTATGGCGCCAAGAGAGGAAACGGGTACGCATCCTCCGCGGTGGTGTGCTATCAGATAAACACAAAATCTAAATTGAGAAACGTTGCAGGGACAAGCGTATAGAGCATCGCGCACCCGACGCTTGAAGTATAAGACGTAGGTACGCGGTGTGTCAAATAGCGGTGGGGAAACTGACACTTACCCGCTGCAGGCAATCCCTCCTCTGTTAGTTCCCGGCGGTCGTCTCTCGTGTACGAACACGTGACCCCGGGAGAGGAGGGATTATGTAGAGACAGGTCGACATAGAAGACGTGCTTCAGAAATTGGATATTTACAGCGCCATTGTTGAAGGGGAAAGCTTATAGCGAGAGGAGGACGTTTGTGTCTATTCAAGTGAAAATAGCCGTCCTTGTCCATTATTAACTGTCTAATTTTGAAAAACGGAACAAGAGTGAAAGTGGTCTACTAAAATGTGAGTCAATAAAAAAATCCCGCTGACTGCTTACATCAATTCAATGGTTGTTGTTCATATATGGGGAAAGATTTTCAAAGTTGATGAATAAAACAAACGATCAAAACCCCATGTCCATTCTTATGTAGATAAAAGTTATCCAGAAACGAAAAATAGAAAATAAAAAGTAAACTGTGACGTTATACATGCGGGGCAAGGCCTGGGTGTGGCCGGATTATTTAGATGTATAGTGCATATGAGTAAAAGGTGCAAAAATTAATTGTGAATCAAATGTGAAAGAAAGAAGTGAGACACATCATGTCCATATACACTTCAATATAGATAAGATCTTTGAATGCAAAAAAATGCGAAAACGGGACTCAGGATATGTACATAAACAATAAGGTTACGAAATAATAGACAATGTCTGTACTGTCAATCTTAATAATCAAAAACATTTGCCCTTGTTAAATGGTACAAAATACAAGGTTGTCTTAAATATAAACACATAGAAGTAGAATACATTTGACCCCTAAAGAAAGGAAATCTTTTGTGTTGTCATTTGTTATCATCACTCTAAGGCTCAGAGTGTTTGTGCAGTATATCAATCGGTGTGCACCAAGGATCCCCCCGGTACGTAATTAATCTCCAAGAAAATATTGGAGCTCAGAATCATAGTTAAGCCCATGGTCTACGCTGCGTAAGCGCATGATCCAAGTGGCCTCCCTACGCCTGAGCATCAGTTTGCGATTGCCCCCCCTGATGTTGAGGGGAATTAGATCGATCCCAAAAACACGTACTTTGATGTCATCCTGATTGGGTTGACATTCTGCCGCATGAAGTGCTACTGGGTATCTGGGGTCCCTCTTTTGTATAGCTCGCATGTGTTCAGCTACCCTCTCTTTGAGAGCTCTAATGGTACTCCCCACATATTTCTTGCCACATTGGCATTCGATGACGTACACTACAAACTTGCTGAGGCAAGTGATGTTGTGTTTAATCTGATAGACCAGTGGTTCCCAAACTTTTGAATCCCGAGGACCCCCATTGAGTCACCACTGGAAGCCGGGGACCCTCAAGCAATTTGTACGATTTAAATTTCAAACATTAAAACAGTAATTCCCAAAAAGTAAACACATGTGCACACTTTTTGAGACATTACTGTGGTGATAGAGGCTTTGCCTTCTTTACAATGCAGCGTTAAGCTACATAACATGGCTTAATGTTACCTTTTAAATAAGCCCCCTGTCCCGCAATGCTTAGCATGAAAAGGGTGGGCAGTGGGTGTTGCAGTGGGCGTTTCGCCGTAACACCCATTGATTTTGACACTCCCCCCCCCCTATTTACGAGGGCAGCATAAATAGGAGGCAGCACCAAAATTAAGACCAGGGAAAGCCAGGTCTTAATTTAGCAAAACGAGAAGAAATCCTTTATTTCTCCTCATTTTTGCTTTTTCCATGTGGCTTGCCTTGTACAGCACACATGGAAAAAGCAAAACGCCTTGGATTGTTTATGTTCAGGAAAGTGACCCTTCCTGCACATAAACAATCTTTAAAAAAATGCCATTTTGTAACTTCAATGTGTGCTATTTTAAGCAGCACACATAGAAGTGACAAAACTGCATTTGAAGGTTCTTTACGTGCAGGAAGGAGGACCTTCCTGTACATAAAGAATCTTCCCCTGCATGCACAGACCCTTGCACTATGGTGCAAGGGTCCCTGGGTTGGCGCTACACTCCTAAGTGTAGCACCAGCACTGGGGGAAACGCAGGGCTGCGCCATATTCTTGTGAATATGGTGAAGCCCTGCATTTCTGAAGTGGCAGAGCCTATCGTTAAGCCAAGAAGGCTAACGACACGCTTGGCCACTTCTGTTGTAAATATCTCCCTTAGTATTTTATATTCAAGGAATTTTCAAAAAACAAACCAATTTAATGTGGGGATTGTTCCTGCATCTCTGTGACTAACTTTGAATTGGTTGGTTTTACTTTGCCGTAAAAGGCTCCTACTCCTGCCAGGGCTCAATTTTAGAAACCCAAGGCGGCCCTGGAAAATATTTTCAAACCAGTCGCCATACGGTGCGCACCAAGTGCAGTGAGTGAGCCTAACCACTACAAAGGGGGATTTGGGAGGGTCTCCCCCAAAGAAATTTAGGAAACAGTGGTGCATTCTTAAACACATTTATCATCATATATTAAATTGTATTAGCTTTTAACAAATAGTAAATGAAGACCTTACTATGCACTAGGATACGGCAACCTTTGTTGGGGTTCTTCAATGATTCCCTTATTATCACCCTTCAACAGTGCCTCTCATCTCTCCATAGCCTCTCCATCACATGTATTTCATTTGTTTTATAGCATCTCTCATACCATTGCAGGATGTCAGAGCACTTTACATCACACACATATAAAAACAATGAATCATATGTGTAAATCAGTGTATAGAAAATGTTACATAAGGCAAAGAGTTCTACAAGGTGTAGGATTCCTATGTCATTCATACTGGTAGGCATTTTTGAAGAGTGCTTGGTCTGGAGAAGCACAAACTAAGGTTTCAGTACATCATCCAGTGGTTAGAATTGACTTTAACAATAAAAATGTATTTCCGCCCAAAAAATACTTTTTAGCAGCATCAGGATAATGAAAGACTGGGGAAAAACTAAGTTACTAACTTGTATCATGCAGTTTGCAAGCAGCTCGTTGATGACAGTTTATAGGTCACTGTGCTAGATAACGGTTGTCACTCAATAACAGCACAGTGACAAAAGAATCTCTGTGACTAAAGCAGTGTAACACACTCCCCTATGCACACAAAATACTGTTTTTTAAAATGCATGGTACACGTTCTTTGCAGTAGGCACATTAACCATCTGTGCTACATTAGAATACTCAAAGCTGCCACTAGACAAAACTCTAATCTCTCGGCAGGTGCATTAATCACTGGCTTTATTTTGACACTTTTATTGTTGCTCGAGAACTGCTAATTAGCCTTGGAACCTTGCAGTGCTTTTAAAACGTCCTCCTGCGGACCCCCTGGGAATGTGTCACGGACCCCTGGGGGTCCGCGGACCACAGTTTGGGAAACACTGTGATAGACCATTCCATCATGTCCTGCAAAGTTTTTTGTACCGTGTTTACCCCATATACACATAGGACAAAATCCACATTTGTGGAAACCAATGCCACGTGTAGAAAGCCAGTTCTGAGCTGCGGTATTGGTGGGAACGGTAGGACTTAGTTTGTTTCTCAAAGTGAAGCCTTTTTTGTAGGTGGATTTTGTCCAATATTTTCTTGGAGATTAATTACGTACCGGGGGGATCCTTGGTGCACACCGATTGATATACTGCACAAACACTCTGAGCCTTAGAGTGATGATAACAAATGACAACACAAAAGATTTCCTTTCTTTAGGGGTCAAATGTATTCTACTTCTATGTGTTTATATTTAAGACAACCTTGTATTTTGTACCATTTAACAAGGGCAAATGTTTTTGATTATTAAGATTGACAGTACAGACATTGTCTATTATTTCGTAACCTTATTGTTTATGTACATATCCTGAGTCCCGTTTTCGCATTTTTTTGCATTCAAAGATCTTATCTATATTGAAGTGTATATGGACATGATGTGTCTCACTTCTTTCCTTCACATTTGATTCACAATTAATTTTTGCACCTTTTACTCATATGCACTATACATCTAAATAATCCGGCCACACCCAGGCCTTGCCCCGCATGTATAACGTCACAGTTTACTTTTTATTTTCTATTTTTCGTTTCTGGATAACTTTTATCTACATAAGAATGGACATGGGGTTTTGATCGTTTGTTTTATTCATCAACTTTGAAAATCTTTCCCCATATATGAACAACAACCATTGAATTGATGTAAGCAGTCAGCGGGATTTTTTTATTGACTCACATTTTAGTAGACCACTTTCACTCCTGTTCCGTTTTTCAAAATTAGACAGTTAATAATGGACAAGGACGGCTATTTTCACTTGAATAGACACAAACGTCCTCCTCTCGCTATAAGCTTTCCCCTTCAACAATGGCGCTGTAAATATCCAATTTCTGAAGCACGTCTTCTATGTCGACCTGTCTCTACATAATCCCTCCTCTCCCGGGGTCACGTGTTCGTACACGAGAGACGACCGCCGGGAACTAACAGAGGAGGGATTGCCTGCAGCGGGTAAGTGTCAGTTTCCCCACCGCTATTTGACACACCGCGTACCTACGTCTTATACTTCAAGCGTCGGGTGCGCGATGCTCTATACGCTTGTCCCTGCAACGTTTCTCAATTTAGATTTTGTGTTTATCTGATAGCACACCACCGCGGAGGATACGTACCCGTTTCCTCTCTTGGCGCCATAAAGAATCCCCTCCCGGCTCTCCGCCCTACACCATAGCGACAAGCAGGTAACCCTTTGCATTCTTTAAAATAAGTTTTTATTCTTGAAGAGCTTTTAGGCAAACGGGGATTTGAACCCTTACAAACTAGCAAACCTGCTTAAAGTAACCAAATAGCACTATGTAATGTTGACTTATGATTCCCTTATCCCCTTTTGTTTATACATAGTGCTATTCCTTCATATGAAAACTACCAGTGGGATAAGACATTTTCTATCCTTACACTGCAACTGAATATTGTGGTATACAGCATCGGCTGTTTCATAAACTCACAGAAAACCCATTGGTAAGGGATAGTTTGTTTTTTCTTCGTTGCCCTAAACTCGACATAGTTCTGCAAGCAAGTCCTTCCTTTAGAAGCCTCCTTATGAGTCCCTTTTCTTTCCTTTTTTTACCCTTACTGTATTTTAGCTTGATACGGAGCTTTCAAAGGTCCAGACTTACTCCATCCATACATTGGAATTGGAGTGGAAGGTAATATCTATCATCCATTGAACAAAAGTTTTTGCATGAATTGAGCTCTCTGGATCTTTAACACATATAGGCACCCTTATCACCACCACGTCATGAGGCCACACAAACACCTCCTCATGTATTTTATTAAATAGAATGTTTCTGACATCTCACGTTTCACTCACCATCACTACGGATACCCTCTAATTTTTAGGACCACTGTGTACGAGTGACACATGACCACACATTGGTCTTTTAATTCCATTTCACTCACTACGTGCACATTAGCACCATAGACCAATCACTTGCTCTACTATGCAAGTTTCTTCACTAAATTTCACGAACCATGTGCGACATCCACGCACGCCACAACTGCATGTCGGTTGCACAAGTGTCACCATATGCAGTATGTAGCCAAACATGTCTAGTTAACAAAGTGCATACATTATTTTGTATTACCAGCCCTGAAGAGTCGTGTGACTCAACCGCACACGACGAAACACGTGTCGGCGACTGTATTATTCTCAAGTCTGGAGAAAATTAAACATCTTGCTGTGACAAGAAGACTTACAACAAAGAACCTGCTTCTGCGCTTCTTTTTTAACTTTTGGTCATTGTACCTTGTTTTGATGAACACAAATGTAGTTGCGAGAGCTTAGCTATGTATAATTGTTTTGTCTTTTGACTTGTTTGGACGGTTTAGGGTGTTTTGCCGTCTGCTCTTCACGCACTACATAAACGACTACCTTGCCTCTCACACACTTTGTAACGTATCAACCCAGGTAGCGCGCCCTTCTAGTCCTAATTTTCAAAAAACCCCCGTGGCACAAGAATTCTAGTCCAACCTAAAATGCCACCAGGCCAGGATTTCACCGAACCAGAACACAAGCAACCTATGATGGGTTTTGCCCTTGTTCAGGTCTCATCAGCCGGGTATAGCTTGATGGCAGTGACACAGTAAACACAGGATCCACATGTGGGTATATCCTTCAAAATGAGGGCATCGAAAAACATAGTAGTGGATGGAAAGCTTGAATGAATCCCAGCTAATGCTAATCACTTGGGCTGCATCCCAATCTATTGTTTTTTGTCCACCATGCAATATCAGTTGGTAGCCAGGCATATGCAAATCAGTCTTGAACCTGCTCCTCATTGGAACAGTCCAGTCTGACCTGACAGGCCAGATCCTCAGCGAACCGTAAAACACACAACACACACAACTTAGAACCTCTTTTTTTGTATGCTTTAGTTTGTCACCCTAAGAGGGGCAAGTATGCTCAGAAATTAGTCCCATCTACACTGTATTACTGAAACCCAGCTATACCTGACTGCTGAGCTCATAACAAGGGTGATACTAGCCTTTGGTTGCTTGTATTCTCGTTCAGAGAGGATCTGGCTTGGCAGTTTGGGCTGGACTGTTACCACTGGAACAGAGTCAAGACCGATTTGCATATGGCTGGCTACAAACCCAATTGGCGTGGTGTACAAAATAACAAAGGACAGGGATGCGGCCTGAGTAATTACCAGTGGCTGATATTAATTTAAGTGTTCCATCCATTACTGTTTGTATACTTTAGTATGCTGTCGAATCTGGCAAGTCATTCTACAGTGGTTATGGAATTATCCCTGCACCCGGATCCCGTAGATATGAAAGTGGGTAGATCCTTTTGCATGGCATATGCTGGTCTCAATTGGTTTATGAGGGCATCTAATCCTCTTCTTATGCTTCTCTCAGTTTAGTAAGTCTTTCATTTATTAACTTCAGCTGTGTTGACTGTAGAGGATTGTGCTGATCTTCTTGCTACAATGGAATTGCAGGCACATTTTCTGGCTGATGTGTCTTTTGATGCGGTATGTGCAATGGCTATCTTTTCAGAGACTCTTGTCAGTGACGGATCTCATGTCTGGTCTATTATTTGTCTGCCCATTTTGGCCCGCAATCTGTTTGGTTCTCATTCTCATTTGGATGACCTTGGTCACAAATGCTTCAACAACAGAAAACATTGTGCTTTTCCCAGAGAGATCAAAATATATTAAGGCTTTAAGATTTTCTAGTTTAGTTTAGTGCAGTGTCCACTGCAAGCATTGTCATCATATCTCATTTACTGATTCTCAGGTAAGTGGGAACTAATTAGGACGAAGATGTTGAGGACAGGCTTCCATAACTGTTTCAGACTCTCCAGTAAAGCCATCACATAGTCACTGACTACGGCAACCATTTAGCTCCTGATACAGTGGGAGGTATAATCCAAAAGTTTCTTGCTAATTGGCAGGAAGTCATTTCAGTTGCCTGGGTTCTGGTGGTTGTACAAGAATGGAACAAGATTGAATTCCTGAATCAGTGTTGCTAGCGGACTCCTTTGCATCAGTCCAAATTAAAACAAGACGTTTTCTTAAAATACATTTCAACATTATGAACAGGAAGGTGATATATTTAGCTTTCTAGAAGGAGTGGGGGCTTGGAGTTTTTTTATCATGTTTCTGGTGCAAAATATTTCAGGTGGATTCAGACGTCATCAATTTTAAGGGGGTAAGTCAGTTTGTTCTATCAATCCACTTGTAGATGAACACTTTCCAGGCTGTTATCCCAGAATATTAACTCACTGATCCTTCTGAAAGAATTTATTGAAGCACTAAGTTTAGAGAATGCTTATTTGAATATCCCGAACAGTCACCTCATCAAAGATTTGCTGTCATATTGCCTCATTTCCAGTTTAAGGTCATGAACTTTGGATTGAGATCTACCCCAGGAGAGATTTCCTATGTTCAGGTTCCAGAAGTAGTATTACTTCACAAGATGGGTATCAGTCTTCGCCGAGATCTGGGTGACTGGTAAACTCATGCACACACCAAAGGCCTAGGCAATATCTCATGTGAAGTTAGCGTAGCAGCTGTCAAACTCACTGGGGTTTTTTTCCAACACAAGTCAATCCAGGAGGATTTGTGTGCACGATATACAGTTCAGAGGATCTAGGTTTCAGACAGATGTGGACATGGTGCTCTGTGGAATGTGTCATGCAAACGTAACAGCTCTCCAGATTTTACTATCGACAAAGGCAAGGAGATGGATGCAAGTTCAAGGAGGCAAAGAGTTATGAGCGCTGCTATTTTTCCTTTGTTTTTCTCTGTAGGTCTCCACTGTGTTTGTGGATTCTTGGGTTTAACCTCGTGCGCGCTATTGGAATTATGCTTCTATGCTGAGATTTAAAAAAACCCATGTTACTTGACGAGCTGGGCTCGTCATCAGCGTGAGAGGAGGCTACACCATGACGAGCCCAGCTCGTCATGAGCGTGGAAGGGGTTAAATACACTTGGGTCCAGTATACCGGCTCATTCTCTGGTGGTGGGATGTCTAAAATGCCAATGTTGAAAAACAGTGTTGATCCCTGCTCATCTAGCGAGAGGGTTTCTGATTTTAGTTCAGGAACCAATTGTTTTCACCACAGATGCTTATGGGTACAGCTGGTGAGAGGAGCAACACTGGGTCGTTTCTCAAACCAGGCTCCTTGGGACAAGAGTTTAGAGGTTATTCCTCCAACTGAAAGGAGTCATCTTCTGTACTGTTAGACCTTCAGTTCTAGGGAAGCTCGATTCTGGGGGATATGGTGCTTACTTCAGTTTTTGGGTGCAACAGTTGCAAGGAATGGGCAGTGGAGGCTTTCCAGATATGGTTATGAGCATCTTGTGTTTGTGCGGGTAGTTCACATAAGAGTAGACAACACTCAAGCAGATTATGGATATCAGTGTTCCCCTATTCCTTGGAATTCCTTCTCTCACTGGAAATGCTCAATCAATCAATCAATCAATGCATTATAGAGCGCGCCACTCACCCCTGAGGGTCTCAAGGCGCTGACGGGAGGGGGGGTGATTTTACTGCTCGAATAGCCAGGTCTTGAGGTGTTTCCTGAAGGTGAGGTGGTCCTGGGTCAGACGTAGGTGGGTTGGGAGGGAGTTCCATGTCTTGGCGGCCAGGTAGGAGAACGATCTTCCTCCGGTGGTGGTTCTGCGAATCCGTGGGACGGTGGTGAGGGCGCGGCTGGTGGAGCGGAGCTGGCGGGTCGGAGTGTAGGAGGTGAGGTGGTTGTTGAGGTATTCAGGGCCCATGTCGTGAGCGCCTGGTATGCGTGGGTGAGGAGCCTGAACGTGAAACTTTTGCCGACGGGGAGCCAGTGCAGGTTTCTTAGGTGGGCAGATATGTGGCTGTGGCGAGGGACGTCGATGATGAGTCTTGAGGAGGCGTTCTGTATGCGCTGAAGTCGTTTCTGAAGTTTGGCTGTGGTTCCTGCGTATAGGGCGTTCCCGTAGTCCAGTCCGCTAGTGACGAGGGCCTGTGTGACCGTCTTTCTGGATTCGGTGCGGATCCACCGGAAGATCTTCCGGAGCATGCGCAGGGTGTTGAAGCATGAGGATGCAATGGCGTTGACTTGTTTCGTCATCGACAGCGAGGAGTCCAGGATGAATCGCAGGTTGCGTGCGTGGTCCATGGGTGTCGGTGTGGTGCCCAGCGTTGTGCGCCATCAGGAATCATCCCAGGCGGAAGGGGATTGTCCGAGGATGAGGAACTCTGTCTTGTCTGAGTTCAGTTTCAGACGACTTAGCTTCATCCATTCCGCGACATCTTTCATTCCTTCCTGGAGGTTGGTTTTGTCGGTGGCTGGGTCCTTGGCGAGGGAGAGTATCAGCTGGGTGTCTTCGGCATAGGAGATGATGTTGAGGTTGTGTTTGCGTGCGATGGCGGCGAGGGCGCTCATGTAGATATTGAAGAGAGTTGGGCTGAGCGAGGAGCCTTGGGGTATGCCCCAGATGATCTTGGTGGCCGCGGAGCAGAAGGGAGGGAGGCGGACTCTCTGGGTTCTGTTGGAGAGGAACAAGGTGATCCAGTCCAGGGCTTTTCCTTGGATCCCAGTGTTGTGGAGGCGGGTTATTAGGGTGCGGTGGCAGATGGTATCAAAGGCGGCTGAGAGCTCTAGGAGAATGAGTGCGGTTGTTTCCCTGTTGTCCAGCAGGGTCCTGATGTCGTCGGTGGCTGTGATGAGGGCGGTCTCGGTGCTGTGGTTGGCTCGAAATCCGAACTGGGATGGGTCAAGGGAGTTGTTTGCCTCGAGGAATGTAGGCAGCTGTTTATTGACGGTCTTCTCGATGACTTTTGCCGGGAAGGGAAGGAGAGAGATGGGGCGGAAGTTCTTGAGATTTTTAGGGTCCGCTGTGGGTTTCTTTAGAAGGGTGTTGATCTCTGCGTGCTTCCAGCTTTCTGGGAAGGTGGCAGATGTGAAGGAGTTGTTTACGACGTTCCGGAGGTGGGGTGCGATGATGGTGTCGGCTTTGTTGAAGATGTGGTGAGGGCACGGGTCCGAGGGGGAACCAGAGTGGATGGAGTTCATGATGTGAGTGGTGCCTTTAGTGCTGATGGGTGTCTAGGTGCTGAGGATGGTGGTGGGGGGCGTTGGTTTGGTGAGTGGTTGCAGAGTTTGGGTGCCGAAGCTGTCGTGCATATCGGTGATTTTGCGGTAGAAGAACGTGGCGAGGGAGTTGCTGAGGTCTTGCGACGGTGTGATGTCATTGTTGCTGGCGCTGGGTTTGGAGAGCTCTTTTACGATGCTGAAGAGTTCCTTGCTGTTGTGTGTGTTGTTGTCCAGCTCCTGAAAATGTGTCACAGGTTTGGCACTGCAGGGATAGATATTTTTGAAGAATTAGGCGATTCACTTCTACCAATGTTCTGCACTATGTTCCACACTGAGGCATATTGGTGGGTGGATGCTCTGTTGTGCTAATGGCCGAAGGGTCCACTTTTTGCATCTGTCCCATTTCCAATGATTTTCAAACTGTGGGCTCACCTTTTGAGATTGAGGCATTGGATAATATTGGTAGCTCCATTTTGAAAATATTGTTGTTCACTTTTCTATGCCAGATTGCTCCAGAGTGGATTATTCTAGTATATCCTTTCAGATCTCCTCCCCTTCTCAGGTTATTCTTCTGAGAATGCACCTCTAGATTTGGCAAATAAACATGAGGGATAATAAGGTTGAGGCTTTCAGAGGATGATGTTTGTGCTACTAACCTTCTAGGCATCTTGCCACTAGGATTACCATCACTGGGATTCTTCCAGAAATGGTGTAGGGAATAATCTGTAATCTGTGGGGAATGCAAACCAGCTCTGGTTTTACAGTTTCTCTAGGCTGGGTTTTCTTTTGAGTTGACTCCTGACACTTTAAGAGTTCGAAGGGTGGCTATCTGGGTATTTACTGAACCCTGGGTTGTTTGAACCCTACTGAGGCCTTGGATGTACATCATAAAAGGTTTGAGTTGGCTTATCTACCAGTCCGTGGGAGGGCGTATCTTTGGGATTTGCTCTTAGTGCTTTCTGCTCTTTAATCTGCTTCCCTTGAGCTTTGGCCAATTAATGTAATACTATGAAAAACTGATTTTTTTTTATTTACTTTGGCTCAGTTATTTCCAGTCTCTAAGTCTTTACAAATATTTAAAGCCATTACATTTGTTATTCACTGCACAATGTTGTTAATGCACCGATTTAATGGGCAGTACAACATAAAGCTGATAAGGCGATGCCGGTCTTTACTCTGCACATCAGAAGGGTGGAGGACATTACATCCGCATCCCTGATGGACAGAACCCCATCAGATTTCAAGATCACTATTTCTTCTGTACCTTCGGAGAACGTCTGCCATGCGATTCCTCTGAAGGCATTAAATGTTTGGTGGATGGCTGCCATACATCAAACGCCATGTTTAAAAACAAAAACTACAAAAGTGTGAGAGTGCTTTTGGAAAACAAATAACTACTGACCCCTATACAAGGGATTATTTTCCCTGGGTGTAGAGGACATTCAATTTGTTTTTGTGTTTATCACACTAGGTTTTCCCTGGTGGTGTCGGACAGCAAAAAAAAGTGCATCAGACCATGAGCCTTATAAAGGGTGAGTGGTGTGATGCCCTTACTCCGACAGCCGGCAGTCCATCTGGCTGTCAGAGGAAGGAGGCGCTGAAAGCTGACAGTCTGTCTGACTCTAAATAGGGCATTTCAAACCAGGAGCTTGGCTGACAGGGTACTTCATCACATTTGTGATGATATAGAGCACTGTGGGGTGCATTTATGAGCCCCTGGGTCACTTTTGCACCACCGGTGCATAACTTTTTGTGACTCACCAGTGGCATAAAACATGCACAATGTTGTGCCATATTTACAAAGTGACGCATCTAGGTAGATGCGTCACTTCGTAAACCCCTGCGCTACATTATAACTGCACCAGGTAAAATGTATGCAGGGTGGGTGTACCCCGCAAAAAAAGGGTCATAGGAGCGGCACAGCGAAATCTATGAGATTTTACTGAGCCACTTCTAGGACACCTATGCGTCAAAACCGTTCGCCTGCCTAATGGCAGGTGTAAGGGTGATGCAGGCCCTTTCACATGGGGCTTGCCCCATGTGAAAAGAACATTGCTGGAGTTGCATCAGGCTTCTTACACAACTCCAGCAATGCGCCACTTTTTGCACTGACAGATACATCAGTTATACTGACGTATCTGTCCTTCCTTGCGACATGATGCGTTATAATGTACACATGACGCATCATTGGTGCTGCAAGGAGGGTACACTGAGAAGTGGCGCATCGCTGCTTTCACCAGAGATGCGCCACTTCTTGTAAATGAGGCCCTGTGTGCGCCGAACTCTAAATCAGGCCCATATTATCAAACTACTACACAATGCCTTTTCAAGAATGAAGCCATAGGTTGTGTTATTGAAGTCCTCAGATTTATATATGTATTTTTGTGTGCCTTCCAGTTAGACAACCGGTAAACGAGAGCAGGACACAAGTCACTTTGGAAGAAACAAGGTGCCTACAGAAGAGTGCTGAGGGAGGCAGTCACAACCTAACTGGAGAAAAAGAGACTGATGTAGATCACGAGGAAGGTAAGTTGGCTGTAAAATGCACTAGAGATGCAGCTCATTAGTTCAAGCAACATGTCTCCAAACGTTCATTTACTGTTTGAAGGAGTGGTTCGCCATAAATTGGTGTTCATCTGGCCTTCCATGCTTAGGACCCTCCGGAGGAATAAGGGACTTATACCACATGCACAAGTTAGGGCTAACAGTCTGATACCCCTTTTTCATCATCACCCCTAGGAAAAACCAGGTTTGATTGAAAGGCACAACCATTTTTGATGATCATGTTAGGTAAATATTTGGATGGAATACACACAAAGTAAGTTACACAATACTGAAAGTTTTTCTGCAAACTAACAGCTATACCTGGACTGCTAAATGCTAAAAGGAAGTCATGATGTGTGCCATAGAAGCTTGAGTGATTGAAGCTTAAACTTTAAAAGTAATAATACTCTATAGTCCATATTCTGCATGGGCTGGCCAGTATGCCATCATCTGTCGCTCCTCCCCTCAACCTAAGGAGATTCCTTCTTATGAGGGCAAGGTTAGTAAATGGTGCCCTCAAAAATATCAGTTGGTGTCATTAGGTGACCCGGTTAGTTGATTAGTTGGATGATGACCGTTCCCACCAATCATACCCCTACCTGCAATGGGTATCTCATTGGCCAGAATCCTCCCTTACGGGTATCCTCTATCTAAGAACCAGCAAGCACACTTCTTTGCTAATTTTAATTAAAAAAAAGCTAATTCAACATTTGTTCTCAAAACACAAAAGGTGATTAAAAACACAGCTCATCTAGTTTGGGACCCTTTCTATCACCTTACAGACTTGAAATACTCAAGGGAAAATTAGCACCACCAACTGTTTAGTGTCAAAACACCCAGCGTGCAAAAATTCCTATGGTAAAGGACGATTTGAAATGATGAGCAGATTCAGTTGACAAGTCTGATGCACGCAGCATCTGTCATGTTATGTTAATAAAATGTCTAAAGTGCTCGAATACCCAGAGGTGTCTTGGCGCTGGAATTACAGACAAAAGAAAAATCCCAGGAAAAAATCCTACAGAGTGCTAAATGGTCAGGTTTTCAGGGGTATTCTAAATGCGAGAAGATTGGGTGCCTCTGTGATGGGGAGTGGCAGTGCATTCCATGCCTTGGTGGCTCCCAGCATGAAGTTTCTGCCAACGCGTTTCGTAGAACTTATAGTTTGTTTAATATGAATTGATGGGCAGTGAGAAACAGGCCATTGTAATAATCTAATTTAGCCATCACCAGAGGAGTGACAGGAGTTTTCTTGAGATTGACAGGGATAATAGGCAGTTCCTGGCACAAAAAAAAGGAAAAACGTATTAACTATCGGCCCCTCGGCTCCCCAGGGCCCTCATATTCTTTCCAATACTGAACGTTTACACTTTCCGGTGCGACTCGCTTTTGCAATGACCATCAACAAAGCACAAGGACAATCGCTGCAAGTGTGTGGACTAGATTTGGAGAATCCGTGCTTCTCACATGGACAACTGTATGTGGCCAGCTCACGCGTCGGAAAACATTCTGATTTATTTGTGTACGCACCAGACGGAAAAACAAAAAAAAATGTGTATCCACGAGCACTCTAATAAATAAACAGAATTAAAACAACACTTTAAAATGTTTTCCATATTAAAATGAATAAGTTTCAATAAAAATAACACAATGTAAATTGAATGTTATCATAACAAGTTTCCCTACATTTCCTTTCTTCTGAGATCGCAACAACGTGCGACGGATAAGCTAGTCATTGATTCATTTTTCATGATTCAATCCCTCTTTCCCTCTTATTTTTAATTAACAGTCATTCAGCATTCAGCCACTCTAGAACAGTCTTTGACCCCCCCCTATAAAGCGGTCAATTCTCTTAATCGATAAAAAAGAAAGTGTCCCCAACTCTTGCCACTCTGAACTTTGCAGCCAGAAGGGTCATTCTGACATTCCTAGTCAACTGTGTATATAAACTGGTTTCACCAACCCCGACAAAAAAAATGTTGTGCAAAATTATAACCACAATTTCTTGCAGCGTTGTATGCAATTTGAGGACTCATGCCACTCAACTACTTCATCTCTGTTCACCTGTCAAGATATTATTGTCACAGTTGACATCCTCCACTTTCTAAATCGTCCGACACAATTGCATTTCAGAATAGCCTTGTTTGTCAAAGTGACACGATCATTAGAAGGAGTCTCCATCCAGTGGTGTAGTAAGGATGCTGCGGGCCTTAATGCGAGTAAGGAAATTGCCTCCCCATCCTCTGGTTTGGCAGTGAAAAACACACCAATAATTGAGGGGAAGTAGGAACCCACTAGTCTGGGCAATGATGCAAATGCACCTGCTGTTCTGTAGATAATCTCTAATATTTACCTTCTCCAAAACCAAGTGAGGCAACAGAGTGAAAGGATAGACCCCATATTAATCCCTTTGCTTTTCATTTGTTAATAATAATGTTGTATTCCACATAGCTTAGCTCCCAGCACTCGTCTAAATGACTGCCTTTTTGCAGGCAGCATTGTATACCATGCTATATAGAGTCAGCCCTTGCACAAGATTAGATGGCCTGCTCGGTTCCTACTTTTTGAGGCATTTGATCACTCTTCTGTGTTTGTCCCTCACGTGGTACATAGCTTGTTAACCTTTGCTTTTCACTTGGTAGAGTGTGTTGCTCAACTGCAGAAGTTATGGAACTACTTTTTTCATTTCTTTACTAGTTTATCATTCTCTGGAGTGCATGTCTTTGTTTTTAAAGCAGGCCCTTTATTTTAATGCCCTTCTGACTCAATCTATCAATCTCCTACTTCCCTCCCCCCTGATCCTCCTTTGTGTAGACCAAGGCGCTAAGTAGCGGCCTTTGTGGTATGCAGGATGTTCCTCTTACCCTAGCTCTTCACTCCCATTGGTCCTCTAAGGCTGGTCAAATGATGGATGGAGGCCTTGGCGATGTCCTGGGTGTTGTTGCACTTCACTCTCTTGTGTTACCTCTCTCCATGGAGGTAGCTGTAGTTGTCTTGCCAGTACCTGAGGGTTTTTATTTTGTTAAATAATTTCTATTGAAGATGAATAACACATAACTAGAAATATACATTCGTCAATTCCAATGTAGATATGAGTGTAGATAAGTAATAACCTTACCTTTGATGAATTATGGATAAAAGGTTACAAGAAGTTATCATTTTTATAGTAATGTTCCTGAACAGTGACTACTAAAAGATACATAATAAAAAAAATAGGGTTAACAAATTATACTGGTATACAAAGAACATGTGTAAATACAAGAATGAATAGAATATGTAAAGAGAGAGGGTTCATTTTTTTATAGGATAGGAATAGAATAAAAGAGCAAAGAGAAAGAAAGGTTGAGAAAGAGTAAAGCAAAAGAGGAAGAGAAAGGAAAAGAGAAGAAAGAAAAAGGAGGAAATATGAAATATAGAGTTAGAAACTAAAACGATTAAGATTATCAAGATAGAAAAGTAGTGGAAGGTAGCCATAATAGATCAGATTTAATTTGTAAATGGATGGAAGGTTGAGGTACTGAAGCAATTCTATGTTCATCACATATTAAATTCCACCAGTACCTGAGGTTTTTGATCTCCTCCAGAATTAGCAAAGCCGATAGAGACCGGCCATGTTAAAAGTACAGAACACAATTAAAACATTGTTTTCAATATTTTCAAGATGGCTGCTGAATTGTGTGAAGTATACAAAGCAATGTTTTCATTGTTTTCTATATACGCTAAACATGGCTGGCAAAGTCCTCAGTGACACTCACTCAACATTGGCAAAATGAGCCCCTCTGGATAATGTTTGTTATCTTACTCCAGTCCAGGAACTGCCTTTGCTTGGATAGCTCCGTTCGTGATCCTCCTCCATCGGCACCCACCCTGCATTTTCTAAGTGCTGGGTATAATAAAAGCTTTTACTAAATGGAAATTAGTACAGCTGCTGCACTATTATTTTTTTGCTGGACACTGTTGTACCTGTTATGGGAGCATGACTTAAATATTCCCTCTTGCTAGCCAGACTGCTGATACCATTATGTTTATCACTGGGTTAAGAACATACACCTATTCCCACCTGATTCAAGGGGAGCCAATGAGAGACAATGAGGTCTGTTGGTAGAACAGAGACAAAAGTAGGGCAGAGAATAGGGCGGGAGTCATTGGTATAACAGTGGTTCTCGCAGCCCGAGCTCCAGGGCACTCTCTCTGGCACTGTGCACGGGTGGCGGGTCCCTGCATGATAGCTCCTAACAGGGTCTGGGGTGCCCCTTCTATGTACTTTGCAGGGGTCCCCCTACGGTTTTTATGCCACTGGCGTAGTAGTGGGCAAATCATCAATTGGGTTTTAAAGATCTCAAGGTATGAATAAGGGTTGGAGTTGCATATAAGGCACTCGGGCAGTGCTTGAAGGGCTGGCCTGACAGACCAGTGCATGGGCTGCTGCTTGGGCTGTTTGTGGAGCTGCTTGTTTTATTGTCTGGTGGGATGGATTTTACTGTTCATTGCCCCGATATTGAAACAAACATTGCCAGCAGAAGCTCAAATTTGTGCATCTCCTACAAATTACAAACACCAATACAGCTTTTGTCTTTACAAGTTGAAAACTGCCTCGATTTGAAAATGTAGGTTACTTTTTCAGCTATCTGATTTGCTAATGGAGGCCATGTTCTATTTATTTGGTTCCCTGGCCTATTTTCTAACCCAGTTCGATGCAAGCCTTATGTGATAAATAGGAGCAATTTAGGTGCAATTACATGGCGTTGGTGGTCGGCTATGCAATTTCTGGCACAAGTAGCTTTTTCCACCATATTAGGAAAGCAGATTAGTGGATGTTGTAATTTGTGACAGAAATATTTGTGCCTCCCCTTGTAAATAAGTGAATGGGCATTTAGCTAAAGCATTCTGTTCCACACAGACCCCGACGACTGTACATACTTAAACACTCCCATAAAACAGATCCCTTCAGCAGAACTAATACAAACTGAGAGGCATATTTACAATGCCCCTGTGGCACTTTTCTACCCCCGGAGCATCACTTTTGTAGCGCTCTAGAGGCGCAGGGTGCCAGCCCATATTTACAAGGCCACACAAAGCCACCCTGCGTGGCTTTTCATGGATTTTGAAATATGGGGTAAGGCAATGCCCTACTCTGTGTCGAAGGGGCATTCGATGGATGTTGCTGCCCCAGATTTGTGTGCAAAAACTAATGCTTTCCCAAAGCAGACGTAACATCCTTGTTTTTTCCACTTTCAACGTGTGCTGCATAATGCAGCGCACATAGAAGGAGGAAAACACCTTCTCCTTTGTTTTTGTGAAGCAAAATGTCCTTTCCTTCAAAAAAACAATCATGCCAACAATTCAGACAGCCTTGCACCATGGTGCAAGGGTGCCTGAGTAGGTGCATAGCTGCAGTTTGTGCACCTACAGAAAGGACAATATGCACCATATCTTGTAGATATGGTGCATTCCTCCCCTTTTCTTTTGACATAGCACAGCACAGCTAGAAGCACAGTCCTATGCCAGAATATTGTAAATATGCCCCTGAATATTGGCAAAGCAGTCTTATGACAATTGCATTTGCTGCTCCCTCCATTCTCAGAATTCTTATAAGCTGTTTTGAAATTTAAATAAAAACATGCTCCTTTACTTGCTAGCTTTAAACCGCTTTAAAATACAGCAAGGGACAGAGTTTTATATCAAGTCTTAAAAGATCCATTGCTAAATTGGACGAACCAGAATGTATATTTGCCAAACCATTAACACAAGCCTTCCAGCTTCAGGAAGTCACATTACATGGGCCATAAGCTCATCCTGCAGCGGGTACAAGGTCTGCCTCTTGGAAACTGAGACGGCTCATTATCGGGGAAAGAGATAAGGGACAAAACAAAGTGGCAGCTATAGGAAGAAGATGCATGTTTGTCTAGGAAATGTTTCACTACTTGCCAATATGATGATGACATTTTATGCAGTGGGCACCAGTCCTTGGGTGATAAGACTGATAATGCAGGCTCATCACAGAGAGTGAAGCAAGGACAACGTGTCAGATGGTGATGACTTTTATTACTGCTCACCTTGATAAGACATTATCCACCCAGCTCTTCTAACATAATGTAGTAAACACACCGAATAGAGAAGATTACGCAGCTAAGGTTTATTGTGAATTGAGTACATGGCTGTGGAGAACCAAGAAAGCATGTCCACTCCACCAGTACAAGAAATGGAGTAGAGTAACTTCCAGTTTTCAACATAAACATTTTCAGAACAGTTGAACTGTCTGCTGGCGTTCCTAGCCTACTTGGCGAACCAGCAGAATGTTAAGCTTACTCAATACAATATATGTGAGATTAACAGTGTATGTGCAGTACTACAACATTATACAGGAGAGTACCTCAAATAACATTCTGCGGTTGGGTGTCTTTGTAGAGTGAATGGACTATCGTTCCCTTTTGGCACAGAAAATAAGCAGGAAAACGAGATCTATAACATGTACTCTTCATGTTAAACTGTACCATCGTGACAACATTACATCATATTTCTGTATCTTGGTTCCCTTTTCTGGCAAAAGTGAGACCACTTAGAATTTGTGTCCCTCACAAGGTTAAGCTAATTACAAAATACAAATGGTATGTTAACACATTTCTACTTCTTTCTCTGCAGTTTCTAACGGTTTGATGGAGAAGGTGAGTCTTGACACCTACATGGAGGCAGCCGCTGGTCTTGATCTGTGACCTATGGTAACCAATGTCCAAAAATAAAAACAATGAACCCCTAGCCAGACAACAGCACCCTACTGTTCTAATCTGTATTTGGCTATGGCACCACCTGTGTGTGGGAAGGACCAGATGTCTGTTGGCAAAGAATAAAACTCATGTCATTCACTTGTTCCGCCTTACCAGTTGGATTGGCCTAGACCTGAAAGAGCCCCAGTGGATAGTGAATACAAAGATTATCTCCATTCCTGCAAGAGATACATATTATCATTTTATAGATATAAATTATCTGGATTACAAAATATATAAAAATTAACCACAGGTTACTTTGATGAGTTGAAATATTAATTTGTTCGCATTGTGAGCTCGAGGTTTTGTCCCAACATGAATTGAAAACGGGTAAATCAAAGTTCAAGCAAATGTACAGGAATGTCATTTCATCCGCAATGGTCTATTTGTGGTCAAGTTAATATTGCCTTGGAAAACGTTTCATGTTTTACCATAAACACTCTTATCGTTTGCAAAATTTGGAAGTAGTTTGGTACAAAATGTGTCCACTATTGTCGCAGAATGTGTGACTGAAACGTTGTGCATATCTATGGTTCAAGGACATACCAAAAGAAGGCACTAGGTCATGGAACGAACGCAAATGAATCGTATTTGGATATTTCACTTCGGTATGCAGATACAATTTGAAAGCTGGTACACCAGATGAGGTTAAAAACAAAAAAAACAGTCGCTGACAAGGCAGTAGCCAGAATTTTTACTAAATCTCGAAGCACTCCATGATGATATACCAAAATAAAAGAGGAATTAAAAGAAAGTGATCAAAAAAACAGGAAAGCAATCCCTATTCTCATGTCCGAATTGGAACCCCAAATCGACCAAGCTAAAAATATTCACACCAGCCCTACTAGGCTTACCAGAAGGTCTGGCAGGGTCCAGATAAAATCAAATCACTTGCGATGTGCAAAGTATGAGTACCTGTTTCTAGTTTAAAAACTAACCTTAAGCTTAAGGGAAAATAGTATCTCTAGGGGATAGCCAATCAATCAATCAATCAGTGACACTTATATAGCGCGCTACCTACCCGTAGGGTCTCAAGGCGCTGGGGGGGGGGGTGGAGGGGGGGGTGCCGCTACTGCTCGAACAGCCAGGTCTTCAGCTTCCTCCTGAAGGAGAGGTGGTCCTGGGTCAGGCGCAGGTCGGTCGGGAGGGAGTTCCAGGTCTTGGCGGCCAGGTAGGAGAAGGACCTTCCTCCTGTAGTTGCTCTTCGGATGCGGGGGACGGCGGCGAGGGCGTGGTTGGCAGATCGGAGGTGGCGTTTGGGAGCGTAGAAGTTGATCCGGCTGTTGAGGTAGCTCGGGCCTTGGTCGTGTAGGGCTTTGTGTGCGTGGGTGAGGAGGCGGAAGGTGATTCTTTTGTTGACGGGGAGCCAGTGGAGGTCTCTCAGATGTCCGGTGATGTGGCTGGTGCGTGGGATGTCGAGGATGAGTCTGGCTGAGGCGTTCTGGATCCGCTGGAGTCTCTTTTGGAGCTTGGCGGTGGTACCGGCATAGAGGGCGTTGCCGTAGTCCAGTCGGCTGGTGACGAGGGCCTGGGTGACCGTCTTCCTGGTCTCGGTGGGGATCCACCAGAAGATCTTCCGTAGCATGCGTAGGATGTTGAAGCACGCCGAGGAGACGTTGTTGACTTGCCTGGTCATGGAGAGGGAGGAGTCCAGGATGAAGCCCAGGTTGCGTGCATGGTCTGTCGGTTTGGGTGCGGTGCCCAGGGCGGGAGGCCACCAGGAGTCGTCCCAGGCGGAGGGTGAAGAGCCCAGGATGAGGACCTCCGTCTTGTCAGAGTTCAATTTCAGGCGGCTGGTCGTCATCCATTCGGCTACCTCTTTCATCCCTTCGTGCAGGTTGGCTCTGGCGGAGGTGGGGTCGTTGGTCAGGGAGAGGATCAGCTGGGTGTCGTCGGCGTAGGAGATTATGCTGAGGTTGTGTTTGCGTACGATGGCCGCAAGGGGGCTCATGTAGACGTTGAAGAGGGTGGGGCTCAGCGATGAGCCTTGAGGGACGCCGCAGATGACTTTGGAGGCCTCTGACTTGTATGGTGGTAGGCGGACTCTCTGTGTTCTTCCGTCGAGGAAGGAGATGATCCATTCCAGCGCCTTGTCCTGGATCCCGATGTTGCTGAGGCGCTGTACTAGGGTGCGGTGGCAGACCGTGTCGAATGCCGCGGAGAGGTCTAGGAGGATGAGGGCCGCTGTTTCTCCATTGTCCATCAGGGCTCGGATGTCATCGGTGGCAGCGATGAGGGCGGTCTCGGTGCTGTGATTGGCTCGGAAGCCGGACTGTGAGGGGTCGAGGGATCCGTTCGTCTCTAGGAAGGCGGCCATCTGCTTGTTGACGGTCTTCTCGATGACTTTGGCTGGAAACGGGAGGAGCGAGATGGGGCGGTAGTTTTTGAGTTCGGTGGGGTCCGCTGTTGGTTTCTTGAGTAGAGCGCTGAGTTCGGCGTGTTTCCAGCTCTCAGGGAAGGTGGCGGTGTCGAAGGATGTGTTGATGATGTCTCGCAGGTGGGGTGCGATGACAGCGTCGGCCTTGTTGAAGACGTGGTGAGGACAGGGGTCGGTCGGTGATCCGGAGTGGATGGAGTTCATCGTGCGGATGGTGTCTTCGGTGCAGATCGGGGTCCAGGCGTGGAGGGTGGTGGTGCGGGGTGGTTATTCGGTCATGGTGTGCGTTGGTTGGTTGGTGAAGCTGCTGTGTATGTCCGCGATCTTGTTGTGGAAGTATGAAGCGAGGGAGTTGCAGAGGTCTTGCGATGGGGTGATGTCGTTGTTTCCTGCGCTGGGGTTGGAAAGCTCTTTCACGATGTTGAAGAGTTCCTTGCAGTTGTGTGCGTTGTTGTCCAACCGGTCCTTGAATGCTGTTTTCTTGGCGGCGCGGATCAGCTGGTGGTGTTTCCGGGTGGCAAGCTTGAAGGAGGTCCTGTTGTCCGGTGTAGGTTCCCTTCTCCAGACTTTCTCGAGGGCTCGGCAGTTCTTCTTGGAGCTCTTGAGTTCGTCGGTGAACCATGGGGCTTTCTTGCTGCCGGGTCTGCTGGGCGGGGTTCTCAGCGGGGCGAGCTCGTCCGCGCAGATGCTGATCCACTTCGTGAGGTTGTCGGCGGCCTGGCTGGGGTTCGCAGAGCTGGCAGGAGGGTGCTGGCTCAGGGAGGTGGTGAGCTGGTCTGCTGTGATCTTGTTCCAGCTTCTGCGGGCGGCCTGTTGCTGGTGGTGGTGGGTCATCGTTCTCTTGAAGGTGAAGTGGACGCAGCTGTGGTCCGTCCATTGAAGCTCTGTGGTGTGGCTGAAGTCGATGTCTGTGCTGGAAGAGAAGACTGCGTCGAGTGTGTGTCCGGCGAGGTGGGTGGGGGTGGACACCAGCTGCTTGAGTCCAAGATTGGCGAGGTTGTCGAGCAGGGTGCTGGTGTTGCGGTCGTTGTTGTTCTCCAGATGGAAGTTGAGGTCCCCCAGGAGGATGTAGTCAGCGGAGGGGAGGGCGTGCGGGCTGACGAAGTCGGCGATGTCCTCGCAGAATTGTGTGCGTGGTCCAGGGGGTCGGTAGATCAGGGTGCCTCTGAGGGTGGTGTTCGGGTTGGTGTGGATCTGGAAATGCAGGTGTTCGGCGGTGGTCAGGGTGTTGTCGGTGCTGGTCGTGAGACGGATGGTGTTCCTGTGGATGATGGCGACGCCTCCTCCCATCTGGTTGGCGTTGCGGTCCCTCCGGACGATCTTGTAGCCCTCTGGAATAGCGATGGCAATGTCGGGAGCTGAAGAGGCGTTCATCCAGGTCTCCGTGAGGAAGGCAACGTCCGGGGCTGTGGCGTCTAGGAGGTTCCAGAGTTCGATGGCGTGTCTGTGGACGGAGCGGGTGTTGAGCAGGATGCACTTGAGGTGGGTGCTGCTGGTGTTCGATTTGGCGGGTGCTGGTGTGAGGCAGGTCCGGATGCAGGTGAAGTTGCAGGCGTGGCAGCTGAAAGGTCCGTGGGTGCGTCGTGGTGTGGCTTGGTGGCAATCTGGGAGTCGGCCGGTGTTGAGTGCGCTGAGGGTGGCGGCGGAGTACGTCAGGCGGGTCGGTCGGGGTCTTCGTTGGCCAGGGGTCCTGGCGCTGGGCGCGGTCCGGTCGCGGACGGGCGCAGACGGGCTTACCTTTGGCGCGCCTTCGGCGCACAATCGGCGCGCCCGCTGCGCGTGACCGCTGCGCGTTCGCACGGTCGCCATTTAAGGCGAAGTGCGCGGGTGGGCGGAGCAGCTGGGAGGCGGGAGCGGGGAGGGAACAGAAGAGAAAATGGGCGTGTCAAATGGCGGTGGCGGGAAGCGGGAAGCAGGGAGGGAGAGCGGAGGGCGGCGAGGTAGGCGGGCAAGCAGGAAGGAAATAGACACACGGCACAAAGCTTATATTAAATTACACAGGCACAGATGGAGGGCACAAATAAGGCAAGACAGGAAGGAAAACGATAACGATGTCACTGCACACCGATTACAGGCACAAATGGCGGGCAAAACAAGGTAAAAACAGCCAAATAAACGATCACTCGGTACAGAATAAAAACAAGCACAAATTAAGGACAAAAACGGCAAAAATCACAGGGGAGCGAGCAAGGCGGCCGCGAGGCCGGCGGTGAGACAGAGGCAGGCAATGGGGCACACGCAGCAGCTGGTGGCCGTGCGGCGCGGGGGTGTCCCACAAGTGGGTCACACTCACCTGCGTCGCACGGTCGCCATTTAAGGCCAAGTGCGCGGGTGGGCGGAGCAGCTGGGAGGCGGGAGCGGGGAGGGAACAGAAGAGAAAATGGGCGTGTCAAATGGCGGTGGCGGGAAGCGGGAAGCGGGGAGGGAGAGCGGAGGGCGGCGAGGTAGGCGGGCAAGCAGGAAGGAAATAGACACACGGCACAAAGCTTATATTAAATTACACAGGCACAGATGGAGGGCATAGCCATGGTAGCTGTCTCATAATTAATAAGCAGCTCAGGCCTGTTTTAAAATCTGTATTTGCATTTTTCAGCTGGAGTGCGGCGTCCTGAAAAACGGACAGGTCTGGGGATTAAATCCACCACATTCCCCCCTCCAATTTAATGGACCTGAGCTCTACACTGCAGGAGGCAATGACTAGAATGGGTGCATGGGCCTTTCTTGGTTGATTCGTGGCAGCCCATCCAGCTGTAAAACCAACCTTCAAACCTTTATCCTACCTGGAAATTCACCTATAAACACACCTCACTAATTGGCATACCATTAGGTACTTATGTGAAAAAAAGACATAGTTTCATGAAAAATCGAAATACAACTCTTCACTATTAAGATACTTTATCCTACGAAAATAAATAGCCAGAATCAATTAAAAAGCAGAAACCAGACTGATATAAAGTCAGTCTGGTTATCCAAATAAGAAAGCCAAAAGACTGCTACATATCCCCAAAATATTCTTTCCATAGAGTTCTAGACAGAAAAACCACACAAATGCAGTGGTGAGATGTGTATAGTGGGAGTTTTACAAGCAATGTATTATTCTGGTAAACCAATGGACATTCTAATACATAGGATACATTCAATGAGATACATCCAAAAACACCTACTTCTACTGTATATTAATGAATGTAGTGTGTATTGGAAATTAAGGAAATAACATGATGTTTTTGTAAAACAGAAATGCAAAAGACAGATCTATTAATGAATGGTGCCTGTGAAAGGCCTCAAGTAAAGAACCGTGAAAGTTGACAGGGAAATCCTGAACATGGCTTCCTTGGGAGCAACACAAATAATGCAACTTATTAATACAAAGACCAATCAATCAATCAATCAATCATGACATTTGTATAGCGCACTACTCACCCGGGAGGGTCTCAAGGCGCTGGGGGAGAGGGGTCCGCTATTGCTCGAACAGCCAGGTCTTGAGTTGCTTCCTGTAGGAGAGATGGTCCTGGGTTCGCCGAAGGTGGATGGGGAGGGAGTATCATGTCTTGGCTGCCTGGTATGAGAAGGATCTTTCTCCGGCGGTGGTTCTGCGGATGTGTGGAACGGCGGCGAGGGCGAGGCTGGTCGACCGTAGCTGGCGGGTGGGCGTGTGGAAGGTCAGGTGGTTGTTGAGGTACTTGGAGCTTTGGTCGAGGAGTGCCTTGTGTGCGTGGGTGAGGAGTCTGAACGTGATCCTCTTGCTAATGGGGATCCAGTGCAGGTCTTTCAGGTGGCCGGAGATGTGGCTGTGTTGGGGGATGTCCAGGACGCGTCGTGCGGAGGCGTTCTGGATTCGTTGGAGTCTTTTCTGGAGTTTGGCTGTGGTTCCGGCATAGAGGGTGTTTCCGTAGTCCAGTCGGCTGGTGAGGAGTGCCTGGGTGACCGTCTTCCTGGTTTCGGTGGGGATCCATCGGAAGATCTTTCGGAGCATGCGCAGGGGGTTGAAGCACGATGATGAGACGGCGTTGACTTGTCTGGTCATCGAGAGGGAGGAGTCCAGGATGAAGCCCAGGTTACGTGCTTGGTCTGTTGGCTTGGGAGTGGTGCCCAGGGCGGGGGGCCACCAGGAGTCGTCCCAGGCGGAGGGCGATGACCCCAGGATGAGGACTTCCGTCTTGTCTGAGTTCAGTTTCAGGCGGCTGTTCTTCATTCACTCGGCGACGTCTTTCATCCCTTCGTGTAGGCTGGTTCTGGCGGTAGCTGGGTCGTTGGTGAGGGAGAGGATCAGCTGGGTGTCGTCGGTGTAGGAGATGATGTTGAGGTTGTGTTGGCGTGCGATGGCTGCGAGGGGGCTCATGTAGATGTTAAAGAGGGTGGGGCTGAGTGAAGATCCCTGTGGTACGGCGCAGATGACTTCTGTGGCCTCGAATCTGAACGGGGGAGGCGGACTCTCTGGGTTCTTCCGGCGAGGAACGAGATGATCCACTCCAAGGCCTTCTCTTGGATTCCGATGTTGCTGAGGCGCAGCACTAGGGTGCGGTGGCAGACAGTGTCGAACACTGCGGTGAGGTCCAGGAGGATGAGGGCCGCTGTTTCCCCGTTGTCGAGCAGGGATCTGATGTCGTCAGTGGCTGCGATGAGGGCGGTCTCGGTGCTGTGGTTGGCTCGGAAGCCGGACTGCGAGTAGTCGAGGGATCCGTTCGTCTCGAGGAAGGCGGCAAGCTGCCTGTTGATGGTCTTCTCGATGACTTTGGCAGGAAAAGGGAGGAGCGAGATGGAGAGGAAGATACCGGTCCTAGGATGCTTGATTCCGGTCCAGGGAAGACATGGCTTGGCAGTTCGGGCTGGACTGTTCCCATGAGGCACAGGGTCAAGGCTGATTTGCATATGGCCATGTCTGAACTGGGGTGGTGTGGAGTGCAAAAGAACGATGGATTTAGGCCCAGATCACTGTACTGGGGTGAATGTATGACATTGTTCTGCATTCTATCCATCAATTGTTGTTTTTGCACTAAAAATAAAGGTGCACGTTTCTTTCTACAAATATGACTAGATGTCAGTGCAAGCTGGCTGTGGCCTAGTCATTCTAACTAAACCATGTCTAAATTAGGCATTGTTTTTAAATTAGTAAAAACACTCTAAGCACTCTTTTATAGTATGGTCGTGAATTTAGGATTATTCTTTTTGGTCATCAGCATTATCAACATGATACATTTTAGAGCATATGGAGCAATGGAAAAAGCATTTGTCTGAATCAAAGAAAGCATTTAAGATGTAATGAAGTTTGGTGGGCTGTTCGGCATCCTGTGGGGGTGGTGATGCCCCCACTTTGGAGAACTGTGCCAAACCGTGCACAGCATATAGAGATCCTTGTTGACTTTGCCAGGATAATTTTCTCTAAGTGTTGCACGCTTTTGGCAGAACAAGGAAAGGTTTCACGTCATGGTAGTTTTTCTGCATTTTTATTTTTTGTTTTCCAGACTCAAAACCGGAAACTATTGGTTTGTTTAAAATAAACATCCTCGATGCATGGACGTTTTCTCCCTGTGTACCGGGGACATTTTTTTATTTTCATGAATGGCAACATGCCTGCATGGCGCACCACGGCAGGAACAGTTAACAATGGAAGCCAAGTCCTAAGTGGATGCTGGACCTGTAGTGGATGGGTCCCGGTAAAAGGTGTCGGCAAGAAAATCTTTTCCTGTACAGCTCCAGGATATTTTCTTTTCAATGGACCTAGATTGCTTGTAGGGTGCTAGTATCAAGGGATTGTCTCCAAGGAAAACATATAAGAGCCTGAAAAGACTATCATTAAACAGGTCCTATTTGAAATAAATCACTAACATGCTTATGAAAAAGCAGTTAAAAAACCATTCAAAGCTTCGATGATCAAAAAGGTATACCTGGACCTTTGCTCCAAATCTTCCAACAAATATTTGCACTCACCATACTGTAATCGAATCATACTTAAATATTTTACATCATCCACTATTAGGATTTTAAAACACAGCAGAAGGAGTGACAAGCAGCCATACAGCAGGAATGCAATGTGCATATATATATATATATATATATATATATACATGTTTAAGCCTATATTTGACATTAGGTAAGTTAATTTAAAATTGTGACTGGCTGCCTGTAAAATATTGCATAGGCTTGTGAATCACTTTTTATTACACCAGTACAATTAGCCTTTCTTCTACTAAAACCGTCCCGAGGAAGTGAGAGCATGCACGTTCAACGAGGACTTCTTAAACGCTGACACTGCCTTCAACTAAGACTGTGCTTTTGTTTGGTGGAAAACGTTTCCTTAAAATGTGAACTGGTTTGAAACACATTCTGTGTTGGGCTTTTGTTTGTTCATTGTTAAAAACAAGTGCATTTCTACCCGTAGTGGTTGTTTGAAGATATTATACAGGTTGTTTGTTGCTCAAATTCTTACAACGCAGATTGTTTTAAATTCGACAGAACACTGTAATTGTATTGTGATATTTCTTGATGCCTATTTAAGGATGATTTATCGTTGTCGTGGGTAATCAATAAAGCATTTTAATGTTAGCTAAATTGATTTGTAGTGGGATCATTTCTTGCTAATGTATTTGTTCCATGCTTTCTCTGAGGGAGGCCTGCCCACTTCTGCCAATCTGCCAAGTCTAAGGCAAAGATTCATCACAGAAATTTGTCTTTACCTTTCAGGCACTTGCACAACCTCAGCTCATATCAAGACTGAGGCCTCCCTGACTCCTCCTTTGTTATCCAACCATCCAAGCTGTTTCGAGCAGCAGTCAACTAAACTCTACCATCAGAAACCAAGCAAATCCCAACCCTCTAAATGAGGTGGGGGACATCACAGATTTTCAAGGCAGGTCATCCAGCAATTTAAACCCTAAATTACTTAAGGCCTGATTTGCACTTTGGTGGCGGAGTAGCTTCTCCGCCAAAGTGAAGTTTTGCCTGCCTCATTTTAGAGTTGGGTGTAACTTCAGTATGAGATGGATGGCGAAACTACTCTGCATCCACCTCTGATTGCCCTATGAAGTAAGGGCCATCAGAGGTTTAGCCATGAGTCCGCCTGTCCTATTTAGAGTAGACAGGTGGCTAGTTCTACTTCTGACTGTCTGTCACCGCCAGGCATTGAGTAGCAGTGAAAACTGCAAAATGACCGCCATGTCATGAGAAAATACTGACATGGGATGGGATCATTATTGTTTTGTTTTTCAAAAACAAAATCCTGTTTTGGGATTTTGTTTTTGAAAATATTTTTTTTTTTTAAATATGACACATGGATCATAGTGCTGCGGAAGTTTTTCTATGGGACTTTGTAAAGTATTTTGCAATGCCTCTATGCTCAAAGCCTGCAAAGGAGAATGTCTTACATGTGTGTTTTTTATGGCAATCACTCCACCAATGCCCCACTGAAAGAGTAGCTCATTGGAGTTTCCACAGAGTGCTGATTAACCAATGTGACTTAGACATCTATTAAAATGGAGCCTTCCGCTTTACTTAGCAATCTTTGGCATCTCCGTAGAAATAACATACGTTATCTGCCAACTATCAGTTGCTTAAAATCCTGTCTCTGTTCTTGTATCTTGCCAAACAGCACTTTGCAATCAAGGAATGCAATATTGGCTACAAAATCCCAGAGAGAGTAAGTTGTCGCACATGTCATTCGGCCACTTTAATATATATGGTGTGGACTAAACACCCACTGCAATGATCTGGAAGCAACCCATAAATCACTTAATAGAATTCCAGCACGTCTAAATTAAGCTCTTCATGCTATCACCTTAAGCTAAATGAGTACCAGTGTCTTTCATAGAACTTGACGTACTTTTTGCAGATGCACAAAAGAAGTTACGGTGGCGCCCATTACATGTTTTCCTATGATCTTGATTCAGCTGGAAATGAAAGATTCAGGCCTAACTAGTGTTAAATCTTTTCCATTACTATTGCACCAGGCTCTGAATTAGTATTTCATCTTCAGTAGAAGTATAGCATGAGTCTAATGATTGTAATATGGCCCCAGCTGACCCACTAGTTAATCTAAATTCAAAATTCCTTCCATCACGTTCTTGTTTTTTGCAGTAGACACAGTTAGTTCATTGGGAGTGCCCAGACATGGATCCCAAACTCATTGTGCCACAGGACTCAAGCTGTTCCACACTGACAAAGCCTAAAATTTGCCAAAGCTAATCTGGGATTACTTATGTTCACCGTGGAGGTGACCTGATCTTGCAGTTTTAGCTTGACTATTTATTTTTGTAGCAGAACCAACACATATGGTCTGGGATGTGGCCCCCAGCAATTGCCAACAATAAAGTGAATCACTTTATTAATTTTACAGGGCATTGTGGATATGGTATAAGGGGTAATGAGGGAAAGGAACAAGCTGTATTAAAAGAAAAAAGCACTAAATCGACAAGGTGGGTGCTTGCGCAAAATATAGATTAGAGAGGGGACCAAAGCAAAAGACAAATGAGAAAGGGGACTGAAACACAACATGGATGAGAGGAGTCACAAAGTCATACAGTGACTGGCACCATTTCACGTGTTTCCCCTGACTTTTTGCTTTCTGACCTCCAGGTTTTTACTCTGTTTTTGCTCGTGTAATGATTCTACACACTTTCCTCAGTGCAATCCAGTGGTAAAGTGCAAGTGCTCCTGTTTAAAACGTGTTATGGATTGGTGTTTCCATGATTGGTATACTTGATTTATGTGTTAGTCCCTAGTAAAGTGCACTGTGTGTGCCAGGGCCTATAAATCAAATGCTGTTGGTGGGCTGCAGCACTGGATTGTGCCACCCACACAAACAGCCCGTAAAGTGTAACTATGGCCTGCCATTGCAGAGCCTGTGTGCAGCCTGGGGCTGCCATGTCGACTTGGCCTGTGCACACACTTGCAAGTCCCTAAACCTTCTCTTTTGTACATGTGAGTTGCCCTAAGGTAGGCACAAGATACCCACATGGGCAGGCTTCATTGTATGTAAAAGGTAGGACATACCCTGAAGTGTGTGGCATGTCCTGATAGTGAATTACAGCCTACTTCCTTGTTCACTATTGCAAGGCTACCTGTTCTCCATGGGCCAGAATGGGCAGTTGGATCATTACATCCTATGATCCTAACTGACTCAGGGAACATGGTAGAAAATATATTCGAGTTTAGTATGACTGAACTCATAATGATAAAATACATCTTTTAGTAAAGCTGGTTTTAACATTCTGTGTTTGAAAATACCACTTTTAGAAAGTGGGTATTTTCTGACCTAACCATCCAGCCTGCCTCTGTTAGCGTGGGTATTAGTTATCTGGTTTGTGAGTGACAATTGCTGGGGGAGACAGGGTGAGTCAGCAGGGCTGAGTAGACATAGATGGGTGGGAGGAGTAGCACCTGGGTCTGAATAGGGCTGGGCTCGCCTTCCACAATGCTGGCTCCACCTCCTGTTATGCGTCTGAGGACCCTGTCCCACACTGACAAAGAAAGAAGGTGCTCCCTGACAGAATGTCTTCAGAGGAAAAAGGAATTGCTGGTATAAATATTGGGGCCCAGACCCCAAGACTTTAGATCTCGCTGGAATCAAGGAACCTGTCAAGAAGTAGAGCTGGGAGAGCTGCCGGGAGGAGTACTTCCCCTTTGCTGTGTTGTTGCTTTGTTGGGTTGGCCTGCAGCTGCTGCTTCTACCTTGGGCATTAAAAGGATTGGACTGAACTTTCTCTACTTGTGCTGAGTATCTCCAAGGGCCCGAAACCAAGCTGGCCTCCTGTTAAGAAGTCTCAGGGACTGCAAAGACTTCTCCAATCTCTGGGTACCGCTCCTGGAACTGTTGTTTCAGTTGCCACAGAGAAGAGGGAACCACGACCGACTCCGTCGACGGCCTTGTGTCCTGATGGCACCGCATCGAAGCACCGTCTCGCTCTGCACCGCATGCTTGGCTGATGCCATATGCACGATCGTCACCGAGCTGCTACCTGCACCGCATTGAGAGACACCGCAACGTGCATTGCCTCGCTTCACTTTGCTGGCCTGTGCTCACCGACACGGTCGCTGCTGGCTCGACACCCATGACCGCCTCGTCACACACAGCTGTCCGGCTCGGCCAGCACCGATTCCTGCCAACGGGCTCTGTCGATGCATTGCAACTTGCCAGCACCACATCGAGCACGTCTTGCCCTGCCTCGCCCGCCTTGGTCTAATCGACGCCATCTGGACGATCGTCACCGAGCCGCTGCTTGCACCGCATCGAGAGACAACGCACCATGCACTGCTTCCACTTTGCACCGTAACCGCGACGGACGCCACAACCAGCTCTGTCACCTGCACTGCAGCCTGCCAGCACCGCATCGAGAACCGACTCGCCCTGCACCGCAACACTTGGGTCTCACCGACGCCATTTGGACGATCGTCACCGAGCCACTGCTGGCACTGCATCAAGGGACACCGCACCGTGCAACGCTACCACTTTGCATAGCAACTGCGACGGATGCCAAGACCGACTCGCACCTCCGTTTAAGTCGCACTAAGAAAGGTACTGTTAACGAGTTTGTGCCACTGTTGCTGGCCCGTACCGACACAGTCAGTTTGAATTGCAAGACTATGTTGTGTTCAGCATCGCGGTAGACTCAGACCGAGATACCTACTCGTACAAACTGTGTTTTTCAACGTAACCTAGCAATTTAAAGACAATTTGCAAAACAACTTTTTTTAAAGTACTGCACTGTGGATTTTTATCGCATTTGGTCTTGTTCAAGTATATAAAAATATTGGATATTTTTCTAAACTCGTGTGGGGTCCATTTGTAGTGATTATACTGTATTACTGTTGGTTATGTGCAAATGCTTTACACACTATCTCTAAGATAAGCCTGACTGCTCGTGCCAAGCTACCAAGGGGGTGAGCAGGGGTTATTTTAAGAGTATAACTCCCTTATCCTGACTAGATTGGTGGTTTCTGACTGGCTTTGGTGCAAACCTTAGCCAACCAAAATTACAATTTCTAACATTGGTTGTCAGCGGTGAGGATAGAACTTGTGTTTGCACTTGACTTATAGTGATTGGTATGCACTACTACCATATCATATAATACCATATATTGATCTTTCCAGTTTGAACTTGCTACTTCAACATGCCTGAATCAATTGCATCATCTACTGCATCAATGGAAATTGCCTTTGAAGAGGATCGATTGAAAGCCTGCAAAATGAAGGAGTTGAAATCGATTAGCAAGAACCTGAAAGTCCAGGTCAGAGGCCTCACCAGGAAGGATGACCTAGAAAAGGTGCTGAGGGCCTAGGTAGCAGCCAGACATGCCAGTGGACAATCTGGTAATCTCAGGGGAGAGGTGGATGAGCTTGACCCAAGGGCAGATGTGCTGTTGGGAGGAGTGGAGTCCTCCAGGCCAGGCAGCAGTAGCTTGTCCCCAGAGGAGCTGGAGGACATGCCTGAAGCTAGGAAGTTTGAATTGGAGAGACTCACAATAGAAAATGAGAGGGAAGACAAGAGAATAGTCATGGAGGAAAGGAAAATGATACTTGATCATGAAAGAATGATCAAGGACCTGGAGCTAAAGAGTAGAATCGGCTCAGATGGTTGCAGTAACTCTTCAGCACACACAGACAGGATTATCCACATCCCCAAGAACGTAGGTAAAGAATACAAGAAGATTTATGACATTTAAAGGTGGTTTCAAGGTTACGATTCATCTATTCATATGAATGCGGTCCCTGAGAGGAACTGGGGAGCAGGGTTGTGGCCTCTCTTTCCAGAGGAAGCTAGGGATACCCTGATAGCTTTGAGTACGGTGCAGGACCTCGCCTATGCTGACATGAAAGACGCTCCCCTCACTAGGTATGTGCTCACTCCTGAAAAGCACAGGGATCAGTTTAGGCCCAGTAAAAATTCTGAGACCAACACTTGGTTGGAATGTGTGGATATGTTCTGTAGGTCGGTGGATGGCTGGGTGACGGGCAGTAATGTAACTGATTTTCAGGGGCTCTACAATTTGATTGCGTGGGAGCACTTGTCTAGTCTATGTTTTGCAGATCTGCGCCAGCACCTAGTTGACAGTAAGCTAACTGACCCCAGAAAGCTTGCTATGGAGGCGGACCGCTTGGCGAGTACCAGGGTCCACAAGAAAGCGTTTAGGGGAGACTCAGCCAAAGGTGGGCAGGGTCCCCAGCAGGAAAGTGGGGGGGACAAGGGTAAAAGTTAGGAGTTCTCTAAAGGGTCCCAAACTAGTACCCAGGGTAAGGGTTGCCAGCCCCCAGGTGATAAGAAGAAAGGGGTCTCTACAGAAAAGCCTGCTGAGACCGGCCCCACAAGTGTTATGCATGTGATCAGGTGGGTCACATGAAGGTGGACCCCAGGTGCCCAAAGGGGACACAGCCACCCACCCATGGACAGATCATGGTGTTGGCTAGTGTAGTGCTTGGGGAGGAGGGGTGCCCACAGGAGGGTAGGGATCCCACAGAAATGACCCTCGTCTCACTAGGGGACAGTGAGATGGTCCCAGGGACCAGATGCCCCTAACACAAAGACATGTAGCACCTGGGTGACCATTTATGGGAAAAGGGTAGAGGCTCTCAGAGATACTGGAGCCAGTGTGACCTCAGGCCAGTGTCACCTGGCCTCTGAGAAGCAGGTAGTCCCAGGTGCATTCCACCAAGTAGTTGCTGTAGACAATTCGTAGCTCCAGTGTAAGGTAGCGCAGGTTCCCTTTGAATGGGGGGTCTCAGGTCCCTTGAGGGTGGTTGTGAGCCCTACCATGCCTGTAGATTGTCTGCTAGGTAACGACCTGGAACACTCCTTATGGAAGGAAGTTGTATTCAGGTCTCACTTGGAGATGCTTGGATGGGCATGCGTGTCTACTCGGTCAATGGCGGACAGAAAGGGTGATTGAGAGGACTTGGAGCCTGAAACAGTGGCCCAAGTCCCTGCCAGGAGAAAGGGCAGGGGATGCGGGAAACCAGCCCCCGAAGTTCCCACGTACCAAAAAGAGGCGGACCTCGAGGGGGATGCCCCGGTGCCTACCGGGGAGCAGGTAGCCGAACTGGGAGACATCTCTGAGCTGACCCATTTGCAGCAAGAAGGAGGTCCCACCGGGGAGGAGTTCTGCCGCAAGCAGAGCAAATGCCCTACTCTGGAGGGTCTGTGGCGGCAGGCTGCAGACCAGGCAGCTGGTAATCAGTCCAGGTCACATCTGAACTACTGAGACAATGATCTCCTATACAGTGAGCCTGGGTCAGCCGAGCCTGGGTCAGCCCGTGTGCTGGTGGTACCCCAGTGCATCAGGACCTTCCTACAGGGTCTGGCTCATGACGTGCCATTGGCAGACATTTGGGGCAGGACAGGACCTTTTACAGGCTTGTCACCCACTTCTTTTGGCCCCAAATGTGAAGGCAGTCAGATGCACACTGTACGTCTTGTCAAACTTGCCAGGCAAGTGGTAAGAGTGGGAGGAAGGTCAAAGCTCCTCTCCAACCTTTTCCTGTTGTTGGTACACCCTTTCAAAGGTTAGGGATGGATACTGGGGGCCACTGGATCCCAATACAGCCATGGGCAACAGGTACATCCTGGTCTTGGGGGACCATTCCACCCGGAACCCGGAAGCAATCCCTCTCAGAACAACGAAAGCACCAGTCATGGGGATCTTTTCCCGACTGGGATTCCCCAGAGAGGTGGTTTCTGACAGGGGGGCCAATTTCATATCCAAGTATATGACATCCCTGTGGAAGTAGTGTGATGTAACCTACAAGTTCACCACTCCTTACCACCCCCAAGGAAACGGTCTGGTGGAGAGGTTCAACCAAACCTTGAAGGGCATGATCAAGGGTATAACAGAACCCATGAGGTATAAGTGGGCATCCTCTTGCCATGCCTGCTCTTTGCATACAAGGAGGTGCCTCAGAAGTCTCTTGGGTACAGGCCCTTTGAGCTCCTGTATGGCCACCCTGTCAGAGGACCTCTAAGTTTGGTGAAGGAGGGCTGGGAGGCAGCTTCCAGGAAAACTCCCTCGGATGTGTTTAGTTGCATGATGGCCTTCCGAAACCAGACTGCCCACTTCAGGAAACTCGCTCAGGCGAACCTAGAAGCAAGCCAGGAAAAAATGAAGAAGTGGTATGACCAAAATGCCACTCTGGTTGAATTTCAACCTGGGCAAAATGTGTGGGTCATGGCCCCAGTGGAACCTTGTGCCCTGCAAGATGAGTGGATTGGGCCATACAAGGTGGTGGAGTGCAAAAGTGACATCACCTACCTGGTGAATGTGCAGGCTTCAAGGAACCCTCTGAGGGTCTTTCACGTGAACTGCCTCAAACCCCACTTCGAGAGGTCCGAAGGGAGTATGTTCTTGGTGACAGATGATGGGGTGGAAGAGGAGAGTGAGCCTCTCCCTGACCTCCTGTCTACCAAGGAGCAAGATGGGTCAGTGGAGGGTGTGATCCTCTCCCCTACACTGACTCAAGAGCAGCAGGGAGACTGTCGCCAGTTGTTGGGACAGTTCGACCCACTGTTCTCTCTGACCCCCAGTGTTACTCACTGGTGTACCCATGACGTGGACACTGGGGACAGCCCTCCTGGAAGATTGACAGGTTGACTGAGCGGTCAGGGTGAGAATCAAGGAGGAGGTCTCTAAGATGTTGGCGTTAGGGGTGATTGAGCCCTCGCACAGTCCTTGGGCCAGCCAAGTGGTCTTGGTCCCAAAGGCTGCTGCACCCAGTTCCACTCCAGAGCTGTGGTTTTGTGTGGACTACGGTGGGCTTAGTGCTGTCACCAGGGCTGACGCGCATCCCATCCCCAGAGCTGGCGAGCTCAATGATCGGTTGGGAGCTGCCCTGTTCCTCAGCACATTTTATTTGACGTCTGGGTACTGGCAGATAGCCTCAACCAATGGGGCCAAGGAGAGATCAGTGTTCTCAACCCCAGAAGGTCATTTCCAGTTTTGGGTGATGCCCTTTGGGTTGAAGAATGCCCCTGCCACCTTTCAGAAGTTGGTCAATCAGGTTTTGGCTGGACTGGAGGATTTCAGTGCTCCTACCTGGATGGCATTGCTGTGTTCAGTTCCAGCTGAGAAGAACATTTACAGCACCTAGAAAAAGTGTTGAGGGCCCTGTAAGGTACAGGCCTCACGATCAAGGCTAGTAAGTGCCAGATCGGGCAGGGTTCGGTGGTATACTTGGGACACCAGGTAGAAAGCGGCCAGGTGGCGCCCCTACAACCCAAGATTGACACCATTTTGGCTTGGGATCCCCCCAAGACCCAGACCGAGGTATGGGCCTTTTTAGGTCTCACCGGCTATTATAGGAGATTTGTTAAGGGCTACGGTACCATCGTTGCCCCCTTAACAGAGCTGACTTCCAAGAAGCAGCCCAGGAAAGTGATCTGGACTGAGTCTTGCCAGAAAGCTTTTGATGCCCTGAGGCAGCCATGTTGTGTACGGCGCCCATGCTAAAGGCACCTGACTTCTCCAAGGAATTTGTCATGCAGACTGAGCAAAGAGGGCCTAGATCAGCTGGTAGTCTTCCTTACCAGGAGACTACTCCCCAGGAAACAGAGGGGGAGTGACATAGAAAGGGAATCTTTTGATGTGGTCTGGGCGCTGAAGAAGTTGAGACCATACCTGTTTGGGGCTCACTTCTGGGTTCAGACAGACCACAGGCCCCTCAGATGGTTAATGCAAATGAGGGGTGAGAATCCAAATCTGCTGAGGTGGTCTATTTCCCTACAGGGAATGGACTTTACAGTGGAACATCCCCCTGGCACAGAACACGCCAGTGCAGATGGTCTGTCCAGGTTCTTCTGCCTTAGTGAAGAGAAGTCCCAGGAGGGTGGGTAGTTTTTTTTTAATTAATGAGTTTTATATAGTGCTGGCTAGACCCGTGGGTATCAGAGCGCTTTACATTAGGAATCACATTTTACACAGTTAAAAAAAGTTACAGGTTACATCAGTTATACAAAACACATTTAAAGAGCATGGAGGAAGGATCTATAGGGCGGGTAGGGGTAAGGGCAAAGGGTTTAGGAGGAAGGAGGGAGATAACAGGAGGAGAGATGAAGGAAGGTCTGCCCAATGTCCGATTGGGTAGGTGATGGCCGAGAAGGGAATCCACAGCCCCTCTCCCTATAGCTATCAGGGTAGCTCCATCAGGCATCGGTCAGGTAGCAAGGTCTCAGTGGTCAAGGGAAAGTTGACATGGCAAATGTCCTGAAGGGTGTGCAGGAACCAGGTCGGATAGGGGTAAGAGGGAAGGGTGTAGGGGGAACGGGGAAGGAGAGAGATAACAGCAGGAGAGCTGCTTCTGCCTTGGGCAGTGAAAGGACTGGATTGAACTTTCTCTACTTGTGCTTAGTATGTCCAATGGCCTGAAACCGAGCTAGCCTCCCGTTAAGAAGTCTCAGGGACTGTATAGACTTCACCAACCTCTGGGTACCGCTCCTGCAACTGTTGTTTCAGTTTCGACAGAGAATAGGGAACCGTGACCGACTCCGTCATCCGACTCTGTCGCCGGCCTTGTGTCCTGAAGTCACTGCATCGAAGAACCGTCTTGCTCTGCACCGCATGCCTTGGTCTCACCGATGCCATCTGCACGATGGTCACCGAGCCGCTGCCTGCACCGCATTGAGAGGCACCGCAACCTGCAACTCCTCGCTCCACTTTGCTGGCCTTGGCTCACCGACACGGTCGCCTCTGGCTCGACACCCGTGACCGCCTCATCTCACACAGCTGTCCGGCTCAGCCAGCACCGATTCCCGCCAACCGGCTCTGTCGCTGCATTGACACTTGCCAACACCTCATCGAGCACCATCTCGCCCTGCACCGCCCGCCTTGCTCTCACCGTCGCTGTCTGGATGATCGTCACTGAGCCACTGCTCGCACCGCATCGAGGGACACCACACCGTGCACTGTTTCCACTTTGCACCATAACCGCGACGGACGCCACAACCGGCTCTGGCACCTGCACCACAACCTACCAGCACCGCATCGAGCACCAACTCGCCCTTCACCGCAAGCCTTGGTCTCACCAACGCTGTCTGGATGATCGTCACCGAGCCGCTGTTTGCAAAGCATCGAGGGACACCGCACCGTGCACAGCTTCCACTTTGCATCGCAACCGCAACGGATGCCAAGACCGACTCGCACCTCCTTGTGAGTCGCACTAAGAAAGGTACTGTTAACGAGTGTGTCCCGCTGTTCCTGGCCCGTACCGACGCGGTCAGTTAGAATTGCGAGACTGTTGTTTTCAGCATCGCGGTAGACTCGGACTGAGCTACCGACTCCCACGAACTTTGTTTTTCAATGTAACTTAGCAACTTAAAGACATTTTGCAACAAACTATTTTTAAAGAACTGTACTGTGTATTTGTATCGTATTTGGTCTAGTTTAAGTATATAAAAATATTGGATATTTTTCTAAACTCTTGTGGTGTCCATTTGTAGTGCTTACACTGTATTAATGTTAGTTATGTGCAAATGCTTTACACACTGCCTCTAAGATAAGCCTGATTGCTCGTGCCAAGCTACCAAGGGGGTGAGCAGGGGTTATTTTAGGAGTGTAACTCCCTTATCCTGACTAGAGTGGTGGTTTCGTACTGGCTTTGGTGCAAACCTCAGCCAAACAGAAATCTGATTTCTAAAAGGGACCAAAATAAGAGATAAATGAGCAAGATCGATGAACTTAGGGTGAGATGGGTAAAATATAAGAGAGAGAACCAAGGTACACTGTAAATAAGAGAGAGGATGAGAGAGAGATTCATACAACAGGTAAGAAAGGGCATCATAACACCAATTGCATAAGAAAAGAGAATGTGCCATATGATTAATGAGAAAAGGCAATCTGACGTGAATGTTACCTCAAGTATTTACCAGCAGCTAAGGTGCCCGAAATGTGAAGGGTATGCACAGACAAGAGAGACAGAGAGGGCCTGAGAGATCCTGCTATAGACCTCCTCCCAGAACCCGTTGATTGCTCGACAGTCAAAGTAAATTATGAAGGTCTTGTTCCTAATAGAAGACAAGAGAAAGATGCAAGATGGTGGACAAGACCGGGGGAGGGAATCCTAAGGACTGCTTCTTGTTGCCTCACACATCCCAAGGAATGTCATGCTTCGTCATTGGGATTTTTGCTCCTCGTAGGGCCGGTGCTGCAAAGCCCTACGGGTTCCCCGAAGGGTCACTTTAGCGAATAACTTTTGTTTTTAAGCTGTATGGTGAAAAGCGCAAGTTTGAGGGTGTCCTAGGTGTGTGAAAGTGACTAATTTAAAACAGTCTAGGAGATAGCAAAAGAATCTTCAGTGTGAGGATCCTCCTGACAGGGCTAAAATGTTATCTTCCTTCCTTTCCACCCCTCTTTTCCCTCCACCTTGGTATGACCCCTCTTTAGAATGTTGAGAGGAAGCCCACCTTGGAATGTTGACGAGTGTCAGTTGTCAGCTGGTGCCAGAGAACCCTGTTCAATAAACTGCTTCTCTTCACATCAGAGTCTGCTGCCTTATATCAATCTGATTCAGAAAAGAGGGTGGTGATGAACAGAGTGTCTGAATTAAGCAGACCACTCTTACCCAGTCCAAGGATCAGGGCTTGATCCATCACCGTTTTTTAGCTCACTGCACCATCCCAGCTCAGAACTTGGCTATATGCAAATTAGTCTGACCCTGGCCCAGTGCATCATGGGAACAGGGCAGACCAAATTACCAAGCCAATTCTTATACTGGGAAGGAAACAAGCTACCGGGGACCGGTTTCTGGCATTTCATCCGTCTTCGGCCCGGCTTGCTTGAATCCTGATGGTGCAATGAGCTAGGGACTCACATCTGAGTATACCCTTCCACGCTTATGGTGGACAGAAATAATTCAGAAAAGGGGGTGGTGAGGAACAGAGTGTCTGAATTAAGCAGACAACTCTTACCCAGTCTAAGGATCAGGGCTTGATCCATCACCGTTTTTTAGCTCACTGCACCATCCCAGCTCAGAACTTGGCTATATGCAAATTAGTCTGACCCTGGCCCAGTGCATCATGGGAACAGGGCAGACCAAACTACCAAGCCAATTCTTATACTGGGAAGGAAACAAGCTACCGGGGATGGTGCAGTGAGATAAATAACGGTGATGGATCAAGCCCTGATCTTTGGACTGGGTAAGAGTGGTCTGCTTAATTCAGACACTCTGTTCATCACCACCTCCTTTTCTGAATCGTTTTTGCCCACTATAGGTGTGGCAGGGTATACTCAGACATGAGTCCCTTTCTCACTGCTCCCTCAGGATTCAAGCAAGCCGGGCCGAAGAAGGCTGAAATGCCAGAAACCGGTCCCCGGTAGCTTGTCTCCTTTCTGGTGAAGAATTGGCTTGGTAGTTTAGTCTGCCCCGTTCCCATGATGCACTGGGCCAGGGACAGACTGATTTGCATATAGCCAGGTTCTGAGCTGGGATGGTGCAGTGAGATAAATAACGGTGATGGATCAAGCCCTGATCTTTGGACTGGGTAAGAGTGGTCTGCTTAATTCAGACACTCTGTTCATCACCACCTCCTTTTCTGAATCATTTTTGGCCACTATAGGTGTGGCAGGGTATACTCAGACATGAGTCCCTTTCTCACTGCACCATCAGGATTCAAGCAAGCCGGGCCGAAGAAGGCTGAAATGCCAGAAACCGGTCCCCGGTAGCTTGTCTCCTTTCTGGTGAAGAATTGGCTTGGTAGTTTAGTCTGCCCTGTTCCCATGATGCACTGGGCCAGGGACAGACTGATTTGCATATAGCCAGGTTCTGAGCTGGGATGGTGCAGTGAGATAAATAACGGTGATGGATCAAGCCCTGATCTTTGGACTGGGTAAGAGTGGTCTTCTTAATTCAGACACTCTGTTCATCACCACCTCCTTTTCTGAATCGCCTTATATCAATCTAGCAGTACCCAAGTAGTTGCAAGATTATGGGTATAGTGTGATCAGGTCATCATGTTTCGTGCCGTACTGTCTGAAAATGATCCATGGCACTTCTTCAGGACCAAAAAAGGAAGTAGAGAAGCTCCGCCACACATATATTGTATAAATTACTATACTCAGAGTTTGATTACAGGTGGTCCCTAAAACTCTTCTTCCATGGGGCATTGAAGACTCTATATTCGGGTAAGGTTGTGTGCTGGTCTCATAATTCAGGAGAGAAAATCTTTTAGGAATTCCTCACATGTGCAGTGCCACAATATCACATTACCATGCAATGCTGCATGCCTGCATATCATATAAACGTTACTTATGTCTCTCTTTCTAGTTAAGGCACCTTCATTAACGATTTATGCATTTACATCTATCTAGGGACCAATTTGTAGTTTAGAGGTAGACAAAGGTCCCCCTAACAATAAGAATGCGGCAGACTCAGTAGAGCCACAAGGCAGAAACATGTCAACGACGATAATAGTGGTGATGGAATAATAGTTCCAATTTTCCCAACATTTTCATGTTTTTAATACAAGTGGTGTGTCCAATGAATACTGCCACATAGGTTTTTAAATTTACTCTTCACTTGGGCCGATTCTAACTTAGAAATGCCTCCCTGTGTCTAGTTGTAGGCCTGCTCTCCATCAAACCGGGTTTTTGGAGAGCGGGAGTGTCCTATGATGAAGCATGACACCTGGAGGAGTGTGAGGACAACCCGCTAAATTCTTTATATGTCTAGCACAGATATTAAGTAGTGCTATGAGGGACACAGTAACATAACTGAATTAAATTCTCGGGTAGCTAAATTTGTGTGAATCAAGTAGGTTGGAGGCCAGCTCAACTAGGAGGCCTGTTAGCCTCTAGGTCGCTCCCCTGGATACTTCTGGGGGCATCCATTTATGTGACTTACAGGAAACCCATCTGCTGGGGAACAATTGTGGCTTTTTATGAAGAGGAACGTATATAGTCCTTGCACATAGGGGCTTCTCGAGGAGAGGGGTGCCCGGAGTACATATGTCCTAATTCACAAATCGATACACTTTAGGGTGCTGGGTCCATGGGCAGACCCCTAGGGGTGCTGGGAGGCAGTCTGGGGCACCTGGCAGGGGGAGGAAATGTGGATGGACTCACAGTGTCTGCATCCAGGGCTGCAGCTGGCAACGAGGGGGGGGCAGGACAGCAAGCACAAGCAACAGGGGGCAAGGGAGCAAGCACAAGCAACGAGGGGGCAGGACAGCAAGCACAAGCAATGAGGGGGGCAGGACAGCAAGCACACGCAACGAGAGTGGGAGCAAGCACAAGCAATGAGGGGGGAGGACAGCAAGTATGAGCACCAGGGAGGCAGGACAACAAGCACAAACAATGAGGGGGGCAGAACAGCAATCACAAGCAACGAGGGGGCAAGACAGCAAGCACTCACCGGAGGACTCTGCAGCTTCTCGACTTCTTCCGGCGGCGGTCGGGCAGAAATGGCATCAGGAAAGTGCCAACATTTTCGCATTCGGGGGCGTGGTTTTTGCTGTTGAGTGACGGATGACCTCATGGTGAGAAAACTGCAAAAAATACTCCCCCAAACTTGAACGGGGCTTCAACGGAGTGACACCCCTCTCCTCCAATGGCTGGCCTTTGTTTAGGAAGCCAGCCAATGGAGAAGAGGGGCGGGTTCAAGCCCCCATACTAAAAAACATTAAATCTCGGAGCGAGACTGCGCAAGCGCAGCCTACCGTCTGAGACCTAAAAAGGGCTCCATGAGGTGTACACCATCCTGGCAATCAAAACTCGATTTGATTTCTGAACCCTGCTGGCCTTCGTGTTTGGACACACAACAATGACAGCAGGTGAGCAGTGGGGCCTAGGTGCACAGGGGCTGCAATTGAGCGCGGTGCGGCAGGAGGGGTGGGGTGCATCAGCCTGGGTGTGCAGGTACAAACAAGTGATGTTGCTGTGCGTAATGATGTGATCTCTGACCTCATTTATTCACATCTCTGTCTCATTTTAAGGACCTGGTGAACCGTACTGTAGGCCTGAGACAGCCGGCAGCGCTGCCCTACAGACACGTGGCGTTGGCTTTTGGGGCACTGTAGTGAGCTGATTAATAGGTGTACATGCACTCAGGCTTGCGCCACTGCATTACACACCCATATTAGGCTTGTAGCATGCGCTCTGTTCCTTTGTATGTGAACGTTGGCATAACATATTATTTAACCTTGTGTATTCTTGTGCACTTCAACTCCTCTATGAACCCCGATTACCACTAACAGTTGGTAGATCGTACTTCAAAAAGGAAGGATGCACTCAACTGGTGTTCACTATTAAGCTTGAAATAAACCTTCATTTACCTCAAGACATTTCAAATATAATATTTCTCCCTTGTCAGACAATGAGTTGGTTGCGCCAAAATGGGCGGAGCCCGTGATAATGCCCTGGACATTCTGACGCCTTCCATCGTGGTATCAAGACCCTGTCCCTGACCGGAGACCTGCTGTGCCACCCTGAGAGAGGCACCCTGGAGTTGGAGCTTGCACCGGCACGTCGTTGGACACACCAGTGGTGTCAGGTGAGCAGTGAAGCCTCAGTGCACAGGAGCTGCAAATGAGCACACTGCGGGGGAAGGTTCCAACAAAAGTGACTGGTCCAGAGGACCAAGGTCTATATGTCAATTCCAAAAGAATTCAAAGCAACCAAGGAAGAATGCTCAAAACTCTGGACCATAATAGCTTCAAATAGACAACTGTGGTTAAATGCGAGCATATGTTCAGTTTTTCTAATTGAGTATTTATTCCTTCAGCATGGATAAATCCATAGGGGCATTTTTATGTCGGACTTGCGCCGACGTTGCGTCACGTGGCGCATCCCTACGACCCATTTACAACGTGACGCATCTAGGCAGATGCGTCACGTTGTAAAGCCCTGCGCCACATGTGGGCGTTCCGGCGCAGGGTGGTCGTTCCAGGGCAGGTGCGCCTCGCAAAAGTGCCTGCGTGAAATCTACAAGATTTCACGCAGGCACTTTTAGGCCAATGCTGTGTCAAAACCCTGCGCCTGCTTAAAGCAGGCGTAAGACTTGACGCAGCATTGGATTGATATGGCCCCCAGAGCATTGCTGGAGCTGCGTCACGCTTGCCGATGGAACTCCAGCAATGCGCCGCCTTTACGGCACAGATGCGTCACGCATCTGTGCCGTTTTTGCCCCGTGGTGCGCCGCATTGTAAATGCGGCGCACCATGGGTGGCGGAGCTGTGGCTCACAATAACTGGCGCATCCCTGGAGATGCGCCAGTTATTGTAAATCTGCCGTATATTGTCTTTATATTACGGTAGCAGAATCTGTTACTAGATATTCCATCCATTCATTTCTCAATTAATCAATTTCGCTTCTTTTTAGTAAAATTTGTAAAACTTTATAGATTCTCATGAAAGTGACTCAAAAATGAAGAAAGCCTTCCCTTTTAACAAACGGGGGAACTGGGATCGTGCATACAAAATATGCTGATGGCTCATATGGCAGAAATCGAGGCAACCAGCATCCGCTTCACTGTATTTACATCAGACTGCTTTAAAAGGGGTTTCCCTTGATGTCTCCCCCCCTCTAAAATGGCGGCAGCCCAGACTGTGGGTGGACTTATTTGACTTATGTCCACCAACAAACTTATATATATGTATATATATTGTGCGTTCTTTAAAGAGTGTTCTAGTCACGTCACAAACTGCAATGAGACTTATCATGATTTTTTTTATAGTACTGTTTTTCAGATGATAGTCCTATGTTTTTGTGGAATGCGATCTTCGTAGAAGCGTGCTGGTCTATGGGGAAACAGGAGGTTTCCTATGATATGTGTTTCTGAAAGGCCGGTAGAGATGGGACAAAGTCAGCCACATGACAAAAGACCCGAAGACATTACTAGCTCTGCTCTGGCGGCCTTTTCGAAGTGCTTGACCTGACATCCAGTCATATCTTTTCATTTAGTCGACTCCTCCTCTCCTATTTGCTTTAGATACATGTCCAGCTATATACACAGTACTACACTGTGGTACATTAGTTTACCCTTGGAAATATCTCCCTTCTAGACCCCTTGCAGCAATAACATGAAAGGTTGGCTGCGCTGTACCAGAGTGTACCCCTGTGTGGGAGTTTCAGTCCTTTCACTAGCTGCTTTAAAGGTGTTTAGTCTTTCATTTTAAATTCGTCTTCCATTTTAAGGGAGTAGCCAGGGATTACTGGAAAATGAAACTTTCGTTAAGCGTGCTCAGAAATTAATGAGGAGGCAGTGAGCCGCTGGTAGAGGGCGAAGGGTCAGGCGCAAGGCGTGCTTATCACGGGTTGCCTAAAGTCAGGGCCGTTTCTAGGTGTTTTGCCGCCCTAGGCGAGAATTGAAAAATGCCGCCCCCTCCTTTTTACTACCATCACTCCCCCCCCCCCCCTCGAAATCCAGGCTAGAAGAATCAATTAACAGGTGAGGCTTGTGAGTACCAAGGAACCTCACTCCGGTGCTATGCATGCTGATAAGCAGGTGACGCAGCCCAGATATAGTGTGCCGAATTCACCCACCATAGCTTGAAGGCACTTTATTTTATTGAATGGGCAATCATTGAACTACAAATACAGGGCCCTATGACGTGGATGCATGTTCGTGCAGGGCACAGATGTGTGTTTGTTTTTTGGTGAATTTATTGTGACTTTTAGGCTGGGGACCAGGTTGGAGTCTGGTGGAAGGCTCAATCGTCCTGTGAATCTGGGCAAATCACTTAGGGGCAGATTTACAATTACTGACGCATCCCTGCATATCGGCAGTGATGCGCCAGTAATTGTGCGCTGCAGCTCCGCCACCCTTGATGCACCGCATTTACAATGCAATGCGCCATGGGGCAAAAACGGCACAGATGCGTTACGCAACTGTGCTGTAAAAGCTGCGCCTTACTGGGGTTCCGTCGCAAGCAGAGACAGACTTACCTAAAAAGTGATCTGTCTATAATCATTCAAGGACCACCAATATTGGTAAAACAATAGGGCACCTGGTGCTGTTTCATATATGTCTGAATTTGGAGTAGTTGCAAAACATGTCCTAGTGAAAACGACAAAACCATAATTTAGAATGAAGAATTGTTATGCCATATCCCCAGTAAAGTCCAGCTAATAAGACTGCACCTGGCTATTACCTTAGTGTTTGTGGACGATCAATTTGTCTGCTTGAATGAAAGTACTGTCCTATGATCATAAGATGATGACTGTGTGCCCTGCTGCTAAGTCTCCAAACGATAAAGCTCAAGGATGTGAGTCTGCAACAAAGGTAAAAGCAAAAGTGAAACAGAATCTAGCCTAGAGCCTTACAAAGAAAAATTAGGCAATATCAAAAGTGAGCTCTGACCAACTATTACCTTTCTGAGACTTAATGGGAATCCTAAATATGAAACACGTTATCTTGCTGGCTGGTTTAAAAAATAGGGTAATTCCTTGATGAGCCCCACTGCAAAATTTATAACCTATTTCTCATAGAAAAGGTTCTTCCTTTTTCGAGCCTGTAACGCCAAACATAAGCAAACGGAGGTCATGAGATTATTATATATACCTAAAATTTTCAGAGACACCATACGTATGCAAATGCAATACAGCTGGATCAATTGCTATAAAGTTTCCTATTGTGTAGTCTACACATATGAAGATATCTAGAAATGACACTCTATATGTCGCAGCCGTTAACATTTAATAAAGATACCTACTCAATGTCATGCACTAAAGAGTACGGGGATGTTAAATGGTTAAACACTCCAACCCCAAAGTTGCTCTGTGCCGAGATAAGATGGAAAACTGCACGTAAACCATATGTACAGGCAAAGTAGTGGAAGCGAAACTTTGCTTCCTAAAAACACCCATGCATGGGTTCCTCACTGTAAAAACTAATTAAGCACAATGGCTCACAATGCTAGGCTGTGTCGAGAGAAATATTATGTTTGAAAACTGCCTACCAGCTATATGTTCAAGCGTAGTGATAGAAGCAAAACTTTGTTTACCGAGGCTGTCAAACATTAGCCACTCACTTGAAATGCTCGTAACGCACCATACCCCCAAAGTTACTTTTAAACATAATAGGAGCATCCTGAAAAATCAATAAAAATTGCACATGCGAGCGTAGTGATAGAGGCAAAACTTTGTTTACCGAGGTTGCCAAACATTAGCCCCTCACACCATACCCCCAAAGTTGCTTTTAAACATGACGAGAGCGACCTGATAGCTCGATATAAATTGCACATGCGAGCAAAAAGCGAGCGCACCCTAAAGGTCTAGGTCTTACCTGTGTTTCGATTCTCGAATGTAACGAATCTCTTAAGAGATCAACAGACACGTTGATGTCCGCGCTGTTCATGAAAAGAGAAAACTTCATGTTTTGCCTACAGCTAAATACGTTTTGTCCTTTAGATATATTCCTTTTCAACAGTTCGAAAGGCATCTTGATTTGTTTATATCATAAACGGCACACAAAGGACCATGCAGAGTTTTGGTGTCTGCATGCTGTGTTGCCCCTTTTAAAGTCTTCGTCAACTACATTTTGTTTTTCAGAAGCGCTTTCTCTACCAAGCACAGGCTACATGCGTTGCTGGTTACAAATGAACCAGCCTGGGTCAGCACAAACTCATGTTTTTGCCGCCCTCCCCCTTTTGCCGCCCTAGGCGGCTGCCTAGTCCTGCCTAATGGTAGAAACGGCCCTGCCTAAAGTGGAGCTCGGTATTGTGAAATGATCTTTTTGTGTTCCAGTTTCCTATAACATCTGCTGACTGCGGGAGCTTGCCAGCAAAGGGGTGAGAGGCGCTCTCCGGTCTCACCAGTCCCGCAGAAGCACTGTGGGGCATATTATCAAGCCTGTGCGCTAAAATTATCGCCGCTTTACCCTCCGAAAACGGCCGATAAAGCGGCGATAATGGGCTTGATAATATGCTCTGTGGAACTCCAATCGAAGCCCATGTTAGAGGGGGGACCCAGACAGAGCCAGGCGCGAGCTGGTCTCTCCCTGGGTGTGTTCGCGCGAGAATCAGGTAAGCAGGTGGGGTTGATTGGGGGAGGTATTAAAGGGAAGTCAGGCTGGCGGTTGGGCACGGCGTTAGAGGGAGGCAAGGGAAGGGAGGTTATTTTTGCCCCGCCCGCTTACTGTTATCCGTCAGGGGGCCATGGAGGAGGCGGCGGAGGTCGGGCGGGCTGTCCGGACACTTTGCGACGCCGGGTGCTAGGACCTCAGGCAGCCTGGGAGGGCCGGCGGTAGGCCCTTCCCCCCCACCCCCCCTCTCGCAAGGCTGCTGAGGGCGGGCCGCGGGCGGCGTCTGCTGGTGTCGCCTGACACGGACGACGATGGCGACGGAGAGGCCGCCATGCCGGCGGCTTTACAGATGCCGGCCCAGGTTCCTGCGGACTCGGGGCCCCCGCCGGCGACCCGGGCGCCCACCAGCAGGTATGCCTTTGCCTTTGTGAGTTGCTGGATTGTGTGGGGCGCCCGGGGGGTGGGCGGGGTCGCTCCGTGGGCCGGCAGGCCCCGCGTATGTTTGGGTCATCTCCTGGCAAGACCAGGAAGTCTTAGGTTGTTGATGGGGGCTCGGCGAGGGCGGAGTTTTCGACCCTAAGTGCCTCACCAGGACACATGTTCCTGCTCCTTTCACCGGGGGCCCCTTACCCTTCAGTGCCTGGTTTGTCAGGCGGGGCTTCGCCCTATTTGGGTGATTGGGCAGCGCTACCTGCCGCCTCGCACCACCCCTGTGCTTGGGCCAAGCTCTCCAACATTTTACCCCAGCAATTTGGCCCAGGGCTGCCCAGAATTGCCCCTCCCCCTTTTTTTGCTGCACTGCTCATTTCCCCCCCCCCCCGGCCCCCTGTCTCATGGTTTCTGGTTCCGCTGTCCCCCCCCCACCCCCCCCCCTTGTTTCCCACCACCCTCAGGCCTATGGTGGGCGTCCCCTGTCACCAGCCAGGTGTTGTTCCCGGCTCGCCGCGGGATGCCTGCCGCCCCCCGGGGTGGGTCCGGCGCCCGGGTTGGGTGGTGCTTCTGGGTTGGCGCCGGTTGCTGGGTCCTCTTGGGGTGTTTCCCTTGCCTCTGTGGGGGGGAGGTAGTTTTTGCGGATTCTTCAGTCTGGTTTGAGCGGCCGCAGTTTTCGAGCTGTTCCTCCGGCTGAGCGGATGAGGACTGGTTCTTCGGGCTTGGGAGCTGTCCCTACGGCTGTTTCCAGTGGTGGGATCACGGGAGAGGGATCTGGAGCGGATCTCTCTTCTGGAAGTTTTTGCGCGCGCGGAGCTTTCATGATGTTGACTGGCAGTTTTCTGATGGGGGAATTGGTGATGGGGCGCTGCCAAGTGGCAGGGCAAAAGTTTCATTTTCTGGGAAGATTTCTATTTGGATGTACAAGATGATGAATTGGTCGGAGGGGAGTTTGAGGGATAAGGGGATTGGGCTTTTGGCAGCACGGGCCCAGAGGGGTGGGCTGGGGCAACCCCCTGTTTCTCGTATTTTTGCAGGAGTCATGTGGGACCACGCGGCGGTACGTGAGACAGGGGGAGTAGGCTAGCTAAAATGGATGGTTCAGCAGAAGTCGGCACAGTTGCCGGGAGGTAAAGATGGTCCGTGTGGAAACCTAGGGAGAGTCTCCCTGTTAAGAGTACCAGATCAATCGGTACAGGGGATGGGGTTATTGGTGAGCGAGTCGCTCTGGCACCGAGGCTTGAGTGGCCGGTGAGTTTTTGAATGTTTCTGATGTGCACTCTACAAGGGATGTTTCTACAGTTGGGGATGGGGTGGCTGTTAAAAAAAAAAAAAAAAAAAAAAAACTTGTCACGCAGCAAGGGAGAGTCTCCCTGTTAAGAGTATAAGATTAATTGGTGCGGGGGATGGGATTGTTGGTGAGCGAGTCGCTCTGACACTGAGGCTTGAGCGGCCCGTGGTTTTGAATGTTTCTACTATGCAACCTACGGGGGAAGTTTTTTCTACAGTTGGGGATGGCGTGGCTGTTCCAAACATGGTTACGGAGGATAGTATCCTGCCAAAACGATTGCCACGAGTGTGTGCAGTGTGGGGGGGGGGCGGCATGCTCTCACACAGTGTTTTCACGGACTGCGGGTTGCAGGACAGGGGAGGGGTTCAGGGGGTAGGTGACAACCTCCGCACTTTGCACATGAGGGCTCCTACTCCTATTAAGCAGCACATTCTGATTTTGCGGTTGGTGGACTATCCTGACTTTGAGGCTGCTGCGATTTTGTTCTGGGGTTTTTTCAGGGTTGGGTTTCGGATTGGTTATCAGGGTGCCCGGGTGGGGTGGTGGTCTGACAATCTGAGGTCTGCGAGGGAGTGCTCTCAGGTTTGTGCAGAAGAAGTTGGATGCTGAGGGATCGGTTTGCAGGTCCTTTTTCTGAGTTGTCCTCTCCCTGATTGGATCGTCTCTCCACTGGGGGGTGGTCCCCAAAAGGCGATGGGGGAGTTTTCACCTCATCCATCATCGGTCCTGGCCTGAGGGTGCATCCGTCACCGATTTCATTGACCCAGCTGCCTCAACCGTGCCATATGCTTCAGTGGATGACGCCTTACGGCTGAGTTGTCCTCTCCCTGATTGGATCGTCTCTCCACTGGGGGGTGGTCCCCAAAAGGCGATGGGGGAGTTTTCACCTCATCCATCATCGGTCCTGGCCTGAGGGTGCATCCGTCACCGATTTCATTGACCCAGCTGCCTCAACCGTGCCATATGCTTCAGTGGATGACGCCTTACGGCTCGTTCGCGGGGCAGGCGTTGGGGGTTTTTTGCTGGCAAAGAGTGACATTCAGTCGGCTTTCCGGCTCCTTCCTATCCATCAGTGGTTTTTGTTGGGTCTCTTTGGCATGCATTTTGGGGGATGTTTTTTATGTTCATAAAGTATTACCCATGGGCTGCTCGGTGTCAAGTTCCCTCTTTGAGACCCTCAGTACCCTTCTGCAGTGGCGCTTCAATTTTGTCAGCGGCTGCGTCTTGGTCTGCCATTACCTTGATTACTTTCTTTTAAGGGGGTGGGGGGGTCAGTCCGGGCAGTATCAGGCGGCTTTGGTAATCTTTCAGGCTATGACCAGGGTTTCGGCTTTCCTCTGGCGCCGGTTACGGCCGAAGGTCCCTGTACATCACTGAATTTCTTCGGGATTGAGATTGATACCGTGACTATGATGACGCGCTTGCCTGCTGCTACCGTGCGGGAGATGACTGATTTAATACGCTTGGTGTTGGGAGTCCACAAAGTGGGGCTGCGGAAAGTACAGCAACTTTTGGGGTGCCTCAATTTTGCTTGTTGGGTTGTTCGGGCGGGTAGGACGTTTTTTGTCGACATCTGGGCCTCTCGATGTCCGGCGCCGGCATTACTCATCATTCGTGTGCGCCTTACAACTGCTGTCCGTGCTGATTTGAATATCTGGTTGCGTTTCCTGCAAGATGTCAGTGGCGTGTCCTTGTTTTTTGCGGATGAGGACATGGTGTGGCAGGTGGCAGCTTTTCACGGATGCATGAGGAGCTCACGGCTTCGGCATATTGGGAAGGTCGTTGGTGCGCGGCTGGCTGGCCAGTGCGCGGGAAAGAATAAGGTCGCAGCATTGCGTTTTTTGGAACTCTTCCCGTTGTGGGTTGCTCTGTGTATCTGGGGGGGAATTCAGATTTGCGCCGTATTGTTTCACGTGGCCAATATAGCGGTAGTTGATCTTGTTAACAAACAAAGGGCCCGCGATTTACGGGTGCTGAAGCTCCTGCGCGGCTTCATTTTGCGGTGTTTCTAAACTGACTATTGCCTTTAAAGCTCGGCATGCTCCGGGAGCCATTGGTTGTATCGCTGATTCTTTATCTCGCTTTCAAGGGTCCGCATTCCGCGAATGGGCTCCCGGGGCGGACCTGGAACTAACGGCAATTCCACGGTACGTATGGGACTTTGGGGATTGAGGGTCCACCATTTGGTAGCACATTCCGTAGCTGCCTCTGCACGGCGGAGTTCTTTGAAGGCCTGGCATGAGTTTTTTGCAGTTTGGTGGAGATGGCAGGTCCGGTCAGGGCTGGGTTAGCTGATGAACACTTTTTATTGCAGTTTGTTTTACATTTAGCGAATAAAGGCCTCTCCCTCACGATCATTTCAAGTTGGCAGGGGTGTCTTTTTATGGTCAGCTTTGGTGGGGGAGGGATTTTCGGTTGGGGGGGGGGTATTGTTTCGTACAGTTCTGAAAGGGTGGGTAGGCTCCGGGCTGGTGGTTAGAAGCTACGGCAGCCGGTGCCCTTTGATTTGCTTCAGTTGCTTTTATCGCACTGGGAGGTGTGCTGCTATGATGCTTTGGAGTGCCACAAAAATTTCGTTTGTGCTTTGTGTGGGTATTCTTCGGGGCATTTCGGGCCTCTGATCTGCTGGGTTTGAGGGGTTGAGTGGGGAAGGGTCAGCGGCGAGGTGGTGGGGGGAACATGTCAGGGTACGCCTGTGGCTGAGGATGTCCAACACTGATCAGATGGGGAGGGGTAGGTGGGGTGTTTCTGGGTAGCAGCGGTGTGTATGCATGCTGCCCTGTGGGGGACTGGGAGGTTTTTGTGTCTTCTCCTCGTCGTATCTCGGGGGACAAATTTTTGTCATACTGATGGCGGTCCCATCCTTGTTTCTCAGTGTTAGCTGTCCTCCGCAAGGTTTTGTTGGAGAAAGTAGTCCGCCTTTGCTTGGCCGGACATCTCTTTTTCCCCTAGGTCTTTGGCCCCCAGTCGCTGGGTAAATAAGGAGGGTGTGGATCCTGGGGCACTCTTTTTGTTAAACTGGCTGCTGTAGTCGCTGCGCGTCAGCTTTGTGGGAGATCTCTTGGTTTCAGCAGTCTGACACATAAAGTCTCCTGGCATGGCGCAGGGGGCATGCGTTTGGGCGGTATTTTTCCTGCTTTGGCTTCTATGGTTTCAAGGGGTTGGGGGGGGGCCCTTCGGGTCTACTGGTGCGGCATGTTGGTGAACACGACTTAGTTTCTCTATCAGGTTTGACCTTGCTAAAGTTAATGTAACATGATCTCGTAGTCATCAAGAGCACATGGGTGAGCACCATGGTGATATGGACGGAGTTCGTGCCTCGATTGCAATGGACTGGGGCAAGGAGCTATTCCGCCATGGAGAAGGCAGGGCGCAATGTGAAGAGAACGATACGACGTTTTGTAATCATTTATGTATATACAGTTTGGCTCATCATAATTGGAAAATTTCAGAGAAGTATGTATTCTGTGAGGACGGGGTCCATCTATCTACATTAGGCAGTTCTTTTTCCTTCTGGAGCTTAGAGATTTAATTGCCACAGTTCTTCAGGTGCAGTTGTGGGGTGCTGCTTCCCTTCCTTCTTTGGGTGGGGCAGGAAAACGCTATAGGTTTTCCTGGGTGGCGGTTTTGGCTAGTGGGGTGGGCAGCCTGGAGCGGGTTGGCCATCCTGAAGGGTAGCTCGTTGGGTAATCCTGGGGGTATTAGTCAAGAGTTAGTTTCGGGTTCTGTTAGGTAGGGAGTTTAGGCATAATGTGTAGATTGGAATTTTATGATATATATAAATAATGAATGTGTTCAAGAAATGTATTATGCACCTGTCTTAAAATAAAGTGGCCTTTCTTGCTCCTTGAAGAAGTGTGGACAGTGATTTCTTGCGCGAGGGGGGACCAAGGGAGAGCCAGGCGCGAGCTGGTCTCTCCCTGGGTGTGTTCGCGCGAGAATCAGGTAAGCAGGTGGGGTTGATTGGGGGGAGGTATTAAAGGGAAGTCAGGCTGGCGGTTGGGCACGGCGTTAGAGGGAGGCAAGGGAAGGGAGGTTCTTTTTGCCCCACCCACCCTCCCTTTATTCCTTAGTTAGGTTTTACTTGACGGTGCTCTAGGCGCTGCTCTGGTCTTCGGGCCTTGCCACTTTTAGGACAGGTGTCTTTGTTTTTTTTTAGGAGGCGGTTTTGGCTAGTGGGGTGGGCAGCCTGGAGCGGGTTGGCCATCCTGAAGGGTAGCTCGTTGGGTAATCCTGGGGGTATTAGTCAAGAGTTAGTTTCGGGTTCTGTTAGGTAGGGAGTTTAGGCATAATGTGTAGATTGGAATTTTATGATATAAATAAATAATGAATGTGTTCAAGAAATGTATTATGCACCTGTCTTAAAATAAAGTGGCCTTTCTTGCTCCTTGAAGAAGTGTGGACAGTGATTTCTTGCGCGATGTCTTCACATCTAACATGTGCTTCGATTGGAATTCCATAGAGCATATTATCAAGCCCATTATCGCCGCTTTATCGGCCGTTTTCGGCCGATAAAGCGGCGATAATTTTAGCGCACAGGCTTGATAATATGCCCCTGTATCCTTTAAGAGCATCCCACAGGCAGATCCTGACCTCGCTCGCTTAGCGCCCTCACTGCTGCCGGCGAGACGGCCACTTTCGTGTTCATAGCTCCTCGTTGATTACAGCAAAGCAGTGACTGGTCTATGATCCTCTATTATCTCACTTTGTCTGTCGCACTGGTAGCAAGTTCTTTTTCCGCAGGGTGCTGGGTGTTGGTGTTTTGCCGCAGGGGGTACGAAGGAGATAGGAAACAAGGAATGGGCTGGTGGAGTGATAAATATAGCGCCTGCAGCATGTTTGTAAATTAAAAAAGGCACTTTATACTGAATCAGAGGAGGCAAATCAGAGTGTTCCAGGTGTTTGCATGACCTTGACAGGTCGAGGCGGCCCTCCGATGGAATATCTGGCTCCTGGGCCCAGCTCACCTAGGCCTAAAGCCAGCCCCGCCAGCTGGCAGGTTGTCCCTGTCTTCATGCCAGTAGGTGTTGTAACGCACTATTGCTTCTAGGCTTCTCAATGTATTTATTCTGGCAGCGAAAGTGGCAGAAACAGTTGGTGAAGGAGGAAGTAGGTTAAGGAAGTATAATATTCAGAAAGGGATAAGACGACATTTAAGAACTAGAGTTGTGACATGACAGTGCAGACACACCAAGAGTCCTGGGCGAGTAAGAACTGCGATGCTGTGCCATAACAACACGGGCTGATACAAACCAAGAGTTGGCAGAGCTAATTGTCCCGCCTGTGACACCAGCAGCAGACCTATTGCTTTGCCAGTGCTTTCTTATAATGCATTTAATTCTTTACAAAAACCATCTCAGGGGAGCTGCAATGCAGGCGCGCACATACGGTCATCTTGCAATGTAGATCAATATGTTTTTTTTAAATGCACGGTACATGTGTCCACCATCTATGCGTAAGACAGCAGTTTTCCAATGTTGTGAAAATCATTCCAACCAATATATATTGATTGACAAGATGCCTTACCAAGGGATTTTGGGGGCAACCAAACATGGAGCGGACCTTATTTTTCAGAAAAAAATGGGAAGGCAGAAAGGTAGAGGATGCAGGAGCAACACATTACTTACAAGAGAAAACAAGCATTTCCAATGCAATAGGTCTCGCAGTGACATTATTTTGAGCCTTTGACATTGTAAATTACATTGTTTTTTTATATTGTTTTTCTTTTGTAAATAAATAAATTAAAGGCATTGAAACGAATATTGTAAATAGTCAAAAGTTTTGTAAATACAAAACCTATTGCATTGCATTTACATGTGTGTGAGCTACTGGCATTGTAAATGCTAATGGCTTATATTAATGTGAGTTTTTTAAAACAACATAACTATAATGCACTTTCAATGCTAATAGCATAAACTCATGTAAATGTTATACTTACTGACAACTAAAATGAAGTATTTTCCTGGATATTTAAGGAAGCAATGCAATAGGTCTTGCATTTATATTAGTTTGAGCTATTGACATTGTAAATCATAATGTTTCAAAAAAACATAAATAAAAGGCATTGTTATTGCCACTTCTCAATAGCTACCAAAAGTACTCATGAGATTTACAATATGTAGCCTTCAATAAGGTACACAAAGACAGCCTAGTTACTAAAGAATTAACCTGGCAGGGAGCAGGTATGTGTTGTACAACGTGCATATGTGTTCTTTGGACGGTTTGTGCTCCTGTTCACCAAGCTTGGCCACAAGTCGGCGAACAACGCGTCAAACACCCACCCACACTACTGCAGCACTCCTAAGGATAGGCTTTGCAAGGGTGACAAAGGAGGTCGGGTCAAAGACATGAACACGTGTGCACAGGGGAGACAGGTTTTCACATGAAAGGGACTCAAACATTTTTAAAAAACGGGGGAAACTGGGATCGTGCAAACAAAATATGCTGATGGCTCATATGGCAGAAATCGAGTATATTTACATCAGACTGCTTTAAAAGGGGTTTCCCTTGATGTCTCCCCCTCTAAAATGGCCGCAGCCCAGACTGTGGGTGGACTTATGTCCACCAACAAACTTGCCTTCTTTCCTACCTCAGCACAGTGCTCCATGCACTGTGCATCTTACAGGTGTCTCTAGCGTGTCAGCTATGCCTAGAATGGTCTCTTAGGGGGAGGCAAAGAAATCCCGTCCTTTTCTCCTGTAAGTCTTTTTTGCGCCCCAACTCCCTCCCCTGTTTTTTCTCTTGTCGACCCCGTGAGGAGCTAGGACAGCTGCTGAAGCCACAGATCCTTTGCAGATTGCTAGGGTTGTGACACCGAGGTTCTCTTTCCTCTCCGCCCTGAGAACTGAATTGGCTTGCCTGTTAACCCCTCACTGTGCCCCACTCCAGAGTATATGCAACCAACCTCGGTAATCCTCAGAAAGAACAAGGCAACATCTGTTGTGTTTCTAGTGGTCTTTGTTGACCACAGTTTTTTATCCAGCGGGGGCTGGGCTGCAAGTGCCATCTCTGTTTGCTACCCCCCTTTTTGTTTGGGGGGGGCTGGTGCCCACTTGGTGGTGCCACTGGGGGGCACGGGGCGCTTTCCCACTTCTGGGGCGTGCAAGTGTACCCAGAACCAGTTTCTTCCGGGTGCTCAGTGCTGGTTATGGCACCGGCTCTCGAGGCCCCCTTTGGGGGCGGCCTCTGCGATAACCCCCGCACTGTGCCCCACTCCAGAGTATATGCAACCAACCTCGGTAATCCTCAGAATAAACAAGCCAACATCTGTTTGTGTTTCTAGTGGTCATTGTTGGCTGCAGTTTTTTATCCGGCGGGTGCTGGGCTGCGAGTGCCGTCTACGTTTGCTACTCCCCTTTTTGTTTGGCCAACTCACCCTGCCGTGTGGCATACCAGTGTGAGTGGCCCAATTCTTACACACCGCCCGTTGGTGTGCCTCCATACCAACCATTGTATCCTTAGTTGTTCGCCCTTTCCCTCCTCGTTTTCCAGCACTGCTACATTGCTGTTCCTTTGGTGTGGGTGGGTGGGCCAAGATTCCTTTGTGCGCCGCTGCTGTTCCCCTACTTGATATGAGCTGGTTTGGGGAGCAGCGCTTACATGCCCCATTTCTTGTCTTTCTGTCTAGCTGGCAGCCTTTTCCTATTGTGGGTTTGTACCCCACCTCACCCCCATTGGATGGGGGGCTGGTGCCCACTTGGCGGTGCCACCGGGGGCACGGGCGCTTTCCCGCTTCTTGGGCATGCGAGTCTGCTCTGAACCAGTTTCTTCCGGGTGCTCGGTGCTGGTTATGGCGCGGGCGCTTGAGGCCCCCATTGGGGGCGGCCTCTGCGATAACCTCTGCACTGTGTCCCACTCCAGAGTACATGCACCCAACCTCGGTAATCCTCAGAATGAGCAAGCCAACATCTGTTTCTGTTTCTAGTGGTCATTTTTGGCAGGAGTTTTTTATGAGGAATAAATGCATATACTTTTGTCATTACTCATATGCCATTGCCATACATCATCATTGGCGAACTATCGTGCATGGGTCATAAATCATCAGTCTGTGTTTGCCATACACCTTATCTGCCATAAATCATATGTTCATCAGCAATTAGCAATTGGACTGACAGATCGTAGTTTAGTTCTTTTTGTAGGCTTATCTCGTTTCTTGTCCCTTCTGGGTCATCTCCTTGCTTGGTTGGCTTAGCGCTTTCTTTGCGTGGGGGAAGCTTTCCTTCCGGAATTAGCACCATACTTGCTACCTTGTTAGAATCTGTTGTGCCCTGCCATCCGGCAGGGGCTGGGCTCCGAGTGCTGTCCCCATTTGGTATCCCCATTTTTGTTTGGCCAACTCACCCTGCTGTGCGGCATCCCAGTATGAGTGGCCCAGTTCTTACACACCGCCCGTCGGTGTGCCTCCGTACCAACCATTGTATCCTTAGTTTTTCGCCACACCGTCAGGGAGGCTTACGTCTTTTTGTGGCTCCCCCTGCATCTCTTTTAAAAAAAATGTTTTTTACTTGCAGCCTGCCAGGACCAAGGCGCCCCACAGGTTGCTCCAAAACACTCTCATTCCTCCCTCAGACAGATAGACTCCGATATTCTTGTGGAGCTCTGGGCCACCCGGGTGGATGAGCCCATGCCTGACACTTTCCATACCATTGGTTCTGCAGAATGTACTCACCGCTATGTTCAGTTTCCTTTTTGAATTCTTCACTGCTTTTCTCGATTCTGCTCAGCGCCATCCCCATCTGCTGATCAGTTCGGACCAGATGGCGGCTATGCTCCTGAATGACCTGGCTGACTCTGTGAGGTCCTTTTGGATGTTGTGGAGGAGGGCCTTCCTCCCTCTGTTTACCAGGTCATTGTCCCCCAGATGGATGATCAAGATGTCCGGTTCCAGGCTGTGTCTGCCTGGGTCAATCAAGTGCCATGGTAACCCTGATACCTCCCCCTCTGTTTGGTCGCTTGCATTACCTAATCCCTGTGTGGTCAGCCCTTTCAGCAACAGTGGTGCAATTGTTTTGATGCATTCCTGCACAATTGAATTAATATGCTCACCACTCGTAGTTACGGTATTCATCCTGCTGCTTGGTCTTGCCGTCGCTTGGCTGTCTGCAGGCGGCAGGCTTTTCTTCTTCTGATGTGCTTTTTTTGGGTGCTGCTGCCTCCGTTAGCTTGGCTGGGGCCCTTCTTTTTCATTTTGTCGCTGGTACCACAGTCTTTTCTTGTTGCTGGCTGCTTGTTCCTTCCCCAGCGTCTTGCAACAGGTGTGGCTGCAGCCATTCAGTCCTGTGCCTCAGCAATTCCCCCAGGTCCCCCTGTTTGGATCGCCATTGGTGGTTGCAGGCGCTACCTGGCTGATTGAAAACAAGGCGGGGTGCAGCCGCTTGCCCTATGCACCAACTTTGTTTGGCTGTGACTAATAACTGGTTCCACCAGTCTTTAGTGCTGGTGGGATGCCGCTGCTGGCTTCTACTGCCTGAGCCAACAAGCTGCTGCTCTGACTAACTCCACTCGTTAGTCGTTATGCACCCCTATGCCATTGTGGGCTGTTGCTGCTACTTTGTGCACCAATCTCCTCGTGGCCCTCCGACCCGCTGCTTCGTTGCGGGTCCTGCGAGGCAGAATTGTGGCACAGAAAAGCTTTCTTCACCTTCGAGCCGCAGTATCGCTGCTGATCGCACTGCCGGGTTTGCCACGCTAATTGGCCCGCTCAAGCGATGTTCACTGCAGCTGTCTCCGAGCAGCCTCAGGCTCCGTCCCCGTCTTGATACAGCCCCCCATTTGCCGGCGCCTACCCACAGGATGCATACCACCGATGTCCTGGCTGGAATGCAATTTTGCTTTTTTTGCCAGGAAACAGGGGGGGGGTTGAAGAGGTGCGCTCCCAGTGTTCGGCTCGCACCCGGATGAGTTGCTGGCTTAGCGGTCGAGCTGCTTCTCCGATTTCGGCGTTGGTGGGATGTCAGCGTCAGTCCTTGGTTTACCCGGCGCCGAGCACTCCCCTTCTCCTTGAGGATTTTGTCCAGGGAACAAGCCTGCGTCAACTCACACCTGCAGGGGGCTCCGCACAAATTCTTTGGCTCGGCCGGGTGACTAGCTACAGCAGCGGTGATCTGCAGCAGTTCCTGGCGTGGGCCGATGCCCAAGCAGAGCTTTGCCTAGATAATCCGGTAAGATAAAGTTGTTTCCAAGATTCCTTCGTGCGCCGCTGCTGTTCCCTTGCTCCTCGATATGAGCTGATTTGGGGAGCAGCGCTCATATGCCCCATTTCTCGTCTTTCGGCCTAGCTGGGAGCCTCTTCCTATTGGGGGGTTTGTACCCCGCCTCACCCCATTGGATGGGGAAGCTGGTGCCCACCTGGCGGTGTCAGCGGGGGGTACGTGGCACTTTCCTGCTTCTGGGGCACACCACTGCACCCAGAACCAGTTTCTTCCGGGGGCGGCCTCTGTGAATACATCTCCTGTCACCCTGCCTTGGACCCAGTTCAAGCAGCACAGCTGTGACTGCTGCCTGGGTACAAGTCCAACTCGTACTTCACCTTTTCTTCCAGTAGACGAGTACTTTATAAATAACCTCTGTTATTTTCAGACGTAATGATCAAGTTGCAGTGTTAGTAGAGAGGCCAAAGAGCGAATGGGCATGATTGTAAACCTAACTATGAAGGTTGTCAAGAAGATTTTAGAAACACACTGAAAAGCTTCTGCAGGGAGGCTGTGTTGTTTATCCTGCCCTTGTTTGGTGTTTGTATTGGGGTGGTACTAGGGCGACAAGATTGTGAAAACTAAGAACTAGGACTTTCCTCAAATATAGGAGTAAGACTCTAGTTTCCAATTGCCCAAGTGGCACAGAATAAGGTGTGAGCGCACACCAACTTGAGAAAAAAACAACTTTAGATGTAGTGATAAAGCGCAGACCAACACCAGGAAAACAGAACACAAAGCTTTACAGGGCAATTTAAAGTAACTGAACGCACACTGTTATGTTGGCTGCAGTACGCAGTATGGCCTGGTAGTAAAGTTGGGCTGTGTGTTATATTTTAAATAAAATAGCGTACAGGAGTACTTTTACAAAATGGTCTCTATTATTTCTAAACGTAGTGCTAAAGCTGAGGGGAAAGAGCTTTGCACAAAAGACACAGAATATTCGAGCGAAAAGTACTACTGCTGTTTAGACAGGAAAAGTAGACTGTACGACATTGTCTACAATGCGCTAAATAGATGCAAAAAGGCACAGCATGTGGTTCAAAGAACAACACACTTTGATCTTAGCTGCTAATCAATGGTTAACAAAGGATGGTGACATAGATTATAATGAAAGACATGCCTACCAGAGAGCAAACAAATTGCTAGCGGGCCTGTTTTAGTTCGGGGGGGGGTCTGTTCTTCAAGCAAATTGTTAACAGATGGGGACAGGGATACTAATAAAACTTCCTAAAGGTGCCTGAAGGCTGTAGCTACATAAACAAAAGTAGCAGTCAAAAAAATAACTAATTTGTTTTTCCTGCGCTCAGCTTTAAAGTATAAAAAACAAGAGTGCTTCGCACAGGCAAACTTCACCGAGCGAAGACAGGGTCACTATACATACATATATATGTATTAAATGAAAAAACCATAGGTTTCACACCAGTTATAGTTATATGGACATTTTACTCATACAAAACCATTGAAATTCCCCCATTATAGTTAGTTGTACTCACTATAACTTGCGCGCCCGCAGTCCACTGCTGATGATGTCACATAATACATCATTCCTGACATGGTCAGTGACATCACTGATGACATCACTGATGACATCTCAAATGACATCACTGATGACATCATCCATGTGACAATGAAATACACCTCATCACACACTAGTATAATCTTTCATCACTCACTGTAAAATAGAAAGTGCCATATTTGAAACCATTGGCACACCAATAGAAATTTCTAAACACCCACTCAGTTATTCATAGAACTATACACACATCTAATCACTTACCTATAGATTCAGTGTTATATGCAGTAAATATTCAACAGAACACTATCAAATATACTTATACGCCCATTTCAACATTACACACCAGCACACATTGTATTCACTTATACAGACTTCCTTCTGACTTATGCAAACAATTGATTATACTTACATTTACTCATCTACACACTTATACAAACACCACTTCATCTATTTATATAGATAGTAACTCACATTTAGTGTGTTAAAAAATCACTATTACAAGTATACAGTTATCCATATAGTGACTCATACAATCCCTAATTCTGAAACACACCTAATTAGATATAACTGTCACATACACTGCCTTTTTTTCAAGTTTAATGGAGATGTACCATTGAGAGAAATATTTCATCACCACCACACCCATAAACATATACACTCACTGAAAAAACAGTTATAACATGTAGTCTTAACCTCATTTACCTACTGAATGAACTATTCACACATTTCTGGGCAATTACACACCCCCCACCAAACCACATAGACATTAATTTACCCATACAAATACTCAGTTAAGAAACCAATAACAAATATAGTCTTTAACATCGCAATTAAGACAAAGCAATAAAGTCTTTCAAGCAGTTTAGTAACCACACATTATATACATTGAGACTCTACAAATTAGTCAAGGAAAAAATCAATGACACTGTTACTAAATCAACCATTCACACATTTATATTTATATATCCACTAATTCTTCAATGCAAAGTAGTGTATTTATAATACATATTTAAATATCAAAGCAAACCACATTCACTGGATGATATCATCAGTGATGTCATCAGTGGTGTCATTTGAGATGCCATCAGTGATGTCATCAGTGATGTCACTGACCATACCATGAATTATGTAATATGTGACATCATCAGCAGTGGATTGCTGGCACGTGAGTTATAGTGAGTACAACTAATATAACGGGGGAATTTCAATGGTTTTGTATGAGTAAAATGTCCAGCTAACTATAACTGGTGTGAGCCCTATGGTTTTTTTCAGTGAATTTCAAAGGTTTTTTAAATGTTAATTTTAAAATGTATTAATTATTATATTTATTTGTTATTATACAAATGTTCTATATTTTTCACACAATGTTGCAAACCAAACCATCAAGGCTGTTTGACTTCTCAACATACCAGCTTATCCTGTGCAATGTTCCTTTCAATGACCTTTTCTCAACCATTAGCATAACTCCTTTTAAAAAACAGTAGCATGCACCCTAGTTTGCAATGTTGAATTTTCAGAAACCACCAATCATTCCTTTTTTTTCAAATGCACTGAATCTCATCCAAATTTTTACTAAACTCCTACTTTTCAAACTGCCATTTCATTTCCAGAGCCCATCTGAGTACAACCAGATCTCCCTTCAAGATGCTTAGAGTGTGGATTGTGGGACACAGCTATATTTTCTGGATTGAAAGGTATGCAGCAAATAGATGCTTTTTCAACCTTGCTTTACCAAATATGGATATTATGTGGATTGGCCAGAGAGGATTGAGATGTCACCAATTGATGCCATTGGTAAAATCCTTTTTGCATCTCCCACACCATGACCTCATATTGTGCACTGTGGTGGCAATGACCTAGGCACTTTGACTGAGGTAGGTCTGGAAATGCTTTTAAAGGACACCTTTGGGCAATTGATGTCACTTTTTCCACAAACTGTCTTTGTAAATTCTAATATATGCCAAAGCCAAAAATGGAACTGGTCCAACCAATATTGCCCGCAGATTGAGAAAGCAAGGAAACATGTGAATAAGTCTGTTTCTGCTTTCCTCAGAGACTATGGTATGGGTTCTATATACCACAACAACTTGCGTTACAACATGCAAGGCATTTACAGAGGAGACGGTGTACATTTCACAGATGAGAGGAACAGAGTCTTCCTCTTGAACTTTAGACTCTGCATCGGTACTTATTTGTAGGTACAAAAAACACCCAATGAACACAACGGCTCTTTTTAGAGCCAACCAACATCTAAACACTCAAACTTGTTATTTAACTGTATTTATTTGTCTTTTTTTTGCCACGTACGGGCACGTGCGCTTACGGGTGCGTGCACCGTGCGCGTACCCCGCGATTTAAAAAAAAAATATATTTTTTTTTACCCTTCGCGTCCTTCAGGGACCACCTGAGAAGGCCTAGGGGGCCAGGGAGTCTCTACCCTGCCCCCTTTTCACGTTCTCCACTTTTGTTTTTGGCTCTCTTCTGCCTCAGAGACAGAAAATGGCGGCCAACACTTCCTGGTTTCGACCGATTGGAATGTTGACAGACGTCTAACAGCAAATCAGAATTCCGCTTGCTCACACCTGATACGCGCATTGTACGGGCACGGTGCTCAGACGGTGCCCGCAGGGTGGGCGCACCGTGCACGCTCCTAGATATATATATTTTTTTTCTTATGATTTTCTCAGGAACTACTGCAGGGATTTACACCATTTAAGCAAAAGCGTGATCTGCGAATCAGACTCTACCATTTTGCCAAATTTCTTGCAGTTCGGGCTGAAGCCGTGTCTAATCATCCTATGGAAAATAACATGGGGAAAACACGTTTTGGGACCCCCTTTTTTCTCAGCCCCCACTTGACAAATTCCCCCAAAACTTTCAGGGAAGGAGCGGAGCAGAGCGGGCCGTCTTCTTTGAGAAATTCGCAAAGATTCATCAACGGGCGCCAAAGTTATTCCCAATAGAATGTTGCGGATTTCCTACAGAAACTAGGTCCTAACTATAACTACCTACTGGCAACTGCCAGTAGGTAATATTTACTTATATATATATATATATATATATATATATATATATATATATATATATATATATATTACCTACTGGCGATAGCCAGTAGGTATATATAGTTAGGATTTTTTTCCTATGGGACTTTTGAAAATTCTATGTCTAATAACTTTGGCGTTTGTGGACGGAATCGGCTGAAATTTTCAGGAAAATGGCACATTTTGTTTCTGAGCAGCTCCTGAAAATTTGGGGGGGGTTCGTCAAGGGGGGGCCGAGAAAAAAGGGGGGTCCCAAAACGCGTTTTTCCCATGTTAATTTCCATAGGGCGGTTGGACTCACTTTTAGCCCGAACGGCTGAATGGATTTCCACGAAACTTGGCAAAATTGTAGGGACTGGTACCCCGATGTGCCTTTGCTAGGTCTCAATATATGTGCTTCAGTGGATTTTGAGAAATTAACGTTTAAATCAAGATATATATCTGTAACAGCGCTCCGGGCAGCTAACCGGTTCGCGAACTTTTCGCGTATCGGAACTTTGCAAAGCGAAGCTGATTGGCTCTCCGGTGTCTGTCAACATTCTAAACAGTCCGGTGCGGCCGCCATCTTGTCTCTCGGTAGGATCGAGAGACAAGAGGAGGCCAAAACAAAGGGGGAAATGAAGGAAAGGGGGCAAGGTAGACCCCTCCTGACCCCCTAGGATTGATGAGGGGGATATTATAGAGCCACGCCGGGCCCAAAAAAAAAAAAAAAAAAAAATCCGATTTTTTCGCCGTAGAGACGCGTCTTGGTTCGCGAACCGGGCAGCTAACCGGGCAGCTAACCGGGAAGCTAACCGGCAGTGTAACCAAAAAAAAAAAAAAAATCAGATTTTTTCGCCGTAGAGACGCGTCTTGGTACGCGAACCGGGCAGCTAACCGGGCAGCTAACCGGGAAGCTAACCGGCAGTGTAACGGGAGTCTGAGGAGTAGCTGATTGGCTGTCAATATTGTAAACAGTCCGGAGCGGCCGCCATCTTGTCTCTCGGTAGGATCGAGAGACAAGAGGAGGCCAAAACAAAGGGGGAAATGAAGGAAACAGGGCAAGGTAGACCCCTTCTGACCCCCTAGGATTTATGAGAGGGATATTATAAAGCCACGTGGGGCCAAAAAAAAACAAACGCCGTAGAGACGCGTCTTGGTACGCAAACTGGGCAGCTAACCGGGCAGCTACCGGGAAGCTAATCGGCAGTGTAACGGGAGTCTGAGGAGAAGCTGATTGGCTGTTATCATTGTAAACAGTCTGGAGCGGCCGCCATCTTGTCTCTCTGTGGGATCGAGAGACAAGAGGTGGAAAAAAAAAGGTGTAAATGAATGAAAGGGGTAAGGCAGACCCCTCCTGAACCCCTAGGATTGATGAGGGGGCTATTAAAGTTCCCTGGGGGGTGAAAAAAAAAATTTGCGATTTTCGCGGTAAAGGTGCTTCCTGGTACGTTAACCGGGCAGCTAACCGGCAGCGTAACGGTAGTCCGACATATTGTGTTTTTTGAACGTTTGTGATATGTGCACGTGTGGATTTTGTCTAATTAAGGTTAAAAAAATATATATATATCTTTAAGCGTGTTCTGGCGCGCTTACGTTTTGGGTTTGGTTTGCGCTGCAGAGACGATACGTCACGGTTATGCGATGCATCATGAGGCGTCTCACGGGCTACGTGATACGTCACTTAATAAAGAATATATTTTACAGCTATAGATATTAGCTTTTAAAAAACCAATGAAATTCACAGAAAAAACCATAGGTTATAGACCATATATAGTTAGGAATTTGCATTTACAAAACCTTGAAAATTCACTGAAAAAACCATAGGTTATAGACCATATATAGTTAGGGATTAGCATTTAAAAAACCTTATTTTATTTGCACAAAACCATTGAAATTCCATATATAGTTAGTTGCACTAACTATATATCGCGGACCCGCAATCCACTGCTAATGATGTCACATATTACATCATTCATGACATGGTCAGTGACATCACTGATGACATCACTGATGACATCTCAAATGACATCACTGATGACATCACTGATGACAACACCCAGTGACTGTATGTTTCTGTAAAGTTAAAATATGTCTTACATATTGAAGAATGAGTGGATGTATAAGTGTCTGGATGAAGGATTTAGTAGGTGCATGACTGACTGTATGAGAGAATGATTAAATGTGTCTCACTGAGTGCATGGGTTAGTGATTAAAGTGTCTTAATTTGGCAATCAATATTTATGTTCTTCTGTAAACTGCTGCATGTTTAAATCAGTAGCTATATCAGTAACTATATGGGTTATTGAATGGTTGCCCAAGTATTTGTATGGGAGACTGAGTGTGTGTGTGGGTGGCTGGGAGGTGTATAACTCTGTGCATAGATGTGTGAGCGGTTGATTCCCTAGGTGTATGGGTTCAAAAGTGCATGTAGAAACAGCTGTATGGACAGTTGACTGTGTGCATGAGTATATTGGTGAGTGAATGGATATCTCAGTTCTACATGTCAAAGTAAGTACATATGTAAAACACACTCCATGTGAGAGTTGACATATATAAATAACTGAACATAAGAGTCAGTGAATGTGAGAGTGGCTGTATGAATCATTGTGAAGTTGTATCAAGGATTGTATAAGAGAGTAAATATGCGTTAGTATATGTTTGAATAAGTAAGGTGTGTATAACTGTATAGTTAAGGAAATGGAGATGTGATTGATTTTTGGCATAACTGACTAGGTGTGTGAGTAACTCCATGGATGTGTGACAGTCTGTGAGTGTCTGTTTACACTGATTGTATCTAAGGTTATATTAGAGCCTGAAGAGGTTCATCGTATTATCACATGAATGGTATCATCAGTGATGTGATCAGTAATGTCAAATGAGATGTCATCAGTGATGTCATCAGTGATGTCATTTGAGATGTCATCAGTGATGTCATCAGTGATGTCACTGACCATGTCATGAATGATGTAATATGTGACATCATTAGCAGTGGATTGCGGGTCCGCGATATATAGTTAGTGCAACTAACTATATATGGAATTTCAATGGTTTTGTGCAAATAAAATAAGGTTTTTTAAATGCTAATCCCTAACTATATATGGTCTATAACCTATGGTTTTTTCAGTGAATATATATATATATATATATATATATATATATACATATATATATATACATATATATATATATATTCACAGAAAAAAACATAGGTTTTAGGCCATATATAGTTAGGGATTAGCATTTACAAAACCTTAATATACTGACACAAAACCATAGAAATTCGCATATATAGTTATATGTATATATATATGTATATGTATATATATATATATATATATATATATATATATATATATATATATATATATATATATATATATATATATATACATATATATATATACATATATATATATACATATATATATATACATATATATATATATATTCACAGAAAAAAACATAGGTTTTAGGCCATATATAGTTAGGGATTAGCATTTACAAAACCTTAATATACTCACACAAAACCATAGAAATTCGCATATATAGTTAGATGCAATAACTATATATCGCGCACCCGCAACCCACTGCTGATGATGTCACATATTACATCATTCATGACATGGTCAGTGACATCACTGATGACATCACTGATGACATCACTGATGACATCTCAAATGACAACATCCAGTGACTGTATGTTTCTGTAAAGTTAAAATATGTCTTAGATATTGAAGAATGAGTGGATGTATAAGTGTTTGGATGAAGGATTTAGTAGGTGCATGACTGACTGTATGAGTGAGTGATTAAATGTGTCTCACTGAGTGCATGGGTTAGTGACTAAACTGTCTCAATTTGTGCATCATTATTACTGTAGTTCTGTAAACTGCTGCATGTGTTGATCAGTAGCTATATGAGTAACTATATGGGTTATTGATTGGTTGCCCAAATATTCGTATGGGAGAGTGAGTGTGTGAGTGGGGGTGGCTGGGAGGTGTGTGACTCTGTGCATAGATGTGTGAGCAGTTGATTCAGTAGATGTATGGGTTCAAAAGTGCATGTGAAAACAGCTGTATGGGTGGTTGACTATCAGCATGAGTACATTGGTGAGTAATTGGATTTATCAGTGCTATATGTCAAAGTAAGTACATATGTAAAACACAGTACATGTAAGAGTTGACTTATATAAATAACTGTGCATAAGAGCCAGTGAATGTGTGAGTGGCTGTATGGATCATTCTGAACTTGTATCAGGGATTGTATAAGAGAGTAAATATGTGTTAGTATATGTTTGATTAAGTAAGGTGTGTATAACTGTATAGTTGAGGAAATGGAGGTGTGATTGATTCTTTGCATGACTGACTAGGTGTGTGAGTAACTCCATGGATGAGTGACAGTCTGTGAGAGTCTGTTTACACTGATTGTATCTAAGGTTATATTAGAGTCTGAAGAGGTTGATCGTATTATCACATGAATGATATCATCAATGATGTGATCAGTAATGACAAATCAGATGTTATCAGTGATGTCATTTGAGATGTCATCAGTGATGTCATCAGTGATGTCACTGACCATATCATGAATGATGTCATCAGTGATGTCATCAGTGATGTCATCAGTGATGTCACTGACCATGTCATGAATGATGTAATATGTGACATCATCAGCAGTGGGTTGCGGGTGTGCGATATATAGTTATTGCATCTAACTATATATGCGAATTTCTATGGTTTTGTGCGAGTATATTAAGGTTTTGTAAATGCTAATCCCTAGCTATATATGGCCTAAAACCTATGTTTTTTCTGTGAATTTCAATGGTTTTTTAATAGCAAATATCAAAAACTGTCAAATGTCAAGTACGTGATAGGTCAAAACTTTTTCGTGTTTATGCACGCTGATGTGCTTTGAACGCTGCCCCCCCCTCTTTTCTCTTAGTAGTACTCTCTCTTTGCAGATAGTGAAGGGTAGTTAACGCAGGCCTTTGCCCCCGTTCTAATCCATCGTGTCTGCTTCTCTCTCCATTTGATTGATTGTTATCCAAGCATTTACTGTTTGAGAATTAGTTCTCTTTGCTTCATTCTCTATTTACAAACAAGCACAGAGTCGCAATACTCTGTTTAGTCTTTGCAGATAGTGAAAAATCGTGTAAAAAAACAAAAGGAATCGAGCAAAATCAGTAGGCCACTAATGGGATCTCTTTTTGACCTAGCTAAAATAGAAACATTAAGAACAACCCTTCATGAGAAATACGAAACTAGTGAGATGAACTGAGCTCCACACGATGATGGCTGCAAGACAGCTCGGCTCCGCCACCCACCCCACCCAAAACAACGACAAACCCTATGCAAATATTATAAATATATACAACACACCCGCAAAGTAACAGGGTAAAACATTTTATTAAATAACTATTTACATAACTATTTTATACTTTTTGTTGCCCGATCCGGCTAGCTCAATCGATCGAGCATGAGACTCATGCACTCTAATCTCCTTGGCCTCAGTCAAGCATCAATACTAAAATTTTAATACACGAGTGTTCGTCCATGGTTTTGGTCCCCGAGTTGCTTCGATGTCACTGCCTTGCACAAATGGCATAAGTCCTGGATGTTGGGTGCCATACTTCAGAGTTCTGAGCAGCGCTTGTAACACTGTCTAAACCTTATTTGCACCTGCTGCAGCTTCACTATTCTCAAAGTGAGTGGGGGCCGTTTGTGGACCTGACTGCATTTGAAAACAATGTGATATGGTACCTCCCTAAACCGCTTGACGGAGGCCCCCGAGGGGCGGTGTGATGGCACGGACTCGGAGAAGACGCTTGGCTCCGACCCCTTCCCCAAGTCTTATAGCACTGGTGTAGCCTGAGATCGCACCCGACATAAGCGGCCGGCTCCCGGGGTCAAGCTGTCTTTGACGTTTTGTAGCCTTTCGAATTCTATCCTTAGATGGCATTGTCTAATATCCAAATAATCTGCAGTTGAATCTGTGGTGAAATATAATAAAAAATGTTATTAACCACTATTACCAAACAGTAAATCAATAACAGTAAGAACTAGATTCGACAATGCTATAAAAAAAAAGTATGCACAAGGATGCAGAGGGTATCACTTTGACACCCTCTGACACCCTCAAAACAGGCACAAGTGCCATGTAGCAAGCAAACCAGCCCTAAGGGCACGTCTGCCTTTCACATGACATAGATGTGCGAGCACATATGTGCATGCACACCGGAATCAGTATTTTACCATGAAGTTTGATTTCATGCTAAAATACCGATTCATTAAGGCCTTTGGGACTCAGAAGACTCCCCCCTACATAACAAATTAACAGAATCGGTAAAATTACCGATTCGGTATTTTACCGAACAAATAATTTTTCCGATTCTGTTAATGTAGATTTACCTACATGTGGCCTTGGATTTAAGCCCCTACATACCGATTGGCCATTTACCGGTCGGAAACGGCCGAAATTGGCCGTAACCGGTCGGTAAATGGCCTGAAACAACCACCTACATCGGGCCCTAAGTGTGCATGCATTTGATTTCAAAAAAAGTTTTTAAACCTTTTATGTAAAACAATTATACACCTACATTCATGGGAAACTGACTTAAAATGCCCTAATACACATGAAAACGTTTTTTAAGGTACTTGCACCTTTTTTTCAATAACTTTTAACATGGGTATGTAACTCAAACAATCAATCATTCCTATGGACTTTGAAGCCCATAGGAATGATTGGGCATTACCGATTCGGTATTTACCGAATCGGTAATTAAAGAATTCACAAGGGTTCAAGGGGTGTCACTTTGACACCCTCTGGCACCCCCAAAACAGGCACAGGTGCCATGTGGCAGGCATACCTGCCCTAAGGGCAGGTCTCCCTGTCACATGACATAGGTGTGCATGCACACATGTGCATGCACACCGGAATCGGTATTTTTCCATGAAGTTGGATTTCATGCTAAAATACCGATTCGTTAAGGCCTTTGGGACTCAGAAGAGTCCCAACTACATATGGAATTTACAGAATCGGCCGTAACCGGTCGGTAAATGACATGGAACGACCACCTACATCGGGCCCTAAGTGTGCATGCATTTGATTTCAAAAAAAGTTTTTAAACCTTTTATGTAAAACAATAATACACCTACATTCATGGGGAACAGACTTAAAATGCCCTAATACACATGAAAACGTTTTTTTAAGGAACTTGCACCTTTTTTTCAATAACTTTTAACATGGCTATGTAACTCAAACAATCAAAATGAAAATTTGCCAGGCACACATGGGGGCGTATTTACAAGGGCCTTGCACTACGAGGAAAGTGACTTCAAATGACCAGACACACATGGGGACGTATTTACAAGGCCCTTGAACCCGGGGGAAGTGACTTGAAATTGCTAAGCACACATAGGAGAGTATCTACAATGCCCGTGCAACACTTATGCATCATTTTTTACATGTACACCGTAACATTAACAACACAATTGCATCATATATCTGTTCCGCAAAAGCAACGCATTGCAGGAGTCATATCATTTTACCATCAAAAACAATTTCACCGATTCTGTAAATGTAGATTTACCTACATGTGGCCCTGGATTTAGGCGCCTACATACCTTTTCGCCATTTACAGGTCGGAAACGACCGAAATCGGCCGTAACCGGTCGGTAAATGGCCTAAACGACCACCTACATCGGGCCCTAAGTGTACATGCATTTGATTTCAAACAGTTTTAAAACATTTTATGTAAAACAATAATACACCTAGGACCAGATGTAGGTAAATCACATTTACCGATTTTGAAATACCGAATATTACCGAATTTTACCGATTCGGTATTTCAAATTCGGTACATGGGATGTAAGTACCAACATCTGATTTATTACTGATTCCTTAAAAATTCGGTATTACCGATTCGGTAAATACTGAATTTGTATTTCCTATTGAATCCTATGGGCCTTGAAGCCCATAGGATTCAATTCAAATACCGATTCAGTATTTACCGAATCGGTAAATACCGAATTTGTCAAGGGTGCAGGGGGTATCACTTTGACACCATCTAGCACCCCCAAAACGGGCCTGTGTGCAATGTGGCACACAGACATGCCCTAAGGACACGTCTATCTGTCACATGGCATATGTGTACATGCACAGATGTGCATGTACACAGGAATCAGTATTTTACCATGGATTTGTATTCCATGGTAAAATACCGATTCTGAAAGCCATGTGCCAATGTAAAATTGGCTACCCACATTTCAATCTTGCATTTTCGGTAAAATTACCGAATCGGTAAAATTACCGATTCGGTAAAATTACAGAAAACGCAACATTTAAGGGCAAAGTAATTAATTTTACACATGGGGGCGTATTTACAAGGGCCTTACACTACAAGGAAAATGACTTCAAATGACCAGACACACATGGGGACGTATTTACAAGGCACATGAACCCGGAGGAAGTGACTTGAAATTGCTAAGCACACATAGGAGAGTATCTACAATGCCCGTGCAACACTTATGCATCATTTTTTACATGTACACCATAACATTAACAACACAGTTACATCATATATCTGTTCCGCAAAAGCGACACATTGCAGGAGTCACATCATTTTACCATCAAAAACAATTTCACCAATACCTTAAGAAACATGGAAGTGGTGAAAAAAGCCAAGCTTGACGTTACGGCAGCCACGAGGTAGCTAGGCTCCGCCACTCCCCCACTGCTCCAAGCATGTCTGTCCCACTGCCCGCCACGCCCATTAACGGTAACATGAAATAGATACAAATCAGCAGATACCTACCCCCATTCCGGAAACTCCCGAAGTGCAACAGGACCACGGTTACGCCCATCCGGAAGATGAGGCCTCGACACGTGCAGGGCGGGGCCCGGCTAATCGCCATCAGCCGTGGGGTGGAAGGCCCAAAATGTACTGTCTCCCGATTCCCTTCTTCTGCCGCCTTGCAGGGGGGATGTCTTGCCTCTGCCTCCCCCCCCTCTTATCGCCTGGTCCGGACATCACAGATATCAACGCCAGGTGTCGGCGTGGGGTGCGCTGGGAGGGAGAGGCGGCGCAAACGAGCCTCTCCCACCCCCCCAGGTGGGGGCCCCTCAGCTGCACCCCCAACGCTCCACTCACCCGACAAGGGTTCCTCCACTCTTGCGATGCAGCGGCGCTGCACTCCCCCGACAAAAGGTCTCGTCCACTATTGCGAGGCAATGATGCTCCGCTCACCCAGCGGGGGTCTCGTTCACTGTTGCGGTGCAACGACGCTTCTAGTTTCCTGCGTCCAGAAACCTTCTCCTCAACTTTGAAGATTCTATAAGAGCCACGGGGGCCCCCAACCCCCGATGGGGAATGACTGCCATGATCACCCACGAAACGACCACGACGTAGCCGTGGGACGTCGGCGCGATCATGCCGGCGCCGGCCTCAGTCTTGAAATCCCCAAAATCCTGCAAGACTACCAACTTGATCAGTTCCGGTGGGACACCAGTATGACCCGGTAGGAGAGATTGTTGCCTCCCACCCCACTTTGACTGATGGTTCATGTCGGCAGTCCCCTCTGCTACCCTTCAATGAAAACCTTTGGACTGCCGAAAGAGGTCCCGGTCCAACCACGAGTTGGTGGAGACATTTTGACTATACTTGGACCTTCCTGACCTCACCCAAAATGGCGCCGGTACAAATGAAACTCTCAACTCCTTGTTGTGCCCCGATTGCTCAGCCTTGATATCATGAGATATGTATGCAGTTTTTAGCACATGAATTGATATGGGATAAGACTGATTACACGTTCGAACAATGAATTGATATTAAGTTCTAATGCATCATTGATTACTGTATTTATTATTGAAGGTTCGAATTGTCGACACTTTTGGTACTTGCTCACAATGAATTATCGATATGATTTTGTTGCACTTGTTGCACTTTTTACTATGAAATCAACGACCACTGACTCTCTGTTATGTTTTCCACAAATAAATACCCCCCCCCCCCCATTTACAGTTCCAGCCTGCTCCGTGGCCGGCCCACGGGGTTGTAAGCCCGTATTTGGGCACCAGCATTTTTATTAAAGGTTTTTGAAAAAGCAAACGTAGTTGTAACGCGTAGATTGGTAAGTTTCGAAGAAATGGCCACTGTTTCTGATTTTTTTTTTGTTAAAAAAAAAGCAGGTGAAATGAAGCAGCTCAATTAGTTAAGGGTTAAAAAGTATAGTACGCAGAAACATTGAAAATATGAATGGTCCAGGTTTGTTGTGTGTTTTTCATTTTTCTACAGCATAAAGCAATCGATAAAGATCCTGTTATTTAGCCTCTACTTTATATGCTACCTGTATCAGGGAAGTTGTTTTAAATGCCCCTAAGCCACCCCGAACGAATGTAACCTGGCCCCCCTAGTACGAACGAAAACGACCCCGTACCACTGTAGGTTATCTCTCTTCCTCAAAAATGACAAAAATTACTTTCTAGAACGTTTTGGACATTGATGATTTTCATATGATCTATTTATTAAAGTAATACTCATCTCTCCGCATGAAATTAATTTTCCACATGCTACACAAGTCAATCTCATCTGCCTAAAGTTCTTTTACAGATTTGGGACCGTTTCCCTTGCCTCTGACTCACTTATTGCTAAGTCATTGGTGGATGTTTTTGCCGGTCGGGGATTATCCACCAAATCTCGAAGTTGTGCTTTAGAATAATTAAAAGTGTGCCACCTCTCCATGTGCCAATGCATGATATGATTACCATAGCTATATTTTTTTTCGGTCCCTCTCGAGTTTTTTTTTGGCAGATGAGGCAGGTAACGAACCTGGCATTAACTTTCTTTTCATGAGAAGGAAAAGAAAAAAATTGCCAGATAAAATTCACTTTCACATGGGACGTTCTTGGCATTTTTTTCAGAAACTTTTACATCACTGTGTCATTTCTTTGTCTATCCTGCTTAAAGCAATGTCATGTAAATAGTTGTTTAAAAAGTTTTTTTAACGTGTTTACTTTGTTGGAGCGTTGTATATATTTATAAGTTATTAAAGTGTTATAATCCTACAACTTTGTTGGAGTGCTATATATTTTTAATGTGACACATATTTGTGAAGACTTTGATGTACAAAAAGGCATCCCTGGAATCTTCCGCTTCAGGCTCGGACCCACACACCCTCACAGTGAGAATCCCCTCCCACAATACAGGATGGTTATCAGATAGTAGGAACGCGTGTGGTGTGACGGATCTCATCGGGTGGGGGCCTTGATCTACTGTAACTCCTTTGAACAGGGGTGATTCTCTACAGCTGGAGCCATAAACTACATCTGCAGGGCTAAGTGATAGCCTGAGACCGGCCTGCACAATCAGACACAGAGGAAGAGGAGTGTCAGAGGGTGCAGTAGTGAATAGGGTGAAAGGGAGGTGTCGGACGGGCACAGGGTGTGATTCTCAGGGAAGAGCAGCGCAGATGGGGGGAGGTTTATGGCCCATGCATGAGAGAGAGAGCGGGGGTGACCAGTGCGTGGGGGAGATGCTTGCAAGGGTGGGGAGCCATGCTGAGGATCGGCGGCGTGCAGAGAGTGGGTCTGGTCAAGGCATCTAAAATGGCTGCCGTGCTCAACAAAAGTGTGGCATTGCAAAAAAGGCAAGATGGCGCAGACAATGTTTATCAATAAGGATTAATTTATAACAATTATTTTTAACAAAATATTTACTCGCAGTGACAAAATGGCGGTCAACAGTTCCTGATTTCCATCGAATCGAACGTTAACAGACGTCACGCAGCAAAAAAAAAAAAAAACGCTCACGCACAGCCGCTGGAAGACATGTATCAACATATATGAGCCTCCTCAGCCACCCTCAGAAAACATAAGGGGTCAGGATACGTCTCCTGTACCCCCTTATACCTAGTAATTTAATTAAATCGAAACACAAAATGGCGAATTCCCGTTTCGCTACCAGTTTGCGGCCCGGTTGGCGAACCGAGAAGCGCTTCTACCGTGAAAAATCAAATTTTAATTATTTGCCCCACGGGACCCTTTAATAACCCCAACATCATTCCTAGGGGGTCAAGAGGAGTCTACCTTGCCCCCTTTCATTAAATTCCCCCTTCGTTTTTCTCCTCCTCTTGTCTCTCGATCCTACCGAGAGACAAGATGGCGGCCGCACCGGACTGTTTAGAATGTTGACAGACACCGGAGAGCCAATCAGCTTCGCTACGCAAAGCTCCGTTACGTGAAAAGTACGCGATCTGGTGCGCTATCTAGGACGCTGTCACAGATATATCTGTTTTTTAAAACGTTAATTTCTCAAAATCCACTGGAGCACATATATTGAGACCCAGCAAAGGCACATCGGGCTAACAGTCCCTATAATTTTGCCAAGTTTAGTGTAAATCCATTCAGCCGTTCGAGCTAAAAGTGAGGCCAAAGGCCCTATGGAAAAATGAATGGGAAAAATGCGTTTTGGGACCCCCTTTTTTCTCGCCCCCCCCTTGACGGAACCCCCCCAAATTTTCAGGGGCTGCTCAGATACAAATTGTGCCATTTTCCTGAAACTTTCAGCCGATTCCGTCCACAAACGCCAAAGTTATTAGACATAGAATTTTCAAAAGTTCCATAGAGAAAAAATCCTAACTATATATACCTACTGGCGACCGCCAGTAGGTAATATATATATATATATATCATGAAAAACTCCCAACAGCCACCTCCAATCCCACAAGATCGGGGAAGCAGGAGACGGACCACAATTTGAGGTAACAGTTCTTTTACTGCAGAGAGGTCAGGTGGAAAAACCAGCGATGACGCGTTTCGGGCTAAGCAGCCCTTGTTCACATGTATAAACCAAATGTGGACAGTCTCCGACAGGGGTTCCCAGCAGCAGCTAATAAACACACTGGCAAAGAGCAGACGACTTTGGTTCTCGATTGATCAGTCTTTCCTTATGTGGACTTTCCATAGCAAATGGGCAAAGGCCGTCACTCAATGCTGGGTGTGCCAAACACCATTTACCTTCCTTAACAGGGAAGTTTGAAGGAAATTCACAGAAATAACGCACACTAGGCACATTTCTATAGTGCAATGCTGCCACTGTGGTTACAGACGCTAAAATAACTGCCCAGCATATAATCACACTTAGAGTCTCCAGTTAAAGGCAGGAGTGATCTTTCTAATAAATAAGCAAAAGCGGCGCGAGCAACAGATGGCACACTGCAGGGAAGGCAATTAAAACAAGTGACAGCGGAGAGGATGAATACTGTACTTAAGCACAGCTGCTTCGGGACTACATGGAAGTAACTATAGGATCAATAGCCAACAAAAAGCAAGAAAACAACAGCAATGCCTCAGGTAAACCAATCACAAGTGGAAAAAGAAACTAGACAAAGTTTCAGCCAACCTATAGATTACTTTAGTCTCGCTGGGACAGCGCATGCATGTGGGCCAAGTCGAGACCTAAAAATAGGCCTTCAGGCTTTACAATGTGTGACATTGGCAAGGGAAGAATATGACAAATCCAATCAAAAGAGGATGAGAGCAAACAACTGTTTTGGAGGACAAACCTAATAAGAGTGACGAAAGTCATTGAATCAGGCACAGGCAACTGAGACAAGCAAGAAAGTCAGTGAATCAGTAGTAAGGGGTTTAAACAAAGATCACTCTCATTTTTTCCCAAATATAGTAGAGTTTTGACAACAAAGATAAAGTCATCTGCAGGCAAAAACAATAGGTTTGATGTTTCTATGGTGATGCTGTAAAGAAACCAGCAATGCTCCGAACAGTTGTCTACAGCTGCCCTTTAGGAGCTACTTAGGGGTGTCACTTGGGGGAGCTTCAATTCAACATATTATTCATGTATAGTGCATACTGTGAAACGAGTCGCATCTACATAGCTGTGGAAGTTTAGGTTGTGGTTGGGTCATGAATGAGAGCTGTGGAGTTGAAGCTGAATACAGTGCCAATTTTTCAGTGTCTATCAATGGGTCAAAAAGAGGTTTGGAATAATGGTTGAATGTTCAACCAATTCTTCTCCTCTCAACAGAGCACAAACAGCAATGGTCAGGTGTGTCAGTTGTAATTGTAAATATATGTAAAATTATATAAAGGAGCTGCACAGCTTTCAAAATATTGAAAGGGGTAAAGATTTAACAAAATGAAGTGCATACAAGTTGGAAGGTTGTGTGTGTGGGGAGACTGGTGAAGGAAAAGAGATGCAAAGAACTATGCTCAAGAGAGAGTGAATGCATAGTGCTGAAGTGGAAAAAGATGAGATTTGCAAATTGAGTGTTTCGGAAATATATACATTGAAAAATAAGCATACATGTTTATCTAAGAGACTAAAGAAGAGAGTGGGGTGAAAAGAGTAGATCAGTAATTATTGAGACTCTGCAAAGACCATGCCCCTTCAACAAACTATAATAAAGTTTAATTCACAGTCTGCTTAAAATGTTTAAATTACTTTGTTTGTGTATATGTATAAAACTTTAAACACTCATGTGCACAATCTTCATGATCTTCATTAAAACAATTATTTATTATTTTTAATATAGAACATAAAATAAAAGCTGAAATTGTACAGAAAATAGATAGACCAGCCAATACATATAATAAATTGGGTAGAAATAATAATTTAGAATGTAGATTTAAACTGACAAGTATAAATATACATTAATAAATAGCTTAAAGATAATACATGCAATAAATACATTCATGGTATTAAACATAGTGCAACTTCCCTTTAGGTTTAAAGTATTTTTTATTGAAGCAGGGTGGGGTAGGACACCAAGGGGCAAGGAACAGGTGAACCACAGGAACCGCACACCAATGCGCATTATACAGCAAGTACAACAATGCAGTTACAATCTTGCAAGAGGCTCCATCCGACTCGGGAGCATAGCTTTCGCACCTGTGGGCACATACAGACAACGAGGGGAGGGGGGGGGGAGAAAGGGAGGGAGGGACGGGATGGGGGGAAGGAAAGAAAATCAGGAGGGGAGGGACAAAGGAGAGAACGAATGAAAAAAAGGGGGGGGGAAAGAAAAAGGGGGAGGGAGGGGAAGAGAGTAAAAGAAAAAGGGAGGGGTGAAGGGAGGAGAGCAACCCCGCTCCAAAAACCTACTTAACCAAACAGAACCCCCAACTACCTCACCCCAACCCACCCCCTGTACTGTGCCAATGTCTACAGTCTCCACTACATGTAACTCTCCAGCAATCTCTACTATACAATACGGACCCCACCCAGTCAAGCAGGCGGGTCCGGTGGCGGCGTCAGCCTTAACAACCTAAGGTATCTAGGGCAGGTGATCTCTCGGAACTCGGAACATAACAGGCTATGAAAGGGCTCCCACAGTTCCTCAAAGGTATCAGTATCCCCCAGGGCTACTAAGGACATCTTCTCCATTCCAAGGACATGCCATAATCTGTGCAGCCAACCAACTACAGAGGGAAGTGTTGTAGTGCGCCAGTATATGAGAATATTCTGCACCGCTGACCCCAGCGCAATCGCGATCTGTCTACCTCTCTTAGATACATCAGCCCATTCGGCAACCCCAGCAGAACATAGGCAGGGAATCTAGGCAGTTCTATCCCAAAGCATTTGTCCACCTCGCCCAAGACCTCTTCCCAGTAAGGAGCCAGCAGGGGGCATTCCCACAGTATGTGTGTTAGTGTACCAGTGTTGCCACAGTTGCGCCAGCACGTCCCTGGTATTGCCCTGTCCATCTCGTGCAATTTCTCCGGAGTACGGTACCAGTAGGTCGAGATTTTAGTGAAGGTCTCTGTAAGACCCGTGTGGTAGGCCGAGTGGCGTGCGCTGAAGGAGATGTGTTCCCATTCTTTATGGCTCAGCTCGCGCCCGAGCTCTCGCTCCCAGCGTTCCCGACCGGGGTTGTGGATGTGAAAGGAGGGGGGCTGCAGCATTTTATACAGGTCTGAGATCAGTTTAGCGTCCGACGTGCGAGTGATTAACCAACGCTCATACGCCGTGATTTCCCGGTGTGCCGCGTCGCGCACTTGGGGTTGTAATGCCCAGTGGCGCGCCTGCATGTATCGCATGCGCTCCATCTCCGGGAGGCCATAATCCCTTCTCAAGTCCTGGAAGGAGACAACTCCCTCAGGGCAGTACAAGTGATACAGAGTGCAGCAGCGGGCCACCCGCCAGCGCTCATAAGCACCCTGTTCCATCCCAGGGCCGAAGTCCGGATTGCCAATGAGCGGCGTAAAGCGAAAGGGGAAGGTGGTGAGCTCGCATCTGGCAGCCACCGAGTCCCACGTCCGGAGCGGTACCCGCGTCACCAGAGATGCATAAAGATTGGGGGGTCGATGGGCCCGCCTCAAGAATGGCACTTCCTGCAGCGTCCTTCCCGCCACCGCCTGATCCTGGAACAGCCAATGCTTATCAGACTCCCACCGGCTCCATTCCACGAGATAGCGGAGCTGAGCGGCCTGGAAATATTTCCGCAAGTCCGGTATTCCCAGCCCCCCGGATTCCGGTGACAGCATAGCGATGCCTCTCTTGATCCTTGGCCTGCGGCCCTGCCACACGAACCGTGCAATGGCAGTCTGAGTCTCCGCAAGCCACCCCGCGGGGGGCTGGAGTGGCAACGCTCTGAAGAGGTATAGCACCTGAGGCAGGAGGGTCATCTTCACCGCGGCCACCCTACCCAGTAGCGACAGCGTGCCCTTGTCCCACCGGCCCAATTCCTCCCTGATTTTCGCGCCCAGAGCCGCGTAATTGGCCGTGACCATCTCCGGGAGAGAGGGCGCCAACAGGATCCCCAAGTACGGGATCCGGTCCCTGGACCAACTCAGAGGGTAAAGCCTCTGTAGTTCCACTCTAGTGGCAGCAGTAAGCGAGATGTCAAGGGCGGCCGACTTCCCCAGGTTCACCTTGAAACCCGCCACGTCAGCGAATAAGTTCAGTTCCTCCACACAGGCCGGCAGCGATCTCCGCGGGTCATCCAGCGTCAGAATGACATCATCCGCGTACAGGCTAATCGCATGACGGAACCCACCCATCTGGACACCGATAATGTCGGGGTTCTGCCTAACCCTCTGGGCAAATGGCTCCATGTACAGGGCAAAGAGCAGAGGACCACCGCAGAGGGGAACCGGTAACAGTTGAAGATCAGATGACGGAACCTCTCTCCTATCCCGAATTTGCACAGGACTTTCTCCAGGTAGGGCCAGTGCACCCTGTCAAAAGCCTTCTCCGCGTCTATGGACAGGAGCATCCTCTCCCCAGGGATCCTGGAAGCCTTCTCGAGAATGTGTGTCACCCTCTTTGTGTTATCTACTGTTTGCCTACCGGGCACGAAGCCCGCTTGGTCCGAGTCAACCATGCCGGGGAGGTGCAACGCCAGGCGTGCAGCTAATATACTGGTGAACACCTTCAAATCAGTGTTCAGCAGCGAAATGGGACGGTAGGACCCACAAGCGGTCCTGTCCTTACCCGGCTTCGGAATCACTGAAACCGTGGCCTGGAGAAATTCGGAGGGGATGGCTCCCGGTTCTGCGAAGGAGTTGAAGAGGCGGGTCAGCAGAGGCGCCAGCTCCTGGCAGAAGGTTTTGTAAAACAGCGGGATAAAGCCATCCGGACCAAGGGCCTTGCCCAGTTTGAGCCGGGATATCGCCGTGACCACCTCCTTGATACGTATGTCACGCTCCAGATACTGAGCTTGATCCTGTGTCAGCGACGGGAGCGGGACCGAGTCCAGATAGTCCACCTCAGCCTGGGCCGAAGGGGCCTCCCCGGTGTAGAGGTCAGCATAAAAGCCGCGAAAGACGTCTGCTATTTGCTCATCGGCCGTGACTCTACCTCCGGCCGGGTCCAATAGTTCCTTCACTCGGTGCTGTTGGTGCTGCACCCTAAGTTTGTTAGCCAGGAGCCGCCCACACCGATCGCCCCCTGTGTAATATTTGTGTTTCAGGCGAAGCATCGCATACTCCGCCCGGTCCGTGTCAAGGGCCGCCAGGAGCTTCCGCGACGCCTTCAGCTGCCTCCACACCCTGGGGGCCCCCGTCCTATGATGAACCTGCTCCAGCTCCCTCACCTGCTGGGTGAGCTCATCTCTCTTGAGTTGACGGTCCCTATTCTCGGCCGAGGAAATCGCGATAAATTCGCCTCGGAGCACGGCCTTCAGGGCTGCCCACTGAGTCGCACGAGAAGTATCCCCATTATCGTTCACGGTCTGAAAATCCAAAATGGCCGCCCGGATCTGATCCACCACCAACCGCCTGTGCAAAAGCGTGTCCCGGAGCCTCCAAACCCCTCTCGGCCGAACCACCGGTGGAAGAGTGAAAACGCCCTCCACCGGAGCGTGGTCAGAAAGAGAGAGGACCCCCATGTCCACGCTCGAAGCCAAAAGGAGCATTGGGCCCGACACTAGGAGATGGTCTAAGCGCGCATAAGATCTATGGGCGTGTGAGAAGTAAGAGTATGCGCGGGTGGTGGGGTGGAGGCGGCGCCACATGTCATGCAGGTCTAGAACCTCAAGTCGAGTTCGAATCGAGCCCGAAAGCTCTCCCAACTGATGGCGCCGCTGCACAGACCTGTCCAGTGCCGCGTCGAAAACTAGGTTCAAATCACCCCCCAATACTATGTGCCTATCAGAGGTGGATGCAACGTCATCCAAAGCCCTGTGCAAGAATTGATCCTGATGATCATTGGGGCAGTAGACGGTGCCAACAGTCAGTGCTAAACCCCCCATCTTAATCTTGTACACTAGAAGTCTCCCCCTCTGTTCTGCTACCTTGCACACGACCTCTCCCCTGAACCCCCTAGAAAACAAGATTGCCACCCCTGCCGTCTTGGAGGTGCTAGAGGAGAATAGCTGCGTGGGGAACTTAGGGGTACGCATCCGCGAGCAATCCTTAGCCAGCAAATGGGTCTCCTGCAACAGGCAGATATCCGCTTGCGAGTTTTCCAACAAGGATAACACTGCCCGCCTCTTAACCGGATTATTCAGCCCTTTCACATTGAGAGTAAGCACCTTAAGAGCCATCAAGGAGGGAGTTCAGGGAGCACATATCAAGAAGCAAAGCCCCGTAGGCAAACACAGAAGGCACCATTCGAGGCCTCAAAACAGAGCAACTTTGAATCACCCACTGGCACAGTACAGTCCCCAAACCCCGACACCCCACAACTAGAAACCCCCCCCCTGCCCCCACACAACCAAATCTACCCCACCCCCCGCAACTGGCCCCCTCTCTAGGCCCCAGAATCAAAACATCTGCCCGCCTGTCCCAACCCCATTCCCCGCTTCTCAAACTTTTCAAAAAATACATTGTCCCAGTCCGGCCCGAAACGGGCAAGGCCGTGGTAAGTCAATCTAGTGGACGTCCAGCCACCATCTCCAGCACTCGCCCTCCCTCCCAGCCCACCCCCCGGATCCCCGCAACTGCAATAAGAATGAGCTAGAGTAGACTCCCCCCGGAGTGAGTTCAGGCCGTCAGGGCCACTTCGCCGTTCGTCGCCACTCTGGAGGCCTCCTGGATGGCAGCCGCCATGTCTGCCCGGATTGCGGGCGAGCCCGGACGCTCCGCCGGAGGAGAGGCCCCCCCCCCAGCTTGTTGCCATCCGTTACGAGTGCTTCGCCTCCGCCGCGGGGCCGGGGTATCTGCGTCTGATGCTGTGAGGCCCAACACCGCGCAGACATCCTGGAGGGACCGAAGCTGATGCAAGACACCGTTCCACCTAAAGATCAGACGGAAAGGGTCCCCCCAGGAATACTGTGTCTCATGCTCCCGAAGGAAGTCCGTGGCGATCTTGAAGGATTTCCTCTTCTGTAGCGTGACTGTGGATAAGTCCTGAAACAGGGTCACAGGGTGGTCCCGGAATCGGAAAGGTTGCTGCCCTCGTGCCTCTCGGAGGATCCGCTCCTTCAAGGGAAAGTTCGGAAGGAAAGCCAGAATGTCCGGAGCGGGCGCCGTAGCTCTGCGGGGGCAACCCACCCGATGTGCCCGGTCTATGCGAATCCGAAAGTCCTCCGACTCTCCCAGGATCGCACGGAAGAGGGCCACCAGATACGCAGTCACGTCTTCACCCTCCTCACCGGACGGCACACCGCGGACCCATATGTTGTTCCGCCTGGACCGATTTTCAAGGTCCTCGGCGTGGGCCTGTAACTCAATCTGTTGCTCCCGTAGTCGCAGGACTTCCTGCTGCAGATGGGTGATCTCCTCATCCCTGGAGTGACCCGCTTCCTCCACTGTGTTCACACGTTCCCCCAGGGAGTCCATCTCTCTCCTCACTTCGCGGACCTCCCCGGCCACCTCACGCTTGAGCGTTTGAAAGTCCTCCCGAAGGGAGCTAAACAGCGACTCGAGAAATGATCTCGTCACCGGGGGCTCTCCACCCTCTGCCCCCCTGGTCGGGGCCGGGGAGGTCGTGGCAGGTTGGGCTCCTCCGCTGCGTAGGGCGCCGCGTCCCAGCATTTCCGGCAAGGTCCGGTCGCCCCGTCGCTGTCCCCTAGCATTCGACATTGTAGCTTAATAGAGGACGCTGAGGCTTACTGCCCAGCAAAGAAAGCAGCTATATGCCAGCCGGGAGCGGCCCACACAAAGAGCACCAGGAAGGCCGAGCTGCCCGGCCGGGGTTCACAAAATGGCCACTCAGAAATGTCGAGGGGCCAACGCCCAAGATGGAGACCCTCTCTCCGTCTCCGATCTGAGATCCAAAAATCCGGCCGGTGGGCAAAGTCACGGTGCAACGTTCGCCGGGGTCCGCGGCTTCAGGGAAAGATCTTCCCCGGGAGTCCCGTTCCTCAGTCCCACACAGACAACCAGCCGGAGCGATCACCTCCAGCGGGCCTCCTCAATCCACGGGCTGGCGTAGTGAGGCAATGCCGACTCCGCCTCCGCTCTGCACCTCCGCTCCGCTCCGCTCCGTACAGCCGCCTTCGGACAACTCCGAGCCGCTCGCGAAGCCGCTGCCGACTCCCACTCCGACAGTTCATGCACTGCTGCGGGCGTCACACCCCGGAGGCCGGTCGTTCCGTCTTGCTCCGAGGGTCGGGGGACTCGCGGCTTCCGGCTCTCACTCAGGCCATTCAGCAGGCTCCGACCCGGGCTTTACCGATCAGAATCTCACCCTCGACGGCGCAGACCAGGCTCAACCGACTCTTCACACCTCCACCGTGGGCACCAGGCTCAGTTGCCGCTTGATCCGGGGGGGAATCAGCGGTTACAAGCGGTGCAGGAATTCAGGGGTCCGGGAGCTCTCGGCAAGTGCGACCTCTCAGCCCGCCATCTTGGCCACCGTCGCAACATCCCTTTAGATCATTCTAGCTTCCAACTTGCAGTCAATAATAACTAGCACCTCTATCTACTGTTGTCCCTTGTCAAGCTGTCAAATAAAGGATGCAATAATGGTCAGTATTGCAATGTGCGCGCGTATCAAGAGAGAGAGAGAGGACTAGAAAGCTAGTCCGAGTCCCCGTAGTTTATATGTGTTATCAAAAGAGACTAGTTTAAATATGACCAATATTGTTAGGACTCTGAATAGATTTGTCATGGGCACCTCGTTGGTGAGTTCATGAAGCCCTCACCCACCAACCTGGTTGGTGGCATGCTTCATCATCGGGCCCACCCAGTGACACCTAATGTGTCCCAGGTATGCTGCGACACCTGATTACAGCCGAGCTAGGATTTTACTGAGAGGGCAGTGTGAGGTGTAAAGTGAAGTGTGAGTTAAGACGGCTTGGCGAGGGTCCCAGTATCCAAGGGTAAATTAAATTTTAATAACTGTGCCCCCGTCAGCGGTTAAAATAAGGCTTGGGCATGTTTAGGGGAGGCGAGTTACTACCTCCTACATCCATCAGTTGGTCGAAATGTTTCAGCCAGTGCCTTAAACTAAATCTGGCTTTCCTCAGGACCTTTTTAAAATAGAATGTAGTGCAGGTTTAAAGGAGTGTAATCCAGGCTATGTGTTACATATATTATGTGAGTACGAGGACGGTGCAACAGGTACAAGGCAGGCTCAGACCAGAAAAGCTGGTCAACCCCTTACCGCTTCACTCCAGGAAGCATTGGCTGCAAATTCTAAGCGCATATATGAGAAGGGAATCCCCTCTCACTCTTAGAGAAACACCTTAGTGAGTGTAACACATAGCCTGGATTAAACTCCTTTTTAACCTGCACTACACTCTATTTTAAAAAGGTCAATCAATCAATCAATCAATCAGGACATTTGTATAGTGCGCTACTCACCCGTGAGGCTCTCAAGGCGCTGGGGGAGAGGGGTCCGTTACTGCTCGAAAAGCCAGGTCTTGAGTTGCTTCCTGAAGGAGCAATGGTCCTGGGTTAGCCGGAGGTGGATGGGGAGGGAGTTCCATGTCTTGGCTGCCAGGTAGGAGAAGGATCTTCCTCCGGCGGTGGCTCTGTGGATGTGTGGAACGGCGGCGAGGGCGAGGCTGGTCGACCGTAGCTTGCGGGTGGGCGTGTAGACGGTCAGGCGGTTGTTGAGGTACTTAGGGCCCAGGTCGTGGAGAGCCTTGTGTGCGTGGGTGAGGAGGCTGAACGTGATCATCTTGATGATGGGGAGCCAATGCAGGTCTCTCAGATTGCCGGAGATGTGACTGTGTCTGGGGATGTCCAGGACGAGTCGTGCAGAGGCGTTCTGGATGCCTTGGAGTCTTTTCTGAAGTTTGGCTGTGGGTCCTGTGTAGAGGGTGTTTCCGTAGTCCAGTCGGCTGGTGACGAGTGCCTGGGTGACCGTCTTCCTCGTTTCGGTGGGGATCCATTGGAAGATCTTACGGAGCATGCGCAGGGTGTTGAAGCACGATGATGAGACGGTGTTGACTTGTCTGGTTATTGAGTGGGAGGAGTCCAGGATGAAGCCCAGGTTGCGTGCGTGGTCTGTTGGCTTGGGAGTGGTGCCCAGGGCAGGGGGCCACCAGGAGTCGTCCCAGGCGGAGGGTGATGTTCCTAGGATGAGGACTTCCATCTTGTCTGTGTTCAGTTTCAGGCAGCTGTTCTTCATCCACTCGGCGACGTCTTTCATCCCTTCGTGTAGGCTGGTTCTGGCGGTGGCTGGGTCGTTAGTGAGGTAGAGGATCAGCTGGGTGTCGTCGGCGTAGGAGATGATGTTGAAGTTGTGTTGGCGTGCGATGGCTGCGAGGGGGCTCATGTAGGCGTTGAAGAGGGTGGGGCTGAGCGATGATCCCTGTGGTACGCCGCAGATGACTTTGGTGGCCTCGGATCTGAACGGGGGGAGGCGGGCTCTCTGGGTTCTACCGGCGAAGAACGAGGTGATCCACTCCACTGCCTTCTCTTGGATTCCGATGTTGCTGAGGCGCTGTACTAGGGTACTAGGGTGCGGTGGCAGACAGTGTTGAAGGCTGCAGAGAGGTCCAGGAGGATGAGGGCCGCTGTTTCCCCGTTGTCGAGCAGAGATCTGATGTCGTCAGTGGCTGCGATGAGGGCGGTCTCGGTGCTGTGGTTGGCTCGGAAGCCGGATTGTGAGTGGTCGAGGGATCCGTTCGTCTCGAGGAAGGCGGCAAGCTGTCTGTTGACGGTCTTCTTGATGACTTTGGCAGGAAAGGGGAGGAGCGAGATGGGGTGGATGTTCTTGAGGTCGGTGGGGTCAGCTTCAGGAGGGCGCTGATCTCGGCGTGCTTCCAGATTTCCGGGAAGGTGGCGGTGTTGAAGGAGGTGTTGATGACGTCCCGGAGTTGGGGTGCGATGATGGAGTCGGCCTTGTTGAAGATTTGGTGGGGGCAGGGGTCTGTTTGGGATCTGAAGTGGATGGTGTTCATCATGTGGGTGGTGTCTTCGGTGCTGACCGGGGCCCAGGCGCTGAGGGTGGTGGTGGGTGGCGTTGGTTCGGTGGTTGGGTGCGTGGTTGGTGCGCCGAAGCTGTTGTGTATTTCCGTGATCTTGCGGTGGAAGAACGAAGCGAGTGAGTCGCAGAGTTCTTGCTAGGGAGTGATGTCGTTGTTTCCGGCGCTGGGGTTGGAGAGCTCTTTAACGATGCTAAAGAGTTCCTTGCTGTTGTAGGCGTTGTTGTCCAGTCGTTCTTTGAATGATGTCTTCTTGGTGGTGCGGATAAGCTGGTGGTGTTTGTTGGTGGCATGCTTGAGGGTAGTCATGTTGTCTGCGGTCTGGTCATTGCGCCACGCTTTCTTGAGGGTGTGGCAGTTCTTCTTGGAGTTCTTAAGCATGTCGGTGAACCACGAGGCTTTCTTGCGGCCGTGTCTGCTGGGAGGGTCTTCAGTGGTGCGAGGTCGTCTGCGCATTTGATTATCCACCGTGTGAGGTTGCTGGCTGCTTCGTTGGGGTCCGTTGTGCTGGCGGGAGGGTTCTGGCTGAGGGAGGTGGTGAGCTGGTTGGTGGTGATCTTGTTCCAGTTCCTGCGAGGAACCTGTTGCGGGTGGTGGTGGGTCGTGGTTCTTCTGAAGCTGAAGTGGACACAGCTGTGGTCAGTCCAATGAAGTTCGGTGAAGTGGCTGAAGGAGATGTACTTGCTGGAGGAGATGACTGGGTCAAGTGTGGGGCCAGCGTAGTGGGTGGGGGTGTTTACCAGTTGCTTGAGACCGAGGTTGGTGAGGTTGTCCAGCAGGGTGGTGGTGTTGCTGTCCTTGTTGTTCTCCAGGTGGAAGTTGAGGTCCCCTAGGAGGATGTAGTCAATGGAGGGGAGGGCGTGCGGGCTGATGAAGTCTGTGATGTCTTTGCTGAATTGTGTGACCTCAGGAGGAGCCACGCGGCGGGTTGAGCGACCGGCACTGACTAGGTCAGGTTAGGTCACAGCTCCCCGTCGCACGGCCACTGCCTTAGGTGCCCAGTGGGAGGGAGGAGCAGCTGGGAGGTGGGAGTGGGGTGGCGAATGGGAGACGAACCAGAAGGAAAGGGGCGGGCCGCGGGGGAGCAGCGGCAGGGAGCGGGTGGAACAGAGGGGAAGGCGGCATGAGTGCTAATACAGGAATACAAAAAGCACAAAAGAAATCACAGCAGAAATGCAGAGTACAAAAAAATCTGGGGTGCAGCAGACAAATACTGGTACTACCAGAGAAACCAAGGGGAGGAGAAGAGCCTCGACTGCAGGGTCACGGCGAGCAGGGGGTTGGCAGCAGGGGGACCGGGTGACCTCAGGAGGAGCCACGCGGCGGGATGAGCGACCAGCACTGACTAGGTCCTGAGGAAAGCCAGATTTAGTTTAAGGCAGTGGCTGGAACATGTCGACCAACTGATGGATGTAGGAGGCAGTAACTCCCCTACCCTAAACATCCCCAAGCCTTATTTTAACTGCTGACGGAAGCCCAGTTATTAAAATGTAATTTACCCTCGGGTACTGGGACCCTCGCCAAGCTGTCTTAACTCACACTTCACTTTACACCTCACACTGCACTCAGTAAAATACCAGCTCCGCTGTAATCAGGCGTCGCAGCACACCCGGGACACATTGGGTGTCACTGGGTGGGCCCGATGATGAAGCATGCCACCAACCAGGTTGGTGGGTGAGGGCTTCATGAGTCCCCCAAAGTTCATCACAGTAGTTCAAAGCCCCACCCCTGAAAACCCATGCAAGGACAGTTAATTATATCCTCTAAATCTTCCTGAGATATCCAAGAGCTAGCATATATTCGGTGCATCTGAGTCTAGGGTCAGCAAACAGCCCACAAGGCATTCCATGACTGTGCACTTTCATGCTTTCTCTGCACTCTCTTCAATTCTCGAAACAAAACAGCACTTCCTGCCCTGCCCATTTAACCAGTTCTTTTCTCCATCTAATAAATTGCGGTCCACTCACAGACTCCCAATGCAATGCCTTAGGGAAAAATTACGATATGAAGGGCTAAGAGGAACTGAGTTAATCATGGAATGAGAATGGACTGGTTAAGTGGGGACTGTAGGAAACTAAAGGGGCTGATAAGGAAAGACGAGAGAAGCCTCAGAGTTAGGTATGAAAGTTATATTAATCTAGTAAAAATGAGGAAAGTGTATAAAATGCTAATCCGTAACCAGAAAAGGAAATTTAAAGAGAAATGTTGGGGGAATCTGCGCTGGAGGCAATTGAAAAAAATATATAAGAAACTTCTGGAAGTTAATACAGGAAGGCTTGGGCAGGATACAAGGGGTAATGAATTGCGTGGTAGAGAAAGCCGCATGGGACGAGCATTTAGGGGACCTGTATGGCAAGAGGACAGAGCCTCAAAAATATATTTAATGTCTAAGCATGGGCGAATTTTGCGAATCTGGCGTTCGCAAATTTGCGTATTTGCGAACTCGCAATCCGCAAAATCCGCGAATTCTCGCGAATTTGCGGATTTCTTTTTTTGTGTTTGCAAGGGGTTTTGCCAGTTCGCGAGCGTTTTGTACCAGTTCGCAATTGCGAACTTACTTGTCGACTCGCAACGGTCGCTACTATGTTGTTTCTACGTCTTTTTCATCATCACAGGTTCCCAGCACCCTCTGTTTCACCACTGCCACCCTCTGTTTCACCCATGCCACCCTCTGGTACATCAATGCCACCCTCTGGTTCATCATTGTAGATTATGGGGGGGAAAAGCAAGCACACCTGCCCTGCTTCAACTGACATGAATTAATTTGGGGTTGATTTATTAATGTGTCACTGTTTTAAAATTCCAGTCTGGCACCTGCTTCCTTATCTGTAATTTGCTTTCTGTTGCAGTGCAATTTTTTTTTCCACGACCTTTGTGGCCTACTTGGAGCTATTCTATGAGCCTGATGTGAGGGTCAGAGCAGGGTCATAGAATTGTTGCAACTAGCAACTGAACTCTGGAGTGGCCCCAGTCAGGAAGCACTACAGGGAATGGTTACTAATGATGAGTTTGAACTTTTGCACCTGCTGAGTGCTTACAGTTTTGCAAAACTCGTTTTTCTGCAGAACAGCAACTGTAATGCCCCAAACAAACATAGGTCTCTGAACTCTGGAGGGGCCCCTCAGGAAGTACTACAGGGAATGGTTACTAATGATGAGTAAACTTTTGCACCTGCTGAGTGCTTTCAGTTTTGCAAAACTCGTTTTTCTGCAGAACAGCAACTGTAATGCCCCAAACAAACTTACTTGTGAAAGTTGATTTCTAATCCAAAAGTGATCCAAAGAAAGTCTAAAGGCTAATCCAAAAAAGTGTAGGCAAATGTCAACCTGAGGAGTTATTCTGATAAAAATCATCATTTTCAGAAGGTCTATGCTGCTTGCTAGTGGATTTCTTGTGCAGAATTGCAAATTTTGTAATTTCGCGAGTGCAAGATTGTTGTTGCCCGCTGCACCTACATGTTCGCAATTGCGAACTTTCACGATGCGTCACCAAACTCCCGCGGCATCCCGCAGCAAGATCCAAAATGGCGCAGTACTCGCAAAATATCGAGAAAAACAACTTGGCAAATGCTGAATGACGGTAAGTGAACGCCGCACGCCGCAATATTGTATCACCAAGAAAAAAAATCCGCGGCGTGCGAATTTGGGGATTTTTGGTAAATTCGCAAGAGTTCGCGGATTGCGAATTTACCGAAAATCCGCAAAATCCGCCAGCGGAACGGATTTTCCGCCCATGCTTAATAATGTCCTGGGAATGGGGTGGATGAAGATATAAAAGTGCACTTTACAGTAGACAACATAAAATGTATTATAGTAAAACTAACCTTAACTTGCGCGGCTGGACCTTATAACCTCCCTGTGATTACAATAAAGATATGGTAGAGTGGTAGGCTGAAGTACTATTGCAAATGTTTTGACTTATATTAGATACAGGTCAAATCCCTGAAAGCTGGAGAGGTGCCATAATTAGACAGATACATAAGTAAGGAGATATTGAGGCCTCAAAAAACTATAGGCTGATCAATCTCCTATATGCGGGGGAGAAAATATTCATGAAAATAGTCTTGGGAATACTAAAGGAATGGGTGAAATAGAGATCAATTTTGCCGGCAGAACAAGGTGGTTTCAAGGAGGACCACTCCACAATTGATCATCGCTTTGCCGTTTGGTCTATCACATGGAAATCAGTCGAGCATGGAGGGAGGTTAGTCTGCTGTTTCATAGATTTCTGTGCAGCTTTTGACCTGGTAGACCAGAATTGCCAATGGGAAATCCCGATAAAATATGAGATTCCAAAGTGGTTACTCTCTATAATATAGGAGTTACATAGTCAAAATTGGGCCCAGGTCATTAAGGACACCACAGAGACATTGACGCGGACAATAGCAATTAATAATGGATTAAGACAGGGGTGCGTGTTGGCCCCACAGCTCTTTTCCATATTTCTAGCTGACCTATCAACTACTCTTATTGTGCACAGAAGTGAAATCCCTAGAATTAATGGCAAACACATATCTTCCTTGTTGTATGCAGACGATTTGGTACTTAGATGGGGCTCCAGAGAAAGCTGAATGCATTCAGTGAGTATTGCAGGTCCAAATACCTAACTGTAAGTATGAATAAAACCAAGGTGCTGTGCTTTGGGAAAAAAGTAGATAAGTTTATTTGGTACCTGGGCCCCACAAAACTGGAAACAGTTGTAGGAAGGTGGATATCTGACTATGGTAACCCTCAAAATTTTTGCCTGGTGTTTAGCTGTTTTTTGACATAGTTGGCCTAGGATTCTGCTATTCAGGGCCCCAGGCTAATTGCTCTCTCCTTAAAATGGACTCCATGTACCTTAAGTACATACACAATTGGAACTGGTTCACCTTATTGGCCCCTGTAACAGTGTACCCTAGGTACCCAGGGCATAGGTGTTTCCAAGGCCTTCCAGGGGCTGCAGCATGTATTGTGCCACACCTGGCCTGGCCTCCATATTTGACACAACTGGCTGATCACTCAGCTGGGGCAAGTTGGTGTAATCACCTCTTGCTTAGATATAGTATCCCTATATCTAACCTTAACTGGACACATGTTAACCTATAAGCCATTCCTAAGGAAGGCCCCTGCAATCCTGGGGGCAGAGTGCGTGGTTACATGTGAGGTGGTACTCTAGCATGAGCTGAGCCTGTCTGCAGCTGTCGGGAACAACTCCCTTAGCTGTTCCGGGATACTGCCATACCATATACTCTTAAGTGCATTATAATCCTCGCGGTTATATGCTAACTTTGGTTTGGCTTTATCAAAACATGTCGAGTAAGGTGTCATACGATTTGGAATACTATCCCCTCGACAGTTCTGTCAACGGGGATAGCATTTCACCCTTCTAGAGGGACACGACATGTACATAGCCTTAACCCCGGTTAAAGTTAACCAGAGCCTCAGCATCACAAAATGGACGCTGCCACCACAGACACAAGTCTGACCTCCTGCTGCTGGGAGTCCTTCCAGCGAGGGAGGCTTGGACAAAGGGTTTCCTGCCTTGGGAGGTGCGAGCACAACCCCAGACAGGATTTTGTGTATTGGGTAGGACCGGGCTGAATAGATTGAGACATGCCCGGGGCACACAAGGTGTCCCCGTGCATAAGCCAGTCCAAACCGGTCCTGGGACTTTCCAGACCCAGGCCTGGCGAGGAGCTGGACAAAGGAAAGGGGGTGTAGCCGCCCCCCTTCCTGGTCCCACCCAGAGGAGGGACCTAGCATGTGATCCACCCCTCAGATTGGGAATAAGAGTGGGAGCAGTGCCATTGCACATCAGATCATCCTGAAATCAACTTTAAACTAAGAAGACGACTGGACTTCAACATTCTGCTGCACAGAAGACTGAACAGCATCTCTCTTGTGGCCTAGGAGTGGCCACCCTGTGAACACAGGCACCATCCAGCAACTCGACTTCTGCTTTGCTGCCACCACCCGCCGGAGCCCGAGCCCAGAGCCTGACAATACCCAGACTCTCAGACTTCTCACAGCCCGATCTACAGTCCCTGCAAAGAAGGGACCCGTGGAGGTACGGAGAGATGTGGGACCGGACCTCTTGAAAGACCCCCGAGAAGCTGACTGCCCAGCATCCGAGGCCCCTTCGACGTTGTGCTTTGGGGACTAAGAAGCCCCACCACCAAGCAGCCATTGCACTGAAGATCAGCCCCCCAGCATCTCTACGATCTGTGTGGGGCTCTTTTGTATTGTGCCACTTGATGCGCCATCCTGGCCACTTGCCACGTGGTCAGCGGCCATCTTGGCAACAAAACCTACAAATTACACTGTGGGTCTGGTTGCTCCAGGCTTGCCCTAGCTCCTGTAAAAGAGAGCACCAGCTCTGACCTTGCTGGTCTGAGTGATCAGCCTTTTTTGATTCCTGCATGGCTTGCATTAGCCAAGGCCTGTTTGCTGCAATCAAGTTGCCGACACTGTCAACAGCGACAGGCCTGCGTGAGACAGCTTGTGATTGACTCCTGAACATCCTCAACCTCTTTGTGTCCACGTGGTTGCAGAGAGAAGCTACACCTCATCGCCTGTTTGTACCCGACATCGCCTGGTTCCAATCTGGTTCCACGGTAGTCACTGGTTAGTGACTTTGAACATTGTCCCCTCTGCTTTCAGGCCTTCACAACTTCAGATCCACCCTTGGATCTTCCGGAACTCTTCACATCGAGCCGCCTGCAGCATCTTCAGCTCCAAGCACCATCGACCAGAGTGACGAAACCCGACACTACTTTGACCCTATGCACCCGCTTCCTGTGGGTGAGGTAACTCAGCAACGCCAGTGTTCCCACACTGGTACACACCTCTAGTGTCTGTGTCTCAAGTTTCAGCTTTCTAGGTCACTCGGAAGGTTCCTAACTAACTAACTTTGTGACTTTTACGCACTAAAGACATTGAATTGGTAAGTGCGTGCACTTTAAACACTGCACCCGAGTCCCGTGGGCCTTTCCCAACTTAGTCACTGCTAGTCCCGATCAGCTCCAGCGATTTCCAAGGCCCTAGGCCTGTTTCCTTTTCGATTGGTATCTCTTGTACCACTTTCTTAGTATATGGTTTAGGTGGCCCCTAGGGCTCATCCATATTGTGCAACTTTAGTGTATTTTAAACTGTGTTTTGTTTAACGCTTGTGCTTCTGTGCTCATAAAGAGTTCAGGGGATATTTGTAGCTAATAAATATATATATATATTTTCAATATATATCTGTGTGGTGTCCTTTCATTTGGTATTCAAGGGGATTGTGTATGGTAATACAGCTGGCTTCACATGCCTTTCAGAGTTTAGCCTAAGACTGCTTTGTCCACGTTACCACTAGGATAACTGGTCTATAAGTTTGACTTACAACCAATCATCATAAGGGTTGCTTGGCATGGTACAGGGTGATCAGTAGAACTAGTGAGCATCATATACCAGGCCAACTACTCACATTGGTGAGCAGCGGATTAGGATCTGAGCTTGCTGTTGTTTTACCATTACAATCTTTGAGATTATCATTTGAAAGATCATACAGGTACCTGCTAGGTACATATAAAACAAGACTAGTATACTTAAGTTCTACTGAACTTAGTTGTAGTAGAGGATAGGGAGTAGCACACCCCGACTACAACTACTAGATAGGTTTAGTAGGTAAACACCAGTGTAGGTAGATTGCAACATATCCACCCACACTAGAGCAATGTCTGGGGCAGAGGGTCCACTGGGAATGTCTCTGTTGAGAGTGACCCTCCAAAGGCACCATCCAGATTTGCTATATTTTCCTTTAAGGAACTAAGGCAGCTTTATGTCTTAAGAGGTCTGAAGACAAGGCCATCCCCTACTACAGACCACCTTAGAGAGCTCTTAGACCAGTCTGAGACTCTAAAGACCTCTACAGCAGACCCCATAGGGAATGTTGATGGAGGCTCTCCTTCTGAAGATGACAATACTGATGCCCCTGTCCCCATAGTCCAGGTAGATGAGGATGACCAAGTCACTGGAGCTCCTCAGGTAGATGAGGAGGAGGAAGAAGAAGAGGAGACAGAAGGGGGGAGCAGTGATTCTGATGATGGCAGAAATAGTCAGGTGCTAGTCAGCAGGCTTAACCAGGCTAACTTAAGTGTATTTGGGACTGAAGCAAGGATGACCTTGCCCAGGCACCCAGGTGGACTTAACCAGGAGCATAGGAGGAGGGGGAATCACTCAGGTGAGTCCCATACCTCCCAGGCTTCTAGAGGTTCTCATGGTCACTCCAGAAGGGAGATGACTAGCCCTCAGAGAAGGGAACATGAGGCCAAAATGAGAGAGGCTGAGCTTAGGATCCAGAGACAAGAATTAGAAGTTGCCCTGGCCCAAGAGAAACTTGCTAGAGCAAGACAGCCTAGAGAGAGTGGGGTAATAGAACCCACTGGTGGCAGCACTATCCAGAAGGATAAAGACAGGTCTTTTGATAGCAGAAACCTGAGTAAGATTGTGCCCTCCTACAAAGCTGGGGATGATATCCACAAATGGATGACTGCACTTGAGAGAGCCTGCAGAGTACAGCAGATCCCTCAGGAGCAGTGGGCAGAAATCTTGTGGCTCTCCTTTGAAGGTAGAGGCCGAGACAGACTCCTCACAGTTAGTGATGGGGATTCTAGAAACTACCTGGTCCTGAAGAGTGCTCTGATTGATGGGTTAGGCTTAACCACTGAACAGTACAGGTTAATGTTCAGAGATACCCAGAAGACACAGACTCAGGACTGGTCTGAATTTGTTGAATCTGCCACTAAGGCTCTGGAGGGCTGGTTGCTGGGAAGTAAGGTTACTGACTATACAGGATTGTATAATTTAATTATGAGAGAACAAATCTTAAGTAATTGTCAAAATCAGCTTCTACATCAGCACCTGGTTGACTCTGATCTGACCTCTCCACAAGAATTGGGTAAGAGGGCAGACAAATGGGTCAGAACCAGGATCAGGCCTAAGAACCAGGGTGGTGACCAACAGAAAGAGACTACCAAGCCTCAAGAGAAAGGTGGGGATAAATCCAAAGAGAAGACTTCCCCAGGGCCCCAAAATTCCAATGAAAAGGGTAGGCCCCACAACACTTCCTCTACAGAAAAGAAACCTTACTGCCATGCCTGTAAACAGGTTGGGCATTGGAAAACAGACAGCTGTGTTCCCAAGAATGGCAATAAGGAGAATATACTTCCAGGTAAGGCTCCAACACCTCCTGTCACTGTTAGCAGTGGTCCCCCAGGTGGTGGGAGCACCACCAAGAATTTGGGTGGGGTTGCCTTTGGAGGACAGGTGGATTCTGCCTTAACCAGGTACCCTAACTCAGATACTCTTGTCTATGAGACTGGCATGGGGTTTGCCAATTTCACTGCTTGCCGAAACACTTTGAGCAAGTATAGACAGGAGCCCTCATCAACGGCTTGAAAGTTGAGGCCTTCAGAGACACAGGGGCTAGCATCACCATGGTGGCTGAATGTCTAGTCCCATCAAGGCAACTTTTACCTGATGCCAGATATCAGGTGACAAACATTGATGGCATAGAAACCCCTCATCCCATGGCAGTAGTCAATCTTAGCTGGGGAGGTGCCACTGGCCCAAAGAGAGTGGCAGTGTCAGCAAACTTGCCTGTATATTGCCTACTGGGTACTGATTTGGAAATCTCAGCCTGGGCTGAGGTTGAACAGCAAACCCATTCTAGAATGGTAAATCTCCATGGAAAGGTTAGTGGGGCTGTGATGGCTACAGCCCCAATCCAAGATGTCCTTTCTGAGAAGGTTGGGAGGGCTGAGCAAACCTCAGCCACATATTTAGCTAACTTCCCTCCTGAAAAGAGTAGCAGGGCTGTACTGGTAAAAGCCCATACCCAAACCGAGTCTCCTCCTGAAAAGGTTGGTGGGACAGTGATGGCCACAGCCCAAACTCAAACAGATATGTGTGTTGTGAAGCCTGACATGATGGATCATTCCACCCAAACTGAGAGCATGGAGGAGGAAGAGAAATCTCCCCCTCACCAGACATTAGGACAGTATCAGCCTCCTCAGGGAACTGATCTTACCCCTGATGAAGGAACTGTCCCAGAGGTTGCTCGGCCTAGCCTGACTGAGCCTCTGATGGCAGTGGACCCTTCTCAGGTGGGACCCAGTCTGGAGCAGGTAACCTGCCCCTCTCTACCTTGCCTTAGTCAGCCCAGGGCTGCAGAGGACAAGAAGGACAGTGAGCCGCAAAGGGCCCCCTGTCAAATAAAGCACCCCCATCAACAGATTAGGGGCATCGAAACTAGTAGCCCTAGTGAGGTGAAAACTTTAAAAACTCCTGAGGGATCCCCCTTAAAAGTAGTTAGGGACCTCCCCCAGATGGATATTGTTGGGCACAGCCAAACCTGGGACCCCAAGTGCCCAAACCTGACCTGTCTCTCCAGTAAGCCAAACAAATGGATCCAGCCTCCAGCTTTAGGTAGCCAGAGGCTGACCCTGAGAGCACAGTGCAACTCAGTCAAAGAAAGAGAGGCACACATGGTGGAGAGTGATTGGAGGAAGCTGAGTCCTACAGAGGAATCTCACTTCAGTACTCCATCCCAACACCAGCCTTTGACTTTGCAAAGACACACCACAGGTAGAGATTCCCTATGGTGGAGACCCTCAGATACCCTTAGGGTGAGGGATTGCTTAGTGGACCATGAGACAGGGGGTTACCAAGCCAGAGCTGGTACATCCTTATATGGCCACTTAGGCAATATAGGCTTACCTGGTCAAGGATAGCCTTATATCCTTTCATTTGGGGGGGGGGAGTTATGTAGGAAGGTGGATATCTGACTATGGTTACCCCCAAACTTTTTGCCAGGTGTTTAGCTGGTTTTTGACATAGTTGGCCTGGGATCCTGCTATTCAGGGCCCCAGGCTAATTGCTCTCTCCTTAAAATGGACTCCATGTACCTTAGGCACATACACAATTGGAACTGGTTGGCCCCTGTAACAGTGTACCCTAGGTACCCAGGGCATAGGTGTTTCCAAGGCCTACCAGGGGCTGCACCATGTATTGTGCCACCCCTGGCCCAGCCTCCATATTTGACACAACTGGCTGATCACTCAGCTGGGGCAAGTTGGTGTAATCACCTCTTGCTTAGATATAGTATCCCTATATCTAACCTTAACTGGACACATGTTAACCTATAAGCCATTCCTATGGAAGGCCCCTGCAATCCTGGGGGCAAAGTGCGTGGTTTAATGTGAGGTGGTGCTCTTGCATGAACTGAGCCTGTCTGCAGCTGTCGGGAACAACTCCCTTAGCTGTTTCGGGATATTGCCATACCATATACTCTTAAGTGCATTATAATCCTCGCTGTTATATGCTAACTTTGGTTTGGCTTTATCAAAACATGTCAAGTAAGGTGTCATACGATTTGGAATACTATCCCCTCGACAGTTCTGTCAACGGGGATAGCATTTCACCCTTCTAGAGGGACACGACATGTACATAGCCTTAACCCCGGTTAAAGTTAACCAGAGCCTCAGCATCACAAAATGGACTCTGCCACCACAGACACAAGTCTGACCTCTTGCTGCTGTGAGTCCTTCCAGCAAGGGAGGCTTGGACAAAAGGTTTCCTGCCTTGGGAGGTGCGAGCACCACCCCAGATAGGATTTTGTGTATTGGGTAGGACAGGGCTGAATAGATTGAGACATGCCCGGGGCACACAAGGTGTCCCTGTGCATAAGCCAGTCCAAACCGGTCCTAGGACTTTCCCGACCCAGGCCTGGCAAGGAGCTGGACAAAGGAAAGGGGTGTACCGCCCCCCTTCCTGGTCCCACCCAGAGGAGGGACCTAGCAGGTGATCCACCCCTCAGATTGGGAATAAGAGTGGGAGCAGTGCCATTGCACATCAGATCATCCTGAAATCAACTTTAAACTAAGAATACGACTGGACTTCGACATTCTGCTGCACAGAAGACTGAAGAGAATCTCCCTTGTGGCCTAGGAGTGGCCACCCTGTGAACACAGGCACCATCCAGCAACTCGACATCTGCTTTGCCGCCGCCTCCCGCCGGAGCCCGAGCCCAGAGCCTGACAAGACCCAGACTCCCAGACTTCTCAAAGCCCGATCCACAGTCTCTGCAAAGAAGGGACCCGTGGATGCACCGAGAGATGTGGGACCGGACCTCTTGAAAGACCCCTGAGAAGCTGACTGTGCAGCATCCAAGGCACCCTTGACATTGTGCTTTGGGGACTGAGAAGCCCCACCACCGAGCAGCCTTTGCACCGAAGATCAGCCCCCCAGCATCTCCACGATTTGCGTGGGGCCCTTTTGCATTGTGCCACTTTATGCGCCACCCCGGCCAATTGCCACGTGGTCAGCGGCCATCTTGGTGATGAAATCTACAAATTACACTGCGGGTCTGATTGCGCCAGACTTGCCCTCGCTCCTGTAAAAAGGAGCACCCGCTCTGACCTTGCTGGGATGAGTGATAAGCCTTTTTTGATTCCTGCGTGGCTTGCATTAGCCAAGGCATGTTTGCTCCAATCAAGTTGCTGACACCGCCAACAGCGAGAAACCTGTATGGGACAGCTCATGATTGACTCTTGGACATCCTCGACCTCTTCGTGTTCACGTGGCTGCAGAGAGAATCTACACCTCATCGCCTGTTTGCACCCGACATCGCCTGGTTCCAATCTGGTTCCACGATAGCCACTGGCTAGTGACTTTGAAAATTGTCCCCTCTGCTTTTAGGTCTTCACACCTTCAGATCCACCCTTGGATCTACCGGAACTCTTCACATCGAGCCACCTGCTGCATCTTCAGCTCCAAGCACCATCGACCTGCGTGACAAAACCCGACACTACTTCGACCCTATGCACCCGCTTCCTGTGGGTGAGGTAACTCAGCAACTCCAGTGTTCCGACACTGGTACACACCTCTAGTGTCTGTGTCTCAAGTTTCAGCTTTCTAGGTCACTCGAAAGGTTCCTAACTAACTAACTTTGTAACTTTTACGCACCATGGACATTGCATGGTGAGTGCGTGCACTTTAATCACTGCACCCGAGTCCCGCGGGCCTTTCCCGACTTAGTCACTGCTAGTCCCGATCAGCTCCAGCGATTCCCAAGGCCCTATGCCTGTTCCCTTCTCGATTGGTATCTCTTATACCACTTTCTTAGTATATGGTTTAGGTGGCTCCTAGGGCTCATCCATATTGTGCAACTTTAGTGTATTTTAAACTGTGTTTTGTTTTACGCTTGTGCTTCTGTGCTCATAAAGAGTTCAGGGGATATTTGTAGTTAATAAACATATATATATATTTTCAATATATATCTGTGTGGTGTCCTTTCATTTGGTATTCAAGGGGATTGTGTATGGTAATACAGCTGGCTTCACATGCCTTTCAGAGTTTAGCCTAAGACTGCTTTGTCCACGTTACCACTAGGATAACTGGTCTATAAGGTTGACTTACAACCAATCATCATAAGGGTTGCTTGCATGGTACAGGGTGATCACTAGAACTAGTGAGCATCATATACCAGGCCAACTTCTCACAACAGTAAACAAATATAAATATCTAGGGGTCTGGTTTGAAATGTCCCTGAGTTGGCATACCCTTATTGAGGCCCTAATGGCTAAGGCCCTTACAATGGGGAGCGGTTTGAAGAAATGTAACCATGACTATGGAGAGATGTGACATAGAGCTATGAGGGGCCACTCTCAGCCGAGTATTGACGCTGTGGAGTTGGTCCCGGGTACAGACTTACGGCGGCCATATTGAGTGTGATTGTGATTTCTCGCGCTCTAGTTGCACATAAAAGGGGCATCTCTCGACCCTGAGCTCATTTGTATTGAGTGTCTGTGTCCCTCTCGAGGCGGAAGCAGAGAGGTTTTGTTGCTCTGCTGTGCCTGCACTTTTTAAACTTACTCGTAAAATCGGAAAACTGCTTAAAATTTTGCTTTTAAATTCATTTGCAACATTGCCTCAAACTGCTTGATTTAATAAGCTTTTTATTGCTCACACCTTCCCCCTCCTCTCCGCTGCCCAGGGCCACTCTCAGCTGAGTATTGACGCTGTGGAGTTGGTCCCGGGTACAGACTTACGGCGGCCACATTGAATGTGGTTGTGATTTCTCGTGCTCTAGTTGCACATAAAAGGGGCATCTCTCGACCCTGCGCTCGTTTGTATTGAGTGTCTGTGTCCCTCTTGAGGCAGAAGCAGGGAGGTTTTGTTGCTCTGCTGTGCCTGCACTTTTTAAACTTACTCGTAAAATCGGAAAACTGCTCAAAATTTTGATTTTAAATTCATTCGCAACATTGCCTTAAACTGCTTGATTTAATAAGCTTTTTATTGCTCACACCTTCCCCCTCCTCTCCCCTGCCCAGGGCCACTCTCAGCCGAGTATTGACGCTGTGGAGTTGGCCCTGGGTACAGACTTACGGCAGCCATATTGAGTGTGGTTGTGATTTTTCGCGCTCTAGTTGTACATAAAAACGGACGGCCATGCCTCCGCGCAGCGGACGCGATCAGCAGCCGCACCGGACTCGCGCCGGAGTTGTGCCAAAGTCCTGACCGCCTGCGCCCGTCCGCGCTGAGGATGCGCTGCAGGATGGGCTGGACGCTCTCTCCTCCTCCCCCTCCATTCAAAACTTAGGCTTTCTCACCACTTTGCTTTCATTAAGACCGCCACCTCTGCCTTGTCATCACACTTCACCTCCAGAGGGAATTTCTCTCATCAAATGTGGCTGTAACTCTTCCCCACGCGCCCGCCCTAAATCTTCCAGAAAACGTCATGCCAAGCCTAAATCTTCGGAACTTCCAGAGAATTTCACGGGCTTTCTCATCAATGCCAGATCTCTGATCAAAAACAAAATTGCTTTCAATGACTTTGTGGTACAAAATAAACTTTCCTGGGTCTTTATCACAGAGACCTGGGCATCCACCTCGGCCGGCCCTGACCTAGCGGAGGCTATTCCCGATGACTATGCCCTGACCAGAATGGACCGTATTGACCGTAGGGGTGGAGGTCTGGTAATACTGTGTAAAGACCAGTTTACCTGCCGTATCAACCCCCTCTCATCCCCCAAGGAGGAATATGAGGCATTACATTTCACAATTCAATTAGCTCCCTCTGTTTCCTTCACTGGTATCCTCTGCTATAGGCCCCCTAGCCCGAGGACCGATTTTTGCCACAATCTACTTACCTTGCTAGAACCTTTCATTAGCAAGCCCAAGCTCACCCTTCTAGGTGACTTTAATTTCCATCTGGAACTATCTGAGGATAACAACACCAAAGCACTAACAGAGGCTCTAACCTCTTGTGGACGTAACCAATTAGTCGAGGGTCCTACTCACGCTGCTGGATATACTCTAGACTGTGTTTTCTCTAATGATACCAGACTGGGGATCGATACCCCGATTCCCCTATCCTGGTCCGACCACTCAGCTATTCCCTTCCATCTTACCTTTACCCTTTCCGGTTCCGATCTAACCAATAAAAAAGGATGGGAGACTAGGAGGAACTATAATAACGTAACCAATATTACGCTCACTTCCTTCCTGACTGATATTCATCCCCTTGCTCGGAATGATGCTAACGAGGCCGCAGTGGCTCTGTCCGCCACGCTTACTCATGCCCTGGATTCACTAGCACCCCTTAAAAAACACTACTCAGCTAGAAAGAGCCCCTCATCACCCTGGCTCTCGGAACAACTTAGATCTCTGCGGCAGAAATGCAGACAGAAAGAAAGAGCCTGGTACGCCCACCAGGGCCCTCTGAGGAAAAACCTACATAAGTTCGCCCTAAGAGAATATAAAAACAAAAAAAGAACTACTTTAACAAAATCACTACCTCTTTGAAATCCTCCAGGGAACTTTTTGAAATTATTGATACCTTAGCCACTCCCAAAACAACTGAATCAGTGAATGATTCGCAAGAACTCTGCGACGATATCACAGGATTCTTCCACTCCAAAATCGCGGACATTTACAGCTCCCTTAAATCCTCCAATACTTCATTAGATGTCAACAGTACACTCCGGCCCTCCCCCTCCTCTCCCGTACATACGGAGTCCACTGATTCTTCTGATTCCCTGCCAAATTTCTCCAGCTTTCCTCATATATCACTTGAGGAACTAAACCACCTTCTCGATGCTACCAAATCTTGCTCTCCTCTTGATCCCTGCCCCCTAAAAATCTTGAAGGCCTGTAAAGAGTCTATCCTCCCTCCTCTCCTGCAAGTTATGAATATGGCCATTGACGAGGGATTGTTCCTAATTCCTTGGAAAGCGGCAGTTGTAAAGCCCTTTCTAAAGAAACCCTCGCTCAATCAGGAAGTCCAAAAAAACTTCTGACCAATATCTTTGCTCCCAGCTCCTGCAAAGATGCTTGAGGCCCACCTCAACTCTCAGCTGACCTCATATCTTGAAAAAACGGGTCTTCTTGACATCTCCCAGCCTGGGTTCCGTGCTGCTCACAGCACCGAGTCCGCCCTCATGGTCGTGGCTATTAACATCTGCACCGGGGTGGACAGAGGTGGGACAACTATGCTGGTGCTCCTCGATCTTACGGCAGCTTTCGATAACCTATCCCCTCCTATCCTGGTTGACCGGTTGAAGGGGATAAGGGTGAGGGGAAGTGTCCTAAATCTTCTGTCTTCTTTTCTCTCGCAGATACAGCAAAGGGTTCAGCTTGGTGGCTTTCTGTCCTCCTTCCAAGAGGTGCAATGTGGGGTTCCTCAGGGCTCGGCCCTGAGTCCCCTGCTATTCAACATCTACCTAACCCCACTTGCCGAGGTAATAAGATCTTTTGGGTATCAAATATTGTCTTATGCAGACGATACCCAAATTATTATCTCCTCTACCTCACCGACCACTGAGGCCGCTCTCAAATTTCGAACTTGTATGGAAGCGGTCTCTAAGTGGATAGTGCGCAATTACCTGAAGCTCAACGGTGAGAAGACGGAGGTCCGAGTCTTTGGAGGAAACCCTGACATCTGGTCCAAGGACTGGTGGCCTCCCTCTCTAGGAGACTGTCCCCAACCCACCAATTTCATACATACTAAACTCGGCCACTCTGTTCCTCCCATACCATGAGTTACCACTGACACACACTGATCAGGGAATCCCCAATGCATTCCCATGGGAGGGCAGACCAATCTCACCACACTTACCCAGATAGCACACGCACTTTACAAAGGACCACAGTGCTAAAGTGCCCGAAGCCTAAAACCTTCAACACCAGATCACAGACAAGGCAAACAGTTTAGGGGTGAACCTGCCAAAAAGGGCCAAGTCCAACAGATCTATCTTGGGAAAGAGACTGGCAGTATTTGAGAGAGAAAAGATAGGTGCAATTTATGATAAATACATGGCAGAAGGAAGTATGGTTCCCATATTTGGACATATTACCAACTAATTTGCTTTGGTGTGAATTATTCGGAATAGGAATCAGTATTAATCTCTGGGTAATAAATGAGAGAATAACAATGGAAATGATTCAACATGGTGGGAAGTGTACATGTAAGCTTGACACAAAATGCAATACTTTGCATATATTAATGGATTGTTTAGAAGTGTTACCCTTGCAGAAATTGATTCTATAACCAATTTTCTTAAAATATGGAATTAAACTCTTTGTTGATATGCATTACCTGGATGTTGCAATAGCTATTGTAAGATTCATGATTGCAGTAAAGAGGCCTTGCTTTCAGAAATAAAATGATCAATGTATTTAGGTAATTAAGAAATGGAAGTCATAGTGAGTAATGAATTCCAACTGGTATCAATTTTAGCCTGATTTTGGTGGAAGAATTTTATACAGGGAAACCCTTTGTAGAATATGTTTTTATTTTATTTATTTATTTGCAATGAAGGGATATGTCTATAATCAGGCATTTTTAATCAATATTGTTTTCAGCCTCAACATTGTTGATGAAATTATTTCTGATGTTAGAACTGCATATACATTGATAAATGTTATATAAGTGAACTATATATGCATGTATTTGCATTGTTTAACGACCAACGGTCGAAATAAACAATACTTTGACTGACTGACAATGCATTGTCAATTCACATTTGGTCAGAATCAATGCCAAATCGGTAAATCTTGTGGAGATTTTCTTCTTTTTAGGATGAGTATATCCCCCAAGGAGACAGGCTATGGGAGAACAAGGAATCGTCCGAAAAGTTACATCATTTACACAGTCGATAACTGTTTCCTAGAATACTACTAAAGTCAGGCAGAACCAAATCATATGGAAAAATTCTGCCCCCAAATCCTTACATCTTAGACACTTTGCATCAGCAATCATATAAAACTGGTTAATCTTGCCAGGTGTAAGGAATGCACGATGTAAGATGTAACAATCTATTAAATAAAACACCTCCTATGCACACGCATATGAGTAAAGAACAGTACAACACAGGTTACGTTGGTTCCATTGCGTAGGTTCCATTGCAAAGGCAAATAATAGTGGTGAAATTGGGCACCTTTGTCTAGTTTCATGCACCACATCATAATGCTCCGATATAGTTCTGCCTGAGTGAACCCGTGCCATGCAAACTGTGTAAAAGAGCTTAATCTAGTCAATCAACCGAGTTTGGACTTTTTATATTTTGTAATCACAGTCATCATGATCATCCTTTATAAGTATCCCTGTCACATTTATCTGTGGTCCCTTATGTGCCCCCCTTATAAATCACGTCCAGAGATTCCACTAGGGCTACTGTGAGATGGGCATGAGAAAGGTTATCACAAAAGATCGAGAAAGGAGACCAGCACGAGTGAGGCACCTGTGTTGACCGTCCAAGCCATTATTATACGGGAAACAGCCATCACATTGCAACTTTAACAACGCGCTACCATTACAACGAAACTTTTACAACACAACATCCATTACAACACATGCTATTACAACGCATGCCATTACATCCCAGATGCTATTTCAATGCATGCCATGAATAATTAAATTTTATTTTAATTAATTAAATTAATTATTTAAATTAGTTATAATTTAAAAAAAACATTTTTTAATATAAATTAATTTGATTTAGTAATTTTAACCCTAACTCTATCCAACACTTACCCTACTATTACACCCCCCTGTAGTTAGAATAGTAATTTTAACCCCTACACTATCCAACACTTACCCTACTATTACACCCCTTGGAGTTAGAATAGTAATTTTAACCCCTACACTATCCAACACTTACCCTACTATTCGACCCCCCAGGAGTTATAATAGAAAATAAAAATATATAAAATAAAATTAATGATTAAAATTAATTAATTTAAAAAAATTAAACATTATATTAAAATTAAATAATAATAATAAAATAAATACTTACCTATACTTAGGTTGTATTGGTATGCATTGTAATAGCATCTGGGATGTAATGGCATGCGTTGTAAAAGTATGCGTTGTAATGGATGCTGCGTTGTAAAAGTTGCGTTGTGATGGTATGCGTTGTGAATGTATGCTTTGTAACATCATACATTCTTATTATACAGCATATGGTGGGCACTGTGGTTATTACATTTTGAAGATTGAGCTGTTTTCAGTCTTCCTTCATTCATGCCTAACAGTCAAAGATTTTCAGCATAATTCACCATTGTGAACATTCCGTATTCTTTTTTAGCAACGAGTAGCATGTGTTCCCTTTTAACTACTTTTGACTAAAAAGAGTACTGAATGTGTTACTCCTTCCATGAAAGTTAATCCAAATCCTTCACAGAATCCCAATAAAGGTAAAGGCTTTTTGTGGTATATGTAGATTAACATTGTTTTCATTAAAAGTTTCTGGGTTTTCATTAAATGTTTCTGCGGGTACCAGCATGTCTGAACTATCTACCTTAGAGCAACATTGAAAGGTATGAACTTGAACCACATAGCGAGGTCACAAGCATGAGTTTCTTCAGTGCTTTGGTACCCTCACTGTGCCAGTAGGAGAGCATAATTTGTGACCAAGTGGGAAACATCAAATCGGAATCAGCACATGGACATGGACATGGAGGCATAATGATGAATGGGGTAGAGCACAGGGTGTGCAGAAGAGAGTCAGAGTTAGGCGTGAGGGACAGTGCATGAGTAGAACAGAAAACAAGGAACAGGTGAAGAGCAGGCTGAGGAGGAGTAAGACTTGGTGGCAGCCCGTTTAGTGCAGCAGTACCAAAGTGGACACACACACACACACAAACACAAATACACACACACATACATACTCACACCCATCCACAAGAAATCTTACTCACACTGATTTACAAGTGCACACACATGCATCCACCATTCACAAGCACATACGCCCACAGATACATTTTACAAACACACATGCATTCAATACTTATTAAGGACTTATGAGCCATGGAGGTGACATTAGGTGGTGGAGGAATGAGCTGGTCTTAGTGGCATGCTGGAGGGTCGCCATCTTAAGGATTTTGAGGATCCTGGGCCAAACATATTTTGGGGGCCCCTGTTCAGAACAGCCTTGAATTTATGATCCAATTTGAGCCACTGCTTCCCACGCAGTTTCCGCTTCCTCAGCTGAGTTAGCGATCCAGTTTGTATCTTAGGCATTATCCTATACATTCCCGATGTAAACAGACCTGCACAGCTGACAGCAGTAGGATTTAGTTTTCCCTGCCTTGCTACTAGGGTTTTAATACTTTTTAAATTGTATATGTGTGGCTGAATTACTCTGTGCTTTTTAACAATTTCTCCTACCTATGCGCCCTTGCACTTTACTTGAATCTGCTTGCCTACACCCCCTTAGCTGCTCCAATTTGAATCTGACTTTTTCCAAGTCCTCGTCCGCCGCGGCTGTTACACAGATTGTGCGTAGGGCTGGGGCTACTGTAAGGCTCCTTGTTGGAGACGCTGCAGGCCTGCAACATGTTTCCATCCATTTCTTCAGCCACTCATGAGAAGGGCCTACCCTAGACCAAATCTTTCACAACTTTGACATATCAGTAAGCCTACCTCTTCCCATTACCTGGTCTGACCACCTCCTTCAAAATTTGTCATTCCCAACTCTGCCACAGCCCCTTGGGCTAACGCAGGGCAGAGGGTCTCTAAATACAGTAAATTCCATAAAAAATCCAGCCCTATGTTAGCAAACACCCTCGGGCGTTCATCACTGGAGCTGTCTGGCTGCCCGACTTGGACGACCTCTCAATAGATTCCTGGCTCTGAACCATCATTGGTGCAGCGGTACCAGTTGTTTCCTGCTCCTCAAAGAGGTCGGCTCCACAAGCTCTATGGTTTAACGATTCCCTCAGATCTAGCAAAAGAAATTGTAGAAAAATGGAACAGAAATGGCATAAATCCTATCTACCTGCGGACAGGAAGGTGTATAAAGACACCTTAAAAGCTCATTACATTCTTGTGAAAGCAGCCAAGAAAAACGTCTTTCAACCCAAGATAGAAAATACCCAAAATGAGAGTAAGGAAATCTGTAGCATAATTAAATCCTTTACCGCCCGAAAGACGGCACAAAGGAAGGGCCATGCACAGAAGAATGGTCTAAGCAAATAACTCAATTCTTCCACAAAAAGATCTCCGTGATCCAACAAACCATCACTGACATCTCAGAAGAAGAACTGACTTTCTACCTTAGTTCTAATAGTCAATCTCACCTCTTGGATCCTCCATCTTTACTAGCTTTCCCTGAGTTTCAGCTTGAAGAGTCACTCACCCTTCTCCAAAGCATTAAGTCTGGCTCTGCTACTGACCCATGTCCAGCAAATATCCTGTACCTATTAGCTCTAACCATCAACTCCATGGTAAACAAGCTTTTTAATGCTTCCCTCCCCTCAAACAACATACTGAAAGTATGGACGAACGCTAAGATTCTTCCACTGATAAAAAAGGCTAACACCAAACCGACCGACCCTGCCAACTACAGCCAATAGCCCTTCTTCCGGCCCTCTCCAAAGTATTAGAGAAGCATGCAAACAAGGTCCGCCAAAAACACTTTGAAGATGGGAAGCTCCTTCATGAGTCCCAATCCGGTTTTAGAGATAACTACAGTACGTAGTTCGCTCTGCTGGAAGTGACAGAATTTCTCAAGGGTAAGCTGGATCAGGGAGGCAAGGCTGTTCTGATACTGCTCGATCTGTCGGCAGACTTCGATACTGTCCCACATAAGAGGCTCCTGTAGAGACTTTCTAACATGAGCCTGGAGGGGGGGCACTTTAACATGAATCCTTCTTGGCAAATAGATCACACGACATCTGGCTCCCCCCTTTCTCGACCCCGGTTCCAGCCATGAATGTAGGTGTCCCTCAGGACTCCAATCTCAGTCCTACCCTTCTTAATATATATCTTTCCCCTCTTGCATTTCTGGTAGAGGAAGAGGGCACCAAAATCGTTTCCTATACTGATGACAATTAGGGGTGGGCAGAATTTGCGTAATCGCTTTACGCAAATCTCTGCAAAACGGTAAAAAATCTCTGCGAACATGCAAAATTCCACGAACACGCAGAATAGCTTGTTCGCAATGCTTTTTTAATGTTCGCAATCGCTGTTTGCGTGCTCGGGGGGAAATATCTCGCGAACATGCATTTTAAGAATGCGAACAAGCAAAAAATTTCGCGAAGTTGCGAAATACAGATTTTTGGGCAATTTTGTGATCTCCACGGAACGCGAAATTACCCATTTTCCGCAAATTCCGCGAGCGGAATGAAATTTACCGCCCAGGCCTCATGACAATGACACTCAGTTGATATTTACATGTGAAAAAGGAATCAACTTTGACGGGAAAACGCTTAGGTCTTGCCTCACAAAGTTTTTTTTAACTGGCTGTAGATAAAACAGCAGAAGTTCAATCCTCACAAAACTGAAGTTATTTTCTTTGGTAATCCAGAAACACCTGACTAGAGCAGTTGGTGGCCAAAAGTTCTGCCCCCCTATCCGCTGAAAAGGAGAAAGTCAAAAACTTAGGAATTGACATGACAAGACACTCTCCATGCCCTTTCAAATCCAAAATCTAACTGGCGCTTGCTTTGGCATACTCCAGATGCAAAAAAAATTCATGTCACTGTTACCGCTTGAGAGCAGAAAGATCGTGGTACAGGCTCTGGTGACATCAAAGCTTGACTATGTCAACAGTTTGTACCTCGGTCTTCCCAAATACCTTATTCGGCACCTACAAGTGGTACAAAACGCAGTGGCCAGAGCCATCCTGAGACGAAAACCCAGATCTAGTATGACCCCTATTCTTAAGTCTCTACACTAGTTCCGCATACAAGAAGGGATCGACTTCAAAGCGATGACAATCTTCTTTAAAGCTTTCCACGGTTTAGGAGCCGGCTACCTAAATAAGCGTGTTAATTGCTACACAACATCCAGACCCTTAAGATTTTCCAATGCCAACCTGGCCTTTGCTTTCTAGGTGAAAAATTGTGGAATAGACTCCCTGAGTCCCTGAGACTAACCGGATACCTACTCTCTTTCAGGAAGAACTTAAAAACCTGGGGCCTCATTTATGAGGCTGTGTGTCACTTTTACGCCTCCGGTGCGTCACGTTTTGTAACGCACCAGTATCATAAAAAATGCACCTTTTTGCGCCATATTTACAAAGTGATGCATCTAGGTAGATGCGTCACTTTGTAAACCCCTGCGCCACATTATACCTGCGCCAGGTATAATGTATGCAAGGGGGCATTTTGACACAAAAAAGGGTCATGGAAGTGACGCAGTGAAATCTATAGGATTTCACTGTGCCACTTCTAGGACTCAAATGTGTCAAAATGTTACGCCTGCCTCACAGCAGGCATAAGACTGACGCAGGCCCCATGTGAAAGGACACATTGCTGGAGTTGCGTCACTTTTGTGACACACTCCAGTAATGCATCACTTTTGCGCCTACAGATACGTAAAAAACACTGACATATCTGTAACTCCTTGCGACATGATGCGTCATACTGTAAATATGACGCATCATTGGTGTTGCAAGGAGAGCGCAATGAAAAGTGACGCATCGCTGTTTTCACGCAGTGATGCGTCACTTTTCATAAACGAGGCCCCCGGCTTTTTATTAACTGATGGGTCTTTTACTCATGTTTTCCTCCTGCTGTCACGCGCCAGGACACTCTAGTCTGAGCATGCAAAGCAGTCAGCAATACTATGTTGGGAACAATTCACCGAAAAGGCAGTAGAATTGGATAACAAAAATACGACTTGTAAGACATTGAAATTTAGGAAAAAAGAAATAAAAATTGATAACAAGATCAATCTTCCCTACACAATTCAAAAAGTGAGGCGGACCCGTAACAAATTTAGAAAACAACTTACCAAGATGCCGGAAAACGAAGATATCAGGATACAACTCAGAAATACGAATAGTAATTTGAGGAAATTAATATGGTCTGAAAAAAACAAAACCCAACAAGAGCTATGGACAAAAATCTTCCACGCTAGTAACCAACCAAATTCCAGAGAATTTTGGAAAATTATTAACGAAATAAACAGACCAAACAAGCATGTAATAGCCTCGCTTATAAAAGAAGAGGACTGGGTAAGGTTTCTTAAAAAAACCCTATTCATCGAAATAGAATTGAGTACCAACGGTGAGGGCCACAAAGAGCCCACTGAAATACCAACTGAAACGGACCAGGTGATAAATTTCACAATCAGTGAGGTAGCAAACTTAATAAAGAGACAAAGGGATGGAGCTCCGGGTCCCAATGGTATCCCTTTTGCCCTCTACAAAGAGGACCCCCTATTATGGGCCACCTATCTGACAAAGGTCTTCAATGAAATTATCCATACCGGCCAAATACCACAATCCTGGAGAGGATCTCTTATATCGCCCGTGTTCAAAAAAGGTAATTGGCAACTACCGGAGAATTATCGTCTGATCACCCTGCAAGATACGGATGCCAAGTTATTCGCAGGTCTCTTACTATCAATTTTGACTGATTGGGTCAAGGAAAAATCAATACTACCCCCAAACCAAACCGGCTTCATTAAGGGCTTAGGCACCACAACCAATTTGTTAATTTTATCAGTTTTAATGGATAAGTCACTTTGTTCTAAACAGTCACTTTACTTTTGTTTTGTCGATTTCAGATCGGCCTTTGATTTAGTAAATAGGTCCCTCCTATGGAAAAAACTCGAGAGCTACGGAATCCCAGGCTCACTACTGACTCTTATTAAGCTATTATACTCTGATAACTGGGCCAAGGTGAGGATAGGTGATGGCCGAGCTTTGTCCAAAAAAATACTGGTGACTCGTGGCCTTAAGCAGGGATGCGTGCTTGCGCCTTTACTTTTTAACTTATTTGTGGCCGATCTTACCATCTCATTAAATGAGGTATACTCACATTCACCTAGGTTAGCCGGAGAACAAATGTCTAACTTGCTATATGCAGACGACGTGGTGTTGCTGAGCCACACAAAAGTGGGCCTGCAAAGACTGATCGATCGTACACTTAAATATGCAAAAAACAACCAAATGACAATAAATGAGACAAAAACAAAAATAATGGTTGTGACAGGAAGAAAAAGACAAAAGATGAAATGGTTGTTGGGCCAAACACAACTAGAGCAAGTGGAGAGTTATCGATATCTCGGTGTCCTTTTCAATGAGACCGGAAGTTTTGTACCACAAAGGGAAGATATAGTAAGGAAGGCGAATAGCTTGATTGCGGCATTTAGAACCCTACAAAAGAATCTATCTGCACTGTCATATGGACCACTGTTAAAAATCATAGCTGCCAAATTATTACCATCCTTAACATATGACGCTGAAGTGCTAAACGGGAAGGATGCTGTGCTTATCAACAATGCTGTGGCAAAAACTTATAAAATATTATTCTCCCTACCATGTAATGCCTCACAAGCGCAAATAAGGATGGAATTCGGTACGAACAATCAGCTATATATCCGGCAAGGCCAAACATTAAAAGTTTGGAATAGAGTAAAAAATGATCAGGACAATCAATTGTCTATAGCTTTGTGGAGAGAGGTTAAAGATAACCAGAAACTGCAAGCGTGGAAATACCTAAACAATGCAAAAGAAGAATTTGGAATATCAGCAATCTGGGAAAACACAATAACGCAGGAAAGCTTTAAAAAAACAATCAGCAAGCTGGTTACTCACCTATCCCTGCTAAAAGACAAAGCTCTATTAGTAAAACGAAAGCACTCATGGCCAATCATAAACGGCTACAAAAAAAACCAAAGCCAAGCTTACCTTCATACTGCATGGTCAGTCCAAAATAAGCGAACATTTATAGGAGCACGCTTTGGTCTATGGCCAGGTTTGTACCATCTTCCACCCTGGAAGTCAAACAAGGGCCATACGTTATGTAGACTTTGCAAGGGGGGAAAAGAAGACATTGTCCACTTGGTATGTCTGTGCCCTGCCATAGACTCAGAAAGGAGACTAATCCTCAGGAGGTTGTTTAATGCACGAGATATAAGAACCTGTAGACAAACAATAATGGCGTGCTTAAGCCCGAATTACCTACCAATGAATGTTGCTTTTGTAAAAATTTTAAATGTGATTGCCAAACGTCTTAAGGAAAATTTTATCTAGTTACATTTATTTTTTTATTATTTTCTTTTTAATGACATTTACTATTTGCACGATGTTTTAAATGCGTATTGATGCTGATATTTTCTCTAAGGTCACATTTTTGTAAGATTTTAATTAATCAAACAAATAAATTTAAACTTGAAACACTCTAGTCTGAGTAGCTGTGCGCTTTATATAATACAGTATTTCATTTCATTAGGTTCCTGACAATGCAAAGGCACACTCCTCCAAATTCTAAGGGCCTTATTTATGAGGCCTTGCTTCAATTTTATGCCACTGGTGCATCATTTTTTGTGACGCACCGTCAACGTAAAAAATGTGCCATGTTGTTCCCTATTTACAAAGTGACGCCTCTAGGCAAATGCGCCACTAAGTAAACCCCTGCACCATATTATACCTGTGCCAGATGTTCCCCCGCAAAAAGCCTTGTGGATATGGCACATTTGAAATCTACGAGAACTCAGTGCACCACTTCTAGGACGCCATTGCGTTAATATTAACCCTGGGCGTAGTTTGCGTAGTAGCAAAACACATAGCTGCACGTAGTAACGTAGCGTAGCTGATGGCACTGTGTGCTTGTCTGCACTGTGCAAAAATTGTAAATGTTATCTTGCACAGTGCCAGTTATATTAAAAATAAGTATCTCTATCTTTATATGCTAAAGAGCATATAGTACTTTCACAAAAGTGAAACTGAAAAATTTGCAAGCAGTGAGAAAGGTAATGATTTTGGGATCCTCCCTAACCTAGGGAGAGAACCAAGCAGATGCCTTGAAAACAAAAAGCACATCTTGTTGAATGATTTGGTGGTGGTCCCATCTTCTTAGGACCACCCCAAGCACAGTTATTGGCAAAAAAATAATCACAACCAAAGGCCCTGCAAAGCATTTTGAGATGAGATTAGCAGTGGGCAGTGAATATTATAGTATCCAATCTCAAAATAATTCTACAAAGAGCTGCAGTTCAACTAGAAACTTTTTTATATATATGGCATAAAACATAAACACAACATTTCTCTGCAAAACAGCTGTACAAGACTCTCGTGCATCAGAAATATATAAAAAATGAATTAAAGGAAAACAGTATTTAAAAAACAATCTGTTTAAGAAATATTCAAGGTCATTAGGACAATACTCTGGAGAACGGAGCTGACTTTGTCAGGGGACCCCCCTGAAAGGCTGGGGCCTGGGCCAGAGCCCACTCTGCCCATGCATTAAAACGTCTCTGACTCTGAAGAATGGAGCTGACTCTGTCAGGGGGCCCCCTGAAAGTCTGGGGCCCTGGGTCAGAGCCCACTCTGCCCATGCATTAAAATGTCTCTATAGAGGTTTTGAGTAAAAAAGGAACAAAAGGAATATCCTGCAGCCGCTTCTCATTGTATGACCTTGTCATGGGTCAGCCAATAATAGGAGGACCTTCCTTACCTTGTCACAGAGTAGGAAGGGGTCAAAAAGAATTGCTAACCCCACCCCATTCTGCCTCCCTGTAGCTCAGAACAGGTGGTCAGGCAACTGACTGTTAAAGTCACTCGGGTAGCCTAGTATGAAGGAAGCAAGTCCAGCCTGCCTTCTTAGAGATCAGGGCAGGTCTCAAGCAGCAGGGGTGTCCTCTGTGGAATAATGGTGTCCTCTGTGGAACAAAGCAGACCTCAAGCAGCAGGGCAGTCCTCTTAGGAAGTCAAATATACCTGCTGCCAGCCCTAGAAGTGGAGGGATTCCTTATACTAACCCAACATCTGCTTATGGAAAGTTCTTGCTTTCCCCTGGCAAGGCTCCAATAAGTCTGGGGTATCATACGACTAGTGTTAGATTACTTTGTGTGTGCTAAAGTCTGAATGGGGCAGGAAACAGTGTTGCCCTCAACTATCCTGTTAGGATCGCCCATCCTGCCAACATCCAGTCCCATTTTGCCTTACTGTCTGGTGGGAATACAGTGCACAAAGCCAAAAACCGAGTCATTTACGGTCACTGCCAATAGGCACCAAAAGGTTAGGGTAAGAAAATGCTAACTTTCCAAAAGTGGCTTTTTCAGAAGTGTGACTAAAAACCTGACTTTAGTATTAAAGAGGATTTTAAATTACGATTTATTTCAGTCTATACATATCTGCCTGCTCCTAATCAGAAGTTAGCACTTATTAAATGAAGTAAGGTAAATCAGTGTTATCTATTGGGAGAGATGGGATTTACAGTAGTGAAAAACTACTTTAGTCATTTTTCATTACCAGGACATGTACAACTTAAAACCACTTGTCCTAACTTTTGACTACTATACACCCTGACCTATGGGCATTTAAGAACTACACTAGGGGTGAGTCATATATATATATTAAAGAAAGAACATTTAGCTGTGGAAAAAGGTTTATTTTCCAGGTCGAATTGGCAGTTACAAACTGCACACATGTAGCAATGGCAGACCTGAGACATATTTTAACGGGCTACTTAAGTGAGTGGCACAATCAGTGCTGCACTCCCACTGGTAGCATTAATTCACAGGCCCTGGGCAGAGATAGGGCCACTTTTCTAGGGAAATATGTCAATTGGGTATAAGCCAAACTAACATCTTTTAAGGAGAGATCACAGGCACCTTATCACTGGTTAGCAGTTGTGAAGTGCACAGAGTCCTAAGACAAACAAAAATGAATTCATCAAAACTAGGAGGAGTGAAGGAAAAATGTTTAGAGATGACCCGGCAGAAAGGGTCAAGTCCATCACATATAATTTAATGATTACAAATATGGCTAACACAAACTGCTTATGCTTATTTCATATTTCTTTACCCTTTTAATCATAACACAAACAACATTTTTGGGAGGCTTGTGTCTATTTGGTCAGTTCTCCTTGTGCTTGAATACCTCTCTAACACCCTTCTGTTAATTGCAGGGCAAATGAAATTAAATTAAATGATGATTTCTAAAGTGCACTACTACTCGCAGGTGTCTAGGCACTGACTTATAAAGAGGGTGGGCAAAGGGTAAAGAAAACACCAGACATCAGTGAGACATAAGAGAAGTGGGAGAGCATACCAAGTTAGTAGTTGAATAGCCAAGTTTTAAGAGCTTTACGAAATGTGAGCAGATTTCTTGAGGTTTTGAGTGTTAGAGGCAATATAGTCCAGAGTTTGGCATTTGCCACTGCAAAGCTCTTGCCTCCCCAGGTTGCTCTTTTAAACTTGGGAACAAGCAAATTAGCTTGGGAGGCAGATCTTAAGGTTCTGGCAGGGATGTAATGGCAGAAGAGTTGCTTCATAGAACTGGACCCTCAAAACTGAGGGCCTTAAAAGCTATGCACAGAGATTTGAACATAATTCTTTTTTGGACCAGGAGCCAGTGGAGTAGGGGGAGAGACTTGTACACCGACTGATGTTTTGGAATTCCTAAAAGGAACCTGGTAGCTGCATTCTGGACCATTTGTAGTTTGTCCACAGCTTTCTTATGGTCAGGAAGAGCCCATTATAGTAGTCTATTTTAGAAAATACTAGTGCTTTTACGTAGGTCCAGAGGGATAAAAGGGAAAAGCTTCCTAAGTGATCTAAAGATAAAGAAACATGACGAGATGATGGCATTGGCACGACCCACAAAGGAGAGTTTTTCATCAAACTGTACTCCCAAATTTTTTGCCTTTGGCACAGGAGTGGGGAGGGCACGCATTTCAGGAGGCCACCAGCTAGGAGACCAAAATGATGGATGATTACCAAAAGGGCAGCACCTTTTATCTGAGTTTAACTTCAAACAGTTGTTAGACAACCAACTCCCAATCTGTAGCATGCAGTTGTGGAAGCATTTACTGTGTTATCAGCATTTTCTGTGACTGACACTGCAATTTGGGTGTCATCAGCATAAGAAACAACCAAGAAGCCTAAGCATTTGATCAGTGAAGCCAGAGATGTAACATACAGATTAAAAAGGGTGGGACTCAGTGCCGACCCTTGTGGTATACCACAGGGAAGAGTAAAAGATGTAGATCTGTGACCGTTACATCCCACGTATTGCGTCCTTTCAGTGGAGACAATGTTTTTAAAAATATTCCCTTATCCTTCAACACTACCCAAACCCCATCCTGGCTCCAATTAATTAAAAAGTAGAAGACACACCTTTGAAAAGAGGCTTCATCATGACACACAGCAGTCAGCCTTTCTATGTGCTTATGTGTGATATTTCCAGGCTCTCAATGTACATATATGAGACATTTCACCGCCATGTGTGTAACCCTTTGAACAACACTTTATCATCAGCAGAACAAAGCAGTATATCATTTAAATCTGTAAGATTTTACAAATCATCCTGTTTTTCACAATGTAGTGGTCAAGGAGAGCCTGCTACAATGTTCTTGAAGTGTTTATGTACTTCTCTGGTTGCATACTACAAAAGGCTTAAAAGCCAAGACTGGCAGAAGATGTCAACTCCATAAGACTGCTAGATGAGGGTAATATCACGCATTTAACTCTTCTCTCAGTCTTCCACCTCACATACTCGCATACACCAATTGAAGGGGTCATTGTTTGTGTTGTATTATAAAAGGGATTTAAAGAGTTTTTCCATTTTCAGAAAGAACAAATATGCTTAGCTGCAGATTAAGGTGTTAAACATGGGATCCCAAGTTTGAAGTCGCGTAAGTGGGGCTTTCTTCTATCCTACCCAAGCTGATAACTTCAGTTCCACCAGATGGGATAATTAGCAGTTATAGACTTCAGTGAGGCAGAAACACATGAAAAACCAGATTGTTATTTAACGGTCGAATGGAATTGCTCCATGGTGGAGTATGTCCTTGAATTGGCATGGCATGTGACATGGGCTTCAGCCTCACCATTAATCCTGTTCACTCCCTTTCTAGACCCAGATTAATTTCCAGAAAACTAGAGAATGAAATGTTTGCTATTATTCTAAGATGTGATGAAGGTGGTATCTTGTCTCATGATGGTGGTGGAAATGAGACAACATTGTTCCTAGGTAACTATAACTTTCAAATGTACCACCTTCAGCTGATAATGTAGTAGCAAGACTGAATAACTGCAAGTGGCTATATCATGTAGAAAACTATCAGTCATTCAGTAATGGATTGTTAGCCATCAGCAAAGCAAAATGATTTGTGGGACTTGTAGTTTCACTTTTTAACATTGCACAAGTGTCATGTTGGCAAAAAAGCCAGGACTTTCTGAAGGTTTCTTACAGGCTTGAGTAGAAGCAACTATGGTGGAGACCTTCAGCAATGCATTCCATGCAGTAAGAATGATTTAAAATATATGCAACAGATACTAATCAAATCTCTTAATGCACTGTAGACTATTATTTCTGTTGTGTTACTTACCTGCCAACTCACACAGTGGTACCATCTGTCTCACAATATTGGTCACGGTTAACATTGTGAAGAGTCGATATCATACAGTGGAAGGGAAGATGAGCTGGAAACCCTTGCACTTAGTGGGTTTCCACAAGGGTTTCCTGCTTGTATGTCGAGATTGTGAACAACCAATGTACATTATAGACTTTGAGATCACCCCAAGACTTCGGCCTCAGAATACTGTTGTGCTTTTTTGGGATGGGTGAGAAGTTGGTGGCAATGGAGGCAGAAGTGCATCATAGGCAGTTCTCAGCATGAAGACCCTCCCCCTCCATGACCCACCCCCTGGTCAAGCGGTGAACAATTCTTTTAATTTGGCAGGTATAGTGTTATTGCACAGTGCTTGAACTGTGGAGGTAGGTAGTATTACTGAGCAAATTCTTAACTTCAACAATCCACTCCCTGTAGTGATTCGATTATACTGAGGGATTAATTATCCAACCACTGCACTGCGGCATCAGTCACAGCAGCTCCTTCTACCATCATTCTCAGCCACCAGACCCCCAGCAGATTACAAAGGATTAAGCATTAGAAATATTTTCCCTAGGAATAAGATCCTTTACTGTTGTTCCACCATGTAGGTTTTCTAAATAATGCTTAATTTAGCTGCACCCTAACTTGGCAGTCACAGAGCCACTCAAGCATCCAGTCTGCTAAATGAGAATGACACAGCTTATCTGAGGTGAAAAAAAATCAATGTTCTGCCTGGTCGGCTACTTCTTTCCAACTGTATGGTGCATTTAAAATTACTTTTTACCTTTTGGGAGAAGTAGACTGGTCCCTCTTTTCACCTCTGAAATTCTTAGTCAGTCAGCTTCCTACAGCTCTGGAAGGTTCATGCAAAGTAGCTCCCTAGAAGACTGCAGGCCAAAAGAATGCAGCCCTCAAAGTTTCTTCTGATTAGCTGTTGCCAACCAGTCAGTGTGAGGGTGTGTTTCAAAACATTGAAAACGTTTTTGCATGACTAGGGGATGAGAAATGAGAGGTATATATATGTGTGTGTATGTGTGTATATATAAATATATATATCTCAGTGAGAAAAAATTGAGATAAAAAATATAGTTTCTTAATTCTAATTGCTGCTTTAGAAATACTCCCTATTTTGCACATATGTTTAATATAGCTATGTGGTTTGAGTGGGCATGCTTATTTCTCAAAAATGGTGCATTTTATAAATATATTTTGAGGCTGTTCTGAAAGAATCCTCGACATAAAGGCAGGCCACTTTCTATGATCATGACCATGTGATGGTGGAGGGGTGGTCACAACTGGTATAAAAAATGTAATGGTGCAACTCTTAGACTACACGTGAACAAGGGCAATTCTGCTTGAAACGCGTCGTGTTGTGCAGTTGTAGAACAATAAAACAACTTTCCTAATATCCTGCGGGGTCTGAGTCTCCTTCTTCGCCGCCGCCACTTTCCTCATGGTGGGTTGGAAGTTGTGGGAGCCAATCACTGTGGAATTTACTACGGAGGACGGTTACCTCCGTTTCCAGCCCCCCTCCTCGCATGCTGCCGGCTGTCCTTAACCGGAGCAAAAATTGGATCTGTGGTGGATATTTGAGGGAGGCCTCCTGCGTTTTGCCGAAGATAAACGTATGCCGATCGACCGGGTTGGAGGACTTGATTGGAAACGTCCGGCAATCGGTAAGTGAGTCATTGCAATAGTACGCAGGAGCGGAGAGTCAGTGATATAAGGCACAAGTACGGCTGAATGCAGTTACATCTTGCAAGCCCAAAAGACAACTAAAGATAATTCCCAACCCACTATGTCTGCAGCTGAAATGAGAGAAAGGGAAATGGCTGCAGAAGAGATGTTTGGGAATCTTCCCAGCACCTCAAAAAATGTTGCACAGATATCCAACACGGGGAATGGGAAAGACAAGGACACTGATGTAAAAACACTGTTTAAAAACCTGGAGAAGAAACGGAGGCTAGAGATAACAAAATGGTGGGAGCATAGGCCTCTCTCCAAATATGCTGAAGTGGGAAGAGTGCCGAGGGGGCTGCGTATCTTGTTGGCCCCAAGCTTTGACAAACCAAACCCCAGCATGTTACGAGAATGGAGAGAGAGTAACCTAGCTGCCTCCATGAACCTAGTCCACATCTTAATTAAAGAAGCAAATATCGATCAACTTGAAATTTTAAAAGAAATTGATGAACTTACAAGCGAATTGGATAAACTCTAACTATCTGAACAAAGTAAAAAGCTACAGGAGGATATGCAAATTAGGTTGAAAAAGCATGGAGAAAAAATCAAGCTTAGAAAAGTCAGCAAGTTCGCTCGTGACTTAGCGGACTACGAAAATGGACAGATTTTTACATTTTCACAAAAGTTTGATTCGGCAAAAAGACAACAGTACAGTGATAAAATCAAAAACAATGTGGCACATGCTAGGGCGCATGAGGAGGTTGATGAAGAGTGTTTGCCTCTCTAACTAGCTAATCAAGTGTGGAAATTGACCAGCCACATATAAGGAAAACAAAGCTAAATGTGGGAGAAGAGCTTGATTTGTAGTCGAGCAGAGACTGCAAACACCACGGCCCAGACAAAAGAGGCAAGTGGACAACAGAGGACCAAAAGACGACGCAACCAATGCAAAAGGGGAAAGCAAAAATACGAAAAAGAAAGGACAATGGAAACAGAAAAAACAGCGTTAACGGATAAAAGTGTCATTTACTTATCCAACGTTGCACTTACCAAAGCGAAGGAACAAGTATTAGCTCTAGGGTTAAACTTTTGTCCAGGAGACGATTTTAACTATGCACGCAAACGTATTGATGTCTATTGCTTTATTCATAAATTAAAACTAAAAAAGTTTTTTACTCTGAAAACCTGTAAGGAAAAATCTGATGCTGGGCAAGGAGAAGTAATACGCCATGCATTAGCAGTATCAGACATTCTTAATTTGCTATTGATGCACAAGCCTAATGATGAATCCAATTCGCAATCAATTCAAGTGGACACAAATATTGCAACTCAAGAAAGACTACGGAAAATAAATCAAACGCAAAAGGAGCTGGGATCAGCCCATTTAAGCCAAAATCTTCTTTTGTTCCAACTATACCCAAAGACAGTATCGATATATTTCACAACATGATCACCAATGATTTCAAAAAATTAAACATCACTGCAAACAAAAATAGAAATCAAAGAAATGATTTTTTAAAGAAACATGCTTATAATGATTTGGTGAAAATATTGAGTGAAAATCATGATGTGGTTGTCAAACAATCTGACAAGGGGGGTAATTTAGTTTTGTGGCCAAAAAAAGATTATGTTCTTGAAGCGCAGAGGCAACTTAATGAAGAAAGCTGTTACATAAAATCTAATACCAGAGTATGAGAAAGCTAAAACATTACTCCAGAAACAGTTGGCACAATGGAAAAGACTAGGCCTTATATCCAATGAAGAGTACAAATGTATGTATAATGAATTCCGGTATTACCAGTGTTGTATTTAATACCCAAAATTCATAAGAATGTTTTTCCTGTCCCTGGTCGGCCTATCATCTCGGCTAATTACAGCTTAGGTGAAAAGGTGGGCCAATATATAGATTATTTTTTACAGAGCTTGGTAAAAGATCTTCCAAGTTACGTAAAAGATACAGGCGATTTTCTAAAGAAAATTGAGAAGTTGGTATGGACAGAGGATCTATATTTGATTACTCTATATATAGAATCTCCATATACGAGTATAGATCATAGATTAGTGCTGTTAAACATTTTTTAGACACTAGACCGAGTGAGTTCTATGAACACAACAAAGTGATTCTTGATTTGATTTTATGGTGCCTGAAAAACAATTTTTTTCTTTTTGATAAAGATATTTTCAAACAGGAGAGGAGTGTGGCAATGGGGGCCTGTTTCTCCCCCAGCTATGCTTGCTTACATGTTGGCTGGTGGGAGGAGCAGGTCCTCAAGACCAACCATCGGGCACTCTTTGAATCCCATGTTGTATCTTTTTTGAGGTACATAGATGATGTTTTTCTTTTGTGGAAGGGAAGTGAGGATGAAGTACATCATTTTATAAGGGAAATTAACAATAATTCCCTGAATTTGAAATTCACGTCCCATATCTACAAATCACAAATTGACTTTTTGGATGTAAAACTATATATTGATGACACCACACTAGTTAGCACGTTGTATAGGAAGCCTACTTCTGGGAACATCACATTACATGCCACTAGTTCCCATCCTAAACACCTCATTGCCAGCATACCGTAAAGAGAAATCCTTAGACTTAAGCAGATATGCAGCAGTGAGGTGGATTTCATCAGGTGTCAAACTGAACTTGTTGACAGATTACGTGTTAGAGGGTATACTGAAAAAATCATCAGGGATGCTATAACGAAGGCTAGTACTAGATTAGGAAGCAGCCTTTCTGAAAATTACAGCAATGAGGATATACCAATACATCACAAAAATACTGAAGACCTACATACCCCTAGATTAATTACCACCTATTACAATCAGGAACGCAAAGTTAGATCTATCGTCAACAAGCATTGGCCTATAGTAGTTACGGACAATGTCCTAGGTAATAGATTGAAAAAAAATCCCTGTGTTACATTCAGGAAGGGGAAATCAATGGGTACTGTTTTAGATAAAACATCTCCTGAAACAAGAAAGGCGTCCACATGGTTGCAACCAAGAAAAGAGTTTAAAAAGTGTACAACATGTAGGGCGTGCAAATTTGGCTGCAATATGACGCATTACTCTACCCCCTTTAGTGAAATTGCAATTCCTATCCAAGGGAACTACAACTGTAAAACAGAACATGTTGTATACGTTCTGACGTGCACCTGCAGGCTTAACTACATCGGTAGTACAGAGCTGCAGGTGCACGTCAGAATTTTACAGCATATCAGGGCCATTCTCCACAGTGACCCGGCATATCCTGTGGCTAGGCATTTTAAATGAACTCATGACAATGACATTAGTTGCCTCTCATACTATGTCATCAATGCCATCCCTAAAAATAGGAGAGGTGGCAAAAGGGAACGTTTATTGAGGCAAATGGAGACTAAGATTATCATAGAGTTCGATAGCAAATGGCCCAACGGATTAAATAATACGGAGGACATGCATAATTTTTTATAGCTACTCGTTTAGTAGTTATGAAGAGTTTCCTCTTTTAAAACACACTTGGTTTCTTTTAAGTACCAAGGTGTTGCACTTTCACGCTAGTTAACCCACAATCGGTGGGTTCACTGTTTCACTATGCTTCTCTCGTTTTTTAAAAACAACCATGCCGCCAGCGGATAGGCATTTGGCACTTTAAGGAACTCGGCCCGGTCAATTCTGAGTATTCCTACAATCGGTACATTGAGCTCACCATGATTGCATTTACCGGAGTAGTAGCTGGCACCGTCACAAGTATAGATACACTCTCTGTCCTTTGAATCGCATTGAACGTTACAAGTAGTTTAATCGCGACCTCTTTTTTACAGTAGGAGACTATATAGTCACGATGTGTTGATACACACAAGGGACTTTTTAAACCTAGTTAATCCTCATAAATGTTTTTAGTAAAATTGACTGCCTCATGTTAAATTTCGCACGGCTGAATAATAGCACCTCTTCACATCACACACACTCCAGTTATGATCCTAAAAAATGTTGAGCCTGAGACCTAGCTTATCATTACAGGCAGCAGCCGAGTCGTCCATTGATCAGTAAATTTCCCAATCGGTTGCCTTTGAAGAAACTCTCAAGGTGTGTGGGTAATGTAAACAATGATAGCACTACCACAGTACCACCTACCAGACAGATACTAAGGTCCACTGTATATCAATTCTTAGGAGAAGAAACCCTCCTGCATCCAGCATGCCTAGTCGGCTGACAGACACCTGAAGAAACTCAAAGGAAGAAATATTAACAAGGTGAGCACATTACAAGGTGCCGCATACAGTAACCAGATTCCTCACTGACCCTTGGAAAGCCCTGACACCTTGTTATTCATATCCATAGGCTGTCTAACCCTTGTCCCAGTTCTGATGAAGACCCGCCCCTGATGCACGTAGTCAGCGCATCACCACTAGGGTCGAAACGTCGACGCTCCATGTTATAGATCTAACTGTACAAAGTCGGATAGGAACAAAAGAAATAATTTTGCCTAATGACTATTGTGTTTACAGTTGATAACCTTGAATATTTGCAACCTTCATATATTTATGTTTATGTTTTGTAACCTATATTAGTCCTTCACAAATCACGTTGTATTGCACTGTTTATGTCTACTTGTATTTTTGACAGCACAACTAATGCTTGATATAAGTCAAAAATATTGAGAAAGCTGAATACTAAAGATTTACTTTTTCAGCCATTTGGGTCAGTGTTGATTGATTGATTTGTGCTACTACGTCTGTACCCCACCAGGGACTCACTATTGAGATTACAGTTGAAATGACGTGGTGAACGGTATTTCCTCCCAACAGAACCATTATTGTTTGTTCATTTACCGCCCAGGTTCTGAGGGTTACGTGGTCACCCCATTATACTTAATGCTCCCAGGATGAAGCAGTAGGGCAGGGAAGAGGGGGAGGAGGAAAGGTTACAAACATAAATAAATTCACTACCTGCGAATAGCAGTGGGGCGACGCTCCTCTGCCTTAGCGGAGGAGCCAACACTGCAACCTGACCATCCTAACATCGCCTTGATACAAACAAACTTGAGTTGCTAGACAGCACCTCATCCTCTCTGACCTGTGAGAAAATTCCCAAATTATTAGCTATAGTGTACCCTGATCATTTTGAGTGAATAGATTCTCCCCTACCACAGACACCCATCACCCAGCTCTCCCAAATCCTGAATGACTTGCTACTTCACTAGCACCAAAGAGTCCATTATACTTCATGACCCTCCAATTCTGTCTCTGTATTCTTGACCTACGTATCCATCAGCCCTTGCCATGAGCATAAAAGAGGTAGTGATGATGGATGAGAACTCACCATCAACCAGAAAGGCACACCTATACTGAGTTTAGAGCAGGCACCAGTGCCCCAGCTTCTAAACAGCAGAAGCATGTCTATGTCTTCAAATATTTGTTCATATACACTGCAATGACTTCAATCAATTGACAAAAAAATAATGATTATTTATCATTTACTTAAAATGCCACAGTGCTGAAAAAACAGCTAATATAGGAACTTTGCACAGTTCATTTGGCACTTTTGCACTTTATTCATTTTTTGATTATCTGCTCTGTTTGCAAGGGTTTTTAATAATGGATATGCTGTAGTATAATTTTAGTTATTTTTTCTTTATCCTTTGTCTTTTATTGCGTTCTACTGTGTTTTATTTACATGTAATGGTTTTAATTAACTTTGCATGATAATAAATACATTGAAATTGTGTTCATGTATTCATTTTGTTGCAGTTGCAGATAACATTGACATGCCTAGGTATCAGAGAATGCAAGAGTAAAATGAGTTTGCAGTCACTCTGCATAAGACTTCAAGAACTGGATGAAAATTCCCTCACATAGACTGAGATTCAGGGTTTGTTCAAGGGAAAATAATACACAAAGCATCTCCAGCTGTTGCACAAGGTATCTGAAATGGGTAGGTAGTGACAGTACTGGACAAGGCCTAACCTTTTAAACAATGGTCTTCAAAGAATGATCAAATGCTCAAGCTGTGCCACACCAGATGCCGGCTGCTTACCAAGTCTTGTAAAGACTTGGAAGTGGGTGGTAATGTGGGTTGTGTAGAAGGTGAATATCCAACTGGAGAAGCTACCTCTTGCTCCTCCAGCCGATCCTTCTTCTGTCTGCGCCGATGCTGGAAAATATTATGATGACAAAGTTAGATGTGTACAGATCCTGTCTGCGCACTTTTCTTAAGCCCTAACGGTGCTTCTAAATTGGATTAAACCTTCTCTAAATTTTCATTTTTTCAAAAAAGTGTTATTTATGCAAACTTTCTATTTTCAACATAATTACTGACATTTCAGTAGTCAGTGAAACAATACATGAAACAACTGTATGAAAAGAAGTTGCCAATATTCGATAAGTAATCAGTATTCATTTGATATAACATTTATTGTACAATTCAATTAGACATCAAATTCCATGGTTCTTATGCAGTGTTGCTGTTCCCAATGCATTTCAGGACACTCTTCATCAGGGGCACACTATAAATGCAAAAAATACAAATTTTCAAAATAAAGATAAAATACTCTTTCAATATAGATATTTTAGCTTTTTAGGACAGAGACCCATGTCCCAACACAATACAGCATTTCAGTCTGTTTATTCAAGCGGTTACCCACAGGATAGTGCAGTCCTAAAGTGCTTGTGTGCATATTAACTAATCCAAAACCTCCTCGTTGTGCCAGAAAACAATACAATGAAAGGTGACGCAATTAGTGAATGCTTTCCACCTGAAAACAACATGCCATTTGTAATACATAGACACAAAAAACCCTCTGTATCCAGTGGAAAGAAAACCTCCTGACAAACGTTGCCATGCTAACCTGTGCAGTCCATGATAAAGTGAAACCATTACGGAATAAGCTGAAAAGAAATTGTGCGTGTGGGCATTACCAATATCAATTATTAATAATATGCTGCAGTGTTACAGCTAAGTACCAAGACAAAACTCCACTTACTGTAGAGGTGTTATAACCCACGGGGTATGAAATAATATATAAGCCAGTTTGTCAAACGCTCTATAAATGAAACAGATCGCAAAAACATTACGAAAGTAATACAATCTTGTTCCTTCCTTGGCCCTCGTCCCCCGTTTTATGAATTAGTGCCCACTCACTTACTTGAGTGAACCGCCAACCGGCGGTCTCAATCTTCCAACTTTCAACATTCAATAACTCTTTCTGGAACGCCGCTACTAGAGCATGCTATGTACGTAAAAACGTGTGCACAGGATATTTGAATAGAAAAAGAAGATAGACTTGCCGATCACATAAGGGAAGTAATCGGCTGTGAAAGAATGTATCACAATAGAAGGAGGCACAACAGGTCCAAAGCCGGCGCTGACCAGAAATCCTGGTCAACCCCTTGCCACCTCCACAAACCTTGAAGAGGACACACCTTAAAACTAGCGTGATCTTGAGAAGGGAATCCTCTCCCTCTCACAGTTAGATACACTTTAGGGCGTGTAGACACATAGTCCACACTACACACCCACTAGTTTTTAATTTTTAATTCACACCATATTTTTAGTCCTGAAGAAAGCCAGCATATTGATAAGGCACTGGCTGAAACATGTTGACAACTTAAAGGACGTGGGAGGTCGTAACTTGCCCCCAACGTCCAACAGCCTTATTTTTAACTGCTGACGGAGGCCCAATTAATAAAGTTTCTCGAGGACTGGGACCCCCGCCAAGCCGTTTTAAACTCACTATCTCACCACCTTCACCGCACACACAGTGACATACCTGCTCCGCTGTAACCAGGCGTCGTAGCACACCCGGGACACTCTAGGTGTCACTGGGTGGGCCCGATGATGAAGCATGCCACCAACAAGGTTGGTGGGTGAGGGCTTTCTAAAGACACCCAACAGGTGCCACCCCCCATTGACAAAACTTAACTGAGTCACCATGATTTTTATAATATAAATATCATACCAACCCCACTCATAGCTAGTCTCCTTTTGATTACTTGACATATAAACCGGGGATCTGGACTAGCTATCTGGTCCTCTCTCTCCCTCTTGATACACGCAATCACAATAGACAAACATTAAAAAGTGAAAAATTAACATTAACACCAAACTGAAAATAAAGGGGTTATAAGATAGTGTAATGTGTTATTCACTGTGTCAGCATGACTTAATTTGCATTAAGCTTAAGTGCGTCTAAAAGGAATGCAGCGAGCCCAGAGTGCTACTGTACTCCTAACAGTGCCTAAGAAGTCACTGGAAAATCAGCTGGACAATATTCCACTGTTGGTGAAGTATCTGACTTCTGTTTTTAGACAGTGCCCTGAAGTAACTACATTATCACCACAACATAGAAAATAAAAGGGCTAGCTAGCTTCTGTGTAACAGCTTGAATATCCATCTGTAGTGACAAACAAGAAATCAAATTTAGCAGAACACAAGCCTCTTTTGTCTTGACAATCAAAAACTTGGTGTAAAGTAGACATAAAAGTACATTTACGTTGCACTTTGTGCTGAGGTCTGTGACACCTTGTCAGACTTTACATAAAACAGGCCATTTCTAACTTATCATTCAGAACACAGGGTGTCAGGGTATTAAGGTATTGTACCCAGTAGGTTTCTCTTTGTGCCAATTTCTTTTGGTGTTAACGTGTGGTGCCACTGTGATCTTCTATAATATGGTAAACCTTATTTGTGGTATGTTTAGCCGCCCACTGAGTTTTCAAAACCCAGTGGACGCCTAAACATGATTTAATGTTTGATGTTCCCATCATGCTTTTGTGCTCAATGAGCCTGACTTTTATCTTTTGTGTTGTTCTACCAACATTTACTAGCCCGCATAGACATTTCATGGCGTAACTCACCATATCAGAGTTACAGTCTGAAGTGGGTCTCAATTTAATAGCTTTACCAGTATGTGGGTGCGCAAATGTATTCCCTGCGATCCCATTGCCACAATGGCCGCAGCCCTTGCGCATCCCCAGGGTCTGTGTTAACACTCGGTTTAAGTGTCTCTTTTTTAGAAATTCCCTTAGGTTTTTATTAGATCTTGAATGTACAAACATAGGTTTGGAGGTAAATACTTCTTTAAAGTCCGTCTCCTGTTCAATAATTTCCCTATTCAGTATACTCTGTTTGATTTCTGGTGCCGCTGTTCAGAATTTGATAACAAAAACTTCTCTCTTTGACTTAGGTTTCATCACCTCTCTAAGCAAATGATCACGTTGAACGTGTTTTACCTTCTGCTTCGCCATTGCTAGAATTTCCCTCGGGTACCCCCGTTGTAGGTATTATTGAGACATTTCCTCTATCTGATTGTCACATGTATCTCTATCTGGAGTGATCCTCTTGTGATAACGGTAAATGATTTTTTAAGGACTGAGGATATACGCTTGTGAAGCAGAGAGCATTATACCGATCTGACAGTTTTTTATAAACTTTTGAGTGCAGGCGACCTTGATGTTATTCGATCAGGATGTCAAGATAATTATTAGACAACTGATTAATAGTTTGAGTGAAATTGATGTGGGGATTATGCTGGTTTAAAGTGCCAATGCAATCTTCCAATCGTCTCTTCGGACCATGCCACAGCAGTAGAATATCATTAATGTATTTGAGATGTATGAGAAGATGGTCTGTCCATGATTCATTCATTAGAATATACGTATCTTCATACTTGGCCATAAAAATGTTCGCATAGGTGGGTGCCACAACATCAATGGTACATAACCAGGTGTTTTCATCAATAGTTTCTTGTATTCAAGTCAGTTTCTTCAGACAATCCCTGGTGTCGTGGATATATGATACCAATTCTTGAACTAATGGCTGTAGAAAGAAATCAAGATACCTTCCTACAGGTTCATGTATTGATCCACATTCTGCTACAATTGGACGAAACACTGGATCTTGTGATTTTTATGCATTTTAGGTAGCATGTATATGTGAGGTCACGATGGATAATCTGATGTCAGGAAATGTTTGCTGTTGTCGTCAATCCATCCTAGATCCATAGCCTTAGTGTGAATATCACCCATGGTGTTCTGGAAAGTTGCCATAGGATCGGAATGGAAAGGGGCGACCACTCGGTCCCCCCGAACGTATGGTTGGGGGCCCGGATCCTCCCGGGAAACCATTTTGGGCGGGGGGCGTGTCACGGCTGGTATGCCCGAAGCGGCGTAGCAGGTGCGCGCCTTTCCCCCGCCCAAGAGGGGTTGTCCTAGACACCTACACCGATGGCCACGCCCAGTAGGCGTACCAGCGGAGGGTTCACGCCCTCCCGAAGAGGAATAAAGAGAGCGGGAATCCGAAGAAGCATCCTCTTGTTCCTGTGCTTGGAAGCTGCACCCACTCGTTGCACGTGAGCCCTCGACGGAACAAGGAGCAATTTTGACCCACCCACCAGCCCCTTATGGCAATGTTAGTTCTGCAATAAAGTATTTTTTCTCTGATAACATCTTCTTCCCCCTGTTTAGCGGTATATGAAGGTCTAGTTTAATGATATGATTTCTGTCTAAAGGTACTGTTTTTCTTGTAGGATAGACAAATATTGAAAATAAACAGGATGATGTTTTCTCCCTTAGTAGGTAATCGAATGTCGTATTTATTCTTTTGGTCGGGCGGTAAGGTCATGATCGGTGAGCAGTAATTTCAAGGTCCCTAGAGGGGGGCGCCACCCACTATGGATGGGAGCGCCCGGGGGGAGGCGGCCATTGGCCCCTCCCACGGGGAGGCGGCACCCACTAAGTATGGGTCGCCTAGGGGAAGACGGCCATAGGCCCCTTCCAGGGGAGGAGGCGGCTATGTGCCCCTCCTACGAATTTCACGGGGCCCGGATATCCGCGACGGCGGATGTGATAGACAGTGTGGGGTGGGAGGGGGAGTCCACGCTGCCTTCTTACAGACACCTCACACGGGTCCTCGGACGACCTTTAAGATGGCGTCGAGTTGAAATGGGGGGCCCCCAACAAGACAAGGGAAATTGGAGTTGGCACAGAGGGTACAGTCCTCTGCGCGGCCGCCACTCACACTGTGAGGGCGAGAGTTTTGGTAGTAGGGATCTGACACCGGTTGCGACCTTGCCGTTGGCCTGTAATGCTAGGATGTTCAATTTTAATTTAGAAAGTATGCATTTGCAGGATGTTAGACTCGGCTAGGAAAACCTTTGTATTAGAGATTTGTTAAGGTTAGCCAATGAACATGTCTTCATCGAAAATGTAATAAATGAAAATTGTACATGATATGAAACTTTTATTTAATGTTTTATTTTTGTTTCATATTTTAATAAATACGGCCGGGAGGGTAACTCCCTCCCGCCTTCCAAAAGTTCAGAACTGCTTCCGTCTTCCCATCCTTGGGGATTGTGTTGGGAGGGGGTGACAGGCATCCCGGCCATATGGAAAGGGGCGACCACTCGGTCCCCCCGAACGTATGGTTGGGGGCCCGGATCCTCCCGGGAAACCATTTTGGGCGGGGGGCGTGTCACGGCTGGTATGCCCGAAGCGGCGTAGCAGGTGCGCGCCTTTCCCCCGCCCAAGAGGGGTTGTCCTAGACACCTACACCGATGGCCACGCCCAGTAGGCGTACCAGCGGAGGGTTCACGCCCTCCCGAAGAGGAATAAAGAGAGCGGGAATCCGAAGAAGCATCCTCTTGTTCCTGTGCTTGGAAGCTGCACCCACTCGTTGCACGTGAGCCCTCAACGGAACAAGGAGCAATTTTGACCCACCCACCAGCCCCTTATGGCAATGTTAGTTCTGCAATAAAGTATTTTTTCTCTGATAACATCTTCTTCCCCCTGTTTAGCGGTATATAAAGGTCTAGTTTAATGATATGATTTCTGTCTAAAGGTACTGTTTTTCTTGTAGGATAGACAAATATTGAAAATAAACAGGATGATGTTTTCTCCCTTAGTAGGTATTTGAATGTCGTATTTATTCTTTTGGTCGGGCGGTAAGGTCATGATCAGTGAGCAGTAATTTCAAGGTCCCTAGAGGGGGGCGCCACCCACTATGGATGGGAGCGCCCGGGGGGAGGCGGCCATTGGCCCCTCCCACGGGGAGGCGGCACCCACTAAGTATGGGTCGCCTAGGGGAAGACGGCCATAGGCCCCTTCCAGGGGAGGAGGCGGCTATATGCCCCTCCTACGAATTTCCCGGGGCCCGGATATCCGCGACGGCGGATGTGATAGACAGTGTGGGGTGGGAGGGGGAGTCCAAGCTGCCTTCTTACAGACACCTCACACGGGTCCTCGGACAACCTTTAAGATGGCGTCGAGTTGAAATGGGGGGCCCCCAACAAGACAAGGGAAATTGGAGTTGGCACAGAGGGTACAGTCCTCTGCGCGGCCGCCACTCACACCGTGAGGGTGAGAGTTTTGGTAGTAGGGATCTGACACCGGTTGCGACCTTGCCGTTGGCCCGTAATGCTAGGATGTACAATTTTAATTTAGAAAGTATGCATTTGCAGGATGTTAGACTCGGCTAGGAAAACCTTTGTATTAGAGATTTGTTAAGGTTAGCCAATGAACATGTCTTCATCGAAAATGTAATAAATGAAAATTGTACATGATATGAAACTTTTATTTAATGTTTTAATTTTGTTTCATATTTTAATAAATACGGCCGGGAGGGTAACTCCCTCCCGCTTTCCAAAAGTTCAGAACTGCGTCCGTCTTCCCATCCTTGGGGATTGTGTTGGGAGGGGGTGACAGGCATCCCGGCCATATGTGTGTGTCATCATTCAGTATGTGCTCTTGTACTTTTGTTTTATAGTAAGTTGTGTTCATCACAACCAAGGCTTCTCCCTTATCAGCCGGCTGGAATGTTAAATTTGCATTTTCTACCAGTTTGCACAGTATACAACATTCTTTGTAGGTTACATTTTTGAAGTAGTGTGATGACATTGGCATCTGTTCCAAATCTATCTTCACCAAAAGCTCAAAAAGATCCAATGATTCATGTGAACTGGGTGGGATAAAGGTGCTTTACGGTTTAAAAATCTTCTCTGTGGTTTGTGACGGTGCGTTGATGTGTTGCACAAGATGATGAACAAATCATCATAACCTGAGTTTGCACATGAATTTAAATAATGATATCTCTGTTTCCAAGATGTTAGTGGAGTATGTTGGGACGAATGTCCTTCCTTTATTCAATATTGTAAGTTCAAGCGGTGTGAGAGTTGTATCCGAAATGTTCATAACTAGGTCCTTTTGGGATTCCTGTGTACATTTTCTGGATTTTTTCTTTTGTCCCCTTTTTGTTCGTTTAATTTCCCTGCACCTCGCTCTTCTGGAAGGTGATTGGAGGTTTGGCCAGATTCTAAAAAAGACTCCTAAGATGTGCCACTTGTACTCTTTACTTCTGATTAAGCATCTGAGGTGTTTACAATACTCAATGCCGAGGGACATGATGGTAACATATCTTGTTCCATTGCTACACTCTCTTCTGAGGACGATGCTTCTGGTTTCTTAAATATGCATCGCTGGGTTTAAGCATCTGTACAAGTGTAAACCTTCGTCTAGTTTGTAGTCAGTTGTGCCCCTTTTAAATGTGCGGAGTTTGCGTACATATACCTCCTTTACATATTCATCAAGTTGTTCATTAATCTCATTTAAGGTTTTGGTCCAAATGTCCTTATTCAATCTTTTTTTTTTTTTAAAGAAAATTTGTATTTGATATTAAAAGGGAAAAAACAAGGTGTCAATACAAAATATAGCAAAAGTATAACACGTTGAAAACTGTAATAAATAGAACAAGCATAAAATTGCAAGTAATAACAGAAAGGAAAATCTGGGCAATGGAATTAAGAAAGAAAAAAGAAAAGGAATGGGAAACATTAATCATAAAAGCATGGCAATACCTGAAAGAAGTGTAAAAGTAACACAATGAAGAAAAGAAAAATGGAATGCAATGAGCATTTAAGGAGGTTTAAGGACTTCTTGTTGCAAAGGCAGTGGATAAAACAAACGATTAGCACAAGTATCCAAGTAAAGCGTGATAGGAAGCCTTAAGTCCATACGCTTTGCAGCCATGTGAGCCGGGAAAACAAAAGCAGTGTCAAGTCTATGGTTGTGGCAAACGTTAAACCACCACGCCTTAAAGGAGATATTGGAGGAGTTCTTCCAATTTACCGTTATCTGCTGGAATGCAGCGGCCAACAATAAATCAATAATCTGAGGTTTTAGTTCAACATTGTCCCAACAAGGGGAAAGGCTTCCTAAGAAAACGTTAATATGAGAAAAAGGAATACATGTGTGATAAATCACATTAATTTGGACCCAAACCTGTAACCAAAAGTCATGAACAGATGTACATAAGAATAACATTCTCCTGCGATAAACTCTCTTTCCGCCGCAGCACCCTCACGCCTGCTGCTGCCTGTATTCTTGGGTCGTCAGTCACCGGGGAAGGAAACAACACCTCGCCGGACCCGCTTCGCGGGTCCCGCTTCGCGGTCCCAACCGCCCGAGGTGCAACTCATCTGCCCATTGGAGGAAGTAACCGGCAGGGCTGCGAGCAAAGCAGGGACTCCGTGGGCCAGGAGTCCCTGCGCGCCCGATCGTCATCAGCTGGGCTGCTCTCCCTGCCGGCACCGCCCACCCGCCCACGGAGATTAAGAAGGGCTAGAACACTCACTCTGCGGGAATTACGCCCCTTTGTATTTAAGGGACACCCCATTCCCACTGCACGGGAGCGCGCGGGAGGGCGCCCGGAGAAGCCCGGGACAAGGACGGGACCGTCTGTGGCCGTCCGGGGCCGAAGGAGGCCGGGCCACCTCACTGACACTTACCACAAAGGAACATATGTAAGCTTCTGTGGTGCTTTAAAACGGCCCAAAAGACCCAGTCCATTGTAACTCTTGAATAATACCAGGGGTTGTTAAGAACTATACTACATTGTCTTTCATGGTTGGGTTATATCATCTGACCGCTCTTCCTTCCAAGTATCATATTAGTTGCCCCGGTGTTGTCTTCTAGCATGCCGCTACGTTCCGGCAGGGATCGTTCAGTGGTACTACAGACCACAAAAGGGGTGGTCTCTGGTCCCCTGGACGCCTTTATCAAGAAAGCCACAGGCATACTTGAGAAGCGATTATCCTTGGATTTAATTAACGGGAAACGTTCCTCATTAGGGCATATTGCCTCAGCAACTACTCATGTACCTATTGTGGCCCCCCCCTACTACTATTAATAATATGCAAAATGCAGTCTTATTGCTGCTGACATTCATGGTGTAGCTACTGGCCCCTCTCCCTCTTTAAACCTGTTTATTGATGATAATGACGTTGTCACTTCTGAGTGTGAGGGGGATAATAGTGTACTTTCAGCCAGTCCTTCCTTAATGATCTCCTCATCGGATGATGAGACTACCAAGTCTTACCATCCTGGTAAAAGGAAGCGTAACAAGAAACGCCAGAAAGGGGGTCCACCAAAGGTTCAGGAGGCAGCTTGCCCACCTCCCCCTTCAAGAAATTTGTGTCCTTTAACAGGTGATTTATTACCATCACAACAATCTAGTGATTTAGATCTTACTCCCCCGGGGCTGTTGGGAGCAGGTGTGACTAACATGAGTAGTTGTGATGTCGATATGCTGGCACGGCTAGAGGTTTTACTTAAGACTCTCCTGTTGCCAGTACTCGAGAGAACAAGACTCATGAGCCTTAAAATTGATAGCCTTGAGTCTCTTATAATGGCAACTGCGTCCATCTTGAAATAAATAGCACTTTCCCAGGCCCCTGTGGCCCCCGTGTTTACAAATAGTAATCCAAAACCTCAGGGAAGCACTGCAACAGTCCCTAAAGTTGCTGTGGGTAGTGGAGCGTCAAATTCCAGCACCATCCGACCAGTCCCTAAGGTAAGAACTTCTAAAGCTCCTAGTCGGCCAAATCAACCCTTGACTCCTGTCGCCCAACCCCCTAATCATAAAAAAGCAAGTAGTAAAACTAATGGCGTAGTGCAGCCGAGTACATCCAAGTCACTGCCCCCCACTCAGATCTTGTCAGCGGGGGCAGCAAAAACCAGCCACCCTGTTCACCATATGGCTAGTTCTCGTCTTGAAACTGGCAATGTGTCTCTGGGAGGTCTTACCCTGCCACGAGCACTTCTAGGAGAGCTCCGCCACCTGCAGACTTGCCCGCAGAGGCCACGCCATATACCATAGTGTTGACAGGTGTTGCACCTCTTGCGAATGGCCGATTGGAGTCACACGGTGACCTCCGGAACAAGGTTGCATTTTGGTTAAGCAGGAATCGCCCTCTCCCGCCCAATACCAATATTAAGATCTTGACCGTCAGAAGGGTCGACTGGGTGGGGTATTGTAGCAAGGACCTTGAGGGTGACTGTATCTTAGTTAATTTTAATGACCTCTGGGCAGTTGAGTTTATACGTAGGGAGGCCAGGTTTGGAAGGGTGGGGGATGTCCAATCCCTAGGTTTGAACTACTTCTACCCTAGGAGATACAATGTCCCCCCTCCTATCATGCCCCCACGCCACAGATTGATAGAGAGGAACCAGGCTAAGAGTTTCCCTAACTCCCCCTGTTATCCATATTTGTCAAACAGATTTGAACCCCTGTCTGGGCTGGAATCTATAGATTGACTTGGTGAGAACCATCCACCAGTTAATAGTTCTGGGAAAACTACTATCATGGACCCAATGATGCCCTCAGTAGTTGGAAGTACGATTGTGGGGCTTGAGGTGGAACCTTGTGTTTCAGAAAGTATCATGGCACCCAATAGTCTCTCGACAGGTTCTTACCCCTTGTCTCAGACCACAGGACCAGGGGGGGGGGGGGGTTGTGGCTGGGCCTGTATCCAGTTCTGTAGGCACACAGGGAAGACTGCTTAAACTGGCCTCTTGGAATATAGCAGGGCTAAGGGGTCGTATTGAAAATGAGGATTGGGCAGATTTTATGGACATGTATGACATTGTTATGCTCCAGGAGAGTTGGGCAACAGCCCCGCTACATAGAGCGGGATATCTGAATTTTTATAAGCCCTCAATTAAGGGTTTAAAGGGAAGAGCCTCTGGGGGGCTGGTGGTATGGATCAGACAGTGTCTAGGATATCAATGCTCTGAAATTAGGGTGGATAATCCCGACCTCTTATGTATAAAGTTGAGTGGGATATATGATCAGTGCGTAGTGTTAATTAATATCTACTCTAGGGGCTGCCAAGGTAGTCGTAAGCAAACAATTTTGGATGCTCTCGATGCACTCTTGAGCAGCTTCAGTGGTGATAATTTGATCTTGGTTGCCGGGGACCTGAACTGTTCTTTCGAACCCATCCTTAGCTTAGGTGAGGATTTGGGCGCGGAGGTGGACACTGTTTGGAATATCCCAAGTTTGTCAATTAGTAAAGGTGTAAAGGGTACAGAGGCAGCTTTACTCTGGTTGGGACTTTGCCTGGAGTGGGGCATGCGGGCTGTGAATGGGCGTACAACCTCTGACAAGTTAGGACAGTCAACCTTTGATAATGGGGCTAGTATGAGTAGGATCGATTATATACTGGTCAAATTAGAATTTTGGTCTTTTGTAAGTGATAAGGAGGTTCTGGCTCGTCCGGAGAGCGACCACAACCCCCTTTCACTAGGACTTAGGCTACCAGGTGCTGGGGTTATACACGAGGAACCATTTTGTGCAACGTCTGACGTCGTTTTAAGTAACGACAGAAGACGGGTTAAATGGTCGAGGGTGATTGCCGACCCCTCTCTAATCAAAAATATAGAGGAAACTGTTGCAAATACTCTAGGTGCTATGGTTGCAAATCCCCTGCCTCTGGAGAATAGCTCGCAGATTATTGATCTTCACGAACAATGTTTTGTGGGATTCAAAACTCTGCTAACTCAGCCTTCAAGGGCAAAACAAAATGACCATCACAAAAGGTGGTACACTCAGAGTTGTAGAGAAGCTCATAGCGTCCTAATTAAGGCTGTCAAACTAAGGGATAGCGCTGAAATTAAAAAAGCAAGGTTTCTATATAAAAAAACTCTATGGGCAGCGAAGAAAGAATGGGACGATGGTTATTGGCTAGAGCTCCTCTTGGCATGTCACTCTTCCAATCAGAATAAGTTTTGGGAGACAGTTAAGTGGGGCAGAAGTTCTGAATCTCAAAGGCCTGAGAACTATGGGCCAGATGTAGGTAAAAAAGATTTACCGATTTTAAAATACCGAATTGTACCGATTCGGTATTTCAAAATCGGTAAATGGTATGTAGGTCCCAACATCTGGATTCGTTACCGAATCCTTAACAATTCTTTAATTACCGATTCGGTAAATACCGAATCGGTAATGCCCATTCATTCCTATGGGCTTTGAAGCCCATAGGAATGATTAGGCATTACCGTATCGGTATTTACCGAATCGGTAATTGAAGAATTCACAAGGGTGCAGGGGGTGTCACTTTGACACCCTCTGGTACCCCCAAAACAGGCACAGGTGCCATGTGGCAGGCATACCTGCCCTAAGGGCAGGTCTGCCTGTCACATGACATAGGTGTGCATGCACACATGTGCATGCACACCGGAATCGGTATTTTACCATCAAATTGGTTTTGATGGTAAAATACCGATTCGTTAAGGCTCCTGGGACTCTGAAGAGTCCCACCTACATATGGGTGGCTTCAAATCGGTAAATTTACCGATGTTTTATTTTACCGAATCGGTAAAATTACCAAATCGGTAATTTTACCGATTCGGTAAAATATTGCCCCCTACATGCCAAAACTTGTAAACCGGTCGGTAACGGCCGAAAATACCGATTTTCGGCCGTTACCGACCGACCTACATCTGGCCCCAGGTCTCTCAAGAGGATTGGGTGAGTTTTTTCTCCACGCAATTTAAAGACACAAGAATTATTATAGATAATCAGCAAGAGTATTTTAGGGCCTCTCACACTAATGGAGGAGTTGAACTTATATTCTCTCCAATTGACGTAAGAAATGCCCTAGCTGATGTTCAGTCTGGAAAAGCACCCGGTTTAGATGTGATCCCCGCAGATCTTTTTTAATTAAATCTCGATATTTGGGTCCTGTACATCACAGTGTTGGCCAACGCAATTGCAGGTGGGGCTAGGGTCCCCGACTCCTGGAAAGGGGCTGAGATATTACCTGTGTTCGAAAAGGGTGACCGGTATTCCCAAGGAAACTACCGACCTATTAGTCTGATAGACTCATTGCAAAAAATCTTTTCACGAATGGTACTTGCACGAATCCAAGGGTGGATGGAGATGGAAGAAATACTGTCCCCCATGCAAGCTGGTTTTAGACTGGGAACCAGTACTTTAGATCAGGTTTTCAGGCTAAATATGCTGTATTGGAAGGTGGTAACCTTGGGAGGAGGGGCCATTTATGCCGCTTTTGTGGACTTGAAGTCGGCATTCGACTTGGTCCCGAGAGAGAAGCTGTGGGACTCCCTTAGGCAGATGGGCCTGCCCCATGAACTTTTGAATATAGTGATAAGATTGCATGACGCCAACTATGTCAAAGTGAGGTGGGGCGGACAGGGCCAGGTGACCGAAAGGTTCCCGGTCACACGGGGGGTGCGACAGGGTTGTGTGTTGGCCCGACCCTCTTCCTCCTATTTATTAACCAGGTGGTAGGGTTCTTTTCCAACATACATACTGATGCGCCATCATTGGGTGGGTCGAAATATCCAATGCTAATCTTTGCTGACGATACCCTGCTTCTTTCAAAATCCCGTAGTGGGCTGCAAACAGCACTAAATACGTTTGCAGAATTCTGCAGGGTAAACGACCTACAGATCAATGTAGATAAAACTAAATTCACGGTCTTTAGCAATAAAAAACCAATTAGAAGTAACGTTAGCTTGGATGGTGTATCGATAGAACAGGTAAATGTAATGACCTATCTGGGTGTGACCCTGGACCACCAGTTAAGTTCGTCTTTCAAAACACGGCGACCGGGAACACACAGAGGAGGGATACCACAACCTTGTTCGCAATCCACAGAGGGATCAAACCTTAACCACTTTCTTGAAACTTCTAATTGGATCCCCTCCCAGTACGGCTTGGTACACACACGTATCCAGTATACCTTTGTGTTCATCCACCATACTTGGTTTGGAGAACTTATATACAGATGAAAAACCGTTTGCTCTAAACTCAGAGCGGAGAATCATTACTTATATTCCAACGTTCATTAACATCACATTCGGAACTATCCATCCGAAGCTAAAGTGTCCATTATTTCCAACCTACTGACCAGTGGGTCACACCACTAGCCCTGAAGAGTCGTGTTGACTCAACTCTAACACGAGGAAACACGTGTCGGCTGAATGTGGACCTAATAAACAACCTTCCTAAAGGATAAAGATACAAAGATCTGCTGTTGCTTATTACTGAACTGTCACTAACTTTATTGAGACACTTTCTTGATTATACTATAAACTGTGGTTGCGAGAGCTTTGCTTATTTAAGTTTGGGAGAGTCTGTTGATTTTCTTATTGAACGGTTAAGGGCTTCTCCGTTCGCTCTTCACGCACCGCACCCTTAATTTTTGTTTAAATGACCTTTTAACGTTTACTCTAGGCAGAGCGCCCTAAACCCTCTGAAACTCTAAAAAACCCTCTACAGCTAGCCACACCAGTTAAGTTGGGTCCCCCAGATTGAGGCTCTAACTATTAAGTTCTCACGATTGATGGGTAGTCTATTACAGGAGCAGAAGAAGTCTTTGACGAAACGTGTTGCCCCGGTGCTAAAAATGTATGAGGCAAAGATAAACGCAGCAGCATTGTATGGTGCGGATATCTGGGGTTTTAAGAATCTATCCCCCCATGTCAAATCTCAAAATAAATTTCTGCGCAATTTGGTTGGCCTTCCTCAATCAACGCCTACCAAACCCTTGTTGTTAGACCTTGGGTGTAAACCACTTAATGAGATGGCCAGGTTTCGTCTGGTGGCGTTGTGGCGTCGGATCTGGACAACTCCAGAACTTAGCCTCTTCGCCAAGGAGTTAGATGAGGTCAAAACACTGTGGAGAGCGTCCAAAATCCCATGGCTGAGGGAAGTAAAGTTAATTCTGTGAGAGATGGGTCTTGAGCAGCTGTGGAAAAATCCGACGATGTCCGTCTTTCCATCAAAACAAGACTTTAAAGACCTATTTTGGGCCTCAGTTAAGTTAATTGCAGTGAATCAATCAGAGCCAACTAACTTAACTGGAAAGTTTTTATCCCATAAACTGTCACCCTTCCTAGAGCCATATTGGGATGTGATTTGTAAAAATTTGGATCGCAAACTTTATCACCAATTTCGTGTCGGAACACTTCCGATTAATTCCTTTAAGGCAAAATGGAATACCAACTGTAACACCTGTTGTCCTTGGTGCCCAGATCAACTTGAGAGTATTGGTCATTTCTTTTTTGTATGTCCTGCTGAGGTTCCGTGACGATTTGAACCCGTGTTTTCAAGTTTGTCGGAAATACATAATATTGGTATCAGCGAACCGCAAATGATCCATTTAGTATATCCTGGTGTTTTCGCTACGCTACGAGCAAGAGCACTTCTTTTATAAACACATTTCTGATCTACCCACGGCATCCATCTTAGATCATGGCCGCCATTTTGTGTTTCTTGCCCTCACATACGCAATAGCCTCTGATCACTTCATTTCGATTAAGGACACGTAACCTTAGCCGGAGATTCACCTCTTTCATGACACGTGCACCTTAAACCAGATCACGCTGTAGCTGCATGACTCGACAAAGGCTACCTCCTCTGCCCGAGGCCAGTCCTGCCAAACTGGTCTTCGTGTCCATTGTCCTGATCATGATTAGGCGGCCGAAGCCGGTAGCCTTGCCCATTTACAACCCACAAACATCCCTTATCCCACTTTTCTATCTTCCACACCTGGCTCTGTTTCTTTCTTTCTGAATCTTTATTAGGGGGAGGTAACGAACTTTACGATGAGGCGGTCCGGGTCCTGAATGCAATATTGACAGGGAATCGTGACAAACTAGTGGGAACCCCTCTCTTCGCAATGTTTGGCCTCAGATATTATCGACGGTTCCTGTGTAACACCAAATATTTATTGTTTTAGACACAAAGGTTTTGGGAATGTATTACATGTAAAGAATTCGCCCCCAGCTTAAAATTTAGTATATAAGGAGCAACCCGCTTTGTACAAATTGAACAGGCTCCTGGTTACTGCCCGTGTGTAGTATCTGTGACTTCTGTGTCCCTGCAGTAATAAACCTTTGGTCTTTGACGCCACCATCGAGAAGCCCGTGTTTCTGTTCATTTGTGCACCTAGGCAGGTGGAACTCCGGGGTCTTTGGGTGTTGTTCCCTGACACCTCTGGACGGAACCAAAAAGTCCAGAACTCCAATTGGCGCCCAACGTAGGGCGACGTCATTCGGTACCGGTCCAAAAGCCTGAAGAGTTCGAGAAGCTTCGTGTGAAGATTCCTGAGGGAGGCGCCCCACTTCATCGATCCCGGCATATCGCAAAAGTGGCCCGAAGTTCTCTTCCACGAGGGTTTCCCGTTCAGGACGGCTGCAGTGGGCCGTTGCCTTGACCGCCGCCCTGTCTTGGACCCGAGGTGCAGTCCTTAGTACGGCGAAACGTGACGGGTTTCTCCTTGGTGACGTCTTCAGTGACTCAGTTAAGTATTTAGAGATAGCTAGCTGGTTACTTTGTGAGGATTGTTAAAATCCTTGATCGGTTCTTGGTTTGGTTTGGTTTTGTCAGATTATCCCTGGTTGTTCTAGTTACGATAATCTATTTGGTTTAGTTTGGGTATCGATACATCAGTTCGTTTTGGTAGGCCTAAGTTCTTGGTTCGAGTGCACATATTTGTTTCGTGTTCGTTTGTTTTGTGTTCCGGACTAAAAATGGTAAGTCGGAAAATGTTGTCTTGTTTTGGTTGCAACCGTGACTCACGATTGGAGGACTCTTGTCTGGTTCCTCCGATTGGGACTCCCCTATATGATTTATATTGTAAACATGGCGTGGGTCCTATATCTTATAATGAGGTATGGGTCCGTTATTGTAAGAAGGATGGTGTCCTTAGTTGGCCACTGCATGGTAGTTTTGAACCAGAGATTCTCGACAACTTAGAAGCGAAATTGTTCAGGAAGAAAGCCCGGCCGGCAATGTTTGATTCTTTCCGTCACTGGCGAAAAGAATCCAAACAGAGAGAAATGAAAAGGTTGAAGAAAGAACAGAAAGAACAAGAAGAGTTAACTCTAGAGCAAGCGGCTAAACAGTTGCAGGCTAACGAGTGTGAGAAGGCCATAGATGTAGCCATTAGAGAGCATAACCTAGCGATTGACAAGTGCTATCCTGCCTTGCCATCGAAAATGGCTAAGATACTGGAGGATTCTGAAAACGATCCTCTGCTATCTTATCTGTTAAGGTCACCTCCACCGTATGCACAAGGTGCTACGGCTCCGCTTGTCCCGAATGTTCAATTGCCGGTTGCTGGACAACCTGGTGTTCCTGCTCCTGTCCTTCAGAATCAAGTTCCCGTACCTCCTGTGATGAATGTGAATGTTCCTACAGCTCCTCCTCTTCCTGCACTGCCAGCTTCCATACCTACCTCTGTACCTACTGCTCCAGAAACTATTTTCCTCGATACTCCTACTGTTCCGTTATCTATTCCTACCTCTACTGCGTTCTCTACGTCTGCGAGTGTGCTAACTCCGCTTTCTGTTCGTCGAAGAATCACTGATTCTGTTACTAATATGCTGTCTCCTTTATATAAAACTTTAATTAAGACTCCTACTCCTGACTCTGTTCAGAGACGGAGTCAGCTTCCAAGTACTGAGGAACGAGGAATTTTAGATTCCACGGCTCTCAGATGGATTTCGAAGAGTAGAAGATATAGTACGAGAGATGTACTAGACACATTTATGCAGTGGGGGGAACCAACGCAACGGTACGTCTTTGATGAGATGTGCTCGTTGTTACGTGAAGAAATAGAAGAAGATGATGTCGAATCAGATTTGGAAGATTTAATTAGAGTTCAGAAAGAGTTCGCTGCTGGAATGATAGTGGGTGAGAATATAAAGGAAGCGATGGAACTTATTTTTAGTTTTAGGAATGATCCATCTCTTCGTTCACCGAGAGATTTAGAAAAAGGTAAAATGAAGCCAAGTCGCCAATATCCTATGAGGGAGGTTCCTCCAATCTGGCGCGAAGCAATACAACGTGATGATAATGCAGGAATTGCAGCTGCTCCAGCACAGTTTCAACGAGTGTGGATACACATTCCATGGAAGCGAGCTGAAGTGTTAGCGGTGAAACAGGCCTTGCCAGATCCACGTAAGAATCCAGCTGGATATTACAAGGAATTAACACAGACAGTTGAGGCTTGTATAATGAACCTAGCCGACATCGATATGTTATTTGGTAACGTAGTTCCGCAACCAGTGTGGGCTAAAATTCGTAGAGAGGATCATCAAGCTGCCTTAGGTGGTGATTGGGCAGCTATCACTGCAGCAGATGGTCAGCAAATAGGTGGTGCAAAACCCGAACCTCTAATCGCTAATCTTCCAGGTAGAATAATTGATTTAATGAAGACTCTGATGCCAGCATTGCGTGTAAATTGGGACAAGCTGTCAGCATGCAGGCAGAAGAAAGACGAAAGTGTCTCCGACTTCTTCACGAGGTTTGAAGAGACTTTTGTAGATCATAGTGGTCAGGACATGAGTACAGAAGGAGGGCAAAGACTGTTTGTAGATAAATTTGTGCATAATTTGTTACCTGAATTATGCAATAAATTAAAGGATTCAGAAAGTGCATGGGCTGTATCTACGACAGCGCAAATACTTGCAACTGCACAGTACTACGAAAATAGGGATAAAGAGGAGAAGGAAAAATCAGAGAAGAAAACGAAAGATTTAAAAACTAAAGTTCTTTTGCAGCAGGCGTATCCGCCTCGCACGAATCAGACTAATACGCAGCAAGGTTCGTACCAAAGGACAGATTATGGTTCATCAAGACCTCAATACCAGTGGAATCAGTGTGCGTACTGTAAGAAAGAGGGTCACTATAAAAATGAATGTCCGATCTTAGCGCAAAATAATGCAGCAGCAGCTCAGAGAGGTCGTGGTGGTTTTGTGCAGAATTCTAGAGGACGAGGACGAGGTGCTATGCCTCCACAAACAAATGATCGTCCCTCCAATCACTTTGATCAACGAAATGGACAATCTGCTCAGCAAAATAGATCTCAACAGTATCTTGTTGAGGACTATAATGAAGCAGATGAGGGTTTTCAGCAAAATGGGTACTAGGACAGCCATGGACAGAGAGAGGGAGTAGTATCAGTTCCAGTGGATCAGAGTGGGCCTTATGTCGCAGTAGCAACATCAGGTGTAGTCGAACCGTTTCTGTTGGATACTGGTGCCGCAAAAAGTTCTATCATTCATGCGAAACTCCCTGGCGCACCTTTGTCCGGCTCAACAAATGTTTCCGTAGGTTTTTCAGGCGCCCCTGTTTACAACCCGATATCTGGTCCTTTGTCTATTTCTGTTGGACCGTGCCAATTGAATCTGACCGTGCGGTCCGTGGCGTTCCGTGTCTGGGGAGGAATTCTTTGAGAGGAGTTTTGGCAGTGGATGGGGCGGTGTTGTCCTTTGGTGGGTGTGCTTCTGTCCGCCTGGGGGGGGCGCGGACTGCCGCCGGGGCGTGCTTCGAATTGTTGCAGCTTCCATTCGACAGTCTGCTGGTTTGGTGATGAATAATATGCTAGTGGTCATGGTTCCTCATGCTGTGGATACACTCATGAACCGAACCAAGACACAACACCTTACCAGTGCTAGATTATCAGGCTATGAGCTGACATTACTAGCGAGTCATATTCAGATCAAAAGATGCAATGTATTGAATCCAGCAACATTGTTGCCGACTGATCAAGAGTCGAGTGATTCCGAGCCACATGATTGCTATTTCAAAACGGAGGAAGAGACAAAAGGACGCATTGATTTAAAAGATACTCCGCTATCAGATCCGGATGGTACACTGTATGTGGACGGGTCATGTTTTAAATTGGAGAATGGTGATGTGACTGCTGCCTACGCAGTAACGACTTTGAAGACGATTGTGGAGACTGCAAGAGTGAGTCAGAATTCTGCCCAAGCTGCAGAATTAATAGCTCTAACGAGAGCGTGTGTTTTAGCTGAGGGAAAGAGAGTGAATGTGTTTACAGATAGTCAGTACGCATTTGGTGTGGCCCATAGTTTTGGCCGGTTGTGGAGAGAAAGAGGTTTCATTACGTCCCATGGGACTAAGATCCAACATGGTCAGCTAGTTAACGACTTGTTGGAATCTCTAACCTTGCCGACTGAAGTTGCAATTGTGAAGTGCAGTGCTCATAAAGCAATCACGGATGATGTTGGTCGTGGGAATGCTTTTGCTGACGAAATTGCTAAACAGACAGCTAGAGACACGATGAGCAGAATGTATGTTGCTACGTCTGCAAGATGGATTGCTGAGTCTGGAATGTGTGAGGATACTATGGAAAGTGTGAAAGAGATTCAGAAAGAAGCAACTGAGGAAGAGAAACGTGTATGGAGAGAAAGTACGGGCAAGTTGGACTCGAATGGATGTTGGATTGATTTGACAGAACAGCAGCGTTGGATGTTGCCCGATGCGTATGTGCTTGCAGTAGTGACGATGGCACATGGAGTAGCGCATATAAGTTCTAAAGGGATATGTAAGATGTTAGCTCCGGTCTGGAAGAATGAGGGAATCAGTAAGTGTGCAGAGAGAGTGGTGAAAAATTGTATGGTGTGCTTGATGCATAATCCTGGCAAGGGAACTCCAACTCCAGCTGGTCATTTCGCTCCTCCTTCCTGCCCCTTTGAAGTGATTCAGTTAGATTTCATTCACATGGAGCGCTGCAATAATTTGAAGTATGTCCTGGTGGTAGTTTGTGCTTTTTCCAGGTGGATAGAAGCATACCCACTAAAGGACAACACTGCCCTATCTACTGCCAAAATTCTTCTCAAAGAATTTTTCCCTAGATATGGAATGCCACGGATTGTATGGTCAGATAACGGAAGTGAGTTTATAGGGAAAGTTATGCAGAGTGTGTGTGCCGGCCTAGGATTGAAACAGAAATTTCATAGTGCAAACCATCCCCAGTCTGCTGGTTTAGTCGAGGGTTACAATGGCACCCTCAAGCTGAAAATAGCCAAAATACAAGCATCCACAGGTTTAGCCTGGCCAGACGCACTTCCCTTGGCCTTGTTATCAACGAGAGCAACAGTACATTCTAGAATAGGGCTTAGTCCTTACGAGATAGTCTTTGGTCGCCCGGCAAATATCTGGGGTGTACCAAGGCCTAAAGAATTTTGCTCCATAGAATATCCTATGTTGATAGACTACCTTTACGACTTGACTGCTAAATTGAGTCTTATTCATCAACAGGTTTTCGATGCTTTGCCAAAACCTCCGGAGAGTCCAGGGCATCAGCTGAAACCAGGAGATCTGGTTGTCATCAAGAACTTCGCGAGGACGAAGAACCTTCAGCCGAGATTTGTGGGGCCTTTTCAGATCTTACTGACAACGAGGACAGCAGTTCGTGTAGCTGGCCGTAAGCACTGGATACACGCCTCTCATGTTAAGCGTGTTCCTTTGCCGCTCCCTTACGACGACTGGGTGAAAAAGGGAATTGGTGCCTCCGAATCTGAAATCACACCGAAGTTCATCTCTTTCAGCGATGCCGAATTGATTACTGACACTTCAAAACCTGACTCTCCTCCTGAAAAGACTCCTTTGAACATTGAACATTTGTCTCCAGCATCAGAAAAAACTTTGCTATCTGCGAACTTAAACTCTGCAACAGCTGCTAGTGATACACTATTTTCCGATCAGACAGTACCAGCGAAGCAGAGATACAACCTAAGAAGCCGTAAAATGGACAAATAAAGCAGGCAACTGCATATTGTGATTTTGATATATTGAACTTTTGCCTCCAGCCAGGAAGTTTGCTATTGTTTATTGTTTTTAAAATTGCCTTGCCGTCTGGGTAGCCGTAGGGTCGTGGCTGTGTGCCTGGTTTGAATTTGCAGGGGTCTGACACAAAGTCGATCTTTCTGTTGGTTCTGGGAACTCCCAGGGCTGATAGAGGCATTTTCATCTACGTACACATCATCAGTGGTCGCGAGCGGATTGTAGAAGATGGAGCTTCCTGCGCTGCAACGAGAAAATGTGATTTATGTTCGCAGAAACAGACTTAATAGAATTCTTCATAGCAAATGCTTTTTGATGCAATGTGCCATTACATTTTGTTTTAGCAACATTGGTGGGTGGAATCGTCTTTAGTATAAATTTGATTTTTGTGCCAGTTTCTACAGTACCTCCCCTTGATCCTGCTATTTCTACTGTTTCTTCTATACACTCTTTTCACTCATTTCCGGAACATGAGCAAGCCAGACGCTCAGAGTTCACCAACAACACTTTTGTACAGCTCTTGCACCAACACCAACTGGTAGTTAACACTACAGACTGCTGGGTGTGTGGCTTGATACCCCACACTATGGATAAAGGTATTCCCTATCTGGTTTTGCCTTACAGCTATAATGGATCATTTCAGGCCTTCCAAACCATCTTTGCTTATGCCCTTGAAACCTATCCTCCACGTCCACCGCGTTCCACTAAATATAACTCTGCCAACAAAGCCTTAGTCCAGGGAATTATTGACATGGTCAAGGACGTCAATAATACTCCATCTTACCCTAGAGACGAATTGCGAGTATATTTAAGTTGGAATACTTCAGAGTATCGCCTTAGTTTAGGAGAAAGCAAGCGTAAAAGCTCAACTCCAATCTGGGTCGTACCTCACCGAGGTCAGGTCTGTTTGCAAGGTAACGGGAGAAATCCGAGAGCTCAGCTAGGGAGGAGTGAGTGCGTAGAGACTTATGTGTTTCCAGCTAACTCTTCCCCTGCCTTTCTTACTGCTAGGGGTACCTACTTCATTTGTCGAGACAGAGCTTATACATGGTTGCCTGCCGACTTTTCAGGATCATGTTACATTGCTCGATTGTTGCCTCCGACATACACTGCTTCATCTGATTACCACAGAACCAGAATAGCGAGAGGTGTCTTCAGCAAGGAAGATACCGCTGGTCAGGAAGCTGGAGACTTCTTCAAAGGCTTCCTTCCGTTCTGGGGACCTATGGCCAATAGTAGAAACATACGTCAGCTAACACGGGTAGTTGAATCTACTATCACCGAAACTGCTGGTGCCCTTAGCAATCTGACAGCTGAGCTTCAGGCGGATAGGCTCATGACGTTGCAGAACCGTATGGTTCTAGACGTTATACTTGCAGATCGAGGTGGGGTATGTAGAATGATCCAATCGAGCTGCTGTGTCTTTATTCCTAATAATGCTCCAACAGTCTATGAGGCGATCTCTAAGTTGCACAAGATTTCAGACTCCATACATGTAGACAAGGGAAACTGGTCCTTCATGGAGTGGTTTTGGACTCTGATATCAGCGTGGGGATGGAAGGTTCTGATGGTCATTGGTGTCATCTTAGTATTCCTATTCTCATGTTGTCTGATTATCCAGTGTGGTCCTGCTCTGTGTAGTCTTTGTGCTGCAACTTGTCTCAGAAAACCACCTGCGTTTGGAGAAAAGACACGAGAAAGGATGATGATACAAAAGCATGTCACTGACCTGATGAGCATAGAACTAGATTCTGACATAGATTGAGTAATTGCCTATGTAAGGGCAAAAGGAGGGTCTGAGGTTCCGTGACGATTTGAACCCGTGTTTTCAAGTTTGTCGGAAATACATAATATTGGTATCAGCGAACCGCAAATGATCCATTTAGTATATCCTGGTGTTTTCGCTACGCTACGAGCAAGAGCACTTCTTTTATAAACACATTTCTGATCTACCCACGGCATCCATCTTAGATCATGGCCGCCATTTTGTGTTTCTTGCCCTCACATACGCAATAGCCTCTGATCACTTCATTTCGATTAAGGACACGTAACCTTAGCCGGAGATTCACCTCTTTCATGACACGTGCACCTTAAACCAGATCACGCTGTAGCTGCATGACTCGACAAAGGCTACCTCCTCTGCCCGAGGCCAGTCCTGCCAAACTGGTCTTCGTGTCCATTGTCCTGATCATGATTAGGCGGCCGAAGCCGGTAGCCTTGCCCATTTACAACCCACAAACATCCCTTATCCCACTTTTCTATCTTCCACACCTGGCTCTGTTTCTTTCTTTCTGAATCTTTATTAGGGGGAGGTAACGAACTTTACGATGAGGCGGTCCGGGTCCTGAATGCAATATTGACAGGGAATCGTGACAAACTAGTGGGAACCCCTCTCTTCGCAATGTTTGGCCTCAGATATTATCGACGGTTCCTGTGTAACACCAAATATTTATTGTTTTAGACACAAAGGTTTTGGGAATGTATTACATGTAAAGAATTCGCCCCCAGCTTAAAATTTAGTATATAAGGAGCAACCCGCTTTGTACAAATTGAACAGGCTCCTGGTTACTGCCCGTGTGTAGTATCTGTGACTTCTGTGTCCCTGCAGTAATAAACCTTTGGTCTTTGACGCCACCATCGAGAAGCCCGTGTTTCTGTTCATTTGTGCACCAAGGCAGGTGGAACTCCGGGGTCTTTGGGTGTTGTTCCCTGACACCTCTGGACGGAACCAAAAAGTCCAGAACTCCACTGCGTATCGGTCGCCTCGACTTACGTGGCTCCAACCTGTTTGTAGGAGGCTAGATTGTAAGGGGCACTTGGCCGCCCTGAGTTCCCTTAGTATTAACCAGTCTGAGTTTGTGGTGGTTGGGGTTGCCAAGTTCTTGGGATGGGCATGGATTATTCGTAGCAGACACCCAAATATCCTGTCTTGATTTTAAGAACGCTCTTTTTTTTAAATCTAGATGCTTTAATGAGTATGTCTGATGACAACTTTTACGGGAAGTCTTTATTAATTAACTGTTTAATTCCTTTTTAACAATGTAATAATTGTCTAACAGTGGTTTTCCCTTTTTCTTAAAATATTCATTGTAATGTATTTATGTCTTTTATGAATCTTATTTCGAAATAAAGACTTATTGAAACCTGAAACCTGAAACCTGATGTGAAACAAAGTTGCCTGTGGGGATGAGCAAGACCAGCATGTATGAGAGGTGTTTGGAAAGCGTTTATGAAGGTCAAAGGGTGTATAGAGAAGTCTGTTATAAATAAAGAACAAGGACTGTGCCAAAGTTGCCGCTCTCGATGATTTGTGGATCTTGTTCCATACCTTATCCCATAACGAAATTGGCCAGGATGTGGATAGATCATGTTCTCAGCATTCCTCTACTTTGGATTTAGGTCTGACAGAATCAGTAGTGTGAAGGTATTTGTAAATGGAGGAAGCTAAAGGAGTAGTGCGTAAAAAGGAGTGATGCAAAGTGATGGGAGTAGGAGAAATAGGAGAGGAATGTAGCTGAGAAAGCCAAGAGTAAGTTGTCATAACAGCCTCTCTAAGTAGGTGGTAGTTACGGGTATAGGAGGCAGGTAAGTCATAAAGGGAACGGAGAATGGTGAAAAGTAAGAAAGAGGATTGAGAAAAGAGATGAGAGATCCATATCAGCCCTCTGTGATGCCATGCCTTCCAAAAGAAGGGTTTATTACGGATAAGTAGGGCAGTATTATGCCAATAGTAGAGGAAAGAAAATCAGTCGTAGGGGGAGAGTGAGAAGAAGAAAGGAGCAGTTTAGTAGTGAATTTGTGAACGGGAGTAGATATGGAAGAGGGTTTGCGGGAGAAAGAGAGATATTCAGCGAAAGAAAAAGGAGAAAGAAGAAGGCATTCAAATTTAGCCCAAAGAGGGCATGGATCGCTGGGATCCTGCAACCAGAAGGAAGATTGTCGTAATAAAAACGCCTTATGGTAAGCAGGGAAATCTGGGAAATTAACTCCGCCCTCCGCCTTAGGACGAATCAGTCGAGGTTTTTTCAAGGTTTTTTCTTATTCCAAAGAAAGGATATCAAAATGGAGTTAATTTTTTTTTTAATTTAGAGGGAATGGACACTGGAATATTAGAAATAGTGTAAAGGACTATGGGAGACAGCATCATTTTAATAGTATCAAGACGGCCCCACCAGGATAGATAAAGAGGATGCCACTTGGACGTTAAATCCATCAATTTTTGAGTGCATTTGGCCAAACAAAGGAAAACAGTATCTGGGATAGAAGGAGTAATATGTAGGCCAAGGTATTTAATATGGGAGGATTTCCATGTGAAGTTAGAGGCAGTGAAATCAGGTTTAAATGTGATTTTCGTCAAGGGTAGGATCTCACATTTATCATTGTTATGTTTATAACCAGATATTTGGGAGTAATCATGCACTTCAGCAAGGAAGGCGGGAATCGAATCAGTGGGATTAGAAATAAAAAGAAGGATGTCGTCCACATATGCGGCCAACTTAACTTGGGAATCTGACATTTGAAAGCCCTGAATATTAGGGTTCTGACGAAGTTTAGACAAAAAGAGTTCTAAGGCTAAATTAAAAAGAAAAGGAGATAAGGGGCAACCTTGGCGGACACCTCTTTCTAAATCAAAAAAGGAGGAAACTTGGCCATTAGCACAAACTGCTGCACGCGGGTTAGAATAAAGTAAGAAAATCAGAGAAATAAATTTAGAACCAAAGCCAAACCATTGAAGTGTGTGGAAAAGAAAGGTCCATTCAACCCTATCAAACGCCTTCTCAGCATCCAGGGCAATGGCTGCAAGAGAATGGGGTGAATGACGGGACTTAGATAAAACATTAAATAACAGTCTAGTGTTGTCAGTGATGAAATGACCCTTGACGAAGCCTGATTGTTCCTCACCCAGAAGGTCTGGGAGATGAAGGTCAAGACGTGCTGCAAGAGATTTTGCAAATATTTTATAATCAATGTTAAACAAAGAGATTGGCCTATAATTCTTACAGTATTGAGCATCTTTCCCCTCCTTGGGTATCAGACAGATGTGTGTGTCAGAGAAAGAACCGGAGGAGGCACCTAAAGTGAGGAAAGTATCAATGAGGGAGTGAAATTTTGGAATGAGGAGTTTCGAAAAGTGTAGGAAAAATTCAACAGTAAAGCCATCCGGTCCAGGGGCCTTATCCTTTTGGAGATTCTGAAGTGCTGTGAGTAATCCCTGTTGAGAAATATTAAGCTCTAAATGAGAAAGATCAAGGGGGAAGTGGGCTGGCTTCTGTATAGTGGAGAAAAAGCGGTCTAGGGACTGAGAGGAGGGTTGGGTTTTGGAAGAGTATAAGGTTTTGTAAAAAGCAGAAAATTCAGCAAGATTGTTTGCATCTTTATGTTTGAGAACAGAGTGTGTATCATAGATTGATTCAATATTTAATTTGTTATGCTTGACTTTCAGATAGTTAGCTAAAATCTTCCCAGCCTTATTTTTGCCTCCATAAAACTTTGCACTCGATTTCAGTAAATGTAAAGACGCATCTTCCGTAGACTTCTTGTTAAATGTCATTTTAGCATTGATCAGGGTTGTTAAACTGTCTTGCGAACGGGAAGTGAAATAAGAGTGCTCCAGTTTCTTAATATCAAGGAGGAGAGCAGCTGTGAAGCTACGGGCAGTTCTCCGTTTCTTTGCCACAAAGCCAATTATAAAATCTCTTGCCGCAGCTTTAAAAGCATCCCAAATAGTGTCCTTGGGAATGGAGGGGGTGTCATTAAGCAAAAAAAAATCCGCTGAAAATGCAGTGAAAGAGGCAGTGAACTTAAGATCCAAAAGAAGAGCATTATTAAAGCGCCATCGTTTGGGTCCAGCTGATTTAGGAAGAATGTCAAGCTGAACTAAAGTGAGGGCGTGATCCGAGAGAAGAATCGGACCAATCTCTGCATGAGTAAGGGTTTGGGCAATGTTATGGGTGACAAAAATGTAGTTTGGGAATGATGACAGGGAGAATAAAAAGTGAATTCCTGCGCCTCTGGATTACAAAGTCGCCATGCATCAGTGAGCTTGTGTTGGGAGATAGCTTGGGAGAAGAGTTTATGGGACCTATTGGGACCTATTGGGAACAAAGTGGGCCTTATAGTGTCTATCCAGGAAAGGGTCAAGGGGCTGATTGCAATATCCCGCTAAGATAAAGTTGTCATCAATAAGTCTGGTGATATGATGAGAAAAAGTATGCCAAAAAGTAGGATCACCAGCAGTAGGGGTATAAATATTCAAAAGGGAAATTGGAACATTCTTAATAGACAGTTTAACATATGTCAAGCGACCGCTATCATCTGATTCCTGAGCAAGCAACGAATGAGACAAATTTTTGTGACATAAAATGGCAACTCCATTGTGTTTACCATCCCCCTGAGAATAGTAGACATCACCCACCCAACCTCTTTTCAATTTAACAGATTCTTCAGCAGACAAATGAGTTTCTTGCAAAAAAGCAACATCAACATTTAAACGAGCCAGGTGCGATAAAATTCTCTGCCGCTTGATGGGAGAATTAATGCCCCTAACATTCCATGTAACCATTTTTAACAACATAATAGAAGAGATGAAGAAAGAATATCAATAGAGAAAGAAGCAGAATGAGAGCCCAGAGGAAAGAATAAGCAAAAAAAGATAAGAAAATGTTAGAGAGACAAGAAGAAGGAATATGATATGAGATCAAGAGCTAGTAAGGAGGAAGTGCAAATAAGTCAGCAGAATGAGTAATGGAAGAGCGAGAAAAAATGAAGAAAAAAGATTTAGGAGAGAAAAGAGCCAGGTCGAGAATGAGTGAAAAGCAGTAAGCAAAAGATCAGAGGAGAGAAGCAAGGAGAAAAAAGAAAGTAAAGAGTATGAATAGAGAATACGAATGCAGAAGAAAAAAGTGGTAGTGAAAACCAGTTGAATGAGGAAATAAAGTAGAAGAATGCAAGTGATAAAGAAAGAGATATGATGAAGGTAAAACCAAAGAAGTTGATGAGAACATGGAAAAGGAGAAACCTTTGAACAGAGGAGAACTAGGAAAAAAAACAGGATTAAAGATAGAAAGGAAGTATCAAACAGCGAGGGGAGGAAGGAAAACATACTTACGAAGGGTGGAACTGGGGAAGGATGATCAAGAGGGAGAAGAGACGAGAAGAAAAAACTGAGGGGGGAGCGCCAACTGGAGGAGGCAAAACAACCGACGTAAACGAACCACCAGACCGAAGGGGAGACACACAGTAAACTGCAGAACCTGTGGGAGAGAAGAGAGAATAAACAACATGAGGAGAAGAAGACAACAGGAGATGCCATAATAGGAACGAGATGTTAGACAAAAATGGGAAACATATGAACAAATTATGGAGCCATAAGGGAACAAATAGAAAGCAAGAAGGATCACATAAGAAAGGGGTAGATCAGTATGACAAGCACGAGCAAAGATAAAGTCAGCACTGAGTGTGCAGACGAATAAATGAACCACAACAGCTCATGAAAGTCATGGAGGGAAAGCTGATGAGGAGCTGGAGAGGTCCATATCAGGCGTTTGACAGGAATTTAGGAAGCTCCGAAGACGAACAGGATCCTCGTAAGTTGTTGTTTTGTTGTTATGAGTAACTCTGAAAAGACAAGGATGAAAAAGGTCATATCTGGCGCCAATGGAGCGAAGCTCCGGCCGCATATCAAAGAAAGCTTTACGACGGCTGGCTGTAGCTTTGGCATAATCCTGCGCGAAGAAGAGGGTAGATCCTGACCACATGAGGCGAGGGGAAGCACGAGCTGCTGAGAGAACTTTAAGAAGATCAGTATATTCCAGGAAATACATGATGACACCTCTTGGTCTTGAAGGAGCAGAAGAAGGTGAAGAAGTGCGTCCAAGCCTATTGCTCGCTGGATGTTAAGCGCGGTACCTTCGGGTAAATGTAGAAGCTTAGGTAGGAAGGATTTGAAGAAAGCAACGGGGTCGTTCCCCTCACAGTTCTCCGCCAGGCCGTAAATTCGGAGGTTGTTGCGTCGATTTTGGTTTTCAAGCTCTTCAACCTGCTTCTGGAGAGAGGAAATCTGCAACTGCGTGTGCGTCACCTTGGAGGATGACTCCTGGAGAGAAGATATGGTACGTTCCACTGTCGTCACTCTCGTATCCATCTGTGACCAGTTATCAGTTAGGACCTGCAACTTGGAATTGGTTTCCTCCATGAAAGGTCGAAGAGCACGTATCTCCTCCAACAGTAGCTCCATAGATACAGCTGAGGTAGAGCCCGTCGGTGATGGGGGATCCTTTTTAAGACGTTTTGTTGTGACTTACCCTGAGGTTTGAACAGGACGTTCTGCGCTAGACTGCGACATTTGGAGAGCAAGTACCGAGAAGCTATCAGACGTGCCAATGCAGAAAAGACTTTTGAGTTTTTGATGAAGACACGTCGTGGAGTTTTAGAAACACGACCAGTTGCACCTCTTTCCATATGATGAAAGCCGCCTCCGAAGAGAAAGCAGAAGAAAAACTAGCACCTGGAATACTGCGTACCTGCGAGAGTCAGTGCATGGGCAGAGGAGCGACTCAATAAGCAAAAGTACGCAGGAGCGAGAAAAAAAAGGTCCAAAAAACCCACCTCAAATTCTACTTAGTAATGTCAATAAGTCACATAGAGTCACAAAGGAATATCCATACACTTAAGTCAGAAAGCACTTGTGCAAGAAAGCGAGGTGCAGGATGTCCATAAAAGTGAAAAACAACAAGGTGGCATATTGTAGAGAGGGGAGAATCCAGTAGGAGAGTCATAGCATCATAGTAGGTGAGGACAGTCTGAGGTGAATGTCCAATCAAGTAAATGCGCAGGTGGCGTGAGGAACTGCAGAAATGAAGAAAATCCAAAAATAAGAGAGTGCAAAAGAGATAAATTGGGCCTGGTAGAGAGCAATCACAAATTATATCCGCAGGTGAGCTATGTGAGGAGAGAGCTCAATGAAGTCAAAATGGCCGCCAAAGTCGCGATATTCGCGTGTGATGCTCGTACAAGCTAAAGCAGGTAAAATAAGGACACCATCAGCATGAATAAATAGAGATTAGCTCACCATGAGCAGTTGCATGAGTTTGGTGCATCGTAGGAGGTCGGCAAGTTCATGAGCGGGTAGCGCATCAGACGAGCGAAACATAAACAAGATAGTGGTCGCGGCCGTCAGGGAGCCGCGGCCGCTTGATACCATGCGGGGAAATCGAGGAAAATGCCCAGAAGATGCCTCAAGTCAGTGGCACAACACGCCCCTCATGCTCCGGTTGAGTAATCTTCTCCCGGAGAGTGTCAGCAACAAGCAGAGAAGGGTGAATCCCCCGGTCGGCACGAAGCGCTCACATCGGAGCTGCCGTCCACGCCGGGCGCTAAGCCACGCCCTCCCGTATTCAATCTTTGTTCCAATTCTGTTTTTAGATCCTGTATTTCAGAGGCCAGCTCTTTAAGAATATTAGACAATTCCTCTATAATTAGGAGAATGAGATCCAGCGAACATTTGTTGAGTATGGCAAACCATCTTGTCATAAATGGCTTGTTGAACTTAAACAACATGAGATGAAGGGAAATCCTTAAACCTTTTGGAATACGCTTTACCTTATGGTACTGGATGAGTGTTGTTTCATGAAGTCTTTGGTTAACCTATTTCCTTAATGTGTACTCCAGTTGCTTTAAAATCTAATTGACGGAACCGGGTTTAGCCTGACAAACTCTAGTGTCTTGAATGAATGAGTATATTCATTCTGCTTCCTCTGCTGAATACCCTTTGGTATCTGCTTGATTTGTGGTCAAATGTGCTATGTCCTCAAACTCAAAAGACATGATGAATGGGTGATGGTTATGTAGTATGGAGCCGTGAAGGTATATACGTGCAAGAGATAGCTATAACCTGCACTCCTTTTTCTCGTGTGTAAAAATCTACTATAGTAAATGATTTAAACTGATGTTGCCAGTGCGTGCTACCTTGTAATCCGGACCAGCTCCTGTTAGGTAATGTAAACAAAGTTAGATGTGTACAGATCCTGTCACATATGGACAAGGTGCACTGTTCTTAAGCCATAACGGTGCTTGTAAATTAGATTAAATCCTTCTCAATTTTTTGATTTTTTTCACAAAAGTGTTAACTATGCAAACTTTCTATTTTCAACATAATTACTGACACTTCATTAGTCAGTGAAACAATACATGAAACAACTGTACCAAAGGAAGTTGCCAATATTCAATAAGTAATCAATATTGATTTTATATAACATTTATTGTGCAATTCAATTAGACATCAAATTAATTGATTTTTATGCAGTATTGCTGTTCCAGAAAGAGTTGTTGAATGTTGGAAGGTTGATAATGCCGGTTGGCGGTTCACTCAAATAATAGAGAGGGCACTAATTGATAAAAGTATCATGGGACGACAACCAAGGGAGGAACAAAATTGTATTACTATCATAATGTTTTTGGGATCTGCTTCATTTATAGAGCGTTTGACAAACTTGCTGATACATTATTACAGACCCGTGGGTTATAACACCTCTACAGTAAGTGAAGTTTTATCTTGGTTTTGAGATGTAACACCGCAGCATATTATTAATAATTGATATTGGTAATGCCCACATGCACAATTTCTTTCCAGCTTTTTCCGTAATGGTTTAACTTTATCATGGACTGGATAGGTGAGCATGGCATCGTTTGTCGGGAGGTTTTCTTTCCACTGGATACAGAGCGTTTTTAGTGTCTATTTATGACATGTGGCATAGGACACCTTTGTAGAAACCCGGAAAATTAACCTGTGATATTGCCAGTACCTGCGCTGCTGCTCACCACCTTTGTCATTGCTGGGGGCCTGACTGTCCCTTTGCGGGTGTGCTTGCCTGCTTGATGCACCTCCTATCATCTGCAGACCGCGCGCTGCCCAACTACAGCATCCAGAGGACAGCGCGGTCTCGGGTGAGGTGCTCAGCAGTTGCTCCGCCCCCGGGACCTTTAAATTGAGCGCTGGGCCAAAGGCGGGCCTGTCCTTCGCCGTCATCGGCCGGAAGAGGTTGGGTTGGGTCCATTCCCTTGGTTTACATTTTTGGCTCACACTGCGTCTTTTTTACTTCCTCCCTTTTGTTTTTTCCTTTCCCGATTAATCCACAAATAAATTGACATTGTGGGTAATTTATATTGAATAATGGGTAAAAGGAAATTAGCGAGCCCCAGGGGAATTAGGCGTAATACTGACACACAGCAGACTCTACTGAGCTATCTAACTGGATCGGTTGAAGTGTTAGACAAACAGATTCACTCAGTAGAAGAGTCTATTGTGGGGTCATCTTCTGGGCTAAGTCAGGAGCCACCCCCTAGTGAAGAATCAACTTCTCTACATTTAGGGAGGAAAGTATCCAGTGAAGAAAACGGCTGCATCCATCCATCTACTGATGATATTCAGTCTATTGGTAGCGAGTCCCCCACCCAACCCCCCCCCCCCAAAAAGTCCACAAACAAACCAAGCCAAGCTGCTGCCAGCAGCAACAATATTTATAAAGAAGTGGGCCCAGTCGTTGTCCATTCTCCCCCTAGCACGCCCAAACAACAGAAAACCGCTCTATCTAAAAGGAGACAAGTTGGCCGGCCTAAAATGCAATCACAAAAAAGAGCAAATTGCCCTGGTACTCTCACTACCCAGCCTCATCTCGAGATACAGAAATTAACAGCTTTAGTGGAAAGACTGGATTCATACATAGGAGTCAGGTTGGATCAGATATCCACTAGAATTACCAATGTAGAAAACATTTTACTGACTAAATCTAACTCAGTCACCCAACCTAAAAGTACTGATTCAGGTCCAAACACGACTTCAAACATTCAGGCAGGGAATCAAAATATTAGAGAAAATGAAGGGCTAGAAATAAAAAGGGCAGTTTGTCTGGCCACTTCTCTGACAAAGAAGATGCATACTATTCAGGTTGGAAAAGGGGCTTTGAACACACCACCAAGGGACATTAACACACTTACCAATCAGCCTTCACAGGCAATAACACCATGTGCAGAAGTCGCCTCTCCCCTTCAGTATCCAAACCAAAATCACCCTACTACTTCCCTCCAGGTTGAACATAGGGCTGTAGACCCTCATTTGGATCTTCCACCAGAACCCTCCCCCTATGTTATTATCTTAGGTAATGTACCCGCTAACCAAATCCTCTAGTGAGGATACATGGACAGCCCTTAAGAACAAGTCGCTTCACTGGTTGAGCAACAGGGTTGGATTGCACACCCACCTCTTTCAAGACTTTAAGAAGGTTAGGCGAGTCCAATGGGTGGGGGCTAGGGAAATGGTTCTGATGGGGAATTGTTTAGTTATGACATTTGGTTCCCCCCGGCTCGTAAAGGAAGTCCTGAACATAGGGCGGAACCATATTGCTAACACCGCAGGGATTAATATCCTGCCGCTGGGCTTCTTTTACCCTCCAAAAAGCATACATTTCCCCCCCTTACATATGCAAAATCCCTATAAAGCTCCGTGGCCCCCACAGCCGATTTTAACATATAATAGACAAAGGATTTAAAATTGGATATCGTCTTTTGGAACATAGCAGGTCTGCTCCCTAAAATCGCAAACGAAAACTGGCTGTCATTAGCGATGAAATATAACATTATAGGATTGCAGGAAACTTGGTTCTGTACCCCCGTTCACTTAGTTGGATATAAAACTTACTTTTCAGCGGCCATTCAATCCACTGCTGGAAGACCAAAAGGGGGCCTAATAATGTATATATCAACTGTTTTGTCCATGGATAAAATTGAAGTTGTGGTGTTAGAAAGCAATTATCAGGTAATTCTGATGTTTGTCAATAAGACGTCCATTTACTTAATGGTAAATTTTTATAACAATTTAAGTTCAATTGATTTAATTGATATTTTAAATAAGGTTTCCTTTTTAATACAAGGGTTACGTTTGAAGCACAGTGATAAATCGTTAGCAATGATATGGGGCAGTGATTTTAATCTGTCATTATGCAAAAAAAGCAATCCTAACACCTGTGGAATCCAGGATGAGGGTGGGAACAACCCAACGCACTTTGTACATACGAGTGTAGGAGATCGAATGAATGAAATAATGGTCTCCCTGGATGTAGGGCTCGCAAACGAATTAGTCAACCCCCCAGTTCCCTTCACACCTACTTTTAATGGAAGAGGACTTACAAGCATAATTGACTTTATATTCGTCTCCCACTATATGTCACCAATACTGTCAAATTTCGAGACAATTATTAGTGCTGTAAGTGACCACTTTCATATTAGCGTGACTATAAGCAGTCCCTCTTCTTTGGTAGATGCTGATTATTGGAGTCTTTTAGATCAACGATCCCTGAATATGGACAGACTTAATTGCTGTTCCCTAAAATGGGGTAAAATAGACCGAGAGTTAGTCACGGCTAACGTAGTAAAGAGAGGCTTGTCTTCTCTTGATGTCTGTCTAGATCCTAATTCCACTCCTGAACAAACACTCCTGAGTTATACGACCATCACTAAAATCATCAAAGAAGAATTAACTTACGAAAGGAAATTGAAAGGGACTGCAAGGAAAGGATGGTTCAATTCCGAGTGCACAAAATCCTACAAGGAATTAAAATTGGCATTGAGCAAGGATATAAGGGATAGGAACGAAATAATTATACTGAGGAAAGCCTATAATGCTGCACTAAAAAAACGTAAATCTCAAATTAAAAATAGCCTGTGGAACCAACTGCATGAAAGCTGCCATATGAAGGATATGACCACTTTTTGGAGAATAGTTAAATCTCCGTTTTTACTTGAGGCAAATGATTCTCCAAAACTGGATGTAACAGTAGATGCCTACACCTGGGTACATCACTTCACAGAAATTTTTAAACAAATAGAGGATGTTATTCCGGGTCTAGTGGAGGCTATACCTCAAACAAGCTATCCTATACAGCTAACTTTTGACCATAAGGAGGTAATTAACGCGCTAAAAACATCAAAATTAGGAAAAGCCCCAGGCCCTGACAGGGTTTACATAGACCTTTTTAAATATAAATCAGATCTATGGTCCCCAATCTTAATTGAGAGTTTTGGAAGCAGCTAGAAAGGTTGGCTTGGTCGACTCCTGGTCCACATTAATCTTGGTGCGATTTTTTAAAAAGGTGATCGCCATAGTCCCACCTGCTATCGACCCATATTGTTACTAGATTTTCTCGGTAAAATCACTGAACGAATTCTATTACACCGTCTCAGGATTGGGAAAGTGATAATAGCATAATATCTCACCTCTAATACGGGTTCCGAGAGGGTCTGGGCACAGTGGACCAGGCTCTAAACCTTTCACTTCTTTTGGGGAAGTATGTTTAGCAAAAAAGGTTTTTTGTACATGGTCTATGTCAACCTGACAGCAGCCTTCAACTGCGTCAGTCATTCCAAATTGTGGGCAATTTTATTGGCTATGGGAGTGGACCCTCCGTTGGTGAACTTCTTGAGGGAGCTCTACTCGGATGCAACCGCAAGAGTGAGGTATGGCACAGGGGGAGAACTCGCTGAGCCCTTCAGGATGGAGAGGGGGGTCAGACAAGGTTGTGTTCTTTACCCCCTTCCTATTCACATTATACACTAATGGGCTAGAATTGGAGATGGTGAAGGGAAGTCAGGACCTGCCAACAATACACCTTCGGCCAATTCCGGCGTTACTTTACGCCGATGAGGCTGTAATTTTGGCGGGAACCCCCGTCCAGCTCCAGCGGTCATTAAATAAATACAGTAATTTTATGAACTCATTGAATCTTGAAGTAAATATAATAAAGACTTTTGCCATGCATGCTGGCCCTAGACCGGAAAAAAACAGAGATGTTTTTGTCAATAACAGCAGCCTAGAGTGCACGACTGCATACCCCTATCTAGGGATCTTAATATATTATAAGCTTAAATGGTCAGCGGCCATACAGGCTAGGAAATAACTGTTCCTGAGGGCCACGTCCGCGCTGGTGGCATTTGTGCAGAAGCTAGGAAAGAGGCCACCACAGGAAATGCTAAAAATCTATCAGGCAAAGTGCACTAGTGTTGCTAGCTATGGTTCAGGGCTGTGGGGGTACATAAATACAGACAATATACAGAGAGTAGAAAACTCCTTTTTGCGTCCCTACTCGCAGTCCCTCAAAGTACTACGACATATGGCTGCCACCTAGAATTAGGTTTGGGCTACATCTCAGACACTTTAAAGATTCAACCGATCATACTATGGAGGCGCATCTGGACCACACAGCAGTGCTAACTGACGGGAAGTCTCATTCAGGAATCTATGGTACTGGATAATATGGACAAGATAGGATGGTTGGTGTATGTAAAGTTATTTTTGAAGGACTTAGGTCTCCAGAGATATTTTACAAATCCACCTTCTATCTCTGAAGTGCCAGGGAAAGAGTTTAAAAACTGTGTCTTTCCCATCTAGGTGAGCTACGACTCTCCCAAGAAATAGGGAAACCCTCAGTTCAGCCCTTGCTAGCGGTGCAAACTACCTTTTCTATGCAGCCTTATTTGACGTTTAACCTGAATCAGTATGATAAGTTTCTTTTAACAAGACTTAGATTAGATAGCTTCCATCGTTTGATTTCTTTTCCCCAGCAAGATGACTGGACAAAGAAATTAGTACCCTGTCCGTGTGATTCTATCGCCCCACAATCTTCAATTCATACATTGTTGTTTTGTAGATTCTACGAAACCCCACGTAAACGTTGGATTGTTCCCATATTAAGAATAATGAGACTGCGAGCTTGCCGCCCTGCTTTCCTAGCACTCCAATTCTTGGATACTGAACTACATGCTAAATCTGTAGCCTGTTTTTTAAAATTTTGTGTTAACCACCGTGGCAATCTTAACCTTAATTAATTATCGGCATTATGTATGTATTGAAATATGATATTTTAACAATTGTTTCTTTTTAAGTATGTTTTTACCTGTGCTTTTATGGTTTTCTATGAATTATGGAAGCTGAATAAAGATGGTTTTGATTTGATATGTGGCATGTTTTTTTCAGGTGCAAAACATTCACTAATTGGGTCACCCTTCATTGTATTGTTTTCTGGCACAACAAGGAAGTTTTGGATGAGTTGATATGCACACAAGCACTTTAGGACTGCACTATTGTGTGGGTAAAAGCTTGAATGAACTGATTGAAACGCTGCATTGTCCAAAAAACTCAAAGATTTATTTTAAGAGTATTTTATCTTGATTTTGAAATGTTTTATTATTTGCATTTATAGTGTACTCCTGACGAAGGGTCTCCCGAAATGCATTGGAAACAGCAACACTGCATAAGAATCATGGAATTTAATGTCTAATTGAATTGTGCATTTTTTTTTATATCGAATGAATACTGATTACTTATCGAATATTGGCAACTTCTTTTGATACAATTGTTTTGTGTATTGTTTCACTGGCTATCGAAGTGTCAGTAATTATGTTGAAAATAGAAAGTTCACATAATTAAAACTTTTGTGAAAAAATTGAAAAAAGTCTGAAGGTTTATTCTAATTTAGAAGCACCGTTAGGGCTTAAGAAAAGTGCACCTTGTCCATATGTGACAGGATCTGTACACATCTAACTTTGTTTGCATTACCTCACTGGAGCTGTTCAGGATTGCAAGGTAGCACGCACTGGCAACATCAGTTTACATTGTTTAGTATAGCAGATTTTTACACAACAGAAAAAGGTGTGCAGGTTATAGCTATCTCTTGCAAATATTATGATGACCAATTACCCAATATTGGTGATTAGTCCACCACCATTTCTGGCAGTATCAATATATGGAAGAACAACATGGTCTTTTTTTACAAAACAGGAATTCAATAGCCCTTAACAAGCTGGTGAGGGAACAGCATGTCATGGACAGTTGGAATGTAGATTTTGACAATGTGCCCCACTTTGGGGTTTGGTTTAATTGTGTTATGTGTCAGAAGAACATCTTAGCCAGAAATATCATCTGTCCTAAATTTTGGGTCCTAAATATTGTCCCATCACAACTATTGTCCCATTTTGTGTAGATTTTCTATTATTAACTCGAATTTGGTGATGTTTTGGTGACATCCATTGGAATGATCCAATGGGAGTCCTGAAAATTTATAGGGTACTTTTAACAATGAAATGACCTATCAGAAAAAGTAGTGGGGCCGATCAGCATAAATCGGTCTTTGGATGTTTCATCCTGTCAGTACCCTACATTTTTAGATAAATTTAACATGAAGATGATCCCTTTTATTTAACCATCGAGCCAGACAAGCAAGCATGCTGAGTCTAGATTCAACATAGATACAAAAGAGGAACAGCCAATGTATGCAAATAAATTCGCCTAAAATAAGCACAAATAAACATTGAAGGAAAAAACGGAATGGTCAGCAACAAAGATCAGACATCTGCAAAAGCAAAACACCACAAATAATGATATTCTTTGTCTCTTATTGCATAAGAAATGGCATTATCATACCTTACTTGAATTATACTGCTTTTTTCAATTCGGAATGTTGAAAGTCTGTACATATAACTTGATGCAATTTCAGCAGACTCTTGGCCTACAAAATGTTTAAACATCCACACGGTTGTCTATGTATTCACATGAAAGTACTGAGAGGACTCTAAATCATTGTAGGTATCCTACCATCCACACTGCTGCAGATTTGGGCACACAATATTTAAGGCAAAGGGGTCCCAAAAGCTGTACTATCCAGGTCAGGGTACACAATGAGTTAGGGGGCCTTTAACCAGCATTGCCCAGGGTGGGGGACAGACTATGTAAGAGGTCCCACAAACTGGACTGTGTTGAGAGAAGTGGTGGGCAGTGAACTCCGCTCCACCGGCAGAGTTTTGCCCAATCCTCGCTTCACTTGGAGCGCGGAGTTATGCAAAAACTCTGCATCCGCTGTGCGGGGGTGTCTATTATTAGCGGTGCACCCATGAAGAGAACGACATGGTTAGCATTGCATATTGTTCAGCCCATACTTGTCATTTTGGAGTCGAGGATCATTTTGTGTTTTTGTTGGCAGTTGGGCTTGCGTTTGTTTTGGCTGCTTCCTGTCACTGTGTCGCCCGCCAATAGGAAGAAGGAAGGACGAAGAGGGGGAAGAAAGCCAAGCTACAGGCCCGAGTCCATGGGAAGGAGAACCTGAAGTGTAAGAACGGGGACTCAGTAGTATGTGCGCAAGTCTCGGGGCACAACACTCCCTTAGATAAGAAACGGTCTCTGAAAGTTCGGATTGGTTTTCATTTCTCATTGAAAACCATGCTTGACATTGCTGCCACTGTTCTTCCCTCATTTCCTGCAGACACAGAAGTAATACAGAACAGCACTGCAGTAACAAAGCAAACTGCTTTCACATGTATTGTATACTGTGACAGAATACATAAGGCATAAGAATTGGTAGTCCAAGGTGCTCTTAAACATAAATAATATGCTGCTGCAAGTACAACATACTTGATTTACACCAAGAAATAGTAGAACATATACAGCACTGCAGCAAGTCAGTCCTTCTTATATACACACGACAAGTGCTGCACCCCTGCGGTGTTTTCTCACTCACTGAACATAAAAGACCAGGCATGACTTGGTGTATAGATTGCAGAGTTGCCTCAAAAGTGCATAGGATATAGCCATACTTTCAAAATATGTGTGGTTCAGACCTCAGGAGTGCTAGCTCTATCATTCATGCAAAAAACAGGTTAAAAAGTAGGCAAAAGGATTGTAAGCTTTTCATACACTCAAAGCAACATTACATTTACGAGTAGTGCAAGCGTCCTTCACATCAAGAACACACACAGCCCTGCAAGCAAGTGTCCTCACAACCAGGTACAGCCATAAGTGAACACCGCAAGCTTCAAACAGCCACACGCAGATACAGTAGACATAACAATAGCACTAGTGCTTATTTAAAACACTCAGACTCTCCTCTTTTTCTGCAGTGTCTCTGATGGCTCTGACTCTACCGGGTGTGTTCAGTAGCGCTTCACATAGAATACAAAGTTGCTGCTGCCTCTTTGCAGTTATACATTCCTGATAGTGACGACACCACCATTCACTCCCGCCCGCTTGTACATATACACAATTCCTCCCCAATGAAACTCTGGAGACATATTTATGGGAAAGAACTGCTGCAGGTTTATTTCATACAACACACGTATGACGTTTTAAGGTGGGTCATCTTACGGGCGATCCAAAGCAGGCAGCTCCTCGCTGTCCCGCATGCCCAAGGAGCCATCTTGCATGGCGAGTTGAGGCTCTGACGGTGCAGCACATTATCAACTTCGTTATACTCCCACCCCCCCTGTCAGGATGGAGCAGTTTGGCACACCCCCGGTCGGTTCAGGCCCCCCGACCGCCCAAAGGACTAACGGGGCGCTGTCGCGGTGTCCCGGAATCTCCTTCGGCTCCTGGTCCTTGGCTCAGGCACCCTTACTGTGCCAGGCAGAGGTACCCTTACTGTACCCTTCTGCCGCAGAGGTACCCTTACTGTACCCGTCTGCTTCCAGATCGCCCTGTAACTCCGCCAGCAACACAAAGAATAACATTACAACATTCTATTACTTCGCGCCGCCGCTCAAGCTGCTGGGTCAGGGTTCAGTGTGGGAACAGCGCTTGAGCCGCAGGAGACTGGGATGGAGAGAGGCCGAGCCTTGGCCACCGCGGTAGATATAGCGGGTTTGCCCCTCCCACATGTAGGCCCTCCCCTGGCCTGTGAATGGTGGATGCGGGGTGGGGCGAGGCGCCCCACCAGTTTCGGCTGGAGTTTGCTGGGTGGGACTAAAGCGCTGCCCCGCCCATGTTCCCCTGCGGGTCACGCGGTCAGCGGAATAGTGCCCACACCGCCATTCACTCCCTCCCGCTTGTACATATACACAATTCATACCCAATGAAACTCTGGAGACATATTTATGGGAAAGAACTGCTGCAGGTTTATTTTATACAACACACGTATGACGTTTTAAGGTGGGTCATCTTACGGGCGATCCAAAGCAGGCAGCCCCTCGCTGTCCCGCATGCCTAAGGAGCCATCTTGCACGGCGAGTTGATGCTTTGACGGGGCAGCACATTACCAACTTCATTATACTCCCGCCCCCCCCTGTCGGGGCGGAGCGGTGTGACACACCCCCGGTCGGTTCATGCCCCCCGACCGTCCGAAGGACTAACGGGGCGCCGTCGCGGTTTCCCGGAACCTCCTTCGGCTCCTGGTCCTTGGCTCAGGCACCCTTACTGTACCCTTCTGCCGCAGAGGTACCCGTACTGTACCCATCTGCCTCCAGATCGCCCTGTACTCTGCCACAGCTCTGGAGGAGGCCCCCGTCGATGACAGAGCCCCCCACCCGCCTAGCTACTTCCGGTCGCTTTTTCGTGCCTCTTGTACGTCCAGGAGGAATATGTCCACTCCCAATCTAGACTAGTGTCCCTGTCTCTATCATAGTACCCTTCAGTTTTCCTCTCGTATTGGTACTTGCCTAAGGAAACCCAGGCCTCTCTTCCCATGAATCTTCTGCATGGATCTGTTGACCCCCCTGTGGGAATTTTCTACCGCTACCGTTGAGCCTCCAATTGGCTTATTACCTAATGGATACAAAGATTATCGCATTGGTAATGACCCCTTCTGAACCACTGCATGCCCTCGATTATGCTACAAGGGCAGGTCTCAATTCTTGCAGGACTAGTTACCATCACCATTCCTTAAGCTTACAGAAAAGCGAGCTCGTCGACCATGCATAGGAATTAACTGATGTCCTATTTGTCGGGATTTTAACTGTAATGCACCACCAGGTGATCAGTATCTTACATTACGAGGATCAAATTGCACCTTTGCGTGTTTGAGTGGATTTTAACCTGCATTCCCTTCGCCTACTCCAAATAATTGGGGTCCAGTTACACCCGGGGTTGTAAGTATTTCCGGTTACCCCGGTTTGAAATTTAACACTCAGAAAATCGCTTTTCTGGCTCTTTTCCAGAAGTTATTACTTTGTTTGCCTGAGGTCTCATTACTTAACTTTACCTAGTCCAAGAAAGCAAAGTGATGGGGTTATGAAAGTTATCCTATAGTCAGAAATATTTACCTGCTGCATGAGCACCGTAGCTGTAATAATTATGACAATGAATGTCCTGGCAAATCACTGCAAGATCATTACTTGGAATAGTTAGCACAGCCTAGCAGTAAACTTTAACGGTCAAATTGTCATTCCAGATTCATGGTGTAAATAGGGCATTGTTGCTAGATCGCTTTCCAAGTTCTGAAGCGAATTCCAATGTTCAATCTAATATGGATGGTGCTAACAGGATATTGGTAAACACGGATATGGGAGAAAATGGATGGTCACAGTTTCTACAGTCGTGATAGTGCAACATGCCTAAGGTTACCCCAGTTCCTGTGGACGCCAATTGCAAGCTGATTGACACAATGACTATTTTACATGCATTGTGCTAGCACAATAGGACATCACACAATGTTAAGAATATAGCTGGCATAAGGTTAATGCCTCCAGTGAAAAGCACATTATGTAGCATGCAGATGACTGATTTGTATTTTGTAGCTTGTTAATTGCAGCTCACAAAACTGGAATCCTTCTAATATAGCACTGTGGACTATGACATCATGTAGCATGCAGATGAAACTCTGTCCATCACCACCCCCTTTTGCTTAATTGTTTTGTCCACCACAAGCGTGGAAGGGTATACTCAGACGTGAGTCCCTTGCTCATTGCACCATCAGGGTTCAAGCAAGCCGGGCCGAAGACGGCTGTAATGCCAGAAACCGGTCCCCGGAAGCTTGTTTCCTTCCCGGTGAAAGAATTGGCTTGGTAGTTTGGTCTGCCCTGTTCCCATGATGCACTGGGCCAGGGACAGACTAATTTGCATATAGCCAGGTTCTGAGCTGGGATGGTGCAGTGAGCTAAAAAACGGTGTTGGATCAAGCCCTGATCTCTTGACTGGGTGAGAGTATTCTGCTTAATTCAGAAACTCTGTCCATCACCACCCCCTTTTGCTTAATTGTTTTGTCCACCACAAGCGTGGAAGGGTATACTCAGACGTGAGTCCCTTGCTCATTGCACCATCAGGATTCAAGCAAGCCGGGCCGAAGACGGCTGTAATGCCAGAAACCGGTCCCCGGAAGCTTGTTTCCTTCCCGGTGAAAGAATTGGCTTGGTAGTTTGGTCTGCCCTGTTCCCATGATGCACTGGGCCAGGGACAGACTAATTTGCATATAGCTAGGTTCTGAGCTGGGATGGTGCAGTGAGCTAAAAAACGGTGTTGGATCAAGCCCTGATCTCTTGACTGGGTGAGAGTATTCTGCTTAATTCAGAAACTCTGTCCATCACCACCCCCTTTTGCTTAATTGTTTTGTCCACCACAAGCGTGGAAGGGTATACTCAGACGTGAGTCCCTTACTCATTGCACCATCAGGATTCAAGCAAGCCGGGCCGAAGACGGCTGTAATGCCAGAAACCGGTCCCCGGAAGCTTGTTTCCTTCCCGGTGAAAGAATTGGCTTGGTAGTTTGGTCTGCCCTGTTCCCATGATGCACTGGGCCAGGGACAGACTAATTTGCATATAGCCAGGTTCTGAGCTGGGATGGTGCAGTGAGCTAAAAAACGGTGATGGATCAAGCCCTGATCCTTAGACTGGGTAAGAGTGGTCTGCTTAATTCAGACACTCTGTCCATCACCACCCCCTTTTGCTTAATTGTTTTGTCCACCACAAGCGTGGAAGGGTATACTCAGACGTGAGTCCCTTGCTCATTGCACCATCAGGATTCAAGCAAGCCGGGCCGAAGACGGCTGTAATGCCAGAAACCGGTCCCCGGAAGCTTGTTTCCTTCCCGGTGAAAGAATTGGCTTGGTAGTTTGGTCTGCCCTGTTCCCAAGATGCACTGGGCCAGGGACAGACTAATTTGCATATAGCCAGGTTCTGAGCTGGGATGGTGCAGTGAGCTAAAAAACAGTGTTGGATCAAGCCCTGATCTCTTGACTGGGTGAGAGTATTCTGCTTAATTCAGAAACTCTGTCCATCACCACCCCCTTTTGCTTAATTGTTTTGTCCACCACAAGCGTGGAAGGGTATACTCAGACGTGAGTCCCTTGCTCATTGCACCATCAGGATTCAAGCAAGCCGGGCCGAAGACGGCTGTAATGCCAGAAACCGGTCCCCGGAAGCTTGTTTCCTTCCCGGTGAAAGAATTGGCTTGGTAGTTTGGTCTGCCCTGTTCCCATGATGCACTGGGCCAGGGACAGACTAATTTGCATATAGCCAGGTTCTGAGCTGGGATGGTGCAGTGAGCTAAAAAACAGTGTTGGATCAAGCCCTGATCTCTTGACTGGGTGAGAGTATTCTGCTTAATTCAGAAACTCTGTCCATCACCACCCCCTTTTGCTTAAAAATTAAAATTACAGCAGATGTGTGACGGAGTCAGTAATGGTTCTATTCTTAGTTAGAAAGACAAATAAGCTAGCCTGAATTGTCATATACACATCACTTGCTACGATTCATTACTATAATTTGTCAGCGCCGTTAGGTGCCAGAATGTTTCCAAAATAGCACTAGATAAAAGCCACATTCAAGACTGAGTAACTCACAGCAGTCATGAACTCATGCCACCCGCAACACTGAGCACACTCCGCTTAGTGTGTTACGCCACCAGACTAGCACAAATAGTCTTCAATATAGCGTTATCAGTTTATTGACCTACGAAAAACAGTGTGTTTTGCAGAGTTGACTACTGTCTATACCGGCATCGTAGCGTGCAATTGGGATTCTATTTCCATCCCACCTAAACGGCGATGCCATTTGTCTCCCAGGATCTCTAAACAGGCCCTAGGCACCCTGGGGGGAATAAATGCGTTTGATGATATTGCATGCTGGTACCAAGTTTGCTCTCCACGAGCCCCGCGCAAATAACATTTCTCGTTATATAGAGCAGTCTCATTCAATGTTCATTAGAGCAGTCTCATTCAACGTTCATTAGAGCAGTCTCAATGTTCATTCCATGCTATTACTACTGGGCTCTGGGGTATATACAGCAGACATATACTGTTAAGGCAACTGGGCCGTAGAATAGAGTATTATACGAGTTGTCAAAACTTATGGACAAAAGTTTGCGGATATGCCGTGGGCCGGGTGAGTTGGGAGTAATGTATACTCGCGGGTAATTTACCACATGTGGTGCTTTTGGGGTCTCGGCTACAGGCAGCTTACTCCAATGTACATAGAGGGCTTTGGGTCTGCCCCTTGCTCATGAATGGATGGGTTTGCTGTCTGGAGGCAGAGCAGCAAGAGTTTCAAAGGGTTCAAAATTAGGTTTTTTATGCCCTCTGTACTTAATCATTTGGCCAAAATTGCTGAATCAGCACATAGAGAATTGGAGTTGTTCTCTCCAAAGAGACATAAAGTTCACTTCAATGTTGTGGCAGTGGAGTAGCAATCGCTGGTTGAGTATGGGCTAAGGTTGTGTGTGGGACAGCAATGACTAAAGAAAGGACTGTAAATGTGGTCTGAGTGCATAACCTTCCCTATAACACTACCTATATGCAGCCCTAGCAATGCACGCTACAGAATGCACGTAGCATATGTGCGTGATCAAATATAGCGGAAAGACAGGGACACGAGTAGACTACCCCAAGATAAAATATACCGTAGTCAGGAAGACTGGTGTTGGTAGATCCAATTCCCCAGCTGTATGACCAGCTGGCGAAGAATTAGGCGCTATGGAAGGCCGCATCGGCCAAACTATACGCGCAACATTGGTAAAACCTCCGGGGCCGCAGCTCATCAGAACACGAAATGCGCCTACCCGCAGTCGGGACACTCGTGTAGCGTCGCTGCAAGAAGAAACTAACGTGTTCCCCGACCCTAGAGGATCCGATTAGCATAAGGAAGGCAAACGCTCTGGGATCGAACACATAGTACAAAGCTGCCAATATTAGATTGCTTTGCGTTGCTGAATCATACTACGTGTCATAGTGACAATTTAACAACGTAGCAAGACTCTGTTACACGAGCGTATCAAACCAAGACGACGGTGGGAACAAAACTCCATAATAGCCGTGCATTCGTGGCATTACTATAGTGACGAGACACCCTTGAGGTATTTGCGCGCTCTAAAAATTGATCAAATAAATAAATAAATACTATTAAGCTTATAAAGCGTGCAGCCATAACCAACGCTCAAGATGCCGCCAAGCGCCGAGACACCCTTGAGGTATTTGCGCGCTCTAAAAATTGATCAAATAAATAAATAAATACTATTAAGCTTATAAAGCGCGCAGCCATAACCAATGCTCAAGATGCCGCCAAGCACCGCGAGGGCATTTGGGTAACCAATATTTTAAATCTCTGCAATGGAGATGCGATATGTAATATTACAATGATCGTATTTTGCATGTGCCTGGAGTCAAAGTACACGCGCGCCGCCTCAGGACAGAAACCAAAAGAAATCATTGAAAGCTGGCACCGCCGCGGAGGGCTCACGTTTCGGAGTCGAAAAGATTACTGTAATAGGGCACGGACAATGGCACTGCGACGCGGCGGAAGAAATCCAAGCGAATAATTGCGAGGCTCGTCCTGGCGCACAGGCACGGGGGCCGGTCCAAGAGCACACAAGTGTTTATTTAATGAGTCATGTACAGTACACTTGAACAAATATGGCCTGGTATCTTCTGTGACCAGAGCTGCTGTCACTGCCAGATTAATGCAAGCTCCGGCAGTCAGAGATCCCTCGGGGACTCGCTTTACCTACAACCGCGGCGCCATTTGGGCACTCCCCGTCCCCTAAACACAAGACAGTTTGTTTCAAAATGGCGACCTCTGGTGGCTGCTTCAGGAGGTACGAAACGCCAGATGTCTACACTGGCTTCATTATTGTAATGACAATTTATTAGCATTTACATAGCGCTTACTTTTCTTGGCAAGGCATTGAAGCGCTTTACAACAAGTAGTACTCTACTATGGAACCGCTAGCCCTTCCCGAACAGAAGCTTGACAAAGGCAGCCAAGAGCGATACTGCCTTGACAACAATAGAAATGCATTCGCAGACCTGGAAAAACTAATTTTGCCGAATGAAAGCCCGATATTCGGTGAAAATCAAGAGAAATATAACTTGCGTCATTTATTCTGTACAGCAGTGTAAATTAAACAAGCACTGTGCAGCAAATATTCCACTGATGCCAAACCACAGCCACGTCTGCAGCAAGCTCAGACCGCCAACCACATCCTCTGTCTTGGGCTCCCCCACCAACAGCACCACCCAGACAACGAGAGCAAAGGACGCAACTTCCCTGTAGCTCCCACGGCAAACAATTCTGAAAAATAACATTTGCAACCAGCCAGGCAACGCACCCAGCCATCAAAAGCCACGTGGCTGCATCGAGCACAACCAACAAACACAGAGCAATAAGTGCACAAAACAAAGCAGGACAAATGCTTTCGACGGAAACATGTCTGTCCAACCGAACCACAGGTGATGATTCACACACAAGCCCCAGGCGAATTGAAATCCTGCCACAGTCCCACACGCAGCAACGAGGCGGCATGGACACTCCCATCATCTGACTCCGCAGCGGACACGTGTGAACACCGCCAGAACAAACACTGCCCGGCACGCTCTCCCTCGGCCCCCCAAGCCACACAAACTGCTGCTCAACATCGGGGATAACAAACGTCCCCAACACCTCCGCTCCTCGCCTCCTCCCGCTCCGTGCCCCTCCACCGCAAAACCCCCGCAAGCGGACCCATGAACACAGCACTCACCGCAAACCCGTCGAGGGAAAAAACCTGACGCAAGACCCGCGAGCCAGGCAGGCGCCGGACGGCCACACTGAGGCCGGACAGGAACAGCGACGACAGAGACAGCGCTTGAGCCGCGGGAGACTGGGATGGAGAGAGGCCGAGCCTTGGCCACCGCGGTAGATATAGCGGGTTTGCCCCTCCCACATGTAGGCCCTCCCCTGGCCTGTGAATGGTGGACGCGGGCGGGCGCCCCACCAGTTTTGGCTGGAGTTTGCCGGGTGGGACTAAAGCGCTGCCCCGCCCATGTTCCCCTGCGGGTCACGCGGTCAGCGGCATAGTGCCCACACCGCCCTTCACTCCTGCCCTCTTGTACATATACACAATTCCTCCCCAATGAAACTCTGGAGACATATTTATGGGAAAGAACTGCTGCAGGTTTATTTCATACAACACACGTATGACGTTTTAAGGTGGGTCATCTTACGGGCAATCCAAAGCAGGCAGCCCCTCGCTGTCCCGCATGCCTAAGGAGCCATCTTGCATGGCGAGTCGATGCTCTGACGGTGCAGCACATTACCAACTTCGTTATACTCCCGCCCCCCCTGTCGGGGCGGAGCGGTGTGGCACACCCCTGGTCGGTCCAGGCCCCCTGCCCGCCCGAAGGACTAACGGGGCGCCGTCGCGGTTTCCTGGAACCTCCTTCGGCTCCTGGTCCTTGGCTCAGGCACCCTTACTGTGCCAGGCAGAGGTACACTTACTGTACCCTTCTGCCGCAGAGGTACCCTTACTGTACCCGTCTGCTTCCAGATCGCCCTGTACTCTGCCACGGCTCTGGAGGAGGCCCCCGTCGATGACAGAGCCCCCCACCCACCTAGCTACTTCCCGTCGCTTTTTCGTGCCTCTTGTACGTCCAGGAGGACTTTAGGACTGCACTATTGTGTGGGCAAAAGCTTGAATGAACTGATTGAAACGCTGCATTGTCCTAAAAAGCTCAAATATTTATTTTAAGAGTATTTTATCTTGATTTTGAAATGTGTTATTATTTGCATTTATAGTGTACCCCTGACGAAGGGTCTCCCGAAATGCATTGGAAACAGCAACACTGCATAAGAATCAGGGAATTTAATGTCTAATTGAATTGTACAAACATTTTTATATCGAATGAATACTGATTACTTATCGAATATTGGCAACTTGTTTTGATACAATTGTTTCGTGTATTGTTTCACTTGCTATCGAAGTGTCAGTAATTATGTTGAAAATAGAAAGAAAGTTCACATAATTAACACTTTTGTGAATTTTTTTTAAAAAGTCTGAAGGTTTATTCTAATTTAGAAGCACCGTTAGGGCTTAAGAAAAGTGCACCTTGTCCATATGTGACAGGATCTGTACACATCTAACTTTGTTTGCATTACCTCACTGGAGCTGTTCAGGATTGCAAGGTAGCACGCACTGGCAACATCAGTTTACATTGTTTAGTATAGCAGATTTTTACACAACAGAAAAAGGTGTGCAGGTTATAGCTATCTCTTGCAAATATTATGATGACCAATTACCCAATATTGGTGATTGGTCCACCACCATTTCTGGCAGTATCAATATATGGAAGAACAATATGGTCTTTTTTTACAAAACAGGAATTCAAGAGCCCTTAACAAGCTGGTGAGGGAACAGCATGTCATGGACAGTTGGAATGTAGATTTTGACAATGTGCCCCACTTTGGGGTTTGGTTTAATTGTGTTATGTGTCAGAAGAACATCTTAGCCAGAAATAACATCTGTCCTAAATTTTGGGTCCTAAATATTATCCCATCACAACTATTGTCCCATTTTGTGTAGATTTTCTATTATTAACTCGAATTTGGTGATGTTTTGGTGACATCCATTGGAATGATCCAATGGGAGTCCTGAAAATTTATAGGGTACTTTTAACAATGAAATGACCTATCAGAAAAAGTAGTAGGGCGGATCAGCATAAATGGGTCTTTGGATGTTTCATCCTGTCAGTACCCTACATTTTTAGATAAATTTAACATGAAGATGATCCCTTTTATTTAACCATCGAGCCAGACAAGCAAGCATGCTGAGTCTAGATTCAACATTAATACAAAAGAGGAACAGCCAATGTATGCAAATAAATTCGCCTAAAATAAGCACAAATAAACATTGAAGGAAAAAACGGAATGGTCAGCAACAAAGATCAGACATCTGCAAAAGCAAAACAGCACAAATAATGATATTCTTTGTCTCTTATTGCATAAGAAATGGCATTATCATACCTTACTTGAATTATACTGCTTTTTTTCAATTCGGAAGTTTGAAAGTCTGTACATATAACTTGATGCAATTTCAGCAGACTCTTGGCCTACAAAATGTTTAAACATCCACGCGGTTGTCTATGTATTCACATGAAAGTACTGAGAGGTCTCTAAATCATTGTAGGTATCCTACCATCCACACTGCTGCAGAGTTGGGCACACAATCTTTAAGGCAAAGGGTCCCAAAAGCTGTACTATCCAGGTCAGGGTACACAATGAGTTAGGGGGCCTTTAACCAGCACTGCCCGGAGTGGGGGACAGACTATGTAAGAGGTCCCACAAACTGGACTGTGTTGAGAGAAGTGGTGGGCAGTGAACTCCGCTCCACCGGCAGAGTTTGTAGAGTTTTGCCCAATCCTCGCTTCACTTGGAGCGCGGAGTTATGGAAAAGCTCTGCATCCGCTGTGCAGGGGAGTTTATTATTAGAGGTGCACCCATGAAGAGAACGACATGGCTAGCATTGCATATTGTTCAGCCCATACTTTTCATTTTGGAGTCGAGGATCATTTTTTGTTTATGTTGGCAGTTGGGCTTGCGTTTGTTTTGGCTGCTTCCTGTCACTGTGTCGCCCGCCAATAGGAAGAAGGAAGGACGAAGAGGGGAAAGAAAGCCAGGCTACAAGCCCGAGTCCATGGGAAGGAGATGAACCTGAAGTGTAAGCGCCGGGGTGAGAACGGAGTCGCAGTAGTATGTGCGCAGTCTCGGGGCACTACACTCCCTTAGATAAGAAACGGTCTCTGAAAGTTCGGATTGGATTTTCATTTCTCATTGAAAACCATGCTTGACATTGCTGCCACTGTTCTTCCCTCATTTCCTGCAGACACAGAAGTAATACAGAACAGCACTGCAGTAACAAAGCAAACTGCTTTCACATGTATTGTATAGGCATAAGAATTGGTAGTCTAAGGTGCTTGTAAACATAAATAATATGCTGCTCATTTGAAGTACAACATACTTGATTTACACCAAGAAATAGTAGAACATATACAGCACTGCAGCAAGCCAGTCCTTCTTATATACACATGACAAGTGCCGCACCCCTGCAGTGTTTTCTCACTCACTGAACATAAAAGACCAGGCATGACTTGGTGTATAGACTGCAGAGTTGCCTCAAAAGTGCATAGGATATAGCCATACTTTCAAAATATGTGTGGTTCAGACCTCAGGAGTGCTAGCTCTATCATTCATGCAAAAAACAGGCACAAAATAGGCAAAGGGATTGTAAGCTTTTCATACACTCAAAGCAACATTATATTTACGAGTAGTGCAAGAGTCCTTTACATCAAGAACACACACAGCCCTGCAAACAAGTGTCCTCACAACCAGGTACAGCCATAAGTGAACACCGCAAGCTTCAAACAACCACACGCAGATACAGTAGACACAACAATAGCACTAGTGCTTATTTAAAACACTCAGACCCTCCTCTTTTTCTGCAGTGTCTCTGATGGCTCTGACTCTACCGGGTGTGTTCAGTAGCGCTTCACATAGAATACAAAGTTGCTGCTGCCTCTTTGCAGTTATACATTCCTGATAATTGCAATACAACATTGGATTGCACGTTTTACGGGGAAAAAAATGCAATATTTCTCCCATCTGATAACTAACATTTCCTATGATATTATTATCAGGTGCAATAAATATCACACCTAAAACCCAGCAGCTGTTAATGACGTTCACAATCTTTTGGCTTTCCTCCTAGATGGCTCAGCATGTTATATGCTCTGTGCTGACAACTGTTGATTTTTAGGGTTTTAGTTCCTGCCTTCTGAGGCAGGTTAATTGCTTACCATTTAATTGGATAAGTTGTTATCACTCACTGACACCACCCACCAGGCCGCTCATCAATTCCAGGTTATTGCCCTGTCTCCACCTTTGCCGTGTGACAGTCTCGAGGTCTGAGAGGGGGGAAACTAGTGTACTTTGTTCATGTTAAGCTCAGAGTACCCTCGTGTTTATAAGCTCCCAGCAGGCCTTACTCCAATGGTCGGAGCAGTGGTGCTATACATAGAACAGCACTAGTTATGATGTCAGAGACCAGATTACAGAAGCCAGGGTAGTAAAAGTTTTGCCCTGAATTAGACAATAATTGTTTCCATTTGCCAAAACTGGTCCGGGCGTTAGGCACTATATACACTCTCTCTCTCTCTCTCTTCCTGGCACTCTCTCCATCGCTTTCTACTGTGTTGTAGAGCTCACGGCACTCTATCTGTCTCTCCTCTCCACTTCTCTCCTTCTACAGCTGTGTTTCATGCTCTCTCCCCTCAGTCACAGTGTGCTCTCTTTGTCCTCCGAAATCCTATTTCCTCAGTGCAACCAGCTTCGCTTTTAGTATTTCTGTCCTGTTCCCTCCCTCTCCAAAACTCCCTCTGTCTTTCTCCTTCTTTCCACTCTGCTTTTCTCTCCCATTTCTTTTCTGTCTCTTTCTCTCTTCCCTGGTGGTTCTCTCTCACACTTCTCTCTCCATCCTTCATTCTCAATGCTTTTTTCCGATCTCTATCCTCCACCTGTTCTTTCTCCCCACCGCCTCCACTTCTTCTGTCTCTCGCCTCTCTCTCTTCTTTCTTCTCCCTTCTCTCTCCACATGCTGTGATGGTGATGTGGAGCCCAGGGCCCGCTCCCTGAAGGTAAGTGTGACTGTGAAACCACCAAGGTATGAAATACATGGGGCGGCGCTGATACAGTCTCAGAGGGCACTTGACTCTCAAGAGAGGTGAGAAAGGGTGAGGAGGAGTGTCAGAACAAAAACAATACCAGAGAAAGACACAGACAATCAGCGGGGAGCCTTGTGTAATAAAAAGAAGAACCATCCATTTCTTAGCACTACCAGGCAGCTGGAGGGCAGCTTTTCACTAGAGCCAAGCTCCAGACCACAAACAAACCAGCCTTTGACACCGTTAATCACAACACTCTTCTGAACACTTTAAAGCTAAAAATGGGGTTTGAAGGCACAGTGCTCAATTGGTTCGAATCATTCCTCTTCGGCAGATCCCAGATGACCAAATAGCAAATTGGTTCTCCACTTTAATGGCTGTTGGACAAGGCATCCCTCAAGGCTCTATCCTCGCACCCACCCTGTTCACACTCCACATTGACCCATTTGGAAATCTCCTAAAACAATCTGGGACCCATTATCACATATATGCTGATGACACCCAAATCTACCTAAAGGGTCTTCCACTTATGATATTTCAATCCTCAACACCACTCTCAACTCCATCCAAACCTGGCTGTCAACCCATCAACTAATTATGAATCCTTCCAAAAACCACTTTCGCCTCCTCCTATCCATTCTTGGATGAACAATCTGAACATACTCAACAACAAGCCTACCATTGTTGACAGTGCCAAATCTCTAGACATCCTAGACAAATGGTCATCTTATAGTCCCATATCAATACCATCACCAAGAATGCTCGTTACCAACTACGCCTTCTCCCTTGGTTGGCGCTTCTTTGCTGAGCAAGACCTTAAAACCTTGGTCCAATCGTTGGTTCCTTCTAGATTGGACTAATGCAACTCTCTCCTTCCTGGCCTCCCCAAATCTCACCTTTCCCCTCTAAAATCCATCCTCCATTCAGCAGCTTGCTTCCTGTATGGGGCTTAAAGAAATTATCACATCACACCCTTACTGCTGTCTCTTTGCTGACTTCCTATTGGAGCAGGATCCACTGACAAGACTGCTCCTATCACCCACAAAGCCTTGCAAACCTCCACCTCTTGCTACCTGGCTACTAAAGTCCAAACCTCAGGCTCTAGAGCTTCATGCAATGCAGGAAACGTACTGCTCGAAACTCCTATCTTCAAAAGTGGAAAAATGTATGGCTCAATCCTCCTCTTTAAATGAGGCCAGAATATGGACATCACTTCCTCCATACCTACGAACCACCTCCTCTTTCCGGACTTTCGAAAAACAGGTCTTTAAACCCTTCTCCTCCAACTGCATTTCCTGGAATAATTCAACCTATTTCTTGACCCTTACTGTCATCTTACTTACTGCCTTCCTTGTTGTCCGCCTACCTCGCCGCCCTCCGCCCTCCCTTCCCGCCACCGCCGCTTGTCCCCGCCCCTTTTTTCTCTTCTGTAACCCTCCCCGCTCCCGCCTCCCAGCTGCTCCGCCCACCCGCGCTGAGGTTCCGTGACAATTGTAAGTGGTGTTTTCGACTCACACGAATATGGTCGAGTCTAGTATCTATGAACCGCAAATGACGAGTTTAGCAAGTGTGCGCAGTTTCGCTGTGCTAACTTAAACCGTTCGTTTGTTATGTGGGTTTGTCATCTGTACCCACGGGTTCCATCTTAGATACGGCATCCATTTTGTCTCTTGCCCTCAAGTAGCCAGCAAACGGACGCTGTCCGCTTCGCGACCCTGGGACTCCCAAGATATTTGCGGAAGACACATGTTCTTTGAAAGTGTCTTTATGACGAGGGGGATGCTACTGTAAGGCAGATGGCGCCGCTCGAGGCTCATCTTGCCGCACGGGCTTATTGTCTCAGCCGTGCATCTCATTAGGCACGTCCCTTTGATGCCTGTATCTCGTGCTTCTCGACACTCCCCTTTTACACCCTTTCCGATCTCCCCACTGTCTCCGTCTTCCTCTGCACCTGTCTTCGTTCCTGTTTCGATCTACTTTACTGCTGATTGGAATTTGCTAATGGTGGGAAGATGGGTTTTTACAGTTGGGAACCGCCAAATGTTTCCGCACTTATGTTCCGGATCTTGTGTGTTTCAAAGTGATCTAAGCGACCCCTCTGAGAGCGACTTGTGGGAACCAGGTTGTAAACTATTGTGTATCATGTTATCCTATGGGTAGAAACTGTATAAAAGGAGCGATCCACAAATACAATTTGAAGCAGTCTCCCCGAACTACACTCGATGTACTTCTTGTGACTTCTGTGTTCCCTGCAGTAAATAAACCTTGACTCTTTGACGCCGAAGGAAGTGTCCCGTGTCTCTGTGACTTGTACGCCGGAGCAGGTTACCCACGAAGGTTTCAGGTGTTGTGCCCTGGCACCGCTGGGTCCAAAGAACCCAGTCCTTCAGTTGGCGCCCAACGTGGGGCTGCATCAGTGGTACCGGTCCAAGCCTGACGATCGTGAGGAACTTCGTGTGAAATCTCCGAGGGAAGGTGCACCCCGCTTCATCGATCCTGTTGTCGAAATAAGTGGCCCGAAGACTTTTCCCGCGAAGATTCCCGCCTCCTAACGGCTGCGACGGACTGCTGCCCTGACTGTAGACCTGTTTTGGCGCCTGGCGTAGACCTTGGTATAGCGAGACGATAGACGGGCCTTCCTGAGGACGCCATTGATCTTTGAGTTAAGTATTTGTGGGTCGCTCCCAGAGTTCTTTGTTGTAGACACTTTAGCGAGTGTTTTTGTTGTAGACACTTTAGCGGGTGTCTTTGTTGTACACGCTGTGTGAGTGTTTTTGTCGGTGACACTTTGCTAGCGTACTTTGTTGTTGTTGTATTTGTTTGACGACTGCAGCCGCCAAAGACCGAGGGTTTAGTTCTTTGCTGGGACTTGGTAAATCCCGAAATCCCGTAACCCTTGAAGTTTGTGAAACTCGGCTAGTGTGCAAGATGCCTGGTCGCAGTACTTTGTTCAGTTGCTTTAGACCTTGTGGTGCGGATTCCCTGCTGGAGGACTCATGTCCGATACCTCCGGTTGGAACTCCTACTTATGACCTATATAGCAAACATGGGCTAGGCCCGATTGCTTTTAACGATTATTGGATCAAATATACAAAGAAAGACGGCGATCTTCGTTGGCCACCTCACGGTAGCTTCGAAGCGTCGATCTTAGATAATTTGGAAATAAAGTTGTTCGAACGTAAATCAAGGCCGGCCATGTTTGATGCCTTTCGGTTCTGGCGCAAAGAAGCCCGACAGAAAGAGATCAGACAAAATAAACGTAGTCAGCGAGATACTGTTGCTACTATTGTAAAGAAAGCTGAGCAGTTTCAGCGTGATAAGGAGGATAAGGATAAGGAAGTGTTTGAGAGATTACAGCGTATGTCCATAGACAAAAGCTATCCTGTTTTGCCTACGGAGTCGGATAAGAAGGAAGAGGCAGTTGAGGATTCTTTAATGTCCTATCTTATGAAGTCGCCACCTCCGTACGTACAGGGTACCGCAGTTCCTGTGGTCCCTGCCGTACCTGCTCTCCCACTTGTTATTCCTCCGCCTATTCCTCAACCTGCACCCGCTCTTCCGACTGTTCCTGCTCCTGTGCCTGTTTCTATTCCTACTGCTCCTCCGCTTCCACATACTCCTGTTCCCGCTACTGCTCACGCTACTGCTCCTGTGTTGTTAACCCCTGTCGTTGCTAATGTCTCTACTCCTTCTCTTGTTAGTCCTGTGTCTTACTCCTGTCCCTCTACTCGTAACCGTAGTTCTCCCCTTGCGACAAACTTCTTTCAGTCGCTCGGACCTGTTTTTGGGTCTGCAGGTTCTGATGGTCCACAGAGACGTAGCCAGCTTCCTGGTAATAGAGAACGTGTTGCGCTATACAATATGGCGATGGGTTGGATGATAAACCCTGTTAGTAATCCACCTCGTGTTGTCCTCGAAACGTTTGATCAATTCAACATACCTACTCAGAGATATGTGTTTGATGAAATGTGCAAGTTCTTACATGATCAGATAGCGGCTGTTGCGCCTGACGAGGTGCTGACCGCCCTGTCTAATCTTCGGCTTCAGTTCGCAACTGGACTGATAGTCGATACTAATGTCCGACGTGCTATTGAACGGTTGCTATCTCTTCGTCCTGCTCCTATTCCTCATGCATTGTTCGTTGAGGACATTGAACAACGAGATGGGTCTGGCCAATATCCTATGCGAGAAGTTCCGCCAGTTTGGGTACCCGCTGATAATACTAATGCTAATGCTCCAATACCAGCACATTTCCAGAGAGTGTGGATACACCTCCCTTGGAAACGATCGGAAGTGCTTCAGGTGAAACAAACTTTGCCTGATCCTCGCAAAAATCCTGCGGGGTATTACAAAGAATTATCGCAGCTCGTAGACGCTACGATAATGAATCTGGCCGATATCGACATGTTGTTTGGCAATGTCGTACCGCAACCGGTATGGGCCAAGATTCGTCACCAAGATCACGCGAATGAATTAGGTGGTGATTGGGCTGCCATTACAGCGGCAGACGCTGGACAAGTGGCTGCTACTAAACCCGACCAGTTGATTGAACTTCTTCCCCAGCGAATCATTACATTAATGAAAACGCTTATGCCAGCTATGAGGGTAAATTGGGACAAGTTGTCAGCCTGTAAGCAGAAGAAAGATGAGAGTGTTTCAGACTTCTTTACGAGGTTCGAGGAAACATTCGTCGATCATAGTGGGCAGGATATGGGTTCTGAGGGTGGACAGAGGTTGTTTGTGGATAAATTTGTATCGAACTTATTGCCCGACTTGTGCAATAAATTGAAAAATTCAGAAAGTTCATGGGCCGTTTCTACCTCAGCTCAGATATTGGCTACGGCACAATATTACGAAAATAGAGAAAAAGAGGAAAATGACCGTGCCGATAAAAAGACGAAAGAGCTGAAAACTAAAGTGTTGTTACAACAAGCATATCCGCCGCGTTCTAATCAGAATGCGCCTCAGCAGAATAGATCGCAGTCGCAATCAAATCGATCGCAGCCGCGTAATGATTCATCTTTTCAGAGATCTTCGTTGGGGTACAACCAATGTGCTTATTGTAGACAGGAGGGACACATTAAATTCAATTGTCCTGCTTTAAATGACCGTAGTGGTGGTAATTCGTCTAGAGGAGGTCGTGGTGGTGCACAGCACGCATCACGTGGTAGAGGTCGTGGTGCTCAGAACGACCGTTCTGATAACTCGTCAAATTCTAATAATTGTTTCGACCAACGTGGATCATCGCAAGGACGATCTGCGCAGTACAATGTAGACGATTATTACGTCGATCAGGGAACTGACGATAGTAATTACTAGGACAGCCAAAGACAAGGAGAGGGAGTGGTATCAGTTCCGGTTGATCAGAGAGGGCCTTACGTCGCAGTTGCTACATCGGGCGTCGTTGAGCCTTTTCTGTTGGACACTGGTGCAGCGAAAAGTTCTATCATGCATTCGAAACTCCCTGGCGCACCTTTGTCCGGCTTAACAAATGTATCTGTTGGATTCTCTGGCGCCCCCGTTAGCAATCCAGTTTCGCGCCCTTTGCCCCTTAAAATTGGGCCTCGTGAGCTCGAAGCTCCGTTGATTTTAACCACTGGTTGTGGTGAAAATCTTTTGGGTCTGGATTTGCTTAAACGCTTGTATGCGACTTTGTATTGTTCTCCTGCGGGTGTAAAGCTTACGTTCGGAGAGAAAGTAGTCTCTCCCATGTATTTGTCCCTCGATAAGCTTCCACCGGAATTGGATTCTCTTCCTGCATCTTTGTGGGCGACGGGTCCAAACGACGTGGGCCTACTTGATATCTCCCCTTATGTTGTTCAGTTGAAATCGAATGTGCGATTGCCACGTATTCCCCAATATCGTATCTCCCTGGATGGTGAACGAGCTTTGTTAGCGATCATCTATGATTTGATCGAGAAAGATGTCATTGAAGAAACTCGGGGAAACGTGTGCAATAGTCCTGTACTGCCCATTCTTAAACGTACTGATCCTACCAAACCGCCTGTTTATCGTTTTGTTATTGATTTACGGGAGGTGAATAAAATTGTGGTTCCTCAATTCCCTGTTGTGCCTGACATTACGGCGCTACTGACTCTGATTCCAGCTACGGCTTCATGGTTTTCGGTGATTGATTTGAAAAATGCGTTTTTCAGCATCCCGATTGCCGAAGAGAGTAGGGACCTTTTCGGTTTCTCTCTTGGTGGACGTAGCTTCCGGTTCAAACGCGCTCCTCAGGGCTACTGTGAAAGTCCATCGATTTACAGTCAAGCTTTGAAGGGTCAACTAGATGCGTTTAGGTTGCCGGTTGGTGCGGCTTTAATCCAATACGTCGACGACTTATTGGTGGCTGCTGATACTCAGGACATTTGCAAAATTGCTACAGTGTCGTTGCTGCAACATCTCTGTGAGTTAAATCACAAGGTGTCACCTTCTAAACTCCAATATTGTTGTCAAGAAGTAACCTATCTAGGTCACTTATTGTCAAAGGAGGGAAGGAGATTGACCCCAGAGAGAATTGCAGCGATTGCGCGCATGGCTGTGCCACAAACCCAAAGAGATGTGCGTGCCTTTCTAGGTATCACATCGTACTGCAGGCAGTGGATTCCTAATTTTTCATTGCTAGCGAAACCATTGGTGGCTCTTACGTGCAAGGATGTTTCGACTCCTTTACCATGGACGGAAGAATGTCAGAAAAGTTTTTCTGAATTACGTGATTCATTGTGTTCGGCCCCTGTGTTAGGTACCCCTGATTACAGCAAGCCGTTCACGTTATATGTTCACGAAAGGGAAGGTTGTGCTTTAAGCGTCTTAACGCAACCTTTTGGTGGTAAGCAACGTCCATGTGCATATTTTTCCTCGACCTTAGACCCAGTAGCTAGAGCATTGCCGAGTTGTTTGAGAGCAACTGCGGCAGCTGCGGTCTCCATCCGACAATCAGCAGGATTGGTCATGGATAATATGCTTACGGTGATGGTTCCGCATGCAGTCGATACTCTTTTGAACCGTACGAAAACTCAGCACTTGACGAGTGCGAGGTTATCTGGGTACGAATTGACGCTCTTGGCAAGCCACATTCAGATAAAACGTTGTAATGTCCTAAATCCGGCAACTTTGTTACCAATTAGTGCAGAGTCAGATGCAGTAACAGAACATGACTGTTACTTGCGGACAGAGGAGGAAACAAAAGGTCGTGTGGACCTTAAAAACACCCCATTGGAAGACCCGGATGGCATCCTGTATGTGGATGGGTCATGTTTTAAATTGCCGAATGGTGATGTGACTACTGCTTATGCTGTGGTGACATTGAATACTGTTGTTGAGACTGCGAGATTGAATCAGAATTCTGCCCAAGCTGCAGAGCTGATCGCTCTTACTAGAGCATGTGTATTAGCAAAAGGTAAACGTGTGAATGTGTACACCGATAGTCAGTATGCTTTCGGTGTAGCGCATAGTTTCGGACGATTGTGGCGAGAACGTGGTTTCTTGACGTCACACGGCACGAAAATACAGCATGGCCAGCTTGTGAACGATCTTTTGGATGCATTGACTTTGCCTGCTCAAGTTGCAATTGTTAAATGTAGTGCGCATCGTAAGGTGACGGATGATGTTGGTCGTGGTAATGCGTTTGCAGATGAGATTGCTAAGGAGACTGCCCGGAACCTTAGCACTCGAATGTATGTGACGAATTCGGTTAGGTGGCCTACAGAATCAAGTATGTGTGAGAATACTATAGAGAGTGTGAAAGCAATTCAGAATGAGGCCACCGACACTGAAAAGATGAAGTGGAAAGAAAGTACGGGAAGGTTGGATGTGAATGGTTGCTGGATTGATTTGTCAGATCAGAAAAGATGGATGTTGCCTGATGCGTATGTACTGGCCGTTGTGCAAATGGCACATGGGTTAGCACATATTAGCGCGAAAGGTATTTGCAAGTTGTTGGCTGATGTGTGGAAGAATGATGGAATTACTAAGTGTGCTGAACGTTTGGTGAAGAATTGTATGGTGTGTATAATGTACAATCCTGGCAAAGGAACCCCAACTCCCCCTGGCAGTTTTGCTCCTCCTTCGTATCCCTTTGAGGTGATCCAATTGGACTTCATCCATATGGAGCGATGCAATAACCTGAAATACGTTTTGGTTGTGGTTTGCGCATTCTCCCGATGGATCGAGGCCTATCCCCTCAAAGATAATACTGCTTTGTCTACTGCGAAAATCCTACTGAAGGAATACTTTCCTCGGTATGGAATGCCTAGAGTCGTGTGGTCAGATAACGGAAGTGAGTTTGTTGGAAGTGTGATGAGGAGTGTGTGTAAGGGCCTTGGAATTAATCAGAAATTCCATAGCGCCAATCATCCCCAGTCAGCTGGATTGGTTGAAGGGTACAATGGCACCCTTAAACTGAAATTAGCGAAGATCCAGGCTACGACTGGACTTTCGTGGCCTGACGCTTTGCCTCTAGCATTACTGTCAACTAGGGCGACTGTACACTCCCGAATAGGGCTTAGTCCCTATGAAATAGTGTTCGGCCGTCCTGCGAATGTGTGGGGGGTTCCTAGGCCAGGTATGTTTGTTGATCTTGAGTACCCGATGTTGATTGACTACTTACATGACTTGACTGCTAAACTGAGGTTAATTCATCAACAGGTTTACGACGCCTTGCCGACGCAGACGGAGGGTCCAGGCCACCAGCTCCAGCCTGGTGATTGGGTTGTCACCCGAAATTTTTCGCGCAAGAAGAATCTGGACCCCCGCTTTGTTGGACCTCACCAGGTGCTTTTGGCCACGAGGACTGCCGTTCGTCTTGAGGGACGGAAGAACTGGGTACATGCTACCCATTGTAAGCGAGTCCCTATTCCTTTGCCGGCAGACCCGTGGGTGAGGAAAGGCATTGCGTCAACAGAAGCAGCGACATTGCCGGCGTTTGTACCTTTCAGTGACGCACAACTTGTTGGTGAACACTCAGCGCAGCAGAAAGACATTGTTGGAACATTGTCAGCAAAAGACTCAAGACCAGACCAACGAACTGATCAGCAGGACGCTGTCTCTTCGACAGATCCTTTGTTTGACGAGCAGACACGTCCTGGGAAACATCGATATTCTTTGCGTTCTCATACTAAGGACAAATAAATTTTTTTCTTGCTTTGCTGAAACTGATAACTGCAATATCTTCGTTTCCCATGATCAACTTTGAACATTCGTATCATTGAAAATTGTTTTGTATATATATATATATCAAGCTTCTTCCTTGTATCTTTTTCCTTCCACAGCTGAATTATTTGTGCTAAATAAAATACATATTGTGTATTGAGGGCCGTAGGGCCGCGCGCGTACTTCCTTCTGGACAGTAGGTCTTGACGCTAGGTTAAAGGCCGTCGGTTCCTAGGAACTCCTGGGAATTGACTATTGCTGCACAGAACGAAGTGCGTCAAGAAACGTTGCGGACGGTCATAGGGAAATGGCATTTTTGAAGCTGAATGATTTGGAAGGAGCTCAGGCATATAGAGTCAAGCTGCAGAAACTTAGTCGTACGAAATGTTTTGTATCCCAATTGTTTGTACTGTTTTTAACTGCTTCTGCATTTTTGGCGGGTGGGGTGTATTACACTATGTCTTACTTCTTACTTCCTACCCCTACTCCTACTCCTTACCCTAACATTACTTCTACTGCTTCTCCTCATTCCTTTCATATGTTACCAGAACACGAACAGGCTAGACGTGTAGAATTCCGCAACAATTCCTTTATCCAGCTCCTCCATCAGCATCAGTTAGTGGTTAACACTACTAATTGTTGGGTGTGTGGGTTGATGCCACATACTACGGGTAAGGGAATTCCATATCTGGTGTTACCGTATAGTTCCCAAGGGTCAGCTCGAGCATACCAAACAATGCTTCGAAGCGCACTAGGTTTCCACCCCTCTCTAGAACGTTCCCCCAAACCGGGTCCTACCTCATGGCAGTGGGTGGTATCGATGATAATACAGGATTTGGAAGATGAGATCCATGATGCTTATCTCATCCCTAAGGCAGAGGTACAAGCCTATAGGGCACCGAATAGAGGGGAATATAGTACGTTCACTAATGAAAAGCAGCTTAAAAGCTCGTCTCCAATATGGGTCGTACCCCACACTGGTAATCTTTGTCTTGTGGGTCGTGGCTCGCAAGCCTCACTTGGAGTAAGTGCTTGCACTGAAAGTTACGTTCTGTCAATGTCCCCGATCCCTGTGCTTCTGGCTGCCAAGGGTACGTACTTCATCTGTCATGATCGTGCATACACATGGTTGCCCGCAGACTTCATGGGCTCATGTTTTGTTGCAAATCTGTTGCCTCCGACGTTTACTGTAGATGCCGATTATCACAAGACTAGAGTTGTACGAGGCGTAATTAGTGAAGAGGATACTGCCGGTCAAGAGGCAGGAGACTTTTTCAAGGGTTTCCTCCCGTTTTGGGGACCTATGGTTAATAGTAGGAACCTGAGACATTTGACTCGAGTGGTAGAATCGACAGCTAACATTACTGCCAGTGCCCTTGGTAATATCACCACAGAACTTCAGGCGGAGAGACTTATGACATTACAAAACCGTATGGTTTTAGATGTTGTCTTAGCAGATCGCGGTGGGGTATGTAAAGTGATCCATTCGAGCTGTTGCATTTTCATTCCAGATAATGCTCCTACTGTCTATCAAGCCATCTCGAAGTTGCACAAAATCTCCGAATCCATACACGTGGATGTAGGGGATTGGACGCTACTTGGTTGGTTTTGGGGCCTGGTGTCGACTTGGGGTTGGAGGATTCTGACGATCATCGGGGTTGTGGTAGTGTTCCTGTTCACGTGTTGCCTTTGTGTGCAGTGTGGTCCTGCCTTATGTGGCCTCTGTGCTACAACGTGTATGAGACAACCATCTGTTACCAAGGGGACTCGGTTGGACAGAGCTATGCTACAACGACATCTTGATGGTCTGATGAATATCGAGTATGATTCCGACTAGTGCTTGCCTACATGAGGGCAAAAGGAGCGTCTGAGGTTCCGTGACAATTGTAAGTGGTGTTTTCGACTCACACGAATATGGTCGAGTCTAGTATCTATGAACCGCAAATGACGAGTTTAGCAAGTGTGCGCAGTTTCGCTGTGCTAACTTAAACCGTTCGTTTGTTATGTGGGTTTGTCATCTGTACCCACGGGTTCCATCTTAGATACGGCATCCATTTTGTCTCTTGCCCTCAAGTAGCCAGCAAACGGACGCTGTCCGCTTCGCGACCCTGGGACTCCCAAGATATTTGCGGAAGACACATGTTCTTTGAAAGTGTCTTTATGACGAGGGGGATGCTACTGTAAGGCAGATGGCGCCGCTCGAGGCTCATCTTGCCGCACGGGCTTATTGTCTCAGCCGTGCATCTCATTAGGCACGTCCCTTTGATGCCTGTATCTCGTGCTTCTCGACACTCCCCTTTTACACCCTTTCCGATCTCCCCACTGTCTCCGTCTTCCTCTGCACCTGTCTTCGTTCCTGTTTCGATCTACTTTACTGCTGATTGGAATTTGCTAATGGTGGGAAGATGGGTTTTTACAGTTGGGAACCGCCAAATGTTTCCGCACTTATGTTCCGGATCTTGTGTGTTTCAAAGTGATCTAAGCGACCCCTCTGAGAGCGACTTGTGGGAACCAGGTTGTAAACTATTGTGTATCATGTTATCCTATGGGTAGAAACTGTATAAAAGGAGCGATCCACAAATACAATTTGAAGCAGTCTCCCCGAACTACACTCGATGTACTTCTTGTGACTTCTGTGTTCCCTGCAGTAAATAAACCTTGACTCTTTGACGCCGAAGGAAGTGTCCCGTGTCTCTGTGACTTGTACGCCGGAGCAGGTTACCCACGAAGGTTTCAGGTGTTGTGCCCTGGCACCGCTGGGTCCAAAGAACCCAGTCCTTCAGCGCACTTCGCCTTAAATGGCGACAGTGCGAACGCGCAGCGGTCACGCGCAGCGGGCGCGCCGATTGTGCGCCGAAGGCGCGCCAAAGGTAAGCCCGTCTGCGCCCGTCCGCGACCGGACCGCGCCCAGCACCAGGACCCCTGGCCAACGAAGACCCCGACCGACCCGCCTGACGTACTCAGCCGCCACCCTCATCGCTCTCAACACCGGCCGACTCCCAGAATGCCATCAAGCCACTCCAAGACGTACCCACGGACCTTTCAGCTGCCACGCCTGCAAGTTCTCCTGCATCCGGACCAGCCCCGCACCAGCACCCGCCAAGTCGAACACCAGCAGCACCCACCTCAAGTGCATCCTGCTAAACACCCGCTCCATCCACAGACACGCCACCGAACTCTGGAACCTCCTAGATGCCACAGCCCCTGACGTTGCCTTCCTCACGGAGACCTGGATGAACGCCTCTTCAGCTCCCGACATCGCCATCGCTATCCCAGAGGGCTACAAGATCGTCCGGAGGGACCGAAACGCCAACCAGATGGGAGGAGGCATCGCCATCATCCACAGGAACACCATCCGTCTCACGACCAGCACCGACAACACCCTGACCAGCGCCGAACACCTGCATTTCCAGATCCACACCAACCCGAACACCACCCTCAGAGGCACCCTGATCTACCGACCCCCTGGACCACGCACGCAATTCAGCGAGGACATCGCCGACTTCGTCAGCCCGCATGCCCTCCCCTCCGCTGACTACATCCTCCTGGGAGACCTCAACTTCCATCTGGAGAACAACAACGACCGCAACACCAGCACCCTGCTCGACAACCTCGCCAACCTGGGACTCAAGCAACTGGTGTCCACCCCCACCCACCTCGCCGGACACACACTCGACGCCGTCTTCTCATCCAGCACAGACATCGACTTCAGCCACGCCACAGAGCTTCAATGGACGGACCACAGCTGCGTCCACTTCACCTTCAAGAGAACGACGACCCACCATCACCAGCAACAGGCCGCCCGCAGAAGCTGGAACAAGATCACAGCAGACCAGCTCGCCACCTCCCTGAGCCAGCACCCTCCTGCCAGCTCAGCGAACCCCACCCAGGCCGCCGACAACCTCACGAAGTGGATCAGCAACTGCGCGGACGAACTCGCCCCGCTGAGGACCCCGCCTCGCAGACCCGGCAGCAAGAAGGCCCCATGGTTCACCGACGAACTCAAGAGCTCCAAGAAGAACTGCCGAGCCCTCGAGAAAGTCTGGAAAAGGGAACCGACACCGGACAACAGGACCTCCTACAAACTTGCCACCCGGAAACACCACCAGCTGATCCGCGCCGCCAAGAAAACAGCATTCAAGGACCGGTTGGACAACAACGCACACAACTGCAAGGAACTCTTCAACATCGTGAAAGAGCTTTCCAACCCCAGCGCAGGAAACAACGACGTCACCCCATCGCAAGACCTCTGCAACTCCCTCGCTTCATACTTCCACAACAAGATCACGGACATACACAGCAGCTTCAACAACCAACCAACGCACTCCATGACCGAACAACCACCCCCCACCACCACCCTCCACACCTGGACCCCGATCAGCACCGAAGACACCATCCGCACGATGAACTCCATCCACTCCGGATCACCGACCGACCCCTGCCCTCACCACGTCTTCAACAAGGCCGACGCTGTCATCGCACCCCACCTGCGAGACATCATCAACACTTCCTTCGACACCACCATCTTCCCTGAGAGCTGGAAACACGCCGAACTCAGCGCTCTACTCAAGAAACCAACAGCGGACCCCACCGACCTCAAGAATTACCGCCCCATCTCGCTTCTCCCGTTTCCAGCCAAAGTCATCGAGAAGACCGTCAACAAGCAGATGGCCGCCTTCCTCGAGACGAACGGATCCCTCGAACCCTCACAGTCCGGCTTCCGAGCCAAACACAGCACCGAGACCGCCCTCATCGCCGCCACCGATGACATCCGAGCCCTGATGGACAATGGAGAAACAGCGGCCCTCATCCTCCTAGACCTCTCCGCGGCATTCGACACGGTCTGCCACCGCACCCTAGTACGGCGCCTCAGCAACATCGGAATCCAGGACAAGGCGCTGGAATGGATCATCTCCTTCCTCGACGGAAGAACACAGAGAGTCCGCCTACCACCGTACAAGTCAGAGGCCTCCGAAGTCATCTGCGGCGTCCCCCAAGGATCATCTCTGAGCCCCACCCTCTTCAACGTCTACATGAGCCCCCTCGCGGCCATCGTACGCAAACACAACCTCAGCATAATCTCCTACGCCGACGACACCCAGCTGATCCTCTCCCTGACCAACGACCCCGCCGCCGCCAGAGCCAACCTGCACGAAGGGATGAAAGAGGTAGCCGAGTGGATGACGACCAGCCGCCTGAAACTGAACTCGGACAAGACGGAGGTCCTCATCCTGGGCTCCTCACCCTCCGCCTGGGACGACTCCTGGTGGCCTCCCGCCCTGGGCACCGCACCCAAACCGACAGACCATGCACGAAACCTGGGCTTCATCCTGGACTCCTCCCTCTCCATGACCAGGCAAGTCAACAACGTCTCCTCGGCGTGCTTCAACATCCTACGCATGCTACGGAAGATCTTCTGGTGGATCCCCACAGAGACCAGGAAGACCGTCACCCAGGCCCTCGTCACCAGCCGACTGGACTACGGCAACGCCCTCTACGCCGGTACCACCGCCAAGCTCCAGAAGAGACTCCAGCGGATCCAAAACGCCTCAGCCAGACTCATCCTCGACATCCCACGAACCAGCCACATCTCCGGACATCTGAGAGACCTTCACTGGCTCCCCGTCAACAAGAGAATCACCTTCCGCCTCCTCACCCACACACACAAAGCACTACACGACCAAGGCCCGAGCTACCTCAACAGCCGAGTCAACTTCTACGCTCCCAAACGCCACCTCCGATCAGCCAACCACGCCCTCGCCGCCGTCCCCCGCATCCGAAGAGCGACTACAGGAGGAAGGTCCTTCTCCTACCTGGCCGCCAAGACCTGGAACTCCCTCCCGACCGACCTGCGCCTGACCCAAGACCACCTCTCCTTCAGGAAGAAGCTGAAGACCTGGCTGTTCGAGCAGTAGCGGCACCCCCCCCCCCCCCCCCCCCAGCGCCTTGAGACCCTACGGGTATGTAGCGCGCTCTATAAGTGTCACTGATTGATTGATTGATCTGGCACTCACATGAGTTCACCTTCACAAATATGTATTTTATTTCTGTTTTAATCTAACAATGGCACCTTTTATTTTTACAATGTATGAATGCAACGTGTTAGAGTTGTATCTGTAAAATGTAACTTGTTAGTGTGTTTAGTCTATCTTGTGCACCTTTTGTAACTTATATAAGGTATAACATACATATATGAAACTTGTTAGCATTGTAACTGTATATATGTAACTTGTTAGCGTGTTAACTTGTGTACCTTTTATAACGTACCTGGTTCTTTTGTAAAGTGCTCTGACACATTTGGGTAAAGTTCAAACTATATAAAACTGCAAGAAATAAAAAAAACAGCAGCCACCAGTGGAAATGAGATGCCTAATCGGTGATGTTTGTCATAAAAAACACAGGACCAAGACAGAACAGACAGGTAGTTCAAAAAAGACTGCCTAAAAAACCCGGTAGTACTGATGATGGTAAAATGAGATCCTGATTCTAAGCACTACAGACCAGAGCAATATAACTACCGAGCAGAGTTAGGGGTGAACGGAACTACGGAGAATTTCACAGAATTTTAACATAAACCTACAACCTGCACTGGACAGAGCGGGGCACACAATACGAAAGGGGTTACAAAAATTGCACTGTGCAGATAGGGGCGCACACTGTGCTAGGGGTCCTACAACCTGCACTACGTAGAGCGGGGTGCACAATATATAAGGGGCCCCAAAAACTGTTCTGTGAAAAGAGAGGCACAAAATGTTGTAGGGGGCACCACAATCTGCCCTGCACAGAGCGGGACACACAATATGTAAGGTCAAGGGGTTCCAAAACTTGCACTGTGCAGAGTAGGGTGCACAGTGTGTTAGGGACCGTACACCCTGCGCTACACAGGGTCAGGAATACAATATGTAAGGCCAAGAGGTCCTAAAAACTGCAGGTCAGTGTGTGCAGTGTGCTAGGGGGTCCTACAACCTGCACCGCACAGATCAGGGAACACAATATGTAAGGTGTCTCAAAAAACTTCACTGCACAGAGAGGGGCGTATGGTGTGTTATGGAGTCCCACAACTTGCACTGCACAGATGGACTACACAAAAAATACGTGTCCCAAAAACTGCACTGTTGCAGTGCGGGGTGCACAATGTGTTAGGGGTCCTAGAACCTGCACTGTGCAGAGCGGGGCCTACAATATGTAGGGGGTTCCAAAAACCACACTATGCAGAGTGGGGTGTGCAATATGTTGGGGTCCCATAATGGGTATTCAATTTTAGCCCCAGGTATGTGGTGGTCTTTGGAGCATCAAGCAGCCCCAGGCCCTTGTGTCCTTCTCCATTAATTAAATAAAGCCCTGAGGAGGTGGCAGTCCCTGGAGCTCTTTAGAGCCCATAGAGGTGGGTACACGTGGCCCTGTTTATAAATATTATTAAGCCCAGGAGAGGTGGTGGTCCCTAGGGCTCTTAAGAGCCTTTGGAGGCTGGCCCATATCCACCACTCTCCTTTTATTTTATATATTAGAGTAAGCCCCTGGGACATGGCCCACCGGGTGCTTTCTTGTTATTATGTTGGAGTGGATTCAAGACTGTGTTGCATTTCTGTTGCACAATGTTGTCACACTGGCAGGCTTGGCGGATCACCCTGAAACTTTCCATGCACAACTAGATTTACTGGTATACTTTTGAGGAGTAGTTTGTGAAGATTAGTCAAACAGCGCCAAAGTTATATGCAAGTCAAAAAAGTTTTCCCCACGGAAACTAGGCTAACTATAACTACCTACTGTTGACTACCAGTAGGTAGTAAAGCATATTATATATATATTCCAAATTCAAACTGACATGAGGAACATCCAGCCTCTCGGGTCGGGCCAATCCAGATGCGCCAGACATCTCTAAATATTCCAAAAGAAGAACATGCACTGTTCAGTGACGTGAGACAGGCGACACCTACAGTGCTTCATCAATCCTTTATTCAGAGAATTGATGAAGTGAGTCAGTAAAAATACAAGTAAAAGTATTAATATTGTGTGGTTGTGTCTTAAGAATACCTGCTCCAAAGCCACCTTATACCAACCTAAAACACTTAACTAGAGATAACAAATAAATGAAATGTGGGCCTATGGTGGGACCTCAACACGTAAATGAATACCAAGTCAAAAAGATATTCTCAAGAGAATTCCTAGAAGCGATGAAATGACCTATAACCAAAGCATGGACAGAGCATAGAGAAGGAATCTAAGCAACACTCTTGAGAAATGTGGGATGTAGGCCATTAGTCCAGAAAAATAAAACTATAAAGTGCTATGTGCTCATGTGTCCCATCACCAAATGAGGACAAATATTCTCTGTACTGAGTGAAATTGTGAGTTGCGCATCTATTTACTACTGATGTTAAGTCAGGATGTCAAACTAAAAAAAATCCAGTCATTAGTATTGTAATTATGAGAAGCAACTCATATCTAGACTGTCATTTAAGCCTGTTAAAATTCTTGATCCAGTAAATTTCTCTTTGCAATAGTTTCTTGGTATTATCAGTCCCCAGTTGGGATATCACTTTTTTGATAATCTGAAACCTAAGTTGTGACATTGTGTGTTTAGCATCATCGCAATGGACTGCTAAACTTGATGTGGTGCTTCTAGTTCTGATTTTACTTTTGTGCTCTGTAATTCATATTTTCCTTTTGTGCTCCATCTTCCCTACATAAGCTTTGCCACAGGGGCACTTAATGCAGTAAACCACATTATTTGTGTTGCAATCACTGGTGTATCATAGTAGAACCTTTTGCCAGTAGATGGATGAGTTAGGATATTATCAGTTATAACATTATTGCAATGTATGCAGTTGTTACATTTCTTCGTTCCTTGTGTTTTCTCCTTTGTAGTCGGTTTTTCCGGCATGGATAAAATTGTGCATTGGTTTCTACCCCTAATGTAAGTATATAGGGGTTTATGCTGAAAAATTCTGTTAAAATCGGCTTCACTCTCCAATAATTCCCATCTGGCATTAATGATCTTTTTTATTGCTTGCGAGGAGGTTGAATACTATTCTCCTTTCTTACAGACTGTCCTGCTTGGTAAATAATTCCCAGCGTTCCTTGGTTTGGACACGTCTTCAGCAATCTTGCAGTATTTTTCCAGGATAGCCACATTCTTGATACCGTTGTTTGTATTCATGAAGTTTTTGTATGCAGATGTTAGGATACAAGCATATTCTTTTAATCCTAATACATTGTGAATATGGTAAGTTCTCAATCAGACTCCTTGGATGGAAACCTGCGTATTCCAGTGCAATCAGTAGGTAAATTTGCTTGTCAAAATGAGTGCCCAAAGTTGATTTTCTCACTAGTACATCCAAAAAATGGCCTTGGATTAATGGTATTCAATGTGTCAGACATCTTGGTTAACTCTTCCCTGGTGTCTGTCCAAACAATGAAAATGTTGTCTATGTACCGACAGTATGTTTTGATTTTCTGCCACTAAAAACAGAGTTGGTCATGATATTGGCATGATGAAATTGAGCCATGAAGATGTTAGAATTCGCTGGGGCCCCGAAAAACCCATGGAGGTCCCAGTCAGTTGTGCAAAAAATTGTGCTTGACATAAAAAATAGCTACGGTGTAGACTGAACTTTAACAACTGTAAAATGATTTTATTTTCCATGCCAATGTCCCATATCTGCATTAGAACCCATTGCACTACTTCTAGACCTGCTTCATGTGGTATGGACGTATACAAAGCTGCCACGTCGATGGAGCATAATAGTTTCTTGCTGGATTCTCCACTTCAATCTCTTGTAGTTTTTGGAGAAAGTGAGTGGTATCTTTGAGATATAATCGCTAACCTTGCACAAATTGCTGTAAATAAAATTCCCAAAATTTACCAGGGGGTGAACCACACCCTGAAACTATAGGTTGGAATGGTGGATTTGGAGCATCCTTATGAAATTTTGGTACCATATGTAGCTTTGGTCTGCATGGGTTGTTTGTGGTAAGAAACAATTTGATTTGTGTGGTGATCCAGACTTGATCTAGTGCATTTTGCAAAACGTCTTCCAACGTATCTTGGAGTTGAGATGTCGGATCATAAGTTAATCTCAGATATATGTTGCTATCATCCACATGTACATTAACTTTAGCATGATAAAATGATGTGTCCATGAAAACAGTTGCTCCTCCCTTGTCAGTTGGTTGCAAGGTGATCTTGGGGTTATTTGCCATTGCTTTTATGGCTTTTCTATCATGAACCGTGAGATTGTTGCCTCTGTTACCATGGAGTTTTAGATGCTTTAAGTCTTTATGGATCAATATTTCAAATTTATCAAGCGTTTATGTGAAACGGGTGGAAGAAACGTCCTCTTAGGTTTAAAGATGGTCATATGGACCACAACAACTGTAATGCTCCATTACTGCCGCTTTGATCTCACTTACTCATACAGGATTCGATTCACAGAACTAACTTAAAACGAAATCCTAAACTCACTACCATTTTGGTATTCACAGAAGGCACTTACTCATTTTGGTATTCACAGAAGGCACTTACCTATTGCTGTATTCACAGAAGTTAGGAGTCCTAACTTTAGGACTTCTAAATTCCTTCTGTGAATACTGAAAGTCTTAAAGTTAGGATTTTCCTCAGTTTAGGAGTAGTAAAGTTAGGAGTCCTAACTGTAGGACTCCTAAACTGAGAAGCATCCTAACTTTAAGACTTTTGGTATTCACAGAAGGCATTTAGGAGTCCTAAAGTTACGAGTCCTAACTTTACTACTTCTAAACTGAGGAAAATTCTGACTTTAAGATTTTCGGTATTCACAGAACACATAGGACTCCTAACTTCTGTGAATACCGAAATGAGTAAATGCCTTCTGTGAATACCAAAATGGTAGTAAGTTTAGGATTTTGTCTTAAGTTAGTTCTGCGAATCGGGCCCTATGTTTGTTATTGGTAAAACTCTGCCATGCTGCCACTTACACACCAACTGACAGACTGATACAGACAATCGCACAGATTAGTCATTCTCCCATGCATTCCCTAAGACATGTTTAATCACTCACTTATACAGTCAGCCATGCACCTACTGAATCATCCACTCAGACACTCATACACCCACTCATTCTTCAATACTCCTTGGCGTATATATATTGGCGTACATATACATAACATTCTTAAACTATTTAGAAACACTCCATCACTGCATGATATCATCAGTGATGTCGTCAGTGATATCATTTGAGATGTCATCAGTGATGTCATCAGTGATATTAATGACCATGGTATGAGTGATGTGATATCATCAACAATGCATTGCAGGGACATAGTTAGCTACCAAATTTCTCTGATTTTGTATAATTGAAATGTCAGCCTAACTATAACGTCCCTGAAACCTGTATTTCTTTCAATACATTTCTAAGTTTTTTTTAAATGCTAATCCCTAACTATAACACCCCTGAAACCTATGTTTTTTCAGTGAATTTCTAAGGTGTTTTAAATGGTAATCCCTTACTATAACGTCCTTGAAACCTCAGGTTTTTTCAGTGAATTTCTAAGGTTTTTTAAATGCTAGTTTCTAAATATGCCTACAGAGGTAGGACATGAGCAGAAAGATGAAGAAAGGCACCGAAAGAGGCAAGAGAAGTGCAGAAAGAGGCGAGAGAGGTACAGAAAGAGGCAAGAGAGGTACAGAAAGATGAAGCAAGGCACAGAAAAAGCAAGAGAAATGCAGAAAGAGGCAACAAAAGTCCAGAAAGAGGAAGAAAGGTGCATCAAGAAGCAGGAGATGTGCTGAAAAAACAACGGTGAAGAGAGAGGCCTACTTTGACTGTCCCGTACAACAGACACATACAACATACCTAATCACTAATCCTTCTCCCAAGATGTCTTACACCTCACTTTTCTCTTGGAGGTTCACTATTAATCGAATGCTCAGAATGTTAGGCCTACCTAATATAAAACTGCAATCCTAAGCAAATCACTGTTTTCAGTCTGACCAAAGTTTGTGAAGGTATGCATGCTTTTACCTAGTGACATGTTAAATGAAAATAAACATACAGATACTTGAATACCTGTGTTTCAAACAGCATGCTCAGTACATTTGTGTACAAAAAGGTATATGTATTCCTTTCTGTTCATAATACTCGGCACATGGGTATTCAATAGTATATTTAAATAAGAGATGTCTGCCTGTGCAAAAGAATGACAGAGCAGAACTGAGAAGATTTGACCACCTACAGGAGAAGTTACCCGCTTTTTAAGCTACCATCTTCAGATGCATAACACATGTGAGAATACATGTACAAGGCGACATAGGCCTGGGCTGTGAACTTCGCTCTGTTCACGGAGTTTGCAGAGTTTTCTGCACTCCTCACCTCATGATGTGCAGCAGAGTATTTTCCCTGCTCGCGATAACCGACAGTAAGTTTGTGATCGCGAACAGTGGGCTCGCTAGCGCGAGCAGCTGCTCTTGGATGATTTCTACCCAAGCTTCAGAAATACCAGCACAAACTGCAGTTCGCACTGCACTCCACCACTTGTGGAACTTCGCAGAGTTTTTTTGCAACTTCGCAGAGTTCCGAGTAGCAAAACTCTGCGAACTTTGCAGAGGTACATATACCTCAGTCAAGAGAACACACAGACCTTTAAACATGACAGTTTGCACTTCCCACTTGAGCACAGAAAGAGGCAAGAGAAGAGCTGAACGAAGCAACAGTAGTGGAGACAGGAGGCAAGAGAAGTGCTGATAGAAGCAACAGAGGTGTAGAAAGAGGCAAGATGTGTGCAGAGAGAGGCAAGAGGGGTGCAGAAAGAGGCAAGACGGGTGCAGAAATTTGCAAGAGAGGTGCAGAAAGAAAGAAGAGCTATGCAAAAAGAACCAACAGAGGTACAGCATCCGACAAGAGGGGTGCAGAAAGAGGCAAGAGAGGTCATAAAGAAGCAACAGAGGTGCAGAAGAAGACAAGAGAACTGCAGAAAGAGGTACGCAAATTGCAAAAACAGGCAAGAGAAGAGAAGAAAAAGGAAACAGGAGTGTAGAAAGAGGCAAGACAGGTGCAGAAAGAGGGAAAAAGAGTGCAAAAGAGGCAAGAGGAGTGTAGAAAGATGAAACAGAAATGCAGAAATAAGCGCTCCTCACCTTACTCGCTATCTCCGCCACCAGGAAATCCGCCCATGGCTTAACACTGTCCACCACTCCTTCCCAACTCTTCCCAGCTAGAGCAACCATCACCATCTACAACAATGGCACTATTTTAATTCAATCCACAGACAGGAACCTTGACCTATTCGACAACCTGTTCCCCACTTTCATAGGCTATATCTCCAACCCTCAGACTCAAATCCATCTGGCATCCGACCCTAACCATTCTGACTCCACTGCGACTCCTACCACTAACACACACCTCCCCCATCCCCCCAGTACTCTACTCTATCATCCACCCACTACTGTCACCTCACATCCCTCATTCACAGGTGTAGATCACTCCTCTTCTTACATCCTCCCCACCCCCACCCCCTCTACACCCCAACACAACCCTCCCCTCTCACTTCCAACTAGAAGCTCAGAACTCCCCACCTCCCTTAACTGCACTCCCCCTCCCCACAATAGGTCCCTCTCTCATTTCACCTCCCCCCCACTCCCAGTCCCCACTACCTCTCCTACACCCCGCCACCCCTAGCCCTAAATCATCCATCAATGTATCCCCCCCCCATTCTAAGTCCCCACTATTCCACCTGCATCCTGGACACCCCTAATTCTCATTCATCCCTCAAACTATCCCCCCCACTCTCAGTCCTCACTACCTCACCTGCACCCCCGTAACCTCCAGCCTACACTCATCCCCCATCGTCTCTCCCCCTCCTACCAATTACTCCCAGCCCAATAACACCAGCCCCCTTACTAATCTTCTCACACCTCTCCCCTCCAACTCTCCTACCACTTCTACTACCAACACCCTCACCTATACCACTAACCTCCTCCCCAACCCTAACTCAATGACACCCTTCCCCCCCCAACCTCCCTATCCTCCCGAACAACCCACCCATGAATATCACCAACCCCTGCAATAACACCACTCCACTCCCCCTCCACTACAGTCAATTAGTCCCTCACTCACCTTTAGTGCCCAGCCTCAACCCCTTTCCCAGTCCCACGCTGGACATGATTATGTCCACTCTCCTTCAAGTCAAAGTAGATCTACACACCCTTAAAGAGCTGCTCCTCACACAATCCAGTCACTCCTTACCCATCCCCACTCCCCCTCCTAACAAATCCCCCACCCTTCCTACTCACCCTCTCACACAAAACTCCCCACATTGGACCTCTATCCCCGCTCGCAATCCCACCAACCGCTCCCGACGCACCATCAATCCACTCTCGGACCACGACATACGCACCCTCCTCCGCTCTTATGACCCAGTTCCCTAAAACCACTTAGCCACCACACACCTTTCCATCCCCACGATTCACTCTAATCCCCTTAGGCACTCCACACAAAACAACAACAGAGGCTCCATCCCAAATAACCTTAAAAAAGTCCCCCTCACTCTAGAACCCTCCACCACCCTCTACACCCCCAAACTCAAATGCATACTTCTCAATTGCAGATCGGCCCCTAGAAACTCCTCCAACATCGCCGATCTCATCAAAACACTGGACCTTGATCTAACCATTCTGACTGAAACTTGGTTAACTGAATCTTCTACACCTATCATGGATATTCTACTTCCACCCAACTACCTCATCATTAGACTTGACAGGTCCAGCAAGACAGGCGGTGGAATCGCATGTATTTATAGGAGCAACCTCTCTATTACTAGAATCACCTCCCCCCCACTGACCTCCTGCGAATACATCTGCCTAGATGTCATCAGCGAGAACAAACCTGTATGCTCTCTACTCGTCATCTACCACCCACCTGGAGACAACCTCATCTTCACCCAACAACTCATGGACACAATGTCAACCTATTCCGGACTGCAAAACACTCAAATTTTCCTTGGTGACTTTAATCTCCATTGGAATGATCACAATGACGCAGTGGTAAATAGTCTCAAAAACTACCTCAATGCTCTCGACCTCACCCAAATCTGCAACAGCCCGACCCACGATAAAGGCTCTATCCTCGACCTTATCATCTCCAAAGAGAACTCTACCCAACTTGAGTCAATCCAACCCTGTGACTGGTCAGACCACCACATTATCACATTCTTCATCAATGAAAAAGTTAAACTTAACCCGGTTCAAGCCACTAAACCCAAAGTCTGGAAAAGGGACATGAAGAAACTTAACCCAAATTCCTTACCTTCCCACAGCAGTAATCTCCTCCTTCCCCCTACCGGCACTCTTGACGTTCAATCTTCGACCGACCACTACCTCAACTCTATGACCTCAATAATCAATGAGTCCGCCCCCTTGCAATTGAAAAGAGTCTCCACTAAGAACTCCAACCCATGGTAGGATGGTAGACTCAATGAAGACAGACGAGCCTAGCGAATGGCAGAGCGCACCTGGAGATCAGCCCCTTCGGCACTGCACCTTAAAAATCTGAAGAAAAAGAGAAACGCCTACTTCAGGAAAATCAAGAGCACCAAATCAGATTTTTTTAGCCTTCAGCTCGATCAAGCAAAAAAACGGCCTAGAAAACTATTCAAACTAATCAAAACACAATCCAAGGAACAACTCCAACATTCACATAGCACAATAGGTGATATACCATCATGTGAAGACTTCGCTGCTTTCTTCAAGCTAAAGACTGATAACATAAGGAGTGATCTGTGCAATGACGTAATCCTTTACTCCAACCCCCACAGCACAACACCCACTGAACCAAAAAACAATGCTGCATGGTCATACTTTGACACCTACTCAGAAGAAACAATTGCCAAACTGCTCAGCACATTGAAACCCTCTAATCACCTCACAGACCCTCTTCCTGCCAACGCTGTAAAAGACTTCATCCCATTACTCCTCCCACTCTGGACCAAAATTATTAACAGTTCACTTCAACAAGGACTCATCCCAGACTCACTCAAAATTGGACAAGTTGCACCCATACTCAAGAAACCAACAGCGGACCCTACCGACCTAAACAATTACCGTCCTATAACCAATATTCCCACACTTGCAAAACTGTTGGAAAAATGCGTACAACTTCAATTGACAAAACACATTGATCAGTTTGACCTCCTCAACCCTCATCAATCTGGCTTCCGAGCAGGGCACAGTACTGAAACTGCTATGACACACATAATCGATGACGCACTCCAAATCCTAGATCAAAACGATACCTGCCTCCTCATCCTTCTTGATCTCTCCTCAGCATTTGACACTGTCAAACATGAGAACTTACTCGAGCTGTTAAACACCAGAATAGGTCTATCGGGGACTGTTCTCAAATGGTTCACCTCCTTTCTGCATAACAGGGCTCAGAAATTCAAGAGCAACAACTTGATGTCCCCCACCACTGCCTGTAACCTTAGGTGTCCCACAAGGATCTTCTTTATCCCCAACATTGTTCAATCTGGTCATGGAACCTCTCACCACTGTGCTACAAGCATCTAATGTACAGTTTCACATGTACGCCGACGACACCCAACTATATCTCAAATTACAATCTCCCAACGACATCAAACTTCTGAATTCAACGCTCAGAAACACCCAATCATGGCTTGCCGATAATCACCTCAAACTCAATGCTCTGAAAACTGAGTTCCTACTGATCTCACCTCCAGCGAAAATCTCCACCACTTAAACTTGGCTTAAGCACCTAAATGCACTCAATGTCCAACCTACCATCGTGGACTCATCGAAATCCTTAGGTATTACACTTGACACCAATCTAAACATGCAGCAGCACATCAGCAAGGCAACTAAGGGAGCTAATTACCAAATCAATACCCTGAGGAAACTTAAACCCTTCCTCCCTGCCAAGGACTTCCAAACTGCAGTACAAGCCCTAGTCATTCCTCGCTTAGACTACGATAGCGTCGCCCTTTGCGGACTCCCTCTATCTACAACTGCACCCCTGAAAGCCTCTTTAAACGCTGCAGCAAGACTCATCACTGGATCAAAAAAACACTCGCATATTTCCCCTGACTTAAAATCCCGGAACTGGTTGCCTTTTGAAGCCAGAATACATTTGAAAATTGCCTGCACGACGCACAGAGCTGTACACCACAACTCACCCGGCTACCTCACTCAGAAACTGACAATATCTGGCGGTGCAAGAACCACTAGAAGCACAAAGAATCTTCTCCTTAAACCTCGTAGATTCCGGAAGGTAAAAACATATAAACGCTCTTTTTCAGGAATGGCACCCAGGATCTGGAACTCACTCCCTCCTGAAACCAGACTTATCTCCTCCTCTGCATTCTTTGAAAAAGAAGTAAAAGCTATCCTCATAACTAAATTCACCTGAACTTGTACTTTGGATCTATTTGAGACTCTACACTTATCTGCACTATTGTTTTGTCTGATTGTCGATATGTATCACTGGTTTTAGTCAATCATTATGCTCCCCCACGTACCTAACCTATTTTGCTTTTCACTTTTTACCTACACTATTCTTTGCTCAAAAGTTTGTTTATCACTCCCATGTTTCCTGTTTCCTTACCCCCTGTATATGTAAAGCGCTCTGATATCTGCAAAGATCTTGTTCGCGCTATATAAAACTTTCAAAATAAATAAATAAAATAAATAAATAAATAAATGCATGAGGGGTATAGAAAGAGGCAATAGAAGTGCAGAAAGAAGCAACAGAGGCACAGAAAGAGGCAAGAGAGATTCAGGAAGAGGGAAGAGGAGTACAGAAAGAGGCAAAAGTGGTGCAGAAAGAACCAACAGATGTGCTGCAACAGACAAGAGGGGTGCAGAAAGAGGCAAGATGAGTGCAGAAAGAAGCAACAGAGGTGCAGGAAGGAGACAAGATAACTGTATAAAGATGCAAGAGAGTTGCAGAAACTGGCAAGAGAGATGCTGAAAAAGGGAATAGCGGTGCATCAAGAGGAAAGAGAGGTGCAGAAAGAGGAAAGAAGGGTGCAGGAAAAGGCAAGAGGGGCACAGAAAGAAGCAACAGAAGGGCGAAAAGAAGCAACAGAGTTGCAGAAAGAGGAAAGAGCGGTACAGAAATAGGCAAGAGAAGTGCAGAAAGAAGCAAGAGTGGTGCAGAAAGAAGCAAGAGTGGTGCAGAAAGAAGCAAGAGTGGTGCAGAAAGAGGGAATGGGGTGCAGAAAGAGGCAAGAGGGGTACAGAAAGAAGCATGAAAAGCTCCAACTGAAAAGAGCTTCTACAAAAGACTCAAAACACTGGTATGACGACATACGCTCTCTCAGATTAATTGACCGGCAACCGAGAGCCGCTCCCTCAGCTGACCACCTTAAGCTCCTACGACTCTTCAGAAACTCCTATTTTAGAAAAATCAGAAAGTCTAAAACCGACTTCTTCAGGACACAACTTGACCAAGCCAAGAACCGACCCAAAAAGCTTTTCGAGCTTATCAAAACCCAAACCAAGATCATACCAAGCCTCCCGAATGCCATGCTTCTTAATCTACCCAATTGTGAAGAATGTGCCTCCTTCTTTGCTTCTAAAACAGAATCCATAAAATCAGATCTACACAAGGACCTCTTATCCATCTCAGACATGGATACAAATTCATCTGCTACCCTGGTGAGGGCTCAATCTAACATCCTCCCTAAATTCAAACAAAAAAACAACACAACTTTTTCCCACTTCAACACTTACAGTGTAGACTCTATTCTAAAGAAACTAACCTCTCAGAATCGCTCCAACCATTTCACAGACCCGCTCCCGGGTAAGTACTTAAAGGACTTCATTCCCCTGCTACTACCTCTCTGGACCAAGATCATAAATACGTCCCTTCTTCAAGGAATCATTCCAGACATCCTGAAAACTGGTCCGGTGTCGCCGATCCTAAAGAAGACAACAGCTGACTCCTCGGACCTAAATCACTATTGGCCGATCTCTAACATACGTACGTTAGCCAAACTCCTTGAACAAAGTGTTAACATGCAGCTGAACAGTCACATTGATCAATTCAACTTGCTTAACAAATTTCAATCGGGTTTCAGAGCAGGTCATAGTACCGAATTGGCCATGACTGATGTAATTGATGATGTTCTAAAAATTCTGGACCAAAATGAAGCTTGCTTACTTATCCTTCTCGACCTATCATCAGCATTTGACACCGTCAAACATGACAACCTGCTTGAACTCCTAAAACACAGAATGGGTCTATCTGATAGTGTATTTAACTGGTTCGCCTCCTTCCTTCAAAACAGATTCCAAAGATTCAAGGTCAACCAATCCCTGACCAATCCTATGCCTGTAACACTTGGAGTTCCACAAGGCTCCTCCCTCTCACTGACCCTTTTCAACCTTTTTATGGAACCTCTTACTCATCTTCTCAGCCTCACCAAGATCCACTTCCATATATATGCAGACGACACCCAAATCTACATCAAGATCCACTCACTTGATGACATCAAATCACTCAACCCCACTTTACAAAAAAAACAAACTTGGCTGGCCGAAAATCATTTGAAACTAAACTCCCTCAAAACTGAATTCCTCCTAATCTCCCCCTAACAAAATTCCCACTATCCTAGGCTGGTTGAAGCATTTAACAGCTCTCAAAGTTCAACTGCTCATCGTCGATTCAGTGAAATCGCTTGGGATAATTCTTGAAAGCAACTTAAAGATGTAGAAGCATATCAGCGCTTCCACAATAAGAGCCAACTTCCAACTGAAGACCTTGCTAAAACTGAAACTCTTTCTGCTAGCCTTTGATTTAAAACAAGCCCTTTTAATAGCTAGAGTGGAATATGGGGTGCTAACCTTATGCGGCCTCCCAAGGGCATCGACAGCCCCACTAAGAACCACTATCAACTCAGCTCACAGGCTGAAAGAGAAACTCTCACATATCCCCTGACATCAGAGCCATCAATTGGCTACATTTGATGCTAGAATTCATCTTAAAATCGCTTGTATGACTCACAAGGTCCTTCACCACAATTCCCTGTACTACCTAGCTCAGAAACTGGAGCTCTCTGCTGGCATCAGAGTCTCCAGGAGTGCCAAGGCACTTCTCTAAAACCACAACGATCTGCCAAGAAAAAAACCTATATTCGTTCTTTCTCTGGTATGGCTCCCAGGATTTGGAACGCTTTGCCCACTGAAACAAGAATGAACCCGTCCTCTGCCTCCTTGAAAAAAGAAGTGAAAGCGATCCTCATGGCTCAATTCACGTGAACGTTGACTGTTTTGCTAGCCTTCTGTATATTTTACATATCTATGTCTCTGTGCTCAATAGCTGTCATTTGAACCTTCAAGATAGCTGGCTGTACAAGTATGAGTTATGTATCGCTGTTTCCTCTATTTCTTATTTTGCTATATTTTGTTTCTCTCTTACATTTGACTTGTAAAGTGCTCTGTTACTTGTAAGAGTCTTGTTCGCGCTATATAAAAACTTCAAAATAAATAAATTAATAAAAAAATAAGCAAGAGAAGTGCAGAAAGAAGCAACAGAGGTACAGAGGATTCAAGAGATTTACAGAAAGAGACAAGAGAGGTGCAGAAAAAGGCAAGTGGGTGCAAAAAGAAGCAATAGTGATGCAGAAAGAAGCATGAGAAGTGCAGAAAGAAGCAACAGAGGTGCAGAAAGAGGCAAGAGGTGTAAAGCAAGAGAAGTGCAGAAAAAAGCAACATAGGTACAGAAGGAAGCAAGCAAAGTGCAGAAAGAGGCAAGAGAGTTGCAGATACAGGTAAAGGAGGTGCAGAAAGAAGCAAGAGCAGTGCAGAAAGAAGCAAGAGAAGTGCAGAAAGAAGAAATAGAGGTAAATAAAGAGGCAAGATGGGTGCAACAAGAGGCAAGATAAGTGCAGAAAGAAGCAACAGAGATGCAGAAAGAGGCAAGCAAAGGGCAGAAAGAAGTAGGAGAGTTGCACAAACATGCAAAAGAAGTGCAGAAAGAAGCAAGAGCGTTGGAGAAAAAAATAACAGAGGTACAAAAGGAGGCAAGAGGGGTGCAGAAAGAGGCAAGAGGGGTGCAGAAATTTGCAAGACAGGTGCAGAAAGAAGGAACGGAGGTCCTGAAGGAGACAACCAAACTGCAGAAAGAGGCTAGGGTGTTGCAGAAACAGGACATATGTGCAGAAAAAGGAAACAGGGGTGCAGAAAGACGCAAGAGTTAAAGTTTTTTTTTAGAGGTTTTTTATAGCGCTGGTTGGACCCAGGGTTATCAGAGCGCTTTACATTTTTGAGACAAGAGGGTCAATAAGACAGGGAATATACAAAGTATCAATGTATATATATAACATATAAGTCTCCGCCTACCAGATTACAAAAACGATAAATGTGGAAAGTAAGCATATCAGAATGTGGAAGAAGTGATAATCAAAAATATGATAAGGCACAAATTGAAAAAAAGAGCCGGAAATTGCAGAGTCAGGATAGGGAGGTTAGTGATCAGTTAGGTTGGAAAGGAAGAGAGAGGGAGCGGGAGAAGTAGAGGGGGGGTTTGAGGGGAAGTGACGAGAAGGAAGGGCGAATGAGGATGATAGAGAGAGGGCGGATGTAAATAGGGTAGGACAGGAGAGGCCAGCGGAAGAGAACAAATAGGGATTAGGGTCCCCAGTATTTATTGAGGAGATGTAGTTTGAGTTCTTTTTTTAAGCTAGAGTAGGAAGGGTTGCAGCGAAGGTCAGTTGGAAGGGCATTCCAAATGCGAGGAGCGTTGCCGGAAAAGGAACGTGACTGGGTGTTTTTCTTTTTTAGAAGGGGGGGATAGGAAGGAGGGTGTTAGTACTTCTCAGGGAACGGGAGCAACCGGCTTTAGTGAGTTCGTTAGCAGGTGCAGAAAAGGGCAAGAGGGGTGCAGAAAGAAGTAACAGAAGTGCAGATAGAAGCAAGTAAAGAGTAGAAAGAAGCAACAGAGGTGCGGAAGGAGGCAAGGGAGTACAGAAGGAGGCAAGAGAAGTTCGGAAAGAAGCAACAGAGGTGCAGAAAAAGACAAGAGAGGTGCAGAAAGAGAGAAGGTGTGCAAAAAGAGACAAGAGGGCAAGCATGAGCAGTGCAGAAAGAACCAACAGAGGTGCAGAGAGAGGCTAGAGGGGTGCAGACTTTTGCAGGAGATGTGTAGGAAGAAAAGAGCAGTGCAGAAAGAACCAAAACAGATGCAGACACAGACAAGAGGTATGCATAAAAAGGCAAGCAAAGTGCAGAAAGAAGCAGCATAGGTGCAAATGGAGGCAAGCACAATACAGAAAGAGGCAAGAGATTTGCCGAAACAATTCCAGTCCACAATACTCTCCATAGGTTATTGGATGGATAGTAACCATCTGAAATTGAATCCTGAGAAGACGGTGCTTGTCCTCTTTGGTAAAAGCAAACTCCTCTGGGGACCACATTATTGGCCGCTCAAACTTGGTAAGCCACCTACCCCGTCTAAAGTAGTTAAAAGCCTAGGAGTACTTATTGATCATGAGCTCTCATTAAAGCCTCAGGTTAACACTGTGGTGTCATCCTGCGTTTTCCAGTTGCGGAAAATAAAAAAGATTAGCCGAATGCTCACTCAGTCTGCTTTAACCCAGGTTGTGATGGTATTGGTACTTTCTCATTTAGACTATGCCAATGCCATCTATCTGGGCCTTCCGGTGACGTTCACAAAACGTCTTCAACTGACCCAAAATCAAGCTGCCAGACTCATCTATCATCTCCGTCGCTGACAATCTGCCAGACTGCTGTTGAAGCAACTTCACTGGCTCCCTGTTATACAGCGCACACTCTTTAAAACTGCCTGCATGACATTTAAAGCTCTTCATTCATGCAGTCCCAGGTTCATCCAGGAACTTCTGCCCAAGTACGCCCCTCCTCTAATTCTGCGGTCTGCTTCTCAGATTCTCCTGATTGTCCCCCGTTTTAAATTCCAACGGAAAGGAGGACACAGGTTTGCCACGCTTGCCACTAAACCGTGGAATTCCCCCACCTTAGAGATCCGCTCTTCCACCACTCTTCACCATTTCAAGAGGCAGCTTAAAACGTGGCTGTTTGTTCAGATGCCGGCCTAGTTCTCCTTCTCTCCTCGTTGGGTTTAGTGTCCAGCTCTATCGGTTAGCGCCAAGAAACCCCTGGGTGAACGTGCGCTGTATACATTTTTGTTAAGATAGGATAAGATAAGATAAGAAGGTATAAGAGGTGCAGAAAGAAGCAAGAGCAGTGCAGAAAGAACCAAAAGAGGTGCAGAAGGAGGCAAGAGGTGTGCCGAAAGAGGCAAGAGGGATGCCAAAATTTGCAAGAGAGGTCCAGAAAGGAGCAAGACCAGTGCAGAAAGAACCAACAGAGGTACATAAAGAGTCAAGAGAGGTGCAGAGATGGAAGAGGGGTACGGAAAGAGGCAAGAGGGGTGCAGAAAAGGCAAGAGAGTTGCAGCAACAGGCAACAGAGGTGCAGAAAAAGGTAACAGGGGTGCAGAATGAGGCAAGAGTGGTACAGAAAGAGGGACGAGGGGTGTGGAAAGAGGTAAGAGGGGTCCCGACATTTGCAAGAGATGTCCAGAAGGAAGAAAAAGCAGAGCAGAAAGAACCAACAGAGGTACAGAAAGAGGCAAGAGGGGTGCAGAAAAAGGCAAGAAGAGTGTAGAAAGAAGCAACAGAGGTGCAGAATGAGGCAAGAGAAGTTCAGACAGAGGCAAGAGAGTTGAAGAAGCAGACAAAAGAGGTGCAAAAAGAAGCAACAGCAATGCAGACAGAACCAACAGAGGTGCAGAAGGAGGCAAGAGGGGTGCAGAAAGAGGCAAGAAGGTGCAGACAGAGGCAAGAGAGATGCAGAAAGAAGCAAGAGCAGTGAAGAAAGAACCAACAGAGGTACAGCAATAGACAAAGGGGTGCAGAAGAAAGAGGCAAGCGAAGTGTAGATAGAAGCAACAGGGATGCAGAAGGAGACAAGATAACTGCAGAAAGATGCTTGAGAGTTGCAAAACCTGGCAAGAGAGGTGCTGAAAAAAGGAATAGGGTGCAGAAATAGGCAAGATAGGTGCAGAAAGAGGGAGAAAGGGTGCAGAAAGAGGGAAGAAGGGTGCAGAAAAAGGCAAGAGGGGTGCAGTAAGAAGCAAGAGCCGTACAGAAAGAAGCAAGAGAAGTGCAGAAAGAAGACACAGAGGTGCAGAAAGAGGGATACAGAAACAGGCAAGAGAAGTGCAGAAAGAAGCAACAGTGGTGCAGAAGGAGGCAAGAGAGGTGCAGAAAGAGGGATTAGGGGTACATAAAGAGGCAATAGGGATACAGAAATAAGCAAAAAAGTTGCAGAAAGAAGCAAGAGAGTGCAGAAAGAAGCAACAGAGTAGGGGTGGGCGGAATTTGCGTAATCATGTTAAGCAAATCTCTGTAAAACAGTAAAAAATCTCAGTGAACACACAGAAATTCAGCGAACATGTGATGCTTTTTTCCTGTTCGCAATCGCTGTTTGCGTGCTCAGAGGGAAATATCTCGCGAACACACATTTTGAGAACACGAACAAGCAAAACATTTTGTGAAGTCGCACAACGCAGAATTTTGTGCAATTTTTCACGTTTTCCGTGGTACGCGAAATTACCCAAATTCCGCAAATTCCGTGAGCGGAACAGAATTTGCCGCCCAGGCCTACAACAGAGTTACAGAAAGAGGTAAGGGGGTGCAGAAAAAGGATGGAGAAGTACAGAAAGAAGCAAGAGAGGAGCGGAAGGAGGCAAGAGAAGTGCAGAAAGAGGCAGGAGAGGTGCAGAAAGAGGCAAATGGGATACAGAAAGAAGCAGGAGAGGTACAGAAAGAAGCACAAGAAGTGCAGAAAGAAGCAACAAGTGCAGAAAGAGGCAAGAGATGTGCAGCAAGAGAAATGCAGAAAGAAGCAACATAGGAACAGTAGGAGGCAAGTGGAGCGCAGAAAGAGGCAAGAGAATTGCAGGAACCGGTATAAGAGGTGCAGCAAGAAGCAAGAGCAGTACAGAAAGAACCAACAGAAGTGCAGAAGGAGTTAACACGGGTGCAGAAAGAGGTAAGAGAAGTGCAGAAAGAGGCAACATAGTTGCAGAATGGGACTATAGGGCATCAATAGTCTGTAGCAGCCTGTTTTGCTCTGAAAGCAGATCTTTAGCAAGCAGCCCCTGGGGGAAATGACAGAGTATGAGAATGGTGAGGGAGGCCCTATGCTCAGCCCCCAAATACCTCTGTCAATCCATGTTGGAAATGCCCATGTTTGCAGGGTTATCCCCAAACCTTTCACTTCTTTCTCCTATTTGTGCCTGACCTGTGTTTGTTGGCTACAGGACCCTGGGCACTTTACCACTGCTGATCGTGCTAAAGTGCATGTGCTCTCTGCGTACATTGTTATTGTGATTGGTTATCCATGATTGCCATACTTTATTTACCAATAGGTCCTTAGCAAAGTGCACTGAGTGTGCTGGTAAATCAAATGTTACTAGTCGGCTTGCCGCACTGATTATGTCACCCACATCAATAGCCTGGAAAAGAGTTCTCATTCCTGCCACCACTGTGACTGTGCGCAGTTTGTTAACTGCCATGTCGATTTGGCAAGTACACCCACTTGCCAGGCCTACCCTTCCCTTTTCTTACACATAGGACTCCCCTGTGGTAGGCCCAAGGTACCCCTCTGGGCAGGTTGTAGTGTATGTGACAGGTAGGACATGTACTGGAGTGTGTAATATGTCCCGATAGTGAAATACTGCCAATTTTGTTTTTCCACTATTGAAAGGCTCCCGTACTCTCATATACTTCAAGATGGCTTCCGGGAGGATCGCCTTTATGTACTTTGTGCGCAGGCGGCGACCAGACTCTAGAGCACTTGTTATTAATATGCCCGAACCAGAATGTAATGTTAGCCCGCACAAGATTTCTTGAGCCTATTTATCACTCTAGCAGAATTCAGTCGAAGAAAGAGCTTATTAGTCTATGTAAACAACCCCCGAATGAATTCACCTGCTATAATTTGTACAAATTTCTGAAACTGTTTTTAGCACTGTACTGAGAAAATGATAAACTTTTTTACTATGTATATGTTGATTTATATTTGTGGTCCTCGGTTGAGTACCAGTACAAATAAAAACTTTTTGACTGACTTGACTGGGTGAGATGGAAAAATATAGTTTGGAATCCCTGAACTCAGAATTTAATATCACATCTTTTAATAAAGATGTTTTTTTAATTGTATATATGAAAATACCACTTTTAGAAAGTAGCTATTTTCTTGTTCAACCTTCCTGTGTGCTTCTGCCTGTTTGTGGATTGACTGTCTGGCTATGGGGTGACAGGGTTAAGGGTGGGCACAGTTTAATGAGTACTACTACACAGAATTCCATGAAGTCTGCAAATTCGCTCCATTAGACTCCCAATTAATAAAACAGAAAACTCATATACTTTTGGTAAAATAACAAGTATATCTGAAATTACATGCTAAAATGTGTATAGTCATTTCACAACAGTGAAAATGAAAATTCAGCAAGCAGTGAGAGAGGTGATGATTTTGGGATCCTCCCTAACCTAAGGAGAGAACCAATCAGATACCTTTAAAACAAAGAACACATCTTGCTGAACGATTTGGTGGTGGTCCCATCCTCTTAGGACTATCCCAAGTACAGTTATGGGCAAAAATACAATCTCAACCAAAGGCCCTGCAAAGCATTATGAGACGAGTTTAGCAGTGGGCAGTGAATATTATAGTATCCAATATCAAAATAATTCTACAAAGAGCTGCAGTTCAACTAGTTGTTACTAGGTGTTCCTCATGAGTCAAATGCAAAAGCATTGAAATTATTACATCAAGCTGCAGTTCCACTAATCGTTACTCTAGCTCTACCCACGTCTGGCGTACCGGTCCCACTCGGGGTGACAAATGCAAAAAGAACAATTGATGTACAGAATGAAGAACAATGCCCTACATTCACCACAGTACAGAGATCTGGGCCTAAATCTGTTGTTTTTTTGCTCACTATGACATTCCAGTTTGGACCCAGCGGGTACGGTTCAAGGCTCTTACATTAGCTCATGCTGCCCTTTATGGTGCCCTTTATAAGCCAGGGTCTCATTATCTTAGGAGACACTTTTCGTTCTATGAGCCGCCTCAACATCTTTGCTCTAAAGCCAATGACTTGCTGTTGTTCCTAGGTTCCGCCTGACTAGATTAGGCAGCAGCTCCCTTTCTGTTAAAGCGGCTATGGCTTGGAATGCCCTCAGGTTGTTTAAAAAACAGTTAAAAACCCTGCTATTTAAGTAATCTCATGTCAGGTCAACGCTTTTTCTTGTCTACCATTTGGCATTTGCGCCTGGACAATTCCGATTAAACGTGCGTATTATAAATGGAGGCTAACATAACATAACATATGCAAATCAGTCTTGACCCTGCACCCAATGGGAATAGTCCAGCCCGAACTGCCTGTCCAGGTTCTCTCTGGACTGGAAGCACGCATCCTAGGACCAGTTTCGGGCTTTCAGTCCTCATCAACCAGGATAGCTTGACACCAATTGGCATGGAGAGCACAGGACCCAGGTGTGTGCATGCCCGTCCCACTCAGGGTGACTAATGCAAAAAGAACAATTGATTGAAAGAATGCAGAACAATGTCTTACATTCACCCCAGTACAGAGATCTGAGCCTAAATCCATCGTTTTTTTGCTCACCATACTATTCCAGTTTGGACCCAGCCATATGCAAATCAGTCTTGACCTTGCGCCCAATGGGAACAGTCCAGCCCGAACTGCCTGTCCAGGTTCTCCCTGGACTGGACTGGAAACAAGCATCCTAGGACCGGTTTCTGGTTTCAGCCCTCATCATCCATGATAGCGTGACACTAGTGGCATGGAGAGCAGGGGTTCCACGTCTGGCATACCCATCTCACATGGGTTGACAAATGCAAAAAGAAAAATTGAGGTACAGAATGCAGAACAATGTCATACATTCACCCAAGTACAGAGATCTGGGCCTAAATCCATTGTTTTTTAGCTCAACTTGCCATTCTAGTTTGGACCCAGCCATATGCAATTCAGTCTTGACCCTGTGCCCAATGGCCGCAGTCCAGTCTGAATGGCCAGGCAAGGTCCTCTCTGGACTAGAAACACGCATCCTAGGACAGCTTTCGGGCTTTCAGCCCAAATCAGCCAGGATGGCTTGACTCTTGTGGCATTAAAAGAACAGGACACACTTCTGGGCATACCTGTCCGACTTGCGGTGACAAATGCAAAAAGAACAATTGATGGACAGAATGCAGAACAATGTCATACATTCACCCAGGTACAGAGATCTAGACCTCAATCAATTATTTTCTTGCTCAACATGCCATTCCAGGTTGGACCCAGCCATATGCAATCAGTGTTGACCCTGTGCCCAATGGCAACAGTCCAGCCAGAATTGCCAGGCCAGGTCCTCTTTGGACTAGAAACAAGCATCCTATGGCTAGTTTCAGGCTCTAAGCCCCCATCAGCCAGGATAGCTTGACACCAATGGCATGGAGAGCACAGGACCCACATCTAGGCCTACCCATCCCACTCAGGGTGACAAATGCAAAAAGAACAATTAGTGGACAGAATGCAGAACAATGTCATACATTCATCCGAGTACAGAGATCTGGGCCTGAAACCATCTTTTTTTACTCACCATGCCATTCCAGTTTGGACTCAGGCATATGCAAATCAGTCATGACCCTGCGACCAATGGGAAAAGTTCATCCCAAAACTGCCAGGCCAGGTCCGCCCTGGACTGGAAACAAGCATCCTAGGACCGGTTTCAGGCTTTCAGACCTCATCAGCCAGGATTGCTTGACTCCAGTGGCATGGAGAGCATGGGACCAAATTCTGGGCCTACCCGTCCCACTCGGGGTGACAAATGCAAAAAGAACAATTGATCAACAGAGTGCAAAACAACGTCATACATTCACCCCAGTACAGAGATCGGGCCTGAATCCATTGTTTTTTGCTCACCATGCCATTCCAGTTTGGACCCGCCCATATGCAAATCAGTCTTGACCCTGCACCCAATGGCAACAAACTAGCATGAATTACCAGGCCAGGTCCTCCTTGGACTGGAAACAAGCATCCTAGGACCAGTTTCGGGCTTTCAGCTCTCATCAGCCAGGATAGCTTGACTCCAGCGGCATGAAGACCACGAGACCCACGCCTGGGCATACCCCTTCCCTTGAGTGACAAATGCAAAAAGAATAATCGATGGACAGAATGCAGAACAATATCATACCTTCACCCCTTTACAGACACCTGAGACAAAATCCATCAATTTTTTGCCCACCGTGCCATTCCAGTTTGGACATAGGCTTATGATGATCAGTCATGTCCCTGAGACCAATGGGAACGAGGGAATGGGGTGCAGAAAGAGGCAAGAGGGGTACAGAAAGAAGCATGAAAAGCTCCAACTGAAAAGAGCTTCTACAAAAGACTCAAAACACTGGTATGACGACATACGCTCTCTCAGATTAATTGACCGGCAACCGAGAGCCGCTCCCTCAGCTGACCACCTTAAGCTCCTACGACTCTTCAGAAACTCCTATTTTAGAAAAATCAGAAAGTCTAAAACCGACTTCTTCAGGACACAACTTGACCAAGCCAAGAACCGACCCAAAAAGCTTTTCGAGCTTATCAAAACCCAAACCAAGATCATACCAAGCCTCCCGAATGCCATGCTTCTTAATCTACCCAATTGTGAAGAATGTGCCTCCTTCTTTGCTTCTAAAACAGAATCCATAAAATCAGATCTACACAAGGACCTCTTATCCATCTCAGACATGGATACAAATTCATCTGCTACCCTGGTGAGTGCTCAATCTAACATCCTCCCTAAATTCAAACAAAAAAACAACACAACTTTTTCCCACTTCAACACTTACAGTGTAGACTCTATTCTAAAGAAACTAACCTCTCAGAATCGCTCCAACCATTTCACAGACCCGCTCCCGGGTAAGTACTTAAAGGACTTCATTCCCCTGCTACTACCTCTCTGGACCAAGATCATAAATACGTCCCTTCTTCAAGGAATCATTCCAGACATCCTGAAAACTGGTCCGGTGTCGCCGATCCTAAAGAAGACAACAGCTGACTCCTCGGACCTAAATCACTATTGGCCGATCTCTAACATACGTACGTTAGCCAAACTCCTTGAACAAAGTGTTAACATGCAGCTGAACAGTCACATTGATCAATTCAACTTGCTTAACAAATTTCAATCGGGTTTCAGAGCAGGTCATAGTACCGAATTGGCCATGACTGATGTAATTGATGATGTTCTAAAAATTCTGGACCAAAATGAAGCTTGCTTACTTATCCTTCTCGACCTATCATCAGCATTTGACACCGTCAAACATGACAACCTGCTTGAACTCCTAAAACACAGAATGGGTCTATCTGATAGTGTATTTAACTGGTTCGCCTCCTTCCTTCAAAACAGATTCCAAAGATTCAAGGTCAACCAATCCCTGACCAATCCTATGCCTGTAACACTTGGAGTTCCACAAGGCTCCTCCCTCTCACTGACCCTTTTCAACCTTTTTATGGAACCTCTTACTCATCTTCTCAGCCTCACCAAGATCCACTTCCATATATATGCAGACGACACCCAAATCTACATCAAGATCCACTCACTTGATGACATCAAATCACTCAACCCCACTTTACAAAAAAAACAAACTTGGCTGGCCGAAAATCATTTGAAACTAAACTCCCTCAAAACTGAATTCCTCCTAATCTCCCCCTAACAAAATTCCCACTATCCTAGGCTGGTTGAAGCATTTAACAGCTCTCAAAGTTCAACTGCTCATCGTCGATTCAGTGAAATCGCTTGGGATAATTCTTGAAAGCAACTTAAAGATGTAGAAGCATATCAGCGCTTCCACAATAAGAGCCAACTTCCAACTGAAGACCTTGCTAAAACTGAAACTCTTTCTGCTAGCCTTCGATTTAAAACAAGCCCTTTTAATAGCTAGAGTGGAATATGGGGTGCTAACCTTATGCGGCCTCCCAAGGGCATCGACAGCCCCACTAAGAACCACTATCAACTCAGCTCACAGGCTGAAAGAGAAACTCTCACATATCCCCTGACATCAGAGCCATCAATTGGCTACATTTGATGCTAGAATTCATCTTAAAATCGCTTGTATGACTCACAAGGTCCTTCACCACAATTCCCTGTACTACCTAGCTCAGAAACTGGAGCTCTCTGCTGGCATCAGAGTCTCCAGGAGTGCCAAGGCACTTCTCTAAAACCACAACGATCTGCCAAGAAAAAAACCTATATTCGTTCTTTCTCTGGTATGGCTCCCAGGATTTGGAACGCTTTGCCCACTGAAACAAGAATGAACCCGTCCTCTGCCTCCTTGAAAAAAGAAGTGAAAGCGATCCTCATGGCTCAATTCACGTGAACGTTGACTGTTTTGCTAGCCTTCTGTATATTTTACATATCTATGTCTCTGTGCTCAATAGCTGTCATTTGAACCTTCAAGATAGCTGGCTGTACAAGTATGAGTTATGTATCGCTGTTTCCTCTATTTCTTATTTTGCTATATTTTGTTTCTCTCTTACATTTGACTTGTAAAGTGCTCTGTTACTTGTAAGAGTCTTGTTCGCGCTATATAAAAACTTCAAAATAAATAAATTAATAAAAAAATAAGCAAGAGAAGTGCAGAAAGAAGCAACAGAGGTACAGAGGATTCAAGAGATTTACAGAAAGAGACAAGGGAGGTGCAGAAAAAGGCAAGTGGGTGCAAAAAGAAGCAATAGTGATGCAGAAAGAAGCATGAGAAGTGCAGAAAGAAGCAACAGAGGTTCAGAAAGAGGCAAGAGGTGTAAAGCAAGAGAAGTGCAGAAAAAAGCAACATAGGTACAGAAGGAAGCAAGCAAAGTGCAGAAAGAGGCAAGAGAGTTGCAGATACAGGTAAAGGAGGTGCAGAAAGAAGCAAGAGCAGTGCAGAAAGAAGCAAGAGAAGTGCAGAAAGAAGAAATAGAGGTAAATAAAGAGGCAAGATGGGTGCAACAAGAGGCAAGATAAGTGCAGAAAGAAGCAACAGAGATGCAGAAAGAGGCAAGCAAAGGGCAGAAAGAAGTAGGAGAGTTGCACAAACATGCAAAAGAAGTGCAGAAAGAAGCAAGAGCGTTGGAGAAAAAAATAACAGAGGTACAAAAGGAGGCAGGAGGGGTGCAGAAAGAGGCAAGAGGGGTGCAGAAATTTGCAAGACAGGTGCAGAAAGAAGGAACGGAGGTCCTGAAGGAGACAACCAAACTGCAGAAAGAGGCTAGGGTGTTGCAGAAACAGGACATATGTGCAGAAAAAGGAAACAGGGGTGCAGAAAGACGCAAGAGAGTTTTTTTTAAAGTTTTTTTTTAGAGGTTTTTTATAGCGCTGGTTGGACCCAGGGTTATCAGAGCGCTTTACATTTTTGAGACAAGAGGGTCAATAAGACAGGGAATATACAAAGTATCAATGTATATATATAACATATAAGTCTCCGCCTACCAGATTACAAAAACGATAAATGTGGAAAGTAAGCATATCAGAATGTGGAAGAAGTGATAATCAAAAATATGATAAGGCACAAATTGAAAAAAAGAGCCGGAAATTGCAGAGTCAGGATAGGGAGGTTAGTGATCAGTTAGGTTGGAAAGGAAGAGAGAGGGAGCGGGAGAAGTAGAGGGGGGGTTTGAGGGGAAGTGACGAGAAGGAAGGGCGAATGAGGATGATAGAGAGAGGGCGGATGTAAATAGGGTAGGACAGGAGAGGCCAGCGGAAGAGAACAAATAGGGATTAGGGTCCCCAGTATTTATTGAGGAGATGTAGTTTGAGTTCTTTTTTTAAGCTAGAGTAGGAAGGGTTGCAGCGAAGGTCAGTTGGAAGGGCATTCCAAATGCGAGGAGCGTTGCCGGAAAAGGAACGTGACTGGGTGTTTTTCTTTTTTAGAAGGGGGGGATAGGAAGGAGGGTGTTAGTACTTCTCAGGGAACGGGAGCAACCGGCTTTAGTGAGTTCGTTAGCAGGTGCAGAAAAGGGCAAGAGGGGTGCAGAAAGAAGTAACAGAAGTGCAGATAGAAGCAAGTAAAGAGTAGAAAGAAGCAACAGAGGTGCGGAAGGAGGCAAGGGAGTACAGAAGGAGGCAAGAGAAGTTCGGAAAGAAGCAACAGAGGTGCAGAAAAAGACAAGAGAGGTGCAGAAAGAGAGAAGGTGTGCAAAAAGAGACAAGAGGGCAAGCATGAGCAGTGCAGAAAGAACCAACAGAGGTGCAGAGAGAGGCTAGAGGGGTGCAGACTTTTGCAGGAGATGTGTAGGAAGAAAAGAGCAGTGCAGAAAGAACCAAAACAGATGCAGACACAGACAAGAGGTATGCATAAAAAGGCAAGCAAAGTGCAGAAAGAAGCAGCATAGGTGCAAATGGAGGCAAGCACAATACAGAAAGAGGCAAGAGATTTGCCGAAACAATTCCAGTCCACAATACTCTCCATAGGTTATTGGATGGATAGTAACCATCTGAAATTGAATCCTGAGAAGACGGTGCTTGTCCTCTTTGGTAAAAGCAAACTCCTCTGGGGACCACATTATTGGCCGCTCAAACTTGGTAAGCCACCTACCCCGTCTAAAGTAGTTAAAAGCCTAGGAGTACTTATTGATCATGAGCTCTCATTAAAGCCTCAGGTTAACACTGTGGTGTCATCCTGCTTTTTCCAGTTGCGGAAAATAAAAAAGATTAGCCGAATGCTCACTCAGTCTGCTTTAACCCAGGTTGTGATGGTATTGGTACTTTCTCATTTAGACTATGCCAATGCCATCTATCTGGGCCTTCCGGTGACGTTCACAAAACGTCTTCAACTGACCCAAAATCAAGCTGCCAGACTCATCTATCATCTCCGTCGCTGACAATCTGCCAGACTGCTGTTGAAGCAACTTCACTGGCTCCCTGTTATACAGCGCACACTCTTTAAAACTGCCTGCATGACATTTAAAGCTCTTCATTCATGCAGTCCCAGGTTCATCCAGGAACTTCTGCCCAAGTACGCCCCTCCTCTCATTCTGCGGTCTGCTTCTCAGATTCTCCTGATTGTCCCCCGTTTTAAATTCCAACGGAAAGGAGGACACAGGTTTGCCACGCTTGCCACTAAACCGTGGAATTCCCCCACCTTAGAGATCCGCTCTTCCACCACTCTTCACCATTTCAAGAGGCAGCTTAAAACGTGGCTGTTTGTTCAGATGCCGGCCTAGTTCTCCTTCTCTCCTCGTTGGGTTTAGTGTCCAGCTCTATCGGTTAGCGCCAAGAAACCCCTGGGTGAACGTGCGCTGTATACATTTTTGTTAAGATAGGATAAGATAAGATAAGAAGGTATAAGAGGTGCAGAAAGAAGCAAGAGCAGTGCAGAAAGAACCAAAAGAGGTGCAGAAGGAGGCAAGAGGTGTGCCGAAAGAGGCAAGAGGGATGCCAAAATTTGCAAGAGAGGTCCAGAAAGGAGCAAGACCAGTGCAGAAAGAACCAACAGAGGTACATAAAGAGTCAAGAGAGGTGCAGAGATGGAAGAGGGGTACGGAAAGAGGCAAGAGGGGAGCAGAAAAGGCAAGAGAGTTGCAGCAACAGGCAACAGAGGTGCAGAAAAAGGTAACAGGGGTGCAGAATGAGGCAAGAGTGGTACAGAAAGAGGGACGAGGGGTGTGGAAAGAGGTAAGAGGGGTCCCGACATTTGCAAGAGATGTCCAGAAGGAAGAAAAAGCAGAGCAGAAAGAACCAACAGAGGTACAGAAAGAGGCAAGAGGGGTGCAGAAAAAGGCAAGAAGAGTGTAGAAAGAAGCAACAGAGGTGCAGAATGAGGCAAGAGAAGTTCAGACAGAGGCAAGAGAGTTGAAGAAGCAGACAAAAGAGGTGCAAAAAGAAGCAACAGCAATGCAGACAGAACCAACAGAGGTGCAGAAGGAGGCAAGAGGGGTGCAGAAAGAGGCAAGAAGGTGCAGACAGAGGCAAGAGAGATGCAGAAAGAAGCAAGAGCAGTGAAGAAAGAACCAACAGAGGTACAGCAATAGACAAAGGGGTGCAGAAGAAAGAGGCAAGCGAAGTGTAGATAGAAGCAACAGGGATGCAGAAGGAGACAAGATAACTGCAGAAAGATGCTTGAGAGTTGCAAAACCTGGCAAGAGAGGTGCTGAAAAAAGGAATAGGGTGCAGAAATAGGCAAGATAGGTGCAGAAAGAGGGAGAAAGGGTGCAGAAAGAGGGAAGAAGGGTGCAGAAAAAGGCAAGAGGGGTGCAGTAAGAAGCAAGAGCCGTACAGAAAGAAGCAAGAGAAGTGCAGAAAGAAGACACAGAGGTGCAGAAAGAGGGATACAGAAACAGGCAAGAGAAGTGCAGAAAGAAGCAACAGTGGTGCAGAAGGAGGCAAGAGAGGTGCAGAAAGAGGGATTAGGGGTACATAAAGAGGCAATAGGGATACAGAAATAAGCAAAAAAGTTGCAGAAAGAAGCAAGAGAGTGCAGAAAGAAGCAACAGAGTAGGGGTGGGCGGAATTTGCGTAATCATGTTAAGCAAATCTCTGTAAAACAGTAAAAAATCTCAGTGAACACACAGAAATTCAGCGAACATGTGATGCTTTTTTCCTGTTCGCAATTGCTGTTTGCGTGCTCAGAGGGAAATATCTCGCGAACACACATTTTGAGAACACGAACAAGCAAAACATTTTGTGAAGTCGCACAACGCAGAATTTTGTGCAATTTTTCACGTTTTCCGTGGTACGCGAAATTACCCAAATTCCGCAAATTCCGTGAGCGGAACAGAATTTGCCGCCCAGGCCTACAACAGAGTTACAGAAAGAGGTAAGGGGGTGCAGAAAAAGGATGGAGAAGTACAGAAAGAAGCAAAAGAGGAGCGGAAGGAGGCAAGAGAAGTGCAGAAAGAGGCAGGAGAGGTGCAGAAAGAGGCAAATGGGATACAGAAAGAAGCAGGAGAGGTACAGAAAGAAGCACAAGAAGTGCAGAAAGAAGCAACAAGTGCAGAAAGAGGCAAGAGATGTGCAGCAAGAGAAATGCAGAAAGAAGCAACATAGGAACAGTAGGAGGCAAGTGGAGCGCAGAAAGAGGCAAGAGAATTGCAGGAACCGGTATAAGAGGTGCAGCAAGAAGCAAGAGCAGTACAGAAAGAACCAACAGAAGTGCAGAAGGAGTTAACACGGGTGCAGAAAGAGGTAAGAGAAGTGCAGAAAGAGGCAACATAGTTGCAGAATGGGACTATAGGGCATCAATAGTCTGTAGCAGCCTGTTTTGCTCTGAAAGCAGATCTTTAGCAAGCAGCCCCTGGGGGAAATGACAGAGTATGAGAATGGTGAGGGAGGCCCTATGCTCAGCCCCCAAATACCTCTGTCAATCCATGTTGGAAATGCCCATGTTTGCAGGGTTATCCCCAAACCTTTCACTTCTTTCTCCTATTTGTGCCTGACCTGTGTTTGTTGGCTACAGGACCCTGGGCACTTTACCACTGCTGATCGTGCTAAAGTGCATGTGCTCTCTGTGTACATTGTTATTGTGATTGGTTATCCATGATTGCCATACTTTATTTACCAATAGGTCCTTAGCAAAGTGCACTGAGTGTGCTGGTAAATCAAATGTTACTAGTCGGCTTGCCGCACTGATTATGTCACCCACATCAATAGCCTGGAAAAGAGTTCTCATTCCTGCCACCACTGTGACTGTGCGCAGTTTGTTAACTGCCATGTCGATTTGGCAAGTACACCCACTTGCCAGGCCTACCCTTCCCTTTTCTTACACATAGGACTCCCCTGTGGTAGGCCCAAGGTACCCCTCTGGGCAGGTTGTAGTGTATGTGACAGGTAGGACATGTACTGGAGTGTGTAATATGTCCTGATAGTGAAATACTGCCAATTTTGTTTTTCCACTATTGAAAGGCTTTCTTGCCCCATAGGACAGAATGGGGAATGCTTTGTAAAATTGTACAAGCATATCTTCCCATAGGGGTGAGATGGAAAAATATAGTTTGGAATCCCTGAACTCAGAATTTAATATCACATCTTTTAATAAAGATGTTTTTTTAATTGTATATATGAAAATACCACTTTTAGAAAGTAGCTATTTTCTTGTTCAACCTTCCTGTGTGCTTCTGCCTGTTTGTGGATTGACTGTCTGGCTATGGGGTGACAGGGTTAAGGGTGGGCACAGTTTAATGAGTACTACTACACAGAATTCCATGAAGTCCGCAAATTCGCTCCATTAGACTCCCAATTAATAAAACAGAAACCTCATATACTTTTGGTAAAATAACAAGTATATCTGAAATTACATGCTAAAATGTGTATAGTCATTTCACAACAGTGAAAATGAAAATTCAGCAAGCAGTGAGAGAGGTGATGATTTTGGGATCCTCCCTAACCTAAGGAGAGAACCAATCAGATACCTTTAAAACAAAGAACACATCTTGCTGAACGATTTGGTGGTGGTCCCATCCTCTTAGGACTATCCCAAGTACAGTTATGGGCAAAAATACAATCTCAACCAAAGGCCCTGCAAAGCATTATGAGACGAGTTTAGCAGTGGGCAGTGCATATTATAGTATCCAATATCAAAATAATTCTACAAAGAGCTGCAGTTCAACTAGTTGTTACTAGGTGTTCCTCATGAGTCAAATGCAAAAGCATTGAAATTATTACATCAAGCTGCAGTTCCACTAATCGTTACTCTAGCTCTACCCACGTCTGGCGTACCGGTCCCACTCGGGGTGACAAATGCAAAAAGAACAATTGATGTACAGAATGAAGAACAATGCCCTACATTCACCACAGTACAGAGATCTGGGCCTAAATCTGTTGTTTTTTTGCTCACTATGACATTCCAGTTTGGACCCAGCGGGTACGGTTCAAGGCTCTTACATTAGCTCATGCTGCCCTTTATAGTGCCCTTTATAAGCCAGGGTCTCATTATCTTAGGAGACACTTTTCGTTCTATGAGCCGCCTCAACATCTTTGCTCTAAAGCCAATGACTTGCTGTTGTTCCTAGGTTCCGCCTGACTAGATTAGGCAGCAGCTCCCTTTCTGTTAAAGCGGCTATGGCTTGGAATGCCCTCAGGTTGTTTAAAAAACAGTTAAAAACCCTGCTATTTAAGTAATCTCATGTCAGGTCAACGCTTTTTCTTGTCTACCATTTGGCATTTGCGCCTGGACAATTCCGATTAAACGTGCGTATTATAAATGGAGGCTAACATAACATAACATATGCAAATCAGTCTTGACCCTGCACCCAATGGGAATAGTCCAGCCCGAACTGCCTGTCCAGGTTCTCTCTGGACTGGAAGCACGCATCCTAGGACCAGTTTCGGGCTTTCAGTCCTCATCAACCAGGATAGCTTGACACCAATTGGCATGGAGAGCACCGGACCCAGGTGTGTGCATGCCCGTCCCACTCAGGGTGACTAATGCAAAAAGAACAATTGATTGAAAGAATGCAGAACAATGTCTTACATTCACCCCAGTACAGAGATCTGGGCCTAAATCCATCGTTTTTTTGCTCACCATACTATTCCAGTTTGGACCCAGCCATATGCAAATCAGTCTTGACCTTGCGCCCAATGGGAACAGTCCAGCCCGAACTGCCTGTCCAGGTTCTCCCTGGACTGGACTGGAAACAAGCATCCTAGGACCGGTTTCTGGTTTCAGCCCTCATCATCCATGATAGCGTGACACTAGTGGCATGGAGAGCAGGGGTTCCACGTCTGGCATACCCATCTCACATGGGTTGACAAATGCAAAAAGAAAAATTGAGGTACAGAATGCAGAACAATGTCATACATTCACCCAAGTACAGAGATCTGGGCCTAAATCCATTGTTTTTTAGCTCAACTTGCCATTCTAGTTTGGACCCAGCCATATGCAATTCAGTCTTGACCCTGTGCCCAATGGCCGCAGTCCAGTCTGAATGGCCAGGCAAGGTCCTCTCTGGACTAGAAACACGCATCCTAGGACAGCTTTCGGGCTTTCAGCCCAAATCAGCCAGGATGGCTTGACTCTTGTGGCATTAAAAGAACAGGACACACTTCTGGGCATACCTGTCCGACTTGCGGTGACAAATGCAAAAAGAACAATTGATGGACAGAATGCAGAACAATGTCATACATTCACCCAGGTACAGAGATCTAGACCTCAATCAATTATTTTCTTGCTCAACATGCCATTCCAGATTGGACCCAGCCATATGCAATCAGTGTTGACCCTGTGCCCAATGGCAACAGTCCAGCCAGAATTGCCAGGCCAGGTCCTCTTTGGACTAGAAACAAGCATCCTATGGCTAGTTTCAGGCTCTAAGCCCCCATCAGCCAGGATAGCTTGACACCAATGGCATGGAGAGCACAGGACCCACATCTAGGCCTACCCATCCCACTCAGGGTGACAAATGCAAAAAGAACAATTAGTGGACAGAATGCAGAACAATGTCATACATTCATCCGAGTACAGAGATCTGGGCCTGAAACCATCTTTTTTTACTCACCATGCCATTCCAGTTTGGACTCAGGCATATGCAAATCAGTCATGACCCTGCGACCAATGGGAAAAGTTCATCCCAAAACTGCCAGGCCAGGTCCGCCCTGGACTGGAAACAAGCATCCTAGGACCGGTTTCAGGCTTTCAGACCTCATCAGCCAGGATTGCTTGACTCCAGTGGCATGGAGAGCATGGGACCAAATTCTGGGCCTACCCGTCCCACTCGGGGTGACAAATGCAAAAAGAACAATTGATCAACAGAGTGCAAAACAACGTCATACATTCACCCCAGTACAGAGATCGGGCCTGAATCCATTGTTTTTTGCTCACCATGCCATTCCAGTTTGGACCCGCCCATATGCAAATCAGTCTTGACCCTGCACCCAATGGCAACAAACTAGCATGAATTACCAGGCCAGGTCCTCCTTGGACTGGAAACAAGCATCCTAGGACCAGTTTCGGGCTTTCAGCTCTCATCAGCCAGGATAGCTTGACTCCAGCGGCATGAAGACCACGAGACCCACGCCTGGGCATACCCCTTCCCTTGAGTGACAAATGCAAAAAGAATAATCGATGGACAGAATGCAGAACAATATCATACCTTCACCCCTTTACAGACACCTGAGACAAAATCCATCAATTTTTTGCCCACCGTGCCATTCCAGTTTGGACATAGGCTTATGATGATCAGTCATGTCCCTGAGACCAATGGGAACAGTTTAGCCCAAAACTGCCAGGCCAGGTCCACCCTGGACTGGAAACAAACAACCTAGGGCCAGATTCAGGCTTTAAGCCCTCATCAGCCAGGATTGCTTGACTCCAGTGGCATGGAGAGCACGGGACCCAGGTCTGGGCATACCCTTCCCACTCTGGGTGACAAATGCAAAAAGAACAATTGATGGAGAGAATGCAGAGCAACATCATACATTCACCCCAGTACAGAGATCTGGGACTAAATCTATAGTTTTTTTGTCTTTTTGCTCTTTGTTCCAGTTTAGAACCAGCCATATGCAAATCAGTCTTGAGGCTGCGCCCAATGGTAACAGACCAGCCCAAACTGCTGGGCCAGTTCCTCTGGAATCAATCATCCTCGGACCAGTTTCAGGCTTTCAGCCCTCATCAGCCTGGATAGCTTGATTCCAGTGGCATGGAGAGAATTGGACCCACGTCTGTGCATACCCGTGCCTCTCGGGGTGACTGTTAGATTCAGGAGGCTCTAGTTGGCAGAGGTAGGTAACTTTGACCAAATAGGGACCCTTGCGTCTATTCAGGATAAGGGGTACACTCCTAAAATAACCCCTGCTCACCCCCTTGGTAGCTTGGCACGAGCAGCCAGGCTTATCTCAGAGACAGTTTGTAAAGCATTTGTGAATACATACAGTAACCCAGTGACAAAACTACAGATGGACACCCCACAGGTTGTAATATGAAAATAAGTATTTTTATATGGACTTTACACAAGACCACAAATGACAAAAATCCACCATACTGTACTAAAAAATGGTAGAAATAGCTCAGTTCTCCTTAGAGGTAAAATGTGACACTTTAAATTCAATGTACCTTTGGATGCGTAATGCTATGCAATGAAAGTGTTGCAGGGAAGGTGATGCGTCGGTTCCTTACACGCAGGAACGGTGATGCGTCGGTTCCCTACTGCTGTGTTGGGGATGCGTCAGTCCTTCTCCGCGTGGGGAGCTAATGCATCGGTTTCTTACTACTCTTCCATGGCGATGCGACCAACAGCACCTAGACCAATGAAGATCCGGTGCAATTAAACAATATGGCGTCTTCTTCTTGATGCGACAATGATGCATGCATGCCCAACAGCCTTGCAGTGACTTAACGAATTTTCTGAGCCACTACAGACCCTGTGACACACTTCTCGGGTGATGTAACGTCGTCTGTGACACTCTTGCCTGGTGATACGAGGCACTTCGGTTATGCGATACGAAAGCAGCAGCGGACACACCCTTCTTTAGTGATGCGACGACAGCGGCTGCGGTGGCGACACGTTTCTCCGGTGATGCAACAGCATCTGCTGCAACAGCAACACTCTTCTCTGGTGACGCTAGGTGCTTCTGCGCAGCATTGCAACAGTGGCGACACCTTTCTCCAGTGATGAGACGACAGCGGCTGCGATGGCATCACACATCTTCTTCGTGAGTCGCGCTTCCAGCTCCTTATTACCCACAGTCCCTCAGAACACCCAGCACAACAGCAGGCACTTCAAAGGAACTCTGGGGAGCCGGTTGCTGAAGTCTGTTATCCTTGGGACTTCAACAGGAGGTAAGCTCAATTTCCAAGCCCTTGAATATCCTTTACAAGTTGATGAAAGTAGCACAAAGTTCCTTTTATCCTTTCATTGGCAGTCAGGCAACCACTACAGGCCAATCCCCCAAACAGCAGTCAGCTTAGGGATCGTCTCCTCCTTCAGTTTCTCTCTGGTTCCTCTCCTCAGCAAAGGTTCTTCTTGTTTCCCAAAAGTGATCTAAAGTTCTGGGATCTGAGTCTCCCCTTTTATACACCAGTTCTCTTTGTTCTATGAAGGCAGAGAGTGTTTGTACCTAGTCCTAACAAGTTCTGGTCAGTCCTGGAGCACTTTGTTTACAAGAATCATTCTTTCCTTTGACAGTGTGAGTCAGGGACATGAGACGTACCACAGGAATTTGAGCCAGCATTGTGGAATGCAAGCACAGCCCTACTCAGACCCAGGTGCCACTCCTCCTCTCACTCTCTATGCAGATAACTCTATTCAGCCTGTGCTGACACATCCTGTCTCTTGGAATCCCCCAGCCCCTGTCAATACTCAACCTAGCACAGGCAGTTCGATAGTTAGGCAAGAAAATACCTACTTTCTAAAAGTGGTATTTTCAAACACAGAATGTTAAAACCAACTTCACTAAAACATGTATTTTATCATTCTGAGTTCATGCATACTAAACTCAAATTTCTACCTAGTTCCTTGAGTCAGTTAGGATTATAAGATGTTATAATCAAACTGCCCATTCTGGCCTATGCGGAACAGGCAGCCTTGCAATAGTGAGAAAACAAAAATGGCTGTAATTCACTATCAGGACATGCCATACACATCAGGGCATGTCCTACATTTTGCCCACAATGCACCCTGCCCTTGGCCCTACCATAGGGGTGAATAATATGCATAAAAGAGAAGGTTTAGGTACTCGCAAATGGGTGCACTTGCCCAGTGAACGTGGCAGTACCTGACTGCACACAGGCTCTGCAATGGCAGACCTGAGACACACTTTTACAGGCTGATTCTGTGGGTGGCACAACCAGTGCTGCAAGCCCACCAGCAGCATTTGATTTACAAGCCCTGGGCACACTCACTGCACTATACTATAGTCTGCCAACTAAACCAAACTAGCCAATTATGGAGTCAATAATCCATACATCAATTTACCATAGGGAGCACTTGCACTGTAGCACTGAATAGCAGTGTCACAGTGCCCTAAACATCTATAACCAGCAAAAACAAATGAGGCAACAGCAGAAAATGGAAGGGAGACCCACACCAACAGTGCCAAGTCTAACATGTGTCCAACCCAGCTGAAATGGGGGGAGAACTACCCTAACTCCTTGGAGTTTTTATCACTAAGGAAGAAAAATCTGATTATACCATCAGTATTGGCACGGTCTGTATCAGGGCGGGGTTTCATCTTGAAATCCATTCCCTGTAGGGAATTGGACCACCTCAACAGCTTTGAATTCTCAGCCCTCATCTGCAGCAACCATCTGATGGGCCCGAGGTCTCTCTGAACGTGGAAGTGAGTCTTAAAGAAGTATGGTGTCAGCTTCTTCAGTGCCCCGACCACGGCAAATGCCTCACGCCCAATTGCACTCCACCTCTGTTCCTGTGGAAGTAACCTCCTACTGATGAAGGCTACAGGTTGGTCTAGGCCCTCTTCATTAATCTGTGAATGAACAGCCCCACACCATTCTCTAAAGAGTCTGTCAGAACAATGAATTCTTTTGAGAAGGTGAGCGCCTGAAGCACGGGTGTTGTGCACATAGCAGTCTTCAGGGCGTCAAAAGCCTTCTGACAGGTGTCAGTCCAGTTTACTTTCTTGGGCTGCTTCCTGGAATTCATGTCAGTCAAGGGTGCAACAATGTTTCCATACCCCTTGACAAATCTCCTGTAGTACCCTGTGAGTCCTAAAAAGGCTCCCACCTGTGACTGAGTGTTTGGGGGTTCCCATGCCAGGATGGAATCAATCTTGGGTTGTAAGGGCGCCACCTGGCCACTTCCTACCTCGTGACCCAAGTACACCACGGAACCCTGCCCGATCTGGCACTTACTTGCCTTAATCGTGAGGCCTGCCTTGCGCAGTGCCATCAACACTTCCCAGAAGTGGCACAGATGTTCTTCCCAACTGGTGCTGAACACTGCGATGTCATCCAGGAAGGCGGTACTGAACTCTTCCAGTCCATCCAACACCTGGTTGACCAACCTCTGAAAGGTGGCAGGGGCATTTTTTATCCCAAAGGGCAAAACCCAGAACTGGTAGTGCCTGTGTGGAGTGGAGAATGCTGACCTCTCTCTTTCCCCATCAGTCAAGGCGATCTCCCAGTACCCAGAAGTTAGATTAAACATGCTGAGGCACTGGGTAGCCCCTAACCGATCAATGAGCTCATCAGCTCTGGGGATGGGGTAGGCCTCAGTCCTCGTGACTCAGTTGAGCCCTTGGTAATCCACACAGAACCAGAGTTCTGGCGTGGCACCCGGTGTGGCAACCTTTGGGACCAGGACCACTGGGCTAGCCCAAGGACTATTAGAGGACTCAATCACCCCTAATGCAAGCATCTTGGAGACATCCTCCTTGATGCAAGCTCTCACCCTGTCAGTCACCCTGTACGTTTTGTGCTTCACCGGAGGGCTGTCTCCAGTGTCCACATCATGGATGCACCAATCTGTGACACTGGGAATCAGGGGACACAAATCAGAAAACTGTCCCAGCAACTAGTGGCAGTCATTCTGTTGCTCACTGGTCAGGGTGGAAGAGAGGTTCACACCATCTTGCTCTGTTGCAGACAGGATGTCAGGAAGAGGCTCAGTCTCCTCCTCCATTCCAGCCTCTGTTGCTAGGAGCATGCCCACTTCGGACCTCTCTAAGTGGGGCTTCAGGCGATTGGCATGCAGGACCCCAAGGGGATTCTGGGAGACCGCAAGTCCACCAAGTAGGTAACCGGACTTTTGAGCTCCATCACCTCAAATGGTCCGGTCCACTTATCCTGGAGTGCACAGGGCTACACTGGGTCCATGACCCACACTTTCTGACCAGGCTGAAGCTCCACCAGAGTGGCGTTCTGGTCATACCATTGCTTCATCTCCTCCTGGCGAGCTTCCAGATTCGCCTCAGCGAGTTGTCTGAAATGCCGTTCCTGAAGGCCAGCATGTAGCTATATACATCCTGGGGAGGTTTCCTGGGAGATTGATCCGAGTCTTCCTTGACCAGACTCGGAAGTCCTCTTACTGTGTGACCATAGAGAAGCTCAAAGGGGCTGAACCCTAGAGATTTCTGTGGCACCTCACGGTATGCAAAGAGAAGGCATGGTAAGAGGACATTCCACTTACGCCTCATGGGTTCTTCCAGGCCCATAATCATGCCCTTGAGGGTGCAGTTGAACCTTTCAACTAGCCCATTACCTTGGGGCGGTAAGGGGTGGTGAACTTGTATGTTACACCACACACCTGCCACAGGGACTTCATATACTTGGAAATGAATTTTGTACCTCGGTCAGACACCACCTCTCTAGGGAAACCCACACTGGAGAAAATTCCCATCAGTGTCCGTCCCACCACAGGGGCTGTCACAGTTGTGAGAGGGATGGCTTCCAGGTTCTGGGTGGCATGCTCCATCAAGACTAGGATGAACCTGTTGCCCAAGTTGTCTTGGGGTCCGGTGGCCCCACAATGTCAATACCCACCCACTCAAAGGGGGTGCTGACCATATGGAATGGCTGGAGAGGAGCCTTTTGCTTCCTCCCACTCTTTCCACTTGCCTGGCAAGTCTGACAGGTCCTGCAATAAGTGTCTGAACCTTTGCACATTTGGGGCCTATAAAAGTGGCCGACAAGCCTCTCAAAGTTCTTGTCCTGCCCCAAATGTTCAACTAAAGGCACATCATGAGCCATCCTCTGTAGGGAGGCTCTGAAGCGCTGGGGTACCACCAGCACACGTGCCACCCAGACTCAGTAACCTTAGGCTTACTATAAAGGAGACCATTATCCCAGTAGATCCAATGTGATCCAGACTGATCACCTGCTGCCTGGTTTGCAGCCTGCTGTCGCAAACCAACAAGTAAAGGGCACTTCTTCTGCTCCTCACAGAACTCCTCCCTGGAGGGTCCTCCTTCCTGCTGCCAATGGGTCAGCTCAGGCAGGTCCCCCAGTTGGCTACCTGTTCCCCTGTAGGCTCCAGGGCATCCCCCTCAGGGTCTGCCTCCTCCTGGACCCTGGGAACTTTGGGCCTGTTTCCCACGCCCCCTGCCTCTTCTCTTTAAGGTAGGCAAATGGGACTCCCTCTCAGGCCCTCTTGAACACCCTTACTGGCTGCCATGCACTGGGTGGTCACACACGCCCTCTTAGACAGGCCCAACATCCTCAGATGAGCACTTCACTCCACCTTATCCCAAGGGGAGCTCTACAAATTGTTACCCAACAGACAATCAACAGGCATGGCTGGCCTCACAGCTAATTGAAGAGTACCAGAGACCCCCCCACTCAAAGGAAACCTGAGCCACCTTACAGTGGCTCTCTGTGTTGTTAGCGGCAACAATTGGGTAAAATGCATTTAGGACCACCTGCTCTTCAGACACCAGGTGACACTTGACAGCTGTCACACTGGCTCCTGTGTCTCGAAGAGCCTCCACTCTATGGCCATTGATGGTCACCCACTGCCTGTACATTTTAGTGTTATCAGGCAGCTGGGTCCTGGGAACCATCTCACAGTCTCCTAAAGAGACAAGGCAAATCTCTGAGGGACCCCACCCAGCTTGGACCCCCATCACCTCCCAAGGGCTACGCTCGCCATCTGCCGGAGTGGAGCACCAGCGGGTGCTGTCTTTCCATACTGTGGGCACTGGGGATCAACCGACGTACGGCCCACTCCACCACACTTGAAGCACCTCAGGGGTCCCCTAGGAACGGACCTACCTGTCGGGCCCTGGGGTTTCTTCTCAGGAGGGGGCACACTCCTAAAATAACCTCTGCAAACCCCCTTGGTAGCTTGGCACGAGCAGCCAGGCTTTTCTCAGAGGCAGTGTGTAAAGCATTTGTGAATACATACAGTAACCCAGTGACAACATTACAGATGGAAACCCCACAGGTTTTAGTATAAAAATAAGTATTTTTATAGACTTAACACAAGACCACTAATGACAAAAATCCCATATAGTGTACTTAAAAATGGTGGAAATAGTTTAGTTCTCTTTAGATGTAAAATGCAACACTTTAAATTCAATGTACCTTTGGATGCGTAACGCTGTACATCAACAGTGTTGCAGGGAAGCTAATGCGTTGGTTCCTTACACGCAAGAATGGTGATGCATAGGTTCCCTACTGCTGCGTAGGGGATGCGTCGGTTCTTCTCTGCGTGGGGAGGTGATGCGTTGGTTTCTTACTGCTCCTACATGGTGATGCGACCAGCAGTGCCATGATGCGATGATGATCCGGTGCAATGAAACAAAATGGTGTCTTCTTCTTAATGCGAAAATGATGCATGCACGCCCAACAGTGTGCGGCAAATCAACACAACTTCTGAGCCACGACAGACCCTTTGACTCGCTTCTCCGGTGATGCAACGGTGTCTGCTGCGATGGCGACACACCGGTGATGAGAGGCGCTTCAGTGATGCGATGTGAAAGCATCAGCGGACACACCCTTTTTCAGTTATGCGACGACAGTGGCTGCAGCGGTGACATGTTTGTCCGGAGATGCAACGGCATCTGCTGCGACGGCGACACTCTTCTCCAGAGATACGAGGTGCTTCTGCGCTGTGATGCGACAGTGGTAACTCCTTTCTTCAGTGATGGGACGACAGCGGCGGCATCACGCTTCTTCTTCGTGAGTCGTGATTCCAGCTCCTTACGACACACAGTCCCTCAGAAGGCCCAGCACAACAGCAGGCACTTCAAAAGAATTCAGGGAGCTGGTTGGTGAAGTCTGTTATCCCTGAGACTTCAGCAGGAGGCAAGCTCAATTTCGAAGCCCTTGGAGATCCTTTACAAGTTGATGAAAGTAGCACACAGTTCCTTTCTCCTTTCATTCTCAGTTAGGCAATCACTAAAGGCCAATCCCCCAAACAGCACTCAGCTTAGGGATAGTCTCCTCCTTCAGTTTCTCTCTGGTTCCTCTCCTCAGCATAGGTTATTCTTGTTCCCCAAAATGATCTAAAGATCTGGGATCTGAGTCTCCCCTTTTATACACCTATTCTCTTTGTTCTACGAAGTCAGAGAGTGTCTGTATCTAGGACTAACAAGTTCTGGTCAGTCCTGGACCACTTTGTTTACAAGACTCCTTCTTTCCTTTGACTGTGTGGGCCAGGGACATGAGACGCACCACAGGAGGTTAGAGCCAGCATTGTAGAAGACGGGCACAGCCCTATTCAGACCCAGGTCCCACCCCAGCCCTCCTTCTCTATGCAGATAACTCTATTTAGCCTGTGCTGGCGCATCCTGTCTCCTGGAATCCCCCAGCCCCTGTCACTCAAACTCCAGGCATGGAATATAGAACCTAGCAGAGGCAGGCTTAGATAGTTAGGCAAGAAAATACCTACTTTCTAAAAGTGGTATTTACAAAGACAGAATGTTAAAACCAACTTCACTAAAACATGTTTTTTATCGTTCTGAGTTCAGGCATAGTAAACTCGAATGTCTACCTAGTTCCCAGAGTCAGTTAGGATTATAAGATGTTATAATCAACTGCCCATTCTGGCCTATGGGGAACAGTAAGCCTTGCAATAGTGAAAAACGAAAATGGCTGTAATTCACTATCAGGACATGCCATACACATCAGGGCATGTCCTACATTTTACCTACAATGCACCCTGCCCTTGGCCCTACCAAAGGGGTGACTAATATGCAGAAAAGAGAAGGTTTAGGGACTGGCAAGTGGGTGTACTTGCCCAGTCAACATGACAGTACCAGACTGCCCACAGGCACTGCAATGGCAGACCTGAGACACACTTTTACAGTCTGCTTCTGCTGGTGGCACTACCAGTGCTGCAATCCCACCACCTTTGTAACACTACAGAGTGTGGTCCTGGGATGTGGAGGCAGCTGGACCAAATAATTCAACAATACACAAAAAGTTGCTAGCTCCACACTCGACTTCTTATCTCCAAAACTCAGAGCAACAAACAAATCCTAGTCTTATGTTTGTTGGGTATATATTTTTTTACCCTTTTAAATTATTTTTTTCATTTTTTGGCTTGTAATTTTTCGCGATTGAGAAAGATCATTATACATTTAGCACACAGTTACACATATATACACAACATTTTCAAAAATTACACATAGACATATTATATACAATCCTTATCTATATTGTACTACTTCCTAACCACAAATAATGACTCTCTATGTGGTATTTCTCAAGTAGTATTGACTAAACATAAACAACATTATTGAGCAAAGTCATGCTTAAAGAAAGATCAAAAATAGAACTTAGAGCATTATTTTAAGTCAGATTCACAGTAGATTTGATTATTTTGTCCTTCCTTTATGCCGACGCGTTTCGAATCCAGTATAAACAATTGCCGGATTCTCATCAGGGCTCTGTCGTTTTTGGATGTCTATGGAATATATAGAAAAAGGGGAGTTTTTTAGTTCTAAGTATTTTAGTATACCCCTAACGGTGAATGTCTCCACTTAATTAAGTGTACCTGTTATCTAGCTTGACTGCTCCCACAGGTGCAGTTCTTTTTGTTGGTGCAAGGTACTCCAATTTGTTTATTTTAGAAGAAGAAGAATCTCCTAGCGTACAAATAAAAATATTTATATTTGTCACTCGCATTGAGGTGCCAGTTTCAAAAAGCCTAAAATACCAAAGCTCCCACTGGTACTGAAATACTGAGAACTAAAAAACTCCCCTTTTTCTATATATTCCATAGACATCCAAAAACGACAGAGCCCTGATGAGAATCCGGCAATTGTTTATACTGGATTCGAAAATGCGTCTATATATGTGTAAATGTGTGCCTAATGTATAGTGTTCTTTCTCATTCATGAAAAATTACAAGCCAAAAAATGAAAAAATGAATATAAAAGGGTAAAAATAAATATACCCAACAAACATAAGACTAGGATTTGTTTGTTTCTCTGAGTTTTGGAGAAAAGAAGTCGAGTGTGGAGCTAGCAACTTTTTGTGTATTCTTGAATTATTTGGTCCAGCTGCCTCCACGTCCCAGGACCACACTCCGTAGTGTTACAAAGTTTAGGGCGGGCGTATACCCACGAGAGTTGTAACGGCATTTTGATTATGTCAAATTGTGATCTCAATTGAAACAACAACGTGGAGAGACAGCTTGTCCCTCCAAAGTTATGTCTGAGAAAGACACTTTATCTTTTTCTGAGAGCCATATACAAAACTTGTTGGCCTCTTCCCCTTTCGCAGATATCACACTAAGTACCTCTGCTCAACAGCAAAACGAATCAGAAAAATTGATTAGGCTACGCAAGAAGCATATTCGAACGGAACTCCATGCATTGCATGAAGAGCACAGGACCCACGTCTGGGCATACCGGTCCCACTCAACGTGACAAATGGAAAAAGAATTATTGATGGAAAGTATGCAGAACAATGTTGTATATTCACCCAAGTACAGAGATCGGGGCCTAAATCCATAGTTTTATTGGTCATCGTGCCATTCCAGTTTGGACGCAGCCATATGCAAAACAGTCTTTAAACTGTGCCCAGTGGCAACAGTCCAGCCCAAACTGCCATGCCAGGACCTCCCTGGACTGGAAACAATAATCCTAGGACAGGTTTCGGGCTTTCAGCCCTCATCAGCCAGGATAGCTTGACTCCAGTGGCATTGAGAGCCTAGGACCGAGGACTGGGCATACCTGTCCTAATCGGGTTGACAAATGTAAACAGAGCAATTGATGGACAGAATGCAGACCAATGTTATACATTCACCCCAGTACAGAGATCTGTGCCTAAATCCATCGTGTTTTTGCTCACCATGCCATTCCAGTTTTCACCCAGCCATGCAAATCAGTCTTTAAACTGTGCCCAGTGGCAACAGTCCATCCCAAACTGCCAGGACAGGTCCTCCCTGGACTGGAAACATGGATGCCAGGACTGCTTTTGGGCGTTCAGCCCTCATCAGCCAGGATAGCTTGACTCCTATGGCATGGAGAGCACGGGACCAACGGCTTGGCCTACCCGTCCCACTTGGGGTTACAAATGCAAAAAGAACAATTGATGGACTGAATGCCGAACAATGTCATACATTCACCCCAGTACGGAAATGTGGGCCTAAATCCTTCGTTTTTTTGCCCACCATACCATTCCAGTTTGGATATAGCCATATGCAAATCAGTCTTGAACCTGTGCCTAATGGCAACAGTCTAGCCCAAACTACCAGGCCAGGTCCACCCTGGACTGGAAACAGGCATCCTAGGACTCGTTGCGGGGTCTCAGTCCCATTCAGCCAGGATAGCTTGACTCTAATGGGATGGAGAGCACGGGACCCAGATCCAGGCCTACCCGTCCCACTAAGGGTGACAAACGCAAAAAGAACAATTGATGGACAGAATGTAGAACAATGTCATAAATTCACCCCATTAAAGAGATCTGGGCCTAAATCCATAGTTCTTTTGCACACCATGCAATTCCTGTTTGGACCCAGCCATATGCTAATCAGTCATGACCTTGCACCCAATGGGAACAGTTCAGCCCAAACTGCCAGTCAAGGTCCTCTGTGGACTGGAAACATACATCCTAGGACCGTTTTTGGCCTTTCATCCCTTATACGCTAGGATAGGTTGACTCCAGTGGCATGCAGAGCACAGGACCTATGTCTAGCCATACCCGTCTCACTCGGGGTAACAAATGCAAAAATAACAATTGATGGACAGAGTGCAGAACAATGTCATATATTAACACCAGTACATAGATATGGGCCTAAATCCCTTATTTTTTTGCTCACCATTCCATTCCAGTTTGGACCCAGCCGTATGAAAATCAGTCTTGTCCCTGCGCCTATTAGGAAAAGTCCAGCCCAAACTGCCAGGCTAGGTTCTCCCTGGACTGGAAACATGCATCCTAGTTTCGCTTTCGGGCTTTCAGCCCTCATCAGCCAGGATATCTTGACTCCAGTTGCATGAAGAGCACAGGACCCACGTCTGGGCATACCGGTCCCACTCAACGTAACAAATGAAAAAAGAATTATTGATGGAAAGTATGCAGAACAATGTTGTATATTCACCCAAGTACAGAGATCTGAGCCTAAATCCATAGTTTTATTGGTCATCGTGCGATTCCAGTTTTGACCCAGCCAAATGCAAAACAGTCTTTAAACTGTGCCCAGTGGCAATAGTCCAGCCCAAACTGCCATGCCAGGACCTCCCTGGACTGGAAACAATAATCCTAGGACAGGTTTCGGGCTTTCAGCCCTAATCAGCCAGGATAGCTTGACTCCAGTGGCATTGAGAGCCTAGGACCGAGGTCTGGGCATACCTGTCCTAATCGGGTTGAAAAATGTAAAAAGAGCAATTGATGGACAGAATGCAGAACAATGTTATACATTCACCCCAGTACAAAGATCTGTGCCTAAATCCATCGTTTTTTTGCTCACCATGTCATTGCAGTTTGGACCCAGTCATATGCAAATCAGTCTTGAACCTGCCCCTAATGGGAACAGTCGAGTCTGAAATGCCAGGCCAGGTCCTCCCTGGACTAGAAACATGCATCCTAGGACCGTTTTCGGGCTTTCAGCCCTCATCAGCCAGGATAGCTTAACTCCAGTGGCATTGAGAGCACTTGTCCCACGTGTGGGCATACCCATCCCACTCGGCGTGCCAAATGAAAAAAGAATTATTGATGACAGTATGCAGAACAATGTTGTATATTCACCCAAATACAGAGATCTGAGCCTATATCCATAGTTTTTTTGCTCACCATGCCATTCCAGTTTGGACCAGGCCATATGATAATCAGCCCTGACCCTACACCCAATGGCAACAGTTTAGCCCGAACTACCAGGCCAGGTCCTCCCTGGAGGAGAAACAAGCATCCTTGAAGGCCTACAGACTTCTCTTTAATCTGCCATCCTACACGTCACAAGCACAGTTTCATTTAGAACTTGGTCTGAGGAGCCAAACGCTTGCACGAAGAGGGTCATATATAAAATGCTGGCACAAAATTAGGAATTCTCCAGAAAACAACTTGAATCAACAGCTCTGGCAATACCTGATTAGCTCCTCAAGAACACCGGCAAAAAAGTATTTAGAGGAGTCTCTGAACATCACAGGTCTCAAAGAACTATGGGAGATTCCCCTATTGCATGCGCAATTTAAGCACGCAGTGAACAAGAGCCTAAAAAGACACTCGCATGTGGTGGATAAAGCCACCTTTTCTCACAGGCGTCACGCCTGGATGACTCTGTGCACATACAAAACTCTGGGGCTCCAAACATATTTTGGTCTGGGATATGGCTGGAAAATAAAAGAAGTATTTTTTAAGCATAGGTTAGGAATTCTACCTGCCATTCCACACTTACCACCGTGGCTGAGAACGAACTATGGGACCAGATACCGGCTGTGCGAAACATGGGTCGAAGATTTAGAGCATCTACTTTGTACTTGCTCGAGGTGAATGAGGAGAGAGTAGCTCTGTTAAAAACAGCCTTTAACAAACTGAACATCCGCTCACGTAGACAAGCAGTTCTTGCTTGTTTCGATCCTGGTCTCCCGCCGTTAAATGGAAAGCTGGTGAAATTCCTGAAACTAGCAGAACGGAAACAAACATACCAGGTAGCTGGCTAAGAGGAATTCACGGGCTGCAACCTGCCGCCATGAACAATATGCCCCCCTTGTTTTAGACTGGTTTTAAGTACTGTTATTTTATATTTGTCTTTTATTTCTCTTGTGGAGACTTGTTTTAATGCATATTTTGTAATGGTTTTAATTAACCTAAACAATAAAGAATTTACTTACTTACATAGTTTTTTTGCTCACCATGCCTTTCCAGCTTGGACCAAGCCATATGATAATCAGTCCTGACCCTACACCCAATGGCAACAGTTTAGCCCAAACTACCAGGCCAGGTCCTCCCTGGAGGAGAAACAAGCATCCTTGAACCAGTTTCGTACTTTTAGCCCTCATCGGCCAGGATAGCTTGACTCCAATGGCATGGAGAGCACAGAACCAACGGCTTGGCCTACCCGTCCCACTTGGGGTGACAAAAGCAAAAGAACAATTGATGGACAGATTGCAGAACAATGTCATACATTTACCCCTGTAAAGAGATCTGGGCCTAAATCCATAATTTTTTTTGCTCACTATGCCATTCCAGTGTGGACCCATCCATATGCAAATCAGTCTTGACCCTGCGCCCAATGGCAACAGCCTAGCCCTTATTACCAGGGCAGGTCCTCCCTGGACTGAAAACAAGAATCCTATGACCATTTTTGAGGTCTCAGCCCTCATCAGCCAGGATAGCTTGACTCCAGTTGCATGGAGAGCACGGGACCAACTTCTGGGCCTGCCCGTCCCACTCAGGGTCACAAATGCAAAAAGAACAGTTGATGGACAGAATGCAGAACAAAGTCATACATTCATCCCAGTACAGAGTTCTTGGCCAAAATCCAAAGTTTTTTTGCTTGCAATGCCATTACAGTGGGGAACCAGCCATCTGAAAATCAGTCTTGGCCCTGCCCCCAATGGGAACAGTTCAGCTCGAACTTTTAAGCCAGGTCCTCCCTGGACTGGAAACAAGCATCCTAGGACCGGTTTTGGGCTTTCAGCCCTCATCAGCCAGGATAGCTTGACTCCAGTGGCATGGAGAGTATGTGACCAACTTCTGGGCATACCAGTCCCACTTGGTGTGTCGAATGCAAAAAGTACAATTGATGAAGAGAATGCAGAGCAACGTCATACATTCACCCCAGTACAGAGATTTGGGCCTAAATACATCCTTTTTTTGCTCACCATGCCATTCCAGTTTGGACCCCGCCATGTGCAAATCAGTCTTGACCCTGCCCTCAATGGGAACAGTTCAGACTGAACTCTCAGGCTGGGTCTGAACTGAGGTGGTGAAGTGAGCTAAAGAATGATGATGGATTCAAGCCAGATCTGTGGCTAGAGGCGAGTGTCTGAAATGTTTCAGCGCTCCGTCCATCATCTCCGTTTGTTTGCTTTGTTCGCCCTAAGTGGGCAGGGTATGCCCATAAGTGGGTTTCTTTCTCACCTTGGCACTGGATTGAAGCTAGCCTGGCTGATGATGGGTTTTACCCAGAAACCCGCCCCAAGATCCTTGTTTCTGGTTCAGTGAAGATCTTGCTGGGCAGTTTGGACTGGACTGTTCCCATGAGGCACAGGGTCAAGACTGATTTGCATTTAGCTGGGTCTGAACTGAGGTGGTGAAATGAGCTAAAGAATGATGATGGATTCAACCCAGATCTGTGACTGTGGGAGAGTGTCTGAAATGTTTCAGCGCTCCGTCCATCATCTCCTTGTGTTTGCTTTATTCACTCTAAGTTGGCAGTGTATGGCCAGAAGTGGGTCAGTTTCTCACTTTACTACTGGATTCAAGCTAGCCTGATTGATGGTGGGTGTTACCAAGAAATCGGTACCAGAATGCTTGTTTCCGGTTCAAGGAAGACCTGGCTTGACAGATCGGGCTGGACTGTTCCCATGATGCACAGGGTCAAGACTGATTTGCATATAGCTGAGTCTGAACTGAGGTGGTGAAATGAGCTAAGGAATGATGATGGATTCAAACCAGATCTGTAACTGGGGGAGAGTGTCTGAAAAGTTTCAACGCTTCGTTCATCATCTTCTTGTGCTTACTTTGTTCGCCTGGACCCTTAGTTGGCAGGGTATGCCCAGATGTTGGTCCCTTGCTCACTTTGCCACTGTATTCAAGCAAGCCTTTTTGTTGATGGGTGTTACCCAGAAAATGGTCCCAGGATGCTTGTTTCATGTTTAGGGAAGACCTGGCTTGGCAGTTTGGGCTGGACTGTTCCCATGAGGCACAGGTTCAAGACTGATTTGCATATTGCTGGGTATGAACTTAGGTGGCAAAGTGAGCTAAAGAATGATGATGGATTCCATCCATATTTGTGACTGGGGGAGAGTGTCTGAAAAGTTTCAGGGCTCTGTCCATCATCTCCTTGTGTTTGCTTTGTTCGCCATAAGTTGGCAGGGTATACCCAAACGTGGGTCCCTTGCTCACATTGCCACTGGATTCAAGCTAGCCTGGTTGATGATGGGTGTTACCCAGATGCCAGTCCTAGGATCCTTGTTTCTGGTTCAGAGAAGACCTGGCTTGGCAGCTCGGACTGGACTGTTCCCATGAGGCACAGGCTCAAGACTGATTTGCATATAGCTGGGTCTGAATTGAGGTCAATATACCGCAAACGGTCAGAGCTATACAAGACCAGCACTAAATTTCACTACTAATGTCAGCCTATATTTTTCTCTATTCTCTGTTCATGGCATCTGGGATGTGATGCATATTCATCCCCAAAATGTGATTAAAAATCACTTATAACCAGAAAACGAAGAATGACCCCTGCACCAGAGTACATACATATGATATATATCAATATGTTAGTATAAAATATCTCAACGGACAACACAATGCAACAGTAGATGGCTTCCTCACGATAAGCAATTTCAGTTTGTGCAACCGGAGAACTGGTGTGACTACGGTGGGCAACGTACGCCGGGAATCTTACGAATGGACTTTACCATGGTCACAAATTCATCATAAGACAATTGAATCAGGAGGAACATTCCCTGGGTTAAATAAATTGGAATTTCTATCCGACGGTCGAGATAGTCCTTTAGAACCCTGAAGAAGTCCCAAGAAGGATGAAACGCGTTGGTGGCAAGCAATCCTGTGATGTTTTAAAGAATTTTGAATAATAAAGAATGAAATAACCTCCAATCAAGTTTCTGAAATTGCTTATCATGAGGAAGCCATCGACTGTTGCATTGTGTTGTCCGTTGAGATATATTATACTAGCATATTGATATATATCATATGTATGTACTCTGGTGCAGGATCATTCTTCGTTTTCTGAATTGAGGTGGCGAAGTGAGCTAAAGAATGATGATGTATCCAACCCATATCTGTGACTGTGGGAGAGTGTCTGAAATGTTTTAGTTCTCCGTCCATCATCTACTTGTGTTTGCCTCTTTAATTAGCCAACAGCAGACGTGCTTGTTTTTAACGGACTCGAGAACACTACAGGATATGATCGAGCTGTAAATGCTTTGATCAAACAGATGTTGTGCTCTCAAACGAGGTATGTAGCTCCCTCACTGTTCCATTCACTCTTTGGATAAAAACAGTGCATTTAATCTATTTACATTGCCATGGAAACAAGCTTGCATCCTTTAAGTTCAGAAGCTGCAAACTAAAGCCCTTATTACAGTACAGAGTGAGCCACTACTCTGCGCATTCATTCGATTCAGTACCATGCAAATGATTTCACTGTGCCTGTTGCAGATAGCTGGTAGCTAGATCAGAAAGATTATCGATTGATGAGTGTCTCTGTCAAAGGTTCGTTTTTTAAATCTCTTTTCACTCTGGAAGCTGCAGCGAAACACACTCTAAATTGGGCACCAAAAGACATACCTTTAAGCAGACAGAGGAGAAAGTGCCCTGTATTCCGGTGGCACAGATGACCCTTGCTAACGGCACGAGCTGTAATTGCCGTACTGGAAAACAATATGGGTTTGTTCACCAAAAGCTGCATGTTTCATCATCAATGTGTTCCTAGACTGGACCCTTGCAAACTGCACAATGATAATGCATTCCATATAAATCCTGTTTTACCAAGATGAGATGTGAGATTTCCCAAAGAAAGGCACATAACAAGGTGTCAATTTCATGTGCACCTTTAATGAAGCTTGCACAAAAAATTGCTGAAAGAATAGACTTGCGGTTCAGATTCGTACCAGAGGTCCTACTCGGTCACTATGTTCAGCCTCATTTCTAAAGGTGTACTGTTCCTCCAGAAAATAAGTGACGAAGGTCATTGACAGGCCCACTTGGCTTGATGTTTCACATGCAGTCCTTCCATTGTTAGGCAGATTTGAAAGCATAACAGAATTGCGGGATTGGTACTGAAGCGTGAGGTATTGGAAATGCGTTCTATTATTTCTGAGTGGGAGTGATTCACTTCTTGTTCCTTCACTGCGACCCCTCGAAAAGCAAATGTGCCCACATACACCAATGGGGTGAAATTTTCTAAACTAATGGGGCTCTCCAGTCTCCTCCTAAAAAAAAGGGGGATTCCAAAACGCGTTTTCCCCATATTCATTTTTATAGGAACTTTAGACAAAGCTACAGCCTGAACTGCTGAACGGAATTATACCAAATTTAGCAAAAAGGTAGGTCTTGGTTCAGAAAGAGCCCTGTTTTTTTAAATTGTGTAAATCCATTCAGTAGTTGCTGATCAGGAGCTTCACTCTGATTTGCTGCCAACACTCTAATCCAGGATGCGTTGGCAGCCATCTTGTGATTTGGAAACCGAGGGGGGCGAGGCTTAACGCGCACTCAAGATGGCCACGCTTTTTGAGCTCTGTCGCATCTCCGCTGAGACCACTCTGCTTTCAGCGATGTTTGGGTGATTCTTGAATCACTGAGGCATAGATTCAGTCGGTGGAATACTTCTAGAGCAGTTTGGACAGCCCGTAGCTGATTTTGACGTCTTCTTTGTATGCGGAGCTGCTCAGGGACTTTCTCTTCACGTCGACGAATCAAAATGGCAGACGTCACGGAGGTCTCGTAATTTTGGAGTATGACGAGCTAAATTCAATATCCCTTTCCTCTCTGGGCCCCTTAAATTCATTTTCACAACACTGTATGAGGTATTGTCATGTGCATTTTATGTCTCTCATTGGCAGAAGTGGTGTTGTGTATCGGAGTGCTACTGCTAATATCAGTTTAATCACATAATGGTGTTTGCTGACAGGAATCCTTTAGGTCCATGATGCCTAACTAGTAGCCTCATATCCAGCTGGCTGTATTTCAAAGAGTGGAGAATATCTTATGAACAGCATTTTTATGGTCTGATTTTAAGCTTTGATGACTGTTCTGTCTTCTGGATGGTTGTGCAGACTCTAATTCACTTTACTTTCTACAATTCAACGTTGGTCAGCTCATTCTGTTCTATTAGTTCCCAATGGAGGATTTGTTAACTGGAGGTTTTAGTGTTTCTTGAATCTTCAAGCATCTCAGAGTCGAATTGGATTTCGTTCTCTTAGGCATCAATTCTTCGTTCTCTCCTATGACATACTTACAGTTCTCTGTGCTTATTACGTAATAGCTAAGCTATTTTAGCTAGCTGGTTGATCTACTGTGTCTGTTCCAATGGCAGAAGGCATGGGTGTTACTTCCAAGGACAGAGATTCTAAGGGGAATTAAAAGAAGTCTAAACAAACGTCTCCCACTCCGGAATCACCATTCAAGGGCAACCCGGATTCCGCTGCAACCTTGGACACTGTCCTTCTCAAACTTAATTCAGTTCATGAGATTGCACAGAGTACCCAAACAAACACAGACTTACTTCAGGTTGAGGTGGCGGCAATTCAGAATGATCTCAAAAACCTTTTGTTACGTGTTTCCAATGCAGAAAATTCAATAAGCCCTGTTGAGAGTTTTATGAATAAGCAAGCTAAACATGTGAAAAGTATGGAGTGCTCTTTGGCGCCTCTGCGGAGAGACTTGACTGAGCTGAAGACAGAAATTGTAGATGTAACCTTTGTATTTTTGGATTACCGGAGGATTGTGAGAAATCTGCTTCGTCAGCAATAGATTTTTGCTTACTTGTATTCCTACTGTGCTGATTATTTCATTTCAAAAAGACTTTGAAATAGAATGTGCCCACCTTTGAACCTGCGCCACCAACACGCTGAACAAATTCTGGCTCAGATGAGGAAGATTAAAACACTGCACTGGGAAGGCCATAGAATATCTATATCACAAGAGTTTGCTAGAGAGACTGTCATTCAACGTAAAGGTTTTCTGAATCTTCGCAGAAAGCTCATAGAGATAAACATTCAATTTTCCTTTGCGGTCCCTCATGATTCAGGGTAACTTACAGAGATCTTCCACAGATTTTTATGAACCTGCAGAGCTTTCCACTTTTTTTATATAATCAGTCGGAATCACAGATGGACTCCATGTCTCTTTCTGGCACTTCTCATCTTTAATGTCCTTATTGTTCTGATAGGTTGATCCATGCCTTCTGTGCCTTACCACATAGTGTGTGGTTAATAGTGCTTCTCTGTGTTCCTTTTTGTAATGATAACTATACACTGTAAATTATGCTGTTTTACATAGGATATTTTCTTTAAACAGATTTCTCCTTTACAGGTCTTATTGTCGTTCATATTTCTATGTATGTTATTTGAAGTTTACATCTGATTTGTTAGCACTATTTTGGTGCTATCTTGTAACTTTTGGTTGTCACTGTGTTTCTATTTCCCTTCTTCTCACATTCTTTCTTATCATCTTTTTATATTTCTGTCCTATTCCAACTTTGCCTATATTTGCTACTCACCTCTTCTCCTCTTGTGAACTTTCTTCCTAGATTCTATTGATGAAATCTTTGTTGGTTTGTATTTCTAGATAGTTGGTCTTCTTTTGCCTTTTCTTTCTTACTATTTTTATGATAAAGGATATATATTTTTTCACCACTTTTCTCATTTTTTCTTTCTCTTTGCTTGATTTCCTTTCTTCATGCTCCCTGTACGTTTATTCTCCGTTTTGCTTGACATTTTTTCTCTCTCTCTCTCTCTTTGATTCAATGATGGTGAATAATATTTTTCTGTGTGTTTATTACACATCCGTGTCTTTGTCCATTTTTGTTTTTTTATATTCTTCTGTGTTTTGTTGGTAAGATTTTTTATATACGAATTCATTTTTTATCTTGATTTATCCTTACTTTCATTATTTATGTACTTAAGTCATGAACTATATCTTATGTGGCATATGACATTTACTTCTTAATTCTATATATGTACCTTAGTATGGATTCCTAGATTACATTATGTTGGTTACTTATCAAATATGATATATTTTATAGAATTTGTATTATTGCTTGTTGTTTGCTACTTAATTCCTATCCTTTTATATATTCTACTATTTTTGCATAGATGATATCAATTCTTGAAAAGGGTTTGTTATATTAGTGGTTCGAAACTTATAATGTCTTATATTGGTATTTATAATGCCTCAATTTATTAAGCCACTTATGAGTATTTATTATGTTTCGGCTGTTATTTATATTATCTACTGTTGTTATTTATAATGGCTTAATTTGATATTCATCCGATATTAGTGTCTCACTTTTCTATTTGAGATATGATTTTATGTTGGTCATTTTTTAAATATGATGTATGTAATTTTTGGAACTTTTATTGTTGATCCTATTGATGGTTTATTGATAATATAGTACACACTAATATTAATTGTTCCCTTGCTTAATGAATTATCTATTTTTGAGCGGTCTACACTGTGTGTTGGCCTCTGTGGTTGCTCCTCCACGTTATCTCCCACATGCAAATTGTTTATTAAAGTCATCTCCTGGTGGGGTTCTTCTTTTTTTATTCTCTTTTTTTCTTAGTACACTTTTTCCTTCTTTTCTTCTCTCTAGTCTTTTCTTCTCCTTTTTCTATCTTTTCTTTTCTGGGGACTTATGCTTGCTTTAAATTTTTGCATTTCTGTTGCTTTCCATTTACCCCTATATTTGATGACCTTTTGGATTGTTTTTCCTTTTTCCTTTATCAGTTGATCCTATCTGTGGTGTGTTATGTCTATATATGTCTGGTCTAAATATAATTTCACTTAATGTTGATGGGATCCCGTTAAGAGGGATAAGATCATAGATTATTGCATAAGCTTATCTGGAGATATTGTTCTACTTTAGAAGACTAAGACAGCCTTTAAGGAAGCTTTGCTTTTGCGGAAGGAGTAGACTCTTGATGTTGCTTGTTCTGAAGCCTCTGGTAATGAGAACAGAGTTGTGACTTTGATTTCCAAAAACTCGGGTTACTGCTGAGCATGATACTAATGGTGGATGGCTGCTTTCTCACTTGTCCAAAGGTTTGGATGATTAATATATCATGAATATATATGCCCCTAACATTGAAGATCATTTCCTTTGGCGTTAGATGTATAAAAAGCCCTCTAACATCCCTCTAAATGCTAAACAATTGTTGGCGGTGATTTTAATATGCCCATAGATCCTTTTCTAGATAGACATTCTGCTTTTAAATTTGTCCCCCTAAGTCACACAAACAATTGCTCAATATGTGTTCTCATCAGCTTGTTGATGCTTGGAGATTGAATAATCCTACGGGTAGTGATTTCACGTTTTTTCCTCTTCTCATTCTAGTTTTTCTCTTATCGACTATCTTCTAGTTGATGCTGCTCTTTTAAAACATACTATAAATGTTATGATTCATCCAGTAGTCGTTTTTGATCACGCAGCGGTCTCATTGACTCTACTTAATCTTGCCGACAAAAATGGACCTCGTACTTGGCGTCTTAATGCAGAGATTTTAGATGATGAGGATGAAGTTCAAGAGCTAAAGGAGGAAATTAATAACTTCTTCAAAGATAGTGAGTCCTCAGTGAATTCTGCAGTATTTATATGGGATGCTTTTAAATGTACTATTCGGGGTCATATAATCGGGGGGAAATATCTCGCAAACACGCATTTTGAGAACGCGAACAAGCAAAAAATGTTGTCATATTTTGGAAAAAGCTAAACTCTCTACTTTACCTTCGGCGGCGATTGCCCTTGATGCCAAAATAGCTTTTGACAAAGTCTCTTGGCCTTTTTTACAAGCAGTGCTTCAATCACATAATTTAGGGGACTCTTTTATAAAAATGGTGATGTCTCCATATGCGCAACCTAAAGCTAACATCAGAGTCAATGGAGCCACGTCTTCTTTTTTAAATATCTGTCAGGGCACTAGTCAAGTGTGCCCGTTGTCACCCCTTCTTTTTCTACTGTCTATAGACCCACTTCTCCATTTACTCAACTTGAATCAGGCTTTTTTTTAAGGCTTTCAATTTGGTTCACATATGCTTAAAACTGCTGCATATGCAGAAGGCGTTCTTATTTTTTCAGATGATATTGTGGTTGCACTTCCTGCTATCTCCAATACCATTAAAGAGGTATTGTTTGTCTCAGGTTAGCTTGTCTCAGGTTATACTCTAATAAAGACAAGACAGAAATGTTTCCTCTTAATTCGTCGTGCTTCCCTTCTCACATGGGTGATTTGGGATTTAAATGGCAATCGACTTATATTAAATACTTAGGAATTTGGTTTTGAAAAGACCTTTGAGATACTATTTCTTATAATGAATCTCACATCATAGCTAAAGTTAAAGACCTTTTGGCCTTCTGGTCTCCAAAATATATCTCCTGGTGGGGAAGATTTCAAACTCTTAAGATGATGATAACCACATTATTCAATTTTTATCCTCCATGCTACCTATAAAGCTTTCTTCGTCCTTTTTCCATGAGATTAATTTACTTACTTCAACATTTTTGTGAAATGAAAAGGCACTAGAATTGCGTATAAATACCTTCGAAAACCCTCTGTTCTAGGTGGATGTAATCTTCCAGATTGGAACTTGTATTTAAACTGCCTTTCATAGCTTCTCAGGGTGTGCTTTGGTTCTTGCCGGATACCCATCACATACCACTGTGGATATATATTGAATGAGAGTTGTGCACTCCTCTTTCTACTCCTTCCTTTCTCACTGCTTCTAAGCTTGTTCTGGTTCCTTCCCACCATATTATCTCAGATACGTTTAATGGACTAACATATATTGACAAAAAAGTATCCAAACCCATTCATTCATGGAGATGGTCCTCAGTATGGTATAACCCTAAACTTGTTACAGATAATGATTCTGATATGGTTTCTTCTTAGGCCATTAGAGGTTTTACATTGGTTAAAGATCTTTATGACTCAAATCACGACCCTCTTCCCTTTTCTTCTTTGGGTAGAGAATATAACCTTAATAATATGGATTTTAATTCCTTTTTTAAATTGAAGGTTGCTCTTTCCAAAATATCTCTTTCTGCAGAATCGGTTACTGTCTCCCTTCTTTCTATGTGGTATCGCAAAAGCCATACTGCTTCGAGAATATATACATTTTTATCTGCTTCACTTCCTTCACAGTATACAACAAGATACACAAGATAAATAGTCTCATCATTTTGATAATGATATTTGTAAGCACATTTCCCAAGAGACCTAACAGTTGATTGGTAGGTTTCTCTATGTAATAACATTCCTCCTTCTCTTATTCAATCTAAATTTTTGACATTGAATCTCCTGCATTAGACCCCTGCTCACTTACATAAATTGAAGCTCAAAGATAATGATCCTTGTTGGAATTGTAATTTGGTTTCAGGCTCCCATCAACATAGGTTTTTAGATGTACGTTACTGCAATCCTTTTGGGACTCAGTACGGAAACATTTATCATTAATCTTAAATATTTCCTTGGAACTCTCTCTGCCTCTGAACTTATTGGAACCATGGGCTAAAAAATCTCCTTTACCCCTTGATAGTACGGATATGTAGTTATCGGATCTACTTATATCTATTGCTGTTAAAGTTATATTATCAGAATGGAAATCTTTTAATCGTTTCTCTTCTCTTACTTGGTGGGAATGGGTGTCATACCTTTGTTAGGCTCATACTCTTGTTGAAGAGAAGCATTATATTACTTCCACCTCTAGTAATGTATGGAGGTCACTGGATAATTATATGACTATCTTCTCAGGGGTTGGTAGTTCACTATCCCTTGAATCTACTTCTAAAGTTGTTTTTTCCTTACTGAAGCAGTTGTCCCCACTTCTCTTTCTTTCTTTCTTACTATTACTTACGTTTTCTTTCTTTTCTCTATTTTATCCTTTCTTCTTCTTCCTTTCTTTTCATTTACCATTTTACTCATTAACAACATGGCTACTTTGTGATCTCAATACATTATAAGAAGTTGATCAGTTTATTCCTTCTACCTGAACTTTGTAAAATTATTTGACTCAATTTATAACATATACATATATGTTACATTTATATCTTGTCTTTTTGCTGGTTCATTATCTTTCACATGAATTTTAGTATTTTGATGTTTTGATTCTTCGCTTTTTAATTTATCTTATTTTTATAATGCCATGTTGTATTGTAATATATTATGAATGTATTATCTCTTCTTAAATATAATGAAGATATTTTGGAAATAAAAATAGACAGAATTCACACAAAGTGCAATATAATCCAGATGAAATTTTTTAAATAAATTAAGCGCGGCCTCTTTCACACTTCATTTTATGTAAGCCCCCTAGTGGGCCAGGTCCCGGGGGCAATGCGTAAATAATTTGCAGAGCCTGGGGGGGCCCCTTTAGCCCCAGGGACCACCTCCTTCCTTGGGGTTATTTAATTATATGCTGGGGGCACGAGTCCCCCGCAGCGCTGGGGACCGCCACCTCCTCGGGGCTTTAAAATTAAATGTGTGGGGAATCCCAACCCATCCAGGCTGCCCCAGGGACCGCCACCTCCCCAGGGCTTATTTAATTGTATGCAGGGGCACGCTGCCCCCCTGCAGCCCTGGGGACCACCACCTCCCTGGGGCTCTGTTTTTTTAAAGATGAGTGAGGGGCAAGAGCCCCCCACATGCCCCTGTGACCACTACCTCCCGGGGGCACATACTCATTTCCTTGCGGAGGTCCGCAGCGGTGCCCTAGGGACCACCACCTCCCCTCCCCACGGCTTTGAAATCCTGGTAGTGGGCTGCACGCCCCCACCTGGGGCCCTTGATGTCCCTGGGGAAAGCCACCCCCCAGGCCGGCCCCGACAATATCCCTGGGTACCCACCCCTGGGACATTGCTGTTTGCTATGGCAAGGCGGGAATACGGCTCCCACCCTGTCATACCAAACCCTGCTTTGCTTCATTGAAGTGAGAGCAGGAAACCTGCTCTCACTATAATGAAGCAAAGCAGATTACTTTTGCACAAGGGTAGCTGCATGTCAGCAGCTCCCCTAGTTCAAAAGCAATGCCGGCTTCCGCAGAAGGCATTTAAAAAAAATGTTTTTTAAATGCTAATTTCTAACTATAACGTCCCTGAAACCTATGTTTTTTTTGTGAATCTCAAAGGTTTTTTAAATGCTAATTTCTAACTATGCCTACATAGGTAGGGCATGTGCAGAAGGAGGAAGAAAGGTGCAGAAAGAAGCAAGAGAAATGCAGAAAGAGGCAACAGAAGCCCAGAAAGATGAACAAAAGTGCAAAAAGAAGCAAGAGATATGCAGAAAGAACAAACAGAGGTGCAGAAAGAGGCCTTGTTGCAAAGTCATCCTTCTACCCCCACCTTTTTGCTGACTGGTATTGGTGGTAACTGACTCTGACTAACCAGGCTCGGAGCCTGTGCTATGCTGAAAGACACTTAGAATACAGTGGAAACACCTACATACACTAGGGCATACTATGGGATGGGGTACCCCTGTGATTGGCATGACCTCCTCTGTAAGGCACTAGTACATAATAGGGCAGAGAGATTAAAACTACCTCTAACTCAGAGGTAAGGTGCAGAAAGAGGCAAGAGAAGTGCAGAAAGAAGCAACATAGGCCCTGAAAGAGGCAGGAGAGGTCCAGAAAGAAGCAAGTGAAGTGCAAAAAGAGGCAAGAGAAGTGCAGAAGAGGTACAGAAAGAGACAGGAAGGGTACAGAAGGAAGGAAGAGTAGTGCAGAAAGAGGCAAGAGGAATTGCTGAAATAAGTAACAGAGCTGTAGAAAGAAGCAAAAGAAGTGCAGAAGGAGGGAAGTGAGGTGCAGAAAGAAGCTAGAGCAGTGCAGAAAGAACCAACAGAGCTGCAAAAAGAGGCTAAAGGGGAGCAGAAAAAGGTAGGAGAGGTGCACATATATGCAAGTGGTGTATAGAAAGAGGCAGGAAGTGTGCAGAAAGAAGGAAGAGACGTGAAGAAAGAAGCAACAGAGGTGCTGAAAGAGGCACAAAATGTGCAGAAAGAGCAAGGAAAGTGCAGAAAAAAGCAACAGAGGTACAGAAAGAGGCAAGAGAGATGCAGAAACAGACAGGAAAGGTGCAGAAAGAGGGAACAGGGGTGCAGAAGGAGGCAGGAGGTGTGCAGAAAGAGAAAAGATGGGTGTAGAAAGAGGCAAGATTGGTGCGGAAAAAAGAAAGAGCAGTACAGAATGCAGTCCGCTCCACTATTTCATTCAGTTGCCAATGTGAACGCTGGAATAAGAGAAAATACTACAACTGAGAGCCAATAGGAAGCAAAAACTGAAGGACAGCCTACGGTGTAACAAGCAGCAGAGTTGAGAGGGTTCAAGCACAGGACAGTGCAGCTAATGGATGAAATGTGTGTGTGTGTGTCTGTCTGCATCACACACAGGCTGCAGGAAGGGCCCTATAGCCCAAACCTGTTCTATGACTTTCTGTACCTAGTTGGATGGATAAGGTTCAAATATGGTTCCAAGTGCTTCTTCATGGACTGCTTCACAGTATATTAGCAAACGGGTTTGACAAGAGTTCCACTCGTAGCATCAATAGTATTTTTAATATTTTGTTGAACTCTTTCTGCATGTCGGGTTTTACCTGTGAACAGATCATGAGTGTATGCTTCAAGGGCTGATTAAGTTTCCATATTACCATATGATCAGTTAATAGGAAGTCACTAGTTTTGATTCGTACACTCATGGTCTTCATCCATCAAAACCACGTCTTTTTTCAATACTTTCACAGCAAAAAATGGATTTACTTTCTTCAACTCAGCAAGGAATACCTAGCAGAAAATTGTAACCTTTTCAAGAGACAGGGAGCACTCTTGGGGCATTCATCATTGTCACAAAGTAAATGAGAATGTGATGTATCAGTCTTCCAGACTTCCAGACAAATTGTATGATTTAGAAAACGAAGAACTTTTATTGAATAGAAATACAAAGATGGTGCTAGGAATAGTTCAACACATGAGAAACAATGAAGGGTCAGCTGATTTGCAGGTTCAGCTCATAATTCTAATATTTTTCCCTTGCTGGTTGTATTTTAAGAAACTTAAAATTGTTCATGTTCTTTTTCTCTTGGTGAGAGCATTGCTAGACCTGGTAATTACTACCAGCACTTTCAACACAGCTACATTCAAACCACCCTAACTAACCCTGCTAGAATTTCCAAAGCGTACTTTTTGTTCACAAAGGGCCAAGTCAAAAGTACTGGAAATCTGTGACTTCAGGGAGTTAGTAGTATGTATGGTGTGCCTGTGCCAGGAGAAAGTGCACTCTATGACTGTTTAAATTAATAGGTGAAGTGTTTTTTCCACTATTTCAAATCCATCTTGCTATGAAGAAAGCATGTTTTCACTGTGAAAAAACCCTTTCTACACTACGCAATTAAAATTGAATGTGTCATTTTTTCCTACGCATGAAACTAATTAACAGGATCATTTAGACCTTGTGGGTGAGCCACCTATGAGTAAACTATGCCATCCTCACCTCTGGCGTGGTCCAATCTCACCACTTTAGTGATCCTTACCTGCCTGTCCACATCTCTTAATTTCTGAGGTCCCGGAGCTGAGGCTAAACAGATGTCAATGTACCCTTCCTGTGCAAATGCAATACTGTTTTATTATGGATGTTCTTGATTTTAAATTAACAGTTCAGCAACACTACGTTGTTATCTTTTTATTTCATTTCTGTTTTCATCCATGAAAAATGACTAATACAGCAGATTCTGTAGCCCAGAAGGGTAGTGGAGGCATAATAAACAGTAGAAGAATTGATCAGAGAACCCCACAAAACACTATATAGAAAAAAAAATTGCTGGACTGGATTTCTTATTTGCTTAGCAATATGTTTTATGCTTGACCAACATGCCGAGACCAGTTTTCACAAAGCTTGCACTAGGATTCATAACCAAAGATTACTTTGATTATATTTGGTATGTTCTGAACTGCTGAAATTCAACTCCCATAATGCACCGTTAGGATACTTTGAACAGCATGTCAAAAAATACAACACGTTACAAACACAGCGTGTGCTTTCAGGGTAATCTGAAAGCACATGCTTTGTTTGCAGACTTGTATTCTTTTGTTACTAAAGAGCGGTTGCGGGCAGATTGTATGCTTTTCTTTAAGTATTCACGTTAATTGCAGTGCCCTTCATGAGCTGCGATTAACATGAATACTTAAAAGCATACAATCTGCCCCGCAGCCGCGCTTTAGTGACAAAAGAATACAGCAAGTCTGCAAACAAAGCGTGTGCTTTCAGATTAACCTGAAAGCACACGCCTTGTTTGTAAACTTGCTGTATTCTTGTGCTACTAAAGCGCAGCTGCAGGGCAGATTGTGTGCTTTTGTTTAAGTATACATGTTAATCACATCTCGTGAAGGACGCTGCAATAAACATGAATACTTAAACAAAAGCATACAATCTGCCCTGCTGCCGAGCTTTACTAACAAAAGAATACAGCAAGTCTGCAAACAAAGAGTGTGCTTTCAGATTAACCTGAAAGCACATGCCGTGTTTGTAAACTTGCTGTTATCTGGTGTTACTAAAGCGCGGCTGTGGGCAGATTCTGTGCTTTTGTTTAAGTGTTCATGTTAATCACAGCTTGTTAAGGGGCTAAATTAACATGAATACTTAAGCAACAGCATACAATTTGCCGAGCATCTGCTTTTTAGAACCAAAAGAGTACAGCAAGTGCCCACAGCCGCAAGAGACAGACTTACCTGAGGAGGTTCTCATCAAGGTGATCTCTTCCGCTGCTGTCCACCATCCGCAACCAGGTAATTCCTGTTTTCGTGCCGCACACATTTTAAAAGCAGTGGCAAAAACACTCTCATGGGAAGTGCTTTGTGTGTGTGTGTGTGTGTGTGCGGCTCCACGCATGCACCTTTAAGGATGCATTAAAGGTACAGGGTAAGTTTCTTTTCATTTTCTATTCTGTTATGTGTGTTCCAATGCAGCGTATGGGCTAATAATGCCTCACTATTACATTGCAGTTTGTTCAGTTCAATAAAGAGAGTATGAGTGTCTCTTTGCTTTCCCGTTTTTTCCTATAAATGCATGTAAGAGAATTAAAACCAAATATGTTTATTCATACAAATGCAATTCCTGAAATAATTGTCAAGCCTTATTTAAAGATGCATTTTTTCCTAATTCTGGAAAAATTATCTATCTATCTATCTATCTATCTATCTATCTATCTATCTATCTATCTATCTATCTATCTATCTATCTATCTATCTATCTATCTATCTATCTATCTATCTATCTATCTGTCTGTCTGTCTGTCTGTCTGTCTGTCTGTCTGTCTGTCTGTCTGTCTGTCTGTCTGTCTGTCTGTCTGTCTGTCTGTCTGTCTGTCTGTCTGTCTGTCTGTCTATCTATCTATCTATCTATCTATCTATCTATCTATCTATCTATCTATCTATCTATCTATCTATCTATCTATCTATCTATCTATCTATCTATCTATCTATCCATTATTCTATCAATCTAATTATGTATCTATCTAATTATCTATCTATCTATCTATCTATCTATCTAGATAGATAGATAGATAGATAGATAGATAGATAGATAGATAGATAGATAGATAGATAGATAGATAGATAGATAGATAGATAGATAGATAGATAGATAGATAGATAGATAGATAGATAGATAGATAGATAGATAGATAGATAGATAGATAGATAGATAGATAGATATTTTAAATGTACTCCAGGGCAGGAATATTCAATGCTTTATGACTATTGAGGATCCCCCTGGAAGAGAACCAGAAAAATTAAAGGTGGCTATCAGTGGTATTCTGTTGAGCTCTGCCCTGACAGTATAGAGAGTGAAGGTACCAGCTGGGAAGTTTTGGGAATCCCTTGTTATTCACTATAGGTTAATGATTTATCATTGTTCTTTGCTGACATTAGGAGGAAAAGAGTTACAGCATTGCGCCAGGTTCTATGTGGACTTGTGTGGTGGGTTAGGCTCAAGCCAGGCTTTGATGGATCTTTGCTAGGGATTCGGAGCAATTCCATTTAATGAGTTCTAGGTGACCAGTTGAATTATTTGGAATATCTCCTTCATATACTATGGGTGCTACCTGGGGTAGAGCCTGGAGGATGGTAAGTAAAGGCAAGGGTGAAAGAGGGTCTGCATGCTGCACTGTGAGTCTTTTGGTTGCCAAAGCTAGATCGAAGGCTGGACTTCCTAATCCACCTGCGAAAGGGTGCATGACACTTGGTGAGACTTCAGCATCCAGTCTGATGTCCTCTCTGGGCCTTGTTGAAGCTCAAAGCGACATTGGCAGCACTCATCTTTCTAGGGGCATTAGTAACATATATGGTTGCCTTGGAGGTTTGGTTCTTTGCCAAACAGTCTTGGGTAGCGTGTGCCGGTGAGTTTTCATCTGTAAATCCTTGAGGTCAATGTAGCCAGTACAATCAAATGGGGTACTAATGACCTTAGTAGTTGTGGCAAAAGAAAGGCAACGGGGAGGCAAGAGGACAGCCTTTGTTCCTCTGGTCCATAACAATGGGAGTAATTGGTAATGATGTGAAATGTAATTAAGTTTGAAGAAGAAGAACAGTAAATTGCAGTTTACCTGAGCATTTACCGTTACATCCACTGCTGATTTATCACTATTTCTCGCTGTTTGGGGTGCTTCATCTCTGGTCCTCTTTATTCCAGATCGAGCACAAGTCGGATCAGCACCAGATCAGCACGAGCCTGTGTACAGCAAGAGTGGCGAGATGGTAACAATATCTGGCTATGGTATATTTAATGGCTTACAGGACAGGAAAACCAGAACCAAGAAGTTGGGGATGCACAGTCAGCTGACAGTCAGCGGACAGCAAGCACTTGGACTCCCAAGATGCTTCACTTGGTGTGCTCCTCCAGCCCCTGTCACCCTTGGGACATGCAAGCTGAACCGGAGGCCACCCTTCGCTATCAGAGCTTAGCGACTAAACTCAACCCACTGTGTCCCGTGACCCTGGGCCACAACTCTCAGATACTCTGCCGCCCTCACTCAGCACTCAGCTTACCCCTAACATCTGTCACCACAAAAGCCTGCACGAACCCACTCGCAGGACCCCACCCCAGTGACCTTCACTCACCATGTAACCTCTTCTATGCTGGGGCAGGGATCAAGCTGCCGGTAATTTGGGCACTTTGGTGGGCCATGCGGGAGGCAAAAGGCAGGTGGGTGAGAGATGGTTAAAAGCGAGGTGTGGAGGCCATGAGGGCCATGCCTGGTCCTAAATCAAGTCAGAGTTCAGGGGCCAACAGAGAAGAGAAAGCTGGGCATGATCACGTCCTGGTCCCTTCAGAAGGCTCTGATGCACTAATAAGCACGAATAATTCTGCCGGCACCGTAATGTCTCCCGCCCCAGGTACCCACTACTTCTTATGTGAGCCTGGTGTGAGGCACAGAACCGCACACCCACTGCCACTCTTGGTCTGCACGTGCATGGATGAAAATTGCCCTGCAAGCAGCGCCCTCAGACTTCAACTGGCGTCAACCTCCCCCATCTGTACCTTACCCAATGAAACCTCTAACCAGGAAGAACCCTCTCATTTTTGGAGATACGTTGGTTCTCATTTTTTACACCAGCAAGTTCCCTGTCTGTAAAAATGAGGAGCATTAAGAATAATGCAACATCAATTTTACTTTCAACACTTCAAAATTGCCTCAATTGCAATGCACCAGTTCTCGTTCTCTAGAGCTTTGAAATTGTATGACCGGCACTGCACAAAAGTGAAATGTTTCCATCCATATTTAATTACCTCTGCAAATCATTCAACAGCTGATAGCCCTGGTTTATCCAGTGATCGTTTCTATTGACTCTTGGCACAACACAGCTGCAGTACGATTGCTGACCAATGTCCTTTCCAATAAAGTATATATTCCAGTATCGGGCAACAGATAGCCAAACCTTTGTCAAAGGTCAAGTAGATTTGGAGGTAACCCAAACTTTTTCACTGGCTAATCCTATATTAGCATCGAAGCAAGATAACCTGATTTGTTTATTTAAATACCTAAAAATGCTGCCATTGCAATTAGGATCAGATTTTTTTCCAGTAAGTTAATCGTGTCCATATTTATTCTCTGTTCGGTGCACTAGCATTTATTTCCTAGGATGTGTGAGCGTTCCTACTTTTCAGCATGCTAAAGTGCAAACTAAGCATAAAACGTGTACTGAATCCAAAATGCATTTCGCGTTCAGTGCAAAGATCATCATGTTTGAAAATTGCCTGCTATCTAATTCCAACCAACATTAACTCTTCGTGAACTAAGGCGTAAGCTTGCTTGTTCACTAGTCCCTAACCCAGAGCCAGAGCATTATTAGGCTGACAGCGTTTAAGTGGCTGTAATCTTTAAATTTGTTAAAGAAATCTGCACCCCCTCCAAATAGTGCAAATGTTAAAACAATGAAATGGGACATGCTTGAGTACACCAGCTAGGAATAGTGAGGCATATTCACAAGAATGTATCTCCAAATTATCCCCATTTTAACGCATCAAAAGTGGTGATAGAATTAACACCCCATTCGGAAGCTGGTGCAAATTGCAGATATCACCAGAATTCCACAATAACATCCTCAAAACCTAACACCACGGCGGACACCACCAACTAACACTAATGAGATGCAGAATAGGCGTTCCCGTGCAGAAACACACGAAAAAACAGCAACACCACATTCACACCGAACTGACAGATCTGCGAAGCGAACTGTAAACATGTGATAAGCCGCATTAGCCACAAGTATTTAACACCTGCCTCAAGCAGGTGTAAAGACAGACGACTCTGCAGTACGCAATGGAGCCCGGCACACAGCGACACCCGAAGAACGAACAACACCATGGAGCTACTCATCATGCAGCTCGGAGCCCCAACAGGGTCACAACACCCACCGCCATCACCCTCAGGACCGCCACCATTCACAGGACCAGGACCCCCCCTCCCCCCCCGGACCACCACAGAGGCAGCGCGGAGTAAGACAGCGGACCTACCGAAAACACACCACTCTCACAGACCTAACGCCCAAATTAGTCATTGCCCACTGCAGGCTGCTGGCTGGCAAACACTCACCCCTCACACAGCCAGCACAGGCGTCACTTCATTGGTGGGCCTGCTATCACAATCTGCCAAACCAAGTATTGGTTCTTTCCTCCCTGCACTGTCACAGGTGATCAAGGATATGCACTCTGACCTTGGATGACGACACCCCTGCGAGATCCGAACACACCCGCCCAGAGGCAGTACAATGCGGCCCACATACCCACCAGTTGCATTGTGGAACACACATTTGGCGTGTGGAAGTCACGTTCCAGGTGCCTAGATGGCACAGGTGGGAAGCTCCTGTACAGCCCGGACATTGTGTGCAAGCTGATTGTTGCATGTTGTGTGTTGCACAACATCTGTGTTCGCACCAGGGCCCCGTGGATCCCAGTTCCAGAGGTACCGGCCGATGATGGTGGTGATGGGGCAGGTGGCCCAAATCCCACTGCAGCAGCGGCAGGAATGGCCCATAGGAATGCCATCATTGACACTTACTTCTCATGAGCACATCCCATTGTGACCGTCCATGGCAATCATGCGTCAGTAGAAAATGTCCAAATGCACTGCATGTGTGAATAAACATTTTTGCAGGCCTCAGTTTGTACTTGTACATTTCGATGTTACGTTTCCATGCATTCCAGATGTGATTTGGCAGGTTGTGCACATTTTCAGAACCAGTTGTGTCCTGTGTTCAAATGTGGTGAAGGTGCTGTTTGACCCAGGATGTTGTCAATGCAGGGGCGAACTCTTGCTTATGTGCGTATGTTGCATCGTGGGTGTGTCGCTCCTGCGGCTCTGATTTGTCTGCCACTGGTCTCTTTCATTCGGTGTGCCTGTTGGTTCTGTTCTTCCACGGTGCTTGGATGTTGTGGTGTACATGTTGCTCAGTGGCATTTTTGCTATGCTGGTCTTGTACTGTTTTCCTATATTGTGCGTAAGTATTGCTGCCATCACATGTTTTGTCACGTTGGAGAATGTGTTTTTATCTCTGTCGTTGTGGTTGATTCGTGGACATTGTCCGTGATGTATATATCTATAGATAGATAGATAGATAGATAGATAGATAGATAGATAGATAGATAGATAGATAGATAGATAGATAGATAGATAGATAGATAGATAGATAGATAGATAGATAGATAGACAGACGGACAAAGGTTTCTGGGACGTTATAGGGGACTCTTATAGTTAGGTTCAGAATTTACACACACAAAACCATAGAAAAGTAGCTCAGAGGTAACGCAAGTAACTATACATGTGCCTTATATATGACAATATCTTAATAATATTTGTCACGTTCTTTTTGTATTTTATTATAATTGAGACTTTGTAGTGGCGGATTTCTCTAACGCAAAACAGGAGGCTTCCGAATAGACAGGTGCCTCTGAAAGGCCGGTGGACAAAAGTACTTAAGACATCACTGGCTCTGCTCCATCTCTATTGGCCTGTTTAAAGCAGGTGTCCTGGCATACACACACATCATTTCCATGCATGCGAGTCCACTCGTGTTTGCTTTAAAAAGTTTTCCAGCTGCATGAACTGCACTATGGTAGTTTACCCTTGAAAATATCTTCCCCCTCAGTTACAGACAGACCCCTTGCAGCAAGAACATGAAATGCTGGCCGTGCTCTACCAGCGTGTATTCGTCTTGTCTTTTGTGAGGCAGGCCAATGAGAGAGTGTGTTTTCACCGTCCATTTTATGAGTTTCTGTGCCCGTCCCTTTATTTTACATATTCCTACCTTGTCGGGGATTTACAGGAAAGTGAAACCTATATGCGTGCTCAGAAACGGGGAGGCAGGGAACGGCTGGTACAGGGCCCAGGGTCACGCGCAAGGCGTGGCTTGGCACTGGGTGCTTAAAGTAGAGCTCGGTGTTGTGAAACGGAACCTTTTGTGTTGTTCCAATTTCCTTTAACATCTTCACTGACCGCAATTGCTGGCCAGCTAAGGTGGAGAGCGGCGTTCTCCGGTCTCTCCAGCCTCCGTCGAAGCGAAAGGCATCCAACAGGTAGTTCTCTGTCTTCGTCGAAGTAGGTGTGTTCAACGCACTATTGCTTTTTAATGTGTTACTGTCAACGAAAGTGGCAGAGACAGGGCAACAAGCAAAGGAGGGGGAAGGTCGAGGCCTCATCGGATAGAGCCAGGGATAGTGGAGAACTAGTGTCACCACAGCCACCACAGACACAGCCAGACACCTGGGTGAGTGAAAACAGTCGCGCTGACGACATGCTGCATTAGCAGCAAATCATGGGTGACAGCATAAAAACGACCTGAAGGCTTACCGATACTGAAGGCAAGTGCATTGTTGTTTCACAAGGGTGGCTTTTCGCCCTAAATTGAATTAATGTGATGGTAGCACCCCACAAGGACACTCCCTGGGTGGTTTGCTGCTGTAGGTGAACATGTCCAACTTAAACTTTCCTCAGGGAAATTTGCAGGGTCACAGAGGGAAATTGGGATCTTGTATTTAGGCAGGTAAATGTGTGTACAATGAAAAGTCCTATTGTATGCATTCATATGGAATTATGTAGTGCAACCCTATGCACAAAGGAGTGATGCATTCCTATACATTAGTTTTACATTTATATCTATGTATTCACCTTAATTGCCGCTGCAAGTAGCAGTGAGTATTTGAGGCAACAAACGAGCCAACATTTAAGCAATAATGTATGCATTTATAAAAATAGTATTTACATATCATTAAATAAAAACACGAGTGACGGTGCAAAACAAATTAAAGAGCAAAGTGATTGATCTATTCTAAGCTGCTATGTGCGCTTGTGTTATTACCATTGTTAATTCAAAATTATGAAAATGATGTCGGGGTAATGCAATAAAACATAAGCGACGTAGTAAATGCAATTTCCAAACATTGTGCTTTTTATTTTCACTCTGAAAGAGCATTTTGCCTCAATGAGAAGTACATATAAACATCATACAAAACGATTATTGCCAAGAACTTTCTAATATAATTTTAGCCTAAAATAGTCATGGTTTCTTAGGTTAGGACATTTAAAATAAACACTATTCCCCGACGGTAAGAATATGAAACCTGCTGCTTGAATTTATTTTAAAGAGCTATTGGTTTGGTATTAATGCTGATAAAAAGAAAAGTCATGGTAATGGGTCATGGACATGAAATGGCTCAACGGCATCATAAGTATTGTTTCATTATTTCACATTTGTGAAACATTAGTTCCACACTCACAGAATTTGTGCTACACGCAGTAATTATAAGACAGATAAATAATGCATATTGTATTGGGCCAAACCTAATCAAGGCCGTAGATTCAGACTGAGCGCTGCCTCTACATCTTGCTCATGATTTGATGGCCTTGTGCTTATATCAGACCCCAGCTCTTGATCCTTGGCTCGCCTCTTGCAGTTGTCATGCATTTCGCCCTCATTGTGTGTTTTGACTCGATACAGGTATCCTTCTACGGCCGTCCTCAGACCTTGCGTTGCAAGTACATGGGACAATTTTCTCTCCCTTTCTCTTTTTGCGTCTGATGTTCCATTTTTGCTTCTTAAAAAAATGAGCCCCCACAGCCACTGCTTGCCCCCCAACACCTTGTGCTCTAAATACCATCCACTGATACAGTACTGGGCAACCATCTTAAAATAGTTTTTAAACTATTCTCAGATTGCCAAGCATGCATGCACATTCTTTTATGCTAGTCATCGTGGTCGTTTGTTTCCTAAACTAAAAGAAACATTCAAAGATGGCTGCCGTTCAGGAACACACATAAGCAAAATTGATTACAGGAGGACCACTGTGTATGCACAAGCATGAGCGGAGCCATCTTAAAGTATTTTTTTTTTTAGTTAAAGAGAAATCATTACAAAATGGCCATGACCCATGTATGTAACTGTAATTTATAGATTGATCAATACTGTCTTTTTATGATATTGAATTATCGAATAAAGTATTTTGACTGACTGACTACACAGGTGGTGGTAATTTCTAATGAATGTAATGAGTTTTCTTTTAGTTTAAGAAAACTCTTTTAGGGGCCTAGGGAGGGGCAGCATGATGGGGCTGATCTTGTGGCAATCATGGGTGAAAAAGCAAGCACATGCACAGCTGTCAGGTGTCATAGGCAGCCTCGGATTGGTAACACGGGCACTCGGGCAATGTCCGAGGGGCCGGTGCCCGAGTTCCTGCTGTGGGCTCCTTTTTTGTGCAGTCTGGGGCCTATTTTCGGAATACAGCCAGTGGGTGGCTGAGTGGCCTTTCTGCATGCAAATGGGCGCTCATTACCAACACCCCCCTCCCCTCCAAACCCCCCCCCCAACGCCACCGGTCCCCCACCCGCGGTTTAGCAACAGGCAGAGGTGTCACTCCCTTTGTCTCGCTGGCCGGCCCATTAATGTGGGCACATAACTAGCGGGGGGAGGGGCGGGGGGGCTGAGTAGAAGTGGCCTCACTTGTTTTCAGGTGTGTTTCACTAGTGTAAGCCAATGCGTGCATTTTTTAAGCCCCTCCTTCTTTTTAATGCAATTACGAAGCTGAAGCAGTGAATTGAGGAAAGGCATTATGCAAATGGGGGCCGATTTTTTTGTGTGCCCGGACCGATTTTCAATCCCAATCCGACCCTGGTCATAGGTAAGACCTTCTGGAGTTACCGATGCCTACTTTATAGGCATTCTATCAGAAGGATGCAGTGGTGCCATACCATGCTACGAAGGAGTTGGCCAGGAACAGTGACATCTAGAGAATGTAAGCGGGTGTTTTGGACTTGGGAAATTAGGGAGTTAAGTTTACGGGGGTTAAAGCTAGTCAGTCAGAGCTGTGCACATTAAGATTGAGTGAGGATCATTTAAGGGTTGCGAAATTATGCTTTAACATCTTTGCAATCTGTATTAACCAACATTGCATAAGGCTGAGCCCACTTTTTCTCTTAAAATTACATTGCTTATGTTCTTTATTCCTGAGAGACGTAACTGTCTTGAAATGCATCTCTGCTGTCTCAGGTGTGTGCATGTATGATCTATGTGATGTGAAAGAGATAGCTCAACTGCCTGAGCCCCAAACCTCTCAAATGTTTCAGCTTGAACATAAGTGAGCTTCATAATATGAGGCACTGGATATCTCTATAACCTCCTGATTTAACATGTATAATGTCTGTAAATTACATTAACGTTTCACAGCTATCTATCCCACAATTTATACAACTCATACAGGCTCAGGCCTTAGACAGCCTAGTTATCCCTGGGATAACACAGATCATACGGGGTTAAGTATTCAGGTAGCGAAACTGTCACTGAAAATTCAGGGCCCGAGTCACAAAGGCAAAGTGACGAAAGTCCCGTAATGAAGCAAATAGCAAAAAAAATTGTAAAACCGCCCACCTATCCATAAAACCAGCCTATAACTGCCAAATAAATTGGCCCACACACTGACCTGTCAGACAGGGTAATAAGGGCACTGCCTGGTTGCCCCCTTGGACAGTCTGACCCTGCTCATGTTATATTAAGTTTAGTATGAGTTCACATCCACATAGCCACTTTGTGCCATAGAATCAATTTATGCAACAGAGGGATAGATGTAAGGAGTCTTTTGTGCTTTCACAAATGGTCCAATTTGCAGAATCAGGCCATTTCCATCTGCAAAAAGGCATTTGGGTATGTAAGAAATACAATTTATGATTCAGTAACAATTACAGAATCGCGATTTGGATTTGTAACTGTATACCAAATTATTTGGGCATGTTTAGGGTATTCCTTCCTAATACCAATCGGAATGATATGTATTGATAATTTGGTACCGAAATCCAATGGCAAAAACATGAATGCTTTTCAACTACACAAATATAGTGGTTTGTCATTCACAAATAGGAAGAGGTCCCCATGGGTCTCTACTCTTAAAATCTTTTAGTTATAGTTGTCATTATTTAACAAACACATCAAATTTAATTTAAGGTAAACAGGTTGCATCTAAAAAATGCTTTATTTAAAAGCAATTAGAGACATGGTGGTCTGCTGACCACAGCAGGCCTCCATTCTCTGATGACTGAGATTCATAGTGGGTCAGTATTTGCGTTTTTCTTTAATAATATTCATGAGGTATGTAAAATTGCGACCCAATCCAAATATTAAGTTGCGGTTACCTTTCGACACTCGTGTGCCATTCTAAAATCTGTTTATGAGTTATTGCTTAACGCACATCTTCTCATTAAGATTTTTTTAGAGCCTACACGTAACTCCATTACATAAAGGTAAGACGGCATCCATACGTGTTGGGTTATGGGTCCCACTTGGTTATTTCACGAGCCAGCATTCAACGTGTTTTTTTGCATTCGTTTTTTAGAGTGGTAACGCGATGTAACAACCTTTTGGTGAGACGTCGTTTTTAGGTCTAGCTAGTGAAGACCTATTGCTGCCGCTTTGGTGCTGGAATGGCGACAGGAGGTGGCACGCGCGGACAGGAGATGTGCACTCCGTATGCGTGCACATCTCCTGTCCACGGAGGCTGGCTTTACACAGCGCGCACATCGCGCGCTTTCACTCCCCCCCCCTCGGCTCCAGGGAGAGAGCTTGTTCGTCATTGACTGGGCCTCCAATCAGCTTCTGTCTGTGGCTGGCGCCCGCATGACCGCACTGTTCACTCTGCACTGGTACACGCTGAGATGGCGCAGAGCCCACCATGGCGAGATGCATCCAGACATTGATTGATAGCAGACCGGGTGTCAGCAGGCCTTGGCTTATTTTACTGCTGTACCTTTCATTTATATTTATTTACTTATTTATTTAATGCAATTTTATATAGCGCAAACTTTACCCGAAGGTGTCAGAGCTTTTTACATAAGAACCAGTTGCAAAACATAAGGGCTAAGGATTACATGCATTACATAAAAGATACAAACAGAAAAAATTGAACATGTACAAGATGTAAAGTCACACAAGGAAGAGATACAAACAGAAAGAAAAATTGCATATATACAAATAGTAAAGTCAGTCAAGGAAGAGATACGAATGGATATATTCTAAGAGTCACATAGGAATGGTAGAGAGTACAAAGGTCTACTGCATATACTAGTGATTAGAGTTATCTCTATATACATAGGGAAGGGATACAAATGGATATACTCTAAGAGTCACATAGGAATGGTAGAGAGTACAAAGGTCTACTGCATATACTAGTGATTAGAGTTATCTCTACATCCATAAGGAAGGGATACGAATGGATATTGTCTAAGAGTCACATAGGAACGATAGAGAGTACAAAGGTCTACTGCATATACTAGTGATTAGAGTGATCTCTATATACATAAGAAAGGGATACGAATGGATATACTCTAAAAGGCCCATAGGAATGGTAGAGAGTACAAAGGTCTGCATATACTAGTGATTAGAGTTATCTCTATATACATAGGAAAGGGATACGAATGGATATACTCTAAGAGTCACATAGGAAAGGTAGAGAGTATAAAGGTCTACTGCATATACTAGTGATTAGAGTTATCTTTATATACATAGGGAAGGGATACAAATGGCTATACTCTAAGAGTCACATAAGAATGGTAAAGAGTACAAAGGTCTACTGCATATACAAGTGATTAGAGTTAACTCTATATACATAGGGAAGGGATACTAATGGATATACTCTAAAAATCACATAGGAATGGTAGAGAGTTCAAAGGTCTACTGCATATACTAGTGATTAGAGTTATCTCTATATACATAAGGAAGCGATACGAATGGATATACTCTAAAAGTCCCATAGATTGGTAGAGAGTACAAAGGTCTGCATATACTACTGATTAGAGTTATCTCTATATACATAAGGAAGGGGTACAAATGGATATACTCTAAGAGTCACATAGGAATGATAAAGATTACAAAGGTCTACTGCATATACTAGTGATTAGAGTTATCTCTATATACATAGGGAAGGGATACAAATGGATATACTCTAAGAGTCACATAGGAATGGTAGAGAGTACAAAGGTCTACTGCATATACTAGTGATTAGAGTTATCTCTATATACATAGGGAAGGGATACGAATGGATATACTCTAAGACTCTAAGAATCACATAGGAATGGTAGAGAGTTCAAAGGTCTACTGCATATACTAGTGATTAGAGTTATCTCTATATACATAAGGAAGGGATAACAATGAATATACTCTAAAAGTCCTATAGGAATGGTAGAGAATACAAAGGTCTACATATACTAGTGATTAGAGTTTTCTCTTTATACATAGGGAAGGGATATGAATGGATATACTCCAAGAGTCACATAGGAATGATAGAGAGTACAAAGGTCTACTGCATATACTAGTGATTAGAGCTATCTCTATATACATAGGGAAGGGATATGAATGGATATACTAATAGAGCCACATAGGAATGGTAGAGAGTACAAAGGTCTACTGCATATACTAGTGATTAGAGTTATCTCTACATACATAGGGAAGGGATATGAAAGGATATACTCTAAGATATACATATACATATGAATGGTAGAGAGTACAAAGGTCTACTGCATATACTAGTGATTAGAGTTATCTCTATGAACAGAAAATCAGAGTTCCATTGGATGGGGTCGGAGGGGGATGCAGTCACAGCACCAAGGGATGGTGGGAGGGATACACGGGCATGGAGAAAAGGCAAATCAGAAAAGGGAAGAAACATTTGAGGATTGTCAAGGGGGAAACGAGGGATAAGAGCTAAAGGACGAAGGAATGGGCAAGATGGCGGGTCAGGGTCCAGAGAAAAACGGCTGAGAGCAGCAGCAAAACGGAAGCCAGGACAAAAGAAAAAGTAAAGAAGTCCAGGAGAGTCTGTGGCGTAGTTTCTTTCATTTAAATGTGGCTGCAGGGCTGATGCCTGCATCTGGTCTTTTCACGGCCCGCTGCTTTGTTTTGTGGAGGGGTGTGTGTGCCCCGAGGGCTGCTCTGCATGGGCCCTCTCTACTGGCCCAGAATTGCGGGGGCTGCTGCAGATGTGGGGCGGCCGGGGAGCTGGGCCAGGCCTCACCTTTCTCGGCGGCGGCTGCATGGTGATCATGCAGGTCTGGGAGAACCATAAATCCCTGGTGTGGAAAGGAGCCTCCGGTGCTGCTCTGGCCCTCGGGGCGCGGGCAGCCCGGGCTCTGCTTCAGAGCGGGCTGAGGGAGCCGCTGTTGTTGGGTGGCGGGTTGGACGCTAGGCTGACGGGCTTCCCGCTCCCCACATACTCCTCTCGGCACGCCATTTGCCGCCGATCGCTGCGGCTGCCCCGTGCTAGTGGCTCATGGAGCGGGCTTCCCTGGAGGCTGCAGATCTCTCCGGAGTGCTCGGCTCCAGGGGAAGCAGTGGCGAGATCCCTTGCTCCTGGTGCGGTGGTTCTCGCGCCCCTTAAGCTTTTTTTGATGTTCTCACGCTCAGTCTCGGATTTCTGCTTAGTTTCACATGACTTAACATCCTGAAGGGAAAAGTTACTTGCTGCCCATATTGAGCATTTTGAACCTCCGACAATGTAGGCATGCCTTCTTTTATTTTGCAACATACATTGCCTGTTCGTGCGACTTTAGTTAATTATTTTCAAGGTGCAATTAGTATTAAAACATTGTGCAACATGAAGGACTTTGTATAAAGATTGGTATATGAATTATTTACAAGGAGCAAGTACGGGTTTGATGTATTGTATTAATATTCCAACATTTATTTATTTGATTTATTTATAAAGTTTTATATACCGAAAACTTGATCCCGAAGGATATCAGAGCGCTTTACAAAATGAGGCAAAGGTAACAAATCAGAACATTAGTCTAACATGGGGAATCTAATGGGCATTGAATCAACTAGTAAAAACATAACAGCTGTAAAACCTCAGTGCACAAGTAGGTGCTGCTTTAATCATGAAAAGCTCTTTTATGATTGTTTTTACTACATACTTGATTGCTGGCTATGATGATGTATATTTTTGATGATTTATTATGAATTGTAAGTTGGTGTTGTTTATAACAGTTTTTAATGGATCTCTTATTTATTTATTTGATTTATTTATAAAGTTTTATATAGAGCAAACTTGATCCCGAAGGATATCAGAGCGCTTTACAATTTGAGGCAATTAAATAACTTATGGGTACTAAATATTTTTTGATGATGGGTTTGAACTCAAAGTGCTATGTGAAGCTTCTAAATTAAAGAAAATATGTCAGTGATCAGGTGCAGACACCTTTGTGGTGGTTTCTCAGCTAGGACGATCCAATTACTGGCATAGAGTGATGTATACAACCCTACCACGAGCCTACGATGATAAATGGCGATACTGGAAACAGTAGCACAGCAGTGATGCCAAGTGCCCCGTTGCAAGCAAGGGAAGTGCCCCTTTGACTGCTATTAGGGTTATAAAATGCAGTAATTACCGGGGTTCAATTAGCACCTTCAGGGCTTTGGGCCCGGTGCACTTCACCTGCTGCACCAAGGGTAGCTTGCCCCAAGCTAGGAAGGAGAGGCCGTGTACACAGCTCGCAGCACCTTAAGGAGCCCCCCTTTCAAGGAGGTGTCACTAGGCGATCCTAGTGTGGTCAGGTTCGTGCACAGCAACTAGCAGGTGGCGCCTCTCCTTTCAACACCAGTCAAGTTCACTTTCACACCCCGCACAAAAACCCGAATCAGCGCCTGAACAGCTTGTTTGTTCCTGATCTCATTAGCAATTAAAAGGACCATCTTTTATGTCCTTTTATGAGTATACTGTCTGTTGTTAATCTCCGCCTTTTGCTATTTCTGGTGATTTTTCTGTGCTAATCTTACCTATTTTGCACGGTTTCGTGGTGTTTCGATTTCAAACCCTCTTTGAGTGCATTTGGCTTTTGTCTCAGTGAAAGCAATTCACTAAGGAAGGCCGTAATGTATTCAAAGCCACTTGAAACACTCCAGTGTAAACACTAATGTGTCTAAGGACTTAATTTGTCAGTCTATACAAGGCCATACTCTTGTACAAGTAATTGCCCCTAGAGATTCGGAGTGCTCTCCCAGCCTTCTTTACAGAAGCTGTCAATAAACCAGCAGCTATTTCCTGCCCTGTGCAGTGCACCCAGACACAGGGGAAGAGGCCTAACAGATTAGCAGGTAGTGCGATGGATAACCATTTGAAGTTGGAAATGATGGCAAAAACTAGCCCCAGTTACTTGTGGGAACATGCTGGGTTTTATTATCATCAAATATGTCTCAAACTGGATTTTAGACCCTCTGGGTTTGAAGAATATCTCCATTCTTTTTTGAGCAGGGACAGCTAAAGCTGAGCCATGATATCCCACGTGCCTATTATCTACCACATTGCTCAAAGCTCAAAATGACCCTTGGAGGCTTCTGTGCTAGGAATATGATCCCAAAAGGATTTGTTTAGTATTGCTTGAATCTTCACTTTTAAACAAAAGACAGCAAATATTCCCTAAAATAAACAGCAAAAGTATTTATTTATTTATTTGTGGATTTATTGAACGCATATGAATCATCCCTGAAAGGATCTCTCGGCGCTGTACAAGTAGAAAGATCGTGAGGATATAAATTTAAAAGAGCCATGTCTTGAACAGTTTTTTAAAATTGATTAGTTCCATGCAAGACCTGAGATTTTGTGGAAGCGTATTCCAATGGCTGGCTGCCAGATAGGAGAAGGCTCTACCTCCAATACGTGCCTTCCGTTTGCTGGATCGCGTTGTCGGGCTGGCTGATACCACCTGAGTTTAGTCCTAAGGGAGGCCGGTCCCTTTCCCTTTCCCTGTAGCGATCTAAAGACTACACAGAGCATCTTGAAGATAGCTCTCTTCCTCACCGGGAGCCAATGTAGTTGATGTAGCAGTGGGGCTGATGGAGTCCTTGCCGGTTTGTTGGGGGCAAGGCATGTCGCCGTATTCTGCACTACCTGGAGTCGAGTTGAAAGATCTTCCCTTGCTCCCACCAGCAGTGAGTTTCCATAATCCAGTCGACTCACCAGGAGTGACTGGATAAGGTTCTTCCTCGACGATAAGGGGATCCAGGGAAAGACCTTCCTAAGCATTCTCACGGTGCCAAAACAGGCACCGGAGACTGTCTTGACTTGTTCCTCCATGGATAGCTTATTGTCTATCTTAATGCCCAAGTTCTTCGCACAACTCCTGGGTGCGGGGTCATCGCCCAGCTCAGTGAGCCACCACTCTGGGGACCAGATGGTCTCTGCCTTCCCAAACAGTAAGATTTCAGTTTTTGAGGAGTTAAGCTGTAAAAAATTCCTCCTCATCCAGGTATCGATGCTAGCCATGCAGCTTCTGAACCTTGATTGAGTGGATATAATATTCTCCCCAATCGGGACGATTAGCTGCGTGTCGTCCGCATATGAGATAGTTTGAAAACCATGGCCCCTGATGATATCAGCCAATGGGGTTACGTACACATTGAACAGGGTAGGACTGAGCACAGATCCCTGTGGTACGCCCTTATATCTTGACGGCTTGTGATACGAACGTATCTAGTTGTATACTCTGGGTACGCCCTTAGAGGAAACTTTGAATCTATTTAAGGGCCCTTCCTTGCACCCCAATCCCCCTCAGTCTGCCTACAAGCGTCTTGTGTGAGATGGTGTCAAATGCTGCTGACAAGTCGAGGAGGGCTAGGATTACTGGGGTCCCGCTATCTAAAGTCATCCTTATGGTATCCGTCACCTCCAACAGTGCAGCCTCCATGCTATGGGATACACGGAATCCAGATTGGGAGGGGTCCAAAAGGTTGTGCTGTTCCAAATAATTAGAAAGCTGATGGTTCACCAGAGTTTCCAAGACCTTCGAGCAGCAGGGGAGAAGAGAGATTGGCCTGTAGTTCTGAAGGGCGTTCTGGTCTGCTGCCACCTTTTTAGGAGTTAACAAGAACCTCTGCCAAGACTGTGCTGAGAGTTACCATAACAGCTGGGGGTGCCAGGTCTAGTGGCGAGCCAGAATTTACCCAACTTAATAGGGGCTCTACTTGCTCTCTGGTTATCTTAGTAAAGGTGTCCAGTCTATAGGGCAAGGCCAGTTCTTGCTATAGGTTTCCAGGTAGATGTTCCTCCCTTGGATCGTATAATGTCGACCCAAAGGACTGATAGATCAGATCGATTTTGCTGGTAAAATACCTGGCTAGATCTTCACACCGGTCCTGAATGGGGGGTGGGGGGTCTTCCTTACCGGCCTTGGGTATCTGGATGAAAATATGTTTTATGTATCGATGCCATCTGTTCTTGTTTATGTCACTAAAGCCCGATTATTCAAAATATTTTACTTTGAACATTGAAACAAACCCATGTTTGAAGTGTAATTGTGTGATACTTTTTACTGTGCACGAATGTATACATTTCTTTCATTGGAACATCTTACCAATTTTTCAAATCATTTTGTTCTAGACTTTGCATACTTGTCTCAACCACTAAATAACGCATTCCTGGCTGAACATATTGAGTAATTTCCAATCAATGACAGAGTTTTTGTTGAAAGCAGAACACCGTGGCTGTCAAAGCTCCATGCTATACAAACAATAAAAACAAACATTTGCAATGCAATAGGTCTCGCAATTACTTAAGTTTGAGCTATTGGCATTGTATATGACAGTGCCTTTCATTTAGGTTTTGGTTTTAAAAACCTAAAGAAAAGGCATTGTCATTTACAATGCCAATATCTTAAACTTGCGTAAATGCGAGACCTATTACATTGCAAATGCTTGTTCATATATTTTGCACTAGGTGTTTGAGCACACGGGGATGGTTCTCTTGTCATTCATACTGACATCGCTATTTTCTCAGACCGTGGTTTACCTTGCGCTATTCCTTTGGGTAAGCATTAAAATGGATATCTTGACTTTTACTTCACAGACTTTGTGTATTGGTCGTTTTTGAATACACGTACATTTAGGCGCATTCGTAAGGCACTCTATGACATGGGGTTTTGATAGCTGTGATTAAGGCACCTGTGTTTCACGTAGGGTGTATTGGCTTGAAACTCACGAAATACAGTTGCACAGATAGCGCCGGGCTGCACGTATCTCTTCACGTATGTACCACAAAGCACCACACAGTTTTTTTACAAATGTTTCTTTACCATTAATTCGTTCTTCACATTGGTTTTATCACAAATTGGGAACTGTTGAGTGCACATTCTAGTGAAGCTTATTTTGTGATTCAGCTATTCATACTAACATCAACAGTGACATATGTCTTTGTTCTTTTAATTCCTGTTCTTTTCATTTTCTGTAGTTCCAGAGGAAGGCAGGTTTTGGTTGCCCATTGATGTATAACCTTGATGTAAATTTGTTATATGTATCCCTGAAGAAGTGTTTCTTATAACCCAAAATGCATTGGGTCATTTGTTTATTCATTCCAAAAACTTGGATTTTGATTGTTCTATAGCTTGAGCTTCATCAAGTTCAAACATTTATTTGGAGATCGTCATAACATAACATGTGTATTTGTAAAGCGCACGTTCACCCGGAGGTATCTTGGCGCTGAATAACAGATGTTTCTTGTTACCCAACGGTACTCATTTTATCGACCTCAGATGGATGAAAGGCTGAGTGGACCTACCGGGATTTGAACCTGTGACCATGAGGTCGAACACAGGCACCTGCAGTGGAAGCATTAGTCCACTGAGCCACCAGACAAGATCTATAGCTGGCCCGTACTGACACAGTCGGCAGGAACTGTTAGACTTTGTCATTTTCAGCATTGTGGTAGCCCCCGACAGAGCTACCAACTCGGAAGAGCTGTGTTTTCCAGCTATTTTTGCAAATTGAAGGTTATCTTGCAAAATAACTATTTTTACAGCATTGTATGTTGGATTTTTGTTGTATTTGGTCTTGTTGATTTAGATAAAGTTTTGCTTGTTTTTCTATACTTGTGTGGTGTCCATTTGTAGTCTTTTCACTGTGTTACTGTATGCATGCACAAATGCTTTACACACTACCTCTCAGATAAGCCTGTGCCAAGCTACCAAGGGGAAGAGCAGGGGTTATTTTAGAAGTGTATCCCTCCTACTCTGACTAGGAAGAATGATTCTTACGTGGACAAAGGTACAAACCATTGCCAACTAGAGACCCCCATTTCTATCAATGAGCCTTAAAAAAAATGTATATCCCAAAGAATATCTCTGGAGGCTTGATTCATGAAAATTGTTAAGAGCTATGCAATAGTCTTGTTTTATTTTGGGCGAGTGCTTGCCTTCTATAAACTGAAAGATAGCACGGCTGCTTGTGCCTTCAGCCTATCAAAAGATCTGTCAAAAGTTAGCAATTTCTCTGTTGTCTGAGGCCAGAGACTCCAAGTACCCAGTCACAGGCCTGATGTGGGAAAGATAAGCTAATCAGATGAGTATAATCTGAGATACCCGCTGTGTGAAATAAGCCAATCAGATCAGGGTAACCTGACATTGGCCACTTGAGAACTATGCTTTTCTGTATGAAATGTGAGCCTCTGACATCTGCGTTGATCCCAAATCTTCTTAACATAGTTCAAAATGTCCCTAAGTGGTTGCAGTTAGTCAGCAATCTTTACAAATGCACACAGACTTTGTTGTGTTTGTCGGGGGATGTGTAATTGTAATCCTTTCTACTAGGGTATACCTTTCTTCCCGGGTGTACCACACTGCTCTTCTCATAATGAGGCTCTTACTGATATCTGGGGGTGAAGCTGTTCACAGTAATGCTGCTACTACAAGATGTCAGTAGTTTTAGTATGGTGCCCATGTGCTTTACTTGAGTGATGATTTGTTGGACAAGAGGACGAAGGGTTGGGGAGAATTTGTGGTACTTTTGGTGATGCTTGAAGTAAAACAGGGTTTTTTCAAAGTGCTAATATTTGCAGCTTCAGTACTCTTCCCGAATATATTAATTTGCTTTACAATAATCCTTGAGTTTCAAGATAATTAGTAATCAACAGCCATTTAAATGCAAACCAAACCAAAAGGCATTCTAGTGAAGCTATTAGTAGTGACAAAAGAATAATTGAGAGCAAAACCGGGGCCCAAAGACCAAATGTAATCCAAGAAAGCGCAACTGTGATCCAAAGACCACATGCAAACCAAGTACGAAGTGCAGCGCTTTCACAGACTGAGTTTGCATTAAAAAAATTATGTGCATGTATATGCTAGGTTTTAAAGGAAGTCAGCAATAAATCCTACCACAAGGGTAGAACCAGTCCCTGTTCTCTGTCCTGGGCGGGATTTTCACAGGCTCCTAAAGTCTCACCTGTGCTTAAACAATGGACCAGGAAGTGCCATTTTATTTGTGTGAAATGTTGGCATGGAGACACATTGCTTTGTTACTTACTGGTTACCCGCAGGACTGCATTCATCTCATACACTGGGTGCTACCCACTAATCAGAGGCTTTTTATTGTGGCTTTGCTTTATTTTAAAGTAAAGTTGATGTGTTCAATGGTCAGAGCTTGATCCAATGCCATCGTCCGCACCCAGAGATTAGCTTTTCATATTCAAAGCACTTTTACGATCATAAATCGTCAGAATAATCCGACCAGGTCAAAAAGTGAATTTTGCAAGTTGTAATGCTGTCATAGAGTGGAACTCAGCCAGGTACTGGAGAGACTCTTACTCCCAACCTGTTTTCTTCCCCAGCCACAATGACGTATCCTCACTGTGAGCCCATGCCATGCATTGAGACATATGCAGCGGTGCCCGCACAGATGGGAGTCTATTTACTAAGATTTTACTTTGTGTGTAAGCCACAAAAGTGACGCAAATGAGACAAAATCATTTTTACCTATTTACTTTCCAGCTCAAAACTAATTTAGGGCTTGAAAAAGCACTTGAAAGAAATAGAATTCAGCGCTATGCTGCTCTGCATTACTTAGCGCCAATGGGGCGTACCATGGGTGGTGCATGGGCGTTCCCATGCAACCACCCAATCTTTTTGACGCTAATCCATATTTAGTTAAAAAAAAGTAGATAGTGTTTAGGGTCAGAAAATAGCACTCATTTCAAGTAGGCGCTGTGAAGGAGAAATGCTTTCATTTCTCCTTCCTTTTCTGACTTTGTATGTGTCCTGCACTGTACAGCGCACATGCAAAGTGGAAAACGGTTTAAAGTAAGTTTGAGCATAGTATTTTGTACTGGAAGGCTACCCTTCCAGTACAAAACATATGCTAGACTCACTCAGACACCCTTGCACTAAGACACAAAGGGATGTGTGTGGCGCACAACAGCTGAAATCAGCACCAGCGTAAGGGAGAGGAGAGACCCATATTTCTGTAAATATGGCGCTTTCCTGCTCTCTTCTTTTTGCGCAATGCAGCACAGCATTTTCTCCGATGCACTGTGTTGCATGAGATTTTAGTAAATCTGCCCATATAGTGTGTTATGAAATGCAAAGCTACAGCTTGCATACTGCTCTCCACAGCGAAACCCAGCAAAACACACTGATGTTTCTTCCCCAGCGGCGCTGAGCTACACTTGAAGAATCCATTGATGTGCCGCGATGGGATCCTGTGAAAGAAGGCCAATTGGCCATTCCCACACTTGGCTGTAGACTCAGAAACAGAGTTGCAATATGTGTGTAACAACACAGGGCTTCATTAGATAAAGATAAGGAGTTTTCGTTTGTACAGCTCAGTATGTATATAAGGTATGTAGTCCCATGTGTGCTCTATATGTGTGTATGTGTGTAAGAACGTATGTAAGTCAATGTATGCTGTGCATGTCTTTAGTTATTTAAATAATTTTGGGGCATATTACCAAGCAATAGCGATAATTATCGCTATTGCTTGGTTAGCGTGAAAAAATTATCGCCGAGCTGCGGCGATTTTTATCGCAGATAAACCTTGGAATTACCAAGGTTTATCGCAAATGCGGTAAAAATCGGCCGCAATGCATGAATATCGCTGAAAAGTCAGCGATATTCATGCATTAGCGAGTTAATGCTCTTAGCAATGTTATCCACCTCCCATTGGATAATATGGCTAAGAACTGCTCAGGGCAGGTGTTAGCTTTTGTAGATATTCGCGCTTAGCGCGAATATCTCCAAAAGATGGTAATAGGAGATAGCGATGTTAGTGACTGTTTCCAGTCGCTAACATCTTGGCACGCCCACTTTGCATGTCATTAGTGATAATTATCACTGACATGCAAAGTGGGGCCCAAGATGGTCGCTATCTCCTACTAGCTGTCGCTAACTGGTGTTAGCGACAGCTAGGTAATAGGGAGATCATTTTATCTCCGCTGTCTTGGCTTTTAAAGCCAAAAAAGCGGAGATAAACCCCCTTGATAAAATGCCCCTTTGTTTTATTTCACAACAGTTTTAAGGACAACTCATATTGCACACAATACAAGTTACATTGTTTTGTTCCTCTTAACAATAATTGATTATCACTCCTCAACTCAACCGGCCCTTGAAGAATGAGAGGGCTGGGTGTAGCCAGCACAGGTACACACCTATGACATTCAGGTCACATGCAACTGCTGGCACTGGGCGCATAATCGAGCGTTTGTCCAAGGAATAAAGCTGGTGACCTGCATGTTACTTGAAGATCTCTCTAACAAACTTACTGATCTGTTTTTTTAGTATACAGTCTGTGACCTCCAGGCGTTGTGCAGCTGGCACAGTTTCCCTCTGAGCTATTTTATGGTGAAACAAAATGATGATCATCCGGCTAAGCAAATATCTCTTCCACAAGTGCAATAATAACCTGAGCCAACTTACCCTAAACTTGCTGGCTACACCTAGCAATCAGGAGCCAAATTCCCAACCTGACTTCAAATACTGTATGTTATCAATAAAGTGAACCTGAACAAAATTACTGTAAACTGTTCCTTTACTGTTAATTCCCTTGGTGGCGAAATGTATAGAAATGAAGCACATGTATATTGGCCGGCCAGGTACTAATTGTTTTTGACTGTGTTCCTCAAGACTCCACTCCAACTCTGCCATTTCTGGCCCACACCATTGCAAGCACGATGGCATATTTTTCCATTTACAACCCCGGAAAGTTCAAACGAGAAACCAAGTGCACACAAAAAGTAAACAGCAATTGTTCTCAAAGTTTAACTACTGAAGCATTCTCTTAGTTGATTACAGAAAGGAAAGAAACAGAAAGGGGATTTCATAACCTTATCAGTGGATTCTGCTGTGCCAAAACAGCGTTTGCTCTTCTTGCAGTATAATATGAATAACATGCTAAGCAAACAGAGTATTTAACCTTTTAGCTGCTCCAATATTGAGACTTCATCGAGTAAACAAGATGCAGTAACATTAGCGGATAAATCCATCACCGCCTTTGACACTATAATTACATTTTGATAACTCCACACACTATTGATTTTTTTTTCGCCCAGTTGTTTTTCTTTCCTTTCTCTTCGGTGAGAACCCACTAATTTTAATTACTAACCCCGACACATATTGTCCCTTCTTCCCCAACCCACTAGACAGCGTTCGTTCTATTCAGAATGTCTCCGAAATAACTGCCTACCATTCACTCCAAGGTTATTTTATGATACTTGCTTTGCATTAGAATTACAACAAATTACCTGCCAAAGAAAGCAGCCCTGTCAAAGTTAGACTGTTTCCCAAGTAGAGCCATGAGGATGGGCTTTGCTTGAGCACAATTTATAAAAATATTGTTTTATCCCTCAGACAAGATAAAGCTCATACTTTGTGTTGTCTGCCCCATTAGTAATGTCTCTCTCATCAAAGTATGCCCGGGCCCGGGCGTTGTAGCAGACCCAATGATGAAGCATGTCACACACAGTGTGTGTGAGTGAGGGCAGTTTTTCATCATTCATGGGTGTGCCAATGTTTGCACACCTTTGTTGATTTTGTTTCTCTTTTTTGTTGTCTCCATCCCTTTTGTGTGTATACTATAGTGACTTAGGCCTAGATGTATCAAGCCTTTTGCGATTCGTTAAGGCCGAAATTCGCAGAATTTCGGTCTTAAGGAATCGCAAACGGACATTTAGTATCTTTTGGGATGTATCACACATTAGCAAAATAAGGAATCGCAAAAAATTGCGATTCCTTATTTTGCTTATGCATTAAAGGAATCGCAATTTTGCGATTCCTTAAATGGCATGTATGAAACTTTTTTAACTTGCGAATTCGGGTTAAGGAATCGCAAATTAACACCAACTTGAGGTTCGTGTTAATTTGCGAAATCCTTTTAAAAAACAAAATATGACTATTTTGAAGGTGGCATGTGACACACATACATGCCCATAGGGCATGTATGTGTGCCATATGCACACACATGTAAGTTTCAGGGGTGCAGCAGGGTGTCCATGAGACACCCCTGCACCCTTGAAATAATTCTCAAATTGCGATTAGCAAATTGCGAATTGGCAATTTGAGAATTACTGCACATTCATTCCTATGGGCCTCCTGGCCCATAAAAATGAATGGGAAAATTATTCCTTAATTGCGATTAGCAATTTGCTAATCGCAATTATGGAATTTTAAGGAATCGCTAAAAAACAACGAAATTCTACATACATACCATTTTGCACTTCTCAAATAGCGATTCCTTACCAATCGCTATTTGAGAAGTGCAAAATGGTTTCTTGATACATCTGCCCCTTAGTGGGTTCGGGTGGATGATTTGTATTTAGACCCTCACCCCTTTTGTGTGTGAAAATATATTGAGCGCGGCAGCTTAGCCACAGGGGTACTGTAGTGTTTTCCCCCTCTCTTTACAGGGTAGCACATGCATGCATTAGATATCTTGGTCCAATACGATAGAGATACATACATGCATAAATTCCTGTAGGGTGCTTACAGTCTATCCATGTACCACTTTTATCTTTTATCTTTCACCCACCTATCCTGGTCTATCACCCATATATCTCCGACTCTGACGTGTTCGTACATATTTTGAATGGAGATTGGTCGTCCCTGATATAAGCAATGGCACTAATTCCAGGCCTCTCCTTTGGGGAGGATATAGTATTGGATATACTGGCAGGACCTTCCCTCTTGGGGGACTCCGCGGTAACAGAAGTATTGGCACAGGGTGAAGGATGGGATACCCTTTTAGAACTAAAAAAGACACAAGTAAAGACCATCCTACATGGAGCCATACTAACAGAATACTTAAGGGTGGATGTATGACGGTACAACGCGTACCGTCACAACGCATACCTTTACCACGCGGCCGTGACAACGCAAGTCGTTACCACGACTTGCGTTGGGGGCGCGGATTTCGAATAGTATAATTTACTATTCTAACACCAGTCCCCGTGGACCCTAGGGAAGGTGTTGTGATAGTAAATTAGCTATTTGTAATCCTTTAGCGCCCTCCAGCGCAAGTCGTGGTAACGACTTGCGTTGTCACGGCCGCGTGGTAAAGGTACCGCGTTGTAAAAACATCGTGGTAAACGATGTTTACCCTTAAGGGTGAATGCTGCCTCCCGGGGACTTTTGGTCACTAACGAACCATTGATTTTTTTGCCTTCAGACGTGACTGGGCCCTAGTGGCCTGGAAATGTACACGTGATTGGTTAGTCCTAATTATAAGTACAGAGAAACAACTAGCGGACGCCCTACTGATTCAAATTCAAACAACGGAATCAGGACTGCGTACCGAGATAGTGGTAACATCATTTGATCACAAACTGGATCGGGTAAATGCAGAACCTAATGAATATAGGGACTATTTGATGACTTCCAAAATAACCAAACTAACTAAGGACCTGAAAATTTTTTCTAGAAAAAAAGTATATCCATACACTTTAGAAACATATGCTCAACAGAAGATACAAGAGAATCTTAAAGGAACACTACAAGGGAAACCAAGACCATACACCTCCAGTAGTTCAAGCGAAGGGAGTGATAATGATTTTCCTGAACGAAGGAGAGGGAGGGGACGGGGTTACTGGCGAGGGCCTAGACCACCTATGTTTCACCAACCATTTGCCCAATACCAAAACCAGGGCTATAACTGGCCTACAATGGGATATCCCCCCAACCTACATTTTACAATACTGCCTTTGAAGACCCGAGATTTCAGGGCCCTCATTTTCAACCTGCTCAGTTCCAAAACTTCCAGGGGCCTTTTTGAGGGAGGGGCAGAGGCAAGGGCAAGGGCAAACAAAAGGGACAACAGGTGACTTGGAACAACCATGATCAGGAGATCACCCAGCGGGTAACTAGGAGCATGGCCACCAGCAACATCCCCGGGACCAGCAGTGCGAATCCCTCATGGTGAATCTATCATCATTTACACTCACCCCGATCCATGAACAACTACTAAATAAGGGCCTGGAATTTGTTCCAACCAACGTTCTGAACCCTTTCCAACTGCGCCAAGACCTGGCAGTATTTTTTCATAACCTATGGTTGTAGGTTTTCTTCAAGGATCAGGAATATGAGGATCCCCGAAAGGGCAATACCTCTTTCCAGGCTAAATCCACTTTCACCCCTCAACTTGCACTACTCCCCCGGGAAGTGGCAACGTTTGAGCAGGCAGTGATAAAGGACGTGGAGAGACTCAGTAAATCTAATTCAGGTGGCTCATTCTCCAACATCTCTAATCTTGAGAAGCAGGCTTTGAAGGAACTTACAGAATATAAGGATATCATATTGAAGCCAGCGGATAAGGGCGGTGCTACAGGAGTACTAGATAGGGCCACCTATAATGAGGAATGCATCCGCCTACTGGCTGATGATAGGAATTACTTGAGATTGACAGGGTACCCAATGGAGACTATTATGATGGAGATCATGACTGTGGAAGAGGAAGCCAGATCCAATGATTGGATCTCTTAACGGGAGGCTGAATTCTTGATCAACAAGCAGCCTAAGACACCCCAATTTTACATCCTCTCCAAAATCCATAAACCAGTGAGACCCCCTCCTGGTAGACCTATTGTCTCCGGGATGGGGTCTCTACTGGAACTCCTGTCCCAATTTTGTGACTTCTTTTTGAAACCTTTGGTTCAAAAACTCCTGGCGTATCTGAGGGATACCTTGGATATCCTCAATCTTTTGAGAGATCTTCCTTTTGACCCAGAGATGTATTACCTGATTAGACTTGACATCGAGGCATTGTATACTAACATCCCTCAGAGGGAAACTCTCCGGGTCCTTGAGGATATCCTTTTCCTAGAAGACTGGCAATACCAGACCACTAGGGCCTTTATTCTCCATCTTGAGGAGATTGCCTTGACGAAGAACTTTTTCGAATACTATGGCACCTTATACCTCCAAACCCACGGCACCTCCATGGCAGCATTTTCGCGCCAAGTCTGGTGGGCCTCTATGTGGGGGCTTTTGAAGAATCTTACATCTATAACATCACCTGTCCATGGAGGACCCTTCTGAAACTGTGGCGTTGTTATATTGACGATGTGCTCATTGTTTAGAGAGGTGATAAACCTTCTGTGGATGCATTTCTAGCTTGGTTGAATACCATCAATCCCCTTTTGCAATTCAACTCGAATATTACGAAAACTAGCCTCCCATTTTTAGATCTGGACATTGAACCCAGGGGTGGGGTGATCCACACTAGGGTACACCACAAATTGACAGATAAGAATGCACTTCTAGCCTTTAACAGTTTTCATCCTCACTCACTGCGTTAGAATTTACCCGTGGGTCAGTTCTTTCGGTTGCGAAGAAACTGTTCTGAGCGAGAGGCATTTACATCTGAAGCGGAAATTCTAACTCAGAAACTAAGCAACAGAGGGTACCCATCTCGTGTCATCAAAAAGGCAAGGAAAAGGGCATTTAATGCCAATCGAGAGGCCCTTCTAACTAAAAGCGTAAGACCAGGAGTGAAGAAACCGGTATTTGTTTTGACCTTTAACACCTCGTCGCAGCAGATAAGGCGGACAGTCTTGAAGAATTGGAAGATTCTTAATTATGGTATCCTGAACATGGAGAAGCTGTTGTTTTCCTTTAGAAGGAGTCAAAACCTAAAATACCTCCTGGTACATACCAAACAACTGACATCACGAAACACGGGGTTGCCCATTACAGCTACAGGGCTCCCTCCAGGTGTAGGTCATTTTAGGTGCGGATCTTGCAGCGTTTCTCATCTAACCTCCAACACCAAAAGTATTGACATTGGATTACTGACCCCATGGGAACCAAGGAAACACACAAATTGTAATTCCCAGTGCGTGATCTATTTAATCACTTGCCCTTGCAGAAAACAGTACGTGGGAATGACCAGCAGGAAGGTCAAGACACGCATCACCGAACACTGCAGTACTATTAGATGTGGCAGATCTAATACGCGGTTAACAACTCATTTCAAGGATGCGGGTCACTCAGAAGAGGATCTCAGGTGGACAATCATTGAAAAACCACACCTCCAGGGCTCTGACATCAGCAGGGCTCTATTTATACGAGAGCAGAAGTGGGTGTTCCGTCTCAAGAGCCACTTGTATGGTCTCAATGATGACATCCCGTGGTATTCACTGAGTAGATGATTACTTTTTTTAAATAACCATTATCCTACGCTTCTGTAACATCTCAACAGAGGGGGCTCCCGACATCGTTATACATTTGGGTGACCTCAGATCCAGTACTTATGCACAGAGTATGTACTCTGGTACAGGATGTATACCAGTCCCTCTAGTAATTGTTGGTTGTTAACTTGGGGGATCCCTTTGTCTAGGGGAAGTGTTAAGCTGTATTGATAAATGTACACTTTTCTGAACAGTACTTGTACTTCAATTTGAACGCATATAATAGCCCACGTGTCACACTCTGGAATAATGTATAAAATGTGAGAGCCCATTCCTTATTGCACACTAGTGAAAAGGGCTTTTATTTGAATTTTCATCTTTCCCCTTTTTTTTCCGATACGTGTTGCAATTTAAAATTAAGAATGTTGGGGTAGGTGATTATAAAGAGAGACCTATCTTTGGGTTTGGTGGTGTGGACGAAATCATGAGGTATAGGAGCCTCGAACTTGCGAAGCTTCCTTTGCCCATTTTCGATTCCTAAAGACTTTACTTCCCAGCATACCCGAGGAGGGGAGGGGCTCGCGTACGTGAGCCTGCGTTTCTATGTTGACATCACGTGACACCCGCCCTGTCTCCTACTTCAACATGGACTGACAATGAGTGCTTACATCGGCGCAGCATATGAAAGAGGGGCACGACTGGCGCAGGACTTCTCATCGGAACAGTAAGGGGACCCGATGGGTTATTTGTTCGAGTGGTGAAGTGTTTGTAAAGGGGTCATGTAATTAGCTACCACGACCTCGGGGCGCTTGTGTATGTGTGTTTTTCTAACACCAATGTAAGACTGTGATACCGCCATTATGAGACAACGCCGTTGGGAGGCAGAAGTCGTTAGCTGGCGGGATGTTTGAGAATGGGGCAAGGTGTTCTTCGGCGCAACCATGCTTTAATGAATGCACTCCTGGGTATAAGGCTTAATAATAACAACAACGATTTTAGAATCACACACTACACCCTATTGATCTACCTTTGATAGGTGATGAGTGGGGAGCATATATGGACCGTTTCACCACTGATGGGATGGAATGCAGAATGTCAAGCATTTTGCGTGTGGAATGAAGGCTATCGTATATTGATACACTACACTTGTTTATTTGGATATACTTTGTTTCTGTTACTTTGTAGTATAGGTTGTGTTCTATGGGACTCCTCCCTCCTTGTGCCAGGTCAAGTGATTTATTTCAATAAACTCGGTGAGTTACATTTTTTCTTAACCATGATTTCTAATGATGACATCCTTGGCATTTGGCTGAGGTGACGACCTATGCCCTTAGAGGGGTACGACGGGTGTACATGAATATATGTGTGTATAATTTTATACATATACATATACACATTTTATTTTCTAACAATTTATATACTGAAAGATTTTTGATTGGTGCTATGGGGTGATTGTCTGCACATGTATTGTTTTAACTGGGTGGAATCATAATTCTTTATCTTTCACCCACCTATCCTGGTCTATCACCCAGATATCTCCGACTCTGACGTGTTCGTACATATTTTGAATGGAGATTGGTCGTCCCTGATATAAGCAATGGAACTAATTCCAGACCTCTCCTTTGGGGAGGACATAGTATTGGATATACTGGCAGGACCTTCCCTCTTGGGGGACTCCGTGTTAACAGAAGTATTGGCTCAGGGGGAAGGATGGGATACCCTTTTAGAACTAAAAAAGACACAAGTAAAGACCATCCTACATGAAGCCATACTAACAGAATACTTAAGGGTGAATGCTGCCCCCCGGGGACTTTTGGTCACTAACGAACCATTAATTTATTTGCCTTCAGACGTGACTGGGCCCTAGTGGCCTGGAAATGTACACGTGATTGGTTAGTCCTAATTATAAGTACCGCGAAATGACTAGCAGACGCCCTACTGATTCAAATTCATACAACGGAATCAGGACTGCGTACCGAGATAGTGGTAACATCATTTGATCACAAACTGGATCAGGTAAATGCAGAACTTAATGAATATAGGGACTATTTGATGACTTCCAAAATACCCAAACTAACTAAGGACCTGAAAAAGTTTTCTAGAAAAAAAGTATATCCATACACTTTAGAAACATATGCTCAACAGAAGATACAAGAGAATCTTAAAGGAACACAACAAGGGAAACCAAGACCATACACCTCCAGTAGTTCAAGCGAAGGGAGTGATAATGATTTTCCTCAACGAAGGAGAGGGAGGGGACGGGGTTACTGGCGAGGGCCTAGACCACCTTTGTTTCACCAACCATTTGCCAAATACCAAAACCAGGGCTATAACTGGCCTACAATGGGATATCCCCCCAACCTACATTTCATAATACTTCCTTTGAAGACCCGAGATTTCAGGGCCCTAATTTTCAACCTGCTCAGTTCCAAAACTTCCAGGGGCCTTTTTTAGGGAGGGGCACAGGCAAGGGCAAACAAAAGAATCAACAGGTGACATGGAACGACCAGGATCAGGAGATCACCCAGCGGGTAACCAGGAACATGGCCACCAGCAACATCCCGGGGACCAGCAGTGCGAATCCCTAGTGGTGAATCTATCATCATTTACACTCAACCCGATCCATGAACAACTACTAAATAAAGGCCTGGGATTTGTTCCCACAAACGTTCTGAACCCTTTCCAACTGCGCCAAGACCTGGCAGTATTTTTTCATAACTTACGGTTGTAGATTTTCTTCAAGAATCAGAATTAGGAGGAACCCCGGAAGGGCGATACCTCTTTCCGGGCTAAATCCACTTTCTCCCCTCAACATGCACTACTCCACCGGGAAGTGGCATTGTTTGAGCAGGCAGTGATAAAGGACGTGGAGAGACTCAGTAAATCTAATTCAGGTGGCTCATTCTCCAACATCTCTATTCTAGAGAAGCAGGCTTTGAAGAAACTTACGGAATATACGGATATCATATTGAAGCCAGCGGATAAGGGCTGTGCTACAGTGGTAATAGATAGGGCCACCTATAATGAGTAATGCATCCGCCTACTGGCTGATGATAGGAATTATTTGAGATTGACAGGGGACCCAACTGAGTCTATTATGATGGAGATCATGACTGTGGTAGAGGAAGACAGATCCAATGATTGGATCTCTGAACATGAGGCTGAATTCTTGATCAACAAGCAGCCTAAGACACCCCAATTTTATATCCTCCCCAAAATTCATAAACCAGTGAGACCCCCTCCTGGTTGACCTATTGTCTCCAGGATGGGATCTCTACTGGAACCCCTGTCCCAATTTTGTGACTTCTTTTTGAAACCTTTCGTTCAAAAACTCCTGGCGTATCTGAGGGATACCTTGGATATCCTCAATAGATCTTCCTTTTGACCCGGAGATGGATTACCTGATTGGACTTGACATCGAGGCGTTGTATACTAACATCCCTCAGAGGGAAACTCTCGGGACCTTGAGGATATCCTTTTCCTAGAAGACTGGCAATACCAGACCACTAGGGTCTTTATTCTCCATCTTGCGGAGATTGCCCTGATGAAGAACAAAAGGGGGTGGTAATGGACGGAGCGTCTGAACCAATCAAACACTCACACCCAGTCAAAAGATCTGGGTTTAATCCACCACCGTTCTTTAGCCCACTCTGCCACCCCAGTTCAGACATGGCTATATGCAAATCAGTCTGACTCTGTGCCTCATGGGAACAGTCCAGCCCGAACTGCCAAGCCATGCCTTCCCTGGACAGGAAACAAGCTTCTGAGGACTGGTTTCTGGCATTCCAGCCGTCTTCAGCCCGGCTTGCTTGAATCCAGTGGCAAAGTGAGCAAGGGACTCACGTCTGAGCATACCCTGCCACCTTATACCTCCAAACCCACGGCACCTCCATGGGCAGCATTTTCGCGCCAAGTCTGGCGGGCCTCTATGTGGGGGCTTTTGAAGAATCTTACATCTATAACATCACCTGTCCATGGAGGACCCATCTGAAACTGTGGCGTCATTATATTGACGACGTGCTCATTGTTTGGAGAGGTGATAAACCTTCTGTGGATGCATTTCTAGCTTGGTTGAATACCATCAATCCCCTTTTGCACTTCACCTCGACTATTACAAAAACTAGCCTCCCATTTTTAGATCTGGACATTAAACCCAGGGGTGGGGTGATCCACTCTAGGGTACACCACAAATTGACAGATAAGAATGCACTTCTAGCCTTTAACAGTTTTCATCCTCGCTCACTGCGGGAGAATTTACCTGTGGGTCAGTTCTTTCAGTTGCGAAGAAACTGTTCTGAATGAGAGGCATTTACATCTGAGTCGGTAATTCTAACTCAGAAACTAAGCCACAGAGGGTACCCATCTCGGGTCATCAAAAACGCAAGGAAAAGGGCATTTAATGCCAATGGTGAGGCCCTTCTAACTAAAACCGTAGGACCAGGACTGAAGAAACCGGTATTTGTTTTGACCTTTAACACCTCGTCGCAGCAGATAAGGCGGACAGTCTTGAAGAATTGGAAGATTCTTAATTATGGTAACCTGAACATGGAGAAGCTGTTGTTTTCCTTTAGAAGGAGTCAAAACCTAAATGACCTCCTGGTACATGCCAAACAACTGACATCACGAAACACGGGGTTGCCCAAACAATTTATATACTGAAAGATTTTTGATAAGTGCTATGGGGTGATTTTCGGCCACTCGGATGGCCAATAATTTGTCCAATGGGGACACCATTGGTCACATGATCTATAGGGGCGTTCTTAAGACAAAGAGCATTTCTAACTCAACTACTTATGGGAAGTGGGTAGCAATGGGGCTGTCCACTAGGATATATGTAATGTACTTATATTTATCTCACAGTTATGTCACCGTGTTGGCGGAACTCCCTACACATAGCCTAATACTAATGGCCGAGAGTGACCTATGCCCCTTCTAACACCTAACTGAGGTAAGAGGGGTAATATATAAGCCTGCGACAATAAGATGTCCTGAAGAAGACCAAGGTGACCTATTAATGAAGGGCGAATAGAGGTCGAAACATGTTGACTAAAGCAGTTATGGAGGGGTGCTAGTGAGCCTTAATACCCTTTGGTAGCACCACCATCCATTCTTTTTCTTAATCCTGACCTTGGAACCTATCAATAAAGTTAACTATGGTATCTAGGAGCCAGTATTAATTGTTCCCTAATGCGAATTGTTTGTCTATTTTTGTACTCAGTCTTGATTTGTTGTGTGTGGACACTGGTGTCACGTTCAACTTTGTATTGCACTTTGTCTGTGTATTTCTTTGTTCCCCCTCCCTATGCTCCGCCCGGTGTGTGGCTACGCCCGGGCGTTGTAGCAGACCCTATGATGAAGCATGTCACACACAGTGTGTGTGAGTGAGGGCAGTTTTTCATCATTCATGGGTGTGCCAATGTTTGCACACCTTTGTTGATATTGTTTCTCTGTTTTTCTGTATCCATCCCTTTTGTGCGTATACTATAGTAACTTAGGGGGTAAGGGTGGATGATTTGTATTTAGACCCTCACCCCTTTTGTGTGTGATAATCTCTCATCAAACTAACATTCCTGTATTCTCACCTCGATCTTGGCACCACACACAGCTCCCCACGGATCACTGACATAATATCAACTACAAAAATATAGGCATTTAAAATATCGACTCCAAAATATCGACTACAAAAATATGTACTTTGTAAAAATATCGAACTTAAAATTAAAAAAATAGTAAATATAAATAACTAAAATATACTTAGAAATACCTAAATAACCTTAAAATTATTAAATAATTAATTTAAATTATAAAAAAATAATACTATTTTATTTGTTAAAACATATATATATATATATATATATATATTAACATAATATTAATAAAAAATATACTATATTATTACCGTAGCATAGCAAGAGTATTACAATTACTATTCCCACTCCAATGAGTGCAACAGTAGGAAAAGCGTTGGATAGCGGATTGGTAAAAATTACTATTCCCACTCCAGTGAGTGCAACAGTAGGGAAAGCGTTGGATAGCGTTGGGGTAAAAATTGCTATTCCCACTCCAGTGAGTGCAACAGTAGGGAAAGCGTTGGATAGCGTAGGGGTAAAAATTACTATTCACACTCCAGTGAGTGCAACAGTAGTGAAAGCGTTGGATAGCGTAGGGGTAACAATTACTATTCCCACTCTAAAGAGTGCAACAGTAGGGAAAGCGTTGGATAGCGTAGGGTAAAAATTACTATTCACACTCCAGTGAGTGCAACAGTAGGGAAAGCGTTGGATAGCGTAGGGGTAAAAACTACTATTCCCACTCCAGTGAGTGTAACAGTAAGAAAAGTGTTGGATAGCGTAGGGGTAAAAATTACTATTCCCACTCCAGTGAGTGCAACAGTAGGGAAAGCGTTGGATAGCGAAGGGGTGAAAATTACTATTCCCACTCCAAAGAGTGTAACAGTAGTGAAAGCGTTGGATAGCGTAGGGGTAAAAATTACTAGTCACTCTCCAGTGAGTGTAACAGTAAGAAAAGCGTTGGATAGCGTAGGGGTAAAAATTACTATTCCCACTCCAGTGGGTTCAACAGTAGTGAAAGCGTTGGATAGCGTAGGGGTACAAATTACTATTCCCACTCCAAAGAGTGCAAAAGTAGGGAAAGCGTTGGATAGCGTAGGGGTAAAAATTACTATTCACACTCCAGTGAGTGCAACAGTAGGGAAAGCGTTGGATAGCGTAGGGGTAAAAATTACTATTCCCACTCCAGTGAGTGCAAAAGTAAGGAAAGCGTTGGATAGCGTAGGGGTAAAAATTACTATTCCCACTGCAGTGAGTGCAACAGTAGGGAAAGCGTTGGATAGCGAAGGAGTAAAAAGTACTATTCCCACTCCAAAGAGTGTAACAGTAGGGAAAGCGTTGGATAGCGTACGGGTAAAAATTACTATTCACTCTCCAGTGAGTGCAACAGTAGGGAAAGTGTTGGATAGCGTAGGGGTAAAAATTACTATTCCCACTCCAGTGGGTGCAACAGTAGGGAGAGCGTTTGATAGCGTAGGGGTAAAAATTACTATTCCAACTCCAAAGAGTGCAACAGTAGGGAAAGCGTTCAATAGCGAACGGGTAAAAATTACTATTCCCACTCCAAAGAGTGCAACAGTAGGGAAAGTGTTGGATAGCGTAGGGGTTAAAAGTACTATTCACACTCCAAAAAGTTCAACAGTAGGGAAAGCGTTGGATAGCGTAGGGGTAAAAATTACTATTCCCACTCCAGTGGGTGCAACAGTAGTGAAAGCGTTGGATAGCGTAGGGGTAAAAATTACTATTCCCACTCCAAAGAGTGCAACAATAGGGAAAGCGTTGGATAGCGTAGGGGTAAAAATTACTATTCACGCTCCAGTGAGTGCAACAGTAGGGAAAGCGTTGGATAGCGTAGGGGTAAAAATTACTATTCCCACTCCAGTGAGTGCAAAAGTAAGGAAAGCGTTGGATAGCGTAGGGTTAAAAATTACTATTCCCACTGCAGTGAGTGCAACAGTAGGGAAAGCGTTGGATAGCCAAGGGGTAAAAATTACTATTCCCACTCCAAAGAGTGTAACAGTAGGGAAAGCGTTGGATAGTGTAGGGGTAAAAATTACTATTCACTCTCCAGTGAGTGCAACAGTAGGGAAAGCGTTGGATATCGTAGGGGTAAAAATTACTATTCCCACTCCAGTGAGTGTAACAGTAAGAAAAGTGTTGGATAGCATAGGGGTAAAAATTACTATTCCCACTCCAGTGAGTGCAACAGTAGGGAAAGCGTTGGATAGCGAAGGGGTAAAAATTACTATTCCAACTCCAAAGAGTGCAACAGTAGGGAAAGCGTTGGATAGCGGACGGGTAAAAATTACTATTCCCACTCCAAAGAGTGCAACAGTAGGGAAAGTGTTGGATAGCGTAGGGTTAAAATTACTATTCACACTCCAAAGAGTGCAACAGTAGGGAAATCATTGTATAGCGTAGAGGTAAAAATTACTATTCCCATTCCAGTGAAAGCAACAGTAGGGAAAGCGTTGGATAGCGTAGGGGTAAAAATTAATATTCTCACTCCAGTGGGTGCAACAGTAGGGAAATCATTGTATAGCGTAGAGGTAAAAATTACTATTCCCACTCCAGTGGGTGCAACAGTAGGGAAAGCGTTGGATAGCATAGGGGTAAAAATTACTATTCCCACTCCAGTGAGTGCAACAGTAGGGAAAGCGTTGGATAGCGTAGGGGTTAAAATTACTATTCCCACTCCAGTGAGTGCAACAGTAGGGAAAGCGTTGGATAGCGTATGGTTTAAAATTACTATTCCCACTCCAAAGAGTGCAAAAGTAGGGAAAGCATTGGATAGCGTAGGGGTTACAATTACTATTCCCACTCCAGTGAGTACAACTGTAGGGAAATTAATATCTAAAAAAATAAATAATTAAAAGTAATTACCAATTTAATATAATATAATAATGAATCAATTAAAATTAATTATTACAATTAGTTACCTATTAATACAAATTAATTACTTATTAACAATTAATTAATTAACAATTAAACATTAATTAACTATTAATTCAAATTGAATACAATTAAATAAATTGAATTATTTAATTAATTATAAATAAATTACTTCCCACCCTATTCCCCTATAAACCCACAACCTGCTACAGAAAATAAATTAGTAAAATTAACATAATTAGCAATTAATCAATTAAATAAAATTAATTAGCAATTAAAATGTAATTAATTACCCATAAAAATATTTAACAATTAATTCTAAATAAATACCAATAAATAATTTTACATATTTAATAATTATAAATAATTTACTTCCCACCCAATTCCCCTATAAACCCACAACCCGCTACAGAAAATAAATTAGTAAAATTAACATATTTAGCAATTAATCAATTAATTAAAACTAATTGCCAATTACAATTTAATTAATTACCAAATATAAATTAATTAACAATTAATTAAAAATGAATACCAATAAATACATGTACATATTTAATAATTATAATTAGATTACTTCCCACCCTATTCCCCTATAAACCCACAACCCGCTACAGAATTAAATTACGCAAAAATTAAAAAAACAAAAATCATTAATTAAAATAAATTATAACATAAATACACCTTTTCACACATATAATAACATAAAAAAACTATAAAAAATTTGATATTATTAAACATTCGAATTTTAATAACCTATATTATATACGTCAATATTTTTACTTTCTATATTTTTAACATTCAATATTACATTACTTACCTAAAAAACGATATTTTTGATGTCTATATTCTGTCCATTCGATATTTTGTCCATTCGATATTTTAAACTCAATATTATGTCCATTCGATATTTTTTACTCGATATTTTGACTGTTTACCCTCCCCACAACACACATGTAACAGGGATGGGGCTCTGCACTTCATGATACAAGGAGTGAAGGATGTTCCTCTTCATGGGCATTCTGGCCACATCTTGTCCCTTGTTGAGTCAGCCACATGGACGGCGCATCACCCACTGAAATTCTCATGTTTGGATGTGCTATCACAAACCCTTAAGTGGAGAAGAATACCCCATCCCTCCTCTTATGGACGTCCTCGGGGGGACTGAGGAACCAAAAGCAGCCCTGGCAAAAAGCCCTTCTCCCTTCATCTCCTCTAGCAAAGTCTCTCCTTCCATGAATCTATTCTCTCTCTCCCTTCTCTCCTGTTTCTCTCCTCCCTCCCTGATCGCTTTCACTCAAGTTTCCTTTTATTTCCTGCTCTTTCCCTCTCTCTTGCTTAAAACCTCGCCGTGCCAGCTGCAATGAATCTGGGCAGGTGGGACAGTGACAGAGGCACCTGGAGCGCCCTGATCTTTCAATACAGGCTTCCAACAGCTGCAGGCCACTGGGAAAATACCTGCTGCAACAAAAGGCCTGCCTGGTCCTGGACTTCCCTGTTGATGGGCAAACACATAAGCTTTCTTTTGAGTTCATAATATGGATGCTTTTGAAGAGAAGCAAGATACAGCTTACGTTTTGTCTTCTGTGTAAATTGTCATATGTGTACACGTTAGCAATTTCCAGCTTATCAAACAATACATTCAATTAACGATAACTCTCCCCCTGGTTTGTTTCTAATACCCAACCCCTCTATGATTTTATATAGGTGTTCTTTTTAAATTTCTTTTAACTTTTCAATTTGCCTTTTACCCTAACAACAACCGGCCACCCTGGCACACTTGCCTCACTGTTGCAAATCTACTCATTTCCTTATATCGCTCCTTTCAAGCTTCCCAAATCTATCTCACACCTCCTTCCTTTCTTGCAAGCCTTTCTCCTGCCATTAGAAAAGTCACCCTCTGTGGTGGTTCTTTCTGTCCCCCCAAACATTATCCTACTCTCTATACCTAGACTGCCTCTGCTACTAATAATTTCCAGGTGCCAACCATGTGCATCCTGCTTTGCCCAATTTACACAGGCAGTATATACACAGTTACTTTGTGTTCTAGCCCCTTTGTGATCCTTGAATGCACCCCTAAATTTCAATGTGTACCGCATTCCTGGGCCACTGATCATTCTGCACACTTCCTTACCCAGCTGAACAAAAGTTTTGCCCACGCCACACCTGGGCCTGTTTGAAAATATGGTTTGAACGACCCTCAAATCATTCGCCCATTGTACAATAATTGTAGGCCCATTAGCTGGCCACATCCTTTACCCAAGTGGAGTAGTTTCCACTTGGTCACGTTCATAACTATGTAAAATCAAAGAACGTGTATCAATTGCCCCAATCACACCCCCTTGTTTTTTATTTATTTATTTTTAAAGTTTTGTATAGCGCGAACATGACCTAAGTCGGTATCAGAGCGCTTTACATACGAGATGAGGAAGACGTAGGTAAATTGCTGCAGGAGAAAAAGCATACAAATATATATCAGGAACACAATAATATATTGGTAGGCACACTCAGATCAAGCATATGCCACGTAGCGTATTAAGCAGCAAAACAAGATGGGAAACAAGAGGAGCGAAACTTCTAGTTCAGCTCAGTTTTCAACAGTAAGGCTTTCACTTCTCTTTTGAAGTCAAATGTTGAGGGAATCAGTCTTGTTTCCACAGGTGGGAGTTCCATATTCTCGGGGCAATTCCAGCGAGTGTACAATTGTAGGTTTTCATTTTTTTTAATTTCTTCGGCTTGAGCAGAAGGGTGCTGTTGCTCCTAGAGGGCCGGGAGGCTCCCAATAGTTACTGTGGAGTGCTCTGAATGCCTCCCTGAGTGACAGGACCAGTTATTAGACAGTGGCCAACATAACCCCCATGGCCTGGTAAGGTCACATGTCATTTGAAATATTACAAACTCCATCTTCTTCATTTCCTCCACTTTCTAGACCCATGTCCTATTCCAAGCCACTGGCTCTGGCCTCGTCTAAAGCCAGTGCTTCCCTAAACTGAGTGATCCATAAGCAGCATCTAAGTATCCCAGGTACCTGCCTACCCAACTGAAATTGTCAGACACTCATAACTTACCTTGTGTCTACCCATCACCAGGCCACAGTAGCTTTCAGTCGTCCTCCTGCAACTAGTTTCACGCCTCCCCCTACCTTTGTCACTGGTGCCCCACCCAGCTTTAAATTCTCAACTCCAGAACTGGTGTTTGCCCATAGTGTACTTATATTTACATTTCCAAGGGTTTTACACGCTTTCAGATTAAACTTTTTTCTAGCTTTTTTACACATCTCTTGAAATAAACCAATATTGCTTGTATTTTTACGTGTTCTATTTTATCCGTCCCCTAAGGTATTTCATTAGTGTTAAGCAAAAGCCACAGCATAGGGTACATTCATATGAGTAACCGAAACAAGCCTCTATTGCATGAACATATATATATATATATATATATATATATATATATATATATTCACTGAAAAAAACATAGGTTTCACACCAGTTATAGTTAGCTGGACATTTTACTGACATAAAACCATTGAAATTCCCATGTTATAGTTAGTTGGACTCACTATAACTTGCGCGCCTGCAATGCACTGCTATTGACGTCACATATTACATCACTCATGACATGGTCAGTGACATCACTCATGACACCATCCAGTGAATGTGTGTCTTTATGAGAAATAAATATGTTTTATATATGTATTTGTAAAGGTCTATGGAAGAATAAATGTTTAAATGAGTGTGTAAATGGATGTTTTTTAAATAAAATATTGATTGGTTAACTGGCTTATTAAGTGTATCTTAGTGAATACATATAGTAGCGAGTAATTTTAAATATTTAAATATATGTATCAGTGTTTCACTTTGTGTATAAGTGGCTGCATGGGTTGGTGACTGACTCACTGTTTGTATGTGTTTTGAAGACAGCACATGTGCCGGACTGTATGGGTGGATGAGTGTGTATATGTGTGTGTTAGTGAGTGAATGCCTGCCTCACTAGTGTCTTTATGAGTAACTACATATGTTTTAATCTAATATATGTGAGTATTGATGTATATAAGTGAGTATATGTGAGATTGAGAGATTGAAAGAGTTCCTGCTTAAATAAGTATGTGTTTCTATAAGGGATTGTTTAAGAGAGTAAGTATGTGTAAGTTTCCTTAGATGTAATGTGCTAGTGTGTGTATAGTCGTATATGCAAATAAATGGATGTTCAATAGTTTATTTGCATGTGTGAGTATGTGTGTGAGTAACTTTTGGATGACTGTCGGTGTGTAACAGGATGTATATGTGTATCACTACATATGATGAGGGAGTATATGTATGAGTGAGTATATAGAACTGTTGCTGAATGAGTGGATGTGTATATAGGTGGTGGAATTACTGAATTGGTTGTTGTAACTGGTATGGGTATCTCCATTTTTTTGAAAATGTTAGTTTCTATTTTTGAATATGTGTTTCAAGGGTTACATTACACTGAAAGGAGGTCTGTCAGTCTGTCACAAGGATGGTGTCATCAGGGATGTCATGAGTGATGTCACTGACCATGTCATGAGTGATGTAATATGTGACGTCATCAGCAGTGGATTACAGGCGCGCAAGTTATAGTGAGTCCAACTAACTATAACGTGGGAATTTCAATGGTTTTATGTCAGTAAAATGTCCAGCTAACTATAACTGGTGTGAAACCTATGGTTTTTTCAGTGAATTTAATAGGTTTTTCTAATGCTAATTCCTAACTATAACTGGTGTGAAAACTATGTTTTTTTCAGTGAATTTCATAGGTTTTTTAAATGCTAATTCCTAACTATAACTGGTGTGAAACCTATGGTTTTTTCAGTGAATTTCGAAGGTTTTTTAATAGCAAATTTCTATAGCTATGAAATGTAATATTTTTTAAAATGAATCCTATATTGTATATTTATGTAATACTATTTTTTTATGTATATTCATATATATATATTTTTTTGCCCTGGAGCACTCTCGGTGCGTGTACCGGTGCGCTAACCGGTAAGCGCGGTATTCTGGCGCGCCCCGGTGCGCGTACCGGGGCGCGTCCCATTAGCACACCAAAAAAAAAAATAAGGAAGGAGTGAGCATAAGAAAAAGGGACAGAGAGAGTGGTGTTAAGAGAAAGAGAGCTTGAGGGAGGAACACAGAGGGACTGTGTAATAGATAGTAAGACAGAGAAAAGGTGTTAGAGGAAGTAACTGAGAAAAGGAAAGACATGGGGAGTGACAGAGAGAAAGGACAGAGAGAGTAAAGGAAGGAGTGACAGAAAGGGACTAAGTGAACCAGAAAAGAAAGGTAAGTGAGGGAGTGTGGGTGAGCAGGCCGACTGAAAGAAGTTGAATGTGGTAGGAAAGTAAGGAAAAGAGAAGTAAACATGGAGGATAAGAATAAGTGAGGGAAGCAGAGTAAGGAAACAGGGGTGAGGTAGGGTGAGAGAAAAGTAGTGAGGTTAAAGCAAAGGGTGATGACAAACTACATTTTTTTAGTCACACTTACCATATAATTAATGTAAACTTAATTACATATTTTTTCTACACTTTGTATCCGTGAAAGACAGAATAGAAAATGAGTTATAATTAGTAAAATATATTTTTTAAAATAGAAGAGACATGTCAAGAGGTAAAAAATCATAAAAGTGTACTAAGAAATAAAGCAAGAGTGAAGGATACAGAAAGGGAAATAAAGTAATGTAGAAGGACAAAATGAGGGAAAAAGAAATAGAAGGAGAGCAAATTACTAAGAGTAAGGCAGATAAATTCAGTGACAGAGAGGAAGAGAAGAAGAGAGAAATGAACTGAAGGTAAGTAAGATACTAAAAGAATGTGAGTTACCAAAACTAAATCAGGAAAGAGGAGTAAGTAAAAGGGGAATGAGTGAGAGGGAAAGGAGTCTGATTGAGGATCCATTTACAAGAAAGAGGAATGGAAGATGACTGAGAGTGAGTGAAGGGGAGTCACAGAATGAAGGGATGAAGGGAGTGAGGATAATATAGAAGGATTGAGGGAAAAGGAGTGAGGAACTAAGTACACAGAGGGACTGAGGAAAGGACTGAGTGAAGTGGAGTACAATGAGTGAGGAAAGGAAAATGAGTAAAGGAGCAAAAGAAGGAAGGAGAGGGGAAGAGGACTAAAGCAGTGGTACTGACTGAATGTGATTCAGTGATGAAAGTAAAGAGAAGGACACTGAACGATAGGAAGTGCGGGGTAGTAATGGAACCGGAGTAAAAGAACTGGGGTGAAGAATGATGAGAGAGGAGCAGTGAAGTTGTTGTAAGAGAAATGATAGAAGGTAGATAAACACAAGTGAGCATAACAAAAGGAGAGTGAGGGACTGAGGACATAGAGGTAGTGAACGAAAAGAGAGGACAAAAGAAAGAAGCAAAGAAAGATAAGTGAGGGAGAATGGGTGAGTTATAGTGACAGAGTGCGACAAAAAAGGTGACTGAGTAAAGAGGAATTAGTAAAAGAGCAAAGGAGGAAAAGACGCAAAAAAAGGAAGTAAAGTAGACAGACTGAAAGCTGAAAAGTGGTGCAAGGGAGAGAGGGGATGCAGACAGTTGAAATGGGATTGAGTGGTTGTGAAAGAAGTGGAGTAAAGGAACAGCGATGAAACAGAGTGAGAGAAAAGCAGTGTAAGTGAGTAAAGAGACCTGAAAAAGGGTGGGAAAAGTAAAGTGAGTGTGAGACAATGGGAATACAATATAAATTACACAATACAAACTATAGAATAACTTGTACAACATGATAGATAGTTTATTTTTGCTGTTCTCAGAATATATTGAATTTCACTAAAAACAGTGAGTTCAAACTATTCATCATATGACAGCGGGAAAAAAAAACACATTCTAAAAGATTGTGTTTTAAAAAACCCATATGAACTTTTAAATCATATATGCACACTAATCTTTCATTCACTTTCTTTTCCTTGAGGCCAAATAGTAGATCGTGAAGGTCCTTTACGTTGAAAAATACTCTGCTGTTCTTTAAAATTTCCATTTCATTGACTTTCTATAAAAAAAGCTCTAGGAACATCTGAAATAATTCTCAACGTTTTCATTTCCTCCTTGTGTTAAGTCATGACTCTTTGCTCATTCCTTCACCTTTCCTTACGGCCAAATAGTGTCAGATATATCAGTATGTTTTTAAATTTCTGAAATCAAACTCTGAAATTACCGTTTACCCGATGTTCTGAAAGAAAAGCTCATACAACATTTTCACAATATTTAAATATTCATATTCCCATCTTTGGATCACTCATGTTCAACATTTCCTATAATACTGATATCACTTACTATGAAATCCACTTACAGTACCTATATGAGAACTGGATTTTTTATATTATGTTGATCACTTTTACTCACAATATAATTTTAAACAGTAGACTAACTTTTATTAAATGCTCCCGTCTTCATAGGCCAATTACCTTTACTTAAATTTTGGTTCTAAAAACACTAGGTAAGAATTTTTTAAGTCAAAAGGCAAACGTTGTTTGTAAGTCAAATGAGTATCATTGTAGGAAGTCCAACCTTTTCGACATTTTAAATAAGCTGTATAATGCCCTGATGTTGTCGAAGGACCGTCATGATAAATAATAGCTACAGTTGCAAAGGTTCTTCCTCAAATTGATAACTGAGAAGCCACGAAATGTTTAATACAAGTTGTCAATTTAGTTCCATCAGGTCTACATCGTTGGAACACTAAAATGACATACTGACCATTAGTTTGTATAAATAATGTGGACAGCATTGGACACTTACATTGGGTACACACCATATTATGATCAGCTGCTTTACCTAGATTATTAAATGACACTGATTTGCAGTCTGGTAAAGTTAAATATTTAAATCTTTCAGTGTCTATTCTAGTAGTACTTGATAAACTACAATTGTCGCAGTCATGCTGCCATTAATGAGAAAGGCTAAAAAGATTTTCTACATCTACACCTTCATCTTCCAAAACACCAAGCATATACATTAAAAATTCCTGACAATCCCGCTGAATGTTCTGTTAAAATGTTTTTTGACCAGAACATATGTCTAAAAGATTTTGAATTTCTGTAACACTTTCTATTTTTGCTCTATCACTGCTACATTTCTCAAACACAGAATTCATTAAACCGCAGAATCTTTGATCCCGATTTTCAACAATCTGTTCTTGTAAAGTTTGAAGAAAAAAAACAACATTAACCACTACATTAGCATAGCAGTTGACACCAGAACTGTTTTCAAACTGAAATCCAAGAACATCTTCATCAGAATCCTTTTTCTTTCTGTTTACAATTACATTTTCATCTACTTTTTGTCTTTTTGCTACTACCTCACTGCAATTATTCTCATTTCTTCTTTTTCGGCCTACCACACGTTTTTCAAACAGAGTATATTGAGGCAAATGTGGAGCATACTCTCTTCTTAACCTATTGTATTCTTTAACACAATCTAGATCTGCACAAATCTTTGTCTCATCACACTTAATCAAGTACAATCCTGATAAAGTTCTGACTCGTGATAATGCCACATATGCCATACCTTCTTTAAACACAGAACTTCCAATATTCACCAAAGCACTATCTACACTTAAACCTTGAGATTTATGAATTGTCACCGCATATGCCAAACAAACAGGAAACTGTTTTCGGCGAACATATACGTCTTTTACAAGCAAAAATGTAGCAGAACAACGACTGATTTGTTGTACTTGCTCAATGCCATCAAATTTAATTTTTAAAAATTCAATTCAATCTCTATTTCTATAATTCACAAAATCCACAACATGACCCATTGCTCCATTTACCAGACCTCTTTCAACATTTAAATTCCTTCTCAAAATGATACGACAATTTAAGCACACATTCAGAGTCTTTTCAAAACCAGCTGTTTTAGATATACTCTTCTCTAATGAATCCAATTTTGATTTCAAATTTTCTGACAAAATAATTGTTGCTCCCATATGCTCTATTTTATCTATTGCTTCCAGTTTCACAATCTCTTCATTTTCTAACTTTAACATTTTGTTGTTGAAGATGGAACATTCTTGCAGAGTTGGCATCAAACATATCCCAGATTTGTTCTCAGTAATTTTCTTAAAAATATTCTCTGGAAGAATGTTTTCATTTGGATACAAATTTGAAATTAATCGTGCATGTAAAGCATCTTTCCCGTGCTCACTTACTTTTCCGATTCTTACACCTTGTGGAATATTTTTATAATCTTCATCCTTTGCCTGTCGCATATTTTGAAGCAGTTCTGCATATTTGAAATGTAACCATATAATACCATTTCCAATGCTTCCAAGGGACTTCCTGGTATCTTCATGCGTGAGCATTTTAAACACTGGTTGTCCTTTTACTGGAGTCAACTGCAGTAGATCTCCAAAAACAATAATGTGTTTCCCTTCAAATAACACATCATACTCTGTCCTAAGAATTTCTTGCATTCTCAAATGCACAAAAGCAAGCATTAGATTTGAGACCATGCTTACTTCATCAATGATAAGAAGTTTAATTTTCTTTAGGACTCTGGAAATTTCAGAACATGCATCTCCAGATAGCTTGTTGTAATGCAATTTATTACCATGCTCAACTGGCAGCATCAGTAAACGATGTAGAGTAATCCCTTTAATGTTATGTGCTGCCAGTCCAGTTGGAGCTGTTACAACAAAAGACAGCGGTGATTCAGTCCTTTTCTGCAGATAAGTTGCAATTGCTTTAATCAGAAAACTTTTTCCTGTTCCAGCTTCTCCACTTACATACAGTCGGACAGGCTTAAATGATGTACATGAGCACTCTTTTTTCTCATGTCTGAATCCATGTTCAATCTGTTCTGTGACTTCGTCATATATCTTTTTCTGCTCAAAGTTTAGTTGCTTTACCAAATCTTCTAAGTTAACTACATCCTCTTGAGCTTGCTCCATAGCTCTTTCCACCTCATCCATGGCAGTGGCAGCTTCACTTTGGATAATTGGTCCTCCTAGTGGATCCTGACTCAATGAAGTAGAACTCTGACTGTCTTGAGAACTGTCTCTGGCAATCTCTTCAGCAATTGTGGCTTCTTGCTCTATTTCTTTGTTCAACATTTGCAGATAATTTGGAAAAACAGGACATTCCATGGTATCCTTGGTTGCATTAAAAGAATCTTCGTAACAGAGAAAATCTCCAAGTAGTTCCTCTTCTGTACGCCATGGCTTAAAGAGTTGCAAAAGAGCTAAATAGTAAAATTCTCTTTTGTCTGGAGATTCGCAACTCAATTTTCGATGATTAATCAAATGGCCTTTTCTCTGCTTCACTAGACATCCTTCATACTCTATGACAGCATATTTTCCATTATTGATATCTTCTGTGATGTTCCTCTTATAACTATAGTTTTGCAGAACTTCATACAAACAAGTGTTTTCAAGGTGAGTACTTCTATTTGGATAGTATGTATCCAACATGTTTGTCTACAAAATATCTGTACTGTTTGGTTCTTTCTCCGCCAAATACTTAATTTCTTGTACAGATTTCAAAACTCGGTTTCGTGTTGCAGCAAGACCTAGACTCACCCAAATGATTGTTCTAGATTTGGCATAGAGACTTGCTGATGATAACCGATCAGAACATTCATATGCTCTAATTTCTCGATGCGACAACATCTTCTGACTGAAACTGTATAATTTTTTACTTATACTCTTTTAATGTGAAATGTCCTCCCACATTTCCTTCAGTTCTGTCTTTTCTTTTTTTGTGATGTAAGACATCACATATCGAGCCACAGCAATAGAGTTGTCAGCAACGAACTGAATATCCATGTTAGCATTCCACATGGACAAAATCACTGGGTTGTAGTCGTTAATATACTTGGACTCTTCGTTTCTTTTTAAATTGTATGTATTTTTTGGTGATTTCCTCGTCACAGTATGTCGCAGAGAAGACATCAAATTATTTACTCTTCCTTTAGAAATCACTGGTCGTGGAAACACGAAACGACATTTTGTGTAGAACTTGTCCTTGTTTCTGAATTTTCGACCACAGAACTTTCCACAACGATGGGATTGAAAGCGTAAAACTTGTTGCCTTAAATTGTTTTCTTCAGTAGTTTTCAGAACAGCACATGTTGAATACTCTTCAATGAAACTCATCACTGTGTCATCCGAATCAGTATCAATATGTGTGTGAGGAGCACCTCTCGCTTGATACTCCTTCCTCTCCAAGGGGAGGATTTTTTTGTTGGTAATAAAAGACATCATAGCTTCAAATCTATGTTTGAAATATCTGCATACATTCACTGGATCCAAAGACACAGTTCTCCAGGTGTTTTGAATTCTATATTTTGTATGTTTCCATTTGCCTCTCGTAGAAATTGAAGTAAGTCGTCCCATGCATACTCAGCACAGCTAAGAGTGAGGAATCATGTAGGAGTTACTATGTTTCTTAGCATACATTTCAATTCCCCATGACGACGGAACCAATACTCATTTGTACCACGCTGGCATGCCATGAGATTGATTAGCTGAGATTCCAAAATACTGTCTTACAGATTGACTTTCTCCATAAAGTCCCTCGTCGAAACATTTTGCCGATGTGCTCCACTTTTCAGTATATGATTAACTGCATAAGAAAGCCCAGACAAGTCACTTTCATACAGTAGATGAAACAAATACGGAATGCATTGACGAAACCTTGGATCTTCAGCATATAATCTTAAAGTCCGGTATTCAGCTACAGGAATTTGAACTGGTCGATCGTCATATCGTCCACCTCGACCTGTTGGAAATAACTGTGGAAAACAACGAGCTTCCAAACTTTCTTCCCATACACTAATGGGACTTCCTTTTGCTGCTTTCATTTGAAACAAGTCAATTGCATTCCCCATTACTTCTTTGGAATGCGAAGGATGAACAGTATAATGTTCATATATTTCTTCACTTCTAGACACATCAACTTTTTCAATTTGGCCGACTGAACAATCACTGTCTTCTCTAGCTGTTTCCTCTGCTCCAACACATACATGTTTGTAGTACTCATTGTTTTTGACCAAATACAACGTTGCCTTTTTGACTTTCCTAACATCCACTAAATCTTGCCAGATTTTCTTACTCTTTGTCGGAACCCCATTAACTAGAATAACCAGAGGATCCTCTTCTACTCTTTCTACACCAATTGTATCAATATTTTTCTTGACATCTAGAGGCAAATAAACAACTCTTCCCTTTAATCCTCTTTGTAAATCTGAAGGAGGCAATTTCCCTATCAAAGGCTCCATGCGAACAATAGCCCAAAAAGGATGGACACATTGAATCAAAATAGATTCATAAGTATTTAAATTCACCAATTCAGAAGGAATATCTACCAACTGAAGATTATTATGAACAGCTCTAGCAGGCATTCTGTTTTCATTTAATTTTTTAAAACAATAATTACAAATACGCTGATCAGAACTCAAATCAAAAGAATTCTCCTCCAACAAATAAGTTACAAAATCCTTCCATTCACTATTGTTTTCCATTTCACTTTTTGCGTATAAATCAACTAACCTAGTCTGAATCTTATAATGAGTCAGTCGACAACACACACAAGTAAAATTAGACCTTCCACTTGATTTCACCTTAAACTTGGTAATTTCCTCGTCAAACTTTTCTGTACTTAAAATCTGTAAATTGTGATCCACATTACCATCTATTACTATATCCATTTCTACACTGTCCTCTTTGTCCCCAAAATAACAAAACTCAATTTCTTCACAAATGCTCTTCACATCTAATTCCGATCCATGCAAAAGAGCACTGTTTATTTGTTTAAGCTCAATTGCTGGACTTTTTGCATAATACAACCTTCTCACTTATTTCCTCACTTTATTATGATGCACTGCTAACATCCTAAAATGATGAAAAACACTCTGATATACTTTTCTAGAAAGACAAGCCAGTGAATGCCCATGCAAACCTGTGTTTTCTCCTACTCTGCAAGGATCTAACTCTTGCAACATCTTCATTTTCTGTTTTACACTTTTCTTACTATATGTACATAAGAAATTACGAAGCAAATCGATTGAATCCTGTCGCACACTACAAATACTACTACACTTCCATGTGTACACTGGACCCTTAGTACGTCTCCCTAAAACTTCATCAGCTAACACCTCTTCTGCATCTCTAGACACAAGTTTCTCTTTTTCCATCGGACAACCGTCTTTCACCTCATATGCACGACCACTGGTGTCAACTGCATGCACCAAATAATTCTCCTGAAAGTAACTCTCCTCATTAAAAAATGGCTCAGAACTTGAACTATGCATCCATTCTCCAGAAAATACTTCACAAAAATTAGTCCGATTAATTATTCTTTTCCATCTACTGTTCGATTTGAAAACATCAATTGCCTTGTTAAGTATCCTAATTCTATTGATTACTAAAATAAATAATTTTTTCTTAACTTCGAAAGCCTGATCAACAATCTTCTCTACACTTTTATTTTTCTTGTAGAAAGCAGCTCTCTGTTTACCTTTCTTCATATTATTTAACAAAATTAAAACTACCCTATTGCGAAATATTCATCTACGAATGTCCCTAAATTGGTATTGCCTTCTATTACTATACATACTGTTCTCTCCTGGTCCAGTAGTAACACTTATGGGGGGCCTCTCCTTCCTTTTCAAATTTGCTCTCTCCTTATGTATATTCACATTCCCATTGACATTTTTTTTTGCTCTACATATGTACCGAAAAAAAGACTTAGTTGTCTTACCAGGAGCTTTTTTTGTGTTTTTTGAAGTACTTGTTGTAGGGGAGTGCTTTAATTTTGTTGCATCTTTCCTTCTCCTCTGCCTTGAAGGCATATTTCCTTACTTTGGAATTGTTGATTTCAATCTGTGGTAAAGAAAATAATAACACATTATAGACCACTATTAACAAACAACAAAGGAATGACAATAAGCAAACAATATAAACACTAGTTTACAACATATCTGAGTTTATATCACAGCAACTACATAACTAGGAGTAAGACCAGAAAAACAGCTAGACGGAGTAACACAAAGAGACAGACAGAGTCAGACAAAGAAACAGGTAGAGGGAGTAAAACATAGAGAAGGAGTTAGACAGAGAGAGTGTATATTATGTTGTAAGACAGAGAAAGGATGTAACAGGGAGAGGGAGTAAGTCAAAGAAAGGGAGAAAAAGAGAAAATCAGGAAAAGGGTACAACAGGGTGTAAAAGAGAGAGGGTGTTAGAAGGGAAGAGGATGTAAAAGAGACTTCAACAGAGAGAGACTGTAAAAGGGAGAGAGAGAGTAAGCTTGAGAGAGGGTATACGAGGAAGTAAAAAAAGAGAGGTGAGGAATGTCCAGAAGCACAGAGGAAATGAGGCTTCTCCAGGGGAGCAGAGGTGGTGAGGCCTGTGTCTAAGAATTCAGTGGACTGGATTCCATGAAGCCTCTCGCCCACTGCATTCTTAGACACAGGCCTCACCTCCTTTGCACCCCTGGACAGGCTTCTCTCCCACTACACTCTTGAACACAGGCCTCGCCTCCTCTGCACCCCTATACAAGCCTCACCTCATCTGCAACCCTGAACAGGCTTCACCTCATCTGCACCCCTGGACAGGCTTCACCTCATCTACACCCCTGGACAGGCCTCACCTCATCTACACTATTTATTCCTTCTCAAAAATATAAAAACCATATATTTGCCCCGAAATCGTTTTTCGCATCTTATTTAAGAAACACAGCACAGGTCCTATGTACAAGCATACAATTTCACTACTGAAACCTCACTATTTCACAAAACACAATTCCTCTATCTTGCATATGTTGATATCAAGCATTTCCAAAAAACATGCCACAAACCAACAAGAAAGAACCTCAATCTGCTTCCTAATCTGAGGTAACGCAGGTGACATCATTCTAAAAGGTTAAAATATATTTATTTAATGAGGCAAACACTATTAATTCCTTCTCAAAAATATAAAAGCCATTCATTTACCCCAAAATCGTTTTTTAAATAACATTTTAGAAACACAGGACAGGTCCTATGTACAAGCATTTCATGTCACTTGTGAAACTTCTCAATTTTACATAACACAATTCCTCTATGCAGCAAAATCTATTTACCAGATTAGAAAGCACATTAAGATTTTTTATTCTTCCTTTGTGTCATATTTCTTGATAATACTTGGTAAAGAAATGTTAGTGCATAGAGGAATTGTATTTTGTAAAAAAGTGAGGTTTCAGTAGTGTAATGAAATGCTTGTACATATGACCTGTGCTCTCTTTTTTAAATGTTATGTAAAAATTGATTTACAGTACATTAATTGGTTTTACATTATTCACAAGGTTTAGATACTGTGTACATGATTGCACGTTTCACCTGTGTTTCCTCAGATTAGGAAGCAGATTGTGCAGATGAGGTGAGGCCTCTCCAGAAGCGCAGTGGAGGTGAGGCCTGTCCAGGGGAGCAGAGGTGGTGAGGCCTGTGTCTAAGAATATAGTGGACTGGACTTCATGAAGCCGTTCCCCCACTGCATTCTTAGACACAGGCCTCACCTCCTTTGCACCGCTGGACAGGCTTCTCTCCCACTACACTCTTGAACACAGGCCTCGCCTCCTCTGCACCCCTGTACAAGCCTCACCTCATCTGCAACCCTGAACAGGCTTCACCTCATCTGCACCCCTAGACAGGCCTCACCTCATCTACACCCATGGACAGGCCTCACCTCATCTACACTATTTATTCCTTCTCAAAAATGTAAAAACCATTCATTTGCCTCAAAATCGTTTTTCACATCACATTTAACACCTTCGACGCTCATGACGAGCTCAGCTCGTCATGATGTACACCTCTCATACACTCATGACGAGCTGAGCTCGTCATGGAGCATGGGTTTCTGAATATTTCAGCACCCAGCGGGAATTGCTCTAGCAGCCATGGAGTTAAGAAACACAGCACAGGTCCTACGTACAAGCATACAATTTCACTACTGAAATCTCACTATTTCACAAAAGACAATTCCTCTATCTTGCATATGTTGATATCAAGCATTTCCAAAAAACATGCCACAAACCAACAAGAAAGAAACTCAATCTGCTTCCTAATCTGAGGTAACGCAGGTAACACCGCTGGACAGGCTTCTCTCCCACTACACTCTTGAACACAGGCCTCGCCTCCTCTGCACCCCTGTACAAGTCTCACCTCATCTGCAACCCTGAACAGACTTCACCTCAGCTGCACCCCTGGACAGGCCTCACCTCATCTACACCCCTAGAAAGCCATCACCTCATCTACACTATTTATTCCTTCTCAAAAATGTAAAAACCATTCATTTACACCAAAATTGTTTTTCACATCACATTTAAGAAACACAGCACAGGTCCTATGTACAAGCATACAATTTCACTACTGAAACCTCACTATTTCACAAAAGACAATTCCTCTATCTTTCATATGTTGATATCAAGCATTTCCAAAAAACATGCCACAAACCAACAAGAAAGAATCTCAATCTGCTTCCTAATCTGGGGTAACGCAGGTGACATTCTTCTAAAAGGTTCAAATATATTTATTTAATGAGGCAAACACTATTAATTCCTTCTCAAAAACTATAAAAGCCATTCATTTACCTCAAAATCGTTTTTTAAATAACATTTTAGAAACACAGCACAGGTCCTATGTACAAGCATTCCATGTCACTAGTGAAACTTCTCAATTGTACATAATACAATTCCTCTATGCAGCAAAATCTATTTACCAAGCATTATCAAAAAACATGACACAAACCAACAAGAAAGAAGCTCAATCTACGTCCTAATCTGAGGTAATGCAGGTGACATCATTTTAAAAGGTTCAAATATATTTATTTAATGAGGCAAACACTATTAATTCCTTCTCAAAAATATAAAAGCCATTCATTTACCCCAACATCGTTTTTTAAATAACATTTTAGAAACACAGCATAGGTCCTATGTACAAGCATTCAATTTCACTACTGAATTCTCACTATTTCACAAAAGACAATTCCTCTATGCAGCAAAATGTTTTAACCAAGCATTATCAAAAAACATGACACAAACCAACAAGAAAGAAGCTCATTCTGCTTTGTAATCTGAGGTAAAGCAGGTAACATCATTGTGAACGCTTCAAATATATTTATTCAATGAGGCAGACACTATATATTCCTTCTCAAAAATATAAAAGCCATTCATTTTCCCCCAAATCGTTTTTTAAATAACATTTTAGAAACACAGCACAGGTCCTATCTGCAAGCATTCAATTTCACTACTGAAACCTCACTATTTCACAAAAGACAATTCCTCTATGCAGCAAAATGTTTTAACACCTTGGCTGCTAGGTGTTTTCCCCTCCTGTGCTGCAGGCCCCCACTTTCCCATTGTTCATGACGAGCTCAGCTCGTCATCAGCACAGCTCAACCGTGCATCATGACGAGCTGAGCTCGTCATCAGCATCGATTAACCAAGCATTATCAAAAAACATGACACAAAGCAACATTAAAAAAACACAATCTGCTTCCATATCTTCTCCATAGAGCATACAAGTCTCTATCTAAATTAAATGAATCATTACTTACCTTTACAAATGCTTTGGGAGATTGAGAACAGTGTCAGACACACAGACACATTTTTCTTTAGCAGAGCAAAAGTTATGCACTCAAGACACTGCAACCATGACTGGCACAGCAAACCTCTAATTCTCCACACATCTGCCTCATTTCAACCAATCAAAACTCTTCCCTCACTATTTTCAAACCAACACCCTTCCCCCTTCAGCCCTTTCTACCCGTTACCATAGCAACTCCCTCCTTACTAAACTCTCAGGTTCAAAAGTTTATTCTACAATGTTGCAAATTAACTCAGCAAGGATGTTTGACCTCTCAATACGCCAGCTTATCTGGTGCAATGTTTCTTTAATTGACTTTTTCTTGACCATTCAAATTGCTTCTTTCACAAAACACAACCATGCACCCTAACTTTCAGTTTTCAACTATCTGAATCCACCAATCATTGCTTGTGATTCAAGAGCAGTGAAACTCCACAATTATTTTTTTGTAAACTCCTCCTGTTCCAACTGCCATTTCATTCCGACACTTCATCTGACTGCACCAGAACCTTCTCTCACCATGTATTCTGTCTGGATTATTGGACATAGCTACATCCACTGGGCTCAAAGGTATGTAGTTAGCAGAAATTTTCACAACCTTGATTTACCAAATGTGGAAATCAAGTGGATTGGCCAGAGAGGATTGAGATGTCACCAATTGATACCATTGGTGAAAACCTTTTTGCATCTGCCAAACCCTGACCTCTTAATTGTGCACTGTGGTGGAAATGACTTGGGCACTTTGACTGGGGTAGGTCTGGAAATGCTTTTAAAGGACACCTTTGGTCAATTGATGGCACTTTTTCCACAAACTGCCTTGGTATATTCCAATATATGTCAAAGACAGAAATGGAACTGGTCCAACCAATTTTGTCCACAATTTGAGAAAGCACGGAAACATGTGAATAAATCTGTTTCTGCTTACATGAGAGACTATGGAATGGGTTCAATATACAACAATAAATTGCGTTACAACATGCAAGATATCTACAGAGGAGATGGTGTGCACTTCTCAGTTGAAGGGAATAGAATATTCCTCCTAAACTTAAAACTGTGCATTGGAACCTACTTATAGGTACCTAACTCAGCCACAGAACCCAAAAGCTCTTTTCAGGGCTACCCTATCTCTGATAACTCAAAATAGATATCGTATTCTAACTTTTTTCCCTATTTTTCACCAAAGTACGCTCCCCGGTGCGCGTACCGGGTGCTCCCCCCGCGAAAAATTTAATTTTTTATTTTTTTATTTTGCATTTATGTACCTCCTAAACTCCCCTCAGAAAACCTAGAGGGTCAGGGTGTGTCTACCGTGCCCCCTTTCACCCATTCACAACCTTGTTTGTCCTCTATCTTGTGTCTCAATTCTAATGGCGGACTCCCGTAGCGCTCCAGGTGCGCGTACAGGTGCGCGCACCGGTAAGCGCACCCAAAAAATGTGGGAAGTTAATTTTCTTAAAAACCACTGGAGACACTTTCAACAAATATAGAATAGGCCCTACTACATACCAGTCCCTACCATTTTCTCAAAGTTGAAGGTATTCCAATGAGCCATTTAGGCTGTAACCCTGTCTAAATATCCTGAGGTAAATTACATGACAAAAACACATATAAAAGTGTTAGAATTTACAACCAATTAAAATGTTAGTTACATTTTGTACTTTTATTATCTGACATTTGATTGGTTATGTACATGAATATATATGAAAAATGAGAGGGAAACACAGCCATTTTGACTAATACTACCTGAGGTACATATGAAAAGAATTTTCACAGAAAACTTCAACTGCTTTGAAAAAGGTAAGTTGTTAATTTGGAAGGGGAACTATGTTGTGCACTTTAAGTTAATTTGGGAAAACGTTTTCTGATAGTTATATACTGTCCCTCTGTAATAGTTATAGATTGAGATAGGCTTCTCGGTTATAATTATGGATTGAGTTAGGCTTCTCTGGTATAATTATGAATCTACTTAGGCTTCATCACATGCACTTTTTAATAGTTCTACTTCCTACCTGAAACCATACACTGCCCAAAAATTACTTCACTGTAAAAAACTCAGAAGTACCTGTCTGAACTTAAACCCAACAGTACCCTAACTCTACTGATATAGTTATTTTTTATGCAATTTACAGAAAGAAAATGGAAGGAGAACAACAATCAAATGTTATTTCTTTTGAAGTAAAGGTTGAAAATCCAGAAGAAAAAAAAAGATGAATTTGATTTCATGGATGACTCTTTGGACCAACAATTAATAGACTGTTTGGGACAAATTGAATCATGTAATAATAATTATGAGGAAATCCCGGACAATATAATATTGGACGTTTTATTAAATTTTGAAAAAGAATCAGAAGAATAAATGTATATTTAATAACTTAACATTGTTTGAGATATTATTCATTTTTATATGTAATTCAGGAAGTAGTACCAAAATGATTATAATTTAAAGTGAGACTTATAGTATACTGTGCAACTTTTTTGTGTTACATAGTAAGTTTGCTCATAGTTACTTCCTTTCTCCCACTATATTATCTCCAATGTGTATTTTACATCTCTTTTTCATCATAAGGGAGCAGGATAGACTACCCATAATCCCGTAGGCCTTCTCAGGGCGTGCTTAAAGTATCTGTTTCTGCTTTCCTGACAGACTATGGTATGGATTCCATATACCACAATAACTTCTGTAACAACATGCAAGATATCTACAGAGGAGACGGTGTACATTAAATTGTAGTCTCTACATTGGTACCTGCATGTAGGTACTTAAATAAAAAAAAAAAACAACAAAAGGAAATTTTTTTTTTAAACAGCTACTTTTTTCAAAACTGTCATTCTTTTTCCCCATGGTACGCTCCCCGGTACGCTCCCCGGTGCACGTACCGGGCGCTCCCCCCGCGCAAATCGAAAAAAAATAAATAATTTTTTGCCCCGCGGGGCTCTTTTATGGCCCCCACATCAAACCTAGGGGGTCAGGGGGGGTCTACCCTTTCCCTGTGCAATTATTGAAAATGCATCAGTAAGAACATGCTACTACGCAGCTCGCGTAGTGCTACGTGAAGTTTGCGTAGTGCGAAGTGCACTTTGCGTAGCTTCGCGTATCGCTCTTTCGTGAACTACGCCCACCCCTAGTGCTTACTGGAGGTACCTAGTGGGCTGCTTTGACCCTAGGGACCGTTAGGATTGAAGGGGACTTAATCTCTCAATTTAGAACGGTGACAGGGCGTGTTTACACAGTGGTGAAGGGAGGGGACGGGGCCTGACGTGATGTGTGCAAACACGCCCTGTGGCGCGTCTTAAGTTGGGGAAAAAAATTCCACTTCAAACCTGAGGGACCATGGGGGCCAAGAAGCCCACCAGGTTCTTCCAGGAAGCGCCACTGCGCTGCGTTGCAGAAAAGTGGTGCAGGCTGTGCACCTTTTTACGTCTCTCTGCTACACAGTTCTTTGGCGCTTACTGGATGTACTACGAATTCTGATTTGCTCACCTGTTATCAGGAGAGACCTCAGTGATGCATCTTTGAGCCCAGTGCTAATCCTCAAAAGTAATTCTAAGCATACGTACCAGTAACTTGAATTTCCTTCCGTAGGCTAACATTGACTGGTTTCACTTGGAAATTCTTCTAAGTGTGGAGTTTTGGAACTTTAAAATATTCACTTAAAATCATCCGAACAACGAATTCCGATTTACTCACCTGGAATCAGGAGAGAACCCAGTGCTGCATCTTTTAGTACAGCACTGACCCTGTAAAGTAATTGTAACCGTACTTACCAGTAACTTGTATTTCCTTCCATAGGAATTTATTGTTTGGTTTTCACCAGAAAATGTTTCTAAGTGTCCATTCTCACAAACCAGAAATATTCCTTAAAAATGGCCTGTATGACTTAAACGCATTCTTTCAACTGTTTACAGGAGATGCACCAGTGCTGAACCCAGGATCCACCACTTAGTAAGAAAAAGTAACGAAAACACTACTTACCAGCTAAGTGAATTTCCTTCGATGGGGTAACATTGACTAGTTTCACTTGGAAATTCTTCTTCGTTTGGAGTTTTGGAACTTTAAAATGTTCCTATAAAATCAGCAGAACTACGAATTCTGATTTACTCACCTGTTTTCAGAAGAGACCTCAGTGCTGCATCTTTGAGCCCAGTACTGATCCTGAAAAGTAATTCAACCATACTTACCAGTAACTTGAATTTCCTTCCATAGCCTAACATTGACAGGTTTCACTTGGTGTGGAGTTTTGGAACTTTAAAATATTTACTCACCTGTTATCAGGAGAGAACCCAGTGCTGCAATCTAGGATCCAGTCCTGTGGTTAGAAAAGTAATCCATAAAGTAACTAATTGAATTTAACTAGAAATTCACATTGATCTCAATGTTGCATTGTGTTTGAAATTGTGTTGCCCATCGCAACAACTGTAACTACTGTACTTAAAAGTCTATTACGTATTTGCAAAGTATTTAAACTAAAGTAATTCATTCTGAGAAAGTATATTTTGTGATGTAATGTATAATGTAATTATAATGTAATTTAAAAAATGAATTATCTAAAAATAAATAGTTTAAAAAAATGCAGTAAAAAAAATTGTCATTGAAAAAACCTTTGAAATTCACTGAAAAAACATAGGTTTCAGGCATGTTATAGTTAGCAATTAGCATTTAAAAAACCTTTGAAATTTACTGAAAAAAACATTGTTTTCAGACATGTTATAGTTAGGAATTAGCATTTAAAAAACCTTAGAAATTCACTGAAAAAAACTTAGGTTTCCGGGGTGTTATAGTTATCTAGACATTTTACTTGTAAAAAACCATTGAAATTCCTCTTTTATAGTTGGTTGTACTAACTATAACTCACTCACCTGCAATCCACTGTTGATGATGTCACATATTACATCATTCATGACATGGTCAGTGACATCACTGATGACATCTCAAATGAACATCCCAGTGGATCTTGACTAGGTGGACCAGAACTTTGACTTTCTTGAGAACTGTTGTTAGCTATTTCAGCTGCAATAGTCTTTTCTTGTGCAATTTCACCATTTAACATTTGAAGATATGTAGGGAAAAGTGTACATGCAATTCTATGTTTACATGCATTAAAAGAATCTTCATAGCAGTCGAAATGTCCACGTAATTCAGTTTCGCTACGCCATGGTTTGAACAGTTGCAGAAGTGCTAAATAGAAAAATTCTCTCTTATCTGGAGTTCCGCAACTGAGTTTTCTGTGGTTAATAAGATTTCCTTTGGCATGTTTTACTAAACAACTGTCACATCCAATTACTGCATATTTTCCTTGTTTTATATTTGGTGTAATATTTCATTTAAAGCTGTTATGTTAAAGTATTTGATACAGACATAGCTCTTCCAGATGTGGCCTCCTTTTGGGATACTATGTATCCAACATATTAGTTTTAAGAATTTCCATACTTTCTGGTTCATTCACTGCTAAGTATTCAATTTTGTCTAATATTTGAGACACTCTATTTTGTGTGCAGGCAAGACCTAAACTTACCCACATGATTCTTGATTTTGTATATAAACTGGAAGAGCACAAGCAATCCAAAAACTCATAGGATCGAGTTTCACTCTGGGAAAGCATTTTCAAGGTAAAGCTGTACAATCTTTTGCTAAGGCTCTTCTCTTATGAAATTTCTTCCCACATTTTTTTCATCTCTGTCTTTTCTGATTTTGTATATATGATGTAACATAGCGTGCAACGGCAATTGAGTAATATGCAACATATTGAATGTACATGTTTGCATTCCACATTTTCAAAATAACTGAATTGTAGCATTAATATACTTTGACTGTTCTGTTATTTTTAAGTTGTAAGTATTGTTTGGAATTTTCTGATTTATTGTCTGCTTTACAGCAGACAAAAAATACTTTAATCTTCCTTTGGAAATTACTGGATGTGGGAATCTTTGTCGACAGTACATTCCACAATGGTGACCTTAGAAACATAAAACGTGTTGTTGCAAGCTTTTTTCTCCTCCTTCTCTTGGAATTTCACAGGTAACATACTTTTCGATGAAAGACAATACTGTTTCAGCAGTTTCCATTCCTAATGTCAGAGCATTCCTTATCTATAATAGCATGTATATATGTTGAGCACCTCTCGCTTGGTACTCTTTCCGACAAAACAAATCTATAACTTTTCCAAGAGGGCAATTATTTTTATAGCAGATAAAAGACATCAGAGTTTGAAACCTATGATTAAAATACCTGCACACATTTACAGGATCCTATGAACACAGCTCTGCAGGTGTCTTCATTTCAATTTTTTTTATATTAGAATTTGCTTCTCGTACAAATTCAAGTAAATCTTCCCATGCAAACTCAGCGCAGCTAAGTGTTACAGACCATGTTGGTGTACCTAAGTTTCTTAACATACACTTAAGTTAACCATGACGATAAAACCAATATTCATTGCTTCCAGGTTGACATGCCATCAAATTAATTTAATTAACTGTGCTTCTAAATTTTCATCTGTTCGTTGAAGTTCGTCCATGAATTTTTGGGCTGAAACAAGTGATTGATGAACTCCCGTTTTGAGTATGTCGTACAATGCATACGAAAAAGATTAAATATTTATAGAATGTACTGTCTAAATCTAGGATCTTCAGAGCATAATCTTGTTGAGCAATATTCTGAAGCTGGAATCTGTACAGGTCGCTCACCAAATCATTTACCTATATCCAGTGGGAACATCTGTGAAAACAACAAGCTTTTAAGTTTTTTTCCCATACACTCATTGGAGTTCCCTTTGCTTTTTTCATTTGATATAATTCAATGCTATTTTCTATTACTTCTTTTGAATGTAGAGGACATATTGTGTAATGTTCAAAAATGTCTTCACTCCTCAACTTGTCCACTTTCTCTATTAGACCACTTGAAATTTCTGAATCATCTTAACACATTACCTGTTCATCAACCTTTATACTTTTATAACAAATATTGTTCTCTACAATATACAACATAGCCTTTTGAAGTTTATTAACATCTACAAACTCTTGCCATATTTTCTGACTCGTTGTTGGTACACTGTTTACTAGAATAACTACTGGCTCATTTTCCTGTTTGTCTCCAACAACAGTTTCAATATTTTTCTTAATATCTAAAGGTAATTATACAACTATTCCTTTTAGACCTCTTTGTAAACTGTTGGTGGCAATTTACATGTTTTAGGCCCCGTACAAATTATGACAAGAAATGGGAGAACAGATTGAATAAGAACTGACTCATAAGTATTCAAATGTGCCAGTTCCTCTGGAATAGCTACTAATTCTAAGTGCTATGTACTCCTCTAGCTGGCATTTTGCTCTCTTCTAACTTTTTGTAACAATATTTACAAATGCGTTAACCAGTACCCAACTCAAATCAACCACCAACAAATAAGCTCCCAGTTGCTGTTACCTATCATTATTCTCGTTTTCACTTTTTAAATCTAAATGAACATTTTGAGTTTGACTTTCATAATGAGTACGTCAACAACAAATACAAACATAGTTTCGTTGTTTTTCAGAAGATACTACCTTAAACTTTCTAATTTCTTCTCCAATCTCATCAATGTTAATCTCTTCCCCATGTTCTTCAATATCTGCACTTGCCAAGCTCTCACTTTCAACACACTGTTATTCTGAACCAAAAAAAACAAAACCCAATTTAATCACCCATTTTTTCTACATCTGATAAACAACTGTGTAAAAGAGCTGTGTTCAGTTCACTTAAACATAATGCAGGAGTTTCTGCATAGTACACTTTCCTTACAAACTTCTGCATTCCCGAGTGGTGTACTGCTAACATTCTTAAGTGATGAAAAGTAGTTTTATTACACTGTTCTTGAAAAGCAAGCCAGAAAATGTCCATGCCATTTAGTATATTTTCTTAGATTACATGGATCTAGTCCTTGTAACAACCTAATCTTCTGTTTAACACTTTTGTTTGCATATTATCCTTAATAATATTGCATCATGTCAATAGATTCCTGTTAAATACTGCACATACTGCTACAATCCCATTTACATACAGGAGCTTGTGTGCGATTCCCTTGCACTTCTTCAGCTAATAGTTTTTCTACACTCTTAACAACCATTTCTTCTTTTGGAATGAGACACCCGGTCTTAATTTGATAACATCCACCACGAGTATCAACTGAAAACACTATTGTGTTTTCTTGAAAAGAGCTTTCTTCATTAAAGAAAGGCTCACTAGTAGAAGCGTGTTTCCATTCACCAGAAACACTTTTACAAAAGTTACTTCAATTAACAAGTGTTTTTATTTTTATTTTGTCTTTCAGAAACTTCATTATTTTATTAAATGTTTTCATTCTCTTCAATGTTAAAATAAATAATTTTAGTTTCAAGTTAAAAGCAGTATCTTTTACAGTTTCAATCTGTTGTTTCTACTTGGATGCTAGTAATCTTCTTTTATACTTCTTAAAATCTTTCACTAAATTCTGAATTACTCTACTTCAAAGAATTGTGGCCGAATCTGTTGAAATTGTTTTTGTCTTCGTGTAACATGTGTTGTTTTCCCAAAAACTATTTTGTTTTAGAATTTGAAGTGTCATTCTCTATCTCCTTAGTTGAAAAATTCTTCATCTTCCTTTCATACCTATTCTCTTCATATAATTTCTCATCAACTCTTTTAAGGAAGTGTTTAGTGCTATTACATAAACAAACGTTATCCTTATTAACATTGTTATTTGTTTGTTGCATAGTTGTTTTTCTTTTCTTTAAGTAGATCTCTTTTTTGTTGTTTTCTGTTCATCTTTTTTTGCCATCTTGAATTTGTAATCTGAACAATAAATTTTCTGCAAAACAAAGAACAGTTTCAATAGTTTCTTACATCTATTCAATATTTTAAAATATTTACATATGATTACTGATCTTAACTACCAAGCAATTATTTACATTACTATTTTTTTTATTTCAAATATCAAAACACTACTCATTCTACGTAAATATATAGTGGATACGTCAACAATACCTTCCTAAGCACTCATACAAAGTACCATAATTACTGATTCCTTTGACACCATGTCTTTAATCTAATTTTCCTGTTGCATCTTCACTACTCGGCAACTACTAAGAATGTAGGGCCTACCAAAATGCACACCACAAACCCTTTCCATGTCACAGTTGAAAGGGTTACCATATTACTGAAAGGATGCATGCACCTCCCTCTGGTCTTTCCTAGTGGCATCATACTTAAAACAAACATACAAATAGATCTATACCTGTGTTTTATAGGCATCAGATCTTCCGATACATAACCTATGTGAAAATACAAGTTGAAGCATAGACATACCTTAGCAAAGTTAAACTGTTAAGATGAATCATCGAGCAATGTAAATTGTGGCGATATGTAAGTTGCACCTGTGTGTGGCTTTTTTGTATAACATAGATGGCGATTATGACTTTCTCTGAGCTCGTCAGATGCCCCTAGCAGCCCGGTGAGGGTTAACGCAGATGGGCCTCTCTTTCCTTCCTTTTACAAATGGGGAAAAGGAACTGTTAGAGAGTGGGAGGAAGGAGGGGGGTCAAGGGATGTGTCATTCCCAGTCTCTCGATCTGCCACTCCTGTGATGTAGGCAGCTTCAGCATCTGCAGGAAGCCTAGCAATTACCTTAACCTATATTCACGTATGCTTCAGTAGTGCGCGCAAACCCGTGCACCAAGTGAACAGGCATCATCCTGAAGTTAATAAAGCATCTCCCGTTAAAGCACCCCCCCCACCAGCATTATCCCACAAGGTTCAATCTGCAGTAGGTCATTTATTGTACATTTCCCTGGCTGATTTTGGACCCAAATTCATCTCTGTGCCTTAGTCACAAGACCATGTAGTCCTCGCAACATGACACACTGCACTAAGGTACAATTTAAACCGATTGTGACTTTCTCTGTGCTGTACAGATGCCACCAACAGGCCAGTGAAGGTCTAAGAGCTATTTTTCATGGTAGATGGACCTCTGTTACTTTCTTTTTAGAAAAAAGAGAGGGAGGAACCGTTGGGTGGGAGAACATGAGGGGGGGGGGGATGTGTGATTCCTAAACTCTTGATCTGCCGGCCCTCTCATATACACAGATTCAGCACAGGAAGAGAGCCTGACAATTACCTTCACTTATATTCACATGTACTTCACCCATGTGAACAAATCTGTACACAAAATATGCAGGTAAACTTTTAATTTCTTTTCTATCTCCCAGACATTCATAAAACATATCTCTTATAAAGAAACACCCCCGCCCTGTTTTTTCCAACAGGACACAATCTACAAACATCCCTATTTCTCTTACATTGACAGGGCTGATTTTCAATCTTAATTAAACCCCGTACCTTAGTCACAACACCATGCAGTCCTTTCAACATAAGAGACTGCATTCCTCATTTCAGGAAGACACCTAAATATATACGGCGTACTTCAACAATACCTTCCCAATGACTCATACGAAGTACCATAATCATTAATCCCTTTGCCACAATCGTTTTTAACCTCATTTGTCTTTTTCATCTTCACTACTCAACAACTACTAACAGTGTTGATTCTATCCAAATACAAAGCGGAAACCCTTTCCATATCACAGTTGAAAGTCTCACCATATTACTGAAAACGATTGTACATCTGGCCGTGCCTTTTCCTAGTAGCACATCCTTAAAATAATCATACAAATAGATATATAATTCTGTTTTATAGGTTTCGAATGCATAACACATGTGAAAATACATGTAGAAATATACACATACCTCAACAAAGTCACACTGCTAAGACAAACAGTCAGACAATGTACAATGGGCCGTTATGTAAGTTGCAAATGTGTGCCGCTTTTATTTGCACCATGCTAGGCAATAGGAAGTTCTTCTCTCCTGCTCCGTTAATGCCAACAGCCCAGTGAGCGTTAAACTAATATTTGTCAAAGCACATAGACCTCTCTTACATTTCTTTACCAAACAGGGAAGAAGGAAGCATTGAAGGGGGTAAGAGGAAAAGGGGGTGTCAAAGGATGTATCATTCCTAGTCTCGTGATTTATAGGACCCTCTACTGTACACAGATTCTGCATGGCCACACAGCCAATCATGTATAGTTCTCCAGTATAAACAAATCCACGCACACCGCCAATGTACAATAGGCTGGGATCTATATTCAAACTGTGAGCTGCTTTTTTCTGTAGCATAAAAGGTGATTGAGAATTTCCTCCTGCTGTTTAGGAGTTACCAGCAGCCCACTAAGGGTCCAAGTAATATTTTTGGGAGCTAATACGCCTCTGTTACCTTCCTTTTACAAATGTCGAGGTGGAGGAAGTGTGGGGGGTAGGTGAGGGGGTCAAGGGATGTGTCATTCTTAGTCTCTCAATCTGCTGGCCTTCTATTTTCGGTAGATTCTACATGGGGAGGGAGTGTGACAGTCGCCTTCACTTATATTTAAATATAGCTCACCAGTGTGAAAAGTCCGAGTATAATGTCTGCACGCAACATTTAAATTTGTTTCATCTCCCTCAAGTTAATAAAACATGCCTCTTCAAACCCCTCCACCCCAGTATTTTTCAACAAGGCACAATCTGCAAATGTGCGCCATTACCTTTATGTTGCCTGGTCAATTTTGGAACCCAAATTAACCCTGTACCTCACGTTCAAAACCATACACTACTTTAAACATGACTCTTCTTCTTTATCAAAGGCACCTAAATATATATGGGGTACTTGTTTAGCAACTACTCACACTCTATGCAAATTTTGTAACCAATGTGAAACAGCACACTTCAGTAATACAATGTTATTTAAAAAATATAAATATTTTCAAACTTTAAAATATCGCCTTAAACACTTAACCACAACTACACAATATATAACACACCTTTTTAATTTGTAACTCACCTCTGTAGATGGTATGCAGATTTAAAATTTTACAAACGTATGCAACATTTTTCTCACAATAATTGTAATTTAAAACTATCATCAAGGATAAAAGTTTTCCTCTCTTTCCGCACAGAAATAGATGTAAATAACAAATAAAAATCTGTCCTTCATTATTTCAAATTGCAAAACACATTTCTATTGGTTACTCATATTAACCTCTATAGCACTCTTCTAAAATGCCCCAAACTGGTTCTCTTATTTGGTGGATTGCAGATCCCACACTGTTGCATTCCATACAGCCTGAACCCTTACGACAATTCAGAAGCCTGTTTTTAAAAATACTACTGCAAATTCTGAACAACATACTTCTTCTAAACATAATACTAATTTTAAAAAGTACCTTTAATAGGTTATCGGTTCTAATTAATTTTGCATTTCATATTGTAATGCCAGTTATTTCTACTCCTCCCCAATTACCTTATTGCCAGTTACCATACCAACAGTTTCTGCATATACAATGGCAGGTGCGGTTCACATGTTCACCATATTTCATCCCAACAGTTTCGGCAACATTCATAGGCAGGTGCAGGTCACAAGTTCACCATATTTCATCCCAACAGTTTCTACAACATTGAACGGCAGGTGCAGGCCACAAGCTCATCATTTTTTTAATTCAGAACAGTACCTTCCAAATGCAAGTAGCAGATGTGGTTGACTTCTGCACATCTGATCGTATCCTAAGTAGTGTACGTTTCAAATATTTTTATTAGCCAACCAGAAACATACTTTTTCACGAAAGTAACTTGCACCCTAGTTTTCACTGCACAATGTTCTTCATCAGCCAATTAGTTATCGGTTTTCTCAAAAACAAAGCTCTTCTCCACGTTTCAGCATATCTATCATTCTACTAACGGACGACATGAGCTACAGACATCTTTTGATTCCTTCCAGTCATACCTTTAAAATGCTAGTGTGGTTCGTAGAACACAGCTATGTTTTCTGGTGCAAAAGGTATGCTGTTGACATCACATATTACATCATTCATTACATGGTCAGTGACATTACTGATGACATCACTGATGAGATCTCAAATGACATCACTGATGACATCACTGATAACATCATCCTGTGACTGTGTGTTTCTGTAAAATGTAAATGTGTTTATTATATATAGACTGAGATGTATTGAAGAATGAGTGGGTGTATGACTGTCTGAATGGATGATTTAGTAGGTGCATGATGACTATATAAATGAGTGATTAAACGTGTCTTACTCAATGCATTGGTTAGTGATTGAACTGTGCCAATCTACAAAAGAGTCTTGTTCAAGATCCTGATAATTACTTTCAGGATAGTCCATTCATCAGGTCAATCAATCAATCACGGTGTTTGTTAAGTGTAACTACTAACCCATAAGGGTCTCAAGGCGCTGGGGGATAGGGGGTTCCAGTCTATTAAGGAGGAGGGTCTATCGAAGAGCCAGGTTTTGAGGTTTCTTGCAAAGATGGGGAGTGATGTTATCTTTCTGAGGTAGAGTGGAAGGTCGTTCCAGGCTCTGGCCGCGCAGAAGGAGGAGCGGCCTCCCGATCTGGCATTTCTGGTGCGGGACACCATGGCTGGGCTGATCGTAGGGTCCTTTGGGGTGCGTGGAATTTGAGTTGGCTGTTCAGGTATGCTGGTCTGGTGTTGTGGAGGGCCTTGTGAGCATGGGTTAGTATCTTGAAGGTGACTCTAGCTTCAATGGGGAGCCAGTGGAGCATGCGCAGGTGCTGGGAGATGTGGCAGTGTCTTGGCAGGTTGAGGACCAGTCTTGTGGCAGTGTTTTGAATGTTCTGTAGCTTGCGAGTGAGGTTTTTTTTGTTTATTGCGGCATAGACTGCGTTGCCATACTCAAGCCTGCTGGTGATAAGGGCATGAGTGATGGTCTTTCTGTGTTTGAGGGGGATACATTTAAAGGTCTTACGTGGGAGGAGATGGATATGGAAGCAGGAGGACGAGATGGAGTTGATCTGGGAGTTCATTTTGAGCTCTGAGTCTAGGATGATTCCTAGGTTGCGTGCATGATCCGTGGGGGTGGGTGGGCTTCTGAGGGTGGGGGGTCACGAGGTGTTGTTCCAGGCATTGGGGTTTGGGCCCATGATGAGTGCTTCCGTTTTGTTGGTGTTTAGTTGCAGGCATGTGTTTTTCATCCACTTGGCTACGGCTTCCATGCCTTCTCGAAAGTTGTGTCTGGCGGTGTTGGGTACATTGAATAGGGAGAGGATGAGTTGGGTGTCATCTAAGTTTGACACAATGTTGAGTCCGTAGGTTCTGACAATGGGGGAGAGCGGAGTCATATAGACATTAAAGAACTTAGGGCTGAGGGAGGATCGCTGGGGGACTCCGCAGGTGGTAGGTGTAGGATCCGAGAGGAAAAGGGGGAGTCTGACCCGCTGTTTTCTGCCAGAGAGGAAGGAGCTTATCCAATCAAGGGAATTGTCTTGGATCCCTGCGTTGTGGAGTCTTTATATTAGGGTGCGGTGAGAGCCTGTATTGAACCCCGCTGAAAGGTCGAGGAGGATGAGGGCTGCTGTTTCTCCTTTGTCCAGTAAGGTACAGATGTCATCTGTTGCAGCGAGGATGGCTCTTTCTGTACTGTGTTTTTTTTAAAGCAGGATTGGGAGGAGTTGAGGATGTTGTGCTCTTCGATGAATGTGGAGAGTTGGCTGTTGATGGTTTTCTCAATGACTTTCACTGGGAACGGGAGCAGGGAGATGGGTCTGTCATTTTTTAGGTCGGTGGGGTCTACCGAGGGTTTCTTCAGGAGGGGGTTGATCTCAGCATGTTTCCAGTCATCAGGAAAGGAGGGGGTTGCCAGGGAGCATAACACTACCTTCAAACCAGATTCACGCGTTACACCCCCTCATCTCTCAGATCATCCAATGCAAACCTGTTAAAAATACCAGCATTTAGATATGTCTCAAAGGGAGGAAAATCTTGGTAGTTCGGGCTGGACTGTTCCCATGAGGCACAGGGTCAAGGCTGATTTGCATATAGCCAGTGTCTGACCTAGGGTGGTGTGGAGTGCAAAAAAACGATGGATTTAGGCCCAGACCTTTGTACTGGGGTGAATGTAAGACATTGTTCTGCATTCTGTCCATCAACTGTGTTTTTTGCAATTTTCACCCCGAGTGGGCTGGCTATGCTCAGACGTGAGTCCCAGGCTCTCCACATCACTGGAGTCAAGCTATCCAGGCTGAAGAAGGCTGATAGCCAGAAACAGGTCCTTGGATTCTTGATTCCGGTCTAGGAAAGACATGGCTTGGTAGTTCGGGCAGGACTGTTCCCATGAGGCACAGGGTCAAGGCTGATTTGCATGTAGCCAATGTCTGACCTAGGGTGGTGTGGAGTGCAAAGAAACGATGGATTTAGGCCCAGATCTTTGTACTGGGGTGAATGTAAGACATTGTTCTGCATTCTGTCCATCAACTGTGTTTTTTGCAATTTTCACCCCGAGTGTACTGGGTATGCTCAGACGTGAGCCCCAGGCTCCCCACATCACTGGAGTCAAGCTTTCCAGGCTGAAGAAGGCTGATAGCCCGAAACCGGTCCTTGGATGCTCTATTCCGGTCTAGGAAAGACATGGCTTGGTAGTTTGGGCTGGACTGTTCCCTTGAGGCACAGGGTCAAGGCTGATTTGCATATAGCCAGTGTCTGACCTAGGGTGGTGTGGAGTGCAAACAAAAGATGGATTTAGGCCCAGATCTTTGTACTGGGGTGAATGTAAGACATTGTTCTGCATTCTGTCCATCAACTGTGTTTTTTGCAAGTCACACTAGCCACTGCATTTTTGGTAAACTTTGAGCCATTTGAGCTAGAAACATGGCTTTTTCTTTTCAAATTTGCAGATTAGGCAGCAGATGATGAATTATGTAGCTAATGTGGAAAATGTATAATTGTGTGAAAGTTGGTGCAGCCAAACAGTCACATAATTCCAGTGGCCATGCTCATACCTCTAACTAGGTATGGAAGTCCTCCTCATTGATTCCTTCTCTTTTTTTGTCTCATTGAGTTCATAGTTTGGCTTCTATGGAAATGAGGAAGACTAAACCTAAGGTTACCACTCCTCAACACAGACTACCATACCACATAATTACTCTTCGTCACACATAATCCCACTCTACATAATTCCTATACACTAAATACCACATACTTTCTATCCACAGAATTTCACCGCACAACATACCACATAATTCCTCTACACACAACTTACATCCACTCCACCGTAATAAACATTAATAAAGCACTTTTAGATTTACAATGCTAATAGCTCTAACTCTTGGGGATGAAGTCCACTTTACTTCTGAGGTCTTCACCATCTGGGAGGTGGTGGTCCCTGAGGCTTGTGAGAGGGGGGTGTAGTAGAGACCCATTTGTGGAGCGAATCTCTGTAATGCAGGTCCTGCTGTAGGGCGACTTAAGAGTTTGTGCTAATGTGCTACCTGGGCGGTCTCCCTCTCCATAACGATGGGCGGTTTGATATTTGCCTAAGTAGAGGATCTTGCGATCAGCTGTCTCTCCATAGTCTGCAAGGAGGGTCAGCCTCCATCCCTGTGGAACAGATGCTGGGGCATGTTGAGCTTCATTGTCCAAAGCTGCCAGGTCACCGTCCAGCTTGGCTAGCATTTCACGTAGAGATTTAAGCACACCCTCATGTTAGGAGATGCAGACGCCACTGATATAGGCTTTGAAGCCCTCCCACAGCATTGCCCAGGTGTCCACTGACCCTGTGTTAATAGTGAAATATTCCTCTATTGCCTCTCTGATCTCGTGACAAAAAAGGTCATCGAGGAGGGTCCGACCAGGGAAGCGTTACTGCCTCTCGTAACCCTCCGGACGCGGGACCCAAAGACAAAGTTGGATTGGTGAATGATCAGAACATGTTCTAGGTAAGTAACGTCTGATACCAGGAGGATACATCGGGGGAGAGGAGCCAGAGATCAATCCTGGTCCATGTATTGTGTTGACCTGAATAATGTGTGTGATTTGTGAGAGTCGGATTAGGCCTACTCCATATGTCTATCGGTACAAACTGGTTACAGAAGTCCAACAGGGCGCGTCACGTTTGCAGCTTCGTATCTGGAGAGGTTGAAGTACTGTCCAAGTCTGGATTAAGCAGTGGGTTGAAATCCCCACCCATGATAATCCTACTAGGTTCTAGCTTGGAGAGTTGTGTGTGAAATTCATGGAAAAATCATAGGGAATCAGTGTTAGGCGCATTAACACATACCAGTGTGACCTTATGTTCCATCAGGGACCCCGCGGTAATAGTATACCTGCCCTCCCTATTATTGACAACCAGCTAACAGTTAAAGGGGATCCTCTTATGTATAAGAATTGCAGTTCCTCTTGCATAATTTCTAAAATTAGCAAAGTCTCAGTGTGCCCCCCAGCTTGAAGCAAAATGCGCATTGTCTGAAACTGGTAAGTGTATTTCTTGTAGGAAGGTAATGATGGGCCAGCTCTGTCTTAGACCTCGGTAGGATTATCAAAAAAGCGTGACCACCCCCCACCTCAACCCTTAGCCGTGCGGGATATAGCATGCCATATTTGAGGCCAAGATTACGAACCGTGTCTTTAACACCGGTAAAGTTGCACCTGGCTTCTTGCACCATAACAGTGAAGTCTGGGTAAAGAGCGATTTTAGAACATTGCCAGATGGTATCTCCACACTCTCTCACCAATCGAAGGGCAGTATCATGACCCCAGAAGTTCATTATGCGGGCAACAGGAGTTCGAGGGGGCAGGCCCAGGTTAGGTCGAGGTCCCAAAGTACGATGTGCCCGCTCTACTACAAACCCAGGCATGAAGGATTCTTTACCAAACAGATCCAACAGCATTGTTTCTATGATGGTGTCCAGTCGATCCGTGGCGGTGGATTACAGAACCCCAAGGATACGGACATTATTGCGCCGACTGCTCACTTGAAGGTCTTCATTCTTTATGGCAACGTCTTTCAATATGCGTTCCATTCTGTCTAGCCTTTTGGTTGATTGCGCAGTCCCATCTTCTATATCGGATATCCGTGCCTCCGCCATGTCTAGTCGCCTATCATGCACCAAAATCTTGGTGCTCAAGGACTCGAGAGTTTTCGCCAGGGAATCGAAATGGCCGTCTAGTGCCTGAAAGCCAGCTCTCATCTTCTGGAGCCACTCTGCTGGAGGGGCCGCGTAGACCACGCCTCGATCTGGGCTCAGGACTCTCTCTGCCATGTCTTGACCTTCTTCTGTGCTTTGCTCCACAATCTTTTCAGACAGGAGTGTTCTTTGTTTCGGGTCCTTCCGGTCCATGCCTCTGGAAAATGTTTTGGGTTCAGGCAGCTGTCCAAAAACGCCCAAGGAATGCCTTAGGGAGCGCCACCCAAGACCCAGCCGGAATCACTTCACCCAGCTGTCATAACCACACCGGGTCCATGATTCACTCCAGTTGTCAGAGCAGCACCCGCAACAACCCAAACCAACCATCCGCAGTGCTGGGCCCTCAGTACGGAACCGCAATATGGCAGTGCGTCAAAGGCAAAGGAACTGGAGAGCGATAGGTAGTGCGTCAGACGGAATTATGGCTTGAAGTGTAAGGGATGTCACCCAGGGATCAGGATCTGTTAACACAAGAACGCTGTGGGCCCTGGACCAAGTGCACACCAGGGCCGGGGGACGCTCTTCGCAGAAAAAGCATACTGTGTGGACGTCCTGCAGGGGAAGAGGTGTGGCGCAGCTGCCAGGGCAACTGACGCCGGAACTCGGGGGCTCACGGTTCAATCCCTTGTGCCGGCGGCAGATCAGCCAGGCACCGTGTGACTCTGGGCAATAGTGAAATGTGTCCCTAATGAGCCATTATGGACATCCCCTTAGAGCACTCCTCCTCTCCTCCCTCTGGGCAATAGCTCACTTAATCTTCCCGAGGGCCCCCAGCGCCTTGAGACCTTCGGGTAATTGTACACGCTTTACAAATACTGGACATTTATTTTATTTTATTTAATGCTGGGGTATTGCAGCCCAACTGATCCAATTGTGAGGACCAGGCACCAGCTGAATCTTACTGAGCAGTGCTATACATCCACATTCAGGCCATTAATAACCAGGGACTGCACAGGAGGTGTACTGGGCTTTGGGGGCAATAGGTGGTCTCAAGCTCTTCCCAACCCACAATGTCTGAGCTGCCCTTACGATCTTTGCCACCGCCTCCCAAGCACGGGTCTGTGCCATAGGGGGTATGCTGCGGCGCGGCCTCAGATCGTAGCGCGAGTCGGGCCAGCTCCATCCCTGCGACGACATCTCGCTGACAATCGGAGAGCCAGAGAGGGGAGCAGAAAAAAACTTGACCGGCACCCAGGACACTCACCGACAATGCAGGGCCCCAATTCGCTCCAGTTGCTGCTCTGCAGTCCTCAGCAGCCGTGCCCTTTCCCGACGATCGCACCAGCCGCCATTTTCTTCACTGCCTTTACATGGGCGCCGGTCCCCACATCGCACTGCCACATGCTCTTTGCTGTCTCGGGGGCATCTATGATTATGCGGCACCACTCCTGGGGAGCATCGGCAACAAGATCAGCCAGATCGCTGCGTGTGATGTGGGATTACACGCTCTTAATGCTGGTCGGCTGGCGGAGCTTCAACGCCAGGTGGCCATTCCTGTCTGTGGCTTGGCCACGCTCCCCCATCACAGTGAAGGTTTCGGTAGATAATTTAAATTTTTATTGTTGTTGAGCTCCATGAGACTGCATATTCTAGCAAGCTGACTCCCCATTCTCCCCGTCCTCACTTGCACCAGCTCCCACCCAACTCCCACATCAAGGCTGCTTTCCGCCGCCCACTGCCCCGTCAGACCACTTAGAATTCTTGCATTTTCCAAATTTGTTAAATAAATATTTCATTTATTTTAATTATTTTTATTTATATAATTTATAAAGTGCAACTAATGCCGGTAGGCGTCTTGGCTCAGTAGGAAAACAATAAAAAGTTGCTGCAGTAGTTGTCCGAGCGAGTTTAGCCAGTGGCTGGGTACTTGTTATCCTGCAGGAACAGCCAGGTCTTTAAGGCTTTTCTGAAAGTAAGTAGGGAGGGGCAGCTTTTAGTGTCAATGGGAGGCTCTTCCAGAGCACCGCTATGGCCCTAAAAAATCTCTTCCCACCCTAGTTGGTTCTTTTGAAAGGAGGAACAATCAGGTTCAAAGCGCCAGGACATACCGATTGAGCTTTTCTTTAAAATAGGCTAGCCCAAGTCCATGCAATGCTTTATAGGCCAGACAGAGAGCCTAAAACCTACATCATTGTTTAATCATAAACCAGTGTAGTTTCCTGACGGCCCCTCTTGCTGATTCAGGTTTGGGGATTTTGAGGAGAAAGCGAGAAGCAGCATTTTGCAGCTTCTGGAGCCTCTATTCAAGGCCCACTGTAGGAGTAAGATAAAGGCTGTTGCAATAGTCTATCTTAGTGAGAACCAATGCGCTAAGAGCCGTTCTCAGGAGTTCAGGGGGCAAGAATTTTTCAATCTTTTTCATGAGCCTTAGTGAAAGAAAAAAGGCTGATGTAATTTTATTTCCTTGATCCTTAAACTTCAGTTCTTCATCTATCAGGATGTCTAGATTTTTGACTCTGCGAATCCAGTTTGGGTGGCTACTATTCCGGCTTCCAAATTGAGGGGTTGTTACCAAAAAGGATGACCTCAGTTTTAGAGGTACTTAATTTAAGGTAGTTATAGTCCATCCACTTCCTCACATTGCTCATACATGTTCTGAGTGCCATGCCTGAGTTATTTTCCGGTTTTGCCAGTGACACCACCATTTGGGTGTAAGACGACAGATTAAAGCCCGCGTTTTTGATGATTATCACGAGTGGTGCAACATAAAGGTTGAAAAGTGTTGGGTTCAGTGCCGATCATTGAGCCAAGACACACAAGAGTGTGTCTCAGTGTGCACACATGTGTTGGTAAGTAGGAATGCCTGTGTGTATGTGTATGTGTGTGTGTGTGTGTGCTTGTATATGTGCATGCGTTTGTGTCTGCATGTCGGTTTGCGCATGTCTGTGTTTGTATGTGTTCGTGGCTCCATGCATATCTGTGCATGACTGTATGTGTGTTTGTGTGTGTATGCTAGTGCGGTTGCATCTCTTTGTGTGTACAGCTGCAGGTGCTTGTATTTCCAAATGTGTACATGTCTGTGTGCACATTTTTGTCTGTGCATGCATGTTTCTTTATATCTGTGCTTGCACATTTGTGTGTGTCTATCTGTGCATCTATGTTTTTTAAGGTTTATTTATTGCACATAAAGGCCCAGGGGTGCGTGAGAGCTCTTTACTAAGAACAATATCTGGTACAATACCTACTGGCTGGAGAAAATATTGACCTCATTAGTACCATTTGAGTACTTGAATTCAACAATCAGCAACTGTACGGTGACAGAATAATCTTTGGAGATAACATGCCAGTGCCCAGCCCAGTGCCCAGCACCACCTGACATGCTTTTGTTTGCTTGTATTTTAGCTAAGATATGTTTGTTGTTGTAATCTGAGTTCATGCAGTAGTTTGTGGATTATTTGTCATGCTTGTGAAATACATAGTCCTGTATAAAATGTTGTGGCTTCATTAGCATATAATTCCAGTGTTGTTCTTTTATTTTTCCACACAGCATATTACTCTTGTCCCCCCTTACTCATAACCTAGTTTATTTATTTATTTATTTTTAACACTTGTAAAGCGCTACTTATACCCTTGGGCGTCAAGGCGCTGAAACCATTATTGAAGAAAGTGGGGAATGAGAGAATAAACAGATTTGACGGATGAGAAAGGGTTACTGAGAGAAAAGCCAGGTTTTCAGGAGTTTGCGGAACTGGAACAGAGTAGCACTTTGTCTGATGTTAAGAGGCAAGGTGTTCCAGAGTCTGGGGGCCGCCACCAAAAAGCGTCGGTCACCCCAGGACACTGTTTTGGTGCGAGGGACAACCAGTTGGTTAAGAGTAGCTGACCGTAAAGCTCTTGTAGGTTTGTAGAGTTGAAGTTTGTCTCTTAGAAAATGTGGTCCTTGGTTATTGACTGATTTGAAGACTATAAAGAGGGCTTTGAAGTGGATTCTTTTTTGTACAGTCAGCCAGTGGAGATCTTTTATGTTTTTGGCAATGGGTTCGAACTTTGTTTTGCCGGTAATGAGACGGGCTGCTGCATTTTGTATAGTTTGCAGTTTTGTAGTTACTCGGGTTTGCGCATTAAGAAATAAACCATTACAATAATCCAGGGATGAGAGGACAAGAGCAGAAACCAGTGTCTTAATAGCAGAGTCGGGAAGAAAAGGACGTATTTTGCGAATCATTTTTAGCTTTAAGTGCGCTGTGGATACTGTCTTGTTGGCGTGATCCATGAAGTTAAGTCCATCATCGAAGATAACCCCCAAATTCCTGACCTTCGAGGTCGGCATGGGAGGAGTACCGAAGGTCTCTGGTTCCCATTTTCTGGTTCTCCAGCGCCACAAGGTCATACGATTGGTAATAGCGCTATGTAAATATCATTACTCCACTCCATACAAAAAACAAAAGTGAAAAACATTGTCATTTTCAACACCAAGAGCTCTAGTTTTCATAAATGCGAGACATATTGCATTGCAAATGCTTGGTATATTCTGGAGTCACTGCTCTGTAGGTCTCTGGTGAAGAGGTTTCATTAATCCAAATTTCAGTCAAATTGAGAATGACTAGGTGGTGATCAAAGATGAAATATATACCTCATCAGAATGCTTCCCCTGGATCTAGGCCCATATGTGTACATTTTGCGATTTCCTATTAGGAAATAGCAATTTAGCAATTTCCTAATTTGCGATTTCCTAATAGTGATTGCGACTCCATAGGAATCCCTATTTGGAAATTTCAATTTAAATACATTCCATTTTGCGATTCCCAAATAACGATTTCTATGGACTGGCTATTTAGGAATCGTAAAATCGGAATTTTGTACATATGGGCCCAAGTCTTTAGCACCCAAAATGCATTTGTTTGTCACGTCAAAGATCAGGACTAGAATATGGAACCATGTGATGGGCAACGTGCCAGGAAGGAAGACTGAAGTTATGTTTGTGTGCCACCACAGAGGGCATATTCCAACTCCTGATTGCAAGGTTAATCATTTTTTTATATAAATATTTCATCACACTGATGTCTGTTGTGGAACAGGTTTGTCAACGTTCCTGACAATGCACTTTCTTCAAGGAAGTTGGACCAGGAAATTCTCTTTAGCCTTTACTGGGGATTTCCCTTTAAGCTAAAAGTCTTTAATAATCCTTCCTGAGAAGTAATATTTGGCTGAGTGAATATCTGTCTTGGCACGGTCTCTTTGTACATGACTGGATATCTGCTTAAGCTTTACAAACGCTTCAGTAAACGATCGAAGACGTACGAGCTGTGAAACAGAGGGCAGGTAAGCATCTACTGAGTGAAGTATATGAGTCATATAACGCCCATGCAATCCTGTAAGGGGTGGAATAATTATTTATTGCACCTTTTCTATTCTGAAACTGCATGGTTTGAAGTTGATTGTGTGCAATAAACAGCAACCAAAGACATGTATTGTACAAAATGGGCCATAAGGTGTTTGTCATGGTGCTTACTGCACCAACATCCATACACCATCCATTACCTTCTCAATCCATTTTCTCTAACCAATACTTACTCTATGAGTTGTCTAACCTATAAATAGGCACCAGTAACCTAGCTGGTGTCAATCAAAAAATGTAAATCAGAGACACCCTTTGTCAAACACACTTCCTGTTATTTTGTCTGCTCTACAGACAACTCGAATCATGGAGCCTGTGAGAATTTTTTAAGCTAAGTTCTGGGGTGCAGGAACCTCTTGGAGGTAAAGTTATGGTTCTTCACTTTGACTCCTGTTACAAAGGATACTGTGTTGTACACCATGTCAGGACTCAGAGTAAAAGGGTTAGGCATATAATGGGGTAGACATTTCCTGTTAATAATACATAGATATGTATATGCTCCCCCCCTTAAATTGTTGTTAGATATTATGGCGGCTGAGCTTCAGGTAACTCTGATATATTTAACACTTTTGTTGCTTTGGTCGCTCATACTTCAATTGTGATCAGTCACAGGGTTTGTGCTGGCAGGAAGCAATCCACTTCTTTTATCAAACTCCGCTCTGTTTGGGCTGAAAGGGTTCAGCACAGACCACCATCATGCTTTAATATGTGTGAAAAAGGCCGCTCATTGAAGACAGGTGCACCTCACAAAATTACCCTTGCCTTTGCCTCACAAACCATTGATTCGCCTCCTTTCCCACCCCTAAGGTTTCCCCATCCATATCCTTTCTTTGCAACTACTTTAAAAAACCCTACTCGATCATTAACTGTTGAATTCTAACCATGTAACCTCTTCTCTACTTCTCTAAACATGTACTTAACCAAGTATCTCCTATCTTATTGCCTTCTCCCAGAGTAAATTGTTCACAACCATTAAGTTAAACTGTAACCATTTAAAACCTAGCTACCAGACGCCACTCAGAAAAGTCCTTAGGACTTTTCTGACCCCCCCAACCCAGGAAGCTCTAGGAAACCTTCATTTATCTAAGACCTTGTTTAACACCTCTGATATCTGGATCAGGTAGAGCTCCAGCCCAAAGAGAGACAAGTGCACTCCATCCCCCCTGAAAAAAAAACAGCAGTATACTATAATTCAGGATTCTCTACTCACTGTCTTCTAGGGATACATTCCATCTAAATGACGAAGCATTCAGACTGTTGATGTCTGATATCGAACACGTCCGTTTTCATCTGCTTCAGTAAAGCTAATCCTTTGCATACCACTACATCATTCTCCAAATGTATGGGCAAATGTGCAAAATATGTTAAACAAGGTTCAGACCTTTCCCTTTCTCTTTCTGAAGTTCATACCATTCTGCCCATTTTAGAAAGGGAATGGCCGACTATCCTAATCGACAGCGCCATTGACTCCATCCCAGCTAGTACACCTCAAAAGACAAATGCATGAGTACATAGAAAAATACATGTTACAATCTCCGTGCTTACTTGACATATGTCTTAAAACAATCCAAAGTCCATCGCCCCAAATACAGGATTCGGTCCCTGCCCCAACCCTTCCTTGCCTCTTCAGTGGCTATCCCGATCCTGAATAAGCGAGTGCCAAAATCTCCTTGTGCCTCCCCCAGCTGTAGCAAAGATCTCTGCATCACCCACAAATGCTGAGCAGCAGCTACCACCTGCTCATATAGCCTGCAAAAAACTTCCTCTGACCCCCGTCAGTTAGACCCTTCAAGGCACACCCCCAATGTACCAAGCATACAAATTTCTCCTCATTGACCCCCATTACTACTTTTTTTCTATTCCCCTTTGGTCCGTCTTAGAGTGTTTGAGCATGATCGTTACTGCACCTATTCCCCCACCCCCAGCTCCCACCTTCTTTCACTCGAGCCCTGCAACCCTTTCCCTCCATAATAAGTCTGACACTCTGAATGCTCCAAAATACATCCATGACATTAATGCGGGAAAAACAAACATTTCTTCAGCATCCTACAGATCCTTTGTAAAACTTTTAAGAGCCCAGCCAAAAGTTCCCTTGACACTGCCCTCCTTACCTTGGTCCCAGACCCCAACTCTTTGACCCAGTCCGTCTTAGAGTGTTTGAGCATGATCGTTACTGCACCTATTTCCCCACCCCCAGCTCCCACCTTCTTCCACTCGAGCCCTGCAACCCTTTCCCTCCCTAATAAGTCTGACGCTCTGAATGCTCCAAAATACATCCACGACATTAATGTGGGAAAAACACACATTTCTTCAGCATTCTACAGATCCTTGGTATAACTTTTAAGAGCTCAGCAAAAAGTTCCCTTGACACTGCCCTCCTTACTTGGGTCCCAGACCCCAACTCTCTGACCCAGACCTCAAGAATTTGTCTGCCCAACTCTCCCGCGAAAGGGGCATAATCCCACCACAATTTGCCCAAAAATTCAATCCCTGCCAGTTTACTGGCAATAGTGACCTTAGACAGACCTCTGTCAACCAAAGACAAAATAACTGAAAAACATTTTCTTCTCTTGCCCATGCTTCCTTCCACTTCTGTGCCCCACCCTCTAAAAAGCTCCTGCCATGCTTGACTATACGCACTCCTAGTTGACTCGGCTATGGACCCTCCCACCAATTGCTGTATCCTTTGTCTCATTGTCCATCCCTGGCACGTGTCTGGCTTGAAACAGAATATCATGCTTCAAACAACTAAGGATGAATACTCTCAGCAACCTAAGGACCTGCTTGTCCCTAGTGGACTGCTTATTGACCACATGTACCACAGCCATGTTGTCCACTCTGAAAATGACCCTCTTGTGAGCTAAACTCTGTCCCCGGCTATCACTATGTGAAAGAGCTCTAAAAAGGTGATTCTTCCTATGTTTTGGCCACTCCTCGGCACACCACCTGTCCTGACAATAGAGCCCAAATCCACTAGCACTTGCCGCATCTAAATATATTTGGACATCATATTCCCATGCCTTAGGCACTGTCATGGGGATGTCATTGAATTCTTCCAAAAACCTGCGCCACATGCGTAAGTCTTCCTTTGATGATGTGGCAGGGTAAGCTCCGCGAATGACCTGCTCAATCTCCAACAAAATCTTCATCCCAACTTGACCACCTGGCATGCAAAATTCAGATACCCTAGTGGCACTTGCACCTTCCTCACTAACACATTGTGTCTGGCAAACATTTCATCTATCAACATTTGCATATGCAGGTTTTTAACCATCACTAAGCATGCCTCCAAGGCCACTGAGTCCAACTCATTACCCAAAAATTAACAGACCGTGCTTAGACCTTATGTCTTTTCTGGTGCCAGGGTCACCCCAGTATCAGCATGAGCTTCTGGAACCTTGCCAGCTGCTGCTGACAGTCCGCCGAACAGGGCTGGCCTACCAGGAAGACATCATCAAGGTAGTGTGTCACTGTCTCTTTACCGTTTTCTCATGAGAAGACCCATTGCAGGAAGGAACTAAAACGCTCAAACAAAGCACATGAGATTGAACGTCCCGTGGGCAATCCCTTGTCCACAAAGTTTTGCCCATCAAACTGGATGCCTAACAGCTAAAAATCATCAGGGTGCACAGATGGTAGCTGAAAGGCTGACTTTATGTCGCATTTTGCCATCTCTGCACCTCTGCCCAACTTTTCCACCAATCCACCGGCTACGTCCACTGAAGAATAGGAAATGGATGTCAGTTCTTCTGACATAAAATAATTCAGTGAACCTCCCTCCAACCATGACAGGTGCTTTATCAATCTATACTTGCCTGGTTCTTTCTTTGGCACCACCCCAATAGGGGATATTATCAAGTCCTTGACCAGCCATTCTGTGAACAGGCTCTCCATGCGCCCCTCTTTGAACTTTTTGAGCAATTTGTCCTGCACTACCGCTTTGTGTGAAGCCACTGACCTCGAATTTTCAGCCCACCTGGAGGACAGAGGCCCCACATATCCCAACCTGAACCCTTCTTTGAAACCGATTCTCAATAACATTGCATCCTCCCTGCGTGAATAGTATGTCAGCCAAGTGTCCAGATACTCTTGTTTAATGGGTGTACAGCCTTTTCAAATGGAACCCTGTGCTCCCCTTCCAACCCTGTCCCCAGCCACCTGCTGTCCTTGCTGCCTGTTATAGGCAGTATTTTTCTGGAAACCCTGTCCAGCCTAGTGCCCTTGACCACTGTATCCTGCTCCAAAACAGTGCACCAATGAGTGCCGCCCTGCACATTTTAAGCACTTGTGCCTACATTTGCAGTATTCTGTCATGCAGGCTCCCTTATTAAAGTCCCATCAAGCCCCTTTGATGCCCCCTGAAGTCTTTGGTGCATTCCCCACCCTCAATTTGGAAGATTTGGAAAGAGGTGGTAGACTAAAGGGATCCCACTGGCCGTGTATGTGGTTTTTCAAAACTTAACTGACCACATCATTTATTTATACAGACATGTATCAATCTCATCCCATTTTGCCTCCAGGTCCCATGCAAGCCTGGCTCTGAACTCTTCATCATAGTGTGACCATGCATATCCCCCATAAGTCACGTATGCTCTCCTATTCACGTTCCTATATTTAAACAAGGACATGCACCTCTCTGAGTATTTTTCCTAATAAACGCTCGCAAATATCAGGAAAGCCGCTGTTCAGTTTTCCTTTGTCAAGGGCATCTTAGGCCTTTTTGACAACTCAACCTCCTCTTCCTTCGATCCGTCCTTTGACATCAACTCCCTGGCTAGTTACTTAGGCATCTCTACATACTCCCTCTCTATATTTTTTCTTTAGTATTTAGCATAAGGTGTGCCCCCAGTGGCTTCTTCAAACCCATGTATGACAGTTTCCACAGCTTAATATCGTGACTTTACTTGGCACCGTCTGGCTGCAACTTTTTGCCGTCCTGTCCTCCCTTTTTTGTGTCATTCATGCGTGATGCTTTCCCCTGTATGTTGTCATATTGACTCCCTTTTGCCACCTCTTTAACTGTCTCCCCCTTAGTCATCTGTCCCTCTGTGCGTGCCTATCCAAGTATCCTTCACATACAGCCCTTTGCAGAGACAGACCTCCCCATGCACATCCTCTCCACCTGCGTCAAGTGCCTACTGACTCCCTGTGCTTGGGAAAACCATGATGAGCATGCCCTCATAAGCCTTACCTGGTATCAAGGTCAGTGTCTGCACTAGATCCAGCTGCCTAACCAGTTGTGCTGGGGGACGATTGGCATTGACCTAGGCCTGGTATTAATCTCATTTCTCTTGTATCTGCAACAAACTAGGCACATCAATACTGAGATCCCCCATTCCTCCTCTGCCCCCTATTTCCTAGTCCATGATCTACCCCTCCTCTATGCTATTATCGCAGTAATCCAAATGTGTGACATCTATCTCTCCCTCTCTCAGACCTGTCTGATCAACCATATGTGCCTCTGTATTCCATCGCCTAATGCGAATGAACTTCTCTAATGCAATACCCATGCACTGCTGGGGCACCTAATGCCCTTCAGCCCCAGCCACTTGCCCTTGTCCTAACATCTCACTGATGCCCCAGAAGCCACATTGACCCAACTAGGTAATTGCACTGCAGAGGCCACTTCCAAGCTTTCCGTGGAAGTGTTCCTACTGTCCCTCGACATATTCTGGCTGGCTGCCCCGGACCGTGTCATCTCTTCACCTCTGTATCGCCGAGACGCATTTGACCCACTCGATACTGCCTTATCCTGCATTTCCGAATCCTGAAAGGAAAAAGTAAGGTCCAGCAGGGGTTAGTGTACCTGCCTGCACTGGCACAGAGCACCACTGCCAATATCCCCTGCTACCCTGCACCTCCTGTTGGATACCCCTGCTCCCCATTTGTTTCCTTCATCCCCACCCAACCCATGCGGCACCACCTCTTTTCTTTCTACCTCTGCTGAGTGCTCCCCATCAGCACTGGGACCACAACCTGACCTGCCCCTGGCATTTGCATACCTTGGCCGGTGGCATACTTACTGCCACTTAGCTCTCCGCCATACCCCATCTTGCTCCTCCTCTTCAATCCATTCCAGCATTGCTGCTACTATGGCAGATGCTGGACCCCATCCATACTCTTCCCTCCAGTCACCATCCTCTTTTATAGCTGGCACCTCTTTGGACCCCCGCTGAGCCTCCTGTTTCTACCTTAGCTCCGCTGACCACCGCGACCTGAGCTCCAAGGTGCCCTGTCAAACCAGCCCTCCAACTCCAGTGATGCTTGGGTGCCCCACTGTGGGTCAACCTGCCTCCCCCTTCTTCTTGCTCCCCTCCCTACCCTAGGCCCTCCTCCCCGATGCCTGCTGTTGACCCCCCACTCAGAACATATCCTCCCTCACCTCCATGCTGGTCCTCCTCCTCTGCTGGGGCCTACCCATTTCCCCTCTCACCCCAAGACCAGCCCCCACGCTGCTGTACCACAGAGAGGCCTGCCACCTTGTCTACTGGCCCTTCACTTACTGCCTCTGATGCCCCTAAAACTCCTGGCCTGCCCCTTGTGAGGCCTCTGTGGCCTCTCCTTCCAGAGTGACAAGTTTTAGCCCCCTCTCCCTCTAGTGAGTCACATGCGGCTCCCCCAGCTGGCTTTACCTCATCCTGTTGCCCGCCCAGTGCGGCCCCACCCTTACTGTCTTCAAACTGAAGAATGGGACGCACGCGCCACCCCACTCCTTTTCCCCTGTTTTTGCAATACCTATATATATATATATATACATACATATATACATACATATATACCTATATATATATTTTCATATAAATACATACATATATACGTATATATATATCATGCTCACTCCTTTCTCCTTTCTTAATTTGCGCATCATTATGTCTGTTGTTCTGTAAACTGTGAATTATGATGGGTTGTGATACCCACCCAATCGCGCACTGTTCACTTGGTGCTCTGCACTTTCAACTATTTAGCTATGAATCAAATTGCTTTCATTTGTCAACAATTATACTTTTAATCATATTTTTTCATTGTCAACTGTTCAACTGATTGTTCATTATTTACTCAACATCATTGTCAGCATTCATTATTTTGATATGTGAGCATTTACATTGCATTACATTTCATTTTAGGTCAAACAAAACAATTTTTTTATATAAACTTTTCAACAAATTTCACATTGAAGCCCAATGCATTTCGGCACCAGTGGGGTGCCTTCATCGGGGGCAGTTCTTAGTATTGCTGTTATGTAACTCACGTGTTCCTAAATCGCCGCTATCAACCTCGTGTTCTTTACTGTAGTCTTTAAGTACCGCTATGTCACCTTGAACAATCCCCGTTCCGTCTCTATTTTCGCGTCAGTTCTGTAAACTGTTGCATGTGTTGATAAGTAGCTATATGAGTAACTATATGGGTTATTGATTGGTTGCCCAAGTATTTGTATGGGAGACTGAGTGTGTGTGTGGGTGGCTGGGAGGTGTATGACATAGATGTGTGAGCAGTTGATTCACTAGATGTATGGTTTCAAAAGTGCATGTGGAAACAGCTGTATGGGCGGTTGACTGTGTGCATGAGTGTATTGGTGAGTGAATGGATATCTCAGTGCTACATGTCAAAGTAAGTACATATGTAAAACACAGTACATGTGAGAGTTGACATATATAAATAACTGTGCATAAGAGCCAGTGAATGTGTGAGTGGCTATATGGATCATTGTGAACTTGTATCAGGGATTGTATAAGAGAGTAAATATGTGTTAGTAAATGTTTGAATAAGTAAAGTTTTTATAACTGTATAGTTGAGGAAATGGAGGTGTGATTGATTCTTTGCATGATTGACTAGGTGTGTGAGTAACTCCATGGATGAGTGACAGTCTGTGAGTGTCTGTTTACACTGAGTGTATCTAAGGTTATATTAGAGTCTGAAGAGGTTCATCGTATTATCACATGAATGATGTCATCAGTGATGTGATCAGTAATGTCAAATGAGATGTCATCAGTGATGTCATCAGTGATGTCATTTGAGATGTCATCAGTGATGTCATCAGTGATGTCACTGAGCATGTCATGAATGATGTAATATGTGACATCATCAGCAGTGGATTGCGGGTGCGCGATATATAGTTAGGGCAACTAACTATATATGAAATTTCAATGGTTTTGTGTGAGTAAAATATGGTTTTGTAAATGCTAATTCCTAACTATATATGGTCTATAACCTATGGTTTTTTCATTGAATTTCAATGGTTTTTTTTAAAGCTAATATCTGTAGCTGTAAAATGTCTTTTTCTTTATATCCCAAATTATATTTTATATGTTTATGATTATTTTTTTTAAAAATATTTTTGGGGTTCGCTCCTAGTTCGCGAACCGGGAAGCTTTCCGTTAGCTCAATTTGATGCCGCGACCCAGTCCGCTAACCAGTAAACGTTCCGTTCACGCAACTACCGCATCAGAAATCAACATCGTGACGCGTCGCGGAAGTGCGACGTATCACGTTGTCGCGTAATGCGTCTTATGACGCGCCGCGTTAGCGCTCCCGGAAGTGCTCCGGACCGCGAACCGGAAGCAAACCGGGGCGCGGCGCGCACCGCGTAACGTGAGCGGAACAGGTCATGTGACTTGTTTATAAAACTTTTCATTGGTTCATTTCACTTTTGGTTTCCTAATGATGTAAGACTAGGTCATATGACCTAAAAATAACACTTTTCATTGGTTTAGAACTTTTGCTTTTCCCAAATGATGAAAACCCCTCCTTCTTTCCTCACTCTGACTTTCATCTTGGTGAGAGAAAGACCCTTTTTCATAGTTGAGCAATGGCTTCAGTAGTTGCTTCAGCTGGTGCACCCCCACCACCACCTTCACCTCCTCATGGGAAGAGAGGACCACCTCCCCAGTTCATCACCAACACAGAGGAGGAAGAGGATGAACTAGAGGAAGAGGAGACAGAAGGACCACAGTTCTTACAAGAGGTGCCCGGGTTTCCCATCGGAAAGCCAGTTTCATTTGGCAGTTTTTTCACTCACTCGAGGGCAGAAGAAAGTAAATGCTAAGTATGTCACCTGCCTCATTTGTAAAGACAAGTTATCAAGAGGCACTGATAAAAAGTATAGCTTTGGGAACTATACCATGCATCGGCACATGAGCAGGTGGCATCCATTGAACTACAGCCGGGCAGAGATGCGTGACCTGCAGGATAATCCAACAACAACTCCTGTGGCCAGGTCAACTTCACAAATATCGTTGACAGGAGCAGAGGCACGGAAAACCGTGCCAAACATTCAGGAGAACTTTGTACATATCAAATTTACCTGTTTGTATTGCGGTGCATTGCTTTCATGTGGTAACATGAGCATATCGTTAATTAACGTTGCTTATGAAAATCATAATTTCCCTAACCGCCCCAGACAGTAATTTTTTTTTTGCTCCTGTTGAGCCCTTTTCAATGCCTGTTTTTTGTTGTTTCCCCTCCATCAAAAACAAAAAAAACATAAAACTGTTCAAAAAATACAAAGAAAACAAAAAATGTTCAGAAAAAAAAAAATATATAAAACAACAAAAACATTAAAAAAAACTTCTTTTCAGAACTACCTCCCCTTTCAAATAAAATTGCTAGAATGTTTAGCACTCTGGCAAGCTCTATTTCTTTTGGTTCGCTTCCCCGTTCGCTGCCCGGTTCGCGAACTGGGAGCGAACCACAACATTTTTTTTAAAAAAAAAGAAGAGTAAGTATAAGGGAAGTAAACAGAGAGTAATGTTAAAAGTCATGTCCACTTATTACATAATTCATGACATGGTCAGTGACATCATTAGCAGTGGATTGCGGGTAACAGTATCCCTAGTTTACTCCCTATAGCTGTCTTTCTTTTAACATAACTGTCTGTTTCCTTCCCTTATACTTACTGTATTCTTTTTTTTTTTTTTAATTTTTTATCAGTCTGAAACAGTGACAGTAATAGAGACAGAGTGAGTGAATAAGAGTGAAGAAGTATGAGAAGAGAGAGACTGAGAAAAATAGTGGAACGAGTAGAGTAATTAAGTAATAGAGAAAGGAATGAGGGAAGTAGCAAAGGCAGGAAAGTAAGGGTTAAAGAAATGAAGCAGTGGAACTAATATAAGTTAAATGTAATAAAAATATAACGAAAAGAGTGCAAAACATTTACCTTATAATTGTCTTTAAGTTGGTCATTTGTTATTTTTATACTTTCAATCTGTGAAAGAGAGAACAAACATTTCAAAAATATTAAAACATGTATTTAAAAATTAGAAAAGACAAGGGAAAAGGTTCAAGAACAAACAGTTTTTCAACAACTTTGACATTTTCAGAAGCCTCTGCTTCTCTACGTCCCCTACACAATCCTAAAGATATATATATTAAACAAACAGTATCTTGATGCTGATGAAGTGAGGCCTATTTTGGAACATGGTGCATCTTTTGCACTGCTGATGTCTCACAATAGTGATGCAATAGCAGCGCAAAAGAGATGTAAAGCCATCATAAAATTGTGTCTAACATTTTAAATGATTGTTTCAGGATGCAAATAAGATGTGTCCTTTCAAGAGGTTTGTTTGAGGTGAGGCCTATTCAGTTTTAAAAAAAAACAGTACCCAGAAGTGCAGCACTGTAAGCATTAACTTTGACACTTACAGAAGCCTCAGTTTCTCCATATCTACCTCACATTTCTAAATGTATATCATAAGTACAAAAAGTAGAACATTAATTATACATGTTAAATGGTTTATTTTTGCTGTTCTCAGAATGTATCAAATTTCACTTAAATCAGTGACTTGAAGGTATTCATCATGTAACAGCGGGGAAAAAAAAACACAATCAAAATGATTGTGTTTAAAAAACCCATACAACATAAGAAATCTGAATTCAAAACTCCTTAAAATTAACTTACTTTCCATAACGTCGAAGGATGTCCTATGAACAGCGTACACTCTGTTGTGCTATTAATATTTTCAGCCCGCCACTTTCTGAAAGAAAACCTCCATCGTTTTGAAAAATATGTTACATACAATAAAAGACTTCTCACATTCTACCACATGTTTCCACATGGCCAAATCATGTTGGAGCGATTTACAACTCTTGTAATTTTTGTAATCAAATCCCGTCATTTTCTATTTTCGCAACTTTCAGAAAGAAAACATTTAAGATTACTTTCACAATCCTGGACTACTAATATCTTACCCTTCTTGCTCACTCATGTTCTACTTTTCCTATGACACTGATACTGCTTACTATGAAGCAGACTTACTTGCATCAGGTTTATATAGTTGGATTTTTAAAATGACATTATAATTAAAAGTTTTGGACCAATAATCTAGACAGCATTGCAAACTTACATTCCCTCTACTTCATGAACCTTTTGCAATTCCTCCGAGCAAATCCCGAGATTCTTTCCTCAAAATTTTGGTTTTAAAAACACCAGGTAAGAATTTTTAAGGTCAAACGGCAATTTTTTTTTTAAAGTTACAACAGAATCGTTGCAGAATGACCAGCCGTTTCTAGACTTTAAATAAGCTGTGTAATGTCCTGATGTTGTTGAAGGACCATCGTGATAGATAATTACTGCAGTTACAAAAGTCCTTCCTGATATTGACAACTGCGAAGCAACACATTTTTTTATTAAAGTTGTCAATTTTGATCCATCAGGCCTACATCGTTGGATCATTAAAATGACATACTGGCCATATCTTCGTATAAATAATGTTGACATCATTTCAGATTTACATTGGCTACACTCCATGTTGTGATCAGCTGCTTTTACTAGCTTATTAAAGGAGACTGATTTACTGTCTGGCAAAGTTAAATATATAAATCTTTCTGAGTCTACACTAGTAGTACTTGATACCATACAGTTCTCGCAGTCATGCTGCCATTGATAAGAAAGCCCAAACAGGTGATCTACATCTACATCCTCATCTTGCAATACATCAAGCATATACATTAAAAACTCCTGACAATCCTGCTGAATATTTTCAGAGAAGTCTGTTTGACCTGAACATTCGTCTAATAGATAACGAACTTCAGACACACTTTCTACTCTCGTTCTATCAGCACTACATTTCTCTAACACAGAATTCAACAAACAGCATAAACTTTGTTCCGAATTATTCACAATCTGTTCTTTTAAACTCTCTAGTGAAAAGAGAACATTAACCACTACATTAGCATAGCATTTGACACCAGAACTGTTTTCAAATTGAAAACTGACAACATCTTCAACAGAATCCATTTTCTTTCTGCTTACAATTTTCGGTTCATCTACTTTTGGGCTTTTTGCTACAACCTCCCTACTATTACTGATATTTCTTCGTTTCCGGCCTACCACGCGTTTCTCAAACAAAGGATATTGAGGCAAATGTGGTGCATACTCTTTTCTTAACCTATTGTATTCCTTAACACAATCTAGATCCGCACAAATGTTTGTGACATCACAGTCAATCAAGTACAATCCCGATATAGATCTCACTCGTGACAAAGCCACATATGCCATACCTTCCTTGAACACAGAACTTCCAATATTCACCAATGCACTATCTACACTTAAACCTTGTGTTTTATGGATTGTCACCGCATATGCCAAGCAAACAGGAAACTGTTTATGGTGAACATATAAGTCTTTAACAAGCAAAAACCTAGCAGAACAACGACCAATTACCTGTACTTCCTCAATGCCATCAAATTTATTTTTAAAAAATTCAATTCCATCTCTACTTCTGTATTTCTCAAAATCAACAACATTACCCATTGATCCATTTACCAGACCTCTTTCAACATGTAAATTCCTTCTCAAAAAGATTCGGCAGTTTAAACACACATTCAAAGTCTTTTCAAAACCCGCTGTTTTAGATATAGTCTTCTCTAATGAATCCAATTTTGATTTCAAATTCTCAGACAAAATAATTGTTGATCCCATATGCTCTATTCTGTCAATAGCTTCAAGTTTCACAATCTCTTGCTTTTCTAAATTCAACATTTTGTTGTTGAAGATGGCACATTCTGCAAGAGTTGGCATCAAACATATTCCGGATTTCTTCTCAGTAATTTTCTGAAAAATATTCTCAGGCACAACGTCTTGTTCTGGATATACATTTGACAGTAATCGTACATTTAAAGCTTCTTTCCCATGCTCGGTCACTTTTCCAATTCTAATATCTTGTAGAATATTCTTGTAATCTTCATCCTTTGCCTGACGCATATTTTCATGCAGTTCAGCATAATTGAAGTTTAACCATATATTGACGTTGCCAATGCTCCCTAGGCACTTCCTAGTATCTTCATGCGTGAGTATTTTGAACACAGGTTGTCCTTTTACTGGTGTCAGCTGCAGAAGATCTCCGAAAACAATGATGTGTTTGCCACCAAATAACACATCATACTCAGTTTTAAGAACTTCTTGCATTCTCAAATGCACAAAGGCAAGCATGACATTGGAAACCATGCTTACTTCGTCAATGATAAGAAGTTTCATTTTCCTCAAGACTCTTGAAACTTCGCAACAAGCATCCCCAGATAACTTGTGGTATTGTAATTTGTTGTCATGCTCCACTGGCAGCATCAGTAGACGATGCAAAGTAATACCTTTAATGTTATGTGCTGCCAGTCCAGTAGGAGCGGTAACAACAAAAGACAGCGATAACTCAGTCCTTTCCTGAAAATAACAAGAAATTGCTTTAATAAGGAAACTTTTTCCAGTTCCCGCTTCTCCACTCACGTACAGTCGGACAGGCTTCAACGACGTACATGAGCACTCTTTCTTCTCATGACTTAATCCATGATCAATTTGCTTGGTAACTTCGTCATATATTTTCCTCTGCTCAACGTTGAGTTGTTTTTCCAAGTCTTCTAAGTTAACCGCATCCTCCTGAGCATGTGCCATGGCTCTTTCCACTTCATTCATAGCAGTGGCAGCTTCATTTTCGATAATAGGTCCTCCTAGTGGATCCTGACTCAATGAAACAGAACTCTGACTGTCCTGAGAACTGTCTCTGGCAATCTCGGCTGCAATCGTTGCTTCCTGCTCAATTTCCAAAGTCATCATTTCTTGATATTTGGGAAAAGCAGGACATTCTATGGTCTCCTTTGCGGCAGTGAAAGAGTCTTCATAACAGAGGAAATCTCCAAGCAGTTCCTCTTCTGCACGCCAATGCTTGAACAGTTGCAAAAGTGCTAAATAGAAAAACTCCTTTTTTTCTGGAGATTCGCCACTCAATTTTCGATGGTTTACTAATTGGCATTTTCTTTGCTTGAACAGACATCCCTCACTTCCAATTACAGCATACACTCCTTTCTCAATATCTTCTTTGATGTTCCTCTTGAATATGTAATTTTGTAGAACATCATATAGACAAACATTCTCAAGGTGACTGCTTCGATTTGGATAATATGTATCCAACATGTTGGTCTTCAAAATGTCGGTACTGTTTGGCTCCTTTTCCGCCAAATACTCAATTTCCCGGACAGGTTTTAGAACTCGATTTCACGTTGCAGCAAGACCAAGACTCGCCCAAACGATACTCCTGGATTTGGCATAGAGACTTGCTGAAGACAACCGGTCAGAACATTCGTAAGCTCCGATTTCTCGATGCGACAACATCTTCAAACTGAAACGGTATAACTTCTTGCTGAGGCTTTTTTCATGGGAAATATCCTCCCACATATCCTTCAATTCTGTCTTTTCTTTTTTGTTGATGTAAGATGTCACATACCGAGCCACAGCCATACAGTTGTCAGCCACAAACTGTATATCCATGTTAGCATTCCACATGGACAAAATCACTGGGTTTTAGTTGTTAATGTACTTGGACTCTTCGTTCCTTTTCAAATTGTATGTATTTTTGGGTGATTTCCTCGTCACATTATGTCGCAGAGAAGACATCAAACTGTTCACTTTTCCTTTATAAATCACCGGTCGTGGAAAGTTGAAACGACATTTGGTGTAGAACTTGTCCTTGTTTCTGAATTTACGGCGACAGTACTTTCCACAACGATGGCTTTGGAAACGTAGAACTTGTTCTCTTAGGCTTTTCTTCTCCGTTGCGTTTGGAACAGCACACGTAGAATACTGTTCTATGAAATTCATCACTAAGTCATCCGGATCTGTTCCAAATTTAGGTGCATCCTTGATCCACAGCAACATATGTATATGAGGAGCACCTCTTGCTTGGTACTCCTTTCTCCAGAAGAAATCCAACACCTCTCCAAGAGGTGGATTCTTCTTATTTGTAATGAAAGACATCATAGCTTCAAATCTATGATTGAAGTACCTGCATACATTCACTGGATCCAAAGAACACAGTTCTCCAGGTGTCTTGAATTCAATGTTTTCAATATTTCCATTTGCCTCTCGTAGAAATTCAAGTAATTCTTCCCAGCCATACTCGGCACAGCTCAGAGTGAGGAACCATGTTGGAGTTCCTAAGTTCCTCAGCATACATTTTAAATCACCATGACGACGGTACCAGTACTCATTAGTACCACGCTGACGATGAGATTAATTAGGTGAGAATCCAAAATACTGTCTTGGACATTGACTTTATGCATAAAGTCACTTGCTGAGATGTTTCGCATCTGTATACCACTTTTTAAGATGTGGTTCACTGCATATGACAGTCCAGACAGATCGCTTTCAAACAGGAGATGAAACAAATAGGGAATGCATTGACGAAACCTAGGATCTTCTGCATACAATTGTAAAGTCCGGTATTCAGACGCAGGAATTTGATGAGGTCGCTCATCATATCTTCCTCCTTGACCTGTTGGAAATAGCTGTGGGAAACACCGAGCTTCCAAACTTTCCTCCCAAACACTAATGGGACTCCCTTTGGCTTGTTTCATTTGAAACAACTCAATAGCATTCCCCATGACTTCCTTGGAATGCAAAGGATGAACACTATAATGTTCATATATTTCTTCACTTTTAGAGGCCTCTACTTTCTCAATTTGGCCAGCACACAAATCGCTATCCTCTTCATCACTTACTTCCTCTTCTGCAACATATACATTCTTATAGTACTTATTATTTTTCTTCAAATACAATGTTGCCTTTTTGACTTTCCTAACATCCACTAAATCTTGCCATATTTTCTTATTCTTTGTCGGAACCCCATTAACCAAGATAACCAGAGGTTCCTCTTCCACTTTTTCTACTCCATTTGTGTTAATGTTTTTGTTCAAATCTAGAGGCAAATAAACAACTCTTTCCTTTAATCCTCTCTGTAAATCTGATGGAGGCAACTTCCCTGTCTTTGGCTCCATTCTTACAATAGCCTGAAAGGGATGGATACTTTGAATCAAAATAGATTCATAAGTATTTAAATCCTTCAATTCAGAAGGAATCTCAACCAATTCCAGATTATTATGAACCGCCCTAGCAGGCATCTGGTTTTGGTTTAATTTGTTACAACAATAAGTACACACACGTTGATCCGATCCCAAATCAAAATTTCTTTCTACCATCAAGTATGTGGCAAAATCCTTCCATTCACTATTATTTTCCCTTTCACTTTTTGCATATAAATCCACTAACTTAATCTGATTCTTGTAATAAGTGCGTTGACAACACACACAAGTGAAATTAGGCCTCTCACTTGATTTCATCTGAAACGTGGCAATTTCCTTCTGAAATTTATCTGTACCGGAAACCTGTACATTATCTTCAACATTACCCTCTACTTCTGGGTCAATTTGAACATTCTCATCTTTACTTCCAAAGTAACAAAACTCAATTTCTTCACAAATATTCTTGACATCTATTTCAGAACCATGCAAAAGAGCAGCACATAATTGTTTAAGCATAATTGCTGGACTCAGCATGATACAACATTCTCACTAATTTCCTCACTTTAAATATGATGCACTGCTAGCATCCTGAAATGATGAAAAACACTCTGGCATACTCTCCTGGAAAGACAAGCCAGTGAATGACCACGCAAACCTGTCATTTGTCTCACTCTGCAAGGATCTAATTCTTGCAACAACTTCATTTTCTGCTTCAAACTTTTCTTATTAAATGTCCGTACAAAATCACAAAGCAAATTGATGAAATCCTGTCGCACACTGCAAATAGAACTACACTTCCAAATGTACACAGGACCTTTAGGACGTCTTTCTAAAACCTCATTACCTAACACCTCTTCTATCTCTGTTGTCACAAGTTTTTCTTTTTCAACTGGACAACCATCCTTCACTTCATAAGCTCGACCACTGGTGTCAACTGCAAACACCAAATCATTATCCTGAAAATAACTCTCCTCATTAAAAAATGCCTCACAACTTGAACTATGCATCCATTCTCCGGAAAAAACTTCACAAAAGTTACTACGATTAACTACTCTCTTCCATCTACTATTTGATTTGAAATCAGAAATTACCTTGTTTAGTGTCCTAATTCTATTGATTACCAAAATAAACAACTTTCGCTTAATTTCGAAAGCATGATCAATAATTTTCTCTACATTTTTCTTTTTCTTATAAAATGCCACTTTCTGTTGGCCTTTCTTAATATTTTTTAATAAATTAACTATTATCCTGTTGCGGAACATTCGTTTTCGAATGTCCCTAAACTGTTGTTTCCTTCTACTATCATGCACAGAGTTATATCTTGCTCTAGCAGTAACATTTTTGATTGGTCTTTCCTTTCCATTTAAATTGCTTCTCTTTTTCTGGACTGAAACATTTTTTGTTGAAATACTTTTTTTACTACAAATATTTCTTATGAATGATTTCGTGCTCTGACCCGGAGCTTTCTTGGTGATTTCACAAGTTTTTTTGGGAGAGGACTGCTGCAATAATAGATGATCCTGCTGTCTTTGACGTTTTCTAGCCTTTCTAATTCGATTCTTAGTTGGCATTTTTCAAATTTTGAAATGATCTGCAGTTGAATCTGTGGAAAAATATAATAAAAAATTGTATTAACCACTATTACCAAACAGTAAATGAATAACAGTCATCAAAAACTTAACACCCTACGTATTATTTAACATAGCAAATCTTTTGCACCACCACTGCGTCACAAAAGTGATGCACAGTGGTACAAAACAGGCATACACCTATCATAAATCTCTCCCTAACATTTTAAATGATTGATTCAGGATGACGATAAGGTGTGGCCTATCTAGAGGTTTGTTTGGGCCCAGATCTTTGGACTGGGGTGAATGTGTGACATTGATCCACATTCGGTCCATCACCTGTTTTTTTTTGTTTGAGGTGAGGCCAACACACGGTTGCAGATGAGATTTTCGCTTGTTGAAGAAAACAATGGAGATAATACATGTGAAGACCTACCAATGAAGTAAGTCATGTCCACTTCACTCTTGAACAAAGGGCAGACCTCTTTTGAATCTGCACAATGTCATTCATAAACTTAGGAAACACTAGTGATGTAATTGAAAAATGTGGAGTTTCTTTTCCTCATTTCAGAATTACATCACCTGTGTTTCCTCATTGACTTAAAATGTCCTTAATACACATGAAAGCGTTTTTTTGATTGCCCTTGCACCATTTTTGGGTCATTTTTAACATGGCTATGTAACTCCCATAATCAAAATCTAAATTTGCCAAGCACAGGTGGGAGCATATTTACAAGAAACTTGCCCCATGCAGAAAGCTCTTCAATTTAAATGGGAAAAATAACATCATAGACACTCAAATGCCTTTTAAATATGCTCCAAACAACCTATGAAGCTCTAGCAGTACATATCCAGGAATGTAATTGATTTCAAAAAAAGTTTTTGAACACAACATATAAATCAATTGTATACCTAGATTCAAGATGAAATGACTGAAAATGTTCTTGAGACACATAAAAGCGTTTTTTTTTATTGCCCTTGCACCATCTTTGGGTCATTTTTAACATGGCTATGTAACTCCCATAATCAAAAACAAAATTTGCCAAGCACAGGTGCGAGCGTATTTACAAGAAAGTTGCCCCATGGAGAAAGCTCTTCAATTGAAATGGAATAAATAACATCATAGACACTCAAATGCCTTATAAATATGGCCCAAACAACCTATGAAGCTCTAGCAGTACATATCCAAAAATGTAATTGATTTCAAAAAATCGTTTTTAAACACAACATATAAATCAATTGTATACCTACATTCAGTTGGAAATGACTGAAAATATCCTTAAGACACATGAAAGCGTTTTTTTGAATGCCCTTGCACCATTTTTGGGACATTTTTAACATGGCTAAGTAACTCCCATAATCAAAATCTAAATATGGCAAGCACAGGTGGGAGCCTATTTACAAGAAACTTGCCCCATGAAGAACGCTTTCCATTTAAAAAGGGAAAAATAACATCATAGACACTCAAATGCCTTATAAATATGGCCCAAACAACCTATGAAGCTCTAGCAGTACATATCCAGAAATTTAATTGATTTCAAAAAATCGTTTTTAAACACAGCATATAAATCAATTGTATACCTACATTCAAGAGGAAATGACTAAAAATGTCCTCAAGACACATGAAAGCGTTTTTTTGAATGCCCTTGCACCATTTTAGGGACATTTTTAACATGGCTATGTAACTCCCATAACCAAAATCTAAATTTACCAAGCACAGGTGGGAGCGTATTTACAAGAAACTAGCCCCATGAAGAAAGCTCTTCAATTAAAATGGGAACAACAACATCAGAGACACTCAAATGCCTTATAAATATGGCCCAAACAACCTATGAAGCTCTAGCAGAACATATCCAGAAATGTAATTGTTTTCAAAAATCTTTTTTAAACACAACATATCTGTTTCAGCTTACATGAGAGACCATGGAATGGGCTCCATGTACAACAATAACTTGTGTTACTGCATGCCAGATTGCTACACAAATATGCAATTACAATTTCTCAAAGAAACAAAATCTATTTGTATATCACTTGAAACAAAGCAACATTTTAAAAACACAGCTTTCTTCATCATTTTCTCCCTAAATTATACTATTCTCTATCTAAATTAAATAAATCTTTTCTCACCTTAGCAAATACTTTTTGAGTTTCAAAACAGTCTCAGAAATACACCAAATTGTCTTCAGCAGAACAAAGAGGATGCACTCCAGAGGCTGCAGCTATAGAAAGCACAGAAATGCTGATATTCATTACACATATCTCTCATATTAGCCAATCATAACTCTTCCCTCACTTTTTTCAAATCAAAACCCTTCCCCCCTCTGCCCTCTCTGCCTTTTTTGCTTAGCAACCACCTACTGAAAGACCTCTCATGTTTGCAAGTTCACACAACAATGTTTCAATTGAACTCTGAACTCTCAGTGCACCTGCGTATCCAGTGCAATCTTTCATTAAATGTTTTTTCCTTGACCATTCAAATTACATCTTTCAAAGAACACATCCATGCACCCTAACTTTCTGCTTTCAGAAATGGAAATGCACCAATCACTGCTAATGAATCATTAGCACTGGAAATCCACAGTTTTTTTTCTTTACAAACTCCTACTGTTTCAACTGCCCTTTCATTACCACACTTCATCTGACTGCAGCCCAACCTTCTCTCACCCTGTTTAATGTCTGGATTGTTGGACATAGTTACATCTACTGGGCTCAAAGGTATGCTGAGAACAGAAATTTACCTAACCTCAATTTACAAGATGTGGAAATTAAGTGGTTGGGCCAAAGAGGATTAAAATGTCACCAATTGATACCATTGCTGAAAATCTTTATGCATTTGCCAAAACCTGACCTGTTAATTGTGCACTGTGGAGGTAATGATTTGGGCACTTTGACTGGGGTAGGTCTGGAAATGCTTTTAAAGGACACCTTTGAGCAATTAATGGCACTTTTTCCTCAAACTGCCTTGGTATATTCCAATATATGCCAAAGACAGAAATGGAGGTGGTCCAACCAATTTTGTCCACAAATTGAGAAGTCGAGGAAGCATGTAAACAAATCTGTTTCAGCTTACATGAGAGACCATGGAATGGGCTCCATGTACAACAATAACTTGCGTTACTACATGCAAGATATCTACAGAGGAGATGGAGTTCACTTCTCAGATGAGGGCAACAGAATTTTCACTTTGAATTTAAGACTGTGCATTGGTACCTACTTATAAGTACCAAAATGTACTATAAACCCAAAAGCTCTTCTCAGAGCTACCCTACATCTGATCACTCACAATTATTATTTTTCTCTAACTTTTTTCTCTAATTTTCAACAAACTACGCTCCCCGGAGCGCTACCCGGTACGCGAACTGGAAGCTAACCGCGCAAATTTTTTTTTAAAAATGTTTTTTTCCCGAACATATGGTCCTCCTCAGCCACCCTCAGAAAACCTAGGGGGTCAAGATACATCTACCGTGCCCCCTTCTACCCATTCTGAACATTATTTGCCCTCCATCTTGTATCTTGATTCGACCGAAACTCAAAATGGGGAACTCCCGTAACGCTGCTGGTTCGCGGACCGGGACGCATACCGGGAAGCGGTCCAATAAAAAAGGTGGGAAAGTAATTCACAGAAAAGCGACTGGAGACACTCTCACCAAATATACATTAGCTCATACTACATAACAATCCCTTTCATTTTCACAAATTTGATTGAAATTCCATTTAGCCATTAAGCCTGTAGACCTCTCTAAATACAGTGAGGTAAATTACTTCACAAAACACATCTAAAGTGTTGGAATTGACAACCAATGAAAATGTTACTTTCATTTTCTACTTTTATTACCTGACATTTGATTGGTTATATAGCTGAATATATATAAAGGAAGAGAAGGAAACACAGCCATTTTGACTGCTACTTCTTGTTGTACATTACATTTGAATTATCACTAAACACTTCAACTTGTTTGTGAAGGTAAGTTGTTATTTTTAAAACTGAAGTATATTGTGCACTATAAGTTAATATGGTAAACTTTTTCTGATAGTTATTTACTATCCCTCTGTAGTAGTTATAGATTTAGATAGACTTCTCTGTTATAGTTATGGAAGGAGTTAGGCTTCTCTTGGTTAAATCACATACACTTTTTTATAGTCCTACTTCCACTCTGATACTATACACTGCCAAAAGATAAATTCACTGATAAAAACTGCCTATCTAAAATTAATCCCAACAGTGCCCTATCTCTACTAATATATATTTTTGTATCCAAATTTGAGGCAAAATGGAAGGCAAACAGAAAGTTGTATTTAAAATTGTACTGCAAGAGAGCAGCCAAGAAATCATTGATCAAAATGAAAATGAATTTATGGATGAAAGTAGGGACCAGGAACTACTGCAATGTGTGGAAGCAGTGGATAACCTCCTTAAAAATGAGGACATTTTACACCCTCAAAGACTACAAAGTATATTCAATGAGAATTATGAAATTTCTGACAGTGAAATCTTATAAAGTTTAATAAATTATGAAACACAATCACAATAAAAAAAAATGCTTAAAAAATAAAGAAAATAAAAAATAATCAACAAAAACAACAAACAATTAACATACAGTATTTGAAAAGTCTATCATTCTTTTTTCCTTATAGTACGCTGCCCAGAACGCTTTCCGGTTCGCAGACTGGGCGCTTCCCACGCAAAAAAAAAATATTTTTTTTTTTTTTGCCCTGCTGGGCCCTTTTAAAACCTCCACATAAACCTAGGGGGTCAACGAGGATCTACTATGTGCCATTTTCCTGAAAATTTCAGCCAATTCCGTCCACAAACGCCAATGTTATTAGACATAGAATTTTCAAAAATCCCATAGGGAAAAAATCCTAACTATATATACCTACTGGCGACCGCCAGTAGGTAATATATATATATATATATATATATATATATATATATATATATATATCCAACCACATCCAGGACCCAACATTGGACTGGCCACTTGGAAGCTGTTTGTCAGACATCATCTTTATTGCAGCATGCTGGTGAGGCTGGGAACAGAAAGACACTCTCAATCTAGTATCAGTGCCAAACGCGTTTCGAGAGTCAGAGGCTCTCTTCATCAGTGGCTTGGTAAGTTAAAATGAAGCAGCAGCATGATACATTTTCAAATAGTTAGCACCTGCCCTCCCTTGGGCGTGGCCTTACACTGCTTTCTGGGTGCTGTAGTTTCAAAGTTATTAAATCCAAGTGGATGCGCCCTTCATAAACATTGTCCAAATATACTTCCCAGTCTGGTGACAGTGACACATTCTGACCTCGACTCGCCCTGCTTTGTTGTTGCAACAAGGTGCGGGAACGCACGCACGCCTGGATAGCGTTCGCTCCCCTTCCGCCTGTAGAGTGCTGTAACCAATGTTCGTAACAGCCAGGTTGAAAATTTCTCTCAAAGGGCCAAGTCCGCGACTTTGGAGAGCCGCTATAAATCCAACCACATCCAGGACCCAACATTGGACTGGCCACTCGGAAGCTGTTTGTCAGACATCATCTTTATTGCAGCATGCTGGTGAGGCTGGGAACAGAAAGACACTCTCAATCTAGTATCAGTGCCAAACGCGTTTCGAGAGTCAGAGGCTCTCTTCATCAGTGGCTTGGTAAGTTAAAATGAAGCAGCAGCATGATACATTTTCAAATAGTTAGCACCTGCCCTCCCTTGGGCGTGGCCTTACACGGCTTTCTGGGTGCTGTAGTTTCAAAGTTATTAAATCCAAGTGGATGCGCCCTTCATAAACATTGTCCAAATATACTTCCCAGTCTGGTGACAGTGACACATTCTGACCTCGACTCACCCTGCTTTGTTGTTGCAACAAGGTGCGGGAACGCACGCACGCCTGGATAGCGTTCGCTCCCCTTCCGCCTGTAGAGTGCTGTAACCAATGTTCGTAACAGCCAGGTTGAAAATTTCTCTCAAAGGGCCAAGTCCGCGACTTTGGAGAGCCGCTATAAATCCAACCACATCCAGGACCCAACATTGGACTGGCCACTCGGAAGCTGTTTGTCAGACATCATCTTTATTGCAGCATGCTGGTGAGGCTGGGAACAGAAAGACACTCTCAATCTAGTATCAGTGCCAAACGCGTTTCGAGAGTCAGAGGCTCTCTTCATCAGTGGCTTGGTAAGTTAAAATGAAGCAGCAGCATGATACATTTTCAAATAGTTAGCACCTGCCCTCCCTTGGGCGTGGCCTTACACGGCTTTCTGGGTGCTGTAGTTTCAAAGTTATTAAATCCAAGTGGATGCGCCCTTCATAAACATTGTCCAAATATACTTCCCAGTCTGGTGACAGTGACACATTCTGACCTCGACTCACCCTGCTTTGTTGTTGCAACAAGGTGCGGGAACGCACGCACGCCTGGATAGCGTTCGCTCCCCTTCCGCCTGTAGAGTGCTGTAACCAATGTTCGTAACAGCCAGGTTGAAAATTTCTCTCAAAGGGCCAAGTCTGCGACTTTGGAGAGCCGCTATAAATCCAACCACATCCAGGACCCAACATTGGACTGGCCACTCGGAAGCTGTTTGTCAGACATCATCTTTATTGCAGCATGCTGGTGAGGCTGGGAACAGAAAGACACTCTCAATCTAGTATCAGTGCCAAACGCGTTTCGAGAGTCAGAGGCTCTCTTCATCAGTGGCTTGGTAAGTTAAAATAAAGCAGCAGCATGATACATTTTCAAATAGTTAGCACCTGCCCTCCCTTGGGCGTGGCCTTACACGGCTTTCTGGGTGCTGTAGTTTCAAAGTTATTAAATCCAAGTGGATGCGCCCTTCATAAACATTGTCCAAATATACTTCCCAGTCTGGTGACAGTGACACATTCTGACCTCGACTCACCCTGCTTTGTTGTTGCAACAAGGTGCGGGAACGCACGCACGCCTGGATAGCGTTCGCTCCCCTTCCGCCTGTAGAGTGCTGTAACCAATGTTCGTAACAGCCAGGTTGAAAATTTCTCTCAAAGGGCCAAGTCCGCGACTTTGGAGAGCCGCTATAAATCCAACCACATCCAGGACCCAACATTGGACTGGCCACTCGGAAGCTGTTTGTCAGACATCATCTTTATTGCAGCATGCTGGTGAGGCTGGGAACAGAAAGACACTCTCAATCTAGTATCAGTGCCAAACGCGTTTCGAGAGTCAGAGGCTCTCTTCATCAGTGGCTTGGTAAGTTAAAATAAAGCAGCAGCATGATACATTTTCAAATAGTTAGCACCTGCCCTCCCTTGGGCGTGGCCTTACACGGCTTTCTGGGTGCTGTAGTTTCAAAGTTATTAAATCCAAGTGGATGCGCCCTTCATAAACATTGTCCAAATATACTTCCCAGTCTGGTGACAGTGACACATTCTGACCTCGACTCACCCTGCTTTGTTGTTGCAACAAGGTGCGGGAACGCACGCACGCCTGGATAGCGTTCGCTCCCCTTCCGCCTGTAGAGTGCTGTAACCAATGTTCGTAACAGCCAGGTTGAAAATTTCTCTCAAAGGGCCAAGTCCGCGACTTTGGAGAGCCGCTATAAATCCAACCACATCCAGGACCCAACATTGGACTGGCCACTCGGAAGCTGTTTGTCAGACATCATCTTTATTGCAGCATGCTGGTGAGGCTGGGAACAGAAAGACACTCTCAATCTAGTATCAGTGCCAAACGCGTTTCGAGAGTCAGAGGCTCTCTTCATCAGTGGCTTGGTAAGTTAAAATGAAGCAGCAGCATGATACATTTTCAAATAGTTAGCACCTGCCCTCCCTTTGGCGTGGCCTTACACGGCTTTCTGGGTGCTGTAGTTTCAAAGTTATTAAATCCAAGTGGATGCGCCCTTCATAAACATTGTCCAAATATACTTCCCAGTCTGGTGACAGTGACACATTCTGACCTCGACTCACCCTGCTTTGTTGTTGCAACAAGGTGCGGGAACGCACGCACGCCTGGATAGCGTTCTCTCCCCTTCCGCCTGTAGAGTGCTGTAACCAATGTTCGTAACAGCCAGGTTGAAAATTTCTCTCAAAGGGCCAAGTCCGCGACTTTGGAGAGCCGCTATAAATCCAACCACATCCAGGACCCAACATTGGACTGGCCACTCGGAAGCTGTTTGTCAGACATCATCTTTATTGCAGCATGCTGGTGAGGCTGGGAACAGAAAGACACTCTCAATCTAGTATCAGTGCCAAACGCGTTTCGAGAGTCAGAGGCTCTCTTCATCAGTGGCTTGGTAAGTTAAAATGAAGCAGCAGCATGATACATTTTCAAATAGTTAGCACCTGCCCTCCCTTGGGCGTGGCCTTACACGGCTTTCTGGGTGCTGTAGTTTCAAAGTTATTAAATCCAAGTGGATGCGCCCTTCATAAACATTGTCCAAATATACTTCCCAGTCTGGTGACAGTGACACATTCTGACCTCGACTCACCCTGCTTTGTTGTTGCAACAAGGTGCGGGAACGCACGCACGCCTGGATAGCGTTCGCTCCCCTTCCGCCTGTAGAGTGCTGTAACCAATGTTCGTAACAGCCAGGTTGAAAATTTCTCTCAAAGGGCCAAGTCCGCGACTTTGGAGAGCCGCTATAAATCCAACCACATCCAGGACCCAACATTGGACTGGCCACTCGGAAGCTGTTTGTCAGACATCATCTTTATTGCAGCATGCTGGTGAGGCTGGGAACAGAAAGACACTCTCAATCTAGTATCAGTGCCAAACGCGTTTCGAGAGTCAGAGGCTCTCTTCATCAGTGGCTTGGTAAGTTAAAATGAAGCAGCAGCATGATACATTTTCAAATAGTTAGCACCTGCCCTCCCTTGGGCGTGGCCTTACACGGCTTTTTGGGTGCTGTAGTTTCAAAGTTATTAAATCCAAGTGGATGCGCCCTTCATAAACATTGTCCAAATATACTTCCCAGTCTGGTGACAGTGACACATTCTGACCTCGACTCACCCTGCTTTGTTGTTGTAACAAGGTGCGGGAACGCACGCACACCTGGATAGCGTTCGCTCCCCTTCCGCCTGTAGAGTGCTGTAACCAATGTTCGTAACAGCCAGGTTGAAAATTTCTCTCAAAGGGCCAAGTCCGCGACTTTGGAGAGCCGCTATAAATCCAACCACATCCAGGACCCAACATTGGACTGGCCACTCGGAAGCTGTTTGTCAGACATCATCTTTATTGCAGCATGCTGGTGAGGCTGGGAACAGAAAGACACTCTCAATCTAGTATCAGTGCCAAACGCGTTTCGAGAGTCAGAGGCTCTCTTCATCAGTGGCTTGGTAAGTTAAAATGAAGCAGCAGCATGATACATTTTCAAATAGTTAGCACCTGCCCTCCCTTGGGCGTGGCCTTACACGGCTTTCTGGGTGCTGTAGTTTCAAAGTTATTAAATCCAAGTGGATGCGCCCTTCATAAACATTGTCCAAATATACTTCCCAGTCTGGTGACAGTGACACATTCTGACCTCGACTCACCCTGCTTTGTTGTTGCAACAAGGTGCGGGAACGCACGCACGCCTGGATAGCGTTCGCTCCCCTTCCGCCTGTAGAGTGCTGTAACCAATGTTCGTAACAGCAAGGTTGAAAATTTCTCTCAAAGGGCCAAGTCCGCGACTTTGGAGAGCCGCTATAAATCCAACCACATCCAGGACCCAACATTGGACTGGCCACTCGGAAGCTGTTTGTCAGACATCATCTTTATTGCAGCATGCTGGTGAGGCTGGGAACAGAAAGACACTCTCAATCTAGTATCAGTGCCAAACGCGTTTTGAGAGTCAGAGGCTCTCTTCATCAGTGGCTTGGTAAGTTAAAATGAAGCAGCAGCATGATACATTTTCAAATAGTTAGCACCTGCCCTCCCTTGAGCGTGGCCTTACACGGCTTTCTGGGTGCTGTAGTTTCAAAGTTATTAAATCCAAGTGGATGCGCCCTTCATAAACATTGTCAAAATATACTTCCCAGTCTGGTGACAGTGACACATTCTGACCTCGACTCACCCTGCTTTGTTGTTGCAACAAGGTGCGGGAACGCACGCACGCCTGGATAGCGTTCGCTCCCCTTCCGCCTGTAGAGTGCTGTAACCAATGTTCGTAACAGCCAGGTTGAAAATTTCTCTCAAAGGGCCAAGACCGCGACTTTGGAGAGCCGCTATAAATCCAACCACATCCAGGACCCAACATTGGACTGGCCACTCGGAAGCTGTTTGTCAGACGTCATCTTTATTGCAGCATGCTGGTGAGGCTGGGAACAGAAAGACACTCTCAATCTAGTATCAGTGCCAAACGCGTTTCGAGAGTCAGAGGCTCTCTTCATCAGTGGCTTGGTAAGTTAAAATGAAGCAGCAGCATGATACATTTTCAAATAGTTAGCACCTGCCCTCCCTTGAGCGTGGCCTTACACGGCTTTCTGGGTGCTGTAGTTTCAAAGTTATTAAATCCAAGTGGATGCGCCCTTCATAAACATTGTCCAAATATACTTCCCAGTCTGGTGACAGTGACACATTCTGACCTCGACTCACCCTGCTTTGTTGTTGCAACAAGGTGCGGGAACGCACGCACGCCTGGATAGCGTTCGCTCCCCTTCCGCCTGTAGAGTGCTGTAACCAATGTTCGTAACAGCCAGGTTGAAAATTTCTCTCAAAGGGCCAAGTCCGCGACTTTGGAGAGCCGCTATAAATCCAACCACATCCAGGACCCAACATTGGACTGGCCACTCGGAAGCTGTTTGTCAGACATCATCTTTATTGCAGCATGCTGGTGAGGCTGGGAACAGAAAGACACTCTCAATCTAGTATCAGTGCCAAACGCGTTTCGAGAGTCAGAGGCTCTCTTCATCAGTGGCTTGGTAAGTTAAAATGAAGCAGCAGCATGATACATTTTCAAATAGTTAGCACCTGCCCTCCCTTGGGCGTGGCCTTACACGGCTTTCTGGGTGCTGTAGTTTCAAAGTTATTAAATCCAAGTGGATGCGCCCTTCATAAACATTGTCCAAATATACTTCCCAGTCTGGTGACAGTGACACATTCTGACCTCGACTCACCCTGCTTTGTTGTTGCAACAAGGTGCGGGAACGCACGCACGCCTGGATAGCGTTCGCTCCCCTTCCGCCTGTAGAGTGCTGTAACCAATGTTCGTAACAGCCAGGTTGAAAATTTCTCTCAAAGGGCCAAGTCCGCGACTTTGGAGAGCCGCTATAAATCCAACCACATCCAGGACCCAACATTGGACTGGCCACTCGGAAGCTGTTTGTCAGACATCATCTTTATTGCAGCATGCTGGTGAGGCTGGGAACAGAAAGACACTCTCAATCTAGTATCAGTGCTAAACGCGTTTCGAGAGTCAGAGGCTCTCTTCATCAGTGGCTTGGTAAGTTAAAATGGAGCAGCAGCATGATACATTTTCAAATAGTTAGCACCTGCCCTCCCTTGGGCGTGGCCTTACACGGCTTTCTGGGTGCTGTAGTTTCAAAGTTATTAAATCCAAGTGGATGCGCCCTTCATAAACATTGTCCAAATATACTTCCCAGTCTGGTGACAGTGACACATTCTGACCTCGACTCACCCTGCTTTGTTGTTGCAACAAGGTGCGGGAACGCACGCACGCCTGGATAGCGTTCGCTCCCCTTCCGCCTGTAGAGTGCTGTAACCAATGTTCGTAACAGCCAGGTTGAAAATTTCTCTCAAAGGGCCAAGTCCGCGACTTTGGAGAGCCGCTATAAATCCAACCACATCCAGGACCCAACATTGGACTGGCCACTCGGAAGCTGTTTGTCAGACATCATCTTTATTGCAGCATGCTGGTGAGGCTGGGAACAGAAAGACACTATCAATCTAGTATCAGTGCCAAACGCGTTTCGAGAGTCAGAGGCTCTCTTCATCAGTGGCTTGGTAAGTTAAAATGAAGCAGCAGCATGATACATTTTCAAATAGTTAGCACCTGCCCTCCCTTGGGCGTGGCCTTACACGGCTTTCTGGGTGCTGTAGTTTCAAAGTTATTAAATCCAAGTGGATGCGCCCTTCATAAACATTGTCCAAATATACTTCCCAGTCTGGTGACAGTGACACATTCTGACCTCGACTCACCCTGCTTTGTTGTTGCAACAAGGTGCGGGAACGCACGCACGCCTGGATAGCGTTCGCTCCCCTTCCGCCTGTAGAGTGCTGTAACCAATGTTCGTAACAGCCAGGTTGAAAATTTCTCTCAAAGGGCCAAGTCCGCGACTTTGGAGAGCCGCTATAAATCCAACCACATCCAGGACCCAACATTGGACTGGCCACTCGGAAGCTGTTTGTCAGACATCATCTTTATTGCAGCATGCTGGTGAGGCTGGGAACAGAAAGACACTCTCAATCTAGTATCAGTGCCAAACGCGTTTCGAGAGTCAGAGGCTCTCTTCATCAGTGGCTTGGTAAGTTAAAATGAAGCAGCAGCATGATACATTTTCAAATAGTTAGCACCTGCCCTCCCTTGGGCGTGGCCTTACACGGCTTTCTGGGTGCTGTAGTTTCAAAGTTATTAAATCCAAGTGGATGCGCCCTTCATAAACATTGTCCAAATATACTTCCCAGTCTGGTGACAGTGACACATTCTGACCTCGACTCACCCTGCTTTGTTGTTGCAACAAGGTGCGGGAACGCACGCACGCCTGGATAGCGTTCGCTCCCCTTCCGCCTGTAGAGTGCTGTAACCAATGTTCGTAACAGCCAGGTTGAAAATTTCTCTCAAAGGGCGAAGTCCGCGACTTTGGAGAGCCGCTATAAATCCAACCACATCCAGAACCCAACATTGGACTGGCCACTCGGAAGCTGTTTGTCAGACATCATCTTTATTGCAGCATGCTGGTGAGGCTGGGAACAGAAAGACACTCTCAATCTAGTATCAGTGCCAAACGCGTTTCGAGAGTCAGAGGCTCTCTTCATCAGTGGCTTGGTAAGTTAAAATGAAGCAGCAGCATGATACATTTTCAAATAGTTAGCACCTGCCCTCCCTTGGGCGTGGCCTTACACGGCTTTCTGGGTGCTGTAGTTTCAAAGTTATTAAATCCAAGTGGATGCGCCCTTCATAAACATTGTCCAAATATACTTCCCAGTCTGGTGACAGTGACACATTCTGACCTCGACTCACCCTGCTTTGTTGTTGCAACAAGGTGCGGGAACGCACGCACGCCTGGATAGCGTTCGCTCCCCTTCCGCCTGTAGAGTGCTGTAACCAATGTTCGTAACAGCCAGGTTGAAAATTTCTCTCAAAGGGCCAAGTCCGCGACTTTGGAGAGCCGCTATAAATCCAACCACATCCAGGACCCAACATTGGACTGGCCACTTGGAAGCTGTTTGTCAGCCATCATCTTTATTGCAGCATGCTGGTGAGGCTGGGAACAGAAAGACACTCTCAATCTAGTATCAGTGCCAAACGCGTTTCGAGAGTCAGAGGCTCTCTTCATCAGTGGCTTGGTAAGTTAAAATGAAGCAGCAGCATGATACATTTTCAAATAGTTAGCACCTGCCCTCCCTTGGGCGTGGCCTTACACGGCTTTCTGGGTGCTGTAGTTTCAAAGTTATTAAATCCAAGTGGATGCGCCCTTCATAAACATTGTCCAAATATACTTCCCAGTCTGGTGACAGTGACACATTCTGACCTCGACTCACCCTGCTTTGTTGTTGCAACAAGGTGCGGGAACGCACGCACGCCTGGATAGCGTTCGCTCCCCTTCCGCCTGTAGAGTGCTGTAACCAATGTTCGTAACAGCCAGGTTGAAAATTTCTCTCAAAGGGCCAAGTCCGCGACTTTGGAGAGCCGCTATAAATCCAACCACATCCAGGACCCAACATTGGACTGGCCACTCGGAAGCTGTTTGTCAGACATCATCTTTATTGCAGCATGCTGGTGAGGCTGGGAACAGAAAGACACTCTCAATCTAGTATCAGTGCCAAACGCGTTTCGAGAGTCAGAGGCTCTCTTCATCAGTGGCTTGGTAAGTTAAAATGAAGCAGCAGCATGATACATTTTCAGATAGATAGCACCTGCCCTCCCTTGGGCGTGGCCTTACACGGCTTTCTGGGTGCTGTAGTTTCAAAGTTATTAAATCCAAGTGGATGCGCCCTTCATAAACATTGTCCAAATATACTTCCCAGTCTGGTGACAGTGACACATTCTGACCTCGACTCACCCTGCTTTGTTGTTGCAACAAGGTGCGGGAACGCACGCACGCCTGGATAGCGTTCGCTCCCCTTCCGCCTGTAGAGTGCTGTAACCAATGTTCGTAACAGCCAGGTTGAAAATTTCTCTCAAAGGGCCAAGTCCGCGACTTTGGAGAGCCGCTATAAATCCAACCACATCCAGGACCCAACATTGGACTGGCCACTCGGAAGCTGTTTGTCAGACATCATCTTTATTGCAGCATGCTGGTGAGGCTGGGAACAGAAAGACACTCTCAATCTAGTATCAGTGCCAAACGCGTTTCGAGAGTCAGAGGCTCTCTTCATCAGTGGCTTGGTAAGTTAAAATGAAGCAGCAGCATGATACATTTTCAAATAGTTAGCACCTGCCCTCCCTTGGGCGTGGCCTTACACGGCTTTCTGGGTGCTGTAGTTTCAAAGTTATTAAATCCAAGTGGATGCGCCCTTCATAAACATTGTCCAAATATACTTCCCAGTCTGGTGACAGTGACACATTCTGACCTCGACTCACCCTGCTTTGTTGTTGCAACAAGGTGCGGGAACGCACGCACGCCTGGATAGCGTTCGCTCCCCTTCCGCCTGTAGAGTGCTGTAACCAATGTTCGTAACAGCCAGGTTGAAAATTTCTCTCAAAGGGCGAAGTCCGCGACTTTGGAGAGCCGCTATAAATCCAACCACATCCAGAACCCAACATTGGACTGGCCACTCGGAAGCTGTTTGTCAGACATCATCTTTATTGCAGCATGCTGGTGAGGCTGGGAACAGAAAGACACTCTCAATCTAGTATCAGTGCCAAACGCGTTTCGAGAGTCAGAGGCTCTCTTCATCAGTGGCTTGGTAAGTTAAAATGAAGCAGCAGCATGATACATTTTCAAATAGTTAGCACCTGCCCTCCCTTGGGCGTGGCCTTACATGGCTTTCTGGGTGCTGTAGTTTCAAAGTTATTAAATCCAAGTGGATGCGCCCTTCATAAACATTGTCCAAATATACTTCCCAGTCTGGTGACAGTGACACATTCTGACCTCGACTCACCCTGCTTTGTTGTTGCAACAAGGTGCGGGAACGCACGCACGCCTGGATAGCGTTCGCTCCCCTTCCGCCTGTAGAGTGCTGTAACCAATGTTCGTAACAGCCAGGTTGAAAATTTCTCTCAAAGGGCCAAGTCCGCGACTTTGGAGAGCCGCTATAAATCCAACCACATCCAGGACCCAACATTGGACTGGCCACTTGGAAGCTGTTTGTCAGACATCATCTTTATTGCAGCATGCTGGTGAGGCTGGGAACAGAAAGACACTCTCAATCTAGTATCAGTGCCAAACGCGTTTCGAGAGTCAGAGGCTCTCTTCATCAGTGGCTTGGTAAGTTAAAATGAAGCAGCAGCATGATACATTTTCAAATAGTTAGCACCTGCCCTCCCTTGGGCGTGGCCTTACACGGCTTTCTGGGTGCTGTAGTTTCAAAGTTATTAAATCCAAGTGGATGCGCCCTTCATAAACATTGTCCAAATATACTTCCCAGTCTGGTGACAGTGACACATTCTGACCTCGACTCACCCTGCTTTGTTGTTGCAACAAGGTGCGGGAACGCACGCACGCCTGGATAGCGTTCGCTCCCCTTCCGCCTGTAGAGTGCTGTAACCAATGTTCGTAACAGCCAGGTTGAAAATTTCTCTCAAAGGGCCAAGTCCGCGACTTTGGAGAGCCGCTATAAATCCAACCACATCCAGGACCCAACATTGGACTGGCCACTCGGAAGCTGTTTGTCAGACATCATCTTTATTGCAGCATGCTGGTGAGGCTGGGAACAGAAAGACACTCTCAATCTAGTATCAGTGCCAAACGCGTTTCGAGAGTCAGAGGCTCTCTTCATCAGTGGCTTGGTAAGTTAAAATGAAGCAGCAGCATGATACATTTTCAGATAGATAGCACCTGCCCTCCCTTGGGCGTGGCCTTACACGGCTTTCTGGGTGCTGTAGTTTCAAAGTTATTAAATCCAAGTGGATGCGCCCTTCATAAACATTGTCCAAATATACTTCCCAGTCTGGTGACAGTGACACATTCTGACCTCGACTCACCCTGCTTTGTTGTTGCAACAAGGTGCGGGAACGCACGCACGCCTGGATAGCGTTCGGTCCCCTTCCGCCTGTAGAGTGCTGTAACCAATGTTCGTAACAGCCAGGTTGAAAATTTCTCTCAAAGGGCCAAGTCCGCGACTTTGGAGAGCCGCTATAAATCCAACCACATCCAGGACCCAACATTGGACTGGCCACTCGGAAGCTGTTTGTCAGACATCATCTTTATTGCAGCATGCTGGTGAGGCTGGGAACAGAAAGACACTCTCAATCTAGTATCAGTGCCAAACGCGTTTCGAGAGTCAGAGGCTCTCTTCATCAGTGGCTTGGTAAGTTAAAATGAAGCAGCAGCATGATACATTTTCAAATAGTTAGCACCTGCCCTCCCTTGGGCGTGGCCTTACACGGCTTTCTGGGTGCTGTAGTTTCAAAGTTATTAAATCCAAGTGGATGCGCCCTTCATAAACATTGTCCAAATATACTTCCCAGTCTGGTGACAGTGACACATTCTGACCTCGACTCACCCTGCTTTGTTGTTGCAACAAGGTGCGGGAACGCACGCACGCCTGGATAGAAAGATGATGTCTGACAAACAGCTTCCGAGTGGCCAGTCCAATGTTGGGTCCTGGATGTGGTTGGATTTATAGCGGCTCTCCAAAGTCGCGGACTTGGCCCTTTGAGAGAAATTTTCAACCTGGCTGTTACGAACATTGGTTACAGCACTCTACAGGCGGAAGGGGAGCGAACGCTATCCAGGCGTGCGTGCGTTTCCGCACCTTGTTGCAACAACAAAGCAGGGTGAGTCGAGGTCAGAATGTGTCACTGTCACCAGACTGGGAAGTATATTTGGACAATGTTTATGAAGGGCGCATCCACTTGGATTTAATAACTTTGAAACTACAGCACCCAGAAAGCTGTGTAAGGCCACGCCCAAGGGAGGGCAGGTGCTAACTATTTGAAAATGTATCATGCTGCTGCTTCATTTTAACTTACCAAGCCACTGATGAAGAGAGCCTCTGACTCTCGAAACGCGTTTGGCACTGATACTAGATTGAGAGTGTCTTTCTGTTCCCAGCCTCACCAGCATGCTGCAATAAAGATGATGTCTGACAAACAGCTTCCGAGTGGCCAGTCCAATGTTGGGTTCTGGATGTGGTTGGATTTATAGCGGCTCTCCAAAGTCGCGGACTTGGCCCTTTGAGAGAAATTTTCAACCTGGCTGTTACGAACATTGGTTACAGCACTCTACAGGCGGAAGGGGAGCGAACGCTATCCAGTCGTGCGTGCGTTCCCGCACCTTGTTGCAACAACAAAGCAGGGCGAGTCGAGGTCAGAATGTGTCACTGTCACCAGACTGGGAAGTATATTTGGACAATGTTTATGAAGGGCGCATCCACTTGGATTTAATAACTTTGAAACTACAGCACCCAGAAAGCCGTGTAAGGCCACGCCCAAGGGAGGGCAGGTGCTAACTATTTGAAAATGTATCATGCTGCTGCTTCATTTTAACTTACCAAGCCACTGATGAAGAGAGCCTCTGACTCTCGAAACGCGTTTGGCACTGATACTAGATTGAGAGTGTCTTTCTGTTCCCAGCCTCACCAGCATGCTGCAATAAAGATGATGTCTGACAAACAGCTTCCGAGTGGCCAGTCCAATGTTGGGTCCTGGATGTGGTTGGATTTATAGCGGCTCTCCAAAGTCGCGGACTTGGCCCTTTGAGAGAAATTTTCAACCTGGCTGTTACGAACATTGGTTACAGCACTCTACAGGCGGAAGGGGAGCGAACGCTATCCAGGCGTGCGTGCGTTCCCGCACCTTGTTGCAACAACAAAGCAGGGTGAGTCGAGGTCAGAATGTGTCACTGTCACCAGACTGGGAAGTATATTTGGACAATGTTTATGAAGGGCGCATCCACTTGGATTTAATAACTTTGAAACTACAGCACCCAGAAAGCCGTGTAAGGCCACGCCCAAGGGAGGGCAGGTGCTAACTATTTGAAAATGTATCATGCTGCTGCTTCATTTTAACTTACCAAGCCACTGATGAAGAGAGCCTCTGACTCTCGAAACGCGTTTGGCACTGATACTAGATTGAGAGTGTCTTTCTGTTCCCAGCCTCACCAGCATGCTGCAATAAAGATGATGTCTGACAAACAGCTTCCGAGTGGCCAGTCCAATGTTGGGTCCTGGATATGGTTGGATATATATATATATATATATATATATATATATATATATATATATATATATATATATATATATATATATATATATATATATATATATATATATATATATATATATATATATATATATATATATATATATATATATATAACCTGACTGAATAAAAACCAAAGGTCAAAGGTTACAGGGACTCTCTTAGGTGCATAGTTTCCCACTGCCCTCCACACAGAAAACGAGGTCAGCTCTCTGGGGATTCTCTGTACGGTCCTGGGCGTCCCGCAGGCCGTTACGATGGGATCCTTAAAACTGGAGCTGCTGTTGGTTTCTACATGATATTGCAGCGGCAGGGCCCCAAAGATAGTGGGGCGAGGTTGACATGATTTCTCCCTCGGTAGCATCGGGCCCCAGAGCAGGGCTGCTAGACCTCTGAACCACGGTTGCAGCCTTCCCCCGGAGTCCTTGGAGTGCGACTTCAGGTACCCTGGGGTGCAGCAACTGCCGGCCTCCAGAGACCACAGAGCGCAGCCGTAAGACTTCGAGAACACGTCAGATGGATACCTGGGGTGCGAAAGTTGAGGACCTCCAGAGACCACAGAGCGGAGTCGCAGGACTTCCGGTACCAGACAGCGGCTTGCCCCTGGAGACCACAGTGTGAAGGGGGGATTATCCTGGCCTTCCCTGTTCCGCTGCGTCTAGCAGACTTGCTACCATTGCCTTCCTTCATGCAATGGGGCTGACGCACACCCCGGTTGCTCCCGGAAGAGGTGGCAATTTGGTTCCCCGATGGAGCATGACCCCCCACAGCAGCGCTGGTGGATCATGTGAGTTCCGGGGGCCAGATAGGATGTCTCTTGTCGGCCCTCGGAGAGAGGTCGCTGTGCAGCCCCGCCCCCCTCTGGACCAACACACAACAATGCGGATAGTGCATTCATTGTGCTACTTTTAATGGAAGTCTCATTCTAAAGATTCTAAAGATTCGTTAAGTCTACACAAACAACGTCCACAAATACTTGGAAACAGAACCCTCATGCGCCAAAGGGGCATGACGCTGCCAGTAAAACAAGCTAACCAAGGTACATCAGAAACTACTACAGCCAACAAATCGCAGTCAAGGTAATTGTAAATGTGTTCAATTGACTTTATGATTATTATTTTTATCTTTTTGACCCTCTCCCACATATTCTCTAGCAGGCCAGTGATTCTGGGGTCTCGCTATCCCAAAATGGCCAATATCTTTTAGTAGAAGGGCAGGGGACCTCCCCTACCCACCCACTTGTCACTTCTTAGCTTGTTTTCAACAACATTTCCTGTCGATTCAAATTTAATTGCAACCAAAATAGGACCATGGACCTTTACATGTTCATGGACAGAAAAACAGGACTTCTCTGCTCTCCCACAGCTTCCCTACAGTGCGATGGGCAGTAAAGCAGGACTACACTTTTTCCCCTTCAGTTAATGGAAACTATAGAGGACTACATATCTGTTTAAGAAAACCTCTACTAAGGAGTCGGCCATTTTAGCCTGCCATCACCACAGTGGTATAGCCTTTAGATACATTAGCCCTTAGGCGACTACCGATGGCCTCTCCTTCATTTCAGCTCAGACTTTTTAGACTTTCATTACATTTGGCCCCTAACGTATCTCCCTCTTCTCTATCTCTTTGCCCCGTGCCTTGTTCTTGTCTCTTTCTTCTGCTTTCTCTTTTCTTTTCTCTTACCCCTCTGCCTACCCAGCACCGTGCACTCATGGGGCACACATCAGGACATCAGGATATCTGTGATCTAACCCCCCGTCTCCTCCTCAGCCCATAGTAAATTAATCACAGTTGTAGTTGTTAATTTTACTATCCCCCACTCACCCTCTTTCCAAAACTCTTCTCACTGGACTCCTGTGAGCCCTACTGAGTCCCATACACCCATACACTCTCTTGCGCCCTCTTCTCCACACCTACTTGTCTGCGCATATCATGGAACTCACAGGTACACACACATACACAAAAAAATCTGCCAAACGGTTCAAGCACAATTTTATAAAATCACACCCTGAAACTCTCTTCGCTGATCCTTATTTCTCACTACACAATGGGAACACAACCACTGACATCATCTTCCACACACAACGGAGAGCCCAATGGAGGAAAGCATTCCTAGCCTCATTTACGATATCTTCCACTAGGAAATCTGCACCTGGTCTAGTTATTTCTATTGCCCCTTTCCAGCTCTTCCAAGCGACAGAAACCATCACTATCTACAATAACGGTACAATCCTCATTCAATCCGTGGACTGTAGTTTAAATCTCTTGGATTACATCTTCCTCATTATTAAAGAACAAGTGTCTAATCCCCTAGCTGCTACCCAAACTACTCCCATCTCCAGTACTCAAGATGTTACTTCTCCAACCCCCTCTGTCATCCACCCCCCTCTACTTCCCCATCCACTATCGGCATCGGATCCATATGCTTCTTCAACCCTGACTACCCCTCCCATCAACACACCTCACTTCACTTCACCGAAACATCGCACATCTCCTCCACCTATCATTTCTGAGACTACATCTGCAACCCCAATAGAAACAGAACCCACTCCGGGTATGATCATACCTCGTCCTCCCTCTAACAAAACCCCTTCCTTAATCATCGCTCCCCCTACCTCATCTCCTCTTCACAATAACACTCCTAACACAGACTCCCCCCATTCCAGCCAATCCCCCACAGCTCAGTTGTTGGCACTTAACAGGACACCCCATCACCTTTTCAAAAACATACCACCCTCAGATCACACACCGCTCCCAATCACACCTCCCACAATCACTCACCAGCTAGCCACACCAACTACTCAGCCACCCACATCAACAACTCTCCCATACACATATGCAACATCGCCTCCAACCCTACTCACTCCTGCACCAGATCACACACCCAAACAGTCCACATCGCAGCCCCACACAGTCATATCATAGCCTCCCACCCCATTCATAACCGCTCCAGACACCAGACTGGATGAGATTATGTCTATACTTCACCAAATCAAACAGGACCTCCATGCTTTTAAAGTGATGATATCGAGACAACCATGGCTCACCAGCTCTTCAAGAAATTCTATATCAAGCAAGCCCCCGACTCACCTACCAATCACCCCTAAAAATATTCTACCCAGCTGAAAATCATTACCCTCCCGTAATTTATCCACCCACCCAATGCAAATTATCAACCCATTTTCGGAGAATGATCTTCGCTCTCTTCTACACTCCTACGAACCCTCACTAATGATCCCCATATCTCTCACACACCTGTCCATCCCTACTATCCCCCAACCCTCACAGGTCCTCTATTCAAAACAATAGAGGAATCACCGACAATAATTTTAGAAGAGGCCCAATCATTCAGGATCACACCTCTTCCTTCATCACACCCCGGCTTAAATGCACACTCCTGAACTGTAGATCAGCCTCTAAACATGCAGCGGACATAGCTTACCTCATTATCTCAACTGATCTGGACCTGATCATTCTAACCGAAAGCTGGCTAACAGAATCCTCCTCGCCTCTCATCGACATCCTAGTACCCCCAAATTACAACATCATCAGACTGGACAGGAGTGGTAAGTTAGGGAGAGGAATCACATGTACACACCGTAGCAACATCGCCGTAAACAGAGCAATATCTCTGGTATTCTCCTCTTGCGAATACATATGCCTCGACATCAACAGCAATGGCAAACCAGTTTGCTTGTTACACATCATCTATCATCCACCTTGTGACAACCTCATCTTCACCGAACACCTCATGGACATGGACAAATATTCCTTTGCGACTTCAATCTCCCTTGGAACGACCACAAAAATACAGTGTTCAACAGCCTCAACCAAATTTGCAACAGCCCGACACACAACAAAAGGCTCAATCCTGGATTTAACAATCTCTAAAGGTGATTTCACTCAGCTCGAGGTGATCCAACCCTGTGTTTGGTCAGACCATAATATCATCACCTTCTTTATCAAGGAAACAGTCAAACTTAACTCCGCTCAATCCACAAAACCAAAGGTATGGAAAAGAGACTTGAAAAAACTCAACCCTAACACATTACACTCTTCAAGCCACAATCTACGTCTGCCCCATGCTGGTTCTTCCAACGTACATGATCTCACCAACCACTACCTCAACTCTATGACCTCGATAATTAACAAGATTGCTCTCCTTCAACTAAAGAGAGATTCCACGAAAGACTCTAAATTCTGGTTCAATAGTCTTCTTAACGAGGATAGACGTTCTCACAGAAGTTCGGAATGCAACTGGATATTGGTCCCATCCGCCAAGCACCTCAAGATTCTAAGAAAAAAGAGAAATGCATACTATAGAAAGATCAAGTGCACTAAAGCAGACTTCTTCAGCTACCAACTAATCCAAGCAAGAAATCGTCCCCAAAAAAGTTTTGAATTAATCAAAACCCAATCTAAGGACGCACCTCAACGACCACAAGACTTAGCCCATCCACAACCCACTTGTAAAGAATGTTCTACCTTATTTAATCTAAAGACTGACAACTTCAAGAAAGATCTCCTCAATGACCTAATTTCACACTCTAGTCCTCATACCAAAACCTCCCTACTACCCCAACTGCATCACAACAAATCCCCTCAAAGTTTGGTCTAAAAAATGACGCAGCGTGGTCATCCTTTCATACCTATACGGAAGAAGCAATAGGCAAGATTCTTAGTGCCCTGAAGCCTATCAATCACCTCACCGACCCTCTCCTCGCAAACGCGGTTAAATACTTTACCCCATTGCTTCTACCTCTCTGGACCAGAACCATTAATAGTTCACTTCAACAAGGTTGCATCCCTGACACCCTCAAGGTGGGTCAGGTATCACGCATCCTAAAGAAATCCACAGCTGACCCTACGGACCTAAACAACTACCGCCCTATTTCCAATATTCCTACCCTGGGTATACTTCTGGAAAAATGTGTACAACACCAACTGATAAAACATATTGATAACTTCGACCTTCTTAACAAACACCAATCAGGCTTCCGAGCAGGTCAGAGCACGGAATCATCCATGACACACATAATTGATGATGCACTACAAATACTTGATCAGAACGGTACAGGCCTACTCATGCTACTAGACCTTTCCTCAGCCTTTGATATGGTCAAACACGAGAACTTGATAGATCTGCTGAACCACAGAATGGGTCTATCAGGGTCAGTGCTTAACTAGTTTACCTCTTTTCCGCAAAACCAGACTCAAAAATTCAAGGTCAACAACACCCTGTCCAAACCAGTTCCAGTACCATTGGGAGTCCTGCAAGGGTCCTCGATATCTCCAACATTATTTAACTTATTCATGGAACCACTCACCGATCTGCTACAAGAGTCTAACCTGCAATTTCACATGTACTCAGACGATACCCAATTATACCTTAAGATCCACACCCTTGAAGACATTAAATTGCTTAACACAACGCTTAAGAACATCCAGACATTGCTGGCAGAGAACCATCTCAAATTGAACGCTCTAAAAACTGAATTCCTCCTAATTGCTCCACCCGCCAAAGTCCCCATAATGTATGACTGGGTCAAACATCTTACTGCACTCAACGTTCAACCAACCATTGTGGACTCTGCGAAATCATTGGGTATAACACTTGACTGCAACCTCAATATGCAGAAACACATGAGCAACGCAACTAAGGGAGCTAACTTCCAGATAAATACACAGAGGAAGCTGAAACCCTTTCTGCCTACCAATGGCTTCAAGATGGCAGTTCAAGCTCTAATTATCATTCGGATGGATTATGGAAGTGTCTCTCTATGCGGCCTCCCCAAAGCTACTACAGTTCCCCTAAGAGCAAGACTCATCACTGGCTCGAAAAGAAGGTCCCACTTCTCCCCAGACCTAAACATTTTTGAACTGGCTACCATTTGAAGGCAGAATTCACCTGAAAATAGCGTGCATGACGCATAAGGCCATACATCACAATGCACCCAACTATCTCACACAGAAACTGACAATATCTGGTGGTATAAGATCCACAAGAAGTGCAGAAAACCTACTACTGAAGCCACAAAGATTCAACAAGAAGAAAACATATAAACGATCGCTCTCAGGAATGGCGCCTAGGATATGGAATGCACTACCCCCAGAAATAAGACTGAACTCCTCTACTACATCTTTCAAAAAAAGTAAAAGCGATTCTTATGGCAAAATTCACTTGAACACAGACTTAGGAAGTTCTGAGAACACTCTTACTCGCACCATTATTCCCTATTATGACAAGGGTCCAACTAGTCAACCCAATCATTGTATTTACCATTGTAATGACTCTTCCGGACCCTCCTGTTTTGCACTTTGTTGTTTTGCTTTATGTTTTTATTTTATTTATTTATAATTACATTTATTGAGCGCGCAGCTACCCGGAAGTTTCCCGGCGCTAGGGCAAACTGAATGATGAGAGGGAGGGAGGAACGTAAGATCAAACATTACTTGTTGAAAAGCCACGTTTTTATTCCCTTACGGAATTTCAGAAAGCACAATTCAGTGCGCAAAGATTGAGGAAGAGAATTCCATAAGGATGGGGCCAACAGGGAAAACGAGCGTCCTCCCATCTTGGCTCTGTTGATGCGCGGGATCTTAAATTTATTCTGCGTCGAGGACCTGAGTGTACGGGGGGGATATATTGCTGCACCAGAGCAGAGAGATAGCGGGGGGCTCTACCCGTCATGATTTTATGCATGTAGCAAAGTGCTTTGAAATTGACTCTGCTTTCAATCCGCAACCAGTGTAGGTTCCGCATATGGTGAGTAACCGAGGATCTGGCGGGAAGGTGACAGATCAGGCGGACTGCCATATTCTGTACCACCTGATACTTCCTGGTTACCTCTTTGGCGGCACCTAAGAGAAGGATGTTCCCATAGTCCAGGCGGGAGATGACAAGAGCCTGGACTACGGTCCTCAAGGTGTCCGCAGGCAGCATCCAGGTGATCTTTCTCAGCCACCTGATGATGGTAGTACAGGTGGCTGAGACTTTCACAGCGTGTTGTTTGAAAGTGAGTTGGTTGTCGAAGATCACACCAAGATTGCGAGCAGACACTGATGGAATGGGTAGAGGACCCATCTCCGTAGGCCAATGATGTGGGCCCCAGAGGGAGGTGTCTGGGCCAAACAGGAGCAGCTCAGTTTTGTCCCCGTTTAGTTTTAGTTTTAGTTGCACAAGATGTTATGTATATTTAATCTACTTGCTTTTATGTGTAATATAATTAACCTCACTTATTGTAAAGCGCTCTGATATCCACAAGGTTCTTGTTCGCGCTCTATACAACTTTCAAAATAAATAAATAAAATAGTTAGCCTCAGATTTCACTCGTACAAAACCATCGAAATTAGCAGCTATAGTTACCTGATCTAACTGTAACGTATGCCCCTGAAATGAGCTGCTTATGACCTCACATATTACAATACTCATGACATGGTCAGTGAAATCACGGATGACATTCAAATTATATTACTGATGACATCATCCAGCAATTGTCATTGTTTTATTAAAGTTTCTGAGTGTCAAACATACATGCCAAGATACCAAAAATGTTAAATTAGTATACTTTGTGATTACATTTTTTAACGTATATTATGTGAGTGGCTGTGTGACTCTGTGTATCTGTGTGTGGGTGAATGTTTGAATGTGTGAGTGAGTGTATGGGTAAATAAGTGGGTGTGTGAGTAACTGTATTGTTTATGATAAACTTGTCCGATAACCTGTGCTCACCCTTGGGTAGCTTGGCAAAGAGCAGTCAGGTCTATCCTCAGGGTGAAAGTGTAAAATATTGGCACAACACCACCCTTGCAAGACACTGCATGTGCTACAAACAGACTCAAATGCGTGTTTCTTGGCTCCAAGATTCACTGTCACATAAGCACTCGAAGCAATATTTCATACTCTTTTCAAATAAATATGTTCACATATTCTTTATGCTTTCTTTTCTTTAATTTTCATAGGTACGTCGTTATTCAATATCATAACTTTCAAAATTCATAACATTTTTTCACTTCTTAAATGCCCGATGCATTTCAAGCATGACTACTCTTCCTCAGGGGAATTTTTGTTCTGAAATAATACATCAAATCATATGTCGGTACATAAACAAGTAGGTACATAAACAAGTAATGGCTACTTAAAGTAACTTCAATAGATTTATCTCACGTGACCCCTGTACCTTCATGGATTGTGTTCATTATAACTGTCATGTTAAACCTTATATCCCTCATGTACAATCTCAGGTGTCATGACCCTCATAATACGCTGCATGCATTATGCTCCACAAGTGATAGTTATGTATACAATCGAATTATCAAATGTCCACGGTTCTGTAAACGTGCACTGACCTTAGGCAGTTCTTGCAATTTCTCATACCCGATACTGTGAACGATAAACAACAAAGATAGACCTCCGTGTAACTATTGAATTACAAATGTTTAAGATTTTAAGGCTCGACAGGAAATTAATGACGTTACTAAATGTTGTACTGTCTTACCGTGTGCGTTTCAAACACCCGCTATGAAGTATTCTCCCTCCATAGGTTACGGCGTGCGTCGCTCTATCTCCGATAATCTCTATGTGCTTCTAGATCCGATCACATGGTGTGTAGGCGCGTGAACACTAAAAACGGACTATGTTAGCTAAATGTCTTAAACTCACCGTATATCTAGAGTAAACTGTGTGATTATCTGCTTGTGCTATCGCTCGTGGTATAAGTCAATGTGTGTGATCAAATATAACTAAACATGTGGAAAAAAACATCGATTGAATGAATATCGTATAGATAAACGCAGTGTCAATAAGCAATTCATATTAAACTCAGTGTGCATTTCATGTTGGTCTGGGGGACGTGAACATAGTATTGACACAATAAAGTTGGGACAATACTGTACACATCATCCAACATCATCATAGATCATGTATAGTCCATGGAGTCATTTACTGTCACAGGTATATACTGGACTAGTGTCAATTCTTAAGTAACAACTGAGTTCCATCCGTTCATTTAATCCCTTAGGTTAAAGGGTGCATAAAAAATTCATCCAGAATGTCTCCCTTCTCAATAAATGATTGTTGTTGTCTCTTCCTGGCTGAATAGTTACTACTTCCAGTATACAGAATTTTAATTGAGATGGGTTGTGTTTGGCTTTATTAAAATGTGTTGCCACTGTTGATTTGAGGTTTTTTAACCTGATATTGCTCTTATGTTCGATAAGTCTAGTTTTTATTTTTCTTTGTATTTTGCCCACGTAGGATAGTCCACAGGGGCATCTCAACATGTATATCACATTACTACTGTCACAAGTTCCTGAAACTTTCAATTTAACTGGCGTTCCTTTAAAAGGGTGATTAATAACACTACCTTTGATGATAGCCGAACAGTTCCCACAATTGTGACAGGGCAGTGTTCCTTTATATTTCTCTTTGTCTTCCTTCTTAGGATTTTTGATGAGTTCATTAATGTTTTTTGTTCTTTCATATGCGAATATAGGTGGCTTTGAAAAAGTACCTTTAAAGTCTTCTTCCAGTGCCAGCAATGGCCAGTGTTTGATTATCGCTTTCTTGATGCTATGACTCCGTGTGGAGAATTTTGAGACAAATACAGTTCTTTGCTCTTCTGATTTTGTTTTGGAAGATAACAGTTGATGTGTTTGTAATTTGTCTGCTCTTTCTGCAGCGGCGTCCAGAATGGATTCAGGATATTGGTGTTGGTGTTTCAAGGACATTGGAGAAAAAGTGGCGCACCTTAATGATCTTAAGAATTTATATAGACATACTCTGGTTTCCAATATTGTTAGAATGGTATGTAGGCACGTATGACAATCCTTTTTGCAGTGTTTGAATTTCATTGGTAGTCATCACGTGTTTTAATATGTTGATTATTAGGGTTTCTGACTCCTCGTTTCTTTGGCCACGGTTTCTACTGGTGTTTGTTTTTTTTCCCCTCCAGGTTCTGTTTGGGGTCCAGTGCCTTTCTCTAAAAATGGATGCAGCAATATCAAATCAAGATGGTAAGATTGTCACCAGTGTGTTCACAAAAACTACGGACAGAAATAATCTTCTGCACTATAACAGTTTCCACCAACCACCACTCAAGAAGCACCTTCCATTCTCACACCTTGTAAGGATAAAAAGGATAGCATCCACTGAGGAACTATACAATAAACATAAGCAAGAAACATTACTAAAATTCAAAAATAGAAGATATCCTGAATCCATTCTGGACGCCGCTGCAGAAAGTGCAGACAAATTACAAAGACATCACCTGTTATCTTCCAAAACAAAATCAGAAGAGCAAAGAACTGTATTTGTCTCAAAATTCTCCACACGGAGTCACAGCATCAAGAAAGCGATAATCAAACACTGGCCATTGCTGGCACTGGAAGAAGACTTTAAAGGTACTTTTTCAAAGCCTCCTATATTCGCATCTGAAAGAACAAAAAACATTAAGGAACTCATCAAAAATCCTAAGAAGGAAGACAAAGAGAAATATAAAGGAACACTGCCCTGTCACAATTGTGGGAACTGTTCAGCTATCATCAAAGGTAGTGTTATTAATCACCCTAATAAAGGAACACCAGTTAAATTGAAAGTTTCAGGAACTTGTGACAGTAGTAACATGATATACATGCTGAGATGCCCCTGTGGACTATCCTACGTGGGCAAAACACAAAGAAAAATAAAAACTAGACTTATCGAACATAAGAGCAACATCAGGTTAAAAAACCTCAAATCAACAGTGGCAACATATTTTAATGAAGCCAAACACAACCCATCTCAATTAAAATGATACTAGAAGTAGTAACTATTCAGCCAGGAAGAGACAACAACAATCATTTATTGAGAAGGGAGACATTCTGGATGAATGTTTTATGCACCCTTTACCCTAAGGGATTAAATGAACGGATGGAACTCAGTTGTTACTTATGAGTTGACACTAGTCCAGTATATACCTGTGACAGTAAATGACTCCATGCACTATACATGATCTATGATGATGTTGGATGATGTGTACAGTATTGTCCCAACTTATTATGGCAATACTATGTTCAAGTCCCCCAGACCAACATGAAATGCACACTGAGTTTAATATGCATTGCTTATTGACACTGCGTTTATCCATACGATATTTATTCAATCAATGTTTTTTTCCACATGTTTATTTATATTTGATCACACACATTGACTTATACCACGAGCGATAGCACAGGCAGATAATCACACAGTTTACTCTAGATACACAATGAGTTTAAGACATTTAGCTAACATAGTCCGTTTTTAGTGTTCACGCGCCTACACACCATGTCATCGGATCTAGAAGTACATAGAGATTATCGGAGATAGAGCGACGCATGCCGTAACCTATGGAGGGAGAATACTTCATAGCGGGTGTTTGAAACGCACACGGTAAGACAGTGCAACATTTAGTAACGTCAGTAATTTCCTGTCGAGCCTTAAAATCTTAAACATTTGTAACTTGATAGTTACACCGAGGTCTATCTTTGTTGTTTATCGTTCACAGTATCAGGTATGAGAAATTGCAAGAAGTGCCTAAGGTCAGTGCACGTTTACAGAACCGTGGACATTTGAATATTCGATTGTATACATAACTATCACTTGTGGAGCATAATGCATGCATCGTATTATGAGGGTCATGACACCTGAGATTGTACATGAGGGATATAAGGTTTAACATGACAGTTATAATGAACACAATCCATGAACGTACAGGGGTCACGTGAGATAAATGTATTGAAGTTACTTTAAGTAGCCATTACTTGTTTATGTACCTACTTGTTTATGTACCGACATATGATTTGATGTATTATTTCAGAAAAAATTCCCCTGAGGAAGAGTAGTCATGCTTGAAATGCATCGGGCATTTAAGAAGTGAAAAAATGTAATGAATTTTGAAAGTTATGATATTGAATAACGACGTACCTATGAAAATTAAAGAAAAGAAAGCATAAATAATATGTGAACATATTTATTTGAAAAGAGTATGAAATATTGCTTCGAGTGCTTATGTGACAGTGAATCTTGGAGCCAAGAAACACGCATTTGTATCTAGTATCAACCCCCAATGCTCAGTGGGAGATTCACATAAGGCACCAACCACATTGTGAACAACATCACAAACTCTCAAGATTATATTTTTTAATTTACCGAGTGCGGAGCCACATCCCAATTGGTTTGTATCATCTACAAACAGACTCCACATCTTATGTAAAAAGCAATGGTCTTACACATTAGATATATACTTTGCAGTTATATGCAATTGTAGAACTATCCCTTTAGCAGCAGAATGGCATGAATATATATGCACTATTAATAGGTACTAATAACACATGCCATTCCCAATATTGCATACCCCTTTCAGTTGCAATGGTCAATAAATCACTGGTTTTGACTTTGCCTCGTGACCAAGCCCCTCAATCACTCACATTGCACCAGCCAATGATACAGGTTGCCCCTTCTAGTGACACTTTGATTAGAGTGTCAGGGCAACCTACAGTGCAAGCGAATAGTCACTGGGTGTTTTACATCCATATTAGGCCTTTAGGCACTCAGTGGCACCTTCAGGAGTGTGGGTAAATATCTTCCCCATAGGCAAATGACTGTGAAACATCTCTGGCAGAGGTGCGAGCTTCAGTTGATCCAAGCAGCCAATCGTGGGTGCCCACAAGGCGCAATGAGATTCCTCGGGTCTAGTCACAATATTTTCCACAAAAGGGTACCTTGCGGAGTGGGTCCGAGTAGAGGGAGCCAACCACCTCAGATGGAGGCTGCAATGTCAGGCACTGTCATCAACCTGATCTGGAGGTTGGAGAGAGTCTAGGCTTCCAGTGCCTTCAGCGAACTCAGCACATGCCCCCCAATACTCCTCAAACAACACACGCCATGGAGTGCAAGATAAGCCAGGTTTCGGGTTGCAAGCACTTATGTTTTTGCATCCGAGGTGGGCCACTGATTTTTACCAGCACACTCCTCTGCACAGTGTGATCGCAGCACATGTGAGGATGATCCTTCTCCCAACCAACAATCATTTCCACCCGTTTCTGACACTCCCTGCATGTTCCTTACGATCTTGTGGAAATGGGGAGAGCCTTTCTGTCACTGGGATCTCGTGACTAGGAGGCCAGCGAACCAGCCCTGGAAGAGTGCTTTGGGAACCGGGCCTTGAGAGTTGGCAATTTGTTGCAGTCCAGAAACCTCCAGACAAAATCCACAAAGTGATAGTCCCCTTCCTGGAGCATGACAAGCCCCAGGCCACCACAAGTCTGCGGATAATTCAGTTGCTTTTCCTCCTGTCTCAATGGTTCCTCTTGTCGATGTTCCAGCATCGAACCAGCATAGTATGGTTCCAATCCCAAAAGTGTCTCTAACTTCTGTGGGCAGAGCCACAGTAGTTATACCCACAATGGCCTTTGAAGATGAGATCATTTCAAAAGGTCACCTTTGGAATTCAAAGACCCTCTCTAAATGTTGTCCTGTCTGTCACTCTACCCCGGGAGGTTGACTTACTATCTTTAGTGGGGCCAACACTCTGCCCCCTGGAATGCAGGTGCCAATTCCACCCCCTTGTATATGTCCCAGGATGCCCCCTCAGAGCCAGCAGTCTGCAGCTTCACCTGAGCCCCTAATTTATGGCTTTCTATCAGGAATACACAGATGTATTTGTCCCCCAGCACCCAGATGTGAATTGGAGAAAGGCTGATGCGCTTTAAAATGCCCACTTTCCTAAGGTGATATTTCCACATTAGTAATTTTCAATCCACTTGCACTACTGGAGAGGATTTGCCATTACAAAACTAATCAATATCAAACACTATACTGCTTCTCTTCTGCACGTGAGAAATACTGCTCAATAGCCTTTCCCTGAATTTCCAATGTTAATCAATGCAAGAAGCAGATCCCATTGAACCAAACATACGATCCAGTGTCATTCACTATCATTGCATTTAGCTCAACCACACAAATGCCCTACTTCTTCCTGACACCTCACCATGTCCCCATGGAGTACTCTGATGTACAGCGGCGATGCATGCAGAACCTTGTCAATGCCAATCTGGATAACAGTAACCTGCACACACAGGCCCACCAAAGCAAATCTGTGGCATGGTTAAAGATCATCCACAAGATAAGTGACTATAAAAGGCTGGGACCAGTGGAGAAAAAGAATTGTCAAAGAAACAAATGTATACGTAAAAATTATATATTTAATTAACAATAAATAAAAATCATATAGAGACTCAGAAACATAAGTCAAACTATATGATACAATAAAATTGTGACACAAACGCTTCTTGACAACAAAAATCATACATATTCAATAAAAACCAAATACATCATAATAATAGTGCAAATAATTGGAATTTAGTACAAGAGGACTCGACGCGCGTTTCGGCAGTAGGGGAACTGCCTTCTTCAGTAGTCGTTGGTAAGGCTCTGAAAGGAATATTTATAAAAACATATTATAGATAACATTACATATATTCTACAACATATTCTTTATTTACATGTATCTATCTATCTGTGTATTTATCTGTTAAAAAGTACATCATTCTTAACAACTCCAAATCTACCTAACAGGTCCAGACACAAAACATTAGTCACTTAAGGTCATATGATAGACAGATATATATAAGGTCAGTGCAGTACTTAGCTAGACAGAAAAACTGATCAGCATTGTAATTTACCTTACTCATACAGACACCAGATGGTCGTTTATGATCACATTTATACATAGATTCTCAACTCGGATTAACGTGTCTAAACTGATCAAGAGATATATTGTTATCGTTTTCATTAAAAATCAACTGGTATCAAAACAACTTACATTTTGCATGTATTACTTCGTATGGTGAAGGAAAATCGATGATAACTTCCTTAGCGTTGATAAAAGGGTAGAAGAATACAAACCCACTTGATGGGACTAGCACCTAATTTAAATATAAAATAGACATTTTGTATAACATTAGTCTAATTTCTTTAAGTTGGGGGTATATTTTTTGAACACAATGAAAATAGAGGTTAAGTACATTAAAGGGTCTTTCGAGATCAATGACGGGATATACAAAAAACATGACGAGCAAGGATATATATTTGTAATTTCTTGCTGTCTTATGGGCTATTTCAGGTGAATCTTGATGTGAAAATACTTCTGCTGTGGAGTCATGCTAATAAGGTATTGTTAATATATATATTTAGACTGTAAAGAATCATATGTCAACGCGGGTCAGAGGACAGCGGTCTATATAGGATAAAGATCGCCTATAATGAAGATAAATCTAGAGATAGAAATTAGTAATTTATTAACGTTCTTTACCTAGAGACGATAACTTAGCAAGTTATCGTCTCTAGGTAAAGAACGTTAATAAACCGCTGTCTCGAAAGACCCTTTAATGTACTTAACCTCTATTTTCATTGTGTTCAAAAAATATACCCCCAACTTAAAGAAATTAGACTAATGTTATACAAAATGTCTATTTTATATTTAAATTAGGTGCTAGTCCCATCAAGTGGGTTTGTATTCTTCTACCCTTTTATCAACGCTAAGGAAGTTATCATCGATTTTCCTTCACCATACGAAGTAATATATGCAAAATGTAAGTTGTTTTGATACCAGTTGATTTTTAATGAAAACGATAACAATATATCTCTTGATCAGTTTAGACACGTTAATCCGAGTTGAGAATCTATGTATAAAGGTGATCATAAACGAACATCTGGTGTCTGTATGAGTAAGGTAAATTACAATGCTGATCAGTTTTTCTGTCTAGCTAAGTACTGCACTGACCTTATATATATCTGTCTATCATATGACCTTAAGTGACTCATGTTTTGTGTCTGGACCTGTTAGGTAGATTTGGAGTTGTTAAGAATGATGTACTTTTTAACAGTTAAATACACAGATAGATAGATACATGTAAATAAAGAATATGTTGTAGAATATATGTAATGTTATATATAATATGTTTTTTATAAATATTGCTTTCAGAGCCTTACCAACGACTCCTGAAGAAGGCAGTTCCCCTACTGCCGAAACGCGCGTCGAGTCCCCTTGTACTAAATTCCAATTATTTGCACTATTATTATGATGTATTTGGTTTTTATTGAATATGTATGATTTTTGTTGTCAAGAAGTGTTTGTGTCACAATTTTATTGTATCATATAGTTTGACTTATGTTTCTGAGTCTCTATATGATTTTTATTTATTGTTAATTAAATATATAATTTTTACGTATACATTTGTTTCTTTGACAATTCTTTTTCTCCACTGGTCCCAGCGTTTTATAGTCACTTATCTTGTGGATGGCCTAGGATTTTTTACCCAAGTTGGTCTAACCCTGCCCTAGGAATCTGTACATTGTCGATACCCAGGGGGTCCTTGTTTTCTCACACTTGCATGGTTAAAGATCTACATCTGTGGGTGGCACAACCAGTGCTGCAGGCCCAGGGAGGAGCATTTGATTTACATGTTCTAGGTAAGATTTTATACCCCTAGACAAGGGACTTACAGCTAACTAAAATCTCATATATACACCAATCACCAGTACTTGTATCACAGGCACACCACTTTGGCACTGAATAACAGTGTCAAAAAGGCTCAAAGACTTAAGACTAGCACACAGATCAGTGGGAAACCAGAAGTGTATGTGTGGGTCTGGGAGTGTGTGTGTGTGTCTGCCTGTATTGATCTGTGAGTGTCTGTGTGGGTCTGTGAGTGGCTGTGTGAGTACCTTTGTGGGTCTGTGGGTTGGTCTGTGAGTGCCTGTGTGGGTCAATGAGTGGGTGTACTAGTGGCGCTATGGGTCTATGAATAGGTGTGTGAGTACCCATGTGGGTTTGTGAGTGGGAGTCTCAGGGGTTGTATGAGTGGTTAAGTGGGTGTATGAGTGGTTATGTCTGTGGGTGGGTGTGTGAGTGGTTGTATGGATAGGTGAATAGATGTGTGAGTGGATGTTGGGTGTGTGAGTGGGTGTGTTACTGGTTGCATAAATCTCTAAGTTTGGTGTGTGAGTTGTGTCAGTGAGGGGTGCGTAAGTGGTTATATGTGTCTGTCAGTGGATGTGTGAGTGAATGTATGGGTGAATGAGTGGGTGTATGAGAGGTTGTATGGTGCTTTGTCTGTGAATGATGTCATCAGCGGTGTCATTTTAGATGTCATTTTAGATGTCATCAGTGATGTCACTGACCAGGACATGAGTGATGTAATATGTGAGGTAATAAGCAGTGCATTGCAGGGCCATAAGATATGGTCAGCTCAGGTAACTATAACTGCTGAATTTCTATGGTTTTGTACAAGTGCCATCTGGACCTAACTATAACGGCTCAATAACCTTTGGCTTTTAACAGTGCATATCTATGTTTTTTTTAAAAATATCTCTTAGCAACCATGTATACCTAACTACAACATCCCTGCAACCTGTATAATTTCTAAGGTTTTTTACATTTTATTTCCGAACTGTATTCTTTAACCTTTGAGAGTGGGTGTGTGAGTGGTCATATAGGTCATTGAATGAATGTGAGTGGCTGCATGGGGCTGTGAGTGAGTGTCTGAGTGGCTGTGTCAGTGGGTGCAGGAGTGTTTCAGTAGGTCTGCGAATGGGTGTGACAGTCTCTGGGTTGGTCTGTGAATGGGTGCATAAGTATGTTGGTGGGTGTATGACTGGGTGTGTTAGGGCATGTGTGGCTCTCTGAGATGCTGTGTAACTGTCTCGGTGGGTCTGTCAGTAGGTGTGTATGTGTCTGAGTGGGAATGTGACTGGGTGTGTGAGTGTCTCAGTGGGTCTCTTAGTGGGTCTGTGACTTTCTGCATGGGTATGAGATGGGTGCACTGAGTGTCTGAGTGGGTCTCTGAGTGGGTGCATGTGTGTCAATGGGTCTGTGAGTGGATGCACGAGTCTCTGAGAAGTGGGTGAGTGGGTCTCTGAGTGAGTGAATGAGTGTCTGAATGGGTTTGTAAGTAGGTGCATATGTTTCTGAGTGGGTCAGCAAATGGGTGTGTCAGTGTCTGAGTGGGTGTGTAAATGGGTGCATAAGTATGTTTGTAGGTGTATGACTGGGTTTGTGAGTGCATGTGTGACACTCTGAGTTGGTATGTGAGTGCCTCTGTGGGTCTGTGAGTGGGTCCATGAATGCCTATGTGGATCAGTGAGTGGGTGCATGAGTGTCTCACTGGGTCGGTGAGTGGGTGTATCAGGGTATGAGTGGGTCTCTGGGTGGGTAAGTAACTGTCTGTGAGGGTCTGTCAGTGGGTGTATATGTGTCAGAGTGGGTGTGTGACTGGGTTTGTGAGAGCCTAAGTGGATCTGTGAGTGGCTGCATGACTGCATGGATGAGTGACTGGGTGCAAAGTGTCTGAGTGGGTCTCTGAATGGGTATATGAGTGTCTAAATGGGTTGGTAAGTGGATGCATACGTTTCTGAATGGGTCAGTGAATGGATGCATCTGTGAGTGGGTGCATAATGTCTGAGTAGGTTTGTGAGTGGGTGTGAGAACGACTGAATTTTCCAACAAACTCCCCTGCTATAAATGACTTGGCTGCACTGACATGCGACTGACTGAGTTTTTCATAGCTCCTGTGACAATCACTGAGTTTAAATTAACCTGAATAAGCTAGCAACATCACATTTTGACTGGCCTGCAATGCAACTGATCAATATTAAACAAATCTGGCAGCCTTTCAGATGCAGCCGACTGACTTCAACAATGAGTGCTAAATCCAGTCCAGTTTTATCACATTCTTTTTTCACAATTCTTTGCCTTGTGAAATGGGTACATTTGCTTTTCCACATGCATGCATGGCTACATGTTGTGAATAAAAAGTAAAGGAGTAGTAGACAAGTGACTGGAGGCCTCTGAATTTCTTACAAAAACCTCAGACATTCTGGCTTAAAATAAGGGAGCTTGACATGTGAATGACTTTTTCAAAGCCATCAAGATAACTAGTTTCATGGGTGAAAAGCTATTTCTGTTATTACTACCTGGGATTAGTAGTACTGTTTGATCAATTAGAAAACCAGACCAACTAAACACAGAATGCATGACAGGATGAGCTTCTTACCCATGGAACTGTGAAACTGGGGAGCTCTTCCTTTTCGAAGCACTGCTGGTCTTTCAGATGCACCAGATTAGCATGCCAATGACTCTGTACTGTCCACCTGAGCTTACAACATTCTAAATCAGGCCTCCAAAATGCAACACAAATGTCTCCCAATTGAGGTACAGCTTCATATCACTTCTAGAATGCATGGAACACAGACAGTTGTGATGAGGGAAATTAGTATGCCATTGCCCAGTGATCATTCTAGGAAGGCCCTGGCTGTAATTTCACATGTTGGGATAAAAACTGGGGATTTTTTGGGCCCCCAAAACCATTTGTCTCTAGAAAGAAGGATTATATGCTGTTTTGTGGAAAAGATACTTTGGGCCTTACTATGAATTTGGCGGTCCAGTGGACCGTTGTATCGGCAGTGGAGATCCAAGCGCAGTGAGCTATGTGGTCTGACTGCCATATAATGAGTTGGATGGATCAGCTTTGCAAAGACCGCCACTGGACCAGCAAGACTTCCAGCAGGCCGTGACTGCTGGGTTCGTGGTCAGGGAAAGGCAGCCACCATAGGGCGGTACAGGGGAGCTGCAGCGCTGTTTGTATTGAGTTGCTTGTTCCACAGGCAGACTATTGCGGTCTGACAGCCCGCTTCAAGGTGGTGGTGATGAAGGATTTGGGGTGCGTACGCTCCCCTTTCTTCTTCCAGGCAGATTCCAACATTGGTCCCTCTGTCCAGGTACCCCCTTCACAGCTGGATATTCATAAGGAGGATTACAACCTTTCATGCGGCAATCTACAGGAGAGTCTTTTTCGTACCATATACCCATTGCCTGGACTGTTCACATATGGACTGAACACCTGTAATGGGTATATGGTATTGTTCCACATATCATGCATATGTGTGCATACAACACATATGCAGGTAAAATGATCACAGAGCCATCAATATATTTGGTAGCAGTACTCACCACCGCTGCAAGATCCCTGCCTCCACATGGTAATACGCCGTTCTTTGGACTGCCAGAGCCGTGGGCTGCTGGCAGGGGCAGTTGCGGTCCAATGGCGGTCGGACTGCCAAACTCTAATAAGGGCCTTTCTTTGTCTCTCGGAAGAAATGAGTGATAACCTTCTTCCTGAATACGGGCTTTCAAAAACCTCTTGTGAGCTTTGCTTGATCAAAAGCCCTTCTTGGAAGTTTATGCACTGCCCAGTGGCGTAACGAAACTTGAGGGGGCCCCCCTGCAAACACACAGAGGGGGGCCCCCCATTCTGGCCGCCTGGCCCACCACCTACTACTTTGCCCCAAATCTGGTAAATTTTGATTTGAAATCTCCAACATATAATGAAATGCATCTATATTCTGGAGAGTTGATGGAAGTTCAGGCGGTGGTTGAACTAGTTGTGGAGGGCTTTGTAGCTGTGGATCGGAATCTTGAATTGACATCTTTTTTGATTGGGGATCCTGTGGAGCTTCTTGAGGTGGGGGCGGGGGTGATGCAGGTTCGCTCAGGGAGGTGGAGGATGAGCCTGGCTGCTGAATTCTGTATGGTTTGCAGTCTCTTCAGGAGGTGCAAGGTGAGTCCTACATAGAGTGCGCTGCCGTAGTCCAGCTAACTGGTGACTAGGGCTTGAGTGACAGTTCATCTAGTGTTGAAGTGGAGCCATTTGATGATCGCACAAACCATGAGAAGAGTGAGGAAACAGGTGGAGGAGATTGCATTGATATTGTTTTCATGGTGAGCTTGCGGTCCAGGAGAATGACAAGGTTAGGGGAGTGGTCGGAATGGGTGAGGGTTCTATTTCGGATGGCCACCAAACAGCGCTCCACGGGGAGGAGGAGCCCCCGAAGATGAGCACTCCCATTTTATCTGTGTTATATTTTGGTAGACACCTTTCATCCAGTCGGTGACGCTCGTCATGCACCTGCAGAAGTTGGCCTTTGCGGTAAAGGGGTCAAAGAAATGAAAATATGAGATGGTGGTAAAAGAACTAACTTCCTCAGATATGACAAAGGCTTAGCACTTTTCTGCAAGTGGGGTGTTAAGCACCAAGCACTAGATTAAAGGGGACAATTGCCACCGAGAACGAAAACCAGTGATCAACACACAGGCTTTTAACTTGACCCTCTGTCCCAAGGGTACACGCATAATGTGACGGCAACAGTCAAGTTATGCTCCCAGGTGGAACTGTTGTCAGCAATCTGGCTGATTTCAAATGTTACACAAAAGTCGGCTGTAAGTCTGAGAAAGACACCACAGCCATAAACTAGTATTGACAAAAATCAGGAAAACAGTCAACTGAATTCTGTTGAGTGGTCAAGTATGCAAATAGCCTTTCAATTGACTTAAACAGAAAAACTATTTTACCACAAGAGTCACTTTCAGTGCCGATGACAATCGGGGGTCTACAAGAAAGGTTCTTGGCTGTCTAGCTGGTTCAAGACATGTCTGCGGGCAGGTGACAATATGAAGTGCATCTCTGCCTGTGAAATTTAGGTTTGGAAAGACTGACCAGTCCATCTATTGAGGGACAGCAAGAGGTCAACCAAAGAATTAGCCAGTTGGGCAAAAAGTACAGAGTTAATTTCTTAAACATTTCCTGTTCCATGCCAAGGGAAATGGAGAGGACCAGCAAACTCAACACAACCACCCAAGAGAAAATCCGGGAGATTGCACCCTAGGTGAACCAACACAGAACAAATGAATCCAAACTTCTGAGTCCTATTTGGCCAAGAGAAGCTTTACCTTTTTTGAAGCAGTGAATGTTGCAGGACTGTAAATAGAATCCTTCTTAAACTATGGGCCAGATGACATCAATCATGCTTTGGAGCGCCAATTTGGTATGAAGACAAAATGGTGCTTGTACCCTTGTGTTTATAATGTACAACTGTACTGGTAATTGTTGCCAAATATCAGGAGTTTAAAGAAAACATTTTGGTAGCTGAGTGGAACTCTTTTTACGTAATTTTTATAAAGAACTCAATTTTCAGCATAGAATTTTGTATTTGTATAAAAAATTGTACCTGTACAAATGAACCACTGTATGACATTTGCAGCATTTAGTTGGTAAGAAAGTCACAGTTATATATAAAAATAGCAAACAGTATCCAAAACAATAACCCCCTCTATGAAAAAATAGACAGTTTAAAAAAGCATTGCTCAACAATACAACTGAGCAGCACTCACTAGGTTTACACCAAAGATGATAGACTGGCAACTGGGGCAAAACAAGCCACCACCCGGTATCATTATGAGCGTACAATAAATTACACCACTGAGCTTATTTGATATAGTGCAGACCAAAAAATGTGTCTACCGTTTAAGCAGAAGTCCAAGATACATGCTTGAATGTCTGGAAATCCATAGGGGATAATTTTACATGTAATACTTCTTGGGAATAATTTACATAGTCAGTGGTAAGCCTGAAAAAAGATCTAGAAGGTATACACCTGTCGTGGATCCCACAGTGGCTGGCATGGCATATGTTGCAGACAAAAATTAGGGCGCAAAAAACGTAAATTTTGGTTAAGTTGGTCAGTATAGTGGTACGTGTGCTTTCTATTAGGAAGTACTCAACTGTTCCAGACACCTTACCTAAATATGCAGCAATGATCTGGAAGAGGATTTCAGATGCAGGCTGGGGTACGAAGAAGAGCAGTGATATGTTGAATGTTATTTTGTATGAAGCTATTTTAAGTTACTTCAAAAATATTTATATATGAGTTATGTTTTATCATTGAAAGTTTGGATTTGTGAACTGTACAGTCAATGATACGTCACTGAATGGAAGTGAACTTGGTGGGAGAAAGTTCAATAGTTCTGGTTGGGGCAGCCACGTGCAGCAAGAAATGTTGTAAAACTTGGTCTGATGAGTATCTCCAATGAACACGCATTCAGAACGGGGCATATAACATATGTTTCTTTATCTGATACGAACAAGTAGACATCATTTTTTTAAAATCAAAAGTCAACCTTAATTTAAATTGTGCAATAATTTTGAAAAATTAGATTTACATTAAGTTTGTCAATTCTTCATATCAACAAGAACCTTTCAAAAATGAAAGCAGATGATTTCTTTTTTACTTCATTATCACAGCAACAGGCTACCTTTCGGGTGCTTGATACAAAAGGGTAGAAGTGAGTAGACCCGGGATGGCGGAGTTTAGATGAGTGAGGTTGGCATAGTCAGGGTAGTTGTTGGGCTGAAAACAACACTCGGGAATAAAGTTAAACAGCAACTGTCCCGATATAAATTAAGGGCTGATGTGTTAAGGGAATTTTTAACTGTACTTTATTTGGTCGTGTTAACAAAAGTTACTACACATGCTCACAGTTTACATATTTGAGCAGCATGTTTTGTGGACGGTGTCTGCGCGGGGAGTCTGTAACACCAGTGGATGTGACACTTAAGTACACATCTGAGACACGTGTCATGTACCTTTAACAGCAAGACCGTGGTTACAATCTCACTTACCAATAAAGAAAAATTCAGCGCTCGCAAGTGCCTCTGTGGCTGTCCTGGCGTAGAAAGGCCAGTTCTTGAAAAGTCCAGTCTCTGCTCCTCGGCTCTGAACCTCTCCACACTCAGGCCTGATACTTCTGTGGGGAACTTGGGCACGCACGTCATACTTGGGGATGTTTGTTTCCCCCCTCTTTCCCTTGAATGAACCACAGTCAGGCTGAGTGCTGAGGTTTCAAGTGGGCGCTGTGCGGGGAAATTCTGAAACTTGTGGAGCACAGGACTAGCCCACAGCAGAAACCCTGCTTACTGCTCGCCAAACTGGTGCTGTCGAAGCTAGCGCTGTCCATCTCCTGAGAGAACCCAGACGAGACAGCCAGCTGGAAAGAAAGGAATGTTTTCAACCTTAAGGGTAGCTGGCGCAGAAGTGGAGAACTGCGCGCCACAAACCATTTAATTTAAAAAGAGACCACGGCGAGGTGCAATGACGGGGACACGTAACGTAACAAGTTACGTAACCTATCACATCCATGCAGAAGTGATGTGTTGTGCCTGCTGGCTTCAGAGGGGCCCACTGGAGCGCAGGGCCCCCCAGAACTGCGCGCCACAAACCATTTAATTTAAAAAGAGACCACGGCGAGGTGTAAATGTAAATGTAAATGTATAGGCATTTATATAGCGCACTACTTACCCGTAGGGTCCCAAGGCGCTTCGACCGCTGCAAAACCCTGCCTGGCTTCCCTGAGAGATGGTCCCTTAATGGGTATCTCCAGGGTGAGACCAGGCATCCCCGGCGGTCTGGTGGGGCCGTTAGTGAAGATGAGGCAAGCTAATGCCCAGAGTTGCCGAGTGTGATCGCTGATCAGAGTGGGCACCGAGGCGAGAGAATGATCAAGTCCGCTGACCCTGGTCCAGAAACCTGCCGCGCCGGGAATCGAACCCTGGTCTCGGGCCGTCCTCTGCTCTCGGGTCTGCCGCCTCTAACCAGTGAGCCACACTACTTCACTAGGTGCAATGACGGGGACACGTAACGTAAGTTACGTAACCTATCACATCCAAGCAGAAGTGATGTGGTGTGCCTGCTGGTTTCAGAGGGGCTTCCTGGACAGAGGGGCCCCCTGGAGCGCAGGGCCCCCGGGAACTGTGCGCCACAAACCATTTAATTTAAAAAGAGACCACGGCGAGGTGCAATGACGGGGAAACGTAACGTAAGTTACGTAACCTATAACATACAAGCAGAAGTGATGTTTTGTGCTTGCTGGCTTCAGAGGGGCCCCCAGGAGCGCGTGCCCCCCGCAACGCGGGGGCTGCGGGGGCCTCTGTTACGCCCCCGGCACTGCCACAGACAAACCTGTGCTTCACTGTTAGGCGTCTATCTAAATTTTACAATTAGTATTATTTTTTTACAATTCTGCATCAGTACCTCAGTGGGAACACCTTCCAGCAACAAATGAGACTCTCTCTTTGTTGCTCTCAAAGCAAAGTCTGCTTTTGTCAAGGCAATGTATGTTGTGTGCGCCATTGTTCCACTGGTGTCATCCCGTGACCGTACTGCTCTTTGCAGCTCAAGATGTTCTTCATCTTACTAATGCACATTATTGCGCCATTGTGTATGACGGTGACAGTGAATGATAGTATGCAGTGTAGTTAAACAGGGAGATCACACCACCTACATCATCCATTTACCATTTTAAGGCAACCTTCATAGGAAATCCCACTGTGGCCTTCCTTTTTCTAATCTCCCAGCACTACCAGAATAGGGCAAACAGCAAAACTGGTAGATGTTAGCTCCAAGATTTTCAACCCTAATTTAGGTATTATCCCAAGTGATCGCTGTTCATGTAGTGTACTGGGCATCGGTCGGGAGGAATTCTCTCTATTATTATAGCTTTTACGAAGAGGTCCTAAGTTGATTGTTCAAAACAATATTATAGTAGATTCCTTTAAATACGCAGGGCACTAGCTGAGAAGAACATTCTACAAGCCATGAAGTTTAGATTTATTATCCTATCTCCGATAGCTCCTGTTTTTGACTATTCTGGAAAAGTGTGCTATCATCCAAATGCAGACCTCTTCAGGTCTTCGAAAATTTTGGGACATTGGCAGCTAGGTCTGTGTCTTAATAGTTGTATAGAAACTGCACTCCTGGATGTGGGATGTTGGAATTCACAGAGGTTATTATTTACGCTCTGAGATCTGTAGGGTATGTTTGACGTGCTCAACAACTATTTCTTTCTGTCTGCTTTGCTGACATCTCTATCTCTTTTTCCACGCGGTGTCCACAGTACAATATTCCTGGCTTCTAAAAGTGTTGTACTGGCTGTCGGTTTCGACAGACTTTGGATTACACAAGTAGCAAAAAGAAATGTATCTTTGCTTCCTTCTGTGAGACCTGCAGTTTAATCATCTGAAAGGACCTGCCCGAAGAGAGCAATGCAAATGTATTAGTGTGCAGATTTTATTGTGAGTGCAGCTCTCAGCCTTGAGCCCTTAGGGTGGGCAGAGATTTGAGCGGTGGGGGTTTCTCAGGAGCTAATTTAAGACGTTTACAGTACGTCTAACATGAGGATGCAGGCACCGTGAAGCACTGCAGACCTCAGATGTACTGGATGCACTCTGCCTTCACCTGCGCAAAAGCAGCACATCTCATTAGCTCCATCGGGGGTCTGTGGCAAATATTTTTTTTAATGCTTTTTTGCCCTGGAAGGCAACTTCTGGTACCCTAGGACCAGAGTGAAGGGGCCAGTATATTGCAACCTTGCCTTTTTTCTTTTTTTCTAATCTGTTTTCAGGGATTCTGATGATGCTGAGCCAACCTGGATCTTCAGCCAACACTTCCAACACTTCACAGTTGAAGTGTTGGCAGCCAATGAGATCTCAGCATGATACCGGGAGGGTTCGCAGAGCCTTCGCGTTGCTAGATATCCACATTTGTTTTTTCTTTAATACCTCTGAAACTACTAAATGGCTTTGAACCAATTTGTAAAAAGTTCCCTTTCTGGACCAATAGCTAGTTTTCTGCCAAAGTTTGTGTAATTCGATTTGGCAGTGCGGCCTGCAGTCGTGTCTAATATTTCTATGGGAATGAACATGGGAAATGCACTTTTTTACTCTCTTTTTCTCTGCCTGCTTAACAGATCACCCCAAAAGTTCCATGCTCATCTGAAATTACAGGCACGCTGTTTATGGAAAGTTTAGCGAAGATTTGTCAAACAGCGCAAAAGATATAGGCAAGTCTACAAAGGCTTTTCCTATGGAAACATGGTCCGTACTAGAAATTAAACTCTCTGAGTGGTCGCTCTTTGATGATGTCTCCTTCGCTTGTTGTCTAAAGAGCATTAAATCTGGCTCTCCCTGTGATACCCTCCCGGCAAAAATTTAAAAACAGCTTGACCTGAACTCCCGTCCGTAGTGATGAAACTCCTTAATGCCTCCCTGACAGAATCATCTGTTCCACAGAAATGGAAACACGCGATGGCTGTCCCTTTATTGAAAAAGGCCGGAGCGGATGCTTCAACCCTTTCGAATTTTAGGCCCATTTCATTGTTGCCTATCTTTTCGAAAATTCTGGAGAGACACATTAATTCTCAACTATCTCACTTGGTTAAGAGTCCGGGCTTTCTACATCCATCTCAATCTGGATTCAGAGCTCACCACTCCACAGAAACTACACTCTTGGGAGTTACTGAGAATCTACGGCACGGTATCGATCGTGGGGAAACATCTGCACTTATCCTTTTGGATTTAAGTGCAGCGTTAGATACAGTGTCCCATTCCATTCTTCTCACATCCCTTCAATCTCTGGCAGTTGGGGGCTCATCTCTGACCTGGAGTGAGCGTACCTTTCAGGTTTTTTCGGCCAAAGCATCCTCTAAAATTTGTGCATCGGCGTACGGCGTTCCCCAGGGGTCTATTCTTAGCCCATTGCTTTTTAACATCTATGTTAGACCCCTGGCCACTATTGTGGAGGAAGCTGGTTTAACCTTATTCTCGTACGCCGATGACACACAAATTATTTTTTCCCTTTCCAATAGGGAAGATAATAATACCTCAGCTCTTAAACAGGGCTTGTCCCAGGTAGCAAGATGGATGCAGGAGAATTTCCTTAAGTTAAATGGAGATAAGACCGAGATTGTGATCCTGGGCAAGGACAAAGATCTCTGGGGCCCTCAACACTTGCCCGAGAGTATGGGTCCTACCCCGCAACCTGTGACTCAGGTTCGCAATCTCGGTTTCTTAATCAACGAAAAGCTCACAATGCGACAACAGGCTGTTAAGGTGGCTTCAATCTGTTTTGCTACCTTAAAATGGCTCCAAAAAATCTTGTGGATGCTCCCTGCCTCCACACAAAGGACGGTGGTCCAGGCTCTGATAACTTCTCGCCTGGACTACGGGAACGTCCTGTATTTGGGTGCCGATTTGAGAATAAACTCCAGGTTGTACAAAACGCGGCCGCACAGCTGTTATGTAATGTTCCTCGGAAAACATCTGCCTCCCTAGCCCTTCGTGACCTGCACTGGCTGAAAATAAAGAACAGAATTAAATTCAAGGCCTTATGGTATATCTTTAAGATAAAACAGGACTCTGCTTCTAGGTATCTTCACAATCTCATTCATGCCTACATACCTAGTCGCAGTCAGAGATCTTCAGGAAAAGGAGATTATATTGTTCCGAGATTTAGGTTGGTGAAGATGGGCGGCCGCTCATTTTCCCATCTGGGCACTAAATTCTGGAACGCCCTGCCTGTAAGGCTGAAGTTGGAAACTGATCTTCTTCGGTTTCGCAAGGGTTTAAAAACCTGGCTTTTCCAGCAATAATTCTGAACAATCTTCTGGCAGCTGCACTTATTGACGCCTGGTAGTTCTTTCTTCTCCAGTCTATCCCTTGGCGCCGGGAAACCCACTTCGGGTAGCTGTGCGCATTATAAGTTTAAATAAATAAATAAACTAAGTTTGTATATATTTAGGATTGGTGAGGGGTATAAGGTGGTAAGGGTATTTAAGGGTTTAGGACTGGGTATGGGCAGAGTGGTAAGGGAATATTTAGGGTTTGGTAGATGTATAGGGTTCCAAGAGTATTTTGTCTAAGGTTTTAGGGTTAAGTGATGGGTAAGGGCATAGGTTGGTAAGAGCATTTTTAGAGTTAAGAAGTGGGTAGAGGCATAGGTGGCAAGGATATTTTTAAGGTTTAGGGGTGGGCAAGGGCAGAAGAAAAGAAAACAATACATTAAAAAGTATATGTATTCTTACTGAAAAAAAAACAAAGGTTGGAGTAATGTTTTGGTTAGGTGAATATGTTAGTGACAACATTAACTTTTTGAGGGGAAACAAAAACACAGAAATTCACCGGCAGAGCTAACTATAACTTGCACCCCCAACATGCACTGCTGAGGCCTCGCATATTACATCACTCATGACATGTTGTACAACATAATTTATGACATCCCTCAAGAGATCCCAAATGACTTCATTGATGACTCACTGATTACATCATCCAATGAGTGTGCTAGTTTGTTTTATAGTTTACATTGTGGTGGGTAACCTTCATATTATGTCCCCACCCAATGTTGTGCTGCTTGTGTCCAGCTAATGGGCGTGAGTATTTACAAAACACATTTGCTCCTAATGCATTAGATGTGTATAGAGGTAATCAACATATAACAAATCTTTGTATTGAAGAGTAACTCTGTGTGCAGATGATAGTTGACGACTTGTGTCCAGTATGTTCCACGCACGTTTTCTGATTCTGCAGAAAATGTTTTCAATAGGGCAAAGATTTATTAGACAGTTATTAGATAGTTATTAGACAGAATTGTCTTAGCCTGACATTTTTTACATAATGTAGAAGACTGTGTGAGCCAGGTACTAATATATGTATATGTGTTTCTTTTTCTTCAGAAAATGGGCTATTTGTAAAGCTTTCACCACAGAATAAAGGCTGCAGGTAGTATAATCTTTACTACCTTCAGACCTTGGTTACTTTAAGTGAATAGTGCACTTTTTGATAGGTGTTGCAGAGTGTGTACACTGTTCTTAGGAGATACTTTTAATAATCTGTGGTGTATTTCTCACGAGAGTTTCACTGTCTTTAACCAGTGTAGTACAGAGTAAACTCCCTCCATAGAGTAAACACTGTTTACAGTACCCGCTTTTCTGCTCAAATCCACTTAATTTCTCACTGTGTGTTCCGTGACTGTTAGGAGTTTGATATAGATAAAAGTGTTGGTAGGAGCGAATTCATTTAACAGTGATATACATATTGAACACCATGTGCAATGACGGTTTTCCATATATCTGTGGTTGATTGCTAATGTGAGCTAGGCTACCCATGAACTGTATGGTATGCAGTCAGTCTTACACATTACCCATGCTTGCTACACCAAGGGACTTGTACTTTTGATGGCCTTAATGATGCTTGATATTATTCTGAGCTATTTTGCACTTACTTTCATGCCTCTAGTGTCATACTAGTCTATGGAGAAAAATGTACAAAAGAAGCTTAGATGAAGTCATTTGTGATGTCATCAATGATGTCCTGTGAGATGTCATCAGTGATGTCATAAAAGAGGTCAAAGAACATGTCATGAGTGATGTCTTTTGTGAGGTCATAAGCAGTGCCTGGCAGGGGTGCAAGTTATAGTTCTGCTTACTATAACTGATAAATTGTTGTATATTTTTTAGCCAAAACATTAATGTTGTCACTGACATATTCACCTAACTGTAACATTATGTTAACCTTTGTTTTATTCAGTGTATTTTGAAGGGTTTTTTGGTTTAACAAAAAGAGGTCATTTTATCACATCTAACTAAAAAGTTGCTTTAAACTTTGGGGCATACGCATAAAAATTCGGTATTACATGTCGTTAATAGCGAAAAATAAGGAATCGCAATTAAGGACATGCAAACCGCGATGCATCAATGAAATCGGTATTAATTACTGATTCGGTAAAAATCGCTATTAAATAGCGAAAGTACGTTAGCGAGACTAGCAAATACCGAATTAGCATATACCGATTCGGTATTAGTGAATCTGGTATTAGCAAAATCGGTAATAGCGAAAACGGGAAAAATACGCGACGCTTCAGAAGCAGGCTGATGACATCACAACCAGGAAGTAGGACAGCCCATGCTCCATTCAGTGTCCCGAGGAGCTCAGAGGTGGAGGCAGAGCACAGGAGCAGAGGAGCCAGACTGAACCAGCAGCAACCAGGTCTAGGCAAGCAGGACAAGATGGAGAAGGAGGCCCCCCAGCAGGGAAAGGACACACACAGAAAGAGAAAACGCAAGTTCTCTGATAAGGCACTGGAAATCCTGATAGAGTGTGTGACCAGCAACAATGACAGACTATTTGGGAAGTTGTCACTGAAGGTGCCTGAGGCCGAAAAAAGAAAGATGTGGCTGCGCATCAAGGACAAGGTCAATGCCTGCGGAGTCACCCACCGCAGAATCGACGATTTAAAAAAACGCTGGTATGATCTGCGTAAAAGGGCCAAGGAGAGGATTGCGCAGAGGGTCAAGGATACTGCAGGCACAGGTGGGGGCACATCCAATGTGACACCTAACACAGCCCTGGAGGACCTAGTGGAGTCCACCATAGAACCGGAAGCTGTTGTGGGGGTCACACGTCTGGACACCTCTGGTGCTGCGGAAGGAGGACAAGGTAAGATGCATGGCAGCGTAACAATGCAGCGTGTAGTAATTCCCTGCCCACTCCCCCATGCCAGACCCATTGCACATGTAGCTGTCACCAAAACACATACCCTCACCACTGTGTTGCACCATGGGAGTTGTACTCAATACATGAATGAGTGCATGTCTGATCCCAGAGGTGAATGAAAAGAATACAGCTGCAAAGGGCCAAATGTCTGTCCAAATAAGTACTTTATTGTGAGATGACAAAGCTATTTTCACATACAATACCATAATAATAACTATGCACCGTTTCACACACAGATGCATCCCTCATCGATTCTGACGACAGTGGCCGCCTCGTCATCTCAGAGACACCAGTGTTGAATGATACGGAGTGCTCACAGGGACCTGAAGCCACGGCCTCCCCTTCACCACCACTGCGGACAACACCTCCACCATCCTTGCGGTCAAAGATGCCACCACCACCACTGCCATCCACGCGGTCAAAGACACTACCACCACCACCGCCATCCACGCGGTCAAAGACACCACGACCACCACCATTGCGCCCCACTCTGCAGAGCCGCAGGGCAGATGTTCCCTCCCTGCTCGTGAAGGAGTCGGAGCAGAGTTCAGCACCCCAAAATGTCCCACGCCAGGCTGTCGTCACTCCAACCACCTAAACTGCAGCACGTCAGCGTATCAGACAGAGGGCTGTGCCCCTGGGTAGGGCAGATGCAAGACCGGTGGATCCGTCCGAAGGGTACAGAGTTGTGGAGACCCGGATGCTGCGTGTCCAGCGCCTGCAGGGGAGACACATGGGTGCTATGAAACTCTCCATGACGAAACTTTGCAACAAATTAGGCAACATGACTGACGCTGTGCGTGAGCACACCAATGCCGTAGCTGCCGGCAACAATGAAATCAAGCTTTGCCTGCAGGAACTGACACGTGCCGTAGTCACAGGCCAACAAAGTGAGCGCCTGCGTCACAGGCAGATCATGCACACTGTGAATTCCACTAACAAGGCCATCAATAAGCTGTGCAACAGCACAGCTGTGCTGTCCCGCAGGTCTGTGTCCCTGCAAGTGGACCTAGGGCATTATTGTGGGGATGTGGCAAAGGCCCTTGAGAGGGTGACCACTGCAGTGGAGCAACTGCAGCCTGGGTCAGCCAGTGTCAGCAGTGTGGGAGTGGATGAGGGGAGTGAGGCAGCCTCCAGTGTCAGCAGCCTCTCCCTGCCGGAGACCAGCGGGAGGAGGCGCAGTGGGCGCAATGCAACAGCCATTGACACCCATCGTAGAGAAGCGGAGGAGTCACAGGACAAGAGACTGGGGGTACGCGGCAAACGCAAGTAGACGTGTGGCAAAGTCACACTGTCCATGGTGACGTAACCATGGGTCAACTATAGTGCCACAAGCATCACCCGTTTTGAGAAGGGACAATTTAAGTTTGACTTCAACTGCAGCTGCATCATGTTTGTGTTACATATTTCTGCACCAGTCAGGTGTTCATGACGATTAAACCCTTACAAATCTAATCCTGTTGTCAAGGCACTCTCTTACCTGTCTCAGAAATGATGCCGTGTGATGTATGTCCTCCTCCGTTGCCCTTCAGCTGTGTTGGGAACATGAGCCTGTTGGTGTTGGGGGGGTTGCTTTGCACGTAGTTCATCCTCTCCGTCCACCTCTATGGGTATCCCAGTGCGGGTGGCGATGTTGTGCAGGATGGCACAGACAGCTTTGATCTGGCAGCAGGTCACTGGGTCGTACTGCAAGGCACCTCCAGTCTTGTGCAGTATTCGGAAGCGACTCTTGAGGATGCCGAATGTACGCTCAACCACATTCTTGCGGTGTAGCTGGGTTGAGGTAGGGAGTGAGTAGATATTCATGCAATGCGTAAGCGCTGTCACCTGCAGGATGGGGAGAGAATGGTCATCAGCATGAATGCAATTATACATGTGGGGATGGATTGGATGGAGTGAACGATGATGCATCAATATGTACCTAGTAGGTGTCCCTCTCCGAATTCACTGTTGATCAGGCGCCTGTGGAGGCCACAGTGACAGAATATGTAAGCGTCGTGTGTGCTCCCGGGGAATTGGGCTACAAGGTCCGTAATGATGTACTTAGCATTGCACACCACCTGCACATTAATAGAATTATATGACTTCCGGTTGTGGAATATATATTTGGTGGCTGATGGAGGACAGATGGGGACATGCGTGCAGTCAACACACCCTATCTCATGGGGGAATTGTGCCACCTGGTAGAATTCCCGTTTGGTGAGGGTCAGCTGCTGGGAGGTTGCGGGGAAGGTGATGTGGCGATTTATGAATGTCAGCATGGCCTCTAGGAACCAGTGGAAGAAGCGTGATAATGTGCTTTGTGACACGCCTCTAGTCTCAGCTATTACCCCCTTCAAGCTTCCAGACGCAAGCAGGTGCAGGCAGCATAGGACCTGGACATGGGCTGGTATGGCTTTGGTCCTACGGGTCTTGTGCTGCAGTAATGGTTCCTGGTCTGCTGTTAGGTGCATGATCATGGCACGGTTGTGTCTGTACTTATCGTACACCTGTTCCTCGATCTGCCCCAGCAAAGTGATGGGCACCCTGAAGACCCTGTCCTGGATCATCCTCCTGCGCTGGGCCTGGGCGTTGATCCTCCTCCTCCTAGCAAGCACGTAGAGGGCAGCCATTTTGGATGTCATGTGGGGTTTCCCAGGGCATTTGTGAAGGGTTACTGATTGTCAGCACCTGCTGATAAGGTGTAATTTTTTTCCTGTCCTTCAAATAACTTTACCTCCTGATTATGATTCCCCTTATTTTGCTCATGCTAAATAGCGATTTTTGGGTTTTTCGGTAATGCGATTATTCATGCATTCCATTGCGATTCTTTAATTGCGATTCGGTATTTCCGAAGTCCGCTTTGGTGTTCGTTATTTCCGATTGTCTGATTTGTGATTCGGTAATTTACTGAGAGGATTTTTTAGCGATTCTTTATTTTTTTCCGATTTTGGGTTGATACATAGCATTTTCTGGTTTTCCGTTCGGTAACGGCCTGTTTTACCGATTCGGTATTTTACCGGGAGGTATTTTGGTTGATGCATCTGACAGTTTTTTTTTTTGCGAGTTTTGAGGGCTTTTTTAATGAATAATACTATATTATTACCATACTTAAAGCCAACCCCTCCTGACGTCGGGGTCTGCAGCCAAATCCCCAGCAGGTAGCCATCCCCACACTTCACATGGCTTTTGCCGTATGCAGCATAAGGTTGGCTTTCAGGCCCAGGGACCCCAGCTGTGTGCCAAATGCAAGGAAAATGGGGAAGGGGCCATGTGGCTCACTTCCCAAGCCACATTAGACCCTGGGGACCCCATGCCCTTAAAATGTGTTTTGTTTAAAAGGTAAGGGGGTGCTGCACGGCCTCGTCCCTTAGACTTAACAGGCCCCAGGCACCCCATCCCCCCAGGTACAAAATCTAGGGGGAGGATGGTGCGGAGCCTCTTCCCCAAGCCTTATTAGGCCAAGGGGACCCCATTCCCCAGGGATAACTATAATAAACAAGCATGTGCAATGCAATAGGTTTTTCATTTGCAAGATTTTAAGCTATTGGCATTGCAAATCACAATGCTATTTATTTATCTGTTTTGATTATTAACATATAAATAAAAGGCATTGTCATTTACAATGCCAATAGCTCAAACCCTTGTAAATGTGAGACCTATTTCACTTGAAAGAAGCGGCCTCCATTGTCCCGGGCTGCTTGGAAAGTGAAAGCATGCATGGCGTGCTGAATGTTACAGGAAAGCATGTTGTGCCTGCAGTAGGAGAAACTCATTAAAGAAAATATTGCTTACAGACACACCGTGTAACAGCAGAATTATAAGGGCCAGTCCTCATGGGAGTTTACAAATGAAGACAAGTTGGTACTAAGGAGGGACTAACAAGCATATTAACGAATCAGAAGCCAGCATTTACAAAGGACAATGACACAAGCCAATGAAATATGGGTGGAGAGTGGGCGGAGCTTCAAGTCCGTACTCTAAAACAGCATGCCTCACAGAGCAATGCATGCACTGCCCAGGCTCAACCTAAAACAAATTAATGTGTTTAGTCAAGCTCAGGCATTTTATTACCCTTCTTCAGCACAAGTATTCATGTGAATAGTGAAATAAGTAAAACTCATTCAAAAACCTGTTCTTTATATTTTTCACCTCCTCGCCTGTAAATGGAGATCACCAGAAAAAGGCGGGAAGTTGGGCAAACAATCAAATCCACCAGAATGTGTTCCTTTTTAAAACTATGCAGCAAACTCTTTAAATATTTAAACAGGAGCAGATCACAATAATAAAACAGTCAGAATTTAAGAATTTAGAATTTATGCTGCAGGACAATTCTAGTCAAATTTTAGAGTTCATTCACTGCAGAAGTTAATCAGTGTGAAAAATCAGAGAATGAGCGGTTGATCATTTCCTAATTTCATGCAGCTGAATGATTCTAGCTGGAGTCTAGATTAAGGTCATTGGTTTAAGAAGAAAATGTGGTTTCCACATAATACTTGCATCACAGACACTAAGGTTCAAGTCGGACACAACCAACATGTTCTACTTCTACATCTGGACCATGTCTATATACCGTCAACTTAATGCTGGAATTTGTTTTTTATAAGAAGTCAAATGACAAGTTACAATTGGTTTGTCATTGGAAGAAAATGGTTGGGGGCACACTCAGTAAAGAAAAATATCATCATTGGCTTAACTCTGGGCACTGATTCTGCCTTGATTACCTCCTGGTCTCAATCTGCAGCTGCTAAGAGTCAGGAATTCTCCAGGGCCTCTTCTCAGCATGTGTGAAGAGATGCAGGCTTAAAGCTCATGGCAAAAAGGCTGTTTAGCACTTTAAAAACTGGTCAGCCCCTAAGGATGTAATGCTCACCATCTTATTTCTTTGTGAGTTTCTCATTCCAAGTAGACTTTGGCCAGTATGACAGCACTATGGTGGGAACAGCTCAGGGCTATTTCAAAATTTGGATTCCACCACACCAAAATCGGACATACAGTCCACCATCTTTGGTTGGGAAATCCTATGACATCTTGTAAATTATTAGTAAAAGGTTCCCTCTTGAGTGCCATCTTGGATTCAGATTATGGTGTGTTCCGCACAATTACCAATTCTCCAGTCTGAATTTTTGGAATGGAGAAATTGTTCACTGCCTTGAATTAGAAACTACTGGCCACTATCTGTGAGCAAAGAAAAGGCATTTGTGTGTCCCTGTTTTATTGTTTACCTGGCCAGCGTTGCTTAAGACACCTGCCTCAGGCTGTAGACGATCTGGATATGCTGCGGAGAAGGAGCCCAGTGGCTGATGGGAGTCATGGAATGTGCATTACAGGGTTGAACATTATGCAAGTGAACGGTGGACTCACTGTTGCTTTAAGTACCTAGGGTTCAGGTTCCACCAAGTCCTCACTTCACTTCTAGGGAGTCTTTGCTAGAGGCTGGCAAAGATTATTCCTATGCTTGTGAAGTCAGTCAAATTTGGGGGAAACCTCTCTTCGGTGTTGTGAAATTATTCCACCAGTGGTTTACACAGCCATGCTGTTTTCCAACTACAGGTGGTCCCCCCACTAAGGGAAACAGTTGGAGACCCATAGATATGTACAGGGATGGGTTGGAGGGTCATGCAATGGGTAGGGTATGGCTGCATATTGGGTGCGGGAGCTACAACTCTTGGATAATTCTCAGGTGTTATTGGGTGGAGAGTAGGTATGGGGGCGGGGTAATTACATGTACATGGCAGGAATGGAGTAAAGCTAGGGGGAATTATACAAGGGGTGCAGAGTCAGGCACTGGACATGTCATGTTGAAACATTACACTCAGTGCCCCTTGTGGAAGCGTGAATGGTTTGCCGCTACTGCAAAGGACCACTAAAGCTGTGTCTCTTTTCTACATTTTGTGAGTAAAGCTCACAATTGTTTTTTTTTATTTTTTACTGCAATGTTGGGAGCCGACGTACTTTGCAAATAGTCACTCCGCTATTCTCAGTACAAATTGCAAATGTTGTAGTCCATGTCTTTCCCGATAACCAGAACCTCTTTGTTTCATTTCAGACCGTTAATCAGCAGTATGTCCCCAATGTATGAGGGTTCTGGGAGATTTAACACTGTGACAGGATCATTGACGGCCCTCTATTCTTTTAGGTTGACAAATTGCAAAGGTTGCCCTTACTTTAAGTCTTTGTCAACTGATTTTTAGGATACTGAAGCATTCCTTTACATTGTTCCTAAAGACAATCAGGGTTCTTTTCACAATATCCGTGTTTTTTTTTTTTAAAACGAACGTTTCTTCACCTTACGTTCTTTTTACTATGAGCACATAAAGTTTAACCATAGGAATTCTTTTCCTTTGTACGCGCGTTACACACAGCGTGTACTGAGGCTTGGAACGCACGGTGACTTCCTTCACACGCTGCGTGCTACGTCAGTGGACCGCATGACGTCTTCTTTGTCTACGCGCTGAAATCCCTCGCGCAAATAGAAACGAGCAGCGCGAGCGCCTTTAACGGCTCAGTAAACAAACATACGCGTTGTTCGTATACTTTCTTTTACGTCCCCTTATTATTTTTTTAACCTCCCTCCGTACTCCTCACCAGACTAAGGAGTTTCCTTTCTTCGTTTCAAATCATCGACTCAGCCGCTGGAAAGACTTCGCTTTCATCGAATGGAAAACAGCCGCTGGGGAGGTACTTCAAGTAGAGGACAGCTGGGTGTTGAGGCGATGTGAGGTAGGATCGTCGCCAGTAATAATGTAGTGTTTCCAAAGAATGATTCAAAGAGGAAACAAAGCATAGGTTTGGAGTCCAGTTTATTCGCCTCATCCATCAACAGCTTCAGGTCGTAACTGACCTGGAATCATGTAAACATTCCTATTCTAAGAATGATGGAAACATTCCTAATCTAAGCAAAGGGGCTAGAACGAGGGAAGGGGAAAAGCAGGTAAGAAAGCACAACATAACAGATACTGTATGTGGCAGCTGGATTTCAGTCTCAACTCTGCCCATTATTCGGGCCCTGTGAGTGTGAAATTACTGATGGTCATTATTGTGTGGGCAGATTGGCTGTGTTAACTTTAAGTTCAATTTCCAGGTGTGACTAACAAGGCATGGGTGAAGTGGGGACTGCACTCTGACAAAGTGCTATACTCACAGGGAAGAAATCCAGGTGAAAGACTCCAAAGGAGGTGTGATGTGTGGCGGGTGCAATTGTCCGAGGAGGCCTGACAGCTGCAGGTGTCCCACTTGGAGCTTGATTCCCATTTTAATTTAGGGCCCTTCATTGATGTGGTGGTTTCGCTTCAGGCAGCCAAGGTCCTCTGTGCACATGTAGTTCCTCTTGAGATTAACCCTGGGTTCATTTTGGGAGACTGATCCTTCATGGTCAATTGAAACCTGATTCTTTCGATATTGATTACACATTGTAAGGACTAGGAGCCATGAGTGGAAGCTTTGGTTTTCATGGTGCAGGCTGTCGGATAACATATTTTCTTTAGGTCATCACACTTGGTTATGGTGACAAGGCATCTCGGTTTTGCCAGGGCAGTCCCGGGTTCTCACTAGATTTCCCCCCAGACTTCAGCAAATTCAGTCCCAGTTTTAAGGTAGAGAGAGAGAATAAAAACAGCTAGAAGCACATTTGCATGCGTTCTTAAGCAGAACAAGTTAGCTGCTCTTATTAGAATATGTAATTAACATGTAAGACTGTGGGCTTAAAAATAGCGTTTTATTTAGTGCCTCATTGTCTGTGTTTTGTGTTAATGAGCAATGTCATTCTGTGCCCCTCGGTTTAAACTGTAGTACTTCTGTTTTTGTGAAATGTCCTGTTTTTTTTCCAAAATCTGATCACTCTACACTGGGTTCTCTGTCACTCAGCAATTGTCTTCAATCTGGATCTTTGCATAATCGAAGTTGCCATTGGCTGGATGTGCAGTGGTAGTGGTGGAGCAGATTTAGTGCATGGCTTGTGTTGTATTGGACAGATGGTCAGCCCCAACACTCGAGGTGCACCAGAATAATTGTATGGGGGCCCACGAGCGACTTAATAATTACAGGAGCCAAGGTTGGTGATTAACTCTTGGGTTTCGCCTCTGTTGCCAACAGGCAAACGTGAGCGTGTCCCAGTACTTTTATAAACTATGGGACACATGACCCTCACGTCGCGAAGTGATGGTGACGTCACAAGTCACGACATTACACTCCTCCCCAAAATGGATCAAAACAATACGACAAGAAAAACTACATTGGCAACAGATTGAAACTTCGCATAATACAGCTCGGGCCCACCCGGGGCACAGTTATTCAGCAAAACGCAACGACATAAATAGAACAGTCTTACGTGATATAGTCCCTCAGTCTGGACGACGGTTCAGGATTTCGCCGCAGCTAGTACTGAGACTGACCTCGCCCCGAGGAAGGAATTGCGTCAGTCTCTGGAATCACCTCACAGCGGCGATCCTCCGACAGAGCCGGAGAGCTCTCACTCTCCGCACCACAGGTATCTCCAAGCCAGGAGTCATCCAGTTCACCAGTGCCGCACTCCTCCTCCACAGGGACATGTTCCAGGGACCCACGGGGACTGGCCTCAGTTCCTGAAATGGTGGAGGGTGACGCCGACAGCTCTGGGAGAAACTTCTTGAAGTGAGACACATTGCCGGTCACGGGCTCCCGCCCTCTAGTGGTGATGATTCTGGTTCCATTGATGTTTACCACAGTCCAGGGCATCTTTTCATACGGCAGTTGGAATTTACCAGTAGAGAAACGGTTCTTGAGCAGCACTAAGTCCCCTTCTTTAATCCTGCCATCTTGCGCATTTCGTCTGTGGCTTACTTGGGCATAGGCCTTTCTCCGATGAGCGTCAATCCGATGGTCATCATGGTCCTGCAGTTGTCATCGAGGATGATGAGGTGTGGAGTCAGTAACTACTTGACCCATCAATAAGTGAACTGGAGCTACCCCAGAGGTGGTATGGGGTGTCTTCGGGGAGCTGCGAAGGAACGTAAAGATAGCCAGATCTATGGATTGCTTCTTGTCATGTGCAATTCGGATTACTTTGTTAAGAGTCCTCATGAATCGTTCTGCCTCACCATTGGCTTGAGGCCAGCGTGGAGTAATTCGGCGGTGCCGGATGCCAAGGGCCGTGAGGTAGGCGGCCACCTTTTGTCCCTGAAAGGGAGGTTCATTGTCAATGCGCAATTCTTGTTTCAAACCATGGGTGGCCATGATCTTCTCTATCTTGGGTATCACCTCAGCAGCATTAGGAGATGTCACAATTTCCACTTCAGGATACTTGGAATAATCATCGATAGCCACCAATGTGTGACGACCATCAGACAGGCTGCCAAAATCCATGCTGATGCAGGACCACAGTGACCTTGGCCGAGGCTCTGCGATGACCGGAGCAGGATGAGGCAGATCTCCGGGACTTGACACGCCAAGTACAATCGAACGGTATTCTCCACCAATTCATCCATCAACGGGAACCACACCTTGGTGCAGAGTTGTGATTTTGTTTTCACCATGCCTTGATGCCCCACATGGGCCTGTTAATGACGTGGGGATAACCAAGCAATGCCATTAACAAACAGCCAGTTGGGTCTTCAGTGAGTTCATCTTTCACATGGTGTATGCTCTCCATGATCCGCTGAGCTGGAATTGTCAGAATTTTCCATTCTTCTTTGGCTTTGTGTCAGTTTTAATTTTGCAAAATCAGCTTGGCTCTTTGTAGGCACTCATCTTTAGCTGTGGCTTCGGATAGATCCTGCATGGACAGGGAGATTGGACAGGACAGGGCTGTTATACATTGAACATAGTCTTCGGTGTCAGCAGCATCCTCCATCTCTTTGTCAGTGGCTGCTCTGGGATGTCAGGACAAGTAGTCCGCCGGATTGCGAGATGCTGGTTGGTATTCCACTCTACAATGATAGTCTTGGAGTTGTAGCATCAACTTTTCGATTCTTGGTGGAGGCTTCGTGGATGTCCCTGCGAATAGGGCCACAAGAGGTTTGTGACTGTCGTGATCACAAACGGCTTTCCGTAGACATATAAGTGGAAATGGCGACACCATCAATGGATGGCAATGGCCTCCTTCTCTATTTGAGAATAACGCTGCTCAGTCTCGGTGAGGGACTTGCTTGCAAACGCCACAGGGGTCCAGTCTGCCTCCTGACGTTGTCTCTGCAATAGCACAGCTCCTAGGCCCATCGAGCCTGCATCAAAGGCGATTTGGGTCATTCTCTCAGGGTCAAAGAAAGCCAGAGTGGTTGCTTCAGAAAGGGCGTCTGTATTGTCGTTGAATGCTTTGTCTTGAATCGGACCCCACTTCCGCGGGTCGGAGTCCTTGGTCAGCTCTCGTAGCGGTAGTGTGAGGGTGGTAAGGTCTTTGATAAACCTTCCGCAATAGTTTATCATGCCTAGGAAGCTGCAAACTTCTGTCACGCTGGCTGGGGCAACAGCATTTTTGATGTCCCGCACCTTTTCGGGATCCGGGTTGACTCCCTCTGTGTAGAAGGTATAACCGAAAATTTGGAGCTTTTCATTAGGAATTTGCATTTCTCTCTATGCAACGTGAGACCAGCATCCCGCAGCGGTCGCAGCACTTGCATGAGGCGAGCGTTGTGTTCAGGTAACGATTTGGCGTGGACCATAATGTCGTCACTTACATTAATTACTCCGGGATGTCCATGATCAATTCTTGTATGACGTTCTGGAGCACCTCTGCGGCACTGGATCCTCTGAAAACTCAGGCGAGTGTAACATCGTAACCCCACGTGGGTTGAAAATGTGGTGATGTTTAGTGACGCCTCATCAAGGACTAGTTGGTGGTATCCTGACAGTAAGTCGAGTTTGGAGAACCAGCAGGCTCCAGCCATTTCTCCAATGAGATCATCAATTGTTGGGGAAATATGGCACTCGCGTTTGATTGCGGCATTCGGGAGGCGCATGTCAACACAGATTTGTACTGCGCCAGGCTGCTTTGGTTTCCGTGTGACCATGATGGGGGATACCCATGGCGTGGGACCGGTGATTTTCTCAATGATACCAGAGGCCTCCAGTTTCTTCAATTCCTGCTCGACCTGTGGCCGTATGTGCAATGCTATTCTTCGAATGGGGTCAACATGCAGATGAACCTCTTTTCCCTTGAACTTTCCGATGCCCTCAAATACTTCTGAGAATTCCTCAAGTAGATGTTGTATGGACTCATGATGCACACTGAAGACGAATGCCACTACCCCTAGGTCTTCTGCAGCCCGACCCCCTAGAAGCATGCCTTGGCCATCTTCGGTGACATATATGTTGGTGTTGACAGTCCAGTCTCTGTGAGTTACTGATGTTTTGAAATGCCCAAGGATATTCAGAGGGGTGTCTTGACCATACGCAAACACAGTGATGGCTGACGGCCGTAGCAGGGGTGCGAGGTGCAATGTTCGGTGAAGGGCGGCGGCCTTGATGTTGATGGTGGCCATGGTGTCTACTACCGCCATGACTTCTTGTGTCCCTACTGGGGCAGGCGTTGGGCTTTGTGGGTTGCGGTGCCAATCATGTGCACCTTGTGAACTACCCGCTCTTCCTCCTCATCCTAGTCAATGTCACTTGGTGTTTTGTGTCCCTCGGGCACCACGTTAACCATCTGCCGTGGCTTGCGGTATTTCTTGGCTCTGCATACCTTCTTGTAATGATTACATCATCCACATTCAGAGCATCTTTTGCATTTGGCACGACATTCCGCTGGCTGGTGTAGCAGTCCGCCACAGTATCCGCACATTTTGGCGGTCCCCCCCTAAGCAGTGCAGGATCCTTTCTTGTTCCATCGCATCGCGGGCTTAGTTGTTACGGCGTTAACCGGTTCCATCTTCACAGGGACTTGGAGGGCCGCCTCCATATGAGCTGCGCAGGCTTTGGATAGCGCCTTGGTGCACCCCAGAGTTAAGATCTGGGCAAGAGTTTATCCAGACTCCTCTAGGATGCATTCACGAAGTTTGCCAGAGGTGCACCCCTGGATCACTTAACCCCGTATCTCTTCCGTCTCGTCCTGGAAACCGCACGTTGAGGCTAAATTCTTCAGCCTTGCATGGTACGTGTCCAGCTATTTATCTGGAAGTTGTCGGGCTTGTCTGAAGATTAATCTTTCATAGTCCTGGTTAGCCATCAGCTCGAAGTACCCTTTGAGTGCATTGATTAATGTGTGGTGGTTCTTTGGTGTTGCTTCCACGAGTGTTTTGGCAATGGTATGTATGTATTTTTCCCCTAGGTGGAACAGCATTGCTCTTTTCTGATCTTTGTGCACTTTGGTGGCTTCAAAGAAGATTTTTAGTCGGTCCACCCAATCTTTCCATTTGGGCGCACGGGAGGATGGTGATCCCTCTACTATGAATGGCTCAATGGAAGGTATTTGTGACATGCTTCAAGTTCAGGACCTCCTGATCACGTCCAGCCTTTTGTTTTCTTCCTTTTGGAGAGTGTGGCTGTGTCCGGGAATGTCCCTCGCAGTGATCGTGTGCAGGGTGGGCAGTGATGGGCCTTCCTCTCCCGTCAGGGCAGTCAGGTAAATTCACCGTGGTGGGGCACTTGCACGGGGCTGGTTCGTGTGACCTAGGTGTGCCCAGATTAGACTGCGAGAGCATGGAAATGCTTGGGGTGGCCCTTTGCCTGTTCTACCAGTCGTGTGCACTTCAGTGGAATCGTGGACTTCCACACGTGTCAGGCGTCTCCCCTCTTGTGTGTAAGGGGCTTGTTTCAAGTGGCACCAGCTGACAGAGAATCCCTCTAGCATTTGTTGGGCCGAGTTGAGGCCAAGAAAGGGGGTGGGGCCTCGCTCACAGCATCCCTTGCTGTGGAATGGATGTCTGCCCCGCGGCCTCCAGGCTCCTCTACCATGTGGCGGCAGCGACGCTGGCCGGGGTCTGGAGCGCGCCACACAGGCACAAAGCGCCGATCACGCCAGTCGGTTTTCTCTGCCGCACGCTCCTGCAAGCGGGAGGGGCAGCGCCAGTCGCTGAAGAGTTCCTGGCCGGACCCCACACAATCCGTGGCTGAGAGGCTTGCAGCAGGCAGCCTCACCTTACAGGCCGCTCCGGGCCTCGCGATCACCCAGCACCGCACAGGACAGGAGCTATCTTTAGGGCTCCGGACGTCAGGAGCAGGACAGCGCGGGTCTTTGGGGCACGAGCACCGCGAGCAGCACGATACACTCGCTGCCGCCACACCAAGGTACGAGGGCATGCCCACCCTCGTCGTCAAACGTTATGTTGGGCAGATGGTCAGCCCCAACACTTGAGGTGCACCAGAATAATTGTATGGGGGCCCACGTGCTACTTAATAATTACAGGAGCCAAGGTTGGTGATTAACTCTTGGGTTTCGCCTCCGTCGCCAACTGGCCGACGTGAGCGCGTCAAAGTACTTTTATTAACTATGGGTCACATGACCCTCAGGTCGCGACGTCAGGGTGACGTCACAAGTTACGACATTACAGCTTGTCCTAAACTGTAGTGAAGTGATTTTTCTGACCCACAGCTGGGGTGTGCCTAAAAGACCATACATCGCAAGTATCACAACATCTTCCATCCTGCTCTGTTACATCATGAAAATGAGCTTGCATCTTGTTTTAGCAGATTTCCTAATGCCTTCAATACTAACATTTGGAGAGTTTTCAGAGCCCGTGAGCCATAATTACTATGCATGTTGTCCTTTCCAGCAATCTAAAAACTGGTTTTATTTTTCTATAATTTTGCTCATTTAGCAAGCATGCTTGGGCGTCATCAATTTATATTTGCGAGCTACTAGGATGTGGCTAGATGGGTTTACACACTGAGCAGAGTTATGACAACGGTGGGCTGGCTGAAGATGACAATTTGTCTTGTGGTTGTTGACACACTGAGCACCATTGATGTGGCTTTTCAAAGGTCACAATGTTAGAGTACAATGTACCTCTGCTCTGAGTTAAGCAAGGTTCTACTAAATTGTTACATGTTTTGTTAATACAAAGGCTAAAACTAAAGTTGTTCGGCTCAGGCTTATGGTGTGCATATTTCATCTGATATTACTACACAATGGAAATACAAAAATACTGGAACTGAACATGGGTTCACGAAGCTGCAATAAGTCAAGCACTAGCTTAACAATATCTTTGGGGGGCGGAGAGAAAGGTGCTTAAGTAGTTCATTCATATCGAGGGTAACTTGTTCATCTCATGCACAATAAATGCCAAGGATCAAAATTATTCTCTTCACATTCCACAGTTATAATTGTACATACTCTGTACTGTTGCCCGAATATGCTGGTGTTTTCTCCTAAAAGTAAAGGACATTTATATTACTGAACACAACCGGATTCTTACTAATGAAAACACAATTGATTTCATATTCCAATAAATCTAGGGTCATATTAGCAGGAACCTCGCTAATATTATCGCTGTTTTAGTGGCAGGAAACTGCTGCTAAAACAGCGATAATGGGCTTGCTAATATGCGTTAAAGAAATACAATAGAAGCCCAGTTTAGATGTCCTGCACATCTAAACTGGGCTTCTATTGCACATGCATCTACCGCAAATTGGTTCATCAGGCCAATTTGGACAGCGTTCCTAATTTTGTAAATGTATTTGCTTACAGGACTGTGAGTGGTTTCATTAATCATATTTCTATGCAATATAATTTTGTGATGGAATTGCTAAACTGAAGTACTTCTTCTCTTTGGTGTAATTACCAATTAGCTGGTCGTTTGGTCTTTTTAGCCGTCTGTGGGCAGCTCAGATTAGGTAAGGATCATGGCATGGGTTTGTCAGAAGTTGTAAGTTGTTATGTACTTCATCTCCTGGTGCTTTAGTGTGAGGCTATTCTGTCTCTTATTTTCCAGCCCGACCCATTGAAAGAATGTGCAATATGAATGCTGCTAATTGACTTCTCCCAAACCCCGGAACCTACTTTGGTTGGTTATGATGAGGGGAATAAGATTAAGGTACTGCATCTCTTGGCTATGGGTCATTAGAACGGTGCAGGTAAGGTAAGAACATAGTTCAGTCTAGAATCTTTTCACCCTTGAACATGGCAATTATGGGTTTTTACAAACTTTCCTCCAGGTTTAGGCCTGGAGATTATCAAAGGGGAATGATCTAATCAACCTATGAGGCTGAGGTACATATTTAGGGACCAAGTACATAGCCATTCAGACTGATGTAGGAAAGAGCTGATGGGGCTGGGTGGCAAAAGAGTGGTTTCTGTTAGATAGTTTTTTTCTCTTTTTTAGTCAAAGAGTAAACAGATTATATACCTCACCCCATTGCCAAAAAGCAGGGACATCATGGAATTAATTAGATTTTAGGAATGCATAAGTACACTTTTAAAGCTAAAAAGAGAAGTGCTTTTTTTCAGAAATAAAAGAGGTGTCAACTATTTTACTACCAACATTTCAAGTAGTGGAACTCTGTACTAGTTAGTACCCCTCACTTCAGCCTCTGCCAAAAACTCCTAGTTACACTTCCTTTGTAAACAGAGATACCTCAAGCCACTCCTAGAAGTTTGAACAACTGGAGCCAACAGCATGTGGCAAAATAGGATTTGCAGTTTGTCTTTTAACATTGTAGATGCTGTGGGTAAACTGCCAGGAAACATGGAAAGGTGTGATATCTGTGCATGCATTTATAAATGACGTGTTCTCTTAGGATTAAGTGCACAGCTTATAATAAAGGGAAGCAGAGGCATGTACTACTGACTGTACCCCTAATAAACCATCCTGAGGGATTCAGTCACTACTCACGTTTTTTATACTGAAGAGCTCCCCTGTTGTACCACTGAGCTCAGCATTTTTTTGCGTCTCTATCTCAGAGTCTTTTTGCAAGATGGGTCAGAAGGTCAACAAGATAATGGCCGCATACCTGCTGTGGGCACTCAGAGGAGCCAGAGCCCTCTAGGTACAGCTGTTGCCATATTTGGCTCATTTTCTCTGTGAACTGGGCCTACCCGAGGAAAAAGTGTTGTGTTCCACCCATGTACAACGAACAGTGGTAGTTTTGGTGACTATTGGAGACTTCATGAAGAAACATGCCCAGGTAATTAAAACATGCTATATTAACTGTCCCGCGTGCCTTGAAACCGGAGGAAAGGGTCCCTCCAGGTACCTCAAGGCACACAAGCCCTTACCTTACAACTCCCCTCAATTATTTCACCACATTTCAACTCACCGAAAATTACTTCACAGTAAAGACTTTCACAGAAAATAATACATAAAGGTTTTCACCACAAATTGGAAAGAAGCAGCCCTCCGGCCACAGACCCTCACACAATGCTGCATCACTGTCACTAACCTGTCCAACGGAGCTGGGTGGGTTGGGAGAGGCGCACACCCCCGGCTACAAACATCCAACAGCCCTGCCCAGCTACAAACAGCAACAAAGCCCTCACCACCCCAGTGCATGTCACATGGAGCTCTGGATTGGCCTCACGTTACCGGGACAGAGTGTGAGCCAACATAGGCAGCAGGAGGGGAGGAGAACAGTGCGCCCGAGCCAGCAGGTGCCGTGAACATGAACAACACCTGTCCGGGCGCATGTACAGCTCCTGTCCCCCTTCTGAACAGAAACTGACGACAATAGGTCTCGCCAAGGCGAGCAGCGCATGCTCTGCGTCGCTAGGCGAGACCTAAAAAGGGGAGGGGGTTGCATGGCCCTCATCCCCGAGACTTATTAGGCCCTGGGAGCACCATCTTCCTGGGCTTTTTTGGGGGAGGTAGGCCGCCGCCATTATAAGCACGGGGAGCCCACACCGGAGCTGAAACTTACAAAAAAGGGGTGGGGTGCCAAGCAGCAGCCCCCCTCCCTGAGACTCACTAGGCCCGGGGACAGCATTCCCCATGGCCATATGCTTTTTAATGGGGAGGGAGGTCACATGGCCTTAAAAAAGGAAGATTTGGGCACGGCCAGAGTTTTACAACTGCACCCATAGGCTGCAATGTCAGGCCTGAAATATTTTAAGAAGGGCTACTTACGTAGGTGGCTACCAGTAGCATTTAGTTGACCAGTGCTGGGTACATGTGGTACCACTTTACTACTGACTTACAAGTAAATAAAATATGCCAATTGGGCTTGAGCCAATTCTATCATGTTTAGGAAAGAAAGCAAAAGCACTTTAGGTCTAGTTAGCAGCTGTAAAGTGCTACAAGCCATCACAAATGGGTACAGAAAACTGGATGGTGAAGGCAAACAGTGTGAGAGTGATCCTGCAGAGAGGTCAAAGTCCTACATCTCTCATCTATCATCCTGTTATACCTTACATATTCCGTTGGTTAATTCAGCAAGTTATGGCTATTTGCTTTAAAAAAAAGTACCTACCTGAGGTGCTGTAAATCCATCAGTAAGAAGATGCCTCCGATATCTCTCTCTTCTAAACCCTAAATCGTTCACTCCAGAAAAACTCAATGGCTAACTCATGATTGGAAAGCTTTCATCATTTCCAGCATTTCCTACAAATGGACCACTTTTTTACATCAAGCATCCATTAGGATTTCCCAAGGACCAGTAGCAACTATGACACTTAATGATTGTCCAACAAAAAGGAGGGGTTTGGCCCAGTGGGGAAGAGGGTAGGTAGGGCCTGTGAATACCAAAAAAGCAATTTACCTATGCCTCTATGTACATGAATATAACATTTAATGTAATTCAAAGAGAAAACCACACTGTTAGTTAACTCAGACAATTGCTTTATGTCTATTATTTTCCGAACTCAGAGATTGTCAATTATTTACGACAAGAGAAAAAAATACATAGTCAACTTTACATTGAACACACAAAACAAGAATTATTGCACAGGAAAAAGCAACATAAACAACGTATAAAACATAGTTTTAAATGTGTGCGTTACAGTGAACCAATCAGAAAAAATACATACACATTGTGAACAGTGATTGTAAAATTGTATCAAAACAGTATACCACAGACTTTCAACAATTATGAGAAAATAATAAGCAAATGTTGGGACTACGTATTGATCAACTGCCCAACTTCCTGTAACACTGTTTGTCAAAGGGTTTACAATTATGTGAATGCAGGAAAAAAACCTAATATTAATTAGGGCATGCCAATGGTTTTTGGCCAAAACAATGATACTACGTGCCAACGCGTTTCGAATGCCAATGGATGAATCATCGGATTCTCATCAGGGCGTGGAATTTATCCGTTGGTACTGTTTGGGTGAAAAGGGACAAGGGGTTGATTTATTAAAAAATGAACTTTACTAATGCAAAAAGAAGCTTTTTCCATATGAATGCATCATCTGATGCAGCGTACCTTTTTCGACCAAGTAATTAGGGTCGATTGGTTCCTTTTGGGAAATAGTCATCATATGCCAAGGGAGTCGACCTGCAATTCAGTGACACAGGCGTGGTAAGTGTGCAGAACATGAAAGTACAGGAAGGCACTAAACCGTGTGGACATTTATAAAAATTACCTCTGTTAATGGAGCAGCCGCTCCGAGGTCGAGGCCGAGTGGACAGGCTTTCGTTGCAATAATGAATCTACAAATACAAGCAATGTGTATTAGCGAGGGAAGATGCTAATTGTAATGCCCCAGGGAAATAAAAATGGTGAATCTGTACCTTGTCTCCAAACAATTGGAAGGCGGAATATCACTACACCGTATTTCTGGAAAGAAAGCGGGGAACTGATCAGTGCACTGCCTGGAATGATGCACGCCAAAGAAAAACAATGCGGATCTGCGCCGAGCGGCGTCTTACCGTGAAAAAGACCCTCAGTGCTTCGGGTCACCCATCTGATAACAAGGGTTATTTTCTTATTCCAAAACGCGAATGAATCCTATGGAAAGGGGGGGGGGGAAAAGGGAAACCGAGCGGGATTAGCGTCCGGTTGCACCAAGAGGCGCGCGCGTCTGTGTGCGCTGAATACAACAGTGGCTCTCACCTCGGGTTAGTTGGAAGACAACTTCGTATGTTTGCAAGTTTGGAATGGGCTCAACAGCTCGCCGCCGCGAGTAGACAGTGCTAAGTTGAGTCTGTTGGTCACATGGGTTCAGGGACCAACCAGCGCGTCGGGCCATCTCTCTCAGGATTGTGGGAGATGTAGTTTGTGGGGCATGAATGAAAGAATGAAACTGGGAGCCAACGCTGGCAAAAAGAATTCTCGCTAGAATTGTTGGAGATGTAGTTTATACGGACATAAGTTGAAAGACGAAGCCAATTATATTCTGGTGACTTCACTAAGTACATTCAGCCCGTAATTAACAGTATTAAATTTCATGATAAGATAGGCCTCCTTGCGGAGTAGTGCCGCCTCAATGTCCTGTACATACTGTTTGGGGTCCATCCATGCGAGGACCGTCCATTTAAAATCATTTTCACCATGGTTGTGACCTATGAAGTGCTCAACCATGGGTGCAGAGGAAACTTTTTTCTTGATTCTGGATCGATGTTGTGTAATGCGTGAATTAACAGATTGAGTAGTTTTGCCTATGTACACTTTGTCACAGGGACACACCACGGCATAGATGACATTTTTTGTACGACAATTGGTAAACATCTCATGCTTCCATGTGACCCCATCATGGTTAAAACTGTTACCTTCTAGGGTGGAGGAACACGATACACAATTGCCACACTTGTGGTGCCCGCTAACAGGTTTCAAATTCCATTGCGAAATCAAATCGCTTTTGGGTTTCGGAATGTAGCTGTCTGCCCTGATCAATTGTTGACCGATGCTTTTATTTTTGCGCATGGCAAAAATGGGCTTTTGTAGAGGACTTGGTAAATCTTCCAATAGATGGCAATTTTTCAAAATAATACGTTTAAACTGATTTGTGTGTGATCCAAAAGTTGTGACACACACCAGTTAATTTGATACACTTTTGTCTTTTTTTACCAGGAGGTTCTCCCTGGCGGTGCATCTGGCACGTTTCTTGGAGTGATTAAGAAGTTTCTTTGGGTAGCCCCTTGTTGCCATCTCTGCGCAAAAATTTGAGGCATGTTGATCAAAATCCGAAATATCACTACAATTTCTTCTTATTCTTAGCAGTTGCCCAAAAGGAAGATTTTCTTTCAGGCACTGAGGGTGCGAGCTTTTGAAGTGCAGGATGGTATTCCTGTCCGTGAGTTTCTTATGTAAGGTCGTTGTGAGGATGTTGTCGCGGACGCCTACAGTGATGTCCAGAAAAGTCATTTTACTCATACTAGATTCTATGGAGAAACTGATGTCTCTGTGCCTGGAGTTAAGCCAATTGTAGAACTGGTCTAGTTCCGTCTGGCTCCCCTGCCACAGGAGCCAGACGTCATCAATGTATCTCAATCATTGGGTTATATGGCCCACAAATGGATTGTTCTGAAATATGAATCTTTGTTCATACTGCGCCATATAGAGTACCGCCATCTCAGGTGCGTATGGACAGCCCATAGCGATGCCTTTGACTTGAATGTAGAACTCGTTCTCAAATTTGAAATAGTTGGAACGTAACGTGATTTCAGCCAATGAAAGGATGAAAGAAGTGGGGACCCGGTGCGGTCTTTCTCGTTGTTCGAGGTATATTTCCAAGACCTGCAGAGCCTCATCCTGAGGGATTTGGGTGTAAAGCGAGGTGACGTCTAGGGTCACCATCAGTTAGCGGGCACCACAAGTGTGGCAATTGTGTATCGTGTTCCTCCACCCTAGAAGGTAACAGTTTTAACCATGATGGGGTCACATGGAAGCATGAGATGTTTACCAATTGTCGTACAAAAAATGTCATCTATGCCGTGGTGTGTCCCTGTGACAAAGTGTACATAGGCAAAACTACTCAATCTGTTAATTCACGCATTACACAACATCGATCCAGAATCAAGAAAAAAGTTTCCTCTGCACCCATGGTTGAGCACTTCATAGGTCACAACCATGGTGAAAATGATTTTAAATGGACGGTCCTCGCATGGATGGACCCCAAACAGTATGTACAGGACATTGAGGCGGCACTACTCCGCAAGGAGGCCTATCTTATCATGAAATTTAATACTGTTAATTACGGGCTGAATGTACTTAGTGAAGTCACCAGAATATAATTGGCTTCGTCTTTCAACTTATGTCCGTATAAACTACATCTCCAACAATTCTAGCGAGAATTCTTTTTGCCAGCGTTGGCTCCCAGTTTCATTCTTTCATTCATGCCCCACAAACTACATCTCCCACAATCCTGAGAGAGATGGCCCGACGCGCTGGTTGGTCCCTGAACCCATGTGACCAACAGACTCAACTTAGCACTGTCTACTCGCGGCGGCGAGCTGTTGAGCCCATTCCAAACTTGCAAACATACGAAGTTGTCTTCCAACTAACCCGAGGTGAGAGCCACTGTTGTATTCAGCGCACACAGACGCGCGCGCCTCTTGGTGCAACCGGACGCTAATCCCGCTCGGTTTCCCTTTCCCCCCCCCCTTTCCATAGGATTCATTCGCGTTTTGGAATAAGAAAATAACCCTTGTTATCAGATGGGTGACCCGAAGCACTGAGGGTCTTTTTCACGGCAAGACGCCGCTCGGCGCAGATCCGCATTGTTTTTCTTTGGCGTGCATCATTCCAGGCAGTGCACTGATCAGTTCCCCGCTTTCTTTCCAGAAATACGGTGTAGTGATATTCCGCCTTCCAATTGTTTGGAGACAAGGTACAGATTCACCATTTTTATTTCCCTGGGGCATTACAATTAGCATCTTCCCTCGCTAATACACATTGCTTGTATTTGTAGATTCATTATTGCAACGAAAGCCTGTCCACTCGGCCTCGACCTCGGAGCGGCTGCTCCATTAACAGAGGTAATTTTTATAAATGTCCACACGGTTTAGTGCCTTCCTGTACTTTCATGTTCTGCACACTTACCACGCCTGTGTCACTGAATTGCAGGTCGACTCCCTTGGCATATGATGACTATTTCCCAAAAGGAACCAATCTACCCTAATTAATTGGTCGAAAAAGGTACGCTGCATCAGATGATGCATTCATATGGAAAAAGCTTCTTTTTGCATTAGTAAAGTTCATTTTTTAATAAATCAACCCCTTGTCCCTTTTCACCCAAACAGTACCAACGGATAAATTCCACGCCCTGATGAGAATCCGATGATTCATCCATTGGCATTCGAAACGCGTTGGCACGTAGTATCATTGTTTTGGCCAAAAACCATTGGCATGCCCTAATTAATATTAGGTTTTTTTCCTGCATTCACATAATTGTAAACCCTTTGACAAACAGTGTTACAGGAAGTTGGGCAGTTGATCAATACGTAGTCCCAACATTTGCTTATTATTTTCTCATAATTGTTGAAAGTCTGTGGTATACTGTGTTGATACAATTTTACAATCACTGTTCACAATGTGTATGTATTTTTTCTGATTGGTTCACTGTAACGCACACATTTAAAACTATGTTTTATACGTTGTTTATGTTGCTTTTTCCTGTGCAATAATTCTTGTTTTGTGTGTTCAATGTAAAGTTGACTATGTATTTTTTTCTCTTGTCGTAAATAATTGACAATCTCTGAGTTCGGAAAATAATAGACATAAAGCAATTGTCTGAGTTAACTAACAGTGTGGTTTTCTCTTTGAATTACATTAAATGTTATATTCATGTACATAGAGGCATAGGTAAATTGCTTTTTTGGTATTCACAGGCCCTACCTACCCTCTTCCCCACTGGGCCAAACCCCTCCTTTTTGTTAGATTTTCAGCGCGGGTTTTCCACCCGAGTGGGTAGGGATTGACACTACGCGTCATCCTTATCAGCAATTGATTCATTTCATTGCAGGGGATACGTCTCCTGCATACTATGGCAGAGAAAGATACGCTGTCCTTTACGGAGAGCCACATTGCGAGTCTCATTGAATCATCCCCTTTTTCTAACATAACATTGAGTTCCTCAGCCAAACAACAAAATGAGGCAGACAAATTGACTCGTCTCCAAAAAAAGCACATACGAACCGAATTACACGGCCACTTCCTACTCAAACACCTCAAAGCTGGGACTATCCCTTGGGGTCTCCAGGTAAAGAATATCCCGGTGATTTTCACCGAGGACGCAGATTATAAAAAAGGTTTCAGTCAAATTAATACTAAGTGCAGCAGGGACCTCATGGTCCACACTATACAGACAGCCCAACGTATCTGCAGCCAAGAAGAGAAAGAAATTGAGGAGTTAATTAAGACAATATCTGATAATCAAACGGTTACTGAAGCTAAGAATCTTTTAGATAAGATCGAAAAAGAAATTCAACTTTTCAAGGATAACACACTAAACGCCAAAGTAGCGCAATTTGAAAGGGATTCTAAATCCTTCAAATTGGAACAAGTGTATCCATTCTTAAAAGAGGATTTCTACACGTCAGGTGAATCAAGAGGGGCATTAACATCATTCCAAGGTAGATCCAGGAATAGGTTCCTCACTTTCTCGGATACAACATCGTCTGACTCATCATCTGAGTCTCGACAAGATAATTCTAAGAGACGAGGGGCTGCTGTATCATCTCCTTTTTTAGGCAGAGGCGGACAGTCACGGGTCCGCTTCAAACAACCATGGGAGATGCGCACACGCAACAAAACCTACAAGAGCTAGAAAAATCAGCCATAGTTAATCTGTCCGATAAACAACTTACCCAGGACGAAGTTAAACTTTTATCCCTGGGCCTCAAGTATGTCCCCAATAAAAGAACCGACTTCACCCAACTAAAATTAGAGGCATTAGATTTCTGTCGTAAGATTAGGTTGAGGGTGTTTTTCGCGGACGCCGAAATGATGTCCCAGTCAGAAACTACAGGGCTTAGAGTCAAATCCAGATTTACTCCAACCCAAAACATTCCTAAACAGGTTTTGGCCTTTGAACAAGCCGTCCTTTCCTCCCTCTCTAAACTGGAGAAACAAAAACATTTTGTCCACAAAAACATGTCTAAAGGTTTAACATCTGCCATTCAGAACTTAAAATCAGATACGTCTATTTTAATAAAACAAGCAGACAAGGGCGGGGCAGTCGTAATATGGCCCCGCACCATGTATCTGGAGGAAGGTACAACGCATGTCAACAATCTTGATTGGTACAGACCAATTAAGGAGGACCCTTTGCATGGCATACAGAGTAAGATCGCAGGCATCACTAAGACGGGACTTGATGAGGGATTCCTAGGCCCCAAGGAATTTGAATTTTTGAATAAGAAAACACCAAGGACACCTGTCCTGTATTTTTTACCAAAAATTCACAAAAATGACAAAACACCGCCTGGCCGACCAATCGTGTCGGGGTGCGATTCTGCACTTGAACCGGTCTCACAATATATCGATTTTTTCCTCAAACCTTTTCTACCGCAGGTCAAGTCATATCTCAGAGACACAACGGATTTTATCAATAAGATAGAGGGACAATCATTCAACCAAACCACTCAGCTGATGGTGACCCTAGACGTCACCTCGCTTTACACCCAAATCCCTCAGGATGAGGCTCTGCAGGTCTTGGAAATATACCTCGAACAACGAGAAAGACCGCACCGGGTCCCCACTTCTTTCATCCTTTCATTGGCTGAAATCACGTTACGTTCCAACTATTTCAAATTTGAGAACGAGTTCTACATTCAAGTCAAAGGCATCGCTATGGGCTGTCCATACGCACCTGAGATGGCGGTACTCTATATGGCGCAGTATGAACAAAGATTCATATTTCAGAACAATCCATTTGTGGGCCATATAACCCAATGGTTGAGATACATTGATGACGTCTGGCTCCTGTGGCAGGGGAGCCAGACGGAACTAGACCAGTTCTACAATTGGCTTAACTCCAGGCACAGAGACATCAGTTTCTCCATAGAATCTAGTATGAGTAAAATGACTTTTCTGGACATCACTGTAGGCGTCCGCGACAACATCCTCACAACGACCTTACATAAGAAACTCACGGACAGGAATACCATCCTGCACTTCAAAAGCTCGCACCCTCAGTGCCTGAAAGAAAATCTTCCTTTTGGGCAACTGCTAAGAATAAGAAGAAATTGTAGTGATATTTCGGATTTTGATCAACATGCCTCAAATTTTTGCGCAGAGATGGCAACAAGGGGCTACCCAAAGAAACTTCTTAATCACTCCAAGAAACGTGCCAGATGCACCGCCAGGGAGAACCTCCTGGTAAAAAAAGACAAAAGTGTATCAAATGAACTGGTGTGTGTCACAACTTTTGGATCACACACAAATCAGTTTAAACGTATTATTTTGAAAAATTGGCATCTATTGGAAGATTTACCAAGTCCTCTACAAAAGCCCATTTTTGCCATGCGCAAAAATAAAAGCATCGGTCAACAATTGATCAGGGCAGACAGCTACATTCCGAAACCCAAAAGCGATTTGATTTCGCAATGGAATTTGAAACCTGTTAGCGGGCACCACAAGTGTGGCAATTGTGTATCGTGTTCCTCCACCCTAGAAGGTAACAGTTTTAACCATGATGGGGTCACATGGAAGCATGAGATGTTTACCAATTGTCGTACAAAAAATGTCATCTATGCCGTGGTGTGTCCCTGTGACAAAGTGTACATAGGCAAAACTACTCAATCTGTTAATTCACGCATTACACAACATCGATCCAGAATCAAGAAAAAAGTTTCCTCTGCACCCATGGTTGAGCACTTCATAGGTCACAACCATGGTGAAAATGATTTTAAATGGACGGTCCTCGCATGGATGGACCCCAAACAGTATGTACAGGACATTGAGGTGGCACTACTCCGCAAGGAGGCCTATCTTATCATGAAATTTAATACTGTTAATTACGGGCTGAATGTACTTAGTGAAGTCACCAGAATATAATTGGCTTCGTCTTTCAACTTATGTCCGTATAAACTACATCTCCAACAATTCTAGCGAGAATTCTTTTTGCCAGCGTTGGCTCCCAGTTTCATTCTTTCATTCATGCCCCACAAACTACATCTCCCACAATCCTGAGAGAGATGGCCCGACGCGCTGGTTGGTCCCTGAACCCATGTGACCAACAGACTCAACTTAGCACTGTCTACTCGCGGCGGCGAGCTGTTGAGCCCATTCCAAACTTGCAAACATACGAAGTTGTCTTCCAACTAACCCGAGGTGAGAGCCACTGTTGTATTCAGCGCACACAGACGCGCGCGCCTCTTGGTGCAACCGGACGCTAATCCCGCTCGGTTTCCCTTTCCCCCCCCCCTTTCCATAGGATTCATTCGCGTTTTGGAATAAGAAAATAACCCTTGTTATCAGATGGGTGACCCGAAGCACTGAGGGTCTTTTTCACGGTAAGACGCCGCTCGGCGCAGATCCGCATTGTTTTTCTTTGGCGTGCATCATTCCAGGCAGTGCACTGATCAGTTCCCCGCTTTCTTTCCAGAAATACGGTGTAGTGATATTCCGCCTTCCAATTGTTTGGAGACAAGGTACAGATTCACCATTTTTATTTCCCTGGGGCATTACAATTAGCATCTTCCCTCGCTAATACACATTGCTTGTATTTGTAGATTCATTATTGCAACGAAAGCCTGTCCACTCGGCCTCGACCTCGGAGCGGCTGCTCCATTAACAGAGGTAATTTTTATAAATGTCCACACGGTTTAGTGCCTTCCTGTACTTTCATGTTCTGCACACTTACCACGCCTGTGTCACTGAATTGCAGGTCGACTCCCTTGGCATATGATGACTATTTCCCAAAAGGAACCAATCGACCCTAATTACTTGGTCGAAAAAGGTACGCTGCATCAGATGATGCATTCATATGGAAAAAGCTTCTTTTTGCATTAGTAAAGTTCATTTTTTAATAAATCAACCCCTTGTCCCTTTTCACCCAAACAGTACCAACGGATAAATTCCACGCCCTGATGAGAATCCGATGATTCATCCATTGGCATTCGAAACGCGTTGGCACGTAGTATCATTGTTTTGGCCAAAAACCATTGGCATGCCCTAATTAATATTAGGTTTTTTTCCTGCATTCACATAATTGTAAACCCTTTGACAAACAGTGTTACAGGAAGTTGGGCAGTTGATCAATACGTAGTCCCAACATTTGCTTATTATTTTCTCATAATTGTTGAAAGTCTGTGGTATACTGTTTTGATACAATTTTACAATCACTGTTCACAATGTGTATGTATTTTTTCTGATTGGTTCACTGTAACGCACACATTTAAAACTATGTTTTATACGTTGTTTATGTTGCTTTTTCCTGTGCAATAATTCTTGTTTTGTGTGTTCAATGTAAAGTTGACTATGTATTTTTTTCTCTTGTCGTAAATAATTGACAATCTCTGAGTTCGGAAAATAATAGACATAAAGCAATTGTCTGAGTTAACTAACAGTGTGGTTTTCTCTTTGAATTACATTAAATGTTATATTCATGTACATAGAGGCATAGGTAAATTGCTTTTTTGGTACTTAATGATTGTCGGCATTCAGATGTTTAATTCATGAAGGCTTCTGGAAAAGCATAAAAATTTACTTGTACAAGAGACACTAACTTAGGCTGTATGAGGAATAGCTGGCCAGTATCTCTCATTGGGAGATGTTCAGTGGGAGCCTTTATTAGCAAGCATGGAGAATGCCCATATTGATTTATTATTTTTTGATGTTAGAGTCTCACCTTGGTTCCCAGTAGTCCTCTGTACAAAATATCTACAAACTCACAATCTCTTTCTAAATTGTCTGTGGCCACCTGCTCAGACAATACAACCATTAACTTGCTTCGCCACACCGAGTTGGTTGGTTTGCAAAAGTCTTATTCCACCTGCCTATGGAAGTTTCTGGGTGTGTTTCTTTAAGTAAGCAGCTAATGAACTTCTGCAACATCACATCTTCAATTGAGTTGTTGAGCTGAAGCCATATTCTAAAATTCCCCTTTGCCACATTTACCCTCTAACATGAATGGAAGATGAAGTCTTAAAAGCCTACTTGGAAAATAATTTGGCAAAAGAATTTGAATTAGTATTTTGCACAGGTGAGCCCATTGTCTTTATTCTCAAACTCGATGACGAGTATCGCCCATGCGTGCACTACTTAGAACTCAATGAAGTTACAATTAGAAACCCACATCCACTTCAAATATTCTCCCAGTTGAATCACACTGCATATCATCTTGTAAGAATCAAAGAAGGAGATGAAAGGAATACTGTGTTAAATATAAAGTACAGCTACTATGAATGTCTGACCAAGCCCTTCAGCTGGTTAAATGCTCCAGTGGCTTTTCAACATTTCATCAACCATGTTTTTGAAGACATATTAGACTCTTTTGTATGTATTTGGATAACATTTTCATTATGTTCAGAGCAACACAGGAACACATGAGTGAAGTTCTTATTAGACTAGGGAAACATTCTTGCTACGCCAGGGATGAGATATGTATCTTTGAAACTCGAAAACTTTCCTTTTTAGGTTTTATCATCCCAGACCAAGGTGTTCTAGTGAACCCAAGTAAGGTGATAGAAGGTGACTTGTGCCTACCAGAGTAAAACAGATTCAGACGTCCTTTGAATTCACTAAGTTCTATAGGAATTTTATTGACAACTTCTCCCAGATCGTGAAACCCATTACAGAATTGACTAGGGCAGATACATATATTTTGTAGGGGCAGGAACAAGAAGAATCTTTCAGGAATTGAAAGGAGAGTTTCATATGCACTCTAATCCTGAAGCACGTTGATTGTACCATAAATGTTTGTTCAGAAGCATCATATATTGCCAGTGGTGTAATTCTTTCTCAAGGGCATCTAGAAACATTCTGTAAGGAGCTTACTATGCACAGTTCTTAACAGCCTTGGAGAAGAACTAGAAATACAGCTGTGAATCGATAGCCATAATAAAAGCTTTTTCCCAATGAATCTCATATTTGGAGGGTTTTGACTTTCCGGTTAACTTCTGGACCATTCAAAAGAATCTCAGTTTTCTGAAACTGTTCCAGAAATTCTGGATCCCAAGTCTAAAGGTGAAATCTCAGTTCAGGGCCTACTAACTCGAGTCAAGAGACACCAGGATGAAGTAGATCAAGGATCCTAGTTGAATGAAGACCCATCACGAAGAAGGAAACAGGAGGGATATTTACTTCTTGAGCAAAATATGTATATATAAGGGACAGAAATACAAAAGATAGTGATGTGATTATGCCAAAGTAACTCTTGTGCTTGACATCCTGGGCTACAAAAGACCTATTTATAATAAGTTGTTTAGTGCACCATTAGGGGGAGTATATTTAGAAATTAAATTATTGTAGCAAAATGCCAATTTACATGCACATTTTTAATTATAGTACATTTTATGATACAATCAATCAATCAATCAATCAATCAATCAATCAATCAATCAATCAATCAGAGTACTTGTAAAGCGCGCTACTTACCCGTGAGGGTCTCAAGGCGCTATGGGGAGGGGGGGGTGCTGCTACTGCTCGAAGAGCCAGGTCTTGGGGAGTCTTCTGAAGGCGAGTAGGTCCTGGGTCTGCCGTATGTGGGTAGGGAGGCAGTTCCAGGTCTTGGCGGCGAGGTAGGAGAAGGATCTGCCACCGGAGGTCGTTCGTTGGATGCGGGGGACTGCGGCGAGGGCGAGGCTGGCGGAGCGGAGCTGGCGGGTAGGGGTGTAGAAGCTGAGTCTGCTGTTCAGGTAGGCTGGTCTGGCGTTGTGGAGTGCTTTGTGTGCATCGGTGAGGAGCTTGAAGATGATCCTCTTGTCGGCTGGGAGCCAGTGTAGGTCTCTCAGGTGGGGGGTGATGTGGCTGCAGCGGGGGACGTTGACGATCAGGCGGGCGGAGGTGTTTTGGATGCGTTGTAGTCGTGGTAGGTGTTTGGCTGGGATTCCTGCGCATAGTGCGTTGCCATAGTCCAGTCTTGTGCTGACGAGGGCCTGTGTCACCTTTCTTCTTGTTTCGGTCGGGATCCACTTGTAGATCTTGCGGAGCATGCGTAGGTGTTGTAGCAGAAGGAGGAGACAGCGTTAACCTGCTTAGACATGGAGAGAGAGGAGTCGAGGATGAATCCTAGGTTACGTGCATAGTCAGTGGGTGTTGGTGCTGTTCCCAGTGTGGTCGGCCACCAGGAGTCATCCCAGGCTGGGAGGGTGAGTCCAAGGATGAGGACCTCCGTCTTGTCCGAGTTCAGCTTCAGACGGCTGCTCCTCATCCAGTCGGCGACGGCCTTCATTCCCTCGTGGAGGTTGGTTTTGGCGGCGTGTGGGTCCTTGCTGAGAGAGAGGATGAGCCGGGTGTCATCGGCATAGGAGATGATGTTGAGGTTGTGATGGCGGGCCACTTGTGCGAGGGGGGCCATGTAGACATTGAACAGCAAGATGAGCCCTGGGGGACGCCGCAGATTATCTCAGTGGTTTCGGATCGGAAGGGAGGCAGGCGGACGCTCTGGGTTCTGCCGGAAAGGAATAACGTGGTCCACTCAAGGGCCTTCTCTTGGATTCCGGCTTTTAGGAGGCTTGTCTTTAGAGTGCGATGGCAGACCGTGTCGAAGGCGGCTGATAGGTCCAGAATTATGAGGGCTGATGTTTCGACGTTGTCTAGTTGGCGCCTGATGTCGTCTGTGGCGGCGATGAGGACTGTCTCGATGCTGTGGTTTCATCTGAATCTGGACTGGGTCGGGTCCAAGATTTTGTTGTCTTCCAGGTGGCGAACCAATTGCATGTTGACGATTACCTCGATGACCTTTGCCGGGGACAGGAGCAGGGAGATGGGCCGGAAGTTCTTGAGGTCCTTGGGGTCCACCTTGGGCTTCTTGAGAAGGGCGTCGATTTCGGCGTGCTTTCAGCTTTCCGGGAATGTCGCTGTTTCAAGGGAGATGTTGATGACCTTCCGTAGTTGAGGTGCGATAGCTGCGTCTGCTTTGCTGAATACGTGGTGGGGGCACGGGTCTGACGGAGATCCTGAGTGGATGGAGTTCATGACCTTGCGTGTCTCGTCGTCGTTGACGTTGGACCAGGAGGCTAGGAGGTTGGCGCTGGTAGTGTTCACTGGGGAGGTGGAGTCTGGCGTAGTCGGGGTGGTCGTGGTGTTGAAGCTGTTGTGGATGCCAGCGATCTTGCAGTGGAAGAAGATGGCTAGTGAGTTGCACAGTTCTTGTGAGGGCAGGATGTCGTTGGCATTGGTGCTGGGGTTGGAGAGTTCCTTTAGGACGCTGAAGAGCTCCTTGCTTTCGTGTGCGTTGTTATCCAAGCGGTCTTTGAAGGAGGATCTCTTGGCTAATCTGATGAGGTGGTGATGTCTGCGGGTGGCGTCCTTGTGGGCTGCGTGGTTGTCCGGTGTGCATTTGTGGAGCCATATCTTCTCCAGTTTCCCGCATGAGTGTTTGGAGGTCTGAAGCTCGTCGGTGAACCAGGTGGCTCTCTTGCTTGCATGGCTGTTGGAGGGTTTCTTGAGCGGGGCGAGGGTGCTGGCGCAGTCGTCGATCCACTGTCTGAGTTTGAAGGCTGCGGCGTCTGGGTTGGTGGGGTCAGCGGGTGGGTTCTGGGCTAGGGTGGTGATCAGCTGGTCTTCGGTGACTTTGCTCCAGCAGCCGCGAGGCAGCTGTTGGGTGTGGTGGTGCATGGTTGGTTTCTTAAAGGTGTAATGGATGCATTGGTGGTCGGTCCAGTGGAGTTCGGTGGTGTGGTCAAAGGCGACGTGGGTGCCTGTGGAAAAGACGGGGTCCAGCGTGTGGCCGGCGGCATGGGTGGGTGCTGTGACGAGTTGTCTGGGGGCAAGGTTGGAGAGGTTGTCGATAAGGGTTGCAGAGTTGGCGTCATTGTTGTTCTTGAGGTGGAAGTTCAGGTCCCGAGGAGGATGTAGTCCATGGAGGCGAGTGCGTGGGTGCTGGCAAGGTCGGTGATGGAGTCGCTGGGCTGCGCCTGGGGTCCGGGGGGTCTGTAGATGAGTGTTCCTCTGAGTGTGGTGTTGGGGTCGGTGTGGATCCGGAAGTGGAGGTGTTCGGCGGTGTTCAGGGTGTTGTCTGGGTGGGTGGCGACCTTGAGGGTGGACTTGTGGATGATGGCTATTCCTCCTCTGATTCCGTTGGTGCGATCCCTGCGGGTGATCTTGTAGCCGTCCGGGATGGCTATTGCGATTTAGGGCACTGAGGAGTCATTCCACCAGGTCTCAGTCGGGAAGGCCACGTCTGGGGCGGGGATGTTGAGCAGATCCCAGAGCTCGACGGTGTGTTTGCGTGTCGAGCGGGTGTTGAGGAGTATGCAGCAGAGGTGGTTGGGTCCAGTCCTTGGAGGTTTGGTGGCTCTGTTGCAGGTGAAGCTGCAGGTGCGGCAGAAGTAGGGCCGTGGGGCCGTTTCGGGGCGGCCAGTAAGCAGGTGTGGTTTCGGCCGGTGTTGAGTGCGTGGAGGGTGCTAGCATCGTAGTGGAGTCTGGTGTTGTGGCGTTCATGGGGTCCAGGAGCTCTGGCGCAGGGCACGGTCCAGGCGCGGATGGGCGCAGATGGGCTTGTCTTAGGCGCGCCTTCGGCGTGCCAGCGGCACGCCCGCTGCATGCGTCCACGACTGTGCAGCGTCCGGCATATATGGGGAGGTGAGAGGGAGGAGCGGGTGGGAGGCGGGACCAGCGAGTGGGCAGGGGGCAGGGCCGCAGGGGGCACAGCGGTGGGGAAACTTTGGTACAGAAAGCAAAATGGGGCGCAAGGGGGGAAACGAGTGGCACAGAGCAGAAAACAAGGCACGAAGAGGGGGAAACAGCGGTGTAGAAGGCAAAATGGGGCACAAGGGGGGGAATGAGTGGCACAGAGCAGAAATTGAGGCACAAGAGGGGGAGACAGTGGCACAGAAGCAAAAAGGACGGAGGACACTTACCAGCGACAATGGCAGCGGCAGCAGGAGCACACAGTCGGAGTTGCATGGAGGGGGAGTGACCTCCCAGGAGGGTCAGGGGTCCCTCACCTCACCACGCAGCGTCAGGCATATATGGGGAGGTGCGAGGGAGGAGCAGCTGGGAGGCGGGAGCAGCGATTGGGCAGTGGGCAGTCAGGGGGGCAGGGCTGTAGGGTGCACAACGGAGGGGGAAACGATGCAACAAAAGACAAGAGGAACAGAGGGCACAAGGGCACAAAAAACGAGGTAAAAACGAGTGGCACAGAGGGCAGAAGGGCTCAAAAAACGAGTGGAACAGTGGGCAAAAAGGCCCAAAAAACGAGGAAAAAACGGGTGGAACAGAGGGCGGAAAGGCACAAAAAACGAGGGAAAAATGGGTGGAAGAGAGGGCAGAAAGGCCCAAAAAACGAAGGAAAAACGGGTGGAACAGAGGGCAGAAAGGCACAAAAAACGAGGGAAAAACGGGTGGAACAGAGGGCAGAAAGACACAAAAAACGAAGAAAAAATGGATGGAACAGAGGGCAGAAAACGAGGCACAAGAGGGGGAGACAGTGGCACAGAAGCAAAAAGGATGGAGGACACTTACCAGCGGCAGCGGCAGCAGGAGCACACAGTCGGAGCTGCATGGAGATGGAAGGACCTACCAGGAGGGATGCAATATCTTGTGCAATAAATGAAAGTCAAATGAGACTCTCTAGGCTTACCTCGTTTTCTTTAGAAATGTTTCTAATTCAAATAAAATATCTAGTATTTGTATCTTTGTGGTGATTGTGACACATTTGAATAAGTCTTAGTGAAACATGCATACATTATTGATATGAAAATGCACAATGAAATCGGATTTTATGGTTAGTCATATTCAGAACTCCCTTTGAATTTTAATTCGTCTTCAATTGTTCTGTTTATATGACAAGTCAAAGCCCTGAAGAAGCAGCAGAACGGAGCAACATATGTGTATTTGATCAGATATTTTTTTATTGTTCGACACGACTTTTTGTTCGACTCCCCTTCCCAGATTAGCTTTTTTCATATGCTCTGCTTCCATGCGATTTGTATTCTTCATGTCCCGGCACAGAGGAATACGGTTTCAATGGACTTCAGAAATCAAATTGTAATTGGGAAAAAATGCAACCAACAAGGGAAATTATACACTATTTATTTAGATTGAGTAATAAAGTAATCTGCATATAAATGTACTTGTTGTTACAAAATCTTTATTTCAAAATATGCTTTCCGTAATGGTGCGTTGGATATTGCAAGCCAGTGGGTTAATGTCTTAGACTTAGAGCATTTTGGATGATTGTGCAGGGTAAGAATACTGACTTAACCTATGTTTTTGTAATAATAACAAATGGTTTGTTTTGAAGGCTTGAACAAAGAGACCCGGTCCACAAATATATAGGCAGTGCTATCATTTGTGCACAGAACAAGGAAACCCATCAAAAGACAGTCAGAGTGCTCAGAGATGTTTTAAGGAATTGGCTAAAAAGGCAATTGCCCAGGGCCCACACCTTCCAAGAAGACCACTGTGATATCGAAATTTCTCTCCCACTCACGTCTGTAAATTTATCCATTTCATCATTTAATGTATTATTCAAAATTGGCATCTTGGAGCTTGAATTAGCAGAAAATGTGTAATAAAAAGCAAAGCTGTGCCGGACTGGGGCCCCAAAATTACATCTTTACCAAGGACTCCAAAATCCTTAAAATGACTCTGAGGTTGTTAGAACCATTACCTGCCCCACACAGCCTGGGACAAGAATACCAATGAACTTTATTGCTGTACCTCCAGACTCTCCAAGCTGTACCATTCAATGGGGGTAATATTGATTATTTTTTTCAAACTTAGCACATTTAGACCCACAGCCACAGACCGAACAAAAGGTTTTCTGAAGAAAATAGAATACATGGATATCCTGAGATTATTATAACAGCTAGATTAACTCAATCTCTGTTTATGGAATAACCTGGTACAACAGCTAAAAATAGTTAATTTCAAGTCAATAAGGCACCACTCTCAGATTGCTAGTCAGACCAAAATGTTATTCAAACAAAAAAACTGTAACTATGCTGTTTTATTTCTGGCCATCAAGAAGACGGGATTATGTGGAATCCTATAGCGGAATTCACACATAGCAATATGTTGCACAGTTCGTCAGTATTAGGTCACCTACAGAATCACTCATATTCAAAACTCTCCCCCATTTTTCCCAACAGAGAGCAGGGCTTCCCAGCTTAATCCAAGCATATCCATGCAAATGTGTATGTAGTGTGGAGGCTTGGGGATTACCATTAGAATACAAGTGCTTGTTCCATTTAGAACAGGTCCTCACAGCACTGCAAGACCAACATTCTCCCAGGATTGGACAAGCATAAGAATAAAAAAGAAACCTCTGAAATCAGGAACACAGAAGTGATATAAATCAGTCAATCAATCAGGGAATTGTGAAGCGTGCTACTCACCCATGAGGGACGCAAAGCGCTGGGGATAAACAACAAAGGAAGTCATTCTTAGTCTCCTCTGGTAATTACTTTAGGCTGGCCCTCACTGGTATCATTTCCTCTTCTTTTAGGGCCGGGACGCCCCTTAGCTGGGGCAGCTTTGCGCTTTACAAAACGGATAACATAACATAACATATGCAAGTGGTTGATGCAAAGCCCATTCTAGGTATATGGAATGTATTGAAGGCAATAGGTTTTAAAAGCAAAGCCAAAGCTGTTTGTAGATGAGACCTTATAGCACACAGTGAAATAAATAACAGTACTGTATGTTTATGATTTAGGTATTTATGAAGCACAGTAACAGCAACACATCTTTAGTCATTTGATGACCGGTAGATGTGCTTTTAACAAAGTTACAGAATACCCTTCATAGCTGTAGAGATATTGGGCAGGCACGCTGCAGAAAGGTTGACCATTTATGTGTGTCTTCTTTTGCAGATACTTCGGAATAAGCTGGATGCAACTCGCTGACACCATGTCTGCTTTTTGTGCTCTGGCACTGTTTACTGTGATCTGTGGAGCAGGTGAGTCAAAAACAGCTAGCAGTTTGGACTAGATGAGGGAAAAGATGCCAATGACAGGCTTTGCTCTCCCCATTTTTTAGGTGCATAGTTGAAAGGCACCTAAATACTTTTTCTCTTTAATTATATGGATAAAAGTTTTAAAATTATGAGGGCAGATGTCTTAGTAACATACGTGAGCCAAGCATGACCATGGCTGGTATTGCTAAGGGACAAGTCTCAGTGAACCCTTCCCACACATGTGGCATGTCTGCATTTTCTCAATATATGCCTGCGGTTCCCGATGCTTCCTTACAGTTATGTGTTTGTAAGACTGCACGCTCCTTACTAAAATGAAGCTTGTACCACTTTGGCACATAGATAACTCAGGTGTAGAAATCATTAAACTTGAAGACTTTTTTAACAAAACACAATTCTTTCCACTAGGCCACACCTGCTCCTCAAAAACGCACCTTCTCTACTAGAAAAAACAGTCTTCACTAGGGCTTCTCTAGTCTAAGAGCCTTATTAAGAGTTTGGCAGTGTGGAAGCGGGACCGCCACAATGACAAACCCATGTAGATATTGCCCACTAGATTAGGAGTTTTTGCCTGTCCAGTGGGTGGTTTTCTGGTGTTCCCAGGGCAGCCCGACTGGCCTGGTCATATTTGGACAGTTGGAAGACCGCCACTACTACGACTGCAGAGCCTGTGTTCAGGCCTGGTTGCCCCCACACTCCTGTGCTGCTCCTGCCTTTGCCTGCTGCCGCTTCCTGTTTCTGTTCGAGAAGACGGTCAAAAGACAGCTTGCCGCCTTCCTTGAGATGAACGGATCCCTCGACCCCTCTCAATCTGGGTTTCGGGCCAACCACAGCACCGAGACTGCCCTAATCGCAGCCACCGATGACATCAGAACCCTGATCGACAACGGGGAAACAGCGGCCCTCATCCTCCTGGACCTCTCTGTGGTGTTCAACACTGTCTGCAACCGCACCCTAGTGAAGCTCCTCAGCAACATCGGAATCCGAGAGAAAGCACTGGAGTGGATCATCTCGTTCCTCGCCGGAAGAACGCAGAGAGTCCGCCTCCCTCCGTTCAGATCCGAGGCCACCAAAGTCATCTGTGGCGTACCACAAGGATATTCACTCAGTCCAACCCTCTTCAACGTCTACATGAGCCCCCTCGCAGCCATCGCACGCCAACACAACCTCAACATCATCTCCTACGCCGACGACACCCAGCTGATCCTCTCCCTCACCAACGACCCCACCACCACCAGAGCCAACCTACACGAAGGGATGAAAGACGTTGCCGACTGGATGAGGAACAGCCGCCTTAAACTGAACCCAGACAAGATGGAAGTCCTCATCCTGGGATCATCACCCTCCGCTTGGGACGACTCCTGGTAGCCCAGGGCACCGCTCCCAAACCAACGGACCACGCACGCAACCTGGGCTTCATCCTTGAATCCTCCCTGTTGATGACCAGACAAGTCAACGCTGTCTCATCTTCGTGCTTCAACACCCTGCGCATGCTCCGCAAGATCTTCAGGTGGATCCCCACTGAAACCAGGAAGACTGTCACCCAGGCACTCGTCACCAGCCGACTGGACTACGGGAACACCCTTTACTCCGGAACCACAGCCAAACTTCAAAAAAGACTCCAACGCATCCAGAACACCTCCGCACGACTCATCCTGGACATCCACCGACACAGCCACATCACCGGACACCTGAGAGACCTGCACTGGCTCCCCGTCAGCAAGAGAATCACATTCAGACTCCTCACTCATGCACACAAGGCTCTCCACGACCTGGGCCCCAAGTACCTCAACGACCTCATGACCTTCTACATGCCCACCCGCCAGCTACGATCAACCAGCCACGCCCTCGCCACCGTACCACGCATCTGCAGAGCCACCGCTGGAGAAAGATCCTTCTCCTACCTGGCAGCCAAGACTTGGAACTCCCTCCCCACCCACCTTTGGCGAACCCAAGACCATCTCTCCTTCAGGAAGCCGCTCAAGACCTGGCTGTTCGAGCAGCACCATACCCCTCTCCCCCAGCGCCTTGAGACCCTCCCGGGTGAGTAGCGCGCTTTACAAATGCCGTGATTGATTGATTGATTGACTACGCCCCCATAAATCTAGTAGTCCATGGACCGCCAGACACGTAATACAGTCCTAAGTACTGGAAATATCAGTAACTTGGGAGCATGGATTCCCATAGACATTAAATAAATCGCTATTGGTTGGATATGTCCCTAAAACATCACATTCAGACGTACAAGCCAGGGGTGACATAATGCCTCTGAGGACTTACTCTATTTTAAATAGGCCTAGACTTCATCTTGGATAACAGTTAGAGGTCACCATCTTCTCAGTCATAGACGGTGGAAGTCATTATGTTCCCAGTTTTATGCAGAATCCTTGTAATAGCTGCCATTAGAAGCAGATGTGGCCTGACCCTATGTTTCATAGAACTATGAAAGTGGGAAATCGTTCGATTAATGACATAGATACAACATTTGACACATTTGTCTAGGTCAAATGCCTAGTTTTCGTCAGGTCAAGATTAAATATGAAAAACGACAGACATTTAGCCAAAATAGTTAACTTCCTTTTACCTTATATTTTCATAAGGAAACGTCTGGGATGCACACCTTGATGCACATAATATATGTCAGAAATTCCTAAAATTATGTCAGAAACTCGGATTTCTGATAAGATATGCTTCTCTTTGGTTTGCAGAGAAAAAAAATTCAGTTTCCTGTTAAATGGTTGTTTGTTGTTAGCATGTAGAGATTGAGATCGTTAGGATTATTTTTATTTGCTATTGCAGTAAGTTTATATTTTTAAATAATTTATGTGCTCTTACTTTGTTCTATCGTTTTTCTGGTTTGGTATTTTTTTTTACTGGCTGCTTACCACTTTTTGAACTTGTAGAGTTTTTCTAGGAAGTAAATGTAAAGAATTGGAAGTTGGACAGTGTTTTTATTAATTATTTCCTATTTTACATGCATACGTTTACTTTAGAAATACGTTTTAGTTTAAATATAAGTTTTACTTATATGGTTAGCTGGTTGTGAAGATGTAGATATTTTTCTTTAAGGGTCTGGTTGAAGAATCTGACAGTTTCCTCATCTTGCAGCATTTATTGTTTTTGACATATTTAGTTGATAAAATTAGTGTGTCTTTTATATTGTTGATTTAATTGTTTCTCTGATTGTATTGGTTAAGGTTGTTTATAGCTTGCTTTTATTTGTTAGTTTAGTTTAAGATTGATATTTTTTGTCAGTTCTGCCCTTCTGGGGTAACCAATAATTTAGGTTATATTTACAATGTTTGATATATATAGTTCGATAGTTTTGAATGCAATTTTCTGTGTGTATGTGTCTATATATATATATATATATATATATATATATATATATATGTATATATATATATATATATATAAATATATATATATATATATATATATATATATATATATATATATATATATATATATATATATATATATATATATATATATATATTCACTGAAAAAACCATAGGTTATAGACCATATATAGTTAGGAATTTGCATTTACAAAACCTTGAAAATTCACTGAAAAAACCATAGGTTATAGACCATATATAGTTAGGGATTAGCATTTACAAAACTTTATTTTACTCGCACAAAACCATTGAAATTCCATATATAGTTAGTTGCACTAACTATATATCGCGCACCCGCAATCCATTGCTAATGATGTCACATATTACATCATTCATGACATGGTCAGTGACATCACTGATGACCTCACTGATGACATCTCAAATGACATCACTGATGACATCACTGACATCTCATTTGACATTACTGATCACATCACTGATGATATCATTTATGTGATAATACAATGAACATCTTCAGACTCTAATATAACCTTAGATACAATCAGTATAAACAGACACTCACAGACTGTCACTTATCCATGGAGTTACTCACACACCTACTCAGTCATGCAAAAGATTAATCACACCTCCATTTCCTCAACTATACAGTTATACACACCTTACTTATTCAAACATATACTAACACATATTTACTCTCTTATACAATCCCTGATACAAGTTCACAATGATCGATACAGCCACTCTCACATTCACTAGCTCTTATGTTCAGTTATTTATATATGTCAACTCTCACATGGACTGTGTTTTACATATGTACTTACTTTGACATGTAGCACTGAGATATCCATTCACTCACCAATACACTCATGCAGTCAGTCGACCGCCCATACAGCTGTTTCCACATGCACTTTTGAACCCATACATTTAGTTAATCAACTGCTCACACATCTATGCACAGAGTCATACACCTCCCAGCCACCCACACACATACTCAGTCTCCCATACAAATACTTGGGCAACCATTCAATAACCCATATAGTTACTCATATAGCTACTGATTTAAACATGCAGCAGTTTACAGAACAACATATATAATGATTGCCAAATTAAGACAGTTTAGTCACTAACCCATGCACTCAGTGAGACACATTTAATCACTCACTCATACAGTCAGTCATGCACCTACTAAATCCTTCATCCAGACACTTATACATCCACTCATTCTTCAATATGTAAGACATATTTTAACTTTACAGAAACATACAGTCACTGGGTGTTGTCATCAGTGATGTCATCAGTGAAGTCATTTGAGATGTCATCAGTGATGTCATCAGTGATGTCATTTGAGATGTCATCAGTGATGTCATCAGTGATGTCACTGACCATGTCATGAATGATGTAATATGTGACATCATTAGCAATGGATTGCGGGTGCGCGATATATAGTTAGTGCAACTAACTATATATGGAATTTCAATGGTTTTGTGCGAGTAAAATAAGGTTTTGTAAATGCTAATCCCTAACTATATATGGTCTATAACCTATGGTTTTTTCAGTGAATTTTCAAGGTTTTGTAAATGCAAATTCCTAACTATATATGGTCTATAACCTATGGTTTTTTCAGTGAATTTCATTGGTTTTTTAAAAGCTAATATCTATAGCTGTAAAATATATTCTTTATTACGTGACGTATCACGTAGCCCGTGAGACGCCTCATGATGCATCGCATAACCGTGACGTATCGTCTCTGCAGCGCAAACCAAACCATTAACGTAAGCGCGCCAGAGCACGCTTAAAGATATATATATATTTTTTTTACCTTAATTAGACAAAATCCACACGTGCACATATCACAAACGTTCCAAAAACACAATATGTCGGACTCCCATTACGCTGCCAGTTAGCTGCCCGGTTAACGTACCGGAAAGCACCTCTACCGCGAAAAATCGCAATATTTTTTTCTTTTGCCCCGCGGGCAACTTTAATAGCCCCCTCATCAATCCTAGGGGTTCACCTTACCCCTTTCCTTCATTTACACCTTTTTTTTTTCCACCTCTTGTCTCTCGATCTCCAGACTGTTTACAATGTTAACAGCCAATCAGCTACTCCTCAGACTCCCGTTACGCTGCCGGTTAGCTGCCCGGTTAGCTGCCCGGTTCGCTGCCCGGTTCGCGTACCGGGACGCGTCTCTACGGCGAAAAAATCTGAATTTTTTTTACATTTTTTTTTTGCCCCGCGTGGCTCTATAATATCCTCCTCATCAATCCTAGGGGGTCAGAAGGGGTCTACCTTGCCCCCTTTCCTTTATTTCCCCCTTTGTTTTGGCCTCCTCTTGTCTCTCGATCCTACCGAGAGACAAGATGGCGGCCGCTCCGGACTGTTTAGAATGTTGACAGACACCAGAGAGCCAATCAGCTTCGCATCGCAAAGTTCCGATACGCGAAAAGTACGCGAACCGGAGCGCTGCCCGGAGCGCTGTTACAGATATATATCTTGTTTAAAACGTTAATTTCTCAAAATTCACTGAAGCACATATATTGAGACCTAGCAAAGGCACATCGGGCTAACAGTCCCTACAATTTTGCCAAGTTTCGTGCAAATCCATTCAGCCGTTCGGGCTAAAAGTGAGTCCAACCGCCCTATGGAAAAATGAATGGGAAAAACGTGTTTTGGGACCCCCCTTTTTTCTCGGCCCCCCCTTGAAGAACCCCCCCCAAATTTTCAGGGGCTGCTCAGAAACAAAATGTGCCATTTTCCTGAAAATTTCAGCCAATTCTGTCGACAAACGCCAAAGTTATTAGACATAGAATTTTCAGAAATCCCATAGGGAAAAAATCCTAACTATATATACCTACTGGCTATCGCCAGTAGGTAATATATATATATATATATATATATATATATATATACATATATATATATATATATATATATATATATATATATATATATATATATATATATATATCCCACAAGCAAATGTCTAAACAATGGACTAATGTTTGTATGCAGTGACCAGGGACTTTGACAGTCCGAAACGCGTAGGTGGGAGAAAATTTCCATAAAATAAAGCACTAAAAACCAACATGAAGTGGTGCGCGGCGTCTTCTTAATTGAGGATCTTTGCTTCAAACATATATATATATATATATATATATATATATATATATATATATATATATTCTCGCTCCAAGGTTGTCCACCATTGAGTAGCACGCGAGCAGCAGCTTTATTTATGTGTAGGTGAGGACGGGGATCCGCTTGTAGACGCCGCTCCGTAATGGATCTGCCCGACGCGTTTCGAAGCTCCATCTGCTTCTCTTCAGGGGCTTTAACGGAAGCGGTGTGCGCACCCGCTACACTTCTCCAAATACGTATAACTCACCCGCCGATGGGAGGCTCCAATGAGACTTCTGGGAAGTGTAGTGCGGAAAGCACACAATCAAGTCCTGGATGGACTCCACAAGTGGGCCCGTCCTCGATCCCATGTACGGCTGCTACTTCACTGCCGTGACCCCCACGTTAACGGGGTGGTGCATACTCTGCGGCTGGACTGCCGCATATAAATTCTCGCTCCAAGGTTGTCCACCATTGAGTAGCACGCGAGCAGCAGCTTTATTTATGTGTAGGTGAGGACGGGGATCCGCTTGTAGACGCCGCTCCGTAATGGATCTGCCCGACGCGTTTCGAAGCTCCATCTGCTTCTCTTCAGGGGCTTTAACGGAAGCGGTGTGCGCACCCGCTACACTTCTCCAAATACGTATAACTAACCCGCCGATGGGAGGCTCCAATGAGACTTCTGGGAAGTGTAGTGCGGAAAGCACACAATCAAGTCCTGGATGGACTCCACAAGTGGGCCCGTCCTCGATCCCATGTACGGCTGCTACTTCACTGCCGTGACCCCCACGTTAACGGGGTGGTGCATACTCTGCGGCTGGACTGCCGCATATAAATTCTCGCTCCAAGGTTGTCTACAAGCGGATCCCCGTCCTCACCTACACATAAATAAAGCTGCTGCTCGCGTGCTACTCAATGGTGGACAACCTTGGAGCGAGAATTTATATGCGGCAGTCCAGCCGCAGAGTATGCACCACCCCATTAACGTGGGGGTCACGGCAGTGAAGTAGCAGCCGTACATGGGATCGAGGACGGGCCCACTTGTGGAGTCCATCCAGGACTTGATTGTGTGCTTTCCGCACTACACTTCCCAGAAGTCTCATTGGAGCCTCCCATCGGCGGGTGAGTTATATGTATTTGGAGAAGTGTAGCGGGTGCGCACACCGCTTCCGTTAAAGCCCCTGAAGAGAAGCAGATGGAGCTTCGAAACGCGTCGGGCAGATCCATTACGGAGCGGTGTCTACAAGCGGATCCCCGTCCTCACCTACACATAAATAAAGCTGCTGCTCGCGTGCTACTCAATGGTGGACAACCTTGGAGCGAGAATTTATATGCGGCAGTCCAGCCGCAGAGTATGCACCACCCCGTTAACGTGGGGGTCACGGCAGTGAAGTAGCAGCCGTACATGGGATCGAGGACGGGCCCACTTGTGGAGTCCATCCAGGACTTGATTGTGTGCTTTCCGCACTACACTTCCCAGAAGTCTCATTGGAGCCTCCCATCGGCGGGTGAGTTATACGTATTTGGAGAAGTGTAGCGGGTGCGCACACCGCTTCCGTTAAAGCCCCTGAAGAGAAGCAGATGGAGCTTCGAAACGCGTCGGGCAGATCCATTACGGAGCGGTGTCTACAAGCGGATCCCCATCCTCACCTACACATAAATAAAGCTGCTGCTCGCGTGCTACTCAATGGTGGACAACCTTGGAGCGAGAATTTATATGCGGCAGTCCAGCCGCAGAGTATGCACCACCCCGTTAACGTGGGGGTCACGGCAGTGAAGTAGCAGCCGTACATGGGATCGAGGACGGGCCCACTTGTGGAGTCCATCCAGGACTTGATTGTGTGCTTTCCGCACTACACTTCCCAGAAGTCTCATTGGAGCCTCCCATCGGCGGGTGAGTTATACGTATTTGGAGAAGTGTAGCGGGTGCGCACACCGCTTCCGTTAAAGCCCCTGAAGAGAAGCAGATGGAGCTTCGAAACGCGTCGGGCAGATCCATTACGGAGCGGCGTCTACAAGCGGATCCCCGTCCTCACCTACACATAAATAAAGCTGCTGCTCGCGTGCTACTCAATGGTGGACAACCTTGGAGCGAGAATATATATATATATATATATATATTACCTACTGGCGGTAGTTATAGTTAGGATTGTTTTCTATAGGAAATCTGCAACATTCTATTGGGAATAACTTTGGCGCCGGTTGAGGAATCTACCTGTAATTTTCCTTAAATTTGCCTCGCTGTGCTTCGCTCCTTCCCTGAAAGTTTGGAGGGGATTCGTCAAGCGGAGGCCGAGATAAAAGGGGGGTCCCAAAATGTGTTTTCCCCATGTTAATTTCCATAGGGCGGTTGGACTCACTTTTAGCCCGAACGGCTGAATGGATTTCCACAAAACTTGACAAAATTTTAGGGACTGGTAGCCCGATGTGCCTTTGCTATGTCTCAAGATATGTGGTCCAGTGGATTTTGAGTAATTTAGGATAAAAAAATATATATATCTGGGCGGAGCCTAACCACACATCTGATCTGATTGGCTGTCAGCACTTTATCCAAGAAGTGTTGGCAGCCATCTTGGGACCAATATACACGATAGCACCTCATTAAAGAGCATTGTAGTTAATAGAGGGTTTTAGGACTTTAGTTACATTATAAATCCTTTGTTGATGGTACCATACTTATTTTAGGAATTGTGGTGTGTTCTAAGGTGATTTTACTATGTGAAAAAGCCTTCTGCTGTGATATCATGAATCATGTTTGAAAGAAAACTAATATCTCATGATTTTCCCACAGTGGTTTGGAAGGGGATCTATTAGCTAAACTGAAAGCATATTTTCTGTAAATTCACATTATCTTTCTCAGTCATGTGAGAATGAAGTCTGACATTCTCAGTAAAACATTTACATCCAACAAGGACAAACACTGTCAGTTGATTCCTTTGTGTTCTACTGCAGCCTCCTAGAGTGTTCTAATGAACAACTAGAGCGCTAACAGTCCTACTTATTACAAAGGTATAGCACACCTGAAGCCATCGTGATGGGAATAAAGTGGTAACTCTTAAAACATTTAATTTAAAAAGGAACAAAATGAAGGGGTATATTATGCCATAGAAAGTATTATTAGTGCTGCAGAAAGAAACATTAGGGCACATTTTGAGTGACTTCTCAAATCCTCTTCTTTTTCATTAAAAAATTCTGATATGCAGTCTCCCATGATGGCCACCAGAGACAAAAGAGCCCAAATATCACCCAGATGTAGCCCAAGTATAGCCCAATGACAGAATGTCCCAGAGTGTTCTAAAGAACAACTAGAGCGCTAACAGTCCTACTTATTACAAAGGTATGGCACACCTGAAGCCATCTTGATTGGAATAAAGTGGTAACTCTTAAAACATTTAATTTAAAAATGAACAAAATGAGAGGGTATATTTTGCCATAGAAAGTATGATTAGTGCTGCAGAAAGAAATTGTAATAAATTGAAGTCCTTAAATCCAATATATGTAACAGTTTAGGTTTATTGTAGATTAAATTCAGGTCAGGTAGATAAATAGAATAAGGTAGTTCCAATGATAGAAAAACCCCACCAGGAGCAGACGGACCTCAGCTCAGCCTACAGATGTAACTGTTCCTGCTTTCAAGCAAATACAATTGGAACACAGATGACATCATAGAGACATGCAGAGATAGAAATGAGAAACACTAAGGAAGGACAAAGAAGAAATGAAAGCAGGATGTAACACATCTCCCCCCTTGACAAAATAAAATAAGATAAGAAAACAAAAGAGAATAAAACATTGATAATAGAACATATAGCATATACACAGGAAAAAATATGGTAAAGTAAAAGAAAGAGATAGAACAACAAAAAGTGAAAGTACAATAGAAAATACTGTAACCCTCATGGTACAGAATCCATATCACAGAGCAAAACACAGCTCTTAAAACACACAACAATATGAACACCTCTAAACTTAGAGCACTTACAAGTGGTTCAAAAACTAGATAAAAGATAGCGAACACAAGAAATTCTACAAAAGAGCAACCAGCGGCTCTTTAAACATCAAAGATAGCAAACACTTGCAAACACTTGAGGTCCATCTGCTACAGGAGCAGATGGACCTCAGCTCAGCCTACAGATGTAACTGTTCCTGCTTTCAAGCAAATACAATTGGAACACAGATGACATCATAGAGACATGCAGAGATAGAAATGAGAAACACTAAGGAAGGACAAAGAAGAAATGAAAGCAGGATGTAACAGAAAAATTAGGGCACATTTTGAGTGACTTCTCAAATCCTCTTCAATTTCATAAAACAATTCTGACATTCAGTCTCCCAAGATTGCCACCAGAGACAAAAGAGCCTAAATGTAGCCCAAACATCACCCAGATGTAGCCCAAGTATAGCCCAATGACAGAATGTCCCAGAGTGTTCTAAAGAACAACTAGAGCACTAACAGTCTTACTTATGACAAAAGTATGGCACACCAGAAGCCATCTTGAGTGGAATGAAGTGGTAAGTCTGAAAACATTTAATTTAAAAAGGAACAAAATGAGGGGGATCATTTTGCCATAGAAAGTATGATTAGTGCTTCAGAAAGAAAAATTAGGGATCATTTTGAGTGACTTCTCAAATCCTCTTCTATTTCATTAAAAAAATTCTGACATGCAGACTGAAACATGCACTTTGAATACCAGCAGCAGACTTCCCTGGTGAGCAGCAGCTTTACTACAGTGATATAATGAGCAACTAGAGTGCTAACATTCAGAATTTATGGCAAATGTGTGACACATCTGAATGCCTTCTTGATGGAACCAAAGTAAACAAACATTGAAAATGCAATAGATCTCGCCCTCGTTTAAGTTAAAGCCATTCTGTTTGTAATGAGGTGGCTTTTTAGCTTTGCTTTTATTAGTGTTTTTTTAAACTTTCATGTAAATAACATGCATCTGTATGAATATATGTATATGTATGCATGCATTTATATAGATATACAGATTATATATGTTTATATATGTATATACATATATATATACATACACATACGTATATATAAATGCATGTGCATATATATGCATATATATATGTGTATATGTGTGCGTGTAGAGAGAGGTAGAGAGGTAGAGGTGTAGAGGTAGAGAGGTAGAGGTAGAGAGGTAGCGGTAGAGAGGTAGAGACTAGTAGAGAGAGGTAGAGAGTAGAGAGTGAGTAATAGAGAGTAGAGAGTGGGTAGTAGAGAGTAGTAGAGAGCAGTAGAGAGAGTAGCAGAGAGTGAGTAGTAGAGAGTAGTAGAGTGAATAGTAGAGCGAGTAGTAGAGAGTAGTAGAGAGTGAGTAGTAAAGAGTGAGTAGTAGAGAGTAAGTAGTAGAGTAAGTAGTAGAGAGCAGTAGAGAGTGTGTAGTAGAGAGTAGTAAAGAGTGAGTAGTAGAGAGTAGTAGAGAGTGAGTAGTAGAGAGTAGTAGAGAGTGAGTAGCAGAGAGAGAGAATAGTAGAGAGTAGTAGAGAGTGAGTAGTAGAGTGAGTAGTAGAGACTAGTAGAGAGAGTAGTAGAGAGGGAGTAGTAGAGAGTAGTAGAGAGTGAGTAGTAGAGTGAGTAGTAGAGAGTGAGTAGTAGAGAGAGAGTAGTAGAGAGTGAGTAGTAGAGAGTAGTAGATAGTGAGTAGTAGGGAGTGAGTAGTAGAGAGAGAGTAGTAGAGAGTAGTAGAGTAGTAGAGAATGAGTAGTAGAGAGTGAGTATTTGAGAGTAGTGGAGTAGGAGAGAGTAAGTAGTAGAGAGTAGTGGAGAATATTCCAAAGTTTGGCACAGCACCACTTGCACAATAAGTCCAATCAAATCATATCACTTAGAGTCCTTATTGAAGCGCTGAATTTTGGTGTATATTCAAATGCTTTTATTTTCCTTAAGTTTATGTACCACAGCCAGCCAAAACGTTTCGTTCTGTACAACAGAACTTCTTCAGCGCGTTCTTATTTCCTTCAAGTTATGTCGGTATCCTGTTGTCATATAACTAGATATTTCTTCCAAATGTTAGACGAGACGTAAGTACATTCTTATTCAAAGTGACTAGGTATCAATTTTACCCACACAATTAGGGCAGACTTGAGTAATTTATAGCATCCTCAAAGTCAGTCTTTCAAAAATTCCAAAGTATAGGACATGATCATCCAAATCCAAATGTTTCTCAAGAAAAGTCATTTTCAATTGTTCGGAATATCGGTGTTTGGGCAGATATGACCCAGGGACCCCCAGTATGCAAGGGGAACTAGTCCCCCCTCTGCAAACGCGCCAGTGGCCTGCGATGCAGAGAGGTGTAAAAAGGGGCATAGCCTCATTACACCTCTGTGCAATGCAGCCCCCTGGTGCATACTGGAGGTTCCAGGTGGGCTAGTTGGCCCCCAGGGACCCCTAGTATGCAAGGGGAATTAGTTCCCCCTCTTCAAACATGCACGGGGGCTGCGTTGCAGAGAGGTGTAAAAAAGGGTGTGGCCTCATTACACCTCTCTGCAATGCAGCCCCCTGGCGCATACTGGAGGCTCCTGGTGGGCTAGTTGTCCCCCAGGGACCCCCAGTATGCAAGGGGAATTAGTACCCCCTCTGCAAACGTGGCAGGGGGCTGCGTTGCAGAGAGGTGTAACAAGGGGCATAGCCTCCTTACACCTCTGCAATGCAGCCACCTGGCGCATACTGGAGGTTCCAGGTGGGCTAGTTGGCCCCCAGGGGCCCCCAGTATGCAAGGGGAATTAGTTCCCCCTCTTCAAACATGCAAGGGGGCTGCATTGCAGAGAGGTGTAAAAAGGGGCATGGCTACATTACACCTCTCTGCAATGCAGTCCCCTGGCGCATACTGGAGATTCCTGGTGGGCTTTCAGGCCTTATATAGTTAGGAATTAGCATGTAAAAAACCTATGAAATTCACTGAAAAAAACATAGGTTTCACACCAGTTATAGTTAGGAATTAGCATTTAAAAAACCTATTAAATTCACTGAAAAAACCATAGGTTTGACACCAGTTATAGTTAGCTGGAAATTTTACTGACATAAAACCATTGAAATTCCCACGTTATAGTTAGTTGGACTCACTATAACTAGCGCACCTGCAATGCACTGCTGATGACGTCACATATTACATCACTCATGACATGGTCAGTGACATCACTCATGACTTCACTGATGACACCATCCTTGTGACAGAGTGACATACCTCCTTTCAGTGTAATATGTGTAATTCTGTGCAGTGGTTCCTGAGAAAATCAAAAGTAAAATCATAGATATATTTATAGACAAAGTACCGTCCGAGGATTATATGCATACCATTATGAGCACGAGCTGCGTGGAGAAGTGTGGCTCACTGGTTAGAGCGGCAGACTCGGAAGCAGAGATCAGGCCCGGAACCAGTGTTCAAGTCCCGACGCGGCAGGGTCTTGGGCTCAATGTCCGCCTACTCGATAATTCTTGCCTCAGCGCCTACACTAATCATGGGTTCCACCCTGCAACTCTGGGCAATAGCTTGCTTAATCTCCACAACATCCCCTACAACACTGGGATGCCTGGCTTCACCTTGGGGGTGCCCAGGAGGGGCATCTCACAGGGAGAGCCAGGAAGGGTTCCACAGTGTTATACAGCGCCGGGACACCCCGTTGGGGCAGCTGTGCGCTTTACAAAATACACTACATTTACATTTACATGCTAATTGGCTGTCAACTGTTTGTCAACACTCCAAACCAGGATGTGTTGGCAGCCATCTTGTATCTTGGTAGAACCGAGGCAAAAGATAACTGACAAAGAAGTGCGCAAAAGACACAAAGGGGGTAGGGTAGAAACACTGTGACCCGCTAGGCCTGCTCAGGCATTCCGTAAGGATCCCCAAGGCCCAAGAAATTATTATTATTTTTGTTTTTTAAATCGTGGGATTATGAGTCGTGCATCCAGGGCATGCACAACAGGGGTCCAAACTGAGCTGGGTGCATAAGTTTTACTTTTTCTGTTAAAAAATAACCTCTATCAGAAGTTTCTAATATTATTGGGGATCGTATCATCCGGATCTTATAAAAAATGTTGGGGATCGTGAGGGAATCAACTATGCCCCTGGGTGCAGCCGGCTTCCTGCGTTCTACGGGAGCCAGCATTGCTTTTACACATGGGGAGATGCTAACTTGTATGTGGAAATGCAATCTTGTTTGGATTTTGAAAGTGAGAACAGATTTCACTGCTCTGTCTTTCAAAATGCAAACTAAGTTTGCTATGGGAGGGCGGGAGCTGCAAGACTTCCGACTTCTCATAGCAAACCACAGTGTCCCGGGGGTAGGCACCCCGGGACACTGCAGGAGCTGGCTGTGTGGCTTGGCAGTGTCCAGGGTTCTCGGGAGCACCAATTATAATTATCATTTCTATTGGGGACCGCTATCCCCCCCAAAAAAAGACATATTTTTTTTACATTTATTTTTATTAAAACAACAATAAATAACTGGAAACGTAACTTAAAGATAACAATACAATTAAGAACTAGAAACATAACTTTAATAAAACACCATAATAAACAAAATGTGATGTGGACTCCAATAGACGTATGGTAGGTAATCTGCAAAACGAAAAAGAAAATTAGTGTTTAAAATTAGATCGATGTGACTAAATGAGGTCAAACATTACAAGTCAAGATAACAGTAGGATTTTACATTTCACTTGTGTTATAGGCCCGTATTGAAGCGATGTCTGTATGGAAGCGTCTACTGTGTCAGATTTAAATACAGATCGACAGGTCTTTAAAATGAATCAGAGATGAGACAGAATTAGGTGAGAGATCAATACATTATGCAGGACACTATTCTTTAGGGCTTATTTACAAGAATCTTGCACCACTTTTGTGTTACTTTTTTCATGTTGAAAGTGATGCAAAAGTAGCGCAAGGGGCTTGTAAATAAGCTCTTTTATTTGTAATGCAGTTAATCGGAGGTATTGTATATCTAGGGCGCTCTGCTTACCTTGTGTAAACACTGTGGCCAGCAGAATTCACAACTTCAACTTAGCTTTGGTTCTACACGTCAGAGTAGACAGCGGCGTCCATAACTTTAAAAGAGGAAGAGAAATGATGTGAGAGAGAAAGAGAAAGAAGGAAAAAACAACATTAAAATGTGGGAGAGAGAAAGTTATAAATGGAGCTTTTAATACTGGAGAAAATATTCGTAGCTCACCTTTTGCCTCTGTTGTGTGTCTAAGCACGTGCTGGTTCACAGTGCACCTCCAGTTTAGTGATCTGAAAGATAGAATATAGACTTTGTAATAGCATAGTACATACAACTGCACATGTGTATTTTTGCTTTATTTTTTTGTATACTCAGGATAATGTATTTTTTTAACTTCCACTGTAAGGAGGTGTTTATGCACTGTTTTTCTTCCAAAGTAGTATATTACATACACTCCCATTGCATAGCGGTGAGTTCTCGATATTGCAGGGCAGATTTACAAGCTCCCTGCATCACTGGTTGTCATGGCCGGGTTTTCTGATTAGATGGGATCAGCCCCTAGGGGCCCCTCCAACCCAGCCAGAACGTAACCACCTCCCTCCTCAGGACCATCTATCCAGGCACCTGGGTACCTACCTGAGGATGGGGAACTCGCAATATACAAGCTCATATTATTAGAAACACCACTAAATCTATAGGGATACTAAGAATACTCACTGATTACTAAGGATAACTTATAGTCTCGCAGCCACTCAGACCCAGACTAATCTACCCCAGGGCAGATATGACACACAATCGGGTGCGTCTACACATGGGCCTGCAGAACCCAATGCTCTCTTTTCCAAACGGTTCGCAATCCGGCAAACCTCCACGCCAGTCATCCCCCCTGACGCTCTCACTTACACAAGCCACAATCCTGTGGGTATCCACGCTGGTAATCCTCCCCAGCGTTCTCACTAACGCCGTATATCAACGACGACCACATTCCTATGAACACCTTCAGATCTATGTCTCTTCACTAAGGGTCTGCTACTACAATAATATTATGGGATAGCCGAATTACTTAGTGTCAACAATTCCCTAGCTCAAGGGCTCCCTGTTCTCTCTATTTATTCAGACTTACCGGATCAGGGGCAGCATCTGTTCTGGCTGTAACATCTGACTAGGAGAAAAAAAGGTTACCTATGCTTTGGAACAGAAGACGCTGTTTACAGGATTATGGGAGGGTGTACTAACTTGGTCCCTTAGTTGCAGGTCTCCTCTCTCCCTCACTATTACTTACCTGATCAGGGGTAGCATCTGTTCAAACAGTAATACTACTAGGAAAGGGGATTACCCTCACTGTATGGGGACAAAGATATACACACTATGTGATTGAGTTATTTCTTGATTTAAGCGCTCCTACTCCCTTCTGGTCCATCAGTGGCTCAACGGCAACTGGCTAGAAGCTAAGATAGCTTTATCATAAAAAAAAACTCATGCACACTAATTCACTAATTAAATGGGGTCATTTATTGTAACAATAATAAAGTACACATACACAAAACTATGGGGTCTCTATAACTAGCAGTAACTTTAACACCCCGCTGAAAGAAAAGGATTAGACATACAATTTATAACACACCGCTGAAAGGGAAAAGATTAGACATACAATAGCCTAGGGAATAGGAACAAGATTAAGGTGTACATGTAAAGGGGACTTGGTTCAGACTACCTCACCTATTAGAAGGAATATTTCTCTCTCTCTGACTCTGGTGGGATCAGGGCTCTCTCTGCCTCTGGTGGGATTAGGGCTCTCTCTGTCTCTCCCTCATTCACCACACCACCACGCCTCTGGTTCAGTTGCTCCAGCTGACAGCCCTCTTTGATGCTCTCTGCACTGCTTTCTCTCTCCTCATCTTCAGCAATCGTCTGCCTTCTTTCTCCATTCAAGAACTGCACTCTATTCTGCAGTTCCAGCAGACATCCTCTCTCTCTCTCCAAGCTGAACTGAGCTCCAAGCTGAACTGAGCTCCCAGCTGTTCTGAGCTCCAAGCTTTTCTGAGCTCCAGGCTGAACTGCACACAAGCTGGAATGAACACTCCTCCTTTCCTGCAGCTCGCTAATATGGAAGCTTGTCCTTTCATGGAAAGTTACGGCCAGTAATCTGCCGCCCACCAAATTCTTGTACCTCCCCGTACCAAGGACACGTTCCCAGCTGGCCAGCCTGAAGTTGTGTCTTCGGAGTGGAGAAAAATACATTCCTTCGATAAGGGCCAGCCTGAGCCGGTTCTCTCCAAGCGAACAACAGCTTTAACTATAAACTTTACCTTTACTCTAAAAAGCCTCTCAGCTCCATCAAGATGGAGTCCCTCTAGTTTTAGGCCTGTAGGACTGAAAGGAATGAAATACCCCTTAGCTCTGTCAGAATACCTACATAAACCATACCAATGTGTCTAGTATGTCAAAGCCAATAGGCAATAGACAGGTTAGAGTCAAGAATAAAGGATCTATCATCATATTAAGCAGCTATCCTCTTCTAGGTCTGGAAGAAAGGGCTTAAAAGGGCCAACACAGGCTAAGAATACCTATCCTAGATGTGAGCAAGACTAAGATCTATATCACTGCTAAATAGAGCCAAAAACTCTGCCATTACATTCCACCCTTAGATCCTTATCTTGCGAACATCTATGAACAACAACATCCATATAAACAAACATCAACACAATCTATCAACAAACCAAAAACCAAGAAAACTCTCTAAAATGAATGACAACTTAAGGAAATCTACCTGAAACTCAATTGTAGGGAATACAAATCTAACAACCAACTGAAAACAAATCAAAGCACCCTTTATTCGAATGCTGAAACATATCTGAGATTGGATCTGATAACAACAGAAACTAACCAAAGCATCCTCAAACTAAATGTGCCTCAACTTCTAGTGATAACTGGTGAAATCTAGTGATGTAGGGACTTATGTGTTGAATGAAAACAGCAAGGATGATTCAGAAAAGGGGGTGGTGATGAACAGAGTGTCTGAATTAAGCAGACCACTCTTACCCAGTCCAAAGATCAGGGCTTGATCCATCACCGTTTTTCAGCTCACTGCACCATCCCAGCTCAGAAATTGGCTATATGCAAATTAGTCTGACCCTGGCCCAGTGCATCATGGGAACAGGGCAGACCAAACTACCAAGCCAATTCTTATACTGGGAAGGAAACAAGCTACCGGGGACCGGTTTCTGTCATTTCAGCCGTCTTCGGCCCGGGTTGCTTGAATCCTGATGGTGCAATGAGCTAGGGACTCACATCTGAGTATACCCTTCCACGCTTATGGTGGACAAAAATGATTCAGAAAAGGGGGTGGTGATGAACAGAGTGTCTGAATTAAGCAGACCACTCTTACCCAGTCCAAAGATCAGGGCTTGATCCATCACCGTTTTTCAGCTCACTGCACCATCCCAGCTCAGAAATTGGCTATATGCAAATTAGTCTGACCCTGGCCCAGTGCATCATGGGAACAGGGCAGACCAAACTACCAAGCCAATTCTTATACTGGGAAGGAAACAAGCTACCGGGGACCGGTTTCTGGCATTTCAGCCGTCTTCGGCCCGGCTTGCTTGAATCCTGATGGTGCAATGAGCTAGGGACTCACATCTGAGTATACCCTTCTGATTCAGAAAAGGGGGTGGTGATGAACAGAGTGTCTGAATTAAGCAGACCACTCTTACCCAGTCCAAAGATCAGGGCTTGATCCATCACCGTTTTTCAGCTCACTGCACCATCCCAGCTCAGAAATTGGCTATATGCAAATTAGTCTGACCCTGGCCCAGTGCATCATGGGAACAGGGCAGACCAAACTACCAAGCCAATTCTTATACTGGGAAGGAAACAAGCTACCGGGGACCGGTTTCTGGCATTTCAGCTGTCTTCGGCCCGGCTTGCTTGAATCCTGATGGTGCAATGAGCTAGGGACTCACATCTGAGTATACCCTTCGAAAACCCTTTGAAAACAGCAAGGGGCCTAAATGGGGCCTACCTACTTCGGACAACTTAAGAACTAAATGTGTTTCAACTTCTAATGAAAAAACAACAAAGGGCCTAAATGAGGCCTACCTACTAAGGTCAACTTAAGCTAATGATCACTCATGAAATCTATTGGTGTAGGGGCTTGTTTGTGGGATGAAAACAACAATGGGCCTAAATGAGGCCTACCTACTATGGTCAATTTAAGGAAACATTTTGGTGAAATCTGAGAAATAGACATGACAAACGGTTCTCAAGGTCTGGGCAAACATTAATACATAATCATACTAAAAGACACACCTCCCAGGACAACCTAAAGTCTAGGGTAACCACCCTTTGATCAATCAAGGTAAAAATGTAATAACAGTAAAAGACAACCCCATTTCTACAAGATAGCTGGTGTAACACCAAGCCTAAAACAGTTAACATCCATTTTACATCACACTGTGGAACACATGTGTGCACCACTATTCAAAAAAAAAAAGTCCTTCATTGGCAAAAAACTGTTTTGAAGAAAACAGGAAAACTATAATAGGTGACTGCATCCTAAAAAGCAAAGCAAAACCATGATGACATGGTTTTTTTTTAAAAGTGGGGCCTGCTCGTAGTGATTGCAAAGAAAAAACATGGGAATAATGCAGGCCAAGGAATTACATAACCAAATCCTTTTGCGATTCTGTCACAAATAAAAAAAAGTATAATTGTTTCTTTTTCAAAAAAAAAAGTCCAATGTCAATTTTGGGACATCAGTGTAGGTCACCACCCGGCATCTTCGGTATCCGGACACTTCCTCCGATGCGGCTATCCACCACCAATCTGGTCTGGTCTGGTCTGGTTCCATCTTCCAAAAATAATAAACTAACATAAAAACATGAAAGTAAAAAACTAAAATAAGAAAGGAAGTGGGGGGGGGGGGGCGACCCACGCACCAACACCACAACCCAGCAATCCTAGGACAAGAAAACAAGTATCATTAATCTTGCATGATAAAATTTTCTATTTAAAAAGCACCCCGGGTGCCTTTCATTATTGAAAAGAAAATATCCTAATTAATTAAAAACATTCAAAATCTAATTTTTAAGGACATTCAGAATGGTCTAATCATACCCTAATCCTCTGTGAGACAGCCCCTCCCTTCAGAATACGCAGGAGCCAGGCTACAGTGTGAAGCAATTTGAATCACTGCCAAGTGATGATCTCACAGCAGGAGCAGGGCGCAGCAAGCCTCCCTTTCCCTGATCAGGGAAGCATGCCCAGGCCTACTGTATCTAACTAACTCCAAGGGCCAAGAGTCTGCAAGAATCCCTTATCAGCAGGCAATGAAGCTGTCTGCGCTGACAGCCAGGAAGAGCGAGTTCACCCCTCCCTTACATAAACATTCCGTCCGCAGAACAAAATTGGATTATAGCCAATCATAACAGGACAGGCTGCATTCGAAGCCTGCAGAGGAAAAAACCTGTCTTCACAAACCAGCTGGTCTGCCAAGGTCGACAAACAAATTCCTTGTAAGCTTGTTCCCAGGCCTGATTTCTCTAACTAACGAAAGCTAGCATTTAAAAAAAAACAATTCTGTTACAATGTACTGCTACTTAAAAGCTCCACTTTCTAAAAAGACTTTTGTCTAACTAATTCAGCTGAAGGGCAAGACATTTGAAACATGGACACTTATTTAGAAAGGGGCAACTTACTTCTGCACACAAGATTATACAGTCTGCATTTAAAAAAAAAAACGAATTAACATGGACTATTGGGTTTAATATTTCTCTGCACATATATCTATCAGGCAGCATGTTTATCGTGCAAGGTATTAAAAATATATATTGTCAGCTGTTGAAAGAGAAATAATTGTAAAACAACATAAAATGCAGACACATTTCACCATTGTATTTTGTGCAACCAGGGACAACATGTAATTATGCATTACAGTGTAATTTATAGCGCAAACTTTTCAATTCAACCTAATAAAAGGGCCACATTCATATATTATCAAACAGCCATTTATTTTCTAACTGAGTGGATTAACTTACATTAGCATATTAAAATATCCACATTTGAAAAAAAAAAAGGTTCAGTTTGCATTTGGGAAGATAATAATGAGAACACATGTATTTTAAAAGCACACGGTTGTCTTTCACTAATTAAAAGCACATGTTACCATGCACTGTCGGGCAAGATTGATTATTCTCAACCTGTGATCATTGCAAAACATCGGCCAGCACATTCCTTTCTAGATGGAAAACCCTCAAAGAAATAATTAATGAAAACCGCCCCGTAGCGCGCGCACACCAACTGGGCCATCTTCTAATATTTCACACATTTTAAACCATGCATTCAAAAATAATTCTCCACACGTCTGTGGATGCATATTAAGAAGCACATTTACTCTCTCCGTGCAAACCCTTATCTAAATCCGACTGGTTGATTTATAACCGACCGACCCCTAAGAGTCAGACACATGAAGTCATCAGTTCCAAGGCCAACCCACACAAATTCGTAGACGCATTTCAAAAAGAATGTGAAATGAACAGAACCCTTCGCAAAGCACAAGATGTTACCTCTCCGTCAAGAAGCTGACAAAGCACGTAGGCAGACCCAGGAACCAATAAAAGTCAAAATCAAACCACAAATCCTTAAAATAATCCACTGACTTTTAGAGTCAGGTCAAATAACCATGCAAGTTTAAACAGCATGTTAAAAATAAAGACTGCCATCTCAATCCAAGATATTAACCCTTTGGCAGCACAAGCACAATCATTCCCCAATGTCCGCGGATACATGGGAAAGTCCTGAGCACATCTCTTCACGTTTACAGATAACACGTACACACATTTTCAAAACGTTATCCCCAAGCACCCGAGAGAGATCCAGCTCTCTCCTGCCTAACGTAATGATAACATGCCCTGTCCAAGCCATGACCACATGGCGCTATTCACAAGCCATATTTACAAGACAAGCTCTTCACAAACAACATATCCAAGGCGCAATTCACAAGGAACACAGTTGGTCAACATGAGAACATGCACCTCACAAGCCACATTAACATGGCGCTATTCACAAGCCATATTTACAAGACAAGCTCTTCACAAACAACATATCCAAGGCGCAATGCACAAGGAACACAGCAAATCAACATAAGAACATGCACCTCACAAGCCACATTAACATGGCGCTATTCACAAGCCATATTTACAAGGAGCTATATGCAAAGAACTCCACAGATCATATAACAATGAACACATTTCACATTGCACAGCATAAGCAGATGCAGCAAGCAATTTAACGGGCAATTTAAAAGCATTTTTTACACACATATATACAATAGGACCACCACAAAGATGTAACTGGCTCCCTCATGTAATGCCATCCTTCAACCCTGACAGTTTAAACACCAAGATGAAAACCATTCCTTCCACCCTGAATAAGCCAAATGCCATGATGTAACGCAATCTCCTCACGCTGCAACTGTTCAAGCCCATAGGTCACACAGGCTACATAAACTGCCAAACTACGCCAGATGGAACTGGCGCTCAGGGCACTCCCTCACAACACAGGGGAAACTCTCTAAGCACATGGCCAGGCACACAGGCTTCGTAAACTGTTCGTAGACGCCAGATGTCATGGCCGGGTTTTCTGATTAGATGGGATCAGCCCCTAGGGGCCCCTCCAACCCAGCCAGAACGTAACCACCTCCCTCCTCAGGACCATCTATCCAGGCACCTGGGTACCTACCTGAGGATGGGGAACTCGCAATATACAAGCTCATATTATTAGAAACACCACTAAATCTATAGGGATACTAAGAATACTCAATGATTACTAAGGATAACTTACAGTCTTGCGGCCACTCAGACCCAGACTAATCTACCCCAGGGCAGATATGACACACAATCCGGTGCGTCTACACATGGGCCTGCAGAACCCAATGCTCTCTTTTCCAAACGGTTCGCAATCCGGCAAACCTCCACGCCAGTCATCCCCCCTGATGCTCTCACTTACACAAGCCACAATCCTGTGGGTATCCACGCTGGTAATCCTCCCCAGCGTTCTCACTAACGCCGTATATCAACGACGACCACATTCCTAATAACACCTTCAGATATATGTCTCTTCACTAAGGGTCTGCTACTACAATAATATTATGGGATAGCCGAATTACTTAGTGTCAACAATTCCCTAGCTCAAGGGCTCCCTGTTCTCTCTATTTATTCAGACTTACCGGATCAGGGGCAGCATCTGTTCTGGCTGTAACATCTGACTAGGAGAAAAAAAGGTTACCTATGCTTTGGAACAGAAGACGCTGTTTACAGGATTATGGGAGGGTGTACTAACTTGGTCCCTTAGTTGCAGGTCTCCTCTCTCCCTCACTATTACTTACCTGATCAGGGGTAGCATCTGTTCAAACAGTAATACTACTAGGAAAGGGGATTACCCTCACTGTATGGGGACAAAGATATACACACTATGTGATTGAGTTATTTCTTGATTTAAGCGCTCCTACTCCCTTCTGGTCCATCAGTGGCTCAACGGCAACTGGCTAGAAGCTAAGATAGCTTTATCATAAAAAAAAAACTCATGCACACTAATTCACTAATTAAATGGGGTCATTTATTGTAACAATAATAAAGTACACATACACAAAACTATGGGGTCTCTATAACTAGCAGTAACTTTAACACCCCGCTGAAAGAAAAGGATTAGACATACAATTTATAACACACCGCTGAAAGGGAAAAGATTAGACATACAATAGCCTAGGGAATAAGAACAAGATTAAGGTGTACATGTAAAGGGGACTTGGTTCAGACTACCTCACCTATTAGGAGGAAGATTTCTCTCTCTCTGACTCTGGTGGGATCAGGGCTCTCTCTGCCTCTGGTGGGATTAGGGCTCTCTCTGTCTCTCCCTCCTTCACCACATCACCACGCCTCTGGTTCAGTTGCTCCAGCTGACAGCCTTCTTTGATGCTCTCTGCACTGCTTTCTCTCTCCTCATCTTCAGCAATCGTCTGCCTTCTTTCTCCATTCAAGAACTGCACTCTATTCTGCAGTTCCAGCAGACATCCTCTCTCTCTCTCCAAGCTGAACTGAGCTCCAAGCTGAACTGAGCTCCCAGCTGTTCTGAGCTCCAAGCTGTTCTGAGCTCCAGGCTGAACTGCACACAAGCTGGAATGAACACTCCTCCTTTCCTGCAGCTCGCTAATATGGAAGCTTGTCCTTTCATGGAAAGTTACGGCCAGTAATCTGCCGCCCACCAAATTCTTGTACCTCCCCGTACCAAGGACACGTTCCCAGCTGGCCAGCCTGAAGTTGTGTCTTTGGAGTGGAGAAAAATACATTCCTTCGATAAGGGCCAGCCTGAGCCGGTTCTCTCCAAGCGAACAACAGCTTTAACTATAAACTTTACCTTTACTCTAAAAAGCCTCTCAGCTCCATCAAGATGGAGTCCCTCTAGTTTTAGGCCTGTAGGCCTGAAAGGAATGAAATACCCCTTAGCTCTGTCAGAATACCTACATAAACCATACCAATGTGTCTAGTATGTCAAAGCCAATAGGCAATAGACAGGTTAGAGTCAAGAATAAAGGATCTATCATCATATTAAGCAGCTATCCTCTTCTAGGTCTGGAAGAAAGGGCTTAAAAGGGCCAACACAGGCTAAGAATACCTATCCTAGATGTGAGCAAGACTAAGATCTATATCACTGCTAAATAGAGCCAAAAACTCTGCCATTACACTGGTACATCACTTTTTGTGATGTACTGGTGGCGCAGGGGACTCCTCTATATTTACGAGAGGAAAAGCCACCTTGAGTGACTTCTCCTCTCCTTGTCAATATGGCCCCTTCACACGCAGCACTTTGCGGTGAAGGGGCGTTTCATGGGTGTTGCTGTGGGTGTTCCCAAGGAAACACCCATGGAACAAGACACATTGTCCAGATTTACGAGAAATCGTAAATCTGGAGATGCATCTGAATGCTACGTCACCCTAGAGATGGCGTAGCAAGGCGCAACGAGGACAAATGTTTTCATTTGTCCTCGTTTTTTTTCCTCTTTCAATACGTGCCAAATTTTATGCATGCATTGAAAGAGGAAAAAAGCCTTTAGTGATTGTTTTTGTGCAGGAAGGTGCCTCTTCCTGCACAAAAGCAATCTCCCCATGGCACAGGCATCCTTGCACCATGGTGCAAAGGTGCCTGCACCAGCTTATGGCAACTGTTTGTGCGCCAGCGGAGGGGAGAGCACAGAAATGCGATATATTCTTGTAAATATGTCACATTTCTATTCTTTGAAAGTGCCGTAGCATGGTGCAGCAAAAGGTCTTACAGTGCCACGCTCCGGCACTTTCTTGTAGACCTGCCCCTGCGTACCTACACTGTTGCATCTCTTTGACTCACAGAGTCTGAAGGTGAGTGTTTTTCTTGAGAAGTCATAGGCAGATTTACAAGCTTCTTGTGCTAATTTTTCCATGTTAAAAGTGACACAAAAGTGGTGCAAGAAGCTTGTAGATCCGGTAGTCAGACTATTGTAACCTATCTATTCTCAGTGCTCAAAGGTAATTGTATATTTCTACGTAGTGAATGTGCTGGCCACTACCCACTCTCTCCTTTCACAGATAACGTGTTATTGTTTTGTAAACAAGCTTCTTTGGTCACCTAGTGCCATTGGCATGATTTAATGAGGGTGCACTACGAGTCGAAGCAGGCTTCACTGTGGCCAACAGAGTTCACTACTTGTACTTAGGTAAGGTTTTGCAAAGCAGAGTCAACAGCAGCGACCATTACTTTAAAAGAGAAAGAGGAACGATGTGAGAGAAAGTGAGAAAGATAAAGACAGAAAAAACAACATTAAAACGTGGGAGAGAGAAAGTTATAGATGGAACAGTTAATACTGGAGAAAATACTTATAGACCTTTTGTCTCCGTTGTGTCCAAGCACGTGGTAGTTCATAGTGCACCCTCCAATTTAGTGATCTGAAAGGTAGTATAAAGAGTTAGTAATAGTATAGTCCCACTTTCTCTTTTGACTGATGACTTGTCGTTGTTTCGGAAACAAGCTTCTTTGCTCACCTTGTGCCATTGGCCTGATTCAAACGTGTTGAAGCAGCTTTCTCAGAAGTTGTTACGATGGCCAAGCATCATTGCAGAATCCTCGAACATTGAGCTTTAGAAGTGTTGGGGGGGACGTCAATTTGTGAAACACAACCTGTACGATAAAAAGGAAGTTAAAATTGTGTGTGATTTTTTTATCAAAGGAGAGAGGAAGTGACAGAGTGACTGCAAAGAATATTCGCAGCTCAACTTTCTGTCACCAGTGTGTTTTTCCCCATGTGCTGGGACATAATGCACCCTGAAGCTCTACATCTAAAAGATAGTAAAAGAAAGATGTTATGATTGGTAATTGTTACTATCTTAATGTGGAGTTGGATAACACTGCCCTTTCACACACGTTATTTTTTACTTTTATAAGAACTATTTGTATAGTTTATATTCCGGACGATTAAGCGATTAAAAAAATGTTCCTGCTATTGGAAAACAAATATATACATGTAATTTGATACACAATATAGGACTGCGTTTTTCTAAATCGCTGCGTCGCTTTTTTGTATCTAGTCTGCTACAGCCCTTCAACTCCCTCTGATGCCTACCCAGGCCTCACTGCTCACCTTTTCGTGGATAGGACATTTTCTACATCACGCAGTCCCGCTCTTCCACTAAGAAGTCTCACATATGGTGCCAAGTCTTGATATCTCTATGGCTAACGACATACTCGTGCTCCCATCATCATCATCGCAGTTTCTTCACTCGCTCAGTGCTTCGGGTACCACTAACCCAGTGACCAAAGAGGCCATGCACGTAATAGTGGGCCCCTTTGTTCGGTAGTTTGGGCCTACATGAAGCGTGCGAACCACCAGGACGGGCCATCACAGCGCTTGTGTCCCGCCTTTTTTATAGGTAGGGTCACGTGTGTAGTGACGTATGTGCTGGATGGGTGTGGTGTGCGTGTACAACAGCCATGAGGGAGTGTGTGTGCCGATCTAACAACTAGACCTGGAACTAAGAAATCACTACAATGGAAATCTGGGTCATGTTGTGTTGTTGTGTTTCCCTTGTAGCGTCAGCGGAGTGGGCTGTACTAACGTATTCAGCCTCAATTAATTTACCACCACCCCCTGGGGCTTTTAAATGTTGGGAGGGGGGCCGTGCAGCTCAGGGATACTGCAGGAGCTAGCCCTAGGGCGTGGCAGTCTCCAGGGCCTTCGAGGGCTCTAGGCATAGGGACACACAGTCTGCCTCACACAATACACTAAAAAAGAAGGGAAAGTGATGAGAGATGATTTGCTACGTGTTTAGGCTTGAGAGCCTGGATAATCATTAAATGGGGCCTGGCAGTGAAGTTCGTAGTTATTCTGGAAGAAGTCTTTCTGGGTCTTGGGAAAGCAAGTCATCTTTAATAATTGCCTCTCGCAGTGTGTACTTGCAAGATTATCTGATTTGCTTGTATGTTTTGATTGGTTGTGAAGCATTGTAAGAAGATGTATTAGCGACCAATCCCTTTCCTTGCGCAGATTTTGAAAAACTTTTGATTGGCTGTTGTGTGGTTACGTGTACCTTCCTCATGGTAGTTTTGATTGGCTCTTTTTTCTATGTGACGTTACGATACACTCACCATGTATGTAGCCCATTTTGTGACGCACTTTATTTTACAATGTTGTGTTAGGGTGTTTTTAACATAAGGTGTTTAGTCTGCCTACGAGTTTGTTGACTGTAAAGGTATTTAAAAATATGCACAAGTTTTCAAAATATTTTATTGAGTCTTTTATATTCATCATATGGGTGAAATGCAAATTTAAATTTTTCATTCATTGGTATCACGCGTTGGACCACATTTCTTTTATGTTATCATAAGCCATCATTTCTTAAGTTTACAGTATATAAGTGTTGCCCCATCTTTTTTTTTTAATGTTTGGGCTTTTTTTGCTTTCAGATAAAGTAGAATAGAAGTGCTACAACAAGCACTCCTTCACTCCTCCCACTTTTAAGTCACGTTTTTAAGTTGACAGGTGTTCTCATTTGCACTGTTTTAGTGCATCACGTGTTTATGTAAATGTGCCTCTTTTTATACTTTTTAACTTTTGTATAATTTCAAAAATGCTTTATTTAAACTTGTTTTTATTAATAAAGCATTTTGTAGGGGGGGGGGCCTTGGACGCGAAAGTGGAGCAAGGGAGTTGTAAATCTGGAATGCAGTGTTTTGTTTTAGTTTGCTTTCCTTTTTGTCTTGTAGAAGATCCAGGGTAAATATAAGGGTTTTTGTACAGATAGTACCTTTCAACCCTACCACCAAACGGCTTTCTGCCTGTTACCATAGTAACAGTTCATGGAACAGTTTAGTGAGCACAGAGGTTAGAAGTTCACCGCACTATGTTGCAAATAGAAATAGTTAATTGGTGGAGTTTTACATTGTTTCCATAGGAACCATTAGTCATATAAGTCAGTGGAAAATATAATAAAAATAATAGCAGGGGATCGCTGGGGCCCTCACAGTCCCGGGGCTTCACTCATGTTGGAAGCGGGATGCAGTAGGCTGTGGAAATTATATCGGGAAAACAACAATGCAGCTTTTTGCCTCTTTTCTTTAATATAATGTGGAATAATATTTATTTATTAGGCATTGTTCACTTTTGTTACAGATACAGTCACTTTGTTACAGGCAATTTATTAATATGTAGGACGGCGTGTTCTGTATGTGTCCTTGATACAAATGTAACATTTAATTGGCTAAGGTGTTCTAACAACAATCTTAAAGTTCATTTGGGTGTGAACTATCGAAAGTAGAATTATTTTCTGTAATTCACTTGTGTCCTGGAGAGTTGCAAGGACATGTAATTGACGTTCATATTGTCTTGAGGACTTTCCTGAGCTTTATGTTGGTGGATTGCGAACTATTGAAAGTAGAAGTGTTTTCAGCCATGCATTTCTGCTCTGCGGAGTAGGAGGGACATCTGATTGGCTGACGTGTTTTAAGGAGGACTTTCCTAAGCTTAATGTTTATTGGCTGTAAAGTGAAAATGTTGTTAGCGGAGTTCGCGGAGTATTAGGGTAACGTATTCCAAGCGGGATCTTACGAAGCTTAATTTTCATTGGCTGTAAAGTATTAAAAGTAGAGGTTTTGGCAGTCATTCCCTCCTCCTCTGCAGAACAACATGGACAATTTATTGGCTACAGTGTTCCGAGCACAAGTTTGCTCCTTATTGGGTGGGAACGGTTCACTGTTGTGAGTGATTTTGTGTTGCACTTCCAAAGGAGTATGGGAAAATAGAGTAGTAGAGGGTTAGGAACACTATTAACTCTGTACAGTGCTCATAAGGTGGTGGAGAGGGATTATGAGGGAAAAAATAGTTTTTATATGTTTCAAGGGTCATTTTTATAATTGCCGTGTGGTGTATAAATCACTGCGGAAAAACTACAGTGCCTTGCGCTGTTTTTAATCATGCTTGCAGGTGACATACTTCTTAGGAGTACTATTTACTTATAATGAGTTGTTTACTTTTCTGATGGGAAGGTGTGGTTGCGCAACATAAAATTCAATCTAGGTTTGAAACAGTTTTTATTAAGCAAATACAAATAAACTTTCTTCAGAACCTGTCACTGTATGTGTGAAAGGGGTAAAAGTTAAAAATTGAATTTCTTAAAATGTCAGTTAAGCATGGCCACACCCTCACTTTTTCTGGTACAGTTGGCAAAAGTGTTGCCCCATATTGTTGATAATGTAAGAGGACATCAGTTACTTTTAGATAACGTAGAATAGAAGTTCTACAGCAAACACACCCGCACTACATTATCTGAGGTCAAGAGAACAAGTTAAAAACAGTCAAATACAAGTGACTTCATATTACATAGAAATGTGTGCATTATTATTTTTCAAATTTGTATTCTTTGGAATTTAGGAACGTTCTGTTGTAGTGCTAAGAGGTTGCACACTGTTCCGCTAACAAATCACATACTCACTTAAGAATATGTAGGATGGTACTCTTAGAATATACAGTACTGGTGCTATATATTCTTTAGGGAGAAGGTGAATAGGAACCGCAAATAAGAATAGAAATTAGAAAATAACATTCAGAAATGTAGGGTTTATTAAATATTTAAAGTAACAAAGTATGCATGATAGCCATATTTTTTATTCTGCAATTTCGTAAAATATGTTTCTTGAAAAAAAATATATAAAGATATATATTACAGATGGCGCTGAAAAATCTCCTATTCCTCTTCTATAGCAATAGGACAATCTATTACATTATAACATTGTAACAGTAAAAAGAAAAGGAAAATACATTATCTATTTACCAGAACATCCATAATGAAATACTTTTGAGCGGTAATTATTTACTGTACTTCTTTTCTCCAGGAGGTGGAAAAGTTTGATCTTCATGCCGACAGGTCATAAACTCCTCTGAGATCATGACTGTGAGAATTATAATATATATATATTTTCACAGTATATGAACACAAGGGGGAACAGACTAAAAACCAAAAGCCAGTGACGTTGCTTATATATCTTTACTCTTTGTGCCGACGTATCATGAACTCCACTGAGATCAGCATAACTGTTAATGGTATAATATACATATTAACAGTATATGATCTATAGGAGAAAACACAGTAACAATTGGAAGATGGTGACGTTGATTGTAAATGTTTAGGGTTTGCGCCGATGAGTCACCAACACCTCTCAAGCGACGTACAGTGTCAACATTATAATATAGAAAGTCACAATATATAAGCTGAAAGGAGCCGGAAAAGGAGCAATGTTTGTTATAATCTATCTGTTTCTGTAAACAAGCTGCTGACGTTAAAGAGAAAAAGCGAAAAACATGCAATAACATGTTTTCTAGATATAAATGTTTAAATATTGATAAATAGCCACACATTATAACTAAGTACTATGCCTCTGCCATATTGAAACAACTTACAACTCCGGAATATGTTTGTTGATGCAAAAGAAGAATCCGATGCTAGAAAAGGGAACCTGCATCACAGATTGGCGACTCAGAAATAACTCGCGAAAATGAAACTAATTGCACAGTAGGTGTGGTTTATATAGCTTTTGGCTCTTTAATAGTCTATGGAAGGAAGATTTGCTCCGCCTATGTAGATGTCACATTTTACAGTTTACACGTGTTGACTTTTTAACTGTTTTACTTCTGCACGTGTTGGGAAAAGTTCCAAACTGTGAAGCTGTAAAGGTTTCGATTTCTATAGTAACATGTATAAGGTCATTATTATCTACATACAGTGTAGAGTTTAAAAGGTGCTACTCGGTAAACTGTTTTTTTTGCATTCTCATGATTAAAACATATAAATAGAAGACATAAAAAAATATCATTTACAATAGAAGAAAAAAACGGATTCATATTTGTCATTACTATGGTTCTTAATAAAAAAAAATGCTAGCATTTGTAAATCGTAAAGCTACCCTCGGAAAGGTGTGCTGGCGCTTGGGGCGTTGGGAAGATTAAGCAAGGTATCACTTACAGTGAGATAGTGGTAGGCTAAGATGTCGTAGTGTATAAAATGGGACATGGCTTGAGAACAGGTCTCTGCAATGCACCTGTATGGTATTGAATAGAAAGACATCCTTGGCTAGTAGAGACCAAGGACTTTCAGGATTAAAAGAGACCAAATTGCTCAACATAAATTACATCACAGAGTATGTTTTCAAATACTCTTTCAAATTTAGAAGGACAGGATAAATTACTGTGTGTAGCTTTTCTTCTCTCCGTAAATATGTCCTCATTATACACAATACTTTGGCCCCCATTAGTATGGGGGACGGACTTTGCCCGCCCTCCACCCTCGTGGAAAACGGGACCGCCCTCGAGCTGAGCGGCAGTCCCACACTGCATATTAGGATGCTCCCGCCACAGTCGCGGGCACATCATGCATTTTTAACATTGTGGCGGACGGTGCTCTCAGCTCCGCCCGCCACAATGCTAAAAATGCATGTATGCATTTGCATACACAAAGCGACAGGCACTGTGCGGTGCCTGCCGCATTGTGTATGCAAATGCAGGGGGGTACCACAGGTACCCCCATGTGTACCCCCACCCCCACTTCATCATGGGGGCCCGCAGGGGGCCTCCAAAGTGAAGACCGCATGCCTTTCCGTGGCGGCATTGCCGCCACGGAAAGGCATCTGTTTAAGCCCACCATAATATGGCTGGCGGTGTCTAATAGACACCGCAACCATATTATACATTTTCCGCCCCGGTCGCAAGGCGACCGGTGCGTAAAAGCGGCGGACGGTCTTTCTGGCTGCCGTGGTCCCCCCCACCATCCTAATATGGCGGCAGGAATCTAGGTGCAGATGGCGGGCGGATGGCTCCCGCCAGGCTGGCGGCAGCGGAGGCAATCCGACCGCCATCCTAATTGGCCCCTTTGTGTTGAAGGAGCGTTCTATAGCAATTGCTGTGAGTATTTTGGACATATATAAGCAATGACTAATTTCTAATTATGTTAAAAGGTGAGCATTAGATAGGTGTTTAAGGATTGATGTGTGTGAAAACACATGAAGTATTCAGAAACTAGTGTGAGAATGGTAACTAAATACACACAGATTTACAGTGTTATTCTAGACAAGCAACAGTATCATTTGCATTTTACTAAAACACATTAACTAGTTTGGAAGGGGTAAGGTGAATAGACATATTCTACATTTTTTACTACTGCATATTAGTATAAGAGCCTGAGTCATTTTCCATAGTCATAAGCAGTGACTGGTTTAGAATTTTACGAAAATCTAGGAACAGTATATGTTTATAAACAATTATATTTATATAACCTTATGAAGTACTTAAACTCTACTGTTTTAATGTTATTAGACAATGGTATTTACATAATATTTTTTGAGGCCAAAATAGTTGATAAACCTACTTTTGTATTTTATACTAAGAAAACTGTTAAAGTGAAGTGTTTATGTTCTTGTGCAAGGACCTAGAACATAACAGATTTGTTATGGATGAAGAGGAGAATATTACCAAAGACACATTGAAAATGAGCAACAGTTTAATTGAAGTGCAAAATCTACCTATAACTGGCAGCAGAGACTGAATTAGAGGACATCAGTGCTGCAGATATCACCTGTGATTTTAAAAATGAAAGCAATGATGCAGATTTTTTGTAAGTACTAGGGTATGGACTGCTTGAAACCCCTATGCACTATCCATGCAGTCTTGCATCTACCTGCACACTTGTCTTTTATACCTTCAATTCCCCAGTATGTATCCTTACACTTCCAGCAAACACTCTATTACTGCCCTTGTACTGTTATAGTGACCCATTCAGCGGCATGTACTAATCATTCAGTGTGCTAAAACTCAAGCACTTATAGATTCACTCAGACACTCTACTTACAGTACTATAATCATTCACTCAGTACCCAAGTACTCATGTAGCGAAGTAGGCCTTAGGACAAGGACTGCTTCAAAGCTGTATGCTGCATGCATACAGTCTTCTACCCACGTGCACACTTGTCTTTCACATCTTCAAGTCTCCACTCTGTATCCTCACACTTTCACCAAACAGTCTGTCACTGCTGTTGCACTATTGTAGTGACCCATTCAGCAGTATGTGCTTATCCATTCATTTGCCTTTTTTGAACAGTTTTTAAAAATATTTTTTTAATTGACTGGAACAAATAAACGAAAAAAATTAACGTCGGGAGCTATGGTGCTCTTGTTTGCGCCTACAGATCAAAACAATGGACTGTTCGCCATAACATAATGTCTCTTTACAAAATTTGTAAAGAATTACAAGTTCTCCAAAAATCGGGACGGTTGTCCGGAGGTGGACTCGATGGTGCTGTGGAAGTGCTGGCTACAGCTGGTGGAGGGTTTTCCCGCAGTCTGTTGCATGCAGCTCTCGCATAATTGCAGGGATGAACAGTTTTCACATGTCTCACCATGCTGGTGGTTCCAAATGATTATTATTTATTCGGATCACCTCTAGAAAGCATGGTCCCACACACCTTACAGGTGACCTTGGCAGCATTCACTTTCTTTTCTCCTTCTGGAAAGGAAAAACATTTCCGGATTAATGCCTCCTTCCTCTTCGGGGCAGGGTCTTCCTGCACAAATTCTTCTTCTGAAGAGTGTTCAGATAACCTTTCAATCTGCTGTGCAGCCATATTAAAGATGTTTTGGAAAACACAGGAACTTCTCAAAACAGAAGTGAAGGTGAAAGAAGAATGATTAAAATGGGTGGGGTCCTTCAAGAGTTAGAATAGGAAGTATTATGAACTAATCAAATCTCTTGTTTTGAAGTCACGTAGGGCGCGATTACAATGCGAGTACTTACGATGTACCCTGCGCTTTGCGTAATTGCTTTTAAAAGTAATATACACTTATTAAAACTAAAAACTAAATGAATACTATTTTTATGATAACCTTAGATAATGTCTTGCCTTAAAATTTACATTAAATACATGGATATATCTTTTTAAGCATAAAAAAAAATCCAGAGTATGCGTAGCATACACCGTAGGAATACACATAACGTCACGCGGAAGCGCTGATGTGACGCGTAACGTCAAAAAGTATTCGCAACGTATGGGCTGGGGTGCGTACAGTACGAGTACAGGTGCGAAGGATAATGCGAGGACAGTACGTGTACCATACGTTTACTACAAAAAATGCAAAAAAATATAGAAATTATTTTTATATATTGAAAAAGAAATTAAATAATAAAAAAATCATTTTTAAAATGGGTTTTTTCAATATTTTACATTAAAAATATGTAATGTAATTTAACAAATAAAATAGCTAAAAATAAATATTATGAAAAAATGTACTAAATTTGTGTTTAAAAAACATATGTAACAATTTATAGATATAAAAATTGGTATTTATAAAACCTAGGTTTTTCACTGAAAAAACCACAGGTTTTAGGCATGTTAATTGTTAGGAATTAGCATTTAAAAAACCTTGCAAATTCACTGAAAAAACCATAGGTTTCACACATGTTATATTTAGGAATTAGCATTTAAAAAACCTTGGAAATTCACTGATACACATATAGAAAACATTTAAATTTCAGAACAAAACATTCACTGGATGATGTCATCAGTAATGTCATCAGTGATGTCATTTGAGATGTCATGAGTGATGTCACTGACCATGTCATGAGTGATGTAATATGTGACGTCATCAGCAGTGCATTGCGGGCGCGCAAGTTATAGTTAGCTGAACTAACTATTATGGGAGAATTTCAATGGTTTTGTATGAGTGAAAGGCCAAGCTAACTATAACATGTGTGAAACCTATGGTTTTTTCAGTGAATTTCTAAGGTTTTTGAAATGCTAATTCCTAACTATAATGTGGCTGAAACCTATGTTTTTTTCAGAGAATACATATATATATATATATATATATATATATATATATATATATATATATATATATATATATATATATATATATATATATATATATATATATATATATATATATATATATATATATATATATATATATATATATATATATATATATATATATTACCTACTGGCGGTCGCCAGTAGGTAGTTATAGTTAGGATTTTTTTCAATGTTAAATCTCAAAATTCTATTTGGAATAACTTTTGCACCGGTTGACGAATCTGCCTGAAAATTTCCTGAAAATGGCCTCGTCGAGATCCGGTCCTTCCTTGAAAGTTTGGGGGGGATACGTCAAGCGGGGGCCGAGATAAAAGGGGGGTCCCAAAACGCGTTTTCCCCATGTTAATTTCCATAGGGCGGTCGATTTCACTTTTAGCCCGAACGGCTGAATGGATTTCCAGCAAACTTGGCAAAATTGAAGCGACTGGTAGCCCGATGTGCCTTTGCTATGTCTCAAGATATGTGCTGCAGTGGATTTTGAGTAATTTAGGTTCAAAAAAATATATATATCTATAGGCGCTCTCTGGTGCGCACACCGGGGTGCGCTCCAGGCGCGACACGCGACATGCGCGCAGGAAGCTGATTGGCTCTTGGGTGTCTGTAAACATTCTAAGCAGTCTGGAGCGGCCGCCATCTTGTGTCTCGGTAAAATCGAGACACAAGGGGTTTGAAAAAAAAAGGGGCAAATGACCATAAGGGGGAAGAGTATACCCCCTCTGACCCCCGAGGTTTGATGTGGGGGCTAAAATAGGGTCCTGCGGGGCATTACATTTTTTTTTTTTTTTCGTTTTGCGCGGGGGAAGCGCATGGTACGCGCACCGGCGAAGCACGGGGAAAATCCAGGACCATATTTATGAAGGCCTTGCGCTGCCAGTTTTGCGCCGCCTGTGCGTCAATTTTTGCGACGCACCTGCGGTGTAAAAAAATGCGCATTGTTACGCAATATTTAAAAAGTGACGCATCTATCTAGATGCGTCACTTTTTAAATATAGTGCAACGAGGCACATTTTTTTACACTGCTGGTGCAATGCGTCACTTTTCTGTGCGCACTCCTTATGACATTCCAGATGTGTCATATTTAATGTATGACGAATCATGTTGCAAGGAGTTACAGATACATCAGTATTTCTGACATATCTGTAAACATAAAAGTGACGCGAGGCAGGCGCAAGATTTTGACGCAACAGCATCCTAAAAGTGACGCAGAGAAATCTCATAGATTTCAGTACGTCGTTATTACCAAGCTTTTTGCGGGGGAATGCCCCCTCTGCATACATTATACCTGACGCAGATATAATGTGGCGCAGAGTTTTAAAAAGTGACCCATGTACCTAGATGCGTCACTTTTTAAAAATAGCGTCAGGTATAATGCATGCAGAGGGGGTGTTCTCCCGCAAAAAGCTTTGTAATAGCGACGCAGTGAAATCTTTGAGATTTCACTGCGTCACTTTTAGGATGCTGTTGCGTCAAAATCTTGCGCCTGCTTTACAGCAGGTGTTAGACTGACGCAAGACCTTTCACATGGTGCTTTTTCCATGTGAAAGGACACATTACTGGAGTTGCGTCACTTTTGTGACGCACTCCAACAATGCGTTACTTGGAATGTCATAAGGAGTGCGCACAGAAAAGTGACGCATCGCACCAGTGGTGTAAAAAAATGCGCCTCGTTGCGTTATATTTAAAAAGTGACGTATCTAGGTAGATGGGTCACTTTTTAAAATCAAGCGCCACATTATATCTGCGTGAGGTATAATGCATGCAGAGGGGGTGTTCCCCCGCAAAAAGCTTTGTAATAGCGACGCAGTGAAATCTTTGAGATTTCACTGCGTCACTTTTAGGATGCTGTTGCGTCCTTTAAATATAGTGCAACGAAGCACATTTTTTTACACTGCTGGTGCGATGCGTCACTTTTCTGTACGCACTCCTTATGACATTCCAGATGTGTCATATATAATGTATGACGAATCATGTTGCAAGGAGTTACAGATACGTCAGTATTTCTGACATATCTGTAAACATGAAAGTGACGCGAGGCAGGCGCAAGATTTTGACGCAACAGCATCCTAAAAGTGACGCAGAGAAATCTCATAGATTTCAGTACGTCGTTATTACCAAGCTTTTTGCGAGGGATTGCCCCCTCTGCATACATTATACCTGATGCAGATATAACGTGGCGCAGAGTTTTAAAAAGTGACCCATGTACCTAGATGCGTCACTTTTTAAAAATAGCGTCAGGTATAATGCATGCAGAGGGGGTGTTCCCCCGCAAAAGCTTGGTAATAATGACGCAGTGCGTCACTTTTAGGATGCTGTTGCGTCAAAATCTTGCGCCTGCTTCACAGCAAACCTTTCACATGGTGCTTTTTCCATGTGAAAGGACACATTACTGGAGTTGCGTCACTTTTGTGACGCACTCCAGCAATGCGTTACTTTTGTGTTTACAAATACTTCAGAAATACTGACATATCTGTAACTCCTTGCGAATTGATTAGTCATATATTAAATATGACATATCTGGAATGTCATAAGGAGTGCGTCCAGAAAAGTGACGCATCGCTGTTTTCACGTAGCGATGCGTCACTTTTCAGAAATGAGGCCTCCAGTTTATTCACTGTGTCATAACTTTCTTTTCTAACACTCACCTTCTTTCATTCCTCCTACTTCACTTCCTTTCACCTCTCATACCTTTCTGTTCTTTCTTACTCATTCTCCTTTCAATTATCAATGCACTATATTTCACTTACTCTTCATTTTTTTAAGAATATAGCTCTTTGATGAGAATTGGAGGTAGTTCTGAAAAAAACTTTTGGTTTTCTTCTTTTAACTGAACAGGAACAAAAACAGGGAATGGAAACTGCTCAACAGGAGCAAAAAGAAAACAAAAAAATTAGGGGTGGGAAGGGCAGCGATGGTTCTCCAATGCTCGAACCATGAGCAGGACACTTTGCTCCCCATAGGTGAGGAGTTGATTGCAGTATCTGCATTTGACGACCCCATGGTTAAATGCAGGTTGTATGTTTGGCACCTGCTCCTGCGATTGCTCTCTCCGAGAAGAAGTTGCTCCTCCGGTTGATGTAGAGGCCCCATCTCTGGGAACCTCTTGTGCCGGAGCCCTGACACTTTCCCGTGCAAAATTCTGGGGGTGCCTCCTCTCCACATGTCGGATCATGGTAAAGTTCCCAAAAGAGTACTTTTTTTGGGGGTTACCCCGTGACAGGACCTGTTTGCAGATCCTGCACTCCACTTTTGGTGCATTCACCTTTTTCTGGTCTGCTGGAAACTTAAAAAATTTCCAAATGAAATGCTCTTTCACCTTTGGTTGAGGAGGCTCTTCATCGATGAATTCAGGCTCATCTTCACTGCTGGATGGTCTGGCAGCCATGATTAACCAAGAAATATGCAAGAGCAAAAAGGCAGGTCTTTCAGTCACAAAAGTGAAAGAAGAAGTGAAGGAAATGGGTGGGGATTTCATTCATTGTAAAAAAAACTGTTAGCAACCAATGAAAAGTGTTATTTTAGGGTCACATGACCCGACGCGTTTACGCTGCGCGCTCCGGAGCACTTCCGGTGCGTTTACGCAGCGCGATCGTAGGCGCTTCCGGGGCGCAAACGTGGCGCGATCGTAGGCGCTTTTGCGTGTGTTTACGCGCCGCGAACGTAGGCGCTTCCGAGGGCACTTACGTTGCGCGCCGAAGTGACGTCATCAAACTTTTACAGAAATGCATAATCATTTTCCTTATTAAAAAAAACTAATTTTATTTGTATGGTACGAAATGTTTTGCATTAATATTAACTTTTCATTCATATTTTTTTTCACGAACGACTGTAGCGCTCTGGGTGCGCTTTCAGATGAGCTCACGGAAAAGCTTACCGGAGAGCTTAGCTGAAAGCTTCCCGGAGCGCGCACCCAGAGCGCAAAAGAAAAAAATTATATAAAAAAAATGAATACTTTAAAAAAAACAGCAAATTGTAAAAAAAAAAAAAAGGTTAGAAACTCGATATACAAAGGAATTAGCATTTTAAAAACCTATGAAATTCACTGAAAAAACCATAGGTTTAACACCAGTTATAGTTAGCTGGAAATTTTACTGATATAAAACCATTCAAATTCCCACGTTATAGTTAGATGGACTCACTATAACTTGCGCGTGCAATGCACTGCTAATGACGTCACATATTACATCACTCATGACATGGTCAGTGACATCACTCATGACACCACTGATGACATCATCCTTGAGACAGAGTGACAGACCTCCTTTCAGTGTAATGTAACCCATGAAACACATATTCAAAAATAGAAATTAACATTTTCAAAAAAATGGAGATACACATAAAAGTTACAACAACCAATTCAATAATTCCACCATCTATATACACATCCACTCATTCACCAACAGTTCTATATAGTCACTCATACATATACTCACTCATCATATGTAGTGATACACCTATACATCCTGTTACACACCAACAGTCATCCAAAAGTTACTCTCACACATACTCACACATGCAAGTAAACTATTGAACATCCATTTATTTGCATATACATCTAAACACACACTACCACCTTACTTCTAAGGAAACTTACACATACTTACTCTCTTAAACAATCACTTATAGAAACACATACTTATTTAAACAGGAACTCTTACAATCTCTTACTCTCACATATACTCACTTATATACATCAATATTCACATATACTAGATTAAAACATATGTAGTTACTGATAAAGACACTAGTGAGACAGTCATTCACGCAGTAACACACACATATACACACTCATCCACCCATACAGTCCTGCACATATGCTGTGTTCAAAACACATACAAAGAGAGAGTCAGTCATTCATGCATCTATGTGATAAGTAATACCCCCACCAAACCATACCAACACTCATACTGATACTAAAAAAACATCTAATAACCCATATACCTACACATGTAGCTACTCACCAACCCATGCAGCCACTTATAAACAAAGTGAAACACTAATACATATATTTAAATATTTAAACATTACTCACTAATATATGTATTCACTAACATACACTTAATAAGCCAGTTAACCAATCAATTTTTTTTTAAAAACCATCCATTTAGACACTTATTTAAACATTTATTCTTCCATCAACTTTTACATATACATATATAAAATATATTTATTTTTCAGAAAGACACACATTCACTGGATGGTGTCATCAGTGATGTCATGAGTGATGTCACTGACCAAGTCATGAGTGATGTAATATGTGACGTCATCAGCAGTGCATTGCACGCGCAAGTTATAGTGAGTCCATCTAACTATAACGTGGGAATTTCAATGGTTTTATATCAGTAAAATTTCCAGCTAACTATAACTGGTGTTAAACCTATGGTTTTTTCAGTGAATATATATATATATATATATATATATATATATATATATATATATATATATATATATATATATATATATATATATATATATATATATATAGTGTTGAGTCCGATACGGTGCAGCAAGCGCAGCCACGCCACACCACACAGCCAAACCGGAAGATTTGAGTAAAGACACAGACTCCGTGCTCTCGTTGTTAGTGCATTTATTCGTGAAGAATAAACAGCCCACCAGTCGCCATGACGCGTTTCACCTCAGCCGAGGCTTGATCACATGTCATGAGAAGGAGGAAGGAGGTAACTTTTGAATAGCAGTATTGGTCACATGACCGGCAGTATATCCTGTTGTTATTAAAGGGGTATACATCAAAACTTTATATATATATATATATATATATTCACTGAAAAAAACATAGGTTTGACACACATTATAGTTAGGAATTAGCATTTAAAAAACCTTGGAAATTCACCAACCATAGGTTTCAAACATGTTATAGTTAGCTGTACAATGTCATGAGTGATGTCACTGACCATGTCATGAGTGATGTTATATGTGACGTCATCAGCAAGTTATAATTAGCTGAACTAACTATAACAGGAGAATTTCAAAGGTTTTTGTATGAGTGAAATGTCCAGCTATAACATGAATGAAACCTATGTTTTTTTCAGTGAATTTCCAAGGTTTTTAAATGCTAATTCCTAACTATAACATGGCTGAAACCTATGTTTTTTTTCAGTGAATATATATATGCACTGGAAAACTAAACACCCACTTCCTTTACAAAGAAATGGAAAGTTTGCATCTCTGCAACCTCTCTAATTTTTCACCTTAGTCATCTTCCACTCAATCAACACAACAACCACAAATACACACACCTACTTGCTACCATTCTTCTCTCAGCTTATCAATTCTTCTTCTTTAATTCAAATTCAAAGTGCAGGCTATTTATTCAGCCTTCTTGATAACTACTACCTATGAATAGTAGTGGTTAATTTGCACACTTCCGTCCTTTCTTGCGTCTTTTCTACCACACACTGGGGCAGGTTTACAAGCCCCTTGTGCCACTTTTCCATAATTTTTCCCACAAGCTTGTAAATCTGCCAAACTGTGTGTTCTTTATGCACTAGCTTTCTTCCTTAGATGTAGTGCTAGTTTCTCTTGCTCCCACTGCATAATCCAACACCCTATCTGTGTAATGACCTGGAAATTCAAAGATCCACTTCACTGACAATGCAGTGGGTAGTTTGCGTATCTCCAGCCTTTCTTATTTTACACGTTTTTCATCTTCCACTCAATCTACACATCATCCACACATACATACATCTAATTACTGCATTCCTTAGCTGTGATTATCAACTATTCTTCTATTTTATATTCATATTCAAAGTGCAAGCCCTTCATCAAGCCTTTTTGTCTTAACTACTGTTCCAGGAATTCTGCTCATACACATAACTATGCATAAAGACTTAGGACCTCAGTGAATTATGGTGTACCAAAATCCACCTTACTCAACAAACCCCCTACCAGACTAGCAATCAGTCACTCATTGGTTCTTCGCCCTAGAGCAAAAACACCAATAACTAGTCAACCCAGAACATGCGACTTAAATTACATGAAGTAAACTGTATAACAAGAGCACTCTTTCATTATAGACTTACTCCAGTCCAAAACAAGATGTAAATAAAGACACATACAACTTTGAAATGTTTATTTCTAACACAATATTCTCATGCACAGTACCTTAGATAATACAACCAAACATATTATCAGAAACAAGGTTGTCAGCATTGTTACTATTCTATCAAATACAAAAGGAAAAAGCATCCTATAATGTTAAAGGTAAACACATTTAAATTATAACTTAATTTCACCCTCCCTGCTTAACAGATTAGTTTATAACTACAGAAAGTTTCATAGGATTACATGAGCAGACCCATACCTCTGGTAGTCAGCAGTATTGGATCACATTCAGTGCTCCACAAACTGTCAAGATACGAATGTTCTCCAACCGTGTGTAACTTTGCCTCCACAATGCATTATGAAATGCGCAAGTATCAGAGGTGGCCACAGCTGCATATGTGTTATGGCTCGAACGTGCGAGGATCTTTCTGAATAGAAGACACAGTATTCAAGATAACCTTGATGTTCCATGCTCTCACTATACACACAAAACTAGTGAGGCAGTTTACAAATCTAGCATACCAAATTATTCTCATATAAACCAAAATACTCAAACAATATCACAAGTATGTGTCGTGTGCAAAGCAGAGCAGGAAAGCAAAAATAGCGTGTAAGCTTCTAATAAACCCATGCTAACTTAACAGGGTGTGAGTGTAAGGTTCAGCCCCACGGTACCCTTCCTTGATCGAAGCACGTGATATAAACGTGGACGAATTAGAAACGCAGAGTCCGAGCCAAAAAAGCAGAGTCAAGTTCACATTTCCAAAAAAGTTATTTGTTCTTTGATAGAAAGCAGTAGCTAAATAATAAAGAATACATTGTGTAAGCACAGTATGTAGCAACAGCCTCCAAGAGGAAGTCATTGTTCTCATCTGAAAACATTTCAGCCATTCAATTCAATAGTGGAAATGAACATACATGTTCCTCAACAACCGGAGCCTCTATCACATCAGAGGAAAACTCGGGTCATCTTCAATGTAACTGCATGCCAAGAAGTCATGCGCCCCTGCAAAAACATTCCAACGTCCCATTATTCCATGTATTGCTGCTAAGGCCATAATCCCGCCGCCAGAACAGAGCAATTCATGAGCAACTAAGGGGCTCATCAGCTCATCATAATCCGCATTGGGAGACACCGTACTGCAGAGACAAAAATCCAGGGCCCAGTCGAAATCGCAGCTCAGGCAATAGAAGACAGGTTGAACGCATGTGAAAAAGGAAAATTGAAACGGTAATCCATAAGCTGCACTCAATATACCCAGAGGCAGCGCTCCGTAATAACTAAGCAATCGTTTGCAGAGCAGAAACAACCGGGGCATATTCTCATCTGCTGCAAGATGTGCATCCATATTTAAGTAAACAAATGAATACAAGCACACCGGCAACTAATGTGAGCATTAAGGAGAATTCACCAAAGATGCTGGAAAAAATCGAATGAAAAAACACAGACAAGACACCAAATATACTTTCTACAGAAATCACAAGGCTACTGCTTCTAACTTTAAAAAAGTAAGGTAACCCTGTAGTCAAGGACACATTAAAGATACTCTAAATTAACTCCCCAAAATTCAAGAGCACCTCTGTATTTGATAAATCATGCACTTCTGTGCGGGTGTTTGCTACATGAAGGACAAATGTTTCTGTAGCAGATATAACAGCGACCTCTTTTTGAGACAATAGCGCTCTTATACAACTCATTTGGTTGACTCTGCTTTCAAGGTCGAAATCGGCAGCCAGATGGAAACATCCAGCTTCCCATGCAGAGGAGTTAACACAACTTTTTTTTAATCAAACCACACGCTCAGTTACCGTAATCATGTAAGCGATGCCTGCTAACATGCACAACAATCTCCATTATTTCAAAGTAAAAAACTCCTGTTTCCAGTAAACTGAACGTTGTTATGATAGCAGGTGTTGGACTACCGTTCCAAACTCAGTCCAAATTAGGCGCATCTCTTTTACAGGAACCATGCCATTGTATGTGTCTACAAATTAAGGAGTGATCTGCTGCTATTGTGCAATCCTGGCCATTCAGATAGACTTCTTTTCCCTCCCTCAGGCACCTATATGTAGATGGTAATAACCAAGCTTCATGGACATAAGCTCTGCCTAAACATCCATATCTGCCTATGGCATAGTATTTCATGCAAACCTCAAACTTAAACAGGTTAAAAAATAACGTTATGATACTGTGGATAAGGCACACACCTGAATTGGATCTCCAATGAGTGACCACTTCTAAGCATTCTCATAGCGCACCCTGTGCTCTGATTTGACAGTGAGAGAGTGATCGCACCATAGTTTGTACTGCTAATCATTCTCAGCATACGCTACGAATATGCTTTGACGTTACGCGTTGCATCAAAGCTTCCGTGTGACATCATGTACAGCGCCCCGTACGCGAAACACATGAATGTTTTTAATTGTTTAAAAACATACATTCATATATTTAATGAACATACTAACAAAAGACTTAATCTAGGATAATTATGGAATACATTTTTTTTAACTTTTAAAAACCCTTTATTACTTCTATATTGTATGAGTGGAGCTGCGTGGCCCTCCGCCTGCTGCCCTAGACTCCACCATGCCCAGACCCAGTTCATAAGCAAGCGTGATTGTCCCCACAAAACCATTAGCACGCATATCTCTTTACCACACATGCTTTTACAACTAGTATGCATTTACCACGCATAATAAACGCATAATCTTAATAATGTTTTTTTGTTGACGAACACGACTTATAATGGCTGTGGCTTACGTCCTACAAATTAGTTTCTAGGTATACGTGTGACCAAGTCTGATAAAATCGGAGGCCAAGGACAAACACAGTGGTGTCTGTGGCAGGAAATCTCATCGATCACAGAAAAAATATGTGCTAGGTAAAATGAAAGTAACAGGTATAATAAATATAATGGAGGAAAACTACAAAAATGCCGGTTGAACGGAGTATGTAATCAACATTTGGTGCCTTGACACTACATTTCAAATTAAGATACATACAATATGTTTATTAATATATTACAAAAGTATAGCACCAGATGACACACATGACCCGGGAAAAGAAAGCGGCAAATTTAGTACCTAAAATAAGGAGAGGCTTGCTTGGCGAACTTGAAGAAAAAGAAAAAAAAGTGCACTTGCAAACAAGGCAGTGCATGCATAGAGAGAACAACGTATGCAGGAAAAAAAACAGAAAGTTTTACATACTGTCATAGAAATATAGCTCTAAAAATTGCCCCTGGAATTTGCCCCCGAGACCTAATGAATTAAACCGACTTCTAGTTTTTTTTCCCTTTTCCACTGCGTACGCGTACCATACGCAGGGTATTATCAAGGACTACAACACCCAGCATACCACGCACTGGAGGGTTGGTGCTACATAAGGGAAATTGAAGTTGTAACCGCCCAGTGAAATGCCTTTCCCTCACCCCTTTGACAAAGATGCAGGAGCATTGAAACGCGTTAGGGTTTGCACAAGAAAAGGGAAAATGAGCCATTTTTTTTTTGACAATAAAGGTTTTAACCTTCCATCTGTGGAGTTGCGTCTTCAAGCCCAGGGGCAATTGTGGAACATATATATATATATATAAATAAAATATATATATATATAGATATATATAATATATCTATATATATATATAAAGACAGAGAGCAAGAGAGAGAGAGAGAGAGAGAGAGAGTGATACAGATATATATTAATATTTAGGTTAGTATAGAAATGTTTGTTAATGCAACTTTTTATGGTTATAATTTTAGAATGTAATATAATTTATTTGGGTGAACTGTAAATATTTTGGTGATGTAATATATTTAATTTCAATCTGAACACATGTATAAAATATTTTATGTTATTTAAAAAAGTTGTATCTCTTGATATTGCTTTTTTATAGTTATCCATGATAATTTATTTTAAATATTTTTGCAATATTATTGTAGTCGATATTGTGAGATTCAAAATTTGTGACATATTATATCTTAATTCAAAGTTGGCAATATTTTTGTTTCCGAAATTTGTGTTTTCGATTAAAGTAAACATTGATATTTTTAGGCGTCGCAACATAATGTAATGAGATACGGTATCAAACCCGGCACTTAAATCGAGCAGAATCAGAGCCGATGATCTGCCCTCATCTAACACAGCGCGCAAGGGCTCATTAACCACCAACAGTGCAGGTTCAGTACTATATAGGGGTCTAAAGCCATAATGAGAGGAATCCAGAAAGGTAGTTAGAATAGCATTAATGTGAGATTCTGTGATTTTAGAAAGAAAAGTTAGCAGAGCGATGAGTCCAAAATGTTCTGCTTTAGAAGTATGGACACCAGGTTTTTTTAATAGTGGAATGAGTTTGGCATGTTTCCACACAGCTGGCACTGAAGCTAAAGTCGGTGATAAATTTATCATTTCCAGGCATGCAGGGAAAATACAGTCTTGAAACTTCAGAAACATGGCAGGCTGGAGGAGATCATCAGGGGCACCTGATTTTACTTTGTTACATAGAGTTTGGAGCTCTTCAAAGGACAACAAGGAAAAGGAATGTAGGAATGATGGGGATGGCTAATAGGTGCCTCTAAATTAGATGCCCTGGTATCCGAGTCAAAGATAGCTCAGATAAGTTCTACCATTTTAGTAAAATACTGAGCCAGATACTCACACTGAGTCTTAGGGGTAATGAGAGGCTCTGCTGCCAGTGTGGGTTTCACAAGGTCCTTCAGTAGTGAAAAAATAGTTTTCACAGGGTTGCTACTATTTTTTCTTTTGTTAGCAAAATGTTCGGCCCTTGACTTCTGAATCAATTTATGATACTCTTTGATGGTCACTCTGTATTGTGTTTTAGCAGCGGGATCATTGATGTGTCTCCAGGCACGTTCTAAGACCTACAGTTTTTTTTGCTAAGTCAAAGGGTCGGCCTGTGTTCTTTTATTGTGGATTGAAAAAGCAGGAATGCACATCAAGAGCATGTGTGAGCCAATTATAGAAGAGGCTATTAGCTGCCTCCATATGAGGGGGTAGTTGTGTGTGAAGGAGATTGCAGAATTTATCGGAGTCGAGCTTATGCCAAAGGTACTTAAAAGTGATTGTACGATCATTAGGTAGTTTTAGACCCTTAAGAGCATATCGATATAGAAATAAAAAAATGGTCAGACCAAGTCAAAGGAAGAGGGGTTTGGACCTTTAGAGCAGAGATGTTTGAAAAGACAGGATCAAGAAGGTGCACAGCTAGATGCGTAGCACTAGGGACATATTGCATCATCTGGCATGCTGGAAGAACACCTATAAAAGATTGGTGATATCAACAACTCAATATGTGTTTAGGTGAAGGTTGAGGTCTCCCACCACATTGAAATTAGCTGTCTTAATTGCCAAGATGGCAACTGTAGTAATCAGTGCTTCCCTAAATGATTTATAAGGGCCCGGAGGGCAGTAGATTAACAGACCAAGGAGGTAAAATTATATTACGTCAGTGATATCTTTTGTTCCAGTTTCGCTTTTAAAACATCACTTTGTTTCAAGAAAATCTCTCTGATGTGCTTGTATGTTTCCCTCATCCTCTTATTCTGCAGCAATTGCAATTTTTGTTACTGCAAATTGTTGAAAGGAGAAACACATGAGCTAGGGCTTATACTTCAATCACCCCCTGGGTACGGACAATTTTCTTTCTAGATGGGTGAAACTGCGTGCAATTTATGAATGCTGCATTGTGTGGATGCTGTAAGATTTCACTACAAGATAATTTTAAATGATTTTCTACTATGAGAAATGTCTTTGGAAAGAAGTGGTCTCATGAGAACATGTGGGAACTGTAAAACTGCAGCCACAAATCTTTTTCTGCTGAACGAGTTTCCAGTCTGTTTTACTGTACCATTTGAAAGCATGGTATAACGTCGCTGTGAATTTTCATGCAAGATACCAGGGAGCATATTATACTACATTAAGGGCCTTATTCTGAGTTTGGTGTTCTAAGTTGCCGGAACACAGTGACAGCAGCCGCCAAGAGACTGCAGCGCCAGTGGTATTCCGACCCCTGATTATGGGTTCACTGCAGTAACCGCAGTGTGGCTGCTGAGATTTTGAGGTCATGGGGATTTCTTTTCTATATGTATCGAATCCTGTGTGAGCATTTTGATTGCATATTTGTTGGATGGACACAGAAGCATGATACATGTGGTAAAAACCACCTTTCCATAGCCGGAGTCAAGCCCCTCGTGGGGAGTCCAGACAATGGGTATATGGTACACAAAAAAAACTCACCTGTGAACCGCCGCAATAAGGGTTGTAATCCTTGGGATGAAGATGCTGCTGTGAAAGGGGATCTGAAGAAAGGGATCCACATCAAACCCTAGATGAAAGACAAGAAAGGGAGAGTACGCAACCCACATCCTTCTTTTCCGTAGACTTGAAGCTGGTGGTCAGATCACAGTGATCAACTCATGGAAACGGCAACTCATAATATGGGCAGCTGTGACACTCCCCTGTACCGCCCTGTGGCAGATGCTTTTCCCAGAACGCAAACCCAGGAGTCTGCAGCGTGCTGGTGGTGTTAGCCATCCAGCCACGGTCTTTATTTATTTTATTTTATTTATTTATTGATTTGGAACATTTATTGGGCACACTGCTACCTCCAACGAGGTGTCCTGGAGCTAAGGCTGCAGAAAATGCGCATTGGCAGAGGAGACAAGCTTAATGCGGTTGAACAGCCAAATACTCAACTCTTTCCTTAAAGTTGATTCTGGTGCTTTTTTATAAGGGCATGGCATTCCAGAGCTTCACTATCCTGACCACAAAAGCTCTTCCGCCTATCCTGCCTTACGAAAGTGAGAAGTAGAGATCAGAATCAAATGGTTGGACTCTGTAGTGTTGATAGCTTTGCAGTCGGTGTCTCTGATACATTAGGCCCGACCCATGGTGGCTCTATATACCAAGGTAAATGCCTTAAATTCAAGTCTTCTGCTGATGGGCAGCCAGTTAATAATTAGCAAGTGGGGAGAGATGGAATGAAGGAAAGGCACCTTGCAGATCAATCTAGCCTCCGCATTCTGAACCATTTGTAATCTGCGGATCAAATATGCTGGGAGACCTAAGTAGAGGTTGTTATAGTAGTCCAAGCTAGATGCAATCCACAGTCCAGCGAGAGAAAGTGGAGGAATTTCCTCAGGGTGCGCAGCTTCTAAAGCATATGGAGGAAACCTGATTAATCTGGGCTTTGCAGGAGAGAGCATTGTCGAATTTGAATGCCAGATTCCTTACTGCCTCCACAGGAATAGGAAGTGGATTCAATTCTGTTGGTTACCACAGCATGGAGGGAGAAGGAACCAGTTGGTTAAAGAAGAGCATCTCGATTTTCTCAGTGTTCAGCTTTAGGCAGTTGTGAGTCATCCAATCCAAGATGTTGCTCAAGCACCGCCTAAAGATGACAAAAGCAGCCTCCAAATGTTCTTTAAAAGAGAAAATCAATTGGTGTAGTCAGCGTAGGAAATCACTTTCACTCCGAAAGTCTCCAGCAAGAGCGCAAGAGGAGTAAGGTATACGTTAAAGAGTAGAGGACCCTGCAAGCAAGAGGCTTCCAAGTAGAAACAAAGGGGCACAAATAAACCTGTTGTGTGCAGTTCTCCAGGAAAGACCGGAGCCAGGACAAGATCATACCTGTACTCCCAAATGCTTAAGAATCTCCAGGAGAATCGGATGGGCCACAGTATCGGAAGCTGTGGATAGGTCGAGCAGCACCAGCATAGCTGCGTTGCCCTGACCAATGGTTACGCGTACACTCCTCGCAACTTCCAAGAGTGCAGTCTCCGTACTATATCCTGCTCTAAAGCTGGATTGGGAGTCATGGAAACAATAGTGAGATTCAAAAAATTCAGAAAGTAGGCTCTGAACTACCTGCTCAAAAATGTTTGCTGGTGCCGGTAGCAGAGAGATTGCTCTAAAGTTTGTAAGTTCTGCAGGATCAACATCCTGATTCTTGAGGATAGGCAGTAAGAATGCTTGTTTCCATGTTTGTTTCTGGATGTATACCTGATTGCAGGGAGGAGTTCCAAATCAGGTTCAGGGGGCATTAACGAATTCAATCTGCACAACTTGTAAAACGGCGCTCGGACTGCCGAGCTTGCAGCATTCAGACTGTGACCACGAGTACCACGGTCCACAGACCGCCAAACTCGTAATAAGGCCCTTAGTGTAACTTTCCTTATTTTGTGACCTTTTACAAAAATAAATCACAATTTTGCCCAAATTGGTGACACAAATTCCACTATGCCCGACAGACAGTTTGCATAGATGTTATTCAATTTACGCAGCTCACACCATTCCAATGGAAACAACCTCCAAGTAAAAATATTATCTGCAATGTTGGAAAACCCTTAAATGGGATGGGCCTTCTTCCGCTACTGTGCCTTCACCATATTATTGGTGGGTCCTGCACCATTTTATTGCTAGATTTTCCCATCCACTAACATTTAAATGAAGTCACTGCTATTTCCACTATAACAAGGTCGTCCACTAGAACATGCCCCACCTATGTCTAATGTCTTCATCAGGATTAAATAGCCTCTCAACTACATCACAATTCATGGACTAGGCCGAATTCTCTGCTACTAGATCACACCTCCAAAACTTTATCTTAGAGATCATGTCCCTTTCACTAGACCATGGCTGCTTAACTTCTGCAAGATCGCTCCACCTCAACTTGAACAAATCTTTCAAGAGTAGACCATACCCTCTAGATTGTAGAATATCTTATTTGTTAGGCTAAACCGCTTCTGAAAGACAATATCTCCTCCAATATAGCACTTTTTCTACCTTTAGGAAACCAGAAATGCCATTTCCTCTAGACAACACCTCTGCAGGTACAACATACCTTCTTTAAAGAACAATTCCTTCTCTGCTAGTAAACACCTTTTCCTCTGCACCACTTAAATCAAAGTGCAGCCCTTTTCACTACACCACATGTCCTCCGCTAAGATATCCCCTCCCAACTTTTCTTCCACAGCAGCATGTTTCAATCCATCAGATAAAAGCTATTGATGCCATTGGACTTCACCTCGTTCCTCTGTAACACAACTCTTCCCCTTGGAAGTATAAGTTGCAATACTGAGTTACAAAATATCTCCAGCAAAAGTATTGCTTTCAGATAATAGACCACCACAATATCTTGAAGGTATATATAGATATGTATTGATTTTCTATTCCTGATTCCACATCTGCTTACGATGAAGATATTTATATTTTCAAGGGGCATATTTGTGAGCTAATAAAAGTAATAGATTCTATGTCATTTATGCTCTCCATTCATGATATTGTGGTTGTAGATAATATTTTGGTAAGACAATTATTAAAATTCGATATTGTGTTAGACCATCCTTGCACTGAATGTCACCCTCCTATTTAGAACATTCCCACTAGAACTCCTACTCCAGTAAAGAGCTCCTCAATCAGATTTATTAAAACTGCACACCCTGTAATTGATAGAAACCCCATATCTTGAAGACCATTCTTCTGCACATAGTTGTCAATTTGCCCATACCATATTTTCTCCTACTGGCCAGGTCAGTCTTTTTCAATTGCGGGTCTTTTAGTTTTCTTTATAAATAAACATTTGGCCCAACAGATTCCAATATGTGACATCTTATTAGCTTAAATGAATGAACGTGTAACACAGGACATTGAATCATCTGGCAGCTACACTGCGAATGCCTTATACACAACATAACTCCTGCCAACTAGACTAAATCGGCTCCACTTATCAGCATCTCCTACTAGACAGAACAACTACCATTAGCATGTACTACTTTTCTCTATGAAATGGTACATTTGTTTGGCTTCATGCCTTTCAATTGACCTTATCTCTTCTATATGACTGCACCATCTTGACTAGAACAAATCTCAGCATCCTCTGCACTAGAGTAAATCTCAACTCATAAAACACCACCTCTTGCAGAAGACAGTACCACCTGCATTAGAGAACTCCTCCTTTAAAAACACACTGACTTCTCTAAGAAATACTACTGAATCACAAACCTATAGATTAGTGAATGCTCTACTAGATGACACCCCCTCCATTAGCCCACCTCTCTGTATAAGAAAAGAAAAAAATGGAATGCTTAGAAAGTGCATGATTCACAAGTAATTATCTCACAGTGCTAAATAACATTTTTAATTACTCATCTTAAGGTAATGATTTATAGTATGCATAATGTTAATAATAGTCGTGTATCAAGAGGGAGAGAGAGGACCAAATAGCTAGCCCGTATCCCCGTATTATATATAATTTAATCAAAAAGAGGCTAGCTGAGGTGAGGGGGAAGGGGGTTGTTTAAACAGTATTCTAGTTTAAAGGTATTCGTGACTCAGTTTTGTTTTGTCAGACGGTTGTGGCACCTGGTAGGTGTGCGCATGAAGCCCTCACCCATCATCCTAGTTGGTGGCATGCTTCATCATCGGGCCCACCCAGTGACACCTAACGTGTCCCGGGTGTGCTACGACGCCTGGTGACAGCGGAGCAGGTATATCACTGTGTGTGCGGTGAAGAAGGTTTTGAATGTGAGTTTAAAACTGCTCGGCGGGGGTCCCAGTACCCGAAGGTAGGACAGACTTTAATACCTGGGCCTCCGTCAGCGGTTAAAAATAAGGCAGGTGGACGTTAGAGGCGAGTTACGTCCTCCCACGTCCTTGGTACGTCAACATGTTTCAGCCAGTGCCTTATGGATATGCTGGCTTTCTTCAGGACGATTAAAAAGTGTGTGTAATTTAAAAGTGTGTGTAATTAAAACTAGTGAACCGGTTCTGCGAAGAAGGCACTACAGGTCCACAGCAAGCTCTGGTCAGTAATCCTGATCAACTACTTTGCCTCTTCAATAACCTTGAAGAAATAATCCTTAAAACTAGCGTGGTCTTGAGAAGGGAATCCCCCCTCTCACACATAGATACACTTTAGGGCGTGTAGACACATAGTCTGTATCACACGTCCACTAGTTTTAATTACACACACTTTTTAATTTCACACACTTTTTAATCGTCCTGAAGAAAGCCAGCATATCCATAAGGCACTGGCTGAAACATGTTGACGTACCAAGGACGTGGGAGGTCGTAACTCGCCTCTAACGTCCACCTGCCTTATTTTTAACCGCTGACGGAGGCCCAGGTATTAAAGTCTGTCCTACCTTCGGGTACTGGGACCCCCGCCAAGCCGTTTTAAACTCACATTCAAAACATTCTTCACCGCAACAAACAGTGATATACCTGCTCCGCTGTCACCAGGCGTCGTAGCACACCCGGGACACGTTAGGTGTCACTGGGTGGGCCCGATGATGAAGCATGCCACCAACTAGGTTGGTGGGTGAGGGCTTCATGAGCACACCTACCAAGTGCCACAACCGTCTGACAAAACAAAACTGAGTCACGAATACCTTTAAACTAGAATACTGTTTAAACAACCCCCTTCCCCCTCACCTCAGCTAGCCTCTTTTTGATTAAATTATTGAATGTTAATAATATTCACACATTGATGCATAGTAGAACAGGAATCCAATTGTGATCCAGTGGGGAAGACTGAACCGAGATACATTCTCTGATTTTTAAACCTCATTCCTGTTCCTTTTTTACATACAAATATCATTAGCCATCTTGCTGTTTTTCTCTTTGTTTTGTTTGCATGGCCAGCGTCCAGTACTATCGTCGCACCGAAGCAAATAACGGGCTTGGTGAATGGATCCATCACCATCAGGTGTTACTACCCCACTGTCACCAAAGCCAACAAATATGACAGAAAGTTCTGGTGCAAGTTAACGCCCAACAACCGAGAATGCTACACAGTCGTGTCATCTAGTGGATTCATCCACAAGAAGTATAAGGGCAGGGCCTCGATCAGCGATTCGCCAGAGAACAACTACTTCACTATCGAGATGAGCCAGCTTGAGATGGCAGATGCAGGATACTTCAGATGTGGGATTGGAATCACACACGGGGGGCTTTTTGCCACTGTGAATGTGGCTGTCTCAGATGGTAAGTTCAAAAAACTCTTACTTTGATTTGAGAAAATACATTAAATTAGTGCATTTTAAAAGTGCTAGACTCATACAAAACCTAGTGTTACCATGAGAAAACATTAATATAGTAATGAGTTTCTGTTTTGGACTTTGTTGTGTGTGGCATTTGCATATTTATATTGAAATGTATTATGTTAGTCAGCATTTTGACCAGAGCCCTATCTCAGTTTTGAATTTAGCTGTGGCTGTGCTACCACAGTTAAAATAATCTAGACATTAAAGTCAAAATAAATTTTTGTCTGGAATATCCAGCATATACTTAGCAACATGGCACAAGCAGCAAATCCTTCCTCAGCCACAAAAAAGTGTGCGCAGTACAGAAACAGGATCACCAAGCAGGTAGAGCTTAGTAAGACCAACTCTGTTTGAAGCTGTAATCTACTTGCTACACTGAGACGTCTCACTTGTTATGAAGGATGCCTCAGAAAGGGTTCAACCTGGGAGCGAGACCAAGGAGAACTGCTGAAAACATGGAAGACATTTGTCCCGACTAGTGTCTGAAAGGGTGCCTTGCCCTCTTCGACAATCGAAGTGAAGGGGTTCCGTGGCTCAGGGAACCTACTGAACAGCCTAACATTGTCAGCTGGTCACAAACTGAAACCCTACCAAAGGTACTCTTTTCCCCATATGGGGAGACCAAGGGCCTCATTTATGAGAAATGACACATCGCTGCGTGAAAGCAGCGATGTATCACTTCTCAGCGCGCACTCCTTGGGACATACCTAATGCGTCTTATTTACTGTATGACGCATCATGTCGCAAGGAGTTACAGATACATATCTGTATGGCGCAAAAGTGACGCATTGCTGGAGTGTGACACAAAAGTGACGCAACTCCAGCAATGTGTTCTTTCACATGGGGCAAGCCCCATGTGAGGGCCTGCGTCAGTCTTACACCTGCTATGAGACAGGCGTAAGAGTTTGACGCAACGGCGTCCTAGAAGGTATGCAGTGAAATCTCATAGATTTCACTTCGTCACTTCTAAGGAGGCTTTTTCTGGGTGAACGCCCCCCCTGCATACATTATACCTGACGCAGGTATAATGTAGCGCAGAGGTTTAGAAAGTGACGCATCTGCTTAGATGCATCACTTTGTAAATAGTGTGCAACAGGAGGCATGTTTTACGCTGCCGATGCCTCACAAAAAGTGACACATCGGTAGCGCAAAACTGACGCAAGGCCTCATAAATGAGGCCCCTAAAATTTACAATAACACAGTTGCCCTGTACGTTTTCAGCGCTGGCCCCTATACGTGTGACCCTTCATGTCAACAGAATGTCTCCTGCAACTGAAAAGGCAAAACTCTATAGTGCGCAAGACAGTTCAATAACTATTTGCATAAGTCCTCGTCCTCCCCACCCGTGTGCCATGGCGTAGCAGAGGTACTCCAGTAAAGATCGCTACCTAAGGGCAGACAGCAGGGGAAAGGCTGATGGTATCACTCCTAGGAATCAGAACCGCCTCACTCTCGTTGATCCCTGCTCTAGTTGGCTTTAAAGATTTCTTAACAACACACTGGCCTCGACCACCCGAATATGGGAATAGCACTTGCAGCCTAAAACATGGATTGCACCCAGGGGCCTATTTCACAGAATTAGCACAGCTCGTATATTGTGAGAGAACCGTAGTTCATCCAGACAACAACTGTAGGCGAGAGGCTAAAGTGGTATTATCAGGCTTGGACACCACCTGCTGTAATATCATTTGAGGTTATAGCAAAGGAGGGCAGCTGCTGTGGGAGGGGTGCGATCTGTGATCGAATACTCTTTCACTGATCGATATTAAAGGTGAGAGTTCTGCATGGAAGAGCGCTTTGAATTTAATCCAACAGTTTTTCCTTTTTGTCTCCCTAAGTGGGAAGGGTATGCCCAGATGTGGGTCCTGTGCTGACTGTGCCACTGCTAGCCTGGGTGATGAGGGGTGATAATACAAAACCTGGGTCTAGGATGCTTGTTTCCGGTTCCGGTCCAGGGAGGAACTGGCTTGGCAGTTCGGTCTGCACTATTCCCATGAGGAGCAGGGTCAAGACTGATTTGCATATGGCTGGGTCCAAACTGGGGTGGGAGGTGAAAGACAGATCTTTGTGCCACGGGGTGAATTTTTACATTGGTCATTATTCCGTCCATCATTTGTTCTTTTTGCTTTTTGGGGCCTTAATAAGGCAGTTTTGATGTTTTTATTTAATCCATAAACACATGCTTGCTTTCATTCCAATTCAAAACATCAGATAAACATGTTAGAAACAGATTTTGATTAGCTAAAAATCAGTTCAGCAAGATCCAGGCCAGCTTTAAGCCATTGTGTTGAGGCAGTGAACAGACTATTGTCTCAATCGGATGACTAGTAATTGCAAGAGAGTGAGAACTCGACAGCTACAGGAATGCACTGACCATAATTGAAAACAAGAATTTCACTCTTAATGAGATGCTGTGTTAAGCCCCTTGACACAAATATCCAGTCATTAACTGAGTTACCATTCCACCCACGAAAAGATGGTACCTTTAATGCCCCAGTGTTCTTGACCTCTAGGATTCTGACTAGATCATTATTGAAAATATCGCTACTAAAGTCCCTACAGGGTATTATATTGAACTCCTGCATAAAAATTGCACTTCAAAAAAGTATGAACCACGTCTTGTCTCTTCAACACAGAGCCAGTCAAGACATCCAATTCTTCAAGTGCTTATTACAGCAACAAATAGAGCAGTTGAAACAGCACAAATATATATTGTGCTGTTTGGTATGGTATAGTGCAGCACAATATGCCTGGCCATGTGAAGTAAATGATTAATTGAAGGTTTACCACAGGGCCCGATGTAGGTAATCGCAGATTACTGATTCTTAAATACCGATTCATACCGATTCGGTATTTAAGAACATGCAAATGGGATGTAGGTAATTTTACCGAAAAAATTACAGAATCGGTAAGTTTTGGTAATTACCGAATCTGTAAATACTGATTCGGTAATTGCCATTCATTCCTATGGGCCTGGAGGCCCATAGGAATGAATGGCAATTACCGAATCGGTATTTACTGATTCGGTAAAAGGGGGAAACATTGAAGGAGGGCAAGGTGTCACTTTGACACCCTGTTGCACCCCTCAATTGTGTACGGGTGCACATGTTGCAGACATGTATGTCTGCAACATGGCACTGTTGGAAAAGCAAATAAAATGCTTTTTCCAAGGTTTTCATTATTTACCACCCACTTGTAGTGGGTGGTAAATAACAAATCATAAAAGGAGAAAAGCACTCATTTGAGTGCTCCCTACAAAGCAAAATCGGTCATTTACTGATTCGGTATTTTAAGGAATCAGTAATTTCTGATTCCTTAAAATACTGATTTGGTAAATTACCGAATAGGTAAAATTCCCACCTACATCTCTTTTTCCAAATACCGGTCAGTAACGGCCAAAATTACCGAATTTCGGCCGTTACCGACTGTTATTTGCCTACCTACATCTGGCCCTTAGTGCTAAAGATAAATAGTCACTCTGTCTGTAAAGAAGCACATTGACATTAATGCTGTTGCACTAACAAGAAATAACTGTCTTTGGGAAGACGCGAATGCCCCACACCGTACTAAGTTTATGGAATGACACAGTATTTGTGTGTGTGTTGCAGGTTGCTTTCTAACCATTTATATGCCTCATACATTTGGCAGATTCCATTGTTCCTGAGGAGGCTGAACTTTTGTACGGCCAGGTCAGAGGTGAAGTGTCCATATCCTGCCAGTATGATGAAGTGCATGCTACTGAAAGGAAATACCTGTGTAAACTCGACAAAACTGGGTGCAAGAACATTATTGACAGCACATGGAAAGTAGACCAAAACTACAAGGGAAGGGTCATGTTGAGTTACAAAGCCTCCCTCAAAACCTTTGTAGTCTACATTATTCATCTAGAAAAAGGCGACACTGGACATTACACATGCGGAACTGGAAAATATGGGGAGTACGGAGACTCAACAGATTTCAGCCTGCACATTTCAGAAGGTGAGAGTGACATGGTAATTCAAATTTTGAGGATGAAAGCTGTGATTTGTATCATGCCTATGTGCGTGTGTGTGTGTGTGTGTCTATATATATATATATATATATGCATATATATATATATATACATATATATATATTTTTTTTCACTGAAAAAACCATAGGTTTCAGGGACGTTATAGTCAGTTGGACATTTGACTCATATTAAACCAGACAAATTCGCCAATTATAGTTAGTTGAGCTAACTATAACTCGTACGCCCGCAATACACCGCTTATGACATCACATATTACATCACTCATGACATGGTCAGTGACATCACTGATGACATCTCTGATGACATCTCAAATTACATCACTGATGACATCACTGATGACATTTTCCAATAAATGTGTATTTCTGTAAAGTTTAAATATTTTGCACATATATCTATACAAAATATATATCTATGCCAAGGTGTATTGAAGAATGAGTGGATTTACAAGTGCCTGAAGGTATTATTTAGTAGGTGAGTGACTGACTGTTTAAGTGAGTGATTCATTGTGCCTTACTGAATGCATGGGTTAGTGACTAAACTGTGTGAAAGTCTGTATTAGTCTCTCAGTTGGTGTGCAAGTGGCTGCAGGAGTTGGTGAGTAGCTACATGAGTGTCTGTATGGGTTAATAATTGGTTGTCTGAGTATCTGTATGGGTGCCTGAGTGTCTGTGTGGGTGGGTGGGGGTGTGTGTGACTCTGTGCATAGATGTCTGAGTGGGTGATTCACTAGTTGTATGGATTCAAAAGTGCATCTGTAAAGGGCTGTATCAGTGACTTACTGGCCGATTATGATTGCGGTTTTTCCGCATCCTCGGGGCCGGCGGAAGCCACCGCCGGCCCAGAGGATGCGGAAAAACCACAGCGGACTGACCAAGGACCCACCACAACATTAGGATGGCTGGTGGGTCCTGGTTTCCGTCCGCAGCTTTTCCGCCGCGGTCGGCTTACAACCGCGGCGGAAAAGCTCTGATATGGTGACGGTGTCTCTCAGACACCGTCCGCCATATCAGGATGGGCTTTAAAAAGTGCTTTTCCGTGGCGGGTTTTCCGCCGTGGAAAAGCATACGGATCTTCAATGCGGGGGCCCGTTGCGGGCCCCCTAGGTGAAGGGGGAATGGGGGGTGCACATTGGGGGTACCTATGGTACCCCCCTGCATCCCTGCATTTGCATGCAGAAAGCGGCAGGCACCGCGCGGTGCCTGCCTCTTTCTGCATGCAAATGCAATGCGTGCATTTTTAACATTGCCGCGGGTGCAGCTTGAAACTGCACCCGCTGCAATGTTAAAAATAGAGGATGTGAACGCCAGGGTGGCGGTCACATCCTAATTGCACAGGAGGGAACTCCGCATGCCATGCGGAGGTTCCCTCCTGCTCTGGGGTCACGGACGGACGCAAGTCCGTCCGCGATCCTAATCGACCCCTATGTGTGTGTATGGGTGTGTTGGTGAATGAATGAATGTCTCAGTGGAATATGTATAAATAATAACTACATATGTTTTAAGGCAGTATATGTCAGTGTTGGGGTATATAAATTAGTATACATGAGAGTAAGCTATTTGAAGAGTGGGTATATAAATCACTGGCTGCTTATATCAGTGATTGTATAAGACACTAAGTATGTCTTAGTATCTGCATAAATAAGTGATGTGGTGGGTGTATAAATAACTCGATTGGTGTATATAACTGTATACATGAGTACATGAGTATGTAATTCACTCTTTGCATGCCTGACTAGGTGTGTGACTAACTCTATGGATGAGTGGTAGAGTGTGACTGTATGCATAGGTGTATCAGTACATATTATAGTACTGTATTGATGAGTAACTATATGTGTTAGACACAGGATATGTGTATAGACCTAGGAAATAGTCGGTGATATGTAGTATCTGGCGTTCATGTATGTATGGTTTCAAAATTAGTAGTCTGTATTTTAGAGTGTGTGTATCATAGTTTATATTAGAGTATTGGCATGTGCATCAGATTATCACATGATGATGTCATCAGTGATGTCAACAGTGATGTCATTTGAGATGTCATCAGTGATGTCACTGACCATGTCATGAGTGATGTAATATGTGACATCATCAGCAGTGCATTGTGGGGCGCCATTCCCTCATTTTTTTAACTATATCTAAATAACTTTAAAGTGTATATGAGAGCAAGCGATAATTAAAAATATTTTAAACAGTTATATATTTCTAACTGTAATAAACTTATATTATAGTAAATATATTTTCTCAAAATCACATCGGGTGCGATCCCATTGGACATTGCCTGCGCGATTGCCATGTGACCATTAAAAAAACCCATTTCATTAGTTCATAACATTTCCCATTGTAACAGTTCGAACACGCCACCCATTTTAGTCAATATCTGTACTGCATTTCATTAGACACACCTCTTCTGCTTAAAGAGCTTTTTTCTAAAATGTTTGCAATATACACATATCTTACACTACCCACAACATGCAACCATCATTTTCATCAATATTCATGCTCTGTAAAGTAGCCTTCCACCTGTGATAGCCATACACCTAAAAGTTACATTACCGAAATTTTCTCCAAAACCAGAGGTAACATGGTTGCATACGCTGTCCACAGCACAACGTAATATAGTACTGGCCAGAGACAGTATCAAGCATAGATAATGAACACATGGACACAGATAGATAGTGGAAGTGAGTACCGGCATTTGCACTCGACTCCTTTTTATTACCAGGGTGACATATCCAGTGATGTCTGTGCTGGATGCGTGTAGGGTGAGTGTACACCAGCCTTCACGGAATGGTTGCTGATAGCATCAACTACAACAGTAATCATTGGATCACGCACAGAGATTTAATATCAAAAGAATCAATAATTTGTGCTGCAGTAAAGTAGGGACAGTAGATGTGAAATAATACAGAAATAATTCTATTGTAAAAGAACCACAACATACAATCAATAGATCTGAAATAATACACAAAAAGATTATTTCATAAACGCTCCATCAGTTCGAGTGCACTCACATAGCCACATCAAAAGCATTCAGCATGTGCACAGCCAGCGATAATGCGTGCTGTAGACAGGCTGTACTAGGAGCAATATCTGTTGCCATCAACACTGCATCATCTGCAATAGCGACTCAATCTGAATTGTGAACGCTGCTGTCTGCAGTGTTAGCCCAAGGAAGCAGTCAGCAACGACCCACAACTACATAAGGTGACTTGAACTGCCCAGTTTGTCGTAAGCGAAGCAACAAAAAAAATGTGCGGAGCCTGCAATGATACGTATGTATGGTGCAGACAGTACGCACTAGAGCAATGTCTTTTCCTACAGGACTACCTCATCTATAATAGCAACTCGATCTCAATTATGAACACTGCTATCTGCAGTGTAGGCCATAGAGAGCAGTCAGCAAGGGCCCACAGCCACATGGCTTTGACTTGAGCTCAACAGTTTGCAATACGCAAAGCAAAAAAAACGTGTACAGAGCTTGCAATGATGCATACGAGTGGTGCAGACAGTACGCACTGGAGCAATGTCTTTACCTACAGGACTACCTAATCTACAATAATGACTCGATCTCAATTGTGAACACTCCTGTCTGCAGTGTAGGCCAGAGAGAGCAGTCAGTAAGGGCCCACAGCCACATGGCATTGACTTGAGCTCTACAGTTTGCAATACACGAAGCAAAAAAAAGTGTGCAAAGCCTGAAATGATGCGTATGAGTGGTGCAGACAGAGCGCACTGGAGAAATGTTTTTTCCTACAGGACTGCATCATCTACAATACAGACTCAATGTCAAATGTGAAAACTGAAGTCTGCAGTACAGGCCAGAGAGAGCGTTCAACAAGGGCCCACAGCTGCGTGGCATTGACTTGAGCTCCACAGTTTTTCCATACGCAAAGCAAAGAATACATGTGCGGAGCCTGAAATGATGCGTATAAGTGATGCAGACAGAGCACACTATAGCAATCTCTTCTCTTACAGGACTGCATCATCTACAATAGCGACTCAATCTGAATTGTGAACACTACTGTCTGCATTGGTAATTTAAGGCAGTACTCACACACACAACCATCAATACTTTTTCTCACTCCCTCCTTACAAAATACAAAAACATAAATTACATAAAACTCTACATAAATAAATCAAAACAATTCGAATTGGGATTTCACCTGTCCACAGTCTACACTATTCACTGTTCCTTTCGACTTGCAAGATGAATTTGGTCATTTTACTAAACCTATAACTCATCTATAAAAATGTATTCAAGCATGAAAGCTATAGCCTTATAACCCGCCGTAGCAGGCTATACCGGCCATTAAAGGCCCTCTACAGCATTAAAGGCCCAAGCCGAAGGCAAGGGCCTTTAACAAAGGAGAGGGACTTTAATAGCCACTATAGCCCAGCTACAAAGGGCTATAAGGCTATTTGAACATTCTGACCACTAGAGGGTAGAATGTTCTAACAAATAAAGCAAAGCCTTAAGAGAGAGCAAGGGGATTGGAATCCCTTCAGGCTCCCTGGAATATTTGTTCACAGCCAGACCTGTGAAAAAAAAAACTTTGCAATGTTGGAGCTCCAGGCTTATACAAGCAATTATAAGAACGGAGCTACTCCATTGTTTCCAATTGAGCTCCCAACATTCCAATGTTCTAATAAAACAATACTGTGTATGTTTCAATAGACATTCTAATAACTTAACTACTGGATTCTGTAATTAAACAATCACCACTCAATCTAAATTGTGAACCCTGCGAACCGCAGTCTAGACCAGATGCAGTGGTCATTAACACCTGACAGCCACATACCGTTGGTTGCGCCTGATCAGAAAGGGTACATAGAAATCATCACAGACTTTAACTTATGACATCCTCAATCATACAATCAAGACCCAATTTCACTGTTCGCACCTGCTGTACCACAGTATACTCCACCGACTAGTGTCAACCAAGCCCACTAATCAAGTGCAGCAGTTAGCTATGGAAGCACAGAGTGTGATGCACCTCAACACACAAACTTCTGAGAAAAGCCAGCAGCCAGTAATATTGGACATTGTCCATTGTGGGATCAAGACACCATTCCACTCTTGGGACTTAAAGTTGGTTGCACCTGATCGAAGAGAGTACCTTCATCTCCACTCTCAAATGCAGTTCTAACCTCATCCATTGTGAAATCAACACACCGTTCCACTGTTGGGACCTAGACTTGGTTGCAGCTGTTCAAAGCAAGTACCTACATCTCCACTCTCAGATACAGTTCTAACATCGTACATTGTGGCATCAAGACACCATTCCACTGTTGGAACCTCGTGTTGCTTGCACCGCATCGGAGGCGGTACACAGAAATCGTCACAAACTTTAACTTCTGACATCCTCAATCATATAATTAAGACCCCGTTTCACTGTTTGGACCTGCTGTACCACAGTGTATTCCAGCGATAGCAGTCAACTAAGCCCAATAACCATGTGCAGCTGTTAACTACAGAAGCACAGAGTCTGATGCACCTAAACGGAGGGAGTTCTGTGGAAAACCAGCAACAGGTCATATATCAGACATCGTCCATTGTGTGATCAAGACACCGTTCCACTGTTGGAACCTAGAGTTGGTTCCACCGTGTCAAAGTGAGTACCTTCATCTCCACTCTCAGATGCACTTCTAACATCATCCATTGTGGGATCAAGACACCGTTCCACTGTTGGTATCTGACAGACTACTCTGTTAGTAGTATACAGAGCACTCCACAGTGCTGGGCCTCAGGCTGGGCGCTGTGTTCCTGTGCCGGGTACCTAGCGTTAATCTCAGGAGCCTTCCGAGCTCGCAGACCTTCGCCCAGGAGCTTCCGCGGGCACGGGGTGGGCCCTCGTTCACAAACAGTGGTGTTGAAAGGTGGACTGTGGAGCATATATGCGTTGCAGCGGCCATTACTCTTCCTAGATACCAGCATGCTGAAAGCATCATTCATGCAGCCACCTTAGCTCATGGTGTCAGCCTCATGGCGGTGTAAGCTACGCAGACCTGGCAGACACGTTTGCCAATCCGGAAGAGAACCACACCCAGAGAAACGTGCCTCTTCGTTAAATCCAGACGCTAGCCTTGCATACACTGAGGCAGTTAACTACCCTAAACATTTAGAGGGGGGAGGAGGCACATACGCTTCCATTCCGTAATCTTCCCTACTGACTGTACTATCATGATTGCAACCACTGTCCACTTCACTCAATAGACCACCATTGTATGTTGACATGTACATGTCTGTGCTCTGCATACTCAATTCTGTCTGGCACATCCCCTCAAGACTTTGCATTATATACTTTTATAGTTGATAATTACTTACCACCTTCGCACATACTTAGCTCCCATCTCTCCCCGCATTATGCATTGTGAGGCAGAGGTTCCATGCCATGTTCAGTTTGTGTACATGGCTAGCCAGGTTTCCCACAGTATGTAGTGTTGTTGGGTCTGCTAGGTGCACATGTTGTTTGTCATGTTGTATGTGATTATATAAGGTAGCGCGTTTATTCACAAGCAGTGGTTTCTCCCATTTACATATCGCTGTCTTAAAGAGCATACAGAAGTTTTTCTCACAGGTGAAAAGTGCGACCACAATGACAGTCATTCATTACTATCCAAGAATGTCCAATTACATGGCGCTTCTAAGCTTACAGCCCCCAACCTTGCGTTCTTTCTTAAAAGAACACCAACTCCCACAATCAGACCAACATTCACTTAGCTTTCTAAATACAGTTATCTGCTTCTCAATAACATTCACTCCTATGGAATGCGAGCTGGCACACCGCATGTCCTTACTGTTTCAAACACAGTGACTTCCTGTGGCAATGTCTGATCCCACCCACACAAACTAACTCCCAAAGTTCAACTTGGCATTCAATTCCTAGTTTGAAAACTGATTTCAAGAAATGAACCAAACTAAAAGCTCTTTTGTTCAGAACAGAAGTCTCCCTCACTTCTGCAGAAGAAATTTATCGACTGCAGATGCCACGAACTTCAAGTAAAATACACTTTGTGAATTCTTACACAATTATTAACACATGTCACACTCAAGGTCTGCCACACTTTTTTAACACGGTCTCCTACAGTCTTCTACAATGCTTTCAAACTGTTCTTCTTTTAAAACCAGACTACATTCATTCGATCATCTCTGGAATAACCGGAACAGTGCCCCTAATTCTTGCTCTCTGTGCGTCCATCCTACTACTAATTCTACTTCTAGAAATGGCTGCACTCTCTGTGGTAACAAATATGTCCGACAGAATATGCCCCTACTCCAAGCTACATCAATACTGTAAATAAACTGAAAAACTTTTCAGCTATCTGCCTCTATCTATTATCGGAGCTAGCTACAACATAACATTTATCTACACTTATGCAATATGCGTACAACCATTGCTTGATTGCAAAACGTGCCCATTTGACTGGCGAATAGATGTATGCCTTGCCAACATCCCAACAATCGCTCCCGATATCCAGCAGGTAATGCATTATCTTGAAACCCATGAACGTGATTGTTCTGGCAGCGGAGTAATGGCGAATGCAATGTAAAAAGGAATCGCAGTGGAATGTGATTTCTGCTCAGCTGCGAAGGATCTCCTGCAACGTGCAACTTTCCACTATATCGCAGTTTGCCTGCCAATTCAAATTGCCGCTCTAACATTCGAGAAACATTACTGTCTCTTTCGAGGATATGAATTGGATCGCTTCGCTTTTCTCAGACAATGCCTCTTGGAACATTACACATCTCAAGCCGCTGAAGAACTTCTGGACTGGAATCTCCAAGACTTCTAAGAAACTCACATTATTCTTGAATGGATTTTTTTCCATCTTTTTTGACTTTTGAAATTCTATATAATACACTTCTACTACTTTCATATAACAACTTTCTAAGTATACTCAGACATTTGAACTCTATCTTCATTATTGTCCCTTACGTCTCCACTTTATCCAGGGATCGGTGATATATGGCCTATGCAAATACGCTATTTACTTCCTAAATTAGCCTAAACCCGACACCCATTTAGAAACCATGTCTATTCTTTGTGCACACACTTCTCTGCCTGCCTGTTATTCAAAGGGTGTGGCCGCATTACACCTCTCTGCAATGCAGCTCCCTGGCGCATCTTGGAGGTTCCAGGTGGGCTAATTGGCCCCCAGGTACGCCCAGTATGCAAGGGGAATTAGTTCCCCCTCTGCAAACATGCCCGGAGGCTGCGTTGCAGAGAGGTGGAAAAAAAGGTTGTGGACTAATTACACCTCTCTGCAATGCAGCCCCCTGGCGCATACTGGAGGTGCCAGGTGGGCTAGTTGGCCCCAGGGACCCCCAGTATGCAAGGGGAATTAGTTCCCCCTCTGCAAACGCACCAGGGGGCTGCGTTGCAGAGAGGTGTCAATACATTTTTTTTCAATTTATATTAAAAATATGTAATGTAATTTAAAAAATGAAATATCTAAAAATAAATAATTTAAAATAATTTAGTAAATCAGTATAAAAATTATAACAATTTTACATTTAAAAATTATCGTTCACAAAACCATTGAAATTCAGTGAAAAAAACATAGGTTTCAGCTACGTTATAGTTAGGAATTACCATTTAAAAAACCTTTGAAATTCACTGAAAAAACCATAGGTTTCAGACACGTTACAGTTAGGAATTAGCATTTAAAAAACCTTTCGAATTCACTGAAAAAAACATAGGATTTACACACGTTATAGTTAGGAATTAGCATTTAAAAAACCTTTGAAATTCACTGAAAAAACCATAGCTTTCACACTAGTTATAGTTAGCTGGACATTTTACTCATACAAAACCATTGAAATTCTCCCGTTATAGTTAGTTGTACTCACTATAACTCGTGCGCCCGAAATCCACTGCTGATGATGTCACATATTACATCATTCATGACATGGTCAGTGACATCACTAATGACATCACTGATGACATCTCAAATGACATCACTGATGACATCATCCATGTGACAATGAAATACACCTCATCGCACACTAGTATAATATTTCAACACTCAGTGTAAAATAGAAAGTGCAATATTTCAAACCATTGACACACCAATAGTAATTTCTAAACACTCACTCAGTGATTCGTAGATCTATACACACATCAAATCGCTTACCTATAGATTCAGAGTTATATGCAGTGAATAATTACCAGAACACTAGCAAATATACTTATACACCTATGTCAACATTACACACCAGCACACATTGTATTCACTTATAAAGACAACCTTTTGACTTATGCAAACAATTTATTATACTTACATTTACTCATCTACACACTTATACAAACACCACTTCATCTATTTATATAAATAGTAACTCACACTTACTGTGTTATAAAATCACTATTACAAGTATACAGTTATCCATACAGTGACTCATACAATCACTAAGTCTTAGGCACACTTAATTAGATATAAATTTCACATACACTGCCTATTTTTTCAAGTTTAATGGAGATGTACGATTGAGAGAAATATTACAAAACCACCACACCCATAAACATATACACTCACTGAAACAACTGTTATAACTGTAGTCTTAACCTCATATACCTACTGAATGAACTATTCACACATTTTTGGGCAATCACACACACCCCACCAAACCACATAGACATTCATTTACCCATACAAATACTCAGTTAAGAAACCAATTACAAATATAGTTTTAACATAGCAATTAAGACAAAGCAATAAAGATTTTCACACAGTTTAGTAACTACACATTATTTATAGTGAGACTCTACAAAATAGTCAAGGAAACAATCAATGACACTGTTACTAAATCCACCATCCACACATTTATATTATATAGCCACTCATTCTTCAATGCAAAGTAGTGTATTTATAATACATATTTAAATATCAAAGCAAACCACATTCACTGGATGATGTCATTTGAGATGCCATCAGTGATGTCATCAGTGATGTCACTGACCATGTCATGAATGATGTAATATGTGACATTATCAGCAGTGGATTGCGGGCGCGCGAGTTATAGTGAGTACAAACAACTAACTATAACGGGGGAATTTCAATGGTTTTGTATGAGTAAAATGTCCAGCTAACTATAACTGGTGTGAAACCTATGTTTTTTTCAGTAAATATATATATATATATATATATATATATATATATATATATATATATATATATCGTCATGTGATCAAGGGCCAAGGTAGGCTCGAAACGCGTCATGGCTGAGGTGCGGGGTTTTATGCACTAATAAAGAAAATTGCACCTTCAACTCCTGGGTCCGCTGTCGTCCTTCTACTGCCTTCAAGTGTCGACTTCCCTGCTTATATATATATATATATATATATATATATATATATATATATATATATATATATATATATATATATATATATATATATATATATATATATATATATATATATATGTATATATATATATATATATATATATTTTTTTTTATATATTCCAAATGCATTTGCCCTGCAAATGAAGACACCCTCGTAGCGTTCGTTTATTCCTTTTATTGCAGGGTAGCAGCAGCGTGTGAGGATTCGTCCTCATACAGTTTATGCCAAAATTGCCTACGCATTTCAGAAAAGTCTTCCTTATTCATGGCTTGGCAGTTTCGATGTGGGAAGAAAGCAGCTATTGTTTTTTCAAGTGTTTTCAGGTGAGTGTTCTCTCCCCCCAATGGGCGTGTCATCAGCTCAGCATTCTGGTACATGAAGTTTCAGTATTACATCCGTAGTGGGCGTTACTTCCAAGTCCCCTCATAATAGAAAACTCTAATCCACCAGCTGTTGCCCCTCTTCGTCATGGGTGCTCGCTCATCGCACAGTGGGGTGCGCAATAAATTCCACAACCACGATTCCTCTGTCCGCGGAACCATCTTTCAAGAGAGCGCACTCCAGAGCCATAGACGTTGCCAACGTTTTAAATTAATTTATTGCATTGTATCTGCAGATTGTCAACAAACGCGTTTTGGCGTTGCCGCCTTCGTCAGTGTTAACACGCCATGTTCATTTTAGTGTTTAAATAAAGATTTCCTGTACAAAATGTTCAACGACATAGAAAGTGACTTAGTGATTTCCAACAAAACTAAAAATAAAAGACGTTCATTCTATGCAGCTGCCAAATTGGAAAAGAAAAACCGGGAAAACACTGCACTATTTACCACACTGTGTTTCATTATCATACCTCAGTATAAATATTGTGCATGTTTTCACCAAACTCACATTATATACATATTTACATCTCATCACGTGTTATATTACACTTCATATATACCTGTATGCGATTTTATCAGCGGGAATAAATACCTGCTTCTTACGCTAGGAATATATCGGGGAATTATTATTCTGTTCACAATACAGTCCCCTTATCATTTGTCCAATTGACCGCCAACATCGATATATTTACGCCCTGTACATAAACAAACCTTGGCATTTTGCTTTTTCCATGTGTGATGCACAAGGCAGCACACATGGAAAAAGCAAAAACGAGAAACAAGCATTTCTCCTCATTTCGCCACCTTAAGACCAGGATTTTCTTGGTCTTAAGTAGGTGCTGCCACCTCTAATCGCCTCTCTTGATAATAGGTGGCAGCGTCGAAGTGAATGGCTGTTGCGGTGGAACGCCCACTGCAACACCCACTGCATACCCCTTTCACGCTAATTTTAGTGTGAAAGGGGCCATATTACCAAGGCAACATTAAGCCACTTAACGTGACTTTTAGCCACGTTATGTGGTTTAACGCTGCCTTGGTAACAGTGCGCTGACCCTATAGCCACCACAACATCACTAAAAGTGACATTGTGGTGGTGATACGGGCTTAGTTATATGCCCCTTTGTGTGTGTATAGTAATTCCATATATTTATATATGTATAGTATAGCATATTAGAATGAATATACGATGCATATCTAGGTATAGGTACACAAGTCGTAGTAGTATTTCATCAATGAGGGGCATATTAATAAAACAATTGTGCTGGGTTTACATCACAAAAAATAATGGAAATCGCTGCAAGTGTTATTTTGGTATTCATTTTCAATTGCAAATACTGATTTGAGTTGCAAGCTAGCTTTAAAGTAACGTAGATTAGAGTTAGTGCTACATTGTATTAACAGGCTTACTATGCATGGTGACCGGGTACTCGTGCAACCACCCATGGATTTTGCCATATAGCCCTATTTACTAAAAAGGTAGAAAAAAACGGTGCTAAAAATTAACACCTCTCCTAGTAAGGCTTAAAGTATGAGAAACGTTTTCTTTTCTCCAAACCTTTTCAACTTTTGGTGTATGCTGCACTATATAGACAGAACACAAGTGCGAAATAGTCAAACTATGCCTAAGCATAATAGTTTGTACTAGATGGTACTCTTCTTGTAATGAACCTATGCTTGACATCACACACATGCACTTAAAATTTTGTTTCGCAAGGCAGCCAAAAATGCGCCAGTGCAAAGAGGAGAGAAAAACAGTACATATGTTTCTGTTCTGCTCCCTTTCATACAACAAAACACAGCGCGGCAACATTTGTTACTGTTACAGTTAAACCAGCTCCTTAGTTTAATACTGTCTGATTTAGGGCTAAGATGGGGATTGTCTCTGTTCGTGTATACAAAGTAATGCTGCAGGGCCATTCCAAGTCACAATAAACCCAAGGGACATGACCAGTGGACAAACCAATAACGGAATGAATTTACTTGTAAAATGTTATGAATATGCATCATTTTTTACGCTCAGCAGACAATATTAGTATTAATTTTGCACACATGATCCACGATTAAAATAACCAGCTTCACTCTCCCCCAGAGACCACAATCCCACAGGTGCGCAACATACTCACTGCCCCACTGGGGGGCTCCATAGCAGCCGAGTGTCACTACGACCCACGGATGAAATACTCCATCATGTACTGGTGCAAGTGGAGAGATCACGGGTGCACACAGCTAATCACCAACAACGGCTTCGTGAAACCTAACATGGAAGGGCGTCTCGCTCTCTTTGACAACCCAACAAATGGCACCCTGACCATCCTCATGAACCAGCTGACTGAGGGCGAGGCCGGCTGGTACTGGTGTTCTTTTGTCGATGATACGAAGGAGCAGAGGTTCACGGTGCAGGTGCAAATCACCCGTGGTAAGACCCATTTCCATCAGCAGTAAGCATTGTCCGCTCGCGAGGGGTGAACTTTACAAGAGGTACTACAGTGAGTGGGGGGGCGGGGGGGGGGGGGGGGGGTCAGACACATACGGGGAGCGGTATTCTAATCAAATACATGCATAACTGAGGAGGTGTGCTGTGGTTAGCTGACACATTTTAAATTAAAGCTTACCAAATGAATAAGGTCGATTTACAAGTACTGTTTTCTATTACTTTGTGCTTTAAATTATAACATTCCATCTAGCTTTTTTTCCAAAATGTTTGCAGCTGATGTTATCAATCGCATTTAAATAAGAACCATTTTCTTTCTGCAATAATGGTTAAAAACAAAATATAGCTCAAAGGCTCCGTGAAATAAAACCGAAATTAAATGAAAATAACCGAGAGATATAGCACTTCCACAGCTGCACAACTCACAAAATGAGTCCTGTAAAGTACCAAGCCATCCAGCATACCCCATGTTAGGTCAGAACCCCTTGTGTGCGTTCGAAATATTCACAAATCAGGAGCGACTCTGCAAATGGACTGCCATAAGGTGACTCTGTGGTTACGCCCCACACCATCCAACTGTGCAGATCTAAGCCCATCCAGTCATCGGGGAAGAATTGCCTGAATTGTCCCTCCTCAACGCAAGGAGGTACTGCTCAAAGGCTGGTTGCATCCTGCATCGTATCAGGAGTCCTTCCAAAGTCTACTCTTAGCCCATGTAGTCAAAGCAACCTAGTGCCAAACAAGGGGAGCTCTGGTGAGAGCACGACACAGGCATATCTACCCTATAGCTGTGTTGTTCTCTAAAGGTCCTTTTTAACCATTGCCTATGTTCTCTCTAGGTCATCCTTCCACTTAAAATGATGGAATCTCTACGGCAAGGGCTGGTGGCAGACATATGGAATATGATGGTTTGTAGTATACTGACATAGCAACAAGATCTCTTGGAGTAATTTATGGTCTGTCTTCTCAGTTCCCACAGTGCTCCCTGCCCAGGAAAACTGAGCGGAAGCCATGAATTGTGTTGTATCATGGGAACTAACATACCTACACAGATCCCAGAGTAATTTTCTGGCTTTTTAACAGGGTCTTTTCATGGTGGCCTCAGAGCTTTTCAGAATGTGTGCACAATCCTTTGGAATCCAGATGCTGGATAGCAGATGCAAAACCGAATGGCATCCTGCAGTACTGTATGTGACAGATAGGGTAGACGAGGATAATAGCGACTTAGAATCAGAACCCAGCTCGAATAATGGTAGGCTAATAAGTCAATTACACCATAGCAGTTAGCGTCTTCAATTCAACTTAGCGTTTCATTGATTCTGAGGAGGAGATAACTGCACATCCAAATGCTCAAATTCAAATCCTTCCCCTCCATACGGAGGCAAATACCGTTCTCTCCAGCCTTAACTATTGGTACCAACTATTCATAGCAACGTGTAGGCTTCATGATACATTGTGTCAAAAGCCTATTGAGCTCATTCATTAAATGTGGAATGAACTGTCCTGTATGGACAACTGGAGCTACCTTTGTTTTTACATTAATTTTATATTGGAAGTTGGTAGGGATTCCAAATTCGTCTGATAAAAGTTGGGAATATTCTATGCACACTTTTCTTTCCTTGAAAGATCTCTTCACCAATAGATTTTGCTCAAATTTTGACATCTAGTTTTCTACCCATTTTTTATGCTTCCCTCCCATTAAGTTAGGTCCCTATTTATCTATATACATTTTTCCAGTGTTGGATCTTCCTTGAAGAAAATACACACCATGACCATTTCCTAATAAGAAGTTTAACGTGCAGAAGTTCAAGAACATTACTCCAAACCTTTTCTGGAATAAATTGCTATCTATCAGGGTGAAACATGAACCTGAATAAGGAAACACATCATTCGTCTCCCCATGTCAAATATTGTCACTCTTCTTGAGATTTTTAATATTGTGCTGTCATTTTCATTTCCTTGAAGCAATTTGCCATGTGTTCAATATTCTTTCTAGTTCTCCTGACTTTCAGAGAACGGGGCAAGAGCTACTTTTTATATCCATACATTGTTGGTGGCTCAAACTAGCTGGTCCCTGATAAAGTGGTCGTACTGTAGGCCAAATTCACATGTTTGTTAATCCCCGAGCCTTGTAAATTTCTCATTCTTTCCTTAAATCCTTCTGAAAAATATGTCTCTAAAGAACAACATTGACCTTTTCTCTTCACTGTTCCTCCAGTTTTTTAATGGACACTTGGTATGCATCTGTTTACACTTCAACAACTTGTCCTTAGTTAACTGTTCGTTCAAGTCAGTGGCTACTGGCATCTATGGGGAGGGGGAGGCAGCCTTGCCAAACATACATTTTGGCATCATCGGATGTGGCTGTGAGAAGTTCAATCCCCCTAGCCATGCTCACAATGGCAGGTTCGCTGGGAGGTAGGTACTATGTCGGTTCTTTCAAATGAAAGTTGGCAAAACGTTTCTAAATTCCCTTTTTGAGGGTTAGGCAGGAGGAATACTCTCTGACACCAGCCAAGGGTTCCAGGACCACAGGAGCAGCATTTGGGGGGAGGTGGGGGGGGGGGGTCAGCAATCCAGTGGAATTCACTAGCAGGGTCCAGGCAGGTACAGTTGAAATTGGTCAGTTGGCCTTTGCAGGAAGGTGGGCTTCTTTCAGAGTTTGGGTCCCTGAGGCTTAACCAGAGGGTAATATACTCATCCTTGGAGTCCATGTTTTTGTCATGGGTTCAGGTTAGAGCAGGCCCAACCCTCAGGGCTTTCTGCACAGGTCTCAACAGCAGGTGCAGTCCTTCTTTTGTATTCCAGGGGTCCATTTGTGTTCTGAAGAAGGTGCCTGGGGTGCAACATTTACGCCTGGTACTAGCCTGTGAATGGGGGTGACTCTCGGTCCCTCATAACCAATAGGTTTTTGAGGGACCAAGAGTGAGAAAAGTATTTTAAAAAAGTTACCAGGAGCCCCCCTACACACCTTTGAAGAAGTTCACATTTGCCTTGCAGCAAAGAATCCCTGCTATGCCCAATATCTTTTGCATGGTATTCCACCAAACGTTTTCCCTTCACTCCCTTACTTGACAGAAATAGTTCTTATTGACATTAGGACTCTGTGCACTTTACCCTCTCTAAACAGTGCTAAAGTGCTTGCACTCTCGCCTTAAAACTAGGTAAACTTAGACTACACCTATCTAGCAAATTTAATTTTCTTGTAAGTCCCTAATAAATGGTACTACTTGTGCTCAGGGCCTGTAAATTAAATGCTACTAGTGGGCAGCAGCACTGATTCTGCCACCCACTAAAGTAGCACTGCTAATTTGTCCTGCGGCCTTCTGACTAAACCTTCCTTTTTTGTCCTTATAGGTCACCCCTAAGGTATACCCAAATACTTTTAGGACAGTGTGCATGGTACTTGAAAGGTAGGACATGTATGTTTACGTTTTAAATGTCTTGACAATGACCGTTTCCTAAAGTAATTTTTCACTGGTGTAAGGCCTATCTCTACCCTAGACTAACACTGGGTTACCTTATTACACTTAATAAGCGCTAACTTCAGATTGGGACTAGATAGAGACATGCTGTTTCCACTCACATGAATTGTAATCTTAAAATCCTCCTTAATGTTAAAATTTGATTTTAAGTCTCAATTTTGAAAATGTCACCTTCGGAAATTTAGTATTTTTCTCCCCAAACCAACTGTGCCTTTCTGCCAGTGTCCTGGGTTACATTAGAGGGTCTCCAGTTGCCAGTTTTGCATTCCTTCTAGACATGGGAACAAAGAAGGCCCAGGTGTGAGGAGAATGGGTCTTCCTGACTGGACAGCAGAACATGAGCTGTACCCTGCCATGATAAACCTCAAAGGTCCTTCCCTGCAGCAAAAGCAAAGGAGCCTGACACCAATTCTGGCCTTGCTTTTGTCTCCTAGACAAGAGTCAGGACCAGGGTAGGGGGAGAACTGAACAGAACAGATTTTGGAGTTAGGCCAGGTAAAGCTCTACACAAAGGCTGGCACCAGGTATAAAAGTTGGACCTTCCAAACATCTTATCAAAACTCTTCTGATCCTGTGGAAGATTCCGAAGAAGGACTGCCCTGCTATCAGAAGCACGAAGATTGAACCTGCTTACCTTGAACACAGGCTCCACACAAATGACTACAATGGGCTGTAGTCGACCGCTTGGTTGAGGTAAAGGGACACAATAAGCTTTCAGATGCCTCCATGCAGCTGCCCTGCTGACCAGCACCAATTTGGCATGTCTGGGTCTGCCTGAGACCTTCTGCTGACCACTGCTGTAATGAGTCCTAATCCCCAAGAGGTACTTCTCCCCATCCTGGATAGTTACCTGGCATCAAAATATACTACTCTTTAAAGAAAAGTGAAGGTGCAAAAGTTTGGGCTTGCTGTGACGATGACGTGACATCTTTGCAGGGAGAATTGACCACCTGCAAGGACTGCCACTGCAAACCTCCAGTGGGACCCGTCCTTGCACCGACAGCGAACTGTCACTGCAACTGCCAATGTGAAAGTTTCAGCAAGACCTGCTCTTGGTACCAACAGTAACATCTCCCATGATAGCCAGTGCGAATGTCAAGCAAGGATTGTCTCTTCACTCTACAGCAGCCACCATCCAAGGTGCCTGACTTGATGCTCGCACGGACAAGTGGTTAATGACACTCTTTGTGCCAACTTGAGAAAGTAACTCTTCAGTGGAACAAAGTCTGTTCCTGTATCCAACCTGCACTCCATAGCAGTCTGCCAGAACTTTTGACTTTCCCCCAGTCTGGCATAACAAGGTAAATGTGAATGGCACTTTATTTTATTTGGCACTATATTCACCGCTAAAACCTTAAAAAGAACAATACCTCCATACTGATTTGATTTTTGTTGTTGTGGTGTCAGTTCATTTATAAACAATTACTCTGTTTTGGAAAATTGTGACTTTTGTTGTTCTGACAAGGATTAGGTTTATTGAGTGGGGCTTCCACATCTCTCAACTAATACCCCAATTTCTTACACCACTTCACCCCTTTTTCTCACCTCAGAATGTATGTAATGAATGTAAATTATAGCATAGAAAACAGAAAGCCATGATAAACAATCATGTTGACCAGCAATGTTTAGGCTCCTCTCAGTGTTAATAATATCTGAACACAATGCTCCCACACAACTGTCAAGAACCACCCTCCTAGAAGGAACAATGAAGGCTGACTAGGTCCTCAAGTCTCAGAGACATCAACCTGGGAGCACAGGAAAAGTTTCTAAAGATGAATGCAAATGCTTGTCAGCAAGGCATTTCTGTGAGCTCTGCACTCATTTCGAACCACGCAAACACAAGGAGATGAAGGACGGAGCGCTGAAACTTTTCAGACACTCACCCAGTCACAGATCCGGGTTAAATCCATCATCATTCTTTAGCTCACCTCGCCACCCCGGTTCCGACATAACTATATGCAAATCAGATTTGACCCTGTGCCTCATTGGGAACAGTCCAGCCAGAACTGCCAAGCAATGCCATCCCTGGACAGGAAACAAGCATCCTGGGACAGGTTTCAGGGTAACACCCCTTATCAGCGAGGCTAACTTGAATCTAGTAGCAAAGGAAGGATCTGGCTTGGCAGTTCGAGGTGGACTGCACCCATAAGGAACAGGGTCAAGGCTGATTTGCATTTGGCTGGGTACAAACTGGGTTGGTGAGCAGAAGAATAATGGGTTAAACCCAGATCCTTGTGATTGGGGTGAATGTTTTCATTGTCCGGCATTCAGTCCATCAATTGTTTCTTTTGCATATGTCTCCCTAAGTGGGAAGGGTATGCCCAGACGTGGGTCCGTGCTTACTACACCACTGGATTCAAGCTAGCTTGGCTGATGAAGATTGGCCCCCTAAAACTTGTCCCAGGAAGCGTATTTCCAGTCCAGGGAGGACCTGGCTTTACAGTTTGGGCTGGACTGTTCCCATAAGGAACAGGGTCGAGGCTCATTTGCATGTGGCTGGGTCTAAACTGGGTTGGTGTAGTGAGCAAAAGAATCATGGATTAAACCCAGATCCTTGTGACTGGGGTTAATGTTTGCATTGTCCAGCATTCCGTCCATCAATTGTTTCTTTTGCATATGTCACCCTAAGTGGGAAGGGTATTCCCAGACATGGGTCCCATGCTCCCTACACCACTGGATTCAAGCTAGCCTGGCTGATGAAGGTTAATCCCCTAAAACCGGTCCCAGGATGCTTATTTCCAGTCTAGGGAGTTCCTGGCTTGGCAGTTTGGGCTGGACTGTTCACATAAGGAACAATGTCAAGACTGATTTGCATACGGCTGGGTCCAATTTGGGGTGGTGAACAAAATAAGGATGGATTAAACCCAGATCCTTGTTACTGGGGGTGAATGTTTGCATTGTCAAGCATTCTGTCCATCAATTGTTTATTTTGCATATGTTGCCCTAAGTGGGAAGGCTATTCCCAGACGTGGTTCCCCTGCTCACTTCACCACTGGATTCAAGCCTGCCTGGCTGATGATGGGTGATGCCCTGAAACCGGTCCCAGGATGCTTGTTTCCGGTCCAAGGAGGACCTGGCTTGACAGTTCGAACTGGACTGTTTCTATAAGGAACAGGGTCAAGACTGATTTGCTTATGGCTGGGTCCAAACTGGGGTGGTGTGCTGAGCAGAAAATGATGGATTAAACCCAGATCCTTGTGAATAGGGGTGAATGCTTGCATTATCCAGCATTCTGTCCATCAATTGTTTATCTTGCTCACTACGCCTTACGGCACGCCTTAAGATAGGTGCTTTAAGAAATTGGTTATTGGTTAATGGGGGTAACTAATCATGTTAGGAAATAAGCATAATCCTTGTCAATAAAGTCACTAAATAATCCTGAGCTCAACCTTCCAGTACCTATGTCACACAGCAGGCAGGTTTATGTTAAAGGAAATGTGTAAAGTATTTGTACAGTAATAAAGATGAAATTCAACACACAAAAATCCCAAAACAAATTAGAAAAATAGATTACATTTTAATAAGTGAAATTATATAAAAAATAACAAAACTGACATAAGGGGAACCGAAGTATGATTTTTTAAAATGTTTAAATAAAAATAGCACCCAAAACTGGAAACTGGTTTCAGTAGACTGGAATCTAGCGGCAAAATTGAGGCCAACCTTGATGGATTGTGTGTTAGATACATGGACCAGGTTTGACCTAGTTTGAGGATTTATCTTGGTGCTTAGTCTCAATCATGGCAGTACAGCATCTTCAGTGAGGCATGGCAGCAGGCAGTCACCAGAGAGGGTTTCAAGAGGTCATATAACCAATGGACACAGTCCCATGAAGCTGTTGTTTTTTTATGGTAAATCCTCAAGCAGGTGAAGTGCAAATTTTGTGCTCAGGAAAGGTCCCACTTCAGTCAGAAACTTTTGGTAGCTTCACCCAGACAAGATTGCTTCTTTGAATTCATTCCCTTTTTTGAAGCTTATGTTTCTCCAGCTGGGCAAGGTGGTAGGGGGTAGTCAAAAAGGACTCTATGAGGCCGGACAATGTCTCTGTGAGGTCTCACTGAATTTGCAAAAAAGGTCAGAGCAAGGGTTACCTGAATCCTCAGTAAAGCTGCAACACACCTGGGTCAGATCAGCTTGGCAGGTTTGCCCCATTACTCTTGAGACTTTTGGAGGCAAAAATGTTTTCAGTTCCAAGATTTTATGGGGTGGTAGTAGTCAGACAGTCAGAGACAGCCAACTGTATAGCACTTGAGGATCAGGACTCACTCTAGAAGAGGCCACGTACAGGGCCCAGGTCAGGCACAGATGGCACTGATCAGCTGGGAATCTTCAGGAAAAACCTCCTCAATTTTTGGCTTGCCTGTAGCTTGAAAAGGAGGTCATCCTTATGACACTTAGAGTCCACTTATTTATCCTAGGTGGAAGTGGGAGCAGGTCCAGTCCTTCAGGGTTTCCCGCAGGTCTCCACCAGCATGATCAGTGCTGTTCTGAACTTCCTTAAGTCCAGTATTATTCCGAAAAGGGCACTTGGGATGGCACATCTATTCCTGGTACCAGCTTGTCAGTGAAGGGTCACTCTTGGCTCTAATGAAGTACATTCTCCTGGGGTTACCCTACCTATTTTCTCAACAACCCTTGTGTGCCCTACTGCAAACACTTCCACAGTGCCCCTCTGTGCCTAAATCCAAGATGGTGCAACCTTTCTCCAGTAATGCCCACCTCAGAGGTTTGGCCAGGGAAATGAGCAATGCCACCTCAGCGGTTACTTCAGTCCAGTTCTGGGGGCATTCCCTCCACATGGATTTTTGTCTGCCTCATTGGGGGAACAAAGGACGGGGATTGTCTGGGTGTCATCTGGCATCTGCCTGTAACAAGATAGGACCCTTTGAAGTAAATTAAGTTTCTGAGCACTGACCAAAAGGTTATCATTCCAGAGGAACACAATTACCTCTCTACACTCAGGCCTTTGTCTCTGCACTGAAAGCAGTTTTCACACCTCATTCAGAGGTCAAGCCCAAAAAGGATTGGAGCTAGAGGCAAATGCAATTTAGCCTCCAGAGAGTTTATACAGGGAATATGTAATTTTCTAAAGGTAACCTTTCCTTAATATTTATTAAACATTAAACTTCACCAGTGAATTGGGATTTAATCAATATTCCAAAGAGTTCTTGAATTATGTTTTCTAGGTGTCTCTCATTAATTATTTATTAGGGTATCATTCTGTTTCTCAATGGAACAGCCAGTATTGTTACAATGAAAATATCTTTTTAGGAGCTTGTCACTGTAAGGACATTATTTCACATGAACTTTCTACATGTCCCACTCCTAAATACCATGCATGCAGCCTTATGGGCTATAATGCCTATGTATATGTGACTCAATAATATTTTAAAAAGTCGAAAGGTTTTTTTTGACACTTCCATCCACATCCATGAGTAGCACTTAATTTGCAAGCCCTGGGTACACCTTGTACCATATAATAGGGACTTATAGGTAATGTTAAATGTGCTAATTAGGAAAATGCAATTCAACCATGTTAAAAGGGTTAGCAGTGGTGAAGGGCACATAGTTATCAAGTCAGCAATAACAGATGGGGCAAAACTCTGAAGGTACAAGGTACAAAGATTGCAATTTCCTACAGGAGTACAATTGAGAGATACACACACGCATTGCACCACGACACCTAGGAGGAAAGGGCACTGTTTGTTAGGGTAAGCAGGGTCATTCTTGCAGCTGTAGTGATTACTAAAAACAAATGAACTGCATTGCAATTTTGAATGGCAGGGCATTGAAAGACAGGATGTGCCTACGACATAAAATTGTTGTGCCCACTGTTGCCTTATTGTTTGTTACTCAGAGCCTTGCTACGCAGGTCATCCAGGGTCTGTGACTGCTTTGACTAACCAGGTGTGTCCTATGGCTTTTCCAGTACATGAAGCCTCCCCACCCACGTATTATCTTCTCATTGTCCCTGAGCAATAGATATGCGTTTAATGGACTTGTGAATGAAAGTAACTTATTTTAAGAGCTTGCTCACCGCACTGTGGAGAACATTTTTTATGGCCTCTGAATTGTAACTTTATTAGAACCTATTTTTTGGTAGATTGTAGTGAAAAGGTTGCACATGACATCAGTCAGTACTTAAATTAGGAAAAGGTATGTCTCACACAAAACCCAGACCTAAGTGACCATTCTGCTTGGAAGACACTATGTGCTGTCCATGCCCAAATATGGAAACATGTTGTGGATTAGAATTTTGTTTCCTTTGCCTTGCTTCTATTATTTCAATCTATCGTTTTTTGTAAATCTGCCTCCTAAACAGTGAACTGCATATCAGGATAATCACATATCAGTGGAGAAATCTCAAATGTGCCTAATGTCTCAGACTCTGAGAGACACTTTGTTAGTAAGGACTTTTCAAAGGATAGGAAACAAATTAGGTCCACTTTTCTACAGAATAACTCTAGGCTTGAGCAGAAAATTGATTATGCTGGAGTAATCAGAATAATTTTAATAATTCCACATTAGTCTTTGATGTCAATTTGCAGTTAATTCCGCGATTACTCCTCCTCGCATAAGTAGAGTAAATTAGGGAAAAAATCTTCCAGTGAGAGCACATTTAGCAAGCATGAGGGGCTGCTTGTGCTCACTATCCGAGTTCAGCTGCATTTAGCAGTGTTTCTGAGAGCAAAATGCACAAAAAAATAGCCCTAAATTCTGGTACTAAGTTGGGGTAAAATCCTACGCAAAGAGCACATCTAGCGAGTCTGATTGGCTGTTTGAGCTTGCTATTCATGTTCTTTTGCATTTAGTGCTATTAGTTGGGGCATAATTAAGGCTCCCTGTTTTCCATTTTTATGGATTTTTACAGATGAATACAGACAGAAAACAATGTGTTTTCTGTCTGCATATATTTTTAAAAGTGGATAAATACAGAAAATTGTGCTTCTTTTAAGTAATTCTCCATGCAGTCTTTCATAAATTATAGACCAGCAGCTGAGCAGATAGACAGCAAGGGAAATTAAAAAACAGGATGAAATGTCTTTCAATAAAAAATATGTCAACATACATTTATGGTATAATGCTAGTATTTACCAGTGGATGTACTGTTATGTATTATTTGTCAGCTTAAATAGCTAAAAAAAAAAATGACAGACATCATAATATGAGTGTGCATCTATCAGTTAAATAGATAAGGAAATGTACAGTTTTACAACTTCGTATACGAAAAACACAAAATAAATATGGATAAATACAGATAAAATGGCCAAAAAATAAATATGGATAAATACAGACGGAAATGGCCCAAAAGTAAATACCATAAAACCGGGAGCTCTAGGCATAATGCATCACTGCATCCATTTTGGACACAAGGGTATATTTTTACACTCACAAATAGCACTAAACACAGAATTACTCTTTTTGCATAATTCAAGCAAATTCGTGCAGAATTTGTTGGTAAATCTGAGTGATTACACTACACAGAATTGCGTGAGTTACAACCACCCATAGTAAAGTCTCACCTGCTAAATTGCTGCTTTCTGCCTGAAAAGCTCTTTGAAAGCTTTAAAAAACACTGAGGGTGATTAGGTTACTCTGCTGTACATCAAAAGAAAGAGCCTCTGAGTTATTAGCATTTTCTCATGCACAATGAAGAGTCAAATTCCTACCAACCTTGTGCCCCTCATCCTCAGCCCCCTCAGCTCTGTGGCCAGGCACGAAAGAATGTATACATATGTCTGGTGCTCTACTGTGACTAATTGAACAGTAATTCCAAGCCCATTCTGTCCCCAGAGTGTGTGCCTCCTGCTCACTCCCCATAAAGTTCTCCTTGCTCTTTAGGATCTGTTCCGGTGGAGCAGGGTGACCTATTCTATCCTGTAATCAGGCATAGAAGTGTCAGCGTGGAGGAGTTTTCTCAGTTTAGGAGTAGTAAAGTTAGGACTCCTAATTTTAGTACTCCTAAACTGAGAAAAATCCTAACTTTAGGACTTTTGGTATTCACAGAAGGCATTTAGGAGTCCTAAAGTTAGGAGTACAAACTTTACTACTCCTAAACTGAGAAAAATCCTAACTTTAAGACTTTTGGTGTTCACAGAAGGCATTTAGGGGTCCTAAAGTTTGGACTCCTACACGACAGGGGGTGGCAGAAGAACCACAACAATGATTTCCTGAGAAAAGTTACACAGCATTAAAGGTTTGGGATAGGAATCAATGACACTGTGGATTCCTGGGTATAAGTAGAAAGAAGAGGGGAGGAAAGCTCTGCACGAGCGATGTCTGGGAAAGCACAATACCACGTATTTGTGATATCTTGCCTAGTACGGAAAATAATTACACAATAGCGCGTAATTCAATATTAATGTAATAGAAAATGGTTTTGTGAAGCCATGAACTTGCAGAGGCACTCAGCATGCAGAGGCGTGCATCCGCGTGGCCATAAAATCCTTCAACAACTTTCAATCTCCTGATTATGTACAATTGTGTATTTTGATTCCACAGGTTATAAACAATGGATACAAATGTAACAGATGAGTCCTCTTAATTTTGACTTTCAAAAACTGTTCACTTCTTGAATCAGGTCTTTCATGACATCACTCCTGTTGTACATGACTACTATAGTAGCTACTGTCATTAGTAACCACCACTGGTATTCAGGGGTGTGGGTGAAACCTTGACCTCTTGGTTCAGGTAGGCCAACAACATCCTTGGTTGGGGTCTTGCTGTGTGCGGGGATGTTGAGAGCGAGGGTAGACTGCTCGGAGGGGGGGGGGGAATTGGAGGGGGCAACCGGCAGCTAGAGGGGTGTTTTAGGCCTTGTTATTTTACCACTAGCAGAAAAGCAGACTAGAGAAACTGGCGACATGTTCAACGTCTGTTTTACTGGTCGTAGTAGGTACTGTGGTGATAATTTGTGGTATAAAAGTATAAGCTAGGCGGATCATTTCATGAGCACTAACAACAGAAGACCTAAATGCAATTATTATGGAGTTCAATTCTGAATGCGTCTTTGTTCCTCCTTTACAACACAGAGCAGCCTGGCCTGTCATCCACCGAAATAGTGACGGTTGCCCCTGGAGATCCTGTCATAATACCCTGCCTGTATCCCTGCAAATATAACAGCTACCAGATATACTGGTGCAAGTGGAACAGTGGCGGCTGTGACCCTATGACCTGCAGTGAGGAGCACCAGAGCGGGCTGTCCATCAGCTGCGACAAAGACACCAGGGAGTTTCTGCTGTCAATCAACAGCGCTTCGCAGCACGATGAAGGCTGGTACTGGTGTGGCGTTCGGAAAGATGGCCGCTATGGTGAAACATTGGGAGTGCACTTGAAAGTTAGCGAGAAAGGTAACTGTTTGCTAATATCACTGCAAATCTTTAGAAGACAGAACTGTGGTGTTTAGTGAACATTTCAGTTTACTTTGATGCTTACGACTGTGCTGGTTGAATGTTTGATCAAAACACCTTTCAGGAACTCTAAAAACATAGGGCCTCATTTATTTATTTACAAAGTGACGCATCTAGGTAGATGCGTCACTTTGTAAACCCCTGCGCCACATTATACCTACACCAGGTATAATGTATGCAAGGGGGGCGTATTGACGCAAGAAAGGGTCATGGAAGTGATCTATGAGATTTCACTGCGCCACTTCTAGGACTAAAATGCGTCAAAATCTTACGCCTGCCTCACAGCAGGCATAAGACTGATGCAGGCCCTTTCACATCGGGCTTGCCCCATGTGAAAGGACACATCGCTGGAGTTGCGTCACTTTTGTGACACTCTCTAGCAATGCGTCACTTTTGCGCCTACAGATACGTCAGAAATACTGACGTATCTGTAACTCCTTGCAACATGATGTGCCATACTGTAAATATGACGCATCATTGGTGTTGCAAGGAGGGCGCAATGAAAAGTGACGCATCGCTGTTTTCACGCAGCGATGCGTCACTTTTGAGGCCCATAGGGCCTCATTTATGAGGTTTTGCCGTAGGGAAGCGCAGTAGGCCTTCCTGCTGCGCTTCCCTACGGCAAAAGAAAGGGGCAGGAATGCGCCGTATCTATAAGATACGGTGCATTCCTGTCCTTTTCCCCTGTGCCGACGCACAATGAGCGGCCTGCGCCAGTGCAGGCACCTTTGCACAATGGTGCAAGGGTGCCGGCCTTGCGAGGATGATTATTTTTGTACAGAAAGGGAAACCTCTCTGTACAAAAATAATCACAAGAGGCTTTTCCTTTTTCATCGTGTGCTGCAAAATGCAGCACACATAGAAAAAGGAAAAAACAAACAGGAGAAATAAAGATATTTCTCCCCGTTGCGCCTCCCCTGGGGTGGCGTAAGCTTTTGGCACTGCCTTAGATTCACGATTTCTCGTAAATCTGGGGCAGTGTCAAAAGGCCATGGATGTTGCTGGGAACGCCCCAGCAACACCCATTGCACACCCCTTTAATGCAGAACAAAAAGGCCAAAAAAAGTGGCTTAGTGCTGCCTGATAAATATCATGCAGGCTTCTGCGCCACGGAACGTCACAAAAAGTGACGTTCCGATGGCGTAAGGGGCCTCATAAATGAGGCCCATAGAGGGTTGACTCTGTAAATTAACAGGTAAGTTTGAGAAAGTGTATTCAGCTCCTTAACTTGACTTCTCACTGCTGCACTCTACCACAAAAATAGAGTGGAGTAGCTGACGCTGACCTCCCTACTGAGTCCGCCAGCCTAGGGAACTGGTAGCATGGGATTTTAATTCTGTATTACAATATTTATCAATCTCGTATAGTGGACACTACTTATAAAAGTCTGTAGGTGTCGTTCTAAAAAAACAATACTAAGACACTTAACTTCCCTCTCTAGCAATCCCTAATGCCGCTCCTCCTCCCTCATTTGACATCGAAGTACCAGAAATTGGACCCAGAAGTAAAAGTGGGAAAAGACCTAATGTTGATAAAGCTGATGAAGAAAGGTAAGCAAAAACAACCTGTTTATCCTCATTGATACACTGTAGAAAACGAATGAAAGATCTACTCTAGACCTGGTTAAACCCGATGAGCGGTAGAGCCATTTGATGGCCCTACAGTTAATAGCTGCATCCTTGGCCCGAAGTGGTTCTGGCAGTAAGTGTAAGGATGCTTCAGGCCTAGCTATAATCACAACCAGGAGTGAGATCTTAGGAGTGGAGAAGTCAGAGCTGGATTTCTCCATTAACGTGCATCGAACTAAAGGACATTCTATGCGGGAGAAATGTAAACTGATGTTTTTTTTGTGTTACCAAAAATATAGGGCGTTTCCCATCCAATTTGGGAGCATGAGTAAGTCTTGGAGATTTAAGCGGGAGTCAATTCGGGGCATATTATCAAGGAAGGCGTTAAAATTATCGCCGGTTTAGCAGCAGAAAACTGCCGCTAAAGCAGCGATAATGGGCTTGATAATACGCTCTTGAGAATTTCAATAGAAGCCCATGTTCTGGGTGAACATGGGTTTCTATTGGAATTCTCAAGGGCGTTTTATCAAGCCCATTATCGCTGCTTTAGCTGCAGTTTTCTGCCGCTAAAGCAGCGGTAATTTTAGCGCTGTTCCTTGATAATATGCCCCTGAGTTTGCCCGCAATTGGTTAATTGAAGGTAGACCGGTTTGCCTGTCGAATGATAAGACACAGATCATGTATGTGAGAGGGCAGCTGCAGATTCTCTCACTGGGACGCCGATGTGAATGTTGCCGCTCCTCCAGCTGCAGCATTACACTCTGGGGAGAGTGATACCTCTTCTTTATCTCCTCCTCAGCTCTCCTGAGACCAACACTAGCTACGTTCTGCCCATCGTCCTGTCCTTGGGTGCGGTGATTCTCCTGCTGGCTGCTGCATACTTTGTTTTCAGGCTGAGGTCGAGAACGCCTTCAGGTGAGTCCAGGGGTGTTTCTTAAGTGTGACTTCACCTTTTTAAAATAACGCCCAAAAACCTGAGGCCCAACAATAACAAACAGCTCAGGGACAGCTTTTGTGGCACAGCACTGCCTGGCGTCTGCTTGTGGGGGCCTGTTCTGTCCCATCAACAGTCTTCTAGACCCATCTCTGTGATTTAATGTCGAATGGTCCTTTCGTAAACAGCTGAAAATGCTCCTGTTCACCATTTAAATAGTGGAGCTGACACTCCTCTTTCCCTATTTTAGCTTCAGCTGGTATTCTTAGCGCTTGGACGCCTCAGGGCAGCTATGTGCGCTCTAGAAATCTAAATTAATTCATTCATTCAATGTTGCAGTGTCTCACCTCAGTAGCACTGGATGGTGGAGTGGGCATGCAAGGCTGTAAAAGTGGTTTATCACATTCCCAAGGACTGTCGTTTTGATATTTTTACTTCTCCTTACTTGCATAGAAGTCGGTCAATGTAGATAAACCTAATTACAAAATATACAAAATAATATCCCAAACCTCTTGCATGAGGTGGAAATTATCTTGATTTATGGCATCTATAGACACCTTCTTACCTCACCTGCGTGCCATACTCTCCTTTTTATTGAGTCCCATTACAAAGTGTTTGACTTCTTTTCTTTTTTACATGTTGTTTCTCTACATTGCACACGCAACCTATCCTTCCCTTAAAAATTGGAAATACTTAATGGCCTAATCTCCTCTATCCTATTTCACACCACTAATTCAATTATACTGCATGAACTCACACACCCTAGTGAACATTGCCTTCCCAATATATTAGTAACATCTAGTGGCCAATTACAGTACTGTGTTCAATTTTCACTAAAAGAGGGATGCACTGAGTCTGGGCAGTAGGATTACTGTCACTGAAAGAGAAAGGGATGTGGCTAGAAGTTACCAAAATACTCGATCAATTGCAGGAATCTGCCAAATTAAGTAGACAATGTGCAATTATTTTTTTCTGTCTACAAGTGCCGTTCTCCAGCAAATTGACATGTAAACCGGGAATAAGAATGAACTGCTTGCAGAATAAAAGTTCTAAATATGTCCTTTAGATCACGTGATGTATGCATTTTTGTAAACAGTTCTGTTTAGGCTCTCAGACTAGTACTAGGGTGCTTTTAAATTCAAACGCCTCCCACCAAAATAATGAAACATGTAGCATGCACAGACCGATTATCCTGTCAAGAATGAGTTGGATAAAAGTGAAAAAAATATATATTTTTTACGGCTCAACAAATAATTGCCTCTCCTTAATCCCATAACCATGTGATTTTTGTTTTGCAGAGCCTGAAGCTGTATTTTTTGTTCTTTATTTTCCCTACTTGTTGTAAATAAAAATGTGATCACTTTTAATTAACTAACATCGTCCTTAGTTACAGATGACCAGGGACAACTGGTTTCAGATCCTGTGGAGCACTGGGAGGAAATAGTCAAGTGTAGTTGAATATTATCTGCTCTGCCCTTTTTAGGTCGAGCATTCGAGACCTGTTGTAATTTCTTATGTTGGCTTAAAGACATCCCCCTTCTTTTGATTTGTTGGTTTCGGTGCCTTTCAAAAATCCTTGCTTTCCAGTGGTCAGTTCTGCCTCTTTGTCCCTCCTTTTTTTTCTGTTCTTCCCATGCAGCAGGGACTAAGTACTGTCTCATCACACTACAGTTCTTTGTCTGTTCTCTGGGGGACTACTTTTTTTCTTAGTTTCCTGCTCTGTTTCTGTTTGCCTGTGTGTAGTTTCGGCACCATAGCTGATTACATTTAAATATAGGTTTACTCCCTCCCACCTCGTCCTAATTCCACAGTTGTATGGGGGTACGTCTTTCACAATGCATCCCTCTTCGTTGGTTATATTTTGTAGGCTTTTAGCAATTTTCGCTCTCGACCATGATTTGGTCTTTTTTTGTGCGATGTTAGCTGGTTTTGGGCTTTGTTTTAAGGAGGTTTGGGCTTGTTGTTTATTAACACTGATCCGGATCACCTGCTCCCTGCACTTCCCTCCCGCGTGAACATTTTTTGAAAAGCAGGAATTTACCTGATCCTGGCATTTGCATGTCTTTAATTTTTGCTCATCAGGCGCCGATGCTTGCTCCGTGCACTTCCCCCTCCCATCCCTATGTTTTATTGTACAGCCAGAGAACACCTGATCCTGTAACTATATATTTATATTTTTTTATATTATATTTAAATGTAAATGATATTGTCCCTATGTGTTTTGTAGAGCCAACGCAGAGCCCCAGGCACAAAGTGCGCAGCTTACTTGTTAGGCCATTTAGCTAACTTGTTCTGCTTTCCCTGACAATCAGCAGGTTCCAGCAGAGCAGTGGAGCCTAGGTCGACGGAAAAGGTTGGGTATGCTGCAGCTTGCCTCAGAGCAGGGGGGACTGGTCAGTGCCTGATCCTCGTAGCTCCCCCGGCCGCGAACTGGCTCAGGTCTCCGGGGAGAACGACATGTCTGAGCTCTTTGTATGAGCTCTGTTGATCACTATGGCATCCGTTTTATGAGAGCAATGCTTGTTTTGCTTACACTGGCCTGTATTTTTACCCAGCTCCTCCACTCCACTGTCTCTGTTCTTCCCTACCCTTCCCTTCCAATCACTCAAGGGGCTTTAGTCTGCGCCTGCGCCTGCGCCTGCCTCATAGCAGAGCCAGGCAAATTCAAATGAAGGGCTGAACTGTAGTTTATCAAGAGTCGGCAATGTAGCAACACATTTTTAGAAGCTCATCCATTTGTAGTGTTTTTATTTTTGATCATTGTATGCTACCTTGCTTAATAATTCGATTTTTTTCAACATGCTTCACTTTTTCATGGGGGAAGACGTTGACAGAATAAAGTTTATTTTATCGAGATAGGTGCAAGTACCTGAAAAATAATATTGTTCTTTTGAAGGGCAGAAACTAAAATTAACATTCTAGCGATAAAATCGAAATACCCAGGGGTCACAAGCAGAGCACGCAAATATGCAATTGTGAAAACGGTTCAAGAAAAAAGAATGCATTTAAAATGTTCGTATTTATTCCAGCGTTTTCCCATCTCAGCATTAGTTTTCCTCACCACAAAAAGCAGCGACTACCACGTCCCCTAAGAAGGAGTTCAAAGTTAGATTTATCTAAATTCTTCTAGGTTGTATTTACACTGCTCACTTGTAGACGCGATCACAGTTAGGAAATTCACAAGATGCTGAGGTCATTTGTTTGAATTGACACACTAGGGGGCAGATTTACAAGCTAGGGAGATGCGTCACGTTATAAAGCCCAGAGCCACAATGCAGGGTGGGCGTTCCGGCGCCTGTGCACCTCACGTTCCGGCGCCTGTGCACCTCGCAAAAGTGCCTGCGTGAAATCTACAAGATTTACCGCAGGCACTTCCGCGATGATGCTACGTCAATTCCTCACGCCTGCTTGAAGCAGGCATAAGGACTGAAGCAGCATGTTAAGTATTGGGCGGCCCTGAGCAGTGCTGGAGTTGCGTCGCGCTTGCAACGCGACTCCAGGGATGCGCCACCCTTACGTCACGAGATGCGTCACGCATCTGCCTACCCTTGCGTCACGACGTGCCACATTGTAAATGCGGCGCATCTGCCGTGACGCAAGGGTAGTTTGGCGTGACGCATTTGTTCTGGTGCATCTCTGCTGATATGCAGAGATGCGCCAGAACTCGTAAATATGCCCGTAGGTTTCCACCCCCTGTAAAACACACCCAGTATTTGCGATTGTTAAACTTTTGAGGTTAATTTAGCATTAATTCTTTCAATATGCCGTTTATAAATCGCTTGTGCCTTTAATAAGTTCACACCTCACCAGTTTTTGTAAATATACTCCTTCCTCCTCCAGCGCTTGTGTGCATGTTGTATTAGAAATATGTCAAATCCGACTATTGTTTATCCACTTATATGGCCGGGATGCCCGCCACCCCCTCCCAACACCAATTCCCAATGGGAGATGACAGACACAGGTTTGAACTTTTTGGAAGGCGGGGGGGAGTTACCCCCCCGGCCGTATTTATTAAAATATGAAACAAAATTTAAAACATTAAATAAAAGTTTCATGAATTATGTACAATTTTACATTTATTACATTTCGATGAAGACATGTTCTTTGGCTAACCTTAACAGATCTCTAATACAAAGGTTTCCTAGCCGAGTCTAGCATCCTGAAAATGCATACATTCTAAATTAAAATTGTACAACCTAGCATTAAGGGCCAACGGCAAGGTCTTAACCGGTGTCAGATCCCTACTACCAAAATCCCGCCCTCACGGTGTGAGTGGCGCATGCGCAGAGGACTTTACCCTCATTGCCAACTGTAACTTCCCTTGTCGTGGGGGCCCCCTTTTCACTCGACGCCATCTTAAAGGTCGTCCGAGTTCCCGTGTGAGGTATCTGTAGGAAGGACAGCGTGGACTCCCCCCCATCCCCACACTCTCTATCCGCCGTCGCGGATATCCGGCCCCCGGGAAATTCGTAGGAGGGGCATCTAGCCGCCTCCCCCCTGGGAGGGGCCTATGGCCGTCTCCCCCTAGGCGACCCATCCTTAGTGGGTGCTGCCTCCCCGTGGAAGGGGCCAATGGCCGCCTCCCCCCGGGCGCTCCCATCCATTCTGGGTGGCGCCCCCCTCTAGGGACCTTGAAATTACTGCTCACCGATCATGACCTTACCGCCACAGGCCGGATAGTTGACCGACTATCCGCCCCCCCCCCCGACTCCTCCTAAAGGTCATCCCTCCTCAACCCCCTTAGCCATGCCATGAAGTCTCCTATGAGTAAATCATTCCCCTCCCTGGACAGGTGAACCCCATCATTCAGATACATGTGATCACCCCGAATACACCCGTGAGGAATGCTATGCAACTGCGCAGAGCGAAACAACTTACCAATTTTATTGTTAACCCTTTTCACTGAGTGGTTCAACGCTGACACTGACAGGCCCCCCGCCAAATCTTCCTGGGGATCATGTGGGACCAGGCAATCGTGCACCCCAGGACTTTTTTTAGCGAACCAGCTAACAGCCGACAGGATGTGTTCTAATAACACTCATCTTCCCAGTTTCACCAAGTCATTGCCCCCAAGGTGTACTATGACTACAGATGGCGGTGACCTTTGCCGCCCTAAAAGACCCTCGAAAAACGATTGGAATTGGTCAAAACAGAGCCCGCCCTTCCCATGAAAGGTCACTCTGTACCCGTATTCCCCAGATGCGTGAGTCGCGTCACCTGCCTTGAATACGTCCCCGGCACGCCTCACATATGAGTGGCCCACGACCCACACCACTCTCTCTCCAGTCGGTGATTCTTGACCGCTGGTCTTCTAATGCTGGGTCGACTTCCAATTCTGCCCCGCGTGACAGGCTCGCGAAACTGTAATTCAAATAAAAGACAAGAAGCGTGAGTGTCTGTCAATTGATCTTTACAACATGTGCAATCGCACATACCTTTTGAAGCAATTCGAGGACCAACAGCCTAGCTGTTTTACTTCCTCCGCTCTCTGACCCCGGGCTGTAGCCTCAGTAGCAGCCCCTATCCTAAATGAGTGGGTCCCAAAATCGCACGGGTCCATGCCCGCGGCAGCGATTGTCAGCGCTAGCACCCTCTGAAACTGAAATCTCGTCAGTGGGGTGCCATCCTTGTGCCTCAGCAAACTCCCCCCCCATGTAGCCATTCTTAGTGCCAAGTATTCCTTTAAACACTTTATCGGACAAGTGGGGGACCCCCGTGCGCGCTGCACGATAACACTATCTCCCATAGCTCCCTGGTCAGTCTTGGACCTGGCTATCGAGATTACCATCGAATCACCCCTCATTTGGACATGATCCCTGCCCAAGCCTCCCTCCACATCCTTCTTGTTCCTTGCGATGAGTTCGCTCACCCGCATAGCCCCATGGAATGCCAAGGCGAAAGCTGCCCAGAACAGAACTGCTTCGAAAAGGGAGGAGCACGTCTCATCCAGCTTTGCTAAAAGTAGAGACAATGTGTCTAAACCAATCTGGCGCCTCGTATCCTGCTTGAGACCCTCGAGGCGTTGCCAGCCGCGGAGTGCCTTCCTAACCAAAAAGGAACCCATCGGGTCTCTTATGCCATGCACTTGTGCCATGAATGAAATGGCCGCCCTATGTCTATTGGCCGTTGCCGCTGATCGGCCTTCTCTGTGCAGCGCCACCAGGAACCCCAGGAAGGATTCCTCCTGACCCCAGCTCTGTCTCCCTGTTGGACCCAAAAAGGTGCAGTAGGAACGAAACGCTCCTTCGTATGCCTTCCTCGTCCTGGGAGCTAAGCTGGCTGCCACGAGGTCTTGTAATCCGGGGCACCCATTAGCCATAGTGCTTCGGGGAACGGTGCCGCTACTAGGTCCGCTGTGGGTAGATAGACCCTGAAAGCCGGCATGTGTGAACAAGAGAGTGCATCAGCTGCATAATTCAGGACGCCTGGCACATGGTTCGCCCTGAACTGTACATTTAATCTCATGCAACGTAATACAATTTATTTCAACAATCTCAAGATCCACTTGCAGCGGGCTGCCTGCTGGTTAATGCACTCAACCACAGTCATATTATCAGACCAAAACACCACCGAGCGGTCCCGGAAGTCGTCTGGCCATGCCATCAGAGCAACCCAAATGGGGAATAGCTCCAAGAACCCAATGTTACCTGTCAGACCGCTGGAGTGCCACCACGTCGGCCAAACTTGCGCCGACCATCGGTTACCAAAGATGGCGCCAAATCCCACGCTCCCAGCTGAGTCAGTCCACAAACCTAGTTCATCTGAAGACGCTGGTGGCTTGTTCCACACAACTCGACCGTTGAAGTCCGCCAGAAATGCCAACCAAATGCGCATATCCTGGTGAACCTATGCCGACAGTCTCGTATGGTGGTGTCCCTCCTTGAGACCAACCATAGCTTGTGCAATGGAGCGTGAGAAGGGGTGGGCCATTGGTATCACCCTTAAGGCAAAGTTAAGCTGACCCACTGTTTGCTGTAACTGGTGCAGGGTCACTTTCTCCTTGCCCAAGCATTGTGTCAAGGAAGCCCTAAACTTGGCCACCTTTTCCATCGGTAAACGGAAACATCCTTCCACAGAATCGAGCTCAATTCCCAGAAACTCCAGTGAAGTAGATGGTCCAACCGTCTTACCTGGTGCCAATGGGACTCCGAACTCCCGCATGAGGATGCAGAAGTCCTGCAGCGCCTGCGCACATTTCGCATCGCCGGCTGCTCCCAAGAACAGATAGTGCATAACATGCCTATGCCCTTTGGCCTCGGTGAATGCCCACTCTATAAAACAGCTGAACGTTTCAAAATAGGCACAAGTAATGGAGCAACCCATAGGCATGCATTTATCCATGTAATAACTCCCCTGAAACGAAAAACCTAGCAAGCGCTGATCTCGCGGGTGTACCGGGAGCAACCGGAATGCCGATTTGATGTCCGATTTCGCCATCAGCGCTCCGGGGCCCAGGTGATTTAACATGGCAACGGCATCGTCGAACGATGCGTACCGCACCGAACAAATATCTGGGTCAATGGCTTCGTTCACCGAAGAACCCTTTGGGGCAGACAAGTTGTGAATGAGTCTAAACTCCCCTTGGTCTTTCTTTGGGACCACCCCTAGCGGGGAACACATGAAATCCGCCACCGGCGGGTGATGAAAAGGCCTCGCCACCCGCCCAAGCTGACTTCTTTGGAAATTTTTCTTGCAGCTACGCTTAGGTTATGTTGGACAGATAACTGATTTTTACAAAAAGAGCCCCCCCCAAAAATCCCCCGCCGGGATGTTGAAGCCATATAGGAATCCATTCCTCAACACCCCGGCGGATACATGATCAGGGTATTTGTTCAACCAAGGAGTCAGAGCCATGATATCGACCGGTGTAGGCAATCGGTTACAAAGCATCACCTCACTCTTGCTTAGACCCCCCTTTTCCTCCTGTTCCGCTGTTTTTAGATCTACAGCTACTCTCCGGGTGTGAGGAGTTCCCACAGCCCGCACACGCATGCCTGAACCTACATGTTCCCTGGGGCCTGCTACAATTGCCTCTATTGAAGCCCCAACAAACCCCCCGCTTGCCGCCATTCCCGCCGGTCTTGGGCTGATATTCCCCACCGGCGCCAGCTCGAAAGGGCACCGCGGGCTTTTGGCTAACTGACCCCGACCCGCTCCCGCCCGGCGAGGACGTACCTGCTGCCCCAGGCAAGAGCTGCTTGTGCCATGACACCGAGTCGAGGCAATCCCAGGTCAAAGTTGTATCAAAATCTTTCATTTTTCTGAATTTCATATTGTATCCTTTCCACTCGTCCCCCTCATACATGGTATAAAAATCCATAATCCTATTCTGATAACAGGTCAACTCGGTCATGACTTCCGGCTTTCGTTCCCCCATGACTGCCGTAAATATCGAAAAGGCCTTTACCCAATTTGCTACAGTCTCATCGACCCTAAATTCCGCCATCTTGGCCCGCCATACACTGGGGTGCCATGAATCCTTCTGGGATTTTGCATATTCCATCTCGCGATGGTCAGTCAACAATGAAAACATATTCACATATTTCTCCCCCCATATCAGTTCCTTTGTGGCCGCAGGGATGTGCTGGGCCACCCTTTTGCACCTTGAAGGTAATGACCCTTCCCCTGCCATTGGCAATGTGTATTTACCAGGTTCGACCGTCGTGTCTGCCGCCTTTTGCCGGCTAACCGCAGGTCCTCCCGGCGCCACCTGTGGGGGAACAAGAGGAACATTCGCCCTCGCGGCCTCTCTCGACTGCCGTAACTGCTCGATTATTAGTCTAGCCTCCTTGGCCGGGTCCCCCGCGGCCACTGCCCCCCGCTTTCTTCTTGAGCCAGGGCAACACTGCCGCTAACTGGATGGCCAGTTCCGGGGGCATCTCCTCGTCATTAACAGGGGTAATTACAACCAGGATTGGTAAACCTCTATCAGGGTTTGGTACCGGGCTGTCCGCCGGTGTGATGGGGGCGACTGGGGGTACCTCGGGAACCGGATCTTCCCCAGAAACTGCCCTCCTCTTAACACGCTTCCCCCTACCCTCAGGGACGACTCCCGGCAAGGCCGGGCCTATTACCTTCTTAGGACGGCCTGAGCTGTTCTGGGCCGCTAACTGTTTTTTAACATCGGCCAAACCCCGACCGATCGAGTCAACTTTACCGAGCTTTCGGTCCATGATCGCTATTCGGTTCGACAAGGTGCGCAATACCTTCTCCAACTCGGAGCTCTTTCCTGCAATCTTGCCGGCCATGGCTTCGTGTACTCTGCGCTTAGTTGATCAACAAGGTCCTGGATCCTTCGTACTCCAAATAACTGAAAGAGAAACAACAAGATTACAAGTTCTCAAAATTGCCGCTTGTTCCGTCGAGGGCTCACGAGCAACGAGTTGGTGCAGCCTTCAGAGCACAGGAACAAGAGGACGCTTATTCGGATTCCCGCTCTATTTATCCATCTGCGGGAGGGTGGGGACCCTCCTCCGGTACGCCTACTGGGCGTGGTCTTCCGCACGGGTGTCTAGGACAACCCCTCCTGGGCGGGAAAGGGCGTGCCCCGGCTACGCCACTTCGGGCATACCAGCCGAGCCATGCCTCCCACCCAAAATGGTTTCCCGGGGGGATCGGGCACCCAACCATATGTTCGGGGGGACCGAGGGGTCGCCCCTTTCCATTAGTTAGTGTATGTCTTTTTACCAGTCAGCCCCAAAAGCGTGATGAGTCGGAATTATTGCTGCCACTTGTGACAGTTATTTATTTAGGTTGAAGGGTTGACATTGATATTTATAGAGGTCAAATTGATCCCTGTCACCAATGCAATTGCACCACAAAATCAAAGAGGTACAGAGCACGCACTGAATAGCCTCTAGGTGCTGCTAACTGCTGTTACTGTTGCTCTGATCTACAGCACTTACTTCACCCAGTGGATTTTTTAAGTGTGAGCTGCAAGTTAGACCACATGTCTATAGAAGACGCTCAACAAACTGACCTATCTTGTTTTCCTAGTTATTAAATTTTTTCCAGCCAGTCCTTTCCTCAGAGCCAAACACCACCAATTCAGCCTGCCTGAAAGTCTGGAGAATCATAATAAACTATGGCCAAATTGGAACGGGAGGAGAGGCTAGTGACATATCGCTTCTCCTTAGGCAGCATACATTCTAGAGCAGGCTCCGCCTTTTATCTTTAGACACTGGAGCTGGCTGAGTAATTGCTCCCTGCATACAGTTGAATTTCCACCACGCTTAGTTGTTAAGCCTCAGCAGGTGCTCTAACCTCCTCTGCGTTATGTACGAGAGAAGGGAGATGCATCTGGCGATTACATCACCAGGCCAGGAACCAAGAAATAAAGATTTGTTCCATGCTTCCTCATTTGACAAAACTAAATGTTCGACCATTGCTAAGTCACTGCTTCTGGTGAACCCATTTCAGGTACCCGCTAACATTGGAGCTGCTTGGAGACATCTATACTAACTATTAAGGTTTGTATAAAGACATGCATAATTGCTTGCATTATAAAAAAAATGCACGTTTACCTTTTTTTAAAATTATTTATTAGCATTTGCACTGTTACACACATTAGAGCGTTTCATGAAATAACTTCTGTACATCTGTTGATATTCTAATACATCCATATCGGACAAAATCTATCAAATAACACATTATGTTTTATTGTTATGATTTCCAATTCAAGACTTTCTAGTTCCGTCCTAGGCTCTTACCAATAGATCTTACAGTAAAATTTAACAATAACTCCCCCAACCTCCCCCTTCTTCCTTCAAGTCAGTGGTATTCGTGTGCCCGTGATCACCTGCAGAACCATTACACTGCTGTTAAGAGATCGTCAGGCCTACTTGGTCTGTATCCCCATCTATGGTGTACCCTGAGGAGATCAACTTCCTGATGTTTACATTTTTTAGCAATAAGCTCAGATGTCTACGGCTGTGTTAAGAAGCCAGTCTGATAAGAATGTCCCTTGCATACTCTCAGAATGTGGCACAGACCGGGTGAATACCATCTGCTATTGAACATCCTCTATGTAGAGCACTGACTGGCTGTTTCTAGGCTCTTGGAGACATATTGTCAGTTTATGTATATACGAGTCAAGAATCCACCCCTCTATGTTTCCATTTATTTTCAGGTAGAACTGGTGCGCAGTACCCCTACCAATTCTAGTCACACCCATGTGCCCAATATACCACCACTTAGGAAATCTTTCTCAGCAGGTGTGACAAACCTTCTATTTTCACTTTTCACGCCCCCTCCCACTGAAAAGGCCAACTTGATGATAGTTGTTAAAACCGTAAGATAGGTTCAAGACAGACAATCTGACATACACACATAAAAAACACACAAAGGCAACACAGAAACATAGACATCAGAATGCAAAGACACACATATACAATGATATCAAAGCAGACAAAGATGTAGGCCCACAAAGACACATTGTTACAAAGGCACTCTCTTTTTTAGGTAGAGCTAGACAGTTTGAGAGTTTGAGCTATTGACATTGTAAATAACAAAGCCTTTTATTTATGTGTTTTGAAAACCTGCAAATTGTGCGTGAACACACACTTTGTACTTATAGTCCTTGCTTACAAGAAGCAATGCTGACAGTAAAAGAGGCACAGTTATTGCCAGCCTTGCTTCTCATAAGCAACAGCTATAAGTACAAACGGGGGTAAATACGATGGCGGTCAGACTTTCATCCGACAGCCATTGTTGCGGGAATCGGGACCCGCCACCATGTATGCGGTGGCCCAGCACTTCAAATAAGGATGCAACAGCCACCATGGCATGGCTCTGGGGTTGATCTGAGGTAGTTGAGTAAGGGAGAGAAGCCACGCCCACTTACTGCCCATGCCTTCTTCCCCATGCCCACACTGCTGTTGTTCACGCCTTCTCGCCCCCAGTCCACCGGCCGCCCACACTTCCGTTTGCAATGCAATAGGTCTTGCCTAAATTCGAGTCCGATTCTTGTTTTTGTTACTAAGGAGTTCTCTCATTTTTATTTAAAACATACTTTAAATGGGCCATGAAATCCTTGAAAATTGCATTGTTTCTTCAAAAATTATATGAAGTGAAAACTTCTATTTTTGCCTACTGTGTAAATTAAGTATAACATTTTGGTCACTGATAACTGCTGTCAATTATGGTAAATGATTAGAGTTTTTCATGGACGCTGATGCGGCAAATGATATAATAAATCATTTTGCTTAAAAGACTTACTTTTTAGGAAAACTGATACTATTGGTTTAAAATCAAAACAATATTTTCCGAGAGGATTGCCTGAATGAGGAAGCAATTGTTTTTTTTTCTGTAAACGACTCTATGTGAATTGAATCAGCTTTAGCTACTTCATATGTTTTAGGGTGCTCATTTTGTGTTTGTGGAATGTGATGTATATGCACCTGAGATCAGTTTGAGATTTTAATGCTGCCTACAGGTGAGTCTTAAACACCCCTGGTAGTGGGAAGGGAGTGCACTTTTGGGACAGAGATCTTTGTGCTTGACTGCGTAAGTTATTGACCTTCCTTTATTTCTATTTTCTGATTCTCTGTTGCACAGATTTGGTTTCCGTCGGCAGTTTCAGGACAAACATCAGCCTGAGTGAGCTGGAAAATCCCTCTTACTCAGGGAAGGAGAATCCAGCTGCTGCTGGTGTCCAGGAGACCGAGATTGGCCAAGGTAGGCCTACTGAGCTTTAACACACCAGTCTCAGAGTGGATTATTGTGTCATGAAGATGGGAAAAGTTAGCGCAACCTGCAAAAAAATAGGACCATATAAAGAAATGAGCTCTGATGAGGATATTTTCAAATTTCAAAACTGGTATCCTTTTAAGTAACTACAGCTTAGATAACCACAGTAAATGAATAAAGATTGAAGGAGGATGTACGTGAGGGAGGCAAAACCCGGAAGGAAGTAAGAAAAGACAAGGCAAGACAGGGCAGACGGGCTGAGGAAAGAAGGGAGGTAGAAATTGCAAAGAAATTGAGGGAAAAAAGAAAGAAAGAAAATCAAAAGAAAGAAAGAAGAATGAAAGAAAGAAAGAAAGAAAAAACAAAGAAAGAAAGAAAGGACGAAAGGAAGAAAGAAAGAAAGAAAGAAAGAAAGAAAGAAAGAAAGAAAGAAAGAAAGAAAGGAAAAAAAAGAATCCTCTTTAGTTTTGATGACACTTTGAGAATAGAGCCTATAATAACCTTGGTTGGGGTCGACATTAGCCTCACTAGCTAAAGGTATACCACTAAACAGTCAAATTGTTGCAATCAAAAAAGAAAGGCTTCTGGTCATTCGAGCTGTCGAGACAGATTTGTGCTGTGGCAATTTTCATCCTCTTTCAACCATCTACAAATACTAAGGGCCTGATTATGGGAACGGCGGTCCATAGCACTGCGGTACTCGCTGTGTAGTGGTGGGGACTGCCGCACTGGTGGTCTGATTCTGCATTTTGAGTGCCAGGGTCCCACCTCTACAAGACCACTGCAACAGCCAGGGATCAGCAAACCCGGGTGGTGACGCGGCGATCAGAGGCTCCAATATACATGTTGCCTCAGGGTCAAGGATTGCCTGCAAGGGGGCACAGGTTGTGCTCCTCAATGTGCGTTCACCCCTGCTCCAGCACGGGATGGACTTTATTGTCCATGCCGTGCTGGAACTGGGTTTGGCTTTCCCATTGTGGTGACTTTTTAATAGGCACCGCGTGGGAATGCCAAAGGCCCATCCGTTAGACCACAAGTTTACTTGTAATCTGGCCGGTGGCCAGCGGTTGAGTTTGGTAGTCCTGGAGCGGCGCGCTCACATGGTGGCCCGCTCCAGGACCACTAAACTTGTAATCAGGTCCTAAGACTGCCTGTAAGGGCCCACTTGGAATCTATCATCTAAATGAAATTGAAGACACACATGTGGGCTGTTGCTTCATATTGTATGTGGCCTTGCACCCCCAGACTCGATGTACACACTTGGATTCTGTCTAAGGATCTTCATTGGTGTGTTCACCATTCAATTTTTTGGACATTTGACAAATGATCCATTCCTCTCAGATTTCATCCCACAATGGGTCCCTTTGAAATTATTATGATTCTTTTCGGGTTTCGGTCCTTTTGTTATGGGTTTTTGCCTTTGGTGACTTTGATGTGTTGGCTTCTCTGACCCTTAATGCAGTTCCTTAATGCATGTCAGTGTGTCCTGCAAGATATTTCAGATCAATGACTGTGAGTAAGCCAAAGGCTTACACAACTCCAGTCAGAATGCATCAAATTCCACGATGCATTCAACAATTTCTATGCATTTTAGGCTCCGCTGCTGCCTCATACTGTAGCAGGTACTCTCTTTAAACTTTACAACTCAAATGTTTTGAGATTCTGGGTGTTAACAAATACCTCATCTTCTAACGCCCCATCTTTTACTCTATATTTTTCTTGCTCTCGCTTTTTGCTCTTGGAAAGTATATTTTCTCCTTTTTCTTGCAAACTGTCAATCTTTGATTACCCCCTATATCCATTTCTTATACCAAACAACCTTAACTCATGGTAATGTCATCCAGGCATACAAAGTTAACTGCAGGTCTTTTCAATTGGCCAATGTGGCAAACAAGGGATAGAGGAGAAGCACAAGTCAGGGAAGTGCTAAACAGGCATAAGTCTAGGGGTCTCTGCTTACTTCAGTCTCAGGTCACAGGATGGGTGTTCTAACAGTTCTTAACCCACTGCACTGAATCCGCCATGCTGCAGGCGTTCTATTGGGTGGGTGGGACCGTGTCAGCCAACAGACGTGTGCAGCACTACTGAGGTAGTGCTCGCGACGGCCGTTGGCCGACGACAGCAGCTAATGGGTTAAATTCAGCTACACAATCCTATCCAGTGATTCATGTCTAGTTTCCCATTCTGGCTATAAAAGGTGAACTTAATTTTTATTTACTAATGTCTGTCCACTCAGATTCATTATTGCTTTATTAAGTCACAATTGTATGCTACTCTATTTGTAAATGACATGATCTGATCTTACACTTACTTATTTAGTGTTTTCTGATTGATTGCTAGCAGCTAAGGTCTGTTCTGCAGGACTGGGGGACTTAAAGCCTATTAAACAATCCTCCTGAAAGGTGGGGTTAAATTGTCAATATGTACTCTGAGAAGGAGGTGGTAGATGTAGACAAGGCTAACATCTCAATTATGTGCAATAATGTCGAAGCCTCCATATTTCCTGGGAAAAGGAATATAATTTTTAGATTACAGAATGATTCAGTAGTTCAGTAAAACATGATGTATCATTAGTAGGGCTCCCTGTTTACTGTTTTTACTGATTTTTATAGATAAATACAGACTGAATACCATTTACTTTCCTGTCTGTATTTATTTTAATATACGGATAAAAACGGAAAATGAGTTGCTTTTGAGTGATTCTGAATGCTGTCAATCATGACTGTCAGGCCAATAGCTGTGCGGTAAAAAAATAAAGGAATTTTAATAAAATTCCTTAAACAGCAGTTTAAGTCTAAAATATGAATGCTTTCTTGTAAGTGCATATTTTATCACCTGAATGTGTTTACATCATTGACACCTGTTAGGCGTTAAGGCACAAGTGTAAATTAACTGGTTAAATACATGTAGAAATATACACATGCTGGCTTAATTTTTTCACAAAATGTACAATAAATATGGATAAATATAGATAAAATGAGCAAAAAATAAATATGGATAACACAGACGGAAACGTCAAAAAAATTATTACCGTAAAACCAGGAGCCCTAATCATTAGTAACCCGATTTCCACAACCTACAGTAATTTACTCTTGTTTGTGCTTTACTTTCCCATTCTGTGTTTGTCAGACTATAGAACAAGTAATTGAAAGATAAACCCTAGCACTTTATGAAATATCTAAATCACTATGGAAACAAATAGTACATTGTGTAACCATCCCTGTCAAAGGATGGATCCATAAACATTTGTTGTATTGTAGTGGTGATTCCAGATATTTACCATCACAAGTTGTACCATACCATAGTCTAACATCCAAAATAACTATTGGGAATCCCCGTGTATTGTCTCTTCTAACACCCCTATTATTGCTATTCAAGACTCTTGCATCATTCTTAAAGTGTACTGAATAAAAAAACATGATCTATAACTATTCTATAATGCAATTTTTTCTTCTTTCCACCTTTCACTGAACTTTCTGATGACCTAAAGAACCAAAGAACCCAAGTAAGGTAAGTTCTGTCCTGCAAGAATTGTCTATGATGCACCTGTGGTGTGCTTGTCTTTTAGATGCAATGGAAATGTGACCATTAGCAATTGAATGGGAAGGCTATTAAAGATATGACTTTGAGCTCTGTTCGACCACCAAACAATAGTCCACTGTGTTATGCATCCAGAATGTGCCTTATGGCTACACTGTTGATTAGAATGAAAGACTTGCGTAGGTTCAGCAATATAATCAAGTGATTTCAGGCCACTGATATCCCACTGTGAGAAAGTCATCCTTTGTGCCCTGTTCACCCCCATTATTTTACTGATACTGGTGGTAACTGACTCTTACAGTGCCCAGGGCTCTGCTAAACAGGCCCAGGACTATTGCTGTGACAAAAAAGGTATATGGCTATTAGGTATAATTACAATTGGCAATGACAGATTCTTGTAAATCCCTAGTGTAAATTGGGCAAGGGTGAGTCAAACCACATATACGTCCCTAGTATATAATAGGACAAGGGGGATTCAAACTACTTTTAAGTCCCTAGTATATTATAGTGCAAGGGGTTTAGAGGCCCAGCAGATTTCCCACACTGGAGTGTACACTTCTCTGTGCCTACAGTTATTTTTAAAGGCAGCCCAGCTTCGTAGTCTGTCTTTAAAAAGTAAATGACATGTAAACTTGACTTTGGTGGCAAAGGTACTTCCAAAGTATTAAACTACCTTATTTGTACTTATGTCACCCTAAGGTCTTGCCGTAGGTGCCTCGGAGGTTGGGTGTCATGTAACTATAAGCAAGGAAATTATAAAATATGTTTTATATGCCCTAGTGAGAGAAAACCTGCAATTTTATTCCACCATTGCAGATTATTAGCTCCATAGACGGACATTTGAATATTCTATTTAATTATAAATATTGCTAAGAAGGGGCTAAACAATGGCATTCAAAGACTTAAAAGATGGGCAAAGATAAATCCAACAACATGCCATTGTTGAATATATCATAACTAATAAAGAAAATAAGGTGTAGAACTTTTTTTCTGTAAACCAAAATCCACCCATAGAGCTGCCTATCCTGATTGGTCAGCCTTAACAAGCTTAGGCAAGCTGTTTGGATAAGGTGATAAGTGGACGCATGGAGCAGAGGTTTTTTGACAAAGAGAGCTCTAAATCTGCAGGGAAGGGATCATAAAGGTGTCTGGGAAAGTCAAACTGGGCTTCAAAGGTAAGCAGGACAGCAAGAAATGCCAGGCCTATATATCACCACTTCCAGTACCCCCAGCCAGATATCACGCACAGGAAAGGAATCTGAAGAAGGTGTATTGGGATTATTAATGGAAATGAGCCATACCACACTTTGGAAGAAGCTGTCTTGCTTCTGAGTGATACCATACACCTCATTGGACAGGTTTGAGCCCCTGCTCGTCGCCCCAGATCATTGAATAAATAGGTGAGAGCTGCATAGCAACTCAGAATTTGGTACCTGAAACTACAAGAAGAAAGATTGCCCTGCTGGAACCCTTGTCTGCGCCACACAGGATTGCTCTTGTTGCACACTTGAAACTCCAGCCTTGAGGACTTTGCCTTGCTTCAAAAATGATTAAGGTGTGGACTCCCTTAAAGCAACAGGTTAACAGAGTTTTCATGCACCATCTCCCTCAAGAAGTACCTAGCCTGGAGTGCGTCCAGTGAACTTTTAAGATTTGGCCAGGGGCCTTGTGGAAACTGTAGTCCAAACGTCCAAGGACCCTCGCAGAGCTTCTATACCCTTGAGTTTACATTTTGGACACTTTGCACCCTCAAGAGGAACTTCAGGCAGCAGTTCCAGAACATTTGGAGAAGTTTGGGACAACTTTTAGAAAAAGCTTCATGAGTGGACCGGCCCAATGTCGAGAGTCAAGCCGACAATCATCAACTGTTACCCGACCTCAATTTCAGATTCATCCCACTGAATGCTCCGGTGCTCCAGACTTCCAGGATTTGCCCAGGGCCTCACTGAGAAGCAATCTGACAACGTCACATCAAAATAGGCCTGCTAGAGGGGACCGCTCAATATCGGGAGAAAATGCTCTGAAAAAGTTTCTAAGTCCGAAGGTAAAAGTGTGACTGCGGCCTTGCGCTTAGCGTATTATCTGACCACGGGTCCATCGTGATTGGCCTCAAAATTTGACTTTGACTCGGTCAAGCCTGACAGGATATCCCAAGTTGTCGCTATATGTTTCTAAGTGCTAGAAAGCGTTTAATCTTATATATCCCATATTTAAGGTTCCCAATATTGGATTTTTGTCATTTTGGTGTCATTTTAAAGATTAAAATATTTCCTGTTTCTATAAATTGGTGTCAGATTTTTATTGCATGTTTGAAGTATTGCTGTTGTAAAATACTTTACCTACCTGTCTGCTGAGTTAAGCCAACCTGTTCACAGCCAGCTACCAAGGGATGAACCATGGGCAAATATTTTGAGATGTGGACTGGACCTTATATTGTGTTACATTGTGGCCTTATTGCTCGTAGGAGGTGCATTCTTACTCCTACTAATAATCCACCTTTCAACACACACCTAAATTCTAAGTGACCAAAATCTGAAAAGTAATGCTTATATGGTTTCTTGTACTTTGCATATCTCTATAGGGGGAACATAATTATATGTAATACGTTTTAAAGAGATGTTGCAAGCATGGATGTGCTTGTAATGATTACCTGTGCATTACAATAAAAGGATACCTATTACTTTTACCAAGACTCATTGAGGCTCATTCACAATCCGCTTTCTAACATGCAAAGCTGTACTACAATGGAACTACTTGACGCACTACAAAACGCTCATAATTAACTGTAAAACATCTGGTTATTGGTTCAGGAGGGCGAAAGCCCCACTTATGTAACAACCCCAGGCCTTGTCAGGGTAAACCACAAAAGTCACCAAATTAACCTGTGTTTAGCCCTTTGATTGCTTGGCACAAAAACATAATAATGGGAAAACACAACACAAGAAAAATTCCAAACCAATTTAGAAAAATAGAGTCGATTTTGGTAAATAAAATAGTAGCAGAACATTAAAAATGAAGCGAGCAGAACCAAATATATTCATATTTTTATTTTTTGCGAAATGGTACCTAATTGCACAAAGAGCCACTCACAGTTATCTGATCACGTCAGTCGGGGGAACCTCACAAGTTCAGGGCAACCGCGATGGAGCATGGGTCGGATACAGGGAGCAGGTTAGTCCCACTGAAGAGTTATCTACTTAAAGTCCGGTGCAAAGAGTTTCCTTCACCTTGGAAGTTGATAGAAGGTCAGTCTTTGCTGTAGCACAATGATTCATTCCACACTGGAGCTTTACATTTAGTAGTCATCATGGGCTGTCATACCTGTAGTGTCAAGTACAGGTCTTGCATTGCTGGTCATCGTGGATGGTCACTGTTGGCGCAAGTTGTCAGTCTCACTGGAGCTTTGCATTGCTGATCATTGCAAGTGGCATAGTTTCTGTGAAAACGAATCTGTTCATGTTATGATGAGTCAAAAGTTCAGTATGTTCACCTTTTCTTCTTGAAAGAGCTTCCAATGTTGTCAGCCATGGGTCTAGGACCTGGGGGCAGAAGGTGTGGGGATTAGAACTCACACCAGCAGAGGCCCGCAACAAGGGGTAGGCATGTCCACAAGTTACAGATGCAAGGAGGTGTCTGAAGCTTGTTGTGTCCTTGTAGCTCACACAAGAGGTCTGCCAACTGACCCTTGGAATCACTCTGGGTAGCCTGATTTTAAGGCAAGCTGATCCAGTCTTCCTTCTTCCCAAAGCAAGGCAGTCTTTCAAGTAGCAGGATAGCCCATCTTCCTAATCACAGTGTTCTAATGAGAGGCTTTGAAGGCCCACTATTTATACATGGTACCAGCCTTGGTTTCGCTGGACTTTCGTTACCTACCACCACTATTGGGTCTTGAAACTTCTTCCCCTGATCAAGAGCTTCAAAGTGTCAGGGGTGAGAAAAGGCTGGGCAGGCCTAATTCCTCCATATGTGATGTGGGCAAAGTGCAAGTGGAATAAGATACAGCCCTTCCCCAACCATTCTGGTAAGGAGACCCATCCTGTCCACATCTAGGCATGAATGTAACAAAATCAAATTTTACCATTAAAGATGACTTTAAATTAAAATTATTTTGTGTACAAACAGCATATCTCTGATTCCAATCTACAATAAGCATGTATTAAATGTAAAAAGTAAGCATGGGCGGAAAATCCATTCCGCTCGCGGATTTTGCGGATTTTCGGTAAATTTGCAATCCGCGAACGCTCTCAAATTTACCGAAAATCCCCAAATTCGCACGCAGCGGATTTTTTTTTTCTTGGTTATACAATTTTGCGGCGCGCGGCGTTCACTTACCGTCATTCAGCATTTGCCGAGTTGTTTTTCTCGATATTTTGCGAGTGCTGTGCCATTTTGGATCTTGCTGCGGGATCCCGCGGGAGTTTGGCGAGCGCGATTACGTCATCGCGGCTTGCCACCTTGCACTGCGAGAGTTTGTCAATGCGAGTACGCCGTGATCATGTATCGCGGGAGTTCGCAATTGCGAACTTGTAGATGTGGCAGGCAGCAACAATCTCGCACTCGCGAAAATACAAAATTTGCAATTCTGCACAAGAAATCCACCAGCAAGCAGCATAAACCTTCTGGAGATGATGATTTTATCATAATAACTTCTCAGGCTGACATTTGCCTGCACTTTTTAGTGCAAGGAGTCCATTTTTGGGGGGGGGAGGAAGGAAGTGCTCCACAGTCTCCAACTTCCTGTTCCTGTCCAGCAGGCTCCTCCCACTGCTTTCTTCATGTGCTGGTCACTTTCATTCGGATTCTTCACCTGGAAGGATTACTTTTTGTGGATGCTGCTGGATATTTGGATTTCAGGCCTTTTTGACTTTCTTTGGATCACTTTTGGATTAGAAATTTCACAAGTAAGTTTGTTTGGGGCATTACAGTTGCTGCAACTACAATTTTGGAATTTTCGATTTTTGGGCTGTTTTGGGTCCCTTTGCCCAGGGGTACTCAGTGGTGGGTGGACCGAGTCTTTCTGTGCGGTGTCTTGAATTTAAACATCATGGAGGGCCTGGATGGCTTGGGATTGTGCTGATTTTTCTGTGATTTTCGTTTTTTTGGGCTGTTGTTGTGGCCTTTTCACCAGGGGTAGTGAGTGGTGCATGAGCCTAGTCTTTCTGTGGGGTGTCTTGAATTTATACATCATGGAGGGCATGGATGGCATGGGATTTTGCTGATTTTTCTGTGTTTTTTGATTTTTTGGGTTGTTCATCGGGTCAGGCCATGTGGGTGGGGGCCATTTTGAGTGCTGCTACAGGAAGGCCCTGGCCATGTGCTGGGAGGCAGGGGGCCATTTTGAATGCAGGCAGTGTTCTTAGGTCTGCAACCATTTTGCCTGGCTTTCGACCTTTATGCCCAGGGGTAGTGAGTGATGCATGGGCCTAGTCTTTCTGTGGGGTGTCTTGAATTCAAACATCATGGAGGGCCTGGATGGCTTGGGATTGTGCTGATTTTTCTGTGATGTTCGTTTTTTGGGCTGTTGTTGTGGCCTTTTCACCAGGTGATGTGAGTGGTGCATGAGCCTAGTCTTTCTGTGGGGTATCTTGAATTTAAACATCATGGAGAGCATGGATGGCATGGGATTGTGCTGATTTTTCTGTGTTTTTTGATTTTTTGGGGTGTTCATGGGGACAGGCCATGTGGGTGGGGGCCATTTTGAGTGCTGCTACAGGCAGGCCCTGGCCATGTGCTGGGAGGCAGGGGGCCATTTTGAATGCAGGCAGTGTTCTTAGGCCTGCAACCATTTTGCCTAGCTTTCAACCTTTATGCCCAGGGGTAGTGAGTGATGCATGGGCCTAGTCTTTTTGTGGGGTGTCTTGAATTTAAACATCATGGAGGGCCTGGATGGCTTGGGATTGTGCTGATTTTTCTGTGATTTTCGTTTTTTTGGGGTGTATAACTGAACTGATGTTCCGCTGTCTTCCATTGCTTTTAGGTGCACAAGACTCAAGAGAACCACCAGTGCCAGGAAGAAGTCCTGCAGCGGTGTGTGTGTGCATCATAACGTCACGCGACGTCACGTCTGGCCACAGACAACTCTGCAACTCGTGCAACTGCGGCCTGCTGTACTGACCTGCTCTGAAGAAGATGGCCCCAAAAAAAGTTCCCCGTAGCTCCTCTAGCAAGAAAGTTGCCAGTAAGGAGCAGAAGAAGCAAGTTACCAAGGAGACTGGTGTGCCGCCCGCCACATTTTTTGGGAGTAAAAAAAAAAGTACGCCTGCAGCAGCAGCGGGGTCTGCTGGGGACCAAGCTGGGAGCAGCACCCCCGCTCCATTGGGCTCAGTGCCACCACCACCGCCACGCCAACTTAAGTGCAAGCCCTTGAGTGCTGCAGAGGCAGCCAGTGTACTTCTTCAATCACCATCGACCAGTGATGTTGGCTCATCGCAAGAAAGTAGCAGCAATGTCCCTCAATCAACACAGGTTGTTGTAACTCATCTGACGAGTGTTGAACAACCACAGCCGCAACAACAACCACATGTGTAAGTACAAGCCCAAGAACAATTGGTAGGAGAGGCAGCACAAGGAGATGCACAAGCAGAGGTGCATGGAGGGTCACAAGTGCCCACAATAGTTGTTCCTCCCGAAGTAGGGGCACATCAGGAAATCGACAATCAAGGCGAGGTATCATTTGAGGAAGCCACTCCTCCTGATGATCATTCATTGTCTTCCACACCCCTAGCAAGGAAGAGATCAAGGCTGGTGTCTACATCTTCTTCAAGCACACCTCCTTCTGATGATACGGATCACAATTGGGAACCAGCAGCACCACTGCCATCTGAGAGTGAGGCACAACATGATCTGACAAAGGTACTTAAGCGTAAAAGGAAGCTCGTCCAAAGTCTCATAGTTATGGAGTGTGATGAGGCTCAACAAGAAGTGGCGGATACTGCTGCTAATGAAGGCTCTCATGACAACGACCCAGTCATCATAAACGTCACTGCAGCCCCAGCGGGCATGCAGGAAACAGACATTTTGACCCTAGCCCGAGAAGCTGCTGAGCGTGATGATGATGTCGACGAGGAGGCAATGGAAACACAACAATCATTGGAGTTAACTAGTACACCAACACGTACCGCTTTCATATTTCTTCCTCGCCAGAAGGGACCTCCATCCACCTCGACCTCAATTAGTGGTGGTGAAAGTGCACAATGTACTAAAGTTGGGCAATCCACATCCTCCACTTCATCTGGCATTAGCAGCATGACCACCACCACCAGTATCGCTGCCTCCTCCAGCCCCCACAGACAATTCAAGTCCCCAGCTTGGGACTTCTTTAGTGTTTGCCCAAAAAGGGAAAACTTCGCCATTTGTAGCATTTGTAAGCTTGCAGTTAGACGTGGTAAGTTTGGTACCAACTATGGTACCGGAGGCCAGAGAGGTCATCCTAAGAGACAGCACGCTGTCCAATGGTTTGCGCACCTACAGGCGATCAAGGAAGCCCGAATTGCACGTCAAGAAAACGTTGATGTTTCATCTGATGATGACGAGGAGGAAGAAGACGTGTCAAACACTTCACTTACACCCAGTACCCCTGTCAGCAGCACACCCCATGTGAGCCACACTAAGAGTGTGTGAGAGAGTGAGACACCAATGCGAAAAAGTTCATCAGCGAGCGTAACTGGGTCGAAGAAGTCATCATCATCATCCCGTAAATGCTTGGTCCAGGGTAACATTAGAAACATGTTGTTTACAGAAGCGCCATATGAACGCAACCACCCACTGTCGCGTCTGTATAACACTAAGCTGGCTAAAATGCTAGCTCTGGACCTTCTCCCTTTTTCTTTTGTAGAAGGGGTTGGTTTTCTAGAATTAGTGGCAGCGCTCTGCCCTAAATGGAAGGTTCCTAGCCGGTTCTATTTTGCCAGAGTTGCGGTTCCAGCACTACATGAAGATATGCTGGAGGTGATTGGGGCAGCTTTGCAGAAGAGTGCTGTTCACACTATACATCTGACAACAGATATTTGGACCAGTGGCGCAGGTGCTGATTACATGTGCATCACTGCACACTGGGTCTCTTTTTCAGGGGTTAAAGCAAAGCTAAACACAGGTGTTGACCCGGACCAAGTTTTTAAAGCTGCTCGGAAACATGCAACACTAGCCATGTTTGGCTTGGAGAAACGTTACACAACACAAAACATTTTGGATGAGTTTAACACAAAGGTCTTTCACTGGCTGTCCCCCAAAAAACGCCAGATTGGTTATGTTTCCACAGATAATGGCGCCAATGTAGTTAAGGCCATGGAGCTGAGTGACTAGTGCCGTGTTTGGCGCACTGTATAAACCTGGTTGTTAAAAAATTCTTGAGTGATGAAGACAGTCCAGCGTGCGAGGTAGTGGCCACCTGCCGAAAAATGTGCACCATTTCAGCCATTCTTTTAAGGCCCGGAAGCATCTGAGGAGCCTGCTACATGAACGTCAAATGCCAGTGAAAGCACTCATCCAGGAGGTGCCAACACGTTGGAACTCAACCTTCTACATGCTTGAGCGTCTGTATGAGCAGTATACGGTACTCGATCACTATTTCTTAAAACAGGGTACAGCTCAGAAGGACCTGAGGATTGATGTGGCGCAATGGGAGCTAGTTAAAAGCCTGACAGACATGCTTCGTCCTTTTGAGTTCTTCACGCGTGCAGTCAGCAAGGAGGACTGTAATTTGGGAAAAGCTATCCCATTGTTGTACATGCTGGAGCACCAACTGAAGGCGGTGTCTTCTGTGTTTCAAAAAGATGAAAAAATCCAAGACCCTTTTGTTTTGGCGGAGAAATTATTAGAGCGCCTACAAGGTGATGAACGTCTTAAAATGATCCACTCAGAACAGCATTACATTTGTGCTACTATTCTGGATCCACACTACAAAAAGGCGCTGGCAGGCCGAGCATTCTTTCCTTTTGCTGATGAAGATGTTACAAAGTACAAACGTTGGCTAGCCTTGTCAGCCAAGAGGTTTGAAAGAGAACGGCAGCTCATTGAAGGAAAAGGCAGTACATCAGCATCAGCATCAGCAGGCCATCCCCAGTCAAAACAATCTACTTCTGCACCTGTGGCTGTGGCACAAGTGACCTCTCAGCCTTTAGAGACACCGGCAACAGGATCATCTGCACCAGACACAACAGTAACATTGGATGCTGAAGAGGATTGGCTAACTCGGCTTGGGTTTGGTTCTCAAAAGGTCACAGCAAAAGCTAAGCAAAGTGGAGGAACCTTGGAGGACCTTGAGTCGATGGTGCAGGACTATCTGAATGACTCAACAGAGGTCTATGTTAATGCTGACCCATTGGCGTATTGGCATGGGAAAAAAGAATTGTGGCCACAGCTCTCCAACCTGGCTTTAAACTACTTGTCTTGCCCACTCGCAAGCGTGTCTTCTGAACATGTTTTCAGTGCTGCTGGTGGCATTGTAACTCCCAAACTGAGCCGCCTCTTGCCCAAAAATGTGGAGAGGTTAACAATGATCAAGATGAATCAGCACCTCATACCACCAGATCACAAAGTACGAGAAAGCACGCCGTATGAAGACGAGGTGAACAGCAACGTAGATGAGGGAATTTCTTCTCTGTTAGGTGACACTGAGCTCACCCTGCCTGAATTCGCAGAGTATGATGACGAAGCCTTATTCTTATTCACTGACACCAAGCCCTGAAAATGAGACAATGAATCAATAACTTTCTTTTTCGTCCTTATTCACATTTATTCCTGTGTGTCTGTCTTTCTTTGTTGTGCACAGTTAATATATTTCAAACTTTAATCACCTAATCACCAAAACAAGCCCATCAGCAGAACTGTCTTCACTTGTTTGCTTATTGATTTGAAGGTGCCGCAGTCTGCATTCCTCAGATTTACAAGTTCAGAAGAACATGCTCCTCTATCCTCCTCCTCCAAACTCCTATTTCCCTCAAAGCAGAGGGCTGGATTACGCCCAATGAAGAAAGACTCAGCACTTGTGGGGGTGTTCTACTTCTTTGCGGGTGACTTGACGGCTCTGGGGCCATTGCTGGGAAGCTCTAATGCCGGATAAAAGTGGTTTGGACCAAATCGGAGGCGGAATTTTTTTTGCGTTTTTGCTGACTTGCTTGCCTTTCAGGTGCTCTTTGGGGGGGTTCCGGTGTTTGTGGGTGAGTTTTGGGGTCTGGGAGCACTGCTGGGACAGTCTAATCTTGATTGCATTTTCTTTTCAGGAAATCCGTGGTGGAAAACGGGAGTTATGACCTAGCTGCACAGCGCGTTTGGACCGAAGGCCGAGAAATATTGTAAGTATGAGATTTTCCTTTTTGGCTGTTTGGGGGTGTTGTGCTTTTTTGCGGGTGGGTTGGCGGGTCTTGGGGCATTCCTGGGAAGGTCTAATACCGGATAGAAGTGGTTTGGACAAAATCCATGCAGATTTTTTTTTTGCTATTTCTGACATTTTGCTCAATGTAGCGTTTTCAGGGGCCTGTTTGGAGGGCTTCCTGGTGTTTGTGGGTGGGTTTCGGTTTCTGGGAGCACTGCTGGCTATGGATACTTTAGTTTGCAAGAGGTTTGAAGCAAATCCATGGTGGCAGAGGGGAGTTAGGGCCTAGCTGCAGAGCGCGCGTGGAGTGATTTGGGAAATTGGCAAGAAAATTACCAAGTCCCCATTTTTTATACTTTTGCTATTTGGCTGTTTGGGGGTCTTCTACTAGTTTTCTCCTGGGTTTACAGCTCTGGGGCCATTGCTGGGAAGCTCTAATACCGGATAAAAGTGGTTTGGACAAAATCGGAGGCGGAATTTTTTTTGTGTTTTTGCTGACTTGCTTGCCTTTGAGTTGCTCTTCGGGGGGTTCCGGGTGTTTGTGGGTGTGTTTTGGGGTCTGGGAGCACTGCTGGGACAGTCTAATCTTGATTGCATTTGTTTTTCAGGAAATCCGTGGTGGAAAACGGGAGTTATGACCTAGCTGCACAGCGCGTTTGGACCGAAGGCCAAGAAATATTGTAAGTATGAGATTTTCCTTTTTGGCTGTTTGGGGGTGTTGTGCTTTTTTGCGGGTGGGTTGGCGGGTCTTGGGGCATTCCTGGGAAGGTCTAATACCGGATTAAAGTGGTTTGGACAAAACCCATAAGGAAAAGCCTTTTGGCACTTTTTGTAACTTAGGGTTCATTAGGGTTAGCCCTAGCAGCAGGATTGCATGTGTTTCGGGGTGTTCTAGATTTTTGCAACTGAGTTCTGGGGTCTTAGAGCACTCGTGAGAATGTGTAATTTTGGTTGCCAGTCATTTGAAGAAAATCCATGGTGGGAAAGGGGGGATTTGGCATAGTTAAAGAAAGCCTTTGCCACTATTCTTAACTTAGGGCTCGTTACGGTTAGCATTATTTCTATTAAATGTGTTTGGGTGGGGGGGTTTTCGAGTCTTGGAGCGATGCTGGCTATGGATACTTTTGCTTGCTTGCTAGTGGTTTGAATACAATCCACGGTGGGTAAGGGGGTATTTGGGCCTACTTTTACTTCCAAAGCACGTTTTGTCACCAGTTTTCTGCTAGGCCTCGCTTTTTGAGATCTGATTGGGGGTCTTCTACATTTTTGCGACTGGTTTTAGTAAGGGTCTGGGTGGGAGCACTGCTGGGAAGGTCTAATTTTGTTCTAAAACACAGTTTACAGTACACCTAGCTTGAGGGGAAAGATCCGCTAAATTAATTTGCCCATACTTATTTATCCTTCAAAAGGTGACTCAGACAGAGTACGCACTTTCAAAAATATTGTACTGTCTATTAGGAAAATCAAAGTGTGACTTTTTGCACTACACAGCGTACATACCTTATATTTATTTATCAGTGGTGTTGTAATATATCACTTCCGGTTTGTCGTTCAATAATTACAGGCCGGGTTTCAGTCTGTGCAATTGGGAAAAAAGGATGGAGTCAGGCTTCACATTAGCGAGCCGCAATTCAGCATCCGCCAGGCAGGCAGTGGACAGGGTGTCTTCTGGTCACCAACATTGATGGACGAAGCGTTAGCTGGAATGGAGGAGTGCCGCTAATAAGAGGAATTGTTTGCTGCATGCAACTTACTTACCCAATTCAACAGGATAACTACAACAACATACAGATACAGTATCCATTGTTTTCTTCTATGAGTGTTACTGCATTTCTTGGATCTCTCTCTGCTTCTAAATTGATCCCTACAGCCTTTCTATAGGTTTTACTTCGGCTATTTTTTAAACCTAATTTAATGTAAGAAGTAACCCTGGGCGTAGTGGGCGTAGTGGGGCTTCGCAGAGCTACGTGAAGTCGGCGAGAAACTACGCCCACCTCCGCACTCCGCGTAGCCCCACTACGCACCACAGGCCTCCCTCCCGCCCTCCCTAAATACTTTAAATTAAAAGTGTAAAATAATTAAAAGGCACTTACCTTGCCCGCAGCTGCCCGCCGCTGCCCGCCGCTGCCCGCCGCTGCCCACCACTGTCCGCCGCGTCCCCGTGGCTCGCTATCTTCATTGCTGCCGTCTTGTTTACTAATGCGCATGCGCGGTCGGCCGCGCATGCGCATTTTTCCGTGAGAAATGCGCATGCGCGGCCGCCCGCGCATGCGCATTAGTACACAAGACGGCAGAATGAAGATAGCCAGCCCCGGGGACACGGGGGCAGCGGCGGGCAAGGTATGTGCCTTTTAATTATTTTACACTTTTAATTTAAAGTATTTAGGGAGGGCGGGAGGGAGGCGGGTGGCGGCCAGCTACGCTCCGTCTGCGGAGCTTGCGCAGTGCCGCCTGGCTACGCCCGCTACGCAAAATGCGGAGTAGACGGCACTACGCACACTCCGTGCACGGAGCGTAGCTGGCCGCCCACCCTTAGTAAGAAGTGTTTCTCTGAGTACAGAGATAGGCAAGTGAAAACGCTGCAGCTCTGTACTGTCGCATTCTAGTACTACTTACTTTTCAGTAACAATGCATGCAGTAGTGCATGCACTTCCTTTATGTCACTTAAAAGATTGATGGTTAGCTTTGTACCCAAAGATTTCTTTATCTTCAATTATTGTTTGTCCATGCTGTGCTTTTTTTTTCTTCTCTCAACAAAACCTACCCAAAAAGAAACCCCATTCCCATCCATTTTCCAAACCCTAACCCTCTTCCCCCGGGCTGTGTGGTTTTGCTTGATGTGTGACTAAATGACATCAATAATTCCACACACTTGCTGGGGAGGATAAGGTCATAGCAACAGGCTGGTGAAGGAATCCGAGGATATTTTCTAGACTTACTCAGCTTCAGTACTATTTCTTGTAGTAGTAGCCAATGTCAAAGAAATCCAACACAAGTACAAGTTATACTTTCAATGCTTTACCATTTGTTAGGCTACATTGTGGCACTGTTCTAGTGTACTGTCACCTGCTATATTCTCTATCGTACCGTTGTAATGCTACAGTAAGGACAAACCAGGTTTCATTTTCTTTTTTTCCATAGGCATGCAACTGCCACTGTGTCACACAACTAGTACCACCGCAATGAGGAGGACATTTCATCCGCCCAGGATTGCCAACCTTAATCGCGATTTCCCGTGGAGCCAGCCCTGGGCCTAGCCCTACTTTCAAACACAAATTACAGGTAAGATAAGCCTTTGGTTGGAGGTAGTATAATGGAGTATAGGAGAGAAGAGAGATTGACGGTAGTACTACTAAAGTCCTAGGACTATTCAGGAAAACAAACTTACTGTTAAACCCCCACCCACCAGACTCAAAAGCAGTAAAAAACAGGTATGGTCAGATAAAGTTTCAAAAAGTATATTTTTGTAGCCCTAACAAAATAATCTCCCGCAAGACCCTCCCTAACCCCAACGATTGTCCTTCAAAAGTCCCAAAAACAACCCAACTCCCAATTCCCACCCCCAAAAGTCTCTAAAAAAGGGGCAAGGGACACTACGGCAGGGTGCTGTTGACTTTAGCGGCCAGGGCATCATACTCCTTGCGGAGGGTGGCATGGTCGAAGCGGAGGCCCTCCACCAAGTTCTTATAGGTTAGGACCTCCTGCTCCAGGTAGGACACTCTGAGGCATAAGCGGCGCTAGTGTGCCTTGCAAATCCTGTGGGGGGCAGCTGCTGTCTTTGCTGCTCGGCGGTGGCGGTTGGCTTTGGTAGCTGGAGCACTGTGCTGGCTGGCAGCCCGTGGGGGCACGGAGGAGGATGCAGCTGTCCCAGTAGATATTGTTGTTGTACCGGTAGACTGCGTGTCCTCCTCCTCCAGGGCCACCAGCCGCCGATATTCGGCGACAGTGGCATCCAGCCTCCGTTGCCGGGCCATTTGAGCCAGCTCCCTCCTTGATGGTCTGTTTGATTTGGAAGGAGCAACTATATGAAGAAAGAAAGACATAGTCTGTAACCAATGCTCCTTAAGATTAACACAAAATGATTGAGCAGAAAGTTGTGTCACAGTAAAAGTAGCAAATTGAAAGCACAGTACATAACTATTGAGGACGGTATCTATGTAACCTCCGACTTCTTCATCCTTGCTCTAACATTAGTGGGAGTTTAAGGAACAAATTCTACGAGCACTATGGACTTCCATTACAGTCGACTATGACAGTACACCAGTCTTATTCTTCTTCTTCTCTCTTGTTTAGGAAAATTGGTACGTTATCTTATGCAAGCCGGCATAATGCCAGCGCAGTGAACTTGCACCCGAGAAAAACAGACGCACACCATGATGAGTGAGACAGACTTGCGTTACTGTACCGGTCCAGTACATGCAGGTGGTGAAGCTCTTACTTTTCTATTACGGGTGGCACTAAGAATACTCTGTTAAAAGGGCTACTGCTTAATTAATTTAGCTTTTACCCTACAGTGCAAATGAGTACTAGAAAAGGAAAATGAAGAAGCTAAATGATCTGATTATCTATCACTTCACATGGGATGTATTTGATGACATATGGGATGACTTTAGGTGCTTTGCTTGTTATTGAGTGAACAGTGATACGCCCACACATGAATGACGTACTACTGCTAAACTAAAGTTATTAAGAGAGGTAGGGAGTGTCCACCGTAATAACTGGATATATGCTGGGCTTCCAGTTGCAATACAAACTACTGCTACTATTCATGGTAGTATTTGGACAAAATTATAACTTCTTTTCCTTGCCTTTCCTACACTGGAACGGACTTGCGGGTGCGGTGTTATATGCTCTTCAAAGTAACACTTAGTTCATCCAGTGACCGTCTACTCTCTCTAGATACACATATGCTATCTAAGAGTCAGATAGTACCATGATCCAGGCATGCATCCATTCAAAGTATATGCACACATACAGTTTCTGTTTCACCCACCCAGGCTGTTCTCCTTCCACCCATCCTTGCTTCATCATTCACGCAGCCATGCACCATACCATATTCTTTCCTTCCCAGCCACCTCGGGGACCAAGCAAACACATATCATTCTTCTTTGCCAGTCATCATTAAATTTCTCGACCTTCCACACTTACTTACACCCTTTTTTCGCTTTTCGTTCATCCCATCCATCAAGTTCATCTTAGATTTGATTGGGATTCTTCTCGCCAAAAACTTCACATCTAAGTCGAAGTACATTTAGAGGAGGCTACTACCTGGTTGATTTATAATACACCCGTGCAGAAAGCACACTCTGCAGTCTTCAATCTCAATAAGTAAGGAATATATAGCTTACCTCTGCCCGCCACCACCGTGTTAACCCTCACAGGCATGTCCAGCACTTGCACCGCCTCCTCCCCAGAGTTGTTCCCCTCGTCCAATACCACCACCTCCACGCTGGCCCCGCCTCCAGATGTTCCACCTACAAAGTACATTTAAGAATGTTAGAATACACCACTCACTACTATATAATATTTGGTCTAGGAGGAATAAAGAAATGTGAAAAAAACAGAATACAATGTAATAATTTGTGACTGTCTACTCTAAAGTAAAAATGTCCCTTTTTCCAGGGAAGGCTGTTGTCTTGCTGCACTTTTTGGCACAACTGATGAATGCTTGCTTTTTATTTTTAACACTCACCACTTTTTCTCCTAACAGACAGAAGCTTGACTTCTAAGAACACGAGCAGGATCAAGTTCAAACCAGGTGAGAGCTCGGCTCGACCACAAGAAATGTGTCCAATTAATCGTCAGCACTAAGCACTTTTCCATTTTCAGTTAAACATTTACTTTTATGACAAACTTGATTTTAATAAATGTGTTTACTTTTAATAAAGCTTTTAAACTTAAATAGACTCTGTGGTTTTTGGTCCTCCAGACTAGAGTGGATGAGCTTAGGGTTTTGGAATTTTTGCAAGCATGAGTCCGTGCCTCTGACACTTCTTGACTCTGACTCCGTACTCTTGTCCTGCGTTGGATAATCTAATCATCGGTGACTTTGGGAGCTAAATGACTCTGCCACACTATCTAGTCAGTAAGGAGATTGGGGGTTCAACTACAAAGTCTGTTATCACTGAGGTATGTGGAAAGTGTAACAGCACCTATTATAATTGATAAGCTAAGCAATGCATTATTTAGTGTCCATAGTTCTGTTTGTGCAGATTTGTCCCTGCAACAGCAGTAGAATGGATTGTCCTACTATCCAAACCAAAAGTAAAGTAGTATCTTATTCTTTCTTGGTGGTCATTCACCTTTTTATTGTTGGCAATTGTCAAAGCATAAACATTTAGAAGACTTTAAAAGACATTATGGACAATCCCGGAGGACTGCACTCAGTGCATAGAGCTATTGCTGACTAGAATGGGAGTCCAATGGAATTGCCAAATGTGCAATCTTAGTTAGCTACACAGACAGACTAATAAGAATAATCTAGTAATACCACAGGGAGTCATAGTCGAGGCAGGATAAGAATTAGATACAGTCTACAAGAAGATAAAAGACGATTTAGAAAAAATCGAATGAGGAACGCTAGGAAAAAATAGGTACTCTATATTAAAATTAAAACTTACTGGGGCCAGCAAAGGAGCCCTCGCCTGCCCGATGCTGGCCTGCATCCTGTTCAACAGCCTCCTCCTCCTGTGTCCTCTTGCCCCTGGGGGGATCTGATTTACAACATGAAAGAAAGAAAGACCAGAAAACATGGATGATATTTGTCAACCAAATCAAACATTTCAAAAGAACAATAACAACAAATTTTGGCGAAATAGCAAATAGACAACTATTCCACAGGATATATTGACCGATCTCATGTGGTCTACTACGTTATTAGTATTGCTTGATTTGCGGACCGTCGACTTGGAAAGTTCTTATGTAATTCACTAAATAAAGTACTAAAAAGGTTTGCCTATGATTGGCAGGCAGCATGCCGCAGCATGCGAAGTGACAGACAAAGTCCATCGTGATTGCAGATCAGCGACAACACTAAAGTTTCCTACTACATTAACCAGTCATTAAAAAAAATACTCAAACTATCAATCCACCACCACTATTTCTTCTTATCGCCATGTGTACAAAGGAAGGACTGGACTTGAGTCTGTAGGGGCTGATTTAGAAGCCCCTTGCGGCTCTTTTGCTCCATTGTTGCGTGACTTTTGTGACGCAGCGGCAGAACAAAAGAGGCGCAATGGTGCGGCGTATATTAACAACGTGACGCATATGGGAGATGCATCACGTTGTAAAGCCCTGCGCCATCAGGGGGTGTTCCGGCGCAAGGGAGGGCGTTCCTGCGCGTGAACGCATCCTAAAAGTGGCTGAGGGAAATCTACAAGATTTCAATCAGTCATTTTAAGGACAATGATACGTGACTCAAACCCTGCGCCTGCTTGAAGCAGACGTACGGCTTGACGCAGCATTGGGGAGATAGGGCACCCCAGAGCATTGATGGAGCTGCGCCATCGTTGCGACGCAACTCCAGCAATGCGCCGCCTTTACGGCACAGATGCGTAACGCTTTGGTGACGTTTTGGGCCCATGGTGCGCCGCATTGTAAGTACGGCGCACCATGGGTGGTGGTGGCATGGCGCACAACTACTGGCGCATCCCTGCTACTTTGCAGGGATGCGCCGGTAATTAAAAATCTGAACCTTAGTGTCTAGCATTACGCAGATCTTTAAACTACACTCATACATAATTTCACAGGCCAATGAAATGAACACAAAATCGAAAACAAATAAGCATAGTGGCAACACTACTTAGAAGGAGAGCAGTGCACCTGAAATGCACAAAAGATTTTGAAATATAATTTACCTACAATGTAATCAGCAGCATTATTACTCTTGGTAAAAAAAAAACATTTGCAATATAATAACACACAGAGCAGGAGAAAACAGAGTAGTAAAGAAATAGCTACTACTACTCACCAAGCCCGGGGATCTCAAGGCCAAGCAGGTCGAGCAGATCGCGTTCACAGTCCAGGACATCCGTCCAGCTGTAGGTGGCCTGGTTGTAGGTGCGCCGGACCCGAGAGTGGTGGTACATGGCCCGGCACACCTTCTCCCACTGCTTCCGGCGCTCCCGGATCCCATACCCGCTACCGATACTGCCGCCTGCCATGATGGTCCTGGGGAGGCGGCGCTGAACATAAAAAATTAGTCCGACCACCTCCTCCGGGCTGAAGATCTCCCGGGGTGCGACTGTCTCCCCCCTCAAACGCCCGCACCGGAGGCCGGGCACGGGGTGCGGGACCCTTCCCCTTCTCGGGATGCTTCCCGGCTCCCTTCACCATGGTCTGGGTGGAAAGGAAGCTAAATAATAAACAAAATAGAATAGGGAAGAGAAGAAAAGAAAAGAGTTTAAAGAAGTAGTTTAAAATTAACCAAAAGTAGGAGAAAACACAGAAATCTAGGGCTAGAAAAAAAAGGGATAGATAATAAGTAAAATAGATTAAAAAAAACTTCAAACAAGCAAAGGATGGCAGAGATTTAGAGAGGATACAAAAAGCATGCCCAGAACCATAGCAATGAATGAGAAACAAGAGGGCCACGCCTGTTCACGACCGCGTGGGTAAGTTCGCGCGAGATTTTCCTCGCGATCACACGCGAAATTGTACTAGCGAGCCGCACACTTTGCGAGATTACACATCGCGGCCGGAAACGGAAATACGTCATGCAAACAAGATGGCTGCGCCCGTGAACGACCGCAAGGGTAACTTTGCGTCGTTAAGCTACAAGCGGCTCGCTAAAACGCACAAAACCTTGCGAACTAACACGCCGCAAAAAACTAAAATCGCATATTCGCACGAATTTGCGGCTTCCGAATTCGATCTCGCGCAAGTTCGCGCCCCCTGAATCCTGCGAAATTGCAGAAAAATTAGTTTTGCAAAACTGAAAGCAATCAGCAGGTGCAAAAGTTCAAACTCATCATTAGTAACCATTCCCTGTAGTGCTTCCTAACTGGGGCCCCTCCAGAGTTCAGTTGCTAGTTGCAACAATTGTATGATCCTGTTCTGATCCTCACAGCAGGCTCATCGAATAGCTACAAGTAGGCCACAAAGGTCCAGGAAAAAAAAATTGCACTGCAACAGAAAGCAAATTACAGATAAGGAAGCAGGTGCCAGACTGGAATTTTAAAACAGTGACACATTATTAAACCAACCCCAAATTAATTCATGCCAGTTGAAGCAGGGCAGGTGTGCTTGCTTCCCCCCCCCCATAATCTACAGTGATGATGAACCAGAGGGTGGCATTGATGTACCAGAGGGTGGCATGGGTGAAACAGAGGGTTGCAGCGGTGAAACAGAGGGTGCTGGGAACCTGTGATGATGAACCAGACATAGAAACAACATAGTTGCGACCGTTGCGAGCCGACAAGTAAGTTCGCAATTGCGAACTGGTACAAAACACTCGCGAACTGGCAGAAACCCTTGCGAACCCCCCCCCCCAAAAAAAACCCGCAAATTCGCGAGAATTCGTGGATTTTGCAGATTGCGAGTTCGCAAATACGCAAATTCGCAAACGCCAGATTTGCAAAATTCGCCCATGCTTAGTAAAAAGGTAACCCAGTGTCAGAAAATGGAAGACAGAAGTCTTACAATAGTGAAAAATGACTTCAGTTTTTTTTACTGTCAGGACATGTAAATCTTAAGTGCACGTGCTAATTCTTAAATGCAATGAACCCTGCCCTCTGAACCTTTCTAGCCTACCTCAGAGGGTGCTTATATGTATTAGCAAGCATTGGAAAGCGAATAGGTCTTGCCAATGCAAGATATATTGGCTTTGTCATTTCTTTTAGCCATGTTGCACAGCAGTGTGATTGAGGTGCACCATGGCCGAAAGTACATTTTAAAAAGTGATATGATATGGTCGAAACTGGATGAGTCATAGTGCTTGTTTTTTACTTTCAGCCATGCTGCACAGCAGCCGTGCTGCTGTACAAAATGGCAAAAACACATTGACAAAACAAATAGATTTTGAATGGCGAGACCTATTGTCTTGGCCACAGCTTGTTTGTTCTGTAAGGAGGGGCAAGCAACAAAAGGGGCGAGTGTCTGGGCAAGCAAAGACATGAGGTTGTGGTATGGGGCAGGGGGTAGTGTACAGAAAACGCACTCTGATAAATCATAGACCTTTTTCTGGTGGAAGGGCTGGAATCAGCAAAAGGGGATGGGGTTGGGGGAACGGGGTAAGCAAAGACAGAAAAGAGGGAAGGGATAGTGTTTGGCAAGTAGCGAAGGGGGTGGGGTGACAATGGTAATTTATGGGTGGGCTCTAAACTACTTTAAAGTAACAAAATGTCTTGCAAGTGACAAACCTTACACTGTCTCAGTCAAGACCTAAAAACGGGGCAAGGTGACTATGTCCTTTGTTAGCTACCATAAACAAGAAATCCTTTAACTGACCATCCAGCCCTGCCCCATGTCCATGGGTGTATCAAGAACAATGCCATTTGACTACCTATATTCAGAAGTTTGATTAAAAGGAATATAAACTGCCAAAACAGTGAAATAAAAATGTGCCCTATGTGGTTTATATATATAATTATTGTTGGAAAGTGGATTACTAGTAGGGACAAATATTTTTCTGCCATTGGCAATTAGGCAACAAACACAGTATTTGGCTCAGAAAAGGTCTTAGAAAATTATTCTCATGCTCAACCCTTGGTAGGTTGGCTGCGAGCAGGCAGACTTAACTTCAAAGACAGGTATGTAGAGCATTTAAAAACACAATAAAAATCCAACACCAATTTATAACAACAGGAAATATTATAATCTTTAAAATGACACCAAAATTACAAAAATCGAACGTAGGGAACCAGAGATTTGAATTCAAATTTATTTAGCATTATATAGCACTTAGAAATCTGTAGCGCCTTATCGGGACATCTGGTCACGATAGACCTGGTCAAAGTCAAAGTTTCAGGCCGACTGCGATGGAGCCCTGTGCGGGTAACCCTCACGGTAGGTCTCGGTCTTTACCTTCTGACTTAGAAATTTTTTCTGGCGATTTTCTTCCAGGGTCTCTCGAAGCTCTCAGCTAGTCCGGATTCGGTGAGGGTTGGCTGGATTGCCTTGTGACGAGCTCCTGGTCAAACTTATGGAAGTCCGAACTCTGGAGCATTCCACCGGGACAAACCATGGATCCATGCCAGCTTGCGGTTGAAGCTAGGCGACTTGGTTTTCACGGTTGCTCCTTGTCACCTTTTCTTCGTTCGGACTTAAAAACGTTTACTTTTACATGCCAGTTTCGGTGAGGTTTCGCCATCCTCAGATTTCACCTACTCCTAGTCCATCTCTGGAAGTAGGACCTACTGAGCTTTTCAGCTGGACAAACCTGGACGGCAGGCGAACTCACTGTTGAATGCAGACGGCTTGGCTGGCCAGGTTGAGTCTGTCCACTTATGGAACTTTTTCCCGCAGTTGTTTCAAACTTCTCCAGACTTCTGGAACTTCTTATTGAAGTTTCCCAGAGGGTCTCAAACTTACTCCAAGGGTCTGGAAGTGGCATATGGTCCATAAAATGTTGGAACTTCGGTTCCCACAATCCTCCTGGACAAAACCCTTACAAATCCACTGGTAGTGCTCTAGGTTGATGATTTATGGTTGTGATGTTCCAGGTGAGCTCAGTTAACTTGCAGCTTGCAGGGAGTAGACTCTTTAGTCCTTTTACTGCAAGGTAGTCCACAGGGCTGTAGTTCTAGATGGTGCAGAAGGTGCTGTCTTCAGAGTTCAGACCTTAGTGATTGCACATCAAACCTCTCAGCATGGCCCTTCTTGCTTTCTTTAGGTTTCAAGCAACAGATCTGAGAGGCTCTGCCCCTCCCAGATTTTTATTTCAAGTTCTCTGGGTCAGGCATAAGGGCACTCTTGTCCAATGGAGGGCAGGGTAATGCCCCAAGGTATGACAACAGTCTGCAGAGTGTGGCACTATTTTGATCCAGAGTACACCAATTCTTCCAAATTCATCATGGTTGACTTTCCAGCAGGGAGAGAAGAGCTGGCTGAACACACCCCTAGAATGGCTAAACTCCATAGTCTCTCCCCCTTGCATCTGTTCATTCCTTCCTTAAGCCTAGCATCTGGCTGGGTTCTAAAGAGTAGAGTTATAAATTACACTGGTGTCTTCCCCTCCCTTGAAGTCCATGGTTTACAACTCCTCCCCCTGCTATGGTATTCCTGTGTAACAGAACACTGCCCTCCCAGCAGAGCTGGTTAATCCCAGGGGCTCTTTATCCCCTCTCCTAATAAGCCTGGCTAATCCACTTATATCTGACCAATCAGGACAGACCACTGGAAGGCAGTATCTAGGTTTACAGACAAGAACGTCTTTAAACTTCTTGTCTGTACATTTTAGGAGAAATTCAACAATATCATATGGTTGGATTTATCAATACCATGCTGGGGAGTCTGTGAATGCTATTTTTATCATTCTCCTATCAGAATGTATTAGTTAATAACTTATTTCCATGTTAACCTATGTGGCAGGGGATTTGCAATGGTAAAATGACTTGGGCCATTATTCCAGCACCAGGGCTTATAAAAACATATTTTATAATACTCTGCCTATATCTACAGGACCCCCCCCCCCCCCCGCCGGTGGAACACCTAGGCGAGACGTTAAGGGTTCTGAATATGTAAACATGTTGCAGATCCTCCCTCCACAGTGCTCCTAGCTCCAAATCGATTTTGTGCAGCACTTTATAACAATGTGCAATTTCACTTACTCCAGGGAATATAAAATACCTGACCCCCCACCCTGGGACACCCAGGGGGACCCTGGGGGTACCTAATGTGCCCAACCATTGTAGGTTATCCATTTTTAATTACCCCAAACACCAAAGTTGAGTTTGGGAATAATTTACTTTTTTTAAAGCCATCCTGCAAAACAGGGCTACTTTTAAACTGACCAGGCTTTAGTAGTAAGCACATGCAGGTGCAGACAGGGCGCTGGCCTATAAACTGCCATGCCCTATTATATACTCAGGACTTAGCGGTAGTTTCAATACCTCTGCACTATTAAGTACTAGGAGCTTTAAGGGTAGGTGATGCCAATCACAGAGGTTCCCTAACCCATAGTGTACCATAGAGTATGTAGGTCTTTTCACTGCATTCTAAGTGTCTCTTTCAGCATAGCACTGGCCCTGGGCCTGGTTAGGCAGAGCCCAAGGTCAGTCAGAGTCAATTTCCACCAGTACCAGTTAGCAAAAAGTTGGGGGGTGCCCAGGTCACAGGATGACTTTGCAACACTTATCATCAGATGACTTAAAGGTGGTGTTGAGAGGTCAAAAAGAGGACTTTGCTTACTGTGTGATATTTTGGTTTGCTGCTCCATTACATTAAGTCAATATTTCTTTTTACATCTTTTAGATAGGCTAATTAGTTTAATTTAATTTTGTTTTATGAAGGATTTAACAATTGCTTGCTGAGAGGACACAACTAGGCCAATCTTGATGTTGATGTATTTCTTGCAACTTTAATACACAGAAAGTGATAGTGCTGAGATGTAGCTGCACAAAAATAACTCACTGTGTTTACACATTTTTGCAGTCAACCAGCTTTAGAATTTTAAGTTTGTGACCCCCACCTTCTTCCAAGTTATGCGCTGTAACTACCAGACTAGATAATTCAACCTGGCCCATGTGTCACATGATATTGGTATACTTCAGACAGTCGCACACAGAAGAGACGTTATCAGTAGGCCTGGGCGGAAGTAATGAAGTTGAGTTCCATGGAATTCCACAGAATTTCATTAAAATTCTGCAGAATTCCATGGAGCGGCAGCGTGGGCAAGCTGAAAAGACAAACAACAGTTCACCGGGTGCCCCAATGCCAGTAAAAACATGCAGACTTGTGTGGCGTGGTTTACTGTGGACTGTTGGTGTCACAAAACCAAAAGAAAGGCCTCCTGCCTCCCTGGTCTCCCGCAAAGTGAAGGGACTGGCTCTGCGTATCACAGTTCCCTGGCAGTCATCTATATGCTCTATTAGTACAAACTATGTCACTCACCAGAGAAGCCGTAACTGTCCAGTGCTGACTGACCCAGGGGGGTCATGGCTTGTCCTGGGCTGCTGGCGTGTTATTGAAGAAGACTGTGCCACTGTCTTTTTCTCCCTTCTTCACTACAGGTGACAGTTTGATTTCACGAAACATGCAAACAATCACAAACCCGACCTCACCTTATCTGCTCTCGCTGTTGGACAATCTTTAGAGCTCTTTTGATTGGACAAGCTTTAAAGATGTGCTGAAGCACTACAGTTCCACAGTTATAGGGTTGGAACTGACCTGGTTCTGCTGCTTGGACTCGTAAGAATGCTTGCATGTCAATGCCTCTTGGCCCACATAATCCTCATATGCAACCACTGCACTCACAATGAATTCACTGTGCTGAATGCTGCTCTGCTCTCTGTAATAGTGTGTTTTAAGAAAGCCCATCTGTTTTCTGTTCTTCTTATTGGGCATTTCCCAGAGGCCTGCTACCAGAAAAGGGTGTTTTCTTGGTGATAAACGTGATTGTCTGTGAAAGCGTTAGTGAATTCAAAAATCACAACAGCTCCTCTTTCCCTCTTTGCCTACAATCCAGCTTCAGTCATGAAAATTGAATGTCTTGTGCCTCATTTGAGGAGCTAGGGAATACTAAGGCTGTCAGAGTCATACATAACAAAACCATTGTAAACAAACTAGGCATGTTCACAGTTTGTGGAGTACTGTGCAGAACTCTACGGAGTAGAAAAAAAGTCTGCCACACTACACAGATTTCCTCTAGTGGGTGGAGTTTGCTGGTGTGCCTGTTTGTGTTGCGATGGAAAAGTGGAGTGCATCTTCCTGCTCCAAATTGCTCATGAACAGCACTATGCTGCTCTCAAGTGTGTTCTTTTATTCTAAATTGTGGGCAAACAGTACCACGCGGTAGGCATGGGCTCGGCCTTCTTGCTTTTTTTTCTCTCTATTATGGTGATTGGCCTAATCTCTCTTTAATCTCTCTAATCCTCCTCTTTTAAAATGTATCTACCCCTCATTTTTATTTTATATATTAGTGTGTGTCTTTATGTTTGTGTATTTTACATTTTTGGGAACATTTCTCATGTGTTTTGTGACTTTTTATATTTTGTTTATCATTTCCCTTTACTTCTTTATTTATTCTTTCCTTTCCCTTTCCCTTCCTTTTCCCTCTTTTCTTCTACCCCACCCAGCACCATGGCAGAGGGACAGCTTCCTTGCCAGCGATGCAGCCACCCAGGTGTGCAGCCCAAGCTACCTTTGAGCAGGAGGAGGTGGCAGCACTTAATTGTTTCGTGCACCGTCACCGCCAATCTATGTTGGCAGCAGGCGGCAGGCCCGGTAGCGGATACCTCCTGTGGGAGCGTCAACAATTGAGGTTCCGTGACGGTTGTAAGTGATGTTTTCGACTCGCACGAATATGGTCGAGTCTGGTATCTATGAACCGCAAATGACGAGTTCAGTGGGTGTGCGCAGTTTCGCTGTGCTAACCTAAACCGTTTGTTTGTTACGTGGGTTTTTCATCTGTACCCACGGGTTCCATCTTAGATATAGCATCCATTTTGTTTCTTGCCCTCAAGTAGCCAGCGAACGGACGTTGTCCGCTTCGCGACCCTGGGATTCCCAAGACTCTTACGGAAGACACATGTTCTTTGAAATTGTCTTTATGACGAGGGGGATGATACTGTAAGGCAGATGGCCCCGCTCGAGGCTCATCTTGCCGTGCCGGACTATTGTCTCAGCCGTGCATCTCATTAGGCACGTCCCTTTGATGCCTGTAGCTCGTGTTTCCTGATACCTCCCTTTTACACCCTTTCCGATCTCCCCACTGTATCTGCCTTCCTCTACACCTGTTCTTGTTCCTTCTTCGATCTGTTTTACTGCCGATTGGAATGTACTAATGGTGGGAAGATGGGTTTTCACAGTTGGGAACCGCCAAATGTTTCCGCACTTATGTTCCGGACCTTGAATGCATGAAAGTGACCCCTCTCGGGGATAATGATGGGAACCAAGTCGTAAACCTTTGTGTACTATGTTAGCGTATGCGAGAAATCTGTATAAAAGGAGCGATCCACTTGTAGCAAGTTGAAGCAGTCTCCCCAAGTTGCACGTGTTGTACTTGTCGTGACTTCTGTGTTCCCTGCAGTAAATAAACCTCGAATCTTTGACGCCGAAGGAAGTGTCCCGTGTCTCTGTCATTTGTACGCCGGAACAGGTAACCCACAAAGGTTTCAGGTGTTGTCCCCTGGCACCGCTGGGTCTTAAATAACCCAGTCCTTCAGTTGGTGCCCAACGTGGGGCTGCATCAGTGGTACCGGTCCAAGCCCGACGATCGTGAGGAACTTCATGTGAAATCTCTGAGGGAAGGTGCACTCCGCTTCATCGATCCTGTTGTCGAAATAAGTGGCCCGAAGACTTTTCCCGCGAAGATTCCCGCCTCCTGACGGCTGCGACGGACTGCTGCCCTGACTGTAGACCTGTTTTGGCGCCTGGCGTAGACCTTGGTATAGCGAGACGACTGACGGGCCTTCCTGGTGACGCCATCGATCTTTGAGTTAAGTATTTGTGGGTCGCTCCCAGAGTCCTTAGTTGTGGTTGCTTAGTTGTTGCATGGTTCCATTGCATTTGTGGTTCTTGGTACTTGGTTCTTTGTTGTATTATTTGACATCTGCAGTTGCCAAAAACCGAGGGTTTTCGCTCTTTGCTGGGACTTGGTAAATCCCGTAACCCTTGACGTTTGTGAAACTCGGCTAGTGTGCAAGATGCCTGGTCGCAGTACTCTGTTTAGTTGTTTTAGACGTTGTGGTACGGATTCCCGACTGGAGGACTCGTGTCCGATACCTCCGGTTGGAACTCCAACTTATGAACTTTACAGTAAACACGGGTTAGGTCCGATCACCTTTAATGAATATTGGATTTGTTATACTAAAAAGGATGGTGTCCTTAGTTGGCCACCTCACGGTAGTTTTGAGACCCCCATTTTAGATAACCTCGAGGCTAAATTGTTTGAAAAAAAGTCAAGGCCGGCCATGTTTGATGCCTTTCGGTTGTGGCGCAAAGAAGCCCGACAGAAAGAGATCAGACAGACTAAACGTAATCAGAGAGATGGTGTTGCTACTATTGTAAAGAAAGCAGAGCAGTTTCAGCGTGATAAGGAGGATAAGGTAAAGGAAGTGTTTGATAGGCTACAGCGTATGTCCATAGATAAATGTTATCCCGTTTTGCCTACGGAGTCGGATAAGAAGGAAGAATCAGTTGAGGACCCTTTAATGTCTTATCTTATGAAGTCGCCACCTCCGTATGTACAGGGTACCGCACTTCCTGTGGTTCCCCCTGTACCTGCTCCTCCACCTGTTCCTCAACCTGCTCCTCAACCTGCTCCCGTTCTTCCTACTGTTCCTGCTCCTTTGCCTATTGCTATTCCTACTGCTCCTCCGCTTCCACATACTCCTGCTCCCGCTACTGCTCCTGCTCTACTAACTCCTATTGTTTCTTCTGTTTCTACCCCTTCTCTTGTTAGTCCCTTGTGTTATACTTCTCCATCTACTCGAAGTCGTACTCCTCCTGTTGCGGCTAGCTTCTTTCATTCTCTTGGACCTGTTCTTGGGTCCGCTGGTTCAGATGGTCCTCAGAGACGTAGTCAGCTTCCCGGTAATAGGGAACGTGCTGCGCTATATAACATGGCGATGGGTTGGATGGCACACCCTCTTAGAAATCCTCCACGTGCTGTACTTGATACGTTTTGTCAATTCAATGTACCGACACAAAGATTTGTGTTCGGAGAAATGTGCAAGGTTCTGCGCGATCAGATTTCAGCCGATGCACCTGACGATGTGTTGACCGCTTTGTCTGATCTACAACTTCAGTTTTCGACCGGACTGATAGTGGATACCAATGTTTGACGTGCTGTTGAGCGGTTGCTATCTTTCCGTCCCACTCCTATACCTCAAGCCTTGTTTGTTGAGGACGTCGAAAGCCAGTTCGATGCGTCCGGTCAGTTTCCCATGCGCGAAGTTCCACCAGTATGGATCCAGCTAATCCGCAGGCTCACCCTCCGGTATTGGCGCATTTCCAGAGAGTATGGATACATCTCCCATGGAAACGATCAGAAGTATTACAGGTGAAGCAATCTTTGCCTGACCCTCGTAAAAATCCTGCAGGGTACTATGAGGAATTGTCGCAGCTCGTAGACGCTACGATAATGAATCTTGCCGATATCGATATGCTGTTTGGCAATGTCGTACCGCAATCGGTATGGGCTAAGATTCGTCAGGAAAATCATGCCAACGAATTGGGTGGAGATTGGGCTGCTCTTATCGCAGCAGATGCACAACAAACTGGCGGGGCTAAACCTGAACAGCTCATTACGGATCTCCCTCAGAGAATCATCACCCTAATGAAAACACTTATGCCAGCTATGAGGGTGAACTGGGATAAATTGTCAGCTTGTAGACAGAAGAAAGACGAGAGTGTCTCCGATTTCTTTACGAGATTTGAGGAGGCATTCATTGACCAAAGTGGTCAGGATATGGGTACTGAGGGTGGTCAACGGTTGTTTGTGGATAAATTTGTCTCTAACTTGTTGCCTGACTTGAGTAATAAATTAAAAAATTCTGAGAGTGCGTGGGCTGTTTCTACGTCCGCTCAAATATTGGCTACTGCACAATATTATGAGAACAGAGAGAAAGAGGAGAACAACCGCGCTGATAAAAAGACGAAAGAACTTAAAACTAAAGTGTTGTTGCAGCAAGCGTATCCTCCGCGTTCGAATCAGAATGATTCGCAACAACGTAATCGATCGCAGCCGCAATCTAATAGGTCGCACTCGCGAAATGACTCCTCTTCGCAGAGATCATCGTTAGGGTACAATCAGTGTGCCTATTGTAGACAAGAGGGTCACTTGAAATGTCATTGTCCTGCTTTAAACGAGCGTAATAGTGGTAACACATCTAGAGGAGGTCGTGGTGGTTCTCAGCAGACATCACGTGGTAGAGGTCGAGGTGCTCCCAATGATCGTTTAGACAATTCATCCAATTCTAACAATTGTTTTGATCAACGTGGATCATCGCAAGGACGATCTGCGCAGTACAATGTAGATGATTATTACGTCGATCAGGGAACTGACGACAGTAATTACTAGGACAGCCGAAGACAAGGAGAGGGAGTGGTATCAGTTCCGGTTGATCAGAGAGGGCCTTACGTCGCAGTTGCCACATCGGGCGTTGTTGAGCCTTTTCTGTTGGACACTGGTGCAGCGAAAAGTTCTATAATGCATTCAAAACTCCCTGGCGCACCTTTGTCTGGCTTAACAAATGTTTCCGTTGGATTCTCTGGCGCCCCCGTTAGCAATCCAGTTTCGTGCCCTTTGCCCCTTACAATTGGGCCACGTAAGCTTGAAGCTCCGCTGATTTTGACTACTGGATGTGGTGAAAATCTTTTGGGCCTGGATTTGCTTAAACGTCTGTATGCGACTTTGTATTGTTCTCCTGCGGGAGTAAAGCTTACATTAGGTGAGCGGGTTGTCTCTCCTATGTACTTGTCTCTCGATAAGCTTCCACCGGAATTGAGTTCTCTTCCTGCATCTTTGTGGGCAACAGGTCCCAATGATGTGGGCCTGCTTGACATCTCCCCTTATGTTGTACACGTGAAATCTAATGTGCGATTGCCACGTATTCCCCAGTATCGTATCTCTCTTGATGGTGAACGAGCACTGTTATCGATCATCTATGATTTGATCGAGAAAGATGTTATTGAAGAGACTCGGGGAAACGTGTGCAATAGCCCTGTGCTGCCTATTTTGAAACGTACCGATCCTTCTAAACCACCTGTTTATCGTTTTGTTATCGATTTACGGGAGGTAAATAAAATTGTGATTCCTCAGTTTCCTGTTGTGCCTGACATCACGGCGCTACTGACTCTGATTCCAGCTTCTGCATCATGGTTCTCGGTGATCGATCTGAAGAATGCTTCTTTAGCATTCCGATTGCCGAAGAAAGCAGAGACCTTTTCGGTTTCTCTCTTGGTGGTCGCAGCTTCCGGTTAAAACGCGCTCCTCAGGGCTACTGTGAAAGTCCATCAATTTACAGTCAAGCCTTGAAGGGTCAACTGGATGCGTTTGTGTTGCCGGCTGGTGCGGCCTTAATCCAATACGTCGATGACCTATTGGTGGCTGCCGATACTCAGGACATTTGCAAAACTGCCACTATATCGTTGTTGCAGCATCTTTGTGACTTGCATCACAAGGTGTCTCCTTCTGAACTTCAATATTGTTGTCAAGAAGTAACCTACCTAGGTCACTTATTGTCAAAGGAGGGAAGAAGGTTGACCCCAGAAAGAATTGCAGCAATTGCGCGTATATCCGTGCCGAAAACCCAAAGAGATGTGCGTGCCTTTCTAGGTATCACGTCATACTGCAGACAGTGGATTCCAAATTTTTCATTGTTAGCAAAACCATTGGTGGCTCTTATGTGCAAGGATGTTTCAACTCCTTTACCATGGACGGACGAATGTCAGAAAAGTTTTTCTGAATTACGTGACGCATTGTGTTCGGCTCCTGTGTTAGGTACTCCTGACTATAGCAAGCCGTTTACACTATACGTTCACGAGAGGGAAGGTTGTGCGTTGAGTGTTTTAACGCAACCTTTTGGTGATAAGCAGCGTCCATGTGCATATTTTTCCTTGACCTTGGACCCGGTAGCTAGAGTATTGCCGAGTTGTTTAAGAGCAACGGCATCAGCCGCGGTCTCCATCAGACAATCAGCAGGATTGGTCATGGATAATATGCTTGCGGTGATGGTTCCGCACGCAGTTGACACTCTTTTGAATCGTACGAAAACTCAGCACTTGACGAGTGCGAGGTTGTCAGGGTACGAGTTGACATTGTTGGCAAGTCATATTCAGATAAAACGTTGCAATGTTCTGAACCCGGCGACCTTGTTTCCAATTAGCACAGAGTCAGATGAAATAGCAGCCCATGACTGCTACTTAAGAACGGAAGAGGAAACAAAAGGTCGAGTGGACCTTAAAAACACTCCTTTGGAAGATCCCGATGGGACTTTGTATGTGGATGGTTCGTGTTTTAAATTGCCGAATGGTGATGTGACTACTGCGTATGCTGTTGTAACTTTGAATACTGTCGTGGAAGCTGCAAGACTGAATCAAAACTCTGCCCAGTCTGCAGAGCTGATTGCTCTCACTAGAGCATGTGTGTTAGCGAAAGGGAAACGCGTGAATGTGTTTACCGACAGCCAATATGCATTTGGCGTCGCCCATAGTTTTGGACGATTGTGGAGAGAGAGAGGTTTTATGACATCGCATGGCACGAAGATTCAGCATGGACAACTTGTGAATGATCTTTTGGACGCACTTACGTTGCCTAAGCAGGTAGCGATTGTTAAATGTAGTGCGCATCGTAAGGTGACGGATGATGTTGGTCGTGGTAATGCATTTGCGGATGAGACTGCTAAGGAGACTGCCCGGAACCTTAGCACTCGAATGTATGTGACGAGTTCGGTTAGGTGGCCTACAGAGACTAGTATGTGTGAATATACTATCGAGAGTGTGAAAGCAATTCAGAATGAGGCCACCGAGACTGAAAAGACAAAGTGGAAAGAAAGTACGGGAAAGTTGGATGCGAGTGGTTGTTGGGTTGATTTGTCGGAACATAAGAGATGGATGTTGCCGGATGCGTATGTACTAGCTGTTGTGACAATGGCACACGGGTTAGCACATATCAGTGTGAAAGGTATTTGTAAGTTGCGATCCCCTGTATGGAAGAATGATGGTATCACGAAGTGTGCTGAACGATTGGTTAAGAATTGTATGGTTTGTATGTTGTACAATCCTGGTAAGGGAACTCCAACACCTCCTGGTCACTTCGCTCCCCCTTCATATCCCTTTGAAGTAATTCAGCTAGACTTCATCCATATGGAGAGATGCAATAACCTGAAATACGTTTTAGTTGTGGTTTGCGCGTTCTCCCGATGGATTGAAGCCTACCCTCTCAAAGACAAATCTGCCCTGTCGACTGCGAAAATCCTACTGAAGGAATACTTTCCTCGGTATGGAATGCCTCGGATTGTATGGTCTGATAACGGAAGTGAGTTTGTGGGGAGTGTGATGAAGAGTGTGTGTAAGGGCCTTGGAATCAATCAAAAATTCCATAGCGCCAATCATCCCCAGTCAGCTGGTCTGGTTGAAGGGTATAACGGCACCCTTAAACTAAAGCTAGCGAAAATTCAGGCTACGACTGGTCTTTCATGGCCTGACGCTTTACCCTTAGCTTTATTGTCAACAAGGGCAACCGTACACTCCCGAGTAGGGCTTAGTCCCTATGAAATAGTGTTCGGTCGTCCTGCGAATGTTTGGGGGGTCCCTAGGCCGGGTGTGTTCTCCAGTCTTGAGTATCCAATGTTGATTGACTATCTTCATGATCTGACTGCTAAACTGAGGTTAATTCACCAACAGGTTTACGAAGCATTGCCGACGCAGACGGAGGGTCCAGGCCACCAACTCCAGCCCGGAGATTGGGTGGTCACGCGGAATTTTGCCCGTAAGAAGAACTTGGAACCCCGTTTCACTGGACCCTACCAGGTCCTCCTTGCCACGAGGACTGCCGTCCGTTTAGAAGGCCGGAAAAATTGGGTGCATGCCACCCATACGAAGAAAGTTCCTATACCGTTACCGGCAGACTCGTGGGTGAGGAGAGGCATCGCTTCAGCTGAATCCGAAGGATTGCCGGCTTTTGTACCTTTTAGCGACGCACAACTTGTCGGAGAATCCTCAGTGCAGCAGAAAGACATTGTTGAACATTCGCCACCAAAAGACTCAAGACAAGAACATTCGACTGATCGACAGGACTCTGTTCCCTCATCGGATCCTTTGTTTGACGAACATACACGTCCTGGGAAAACTCGATACTTTTTGCGTTCTAGCACTAAGGACAAATAAAAGATTTCGTTCTGTCCCTTGACAATTGCATTTCCCGTTTTCCACGATCAAGTCTAAACACCCGAATAATTGTAATTATTTTTGTATATATTGAGTTTTGTTCCATATGTATTTTTGCTTCCACAGCTGAGAGACATTTTACACATACAGTGTGAATAAAGGCCGTAGGGCCGCTCGTGTACTTCCTTCTGGTTAGTAGGTCTTGACGCTAGGTTAAAGACCGTCGGTTCCTGGGAACTCCTGGGGATTGACTACTGCTACACAGAACGAAGTGCGTCAAGAAACGTTGCGGACGGTCATAGGGGATGGCGTTTTCGAAGCTGATGGACTTGGAAGAAGCTCAGGCTCAAAGATTCAAACTGCAACAACGTATTCGTACCAAATGTTTCATGTTTCAAATGTGCATATTACTTTTGACTATTTCTGCACTATTGGCGGGTGGGGTGTATTACATGATGTCGTACTTCTTACCTTCTGCCATACCTATTCCTACTTCTGATCCTAAACTTACCTCCACTGCATCCCCTCACTCTTTCCATATCCTACCTGAACACGAACAGGCTAGACGTGCAGAATTCCGAAATAATTCCTTTATTCAGCTCCTTCATCAGCACCAGTTAGTGGTTAATACTACTAATTGTTGGGTGTGTGGGTTGATGCCACATACTACGGATAAGGGAATTCCATATCTGGTCTTACCGTATAGTTCCCAGGGTTCAGCTCGAGCATTTCAAACAATGTTTCGAAGCGCACTTGATTCTTACCCCAGTCGAGAGCCACGTTCTCCCTACTTTGGCCCTGGCTCGTATCATAAGCCTTTGTCTATAGCGATAGAAGATTTAGATAGAGATATCTATGAGCCGTTGCTCATCCCAGAGGAAGAGGTACAAGCCTATAGGGTCCTGAGTAAGGTCGAGTATAGTGCGCTCACGAGTGAAAAACAGCTTAAAAGCTCGCCTCCGATATGGGTCGTACCCCACATTGGTAATTTTTGTTTAATGGGTCGTGGCCGACGATCGAAAGCCCGACTTGGAGAGAGTGCTTGCACTGAGAATTACATTCTGCCGATGGTCTCGTCCCCTGTGTTCCTGGCTGCCAAGGGTACATACTTTGTCTGCCATGATCGTGCGTATGCATGGTTGCCCTCCGATTTTGTGGGCTCATGTTTTATCGCAAATCTGTTGCCTCCGACGTTTACTGTAGACGCAAACTATCACAAAACTAGAGTTGTGAGAGGCGTAATTAGCGAAGAGGACACTGCCGGTCAAGAGGCAGGAGACTTTTTCAAGGGTTTCCTCCCGTTTTGGGGGCCTATGGTTAACAGTAGGAATCTGAGACAGTTGACTCGAGTGGTGGAATCGACAGCTAATATTACTGCCAGTGCCCTTGGTAATATCACCACAGAACTTCAGGCGGATAGGCTTATGACATTACAAAACCGTATGGTTTTAGACGTGATCTTAGCAGATCGAGGTGGGGTATGTAAGGTGATCCATTCGAGCTGCTGTATTTTCATTCCAGATAACGCTCCGACTGTCTATCAAGCCATCTCAAAGTTGCATAAAATCTCTGAGTCCATACACGTGGACGTAGGGGATTGGATGCTGCTTGGGTGGTTGTGGGGCCTGATGTCGACGTGGGGTTGGAAGATTCTGATGATCATCGGGGTTGTTATAGTGTTCCTGTTCACCTGTTGCCTTTGTGTGCAGTGTGGTTCTGCCTTATGTGGCCTCTGTGCCACAACGTGTATAAGACAGCCACCTGCTACCAAGGGGACTCGGTTGGACAGAGTTATGCTGCAGCAACATCTAGATGGTCTGATGAATATCGAGTATGATTCCGACTAGTGCTTGCCTACATGAGGGCAAAAGGAGCGTCTGAGGTTCCGTGATGGTTGTAAGTGAAGTTTTCGATTCGCACGAATATGGTCGAGTCTGGTATCTATGAACCGCAAATGACGAGTTCAGTGGGTGTGCGCAGTTTCGCTGTGCTAACCTAAACCGTTCGTTTGTTACGTGGGTTTTTCATCTGTACCCACGGGTTCCATCTTAGATATAGCATCCATTTTGTTTCTTGCCCTCAAGTAGCCAGCGAATGGACGTTGTCCGCTTCGCGACCCTGGGATTCCCAAGACTCTTACGGAAGACACATGTTCTTTGAAATTGTCTTTATGACGAGGGGGATGATACTGTAAGGCAGATGGCCCCGCTCGAGGCTCATCTTGCCGTGCCGGACTATTGTCTCAGCCGTGCATCTCATTAGGCACGTCCCTTTGATGCCTGTAGCTCGTGTTTCCTGATACCTCCCTTTTACACCCTTTCCGATCTCCCCACTGTATCTGCCTTCCTCTACACCTGTTCTTGTTCCTTCTTCGATCTGTTTTACTGCCGATTGGAATGTACTAATGGTGGGAAGATGGGTTTTCACAGTTGGGAACCGCCAAATGTTTCCGCACTTATGTTCCGGACCTTGAATGCATCAAAGTGACCCCTCTCGGGGATAATGATGGGAACCAAGTCGTAAACCTTTGTGTACTATGTTAGCGTATGCGAGAAATCTGTATAAAAGGAGCGATCCACTTGTAGCAAGTTGAAGCAGTCTCCCCAAGTTGCACGTGTTGTACTTGTCGTGACTTCTGTGTTCCCTGCAGTAAATAAACCTCGAATCTTTGACGCCGAAGGAAGTGTCCCGTGTCTCTGTCATTTGTACGCCGGAACAGGTAACCCACAAAGGTTTCAGGTGTTGCCCCTGGCACCGCTGGGTCTTAAATAACCCAGTCCTTCACAATGCTGGGGATGGTGCACCGGTGCGTGCGGCACACCAGCCAGGTTTGGGGCACCCCCAGCAGCTGACACACCACTGGGCTGATACTCTGGACCATGAACAGGAGCTGTTAGACTTGTAAGGAGTACAGATTCCGGGGCTCGTGAGCATATTCATTATTTGTGGCGTGGTTTACTGTGGACTGTTGGTGTCACAAAACCAAAAGAAAGGCCTCCTGCCTCCCTGGTCTCCCGCAAAGTGAAGACCAGAGTGAAGTAGTCTATGCTAACTTTTTTTTCTGGATAGCATGCTGCTGACACTCAGAGGTAAATTACATTTAGTTTACACTAGTATATTATTGGTGATCCAGCTTCTAGTTTCTGATAGGCAGGTGCTCAGGGCTACCTAGTCATACTCTTCATTGAACATACAGCAATTATCACAAAAGAGGTTGGGGGGAAAGCAAGGACAGTTTGTCCACCAAACACATATGACTCATCCATGGAAATATTGTTTGCCAAATTTTTTCTTAAGTTAATATAGTTAATCCATGGGTACTATTGTGTTTCTGGATGGCAAAACTTAATGACCTGTTGAGTGGCATGCTTAATCATAGGGGCCCTACTGGCACCAGTCCATATGATCCAGGCAGGATAAGGGGCTGGTGATGAGCTGACAAGATTTTGAGGGAGGGAGCTTAATTGCAGTGGGGAGTGAAAAGGAAACAACTGTGTGTTAAAACCATCTATTGGTGGATTAATTAAACTTTATTGGGTCTCCAAGGACTAAAATGTTGCGGGCTAATTTAAATCATCAACAGGAGGAGACATGTTTCTGCCCATGTTGCACCAACAAATGAGGGCATGGGCATTTTTCATGACTGTGCCACCCTCTCTGCTAAAACCGTGTAGAGCAGATTTTGAACAATAGACATTGTTTACAACACACTAAAGGAGCAATCAGTCCCACATTGATTGCCCCAAATTTCAGAGGTCTTTCTCTAAGCATTTTGAAGGGGTCACGGACTATACAATGAGGTTCCCTTCCTGGATAAGCTGACTTCCCATCACTAGCCCTCATCCTGCTCCCTAACTCCAAAACACCTCTCGAGCAACCCAATATTTGGGATGCAGCTCACACCTGGATCATATAGACTGATGCCAGAAGGGACCCTATGAAGCATGCTACCTGACAGGTGGGTAAGGGCCTTACATCCGGAACATTAGTACACACCTGACTCTTAATTCTATTGCCAAAATATAACTCTTGCCAAACAGTACTTTTGTGAGTAAAGTGTATGGCTCCAGGTACACCATTTTAGCCTGACTGGGTGCAGTGAGAAGTTCTCTGCGATTTAATAACTTTTAGATTATAGGAGTAGCCTCTAAGCCCACAGCATTGAATGCTTAATGTGTAAACATTTAGCATGTGCAGATAAAGTTACATTTTCCTATGAAAAAAGGCGTGATTGTTATTAAAAGTCATTTTCTGAGTTTCAACAAGGGAAATGCTAGAAACCTCCTTAAAAGTTCCCTTTTACCATTTAGAAAAAATCTAGTTCAGCACTGAAAGTGGAGTACAGAAACAATGTCCATTTGGTGACACTCTACAGGACAGGAAAATGGGGAGATCAGTGGAAGCAATGCAAACCTCAAGATATAGTAGGAGTACAATTTCCTCTAAAATAGACTGGAAATTAGGCTGCTGTGAGGCACATAGTGCCTAGTGCTACAGGGCTTTCTTACTTCAGTTTCCCCATGACATTCCTTTAGCAGGGCACCAGGGCATCACCAATAACTTTAATAGGTTGCTAGTATTTTTTATCATTCCCACACTTCCAGTACACTTTCCCACTATGACAACCACTTCCCTATCCTTCATTTACAATTGCGGCACCAGCTTGCCCTTCACAGGCAGATTCTTAAGCCCACCTGATGCTCTTTTTAACATGTTGCCTGCCACTTGCTCTAGCTGGCCACTCTGTCATTCACTTCATTTGGATTGTAACCTCTCATCCGACCAGAGCATTAAAGTACCAATATCCCCCACTCTTTGCTTCGCAAACCTAGTGTAGTGCATTGGACTTTTTGCTTACTCATGATAGATTGCCAGGTACCCTTTTCTTAGATAATACACTGTTTCTTTCATACTATTAGCATTTTTATCCTATTGTTTATTATCAATACAGTGGACCTTTAGTCCCCATGATAATTCTTATTTAGATTTAATGTACAGTGACTATTGTTGATTAACTTCAAATTATCTCTATCACACTATATAATATTAATGCAGATTGGTAGTTAAATACTATGGGCCCAATTCACAAAAGTAATCAGAGACAAAATCCTAATTTTACGACTTTCATTATTCACGAAAGGCATTTAGGAGTAATAAAGTTAGATTCCTTAATGTACTACTCATAAATGCACTTTGTGAATAACAAAAGTCATAAAGTTATGATTTTGTCTCAGTTTAGGAGTAGTAAAGTTAGGAATCCTAACTTTACTACTCCTAAATGCCCTTTGTGAATGCCGAAAGTCATAATGTTAGGATTTTGTTTCAGATTACGTTTGTGAATTCGGCCCAATATTTTTGCATGAAGTCACCTTGTTACAACAGTGTGTTGTTTTTAGTTAGGACTAGTTAGGAACTCTTATCTCTTGTTACTGGTTGTTATCTATTCCTCTTATTAAGCCATTAGCTTATGAAGAACTAGTCATTCTACAAATTCACTGGGGAGTTGCACAAATACGTTGTCATTTTAATGTAATTGAATAAAACAAAGAAACAGATGATGAATAAAAGATGCATCTGCATTTTCTGGAATTGTTTGCATACAGTGCACAAATCTTTTAAAATTCAATTTGAAATGTATTTGGATGTCATTTGGAAAATGTTTTACCCATTTGCCCATATTAGGGAATCACAGATGTGTGTTTCTACATGGCTCAAGTGGTTGCCAAATGAAATGAGTTCTGCCACTCTTGCATTACTTCTCAAGCAAGTAGTAAGTCAGTAGTCAAGCACCTTGGATCTATGATTGCTTCAGGTAATGGTTCATCTGGGTGGTGGTAGAGAGTGTCACCTGCTCTATGGAAGCTTTACCTATGAGGTTGGTGACTGAACCTGTGGTGGCTGGGGCTCTACTGGGTATCTGTTCTCAATTAGGGTTGCCATGGAGATTGCATTAAATAGGAGAACAAACTAACAGATTTGCTACACCTCGGAATAAATAGGCATGTGGTAAAATTTGCAAAGACAACAAGATGATGGACAGAGTGCAGAAACTATTTAAACACTCATCCCAAGTCAAGAGATCTGAGGTAAATCCATTGTTCTTTTACTCACTATGCCATCCCAATTTGGAACCAGCCATATGTGAATGAGTCTTGACGCTGGTTCCCATGGGAACAGTCCAGCCTGAACTGCAGGCCAGGTCATCCCTGGGCCGGTAACAAGCATCTTGGGGGCGGTTTCAGGGTATCACCCCCTCAGAGGGTTACAGTTCACCAAGTTTCTGTCTCTAGTGGGTAAGGTAGCATCAAGCCTACAATTTTGAAAGAGGGCCTAGAACATCTAATCTTGGGCCATATTTTGTGTGAGACCTATAAAAACGTATCAAGAGCTTATGCAGTGCTTAAATTGAGCCAGTGGATCCCAGGGCTCATAACTGACATGTAATCATCAACACTGGAGCTTTATATCGACAGTTAAGGACACATTCATTATGGTAGGCATGGGGAGACTCAAACATGGTTCCCCAGCTCCAAATTTGACAGCTCTCACCAGATCCTTCCCCCACTTTCATGGTTTGTAGTTGGTTCAGATTTAGGCAGCAATAACAGTACAAATGGGTAGGTGCAAACTGCTTCCTGACGAGAGCCAATTTAACCACAGAGCTTAAGGTACCTGACTTAGACAATAGGATGTGGGGCAGACAGATGCATCAGTATATGACACTGCAGCAGTACTCTCAAAGATCAATGATGGAGGACTGGACTAATGTATATCCTTTATCAGTGAACATCTATCACCCAGGAAATAGAGGTTGTGTGCCACTGAGATAGAAGTCTTTGAAGTTGTATTGTCCCGGAAGAAGTTGAGATTATACCTATTTGTTGCTCATTTATGGGTTTAGACTGGTCATAGCATGCTCAGGTGGCTTATGCAGATGTTACACTAGAATCCCAAACTTTTCAGGTGGTTCATCACCCGCAAAATCACATATAATGTATTTAACATTGGATGACCAACCTTGGCACACCAGTTGATCGCTGATGGTCCTTCCATTTCTCTGCCTTGGAGAGGAGAACTCACAAGAGGATGGTTTCATTCTTATCAACGTTCAACTGGATACGGCCTCAATCATACTTTTTGGGATTGGAGGTGGCTGCCAGTTATTGACTCTGTGAACTGTGACACTGCCATTCAATGCCGCATTATGTGCACTTTTTCCTTATTAACATGAGTTAAACCTGGCTAAACCCAATTGTTCTATTTACAATCCCATGGCAAATAGATGCAGGAAATGCAATAGTGGCGTGGAAGTTAAATACCCCATGTGGACTGCAGGGTACATTTCCACTAACCAAAAAGTCGACTCCAAGTGAGCCTCACCTGCTTACATATTCCAGCCTATATTGTCCCTCTGGAGGAGATTGATTTACAAGAAAAAAGACTAAGGGGCCAACTCAGAACGTGGTGGGCAGACCACTGTCTGCCAGGAGAACAAAGGAAATAACCTTTGTTGCCAGGTAAACTACAGTACACTGTATTTAAGGAAGTCTGCCTGTCTGGTGGCGATATCTAAAACTTTAGAGCTTTTAGAGGGCCCACCACTGAGGCAGCTAACATAAAGGGGATCAACGTTTGCTGAGCAAAAGCCATGCTTCAAGCGGCCGCTCAGCCAAATTTTAGTTTTAGAAAAACAAACAAGCGATTAACTGGTTCGTTTTTGTAAAACCAAAAATAAAAGTTGAATCTCATACCCAGGAAGTTTTTTCCCACAGTGTGGGTTCCTTTTTTATTTTTTGCAGGGCCATACTTTCCCTATGCATCCAATTTTCTATCCAATAAAAACATTACAGGAGAAAAATAGGAAAACAATTCTCCAGACCGTTTGCTATAAATAGTGTAGACAGTTTGAGACAGGTATCATTTTTTTTTTTTGCAGTTTTTTTTTAAAAGACCTTTATTGTACTAAACGCTTCTTACACAGCTTACAGCTTACAACCCCTCGGGGCCAGCCGTGTGAATCAATAACCATACGTAACAGTAGCAGGTGAACACAGCCGTAAGGCCGACCACCCGGAGGTCCGGCGGCGTAATATGCATTGCATGTGGCATTCAAAATTTAGCAAACTACATATCTCAGTGAGCAAATAGGTCTGTGAGGTTTTATTTTTGTAGAACAATAGTGGGGGCGGTACGGTCAGTAGCTGGACAACAGCCCGCACTCATGAGCGTATATAACCGGTGAATGTGTCTGCTAGTATCTTCTCCCATGGGGGTGCGGGGCATCAATGCGGAGGCGTAGCGCGATACAATATCACAGAGTTATTAAGGATGAATGACTATATAGCTAATTAAACCTTATGGGGGAATTTCGTGAGGACAGCAGCATTGGGCGGGAACCGCCACTACCATGTCCGTCACCTCAGCGATCCCATGAACGTGGCTTCCCTCAGTAGCAGTGGTTCGAGCAAGTTAGCTGGTGGTGTGAAAATATCCTCAGGATCCACCTACCCATCTTCAGGCAGTAGGCGTGTGTGGCGGCCAGTCCCCCTGTCCGTGCTATGGTGATGTCGTGTATTGTCAGCCCTGGACAAGGGGAGGGAGGCCGGGCGTGTTGATCAGGGTATGGTGTCTGAAGGTGGTTACGTAGCACGCACAATGTCTTTACTAACTAAAGCAAGAAAGTCCGGTCAAGGAGCCGAACCATTGCCTCAATAAACATCTAAACCTCAACTGGGGGGGTTATATACAAAGGGGAAATGACTCTTGGTTGGGTGCATGTGCATGTTCGGGGAAAACAAGGGTGGGGTTGCAGCATTCGTGTGGGTGTAGGTCTGGTGATCAGGGATCAGGGGTATCATGGAGTCGACGCTACTGTTTGGGGGGGAGGGTCTGTCACAGGGGGACCGGGGGACCGTCCGTAGAGCGCAGCCTGTAAGGCGGCCCCATCCAGGTCATAAGGTGAGAGGTTGACGTGCACATGTGGAGGCAGAACACTAACGTGTCATCGCCGACAGCAGAGCATACTGTGAAGGGAACTCGGAGTGGGCGGCGCACAGTTGGGGCATGTGGTATGATGCGTAGCATGGCAGGGGACACAGGGGTGCAGGTCTTAGCCAGCGATACCCAGTTGGGGAGGGGGGAGGGGAGAAGGAAGCTATTGGGGGGGCAGTGGGTACATGCGCAGTCCGTAGTGTCCCTTGTAAACACGTGGGGCCTGACCCGAGTCCCCTCAGGTGATCCCCTGTTCTAGGCACTTCTGTTGGAAGGATTGGAGGATGTCATCCCAGTAATGTGCAATGGGGAATTTCCTAAGACCTGCTGTCTCCTCCCGTTGTAAGATTGTGCCTTCGCCCGTGCCCAATTGGTGAGGGACCAGTGTTGGATATGCGGGGGGGTGTCGGCCTTCCACTGCTTTGTAAGCAGTCGTTTGGCCGTGATTAGTCCGAGATCCCAATATCGGGCCGGCACCTTGTTGAGTTTAGTACGTTTGTACAGTCCTAGAATACAGGCTTCCCAAGTACTCGGTATGAGCTCGTTGGTGCAATGTGGGAGAAGCGCCATAACCTCATCCCAATATTGCTGGATGTTGGGGCAAAACCAGAGCATATGTAAAAAGTCTGCACCCACCTGGGAGCAGCGGCTCCAGGCACTATCTGTGACTGAGAAGTATCTGTTTATCTTGTCCGGTGTGAGATAGGTGCGGTGTAATATGTAGAGTTGTATAATTTTGAATCGGGGGTTGCGTGGGATGTTAACCGGCCCAGCAAGCACCATCGCCCATTCCTTGTCCGTCCAGTCCCTCCCTCTGTCCGCCGCCCATTTTGAGACAGGTATCACGATGGGCTTCTTTGGAGCAGCGCAGAGCTGAGCATCTGTTTTATGCAACTGTAGGGCATAATGCGAATTCATTTAACACAATATTTCTCTGTGTTAGCAGTTTATTTTCAAATAGTAGAGCTCTCAAACTGCTAGTAAGATTTGTCTCGTTCTTCTTCTGAGACGTGTTGTCTGAAAAGAAAAACTCTAACTCTGATAAATAGTCGGTTAAAAGACTTCAGTTTGCACCCTGCAGGCACATAAAACAGTTGCTTGCCTCTGCACCAGAAAAGTCCATTATACAGCCCCAGATGCATTTGCATGACAAAACTGAGCCCATTGGTGGAACCAGCGGGGGAACCTGTGGCTGAAATATGAAGGTCTGTCTTATTCTAAATAGAGTGGGTGGACCTTTCTATTTCGTGGACAGGGTGCTCTGTCCACAAAACTCTAAATCAGGGCCAATTTAGAGTTTATCAGGCATAGTACTCTGAAAGGCAGGACATTAACCCTCCCTCTTATTTTTGGTGAACAATGTGCTGCCCTTTTGTTCTGTTCCTCACCACAGGCAAAACCCAGAGGTGAAGAACAGAAAAAAGCTCAGAAAATAAACAGAAAAATGAATATTGACCTTCACACCCATGGAGAAAAATCCCTGAGTATGGGTGTGATTTGTTATTTGTTTTTCACTTGTTATCAAAAGTGAGTGAAGCCATCCCCCAAATGTTTTGTTACATTTTACAGGAAGCACCACGACAAAGGTTCCTATCAATTTACAGAGATCACCACTGGGGTGGCAGTGCTCCCTAAATTTGGTGAATGGTAGTCCATCAGGGGGGCAGATGTAATAATAAACTTCACTACCCTGATGGACGGTACTCCATCCATAAGACTCTAAATCAAACCCTAAATCCCAAGGTAAAACACTTGACCTATGTGATCCAAAGACTACCCAACCCTTGATCCATCATTGTCGGTTTGAAATTGCAAGGCGGACTTTGATTACTGCTTTACCATTACTTTTCTGCTTTTGCCTTAGAATTGTGAAAATCTATATCTCATGTTCTCTTGTTTGTTTTAAACAATTTTGTGTCATTATGTTTATCAAATTCTCCTGAATATTTCTAAACTTATTCGGAAATGTAATCGTGCTGTTTTCGTAACTTAAACGTAGTTCTTAATACTGCTTGTACCTATAACACATTTTTCTGATGACATGGCTACTAGTGAGATAGCTTTCTGGTTGAGCAGAGCTTTTTTGGTGAAATTTGTTATAACGTAGCACAATTGTGTCTTATTAAGTTTGTGGAATCACCGCTTTCAAATTAATTATGAAAATCCTGGACACAGTTTCGGAGGTTCTTCTGCTTGTTTGAATGTATATCAGTCACTACAAATGCATTAATTAAAACAGGGAAAGAGGGTCTGGTGTCTCTAATGTGACTATCAGTGCTAGTTGTTTTACACTGCCAGTGCTACTTGCTATTTTGTTGTCTAAAAATCTCAAGAAAAATCCTGCTCACACACAGTTATTCCCCATGTTTGGAGAATTGAGATGCATAATTATAACTCATCCATTTATGTTTTCCTCAGGGCTCCAAGGAAGACATTGCCTACATGACCTGCCTGATACATTCGGGAAACACAGATCCATAGGACTTAACTGGAGTCATCGATTCTACCTGTTTTCTGCAGAAGATGAGCGGCAATAAGGCTCATAAGATGATTTTTTTACTTCTGAATCTTCCGTCAAATCATAAAGCCCTTCCCAGCTACTTGACTGCACTCTTGTCCCCGAATCATGTTCTCACAATCAACACTCCATGTTCACAATCAGCTAGAACCTGTGGCATGTAGACCATTCCTGTATGTGAGTGGTTGTGTTAAACAACATAAAAATCAAAACTCTGGTGACTCCGGTGGTGAATTAAGGTGAAGATTATTTTGTTTTCTTTTTTAGACTCTTGGCAAATTCAAGACAAGTCTGTCTATAGTAAAACATTCGAAGTTTGAAGCACGCATTAAAGGATTCCAGCTTCTGGCGTAAAGAGGCAGCAACTGTGGATAAGCTTCAAAATTTTTCCATTCCTCCTCACTCATTGGTCCCTTAGATATGCAGTTGTTCACACAGAAATATACAGCAATACTGGAAGCAACACAGTTAGAAGGCAAAGATTGAAAGGCCTGGGTGCCAAACATTATCTGGCTATTCCCTGACTCAGGAATATGTTTCATTCCCATCATCATATGGCTGCAAACATGGTTCAACTTAGAGAGCCAGACACCAAGAGACAACACATTACTGATCTGGAAACAAGTAAAAAATTTAACTAGCAAAAGGGTTTGGATCTAGGTACATATGCTAAATGGTAGTACAATGTTTGATGCAGCACACATAGAAGTTGCAAATGTCTTTTTTACGATTGTCTGCACATAAACATTCAATGGTGTTTTGCTGTTTCTATTTGTCCTACACAACACAGCACACATGGAAACAGCAAAAATGAGGAGAAATTAAGCTTTTCTCCTCGTTGCGGCAGGATAAGACCAGGTTTCCTCTGACCTTAATTTTGGCACTGCCCCATATTTATGACACTCTTGTAATAATGGGTCAGTGTCAAAATCAATGTGTGTTGCAGTGGAAGGCCCACCGCAACACCCATTGGCCTCCCCTTTCACGCTAAGTATAGCCTGAATGGGTGCCTTATTAACGCTGCCTTGTAAATAAGGTGAAGCCCCTATCATCACCACAACATCGTGAAAAGTGACGGGATAGTGGCAATATGGGCTCGTCAATATGCCCCATAAGCCCTCATCCAAAGTAATGCTTAAAAACAATGAAAAATCTTACTATATCGTGCCATGTCACTCAACTCTAATACTAAACGATGGTGAAACCTGGGAAATAAGCAATTTATGTTTAACATTATTTTAGCAGAATCAAGAATCACTGCAATGGGTGATTTGCAACATGTTAAACAGGTCGAATGTTTTGTAATGTGAGACACCTCTAAATTCAGTATATATATGATTTCAAACCTACTTTCCAATAGTTCAGTATTCCATAGTTCCAATCGTCTGAAACACATTCTCCCCTAACTGTCATACTATGCAAATTGAGGACACAAACATAATTTCAGCATTTGGAGGCCTTGTATTTTGGTGAAGGTTTTATATGTTTTGTACAATTTTCATTCCGCTTGCTACTGTAAGACAGTTTTAATGTTATGGCAAATTAAAAGATGGCAAACTTTCTGGACCTCAACAACAACCATATATGTTTGTATTGAACATCTTCATTGTGAATTCCAAGAACGTCTTTAATCAGAATATTCAGTTACCAGCCCACCCATGAAATTGCAACAAAATCGAGAAATGAACCCAATCAACCCAAGAGATCAGTGGCACTCTGTTGAACGTTGCTACTTCAAGATGAAATTGACTTTCGATCCTTTTCAAATCTCTTTGAAGCCTTGTTAACACAACATAAAACTTTAATTCTTGATTTGCACAAATTACAACCCATTTTCAATAAACCAATGAATACAGCATCACTACACAGTGTCTGTACTTTTATGTCCTTTAATGGCAGTAAAGAAATTTGAGGGATGTAATTGTGTGAGTCCAGTGATGTGCATAACTAATATAAAGAGTCCGACACAGACACAGGATTCATTTTGAGAATCCAATAATATACATAATCATTTTTATAAATCCATTGACAAGTGGATGTAATTTCTAGAGAGAGTCCAGAATTACTGGAAGGCACTTTTGTGAGTCCAGTAATAATAAAGCGCTGTTTTGATACGTAATATTCATATATTTCATTGTGGGAATCTATTGATCAAGGAAAGAGTTTTTGTCCTCATTTGATGTGCTGATGTAATTGTGTTAGCACAGAAAGACACAGAAGATGTGTTGTGAGTCCAGTGACATGCACAAGTAATGCTACAAGCCAAGTGATATTTCTAACAGACTGGTTGCATCTCGTGATACACAGAAGATGTTTGGTGAATCCGGTAACATTCGGTAGATATGTTTCACCCAATGTCGATTGCAAGAGTGATCGCAGAGTTGTCCGGTTAAATCAAAAGCAAGGACTTCCAGCATGAAGACAAAACTTGTGGGAGTAATGGATATCTGTCGGAGAATTCAGACTCCCCTCCACACATGAGATGCAGTGACTGAAAAGAGAGCTTTGATACAACCGGTCATGTATGGTTGAAATTAGGGAAGGTGTAAATGAGTCGTTTTCCTAATTTTAGTAATTTATACCAGTAAATACCAGATGAGTGATACAGAAAAGATCATAAACTGAAGATGTTGACATTTCTATTGCTGTCCAAGGAGGACCACTTAGGTTACTTGATCTAGCCCTGCATTTGTGTGAACAATGAGATAATAAACTGGAGCTACTTCACATGTCTATGCTGTTATGTCACTTGTTTATTCATGTGTGCCCTGACGTGATTCTTTCAAACAATAGATAACAAACTGGCCACATAAGCAGCACATTCTGGCTCTTGTCCTTTTGACAATTACACAATGAGAACAGAACAGGTACACAGGAAGGTGGCATATGGCTCAATCTGTGCGTTAGGTGACAATGTAAATTATCCTGTTTCTGGAGGATGGAGTGTCCACTCTTGGAATTTACCCCTCCTGTATAGGAAATTCCAACAGTGGCTTGACTCCAATTTCACACTATTCGAGTTGCATGTTAAAACATACAGTACAAAAACATTGACTAAAAATCACTAATACTTAAAGTTTCAAATCCTGACAAATATGTCCACATGAAAAGACATACACCTAAAATCAGGGGTTCATTATGATGTTGGACCACTTACTGCTATTGTTGTATTCGGGAGATGCCAGACAAGCCACAGTGTGATAGAGCAGTGTGTACATCCATGCACCTTGTGCCATGCATCATGTGGAACAAGGCACATGGTGCCTGGATGTGCATTGGGGCGCTATATGTGCCCCCAAGGTCACTTTTCAGTGGCCCATGAGGGATGGGGGCCCTGTTTGTGGCCCCCAAAGTCAGTTTCTGACAGCCTTTTCATGGCGGTTGGACTGCCATGAAAAGGATGACGGAAAGGGACACCATAATCCTGATGGCAGTGCCTGCCTCGGCACCGTCATCATTAGGGATTGTGATGCCAATTGCTGCCCCATCGGGATCAGTAGATCCTGTGGCAGCAATGGTTTGACCCCCGTCTGACAAGGGGCTGACCACCTGTCTCATAATGCAGCGGTCGGACCAAAAGGTGGTTTGTCAGTTAGACTGCCAATAATGATCTGTCAGTGGCGGTACGACCAACATCAAAATTAGGACATCAGTTTTAAGTATTCCCTGAAATTGGCTTAAATTGGAGTACAAATACTGCATGATTTCAGTCCTACAAAAGATATCAGGTGGATTTGGTGGTGCAGAATTTTTTTTAATGTAACAACATTTAAATGGAGATTTATTTCCCCCCAGATTGATCTGATTGTTAGCTTCTGTTTGTTCTTCGTAGAAATGTGTGATCTCAGTGTTAAATCGTCATTGCATTGCTGAGTGTTATATTCCATATTTTTCAATGTTTTATTCCAGATGTTTAGTGAGTAATTTGTAATGGGCACATTATCAGTTCTTTACGTATGAAAAAGCCATAAATGGATATTTTTGTATTATCACTGTGAATGACAATAAACATCACACTGCATCTAATTTTATATACAGTATTACAGAATACAATAAGATATATTATGGTTTTAATAAATGTGTTTGATGAATGAATCTAAATATATTTAGCCAGCAAATAATCAATGGTTTCAATCTCAGAAGAAATTCCTCTTTGACACTTTGTGGACCCGTGTAGGCAGTGGCATGTTCAGTCATCTATCTCTCTACTGGTGTTAATTGTGTCTCTCATGATCCATCCTCTAAATGTAGTCAAACCCTTGATCAACATAGCTTTCAAATTTGCTCAATAATCCCGTTTCTAATTCAGTTCTAAACAGGAAATATGCAGCAAATTCAGGTTATTGAACAGTGGTGACCACACTAATGTCTTCCCTGGAGTGGTGTGGCTCATTTGAGACTCCACGCATGGTTCGCAGTACCTTCTGATTGAAGAAAAGTATTACAAATGGAAACACAGAGGAATAACTCACGGAGAAGAAGAATCGGATGTCTGAGGTGGAAGTGAGGATGTTTTTTGGCGAGGTACTCTGATAAAACCATACAGAGTTATCTATGCCAAAGAAGAGGACGTAGAGACTGACCAGAGTGCTGACCGTCTTCGAAGCTCTTGCCTCAGCAGAAAGGGACTGTGACTTCTCCGAGCTCCTCATCCCCTTGACCTGCTTCCCCTGCCTGTACAAGGTGTGCAGTATGGAGCAGCTGGCAATGCTCATCCCAGCCACAAACACAAGGTCTCTGGCAAAGAGGATAACGCTATTGCTTAGTAAGGAAGTGTTGCCGGGAAAAATTACGATGCAGTAACTGAAGCGGAAAGCATATTCCATATTAGTGACGTTAGTGCCAGAGACAGTATAAATCAAGGGTGAGATGCACATCACAGCGTTTACCATAAAGAGAATAACAACAATGCGTGTTACATGTCCCTGGATCCAACCTTTGATGTGCATGCACGTGGCAGATGTTGACTTGAGAGTCACACATTGGAAGCAGCTGAGGAAGCAAGTCAGGCAGATGGACATGGCACGTGAGATGCGAGACACATACACTAGAAGCTGACAATGGACATCACTAAAAACATTGGAAAGTCCTAAAATAAAAAGGGAATTGGGAAGTCCTCTGGTCAAGGACATCACCAAGTTTGTTGCTGTGAGGTTCAGAAGGATCACCTCTGATGCCTTCAGGCCATGCTCCCGATAAGCAGTGCAGAAGAAAAAGGATAAAAGCAAAGAATTTCCCAAGATTCCTACAATAGTCATCAACAAAAAAGAAATTGCCCTGATGATTTGAAATGGATCCATCACCTAATGAGGTTTCCCCGGAGTTTCACCTGTATAAAATATCACTAAATGTGAAAAGATGAATGAGAAAAAAGAGCACCAAAATGCTGTAAAATCTGTCAACATCGTATATTGGAAAGGGGCGACCACTCGGTCCCCCCGAACGTATGGCGGAGTACCTCGATCCCCCCGGGAAGACATTTTTGGGCGGGAGACGCGTCTCGGCTGGTATGCCCGAAGCGGCGTAGCCGGGGCGCGCTTGTTCCCGCCCTAGAGTGGGCTGGCCTAGACACTGACGCAGCCAGCCACGCCCTCGGGGCAGGCAGGGGCGGGTTTTCGCCCGCCCTGAAGACGGATAAAAAGGGACGCAAGACCAGAAGACGTCCTCTTGTTCTTGTGCTCTGAAGCTGCACCTCCTCGCTACACGTGAGCTCGGGACAGAACGAAGAGCCAATTTTGAGCGTTTTGATCTTTTTCTTTGTCTTCTAGATACTTCGTTGGAGAGATGCCCAAGAAAGGCGCAAAAAGAATGACGACTGATCAGATGGTTCGGGTCCTCTTTAAGGAAATGTCCGACATAAAGAAGAAGCTGGCGGAGCGAGACGGGGAGGACGGATCGGGGCATCCACCGGCTGGAGGGAGACCAAAGAGGCCAAGAAGGGTTCCAGCCGGGGGAGGCGTCCCGGTTCCCTCTGCCCCGCTCGAGGCGCCGACCCCGGTACCGATGGAGGGGAATCCGATCCCCGTTGTCGTCACCCCGACATCCAAGGAGGATATGCCCCCCGAGCTGGCAGCACAGCTAGCAGCGTGGTTGGGTGATAGTAGTGAGGGCGCCACGACAGCCGAGGCACAGGCGCTGATGAAACAGTTGCGGGAAAAAAGAGAGGCAGCCAAAGTGCCCGCACCGGCTGCGGTGATAAACAAGCCACAAGCGGCGGAAACAGCGTCCGGTTCAGGTAAGCGGCCATTGCCGATCGCAAGGGATGAGTCAGTACCCTCTCGTAGAGAGAAATTGGGGCAACATGTTCCTTTGGCAGTAAAGGAAAAGATTTGGGCGGGGGAATATGTGAATATTTTCTCCTTGCTTGTCGATCATTATGAAATGGAGCATGTTAAGAGTCAGAAGGACCTAATGCATCCGAGTGTTTGGCGCGCAAAAATGGCCGCCTTTAAAGTAAATGAGAATATTGGCAACTGGGGCAATGCGTGGGGAATTTTTACATCCATTTTGGGGGAACGTAGGCCCGAGTTGCTTCCCGAGTTTCCAATTTACCAGTCACGAATTATGGGTTACTCGACAGCGTATCAAGGTAACCATTGGTTCTGTTATGACAACCTTTTCAGGAAAGAAAAGGAGCATAACAAGAGTTTAACGTGGGACTGTTATGATTCTTTGACATGGGATAAAATGAAAGAGTCAGGAATGTTAAGAATGCCGTTAGTAGGTAGCAATGTTGTTGAATACTCCCGCCAAAATGCGGGGACGCCCTTTCGGTCAGGTACGAGCACCGACGATTACTCGAGACCTGCCGGCAATACAGGGAAAAGGGGTTTCTGTTTTAATTTCAACAAGGGTAAATGTACCAGGCCTCCGGGATCGTGTAAATTCAAACATGAATGCAGTACCTGCGGGTCGTCCCATCCTGAGTCCTCGTGCAGAGCCAGGACGGGTGAGAATGGGGTAGAGGAGGCGCCAAACAGGTCTAATATGGGCCGAGGGGCGCCTTTACCGACCCCGATTGATACCTTGGCAATGATTCCCTGGCTCAGTGAATACCCAGATCGTACTTCTGCTGGGGTGCTGCGGAACGGTTTTACATATGGTTTCCGCATCCCGGTAGGGGGCTTTCAGGGTGTCGGGACGTGCAAGAATCAACTTTCCGTCTCGCAGCATACATGTGTAGTACGAGAAAAAATTCAGAAAGAGGTTAGCAGGGGACGGGTCGACGGCCCGTATAGTGTACCCCCAGTTCCGTATTTTGTCTGTTCTCCGTTAGGGGTGGTCCCCAAAAAGGACCCAGGTGAGTTTCGATTAATTCATAATCTGTCAGCTCCACATGGTCTTTCGGTGAACGATGCAATTGATCCAGAGGTATGTTCGGTGCGATACGCATCATTTGATGAAGCAGTGGCCATTTTGAATCGCCTGGGGCCTGGGACGTTGATGGCGAAATCAGATATCGAGTCAGCGTTCCGGTTGCTCCCGGTACACCCAGACGACCAGCGTCTTCTGGGATTCATGTTTCAGGGATCGTATTACATGGATAGGTGTATGCCAATGGGATGCTCTATATCCTGTGCATATTTCGAGAAATTCAGTACGTTTCTGCAATGGGTATTCTCGAAGAAAACGGGATTCCGAAATGTAATGCATTACCTTGACGACTTTCTGTTCCTTGGGCCCGCAGGAAATCACGAATGCGGCCAGGCCTTGTCTGAATTTTGTGTGTTAATGGGTCAATTTGGCGTGCCATTGGCACCAGGTAAAACTGTGGGTCCCACGACTTGTCTCGAGTTTCTGGGGATCGAGTTGGACTCTAGTAAGGGTTGTTTTCGTTTACCAGCTGCCAAAGTGTCGAAATTCAGGGCAGCCCTGCAAGTATGTATAAATGCATCTAAAGTTACGCTGAATCAATTGCAACAATTGGTGGGGAAGTTGAATTTTGCCCTGAGGGTGATCCCAATGGCCCGCCCCTTTTCTCGTTCAATTGCACAAGCGATGGTTGGCCTGAAGGAGGGTCATCATCGCACGAGATTATCGGCCGAGGTCCGCCAAGACATGCGTATTTGGTTAGCATTTTTGGCGGACTTCAATGGTCGAGTCGTCTGGAACAAACCAGCCGTGTCCTCTGAAGAGCTGGGTCTATGGACAGATTCAGCAGGAAGCATGGGTTTTGGTGCCATTTTTGGCACAAAATGGTCGGCACAAAGGTGGCCCACATGGTGGCATGAAGGGGGGCTGACGAGTAATATTGCTTTCCTTGAGCTGTTTCCCATCCTGGTGGCCCTCAGAACCTGGCCCAAAGGGTTCAAAGATCATTCTGTCGTGTTTTGGTCTGACAATATGACCGTTGTAGAATGCATCAATAGTCAGGCAGCACGTTGTAAGCTGATTTTAAGGTTGCTCAAAGAAATTGTCTTGCTGTGTATGCAACTGAACGTGATATTCAGAGCAAAACATGTCCCAGGGGTGATGAATCAGGCGGCTGACGCACTGTCTCGTTTTCAAATGCAGGCTTTCTGGGGTTTCCTTCCCTCAGCGGACCCAGAGCCGGCACCCTTCCCCGAAGCTCTCTGGTCTCTCGGTGCCCCGAACTTCGTCACCTCGTGGGAGAGAGTCTAGCACCAAGGACGAGGAAGGCATATGAAGGGGCGTTCCGGGCCTATTTAGCCTTTTTGGGGTGTGAGAGGGAAGGGCTTTGGGGTCAGGAGGAATGGGTAGTACATTTTCTGATGGCCTTGCGTAGGGCTGGGAAGTCGGTGGCAACGGCCCAGAGGCATCGTGCTGCCATTTCCTTCGTTGCCAGGGCCCATAATATCCAGGACCCGACAGCGTCTTTTGTGGTGCAAAAGGCGCTGCGTGGGTGGCAACGCCTTGAGGGTCGCAAAGTAGATGAAAGGCGCCCGATAGGTCTGGATAGGTTGTCCCAGTTGCTGGCCACACTCCCTACCACATGCTCGTCTCAGTTCGAGACGTGTTTGTTCCGAGCTGCTTTTACGCTGGCATTTCACGGGGCGATGAGGATAAGTGAGCTGGTTGCAAGGAACAAACAGGATGTCGTGGGGGGTTTGTGCCGGGAACACGTTCAGATCAAGGGTGAAGCGATGATTGTCTCCTTTGTCAGGTCCAAGACCGATCAAGATGGGATGGGAGACTGCACGATCATTCGCAGAATACCCGGGTCCTCCATGTGCCCGGTACAGTGTTTAGAGGATTACCTAGCACGAAGGGTGGCATCATGGGGAGGGACATTGTTGAGACACGCGGACGCCACCCCACTGACGAAATTTCAGTTTCAGCGGGTGCTCGCGATGTCAATTACCGCAGCGGGCTTAGACCCGGGCGAATTCGGGACCCATTCCTTTCGTATAGGGGCTGCCACTGAAGCTACAGCCAGGGGTCTTGATGTTGAACAAGTAAAACGAGTGGGGCGTTGGTCCTCCAATTGTTATAAGAGATATGTGCGGTTGCACATGTTGTGAGGCTGTAATAGTTTACTCACGCTGTTTGTCTTTTGTTTGGTTTTCAGTTGCGCAAGCCTACGAGGCAGGGCGGACTATGCAGTCGACCCAACACCAGGCCAGCGGTCAGACATCACCGGCTGTGAGAAAGGAGGTGTGGGTCGTGGGCCACTCATACGTGAGGCGTGCCGCAGACGTATTCGAAGCAGGTGACATGATTCACGTAGCTGGGGAATACGGGTACAGGGTGTCCTTCTACGGAAGAGGCGGCCTCTGTATTGACCAGTTTCAGGTATTCTTTGAGGGTTTGTTAGGGCGGACGAGGTCACCGCCGTCTATAGTCATAGTACATTTAGGGGGCAATGATTTGGTCACCACCGGTAGACGACTTCTCCTAGAGGCAATGCTTTCCACTGTAAGTTGGTTGGCAAGGAGAGTTCCGGGGTGCATAATTGCGTGGTCTCATATAATCCCACGAAAAGTGTGGCGGGGGGCTATCTCGATTCCCGCTTTGAACCATTCTGTTAGGAAACTTAATAACAAAGTGAGTAGGCTGTTTCGATCCAAGACATTGCATTCTATCTCGCATGGTTGTATTAACGATGACAGTATGTATTCGGGGGATGGGGTGCATTTGTCACGGGTGGGAAATGAGTTACTCATAGGAGACTTCTTAGCATGGTTAAAGACGTTAAAATATGACCTTTAGGTAGAAGTTTTGTGGGGGGTCCGGATAGCCGGTCAACTATCCGGACCTGTGGCGGTAAGGTCATGATCGGTGAGCACTAATTAGAAGATCCCTATGAGTGGGCGTCACCCAACACGGATGGGAGCGCTCGGGTGAGGTGGCCATTGGCCCCTCAATGGGGAGGCGGTCCCTTCTAAGGATGGGTCGCCGGAAGTAAAGGAAAGGCGGTCAAGGCCCCTTCCTGTGTAGGAGGGGTTACAGCCCCCTCCTGGGGAATTTCCCGGGGCCAGTGACATCTGCGACGGCAGATGCGGTAAGTTGTGTGGGGTTGGGGGGAGGTCTACGATACCTTCTAGATACCTCACACGAGTCTTCGTACGACCTTTAAATGGCGTCGAGTTCTTAAGTGCCCCCGTCAAGTCAAGGGAAATTGGTGTAGTTGCACTTGAGGTAAGCCTCCGTGCTGTCGCCCCTCCCAAGTGGGAAGGGTAAGTCTGGTTAGGGATCTTGACACCGGTTATGACCTTGCTGTTGGCCCTTAAACGTTAGGATGTACAATTTCAATATTTCTAGAGAATGTTTTGTAGGATGCTAGTTCGGCTAGGAGAACCTCTGTATTAGAGAATATGTTAAGGTTAGCCAAACATCGCAATGTGGTAATGAAATTGTACATAACATGAAACGTTTAATGTTTTTAAATTTTGTTTTAATAAATACGGCCGGGAGGGTCACTCCCTCCCACTTCCAAAAACTTCAAGAACTGTTTCCGGTTTCCCTCCTTTTTTGGGATTGTGTTGAGAGGGGGTGGCGGGTATCTCAGCCATATGGAAAGGGGCGACCACTCGGTCCCCCCGAACGTATGGCGGAGTACCTCGATCCCCCCGGGAAGACATTTTTGGGCGGGAGACGCGTCTCGGCTGGTATGCCCGAAGCGGCGTAGCCGGGGCGCGCTTGTTCCCGCCCTAGAGTGGGCTGGCCTAGACACTGACGCAGCCAGCCACGCCCTCGGGGCAGGCAGGGGCGGGTTTTCGCCCGCCCTGAAGACGGATAAAAAGGGACGCAAGACCAGAAGACGTCCTCTTGTTCTTGTGCTCTGAAGCTGCACCTCCTCGCTACACGTGAGCTCGGGACAGAACGAAGAGCCAATTTTGACCCACCCACCAGCCCCTGAGGACAGCCAGTTGTTTGTAATAAAGTTGATTTATATTCCGTTTTCGTTTACAGGTTGTGATAATATCATGTTGATTATAATAAAGAATGGTGTATGTGGTGTAGGTTTTGCGATTACTGTGATTCAGATATAATGTTGAATTTTTAAACATGCTCTTTCGGTCGTAGTGACCAATGTTTTCTTAGGTTTTATTAGCATTGTCGTATTTATGGTTGGTAGGCGGTAAGGTCATGATCGGTGAGCACTAATTAGAAGATCCCTATGAGTGGGCGTCACCCAACACGGATGGGAGCGCTCGGGTGAGGTGGCCATTGGCCCCTCAATGGGGAGGCGGTCCCTTCAAAGGATGGGTCGCCGGAAGTAAAGGAAAGGCGGTCAAGGCCCCTTCCTGTGTAGGAGGGGTTACAGCCCCCTCCTGGGGAATTTCCCGGGGCCAGTGACATCTGCGACGGCAGATGCGGTAAGTTGTGTGGGGTTGGGGGGAGGTCTACGATACCTTCTAGATACCTCACACGAGTCTTCGTACGACCTTTAAATGGCGTCGAGTTCTTAAGTGCCCCCGTCAAGTCAAGGGAAATTGGTGTAGTTGCACTTGAGGTAAGCCTCCGTGCTGTCGCCCCTCCCAAGTGGGAAGGGTAAGTCTGGTTAGGGATCTTGACACCGGTTATGACCTTGCCGTTGGCCCTTAAACGTTAGGATGTACAATTTCAATATTTCTAGAGAATGTTTTGTAGGATGCTAGTTCGGCTAGGAGAACCTCTGTATTAGAGAATATGTTAAGGTTAGCCAAACATCGCAATGTGGTAATGAAATTGTACATAACATGAAACGTTTAATGTTTTTAAATTTTGTTTTAATAAATACGGCCGGGAGGGTCACTCCCTCCCACTTCCAAAAACTTCAAGAACTGTTTCCGGTTTCCCTCCTTTTTTGGGATTGTGTTGAGAGGGGGTGGCGGGTATCTCAGCCATAAGAGTTTTTTCTGTATGTGTTCATTCAGACACAAAATAAGCGGAAGGTGGGAAAATGAAATGGTGCTTACCGCCATTTATTTGAGGCAAGTATAGAATAGGCACATTACAAAGCTGAAAAACATTTTAGGGGCATATGAAAAAATGGCAACTTATTTATCTCCCACAGAGCAAACGTGTTTAAATTTCAGCATCTGGCTCTGGAAAGAAAACTGGTTTGGCGAAAATAGAAGAGCAGTCAAAGATCAAACAGTGGCATGACAACCATATATACAGTTAGCACTACAGTTTGGCCTGTATTTTTTATGCTGATAGTGTACCTGCCTGTAGGAATGTAGTCCTGCTTCTACAGACAGATATGACTTAATATTGATCAAAAAATATTCGGAAAACATAGCAGAATGCAAGCTAAATTCAATAAGAAAGAACAGGCAACAGGCTTTATTCATGTATGCAGCCATAATCTGTAACAACATCACCAGATCCACCAGGACTGCCCAAACGTTGCTCCAATTATGAAAGAGTTGAAGACTTACCTCTTTACAGAACACTACATCAAATTGCATTAACAGTACAACGACAGCCACTTTTGCTATCACTCCTTGACGTTAAGATCGTCTTTGATCCTTTAGAGCTCTCCTCTGCCTTTTGGCTACATTTGCACTCTAGAAATACTATTTATATATATAGAATAAGAAAGATACACTTATTGACACTTATTGACACATTTCAAGTGTACTGGGAAACATTATAATGATCAAAGTGATCACAAAGAAAATATAAATTTTCCTTCAAAACAGAAAACACAATATAGAACAATAAAAAAACAATGGTTAGAAATTAGCATTTAAAAATCCTTGGAAATTTACAGAAAAAAACAAAAGGTTACAGGAACATTATAGATAGGAAATGAAAATAAAAACGTAGAACTTCATTGAAAAAGACAAAGGTTACAGGGACATTATAGTTAGGCTCAGGTTTCACTCATACACAACTAGTGGAATTCAGCAGTTATAGTTAGCTGAGCTAACTTTAACTCGTGGCCCCCGCAATGACATCTCAAATGACATCACTGATGGCATCCAGTGTCTGTTAGTGTTTTTAAAAAGCCTATCAGTGTTAAATATATAAATCAAGGTGTATTGGTGAATCTGTGGATGTATGAGCCTATATGGGTGCATGACTGATTGTACGAGTGAGTGATTAGGTGTCTCAGTGAATATATGGTTGAGTGACGGGTTGTATGAATGTTTGTATCAGTTTGTCAATTGGTGTCTAAGTGGCTGTATGGGTGTGTGAGTGGGTATGTGAGTGGCTGTATGGTTATTGATTGGTTGTCTAAGTGGCTGTATGGATGTGTGAGTGAGTAGGTGAGTGGATTTATGGGTTAATTATTGGTTGACGGAGTACCTGTATGGGTATTTGAGTGTCTGTGTTGGTGGGTGTGTGTGTGTGACTTCTTGTATGGATGAGTAAGTGGGTAAGTCAGTGGCTGTATGGATTACTGAGTGTGTGTGTGGGTGTGTGTGTGTGTGTGAGGGGCTGATTGGGTGAGTGAGTGTATGTATGGCTGTATCAGTGAGTGAGTGGATGTATCATTGGTAAATGGGTGAATAACTGGGTATGTGAAAGGCAGTATAGGTAATGGGTATATGATTGGCTATATGGGTGAATAGGTGGCCATGTGATTGACTCTATAGGTGTGTGAGCAGATGTGTGAGTAACTCTATGGGTGACTGGCTCAGTGTGTGAATGGGTGTATGAGAGGATATGTCAGGGGCTGTATTAGTGAGTGAGTGGGTTTATGAGTGGCTGTATGGGTGAGTGAGTGGATGAATGTGTGGATCTATGAATTAGTGATTGTGTGGGTAAATACTGGTATGGGTCTGTGAATGGGTTTGAGAATGTATTTGTAGGAATGGGAGTTATTATATGAAATGTTCCATGAGGGTGTGAGAGTGTGCATCAGTGATTCTGTAGATGATGTCATTAGATCTTCAGTGATGTCATAAGTGATGTCACTTAGCATGTCATGAGTGATGTAATATGTGAGGTCATAAGCAGTGCACTGGGACCCGCAAATTATAGTTATGTCAGCTAACTATAACTGCTGAATTTCACTGGTTTTATACTAGTGAAACCTGAGCATAACTATAGCATCCCGGTACCCTTTGGTTATATTTACTTAAAGAGATAGTTGGCGGTCTGATGCAGGCGGGATAATACTGCATAGCCTGAGGCTTCTCCACCACAGTATTACAAAACTACTGCTGTGTAGGCAGTGTTACTTCTGCAGTCCCACCGCAGCTGCATGCTTTGGATGAGAAGAACAGCCAGCAGTCATGCCACCGCAATGGGACTGCTGCCATGTCAGGTGCAACGTGTGCCATTCATCATGTTGTGCATGCCACATAGGGCACATATGATGGTGCAATTCTAGGGGGGCACAACATGTGCCTCCCACATACACACTCGTGGGCAGATTTGCCTGGGGTACTGTTTGGGCCGCCTTCCTTGCCTTTCCACTACCCTTTTCATGTCAGGGTCCCCGCCATTGAGTGGTAGGTGGAACAGCAGGTTGTAATCTGCTTGGCGGTTCAGGCATTGGCACTGCCAGCATTTCCTACCCCTCTCACGACTGCGGCTGTCACGAAATCCAGGATAACAGTGAAAGTGGTGGGAACCTACGGGTCTGTGGTGGTCTGACCACGAGAGTCAGAATCAGGTGGCCTGACTGCCGAAGTCATGGCGGTTGGACCACAACCATGAGTTTGGCGGTCCCAAGACTACCAAACTCGGAATCAAGCCCAAAATGTTTATTCTGTATGGAAATGTTATTAACAGAAATATATGTTTTCAATGGAAATAAATGCTTGTTTGTTAGAGCCAAGAAACAGTTGTTTAGAAAATAAAACACCTTTTACGTTACTGGCGGTAACTTACTAGACTTATGAAGTCACATAATAACAGTTCCCTGAAACAGGGTAAACACTGGCACCCATAACCTGCTGACATTAGAACGCAAAACGAATGTAAAAGTGCAGTGACAAAAGCATATGTATAACTGACAAGAACAGAACAATAAACCACTTACTAGAGCACTTTACTAAATCCCACACACATCTCTCTCATAAATGACAAGATGGAAACAAGGAATCAACTACAGTACAGAGCTATCTCCAACACCATGATATAAGAGTTGGGTCCTATGTGGTGCCTAATCGGGAAACAGCCACTACAACACGGGCAACACATTGCGATGCCCTTACAACGCGGTTGTTACAATGACCGCGTTGTTACCACGCACTTCCATTATTACGCAATTCATTACATCGACTTGCAGTAGATGGCATGCTAACATTAGAAATAGTACAGTTTACTATTCCAATTCCTTCCATACTGTGACGTAGGCTGGAGTTGGAATAGTAAATGTAAATGTAAATGTATGTGTCTTGTAAAGTGCACTGCTGCCCTGAGGCGTTGTGGTGCTGTAGACCGCTGGGGAACCCGTCCTGGCTATCCTTGTGAGATGGTCCCTACTGGGTCTCTCCAAGGTGAAACCAGGCATCCCCGGCGAATGTGGGGGGGGCTGTTGTAGAGATGAGGCAAGCTAATGCCCAGAGTTGCCGAGTGTGATCCCTGCTTAGAGTAGGCACCGAGGCGAGAATTATCGAGTCTGCTGACCCTGGTCCACGACCCTGCCACGTCGGGAATTGAACCCTGGTCCTGGGCCGTTCTCTGCTTCCGGGTCTGTCCCCTCTAACCAGTGAGCCACACCACTCCAGTAAATTATACATTTCTAATGTCAGCACGCCATTTACTGCAAGTCGATGTAGGGACTTGCATAGTAATGGCTTTGCATGGTAACAATACAGTCATTGTAACAACCGTGTTGTTATGGCAAGCGTTGGGATGACTGGCGTTGTAACGAGTCATAGTCCTCCCATTCATCTGATCAATAAATAAAAAGATGAGAGCATTTGGTGTAAGCAGAAGACTGCTGTTATCCTTATCAAGGCTCCTGCCTTAAGGGTCTGGTGTGAAGCCCATAATTTTATGGGCCAGCTCTGCCACAGAACAACCATGAAAGAAGCAGAATATAATGGAAAAAAAATACTCAAAGAACACAGTGTTCATGGAATCAGTAGGACTCATTGTTAAATTATCATTTATCACCAGACTAGTGGCAGTATGCATTGCCTGGCTAACCTCTGCAATCAAGTATATCTATACACACTGTGATGCAAAATGTTTTTGAACCCCTGAAAGTCTCCAAATTTCCAGGAAAAAGTCCCAAGAAGCCAATCCATTTTTTCAATTTGCAGTTCAAGTACAGCAACGTTTTCAATTGCTACTGGTTCTAGGATTACACTGCAACATTGCTCTCAAACACAATTGAAAGTGTTGACAAGCAGAATGCCTAGTTACAATTAGTCAGCTGGTTTTCATCCAGACATTTACAGCTTCCACTGCACTCTCAAAATTCAGGATGGACATTTTAAGGGGAAAACCGGCTCGGTTGAAGGATCTAGACTTCACGTCCTTCGTGGTCAGCAACAACCAATTACCTTTTTTAGGGCAATCCTAATAGCCACTGACCAAAAATACTGGTTCTTTCAATAGCAAATGTCCACATCTTCTTTTCATCTTAGAGATCAGAGCGCTCTCTTCTGAGAGTGGAAGAAGTATGGAAATTTAAAGATTAAAACCAGTCAGCCAGTGGAAAACACTGAGGAGTAAATCCAATAACATTTCTTGCAGTATTTATACCAAAGATCTTCAGCAAAGTGACCCAATTCTTATGTCATGAACATGCTTTCAGACAAAAGATATCAGAGACTGTCTTTCACTACAGAAACGTAACATGACAGCAGTCTAGCTCCCTTTTGATGACCCTCCTGCCTCTCTAAACTACCCCCAAAGCTGGCCCAGTTATTTAAATCAAGGATAAAGACAGTCTCCACTTCCTGTGCCCCTTCTGCTTTTCCTTCAATGCTACTAGGGTTTCTGCTGGTCCAAAGGAGTTCTTGTATTTCAAAAGACCACAGTGGGGTTCATTACAGTAGGGTATATAGAATGGGTGTGTTGGAGCAATTTCTTCACCCCACCGGAATAGTTTGTGAGGGTTTGGCATTAAAGTCAACAAGTTGAACTGTAGAAACACAGAGCAGATTAGACATTAAAACTGACAATAGTGTGACGAGTAGGAGGTCAGGCAAAAAATGTCATTAGTCTTTTCCATGCAAAAACCACAGTTGATGGACAGAATGCAGAACAATGTCATACATTCACCCCAACACAGAGATCTGGGGCTAAATCCATTGTTTTTTTGCACTCCATACCACCCCAGTTCAGACATGGCCATATGCAAATCAGTCTGACCCTGTGCCTCATGGGAACAGTCCAGCCCGAACTGCCAAGCCATGCCTTCCCTGGACCGGAAACAAGCTTCCGAGGACCAGTTTCTGGCATTCCAGCCATCTTCAGCCCGGCTTGCTTGAATCCAGTGGTGTGGAGTGCATGGGACTCACGTCTGAGCATACCCATCCCACTCGGGGTGACAAATGCAAAAACCACAGTTGATGGACAGAATGCAGAACAATGTCATACATTCACCCCAGTAGAGAGATCTGGGCCTAAATCCATCGTTTTTTTGCACTCCACACCACCCCAGTTCAGACATGGCCATATGCAAATCAGTCTGACCCTGTGCCTCATGGGAACAGTCCAGCCCGAACTGCCAAGCCATGCCTTCCCTGGACCGGAAACAAGCTTCCGAGGACCGGTTTCTGGCATTCCAGCCATCTTCAGCCTGGCTTGCTTGAATCCATTGATGTGGAGTGCATGGGACTCACGTCTGAGCATACCCTTCCCACTCGGGGTGACAAATGCAAAAACCACAGTTGATAGACAGAATGCAGAACAATGTCATACATTCACCCCAGTACAGAGATCTGGGCCTAAATCCATCGTTTTTTTGCACTCCACACCACCCCAGTTCAGACATGGCCATATGCAAATCAGTCTGACCCTGTGCCTCATGGGAACAGTCCAGCCCGAACTGCCAAGCCATGCCTTCCCTGGACCGGAAACAAGTGTGGAGGGCAAAAAAGTGATGGATTTGGGCTGCAATTTTATTCTGCAATTAGGTTAAAATGCTCTTTTGCCAGTAAGGTGCAGTCTGCAAAGTCCTTTTTTTGAAATACTATAGAAAATAAATAAATAAGTGTATACACAATGAAATAAGTTAATGAATAAATAAACAATGCCATGCCTTCAAACCAGATGTGGATCGCGATTCAAATTATTTCTAATTTTATATTTTTTCAGATACCTATTTTAAATAATTTTTATTTTTTTGATTGCATGTGTACATTTTTTGTTTATGATTCAATGTTGCCTAGAAATGACATTACTGATTTACTATTCTTTACTCAATGAAGGGATGCATGGCAAATTGAATGTTGCATCGGTTGAGCGCCAAAAATTAGCATATATTAAACAATAGTTGCATAGTGAACCCAGTGATTACACTATCGGTGGTGGTTGATCTAAAAATGGCTGATCTTTATAACACTCAGCCTTACATGATGGCTCAAAGGCAAACTAGCAGCATTTAGCATAGGATTTGCACTTGAGGTGTACCCTCCTGTGCAAATCTCTATTGTGTGGACAACGACACAGGTGTCTGAGATATAAGGTATATACTTTTGAGTAAAGAACATGTAACATGTAGGTGTATCCGGCAGAATACTATTTGACCCCTTGTTTGTGCAGGTTTTATTTTTTGTTAGACTTTCCACAAAGCCAGATCACATTACTTTAGCATAGCTGAAGGTTCGCCAGTTCATATGTTTCATTGAGCTGCTCCAATCCTTTGCATAGTTGAAAGGAGGTTGGCAAAAAAGATTTTTGCACTGTATAGAGGGCAACTTTATGCTCATGAACATTTGCTCTCAAGTGTTGATCATCGCCGCTGTTTGTACCCCTTTACTTTGCGTATTTTATTTTATTTATGTGTTTTATGGAGCTCAAACTTGACCCGTTAAGGTGTCAGAACACTTTACAGGAAAACATAGCCATGTACAGAATAGGCATACCATCATCCAGGTACGGATCGAATGAGGGAGGGCAGGGTGCAGGATACATAAGGAAGATAGGCCACGTATTTACAGATTAAATATCCATATACTCAAGATGAGATACCATATTTACAGATTACGTTATCCAGTGTTTGCGATAAGGCCCCAGGTATCTGATGGGGTGAGCTAGATAATCCGAAGGGAGTCAATAGATAGCCATAGATCAGGGCCGTACTGGTGGTAGAGGCAAAGTTTAAACGAGAAATTTATCCATAAGGAATGTTTTGGCATCCTTTTTGAAGCAAGTCAGAGAGGGTATTCTATTGATGTCAGGTGGGAGAGAGTTCTATATTCTTGAAAGTCCAGTTGTAAGTTTTTTTTTTCTGCAAGCGTGCATGTTGGAGCAGGAGGTCTCTGGCAGATCGGGAGTTTCTGATTCCTCCGGAGATCACAAGTTTCTGCCTCAAATATGTAGGGGAGTTAGAATATAAGGCTTTGTGCATGATGCACGCTACTTTGAGCTGTGTTCTTGCCTCTAGGGGAAGCCAGTTGAGAACTTTCAAGTGCAGAGAAATATGGTTGTATTTCCTTGTGCCAGTGAGTAGTCTGGCGGCCGCGTTGAGGCAGGATTTTAGTGGTGCCAGGGAGATCTTGGGTAGTCCAGAAAGGGTAGAACAGCCATATTCCAGTCTAGAGATGACAAGAGCTTGGACTGCTATTTTTAGGTCGGGAGCATCGAGGAAGGGTTTCAATTTCCTACAGTAGCTCTTGATGGAATCTGGTTGATTTGGCCCTTGAATTGATGTGGTCCAGCATGTTCAAATTGCTGTCGAGGGTGATTCCCAGGGTTTTGGCCAAATCCACGATGTTCGGTGGGCAATTCAAGGCTGTGATAGCTTTAATCCATGATTGAATCTCAAGGTTGGTGTTGGGCGGGGCGATCAGAAGAAATTAAGTTTTGTGTTGAGTTTGAGTTGATTGGATGCAAGCCATTGGACAGGAAGGTTTAAGGCTTCGTTCAGGGAGAGGATCTCTTCAAGAGATGAGGTTTTGATGTGGATCTGAGTGTCATCAGTGTACATATGATAGGAGATATTAGCAGTGCGTAGTACTTCGGTAAGCGGTTCAAGGTAAAGATTGAAGAGGGTGGGGGACAGTGTTGATCCCTGAGGGAATCCAACCGTGACTGGGGATGGTGCCGATAGGTTGCCGTTGACATGGAATCTCTGGGACCGTTTTGGAGGAAGGACCTGAACCATTCTAGAACAGTGCCATCCAAACATATCCTGAATTTGAGGCGTTTGAGTAATTTTTCATGGTTGACCGTGTTAAAGGCCAAGGATAAGCCCATGAGGATCAGGAGACAGGTTTTGCCTTGGTCAAGGGCTTGGAGAGCATCATCAACAATTTGGAGCATAGTGGTTTTGGTGCTGTGCCCTGGTCTAAATCCGGATTGAGCAGGTGGAAGTTGTAGATGTGTTGACTTTGCTGCTGCTGCACACGTTTCTTCATCACTTTGGCGAAGAGGGGGATGTTGGAGCTGGGTCTGAAGTTGTCAAGGGAGGCTGGATCCAGCGACTGCCTTTTCAGAATGGGGAGACTTGGCCGGCTTTTAGCGAATCGGGCATTGTTCCCTGCCGGAGACAGGCGGTAATTATTGTAGTCCTGCTAGGAATACTGGATTGGGCAATGGCAGATAGGCAGTTGAAAGGGAGCGGATCATTAAAATGGTTATTGTTGTTTAGAGAAGATAGGATTTTGGACACTGAGTCATCGTCATAGAGTTTGAAGTCAGTCCAGTGAGCATTGTTTTTGAGTGAAGCCTGAGGGTGCAACTTGGCTGGAGGAGGAGAGTTGACAGGTGTTTGGAGGTATGTGATGGAGTTCAGTTCATTTCCAAGGGCTTAGATGTTGTCAGCGAAGAAGGAGCAGAATTCCTCTGAGGATATAAAAGACTTGGGAGTTTCTTTTGAAGTTTTGGCCAATTTGTTTGATTGGCGTTTGACCAGTTTGAAGAGCTTGAGGGGTCTGTTCTTGGTCTTCTCTAGTGCAGTTCTGAAGGAGTCTTTTTTGGACTTGAGTATGTTCCTGTTGTAGGCATTTCTGGCCTGATGGAGGAGTTTTAGATGTGCGGCAGAGGGGTGCTGCCTCCTGGATCTTTCAGCTTGTCGGATGACTCTCCTCTTGTTATTAAGGGATCCCGTGAACCAGGGTTTCTGTCTTTGATTTGGGTTCTTTTCAGCTTTAGTGGGGCTAGATCATCCAGGATGTATGAAATAGTTGTATAATAGTGATCGTTGAGGCCGCTGACTGTTGTGATATGCAAGGCGGGGGGATTTGGAGCAAGCCTCGAGTTCCATGTGGTCCAGGTTCTTAGTGTCTCTGATCCAGCATTTAGGAATCACTGGTTGCGGTGCCCTTGTCTTGTGGGTGCCAAGTAGGAGAAAGGTGAATGCGTGGTGGTCTGACCAGACGCAAGAGTCTATAGAGGTGAGCTTGACTGTTGATTCTTTGGAGATAATCCAGTCATGAGTGGCCCCTTTTGAATGAGTTGGTTGTGAGCAGGCGTGGGTCAGGGCATTATCGACCAGGAGGTCATTAATGGCATTGACATGTGAATCCTTTGGATCCTTCCAGGGCAAGTTAAAGTCACCAAGGAAAATATCATTGGCATTATTGGGACTCTTAGCTGTAATGATTTCCATGAGGTGGTTGGTGAAGGAGTCTTTCATACCAGGAGGGTGATAAAGGATGTGCGGGTTGCACAGTAGGCTGGATTTGCTGTGAATAGCGAGGGCGAGGTATTTGCAGAATTCAGTTCTGTGACCAGAAGGTTAGAGAGGTAGATGCAGGCAATGCCTCCTCCTTTCTTGTCAGGTTGTCTGTCTAGCCTTGCGATGTTGTAGTTAGGATGGACAAGGAGGTCTAGGTATGGAGATGAGGATTCATTGAGCCATGATTCCATTAGGATCGCTAAGTCGAGATTTAAGAAGAGGATGAGATAAGCAATATCCGCGGCGTGCTTAGCTGCTGTCCGGCAATTAATTAAAAGACCAGCTAGAGAGGATTTAGAGGGAGGTTCGGGAGTCTGGGCGGTTAGGGGAACAGGCGCTAGATTTCTCTTGACCACAATTCTGTTGCGGAGGGTAGCTGGTCTGTTGGGGTTGATAGTGACCGTGCAGATGGCATGTTCGGCCTTTGCTCCTAAAGGATGAGGGATAGCTGGGGTAGGGTTGTAGTTTCGGAGGGTGGCAAGGGTTTCCCTTTCAGTGAGATCTAGTGGACTTGGAGTGGCAACGGTGGAGTTGTAGGAAAGGACAAGAGCATGGATTCCTTCTTCTGAAAGGTGGCATGGGTGCTTGCGGGGGCAAAATGTCTCAAGGATAGTGGAACAGGTTGTTTAGTGAGCTCTGTCAAATGTGTGGGGGTGGCGTTTGGCAGGGGCATGAGGTTGGTGAGGGAGAGTTCAGAGAGGTGGAGGAGGTTCTTTAGCTCCAGGGTTGAAATATGAATGCTCTGGGTAAGTTTGGCAGCTCTGGCGTGCAGTGAATCAGTGTCCCTATAAGAAGGAGGTGCTAGAGGGCAGGGGGGCAGTGGTTTGGGAGCAGTTCTGACAACGTGAATAGGTGATAGGGGGAAGGACTAGTATGGCCTGTGTTGTAAGCCATAGGATCTATGTTGCAACCCCTTTGTGGGTTGGATTGAGGGCAGGAAGGGCAAGCGGGACTGGTATTGTAAGTCTTTGGGGGCATACCGGTGACATAGTCTACTTGGTGAGCAAGTAGAGAGGGGACCAAAGGTCTTGGGGTGATTCTGTTGATGAGGCCGGGAGACGTGCTGGAGTGGTTCGGGTGGTAAGTGAATGGAGACCTAAGGGAGTTAGTGAGTGTCCGGCCATGCTGAATGGTTTGGCTGAGGACTCAACAGTGCGTCAAAGGTAAGCACGACCTGTATTGTAGTTCATAGGGGGCGTACCCGTGACGTGGTCTACTTGGGGAGCTAGTAGGGAGGGGACCAACGATCTAGAAGTGATTCTGTTGACAAGACCAGGAGGCTTGCTGGAGTGGTTAGGGTGGCCAGTGTTGGAAGATCTTAGAGAAGTTTGTGGGTGGCTAGCCATGTTGGATGGGCTGGACGAGGCCTCATCAGTGCGGAAGTTAATTACCCTGCCAGTGTCGTGCACGTGGTTTCTGAGGAGGGTAAAATGGTCTGCAAATATATTCAAGTTTTTGGTCGAGGCTTGGATCAAAATGATGCCGCTTTTATAGAGAGTGATGGTGAGGTCAGCTCGCAGGGTTGAGGAGGGTGCAATAGTTAGCTTAGTGCCGTACAAAATGTTCTTAGTAGCACGTACATTGAAGTAGTGAGCAAAGGTCTTGTGCCAGACAGATGTTCTTCTAGAATAGAAGATGAGGTCATTAATGACTGTGCCATTGTCTAGGCTGTAACGCAGGTCAGAGATCAGTGTCTCAGGGTGTCTTTTCAGAGTGGAGTGCTTGAAAGATTGATTTTTTTGGCGGTTTTGGAGAGGTTAGGGGGGTAGACCAGAGTGAAAGAATGTTCCCCTTTAGCAGACAGGCCAATCCTTGCCATGTTGGCTCGAGTGGACGGCTCGAGTACCAATAGGGACAGTTATGCAGCAAGGTAGGCTGCCCACCGTGTGAGAGCCAAAATTGTACTGTGACAGTGCCACAGGAGAGCGCACTATTAATGTAGGAGCCTAGTTGGCAGCTCTAGAGAGAATAGCTGGCGAGGATGCAGATAAGTGGTTGGCCGCTCTTGAGAGATAGCTGGTGAGGGTCAGGATAATCATGTTGTATTAGGAGCTCAGTCATTTCATGGTCAGGCAATGTAGAGTGATTGGAGTGTTTTCATACTATAGCTATTTTGGGGTCAGGCAAAGAGCAGACTGCCGGTGATATGGCTTCTGTGTAGATATCGACAGAAACTTGCAAATCAGATGGTTTATGAGCAGTTAGATTTTCAAAGCACTACCTCCTTATCCTATATGACGTTCCCCATACCCAACGAGGAAGAGCAATGTTCCCTGAGTTTACAGAGGGGCGACCCTTTTAAGGATCAGGCAGCCGTCGGTCCCAGCACTTATTCATATTCAATATGCATCCCAACAAACCATTAGTAGGCCTGGGAATATGTTTTTTTCCCAGCATATGTTTTTTGTAAATAAATATTGAAACCCCAAGGTTATCAACCTGCATGGCTAGACCAATCCTGATAAACAAACACAAGACTCACAAGCAGGATCTCTAAACAGAATATTCCAAACAAAACAGACATGTGAAAAAAACTAAAGCTTAACTTTGAGGCATTATGTTAAGCATTTATGCAGCATACAAGCAGCATTAAAGTGAAAATACACCACGAAAAACAGAGTGTACTTCATAAATAAAATGGCACAAAAATAGCTTAAGTCCAATCAGTAGAACTAGAGACACTGAATTGTATTTTTTTTTGCTAAACTCACACCAAGAATAAAAAAGAGCCAATTGTGGCTAAATGGTTGCGCTGAACACAGCAAAGTCACCAGCTCAGGCAGACTGTGATGGAGGGCAGGCAGGGCAAAGGACCGAGTTTGGCCCGTTGTGTACCTTATGTCCATAATGAGAAGACTGTACGTGTTTCTTTGCAAGACTTTGCATCGCTCTGCATCAGTTCAGAGGAAGCTTTCAGCTGTGCAGTGAGGCTATGTTGGGCTTTGCATCTCTCCCCATCAGTTACAATGAAGCTTTCTGATAGGCAGCTAGGCTTTGCTCGACTTCCCTTCAATCTGTGCTGGAACCGATGCAGCTTTATGATGGAGTCTGCGCTGCGTAGCCCTGACTGACTGAAATATTTATTAAGCGCACTTATGCTGAGGCGTCTTGGCGCTGCGTGGAGGGTTTGGCTGCCACAGGGTGACTAGGCCATGGTGAAAAGCCAGGTCTTTAGTGCCTTTCTGAAGCGAATCGTATTTGTTCCTGCAAGACATTGCATCACTCGGCATCAGTTCGGTGAAGCCTTTGATTCGGAACTGCGCAGATTTGCGGGGCACTGCATCGCTTCACATTTAACCTAATGGGGAACTTTTAGTTAGGCATTGAGGCACCTTCGGTGATGCCAGCCAAGGAGCCAAACTGGCTAGGTTCCAAAAAAGACAGGTGTGAGCTGCATTGTCCCTAAAGAATTATACAAAACCCTTAAACCCTTTACCAACCCGAAGGCCTGCAACAATGAACTTGCTTCATCTCAAGACTCTGTGATAAAATTGCTAATCATTTTGGACAGAAAATCACGCTAATTTATGACAAAATCACTAAAGACAGGAACCCTCTGAATGATATTGCTTCCCTTTGTCCTCCATCCTTGACCAATGTGCATTCGCTGGAAAGCTTTTCCCCCTCACAGTTGATACTGTGGAGACACTGTTGAACACAGTTAAAGTGGGTTCCCCATTGGATATCATTCCAGCCAAAATTTCCTCTCTACTCTATAAACAGATGTCCCCATCTATCTTCTCAAATGCTCAATCTTTCAATGAGAGAAGGCCAACTACTATTTGAATGGAAGGCAGCACAAATAAATCCTATACGAAAGAAAGCTAACATCCCAAAGGAGGATCTGTCCAACTATCTTCCGATTTCTCTTCTACTTCTTCTGAGTAAGTTATTGGAAAGGCATATTTATAAATATCTCTCTGACTATATTGAATCTACTGGATGCCTTGACTCCTCTCAGTCTGGGTTTAGGTCCATGTACAGTATGGAGTCAGCATTGATTGCTGTTACTTATAATATAAGGCACTCCCTTGACAACAGACAAGCAGTACTACTAGTGCTGCTGGATTTGTCAGAAGATTTCGACACCGTTTCTCATTCCATTCTACTCAGGAGACTTAGAGAAATTGGAATCCAAGGACAAGCCTTTCAGTGGATCTCATGCTTTCTTATTAAACTGACTCAGACCATCAATTTTGGCCATTACCTCAGGGATCCTGCCTTAGTCCCACTCTGTTCAACGTTTATGTTGCTCCTTTAGCTGGATTCCTTAGAAAGATGGGCTTCACACCGATCTCATATGCAGATGACACCCAGCTTTTACTGTCATTTGACAAAAATTCCCACAATACTCAGACTGCATTCTCGACTGTCATCGGTACCTGGATGAGAAATAATTTCCTGCTGTTAAATGCTGGGAAACCTGAGATCATGCTATTCGGAGAAGCTCCGCTGCTTTGGTCCCCAGAATGGTGGCCACCTGAATTAGGCAACACCCCGGTCCCAAAGCCTGTGGTCAAGAACCTAGGCATACGTCTAGACCAGAAAGTCACAATGAAAGAGCAAGTTACAACCACATTGAGCTCATACTCCCATATGTTAAGCCTCTTAAGCAGGGTATATCCTTTTCTCCCCCTAACCATTTGAAAAACACTCATCCAGGCACTGGTGACAAGCCCCCTGGACTACTGTAATGCTCTCTTGATTTCAACTAGTGAGTCCTCTCTAAGTAGACTTCAGGTAGTTCAAAACACCACAGTTCGCCTTGTCTCAAACTATCCTGCCAGAACAGCTTCTCCCCCTTTATTACAATGTTTGCACTGGCTTCCAATATGCAAGCAGGTTAAATTTAAGATATTTTGCATTGTGCACAAAGCACTAAACGGTAATGGTCCTGGCTATTTAGCAGAAAAACGTACTCAGTACCACTCAGTTAGACCTCTGTGCTCAGGAGCTAAATCCCTGCTCTTTGTCCCTCATTTTCATAAATCCCACTTGTATGGAAAAGCATTCTTCCACCTAGCCCCCTTTTACTGGAATCAGCTCCCCATTCATTTCTGGAAATGCCCAGAATACATTCTATTTAAAAAGCTCCTTAAAACCGAGCTTTTCTAAAATACCTGCTTCTAATCTGCCTTGACTGCAACACCTGGGTAGAGCGGAGATACCCCTTTGAAGGAATTTTCTGGTGCTTTACAAGTTAATAATAATATAAATAATAATATTAATTGTCAGTGTCATGGCAGGCTGAGTCAGATAGGGGGTGGATAAGCCCCTAGGCTTTCTCTTTGAAGTTCAGAAAAGTTGATTACCACCCCCACCCAGGACATCATACTCAGGGAAGCAACACACTGCACCATACTCAAGGCCCTTGTGTGACTATGTCTTGAAGGAATACACAAATAGAGGGCCATTAAAAGTCATGTGACTCTGAACACTGGCAGAATGGCGCATTTGGTTTGGCTGAAAAATGACAACTTTGTAGAAGTGAGTTTTCAGAGACAGTGGTCCCTTTCAGAAATAAATAGGAAAGTGTAGCCACAATGCTGGAATCAGGATTGGGTCTAGATGTGTACGATGCAGCAAATATTACAAATTTATTAACATGGATCAAAACACAAGTGATACAGAAAACATGAAGTGAGCTGAACGGGACGGAGTAACTGGAAATCAGCCGATTTCCTTACCTCAGGCATGAAATAAAGTGAAAAGTGACTTAGTGGTAAAATTAAACAATCAGTTAGTCACAATCACAAGGACATCTTATGCTCTGCATAAAGTAATAATACATTTAGGAGTCAAGATGTGGGTGTCAATACGCAATGTATTCCCGGTAGAAACGGGGAAGTTTCAAAATTGAGAGCGGCGGTTATCTATAACGCGCTCTTCGGGCAGGGGATTCAAATGCCACAGCCTACTTGATGCTTATTATGTTTTTTCTTTTATGTATTCCATGTGTCTTCTACATGTGTGCAGCCAATGTCGATAGTTTGTAAATACTTTTCTATCAAACCACTAGTGGAGTTAAACCATTGCCCATATTAATTATGTTTAAATATGCAGTTTCTGTAGGAAAAATGTGAAACATTAATATTTTCCCATAACGTATGATTGCTTTTAATATTCTTCATTATTCAATAGGTCCCATGGACACTGTATATGAATAAGCCCTCACTGCCTGAAGAAGGTGGTATCCCGAGCAAAAGGTCGTAACACCAAAACGCGTGTCAGCGTCTTGATCTCAATTGTCTCTTAGTCCTATATTTCACTGATCAACTTATGTGTAGATGTATTAGTGTTAATGTCATTTATACAGTTAAACAAAAGTTTCTCTTCACCCTTTGGATTTATTAAGTCACAAACTTTGAATTGAATATCAGCAACTTGACTGCTTTATGAGAAAGCATCTGTCTGATGTGACATGGTTTAGCCTCACTGCCTAGTTTGTCGATGGAGACATTTCACAAGCTGGCCTCTAAAATTAAATCTGGCTCGCCAGAGGATCCCTTGAGGCCTGCCCAGTTCAAAGAATCTGCTGTTGTTTGCCTCCCTCCTGTGTGCCATCTCATCAATCTCTCACTCGCTTCAGGTGCCGTCCCCATTAGGTGGAAACAGGCTGTTGTGACACCCATACTCAACAAGGCTACCCTGGACCCCCTTAAACTTGAGAGCTATCGCCCTATTTCTCTCCTTCCCTGGGCCGCTAAAATTGTGGAAGCCCACGTGAATGGGGTGTTGACTGAAAATCTTGCGAGGGAATGTATTCTGGATACTTCTCAGAATGGATTCCCTGCTGGCCACAGCACAGAAACAGCCTTGCTCTCTATGACGGAACATCTTCGTTCTGTGCTCGACTATGGTCAGACTGCGGCACTAGTACTCCTTGACCTTAGTGCCGCGTTTGACACGGTCTCGCACAGAATCCTACTCCAATGTCTCCGAAAGGCGGGTGTTGAGGGCACTGCACTCGATTGGTTCCATTCCTTCCTTGCTGATCGGACCTTCAAGGTTGCCACCCCACCGTTTGAGTCCAAATTCTATCCCCTGGAGCTGGGTGTGCCCCAGGGTTCATCATTGAGCCTCACATTATTCAATCTTTATGTGAGGCCGCTGGCTGCTGTCGTCAAGCATTGGGGTTTGACCATGGTCTCCTATGCTGACGACACGCAGCTGGCGGTCGCCTTGAGTGGGGACTCCGACCTTGACGCCCCCAGATTTCGGGATGGACTCCTGGCAGTAGCTAGCTGGATGAATACCAACTGTCTCCAGCTTAATGCTAAAAAACGGAAGTCATGATAGTGGGCAATCGAACGGATCTTTGGGGTGATACGTGGTGGCCACCTGAGCTGGGTGTAACCCCTACTCCAGTAACAGAGGTAAAGAATTTGGGAGTTTGGCTAGATCCTGCCCTCAGTTTCTGCGGCCACACGAAAAAAGTAGCGGCCACCTGTTGTGGCATCTTACGAGGGCTGAGACCTATTCTGAGGTTCTTTGATGCCTCAACTAGGCAGCTGGTCATACAAGCATCCATACTATTGCGGCTTGATTATGCCAGTTCTCTTTTGTTGGGGGACAACCAGACTGAAATCGCCTGGATGCAACGTATCCAGAATGCTGCAGCCAGAGCCCTGGTGGGGTTACCGAGGTTCTGCTCTGCAGAGAGTACTATTCGCTCTCTACACTGGCTGCCTATGGCACGGAGGATCCACTTTAAGACCCTGTACCTTTCCTACAAGATCCTCAAGATGGCCTCCCCCAGATTCTTGATAATCTTCTGAAGCCTTACGTGCCCTCGCGCTCTTTGAAATCCCTGGACCAGAAGTTGGTCGTGGTCCCACGGTTTAGACTGTGTAGGGCGGGAGGTCCCTCCTTCCGGGTTTTGGCTGCAAAACTGTGGAATTCTCTTCCGTCCCACATCCGCAAAATATACGAGCTGCTGAAATTCAGGAGAGCCATCAAAACGCACCTATTCCCTCATCGCTCTTAGGATCCTGATCTGTGTGTTTCCGCTCTCGTACTGCTATGTTGTGTCTGGGTACCCTTCCAGAAGCGCCGGGACGCCCCATGGCTGGGGCAGCTGCGTGCTATAGAAGTGTTATTAACATAACATAACATAACATATGCTTAGGGGCTACAAATCAATACTTTTAATATTTTGTGATGAATGTCTAGTGTGTGTTCACGATTTGAATGAATCTATATGAGTGTGAGGATGTATGAATGATTTGTGTGAACATGTGTGCATGGGAATTATCGTGTTTTGGGTCTCAGTGAATTTTGTATATTTACTATTATGTAAATACATGATTTATGCACTTATTTTTCTGTTTTGATTAATGTGAAAAATAAAATAAAATACTGACTAAATAGTCTGATTCATATATGTGTTTGAGCGCATGGTTTAGCAAGAGTGTTTTTTTTATAAACCAACTTAATTGCTTTTAGTTGAAATATAGGTAGAGCAGACTGTTACTTGTCTGGTATTATTTGATTTTCCCCTACTGCTCTACCTTTATTCATTCAGGAGTTCCCCTTTTTCTTAGTGAATATCTCTGACATATATCAGGAGATCGACTGTGTACAATGATACACAATGTATCGTGTCTGCTATCGGAATACCCCAAGTTTCGCTCTCCTGTTGTAGCCTTATTGCTGGAGGTTCTACTGCCAGGGCGAATAGGAGGGGGGACGAGGGGCACCCCTGTTTTGTCCCTCTTTCGACCGGGAAGGAAGTGGAAATATATTTACCTATTCTCACCAGTGAAGTTATGCCTTTATAGAGGAGTTGTGTATACTTCATCAGGGTAGGCACTATGTTTGTTCTACGAAGGACGGCAAATATGTACGGCCACAGCAAGGTATTGAAGGCTTTTTCGAGGTCTAGAATCAGACACGCTGCGATAGGGAAGTGCATTCTCGCCCTGTCTTGGACATAAAGCAACCTGCATACGTTCTGCGAGGTGTTACGCCTCGGAACGAATCCGCATTGGTCGGGGTGGATCAACCGCACAAGAATCTGGGTGTACCTGTCTATTAGGATTTTGCCTAATATTTTACAGTCTTCATTTAGCAGCGTTATTGGTCTGTACGAGGCAGAGAGTGTTGGGTGCCTGTGTGGTTTGGGAAATGTAACCAGAATAGATTCCCTAAGCAAACCTGGGAGTTCACCACTGTCTAGAGCGTCCTCGTACATGGCTACCGCCTGGGGGATGAGTTGAGCTGAAGAGGTACTGTAATATTTGAGCTGGAACCCGCCCATTTCTGGAGCTTTGTTTCATGCCAGCGTTCGAATTGCGTGGGTGACGACTGGGGATTTCATCTTTACTTATAATGCTTTTTTAGGCAATGGGTGAAAGAACTGGGTGATCGCGTGTTGATTTTCTTGTGCAGGGGGCCGATAGACACTCAAGTAATAGTTGCGGAAAATATGCAAAATATCTATTTGTGAGTGTCGAGAGGTCCCGGCCTTATCGAATATTTCTGTAATCGATTTCACGTCTGTGTCTTGCTTGGCTAACCAAGCCAGGAGTGTCCCCACTCTATTGCCCTCTCTGTGCACTCTAGAGGCGTAAGCCCTAAGATATATTTGCACAAGTCCTTCATCGCTTCCGAGTGGGATGTTTTGGCCGCTGCTATTTGGTCAGGGGTGGCTCCATCAGCATCTTTTGATTTTGTGAGAGTCGATAGTGTCATCTCTGCATTTTGTAGTGATCTTTCAAGTATCCTATGGACCCCCATTATTTGCTGTATGCAATACCCCCTGGCCGTGACTTTGAATGCGTCCCATTCTATTAGTCTGGATGTCGCTGTGCCGGTGTTGGGGTGAAATGCTCTTGAATGTGATCCCCATGTTTGTAGTGAAACACCTGGTCTGTGAGGCAGTCTCGTGGCAGTTTCCAGGTGAGCACTGGGGGGTGCAAAGGCCTCTATCTGAGGGTAATAATGTGTGTATCATGGTCCGATAGCACCGTACCCACATAGTCTGTATGTTGTACTCCCGGGAGCAATGTTGTGGAGGAAAGGAATATATTGAGTCGCACTCGTAGGTGGTGTGGGATAGAATGGAAGGAGTAAATTCTAGTGTCCGGATTCTGCTCCCACCATGCATCCACCAATGCCCAGTGTTTCGCCCATGTTTGATATTGTTCTGTCTGCTTGTGTGCTGGTGAGTGCACCGGGGGGATGGGATCTATTGTGACGATGTCCAGAACACAGTTGTAATCACCCCCTAAGAGCCACTGGAACGAGGTGTATTGGGTTAGCACTCCTGTGATGCATCTCCAAAACTGGTCCTGGTCTACATATGAAGTATATAAGCTCCTCAACAGTATTGACTGACCCTCCAACAGTCCTTCTACTAGGGAATGTCGACCCTCTTTATCTATAATACGCGAATGTTCCCTAAAGGGGATCCCTGGCAGAATCCAGATTAGGGTATTCCTGGCAAATGCTGAGTGTGTGGTGTCACAGATAATACCCCGCCATTTCCTGCGCAGAAGATCCACCTCGATTGCTGACAGGTGTGTCTCCTGTAGGAGAGTTATCTGTGCTTGCTGTCTCTTGATATATGCATAGACGGCTTGGCACTTATTTGCTGTGTGCATGCACCTGATGTTTATAGTGATGATTTGTATATCCTTGTTGGGGATCTTAGTGATGTTGTTAGGTGTCTACAAGAAGGTTGTGTATTTGTGATGCCCAATCGCCCCCTCCCGGCCTCCCCCATTTAAATATCAACTGCCCTCTTGCGTCTTACAATTCCGCTAGTTTGCTCCGCTGAGGGTAATTGGGAAACCTGAGACAAGGGAAAACGAAACTTAAACAACAGGGAGCATTCCAAACTTAGAGGACATGACGTTGGAGACAATACGTCCAAACTGTACTTCATGTACTGTCTTTAGTTCATTGTTTGTGGGAGGTGGTTGTGCAGTTCCTCAAGTCGCTGGAAGCTCGGCCACCCGCATGTCATTTTGTGTTACTCTGGATATCTGGTTGCGGTGTCCTGTGCACTTATAGCAGTGTCAACTGTTCGGGAGCTTATATCGTTATGGATAGTGCACCTTGTGGTCACATCACAGTCAAGCGAACCCTATATCAGAGTGTTCGCCGTTTGGGGAGTCACTATTGGAGGTGTGACTGAGCCATCTCAGGAGGTGTGTGCATCGCTGACTTCCTCTTCTGAAGTGAACAGATGGTGGCCCTGCTCACCATCCGAGCTGTCCCCCGTCGATCGAACTATCTCTGCCACCTGCAGTGCTCTTCTGCGCTGTGCTATCATTTGCTCCAGGTCAGGGGAGTGTTTCTTGAGGGAATCAGAGTGTGGGCTCACCTGCATGAGAGGGATTCTTTGTGTTGTTGTCTTTGGAGGCCAGTGGGCCAATGGCTTTGGGTGTTTCTGTGGTTGTCCAATCCTTGCTCCACCCAGTCACTTGCCTCCGCAGGGTCAGTGAAGAAATGTGCAATCGTCATGTAACATTTTCAGACTTGCTGGGAAAAGGAGGGCGTATTGTACATTCTTTTGGTGCAGTGTTCGTTCGACTGCCAGGTAGGTGGCCCTTTGTTGCTGGACGGCTCGGGCTTACTCAGGGAACACATAACTTGCTTATCTTCCACTCAAAGTGGCCCTTTCTGTCTAGCAGCTCAGAGAATAGTGTCTCTGTCCAGGAAGTGGAGCAGTTTCAGTGAGAACAATCAGGGTGGCAATCCCGGCGGTGGTCTGTGGGCTGGTGCCCAGTGTGGCCTCTCTTTGGAAAAAAACAGGGTCTGGTCTTTTGTCTGAGTGAATGTCTTGATCCACTTCTCGATGTATCGAAGAGGGTTGGGACCTTCTGACCCCTCCGGCAGATTCAGAATGCAGATATTATTCTGCGAGAGTGGCCTTCCAGATCGTCTGTCTTGTTTTCCAGGCACTTTACTCATAGTTGTAGGTCTTTTATGGCATTCTGGTGCATCTGCACTTTCTGCACTATGGTTTGGAGTGTCTTCTCGCCCTCTCTGACTTTGTCCGCCAGTTTACTATGATTATCCCAAAGGAGGTTAAGGTCCGTGGCTAACTCCTAAAATTTGTTTTCCACAGTCTCCCTTGAAAGTTCAATTGCCGCGAGGACCTTGTCCAATTTGTCGGACATGGACTCTGCTCGGGAGGGCACCTCCTCTGAGTGGGTGATCGTAGGGTCTGAGGAGGTCTGCCTCCAATTCGCTGGTACTTGTGGTGTCTCTGTTATGCATTGGCATCCCATGTTGTTTTTATATATCCGGTTGCTGTCTGCGGGGAGTCCCCTGAGTTGTTCCCGGCCGGCTTGTGGTTGACTGACGATGTGTACTTATATGCTGTCCGTCCAAAGTTTGTTGGTGCCCGTGTTGGCTGGTGGGACTCACTTGTCCCGGGTGATGTTGCTGGTGTTGGTGCTCCGTTGGGGCATGTTCGGCACAGGATGGTGCTTGGGGGATCAGGCACTGCTATAGGTTCCTCTCCATTTGGCTGGACTCCACCATCCCCAGAACACCGCACCGTTCCTTCCTATTTTTTCCCAGCTTCATAGCTCTTTGCTGTTTCGATATGGGCCTCAAGTGCTCACCTCGGTCTCTCTTGATTGGTTGGGCTGCTCGACTACGGAGTACCCAACCCAATCCACCCACTACGTGCCTCGTGGCCTGGCGCTGTGTAGATAGGGCTGGCCGAGGGGGTCGTAGGGTATTTGGGAAGGTCTGCTTCACTCTGTGTAGTATGCCCTGTGGATGTGAGCCCGCCCGTTCTTCAATATTTTGCGAAACAGTTCGGAACCAAGACGGCAAGTCTCGGTGTCTCAGGGTTGCCCCCCTCTGCTCCTTCCTCATCTTTGGTCCCCCGGTTTGCGCCTCGAGTCCCAGCACCATGATGGGGCAAGGCTTCTGAGCCTCTGGTGTGGAAGACTCATCGCCCCTGTAGAGTATCCACCTCAGCTCGGCCGCACTGCGTCTTGTGGTCTGGCGCCATGCAGTCGGAGCCCAGGGGCTCAGGGGGGAGAAGCTGAGGCTGCCAAGTTCAATCGAGGGGGGAGGCCATGTCAGGAAGAGCTCTCATCGGTTATGAGCCACGTCTCCGGAATGCATATGGCCATCAGTTGTCTTCTGATGTTGAGGGGTAGTTAGATCTGACCTTGGGTTGCGGTGCGCAGCTGCATCAGGCCCTGTGGATGTGTGGTTGTATATTCCTTCTGCATCTGTCGGGACAGGCAAGGGGCTGTGAATCTCTCTATTGAGGTGTTATCCATTTTCCTTGATCCCCCGGTCTCGCACCTCAAGTCCCAGCATCGTGAGGGGGGGGGTAAGGCTTCTGCTTCACAGGCGTGTTAGTCACGCTTTCCTAGTGGGGTGTCTGCCCCGGCTCGGCTGCTGTCAGTCTCGTGGGCTGGTGCCATGCAGACGGGGTCCGGGGGCCCAGAGGAAGAAGCCGAGCTTGTTGAGTAAGGGTAGAAGGCTACTGTTGGGAGAGTTCTAGGTAGCCTCAATCTGCGCTGCCGAAATGCCTGTGGCTGCTGGTTATGTCCCGGTGTTCGGGAAGTGTTAGGTGCCGGCCTGTGACCCGAAGCATCGATGTGATCTGCCACTCATCAATCTCCTCTGGGGTGCTCTAACCTCCTGCCGCGCATCTCAAGTCCTAGCACCATGTAGGGGGAGGTTACCGTGTTCGGTGCGATTGGCTGGTAAATGCAACAACTCACGTTGGGAGGTTGGCATTCGGCTGTTAGTCCAAGTTCATGCTATCACCGCCGCTTCGGGTAGACCCTGGTGGTGGTCGCTGTGGCCTCCTGCCACTGTGCAGTCTCCAAGTCGTGCTCTCACCTGCTGTCCACGGAGCTGCAGGGGCGATCGGAGGGGCCCTAGTTGTCGCTTTCCCCACCGTCGGGCCAGGAAATGCCAGCAAATGCCAGGGGACCCTGCTTTGAGTCTCATGACCCCACTTGTCTCCAACGTGGGTTTTTAGTGCTCTGTGGGTGCCGCCATGTTGGCCCCATTGCTGGATTGCCCGGGGGGCCCACACGGCTTGGGGATTGCTGCTCGGTCCTCAATCCAGAGGGCAGCGGGACCCCAGGAGTGTGTTGTCGACTCTGGTACAGAGTACAGCAGAATTGGAAGGGGTTATGGCATGGATAATCGCAGATTGCGCGGGCCGCCGGACGGAGCACTAGAAAGGTACGTCCGCCATCTTAGCTGGCTAGGCCACGCCCCCCGTGGAGGAGTTTTTAAAATTATTATTAGTTGGAGTGTAAACAGTATTTTTCTATCTACTCCAAATCTAAAGTTTGCAATTATTAGATGTATTAAATGTAATAGGGTAACCCAGTGCTATGCTATGAGAACGATAGGCCTTTCAGTAGTGAAAAACGACTTTTGGAGTTTTTCACTTCAAGGGCATATAAAACGTAATATACATGTCCTATTTTTTAAACATAATGCACCCTGCCCTATCAGCCACTGGGGCCTACCTTAGGAAGGGTTAGGCCTGGCAAAAGGTTTATTTTGCATTGCCAAAATGGCAGTTTAAAACTGCACTACAGGCTGCAATGGCAATCCTGAGACATGTTTTAAAAGGCTACTTTACTGGGTGGAACAATAGGTGCTGATCACTCACATGATGAGCTCTCATTTACTGTTGAGACTCTTTCCCTCTGAATTTCATAACTGCATAATCTACACAATCCTCTGACAAAGTGCTTGTCTTGTTCTCCACCGAACTAAAAGTTTGGAATGAGGACATCTTCCTCTTAGCAACATAAAAGGAGATACTATCACAACAGAATTCATCCATATCACAAGTTGAAGCAGTTTGCATTCCCTCCTTTAACAACCTGTTCACTCTCTCCACAGCTCCTGCGATTGGTGACTATATAATAACTTAGTGTAATGTTTAACATGATTTTCCTTCAGAAATAACGTAATTTTTCCTGAACTGAAACAACGTGCACCCAATTATCTGTAACAAATTGTAATGGTGCACCTTATTCAGCAAACACCTTAGGTAAAAAAAAGTATTGACACTTGAGTAGTCATACTGTCAACAAAATCATAATAAACTCATTTAAAAAAAGAATCCACTAATACAACCAAATTCCTCAGATCGATTGATAAAGAAGCCCTGAGTCCTGCAACGTCTAAGGCAAGTTTCTTTCATAGAGCATCAAGCAATGGTACCGGTACCATTGGTGTATCACACAATTTCCAGTGTTTATTAAACAACAAACATTTATCACACCTTTCAAAAAAATCCTCCACACCACTATCAATTCCTCGCCACAAAAATGAATGCCTCAGAATCTTTTTGGCAGAAGTGGAACCCAAATGGCCTGTGTTAGCCAAGGATACAATAGTATTTCTTAGTTTACTCAGTGGAACACACATTCTCTCTGAGCAAAATAATGTTTTCAATTGTCAATTAATTTGCAATTTGAAAAAAACATTTCAGTTTGCCTGGCACATTTTTAACAGGAGGTGAATCCTCCTCCATATATTCAAACATGTTCTTCAACATCAATCCTACCCTCACACTGTTTAGAAAAAACATCTTCACCCACTATAACACATTCATTATTAAACATGACCTAGTCATCCATGTGACCAAGATAATCAACTGAACATTTGCCACAGTTAGACCTCTTTCTTTCAAAATGCTTAACACTATTTCAAGGATCACATTATGCTTTTCTTCTGTTTTGGCATAAATCAAAATATTGTCCAGGAATGCCTGCACCTCAGTTACATATTCAAACATGTTCTTCAACATCAATCCTACCCTCACACTGTTTAGAAAAAACATCTTCACCCACTATAACACATTCATTATTAAACATGACCTAGTCATCCATGTGACCACGATAATCAACTGAACATTTGCCACAGTTAGACCTCTTTCTTTCAAAATGCTTAACACCATTTCAAGGATCACATTATGCTTTTCTTCTGTTTTGGCATAAATCAAAATATTGTCCAGGAATGCCTGCACCTCAGTTACATCCTTAAATAAGAAATAAATGAGTTTCGAAAAAATACTAGCTGCTGAGGCTGACCCAAATGGTAGCTTCAAAAACGTATATACACAGAACGGTGTAATAAATGCGATCAACATTTGAGACTTCTTCTCTAACATAATTTGGTAGTATGCTGCTTTTAAGTCTATATTGCTGAAGAGTTTATCTCCTTCTATCATTGTCAATAGTTCCTGGGATTTTGGTAGAGGTTGTAATTCTACCGCAATGTTCTTATTTAAAGAACCTAAGTCTGCACACAGTCTTATTTGATCCCTTTTCTTTTTAGCTATTATATTTGCACTGACCCATTCCCCTTATTTACTGACTCAAGAACTTTACTTTCACATAACTCTTCCAAGTGTTTTCTTAACTCATGTCTTACACATAGCGGTACACTACGTGCTTTATGAGCTACAGGCACAGCATTCCCTTACAATTCAATTTGACGTTCAAACCCTTTCACTTCCCAAAAATCTTCCTACATAACACTTCTGGATACTTCATCAAAATGTTTTCGAGATCTTCTGACTTATTATTAATTAACATTACCAGCTATCAGTTCCAGGTCTCAAGATAATTCCTCGCCTTCCCTGATCCACCCAACCCATAATATACTTTCCTTTTACTGTCATGTACATTTGAGTAAATATCTCTTTCCAAGCAATATTCAAATTGTATTCAAAGCCACTGTTTTTATATCTGCTCGTTTGAGATTTTTGTTCTACCATTGAATTAATAAATGTGCTTTCTGATAGCTGGAGATCCAGAATCAGCCATTATCTTTATCTTCTTATCACCAATCATGACTCGACAAAAATTTCCTTTCTTACAAGCAATAACGTCTTTTTATCCTCCCCATCAGTTTCTCTGTGTCCTTCCACACTGACAATCAAAATAACTTTGGTGAATTCTGCACCTCTCTTCTTGCCTATCCAAGTGCATACTTTATTTGTATAGGATTTCCACCTTTACAAACACACATAAAATGCCATGTTTTTTTTTTTACATTTATGCATTTATTACCTTTGGCCGGACAATTCACATTGCTCCCTAAATGTGCATTTGAAACACATCTAAAACAAACTCTAGTAAATGTTCTCTCACTTTATGCACAACATTCACACTAATCCTGTCATTGTTTTCATTAACAGTCACATTAACAAATGTGAACGATCTTTCAATCCCTTTAGCTATCTTGATAATTTCTTCTAATGTGAAATCAGTACAACAAAGCAAATGTTCTTGCACGTTCTTCAACACACAATTTAAAACAATGTGTTACCTTATATATATATCGACAGTATTCTCAAAATTACATGTACATGCTAAAGTCCTTAGTACTGCCACACATTGATCAATGCTTTCCTCTTTAACCTGTGTGTTATCTTCATGTCTTTGTCATGCACTCTCGACTTACTTATATATCAGCTGCTGCTCAGTCAGTGTGACTGTGAGGTAATAGAATGCTGATGTGTGCATGGTTTGAGTGAGTGTCAGTAGGAATGCGTGGACTGAGCAGCAAGGATGCTGCTCCAGGTGGGGCCATCCTGATTTCTTACTACCGTCCTCTCCTGTAACCTGAGATTTCTACCTTGTGAATACATCTTTCACCTATACTACTGGCTACCTTTCATACTTAAACACCATGCCCTGCTTTCTGGAACACAAATGAAACCGTTCAAACACATTACTGGCTCGATCTACAAAATGTTTTGCAAGTCGTTTGACAGCTTTATTGTAAAATTCTAAATTCCTGAATCTCCAGATTCTTCTTCTGTAGCTCTCAATTCTGGTATATTGTCAAACATTTTCTGTGCCTCAGATCTCAAACAATTGAATAAGAGTGCCAGTTTCTTGGCTGGTGTAAACTTGGCCCCATTTATAGCCACTATATATTTTGAAAGACTCCGTACCAACGGTTCCACTTCTGAGCAGGTTTTCCTGGATTTTTGCAGAAAATATACAGGTTGTTGTATACTACTACCAATGGCCATATTATAGAGTGTAGCAAATATGTATTACTTTAATCTAAATTCGACACATGAACAGTACAAAATAATCACAAAAACGCTGTTTTTTCTTGAACTTTTGCCAGGTGGAGTTAAAATAAACTTTCCGCTGGGTAATACTTAATTTCAACGTATCTAAAGTCACACGCATTATTTCCGAGGGTGTCAAAATGTCCATGAACTGTGCACAATGCAGCTGACAAGAATGCCAAAATGTCTATAAAGTAAGTAAAGATGACCACCTTACATTTCCCACCTTGTATAAGCTACTTTGATGACACCAACCCGTCACAGCTCTACGTATGTCCTGGAATGCGTCATCAGCCTTGCCTTGCATAAACAGTTTTTGCCACCGCCTTCTTCTTACTACAATCACAGCGTAAATCACAAAGCAATGGACATGAGGTTGAATAAATGAAAATCCATCAAAATATTGAAGTCCCCGATACATAGCAAATTTCACACAGTGGGTTCCAGAAGTGGAAGGTAACTGTCCACTGTTATAAATGGTTACTTGGTTTTGTAAACACTTCTCCCGCCCATCGCCTTATGTTATTAATAACTCTTTCCACTCGCTTCTGGGTCTCAATTTGTATATTTATTGTAGTTTCCAAATACAAACGTAATGGTGCCCATCAGTATGCATACAACAACTTTTCAGTCCAATGCAGGTTCCTAGCAGCCCGAAATCACACCTTAATAAACATTCCAACATCTCAAAGATCTCTCTCCCATTTCTACTTCACATGCATAATATCAGATAACATAAAATGTCAACTATAAACAATATGAATTCTTTTGCAAATGTGATCAAATAAATATAATTAATATAATACTTTTGCAAGTCGAATAGAATCATCAATATATAGCAGATTCCTTTCTCTACACCTAAAAATCTCTTGTATCCCTGTATTCATACTCTTCCCTGAACCTTACAAAACCTTTACAAACTCTTAAGATCACACTTCCCTGAACTCTAAAAATCCCCTGAATATCCTATTATAGTATCTATCCATAACTTGTTCATGCCACCTGAACAAATAACTATAGAACCGGCGAGAGTGTTTTTCTCCCTGGGCTATGCAGTACTCGACAAATGACTGTTTTACCAGACTGCATTCTCACAGAACACTCTTCCATTCACAGTGCTAGAGGATGCATTAAAAAGTCTTGGAATGCATCCGTAAATGTTTCCCGAGGCAAGCATGTATTCCTGAATCAGACTGCATGAACCAATGTGCAGAAAGTGCATAGCTCTTGAGTCCCTTGTGGCACAGCACCCAGGATAATGAGCTACATGACTAAACACTTGTAAGGTTAAAAGGCAAGTACTCTGGCTATGCCAAATGCTTTTCATAGAAACAAGTCCATTGCCAATGCAGTCTCTTTAGCCTGGAGCCTAAGGCATCTTCATGGCACTCGTTCTATTTTTTACACTTTTTGTTAATTAAGCCAGTCATAAAAACGTTCTCGTCGCTCCTAAAAAAGGACTTTAGAAGGACAACATCTTCGAGCCTATAGTGGATACCCAAACCACAGGCACAAATTTGTTTCTCCTACACATTTCTCTACAAAGTTGTGAGGCCTTATGAAATCAATTCATATTCACTCTGCACATGAGACTGCTTGGGAGGCAGGTTTTGCGTGAACGTTCTGAATGTATGTCACAGTTATTAGGGATTTTACCAGAAAAAATTATTTCCCACGCGTATTTGAAGTCTCTTCTTTTCTTTGATATAGTGATAAATCTACCAGTTGCCCTAGTAACCCAAGTTCACAACAAAAACGGATATTCAGCAACTCGAATGTCACATTTTTGAACACTTCCCCAGCATGCCACAGGCATTACACCCCTTTCATACATCCTTCTAACATTCCAAATTCCACTTCGAATGCGATAAGCTACGTTTCAAACCCTGAACTCTGAACTCTGAACTCTGAAGCAGTGCTTGATTTATATGTAAATAAAAATGGTCCCAAACTTTTAAGACCTAGTCAGCAGCATTACCGAATCATAGAATTGGATCATAGAATACCAATCCTGCCAATTCTTTATTCCACTTCATGCTTCTTTCTGGCACTTGCAGGATGTTTTTTATTTCTGCTTTTTTGGTTTTTCACAATTTTCCTATTTTTACCTATCTTCGTTTCCCCTTTTCTGCCGTTCTTTGTTCTGGATCAAAATCTGAAGGTGAAAAACAAGTGGTGGGTCAAAAAATGACTGCCTGTGCTCACCATCAACAACCACTGTACTGCCGTAGTTCATTGTGGCAGTTAAAATAGCCTTTATAAGACATTTCGGGGCATATTATCAAGAACACGTGATAAAATTATCGCTGCTTTATCGGCAGGAAACTGCTGCTAAAGCGGCGATAATGGGCTTGATAATATGCCCTTGTGAATTCCCATAGCAGCCCAGGTTAACACCAGAACCTGGGTTGCTACGGGAATTCACAAGGGCATATTATCAAGCCCATTGTTGCCGCTTTAGCGGCAGTTTCCTGCCAATAAAGCGGAAATAATTTTATTGCCTGTTCTTGATAATATGCCCCTCCGTTTCTAGTTCATGTTCAGATTTACTCCATCCATCTAGAACTAACATTTGCGCCTCCGCAAACTTGAGGAAACCTTTTATAGCATGCAGGTTGCCAGTACCGCATCCCTGTGTGAACCTGGAGCTTTTGTTGTTGAGCCACCAGAACCCGGTTACTACTTCTACCGTCCCACCAAACACCTGATGTTTGGCAAAGGTTTTCTTTTAATTTGTTTGATAGACATTTACATCTCATGTATGGCCAACTGTCCTGGCAGACCAATTGGCATGTAACCCAACATCTTTAGGTCATCCGCACACACCATTGAAGCCACTCTGTCACCACCAACTTAAGGTGGAAAGATTGGTAAATCTGAGCCAGATAAAATGCTGTTCTTGGTGTAGTCACAGCTCTTCTTCGTAGGCTTACCACACGGTTGAGGAGTGCATTTTTCCAGTTCCGTGTAATTCTTTTTACAAACCACTGTTTCCGCGGAGATACCCCTTCGGGGGTCGATTCAGGCGCTATATAAGAAACATAATAATAATAATAATAATAATGTGTAATCTAACAGATTTAAATGAGCTAAATAATTACTCAAAGTGGGAGATTACACTGATGTTGTAAATGACATTCAACCCAGTCCTGGCACCACAACTGAATGTGGCTTGTTTTCATGGTTCTTTCTAATGGTCTCATTTTAGTCACTAATATCTCTTTGCTAGTTTTTTGTGCGGGGTTATTCATTGTTCTAGTGCTTGTATACAACCCAAATAACCAAATTCCACTCAAATATTTGTGTCAGAAAGAGAATCAAAAAGCATTTCATCATACACTGGCAAAGTCAACATATCCACAACATTTTACAACCACCACTATCCCACTGACTATAAATGAGCACCTTTCCCTGGTTCTTCAATCCAACTGGGCCGAAGCACTGCCACTCCATACTCCACCTGAGATCAGACACAAACCCCAATTCATTTCATTCAGGCGACCCCCTGCCATCCTCACATCTACCCAGCCCCATCAATGGAACATCACAAGCCATGGAAGGCACTGGTGTTTCCCCAGAGATGGCACAATTCACGGTGATATCATTACAAGTCACTTACTGTAATTATTAACCTTAAAACTGATTCCTATGTGAAGCTGCTTTCAGCAACGTTGCTTCACGTGCAGGACTGTATTTACTTGTCTGTATTGAGAGCGAATTGGAATCAATATGTATATGTTTCTCATCAACAACGGTGTAAGAACAAATTAAGCCACTGCCCAGCGTCCATACCTGCTTCCAGCAAGGGCCCTAATATAACCGTGGATCCTATTTTACCCTGGCCTGGACGTACTGAGTCAGGTTCATTTCTCAGACAAGGTGTACATCACATATATATATACATGTGCAGTACAGCTGTGCCAGCACATGCTCGTCCCCTGTGTTCTAGCACCAATTAATGTAATTCTTAATTATCACACCATTTTGCCAGGAGTGGGCTATAATTATTTTACTACAGGTGACACTACACGGAAGTAAGTAAAGGCTGGTTGGAAACTGCATAGGGTTTAGTTACCTTTTTCAGTTAGATCAATGAATTTTGTATGTGAGTTTGTAATATGATAGTGGATTCAATATGCATATGGGAAAAGTAACTGATTATAATTGACCATTTGTTTGAAAACTTCAGTGTGAAGTGACAGTAATGCGAGTAATACTTTAAGCTCAGAAATGCAAAGATTTAATAATTATTTGAGTAAATGAAACACAAACGCTTCCTGTTGCCATTAGAGGAGGGAATAGCCCAACTGGTGTAACACCGTTGGCCTTACCTTAAAGATAAGATTGGTGATGGGTGGAGCCTCTTACAACAGAAACTAGTTGGTCAAAATAAAAGTGTGGACAGAGATTATTCCATCTCTGAATTGTTGCGCCAACCATTAGGTCAACATATGCCACCTATCATGAATTTATAAGAAGCAATTCAGTTTGTAGCCTCTGCCAAGTATCTGTTTATTTCAGCGATGTTTTGATTCAGACATTCTATGTATTTCCAATGAATCGACTGTTCCATCTTGTTAGACCTGTTATTCTTAGGGTGGTCTCTACCACAATGTTTCACCTTTTGACTCTCATTTTTGATGATTCCTTTGGTTTGTTGGCCTTAGGACTCCAAGCACGTTACCCCTGCAAACCAGTGCTAAAGTGAACATGCTTCTCCCCTAAACATGATGACATAAGTTTATAGTTGATTGGCATATTTGTTGTACTGGTAGGTCCCTTGTAAAATGGTATACCATATATCCAGGGACTGTACTTCAAATGCTACTACTGGGCTGTAAAACTGATTGAGCCACTCACAGAAGTAGCTTTTCAAATGTGTCCCAGGCCTGCCACTGTAGTGCCTGTGTGTGCAGTTAACTGCCACTTCGACTTGGCATTTAAAACTACTTGCTAAGCCTTAAACCTCATTTTATTGCATATAAGTCACCCGTAAATTAGACCCTAAGTAACCCAAGGGCAAGGTACTTTGTAAGTAAAAGGTAGAACACATACATTTATGTTTTGCATGTCCTGTTAGTGACTAACAGCTTATTTTGTTTTTCACTACTGTGAGGTTTACCCCTCTACTAGGTCAGCATTGGGATTCCATAAAATACTTTTCACCTGTAATTCCTTATCAAAGAGGATTAGCTTTTCCATGTTTGATATACTTGGAATGGTAATGATACATTCTCCTCACTGGTGAAGTTGTATTTAACATTACTGATTTAGAAAGGGCACTTCTAGAAAGTGCTGCATAAAGGGGATGAGCCCAAGACCAGCAGCTAGATAGGGCCGAATCAAAGTAGCACAACGAAGAACCTAGCTACTATATTTTGTGCTGCTATCTATTTGAACAGAAAAGGGCCCAATTTTTTGATTTAATTGGTCCTGGTTATTTAACAAGTATTTAATATTTCATTTTATCATTTCAACATTTCATACACGTTTGAAAGGGGAAATTCACTATTTGTTTCAGACAAGTACAACACAATGAATCATGTAAATGTAAATGTACAGGAATTTATATAGCGCAAATCACCGAGCGGTTTCTAAGCGCTTGCTTAGGGAACCCATCCTGGTATTCCCCTGTGAGATAACCCCGGCAGGGTATCCGCAAGGTGAAAGCCAGGCATCCCGCCGTGAGGGGCCGTTGTGGAGATTAAGCAAGCTATTGCCCAGAGTCGCAGAGTGTGAACCCGTGAATCGAGTAGGCACCAGAGCGAGAATTGTCGAGTCCATGGACATTTTAGGACTCAAGACCCCGCCGAGACGGGAATTGAACCCTGGTCCCGAGCTTCCAGGTCTGCCTCCTCTAACCAGTGAGCCACACTTCTCCATGTACGTGGAACATAACATACTGTACAAACCATTTAACAAATAACACATGAATGACATCTAACGTAAAGTGAGGCAAAAGACAAGAATATACCTGTCAGTTATTTCTGAATTTTCAAACCTATGCCAATTGCTTTTGTGTATAATTCATAGCCATTGGGAGCATACATAAATGCAGTTGGGGTTAAATCAATGCTACATTTTCCTCAAACCGACTTGCGTTCATGAATCGCAGTTCCTCATTGGTAAACGAAATGCCACAAAATGCTGACGCATTTCAAATCCCAGTGACAATCTTGGGACTCTTCTCAGGGCTCGTGACTTTGTATTTATCTGGTCGGTGGGGTCTTTTACTTTGAACCTGGCATGTTCTTCCTCACCTATGTTATATGGAAAAGAGAATTCCTTTGTTGTCTAATAAAGACTTTTAGAGTACCTATATGTGTTCCTGTTGTATTGCTTAGAGGTAGTTCCCCACTGCAGGGCGCTTTTTTACCGGCGATTCAATCTGGCAGCCTTTTGGCACGTTGGTAAGTCTTGTTCGCCAAGAAAACGATTTCCGTGTGTAAGTCTTTTTGGGTAAAAGTTCTGCGACTTTGTTGCAATTTAGTTCTAACCAACGTTCTTACCAATGTGCCAAAGGGCTGCCAGATTGAATATAAAAGTGGACATTCCTCTGTATTTACAGCTTTATCAATCAATCAATCAATCAATCAATCAATCAATCAGAGTACTTGTAAAGCGCGCTATTTACCCATGAGGATCTCAAGGAGCTGAGGGAGGGGGGGTTGCTGCTACTGCTCGAAGAGCCAGGTCTTGAGGAGTCTTCTGAAGGCGAGTAGGTCTTGGGTCTGTCGTATGTGAGTAGGGAGGGTGTTCCAGGTCTTGGTGGCGAGGTAGTAGAAGGATCTGCTGCCGGAGGTCGTTCGTTGGATGCGGGGCACAGAAACGAGGGCAAGGCTGGTGGAGCAGAGCTAGCAGGTGGGTGTGTAGAAGCTGAGTCTGCTGTTCAGGTAGGCTGGTCCGGCGTTATAGAGTGATTTGTGTGCGTGGGTGAGGAGCCTGAAGGTGATCCTCTTGTCGACAGGGAGCCAGTGTAGGTATCTCAGGTGGGGGGTGATGTGGCTGCGGCGGGGGACGTTGATGATCAGTCGGGCGGAGGCATTTTGGATGCGTTGTATTTATCGTAGGTGTTTGGCTGGGATTCCTGCGTAGAGTGTGTTGCCGTAGTCCAGTCTGCTGCTGATGAGGGCCTGTGACACCGTTCTTCTTATTTCAGTTGGGATCCACTTGTAGATCCTGCGGAGCATGCAGAGAGTGTTGTAGTAGGAGGAGGAGACGGCGTTGACCTGCTTAGCCATGGAGAGGGAGGAGTCGAGAATGAATCGTAGGTTGCCTGCATGTTCAGTGGGTGTTGGTGCTGTTCCCAGTGTGGTGGGCCACCAGGAGTCGTCCCAGGCTGAGGGGGTGGGTCCGAGGATGAGTACCTCCGTCTTGTCCGAGTTCAGCTTCAGACGGTTGCTCCCCATCCAGTCGGTGACGGCCTTCCTTCCCTCGTGGAGGTTGGTTTTGGCGGTGTGTGGGTCCTTGGTGAGGGAGAGGATAAGCTGGGTGTTGTCGGCATAGGAGATGATGTTGTGGTCGTGATGGCGGGCCACTTGTGCAAGGGGGGCCATGTAGATGTTGAACAGTGTTGGGCTGAGAGATGAGCCATGGGGGACGCCGCAGATGATGTTGGTGACTTCGGATCGGAAGGATGGGAGGCAGACGCTCTGGGTTCAGCCAGAGAGGAAAGACGTGGTCCAGTCAAGGGCGTTCTCTTGGATTCCGGCTTCTAGGAGGCGTGTCTTTAGAGTGCGATGGCAGACCGTGTCAAAGGTGGCCGACAGGTCCAGGAGGATGAGAGCTGATGTTTCGCTGTTGTCTAGTTGGCGCCTGATGTCGTCTGTGGCGGCGATGAGGGCTGTCTCGGTGCTGTGGTTTCATCTGAATCTGGACTGGGACGGGTCCAAGATTTTGTTGTCTTCCAGGTGGTGGACCAATTGCCTGTTGACGATTTTCTCCATGACCTTTGCCGGGAACGGAAGCAGGGAGATGGGCCGGAAGTTCTTGAGGTCCTTGGGGTGCATGTCTCCAATACATGTATGAATTTGCTGACAGCTACACTTCGTGCATTGCCTCTAGACAGCCATAAACACAGGAAGGTGAATCTTGTCTGCATTCTGAGCACTCATCTGCTTTCATCTGCCTTCTGATGGGTCTTCCTGGACAGGAAGAGGGAGAGGTGGCTCGCACTTACATCGGAATAGGCTGTGCCCTGTCCTCACACAAACCACTGATTTACGCCCCAGGGTAAACATTGCAGATAGGACTGGGCTGAAAGGGATCTCTGTGAACTTCCGAGAGTTTTTTGATGTCACCCCCTACATCAAAGACACTTTTTGGTACAAGTACTGGGTCTCAGACCCCCACAGATCAGACACTTCTGGATCTTGAACTGAACCTCTGTCAGAAGGACTGCTGTGCTGCCTAAATGACTCAACTGGACTGATTTTCTGGAAGGACTGCTTTTCTGCTTGTTGCCTTCCTTCCTGCTGCTCCCTGACTCTACTGGAAGGAGAGTTGGACTCTGACTTCCCCCAACTAATCTCCAAAGGGTTGATGGCTTGCCTCCTGTTCTTCTGAAGTCTCAGGGACACATAAGACTTCATTCAATTGTGCTTGTGCTGTTGGACTCTGCTGTCTGTGAGTCCTGCCCTTGTCTGAGGTACCCCTTCCAAATTCTGGACCTCCGAAGTGGATTTTGCAGCTGCTTTCATCAGCAACTGCTCCTGGGCCCCTGAAATCAAGATTTTGGGCTCTTCATGACCACAAACAGGCCCATTTGTACTGGGACTGTGCCTCTCACTCGAAGGATCAGTACAAGCTGTCGCAGCACCGTGTCATCACACAATAAGCATCACTGCCAGTGACTGGGAAGTTCCGTCTGCTGTCAGCGATGCCGGGCTGACTCTTCCCGCTTGCAGGATCATCTCTAGCGACACTCTAACTGCTCTCAGTAACTTTCTCTCCCACAAACTGGACACTTTGCTCAGCTGGAGAAGGTAACATTTCAACAGAAACTGTTTGCAAATGTATCCGATGCGTTTAGCCTGAATTTTGGATTTCCCCAGGTCTAGTGCGACATAAAGTAACTTTTTAGTGCTATTCACTTCTAAACACTGTTTTTGGTTTATTCTTTCGAGAATTCATAACCCCGGTTGTACTTATTTGATTTGTTTCATAATGGTCTTGGTGCATTCATAAAAATATAATATATATTTTGAACCCTCTGTGGAGTTTTTTTGTGGTGTATCCATTTTGTTAATGTGTGTGTGTGTGTGTTGCACAAATACTTTACACATTGCCTTTGCTTATAACCCTAACTGCTCACTGGCAAACTACCAGGGGGTGAGCACAGGTAATCTTAATGTGATTCTAGCTTACCCTGACTAGAGTAGTAGTTCCTGCCTGACCTTGGTGCATACCTCAGACAACCAGGAACCTCTCTTCTAACACATCTTATGTTTTGTAATTTGGTATTATGTTTTGTATCAGACACAAACTGTCAATTGTGTTCTTTTTTTTGACAGCCTTGCTTCTTTGACTGCGCTGGTGTAACTCTCATTTAGAAATGACAAAAGCAATCATTATTTTAGACTAATTTATAAAGAGATAGGTGTTTTCATATGAAAATACCTCTCCATAATTTTTTGTGTTCTTGAAGACAGCAGTCAGGGGACTTAAAAAGAATATTGTCAATTCCTCCATGTCCGAAGGACTCACTAAATTGTGGTTTCAAACAGACAGACTTAGTAAAGGGTTGCACCTAGATTCACCAGTGCCATGTGTGCTCAGAAGATTGCCAGCTCTTAAGATTGGGGGGAACTTCGTCATTATCAACAAGCACAATGCCAATTTAACCAGACTGAAAAGACTCACTCCTAGAACTGGAAGGTACTAGAAGCAGTCAGGTGGGGACCCTTAGCATTTACTCTTCTGCTGCAGGGCGTGCCAATATTAGTAAGAAAAGACAACATGGTGGCAAAGGTGTACATAAACAGACAAAAGTGTACCAGGATGAAAAGTCGGAATTGGCTGGGCACATTATGCAGTGAGCAAAAACCTGAGTTGTACCAATCAAAGCTATGCACCTCAGTGGTGTGGAGAAACAGTGGGTGGCCCATCTGAGGAGAGACTTGCGTTCATCAACTCTCTATTAATTTTCAGTCGTTTATTAGGACCATTCTCCATTAAACTATAATACAATAAATAATATCAAAGTGTATACCACACCACTCCACACAATAAAATAGATCTACTTGGTTTCACATATCTTTACCACTAATACAAAAAAATCCTCAGCACAAATAACATTTAAAAACTGAATTGCAAATAAAAAAATATTTGCACAAATGTACACAATATTTGTTGAAAACTGTTTTTGAACTGGTTTTAAAAGCTTCCGCCTTTCCTCTTGTCTGGATAAACAAGGTAATAAGATATGTGTATTTAAACATTTCAAGCTTATTTCACATTTACATACACTCCCCTGGCCATTTTTGGATTCTGCATGGCAGAGATATATGAAAAACTGTATTGCTACTCCATGAATCCCAAAGGGATAGTGTAGAATTCTTCTGAAATAAACAACTACAATCATTTGCTCTGAATGCCATTTCTATCCTTAAATGTTTTCCAATTTTGATAACCTTAAAGGGTATGTTATAATGGGACAGAGGGATTTGCACTGTAGTCTCTATCAGTCTCATAGCCTATATAAAGTCATTACTCAACACTCCTGTTCTGCAGAAAGAAGCAAATTTACTGTCACCCAACATTAATAGTCTGCTCCAAAACCATAATGTTTGCTTCATAGTTCAAAAATTCGGAGATGTCAATGCTTTTTCTCCAATTTTTTGCTATTTGAGGTAGTTTGGCCTTAGGCCTCCATATCTTTTGTGCAAATAAGCTTTCCACACCAGATTTGTGTCTATTTTTCCATCATCCTGGGGATTGTAAAGGTGCCCAAGGTTTGTGGATTCTCCTATGGGGGACTGAGAAAATAGCCAAAATATGGCTTTTTTTTTGTTTTTAGGTAAAAATAGGGAAAAAGTGCTCTGGATAAAAGTGTATGTTTTTTTCATAAAAATGGCATCAACATATGGTTTGAGGTGCTGAAGTCACTAGGGGCCAGATGTAGGTGGCCATTTACCGGCCGGTAACGGCCGATTTCGGCCGTTACCAACCGGTAAATGCAAATTGAGATGTAGGGCCCTGTATTTTACAGAATCAGTAAATTTACCGATCGGTAAATTTACCGATTCTGTAAAATACCGAATAGGTATTTTTACAGGTTCGGTAATAATGAGATGTAGGTGGGACTCTTCTGAGTCCCACAAGCCTTACAGAATCGGTATTTTACCATCAAATACTATTTGATGGTAAAATACCGATTGTGGTGTGCATGCACATGTGTGCATGCACACCTGTGCCATATGACAGGCAGACCTGCCCTTAGGGCAGGTATGCCTGCCACATGGCCCCCGAACCTTTTTTGGGGGTGCTAGAGGGTGTCAAAGTGACACCCCCTGCACCCTTGTCAGAATCGGTATTTACCGATTCGGTAAATACCGACCGGTAATGCCCCATTCATTCCTATGGGCTTCAAAGCCCATAGGAATGAATGGGGCATTACCGGTCGGTATTTACCGAATCGGTAAATACAGATATTTACCGATTCGGTAAAAGGAACATCTGGATGTTCCTACATATCCACCCCTGAGATTTACCGATTTTTAATTACCGAATCGGTAAAATTCGGTAATTTAAAATCGGTAAATCTCATTTACCTACATCTGGCCCCAGCTTCCCAGCTTTCAAGAAGATGCAGAGTTGAATCAGAAATCGTATTTTTTTTACCACAGGTTTGGCCTTTTTCAAAAAGGTGGCCATTTTTTCCTATTTTTTGTGTTTTCAACCTTCTTCCAATTTGATGCCAAGTCACGCATGGTAGGAATTCTGTGGATTAATGCTGATTCCGGAAGTTTAAATCACAGAAATGTAAGGAAAATCTGAAGTTTTAGGCAAAGTTTGAGGTTTGCAGGGCCTTGCGGGTTTAACACTTTGTGTGATTCATGCAAGGCATACCACTGTGGGCTTCCCCACATGTCTAGTTTTCAGAAATGTCTGGGATTAGTAGGTTTCCCCAGATGGCAGCTGACTGAGCCTGGAAAGTGAAGCCATTCAGCCTAGAATTAGAACAATATTGGGACTTAGCCCAATATTTATCCCCATATTCATAAAAAAAACTTCCAAAATCAAAAATGTCCTTCTTGTCAAAAAGATGGAGATGCTTTAGTCCCTGGGGGAGGGGTGTGGGGCAGAAAAATTGTTGGGTAATATTGGAGGTGGAGCCTAGGCCTGGTGTATGTCCTTACCACTGGGTCAGATTCAAGTTAAATAACTCTTATCTGCCCCCTGGGGGGCAGAAAGACTGTTGTAGTTCCTGTGAGGGATGGGGCTAGGCCCAATGCCTACAAGGGTCGCCCCAACCAATTCTCGGTAAGAGCTTCCAATTTGCCCCCCGGGGGCAGAAAGACAGTTGGGCCTGATGGCAGAGGTGGGCATTAGCTTACTGCAGGGGGTGGTGGGGCAGATCCCGCCTTGAAATATAATCCCTAATGGTGTAGTCGGCCTTATGCCCCCAGGGCATGGACAGATTGCAGATGTCGTCCTCCAATGGGGCAGAAAAATTGCTTGGGGCTATATGGGTAGGTGGGGTCTAGGACCAATGCCAGGGCAGTCCATCCCCACCCATTTATGGCCCTATTAAAAAAATCCCTGGTGTCCAGTGGGTTTTCTGACCCCCCTAGGTGCAGATCTGCACCAAAGGGGAAAGACTTTTGGGGACTGGGGATGGTAAGAGCACTCACCCATTGCCAGTGGGGAGCGTTCTCCCTTCCAAATATAGTCCCTAGTGGTCTAGTAGGCTTTTTGCTCCCCATAAGGGGAAGATTGGAGGAAAACACCAAGCTTCACCAGACAGTGGTAGATCCACTGGGGGTTTTATAGAAGGCTGGGGGCTAAGCCCGATGCCTGGTTGGCCGCCAAACCCATTTATGGCCCGAGGTAAAAATCTCTGGTGCTTAGTGAACTTTCTTCCAACTGGGCAAAAAATGGGAGGTTAGAAAGTCCAATCTACCCCCAGGCGGTAGAAAGACCTTTGGGACTGAGAAATTAGGGCGCACTAGCCCTTTCCCGAGGTGTCACTCCCCCTCCAAATATAGTCCCTGGTGGTCTAGTGAGCTTTCTGCCCCGTAGAGGGGGAAAGACATTTGGGCCTGGTGAGGAAAGAAGCACCAGCTCATTGCTGGGGGCGCCCCCCTCCAAATATAGTCCCTGGTGGTCTGGTGGGCTTTCTGTCCGCTGTCAATGGCATACTAGAGAAAGACACCAAGCCCTCATGACAGGGGGCAAAAACACTGCTGGATGTTATATGGGTGGGGGCTAAGCCCGATGCCTGGGTTGGCCATAGACCCATTTATGTCCCTATTTAAAAATCTTAGGTTAGGTAAGTGCCTCCAATCTGCCCCTGGGAGCAGTAGGACCTTTAAGCCTGGGGAGGGGGGACCACTAGCCCATTCCTGGGGCCACTCCCCCTCCCAATGTAGTCACTGTTGGTCTAGTGTCCTTTCTGCACCCGCCAGAGGTAGATTGAAAGAAGACACCTCCAACGGGCCCTCAACAGTGAAAGAAAGACTGCTGGAATTTATTTGGATGGGTGTGGGCTAGGCCCTTTGCCTGGGTTGGCTGCCCCACCCATTGTTGCTCACAATTATTAAACCCGGGTGTCTAGTAAGGTTTCTGACCCCCTAGCAGCAGATTAGAGGTAATTGCTTTTAAACTGCCTGCAGTTATCGTCTTTTGAGATTCCCCCTTTCCGATGAAACCTCCCCCAGCTGAATCAGTGCTCGGGGGGCTGAGATAGGCCCCCAAGCACGGATGCAGTGAAAATAAATAAGTCAATTGGCTCATTTCACTTTAAATATAATGACGTCAGCACTCCCTGCACACCGATCATCATTACAATGATAAAAGGCTCTGGGCTGCTGGGGAAGCTCTTCCACAGTTCCTGAGGCTAAAATAAATAAAATGAAATCCCTCTGGTGCACACACCTGAGGATTTTACCAAACAATCAAATCAACACTATAAAAGGCACACTAACTCAAACATCTAACAACTTCAAAAGCGGCACACACTGAAAGATGAGGAAACTGCTGGATTGTCTCAACAAACCATTAAATATACATTTGGAGATCTACATAACCATGTAAGTAATACTTTTTTTAAACATAACTGTTATGAAAAATAAAAATGTAAAATAGCAAGTAAATATTAACACACTCTCCAACTTTTAGCTTTTTGCATATACTTCCTAAAGAAAATTATACAACTTGAAAACAGATAAACTGCCAGAAAATAACAACTATCACAAATTAGCAAAAAGATATTACAAAGTAGGTACTCATATATAAATAAACAAATTATAAACTCACCCAAATAGCAACCAGAAATAAACCTACCATCCTCATGCTCTACGAACGATCAACAAAGTGCCATTTAAAATGTAAATACATGTTTTTTTATTCAACAAAAAGAAAACACCCGCTCCCATTAAAACTCCCTCAACGGCAAAGCTGCAAAACCGTGGGAAACATTTCAACAGAACATACATTTATGTATACAAAATATATATTTTTAATATATTATAAACAAACGTTAAAACATATTTTATATTTATAGTATTACACTACTTACATATACAATGACAGGGGGCGCCAAATGTATCACTTCACAGAAAGGAAAGTAGTTACTGCATCCCATGAGCTACAACTACAGCCAATAAAGTGGATCATCAGAAAATGTAAACTGGAAATGTACTAAATATTAAGCTACGGGAGGGCAACTAGAAAAGATGATGTAAGAGAGCACAACCACCCCCAAAGGTGACTGAAATAGAAGTAAAAGAAATATTGCAAGATTTAAGTGAGGAAAGCACTAGCTCATAGGCACTCACAAGTGAATTCCTGAAAGAAAAACTACCTAGAGACCCTGAACACAAAAGAGGGCAACACCCACCTATCCCCAAGTTAAAATTATTAATTGGGGGGGCGTGTCCAAGATGGCAGAGTGAACGGTTGAACTCTACCGGGACTCTGTCCCCACCCGTTGTTCAGCACTCTTCACAGCAACCCCGGCCCGAAATTCGCAGGCTGGGTGTAGGCAAACTACTAGAGCAAGCATTCTCAATGTAGAGGGCTGTGATGCCTTGTGGGCGTCCAAACTGACCGGGTCTAACGTGATCCCCCTCAGCAGCATTGCGGATGAAGGAGCTTCCACGACCAGGCTTGGTTTGAATAGTTTGAATAGTTTGTGGAGAAGTGTGGCTCAATGGTTAGAGCGGCAGACCCTGATGCAGAGTTCTGGCCCGGGAGCAGGGTTAAATTCCCGCCTTGGCGAGTCTTGGGCTCAATTTCCTCGGGTCCCACTCTGCAACTCTGGGCAATAGCTTGCTTAATCTTCACAATGGCCCCAACAGCGCTGGGATGCCTGGCTTCACCTTGGGGTTGCCCAGGAGTGGACATTTCACAGGGAAAATCCAGGAAGGGTTCCACAGCGGTATGCATTACAGCGCCAGGACACCCCAGTTGGGGTATTAGTGCGCTTTACAAGTACAAATTACATTACATTACATAAAAGCCAAAGACCATTGGCGTATTGGGTAGCATCTGACTTAGGCAGACTAATGCTTGCTTCGCAAGCCACCGCTCTGCTCTTGGTGGCTCCATGGTGAAGATGAGGGAGTGACCGGCCCCCTATTGCCCCGATACCAGGATCCCCATGAGTGCGGCCTAGCAGGGGGCCCCGCCTTGGACATAGAGTGCAACAGGAAAGGGCCTAAGGTACTGTTAGATGCAGCAGCCTCCTCTTTGCTTTGCTGGCTACTGGGGAACTGTGGAGGGGGGTGTGAGGATACCCCCTGGAAGTAGACAGCACTCAGGGCTTCCCTGTGTATTGGAGGTGCCGTTAGCAATGAACAGCCTTACAGGCCGGTTGCTTTTCTTGGGCCCTGTGGGTTGAAGCTTACTAATACATGCATCCTGATGAGAGGTGGAATTGCAGTTCAAAGCTTCTCTCGACTTCTGCCAACAGCACATCTTGGCCTGGGTTTGCCTCTGTTCCTGTGGGGCTGGTGTTGTAGCTGGCCATGGTCGACCTGGGGGACCTACCGGGATACCTACGAATCTATCTAGCTGCCATTGGACATCAGAACAACTGTGTCAGCACAAGGACGGTAACCGGGAATCGGAAGCTGACCAATTGGCGCACTCTTCCTGGAAGCTTGCCCTGACAGAGACAGTGCGTGTGGCTCAGATTCTGGCCTGGTCAGTGCTAAGTGGGGACCAACGATAGAGCAGATAACACACAAGAGCTGGAGACCAATTGTTGCACTGACATGGTGCCTAGAGAGATCCTGTGAGACCCTCTGCGAACCGCGGCGCCTTCTAGTTTGTTGATGTGTCAGAGGGCATCTACCAAAGGCAAACAGGACATATCAGTTAGAGACATGCTTATCAAGGGCGCAACTGATTCACTGCTTGAGAAACCGATTTCTGAAGACGCTAAATTACCGGACGGCAGGGGTAGTACCTGGGTGCATGGATGAATACATGGGTAGGGTTTGAAGGAATGGATGAGTGCAATATAGTGCCTGAATGATTGGAGGAGTGTATGAGCACGGCCTGGCTGATTGCAGGAGTGAAGGGGTAGTGCCTGGGTTATTTGAAGAGTACTTGGGTAATGCCTGAGTGCATGGATGATGTATGGGTAGTGCCTGGGTCTTTGAAGGAGTGCATGGGTAGTGCCTGAGTGATTGCATGAGTACAGGGGTAGTGCCTGGGTGATTGGAGGAGTGCACGGGTAGTGCCTGAGTGATTGCATGAGTGCAGGGGTAGTGCCTTGGTGATTGGAGGAGTGCATGGGCAGTGCATGAGTACATAGATAAGTACATGGGTAGTGTTTGAGGGAATGGATGAATACAATAGAAGTGCCTTGAAACTAAGTATGTAGAAAAGGGGGTGGTGATGGACGGAGCATCTGAATCAATCAAACACTCACACCCAGTCAAAAGATCTGGGTTTAATCCATCACCGTTCTTTAGCCCACTCTGCCACCCCAGTTCAGACATGGCTTTATGCAAATCAGTCTGACCCTGTGCCTCAGGGGAACAGTCCAGCCCGAACTGCCAAGCCATGAAACTACTAAATTAAGTATGGGCAGAAAATTTGTTCAGCTCGTGGAATTTGCGAATTTTTGGGCATTCCGCGAATCACGCAAAATTGCCCAAAAATCCGCAATTTGCGAGTTTGCGGATTCTTTTTTCTTGTTCGCGCTTCAAAAATACAATCTCGCACGTGCCGCATTGACTTACCATTATTCTGTGTTCGCTGATCAGTTTTCCTCCCTGTTCGCTTGCGCTGCGAGATTTTGGTAGCTGGCCAAGTGACGCCGTGATCGCGAACATGTTATTGCGACCCGAAAAAGGAAATTGCAAACGCGAACACGTCATTGCGACCCGAAACAGTAAATTTGAGAACGCGAACACGTCATTGAGACCTGAAACAGGAAAAAGGCATCGGGAGCAGGCTGGTTAAGTGTAAACAACATGTTCACAACCGTTGCGACCGCATGCGCAAGTTCTCATTCCTTAACTGGTAAAAAATTCTTGCGGACTTGCAAAAAAAATTGCGCAAGCTCGCGGAATTTGGAGGATTTTTGAGAATCGCGATTACGAATTCGCGCAAAATTTGCATACCACGAATTCGCAAATTCCGCCCATGCTTACTTTAAACATTGTTTCACATTATCATGCAAATTACATTATATGTTCTTACCTTTTTTGTAATTTATATTCATTACTCAGTGGAACTATTTTAGAGTAGTATTGTCATAAACTGAATTAAAAATCTTTTCAAACTTCACCATTAAATACTGTAAAAAAGAAGAAAAAAAACTGTTATCTAATGTAATATATTACAGAAAATATAATGTTATACTTTTATGAACACAACATAATTTCAGAATAACCTAACATTTTCATTTTCCCTTTTGTGCTGTTCTCAGATTCTACTGAATTTCACCATACACATTAATTTCAATGTAGTATCATCATAGAACAACGGGGGGGAATAATTAAGGAGACTGAAAAAAAAATCAACGTAGAACATTATTATCAATATGTGTAGCTATGTGTTTACCTATCTGCAGTTTCTTACAGGCACATGCATCAAGCGATTTGGGAATCGCAAACGGTGCGAATCGCAAAATTCGGCCGTTTGCGATTCCCAAATCACTATTTGGGATGCATCAACTTAAAAGTGAATAAATCGCTATTTTAGCGATTTTTTTCAAGTGCGATTTCTTTTAAGGAATCGCAAATTAGCGATTCCTCAAAAGCAATGCATGAACCTAAAAAAAATTGCGATTTCGCAATTAGAGAGAAAAAATTACCATGAGGTTGGACCTCATGGTAATTTTGCGAAATGTTAGAAAAATGCTATTTTTAGCATTTTTTTAACTTTCATGTTGTGCACACACATGCCATTAGGGCATGTGTGTACACAACATATGTGCATTGTTTGATTTCAGGGGTGCAACAGGGTGTCCTTTGGACACCCCTGCACCCTTGAAATCGCAATCTCAATTTGCGATTAGCTAATTGCGATTCGCAAATTGAGATTGTCTTCCCATTCATTCCTATGGGCCTCTAGGCCCATAGGAATGAATGGGAAGGGATTCCTTAATTGCGATTCGCAAAATGCTAATCGCAATTAAGGAATTCTAAGAAATCGCAATTTATTTAGCGATTTCTTGATGCATAGGCATTTGCAATTCCTTAATTGCGATTCCTTAAAAATCGCAATTAAGGAATCGCAAATGCCGAGTTTGATGCATGTACCTGTATATTATGTCCTTCTTGTACATTATCAGGCACATGCATCAAGCGATTTGGGAATCGCAAACGGTGCGAATCGCAAAATTCGGCCGTTTGCGATTCCCAAATCACTATTTGGGATGCATCAACTTAAAAGTGAATAAATCGCTATTTTAGCGATTTTTTTCAAGTGCGATTACTTTTAAGGAATCGCAAATTAGCGATTCCTGAAAAGCAATGCATGAACCTAAAAAAAATTGCGATTTCGCAATTAGAGAGAAAAAATTACCATGAGGTTGGACCTCATGGTAATTTTGCGAAATGTTAGAAAAATGCTATTTTTAGCATTTTTTTAACTTTCATGTTGTGCACACACATGCCCTTAGGGCATGTGTGTACACAACATATGTGCATTGTTTGATTTCAGGGGTGCAACAGGGTGTCCTTTGGACACCCCTGCACCCTTGAAATCGCAATCTCAATTTGCGATTAGCTAATTGCGATTCGCAAATTGAGATTGTCTTCCCATTCATTCCTATGGGCCTCTAGGCCCATAGGAATGAATGGGAAGGGATTCCTTAATTGCGATTCGCAAAATGCTAATCGCAATTAAGGAATTCTAAGAAATCGCAATTTATTTAGCGATTTCTTGATGCATAGGCATTTGCAATTCCTTAATTGCGATTCCTTAAAAATCGCAATTAAGGAATCGCAAATGCCGAGTTTGATGCATGTACCTGTATGTCTTTTATTGCTCTTAAGTACATGTGCTAAAATATACACTCTTATTTACATCTTGTACAATATAGACATTGTTGGACTTGGCCCTTTTGCAGGGTCATCCCTAAACTTTTTTGCCTTTCTCCTAGACTTTTTTCTGACATGGTGTTGGTGGTTTTAGGACTGTGGGCACTTTAGCACTGCAGTCCAGTGTAAAGTGCATGTGCCGTCTGTGGTAAATATGGTAAGATTGGACTATTTAATTTGACTGTAATTCACTTGTAAAGTGGTATCTCGTATACCCAGGGCTGGTAAATTAAATGCTACTGGTGATCTTGCAGCGCTGATTGCGCCACCCACCAAAGTAGTCTTTCAATTCTATCCCAGGCCTCTGTCATTGCAGGAGCTCTGCGCGCAGTGTTACTGCTGCTGTGACATGGAATCTAAAATGTGTGCCATGTCTGTGACCCACCCCCCCTTTTACTGCATGTCAGTCACCCCTAAGGTAGGCCCTAGCTATCCCTATGGGCATGGTGCATTGTAGGTAAAAGGTAGGACATGTACCTTAAGTGTGTGACATGTCCTGGTAGTGACAAACAGCCATGTTGGTTTCTCACTACTCTGAGGCTGCCCTCCCACAGGAAAGCATTGGGAATTCCCTGATATGTGTTTCAGTAGTAATTCCTGATATGAGAGGAGCAGCGTGGTAAAGTTTGGTATATTTGGAATTGTGAGAATAAATGCTACGCAATGGTGTGTGCAGATATATTATAACTATTTTAGAAATGCCACTTTTAGAAGTTGGCATTTCTGTGTGCTATGTGTCTGCCTGCCTGATGTGAATTGCATGTCTGGCTTTTAAGTGACAGGGGCTGGTGAGGTGTGTGTTGCTCCAGGAGGGGCTAGGTGAGTCAGCACTAGGCTGAATGAGACATCTGCATTTGGAGCAGAGAAAGGAGAAGTCCATGGTCCCTGAATAGGTCTGTGCCTAGCTTGTACAATGCTGGATCCGCCCCTGTGGTGTGTCTGATCACCGAGCCCCCACCTGACAAAAGGGAAGAGAAGCCCTGTAAACAAAGTGCTCCAAAACCCTCCAGAACCAGTTGGGACTGGCTCCCCAAACCATGTGCCAGGGCAGACAAAGGAAATACTGAGTATAAATGTAGGGGCTGTGACTCTATGTTTTTTGAGCAGTTCCTTTGAGTCGGGGGCCTGTTGCTGCTGCTGTGTTCCAGGAGGAACCACCACAAGGAACTGCCTCCCTGCTGGAGGGCCATGTGTGCTGGCCTGCCTGGGCTCAGCTTTGCCCCCTTGAACACTAAGGACTTTTTCAAGAATGGTGGGCTTAGAGCCTTCTGAGCGCTGTACTTTATTTTCCAGGAGAGAGGAGCTGGCCCGGCTGCAGCGCGGGGCTAAAGGGAATCCTGGCATGTGGGATTCTCCCGCTCTACTTATTGAAGCAGGAGCCCACCCCGCGTTGTGCCAAGAAGAGCAAATGGCCAACCCGCATTTTGTGCTATCAAGCGGGAGCCCACCCAGCATTGGTAGTTAATTAGAGGTGGGAGGCCACCCCACCCTTGTGATTGAAGATAAGGGGCCGCCGAGATCGAGTGTGGTGACCCAGAAGACAGGCAGGTTGCCTGGTTGAGGCATGACTGAAAACAAAGAAGCCCAGCTGCTGCAGTGAAGACATGGGTGGGTTTCTCGTGAGCAGTGAAAGCCCCACATACTGCTCAAGAAGTCCAGAAGTCAGCGCACGCCGCTGGAAGAAGAGGGAGCCCTGAGGTGTCCCTGGTTAGTGGGGGCTCCCAGGTGTGACCGGTTGGTGCCGAGGTCGGCACTAAAAGAGACCCGGTGAAGTGAGGGAAGACATGTGAGTGCCTGACAGAGGGCAGGACTCTAGTGAACTGAGAGGAGCCCTGTGTTCCCGCCTGAGAGTGCAGGTGTCTGAGGACCAGCAGTGAAGTTTAACAGAGGTCCCAGTAGCGGGACCTCACAGGGCACTTTGTAGGTGCCGGGAGTTGGTCATTGAAGACCTGCAGAGTCCCCCAGAGAGCCCAGTGAGTGGGGCCAAGTTGTGATCCTGGTGTGGGGGGTGTCGAGGCACATTGTTGGTACCTTCCCCCGTAGTTGCCCCAGAGACACAGAAGTGCCAGTTTCTCTTTGTTTTGCTCACAGCTGGACCGCCGTGGCAGACAGCTGCAAAGTGGGAGTGATATTAGTGTTGGAGTCCCAGTGGGGCCCACAGGGCACAGTGAGTACCAGTGCTGATCAGAGCTGCCTGCGAGAGTGTGGGCAGCTGCAACATTGGGGAGCCAGTTCTTTTAGGTAATGAAGGGGTGAGTGCCCCCCATGCCCCTGCACATGTGCGCATTGAGTTTGCGGCATTTGGGCAACCAGTAGATGGTCCTGTAGGAGCCCTGATTTTCTGGGCACAGGGAATTTGAGCCCCAGTGAAAGGCCAGATGGTCAGGGGGTTCAGTTGTAGGTTGGTAGGGTGCAAGGCCCTAATGTGATTTATGTGACGTATATGACAAATGTGTTTATGCACCATGATTAATGCCTATGATTCATGCTTATGAGGTTTTATGCCTACAGATATTGCTATGAGGTCTATGCGTAATGTGTTTTTTGCTTATGAGGTTATTGCATACTGTGTTTATGCTGGTGAGGCCTAATGTATGATGTGTTTATGCTAATGAGGATTGGGTCTAATGTGTTTATGCTTAATATCTTGCTATGATATTTTAGAATGGTGTCTAACGCTAATGTGATAATGCTGAGGTCATTATGGTACCAGTAGTTACTGGTTGTGTTTTATATATTTACTTACCTGTTCTGATTGTTCTGAAAGTGGCCCAATTAGTCCAGTCCTGTATATAATCCCCATTGAATATTGCCTAGTGCCAGTTGGCACAGTGTAAATGTGTGATTCAATTTCTAATGTGTTTATGATAATACAAAGGCTATTTTTCATATAACCTTGTGTGGAGTTTCTTTTGTAGTGTGCCTAGTGTGTTGCTGCTGTGTGTGTCTGTTGCGCAAACGCTTTACACATCTCCTCTGGGATAAGCCTGTCTGCTCCTGCTAAGCTACAAAGCGGTGAGCAGGGGTTATCTTCAGCTTGTCACTCCCTTGCCCTGACTAGAGCGGTGGTTTCTGCCTGGCTTTGGCACAAGCCTTAGCCAACCAGAAATCCCATTTCTAACAGACATAAAATATATAAGCTATTTGCTTTTAAACACAATTTTCCAAATGCAATATGGATTAGCAAAAAACTGTAATCCAAACTCTAATTGTTCACATCTTCCCAATAGGCCGAATAATGTTTTCGAAACTTTTGCATTGAAAATATCCAAAATAAACTTGTTAATTTGTGTTCACATCTTCCCAATAGGCCAAATGATGTATTAAAAAATTTGGCTTCAAAAATATCAAATACTAATTTGATAATTCGTTTGGCAGTCTAGATTCAAATTCCAAGTGGGCTTCATTGCAATGTGTCCATCCTTGATTACATTTTAAATACACAGTATAGTGTCCGTATGTTGTAGTAGGTCCATCATGAAAAATATTAGCCACTGCTATAAAAGTTCTTCTTGAAATTGATATTTGACTTGCCACAACATTTTTAGTTTTGGTTTTCAATGTTCTTCTATTTGCTCTACAACATTGTAGCAATAAAATAAGATACTTTCCAAATCTTTTTACATGTAATGTTGACAACATTTCTGATTTACAATGAGAACATTTTATACCCTAGTGGGCTGGTTTTACTAATTTGTTAAAAGGGTTTGATTTGAAATCTAGTATCGTCAAGTATATGAATCGTTCTGTGTCTTTTTCAGTGGTGAAAGTAAATGAACACTTCACATTTATGATCCCATCTGTAACTTAGTTCAAATGAGTTTTCAATTTGTTTTTCTTCATCTTCTAGTACACCAAGCATAAGGATTAGAAATTCTTGTGCATCTTGTATATTGAGAGTACATTTCAAAGAACCAGTACTTATATCCAAAAGATGCCGAATGCCAGAAGCGGTATGGATTTTACTTCTGTTTTTTACCAACTGTTGAAATATATAATGTAGTAAAGAACAGAATCTTTTTTCATGATTTTCCATAATTTCTTGATGAAGATCTTGTAGATAAAACACACCATTCAGAATCACATTAACATAGCAGTTGATACCTGAACTATTTTCCAACTGGTATCCTACAATGTCATCAATAGTGTCCATTTTCTTTTTCTTTACACCTTCATGATTCTTTCCAATTGTTTTCTTTTTTTGAATCTCTCTTTAATAGTTGACATATTTCCATTTTTGGACACACTTCACATTTCTCATATATGGGATATTCACCTAAATCAGGAGCATAAAGTCTTCTTAACAAATTATATTCTCTTACACAATTTGCATCAGCACTAACCTTTTTTTATCAAAATCAATCAAATGCAAACCAGATAATGTTCTTACTCAAGACAATGCAAATGTATTCCATTCCCTCTTTTAATAGTGTACTTCCCATATTTACCACTGCACTGTCAATACTTAAACCTTGGCATTTATGAAAAGTTACTGAATAAGCTAAAGATGAAGGAAACTGTTTTCTGCGCACATACACGACTTTAACAAGCAAAAAACATACACCACAACACCCACTCTGTCTTACCTCTTTAATCTGATCAAATTTTATCTTCACAAATTCAATTCCATCTCTGTTCTGAATATTTCAAACTACAACTTTTTCCACTGCTCCATTTACTAAACCTTCTTCTACATTCAAATTACGCCGTAAAATGACCAGAGTATGTACATACATGTTAAGACTTTTCTAAGCCTGCAGTCTTAAGATACAGACTTTTCCAAAGAATCCAAATTTGTAATTTCTCTGTCAGAAGAGTAATCACTCTTCGGTGTTCAATTTAATAATAGCTTCAATTTTCTTTTTATTTATAAACATCTTTATTGGTCTTTTTCATATTACCCAATCAAAAAGTTGTTTATATGAAAATGTAACCATATGTTCACATTTCCAATACACCCCTAAGATTTCCTAGTGTCTTTGTGGACAAGTATTTTAAAAAACGGTTGCCCTTTTACAGGAATAAGTTGTAGTAGATTGCCAAATAAAATTACATGTTTTCCTCCAAACAGCACATCATAATCTGTTTTTCAAATCTGTTGAATTGTCAAGTATACAAAGGCAAGCATTAAGTTTGAGACCATGCTCACTGCATCAATGATTAGAAGTTTAATTTGTTTCAGTACTCTTGAGAATTCATAACAAGCTCTCTACGTAGCTTCTGATATTGTAGCATAAGTAATAGATGTAAAGTAATACCTTTAATGTTGTGTGCTGCTAATCCAGTTGGAGCTGTTACAACATAAGATAAATTGTGAATATTTAGTTTCGTGTAGATAACAGGTCAAAGCTAATCCTGGGCATAGTTTGCGTAGTCGCGCTACGTGAAGCAATGCAAAGATGTTATAGCGCAGCGCGAGCTACGCGTAACTACGCGAGCGGGTGTAGATGCTTGTCGCACCCGTTCGCAATGCATTTTTCTTGTTCGGGAACGCGTTGTACATGTTTGGGACGCTGTTTGCATGCTCGGGGGAAAGCATCTCGCAAACTTGCCCATGCTGTCGCCTATGGGTGAGGCCATCTTGTTTTTCAATTGTGCCGCTCATTCGCGATGCCTTATTTCCTGTTCCGGGTCGCGTACAGCGTGTTCGCAATGCGCATTTCATATTTAGGAACGCATTTTACTTGTTCGCTTCGCTTTTTGCGTGCTCGGGTGAAAATATTGCGCAAACTTACACACGCGGTCATGATGGGCGCGACCATCTTGTTTTTCACTCTATGCTATGGTTCTGGCCCTGCTTTTCTATCCTCCCTCAATCTTTGCAATCCTTAGTTTTGTACACTGTTTTTCAGAATTTTTTTCATTCATTATTGATCTCTCTCTGTCCCTAAGACTATATTTTGCATTTTATTTCTACTTTTACTGTTTTTTTTTTTTACTTTTCCACTGTTTTATATTACTTCCTTCTTTAAGCTCCTACTTCTTCCCCTAACTTTATTTTTTCCTTCTAACTTTTCTTTCCCACCTCCCACACACCCCAGAACCATGGCGAAGGGTAGCCCTACCGGCTCCAAGGGAAGGCGCCTGCTCCCAAGAGCCGCCTGCCTTGCAGCTGACTGTGCCCCGCAGAGGTACAGGCCCGGCAGCTTTTTTGCGAGGCGCAGGTGGCCGCCCTTGTTTTTTTTGCTCACTGCCAACTCTCCTTGACCTTGCCAGCAGGCGGCAGGCAAGGCTCCGGGTACCCTATCCAGGAGCGCCACATCCGGTGGGGGAAGGTACGCCGGGCAGTGTTTCGCTGCTAAGGGGTCCGGCGCACCTATAACCAGCTGGCCCATCGGGGGTCAGACATCCTGGACTGGGAGCAGGACCTGTTGAACCTGCTAGGTGTCAAGGTCGTGGGGCTTAGTGAGTAGCTAATATATAGAATTATAAGTATTGTGAATATTTTTTTTACGAATAACAAGAATACTGCTGCTTACATTGCAGATAAATTACGTTTCAAAATCTTCTGTGATTGTAAGACACAGGTGCTTGGCGCTACTCTTACTTGCTTGCAACTTTGCGCTCGCTTCGGCTGATTAATATGTAAGAGTTTACTTTAAAGAACTTGAGTTAGGTAATGCTATTACTAGAGAGACTCTAGTCCTTCCTTTGTTCTCCGGTCAAATAGTGGTGGATGGATTTGATACTACGTTTAGTTAGTATTAGTTCATAATTTTTTTTGTGTTCTGCGTGACGCATCCTCTGTCACTGAGTGCTGCTTACCCCAATCCTTAGTAGAACCTTTTGTAGTTTGTTTATTTGTTTGTGAGTGGTAGGCTTACCAGTGTCAGTCAGAGCAGAACATCAGACGCAACCAACCAACAATTTGTGTATGCACACATTTATTCATGTGTCCTCCATCTCATTGTTGCATTTTTGAGGGCTAAAAAAATGGAAATGCATACTTATAGAACAATTGGCCCGTCTGGATTAGGTGGGCTAGGTCAGGTGGTACTTAGGCTTAGTTAGTATTCTGGAATCAAAATGGAACACTGTTTCACAGCAATCATTAATGTTTGTCTCTTTCTTTATTATATCTTACATGATCAGCAGCACCCAGGGGCAAAAAAGACAGGGTCCGAGTCGGTGGGACAACCAGAGGACCGCTTCTCTACCAAGGGCCCTGCTGCTCGCCCCAGTAAGTCCTCCAGTGGTTAATATTAAAAATTATATTTCCCTAACTTTTTAATGCACTTAATTCTTTCCGAACTATTAATTGTGGTTCCACTTCCTAATTCTACTTTTTACAAAAGCTTCTTCGATCTTGACTATCTGTTTCTAAATTCTGATTCCCTGCCTCTAAGTTTTAACTGCCTCTGTTATGACTTTCTGTACTACTACTATTATTCTATCTGTAACTAAGCATGCCCAGTTGGCCACTCTTTATTTAAGGTTTTAAATAAAACTCAGATTGACCAATAGCTCTAGCCCCTGAATCCAGTCCTTTGGGTTGTCCTCTTCTAGTCTTTTTAATCTTGAGGCTTTGACAATTCCCACCAAAAAAATGCCCAACCAGATAGTTGACTATTTTCGATAGGATATAGTACATAATACCACTGTTGTGGGGATTCTGCAAGCCACATACTGAACTATGCACAAGAAAATAGGATGTTGGTGATGGGAGATTGGACCTTCCTCACGCCTCAGTCAGAATCCACAATCCCCTGACCGACTAGCTATAGTGTCTCATTAGGTCCCGGAAACCTCCACCCGAAGATACCCAATGATCAACAACCTAGAACATAACACTCTTTTGCTCGCTCACTCGTGTAAGTCCACCGCACCACCCCAAATACCACAAAGTCTATGTGTAAGTTCAAAAGGTTTATTTTCAACTAACAACCTCTGTACGTTATTCTATAAAATTCAGTGTACTACAGCCAGCTCTAACAGCAAAATGCATAAGATTAAAACAATAATCATTTTTACAAGTGCATGATAGAAAACAAAAGATCTGTGCAAATTCTGGGAGACCCCTCATAGTAGAATGTAGAAGTAATGGTTACATGCATCATAAGCTCTGCAAATCTCTGGTTCGTAGAAGGAAATCTTCTGCCTGTTATGAGAAAAATGGTGAGCGTTAGATAGTATAATGCAAGCATTTCTCAGTCATGCCAAAAAGTGTAACATGTTATGGCTAAGCAATACGGACTAACCAAACTCCATAACAAAGTGGCTAGTTTTTTAACCTCTTGTACGCAACGCTCAGACAGTAGCTGTATGAGCTCATGTGGGCTCAAAGGCGTCTTACTGCACAACAACCTGAGAGGTAACATGCGCAAAAGGCATGAAGCTAAAATGGTTGCATGGCTCATGCTAACTTTGCAAAGAGTAGAGTAGACTATAATGACCTTAGGGACCATAACACTACTAGTGTCTACTGACTCTGCTCTAGTACCCGATTTGGACTAGTGATGTATGTTGTATATGTATGTATTAACTTTTTTTTCAATCTTGCTAGTGAAAACGAATAAATAGGGGAAGGTGTACAGGCATCTCAAAATGTGTAATGTTTATTCTAGGCGTACTACCGACCACCAGTGCTGGCGGGGCCAGCGGCGATGGCGATGCGGACATTCCGGAGGGGGCAGGGGATGCGGCACCTGCAGGAGCTACAGGGGGTGAGTCAGCAGCAGTGGTGGGCGTTGGTAAGTTATATTCATTACTTATTGACATTACACTAGCTGGAAGGATGTTCACTTCACTCACTGTACTGTTGAGACTTATTAAGTATGAAGTTGTAGTGAACATTATACAACGGTTGAAGAAGACACCCTTTACTTAGCATTAGCAATGCATTAGCAATAGCATTAGCTGCATGTGTTGAGTAACCAATGGCCTCTTCTATCGGACTCCAACTCAGCTGTGAAAGTTTTATGGAGAAGACTAAAAGTCAGATCAGATGACCTTGATGGATGTGTTGAACAAAAAGGGAAAGAAGGGTGGAAGGAGGAAGGACGGGTGAGATGCAATATGACTGGCAGAGAAGGATACGATGGAATCATGCATAGGTGGCTGGTAGGAATCAGATGCATGGGTTGTTGAAGGATGGGTGGAAGGTGAAAGAAGATGCCTACCTGGGTGGGAGACACAGTATAGGTGGATACTGGAGAGCAAGAATCTTCAGCGGTGTTTGGGTCAAACTCAAAGCCAAGGCAAGCAAGGAAGGAGTGGATGCATGGGTGGCTGTTGGTGGAACAAACTGAGGTTTGTTAAGAGATATATTAAAAAGAATGATAGACATTTACTTTGAATACATGGATGCCTGAATGTATTAATCATAGACAGCCTAGGTGGAGACTGTCACTGGATGCAGAGTCTTAGTTTGAAGATACTTTTAAAAGAAATCGCGCCAGAGTAGCAAAGCCAAGGGGAATATAAGTTGTATTTTCAGAATACAGTTGACTCACAGTAGTTTGCAAGCACATCATATATATATATATATAGCCCTGAGGTAATTGAATCTACAGATTGGTTAAAAACACACAGTGGATTCTATAACTGTAAAGTATGCAAAGTCTGCAAACAAAGTTTGAATACCAAAACGTATATTTCACCTTTCGATCAAAAGGAACACAAAATCAAACAGCTGTTGACCTGTAAGATGGAATTCGCTGTTTACGTGTTGTCCTGTCCTTGTAATCTTTTGTATGTGGGAAGTACAAAACTCCAGGTACATAAACATATCTTACAACATCTAAGAGCAATCTCTAATCAGGACAACACATATCCAGTAGCCAGGCATTTTAAATCCACACACAAATCCAACAGCCGGGAGCTCATATTTTATATAATTGACTCCGTATTAGCAAGCAGAAGGGGAGGTAATCGAGAAGAAAAGCTACGTCAATTAGAAACTAAATATATCTTGGAGCTTAATACTAAACAACCATCCGGCTTAAATATGACAGAAGCCTTTAGTCTCTCCCTATCTCAGGTCTACAGGTTACATTGCTCTTTTTGATTTTAGCTGCTCCAAACATAACCTTACACCTCTTATAGTGACAGCTACCGAAAACTGATGTATTTTAAACATGTATACTCATCCATGTGGCAATGATCTTAATCGGTATTTATGATATATTTATGGTTATTTATGTAATATGTATGCATTTTATCTTATTTATTTATATTCATATGAATCTTAAGATGTATAAACAACATGAATTTGATCTGTTATTTGATATTTTTCTAAAAATTACTACATTATTGTTTTGAAAAGATATATATACTTTTCTTGATATCTTAGTATTTAATATTTATGATGTCTGAAAATAACCATATATACTGATATAATTTGGATCTGTCACTGCATGGCAACACTACATGTATAATAACTGATTTGGTCAAGTTACAAGGGGCACTGTATATACAGCTAATAATTTTTTGTGCGCTGATCCCTTGGTACTCCACTGATATGGCCGATCACTCCTCATCCTATCTATAAAGTTAATTGTATTGGGGCCCCAATCAATTATGTTGGAAAACAGGTCCCACAAGAAATGCTGAATGCTCTGGTATCTATACCGTTATTTTTCTTGTATAGTATCACTAAATGAATGAATATTTTAAATAAGTTATGAGATTGGGATCAATCAATCCTCTCTGACTGTTACGCTGCAGAAAAAGTAATGTTTTGCACCCTTGCACTTTAATTTTCTTTACTTATTTATTTATTTCTCAATACTCTTAACATTGGTTGTACTCTAAATGTGAAATATAACCTTTTTATTACTCTCTAATAGGCTTCATTTATTTAAAATTACCTATTTTTGTGATGTGGTTGAAAGAACTCTTTCATGTCTATGAATGTTTTTGAATTACACACTACTGGCGTCACCCATCCATGTAAAGTATTTAAACCAATGTAATCGGTTTCACTGTGTCATGTGATCAAGGTCCAAGGCGGGACCGAAACGCGTCATGATGTCCATGCACTGAATTAAACACCAAGAAGCACCAGAATTGTGGTCCATGTCCGTGTTTTGAATACCTGGATTGTGTTTTGTTTGAATACGGAAACTCCGAGATATATATATAGTAAAATTGAATAACATTAACAAATTACCCGTTTTCTTAATTTGTTAATGTTATTCAATTTTTCCCATCCATTCAGATTGATAAAATGCCAAACCGGCAGCTATATATTTCAATACATGGTTGGTTATGTCTGATCAGGAGAGATAATTTATGCTTCTTATCTCCTTACAACTAGATGCAACTTACATTTGTTATTGTGAGAAGTGATATTTGTTATTATCTTGGACCTCGAATATTGTTATTCAAAATTGTTTTGATTATGTGCTTGGTTCATTTAACACTAATATGTATTTTACTTTGATTATACATGTATTAGATTGTATGCATCTCGTTGTGAATCAAAAGGTATGATATGTCTGATCAGGCAAATGATACGTACAACCCTGTTGACGTTTTTCACCATTCCAATATGTCAGCCATTTACATGCATTATTTTCAGTCCCATGTCTATGACGATGGTTGATCTACGACCATGTACTTTACTTTATTTAATGCCGGATTTGTTTGTGTTGGGTTACACGTGAACAAGGCTGTTGAGCTGAAATGCGTTGGGTAAACTGCAAATTCTACATCTGGGTTCCTTTGCCTTACTACCTGAGAGCGCATGACGAACTTTGCTTCTTCTTGATACATACTTTTATATATATATATATATATATATATATATATATATATATATATATATATATATATATATATATATATATATGTGCAGAAACTCCAAGTTGCCACCTCCAATCTGCGAGAACTGGCGAAGCAGGAGACAGACCACAAGCTTCAGGAACTGATTTTTTTATTTGCAGGTTTTTCTCGTACAACCGACCATGACGCGTTTCGGGCCTTGCAGCCCTTGTTCACATGCCAATATATATATATATTGTGTATAGTTATCAAGCGCCTTCCTCCGACTCCGAAGACCACTCCCTACCTATGTTAATTTATTTTCGACTGTGTTAGCCAGCCTGCAAAGGGTGGTTACACAATCAAAGTACCTTAAGCAGTAGGAAACATTGACTGTCACTTGAGTCACTTATACTTTGAAGATTAACTAGTAGAGTTTGTCTTCATGCACAACATCAACACAACAAACAACTCCAAGCTCAACAAACAACACCAAGCTCAGAGTCAGCAAGCATCCAATGCATGCCATCATTCATTATTTGTCTTGCTCTTCTCTTTGGCTGTCAGATCAGATGCCTAGTTCTGGCAGGTGTGTATTTTTTTAACGAGGCAGTGGCCTCATTATTACTCCACATTCATTTTAAGTGTTGTTAGTTGCTGTTTCGGTTTTCTTCTTATTTATCTGTGGCACTTTGTTGCAGTTGAAGTTGGTTCACATGGTCAGCGCTGTGATGGGCCGCGGCCTGGGTAGCGGTTATTGGTCAATAGAGTTTGCAGAAATGTCAGCAAGTTTCTTTGAAGAGTCTTGTCTTTCTCTACCAAGGACCTTCTGTCCTGACAGTGATGACCTTTGCATGCCTGCTGAGGCTGTAGCCTTCTGACAGTGATGATTTTACTTTTGGATACCTGCCCAAGTTCTGACAGTGAAGAGTTGTGGATGCCTGCAGAGGTGGTAGCCTTTGGACAATGATGAGGTTCAGCTTGGAAACAAAACGGAGGATAGCTATAGTCACATTTCACTTCTAATGGACGGGCTGTTAGAGGCAACATTTCTTGTACTATTCTCCATCCATTGTCTGGCTTGATGGAAATGTGTTTAGGGCAAGTCAGGAAGATGGAGCAGGACTCTGAGGAGTGGACGGTGAAATGCACAAAGGTGCAACTCCAATATGGAAATGAAATAACAAGAGAATACAGTGGTGATGGGTTTATTGTGTTTTGGACCAGAAAGACAGAGACACATACAAATAAAGGAAGGAAGAAAGTAACAATTTGAAAGCCTAGTTGTCAGGGAAGAGGAGCTCATCCTCAAACTCTGGTGGTTCAGACAGAAGTAGGTCATGTAACCCACTACTTACGTCATCGAAGTCGCTCTCCTCTTCCTGCTCTGATTCACGTATTTTATACTCCGGTGGTATAAAGTGCTGATTCATTTTGATCATGGTTAACATCTCCACGCTTTTGGGCGAGAGACTGGTCCTTTTCAAAGTTAAAATGGCACCAGCACCACTGAAAACAAGCTCAGAAGAGACACTTGTGACAGGGGAAGCCAAATACTTTCTTGCCAGCCTGCTGAGCACTGTCCATTGGCTTCTTTTTCCATACCAGTACACCAATGGGTTTCAACACATGAACACCTCTGTTGGGTCATCCAGATAGGCCTGGACCATCTGCTCAATGCTCAGGGGTGCTCTGATGTGCTCGGCCTCTTTTGCCTTTGCATCAGCACTGGATTTACCATACCCCTGCCGTAGAAACCAATAAGTTGCCGATTGTACTGAGGATGATCATGTTCTTGCGGTTGTTGATGTTATTGGTAGTGTTGGTCTCGCTGACTGTATGGAGTCAAACGCACTGGCCTCTGAAGTAGAACTTGACTCAGGAATCTGCTTTATTGTACTTGTTCTGGCCTGGGGTAGGGGGCCTCTAATTACCAGCCGTTCATTTTCAAAGTCAATGGCTTTCTCAGCTATCAAAGTTTTGTACTTGGCAACATCCACTTCTGAAAAAGGAATTACTGCCTTACTGTTCAAAAATACTTTGTACCATGGATCCAAAATTGTGGCAGTAATGTAATGTGGATGTGACACAATGTTATTTTGAATCCTTGTGTTGTCACATAAGCGAACGGCTAAGGAGTCCGTCAAATAATACGCTTCTTGTTTGTCATACACACCTGCGTACATTTCAGACACCTCTTTCAGCTGTATCTCTAGCATGTGCAACAATGGGATAGCTTGGCCCATAGTACAGTCCTCCCTTCTGACTTCATGTGTGAAGACCTCAAAAGGAAGTAACATCTCTGTCAGGCATTTAACGAGGTCCCATTGACCCATCTCAACGGCATGCCTCTCAAAGTAGGATCCCCTAATCTTTTCATGACATGACATAAGCATTGAGTGGTATGTACCGCTCAAACAGTGGATCAAGCATGTACTAAGTTGAGTTCAGACATGTTGGCACCTCCTGGATGAGTGCTTTGACTGGCATTTTATGCTCACGTTGAATGACCCTCAGCTGCTTCTGGGCTTTAAAAGAATGGATGAAATGTGTGCATATTCTTCTGCAGGTGGCCAGTACGTTCCTGACTTGGTATTCATTTTTCAGAAAGTCTTGAACAACAATGTAAATGCAGTATGCCAAACACAGGACCCTGAAATAGCCACCATCTTTCATGGCCCTAACTACATTACTGTCATTGTCTATGGCAACAAAACCACATTTTAAGCCCTCTTGGGCGCAGCCACTCAACGACCTTGCTGTTAAACTCCTCCAAAATGTTTGCAGCAGTATGAGATTTCTCTATGGCAAACATGGCTACAGTTGCATGTTTGCGAGCGGCATAAAAAATCTCAGCAGCCTCAACACCAGCAGATATCTGTTCTCTAACCCCCACAAAAAAGATCCAGTGTGCAGTGATGCACATGTAATGAGTGACTTATCAACTGGTCCACATGTCTGTTGTCAGTTGGATACTCTAAAAGGCACTCTTCTTCAAGGCTTTTCCAAGCAATTCCAGCACGTTGTGATGTAGTGCTGGAGCAGCAACTCTGGCAAAAATGTAGCGGCTGGGAACCTGCCATTTTGGGCATATGACTGTCACAAATACCAGAAGGTCCAGTGCTAACATTTTAGCCAGATTCGCATTGTACAAATGTGCTATTGGGTGGTGTGTTCGTACTGCCCCTCACCCCTAAACATGCTGATAAGGGTAGGCTGCATGGTTTTTCTTTCTCTTAGGCTCAATGATGAACTTTTTTCATTGAGGTACTCCTTGCTGTCTCAGGCTGACTCTTACTCTTGTGCCACTGAGATGTTGCTGAAGATGTGGGCAATGATAACACTGCATTGCTGGGGACAGGGCTACTTTGTGTACCACTACCAGAGAGAATGTCTCCCTGTCCTTCGTCTTCTACCGTGATCAGATCTTCTATTCGTTTATCCCCACCATAAGTGTAAGGCTTTCAGGAACCTTCCTTTTCCCTGGCCTGGTCTTGGGACATGTCTCCCTCTCAGACTTAGTTTGTGGCTTCCAAGTGACATCTAGATCATCAGAAGAACTTGGTAGACTAACCCTCCTTTTCCTTGCTGGAGATTTGGAAGACAATAGATCTTCTGAATGAGTGGCTTCCTCTTCTTCTTCCTCTGCATGAGACTCAATTTCCTAAACTCCCCCTACTTCGGGAGTAACAATAACTACTATTGCGGGTAGTGGTTGTGGCTGTTGTTGACCACTGATCTGCTGGGTTTCTTACTTAAACTTACTTTTTTAACATTGTATTAGCACAAGAAATGTTACTGTTGTAAATAACCTGAATTTTATGTTTAAAATATTTGTGGTCCTCAGTTGAGTACCAAAGCAAATAAAAATAAACTTGAAACTTGAAACTGATTGGGTACTACTTTGAGATAGCGATAAGTTTATCTCAAGCTCAGCATCACTGGTTTCCACCACCATTAGGCTGGCTACCTCTTCCATACTCATGTGTTTGGGCTTGGGTTGGTGGGTTGTGCCCACTGATACGGAGGTGCTGCCCCCAGCTTGGTACCTGCTTGGTACCTGCTTTCTTTGAGCCCATCTTCTGCAGATGTCAGCAGCTGCAGAGATGTCTGGTCAGGTCACATGTCACGTCGTATACAGCAGCAGGACGTCTGTCTCGCAGCACAACGGGCGATGATGACAAACCTCCTCCTCAGTCTTTTGTGCACCTAAAAGCAAAAAAGCCAGAGGAACATCAGTCAAACGATAGTACAATCAAACTAATATAATATATAACTTGTGGTGGTCACAATTATTACATTTTAGTAATTCAGTGAACAACAATAGTGTAGCCATTTATGATACTTTGAAAACAAGGCCAGGCCTTTCCTGGTGTACTGTGTACACAAACAACAATGTAGTAGAGCCTCTTTGGCCTAAATTTGTGCATCACTAGAGATGGATGCAGCATCAGGGAGCTGCAGCTGGCAATAGGGTTGGATTTGATAGCAGTAAGACAAGAGGAACAATGGAAATACACGCAGGCCTATGTGGCGAAAACAGTACACTACTAACTACCACCACAAAATGGCCCCCAGTCACATGGTCACTCACAGGCACAAGGCACGGCAAACAATTAACTCAAGCAGGTTTATATGGCCAGACAAAGGATGCCTGATAAACAATACAGCTTTCATGCAAAAACAAAAATCCACATGACTAAAAACAGGTTGGAAAGTTACACAACAACCACAACAACAACACATACACATGCAGAAAAAATGGCATTTATTTAACACACCTAAAAACTGAAATAAAAATCCCATTATGCAATTCAATCCAATGAAATTCAACAGACAGCACAGAAACAGTTGTTTCATGCATCCATGAGTACCTCTGGGCCTACTAGTTGAAAAAGCCCAACACACACACAAAAAGTGAACCCCCCCAAAAACCACATTTTACAATTCAATCCAATGCCATCCATGCCCAAAATGATGTTTAAATTCAACAGACAACACAAAAACAGTTGTTTCATGCACCCGTGATAATTGATGAGTACCTCTGGGCCTACTGACAGACTAGGCCACAAGCTTGGAGGCCTATGGCAAAAGCACTGTGGCTGGTCCCACAAAATGGCCACCACCCATATGGTCAGGCCACCCACAATACAAGAAAGTGAAGACAAATGACAGGACCAGGAAGTTGGAGACTCTGGGGAACTTCCTTCCTCTTAAAAAAAATCGTAAAAAAAGAAAAATGACTCAGTGCTAAAAAAACTACAGCCAAATGACAACCTGAAGAGTTTTTTTTGCAAATGAACAAAATCATAATTTTCTAGAAGGTTTTATGTTGCTCGAGAGATATTCTTGGCCTGATTGCAAATTCTGCATGTTCGGCATCACGAACTTCACAAAAAGTTGTTATTGCGTGCGCGAACATGCATATTGAGCATGTGAAGAAGAAAAAAAGTATAAGTCTGTGTTGTCGCGCAGTGCGGAGTTGCCAAAACTACACAAGCTCAATGCCCTGGGTTACCTACTGACTGAAAAGCCCTATTTATTTAACACACACCAAAAAACTGAAATTCCACTCCAAAAACCACATTTTGCAATTCAATCCAATGCCATCCTTGCCATAAATGGTGTTAAAATTCAACAGAGAACACAAAAACAGTTCCAGCTCCAAATCCAAATGAAAGTGAACAGCACGTGGACAAAGCACTGGGAGGATCCTGCTGGACAGGAACAGGAAGTTGGAGACTCAGGGGCACTTCCTTCCTCTTGAAAAAAAAGTAAAAAAAGAAAAAGGTCTCCTTGCACAAAAAACTACAGCCAAATCACAATCTGAGGAGTTTTTTTGAGAAAAATGATAATTTTTTAGAAGGTTTTATTATGCTCGAGAGATATTCTTCGCAAGATTGCAGTTTCTGTGTGTTCGGGATTGCGATCTTACCAACACTGCCGCCGGAAGTCAGATTGTGCGCCGGAATGACGTGTACACGTTTGCACACTCTCACGGGTTCATGTTGCCGGATTCCAAATCTCGTGGCGCACGCGAACGGATAGGAAATCTCTTCGGCAAACGCAGAATCATGGTGTCGTTACCGCACGCGTGAGAACGCATATTGAGCGCGTGAAGAAGAATTACAGCCATGCTACGTTGCAGATTGAGTAGTATTCGGTAACTACGCGTTCAACACCAATTGCGAAGTTACCGAAACTATGCAAACTCTGCGAGCGTGGCGTAGTTCACCGCCAAGGGTTAGTCAAAGCTTTAATTTAAGAAACTTTTTCCTGTTCCAGCTTGACCGCTGATGTACATTAGAATAGATATAAATGATGTGCATTAGCATTCTTTTTTTCATGCAGCAAACCATACAGTATCTCTCTTGTGACTTATTCATATGTTTCTTTTTGTTTAATGTTTAGTTGTACATCTAACTTTTCCAACTGGATAATATCCTGTTGTGCTTGTTGCATTGCAGTTTCTACTTCATCCATGGCTATTGCGGCTTCATTTTCAATAATTGGTTGTCCTAGTGGATCTTAACTTAGTGGAGCTGAACTTTGACTATCTTAAAAACTGTCTCTAGCTGTTTCAACTGCAATAGTAGTTTCTTGCTCAATCTCATCATTTAACATTTGTAGATAAGTTGGGAAAATTGTGTATTGAATACAATCTTTACAAGCATTAATTTATTTATTTATTTAGTTCATTTGTATAGCGCAACAGCTACCCAACAAAGGGTTCCCGGCGCTAATGATCCATTGATTTGATTGATTCAGGTCTTTAGATGTTAAACAGCCAGGTTTTTAGGGCCTTCCTGAATTTCATATAGTTGATTTCCTTCCAAAGTGTCAACGGAAGAGTGTTCCAAAATGAGGGTCCAAGATATGAAAAGGATTTGCCGCCCATTCGTGCTAGCCTGATTTTTGGAATCACAAAGTGGTTAGCCGTGGCTGATCGAAGGGTTCGAGATGGGCGGTAGGGATGTACTAGATTTTGTAGATACTTGGGTGCACTGTTGGTAGAGATCTTATGCATAAAGCATAGGGATTTAAACTTCACCCGATTCTCGATTTTCAGCCAGTGCAGTTCGCAGATGTACTTGGTGGTTGGTGTGGAGATGGGAATTTTCCACAGTAATCTTGCGGCTGCATTTTGCACTGTCTGTAATCGGCGGGTTGTAGCCTTATTGGCCCCCAAGTATAGCACGTTACCATAATCGAGTCTGGAGGTTATTAAGGCATTGATGACTGTTTTCTGAGTATGTTTGGGCAGCATCCAACAAATTTTTTTCAACCACTGTAGTTTCGCAAAGCAGGTAGCTGACGTCTTCGCAGCTTGCTGATTAAGATTAAGCGATTCTTCAATGATGAATCCTAGGTTGCGGGCTGATTTGACTGGAACCGGAAGGGTGCCCATATCGTCTGGCCAGTGTTGGGGTCCCCAGAGCTCTTTGTTCTTACCTAGGACAAGTAGCTCAGTCTTCTCACCGTTGAGCTTGAGAAAGTTTTTTCTCATCCACTCAGCGATCTTAGTTAAGCCGAGTTTTAGTGAAGAGGGGTTATCAGACTCTGAAGATGATAGAGAGAAGATGAGATGAGAATTGTCAGCATAGGAGAACATAAGTAATCCAGTCTCTTCTACCATTTTGGCCAGCGGGCTCATATAAATGTTAAAAAGTAGCGGGCTCAGAATGGAGCCCTGAGGCACTCCATGTTTAAAAGTCATAGTGTCAGAGCAGGCGGACTGGGAGAAGACTTGGAATGTGCGCTGTTCCAGCAGGGATTTAATCCAGTTACAAGCTGCGCCCCTGATGCCTATGGAATGGAGTGTTTGTGCAAGGACAGAATGTGACACAGTATCAAATGCTGCACTGAGGTCGAGCAACAGCAAAGCTACCGTTTCTCCCCGGTCCAGCATTAGACGGATGTTTTCGGTGACGCCTAACAAGGTCGTCTCCGTGGAGAAGCCTGTGCGGAATCCTGATTGATGGAGGGGCAGTAAATCATGGGTGGTAATGAAATCGGTGAGAGCCCTATGAATATGTTTTTCTAGTATTTTTGCAAAGGTGGGCAACAGAGAGATAGGTCTAAAATTGGATGGCAAATTGGGATCTGCTCCCATTTTCTTCAGTAATGGATGAATCATCGCATGCTTCCACTCATTCGGCACAGTTTCTTCCTGTAAGGATTTGTTAAGGAGATTGGTGATTATGTCCAAGGCCCCGTTGCTTAGTTTTTTTAGGACCGAACAGGGTAGTGGATCATTGGGCGAGCCAGATTTAATAGTATTTAATAATTTACAAACCATGTCGAGGTCAAGCTTCGGCCAGTTGTTAAGAATAGCGAAACAGCCTCGTCAGAGGAGAGCGGACAGTAAGGCATAACTGCTTCAGCAGAGGTGATGGAATCTAAGGTATCAGTTTTAAAACTAGTATCAGTAGGTGGGGTAAGAGGCAGAGTCAGATGAGTCTTGACAAGGTCATTTGTGACTTGGTCTATACCCTGATGTATTTTGTCCACTTTATCGACAAAGAAAGCCGCAAAGGAGTCGCATTGTGGTTTATTAAGGTCTGGCGGCGATTGTATAGTAAGGGAACCAGCCAGTTATCTCACAGTTTTAAAAATTGTTTTGGACTGGCCAAGGGCTTCCGTTATTTTAGTGCAGGCATGTTCAGCTTTAGCTTTAGCACATAGCTTCTGATAATTTGTAAGTTTATTTTTATAAGCTAGTTTGGCATCTGGACAATAGGTCTTTCTCCATTGCCGTTCTGCGTTCTTGCAGCTGCTTTTTTCCTGCTTTAGGGTCTCAGTGAACCAAGGGGCGGGAGGGCGGTGGGAGTTTTGTTTTAATTTTGTTTTAGGCAAGGAGAAATCGATTGCTTTTGTAAGCCAATTTTGGACAGATGTTGAAAGATCTTGTACTGTTGACTTTGTACAGGGGAGATGTCCTTCAAGAAAGGAGTTAAGATTTTCCATATCAAGCTTTTTCCATTTCCTGACAAGTTGCGTAGGTACCGGTGCATTATCCTTGTTGGAAAGTTTTACGGGGAGGGAAAATTTAATCAGAAAATGATCTGACCAGGGCACAGGTAAGGCAGTGTGTATATAGATGTAATTTAAGTTGGAAAAGATGGGATCCAACAAATGACCGGCTCTATGTGTGGGGGCGGAATTCTTTAGGGTCAAATTAAGGGACGCTAAATCCGTTATAAAATCATTGGCTATTAAGCAATAATTTTTTTCCAGATGTAAGTTTGTATCACCCAAAATGGTGAAGCTCGCCATTTTCATAACTAGAGGGCCAATAAGTTCTAGCAGGTTAGGTAGCCATTTAGAGGCGGCTCCCGGTGGCCTATAAATAAGTGCTCCAGAAAAGGTAAAGTTAGGTGTGAGTGAGAGTTTGAAAGTTGCGCCTTCGCAACCTTCACATGGGAGCTTGCTGAATTCACAATTAAAACTATCTTTAAAAACAATTGCTATTCCTCCACCTAATTTCTTTTCACGGTCAAGTCTAACAATAGCGTATGTGTCAGGGAGTGCCATGGCTAAGTCTGGGCCAGAGCTATCCTGAAGCCATGTTTCCGTTAAGAACACAGCGTCAGGAGCCTCATCCAAAAGTAAATTGAAAATTTCAGTTTTATGCTTAGATAGTGAACGACAGTTAATACTAAAAAATGAAAACAATTTTGAACTAGTTGTCATATTATTCTTAGGTTTTCTGACCTGCATAGCTCTTGTTTCTGCAGGGTCAATGGAGAATTGGCAGCAGTGGCAAATAACTTTCTCTAGACCTGGCTCTATTAGCCTGCACAGGGGATGTCTAACAGGCCGTAGGGACAGCAGATGTTCTGTTGTGAATTTAATGCGTGAAGAGGCAGTTGCTTCTGGTGACGCATCGATTGTAGAAGGAACATCTAGATATTCATTGATAAATGAAGGAGGGGGCGCCATAGCTCTAGACACGTCCGGGGCACGTCCGAGGTGCGGACGGGCGAAGACGGGCTGACTCTGGCGTGACTCCGGCGCTGGCGAGGTGCGTCCACTGTACGCGTCCGCTGACGCGGAGAGCGTCTGTATCCTTTTATAGGGATGGCTAGAGCGCTGTGACAGCTGCCGCCTCCCACTCAAGATGGTTGCCGTTGGGAGTCTTCCCCTTCGACTCGGTATACAGTCCTAGGATCGGCTGGAACCGACAAAGTGCAGGGAAAAGGCTTCACGGGGGCGGGGTAGGTGCAAGGCAACAAATAGATGGTGATTTAAAATTTCGCCATATAAAATCCGTTACAAAGCGCTATTAGGCATCTACCTCCCGGCTCAAGCCTCAGGAGGGGTCCAATACATTTAGCAGGCGTCAAAACAATGAATCGCTCGCCTCTTACACTGGGCTCCTTTTATAGGGATGGCTAGAGCGCTGTGACAGCTGCCGCCTCCCACTCAAGATGGCTGCCGTTGGGAGTCTTCCCCTTCGACTCGGTATACAGCCCTAGGATCGGCTGGAACCGAAAAAGTGCAGGGAAAAGGCTTCGCGGGGCGGGGTAGGTGCAAGGCAACAAATAAATGGTGATTTAAAATTTCGCCGTATAAAATCCGTTACAAAGCGCTATTAGTCAGCTACAATGTACACAATTCAATTATCATCTACCTCCCGGCTCAAGCCTCAGGAGGGGTCCAATACATTTAGCAGGCATCAAAACAATGAATAGAATCTTAATAGCAGTTAAAATCTCCAAACAATTCCATTTCACTAGACAAAGGCTTGAACGGTTGTGAAATAGAAAAATTCCCTCTTATCTAGAGTTTTGCAACTAAGGGGCATATTATCAACAGCCAGCAATAATTATGGCTGGTCGTGCTGAGTGATAATTTTATTATCGCAAGCTATCTCTGGAATTTATCACCCTGGTAGCGCGTTATGAACAACGCGTATCTTCAGGGCGATAAAAATTCCAGAGATAGCGAGGTTATCTTCATTTTGTAGTGAACATCACTGGTTTTCCAGCGATGTTCCCTGCAAAGTGATGATACCCTTGCTGATACGACCTACAGGGTCGTATCAACATAATCCTCCCTAATGTTAGGGTTAGGTAAGTCTGCGTTATAGCAGACGTTAGTTTTTGGAGAAAAATTTACGCGTGCTAAAATGCTGGGGAAGCCTTCTAACTATCGTGATGTGAACATCAGCGATATTTTCAATTTTGTCCATCCGGGGTACGCCCACTGATGCCCACCTTGGCATTGGGGAAAAGGGTGCTAACATGCATAATCTGTAAATAGGGTGATAATTTTATCTCCACTTTTTTGCTTTTGAAGCCAAAAAAGCAGAGATAAAGCCCTTGTAAATAAGCCCCTGATTTTTTGGCATATTTTACCAAACATACATCACATCCAATTACTACACATTTTTCTTCATTTATATTTTCTGTATTGTTTCTTTTAAAGCTGTAATGTTGAAGAATTTCATAGAGACATAGGTTTTCCAGATCTGGACTCCTGTTGGGATAGTATCCAACATATTACTTTTAAAAATCTCTCTACATTCAGGGTCATTCAGTGCTAACTATTGGATCTCTTAATGTTTTCAATACTCTATTTTGTGTGGTGGCAAGACCTAAACTCACCCAAATGATTCCTCTTGATTTTTAATATAAACTGGCTGAGCTCAAGCTATTCGAACATTCATGGAATCCAATCTCTCGATGGGAAAGCATTTTCAAACTGAACTTGTACAATTTCTTGCTAAGACTCTTCTCCTGTGAAATTTCTTCCCACATTTATTTCATCTCCGTCTTTTCAGATCTGGTTATATATGACGTGACATAGCAAGCAACAGCAACTGAATTATCTGCAACATATTGAAGATCCATGTTTGCCTTCCACATTGCAACATCACTAGATTGCAGTCATTGAAGCTTCTGTTCTTTTTAAGTTGTATGTATTATTTGGAGATTTCCAAGTTATTGTATGCCTTCCTGCTGAAATAAAACTATTTACTCTTCCTTTTGAAAAAAAACCTTTGTGCATGTCCAACCCCCTGACCTCATGATTGTGCACTCTGGCTGCAATGACCTAGGCACATTGACTGGGGTAGGTCTTGAAATCCTAATGAAGCACACCTTTGCACAATTGATGTTGTTTTTGCCTCAAACTCTCTTTGTATACTCTAATATATGCCAAAGACAGAAATGGAAGTGGTCAAACAAATTCTGTCCACAGTTTGAGAAAGCCAGGAAGAATTTTCAATAAAGCTGTTTCTGCTTACCTCAGAGACCAGAGGATGGGCTCTATCTATAACAACAATCTACATTTAGATAAGGATGACATCTACAGAAGTGATGGAGTCCACTTCACGGATGAAGGAAACAGAGTATTTCCCAACAACCTTAAGCTGTGCATCCGCACTTACATGTAGCTCCAACGAAGTCATAATGAAAACAAGGACTCTTTTTAGAGCCACCCTATAATCGAACAGTAATCTTTTTTAATTTTTGTGTGGGGTCGAGAGGCCCCCCACCCATAATATTGAAATGCCCCGGGGAGGTGGCGGACCCCGGGGCAGCGTGGCGGGGGAGTAGCACACCCCTTTTTTTTATAAAGCCCCAGGGAAGTAGTGGTTCCCAGGGTTATGGATGGGGCACCTACACTGTCCACCCCAGTGCCCACTGAGGAGGGCACTGCCTCCCTTATCGTCCTGCCTGCACTTGCTGGTTGGCACATAGAAGGAGACCCACCAAGGTGAAGTTCTGTAGGGCACAGAGAAAGTTTCCAACCCTTGAGGGCATACGAAAAGAGGATGAAGCCCAAGCATTAGGTGAAGGCTCTGGGAGTTATCACATTTACTGGGAGGACAGCCTCCTTTACAGTAAGTCTAAGGCTCCTGTACTTGGGAAAGTAGGGGTCCATGTGGTCCCCCAGTGCTACAGGGCATTCCTACAGGAGCTCACTAAAGAGATTCCCCTGACAGGATACCTGGGCCAAACAAGACCTTTGCAGGACTTGTCGCCCACTTTTATCCGCCCAGGATTAGGACATCCCCATATGTATTCGTACAGGACCTGTGTAACCTGCCAGGCCAGTGGGAAGACACAGCAGATTCTGAAAGCCCCCATTAATACCTTGCCGGTTGCTGGCACAACCTGTGAGTGAGTGGGTGTCAACATTATTGGGCCTATGTATCCCCAGACTACATCAAGCAGTAAGTTTATCCTGAGTCTGGTGGATCAAGCCACTATGTACCCAGACTCAATCACTCTGAGGACCATGATTGCACCTATGGTGGAAAAGACCCTTATGGGGATTTTTACCTGAGTGGGTTTCTCCGAGGACGTTGAGTCTGACAGGGGAACACATTTCCTATCTGCTTATATGCAGTCAATGTGGAAGGAATGTGAAGTAACTTACACATTCTCCACTCTTCACCAGCCACACGCCAATGGGTGTGCTGAGAAAGTCAACAGGACTCTGAAAGACATAATTAGAGGAATACTTGAGACCCTGGGGAATAATTGGGGCATCCTCTTACCATGCCTATTGTTTGCCTACAGGGAGATCCCATTGAAGGGAATGGACTTCAGCCCCTAGGAGCTTCTGTATGGGCACCCTGTGAGAGGACCTCTAAGTCTGGTGAAAGAGGGGTGGGAGCAAGCTACCAGGAAGATTCTACAGGACGTAGTGAGCTACAAGCTGGTCTTCACAAGCCAGATGGCCAAGTTATGGAAGTAAACTTCTGACAACTTGGAAGTCAATCAGGCTGTAATGAAAGTGTTGTATCACCAGACTTTTACTAATGTGGACGTACAGCCTGGGCAGAAATTGTGGGTAATGGAACCTGTGGTACCCATGGGCGGCCAGGACCATCGGACTGAGCTTTACAAGGTGACTGAAAAGAACGGTAAGGATACCTACCAGGTGAACCTGAAGACCCCCATGCATCCACAGAGGGTGCTTAACATCAATTGCCTCAATCCCCCCTTTAAGTGGTCTGTGATCATCATACTGTTTGTGATAGATGGAGAGAGGAAGACAAGAGTAAACTTCTCCGTGACCTCCTGGACTCCAATGAGAAGGATGAGATACTGGAAGGAGTGATGCTGTCCCTCACTCTAACTCCCGAATAGCAGAGTGACTGCTACCAAGTGTTGGAGGAGTACTCTTCTCTTTTCTCCCTTGCCCCTGGGTCTACTCACTTGTGTACCCATGATGTAGAACCAGGGGACAACCTCTCTGTTAAGAATAAGTCTTACACATTGTCAGATAAGGTGAGAGTCAGCATCAAGAGTGCAGTCTCTAAGATGTTAGAGTTGTGGGTGATTAAACCCTCAAGTAGCCCCTGGTCCAGTTCTGTGGTTCTGGTACCAAAAGCTGCCTCACCGGGCACCACACATGTACTGAGATTCTGTGTAGATTATAGAGTTATAAATTATGGGACAAAGTCTAATGCTCATCCAATCCCCTGGGCTGAAGAGCTCATTGGCTGGTTAGGGACTGCACAGTACTTAAGTTCATTTGACCTTTTATCAGGGTACTGGCAGATCACACTAACCAAAGTTGAAAAGGGGAGGTCAGCCTTCTCCACTCCAGAGGGCCATTACTAATTCTGTGTGATGCCCATTAAACTTAAATATGCCTCTACTACATTCCAGAGGCTAGTGAACTGGTTACTTGCTGGTGTGGAGGCCTTCTCATCTGCCAACCTGGATGACATAGCTGTCTTTAGCAACAGTTAAAACTTTTTAAACCTCCAGGAAGGGCTTCAGTCTCTGCAACAAGCAGGCCTGACTCTCAGGGCCAGCAAGTGCCAGATAGGGCAGGGGTTTGTGATGTACCTTGGGACACCTGATGGGCAGGGGTAAGGTGCAGCCACTCCAGGCCAAGATAAATACTATCATGGCCTGGAAGTCTCTAAAAACCGAGAGTGAGATCAGAGCATTTCTGTTCCTCACTGGGTATTACAGGAGGTTTTTCAAGGGATATGTACTGTTTTGCCCCATTGACAGAACTGCCTTCTAAGACACAGCCCAGAAATATGAATTGGAGATACAATATTTTCCCAACCTATCTAAAAATGTTAAATGTTGGGATTGAGCAAGAAACTACTATTGCAGCTGAAATAGCTAGAGACAGTTTTCAAAATAGTCAAAGTTCAGCTCCACTAAGTCAAGATCCACTAGGACAACCAAATATTGAAAATTACCTTATCCATCGCGCATTGCTGCGATCTCAGAAGAAAGGAAATTAAAGGGAACTTGTTATGATAACATTCAATTTACATTGTGTCATTTTTATTGAAACCTATTCATTTTAATATGGAAAACATTTTAAAGTGTTGTTTTAATTCTGTTTCTTTATTCGAGTGCTTGTGTATACACGGTATTTTTTGTTTTTCCGTCTGGTGCGTACACGAATAAATCAGAAGTTTTTTCGACGCGTGAGCTGGCCACATACAGTTGTCCATGTGAGAAGCACGGATACTCCAAATCTAGTCCACACACTTGCAGCGATTGTCCTTGTGCTTTGTTGATGGTCATTGCAAAAGCGAGTCGCACCGGAAACTGTAAATGTTCAGTATTGGAAAGATTAAGAGGGTCCTGGGGGGCCGGGGGGGCGATATTTAACAATTTAGTTGTTTTTTTGTTTTTTGTTTTTGCCAGAAACCTTCTTGGGAGTGTACTCAACAACTTTTAACAAATAGTTTTTTTACATTTTTAATTTTTTTTAATTTTTGTTTTGCCAGAAACCTTCACGGGAGTGTACTCAACAACTTCCCAAAGTTTAATGCCGATCGGATGAATGGTGTAGTAATGCATAAAGGACAAACAGACAGACATACATTCGTTTTTATATATGTAGATGAAGCAGCAATAGCCATGAATGCAGTAGAAAAATATGGCAAGAGTTTGTAGATGTTAATAAACTTCAAAGGCTACATTATATCTGGTAGAGTATAATACTTATTACAAGAATGTAAATATTGAAGAACAGGAAATATGCTTAGAAGATGAAACAGAAATTTCAAGTGGCCAAATTGAAAAAAGGTGATTTGGCTGTTCCAATCAGCATAACTTCACGGCTCCATTCACGTAGATGTAGGAAAAGCTGCAAGAACCCACTTCTTAGACCCAGGATGGAAAGGGGCACCTCAGTCAAGGGTAGGACTAACAAATGGATGAGTGCAGCAGCCCCAAATAGTTGCAATTCTTTTAGGACCCTTAGGCTTCAGAAAACAGGATGCATGCCAGAAAGCCCTTGGAAACACACTAGGCTCAAGTGATATGGGACCAGTCCTTATCCTCAGCAGGACAGTGATCAGCAAGCAGCAGGGTCAGCTCAGCCCAGCACATCAATGAAGCAATACCTTAGAATAATCAGTTAAGCAGAGTGGCAGTCTTTGCAGAATAGTAGCATTTAGATACCCAGGCCCTGGGTATATGGTATACCACTTTACAAAGATTCTTATGGGTAAACTAAATATTCCAATCAGGTATACACCAATGTCACCATATTTAGAGGAGAAGCAGATGCACTTTTGAACTGGTCAGTTGCAGTAAAGTGCTCAGAGTCTTAAGGCCAACAAAAAGATACAGCAAAAAATGGGGTAAACAAGCAGAAATTGGGGGGAAGACCACCTTATGCATGACAAGTCTAATAGAAATAAACAAAAAGTAAGGGAATATATAACGTTATTAAGGAGCTCTGGTAGAGTTCTTGGAACTTTCTATAGCGCATGAAACTTAGAACTTGATGTGGTCTGGGTTGGAATTTTTTCTCATGAAAAAAAGGAGTTGGAGCTTCGCCATCTGATGGTATAGGCTGGAGGTATTGGATGTGGAATTAACAACAATTTTCTCACTAATCTCTGTGTGGATTTCCACGTAACTGGCGATGAGTTGAACCTACAATCTGTGAGGGGGACAGACAAACAAAATATCTCCACCCCAAGATATATATATAGAGATGAACCCTCCATTGTCTTTAAAAGAGCACCTTCTATGAGGGATGCTCTATTTAGATCGAGCCCTGAGGTAGTATCAAAATCTAACTGGTTATCAGACAAATGTGTTTTTTTTAAATGCATCTCTTACAGAGCATGCAAGTTTGGTATTAATACCAGTGAATACCACTCTGCATTTGATTCTAAACCCATCAAGATTAGCAGCCATTTCACCTGTCGCACTGATTTCGCGGTTTACGTGCTCCAGTGTACTTGTGGACTCAAGTACATTGGAAGTACTAAATTGCAGGCTTTTAACCGTATCCTCCAACATCTCAGAGCAATTGTCAATTCAGATGCAAACTATCCTGTGGCACGCCACTTTGAATTAGTCCATAAAAAGAACTTAAATGACCTCAAGTACTTTATCATTGATGCAGTACCCAAGAACATCAGGGGAGGCAATAGATAGAAAACCCTAAGACAATTGGAAAGTAAATATATTTTACTTTTAGACACCAGGATTCCGAATGGAATGAATACAGGGGAAGATTTACACTGTTTTTTATGATTCTGTTTAACATCAGTAGTGCAGAGACTCACCTGTTTTTATTATCAAAGAGATATTTTTCTACTGTTTTTAGCTAGTTCCTTATTAGGATTTCCTGATGTTTACCAATTACCTAACTTATATCTGTGTTGGTAATTATTTGTCGATTATGTGTGGTTTCCCATGCCCCCTGCATCTTGCTTATTTACCAATCAGAGGTTTGGTCATCTATCTCACCTACATTACAGCCAGCTTTTATTACAGTTCTAGTTGTGCTGTTAATGGGTTGGTTAGTGGTCTCCGTTGACTTCATTCTCCTTTAGAATAAGGGCACTATGCCATAATGTTTCTAATTCGGCAGACCACTTTTGATTATACCATGTGTCAGTATTTGAATGTTAACCATATTAACAATACATTTTTAGCGTCATGTAACCCTCCTTAATAGAGGTTTTAATGTGCCGTTCCAATTGCGTCCCCATTGTTCATGAATTTAAACCTTATTTTCGGTTTATGGCATTTTGCACATTGCATGTCTATGCAATTTATTATTGTTTTTGCACTAGCGCTTTCTAACTCGGATTGATGTATCGAGAAATCCTCGAGTCAGCAATTTATTTATAGACTATTTCTGAATCAACTTACATAAGTTTTTTATATCCTCCGATGATTTGCCAGGGTAGGACATTTATATTGAATGTATATTGATTGTCCATGAATTTTAATAGTATGAAATGTATTTATTATACCTGGTTATCACGAATAATTGTATCATCGGATGGTAATTTGAAGTATGTCTTTTATGTCTATTTGTTGTTGACGCCCTTTCAATCGGAGCATGCACTGTATTTAAAGCACAATTATTGGTTCCTATGGTCATGTGATCAAGGCTACCATGACGTAGCCGAAACGCGTCATGCTGGTGACAAGGGAGCAATAAACCACCTTTGAAAGTATCTTCAGCGCTGTTGTGTGGTCTGTACCTGCGTTCCTGCGTTGGTTTGATCGGCATCCAAAGCCGATTAGTAGGAGTTTTGAACGGATATATATATATATATATATATATATATATATATATATATATATTCAGCTCACGGTTTCCACCAGTTTTCGCAAAAGAAACCACGCACTCCGGGGGTCGTTTTCAGTTAGTTTATTTTAAGTTCGCAACAGACGCGTTTCGGCGCTCCGCCTTCCTCAATGTTGTAACATTGAGGAAGGCGGAGCGCCGAAACGCGTCTGTTGCGAACTTAAAATAAACTAACTGAAAACGACCCCCGGAGTGCGTGGTTTCTTTTGCGAAAACTGGTGGAAACCGTGAGCTGAATGTAATGCGGGTCCTGTGACCGCATCACGCACCCGTCTGCGAGTGCTCCTGGAAACTTGCAGGGACTTGAGCTGGATGTATATATATATATATATATATATATATATATATATATATATATATATATATATATATATATATATATATATATATATATATATATATAAATTCGTTTCAGGGACCCATTTGGAAAGGAGGCCACACAAGGATATTCTTAGCTTCTTTTATTCTATTGACATCTTAAACGCAGACATCAGAGCTGGGGTACACTTCATAAAATTCTAAGCCAGACGCGTTTCGGGGAGTCTTTATCCCTTCTTCCGCGGCATTCAAATGGCAAGTATGCTCAGTTCGTAAAGCACCAATTTATTCAATCAGTTTCTGCCCTCTTGGGCGTGGCTCTAAGGCATATTCGGATCTGTAGTGCTGTCATGGTTACCTCAGTGGGCGCGTTCTTTTTCCAAAGTTCAATGATTCATTTACCCCAGTGGGTTGAAGAGCACCTTTGAACTTGCATCTGCACTGCTTTGTAGATGTCAATTACAGCATTGCAGGTACTCCTCTTGTGAGCGTCCACAAATTTGTTCCCCATGCTGACAACCGCCTGGCATCAGCGCGGACCCGCTTTGAGCGGTGGGTCTCCTTTCCCTGACCGGGATAGCCGTTTCAATATCAATTTGTTTCAGGGACCCATTTGGAAAGGAGGCCACATGAGGATATTCTTAGCTTCTTTTATTCTATTGACATCTTGCACGCAGACATCAGAGCAGGGGCACACTTCATAAAATTCTACGCCAGATGCGTTTCGGGCAGACTTTATCCCTTGTTCAGCGGCATTCAAATGGCAAGTACGCTCAGTTCGTAAAGCACCAATTTATTCAATCAGTTCCTGCCCTCTTGGGCGTGGCTCTAAGGCATCTTGGGATCTGTAGTGCTGTCATTGTTACCTCAGTGGGCGCGTTCTTTTTCCAAAGTTCAATGATTCATTTACCCCAGTGGGTTGAAGAGCGCCTTCCAACTTGCATCTGTGCTGCTTTGTAGATGTCAATTACAGCATTGCAGGTAATCCCCTGGTGAGCGTCCACAAACTTGTTCCCCATGCTGACAACCGCCTGGCGTCAGCATGGACCACCTTTGAGTGGTGGGTCTCCTTTCACCGACCGCGATAGCCGTTTCAATATCAATTCGTTTCAGGGACCCATTTGGAAAGGAGGCCACACGAGGATATTATTAGCTTCTTTTATTCTATTGACATCTTGCATGCAGACATCAGACCTGGGGCACACTTCATAAAATTCTACGCCAGACACGTTTCGGGCAGTCTTTATCCCTTCTTCAGCGGAATTCAAATGGCAAGGACACTCAGTTCGTAAAGCACCAATTTATTCAATCAGTTCCTGCCCTCTTGGGCGTGGCTCTAAGGCATGTTGGGATCTGTAGTGCTGTCATGGTTACCTCAGTGGGCGCGTTCTTTTTCCAAAGTTCAATGATTCATTTACCCCAGTGGGTTGAAGAGCGCCTTCGAACTTGCATCTGTGCTGCTTTGTAGATGTCAAATACAGCATTGCAGGTACTCCCCTGGTGAGCGTCCACAAACTCGTTCCCCATGCTGACAACCGCCTGGCGTCAGCGCGGACCCGCTTTGAGCGGTGGGTCTCCTTTCCCCGACCGGGATAGCCGTTTCAATATCAATTCGTTTCAGGGACCCATTTGGAAAGGAGGCCACACGAGGATATTCTTAGCTTCTTTTATTCTATTGACATCTTGCACGCAGACATCAGAGCTGGGGCACACTTCATAAAATTCTACGCCAGACACGTTTCGGGCAGTCTTTATCCCTTCTTCAGCGGAATTCAAATGGCAAGGACACTCAGTTCGTAAAGCACCAATTTATTCAATCAGTTCCTGCCCTCTTGGGCGTGGCTCTAAGGCATGTTGGGATCTGTAGTGCTGTCATGGTTACCTCAGTGGGCGCGTTCTTTTTCCAAAGTTCAATGATTCATTTACCCCAGTGGGTTGAAGAGCGCCTTCGAACTTGCATCTGTGCTGCTTTGTAGATGTCAAATACAGCATTGCAGGTACTCCCCTGGTGAGCGTCCACAAACTTGTTCCCCATGCTGACAACCGCCTGGCGTCAGCATGGACCACCTTTGAGTGGTGGGTCTCCTTTCACCGACCGCGATAGCCGTTTCAATATCAATTCGTTTCAGGGACCCATTTGGAAAGGAGGCCACACGAGGATATTATTAGCTTCTTTTATTCTATTGACATCTTGCATGCAGACATCAGACCTGGGGCACACTTCATAAAATTCTACGCCAGACACGTTTCGGGCAGTCTTTATCCCTTCTTCAGCGGAATTCAAATGGCAAGGACACTCAGTTCGTAAAGCACCAATTTATTCAATCAGTTCCTGCCCTCTTGGGCGTGGCTCTAAGGCATGTTGGGATCTGTAGTGCTGTCATGGTTACCTCAGTGGGCGCGTTCTTTTTCCAAAGTTCAATGATTCATTTACCCCAGTGGGTTGAAGAGCGCCTTCGAACTTGCATCTGTGCTGCTTTGTAGATGTCAAATACAGCATTGCAGGTACTCCCCTGGTGAGCGTCCACAAACTCGTTCCCCATGCTGACAACCGCCTGGCGTCAGCGCGGACCCGCTTTGAGCGGTGGGTCTCCTTTCCCCGACCGGGATAGCCGTTTCAATATCAATTCGTTTCAGGGACCCATTTGGAAAGGAGGCCACACGAGGATATTCTTAGCTTCTTTTATTCTATTGACATCTTGCACCCAGACATCAGAGCTGGGGCACACTTCATAAAATTCTACGCCAGACGCGTTTCGGGCAGTCTTTATCCCTTCTTCAGCGACATTCAAATGGCAAGTACGCTCAGTTCGTAAAGCACCAATTTATTCAATCAGTTCCTGCCCTCTTGGGCGTGGCTCTAAGGCATCTTGGGATCTGTAGTGCTGTCATTGTTACCTCAGTGGGCGCGTTCTTTTTCCAAAGTTCAATAATTCATTTACCCCAGTGGGTTGAAGAGCGCCTTCGAACTTGCATCTGCGCTGCTTTGTAGATGTCAATTACAGCATTGCAGGTACTCCCCTGGTGTGCGTCCACAAACTTGTTCCCCATGCTGACAACCGCCTGGCGTCAGCGCGGACCTGTTTTGATATATATATATCTCTGAACTTGACTACTCCAGCCACTTCTGAATTCCACCCAGGGGCGGTACGGCGAAGAAGGAGGCACTGACCCCACAGCACTTTAGGCAAAGCCTTCTTTATTTTGACCCAACACAACGCATTTCAAGCTAAAAAAGCCCTTGTTCACGTGCCATATATATATATCTATAAACATACAATTTGGAAAAAGAAAGGGAGAAAAAAATAAGAAGAAGTTCATAGACCAAGCATCCCAAGAAAGCATTGGACCTGCCGTGAGACCATCCATTAAACTGCAAGTGTCATCATTTTGCTGGTCTATCTACGCAAAGACTGCTACTTGATTTTCACTACTTACAAGTGCCAAATTATTAACGCCTATGGGTGCCAAAATTGATTAATAATTCATGATATAACTGCTGCAATGCTGAATTTTAAAACCGGCAGACATGATAATCTACCTTGGTGTTGTTGCATCTTCTTGGAAGTTTCTTTCCTGACGTTTCATTCCACACAACAAGCCTAATTCCTTGATGAAACACACGTCGAATGACATTGCAGCAGTGGTTATTTTAACAAATTGGCACACAAAGAAAGGAGAAGGAAAACAAGCCACATTTCACCAAGAAATACACATTGGACAACGTCTCTATGGTGGCCATCTTAACTGCTTGGAAAAACTCAATTTACTATAATGCTATAGACAGGAAACGCATGAAGTAATAACTTTTGAGCATTACAAACTGATTTACTGAATAATTCAACTTGACATCGACTGGAGGTCTCACGAGAAAGTTGGTTACCGATTGCGACAAGATTCTTCAAGTTGGTTGTAGTAGTTTATTGTTTTAACTTATTATCTTAATTAATTATTATCAGAGCTCCTTGGGATTGTTTCCATTTTCTTTTCAGGGAGACTCTATACTACTTTATTACATGTCATCGTTACATGGTATATTTATGATCTCCTTTGGAGGGCATTTGTTAAATTTATGAAATTGCACCATAATCAAGGTACTACGATGGGGGCTGGAAATTATGGAGCCCCCCAAACCATTGAAATAGTGGAGGAAATTGTTTATTACTTATGTATTAGCATAGGTGCCGACAAGTATGGTCCTGTAAGAAGATTAGCTATTTAGCTCCATCATTTGGGAGTAGAGGCACAATGATTGTACAAAGATCTTCCTGAAATCTCCGTGGGCATTGGGGATGGTCAACCTAGCAATGTATATGAAATGACCATGAAGATATCGGACACAAATTTGAGCATTGTGGAGATTACCAGCTAGACTTAGTTTATACACCTTAGTATCTAAAGTTATGTATTGGAAACACTGGAAGGAGATTGGTCCTCCATGGAATAAATCATACATTAAAGCAGTGGGTTATGGATGAAAGACCATAGAGTTATTGGGACTGAAGTGGATGGTAATAAGCTTTAATAGTAAGAAAGTATTTGGTTGAGTGCACATGACAAAGCAGGGCTCTGATCTCTTGGGATGACAGCATCACAAAAACCTCAAAATTAGCCTAAATCCCAATGCTGTGAGGCCAGTCATGACTGTACTTGTGCATGATGTTGAAAAACAATTTGAGAATGTTTTGGAGGAATACAGTGTGGATATAATGGAAAAATAATCTGATGTGTTTACTGATAAGTTAGGAAGACTCAAAGATATTTCTCACTGTATCATTCTGAAAAATAATGCTGTCCCACTTGTGCACACGGTTAGGAATGTTCCTCATTTAATGAGAGAACCCTTGTGTAAGGAACTTGAGAAGTTGTTGGAACACGGTATAATCGAGCCTATTGAGGCTTAAAAGTGGTTGGCACCCATTGTGGTGGCACCCAAGGAAGAGGAAACAATTAATCTATGTGTGGACTTGCGAGACCTAAGAAGAAACATATGGGTGGATAGGCAGACTTTGCCAAACATCTCTGAAATGCTGACAGCAATGGGTGGTGATGAGATTTTTTGCATGATTGACATATCTGCGTCTTACCACCAGATCGATTTGCATGAAGTGTCCAATCATCTTACCTCATTTGTAACACTGCTGGGAGCTTTTTGTTATTGTAGAATGCTGTTTGGTTTGGCGTCTACCTCTGTGGTGTTTCAGAGGATCATGCAGCAAATATATTACAGGATAGGATAGGATAGGATAAGATAGAGCTTTTTAAAGTGCTTAAATGCAAAGGCGTCTTGGTGCTGAGAGGTGAGATAGAGGGACTGCAACAGCTATACCAGACCTTAAATCATGGGGAACAGCCAAGTTTTTAGCAATTTCTTAAAAAGCTGCGTATTTGGTAGTTGTCTCATGGTGATAGGCAGCTGGTTCCACAGCTTGGCTGCACAGTGTGATAGGTTCCTACCACCCCATCTGACTCTGTGAATTTTAGAGATACAGATAAGACCCATGTTTGTGGATCTGAGGTTTCTCATGGGAGTATACCAAGAAAAATATTTCCAGAAATCAGATGCCCCTCCGTCATATAATGACTTATGGACCAAGCATATAGCTTTGAATTCCGTCCACTGCTGAATCTGGAGCCAATGTAATGACCTGATGGCAGCAGAGGTAGAATGACCTTTGGGGAAGTTTAATAATAAACTAGCATCCCCATTTGCCGCCCGCTCCCGCCACCCAGCTGCTCCTCCCTCCCGTCAGCACTCTTCAGGAGTCCTCGCAGCAGCTTAGGGAGCGACCTCTGACCCGAAGGCGCGCCTAAGGCATGCCCGTCTGCGCTCGTCCGCGTCTGTACCGCGCCCAGCGCCAGGACACCTGGACCTCGACGATACCAGCCCTCACGTCGTATCTACGATGCCGCCACCCTCAACGCACTCAATGCCGGCCGGAAACCCGCCTGCTACTGAGCCACCCCAAAACGCACCCACGGACCCTTCACCTGCCAAACCTGCAAGCTCACCTGCCTCCGGACCTGCACCACACCCGCAAGACCAAGCACCAGCAACAATGACCTCAAGTGAATCCTGCTCAACACCCGCTCCATCCACAGACACGCCGTTGAACTCTGGAACCTCCTCGACACAACATCACCAGACGTCGCCTTCCTCACAGAAACCTGGATGAACGCCTCCTCAGCCCCCGACATTGCCATAGCCATCCCGGAAGGCTACAAGATCACCCGGAGGGACCGCATCAACCAAACCAGAGGAGGCATCGCCATCGTCCACAGAAACACCATCCGTATCACGACCAACTCCGAAGACGCCCTTCCCCGCCGCCGAGCACCTTCACTTCCAGATACACATCGACCCCAAAACCACCCTCAGAGGCACTCTCATCTACAGACCCCCGGAACCACGCACATAATTCAGCAAAGCCATCGCAGACTCCATCAACCCACACGCCCTCACCTCCTCAGACTACATCCTCCTAGGGGACCTCAACTTCCACCTGGAGAACAGCAATGACAGCAACACAGCCGCCCTGCTGGACAACCTCACCAACCTCGGACTCAAGCAACTGGTTATTTCCCCCACCCACTACGCTGGCCACACGCTTGACCCCGTCTTCTCCTCCAGCAAGCACATCTCTTTCAGCCACTCCACCGGACTACACTGGACTGATCACAGCTGCGTCCACTTCAACTTCAGGAGAACCATGACCCACTACCACCCGCAACAGGTACCCCGCAAGAGCTGGAGCAAGATCACCGCCGACCAGCTCACCACCTCCCTCAGCCAGAACCCTCCCACCAACACAACGGACCCCAACGAAGCAGCCCGCAACTTCACACAGTGGCTCACCAACTGCGCCGATGACCTTGCACCACTGAAGAACCCTCCCAGCAGACCCAGCAACAAGAAAGCCTTGTGGTTTACCAACGAACTCAAAACCTCCAAGAAAAACTGCAACACCATAGAGGAAGCCTGGCGCCACAACCAGACTACAGAAAACATGACAGCCCTCAGAATGCCACCCACAAACCCCACCAGCTGATCTGCACCACCAAAAGGGCAACATTCAAAGAATGACTGGACAAAAAACACCCACAACTGCAAGGAACTCTTCAGCATCGTCAAAGACCTCTCGAACCCCAGCGCCTGCAACAACGACATCACACCCTCGCAAGACCTCTGTGACTCACTCGCCTCGTTCTTCAACCACAAAATCTCCAACATACACAACAGCTTCGCCGCACAGACCACGCACCCAACCACTGAACCAGCGCCCCCCACCACCACCCTCTGCAACTGTACAATGGTCAGCACCGAAGACACCACCCGCACGATGAACACCATCCACTCCGGATCCCCAACCGACCCCTGCCCGCACCATGTCTCAAACAAGGCAGACTCCATCATCTCACCCCAACTCCGGGACATCATCAACATCTCCTTCACCACTGCCACCTTCCAGGAGAACTGGAAACATGGTGAGCTCAGCGCCCTCCTGAAGAAACCCACCGCGGAACCCACGGACCTCCAGAACTTCCGCCCCATCTCGCTCCTCCCTTTTCCTGCCAAAGTCATCGAGAAGACCGTCAACAATTAACTTGTCGCCGTCCTCGAGACAAACGGATCCCTCGACCCCTCACAGTCCGGTTTCCGAGCTAACCACAGCACCGAGAACACCCTCATCGCAGCCACCAACGACATCAGATCCCTGCTTGACAACGGGGAAACCGCTGCCCTCATCCTCCTGGATCTCTCAGCAGCGTTCGACACAGTATGCCACCACACACTAATACAGCACCTCAGCAACACCGGAATCCAAGGGAAGGCACTGGAGTAAATCGTCTCATTCCTCACTGGAAGAATACAGTGAGTCCATCTCCTCCCGTTCCGATCCGCGGCCACCAAAGTCATCTGCGGCGTACCTCAAGGATCCTCGCTCAGCCCCACCCTCTTTAACGTCTACATGAGCCCCCTCATAGCCAACGCACGCAAACACAACCTCAACATCATCTATCATGCTGATGACACCCAGCTGATCCTCTCCCTCACCAACGACCCCGCCACCGCCAGAGCCAGCCTCCAGGAAGGAATGAAAAACGTTGCAGAATGGATGAAGTCCAGCCGCCTGAAACTGAACTCAGACAAGATGGAAGTTCTCATCCTGGGATTATCCCCCTCCGCATGGGATGACTCCTGGTGGCCCCCTGCCCTGGGCACCGCCCCCAAGCCAACAGACCACACACGTAACCTGGGTTTCATCCTGGACTCCTCCCTCACGATGACCTAAAAAGTCAACGCCGTCTCGTCATCCTGCTTCAACACCCTGCGCATGCTCCGAAAGATCTTCCGATGGATCCCCAGCGAAACCAGGAAGACGGTCACCCAGGCCCTCGACACCAGCCGACTGGACTACGGGAACACCCTCTGTGCAGGAGCCACAGCCAAACTACAGAAAAGACTCCAGCGCATACAGAACACCTCCTCACAACTCATCCTGGACATCCCCCGCCACAACCACATCTCTGCCCACCTGAGAGACCTGCACTGGCTCCCCGTCAACAAGAGAATCACGTTCAGACTCTTCACCCACGCACACAAGGCTCTCCATGACTTGGGCCCCAAGTACCTCAACAACCGCCTTCCATTCTACACACCCACCCGCCGGATGTATGACGTTAAAACGCATACTTTTAGCACGCATACCATTACAACGCAATATTTACAACGCAGGATCTTTTACAACAAATACCTTTACAACGCATGACATTACATCGCAGATACTATTACAATGCATGCCATTACAACGTAAGTATAGGTAAGTATATTATTTTATTATATTATTATATTATTTTTATAAAAAATTTAATTAATAAATATTTAATTTATTTTATTTATTAAATACATTTAAAAAAAAAGTCATTGTATTTTTAAAATTATATATATATATATATACTTTTTTAATAAATATTAAAATTGCTAAAATACATTTATTTAATTTAATTTAAGTATTTTAATAAAACTGAACCCTTAAAATACCCCTGTACCCCAAAACCCAAACCCAGCCCTGAACCCTAAAAATACCCATGTACCCCAAAACCCAAACCCAACCCTGAACCCTAAAAATACCCCTGTACCCCAAAACCCAAACCCAGCCCTGAACCCTAAAAATACCCCTGTACCCCAAAACTCAAACACAGCCCTGAACCCTAAAAATACCCCTGTACCCCAAAACCCAAACCCAACCCTGAACCCTAAAAATACCCCTGTTCCCCAAAACCCAAACCCAGCCCTGAACCCTAAAAATACCCTTGTACCCCAAAACCCAAACCCAGCCCTGAACCCTCAAAATACCCCTGTACCCCATTACCCAAACCCAGACCTGAACCCTAAAAATACCCCTGTACCCAAAACTTAAACCCGGCCCTGAACCCTAAAAATACCCCTGTACCCCAAAACCCAAACCCAGCCCTGAACCCTAAAAATACCCCTGTACCCCAAAACCCAAACCCAGCCCTGAACCCTAAAAATACCCCTGTACCCCATAACCCAAACCCAGCCCTGAACCCTAAAAATACCCCTGTACCCCAAAACCCAAACCCAGCCCTGAACCCTAAAAATACCCCTGTACCCCAAACCCCAAACACAGCCCTGAACCCTAAAAATACCCCTGTACTCCAAAACCCAAACCCAGCCCTGAACCCTAAAAATACCCCTGTACCCCAAAACCCCAACCCAGCCCTGAACCCTAAAAATACCCCTGTACCCCAAAACCCAAACTATATATAAAATTATTTTAATTAATTTATAGGTTTAAAGGTTAAATAAAAAGATATACTTACCTATACTTACGTTGTAATGGCATGCGTTGTAATAGTATCTGCGATGTAATGTTATGCGTTGTAAAGGTATGCGTGGTAAAAATCGCGTTGTACCAGTTACATACCCCACCCGCCAGCTCCGCTCGACCAGCCTCGCCCTCACTAACCGTCCCACGCATTCGCAGAGCCACCGCCGGAGGAAGATCCTTCTCCTACCTGACATGGAACTCCCTCCCCATCCATCTACGACTGACCCAGGACCATCTCTCCTTCAGGAAACAACTCAAGACCTGGCTATTCGAGCAGTAGCAGATCCCTCCCCTCTCAGCGCATTGAGACCCTAACGGGTGAGTAGCGCACTTTACAATTACACCTGATTGATTGATTGATTGTGAGAAACCGTGCTCTCTGATGAGTCTGGTGAGTGAGGAGAAATATATATTAAACAGAGTTGGCAACAGTGCAGATCCCAGCAGCACTCCACATGGGAGAAGGAATGATTAGGATTGCAGATTATCCCAATATATGGTGTGTTCCCCAGAAGCCAGAAACGAGGAGTGAAGGGACAGAGCCAAGTCCCCAATCCCCACTGCCTTCAGCCTCCGCAATAACACCGTATGATTCACAGTGTCAAATGCTGCTGATAGGTCTAAGAGGATGAGGATGGCTCTTCCCCCTCCATCCACCTGTCTGTGAATCTCCTCAGTTGCCATGATCAGCGCAGTCTCAGTTGAAGGACACGACCGGAAGCCGTGCTGACTTGAATCAAGCAGATTGTTGGAGTCTAAATATTGCATTAGCTCCTGCTTTACAGACCTTTTGAGGATTTTGGCTGCAATTGGCAGACATGAAATAGGTCGATAATTCTTGACCTCCATGGGATGTAAGGCCGGCTTTTTCAAAATTGGTCTGATGCAAGTTTTTTTGCAGACCAACGGGTAGGTCCCAGACTCACCTACTTGATTCAGGAGGGGGGGTAAATGTAGACTAATCGTCCCGGAAACCAGGTGCATTATGGTTGATGGACCTGGGTCCTTAGGGGATTCAGATTTAGTTAATAGTTGGATTGTATTCACAGCTTTTGGAGTAAGAGAGCTAAACCTAGTTATTTGGCCCTGCAATGTCTTCTCCAATGCTGGGTCATGACCATTTTCAGCAATCTGCAAATTATTAAGGAGGTCGTCATAAATTAGTTGAACCTTAGTCTGAAAGAAATTCACCATCTTATTACAGAAGGCTTGGTCTGGCCTTAATAGACTGACCTGTTGCGGTTTGGACAGCACTTGGATGGCTTTAAAGAGCTTCTTGGAGGAGTTTTCTGCTGCTTCAATTTTTGCAGTATAGTAGGTGACTTTTACTTTTATAATGGCCTCTTTGTTTTGGTAGAGTGCTATATTGTATGCAGACTTATGTTCCCTACTATAATCAGATCTCCATATGCATTCAACTGTCCTACATGTGGCTTGTAAGCCTTTAAGCTCAGATCCATACCATGGCGATGTCGCCTGGGATCTTCTTGCTCAAATTATTTTTTCCTGAACCACCTGGTTTACTGCAGGGCTTAAGGATGTTCTTTGTTACCAGGATGATGTGCTAATTGTGGGAAAGAATAGAGTGGAAAATGATGAGTTGATGGATGAAGTTGTACTGTTTCAGCAGTGGAAAGGGCTCCTACTCCGCTTAGTAAGAAACAATTGAAGTCTTTCATCTGGCTGGTGGAATTTCGCTCAAAATTTGTTTCTGTCTTCACTGAAATAGTGGAACCATTAAGGATTAAAATGAGGAAAGGTAAAGTATTTGAGTGGAATGAGCACTTGGAGTGAGGCTTTTAAGAAAGTGAAGGTTGGGATCCTTCATGAATCTATAGTAGGTCATTTTCACGTTATGGCTAAAACATACATTACAGCTGATGCTAGCAGTGTGGAGATTGGTGCCCCTGACTCAGGTAAAGGACGGTCAGGATAGTATCATACGATTTGCCTCCAGGTGGCTCCAAGGTGCAGAAGTTTCTTATTCTGTTATTGAAAGAGAGGCCTTACTGTGTTGCTGGGAGATAAAAATTTCAAATACTTAAATACTTTGTCTGGGGTTTGTCTTTCAAAGTCCGCACTGATCACAATCCCCTTATCCATTCATCCAAAGTAGGGAGGGATTTAGAGGAAATTGTGATGTCTAAGCTTGGGTCGCAAAGTGAGTACATAATGGTCCTGGTGGACTACCATTCCAAATTGTTTGTCATTGAAACCACTGATTTTATTGACGCAGAGAAAGTGGTAGGATTTTTAGAGAGAGTGCTCATGAAAGAAGTAATTCCTAAAATCTTAGTATCGGACAATTGCATACAGCTGGTGTCTAGGAGAATGAAGGAGTTTTTGTGCCAAATGCTAGTTAAATATGAAAGGGTGACTTTGTTCAGACCTCAAGCAAACGGATTGGTTGAAAGAGTTAATTGCATGATTATAGAAAACATAGAACTTTCTTTGTCAAACGGGTTGCCCTGGTCTGAGGAGTTAAAGAACTTCATTTTGTCTTATAGGGTGACTCCTTGGTCAGTGACTGGGGTGTCGCCGTTTATCTCTCTCAAAGGAAGGGAGCCTGGCCTGAAGGAGGATCCAGGTTGGTTGAGAGACAAAAGATTGTGTGGCTGTGGAGAGTGATGATGTTGAGAAATGCCCAAGGAATACTACAACACCGGGAAAGGTGTTAAGGCACCTGACAGAAAGGACGGCGATTGGCTGGGAGTCAGACAAGGTAGTTTTGTCACTAAAGGAAAGAGCAAATTTTTTAAGCCAATACAAGTAAGAGGGGTGAAGAAAAATGTTCTCATTCTGGCTGATGGTTTTAGATGGAGCAAGTGTAATGTATGGAAATGTCAAGGTCCTCAACCAGTTCTGGATAATGGGAGAAATGAGTGATGTCTGAGGGAGGGAGGTGTGATATATATATATTTTCTGTGATATTATATAAATTTGAATTGTAACTGTTCTGTTCAATACCTGAAAGCTTCTTTTCTTTTCTATAATTTATATTCATAGTTTATTTTGTTGTGTGTAAAGGGGAAGATGTGAAGAGTTCCTGGAACGTTCTCTAGAGCATGAAACCGTGGGGCATATTACCAACAACTAGCGATAATTATCGCTATGTTGGTTTAGCGGCGATATTTTTATCGCCGAGCTGCGGCGATTTTTATCGCTTAGGAGCCTTGCTATTATCAAGGTTCATCTCCTAAGCGATAAAAATCGGCCGAAATGCATGAATATCGCTGTAAAGTCAGCGATATTCATGCATTACTGAGCTAATGCTCTTAGCCATGTTATCCACCTACCATTGGATAACATGGCTAAGAACTGCTCAGGGGCAGGTGTTAGCTTTTGGAGATATTCACGCTTAGCGCAAATATCTCCAAAAGTTGGTAATAGGAGATAGCGATTTTAGCGACTGTTTCCAGTCGCTAACATCTTGGCACGCCCACTTTGCATGTCATTAGTGATAAATATCACTGACATGCAAAGCGGGGCCCAAGATGGTCGCTGTCTCATACTAGCTGGTGTTAGCGACAGCTAGGTAATAGGGAGATCATTTTATCTCCGCTTTCTTGGCTTTTAAAGCCAAAAAAGCGGAGATAAACCCCTTGGTAATATGCCCCTTAGAACTTGATGTGGTCTGGGTTGGAATGCTTTCTCTTTGAAAAAAAAAGGAGGCGGAGCTGGGCATCTGATGGTGTAAGTATGAGGTATTGTATGTGGAATAAACAACAATTTCCTTACTAATCGCTACGTGGATGTTTGCAGCTCTAATTTGGCAAATGCATGGGGAGCTTCTACCAGCTGAGCTTCTCAGTTTGAAAATACAAAACAAAATGCATACATTTATATTCTGCCTAGGTTGCATAGTATGGAATTATTGTTCTTCGACAGTAATGGTGCCATTATCTTCAAATGACTCTTGACTGTGATGGCTACTGGAGCTTACCCCATTTCCTCCCACAAATCATGGGCGGCAAATGTGGTAAGAGGGATTTCTTGGAAGGAAGAAGGGGCCCAGGGTCCAGCTGTTACCACGTTAAACAGGGTTTACATGACTCGAATGGAGAAATAGTATACTGTGTGCATTTATTTTTAACATATATACACAAGAGAAGGAGAGAGATTAGTAAAGCGTGTCACTACTTCCTCCCTGAGCTATAGCTCGCGTAACAGTAAAGCTAAGCTTAAAGAGCTCCATAGTAGAACTCGTTATTAGTATATGTTTAAATCGTTAAAACAGGCCTCAGCTAGTTTGTGGCATGCTTCATCATCGGGACTGTCCACATCCTGACATAAATCCTGTCGTCATGGGTTCACACACAATAATGGGAGCAGGGAATACTTTGTAGATAGGATCTGAGGCAACTTTTGATACTCTGGCTGAACATACACAAAGAACGAGCGCCACTCAGGAGCTCTGTTAACTTCACTATACTGTTGTGTGGGTTTAGATTTTTTTTCCATGACAGGCTTGGGAGTTGATGTTAAGGAAACGGTCTGAGCTGGATATGGAGAACGGGGAAATCTCAGGACTTAGACGTGTGTGAATGCAATCCCTGGTAGAGAGCGAGTGGGCTCTAGAACTAGCGCGGGAAAGAGAAAGAGAGGCAGGATTGTCAAGACGTATAGTCTTGAATGTGTGTATGACAAAGATTCAGCTACCCTGGAGTTTCAGTGAACTTCAACGCTGGTACTGGAACATTTCTGAAAATAAATGGGTCATTGGGCGTGGGTATGAGATACTTTATGGCTTCCCGCCACTAGAACAGTTAGATAGATAACTGTAAGGTCCTTCTTTCTTTTCCCTTCTACACTACCTCCCTCCAAGAGATGAGCTACAGCACAAGCCCCAAAACAGAAATAAGGGGCCGGACTCCATTCAGAAAAATCAGCCTTTCATTCATTATAGGTCGATAAAATGAGTACCATTGAGTTGGGTAACAATAAACATCTGTTATTCAACACCATGATGCCTCCGGATGAACGTGCACTTTACAAATACACATATTATGTTATGCTCTATAACTAAGACATACCTTCCTGTAATGCACCGCCTATGTTCCTCCTTCCTCTTGTGTAATTTCATGACCAATTATCTGTCTTTCTTATCCACTTCTCCCTGGCTATTCATCAATTTTGAATGTGATTAACATCTGTTCAGGCCTAACTCTTTGCACCCCCAGATCTAACCTATCGCGAAAGTTGCTTCCTGCCAAGTTTTCCATGTGGCTTTCCTTAACCTTTATTAAGTGAAAATCTGACATTAAAGACCTTTCAAAGTCAGTCAGGTGCTTTTGTCCGACAGTGTTGTTTTCTACTTCTGAAAAAAGAGGAGTGAAGGTTCACGTAGTATCTGTCAGCTGAAATAAGATAGCCTTCGCCCTGTTGATGGTGATGCCCGCTATTCCACCAAATCGAATACATTCCTGGAGGAGAGGATCCAAGTTTATGGATGGAGGCCGGATGTATAAAGTAATGTAATCCGTGTATGGAGACAAAGACTCACCAAGGTTAAAAGGCAAGGCCACGGTGCAAATGGAGTTGTCGCAGCTGGGACGCTCAGGGCTCCTTCACAACAGCAAAGAGAATAGGGGACAGTGGGTACTCCTGCCACGTGCCCCTGGCAACTGGAAAAGGGGCAAGGGACCTTCCTGACCCAAAGCTGGATTGAACCAGGTTGGCCATATGATGAAGAAGAGGCAGGAGCCACTAGGCAAATAGTTTTGTTAGGATCGTATTGTCTAAATTTATCATTGAAAGGGACCTCTAGGGTTCGAATCGTTTAGGTTCTTTGTTAGGTTTCAGGATGGTCACAATAAGAGCCTCCCACCGGAAAGGAGGGAGGAAACCAAATGACCCAGATTCCTTATACATATCAAGGACCTGGGGTGCCAGCAGAGACGCTAGTTTTTTTTATAAAAGGCTGTTGTAAGGCCATCGAGGCTCAGGCCTTATCTCCAAGTAATCTCACAATAATCTGTGTGATCTCCGCCACTATGAAGGGCTCTTTCAGAAAAAGGCAATTGCCATCTTCTATCCAGAGAAGCTGCACTGAGTCTAGGTCGAGGGTCAATTTGGGAGCGGGAAGGTGGGAGGGTAGGGAGGTGGTATGCATATTGGCTTCGTAATCCACCATGGTGAGTTGAACGGCCTCATTTCCAACCTCTATGTTTTGGTGGTTGTCTAATAAGTCGAGCACACAGTCATTCGCCCAGGGTTTACGAATCAGTTCAGCCAAGTTCTTGCCTGACCTCTCTCCCTAACCGAAGCACCTTGCTGGGGACTTCCTTCCCAGATAGTGGGTCTCTCAAAGTCCGCCTCATACTTCTCGTTTACTGTGAATGGACGCAAGGGCTCCTCCTCACCAGTGTTGAAAGTATTGAAGTTCTAAAGCACAAATGTCAGCTTCTACTCATTAAGATCATCTTCAATGCCCCAGACTGTTTGGCTCAGCGAATGACCACCTTGAAGGCTTCCCAGAGGGTGGACGGGAATTCACAGACTGTGAGTTCAGGGTAAAGTAGTCCACAACTGGTTCCTGAACTTCATGGCGGAAGTCCTGGTCCCACAAGGACATGGGACAGCGTCAGTCAGGCACATCTCCAGGAGCACGGGCATGGTCATACAGCATCCAGGGAAGGTGTATGACATCAAGGGTCTAAGAGACCACATTTATGGTGGCAAGCCAAAAATCTATTCTAGACCAAGGGTTGTGCATGGAGGTAATGCACGTGCCCTCCGTACTTTGTAAATTATGCGCACACCAAACATCCATCAGGCAATTGTCAGCTATAATTGCGTGGAGATTTGTAGCAGATTGTGAGTGCGGGTGGCATGTCATGGTAAATCTGTCTACAGTGGCATCTGGTACCACATTGAAGTCTCCTACCCATAATATCACCCCTGGTCCCACATTGCCCACCAGCCTCCAAACCTCCACAGCGAAGGCAGGCTCATCTGTGTTGGGGCCATGTACCATGACAGGTATTAATGGATGGCCCTGTAAGATTTAGAACAGCCTAATGTGCCGGCCCTGTGGGTCACAAAGTGCTGAGCATCTGTGCAATTATACACATCTCCAAAGTACCACCCTTACTCCCCTTGCATAATTTGAGTAGCAGGCAACATGTTTTTTACTCTGCCAAATGCGCCCTCAATCATGTCCAAGTTGTGGTCGTCAAGTGGAGCTCTTGCAACAGGCATATTTTTACTTTATGGCACTATAAATAGGAGAAGATTTGTTGTGCCTTTCGTCTATCATTCATGCCCCTAACATTCCAAGTCTAACATTTAATTGATGCCGTCAGGTGCCATAGAGAGTACCAAAGATACTCCCAAGGATGGGTGCTAGCAATGGAAGGTGGAAAATAATGCAACGTTGAGTGGCAGAACAAGAAGCAAACCAAACATACACAAAACATGACAATGTCTCAATACCCACCTTTCACTCTGGCCCCCCAATTGGGCCAAATGTGACCAGCCCACTTGCCCAACAATTCCCTATACAATCTGTAGCAGATTAAAGAGACTCATCCCAGGATGAGGTGAGGACGAAGCCCAACACTCCCCTAGCACACGAAGGCTCTGTGGCAATAAGAAACAATTGGAGCAGACAAGTGTGAGTGTATCAAGAGAAGGTTAAAAGTTACAATTGTCATATGTCGTGAGGTATAGAGTTGTAGGGTTGAACTGCCATGGTACAGTCTGACTACAGGAGGAAATCGTCTGGACCTGGAAGGTGCCAAAGTTCTCATCTCTCATTGTAAGAGAGGCTCAAAGCATTCCATTGTTTACACTGAGCCAGTCATGTCCCGAATCCACAGCTGAGGTTGGAGAGGGCTTTCTTGCCACCAGCAACCCCCTAGCAAACTTGGCAGCCACCTTCAAGACAGTAAAGATGTGTATTTTTCCCAAATGTTGTAAACGAAGTTGGGCATGATAAATCAAGGAGTACTTAGTATCCATCTTGTGGAGGGTTCGTTTCACCAGAGGAAAGTAATGCCTGGCAGTCTGAACGGCCACAGTGAAGTCTGGGAAAATGGAGCTCTCACTGCCCTCCTGGAAGTAGAGTGGATGACATTCTCTAGTAGGGCAAAGCGCAGTGTCTCTGTCTCGCTAATTCAAGAACCTCACTATAATCGGCCACACAGGGGCCTCCTGGTGAGGACTCTGCCCTAGTCATCTGTGCACCCTCTCAACAATCAGCATGGGGGAAAGGCTTCTCTGAAGAGTGTCCATAGCAGAATTTGTGAGAAGTCCTCCATGTTGCCCATGATGGTCCATTCTGGGACACCAAGAATACCAGATTGAAGTGCTGGGACCGCACCTCTAAGTGCTCGTTCTTATTCCAAATGACTTCTAGGACTTTCTCCATCTGGAGAAGGCATTCTCCTGCCGAGGAGTGAGAGTCCTCCACATAAGAGGTATGATATTTAAGTTGGTCCAGTTGTTCCTCGTGCCGGTCCACTTTTTCTTTCAAGCGGTCAAAACAATCTGCAAGCATGTCAATTTGAAGTCAGTAATGTGCAGGCTTTGCTTAAGGTCCATAAGCATGTAGCAGATGTCTGGCCGATTCTCCCTCAGTCTGGGAGCATTGAGCAAGCTATTCCTGAGAGAATTCCATGGTGCGCTTCGTCCTATATGTTGAAGGCCTTCCCCTTAGAAGCCAAGTGACAAAATTAATTAGACAATTTATTTTATAGTTTTCTGAAAATGAAAACCTACATTTTAATTAGCCTCAAATGATAGACATTCTTTAGTTATATATTCGTAATTTGCTTTCAGGAACCATAGCGGTTTTGACATGTCAAGTATATAATTTATTTGCTGGAAATAGTACATATATTCTTTGATTGTCACGGGACTTTGAAAAGTAAACCACTTACATGAAGCGGAGTATACTTATATTGATGTAGGGTGATGACCTATAACTTGATTGGAGGTGAACAGAACGGTTATTACTATAGATATATGACATGGCATATATAGGGTGTGACTTTATGTTGTACAGATAAGTACAATCTACGTGTACAGTGTTATGACATATCTCACCTATTATATACACGTTATTTACAGACAATATTATGACCAGATCCTCAACCATATAGTTTTCTGCTCCTGGGACACCATTTCCACTCTACTTTTAGGTAAACCTTAATTATTGGTCAAGTCGAACTGAAAGTTTGCATATTTTTTACAAATGTGGGAATTTCCAGCAAATAAATGATATACTTGACATGTCAAAACCGCTATGGTTCCTGAAAGCAAATTACGAATATATAACTAAAGAATGTCTATCATTTGAGGCTAATTAAAATATATCAACGATTAAGAGGTAAAGGCTGGTTAACAACATGATTTGATGTCTATGAGAATGCCAATAATGTTATGTATAAACTTCCTATGTATATAAAATTTGTTATGTCCCTGCAAATCCATAAAAACTTGATGAAATACATATGTATATGAAATTGAAATTCATTAATATGAAGATCCAACTTTGCTGCCCTCAATGATTTGCTATAAATGTAAATAATATGTATATTTGTCTCCAGTCCACTGTATATAGTATGTTTGTTGTCCTCAATGAATTATGAGAAATGTAAATAATTTGTATATTTGTTTCCAGACCATTGTATATAGTATGTTTGTTTCTGCAATCTTATTTATATATTTTTTATCACTTATAGAACAATAGACGGTTACCTGAAGAAGGCTCAAGAGCCGAAACGCGCGTAGTGGTGTCTACCGCTTTGCCTTCATCATTCCATATACATTTCGTGTCTATTGATTTTGTATTTTTTCTTATGTAATTTTAATTCGATACTAAACAGCCAAATAAATAATCACCAAAAAAACAATACAAAATAGTTATATCAGAAATAATTTATGCTTATTGGTTTCTGTATACAGTTGGACTCAATATACCACTTTCTTTAGATTTTCATTTTCAGAAAACTATCAAATAAATTGTCTAATTAATTTTGTCACTTGGCTATAGACCTTTCCTAACTCTGTTTCTTCCCTATGTATAGCAAGTGCAACAATACTATATAGGGGTCCCCCTTTTTCCAAATACTTCCCCTTAGAAGCAACAGTCAAAGTGGTCAACCCCGGGAGGGGGGATAGTAGACAGTGAAAGCAGGGAAGACAATGAAAAGCAGACAGTCCAGATCCTTCACCGCCCAGTCAGGTAGCCGGTCGATACCAGTCACGAATACAATTAAGCTGGCTAGGCAGGTGGGCTAGAAGGGGAGTGCAGTCTATAAGCTCCTACATGCAGTGGTTTCGGAAGGGTTAATTCGGAGGGGACATGACCATCGACCAGGATCAGTAAGCCAGTTTTTCATTACTGCTGCAGGGCCACCTCCGGAGAGTCCTTGCCTCACCCTGGGAAATCTATCCTGAGGGCAAGAGCAGACAGGCAGCAGCCAGGATTATCAAAGTCCAAAGTCGGGTCAGCAGAGAATATCCGGACAAGCCACAGTAGCCAGGGCCTACCAGCACAATACGAAAATCTATTCCATGAGCAATCCAACAATGCATCAAGGGTGCACTATTTACTTCATCACAACATCACGGCTGGGGCTCCCCAACACACCCCGCATCCTCTGCTAAGGTGTGTCCTTCTTTTTAAGGAATTTTAACTGTGCAGAGCAGAACAACTGGGGGGGGGGCACTCCAGTCCAGGACAAAACAGATGCAGCTCACCCTAGCTAACCCCAGGGAGAACAAACAAGACTGTGGCTTGTCCAGATGCTGAGATTATGATTCCACTCTGGCCCTCTGCACTACACGTGGCCCTGAAGGGCCAGTGGTGTAACAAAAGTTGAGAGGGCCCCCCTGCAAGGTATACGGAGGGGACCTGTAATGGTGATGTATTTCTATTTGCTTTGAATATGTAATGTTAATGATTTGCTTATTGCGCAACTTGGAATGCATTCCTGTTGCAGAATGTTGTCCTTTGAATGTTTGGAGTCTTCTTCAGTCTTGTGTTCGATGGCTTACACCAGTTGCCTATTGGACTCCGGACTGAAGAGGTACTCCTCCTGTGGGTGAATCACCTATTGAATAAATCTACTTAATCCAACTACATTTTGACTCTTGGATTGATCTTCTGCAGGCCACCACTCCAGATTAAGGGGCCGATTACGATGGAGGATTCTCCGCATCCTCCGGGCCAGCGGAAGCCACCGCCATCGCGGAGGATGCAGAGAATCCTCTGCGGAGCCTCAAAAATCCACCGCCAGATTAGGATGGTGGTGGGTCTGGGATTACATCTGCAGCTTTTCCGCCGTGGTCGGCTTCCGACCGCGGCGGAAAAGCAATAACATGGCTGGCAATGTCTATCAGACACCGCCAACCATATTAGGATGGTGTAAATGTCATGCTTTTCCGCGGTGGCTTTTCCGCAGTGGAAAAGCATACGGACATTCACTTCAGGGGCCCGTTGCGGGCTCCCTTGGTGAAGGGGGGTGGGGGGTGTACATGGGGGTACCTATGGTACCCCCCTGCATTTGCGTGCACGAAGCAGCAGGCACCGCGCGGTGCCTGCCGCTTTGTGTACGCAAATGCGATGCATGCATTTTTAACATTGCAGCGGGTGCAGCTTAAAGCTGCACCCGCCGCAATGTTAAAGATAGGGGATGTGACCCCAACCCTGGCGGTCGTATCCTATCTGCACGGAGGGAACGCTGCAGCCCCTGCCGACGTTCCCTCCTCCTCAGGGGTCGCAGACGGACTCAAGTCTGTCCGCGATCCTAATGACCCCCTTAATCTGGAGGTTCAGGCCTGAGTACTGTGCTGAGGGGGCCCACTTCAAGTCATGTCCCCCTGCACCGCATGGGCTGTGGGCCTGTGTTATGCCCCTGTGAAGGGGGGTCAACAGAATCCAACAAGATGAGGATAATTCAGGCCCTTTAAGGCCCTATCGTCTCCTGATCTGCTAAGGATACTGGCACCACCTACTGTGGTGGGCCCCCAGGAAAGAGGGGTCAGGCAGACTGGCAGTAAAGGCCGGTGGTGCAGGGAGAGTGCAGGCGAGGGCACATCCGCACTCACAGTATACCTACCGCCTGAGGCCCTAGGCTAGAGACTGTAGCAGGAGAGGGCCGTCCTCCCAGCAACAACTCCTGCGATCCGGATGGGCGCAATAAGGCACACGGAGGATTCACCCACCGGCACCGACCCTTGTCTGTAATCCTCTGTAGCACCTCCCAAGCCCCAAGGGGGCTGCGACTCGAGGCATGGTGAGTGGTCATTTTCTTATCGTGTCAGCCCTGCCAGCAGCATCCGGTAGCAGCAAAAACAGTACGCAGTTCGCAACATGCCCGAAGTTGTAGCTCGGGCCCAGCCCTCTAAAATTATTCACTACTGGCACAAATGTACTCAGAGCGGCATCGGGGGGCAATGCAGTTACACGTTCACATTGATGCCGCCACTAAATGCTGATAATGACCAGATAAAGAGTCTGGCAGTTAGAGCCTCCTCTGGAGGTGGCCATCTTGCGGCTGGGCTAGCTCTGCCCCCCACAATCTCATTTTGCCACTATGCGATTTCATGCTCTTACTTTTGTCACTAATCTTTTGAACCAACTCTGAAATTATTTTGGTGTCCTAGCACACCATGTGGCACAGTATTTGCTTCCGCTGAGGCTGGTTTCCATATACCCTTTAAACTTTCCTGAACTCCCGTATAAACAATGTGCATAGCACTTTGATCATAGGGCCGCCTATCTAGCATGGTTTAAAATCTGCAATTTACCCCCAACAGCTCAATGCAGGAAGACATGGACTGGATCTAGAAAGAAAGACAAGCCCATGCTTTTAAGGCTACCTAGTTCACCCTGTTGAAAGAGGCCACCATGGAGTACTTTGATCAAAGCAGGGCCACTGCTTTGGTGGTTAATTCCAGCCCATGTGACTTTCGGGGGTCATTCAAGCGTGTACTACCCTTGAGATGATGCTAGCACCTTATTGCATTCCTGATGAAGTAAAGTTTGACAAAGGACACCCCTTCTAAGGGTCAGAGCTTCAGGAATATCTCGACAATCCCAATATCCAATACAAGAAAGTGACACCAAGACGGACATAAGTAAATAACAAGTTTGAGTGTTTCATGAAGACCTTGCAAGAAACTATTAACATTGCTGTGGGACATCAGCTAAATAAGCTGATGATTCAGCATGTCTTTTGGACTTATGTGATTGAGTGATATTGAACTACTCTCTGTGCCCCTGATTCCATGCATTTTAGACAACATATTGAGGATATACCCTTGTGGATCCAGGGTGGACATTACCTACTGCAACATCTGCCATAACAGAGTAAAGAGAAAAATGAATAATGGCCAAACAACCAAAAAAGGGAACACATCTATCACAGATAATTGTTGGTGATCAGATGCTACTCATCCAAGACAAATGTTTAGGGAGGAAGATCAGACTACGTTTTGGACGCTCTTGATGCAAGGTGGATGAATATAAAATAATAATGGTAATTGCTGAACTTTAGAATGAACAATTAAAAAGGACTTTATTCAAGTTTACATGTCTCTGACAGACATCTAGTGCACCCAAAACGTCAGGCAGCACATGAACCGAGGTACACCACTCCTGATCAATGGGGCAGAGAAGGGCTCTTTGATAATGAATCTGCTTCAATGACAAACAACCACACAATTGAAAAGAAACATTAGACATGGCCTATAACCATGAATGAAAGGTACAAGCACATCCATGGTCTTCCCAGAAAATGCCTGAGAACTTTGTTGAGTATCCAAATGGGTGTGCAATTATCCATTAAGAACCATCATTAACTAGAGTTATTTATTTGAGTGGTACATGTGTTTTTTATATTTCTGTTGTATATGGCTTACATAGAAAGTTTTTATCATGACGTCACAACAGTGGTTAATAAAAGTGGATAATCACTGTTGTGATTACATCTATGTGAAGTGCTTGCTTTCCCTTTGTTCGACTGCCTCATTGGGATTCCATAGACCCAAGTGCAGCAACGAAATGGCATTTGACGTATCTCAAATGTGTCTCCCATGCATTCATAGAGCAGTGCTAAGTGCCTTCACACTAGTGAGACAACGCTGACAGAGCAAAGTAATCCGCACTAACAAGCAGCTTTAAAAAAAATCAGCTGTCAGTGTTGTGTCATATTACTGTAAGACCATGGAGCGCAGCTTTTGACTGGGAAGGACGGAATTGCACAAAGGGTTGTGTGGATGGATGATTGCATTCACAGAGATTTGTAATGTTTCTGAACTTAGGTTCTTCTCAAGTTTAGGTTGTTTAATGAGGGTTGCTGTTGATGGTTGTTTGATGCACGAGAGCATGTATACTAATCAGGGGTAAGTTGCCACAAAGGAGAATAGAAGTTGACAGGATGCGACATCTCTCACTAGACAAGGGGGAGAGATGTAACCTACTACACTTGCACATCACAAAGGTTTTGCCTCAACACACTCACAAAGAGGTTGGCACTACTCACTACTCCTTTGTGACCCCAGGCATGTTGAGACCAGGGCAGGGAGTCACGAAATTCCAAACACCACTGTGTGAAACTCTCCAGAACATTCTCCTACTTCAAAGTGGGCACCAGGTATAAAAAATTGACCCTCAGACGAAAATCTCCAGTACGTCTCACACTTGTGGAAGACTTGGAAAGACAGATGTGGAGCTCTGCGAGAAGGACTGCTACTCTGTTGCTCTGCTGCCATGCTACAATGCTGACAGAGTGAGAAGGACTGCACCTGCATCTTGAACCCAGGACCACAAGAGTGACTTCAAGGGTTAGTTGGCTGGCCTCTTGATCGGAGCTTTAGGGACAAAAAAGGTTCCAATCACCTTGAACTGAGCACCTGGACTCTGTTTCCTGTGAGTCATACTGTCCAAGTAGTGCCAGCCCAGTCATGGAACCTTGGATGAGGGCCTGAAGGTGCTCTGCCAGCTCAGCTGTGGTCCTTTGGGCAGAACTGACATAGCAAGACGCATCTCCTAGCAGCTCTGTTTTTGAACCGCTGTAGCATGATACATCACAGACGCCACACTTTGCATTACAGCCTACAGTCTCCTCAGAATAGTTGCTGTGCAATGCATCCTTGACTCAGCCCTTTGCATTCCAAGTCTCTCATTCACAGCATCCTCAAAGACAACGCAGGACTTTGCATCACAGCCTCGTATCATTTTTGAAATCGCCAATGCACCATGCATCCATGACAAGGGATCTTGCAACTCTCTGCCCCTAGAATTTAAGGTCCTTTTTTTGGTGAGCCTTAGTTGGTTCTTATGTCCTGCACACGCTCCATCACGGTGCGTTGGAACTTGAGACTTTGTCGAGATCTGGTGCAACCAGATCACCACAGTTGGCACTTTGAGCTACTAGGCATTATTTCTGCTTAACACATTTAAATTGCACATCTTTGAGTCAACTGATTGCATTTTTGTTGTTTTGATCTCAAATATCTTATTAAATGTTACTCTATTTTCCTAAATTGGTGTCAGATTTTTCTTGTGTTGTGTTTTCACCAGGGGTGGTTCCTGGTGCTGGGTAGGGGGTCTCTGCTCCCGTAACTTTACATTACCATCCATATTTCTATTTTAATGCAGTGCCTTTGGCTGCCTAAATTGACGTTTGACAAAGCGGATGTCAGGAAGTCTTTATTAGAGACATGTGCTAGGGCGCATGTAACAGTTTTGATCAAGAATTTTCTGCAGCCAATGGGCTGACATGCTGCTACTCAACCCTTCAATGCCTGTGAGTCCTCGGGGAATACTGCAAGGCAGTGCCGTATTTTTGGAATCAGCCCCAGTAATGTACATTCTCAGCATTGTACCTCCCGGGGCTTTCTGTCAATACCAGTGGTGCCTTTCACTACACCACCCTTTCCCAAGTCTTCACAAGGTGGGGTGTGTTCAGCAAACAAAACTGTCCCCACCCAGGCCTGTGACGAGTGGGAAATTAGGGTTTGTAACCTTTGAGGTCTGTATGAGGCCTGTATCCCAGCAGGGCTGTCCGCGTCAAATAGTCTTATTTTTGTGAAGTGAGTTTTTTTAATTATCACATGCACGGAGTGTGCTGGAGTCAAAGGTGTGCCTCTTTTGAATTTTTAGTCTTCGGCTGTGCCCTTGGGTGTCTGTGTCATCTTGGGTGAGGTTTCATATCTTCCTGGCCAAGAGTCCATCATCCATTTGCAGATGAGCGTCATTAGTCGCTCCAAAGTGGAGGGTTGGGGGACCAAGGAAGTGGGTCATGACTGGAAGTGGAGTCATGCGACTGAGAGGAAGGGGCAGGGTAGAGCCATGTAAAAGTGGGCGACCCCCAGTGATCTCCCTCTTGTCCCTTGATGTGCTGCAGGAGCCGGACTGAATGTTTGTTTGCTGTCCAGGTTAGTAAGCAGTATAGGGGGTGTGGCATAGCAATGAGATTGTGAAGTAATGAAGAGTTTCATGAGTGTAGTTGTTCAGGTTGGGGAGATTAACTCTCCGCTTTGTACTGCAGTAATGTAACACTGAGGGCAAGTACTACATTGACAAGTTCATGCCCATGGGCTATACAGTCGCTTTTGCACATTTTGAAAGTTGTAGTCGTTTCCGGGAATGGACGGTTCAAGATCTGGTTGGTGTCTGATAACATTGTTCATTACCTGGATGGCTTCCTCTTCATGGGGCCACCGGGGACCCAGGATTAAAAGCGTGCCTTGCAAAATTTCAGTCGTAAGCATCGAGTTTGAATCCGTGCACAGCTCACTCAACTTTCTTATGATGTTGAAAGCAGTGTGTGGCAAACTAGACAAATTGCCCAAAACGCTCCATCAACAACAGTCTAGACAAATAACTCCAGAAATTATTGTGTGATCCAAAAAGCATTATTGATTTTTATTTTTTAAATTTCCACACGGGGACTGCCTGGTTCTCCTGTTAGCAGACTATAACAGCCTAGGGACTCGAGTAGACAGTCTTTCGATAAATATAAACCCGCGTATATAAACATGGTTATAGACTGCACGCTGCTCTTCATGATCCACTAAGTACATTACTCTTTCCATTAGCACAAAGCACAGCAGAACTGCCTTTAAAGAGATCTATAGTTTCTGTGCAAAATACCAGTAAACGAATTCCGCAAGTATGGCAGATTATCCGCAACTGCAAGATTTATGTGGCCTAGGGGTAGAAACATGGGTTTTTTTCCAGGGATTGAGAGGAGATTGAACATTGGGAAAACGCAGAACACCCAATGGATATTCATAAAAACTTTAGAATATCGTTTTACATGTAATTTGATATTTTAATTTTAGTGCTAAAAACTCACAGGTGAGAGTACACCTTAGGGATGAAAAATCATTAAACATCTATTTCCTCAGTGTTAAAGACAAGACATTTCCACTGAGTTTCCCACAGGCGTTTGTACCTTATCGCATACTGTAAACCGGCACATTGTCCTTTTGCAGAGAGTATGTCAGCATGTCATTAAGCCAATGTATACTCAAGGCGCTTTCTGGTGGCTTACCCTCATTTTCTTGACTGCGTGTGCAATGAATGTGAAGCATACAGCATGTACCATACACTTTCTCATGCAAACTGTGGAAATATAGGGGCATATTATCAAGGGGGTTTATCTCCGCTTTTTTGGCTTTAAAAGCCAAGAAAGCGGAGATAGACTTATCTCCCTATGACCTAGCTGTCGCTAACACCAGTTAGCGACAGCTAGTAGGAGATAGCGACCATCTTGGGCCCCACTTTGCATGTCAGTGATATTTATCACTAATGACATACAAAGTGGGCGTGCCAAGATGTTAGAGACTGAAAACAGTCGCTAACATCGCTATCTCCTATTACCAACTAACACCTGCCCTGAGCAGTTCTTAGCCATGTTATCCAATGGGAGGTGGATAACATGGCTAAGAGCATTAGCTCGGTGATGCATGAATATCGCTGAATTTTCAGCGATATTCATGCATTGCGGCGATTTTTATCGCATTTGCGATAAACCTTGGTAATACCAAGGTTTATTTGCGGTAAAAATCGCCGCAGCTAAGCGGTAAATTTTTATCTCTAACCAAGCAATAGCGATAATTATCGCTATTGCTTGGTAATATGCCCCATAATTTTTTTGACCGCTCTGCATTGCACTTCTCTAATGGGATTCCTGGTAACACCGGCTTTCCAACGAAGGTCAAGGTTTGGGTGTGCGCTATACTCATTGTTTCATGTGAATGGTGTAAAGAAACTCCACGGTGCTTCTGCGCCACATGCTAACCTCTTTCCTGAATAATGCTTACTGTATGCATGCTACAGCGCAACGTCTTCCAGGCATGAGTTTATAACGTGCATGGATAACACTTCATGGAACAGCAAGACTGTCGACTATCTAGGAACAGTAATGTCAATGCTCTGATCCAAAAAAACTCACGTTTATGGTTAGGGGCAAGTTGATGCGTCCCTCACTCACCCATCCACTCTCCTAACTCATCAGCCATTCCACTCAGGTTAATTCCTGCAGTGCTATAACACTTTGCCATCTCCAGACTCTTCAGTGGCAAATAATCACCAACGTTTTTTCACCTGATCCATATCCTCCATCTATGATACCTCCACATCTATTTGTAGAGTGGTTAGAGTGCATTTGGCGTTGAAACCCATTTCCCAGCCTGTGCTCCTACTCTTGACTTTTGGATAGTATGACAATTCCATTGCCAATCGCAATCACTGTTACACTTTTAATACTCACTTTGCGTTTTTCCAGAGCCTCAGCTCTTAATATATAATGCTTCCTATTGACCTACTACTAAAGGTACTCCTTCTAACCCTTACTGTTCATGTAACATTTCCTGTATGTTGTAATTACACCAAAATATAGCAATTGAAACAAATAATTTCGGGGTTAAACACTGGACCGCTCTCTTTGCTCTTGTCCAATATTACATTCATTACTCTTCAGTCCCATCAATCTCAAGTTCCACAAGCTGCTACTGCTGAAATGTTAAATTTGGTTGAAATCCTGACATATTATATTGCACAGGTTCATATATGTCTGGGACTGAATGCATATCCTCATTGAAGTGCCTAAATGCTGCTTGTTCTGCACAGAGGGCGGCAGGCATGGACGATTGACTGCCTTATCCCATTCTTTACCTTCTGATTCATATCATGCTGCATTTAAGGAATTATTAGTGACTCATTTTGAAATCTATTTATGTGAATCCTACAACTTCTTTTTCAGTGAGCTGCTTTACCACAAATGTGACACTCCCCAGTTTTCATCAGCAGATTCTTAATAGTATTCCCCACATTATTGTTAGCAAGCATCTATCCCGAGAATCACCATTTCTACCTTGCACAAATTGCACTCTATCACTAGGTTGTGAAAAACTTCTTGACCACCTTTATTAAAGAATTTATGGCCTGATTTAGAACTTTGCAAATGAGTTACTCCATCACAATGGTGACGAATATCCCGTCTGACGAAATATAATTCCCATAGGATATAATAGGATTTATATTTCGGCAGACTGGATATTTGTCACCATTGTGACGGAGTAACCCGTCCGGCGAGATCTAAATCAGGCCCTTAGTCTGATGGCTCCAAGCGGTCCTGGCACCCACCCATGGAGAAAGGTCTGGTGCTCCTCCCATGGGCCGCCCTTGCAGACGTCCACACCCAGGATGGCAGCGGAAGCACATCTGCTGCTCCCCCACATCCCCTCCACGGCGTCTAATGACATAACCGTGCACTGTAAGCTTACGTTATTAGAGGTTGCCGGACAAGCTGGAATTCATTTGTTTCCAGTATATTGAAGGAGAAAGGTAAGTTTCTACTCTGGGAGGGGGGTTGTAACAAAGAGGTTTCGAGGAAAGAAAAGGGTTTTCCTTTCCTCCATTGTCTCTTTGGAGCATTCCTGCTGCATGATTGGGCATGGGACTGCTATCGTGCAGCAGGAATGCCCACTAGACACCAGGAATTTGTAGAATTTAGTCAATTTCGGGGAGCTGCCACATGAGGAAGGAGCAAGTATTTTGGCCATTTCTGCGATCGGCTTATATTTTGTAGGCCCATCTACCGCACTAGGCCACCGGGGATAATTTTATTTTTTTGATTTTGGGGAGTGGCCACTTGGGCAAGGGTCGCTCACCTTTAGGGGGTGAATATTTTGTCAGTTTCTGGCCCCATGGGGGCAGATCGTCCTTATCCTTTTAGGTCCACCTGTCCCCATTGGGGTAGAAGCCACTAGATACCAGGGATGATAGTTTGAATATGTTGTTATTGGGGAGCAGCCTCTTGGGCAAGGGTTGCTCCCCTTTATGAAGTGGTTATTTTGACCATTTCTGCGGCCCTTGGGCAAATCAACCTTATGCTTTTAGGCCCATCTGCTTCTAAGGGGGGTGAAAGCCACTGGACACCAGGGATGTTGCTTTTCAATAAATTGCTGGTGGGGAGTGGCCACTTAGGCAAGGGTCGCTACCATTTAGGGGGTGATTATTTTGGTCAAATCTGCCCCGCCCTCTCGCCCACGGAGGTAGATGACCTTTAGGCCCATATGCTCCCAAGGGGTACAGAAGCCACTGGACACCAGGGGTTTTATTTTCGGGCAATATTGTTGCTGTGGGGAGCGGTTATTTGGAGAATGGTCACTCCTGTTTTGGAAATGAATGTTTTGGGCATATTTGTAGGGCCTTCTACCCCCCAGCTTGGCTGGCGGATTGTATGTGGACTGGCACATTATTTGCTTATGTGATTTTCATTTTATATTGCTCCTTTTATTCATGTGCAAAGCCTTTGATTACGTTGAAGTGATTCCTGTTTGGGGTTTTGGCAGTGTTTTCATAATTGGATGTGATTGGTAAGAAAAACTTTTTTGTCTTGTCTACTTCAAATGAGTATCATTGTCATGCATGAATGATTTTTTTGTAAGTGATGTCATAACAGCAGTATATTTAGCTTATGTTTTGTGTGTGAAATTCTCTTTAGATTTGGGCACCATGTTTATTGAGTTGTTTTATATGTAATTTTCTTTTGTTTTTCTTTTTTAGTGGGATATCGTTTGTCCTTGCTTTGTCTGTGCAGAGTGGGTGGGGGTAAGTCTAGATACCTCTGGCAAGTGATTGGTATCTTTTTGAGTATATAGTTCTTTTTGATAAAGCCACATTTTGTTTATTACTAATTTTACAAAGTGTTTGTTGTTGTTGCCTTGTTTGTCAAGTCACCTTCATTAGTAAGGATAAGTGCTAGCCGCAGGATTGCCGCTCAGCTCGTTGTTGGTATGTTTTTTGAATCTTCCTCTGACTATTATTATGAGACTCACAATGCATCTGAGGTAAAGGAAGAAATGCAAGATTCTGGCAGCAAATTTTGATGAAGCTACTTTCTATGCAGAGGAAACTACTCTCAGTGCGGATGAAGAACTTGTTTTAGAGGAGGACAGTGATGTGCCAATAGTGTAGCCAGAGGCATCTGTATTGCAGCCTGGGGCTACTAGGCTTCTCATTGGAAGTGCTGGACTCTGGTGGACCCAAGAAATGGTACAGCCGGTGTTGCCTGCATTTAGTGGTGTTGCAGGGTGCAGAGTGAATTGTGAAAATTATTTGTGAATACTTTTTTTCAGTTGTTTATGTATGATGAATTTTTGGCTGAAATTGTTTAAAAGACTAATTTGCATGCTGAACAGTATTTGAGGGACAACAGTGCCAGACTTAGGTCCCACTCTCGAGCTACCTGGTGGGCTACCACAAATCTGAATGAGATGAAGTTTAGCTTTTTTGACGGCCTTGATAAGGACGTCATCCCTGTCATCATGTTGGGCTCAATGATATAGGCTTGGAGGGGCACAGCGGTTTAAAGTACTATGATTTCAAAAAGATGAAGATGAAGGTAGTATAAGTTCGTGTGCACTCGTGGGTCGTGTTTCCGTCGAAGCACGTTTAATTAATGGTAAGAAGTGTAAGCATCGTGATGCAAATACATCCCCAATAGAGGCACAACGGTAAAGTTCAAACAATGATTCAAAGAAAGTTGATGTCGGTTTGAAGAAGTTTAATCTTGAGTCATGAAATTCAATTCATAGATATTATATTCATATCATGTCTTGATTTAGGAACGAGTAGAAATGAGAGGGGAACGCCTTCGATGCATTTCGGGCTAGTGGCCCTTTATCAAGGAGCGCTGAAAGGGAGACAAAGAATGCAGTGAGGGCAGAGGTCTAACTGAAAGGGTAACCGTTAAATGTTATCAGTGCCGATCAATGGTGTGGGCGGAATAAAATGAGGGATGGTGAGAGAAGTGAATGGGTCGGGTAGCGTCAGCGCGTGACGAGGGTAAAGGAAGGTGAGGGAGTGAGGTCGCGATGCTACCGGCACAAGCGGTGCGGTAGAACACTTACTTCGTTACAAAGGTGGTAAACCTCGCATAGTTCGTGTAAGTCCGGGCGGGACGCCTAAACTGTGTGAGAACGCGGGGAAGTTAAAAAGGGGGCGGATAGAGCTGAAAGTAAAAGAAGGACTAACGGAAAAGGGTGTGGGAAGTCAAGGTCTAACGTGGGGGCCATCTTAGGAGGGTGTGAGAGAGCAGGCAAGAACAATGCATTGCAGGTAGAATACAGTGGAGTACATGATGTAACACGAAAACAGACAATTAAAGATAACAACTGAATTCAATGCGGTCATTGAGACCGTGTGGCTTAAGCGTATGGAGACGGTATATCCATTCCAAATCTCTTTGAAGAAGGAATTTGCGTGTATCAATGCCTTCTTTTTTCGAAACAGTTTCTAGAACGATGAATTGGAGTTGGGCAATTGAATGTCTGGCTTCAGAAAAGTGGGTAGCAACGTTGGACTTCTCATATTTCAAACGGATGTTTGACTTGTGCTCATTTAAGCGCGTTTTAATTTTTCGTTCGGTCTTACCGACGTATAGTTTGCCACATGGGCATTTGAGTGCGTAAATGAGATTCGAGGTGTCACATGTGGCGTTGACTTGAAGATTGATGGGATAACCTTTCATTGGGTGTCTAATGATGTTTCCTTTTATAATGGAGTTGCAATGATTGCAGTTCAGACATGGTTGTGTGCCCTTATTTGGAACAGGTTTAGGAGTGGGTTTGGAAAGAATTTCTTGGATGTTTTTACTCCTAGAGTATGCAAATAAAGGCAGTTGATGAAAAATGTCCCGAAAGTCTGGGTCCATTTGAAGGATAGGCCAGTGTTTGAGAATTATTTTTTTGGACATGGTGCTTGATGTGGAAAATTTAGAAACAAGGACCATCCGTTGGTCATCTTGTTTGGACTTTTTGGTTAGGGTTTCTTGTCTTGAAATTTTCGCCACTCTGGTTTGTGCCTCGATGAGGGTAGTTTCAGGATATCCACGGTTTAAGAAACGTGTATGCATTTCTTTGATGCGTATGTTGGCAGTTTGTTGATCTGAGACTATGCGTTTGACGCGTAGCATCTGTGAATACGGTAGGTGTTTTTTAAGGGATCCCTGATGAAAGCTTGAAAAATAGAGAGTGTTGTTGCGATCGGTTGGTTTCCTGTATAGGTCTGTGCTGAAACCATCAGGTGTAATGATCACATTTACGTCAAGAAATGATATGGCTGTATCACTGATTTGCCATGATAGTTGAATGTGTTCATCCTTTTTGTTGAGATCCAATAGAGCATCGTTCAGTGATTGTTTGGTGTTGCTCCAAACGAAAAACAGGTCATCGATGTACCGAACGTACATTATTATGTTGTCTTGAAATTTCGGGTTAGCATAGATATGTCGTTTTTCAAAGTTCTCCATGTAGGTATTAGCGTATGTGGGAGCTGCGCAGTTTCCCATCGCCAGTCCGGATAACTGTAAGTACCATTGGTTGTCATTCTGAAAGTAGCTATGGTAAAGGGTGAATACCATTAATTCCATGATGAACACTTGCATGTTAGGGTCGATGTTGCTGTTGAGAAGGGCTGCTTCAATAGCCTCAATGCCTCCTTGGTGGGGTATTGAGGTATATAATGAGCTGACGTCAGCTGTACATAAAATGTATGATTGTTGGTCTTGGATTTGGACATTTGAAAGTTTGAGTAGGAACTCCGTGGTGTCTTTGATATAACTGCTGGACTTTCTGACAAGTGGCTGAAGGTATTTGTCTATGAATTTGCCTGTAGGCTCGTGTATGGATCCTCTGGTCGATACAATGGGTCTAAAAGGTGGATTGTGGAGGTCTTTGTGAATTTTGGGACTCATTTGGATAGTTGGACTCCTGGGAAATTCGGTCAAAAGAAAGTTCTTGGTGCGGTCTTCAATAATTCCATTGCGATGTGCTCTAACTACTATTTCCTGCAGGGTGTTGAAAAATTCCCTTGTGGGATTAGTGTCAAGTTGCATGTAGATGGAGCCATCCTGTATGTGTTCTTGGAGTCGTTGGGTGTACATTGAAGTGTCAAGGATGACGAGGGCACCTCCCTTATCTGCTTTAATACATTTGATTTGTGTGTTGTTTGCTAGGGATTTAAGGGTATCCCGGTCTTTAGTGGTAAGGTTCTGATGTTTGACTTTTTTGGTGAAGTTCAATTTAGACAGATCGTTACGAACGAGGTTCTCGAATAGGTCGATGCTTTTGTGGCTGCAAGGTGCTTGAAATGTACTAGTGGGTCGTAATCCATGTAGTTCGTCAATTTTGGGGGTAGTGGTTGGTGGCATAACATTGTCGAAGAAATGGCGAAGTTTGAGTTTTCTCGTGAACTTGAACGTACTGACTTCGAGCTCCAGTAGATTGGTGGGTGTAACCGGGATAAATGATGTGCCCTTTTCAAGCAGGTCAATCTGGTGTTGAGGAATGACAGTTTTAGAGATGTTAATCACGAGACGTTCTTTTTGGCTTTGAGGTCCTTTTTGACTACTGAGCTCCGTGTGTTCGGAGGAGTGATATCTTTTTCTTTTGTTCTTGCTCCTCCTGAGTCTTCGGTTGGAGTTGGACCTGATTCTTAAAAAGGAACCGCAGATGGTGTGGCGGTGGATGAGCTGGCTTGATCTTCGTTAGGTGGTGTGGTGACGGGTTTGCGTGGGGGTCGAGATGAAGAGTCGCTTTCTGAGGATGAGGTGTCAGTTTGAGTATTCGGAGGTCTGTTGCGACGTCGTTGGGCATAGACGTCGGCCCATGAGTATACCTCGTCGAGTTTATAATCGAGTGTATCTCTTCGAAATTTTCTTAATTTCCGTTCATTGATCTCCTTACGATGTTTGTCAAGGATATTTTGGGTATCCTCTAGGGTTTTGGTGAGTTCATCAGTGGAAAGCATGTTTTTTAATTCATCATCGACTTCTTTGATTACCAGCTCGAGTTCTTTCAATATTCCAGAAAGCTCTTCAACGATTAAAAGAATCAGGTCAAGACTACATTTGTTAAGAATCCCATCCCATTTGTCTTTAAATGATTTGGAATTTTTGCATAGGGATGGTCTTAAAGAGATCCGTAGGCCGCGTGGGATTCTGAGAGCTCGATGGTATTTGAGCAACGTGCTCGCATGGAGCTTCTGATTGATGTGTCTTTTTGATAAGTACAATAACTGTTTAATGCATTGTTCTTTGTTGCGTGCAGTGGTAGTCGGGTTGATGTCGTCCTCGATCAGCGAATAAATTCGGTTGCGTTCTTCATCATCGTATGCCAGAGTATGAGCTCAGGCTTGGGTGCTTTTGCTTATTCGTCGAATTGCATTTTGGTGCGTGCTCCCACCGTTTGGTGGAATGAAAGTCTCAATGATATAGGCTTGGAGGGGCACAGCGGTTTAAAGTACTATGATTTCAAAAAAGATGAAGATGAAGGTAGTATAAGTTCGTGTGCACTCGTGGGTCGTGTTTCCGTCGAAGCACGTTTAATTAATGGTAAGAAGTGTAAGCATCGTGATGCAAATACATCCCCAATGGAGGCACAACTGTAAAGTTCAAACAATGATTCAAAGAAAATTGATGTCGGTTTGAAGAAGTTTAATCTTGAGTCATGAAATTCAATTCATAGATATTATATTCATATCATGTCTTGATTTAGGAACAAGTAGAAATGAGAGGGGAACGCCTCCGATGCATTTCGGGCCAGTGGCCCTTTATCAAGGAGCGCTGAAAGGGAGACAAAGAATGCCGTGAGGTCAGAGGTCTAACTGAAAGGGTAACCGTTAAATGTTATCAGTGCCGATCAATGGTGTGGGCGGAATAAAATGAGGGATGGTGAGAGAAGTGAATGGGTCGGGTAGCGTCAGCGCGTGACGAGGGTAAAGGAAGGTGAGGGAGTGAGGTCGCGATGCTACCGGCACAAGCGGTGCGGTAGAACACTTACTTCGTTACAAAGGTGGTAAACCTCGCAAACCTGGTAAACCTTCCAAACCCACTCCTAAACCTGTTCCACATAAGGGCACACAACCATGTCTGAACTGCAATCATTGCAACTCCATTATAAAAGGAAACATCATTAGACACCCAATGAAAGGTTATCCCATCAATCTTCAAGTCAACGCCACATGTGACACCTCGAATCTCATTTACGCACTCAAATGCCCATGTGGCAAACTATACGTCGGTAACACCGAACGAAAAATTAAAACGCGCTTAAATGAGCACAAGTCAAACATCCGTTTGAAATATGATAAGTCCAACGTTGCTACGCACTTTTCTGACAAGGGGTGGTGAGGGACAGAGTCTCTGAATTAAACAGAATACTCTCACCCAGTCAAGAGATCAGGGCTAGATCCAACACCGTTTTTTAGCTCACTGCACCATCCCAGTTTCAGAACCTGGCTGTATGCAAATTAGTCTGTTCCTGTCCCAGTTCATGATGGGAACAGGGCAAACCAAACTACAAAAGCCAATTCTTACACTGTGAAGGAAACAAGCTACCGGGGACCGGTTTCTGGCATTTCAGCCTCTTCGGCCCGGCTTGCTTGAATCCTGATGGTGCAATGAGCAAGGGACTCACATCTGAGTATACCCTTCCACGCTTAGGGTGGACAAAAATATTTACAACAAGGGGTGGTGAGGGACAGAGTCTCTGAATTAAACAGAATACTCTCACCCAGTCAAGAGATCAGGGCTAGATCCAACACCGTTTTTTAGCTCACTGCACCATCCCAGTTTCAGAACCTGGCTGTATGCAAATTAGTCTGTTCCTGTCTCAGTTCATGATGGGAACAGGGCAAACCAAACTACAAAAGCCAATTCTTACACTGTGAAGGAAACAAGCTACCGGGGACCGGTTTCTGGCATTTCAGCCTCTTCGGCCCGGCTTGCTTGAATCCTGATGGTGCAATGAGCAAGGGACTCACATCTGAGTATACCCTTCCACGCTTAGGGTGGACAAAAATATTTACAACAAGGGGTGGTGAGGGACAGAGTCTCTGAATTAAACAGAATACTCTCACCCAGTCAAGAGATCAGGGCTAGATCCAACACCGTTTTTTAGCTCACTGCACCATCCCAGTTTCAGAACCTGGCTGTATGCAAATTAGTCTGTTCCTGTCCCAGTTCATGATGGGAACAGGGCAAACCAAACTACAAAAGCCAATTCTTACACTGTGAAGGAAACAAGCTACCGGGGACCGGTTTCTGGCATTTCAGCCTCTTCGGCCCGGCTTGCTTGAATCCTGATGGTGCAATGAGCAAGGGACTCACATCTGAGTATACCCTTCCACGCTTAGGGTGGACAAAAATATTTACAACAAGGGGTGGTGAGGGACAGAGTCTCTGAATTAAACAGAATACTCTCACCCAGTCAAGAGATCAGGGCTAGATCCAACACCGTTTTTTAGCTCACTGCACCATCCCAGTTTCAGAACCTGGCTGTATGCAAATTAGTCTGTTCCTGTCCCACTTCATGATGGGAACAGGGCAAACCAAACTACAAAAGCCAATTCTTACACTGTGAAGGAAACAAGCTACCGGGGACCGGTTTCTGGCATTTCAGCCTCTTCGGCCCGGCTTGCTTGAATCCTGATGGTGCAATGAGCAAGGGACTCACATCTGAGTATACCCTTCCACGCTTAGGGTGGACAAAAATATTTACAACAAGGGGTGGTGAGGGACAGAGTCTCTGAATTAAACAGAATACTCTCACCCAGTCAAGAGATCAGGGCTAGATCCAACACCGTTTTTTAGCTCACTGCACCATCCCAGTTTCAGAACCTGGCTGTATGCAAATTAGTCTGTTCCTGTCCCAGTTCATGATGGGAACAGGGCAAACCAAACTACAAAAGCCAATTCTTACACTGTGAAGGAAACAAGCTACCGGGGACCGGTTTCTGGCATTTCAGCCTCTTCGGCCCGGCTTGCTTGAATCCTGATGGTGCAATGAGCAAGGGACTCACATCTGAGTATACCCTTCCACGCTTAGGGTGGACAAAAATATTTACAACAAGGCGTGGTGAGGGACAGAGTCTCTGAATTAAACAGAATACTCTCACCCAGTCAAGAGATCAGGGCTAGATCCAACACCGTTTTTTAGCTCACTGCACCATCCCAGTTTCAGAACCTGGCTGTATGCAAATTAGTCTGTTCCTGTCCCAGTTCATGATGGGAACAGGGCAAACCAAACTACAAAAGCCAATTCTTACACTGTGAAGGAAACAAGCTACCGGGGACCGGTTTCTGGCATTTCAGCCTCTTCGGCCCGGCTTGCTTGAATCCTGATGGTGCAATGAGCAAGGGACTCACATCTGAGTATACCCTTCCACGCTTAGGGTGGACAAAAATATTTACAACAAGGGGTGGTGAGGGACAGAGTCTCTGAATTAAACAGAATACTCTCACCCAGTCAAGAGATCAGGGCTAGATCCAACACCGTTTTTTAGCTCACTGCACCATCCCAGTTTCAGAACCTGGCTGTATGCAAATTAGTCTGTTCCTGTCCCAGTTCATGATGGGAACAGGGCAAACCAAACTACAAAAGCCAATTCTTACACTGTGAAGGAAACAAGCTACCGGGGACCGGTTTCTGGCATTTCAGCCTCTTCGGCCCGGCTTGCTTGAATCCTGATGGTGCAATGAGCAAGGGACTCACATCTGAGTATACCCTTCCACGCTTAGGGTGGACAAAAATATTTACAACAAGGGGTGGTGAGGGACAGAGTCTCTGAATTAAACAGAATACTCTCACCCAGTCAAGAGATCAGGGCTAGATCCAACACCGTTTTTTAGCTCACTGCACCATCCCAGATAAATAACGGTGATGGATCAAGCCCTGATCTTTGGACTGGGTAAGAGTGGTCTGTTTAACTCAGACACTCTGTTCATCACCACCCCCTTTTGTAAATCGTTTTTGGCCACTGTAGGTGTGGCAGGGTATACTCAGACATGAGTCCCTTTCTCACTGCTCCATCAGGATTCAAGCAAGCCGGGCCGAAGAAGGCTGAAATGCCAGAAACCGGTCCCCGGTAGCTTGTCTCCTTTCTGGTGAAGAATTGGCTTGGTAGTTTAGTCTGCCCTGTTCCCATGATGCACTGGGCCAGGGACAGACTGATTTGCATATAGCCAGGTTCTGAGCTGGGATGGGGCAGTGAGATAAATAACGGTGATGGATCAAGCCCTGATCTTTGGACTGGGTAAGAGTGGTCTGTTTAACTCAGACACTCTGTTCATCACCACCCCCTTTTGTAAATCGTTTTTGGCCACTATAGGTGTGGCAGGGTATACTCAGACATGAGTCCCTTTCTCACTGCTCCATCAGGATTCAAGCAAGCCGGGCCGAAGAAGGCTGAAATGCCAGAAACCGGTCCCCGGTAGCTTGTCTCCTTTCTGGTGAAGAATTGGCTTGGTAGTTTAGTCTGCCCTGTTCCCATGATGCACTGGGCCAGGGACAGACTGATTTGCATATAGCCAGGTTCTGAGCTGGGATGGGGCAGTGAGATAAATAACGGTGATGGATCAAGCCCTGATCTTTGGACTGGGTAAGAGTGGTCTGTTTAACTCAGACACTCTGTTCATCACCACCCCCTTTTGTAAATCGTTTTTGGCCACTATAGGTGTGGCAGGGTATACTCAGACATGAGTCCCTTTCTCACTGCTCCATCAGGATTCAAGCAAGCCGGGCCGAAGAAGGCTGAAATGCCAGAAACCGGTCCTCGGTAGCTTGTCTCCTTTCTGGTGAAGAATTGGCTTGGTAGTTTAGTCTGCCCTGTTCCCATGATGCACTGGGCCAGGGACAGACTGATTTGCATATAGCCAGGTTCTGAGCTGGGATGGGGCAGTGAGATAAATAACGGTGATGGATCAAGCCCTGATCTTTGGACTGGGTAAGAGTGGTCTGTTTAACTCAGACACTCTGTTCATCACCACCCCCTTTTGTAAACCCACTTTTCTGAAGCCAGACATTCAATTGCCCAACTCCAATTCATTGTTCTAGAAACTGTTTCGAAAAAAGAAGACATTAATACACGCAAATTCCTTCTTCAAAGAGAATTGGAATGGATATACCGTCTCCATGGGCCCGATTCACAGAACTAATTTAAGACAAAATCCTAAACTTACTACTTTTGATATTCACAGAAGTTAGGATTTTGTCTTAAGTTTGTCTTAAGACAGACTTAAGACAGACTTAAGACAAAATCCTAACTTAAGTCTGTCTTAAGTCTGTCTTAAGTCTGTCTTAAGACAAACTTAAGACAAAATCCTAACTTCTGTGAATACCAAAAGTAGTAAGTTTAGGATTTTGTCTTAAGTTAGTTCTGTGAATCGGGCCCCATACGCTTAAGCCACACGGTCTCAATGACCGCATTGAATTCAGTTGTTATCTTTAATTGTCTGTTTTCGTGTTACATCATGTACTCCACTGTATTCTACCTGCAATGCATTGTTCTCACACCCTCCTAAGATGGCCCCCACGTTAGACCTTGACTTCCCGCACCCTTTTCCGTTAGTCCTTCTTTTACTTTCAGCTCTATCTGCCCCCTTTTTAACTTCCCCGCATTCTCACACAGTTTAGGCGTCCCGCCCGGACTTACACGAACTATGCAAGGTTTACCACCTTTGTAACGAAGTAAGTGTTCTACCGCACCGCTTGTGCCGGTAGCTTCGGGACCTCACTCCCTCACCTTCCTTTACCCTCGTCACGCGCTGACGCTACCCGACCCATTCACTTCTCTCACCATCCCTCATTTTATTCCGCCCACACCATTGATCGGCAGTGATAACATTTAACGGTTACCCTTTCAGTTAGACCTCTGCCCTCACGGCATTCTTTGTCTCCCTTTCAGCGCTCCTTGATAAAGGGCCACTGGCCCGAAATGCATCGGAGGCGTTCCCCTCTCATTTCTACTCGTTCCTAAATCAAGACATGATATGAATATAATATCTATGAATTGAATTTCATGACTCAAGATTAAACTTCTTCAAACCGACATCAACTTTCTTTGAATCATTGTTTGAACTTTACCGTTGTGCCTCCATTGGGGATGTATTTGCATCACGATGCTTACACTTCTTACCATCATGTTGGGCTACCAGTCTCTTCATGACAACTGCCATATTTCCTGCAATTATGAGTCATGATTGGTATTTGCTCTTGCTTTAGATGCTGCATTTTGTTGATAGTGCATTAGCATTGTCACAAGATCACCCTGATTGTGACTGTCTTTTTTAAGATTCAGCATGTCCTTGATCACTTTGTAGATCTATGTTAAAGGATCTATGATCCAGGGAAAGAAATAGCTGTTGATTAGTATGTGTCCTGTCCAAGGGCTATTTATTTTTTAGTAGTACATTCCTTTCCTGTGGGCATGTTATGGAAGTAAGCTGTATATGTTGCCAGAGAGTAGTATAGTATATGTCTCTAATTTCTGGGTGTTTCCCTGGTAGGGCTTCCACTATTGACCCCCCTTGTTGTCCAAATAGAGAAAATTGTGTGGGAACTTGGTAGAGGACTATTTAACAAAGGTCACCATTTGTACCTAGATAACTTTCTACACTGGAGTGTAACTTTCTACACTGGAGTGCAAGTGCAGGGAAGTGTTTAAAGTGGACAATGTTGCTTGTGGCAAAATCTGCTCTAACCATAACGTTTATGGACAGTAGCTTATTTTGTAAAAAACTAGTGAGGGGACAGTGCAGTGCCTTGCATAGTGATTAACTGCTAACTGAGAAATTTGTGACCAGGAGGGATGTCTACATACTGACTACCATCCATGATGAAAGTTCTTCATCTGTGACTGTTAGGGGTCAGGCTGCTGAAGTGCACAAACCTGTGTGCATTTTAGACTACAATAATATCATGGGTGGTGTAGATCGAGTAGATTAGAGGTAAGAATCTTACACTGCTGTTCATAAGGCTTACACTGCTGTTCGTAAGGCTTACATTTGGTATAAGAAGTTGGCTATCCATCTTTTCAACTTAGCAATTTTTGATGCTTTTGTTGTGTTCAGTTAATGTTCTCCCGAGTCAAGAGTGTCCAGTTTCAGTTGTCTGTGATAGGCAGCCTTGTTGTAGTGGAACAAGCAAGTGCTCCTAGAGTTGGATTGGTAAATAATGTGGCTAGAAGGAAAGATCACCACTTTCCTAACTACATTCCTCCCATGCCCAAAAAAACAATCTCTGTAAGAGATGCAGAGTCTGAGGTATACAGAATTAGAGTCTATGCACTGCTCTGATTGTCCTCCTGATCCTGGGCTGTGTGTGCTCATATGTTTTAGATTGTAGCACACACAAATGAGTTTTTGGGAGCAACTGTGAGTGTAAAAGTGGACTCCCTGGTTTGTATTTTTTTATATTTTTTGTTCAGCTTCATGGTTGGCATTATTGTGATTTACTTAGTTACCCCTGCTGTGTTTTGTATATACTTCCAATTGTTTTTTTGTTTTCTTATTTGTTAAAAAAACAATTGATGATGGTGTGTGTTGAATGGCACTTAGTTGTCGATGTGCATGGATTGGTGTTTGATTGGCAGTGTGCTTGAACTAGGGCTTGGCTGTTGGAGTGGTGGACTGGTGTTTGGCTGGTCATGTGTATGATTTGATGCTTGACTGGCAGTGTGTGAGTAGGGAATTGCTGCTGGTCACTACACACCCTGCTAGCCACAAGCCAGTGCACACACTGTTATGTTATGTTTTGTTATGTTATAAACTGACAACCGGTGTGATTGTTTTGTCAGTCATGTGGGCATATGAAAGTGATGGGCCCCTAAAGGGCACAGTCTGTTGATATGAGATTGGTAATGTGTTGGACCTGCAGCTGAGGATGTGAATGGTCTTGTGTGTATCACATATGATAGGTGAATGAATGGCCTGTAAAGAAGTTGGTGCCTTGCGACGGCTATACAGCGCATGAGATGTGAGTTATTGGTTCAGGTTTTCCACTGTTCAGTTATTAACAGTGCATTTAATTTTTATGAAATCTCTTATTAATAAAATATACATTTTGAACCTTTCACTCACCCTTGTACCAAATCCAACCATTATATGAAAGTACTTGAGGAACAGATGCATGGGCAAAAATATTTGTCTACTTTTTCTAAGGGACTCAATTCAATTCAATTTTATTAAATATGTTTTTGGAACTCCGTGGAGATCCACATATTATACAATTACAAAACACAGTGTAAAATTTTGACCGTATAAAACAACTCATACAGACAGTAGTTAAACCAATGCAATTTACCATTATACTAATAAAGTTCTAAGAAACATTTAAAGAAATTAAAAATTTTGTTGCAAAAGATTCCATTTGGGGGACTAAGAATAGCATCCAACAACGCTGTTGCAGAAGAAATACCAAACTGAATACAAGCCGGTTTTATCCAAAGGCGGCGGTAAGTCAATAATGCAGGACAAACTAGCAGGGCATGTTTGGAGTCTTGAATTGCTAGGTTACAGTAATTACATACATTGGATATTCCGTACCATTTGGCCAACAACTTGTTCAGGGGGAGCAAGTCCTGCCTGAGAAGTAGCCAAAAGCGGCGTAAGCCGTGCGGGATGTTCCATGACAGGTAGGGTTGTATTTGTCTGATTAGATAGGATTCAACAACTTGTATGGCCCCCTTTTTTTGTAATATTAAATTCCGATCCCTCTCGTAACTTAGCATCCATGTAGCGTGTTTTAGTTGTAATTTCAATTGGTTCATGGAAAGCTCTAAGATGGATGCTTCCTCCAACTCCAAGAGAGTGATAGCTCTCCTATAGTTCTTTATTAGGATCGAGTATTCATTTAGGGGGCCCATCAACTCTTTTGTGATAAGAGATCTGAGAGTAGATGGCTTTCCTTTAATCAGGCTAATGACCCAGCGAATCACTCCTGCAAGTCCCTGAGCCCAGCTACTCCTAAGGCCGAGTTCTAGACGCAGGGTTGCAGTGCTACAACTATTATTAACCGAGGTTAAATTTCTCAGCAGGGAGCCCTCCACTGTATCTAAAAAACCCCATTCCGCTAGGTCAATTAATTCTACCCCGTAGAGCAGAGTCGGGGGGACTTTTGCTCGAAAGGCCTCCAACAGATGAACAAAGTGTCTCTGGCCTGTTGATTTATACAGTGTTCTTAGGCCTTTACCCTGTGACTTTGCTTTTCGAGAACTGCTTTCAATGTGTAATTTATTACCTAGATTACTGGTGACTACCATACCTAGAAAGACATACGATTTTACTCTTTCTAATTTCTGACCTCCTAATTCCCAACTAATGTGTTCCAATTTTAGTTTGTTTCGTCCCTCCAAGCACATTATCTTACTTTTAGAGATGTTTATTTTCAAAAAGTGCTCTACAGAGAAGGTGTGTAGTGCATGTAGACGGTTATTAAGACCCTTCGAGGTAAGGTCTAATATTAAAATGTCGTCTGCATACATTAGGCAGGGGATGTGTCTTTCGCCTAAGCGTGGGGCAATTCCTACACATGTTGATAGAGTAAGGGGAAGATCACTGACATAGAGGGAAAATAGGAGGGGAGCTAGTAGGCAGCCCTGTTTGAGGCCATTTGCAGATGGAATGAGCCGGGAGAGACCTCTTTCTCCTCCTAACAGAACCTTGCACCATGTATCATCATGCAGATCCTGGACCAAGCGTAAGAGGCTATGTGGCATTCCTAAGATGAGTAGCTTTCTCCACAATACCTGACGGTCAACCTTATCAAAGGCCGTGGAGAAATCTATGAAAGCCACATAGACTCTCCCCTTCCTTGCTCTTATGTACTTATCAACTATTACCTGTAGGGCGGTAAGATTATCCATGGTCCCGTGGTTTTTTCTAAAGCCTGTCTGTTCAAGTGGAAGGATATTTGCAGATTCAACCCATGCATTTATCCGTTTGAGCAGGCATCTAGTAAAAACTTTGCTGATTGCATCCAACAATGCAATCTGGCGATAGTTCTGGGGGAGGAGACGATCACCCTTTTTGTACAATGGGACCAGGATACTTCCCTTCCAGGAAGGTAGGACCTTTCCGCTTGATATGCAGGAATTAAAGATAGGGCATAAGAGCTTGCTCCATTTGACCCTGTTCTGCTTTAACACATTAATTGGGACTTCGTTGGGGCCCATAGCCCCTGAACATCTCATCTCCCCAATGGCGAGTTCTATGTCTTTTTCTGAAAAAGACTCTATCGGCGGGCTAGTATCTGTAAGCCGTACCTGGGGTGAAACTGAGTGGTTACTTGCATAGAGGTTTGAGACAAAATCCCTCCATATGTGTTCCTCGATAGGGATGGGGAGTGGGATGGTTCTCGTTCCACACCCCTCGCCTATATGGGACCAGAATTGTCTCAGTTCTCCGTTATTTGCTGCTTCCCTCATTTTTACCCAGATGGTATCCTCTTTTTCTTTTCGAAGAGCATATAAAAGTCGCCTCCTTCTCCTTTTTAGTGTTGTTATTTGTCGGGATTTATCCTCAGTTCTAAGGGACTCAACAAATTAACCAAAGAGATATTGAACTTTATTTGTTATTATTATTATTATTATTATTATTATTTATACATCTTGTATAGCGCTTGGTTACAGTAGCAAGTGTGTCCCGCACTGGTTGCTTCGATGCCGCTTCACTTGTGTCCAGGCATGAGTGGGGGTTGTCTTTAGCTCATGCACTGGACTTTGGGAAACGGGATTGTTTTAAGCTCTCTGCGAAAGATGAACTCTGATGTCTCCAGTCTCAGCCACTTTGGTAGCTTGTTCCACTGAGTAGCGGTCAGGACTCTAAAGGATCCTCCGCCCATTCGCACTCTTTTAAACTTTGGGACCTGAACCTGCCCAGTACCACAGGATCTTAACTGGCAAGTGGGCTCATGCCGAGCAAGGAGACTATGGAGGTACTTGGGGCCCTTTCCATGGAGGATGCGGTGTCCTACACAAAGGGCCTTAAAAGTCACCCGCTCCCTAACCGGGAGCCAGTGTAGGGTCCTCAATGCTTTTTTTGCTGACGCTCTTCTGAGCAGGTGTAGGATCAAACGGACAGTCGCATTTTGTATGCATCGTAGTCTCTGGAAGCATTTTGCGCTGGCACCTAGATATAGGACATTTCCATAGTCCAATCTGGATTTTATCAGGGCCTGGACCAGGGTTTGTCTTACTGGCACTGGCAGAAGGTCCAAACAAGTGCCCGCCACCTGTTTGGTCTGGTGATCAAATGACATTTTATTATCTAGCCATATTCCTAAGTTCTTCACTGGATTGCTGGGTGTGGGCAAAGCGCCCAGTTCATCCGGCCACCAGGGCGAAGTCCACACTGATGGTGATTTGCCCACAATCATCACCTCCGTCTTGTTTCCATTTAGCTGGAGGGAGTTGTTAGCCAACCACTTAGCGAGCTCCTGCATACATAGTGAAAAATTGGCAGGGCCTTGCTCCTTTGGTTGCGTCAGGGTCCCAATCAGTTGTGTGTCGTCTGCATATAACACTATCTCAACCCCAAATCTGTCCGTGATCCCTCCTACTGGTGCCACATACAGATTAAATAGGGCGGGCTGAGACTGGAGCCCTGTGGCACTCCCTGATTTAGTTTTATTTCTTTGGACCTAAAAGGTCCCTCTGCGACCTGGAAGCTGCGGCCTGTTAAAAATTACTCCAGCCACTCCCATGATTTGCCTACCACTTCTCCCTTTTTCAGGCACTGTAGCAGTGTGTGATGGGCTACAGTGTCGAATGTGGCACTGAGGTCAAGAAGAATCAGCGCAGCTGTCTGACCCTCATCTGCATATCTTCATAAAGTCTCGGTAGAGGATAACAGGGCAGACTCCGTCGAGTGTAAAGCGCGGAATCCCGATTGTGAGGGGCGGAGCAACCCACTAGTCTCAATAAATGCAGAAAGTTGTTTATTAACGGCTTTCTCCGCGATCTTGGCGAAGTATGGGAGAAGCGAGATGGGCCGTAGATTTTCAAATTTCAATTTTCAAATTTTTCCATCCTAAATTTGGGCTTCTTTCTTAGAGGAAGGACTACTGCTTTTTTCCATGTTATGGGTACCTGTCCAAATTCGAAAGAGAGTGTAAGTAGGTGTCTAATGTAGGGCTCCAGAATGTTTATGCTACCAGGGAGTCTTTTTGGGGATGCCGGATCACTAGGTGAGCCTGATTTAATACTTCCTGCGATGTGGCATATGATTTCCAGCGAGGGTACCAGAAATGCCGTGAGGCAATTCCTGTCCTGAATAGTCGTGGGGATTTCCGCCCTCCCATCACCTCCACTAACTACCTCCGGAAAGGCACAGTAGATTTTTTCTACCTTACTGGCAAAGAACTCTGCTACCTGATTACAGGATTCAACTGATCCCTTCATAGGGGCTGCTAGTCGGGCGAGATCTGACAATTCCCTATATACTAGAAACATTTCCTTCATGGAATTGTCCGCATCTTTGATTCTAGTACAATAGTAGGTTTTTCGAGTTTTCCGGATAAGGGCGCGATATTCCCTCAAACACTTCTTATATCCATCTCTCTCTGTCTTAGAAAAACATCTCCTCCATTTCCTCTCTAGCCATTTACAGTCTGCTTTTTTTTCCCGTACTTCATTATTGAACCATGGGGCGGACTTGGATTTCCTTGCCGGTGAATTCTGAGTCCATGGCGCCGTGTGATCTAGCGCCTTTCGTATTCGCAAATCCAATGCCTCGCAGGCAGATTCAATTCCCACACCCTCAGGGGGCCTCCCAGTATTATTACTTTATTAAATGCCTAACACAGTCAGCATCAGCTGTGTACACGCCCTCCCGCTGCTACGATTTGAAAGCTCAATTTCGTTTCAATTCATGATATATGCTTTTAACTTTATATTGTAATGATTTTAAGTAATCACCCAATAAACATATTCATTCATTCACTAATATTTGTCTCATCTGTCTTTATCTGCCAAGGTGTAGATTGTCTCTAGGGAAAATCTTCCAACTCTAGATATTTCTGTAAACTAAGAGCACAAGGGAGTACTGGGTGGTAGGCCTCTCTTGGATCCCAGTTTTCTTACCAACAATCCCATGCAATCCTCAAAATATGACTATAGTCACACATGTTCGTTGCATTACTGTGCCGTATTCTTCCAGGTCTCTCGATAAAACTGTGTGGGTGGGCCAAGTACCTGTGATTGGGAAGGTCCCAAAACGTATTGTGGGGCCCAAAATGTATTGTGGTACAACAAAATTAAATCAAAATCAACCTGGTTTTGCAAGGGGGTTCCCTACGTTTTTGGTCCCGGGCTCGGCTTGCAATATAGAGGAACCTACCAAATCCAGACATTTCTGAAAATAAGATACCTGGGAAAGTCCAGGAAGGTGTGGCTTGTGTAGATCCCCCAAAGGTTGCCTACCCAGAATCCCCTGCAAAACTCAGGTTTAGCTAACAAAATCAAATTTTCACATACATCTGTGTGGGAAAGCACCAAATATTTTGTGTATTCATCAACTTTAACTATTACAAACCGATCTGGTTTTGCAGAAGGGGCACCTACATTTTTGGTCCCGGGCTTGGCAGCCATCTTGGAAAACCCACCATACACCAACATTTCTTAAAACTAGTCAACTGTGGCTGTCCAGGGAGATGTGGCTTGCGTGGATCCCCTATTGCATTCCTACCGAGAAACCCCTCCAAACTTCAAATTTAGCTAAAACATCAAATTTTTCTCACATTTCTGTCTCAGATTACCATGCCGGCACAAATGTCCTACCACCCAGCATTCCACTTTATCTCTCGAGTAAAATGATACCTCACTTGTGTGAGTGGTCCAAGGGCCTGTCACTGGGAAGCACCAAAAACATAGGTATTGAGGGGATAGAACAATGAGCTCTAAGTGCTATTTTTTTTATATGCGTGTTTCGGCTGACTCTTTTTTTATATGCGAGGCTGACTCTGCATTAGACACTCACACAAGTGATGTGTCATTTCTATCAGGGAGACCAAGGGGAATGCTGGGTGGTAGGACATTTGTACTGGCTCGGTGATCCCACAATGAAATGTAAGGAAAATGTGCTTTTTTAGCTTTATTTGACATGTGCAGGGGATTGTGGGTAGGAAAACATTGGAGGACCCACACATCCCTGGACTCCCCTGTGTGTTTAGTTTTCAGAAATGTCTGAGTTTGGTAAGTTTCCCTAGATGGCCGACGAGCCCGGAACCAGGTCGTTTTGTGATAGATAATTTTGTTGTCTACACAATACGTGTTGGTCCCTTCCCTGCACGGGTACTTGGCCCACCCACACAAGTGAGGTGCCATTTTTATCAGGAGACCTGAGGGAACATTGTGTGGTAGGAAATTTGCTTCAGCCTGGTGACCCCACAACGTTCCCACACAAACAGAAACGTGAGGAAAATATGATTTTTTAAGCTCCATTTGTTGTTTGCATGGGATTCTGTGTAGGAAAACTTTGGAGAGCCATGCAAGATATACCTCCATGGACTCCCCCGGGTGTCTAAACTTCAGAAATGTCTAGGTTTGGTATGTTTCTCTAGATGCCCGCCGAGCCTGGGATCAAAAACGCAGGTGAATCCCTCACAAAGCAAAGTCTTTTTGCAATCTATAATTTTGAAGTCTCCACTGTACTTTTTGGGTCATTTTCTGGCACAGGCACTAGGCCTACCCACACAAGTGAGGTACTGTTTTTATTTAGAGATTTGGGGAAATGCAGGTTGGGTGGGTGGAGGTTTGTGGCTTCTCGCAGATTTCAGACTTTTTCATCACAGAAATGTGAGGAAAATGTGTTTTTGAGGTTTACAAGGAATTCTGGGTAACAGAACATGGTAAGAGACACATAAGTAACCATATGCTGGATTTCCCCTTGTGTCTCGTTTAACATTTTTTACAGGTTTTCTACGTTTCCCTAGGTGTTGGTTGAGCTAGGGTTCAAAATCCACACTTAGGCTCATTGCAAAAAAGGTCAATTATCACTGGAAAAATGTGATGTATCCACGTTGCATTTTGGGCTGTTTCCTGTTGCTGGCACTAGGCCTACCCACACAAGTGAGGTATGATTTTTATTGGGAGATTTGGGGGAGTGCTGGGTTGGTGGTAGTTTGTGGCTCCCTGCAGTTTCCAGAACTTTCCAACTCAGAAATGTGAGGAAAATATATATATTTTTTTTTTACAAAGTTTGGGGATGGCAAGGGATTCCAAGTAACATAACTTGGTGACAGCCAAACCATTCACCCCATCCTATATTTCCCTGGGAGCTTAGCTTATAGAAATGTAAGGTTTGCTAGGTTTACTTGGGTACTAGCTGAGTTAGGGTCCAAAATATGCAGCCAGGCACATTGCAAAGAAAGGGTCAGTTTTCACTTAAAAAATGTGAAGCGCCCACGTTGTATTTTGGGCTGTTTCCTGTCATGGGCACTAGGCCTACCCACACAAGTGAGGTACCATTTTTATTGACAGACTTTGGGAAATGCTGGGTTGGTGGAAGTTTGTGGCTCCCTGCAGTTTCCAGAACTTTCGATCACAGAAATAGGAGGAAAATATTCTTTTACGAAGTATGGGGCTGGCAAGAGAATTGGGGTAACAGAACCTGAGAGGAGCCACACAAGTCACTCCATCTTGGATTCAGCTGGGTCTCTAGGTTTCAAAAATGTTAGGTTTGCTAGTTTCCCTCGGTCCTGCCTGAGCTAGGGTACAAAATCCACAGCTAGGCACATTGCAAAAATAGGGTCAGTTTTCACTGGAAAAATGGGATTTTCTTTTTACAAAGTTTGAGCTTTGCAAGGTATTTTGGATAACTGAACCTGAAGACAGCCTCACAAGTCTCTGCATAATGTATTCCCCTGGGTGTATAGTTTAAAATTTTTTACAGGTTTGCTAGGTTTCATCATGTATATATTAAATGTCCAGAGCACCACCAATGAACTAATATGCAGTCCGTGTGTTTGACAGGTTCAAGTTTTTACAACAGAGGCCACACTTAGCGAGGTTACTCCGATAGACTGATGGTTCCAGTTGCTTTTTTAAATTCTTCACTTTCTTGCACAATCTGAAAATGAATAACAGCCGACACGTGTATCATCATTTTCAACTACTTTTTCAAGGCTCTGATGGAATATCAGTGCAGAATTACAAGAAGCGTATCCACTCTGAGTGGAAATCTTGTTCCTCTGAGCCCCGAAGATCAAAAGCATGAAACGACTTGTCAAGAATTCATTTGTCATGTAGCTTTGTACAGTTAACATCCACGACTTTGATTGTATTAAAAAGCGTATTCAAACAGCTATCCTGCAATGTTATTTATCAATGATCGCAGAGTGATTTCCTGTTGTTCTTTTTTTTTTTTTTTTTTTTTCTTCAAAAAAACAAAAACGAAAACCTCATTTAATTTGTATTGAAACTTGGACTAATGACCTTCATTTATTTCTGTGGCAAGCCTTCATTACAGTGCTTTTCTATCACATGGACCCTATTTTTGCAAGGCTGTCATTGCTATTTCTTCTCATTTAGCGGCCGGCCCCTCAGGGTTGTAGGCGACTTGCTGTGTAATTGTGTGAAGGTACAATAAAGGTTTTAAAAAAAAAAGCGTATTCAAGGACCAAACTCAAGAAACATCAGCAACAAGGATGTCTGCCGAAATGCACCAAAAAGCCCTAATAAGCACAGGTCCGTCGCAGTATCCCTGTCTGTGTGTTAGGTGCTGGCTGAGGTAGGATCCACAATCCACAGCTAGGCACATTGCAAAAGTATTGTCAAATTTCAATGGAAACATTTGATGTGTCCAAGTTGTGCTTTGGGGCATTTCCTGTTGTGGGCTCCAGGCCTACTCATACAAGTGGGGTACCATTTTTTTCAGAAGACTTTGGGGAATGCTGGGTGGATGGAAGATTGTGGCTCCCTGCATATTCCAGAACTTTCCATCACAGAAATGGGAGGATTTATTTTTAATATAAAGTGTGGGGTTCGCAAGAGATTCTGGGTAACAGAACCTGATGACAGCCACACAAGTTACCACATCCTGGATTCCTATGGGTGTCTAGTTTTTAAAAATGTACAGGTTTGCTATGTTTCCCTTGGTGTTCACAGAGCTCTGGTCCAAACTTCACTGCTAGGCACATTACGAATAAAAAGTTAGTTTTTCACTGATAAAATGTCATGTGTATATGTTGCGTTTTGGGCGGTTACCAGTTATGGGCACTAGACCGACCCACACACGTGAGATACCATTTCTATTAGCAGACTGAGGGAAACACAGAATAGTAGAACAAGTGTTATTACCAATTGGCTTTCCATACAAATCTGCCTTCCAAATGTAAGGCAGTGTTTAACCCTTTCCATGCTCATGACGAGCTCAGCTCGTCATGATGCACGGTTGAGCTGTGCTGGTGACGAGCTGAGCTCGTCATGAAACAATGGAACTAATCAAAAGTCAGCACGGGAGGGGAAAACACCTAGCAGCCAAGGTGTTAAAATATAAATCATTCTGAAAAATGCCCTCTAATTCGCATGCTAGTATGGGTACCCACTTTTTGGGAGATGTGCAAATGACCACTGCTTCTTAACTCCAAATATTGGTCCCATTTCGAAAATACATAGGTTTCCTTGATACCTATTTTCACTCTTTATATTTTACCTAATAAATTGCAGTATACCTGGTACACAATGAAAAATCATTGCAAGGCGCAGCTCAGTTGTTGACTCTAGGTACCTCGGATTATTGGTGAACCTACAAGTTTTATATATCCCCACAACTAGAAGGATCCAGCTGATGTAACAGTATATTGATGTAAAGAATCTGCCATACAAAGCTACAGGTTAACACGTAGGCCCAAATGGCTGTTTTGTTTAACTAAATTTCCATATGTATTTATTTCAACTGTGACTTTCTATAGGAAAACCTCAAAGGATCAACACAAATTATCTCTATCTGAATTCAGTATTTTGGCTACTTATCAGAAATGTATAGCTTTTTGAGATCCATTATTGTTTTCACACCCATTTCTACAACTAACTGGGAGGAGATTGGAAGCAGGAAAAGTAGGGAAAATAGGGAATGTCCCACTAAAATGTCCAAACTGTGTGGATAATGTTGGTTTTCTGACAAAAGTATTCATGTTCCTCAAAGCTGGTAAGATAGTGATTGTAGCACTGCAAACCCTTAAATTAAACCATTTGCAGGGGAAAAAACGGATGCTTTCATCTGCAGCACTCCCCCCCCAAAAGAAATCGTTTTGTTATGGCCAGACTGGTAACACAATCCAGCCCAGGAATTTGTGCTGGACTAGCCCTGGGGTGGGGGGGTGCTAGTTAGAAGCAACATGCTGCAGCTCTAGCATTCCTGATACTTTTCTATGAGGGACCCGATATTGCAGCACTGCTGCAAAACCAGGCCCCAACAACATAACCGGCCCCCACCTCTGGAAAACAGCCACCCACCCTTTTGGCCCACCGGGGAAATGCCCAGTGCTCGTTACAGCCTGTCCGGCCCTCATTGTGGCTAATTTGTCCATCCAGGGGAATCTAAAAACCCTGGGTACCTCTAAAATCCCCATGATGTTGGAAGCAGAGGATGCAAATTTGGCGTGGATACCTTACGAGGACCAAAATTTACGCGGTCTAAGAATGAACTACCCCAAATAGCCAAAAAAAGGCTTCGCTCGGAGGGGGAGGCCTAGCAGCAAAGGGGTTAACAAGAGGGGTGTCTCTTTGTGGTTGTTTACCTTGCTACAGTACTACCATCTTACATGCATCCCACAAATCTTTATGTTCCTCTTTTGGAAACAATGGGCCTGAATCACAAATGTAAAGTGAGACGAAAGTCTAATTTTCCACTTTTGGTATTCACAAAGGACATTTACTGCTCATCAATGCTCTTTGTGAATATCGAAAGTCGAACCTTTCAACTTTTGGTATTCACAAAGGGCATTTACGAGTAGCAAATATTCTTTGTGAATACCAGAAGTCGAAGTTTGCGACTTTCAGTTTTTACAAAGGGCATTTACGAGAACTAAATGCCCTTTGTGAATAACAAAAGTCATAAAGACAGACTTTCGTCTCACTTAACTTTGTGAATCAGGCCCACAGTATCTAGATCTTACCAAACTATCTTTGAAAAAATCACTATTCTTAATACTTTAGTATAACATTTGTCTGGCTCCTTTCCGAGCGTTTGGAAAATTCTTCATACCACTCAGAAGGCTGTAGTGGAAGTCCCTGCTTACCAGCAGGGGGCTGGGTGGACAGGATACTCACATGAGCACTGGTGGGCCTGGCCAGCTCCTTGACCACAGTTGAGAGAGGTGGACCAAGGAACAGCCTGCGCGAGACACAGGTTCCAGTCTGGCTAGTGGTAATATCACACAGAATGGTCATTACGAATGTGTTGAGAAGGGCAACTGTGTAGCATGTCGGGCCTAAACCACTATGTTGCAGGCAGGATTAGTGGCACCCGACCCGACCCATCCAATCTGGTGAGACCACTGTGAAGCACAAGCTACCAGAATAATTGGCCTTTACCCTGATCAGTGGCCTCCACGAAAGAAAGACCCCATTCAACCTCTTGTGTCCTGCCCGGTATGGATTCCATATTTGGCCTCTGGCTGTTGGGATGCACAGCTGTTTAGATATGAATAAGGGCTGGGGAATGCTGGCTGGCCACTGCACACCCTCACTAAGCTTACCTAAAGGTGGCCCGCCTGCCTGTACAAACTCCAGCTCCACCATTCTTCTCCCTGGTAGTGTCATGGTTGGAGACTCCGTCTTCGCCTCCATTCTTCTGTTACTTCCACTTCCCAAAATCCTCTAGTGAAGAATTCTGAGATAAACTATTGCACAATCCAAGATGCCTGCCACACCACAGTCCAACATGTTGACAACACTGCTTTTGAGGTGATTTCCTGTTTTTATGGGATAAAAGGAAGACATTCCTTTACTTCTTGTGCTGCAATGCTTCTTCAGTCCTGTTGATGTGTTTCCTCACTCCTGACAATATCTTAGTTATTCCTGAGAAGTTATTCTCAAGTTGCTCATGTTTCACATGACTTTCTGTCTCTCTCTAGCTATTCCTTGCTGATTTTCTATCCACTCTTCATCTTTATCTGTCAGCCTCCGGGCTTGATCCTCCATTGGGGATTCTTCTTGAAGGCACTTTCTGTTTAGGAATTATTAAGTATTGGTGAAAGAAGGAGTCACCCTTACCTCTGGGAGAGTAATACTGTAAAGACCTATGTCTTCCAGTTTACCTGTTGTCAGTCGTCTCTTATCTGGCTTTAGTCTAAAGACAGACCATCGAGTCAGACAGTGCCGGCGGGGTGGAAGATGTTCACTTGAAACAATAGCTGAGGCTAACCAAGTAGACAATCTGGAATGGACTGAGCATTCCCAGTCGATCAAAATAGAGTGCTGACTAGACTCTCCCAAAGCATGAAGCCTTGCACAGAAATATTAGCTAAAAGTCCTGCCTGCTCTCTGGGATGGCATGCTTGGAGGAAAGGAAAGATAGCCATAAAACTGGGCTCTCAGGGAAAGCCATCCCAGGCCCTCCAAGCACACAGGGAGTACATCTGGAAGTCAAACGGGTCCCTAGTACCGTGTACCAACTAATCTGGAGAAAAGCCCCTTGCTGTAATCTGTACACAGTGAGAGCGGGAGGACATTTGAGCAAAAATACATGACCTCCTGAAGCCCTTGCTGTGGTGGAAGAGTCGAATGAGCCCTCATTGGGACTTTCAGGTTAGCCAGGCTGGCCTCCGGTAGCCCAGAGCAGGCTTGCGAAGGCCTTCACAGCACCTGTGGTATACAATTGGATGAAAAAAAGGTTTCCGATAGCTTGCCACTAATAATCTTGAGGAAATTCATCAGCCTTTCTAGTAATACATGCACACAGAATGTCATAACACCTTTCAGAGGATCACAGAGCAAGCAGGAGCTACTGGGCCCAATAGTGGGGGTTGATGCCTTTTACTCCTGATGTCCTGGGGTCCAACCTACTATGGGTCTTGAACAGCTGGGGAAAGTACCTGACTCTCAGTGGTACGGCGGGTCAAGCAGTCCAAGGTTTCTCAGGAGAAGGAAGATACAGTAGGCTGAACACAGGCTCAAAACTCAAAATACATTCAATAGCAGCAATAAATGATTGTTACTTCAAAAAATTTCTTTTTTGGAAAAATCATTCTTAATATACAAACACAAAGTGAAAAAATGCCGTTCGTAGCCGCAGACTTCTGCTGGGGAGCTTACCAATACAGGACAAGGACTGCAAGGCCCATGAGGCCCTCTACACTCCTCACCAGTGCCTCCTTGCCCCTACTCCACGTGCCAGATAACGGCTTGCGGTCCCCGCTTCGCGTGAGGCGCGCGCGGCCCGCGCCGGGCGAAACCCGGGCCAAGGGCGGGCTCGTTTGAACCCGTTCGAGCCCGGATGAGGATGGGACGGGGCCACACCCCTTAATTCATTCGTCAACTACAGATTTGTGCAGAAAAATTTAGTGCTCACAGGTTACATTACAAGACCGCCTTGGTATCTTCTTTTTCGCTTGTATATTTGATGCTACTCACTAGTGGACCCGTCGTAGGCAACATTTTAAGTCTAACTACTTGAAACAATCACCACTTCTAAGTTGGGAAAGGGTAGGAAGTCCTTGTCAGGTGGGTCTATTGTGTGCACACTGGACCAGTTTCTAACCAGGGCATCCTCTGTGTTGGCACACAAAACTGAAATGACCGAAAAGAGGCTCTCAATGGAGCCCGCTTTTGACAAACGGTCGTCTATGGGTTTGCTGGCCCATGTGCCCTCACGAGTTTATCAACCATTTACTGATGCCGTGTTGTTGGGTGAAACGGGCATGGGCAGCCAGTTATGTCAAGCTGCTGGTGGGTTGACTGATATCCCTATCAACACGGACGTCGTATCAAATGACCTTTGCACTTCGACGCGAAATGACGAGCACCCTGGACCATCAGTACCGAGATTGCAAACACGGTCCGCATCCAGGTCTAAAACGAGAGCATACCATCTGGGACCAGACCAAACAGCTTAAAGGAAACGTGGAGGGGCTACACTGAAAAATAGAAAGGTGAAAATCCAGAAATGTAGCAATATGGGGGTAAACCCACCGATAAGAACTGTGCCTAGTCCTGTTGTACACCAGCCTATTGAACATGTAACTGTGGCTACACCAAGTATTGGAGATGTTTCCTCTATTGAATTTGGAGAAGACTTTTGGGACAAATTGGAAACTATATTTACAAAGACATGTCTTCCTATCTATGATAGACTTAATTCAATAGAAGACAGACTTTCGCATTTAGAACTATTGTTTGTTCCCATACAGGCAGATGGTGATATGTGGGTTGAAGGCGGTACTGGGAACTCAGAGGGGTTGCCTGGGCAAGCAATTGCAGTTGTATGAAATGCTGTTGTAGCTGTTCCACTCGCCCCCATTGTAATACCTGTTGAGTTCCAATTCAATCTAGCGACACTGTTGCGATTAATGATCAGGTAGTAAATAGAAACAAAAAACTCTGTCCACCAACACCATGGCCTATGATGTATCTAGGAAAGCATTACCACGTATAGATCTCCCTCCCGAGTCTATACCGTATGTGGTGTTATATACAGGGGTCCCTGTCTTGAGCCTGGGGAAAAATGCGGCCTATAGTGAGCTTAAAAACAAATGTATCCACTGGCTGAATTACAACAGGCCACTCCCAAACCAGGTATCTAGTGAAATCCTTTTCGCTCGACGAGTGGACTGGGTGGAGCATAGGGTAAAAACTATCCAGGGTGATTGCGTTGTAATTAATTATAGAAATAGATTTGCCGTGGGACATATCTGTAATTGGGCTCCAGTATGCTCTGGAACGCAAATTCAATCACTTCCTTTAACATATTTTTATCCTGTTATTCCCACCAACCCTAACTCTAACTTCACTAGTAGAGCACAGCTCTGGGGGGAAGGGGAGAATCAGGGTTGAAGTGTCCAGGCAGGGCATGCTAACTGGAATGGGGATAAAAATCTCCCCCCTGCGCTGGCAAGGTTTTGCCACAACAAAAAATTTAGCGTTTTGGACCAAGTAGACTGACGGTTGAGGAGTAGTTTGTTGCCATCCCATAAGGTCAACAATATGGATTTATTAGTAGCTGGGGAAGGTAAGGTGGGTGTTGATTGCCCCATCACCCTGCCAAGATTAGAGGGAGGTGACAGTACTCCAGAGGCAATATTGGGTAATGCTAGGCAAAGCCGTAGGTAAATGTCCTACCAAAGGAGGGGCAGCAGAGGTATATCCTCTGGTGCCCCTCCTTTGGTAACACAGGAGGGTGTAGGTAGCAGGGGAGCCATCACAGTAACAGCAAAGGGCTATGATAGAGAGAAAAACTAAGAAGGTCTTAATCTTGGGAGGGCGGGGACGGTTATTGATGATCTATTAGTGGTGGGTGCCAGTACTAATATGGTTCAAAATAAACTTTGAGCGTGGGTGGAAAATAATAATATTAAAATTCTCTCCTGGAACCTAGCGGGGATTAAGAACAAACTATTTTGCCCAGATTGGGGTCTGTTTGTAGAGAAGCTTGATATCTGCCTAATGCAGGAGACGTGGGCCCTGGAAAACAACCTAAGGAGAGGTTTTGCCACCTTTACCATACTGGCCACAATGAAGGGCAGGGGTAGACCGTTGGGGGACTGAGCATCTGGGTGGGTACGCACCTGGGTGCTACGGCAGAGCAGTTACAAACTAATTCCCTGGACATACAATGTGTTCTCCTAACTGTCTCAGTTAACAATCAAATTGCCCTAATTAATATCTATTCAAGGCCAACACAGTGTGGACAGGAATCTAGAGTCATCGACCAACTGAGGGGATATATACTAACCTTTGACCCTGAAACCATCCTAATTATAGAGGGCGATTTCAATTGCCAGTTCGAGCCTCTAATCAGTGTTTGCGCTGATGTTCTTGATGATGAGGATCAGTATTGGCACATTCCGGAACCTCAGATCCCACCAGTCAGAGCATGGACGCAGCTGGTCCTCCAAATAAATTTGCTTAACCTGTTGAGGGCTTGTAACAGGAGGTTAAAATCGAACAGACCTGGTTTAGCCTCCTTCAATAGAGAAGGGCAAAACTTCTCAAAATTATATTCTGGTCGAATGCAGATCATGGGAAAGGGTTTTGGATTTTCAAATCCACCAGAGAAATGATAGTGATCATAACGCTTTAGTTATGACACTTAAACTAGGGAGTTGGGGTTTGTCCAACCCCGTAGTAGCGCCCAATCTAACTCCCCAACCTCTTCTGTTGCACAACAATAGGTGGAGAGTAAAATGGCCTTACATACAAGACTCCCCAAAAAAATTAGCATACATATACTAGCAGGTTGTCCCTTACCTCAGAGAAATGGTCAAGGTTGGGTTATCTGGTACACAGGCAGGCATGGATGCTAGGCCGATAGAAATACATTAACAGTTGACTTCCAAGCTGTTTGGTGTGTTCTATCCGGAAGGAAGCAGAAAGGTAAAATCGGACCCAGACCATCCCTGGTATAATGCTACTTGTCGTAAAGCTAAAACAGACTTGCTGGTCGCTGTTAAGGCTAGGGATAAGCCTAAAATAAAACAACTTCGCCTGAAGTACAAACAGGTCATTTAATCTGAGAAGAAGGACTGGGAAGTCAATAGATGGGAAGATCTTCGATCTGGCCTTGTGCGCAAGGATTCAAAATCTTTTTGGGCAATAGTTAGCGCAAGGGGGAAGGAGGGGAGACCAACATCATCACTAGCGCTAGAATCCAACATAGCGCCAGTAGTGTGGGAAGCCCACTTTGGAACCCTGTACGCACATTTGGGCAATGATCAACCACCATCGCCAAATACAAGCCTCCACCATGAGTATCGATTGGTGGAGGCTTGGGATGACCCACTAATATCAAATACATGCCCCCACTATGAGCATCGATTGGAGGGGGTATGGGAAGCCCACTTTGGAACCCTATACGCACATTTGGGCAATGATCAACCACCATCCCCAAAAACAAGCCTCCACCATGAGTATTGATTGGTGGGGGCTCGGAATGACCCACTAATATCAAAGACATGCCCCCACTATGAGCATCGATTAGTGGGGGTATGGGATATAACTCCTGACAAGGTTGAACTTGCTATCGCTAAGCTATTACCTGATAAGGCTCCCGGTCTAGATAAGCTTCCAGGAAACCTATTTTGGACAGAACCAAAAATATGGGCCCCACATTTATGTGCTTTGTTTAACTCAATTTTAAAGGGCACAGATCTGCTGGACACCTGGCGTGGGGCAGAGATAGTACCTATCCATAAAAAAGGATGTCCTCTATTGCCCTTTAATTATAGGCCTATTAGCCTAATAGACGTCACTCAAAAGTTAATGGGACGTATTATTCTAGAAAGAGTCCAGGCCTGGATTGAGTAAAACTAGATCTTAAGCCCTTTCCAGGCCGGCTTTAGAATGAGTACATCAACCATTGACCAGATATTCAGACTTCAGGTCCTGTATTGGAAGACGGTGAGTGTGGAGGATGGCAGCCTCTACCTTATCTTTGTTGACCTGAGGTTTGCATTTGATCTGGTCCCTAGGGAAAAACTGTGGAGTGTACTTCTAGATTTTGGTATTCCACCATATATTTTGGATGTCCTAATAAGGCTTCATACTGAAATATATGCAAAAGTGAGGAGCGGAAAGCTTGGAGAACTATCAGCCAGCTTTCCTGTGAAAAAGGAAGTGCATCAGGGGTGAGTCCTGGCACCCACCTTATTTAGTTTGTATATTAATGGGCTTATAGATCATCTACTTGGCATCAAGGAAATCAATGCCCCAAGGTTAGTTTCAGGTCAGGTGCCCGCATTGATGTTCGTCGATTACACTTTGTTGTTGTCCAAGACATCAATGGGTATCCAACGCACCTTGGATGGCTTTGCTAATTTCTGTGCACTGAGGGGCCTGGAGATAAATGTATCTAAAACCAAGTTTATGATTTTCAATCCTCCCAGGCATTCCCGCCCATATCCAGTATTGAATGGTACACCCCTGGAGCGAGTGAAAACTTTTGAGTACCTAGGTGTTGTCCTTGTGGAACATCTGGACTGGGATACCCACCTAGCAAAGGCCGCTCTAAAGTTAACTCAAATGGCGGGCGGGATATTGAAAATGCACAGACCCTACGAATTTAAGCCATCAGCCCCTGTTATTGAGATCTATAAAACCCAGGCTAGAGCGGCTTCTGTTGATGGGGCTGAGCTTTGGGGGTACCGTAGGCCTACTGACCTTACAAGGGTAGAGCATACATTCATGAGGAACCTGTTGGGACTCCCTGCCAGCACACCGCTAGTACCACTCCGGTTGGACCTAGGGCTACTCCCCATTGAGGAGGAAGTGGCACTACGCCCAATTATGTACTGGAGAAGACTGTTCCTGAGCTAGCTATCTATAAAAATGAATTCAGGAAGTTTGGGCTTACTTGAGAACCAAGAAAATACAGTGGTTAATGCACATTAAGGAAACCATTAGTAAGATTGGATTACCCGAGCTGTGGGGCTCACCAGAAGAATCGTGCTTGGAAATAACTAGGGCTGATCTGGTTCGCCACTACAGGGATTTCAATCTACTGTCTCTTCAAGTGAGTTCGACAATAGGTAGACTGACAATTCAGTTTCTTCAAATAAAAGCTGAGTATAAAATGGAAGATTTCCTTGACCTGATTTATCCAGCTTTGGCGAAGAAATTATATATGCAAATCAGGTTGGGCACTCTCCCGCTTACATCCTTTACCAGTAAATGGCACAATAAAAAAAATACTGAGTGCCCAGCATTAAAATATAAACTTGAAGATGAGAACCACGTCTTGTTCTTTTGACCCGCTTACCAGGCTGCATGTAAATACTGGGTGGTACCCATCTGTAGAAATCTTGGCTTCAGACATTGTTGTTTAGCTTGTAGAGTACTAAGGTACGACACGCATCCTCCCATCGTTTGTGCTGTGTCCCGCTTTTTGCACGGGATGTGGCATAAACGCAGGACTTTTTTTACCCATATAATCGAATGAGTAAAATATCTGTATAAATTGCTAGCATCGATAACTGTGTTGAATGTTTAGTTTGATTTTATGATGGGATGTATAGGTATAGTTTTTAACTTTGTGAAATCAAGTGTACATATATGATTGTGATTGTCCTTGTATTGTCGTATACTATTTATTCGTGTTTTGTGTATTGTATGTATTTTATCTTGTACTTTTATGGTCCGTTGTGACCGAAATAAAGTTATTGAATGAATGAAATAATGCATGCACCAACAATACACACAGCCCTCAGAGGTCACAGCTCTAGTGATCAATAGGCAGATCCCTGAGTCATACTTCTCTTTTCTAGTGGTACTGATTGGTTCCCATTCAGTATAGATAACATTCAGGATAAGCCCTCTCAGCAGTCTGTGTCTCAAAAGTCCCACACCAACTCTCATAAAAGTCAAAAGTGTTAAAGCACTCAACGCGCTGTGTGGCAGAACAAATTCCTTCAGGGCCGTCCAGCCCTGCTGCCAGTCTTACCCACTCCTGCATGGATTGCAAGACTGTGGGGAGTGGCAGCAGCTCCTGTTGGTGAGTAGCACTTGTGGCTCTACAGGAACAGTGATTGGGCGTCCACGGAGCTTCCTCTAGTGAGACAGTAAGTCCCTATTATCCTTCCCATGAGTGTGGGTAGATTTCTCCTGTTCCAATCCTCAGTCGTGGATCAGGCCTGCATTGATCACTATGATAGCCTCTCGTCACGATTACTGCTTAAACCAGGCAATGGTCCTTATCCTTTTCCAAGGCCCCACTTGGAGTGCAGGGTCACAACCTTACTCCAAACACAGACTATTGCCCAATCAGCGGAGCAGTAATCCTCACGCCCCCCCCTTGGCATAATGGGTCACCAACTTCACTCTTCATGTTGGACCGATCAGCATGGTAGTAATCTTCACTGTGCCCCCTACTGGCATATGGGGTTGCCAGCTTCACTCCGCACACAGGCTACCACCCAATAGGCATGGCAGAGCTGCTTACCACAGCTAACTTCAAGGTGGCCCACTGTGGCATTTGGGGTTGTCGAATGGACCCTGCACATGAGTGATGGTTAGAGCAGTGGAGCAGATGTCTCCTCACACCTCACTACAGGTATCCTGTCACTAGGATACCCCACTGGACCTTGTTCCTTTCTGTATTCTCTTTTTCCTTCAAAAGCGCACTGGTCTTAACAAGCAGGCAGGTGTTGGTGCTCTAGGATCCAGGGGCATGTGGTCTTGGATGTCCTTAGGTGATGTCATCTCACCCAGCGGGGACACTGGCCGGCCGAAGTCCCCATTCCTGGTTACAGGCAGAAGTCTTACACAGATTCCTCTCTGTGCACAGCTCGACTGGCTGCCTGACAGTTGATAATTTTGGGGGCCATAGGCTCCCCGTCTTGTAGTTAATTACCAGACACCAAATCTGATTTAGGGTCTAAGTCTTGGATTTTGTGTCGGGGTCTGTTTCCCTTTGAAGTGCCCTCTCCTCTGCCTTGCACTACTTCCAGAAAGCAGCCTTTGACAGAGAAGCACCTCCAAATGTAATAGCCCCACAACACAGGCCATGAGAGTGACTAGAGGCTCACACCTGGATGTCAGCCTGAGTAATATGTGCATCCAAAGTAAGCCTGGGAGAGGTTCGCTGAGTTCGGCTAAGCGGAACTCCGTGAAGTGACAAAAACACACTGGTGCCTTTACATGGAGTTCCACAAGCGGCGAAGTGCTTTAGGGTGAGGCCGTTCGCTGTAATTTGGAGCGCTAGGTGTTTGTCCCATGCTGTAAAAGCATCGCGAATGGCAGCATGCAAAGCGCAAGAGGACACAGCTTCCTTTCTGCTGCTTGAGTAGCTTTCTCAATGTGAACGGAAGGTTTCTCAGCGCGAGTGGTCAGTACCTGCCACTCGCATTGAGAAACCCGGCAACCCGAGTTGAGAAATCTCGTCAAGATGTTGATTTTCTCCACACATGCTCACCAACTAGACCTTGACAAGTGGAAGCAAGGAAAAATCTCTTCGGGAGGGGGATTTTCATCGCTCCCGCTCGCCAACTTGACGCTGATGAGCCCAATCAAGAAAAAACAACTCCGGTCCGCTTCGCAGAGCAGAGTTTCTGGGAACTCCGCGTGCTCTGCAGAGTGTGGAGTACGGAAAACTCCACAAATTCCAAGTAACGGAGTGGAGTTTACCACCCAGGGCTAATCAAAAGGTTACCTGAGAGCCCCAGCCCTACTCTTTATGATTCTCTTATCAGTCCCATACCCGTCCTAAGATGTGCCAAAGCCCTTTTCTTGTGACATCTCCCTTAATCAAAAAGGATTCTTTGAAATGTGCTAATAGTAAGTTAGATAGTATTAGATTTGTGCAAAATGTGATACAAACATGAAACTTCATACCGGGCTTAATTAAGGTAAAAATGTGTGATGAAATAGACCCCGGGGGGTGTGGCTTGGGCGCCGATGGCGATGGTCGCCTGAGAGCTCGGCTCCGGGACTGAGCCCGGGATTATCCTGTTAATCGGAGGCCGCGGGGCACCCTAGCCCCCGCAAATCGTTGTTCGGCCCAACTGGACCCTACTGAGACGCCTGGCACAGCCTGGACGGGTGGTGATCCGCCCGAAACTCGAAGTTTGTGGTCCCGAGGAGAGCGACCAAATATGGCGCCCGGACCCCTTTGTCCCCTTAGACGGGACCATTAGCCTGGAAGAACGTCGCTGGTCATAGCGTGCCCTCCGCTCTTGTGTTTTCCTGGAGAGTGAGGAGCTGGACTTTGCCCTGCTGAGACTCTGATATTGGTGACTGCGCCCGGACGGTCGGAAGCCCCTACCATAGTGAACCCCGGTACACGGACGCCTGGAGGTCCTGACGGTGGTGCCGACCCCCGACACGGCGCTTGGCTGCATCCCCCGATCGACCCGATCCCATGGGAAGCACAACCCCTTGGCGCCACAAAGTCTCTGGTGGTGTGGGTGGCCCTCGCTCCGGATCCTCGTCAACCAGACGGGCCTGCCCGGCCTGGCGCCAAGTGTCTCCGCCTCCTCCTCAGCGCTCTCAGACGACACGGTGGTGGCGCGAGCCGAAACTGTGGAGATCCACCTGGCCCTGGAGAAGAGGATCACCGGCCCTCACCCCGAGGGCCTGCATTCGGGAGAGTTATAGTCGGCGCCCGCACTCGGTGGCACCTTCATCTGAGTCCACACTGTGCGCTTCCCGCGACATGGGGAAGCCGAGAGGGGCCAAGGGGACTACCCCGGCCGCCTCTGACTCGGAGACCCCGGACAAGGAAGGCCATGGAAACCCGGGGAGTGCTGGTGGCGCGCCGCTGCAGCAACAGTTTGATCGCGTCCTGGAGGCGATTGCGACCACACGCTCGGCCCTTCAACAGGACATTGCCCAGGTGGCGACGAGCCTGGGCCTCCTCAGGGCGGATCATGGCAAGCTGTCGGACAGGGTCAAAGAAGTGGAAGGCTCGGTGAAAACCTTGGAGCCGGTGCAGCGCACCTTGGCCGCGGCAATGAAAGATGCCCTAACCCGGATTTCTGCCCTTGAGCAGCGAGCGGAGGATGCGGAAGGCCGTAACAGGCGCAACAACATCCGAGTGGTAGGCCTGCCGGAGAAGATCGAGGATGGCGACATGGTGGCCTACTTGGAGGCCTGGCTCCGAGACACGGTCGCCCCGGAGGGCCTATCCTCTTTCTACACCCTTGAACGAGCTCATAGAGTCCCAGCAAGGCCACCGCAACAGGGCCGTGCGCCGCGCCCGGTGGTGGCGCGCCTCCTACATTTTCGCGACAGGGACCTCATCCTCAATGCCGCTAGACATAATGGTCCCTTCAAGGTGGAGAACAGCCAGGTGAACATCTTCCCGGACTACACTTATGAAACCCAACGCAGGCGGTTTTCATTCTTGGCGGTCAAGCGCGAGCTCCGGAGCGAGGGCATCCAATACTCGCTCCTATTTCCTGCAAGGCTCCGCGTCATTGTCGATGACAAGACTCAATTTTTTGATACCCCGGAGGATGCCTGTAACTGGCTTGAACTTTATAGAGCTGGGAAAGATGGCTTCGCCTCCGCATCTCAGCCAACGGCGGAGCCGGGTCAGCGACGGCGATCCACGAGGGTGCGGAGTCGCCGGGGCCGGTCGGGCGGCCCTTCTACTGCGAAGACATCGACGGAGCGGAAAGGAGTACTGGAGGTGTTGTCTGCACTGTCTGGTTCACGAGATGATACCATCGCGGAAGAAGAGAACCCTGGTGACGAGGGGGCATCGACGGACTCGGAGAACTCGGTGACAGATAGCACCGGCACACCGGTGATCACGCCAAACTCGGTTGAGGACCTTCTTGATGGACAGGGTTGACGGGGTGAGCTGCATCCTTTTGGGTGGGGGCCCGTAGCGGGGGTGGCGGGAGCCGATGGTTCAGCATGATCTCCGGAGAAGCGGGGGGTGGGGTGCCTTGCCTTTGCCCCGAGGGTTTCTGTTACTGTTTGGGGCTTGCTTTAGTCCTGGTAGCCAGGGCATCGAGGGCCCACTGCCACCACCCAGCCCGCACCTGGCCCTTAAGGCCTTCCTACGGTGGCGACCGTAGGATTAGTTTGGGACGAAGGGTTTTTCTGAGGGCATGGTTTGGATGGGAACTAAATGGAGTTATTTGGGTCCTGTTCTGGGGAGGGTGGGCAGGGGTTTGGTTAACGTAAGAGTTGTTGAGTTTTGGTTGGGGGAAATGGCCGCCATCAGTGCTGGGGGGATTGTTGTTCACTTTTTGTTGAGACCCAGATGGGGAGACTTTGCACGGACAGTATGGGACAATGGCTGACGTTGCTAATGTGAAGTGTATTACTTGGAACGTGCGGGGGCTTCATACCATGTCTAGGCGGCACAAAGTCCACGCTTATTTAGTGCGTAGGGGAATACAAATGGCGCTGCTGCAGGAGGCCCATCTGAACAAGGCGGAGGGGGCGGCGCTACAGCGTAGATGGAGGGGGCAGGTCTTCAATTCAGTAGTGGATGTGGAGACCGATCGCTCGCACCCGCCCCTCCCTGATTCTCCGGTCCGCCGTGTGGCCAAAGGCCGTAGGGACTGGCAGACACGGTGGGGTCTGACGGATATTTGGAGAGTGCAACACCCTGACGCTAGAGATTACTCCTACTTTTCGGGCCTTCACGAGTTGCACGTTCGGCTGGACGGGTTTCTTGGCTCGACTGAACTGGTTTCAGCGGCCATCCGTTCCGAATACTTGACTAGGACCGTTTCGGACCATAACCCCCTCCTGCTGGCCCTTCGCTGGTTTCCGGGGGCGCCGGCGGTGCCCACCTGGAAGTTACGCCCTGAGATCCTCGAGGACACTGTATTCAGAGCGGACTTAGGTGATAAGATCGAGGAGTATTTCGCGTCCAATGGGGGCTCTGCGAGCTCGAGAGCACTGGAATGGGACGCTTTTAAGGTGGTGGTAAGGGGTTATTGCATCACCAAGAAGGTAGGTATGAGGCGGGTTATCCTCGATGACTTGGACGTGGCTGATCGGAGGCTCCGTGAGTTGGAACTCCGCCGCCCCGGGCACCCTGAACTCCAGGGACGCACGGCAGAGGCGAGGGAGGCGGTGGCGGCTGAGGTCGAGCGGCTGCGCTGCTTCGACTACAAGGCCTATACGGTTCGGTCCCTTGCAGAAGGGGATAGATCGAGCGCATTGCTGGCATGGCTGGCTAACCCTACGCGCCAGACCTCACTGACGACGTCCATGCGCATGGCGAACGGGACCATGGTGCACACTCAACCGGAGATTTTAGGCTGCTACCGGCACTACTATGACCAGTTATATCGCAGTCGTGCTGCCAAAGACCCTGACCTTCTCGAAGACTACCTGAGGCCCCTGGAGCTCCCAGTGGTGGAGCCTGACGTGGCGAAAGCCCTGGGGTCCGATATTGAACTGGGGGAGATCCGCAGCGCCATTAAAAAGATGGCGCGGAATAAGACCCCAGGTCTAGACGGTCTTCCTGTGGAATTTTACGCGGCCTATGCCGACCTCCTGGCTCCAAGACTGGTGATTGTTTATAGAGAGGCGAAGAGGCTTGGCCGACTGCCTGGCTCGATGCGCGAGGCCCTGGTGGTTCCCCTCCTCAAGCCGGGGCGGGACTCAACCGATCCGGCGTCCTACCGTCCCTTATCGATGCTGACGGTCGATTATAAGATTCTGAGCAGCATCTTGGCCTCGAGACTGCTGGGCCACATGACCTCCCTGGTGCATGAGGACCAGGCTGGGTTCATCCCCAAGCGCAACACGACAATGAACATCCGTAGGTTGTTCCGCTTGCTGGGTGTACCGCTGGTGGATGCTCCGTGCCCGGTGGTCCTATCGGTGGACTTAGAGAAGGCGTTTGATAGCCTGGAATGGGACTACCTACACACTGTGTTGCGGCGATTCGGCCTCGGCGAGGGCTTCATCAGGTGGACCGCGGTCTTATATACCTCCGTATCGGCCAGGGTTCGGGCGGGTCCGTTAATTTCCTCGCAGTACCCAGTAGAAAGAGGCACGAGACAGGGCTGTTCGTTATCCCCACTTCTCTTCGCGCTGGCGGTGGAGCCCCTCGCATTGCTACTCCGATCGGGGGCGCATTACAATGGTTTCTGGACACCTTCGGGCCCGCACCACGTTTCGTTATATGCCGACGACCTGTTGCTCTTCCTTGAGGACCCAGTCGAGGCCCTACATGGAGCTGAGATGGCGCTCACGGCGTTTGGGGAGGTCTCGGGCCTACGAGTGAATTGGGCCAAGACATGCCTTTTCCCGGTTCGCAGAGGCACCCCTAGTCCAGTCCTCAATAGAGAGCTTAGATGGGAGCCTGACTGCTTCAGGTACCTGGGAGTGTACATCTATCATGATCCATCTGACCTCCTGGACGGAAACATTACCAGATGCAGTCGAGCTCTACGGGGGAATATGGACTTCTGGGCTACGCTACCGCTTTCGTTGGCGGGGCGGGTCGCTCTCCTCAAAATGGTGGCTCTTCCCCGGCTGCTGTACTATTTCCGGGCGCTACCAGTTTGGATCCCGCCAGCCACATTTAGGCTCCTACGGTCGATGATAGTCGGATTCCTCTGGGGCTCGGGCCGCCGTAGAGTGGCCCTTAAGACCCTGATGAGGCCGAAAGCCGAGGGTGGACTCGCGGTGCCGGATTTTGAGAAATACTATCTGGCAGCGCAGCTCCAGACCCTCACCCAGGAGATTGCCAGGGAATTCCGTGGCCCGGAGGACAGGAGAGGTATAGGGATGGCCAGGCATGTCCTATCCTTCATAGCTCTACGCCAACGTTTGACCTTGCAGGACCTGACGCTGGAGGAAAAGACCATTCGCCTGTGTTGGAACCGGGCTCACGCCCGAGGACAATTGCGGATACCATATGCGCCTGAAATACCATTGGGGATGTTGACGGCCTTGCCCCATGGCGGTGATTGGTCACGATTGGCGGACTGGGAGGACGCGGGGTTGCAGTTGGTGGGGGATCTTTATGAGGCTGGGGTACTCTTGCCCTTTCAGGAGCTCATTGACCGCTTCGAGATTCCCCGCGGAGACTTCCTGTTGCACTCGGCCCTGGTCCGTGCGATCCAGGCGCATTGGAAAGGCGGACGGGAGGAACCTCCTACGTCTCCGGTGTGCCAATACGTCATGATGTCTGCGGGCACGGTGAAGGCGGTCACCTGCCTCTACGGTAGGTTGATCAATGAAGGGCTGACCCCCCTTACGACCCTGAAGGCCCGTTGGGAGGCAGACATAGGGAAGGAAATCCCGGAAGCGACCTGGTCTCAGCTCGTGCGACGAGCTTGGAAGGGGACGCGCCACGCCCGTTGTCAGTTGGTCCACTATTACATACTCCATCGGGCATACCTGACCCCGGCGAAAATCCAACAGTACTTCGCCACGGGCTCGGCAACCTGCCCCAGATGCCCGGCGCCGGAGGCGGACCTCCTACATATGTTGTGGGCCTGCCCGGGTTTGTCCTCCTACTGGGTGGAAGTGGAGAAGACCCTGACGGAGGTGACGGGGAGACCCCTATCGGTCGATGCGGCGGTGGGTCTTTTGCATTGGTTTCCACATACCCCCAAAAACAAAATTTCCAGTAAATTTATTGATTTAGGGCTTCTCTTGGCCAAACGAGAGATGACCAGGAACTGGAAGGCACGAGCTGGTCCGACTGGGAGCAGGTGGCATAGCGAACTCTTGAAGTGGGCGGCGGGAGAAAGCACGCTGAGATACCAACTGGCTGGGAGACAGCGTAACGAAAAAGCACAGGAGGCAGCGCTAGAATGGGAGACACTAGTGCAGGCCCTCAGAGACTATTGCGCCCCCAGCGACTCTGATAGTGAGATTGCAGCGCGCCCTGAGTCCCGATAGGCGATTGCGTTTTCTGTTTCTGATACGCTCATCTTGGGTCCTCTCACGAATCCTATTGCGGCTGCTACCATACACTGATGGCGGGGTTGGGTTGGGGAGGGATTTCTTTGTAATTTAGTGTTTTGTGGGTGGGACTTTTGTTTGGGTTTTGGGGCTTGTTTAGAAAAGCAGATGACGGACAGTGGATCATCCGGACCAGCCTTGCTCTCCTGCTGAGCCCCCACTGGATTTTATCGCCCGACCTCTGGACTGTGGGCTGAATGATTATGTATGAAAACGTGCTGCGGGGGGTGGGCGGGATGCAGTTAATTGATTTCAGTGGATTTTTGATGCTGGTCATATATGTAACAGTTTGCTGATTCCTGCAATAAAAATATATTTCACAAAAAAAAAAATGAAATAGACCCCGAAAATCATATGATACTTGACCCATATAATGTCATAAAAGAAAATGACTGCTGCAATGTTTTGTAGTGTGATTATGAATCTAATGTTAGGCATCCATCAGATCATTTCACTTGTTTTTTTCTGGTCAGGGATGCCAAAAGTGGTACAAATTCTGCATATTAGTTGATCCCTGACAAATGATGAGACATTTATTATGGATCCAGTAAGTAACTTCATTATGAAGTAAATAAAAAATTATGCTATAGTGCCCTTCGAAACGAACTATTATTTTTTTGTTGAAGGTTTCTGAAATTGTGAAAAGATTATCCGCTGTCAATGAGTAAAAATGTCTACCAAAAGAAGATGGGAATTTGTAAATATGAATGAAGTGTTTATATCTAGTACACAATTGGTTGGAACTGAGATTGATTGGGATCTGTGTGTGTTGTGTCAACAAGATTTACCAAACGTTTTAGTATGGCTAGCTAATATCAAACATTCTGATAAAGGAATTGAGTACAAAACGTTTGATTGATGATCTGCTAGCTTTTTTATGAAATAAAAGAACTTCCATCAATCATCAAGACAAAATAGTTAAGAAATCATGATATAGTTGAGCAACTGTTTAATGTAAATTGTGGAAAATTCCATAAAACATGTACAAAAATTTTTTACAAACACAAACAGGGTTATCAAAAAAGCCTATACTAGTCCAAGAGAGTTTTCAAGAGAGAACTTCAAGGTGTACGCATGCTTCATTTATAATTGATTATTCAAAGATATGTCTTTCTTCTGTGACGAATCAGAGGCAGCGCTTATAAATGTATGTACACTTGAATTGAGTAATCAATTTTGGGATGTTGCAGTTGCATTAAGTGAATCAAAAGGACTCAGCAATATAAGTTTTGGTGATATGGTTGTGACCAAAGTACCACAAATAGTGTCTTGTTATTATTAGGACCGGCTTCGGCAAATACAAAACAAAGAAAAAAGCAAAGACAACGACTTGACATTATTCTATGGAATGGTATTACTTGAAATTGTAAACTATCTCGAAGATACACCTGAAAATTCTGAAATATCACCAGTTTTCAATTTATCTGACATCAACTCACTTGTAGTTCATTGTACGACAAAATTAGTTGTAGAAAATGCAAACAAATATGTACACAGTACACGATTAAAAGAAAAGATTCCTGCGATCATACCAGAATTTACAGCCGAACCAAAAGGTGAGGTCTTCTAATATGCAAAAACAATATAGGCAATATTATATTCAGTATATCTAAACAAAATGCTCTTCAGAATGGTGTCTGCCTGGCCAACACAGCTGCTAATATTCTGAAAGAAATGTTTACACTAGAAGGAGATGGATTTAGTTGACAGTTTGAGCAGAATTGCCTAGAAAAGTCAGTAGAGACTGCTATGCTAAATCTAATACGAATGATTAAGGAAGGTTGTAACATTTCAAATGACAACGCAGTAAATGATAAAAGGAGTGCAGCGTTTTCAGTCTCACAGCTTGTTCGTTATCATACCAGAAAGTGTAGGAAGCCAAATCCTAAAGGAAACATCCACCACAAAAAATATAATGAAACTCCACTACCTCTCCAAATCGGATTATTGGTGCATGCTAAAACTTTAAAATGGGAATTAGTTGACAAACTACACAAATTAGGGGAATGCGTGTCATATGAGCTTGTTCGAGAATTGTCAGCAACAATAACTAACAAACAATATAAGCAATTCTGCAATGACAGGGTTGTGTGTCCAACAGGCCTTGAACTCTCCACTTTCATGTGTGCTGGAATAGACAATATTGATCAGAATCCCTCATCATCTTCCTCCACTCATTCATTCAAAAGAACATTCAGATCTCTTATACGAAGAAAATCAGATACACAGGGTATATCATCCTTCTTAAAAATTCCATAAAATGAGTGGCCCAAGAAATATCCTTTATCCCTACCAGAGTGCTATTTACAGTTACCATGTACAACAACATAAAAACAGCCACATTTAACTGTAAGTAATATCCATGCCTTCTAGCCTCCTCCTATTCATAATGAGCCTATGTCAGGCAAATGTCTGCAAATTATTCCAACTCTTGCTCTCCATAATATAACCAATATAAAATTCAGTGCACCACAAATTATCCATTCCCTTTTAAAAAACGACTGCTTACTTTTCACTAGCCTGTTTATTGCTTGCCAAGAAAGAGAAGGAGATTTAAAGGCATTTTTTACCCACGGGAGACTTGATTATCCCCCATCACAGTTATTATGGATGGATCAGCAATAATCATCTTTTTAAAATCGATAAAGTATGCATTTTTAGACTAAAGTGCCTATATATTCCAGCCTTATGTACATACATAGTAAATTTAAACAAATAGGCATAGTATTTGACATGGAGGGGTCTCTGAAAAAGCAAGAAAGAAATAATGAGGTTTTAGTCCACACTGTGTAAAAGGTTCAACAAATATATCCAAAACCTGGATGACTTTTCTACAAAATGAAGATAACAAAAACGATTTGTTCCAATGCTTAGCTTCTTACTTTTTGAGTCTTGAGATAGCAGAGGGAAAAATTGTAGTACCGACAACGGATGATAATGTGGTGAATATTCCCAAAAATCTGAATGTATCTGAACTCAGACCATGTGTTTAAAAAGAAGCTTATACCAGAATACTATTCCCTGCAAAACATGCTACTGAAAGTTGGCAGAAGTCTATATGTACTGGTGATTCAGATGTATCAGTTATTATTCTTTATGCATTTTAGCAGCTCAAATCTTTAAAAGATGTGGATTGATTTTGGTACTGCGGAACATCAAAGGCTGCTGACTGTGCTAATAAATTCGGCAAAGTGTTTGTGATGGCATTTTATTTTTCCATGCAATTGCAGTTTGCGACACTTATCTGTATTTACAGGTCATGGCAAGAAAACAGGTTGGGAAATGTGGCAACATTTTCAGGCTGTCATTAAAATGTTTATTGAGCTCTCTCATTTCCCACCAGATATTGCCAATAACAGTTTCAGTCAGCTTCAATGTTTTGTAATTAGGATATCCAGTAAGAACAATAAAAGAAATTCTGTTAAAGAATGTCGAATAATGACGGTGACCAATTTTAGTCACTCTCTAGGAAAATGTGACAAATAGTGAGGCTGCTTTTGTACAGCACAGAAAGAACGCAATTTTACAAGAAGGTTATGAGTGGTCTCAGTGGTGAAATGTGTATCCTGATATAACTGATCCAGCTCCATCGGGATGGCAGAAGGAAGGTTCTGGATATGAACCTCTGTGGTCACTTTTGCCTGATGCTGCACAATTCTTGAAGAAACTTGTTAAGTGTGAATGTAAACATTGTTTATCCATGCTTGTAAATGTAAACAATTGTTTCTTCCATTTACTGGTGTTCGTGATGGACAATGCAATTAGTTTTAAATTGTTGATATTTGGCCAGATGTACGACCATTGATGTTTGCAAATCACAAATTGCATTAAATTGTGAGTTGCAATTTGCGAGTCACAAACATCAATGTACAACAGTGTCAGAAACACTGTTAGCAATTCCCAATGGGGTTGCAATTTACATGCCTAATGCATGTTAATTTGCGGCCCCATAAGGATTGGGTGGCCCTCCCAGGTATGGTGGCCTGCTGGGCTCAGCAGACCTCCATGTCTGGGGCTACTGTTAAATAAAGCATTTTTTTAATGCAGCCAGTATTCTGTAAAATGAAAATTGGATGCATTTAAAAAAAGATAAATGAAATGTTTTTGTTTCATTTTTTAAGGGCAGGTAGTAGTCCATGGGACCACTGCCTGCCCCTAAAAAATATTTTCCCCTGCTTTCACAAAGGAATGCTTTAACACCCTTCTGAGAAGGATGGTAAACTGCAACTGTTTTGCAATCACAATTGTGGGCGCAAAATAGTCTTACATAGGGCTCGGACTCGCCATTAGGAAGGGACGCCTTTGGAACGCCCTCTCCTAATAGCGAGCCGCTAATCCTATTTAGCGAGTTGCAAATCATTTACAACTTGCTAAATAGGGTTAGTACAGAGCCCATTTGTTTTTTGCATGCCCAAACGGGTCACACTCAACAATGAGCATAGGAGATAAATAAATTATATGTCAAAAGTACAAAAATAACAAAATACAAGTGTTTATTCAATCATATGACACAAAAAGAAATAACGAAAAAGTGGGAACCAACTAACACTGGGCGGAGTTTGCAGAGTTGCGCTGCAAAAAAAAAATCTTCTGTACTACACGGACCTCCACCAGTGGCGGAGTACGCTAGTAAAATGCCTTTCACTGTGATTGCACAGTGCTGGATGCCTGTCCGCACTGTGCAATCATTGAGAACGGCACCATGCACATCGCAAGCTTTCCTTTTGTGCCGCTCGAGTAGATTTTTACTCGAGCAACAGCTTTTTCAAAGCAAACGGCCAGTTTCTCAACACGAGTGGCTGCGAGCATACGCGACCGCTCGCAATGAGAAACCTAACCCCCATGTGTCTCGCCGGAAGGTTGATTTTCCACTCAATGTTGACTATCGCGAACGAGGAAAAATCTCATTGGGAGATATACTTTTCCTGCTCGTATTCGCCAACTCGACTTTGATGAAATTGAGCGAGGAAAAAAACTCCACTACACTACGCGGGCGGAGTTTTTTGGCTCTCTGCAAGCTCCGCATAACACAGAGTGTGGAAAACTCTACAAACTACACGAGCGGAGCAGAGTTCACCACCCATGGTTAGAACCAACACAGAAACAAAAATATTTCCCAGCTCAGACATTTTTATAGTGACTGTAAAAGTAATGACCAAATTATTGGCCTGATTACGATGATGTGGGGACAGCCACCAACAGCCCGTTGGTGGCGCTCCCACTGCCATCACAATAGTGATTCCCTCCCACCACATTAGGCGGGTGGATGTTTGGCGGTCCGAGAGACTAAAGACCAGGGATCTGATGGGCTTAGGGAGCTCGTCGGACCGACAGACAGAACCGCAATTTCTACAATGATGACGGTGCCTACCAGGCACCGCCATAGGGGGTTACAATCTTCCTTCCCACTTGCAGTTTCATTGCAGTTTACCTTCCATGAAAAGACAGGAGGAAAGGGATATTGGTGGCCCGTAGTGGGCCCCACTTCATCCCTGGCTCTCCGACATGGGCCCTGGTGTCCCCTTACATATCCCTGCACCATGTGGCAGGCACCACTTGGTAACTGCCACATATTGCAGAGATATGCAAAAGGTGTATTTTTTGTACTGTGGCGTGTGTTGCAGCCCGCAGAACATGCTGCAATACAAAATTCACACTTTGCGACCGCCTTGAATGTGGGCCCATTGTAATTTGCATGGTGGGACCGCCGACAGCTAGATGGGCAGTCCAGTCCCTGCTATGACTGCAGTCGGACAAAAGTCTGACCGCCATCATGAGGCCCTATGCCACAACTTATTTTAAAGTACCAATACTGTTTTTTTTTTTTAACCAAAATACATTTGTGATACTCATGGTACTCTGTGTTGACAATGTTTCATCCCTTTAGAACTTTATTACCCTGTTTGGGGCTTCTGTTAGGTCAGCCATTACTCCTATACTTGTTTTAAATTGTTCAGGTCCAAACATACCCCTCCATTGCTTGGTTTATCATCACATTTTTCGCATGGTTTCTCTTCACATTCCTTACAACACTTGTCTATAGCATGATTGATGTCAGAATACCTTGTATGTGCATGAAATGAGAGGTCAGTGCTTTCCATTATGGGTGTTATCATTACTAATCTATTTCCCCACTTTTTTCCCCCTTTCCGTTTGCATATTTCTGCAATTTCCTTTCCCGCTGCCTTCCTTGTATTTTCTAGTCTCAGGCATATACAATTAAGTCTTGATGGTGATCCCCATATTTTAAAATGGGATTGAAACAGAGTACCATGACTATCACTAATGTGTTCTGCTTCAACAAAAGATTGCATTGGTACCATTAAAATAGGATTTGACATAATTTGAATATTACTATTATAGTCACTAAGAAAATGTCTGAGTTGTGAAATATTTTTGTTTCTTCTATGGTTCTCACTTTTTATTAGGTCTCATTGTGTCATATGATTGAATAAGCACTTGTATTTTTCGATTTTGGTTCTTTTGACATAGATTTTTTTAAATCTTCAATGTTCAGTGTTGGCTGTGAATTTGCTGTAAGGGACCACTTGTTGCTTTAGAAATATTTGTACCCATGGTCCCTTATATACTTTTGAGTTCTCTTGTCTATAATTTCAATTTCTATTTCTATTTTTATTTTATTTATTTTATTTAGTTCTCTGCTGAGAACAACACATTTTCTGATAAACGTTTAAAATGTATAGTATAATTAATTTTTCAATATAATTTTTAAAACGATTAAACAAATGTAAACAGATTATGACAAACAAATTTGTCTGGTGGAGATTTACATAACATACTTAAACTCTCCACTGATAAGCGATTGTAGCTGAACTGTATTAGTCTTAAATAGCGCTTTCTGGCCTCTACTACTATCGATTTGGACATATAAATAAGACATGGATTAGATCTTCGATTCCTCCTTTACATAATTCACATTCACTAGTAATGTTCTCCTTAAAGTTCCATTTAGATGTCAATGACTTAAGAGAGAGTATCCTGAGACGTAAAAGTGTAATACAGCACCGGACTCCATGCCTTAAAGTGAATTGGGTATAATGTTGTAATAGTTAATACTGCATAGAGGTGGCAAAAAGTTCGTAGTGATGGAGTTTTGAACAATGATGAATGTCCAAGTCAAAACTTAGCCTCAGCGCTAAATGTCTATAAAAATACCTAAAATAGTGACAACATAAACTAGATAATTTTAGTGAGCCATATTTATATTTGAAATTTCTATCTATAGCTGTTCAAAAGGTAATGGGGTTTAATCATGCTTATCATAGAATACTATAAGTCACATAAATTGCAGCACTTCTTAACTCCTTGGCTAAAAAACCATTACAATTATGTGCTTGAAGACTAACATTACATTTATTATAATTTACAGGCCCTTGCAGCGGACATATTTTGTATTATGACATCACACGCCTAAAATGGGATTCAGATTTTTGCGGTCTACATCAAAAATCAATGTTCATATGACTACCTAAGACTGTGCCAAATGCCATATTAGTATCTCTTTTTGTACAATTCTGGTAGTTTTTGACTCTAAGCTACCTCACTATGACAAACATGTCTGTCTCTTCTTCCAGGGTCTCCACCCAGGTCAAAGGAATGCAGCAATTCGCAATTCACTCAGACGGGTTGTCTACTTCGTCATGCTCCTCCAGTTAGCCCCACGTCTCCCAAAATTCAAACCAGAATATTCGATGCATTGTACCATTCACAAGCACATATACACCAAGCACATACATAGAACACACAATTACTGCACAGAGTTCCATACTAACTTGATGACGGCCAAGGGTGAGTTAAGCAGCAGAACTTTACATGAGTTAGCTTGTAGTCCTCACTTAAGTGTCACAGGTAAACAGGCCTGTCACTTCTACTGATCCCTACCCTACAGCGCTCGAGCTACTTAATGACCGGCAAAGGCAATAGCCTTTTATCACTATGGTGGTAGGACTGTGAACACCCCTCCTGGTCTAACAATTCAACACTCCATAAGGCAGGCTGTTGTATTCTAGTTATCTGTGTTTTGTTTGTATTGACTTCATGTCCTTTGTCTATGCGTCCTTTTTTGTATTTTCCTCATGCCCCCACCTACATGTATGCCTTTGTCTTGTAATTCTTGTTTGTCCTTGTGTGATGTTTATCTCAGAATGTTATTTAGATCATTGTTTACTATAGAATCCAAGTTAGAAACAGTTTCCCTCAAGTTCCGGTGTGCTGGTGCCTGCACTGGGGGTTCTTACTGTAAGTATAAAGCCTTTCTTTTACTTCTTCTTCTATTTCCTGGGAAACACTTCACCTTGCACACAGGCTTATCTCATGATGCACACACAATATCTATGTTTCCCCATGACAACAAAAATGTGCACTATGGACTGAGACATCTTTGCAGCTGGGGCACCATGCGAGGGACTTTTCACCGGGGTCATTCGAACAAATGTACTTGACCTCCTGGAGCCGTAGCTGTGCTCATAAAGATTAAAATGAGCCCTCACTGGGACTTTCATGGCAGCTTTGCCATCTGATCATGCTGTGCAATCCTCTGGCTTGTGCAGCAAGTTGGCTGGGCTCAGAGCGACAAATTGATTGGGGTTAAAGGATCATGACAGCAGTGCCATCTGGGCATGCTGTGCACCTCAATGGCTTGCATAACAACATGGCTGGGCTAAGAACGACCAAATGGTTGGGCTTGAAGGACAGCCATGTGGTTGCTTTGTGCCTTATGTATCGGATTCTGCTCACTCTTCTAGGGGCCTAGGGCGTCTTGGGCTGAGTCCTCAGCATCTGAGCTGGGCCGGTGGGACCCCGTCCAGTGCTCGAAGTGACATGACAGGCTGGAGCGCATGGACGAAGGATTCCACCCCAGGGCCAGCTAAAGTCCAGCCAAGAAGGCGAGTCCTCCTGGGCAAGGTCTGCCTTTAGGCTGATGGTGCTCAGTGCGACAATTTATTTGGCACCCTTACGATTACCTCCTTCTCCACGGATTTCCCCACTACCATCCTCCACTAGTGGCCCTCATATCTTCATAGCCCTTAGCACACATGAATTTCATTTTTAAGAGCTTGTTGGAGTTGGCTTAACTAACAAGAATGTAATTCTACCTAAACAAAACATTTTCAGCAACATTAGAAATAGATAATGAAAGACTGGGAAAAACCATAACGTCCTAACCTCTTTTATGCAGCTTGTATGCAGCTCTTTAATGACAGTTCATATGTTACTGTGCTATATTAGGATTGTAACTTGGGAACTTCAACAAAGAAAAGGATCTCTGTGACAAAAAGAAGTAACCCACCGAGCTATCAACATAAAATTCAGTTATGTAATCTGCATGTTACACATTCTTTGCTGCAGGAATTTTAATGCTCTGTTCTGCTTTATGGTGAGTCTAAACAACCATTAGACAAAACTCTGATATCTCTCTCTCTAGCAGTAAAATTAATCACCAGAGTTATGTTCACATTTTTATCTTTGCCTGAAACCTTCCCAAAGCACAGAAACCTCTGCAGGAGATCATTTCTAAACACAGCACCCTTCAAGGTCAACGCCAGGTAGGGTGAACCAGCGCACCACCCTACAGCTGGCCATTCTCCTGGGGCCAGTGGAACATGATCACTTTGAGACACAGTGGGAGTGGAGCTTAGGCACAGAGGCTTCCATCCCTGGGCCAGCTTGAGCTCTAACACAGCCAAAGAGGGGATCCCGCGGGGTGCCTACAGGACCTTGTCTTGGACACTTTGTGACATGAAGCCCAGAAATGCAGGCTTCCATCCCCAGCCCAGGTTGAGCTCTGACTCGAGGCCCTGTCAGAGATTCTTAATCCCGTCAAACAGAGGAGCCCTACCCGCTACCTGCGGGTCTCCATGCCGACCACATTGCAGCACAGCGGGTAGGGAACAGAGCCTAGGTCACACATAGCTTCTAAGCTTGGGTAAGCAGGGGAGCTCTTGCACAGCCTGCTGGACCCCATCCTGGGCTCTAAGTGACACATCCGGCTGGAGAAGGGAACCCAGGACCGGGGGCTTAGACCCTTAGGTCTGCTGGAGATCTTACCCAGGACAGGTCAGAATGCCTTAACTCAGTCAAGCAGGGCATCCCTCTTGAGTACAATGGAAATAGGTCCCATGCTCTTTGAGACTTGAAGGGCCAGAGAATAGAGCCCAGGAAAGGAGGCCTCCACCCATGGGCCTACTTGAGCCCTTATCTGGGATCTAGTCTGGGGTTCTAGTCTGAGCATGCAGGGCAACCTTCAAGATGTCTGCGGAACCCTATCCTGGGCACTCTGCAAAGTGACAGACCAGAGAACATAGCCCAGGACTAGGGCTCTGATCTTGTGCCTGGTCAGAGCTTCTTAACCAGGCCAAGTAGTGGAATCCTACTGGTGCCTGTTGGACCCCATCTTGTTACTTTGCAGCATAATGGGCTGGGGAAGGTATCCCAGGATCAGGGGCTGCCATCCCTGAAGACCAATTGGAGCTCAGATCTGCGGCCTGGTTACAGCTTCTAAACCCAGCCAAAGACAGGAGCCCTTCCCGGGCCAGAGGGACCCTGTCCTGCACTTTCACTGGCACAGTGAGCCGGACAAGGTATCCCAGAGCCAGGGGCTTACATCCCTGGGCCAGTCAGAGTTCTGAAATAGAGTCTAATCAGAGCATCTTAACCCAATCAATCAGGACTACGCATTCCTATGGAACCCCCATCAAGACACTTTGCAAAACAGCTGCCAAGAAAAGGCAGCACAGTATAGGGGCTTCCACCCCAGGGCCAGCTGGAACTCTGATCCGAGGCCCAGCCAAGGAGGGGCGGATCTAAACCTGACCAAGAAGGGGAACACTTCCCAGGCTTGTGGGAGCCTGCCATGGGCTCTAAGTGACACAGGTAATCTAGAAGGAAACTGAGGGCTGGGGGCTTCCACCCTGGTGCCTGTGGCAGATTTGATCTGGGACCTAATCAATGGGGTCCTTAACCTAGACAAGCAAGGGAGCACTCTCTGTGCCTGTAGGACCCTCATTCCAGACACTTAACAACATGACAGCCCGAAGAAGGCAGTCTAGGATGGGGACTTGAAGCCCAGGGCATACTGGAGCTGCTCTGGTCTGGAGCCCATCAGAGCATCTTAACGTGGCCAAGAAGGGGGGGCCCTCCAGTGCCTGAGGGACCATGTTCAATACACTTTGCAATATAGCGGATCTGCTAATGGTGCCCAGAACAGGGGCTTCTACCTAAGGGACAACCATAGCTCTAACTTGGGACCTTGGTACAGATACTTTATCTACCTAGCAGTGGAGCTTTTTTGCACCTGCAGGATCCTATCCTGGGCGATTTGTAACATGGTGAGCCAGCACACAGACCCTAGATCCCAAGGGTTCTCACCCGGGCCCCACTAGACCACTACCCTTTCCTGTAATCCATGCACAACGAGTGACAGAAGGGGACATTCTAGAGAATATATCTGCCCTCCTGGAGCCCTGACTGGGCTTGAAGTTTCAAATTAGCTTCAGCTTCAAATGAGTACTTCTTGAAACTTCCAGGGCACCTCAGAATTCACATGAAGGAAATGGCTTGTTTTTTTTATTTGAGTATGAAATATCACCAGTGATGTTGGCATGGAACATTTTGCTTTCCCCTTGTAGTCATGGTAAATGTCTCACAGGCGTGATTTCATATACCTCTAAGTATAATCTCATACAGCCCTATTTAAAAGGCAATTTTATCAAAATAGATGTCTTCCTACAGACCTCTTCACTAGGTGGCTGGAAGTACTGTGGAGATATCAGAGTGCTGCTTAACTAATTTTGAAAGCCTTGAGTTTACTTAAGCAACCTTTTTCTGGTTGTTTTAGTTTATCATTTTAAAAAATATATTTTTTTCTGTCAATTCTTGTGTTTTTATTGATCTCAAAGTATATATGACATCACTTGAAGCAACGTCATCAGATAAGCTAAATAGTTCACTTTTGTAATGTAGAAGGCTAAGCTTTAACGTATAACGGGGCATATTACCAAGCAATAGCGATAATTATCGCTATTGCTTGGTTAGAGACAAAAAGTTACCGCTGAGCTGTGGCGATTTTTACCGCAAATAAACCTTGGTATTACCAAGGTTTACAGCAAATGCAATAAAAATCGCCGCAATGCATGAATATCGCTGAAAAGTCAGCGATATTCATGCATTACCGAGCTAATGCTCTTAGCCATGTTATCCACCTCTCATTGGATAACATGGCTAAGAACTGCTCAGGGCAGGTGTTAGCTTTTGGAGATATTCGCGCTTAGCGCGAATATCTCCAAAAGTTGGTACTAGGAGATAGCGATGTTAGCGACTGTTTTCAGTTGCTAACATCTTGGCACGCCCACTTTGCATGTCATTAGTGATAAATATCACTGACATGCAAAGTGGGGTCCAAGATGGTCGCTATCTCCTACTAGCTGTCGCTAACTGGTGTTAGCGACAGCTAGGTAATAGGGAGATAATTTTATCTCCGCTTTCTTGGCTTTTAAAGCCCAAAAAGCGGAGATAAACCCCCTTGATAATATGCCCCAACATTCTTACTCCTACGAATTCTCAGAACTTGACGCTCTGAGAAGCTCCAGCAAGGAGTACGCCGTAAAGAGCCAGTGACCTGTCAGTGGGGCAAGCTGAAGTCAGAGCAGGGAACAAAGTCACCAACTGTTGAAAAGCAACAACTAATGTTGCACAGCAATCTGTACCATATGCGCTGGTTCAGGTAGGTGTTCACGTAATCTTACCTGAATGTTTACTTACTCATAATAATTCCGAGTTAATTTATTTGGACAAATATGTCATTGTGAAACCAGTCAAATATTTTAAAAAACACACATGTAAGAATGTTAGCATATGTTTGATCGTTTTGTAGCTGGTACAATTCATAATTCTTTCCACTTTACTTCTTGTTTGCACAGAAAGAAGTCATTGAATTAACCCATCATGTCTTGAAATGCAGAATGCTTTCAAGGGTTGTTACATTTCTACAATGTGGATCGCCGGATTTTAATGGCTGCCTGGTCCCTTCCGCATCTATACTTTATGGTAGAGCTAATATTGATGGTTCAATGATTCAGCTTTTGTTCTATATTGGCAGCTTCCCGTATTGACCTATGTTGCGTCTGTTTACCCTAGAATTCAGTACTCCTGTGTTAGTTCTTCTTGGATCATCTTGGAAAACAAATGTTTAATCATTCATTGCCAACCTGAGTCGGTTTACATAATATCAACAACTCAATGTCTCAGTGTTTGAATTAAATGCACACTAAACATTCAGGAGTCTGTCTGTATTTACAAAAATGGTGTTAGGCACTTCATTTAATAATAAAATCCTATCTACTCTAATAATATATCATCATTCACAATCAGAGAAATTGCATTTAATACAAAAAAGCACTCCATGTCGTAGTATCCTCCACGACTCCTTCTGAGTTCCCTGGCAAATCTTAAACTGTGTGCAAACAACTTTAGTATTACAGAAGAGGATGCAGACGCCTGTGCATCCCCTTCTGCAATACCAAAGCACTGGCGCTTCAGAAAGCGTTCCCTCATTTGTATGGGGTGTGCCTCAGGCAAATGAGGGAATCCCTTTGCCTCTGTGCCTGCGCTGTTTTACAGATGCCGGCGCAGAGTCAAAGATGCTGGAAGGAGGCACACAGCCAGTGCACCACCTAAAAGATGGTGCACTGTCAGTGATCCCCCTGATTGCAGACCTCTGGTGGGGTGAAAGAGGGTCCTATGGATCCCCCAGACATCTGCTTGCAAGCGGATGCAATCACTCAATCTCTAATCCCCCTTCAAAGTGCAGGCAGATTGCTGCCTATGCTGTGAAAACACGGAGTGGCTTCAAAGCAGGGTAAGTTTGGAGCTACCTTGGGAGCAGAGCATTCACCAGAATGCGGCGCATTTTCATTGTTTGCGCATGGAGCACGTTTTGAAAGGTGCACCCAGCGCAAACAATGAAAATGCGCCATTTGCATAATACGTGCCCTAGACTGAATTAGTGTGGTGAAGAACTCTGCACGACGAAGGCTCATGACTGAGGAGCTCTTTTCCACTGAATCTTGGCAATGACTTATTTGCAGCTTTAAAACATGGCCGAATGATTGGTAGAACTTTTTACTGAAAAACTGTTTCAATACCAAAGCACCGTAGGTTTAATAAATGACATTTATTGGAGGTTCAGGTTGAAATCAAGCAAGGAAGATAGCTCATGGTTAAAAATCTTTGGTGAAATGAAGACAAACAAGTCAATGTGGTTGTTGATACGTATCCACCCCTTCATTAGGCAAGAATAACCCATCGACTTGGAGCTGCCACCAGTTCTTGCCAGGCTCACATTTCACTCATGCTGTCAGAGTCAAAGAAATCCATAGAGAAGTCCAGCAGGATTGTGTCCCACTATTTGAGCTGTTTGAGCCCAACTCACTGCATTTATTAATTGAATGGTAAAGTTCTACTTTCCTTGTTGATTGGGGGCATGGAAAGAGAAACAGTGAGAATGGTGTCTTGAAGGCAAGTGATGCTCTGAGGTGAGGATGATCTAATTGTTAGATGCAGGGAACTCATTGCAACAATAAGCTTATGTGGGTGAGTGTGCAATATAACGACGTAGGACTATTTAGATCACAACATCAGGTCTTTCCAAATGCAACTGTAGCGCTACTTTTTCCATAAAGAATTTGCATTAAATGTATTTATATATTGCATTCTCTCTTTTATAGCTCTGATCTGCTTGGAAAATATCTGTCTTATCGTGCTACAATGACAGCACTGATAGGTTCCACTACGCGGGATTACCATTGGTACATTGTCGAATGATCAACAGAAGTTTCCTATTGAAGGAAAGAATAATGAATGGAAACACTGAAGCATAGCACACAGAGAAGAAGTAGCGGATATCTGAGATGGATGTGAGGTTGTTGTTTGATGAAGTACTTTGATAAAACCAGGTGGTGTTATCAATTCCAAAGAAGAGGACATAGAGTGCCACCAAGATGCTGACCATCTTAGACGCTCTTGTTTCAGCTGAAAGGGACTCTGACCTCTCTGAGCTTCTTATGCCTTTCACCTGCTTCCCGTGCTTGTACAAGATGTATAAGATGGAGCAGCTGGCAACACTCATCCCAGTTACAAACACAAGGTCTCTTGCAAAGAGAGTAAAATTGTTACTGAGAAAAGATGTTCTATCTGGTACAATCACAATGCAATAGCTGATGCGGAAAGAATATTCGAGATTGGTCGTGTTGGACATGTTGGTGCCTGAGACAGTGTACAGCAGCGGAGTGATGCACATAGATGCATTCATTAGCAAGAGGAGAACAATGATGGATCCAGCATAGAACTGCAGCCGCACTTTCACATGCATGCATGTGGAAGTGGTTGACATGAGGGTGACACTCTGGAAGCAGCTGAGGAAGCAAGTCAGACAGATAGACATGGCGCGGGAGACACGTGAAGCATAAACTAAAAGCTGACAGTGGGTGTTGCTGAAGACATTGAGCAGTCCAAAAATATAAAGGGAGTTAGGAAGCCCTCTGGTTAGAGCCATCACCAGGTTGGATGCTGTTAGGTTAAGAAGGATCACCTCCGATGTTACAAGACCATGTTCTTGATAAGCAGTGCAGGAAAAAAAGACCAAGAGTGCTGAATTTCCCAGGATACCAATAATAGTCGTGAACAAAAAAGAAAATGCTCTGAAAATATCTAAAGGATCCATTGCTGAATGAATGCTCTTTGGAGGTCACCTAAAGAAGATAGTAATAAAAAGTGTTTTTTCCTGAAAATACAGAACAATTGTATGTGTCTTGGCCACCTTTTGTTTTCAAAATACAACATTTGAAGATATGTACATTTAGTGTTTTCATACCTTAAATCATAGTTCTTCAGACTTTCAGAAGGCGAGCCCCCCTTACAAAATTTTCAGGAGTAAGGACAACCTGCTGGCAAAAAATTCTAAACCTATAGACATTAGACATGGCTACTGCCATTAGGAGGACCTAATTATGCGGCACGTTTGACTAAATTGTGTGGTAAGAAAATGTAAATAATGATTTGTGATGCCCCATATGCTGGTATAGTATTACTTCAATATGTTGACATTTGTTACACACAGTAACGCTGAGGAAAGATTTCACCCTGTCAGTACCAGTTTATAACCAAAATACCACAATAAACAACAGAAAGATATCTAGTCAACCTTTGTGAAGCGCCTTCACTCTGCAGGAATACATGTTGCCACATTAAAAGCTCACCTGGCCCTAGCCAGGAGCAGCAAGGGTCCCTTAAAACCCTGATGATCTTATGTAGAGTTAAGCAGTTTACCCACGCCTCTTTCCTCCCATCCCTCTCTTCCAATCCTCTCCCATCCCCGGATCCCTCTCTAACTTTACAGGCCATTTTATTTCACCCCTGTTTACAACTTCTGAACTCTCCCTAATCAACTTCTCACTTCACATTTGATCACCTCTTGCCATTCTGTCTTTTTACTGCCCTCATCTCCAACAGTCTCATGCATTTATCTCATGGCCTCTCTGGCCCCGTCACCTCTCTCGCCCCTCAGCACTTCTCATTCACCTCAAGTCTCTCCCTTCAAATTTCTGTCTATTTCTATCTTACACCTCTCCAGCCCCCCCATTTATCTTTGGCATCTCCCCTTAGTTCTTTCACACCCTCTTGAAACAACGTCCCTCTCCACTGTTACCTCAGCACCCATCCCAGTACTCCTCTCTTCCCCTATCGCTGCTGTCCCTCCCCTATGTCGCATCAAATTCTCTTTTTATGTCACAGATCATCCCTCAGCCATCTTCTCTCACAGTTTAACAGTAACCCTCCTCTGTGCCCTCATCTTTCGCTCACATTCACCTCTACTCTCGGGTTTCTACACATCCTTCGGCACTTCACATTTATCCTCATTCCTCACCTCTTAAATTGAATTCTCTTGTTCCCTTGCTGGCCTCTATCATCCTGTCTCCACTCACCCTCTCATTTCTCCTCACCGAGCATACGGGTTGGTTTATATTATAAACCGACCTGTTTGCTCCTCTCGGCCGGTGCCAATCTTCTTATTAAACCATAATTCAGGAAGGCAGGAATTATCAGTCTCGCTGTTTTGGTGCAGGCCGCACAGTTTTGGAACTTGCACCCTCCTTTGCTTCGTTCCACCAACAATCTATTATCCCTTAGGGAATTATAAAAACCTGACTCTTCACCCTGTAGGTTACCCCATTTGGCTGGTTCTCCTTCCCCTTCTGTGTGTTTCTCTTTTGCCATTTTAGGCAGCAGATGGTTATTAGCCCAAGGACACCTTTTGGTAACAGTAGCACACTACAAAGGGAAATAATAATAGGCATAAGTGTGACCGGGAATGTACGACCTCTTTTCTATCACCTCACGACCACCCTGGGGGTCGCGCCGCACAGTTTGAAGACCCTTGGTGTAGAGCCGTTACGAAGGTGATCACCCCTTGATTATTTGAAAAACACTAGTGACATTTCTCTTAAAATAAGAATTGTGTAAGTGCCTCACGCCCCGTGGGTCACACTGCAGCCAATTTGCGCACCCAATATATAATCCTGATTTGTGCCTCGAGTGTTTTGTACTGGGAACACAATTTTCTTACTGACAAATATACGTTTTAGAAGAATGTGCTGAAAATGCACTGTGTTGTCATATTTTTTTCTACACTTCCTAGGAAGAGACCCTTTTTTCCACATTAATGACCTTGAGAATGTCAGGCTTGTTCACTATGTGCGCTTGTAGCAAATTGTAGCTGGTATCGAAACCACCTGGGCAGTTTTAGGTTCCCTGACCATCACTGAGTACAATATATCATACTGATGCACTAAATTACATTTAATAAAGGTAATAGTTCTGAAACATGAACACTCATGAAGTTCATCATGCCTTCGTGATTACACCATTAGTTTAACAAGGAAACAAGTCAATTTGACATGCCCACATGACTAAATAGGCAGAATAATTTTTGTTTACGGTAGTAAAATAATTGTCTAATACATCTGGTTAGTACTCGCTCTCAGCTGAATGACTTAAAAGTGCTCTCAAATGTGATGGCAGCCAAGTAAAGTGATTTGCCCAAAATCACACAATCTGAACAAGCAAGGAAGCTGAGATTTTGATCCCAACTTCCCAATTCAAAGATTGCACACATCCGCCATCGTGTGGATATCCACTTCTCTAATATTAAACACCATAGACAAAGCTCTGAGTTTATATTTCTACGAGTAACTTTGCACAGTGTTGTCATTAAATTGCATGTTGCATCAATATGATGTAAAGAAATATTTCCTAAGAAAAGGACAAAGTTAAGGGTAATGGCAATCATACACAACTATTTGGGAAGTGTCAACGCCTCACTGAAAGCAACTATATACATTAGCATAACAAGGACGTTTAAGAGATTAGACGGAGCTCTGACAAGCATTCACAGGGACAGGTGAAGCATGACTGGCTGCACAAAAACTACCTCGGCTGCAGACAAACACAGAGGCACAGTTTCTGCATTTGAACTCCCGGAGCAAGTAAAAACAGTAACGTACCCATGGGGGCAGAGAGGAGTGTGGCACTTACTGCACAGGAACAGAACTACAGGCGGTCAGAAATGCCTGACACTGGTTTCAAGACTCTGCTTTTCATGTGGCCACTCACTGCTTGTTGCCTCGAATGTCTGCTGGACTTTAGGCCCGATTCCTATGGTCTTTGACTGGGAGACTTGGGGCCTCGATTTCACCCACACTATTCTTATGTATTTGACCCCTGTATTGATGCAGAAAGGAAGATACCACCTGCATTTGGTAGGAGTGGACGTTTGAGCATGAAAAAAACTGGACTTCAGCAGAAAGGAAACAATATCTGTTGATCCCCTAAAAAATTAAAAACTGCGGAATTAAGCACACCCTGCAAGTTTGTGTGCAATCTACACGTCTCTAGCATTACGTCATTCCCAATTTAATGAAACGTCATTCCCACTTTAATGAAACATCTCTTTGAAAAGAAACCTCTCTCACATACCAAAACGCTAAAAAAAAAAGCAGCTCCATCCAAAGCTGAGAGTAAAATAGTAAACAGAAACACTGAATACACTGGGTGCTTCACGGAACTCGACCACAGCAGCCTTGAGAAACTTGACTTTTTATTTTCTGCTAAAACGTCGGTGTGACCAGGAATGTGCGACCCCCTTTGTCTCACTCCACAACCCCTCTGGGGGTCGCGCCCCATAGTTTGAAGACCCCTGCCTTATTGCATCTTTTACTGTTTTTATTTAATGAGTTATTATAGCATTTAATTAACAGCAAACAACCATCAGATAGGCAGTAATAGGAACCAACACTCCTCAAATGGAATTAATGTCTTTCATTATTTGCCCAAAGTGCTCAACCAAAGAGACCCAAAACTAGGAGTGCTCCTATGGGAAGAGATGGGAAATAGTTGTTACTTAGCTCTACTAACTCTAATATTGAGTGGCACAACAGATAATACAAAGCCAAATCTATTTTCACATGTGGAAAGGTTGTGGAGTTTTTTGTGAGCGGGATGGCAGAGCATTCTTAGAAGCGCACACGCACACATGCTATTGGAGCATTGGATGTGAGCTTCAAAACTCACTTTACTTTGGCTGGACTAAGTATGGGTTCTTAAAGCCGAATATTATAGATAAAGAATGTCAGTACTTCTATTGAGAGCTAATCTAATATACCTTTTCAACACTATCAGCTACAATCAATCAATGGGTCAATAAAACACCATTGTTTTGGTAATTAAAAAGATATCTCTACAAACCATCTGAAAATCGGACTAATATAGCTAATCACAGCAGCATCACAGCACTCTTTGCTTCCCTTTGCTGGTAATGCAACAGGGCAACTTCCTTACTGTCAGAAATGGGGGTACCTAGTTGGCAGAGGGATGCACCCTTCCCAAGTAGGGACCACCACTCTTGTCAGGGTAAGTCAGATACACACTCTAAATTAACCTGTCTCACTCTTTGGTAGCTTGACACAGAGCAGTCAGACATACCTTAAGAGGCAATGTATAAATTGTTTGTGCAACACGTATTACAGCAAAACAGTGAAAACACCACAAAAAAATACTCCACATCAGGTTAGAAAAATGGAGTTTAATTTAATGAACAATAGAAGACCAAAGCGACAAAACTCCAATGAGTAGAATTGGAGTTATCAATTTTTAAAGATTATCTTGAAATATAGTGCTTGAGTCATAAAGCGCAAACTGGGCTATTTGGTCGCAGTGGACTGGGTCAAATCTGAAAAGTCAAGCTGACTGTGATAGAGTGCTGGTCAAATACAGATGTCACACAGGCCCCCCTGAAGCAGTACATTTATAGAGAACAAGTGTTGGCATGAGGAGCTGCTTCGAGGAGCAGAGGATGCAATGTGCCTTTGTCGATCCAATGGTATGTAGATGATGCATTGGTTCGAAGCCACTCAGTTGGGTCCTTCCTTGCACTCAGAGTGATGAAGACAATGCGCCATTGTGGAGCTGCGCAGTCGGGTCCCTCATTGTCCTTGAGTTTATGGTGATGAAGCAATGTGTCATAGTCAGGCTGTGCTGTTGATGTGGTGGAGTACTGGGGGCAGGAATGCGTCTAAGGTGAATGCCGCTTTTCCGACTGGTATAAAGCAGGCGATGTGCGGATTTTCACAGAGCAGCCAAGAAACTCCTTCTCCAAGGGTCCGGGACTGGATTGGCACCACTTGTCAGGTTAGGACTCACAGGTGGCAGAGTCAAGAGGCTGTAGAAGGAATGAATGAAGTTGTTGATGTCTCTGAGACTTCAGAACAGAAGACAAACCAGCAAGCTCTTGAAGTCACTTGGTTCTGGGGATGATCTCACCATGCAGCAGGGCAGCATAGCAGAGCTGGACTCCAGCAAATTCAGCAGAGTCCATCAGAGTGTCAATATTTGCAGCAGCTCAGCAGTCCTTCCTTCATCCTGGCAGAGTGTCCTCAGCTCCAGAGTGTACTGAGTTGGTAGTGTCAGGGGTCAGTACTTAAACTCATTTGTGCCTTTGAAGTGGGGAGACTTCAAAGAGATGCCTTTGAAGGGCACAAAGTCCCTGCCATTCCTGTCCTGGTACCAGACTCACTATAGGGGGCTATGGAGCTCTTTGTGTGGCTTGGAGAATGATAGTGTGGAAGTTGGAGTGGGTTTTTGTATGGTTACATGAGGGTGTGAGTGGCTGTGTCAGAGATTCTGTGGATGATGTCATAAGTGATTTCATTTGAGATGTCATCAGTGATGTAACTGACCATGCCACGAGTGATGTAATATGTGAGGTCAGAGGTCATAATCAGCGAATTCTGTGGGCACGAGTTATAGTTAGCTCAGCTAACTATAACTGCTGAATTTCTGTGGTTGTGTATAAGTGAAACTTGAGCCTAAGTATAACAGTCCTGTAACCTTTGTTTTTTTCAATGACTTTCCATGGTTTTTAAGTAGCAATGGTCTTTGCAGAATGGTGTGGAAAGGGGGCAGGCCCTCTGAGCAGCTCTCAGAAATCCAGCCGAGTAGGACTAATAGAAAGTAACAGGAGAGCTTCTTGGTCCCCAAGGTCCTTTAGCATCCAAGACAACTTAATTACCCAAGCACTAGTGCAGAGGTCTTCAAGCCTTTTGATGCCAGGAACCCCTTCTCAAACCTTTTTTATGGAAAAGGACCCCTTTCTGACAAAGAATTCTAGTACCTGGTACTCCTCATCATCAACAACTATCGACAACCATAAATGCCCCAGTTAAACCTGGCATCTTCAGATGTGTTTCCCCTGTCTTTTTGCTTTCTGACCTTCTAGTTGTGACTCTGTTTTTGCTGGTTTGGTGTCTCTGCACACTTTCTCACTGCTGTTCAGTGTTAAAGCTAAAGTGCTCCTATTGTAAATTGTATTATGAATTGGTGTTTCGATGTTTGACATGTTTGATTTACTAGTAAGTCGATAGTAAAGTGCACTGAGAGTGCAAAGGGCTGTAAATCAAATGCTGCTTGTGGGCCTGCAGTACTGATTGTGCCACTCACCCAAGCAGCCCTGAAAAGGGTTATCAGACCTGCCCCTTCAGTGTATGCGTGCAGTTTGTAACAACCATGTCTACCTGACAAGTGAACCCATTTGCCAGGCACTAATCTTACCTTTTCTTACATATAAGTACCCCTAAAGTGGGCCCAAAGTACCCTTGTGGGCAGGGTGCAGTGTATATTAAAGGTGGGACATGTACTGGTGTGTGTGACATGTCCTGGTAGTGAAGTTCAGAGTGTTTTGTTTTTCACTATGGAAAGGCTATCTGTTCCATAGGATAGAATAGGAGTTTACTTACAACATCTAATGGTCTGCCTTGGACAATGCTGTCCCCAGAGAGGATGGCACTGATTTGGACTGGGGACAGTCACTCTCTGCCCAAAAGAATAAAGAGAAACTGAGTATAAATATTGGGGCCCAGACCCCAGAAATTTAGAACTAGCTGGAATCAAGGTATATGCCAAGAAGGATAGCTGGAGGAATTGCCAAGAGGAGTACTGCCCCTTTGCTGTGTTGCTGCTTTTTTGGGTTGGCCTGCTGTTGCTGCTTCTGCCTTGGATAGTAAAAGGACTGGACTGAATTTCTTTACTTGTTGCTAAGTATCTCCAGGGGCTTGAAGTATAGCTTGCCACCTGTTCTGAAGTCTCACGGACTGCAAAGACTTCACAAGCCTCTTGGTACCACCTCTGGGACTGTGGTTTCACTTGCTACAGAGGGTGGAAAGCAACGGACTCCGTCACCGACTACGTCAATGGGTCCGTGTCCTAAAGGCACCGCAGAGGGCACCGCCGCATCTCGCACCACAACCCTGGTCTCACAGACAATGACCGCAGCTGCTGGTTGCAACAGACCTGTGGGCACCACATTCCACACCGCCTCGCTTCACTTCGCCACCCTGGTTTCACAGATGTCATTGCTGCCTGCGTACAAGAACAGGAATGCCGCATTATTATTTCCATGAGACAGAATCAAAGTCTTGGCTCCTTTTCCTACAGTTGAACTATCCGCAACTGAAAATAAACGGGGATACTCCCTTGTTTATAAGAATACCCCATATCGCCAATAAATTGTATTGCACAAAAAGACGGTGGTTTCAACGAGCCTTAAAGCGCAAATCATTTTTAAAGGCCTAACATATATAGGGTCACGGAAATTGAAATCAAACGGTGGAATATTGCAATTGATGAAGCAAATTTCCACAAATGCATACAAGATCTTATTTATATACTTGTCCTGATGAAGGTGAAAAACTGACAAACACCGAAACGCCGCGTCGACTGTTTTTACTTACATTTTATTGTACCTTATGTGGTTGGTCAACTGATAAAATGATGTATTTTTAATCATGTTTTGTATTAGATTGTTACCCGATGGGAGGAACTGAATAAAAGTACTCCTTTTTTGATGAAATTTGATCCTCTAGTATTAGTAATTTGTGACACTAGTAATGTGATATTCCATATTTTGTTAAACATTGAATGATATTTAAATAATACCGTTAGCTCTCTCCATTAATATCAGCAGGTCTTGTGATTACAATAGATAACAACATAATAGGGTCTGATTTTCTGCCTGCTTACTTTGACACCTGTGACCGCACCATGGCTTGGGAGCACCACCCATAAGTATTGTGATACACCGCCCTGCCCCACAAGGCAGTCCGGACCGATCAACACTAACTCCCTGCAACCGACACTGTTGCCGGCCCCGTGATCTGTCAGCACTGCAATGAGCACTGCCTTCATTCCACACCGCAGCCCTGGTATCACTGATGCTGCTGGACGACTGTCACCGAGCTGCTGCCTGCACTGCAATCTGAGGGCACTGCATGCTACACCTCTTCGCTTGGAGCACAAATTGCTGCCTAGCACCAACATAGGCAGGATTGTTTAAGTATGGGAAGTGGGACCTTCCTTCACCAAAATAATCCTGAGGGGTGTCTTCCTCTTATGTGAACTGCGGAATGCAGCTCACATGGAAAGGGGAAAAAACGAAGAGAAATAAAAACATTTCTCCTTGTTACGCCTCCGCTAGAGAGAGGTCAGGTTTTGACACTGCCCCAGGTTTAAGTGATTTTGTAACTCTGGGGCAGCATCAAAATCTATGGGTTTTGCGTGGGAACACCATGCAAAGCCTATGGAACACCTTCCTGATGCAGAGCAAGGCAGCACAGTGACTTGCGCTGCTATGTCTTACTATATATCTATGAGGGATCACTGAAATAATATCTACTGCCAAAATATCGAGTTGCCATTATATCAATGCCAAAATATCGAGGGACATAATATCGACTTTCTATCTTCACTAAGGTAAGTACAAAAATATCGAGTTTAAAATATCGAGTGTTAAAAATATAGACTGTCAAAATATCTTTTTTTTATGTATTTAAAATAAGTTAAAACTATTATAATATTAAATATATTTAATATAACCATTGTTAAAATTATTAAATAAATGTAACATTATTTCATAATTAATGTAACTTTAAAAATTAATAATAATAATACATATATATATTTAAATACATGTTATTAATAAAACATATAGAATATATTTACCATAGCATAGCAAAAGGTTTAAATTTAATGTAACCACTCCAGTGGGTGCTACATTAAAGAGATGGTTGGATAGCGTAGGGGTAAAAATTACTATTCCCACTTCAGTGGGTACAAGAGTAGGGAAAGCGTTGGATAGCGTAGGGGTAAAATTTACTATTCCACTCCAGTGGGTGCAACAGTAGGGAAAGCGTTGGATAGCGTAGGGATAAAAATTACTATTCCCACTCCAGTGGGTGCAACAGTAGGGAAAGCGTTGGATAGCGTAGGGGTAAAAATTACTATTCCCACTCTAGTGGGTGCAACAGTAGGGAAAGCGTTGGATAGCGTAGGGGTAAAAATTACTATTCCCATTCCAAAGAGTGCAACAGTAGGGAAAGCGCTGGATAGTGTAGGGGTAAAAATTACTATTCCCACTCCAGTGGGTGCTACAGTAGGGAAAGCGTTGGATAGTGTAGGGGTAAAAATTACTATTTCCACTCCAGTGGGTGCTACAGTATGGAAAGCGTTGGATAGCGTAGGGGTAAAAATTACTATTCCCACTCCAGTGGGTGCAACAGTAGGGAAAGCATTGGATAGCGTAGGGGTAAAAATTAGTATTCCCACTCCAGTGGGTGCAACAGTAGGGAAAGCGTTGGATAGCGTAGGGGTAAAAATTACTATTCCAACTCCAGTGGGTGCAACAGTAGGGAAAGCATTGGATAGCGTAGGGGTGAAAATTACTATTCCCAATTAATTATTTTAAATTAATTACCAATTATATTTTAATTATTTACCAATTAATAAATAATTTAAAAATATTAATAATTTACATATTTATTTATTTAAAATTAAATTACTTCCCACCCTATTCCCCTATAAACACACAACCCGCTACAGAAAATAAATTACAAAAATGTAATTATTTATCAATTATTTATTTTTAATTAATTACCAATTATATTTAAATTAATTACCAATTATTATTTGATTAACAATTAGATTAAATTTACATAATTAATTAATTATAATTAAATTACTTCCCACCCTATTCCCCTGTAAACACACAACCCGCTACAGAAAATCAATTACTAAAAATTATTTATTTATCAATTATTCATTTTAAATTAATTAACAATTATATTTGAATTATTTACCAATTATTATTTATTTAACAATTAAATTAAATTTACATAATTAATTATTTATAATTAAATTACTTCCCACCCTATTCCCCTATAAACCCACAACCCGCCACAGATTTATATTACACAAATATTATTAAATATTAATAACTTACCTTATTTTCGATATTTTTGTTGTCTATATTTTATCTAGTCTATATTATGTCTAGTCTATATTTTTGATTCGATATTTTGGCTATTCTAGTCGATATTACTCGATATTTTTGTTGTCTATATTTTGTCTAGTCTAAATTTTGTCCAGTCTATATTTTTTACTCGATATTTTGTCCAATCGATATTTTGGAATCGATATTATGTCTGTTTACCATCTATGAGGCCATGCAGGGTGACTTTGAACTGTCTCATAGGTATGATTGAGACGCTTGTGTCACTGGAGCATCAAAAAAAGTGATGCTCTGGCGAAGCAAGCCTCTCATAAATAAGCCCAAAATATTATGTAAGTTTTTAAGTCTTTCACAATCAGGTATCTACATATAAAATAATGAAATCACAAATGAAAAATAAATTTAAAAACGTCTTGCTCAGTGGGAAATGCACTGTAGTACATTATGAAACATCTATTAGTTAATGCACTGCAGAGGTCTGTGTCTAACCAGAGAACCACAGAATTAAATCTTGATTGGTGCAGTGGAGAATAGTAATGTGTATTTATAGTGCTACGCGGTCACACCCTGTGACAGAAAGCACTGTAACATAACTGTCCCTTCAAAACCAAGAGCAAAATCTTTCCGGCCCAGTTGTTAACTCTTTGCACTTCCATCCAAAAAAACCCAAATCTTTGTCATCACAAAGAGCCAGAACTGCTCCTAAGCATTCTTTACATTTGCAGATGAACAGATAATGCACATTTGCATTTCATTCAGCCAAGCAGCTGATGACGATGTAAATTAGGTGTCCCAGGATGGCTGTCTTTTTGCAGGGACAAACAAAGCTGGGGAATCCCCGACCCCTTTCCACAAATTGAAGACCTCTGAACTAGTGTGCTAGGAGACATGTTTGCACAGTAGTGCTGAAAGGGGGTGTGGCCTCAGAACTCCTCTTAGCAAACAGACTGTGTGGAACTTGCTGGAGGTAACAGGAGGGATACTTGGCCCCCAAATACCCTCGATAGCCAAGGGGACTTCATCCTCCAAATAGTACTATGCCAGGAGGCACGTTTGCAACGTGTTGCAGTAAGGACATCCTTGATGATAGCACAGATAGCGCCTATATGGTTCTATGAGTCACATTGCCAAGGACAGACTGCGACTACCAGGAGTTTTTAGCAAACTGTAAAAAACATATATTTACATATTTTACATAAGGTTTCAGTGTAGCTATTTTGTAAGATACTAATTCAGAAATGCATTTTCCTTCCTCGCAGCAACACCACAGGTCACAATAACATCAGTAGTCACTAATACATATACAAAGTGAAAAACAGATACATAGACATATTTTATACAAAGTTTGAGTCTAGCTGTTTAGTAACTTAATTTTATTTTAGCAATACTTTTAACAAAACAACAATTTTTAAATATAACAACATCTGAACTCACAAATACAACATAACTATTAAACACCCATAAAACTACTCATTGTTACTCAGACTCATGGGGAATTAAAAATTGTTTCCAAACTAGTGTAGTGCACAATCTGAAAACATCACATTACCAGGAAAGTAATGAATATCATGGGATAATTTTCTGATCAGTAAAATCAACTGGACGTATACACCCACTCCTCCCTCTTGAATCTTTTGTTCCAGAAGTTAATTGTGAGCAGGTGGTAGATTTTGGCTGGACACTTTGTATTAGATTCATGTGGGACGATGTTCATGTTCTATCATCTTAAAACGTTTCATAGAAAAGGTCTTAAACTTGCTGATCGAGCAGAAGGAAGAGGGAGGACCATCTACACCAGTGGCAGCATCAATAATTCCTAGCCCTTTAGAAGCACAGGCTACTAAAACACATATGGCTCCACAGTTGTCAAGAATGGCCACGGATTTGCATGGACTATACTGTTGTTATAACAGCTTGTGAGCAGTATGTTGCAGCTATTCACAATGCTGCCAATAATCGTGCATGGTAAACAGTTTTACCCCTTTTATATTTTTTGCACATTTCATAAGAACATTTCATAATGAGCAGCAAGAACGTAATGCAAAGCAGATAGACCCACAACTTCAATAGCAGCACACAAACAATGAAGCAGAGAGTCCATTCAAAAGTGCAATATTAGCTTCAAGATTAGGCTCCACAGTTTTCCCCGATGGCGTCATACTACATGGATTGTGGAGTTGTAGTAAGTGCTGGAGAGCAGTCCATAACGGCCTTTCGCAATGCTGGAAAGAATAATAGATGTTGATTTTTATTTTTGACTTTCTTAGTTTTTCAACATTAGCAGGCTATCTTACAAAAAGGGTATTTAATATCTTTGTGTTGTTCATTTTAATATCTTCCAATGTCATGTAACACTATTTATATATAACATGCTATATAGACAAGCCAAACTACCCCTCTACAAATAAATGCACTGGTAACTTATGCCAGTTATAAAAATTTAATTGTTCACTTTTTAAAAATAAGTAAACAGTCTGTGTTTAAATCTTCTAGTAAGTGCATCAACAACATATACAAACATACTCTGTTATTTAAAGAACACTGTATTACATTTTATAATCTCTTTTTAAAGCAATCAACTGTAATATATGTGTCTTGTTCTGCAACTCCTCCTCTTAACAAAACTTAATTTTCCTTGGAATCCTGTTCAGAATCAAAGAAACAAAACTGCATATCACTACAAACTAGTTCTACGTCTGGCACACTACCATGAAAAAGTGCTCTATTTATTTCTCCTAAACATAAAGCAGGAGTTTCTACATAATACAGCCTCCTACCTAAAGTTTGCATTGTTGAGTGGAATAACTTATTTTGTATTTTAAACTTCGTCTTGGAAAGATATGTAAGCTTGTTCTTAATATATCTATACATTGCTGTCTAACACTAGAAACACAACTACAATAACATTTGTACCTCTTCTGTAATAACTTGTTCCACATTTCTAGATACCATCACCTCTTTTGCTATAGGACTACCATTCTTCATTTTATAACAATGACCTTTTTAATCAATAGCATGAACTAATTTGTTATACTGGATATAGCTGTCTTCATTAAAGAAAGTCTCCGTACAAGAAGTATGAATCCATTGCCCACTAAAAACTGTATGACAGTTACTTCTATTAACTAATCTTTTCTTCTGGTTTTGTCTGCTCATGCAAAAGACTATTTTGTCAAGAGTCTTCATTCTATTTAGAATCAAAATGTAAAGCGTCCTCTGCAAAGCAAAGGCCGTATCACCTACTATCACATCTTGTTCTTTCTACTTTACTGCATCACTCCTTCTTCTACACTTTTTAAAAATGTTAACACTAAATTTACAAGGCTGTAACCATGCAATCATTATAACATTTGCGCAGAACCTATGCAGCCATCTAAACACTCACTTACAACACATGCACACATTGAAATACTAAGGCATATGTGTGCAATGATAAAACACTCAGGCTCTACTCATGTACTCATGTAAATATGTAGAGAGTACCACTGTAGTAAACCTATCACCCATATTGTCTAAAGATAACATATTCCCCGGTAAAACTTCAAAATACATGGGTTTGTAGTTGAATACATCAATACTCCTTGGATGATTGAATGGGTGCAGAGTTAGTGACTAGGTGAGTCTGTGAGGATACAATTAGTGCCTAGAGTATTCCCTGACTATGTCATAACTCCATGGATCATTCCATATCTGCATACTTATTTCCTGCATGTTTGCATCAGTATACCACTAGTATCTGGGTGTGTGGATTACTGCATGAGTAGAGTCTCAATAATTCGACAAGTGTGTGGCTAATGCTTCAATAATTCATTACATGCATAGCTACTGATAGGATGATTAAATGAGTGCAACTCTAGTACCCGGATGATTGCAAGAGTGCATACACAGTATATAGGTGATTTATGCAATGCATGGATGGTGCATACATGATTGTTTAAGCCAATGCATAGCACCTAGCCTATTTGATGAGTGTATTAAAAGTGTTTCAGTGATTGCGTACTGCCCATGTATCTTTGATTGACTAAACAGGTAGTGCCTTGATGCTTACATAACTACATGTTCACAGGCTCAAGACTGATTTGCATATGTCTAGGTTCAAACTGGAATGGCATGGTGAGCAAATCAATTATGGAGTTAGGCCCAGAACTCTATACTGGGGTGAATGTATGACATTGTTCTGCATTCTGCCCATCAATTGTTCTATTTGCATTTGCAAACCGAGTGGGACGGGTATGCCCAGACATGGGTCCCCTGCTCTCCATGCTACTGGAGTCAAGCTATCCTAGCTGAAGAAGGGTTAAATCACAAAACCGGTCCTAGGATGCTTGTGTCCAGTCCAAGGAGAACCTGGTTTGGCAGTTCGGGCTGGACTGTTCCCATTGGGCACAGGGTCAGAACTGATTTGCATATGGCTAGATTCAAACTAGAATGGCATGGTGAACAAAAATCGATGGATTTCGGCCCAGATCTCTGTACTGGGATGAATGTATGACATTGTTCTGTTTTCTGTCCATCAATTGTTGTTTTTGCATTTGCCACCCCGAGTGGGAAGGATATACCCAGGCGTGGGTCCTGTGCTCTCCATGACACTGGAGTCAAGCTACCATGGCTGAAGAGGGGCAAAACCCAGAAACCAGTGTTAAGATGCTTATTTCCATTACATTGAGGACCTCGCTTAGCAGCTCAGGCTGGACTGTTCCCATTGGGCACAGGGTCAAGACTGATTTGCATATGACTGGGTTCAAACTGGAATGGCATGGTGAGCAAAAAAATTATGAATATAGGCCCAGATCTTTGTACTGGGGTGAATGTATGACATTGTTCTACATCCTATCCATCAATTATTTTTTTTGAATTTTCACCCCAAGTGGGACGGGCATGCTCAGACGTGGGTCCTGTATTTGAATTTGAATTTGAAAACATTTGTATAGCGCGCTTCTACCACGCGGTTTCTTGGCGCTTTTGGATTGCGAGGAGACAACAGGAGCGGAGGGAGTTTAGATAGCGTGAGCTCGGGAGAAGAGCAGGGTTTTAAGACCTTTCCGGAACTCAGTGTAAGAAGATGTCATGCGGAGTTCCGCAGGAAGGGAGTTCCAAAACATAGGAGCGAGAACTGCAAATTTTGTTCCGCCCACCTTTTTCTTTCTGAATCGGTGGGAGGTTAGAAGTGCCTGATGGGTGGAGCGAAGCTCTCTGCCCCGTGTGTAAGGCTTGATGACGGAGCAAATGAACTCCGGGGCGGTGCCCATTTTGGCCTGAAAAGTGAGGCAGCCAAGCTTGAACAAGGCTCGCTCTTTCACCGGCAGCCAGTGCAGTGCCTGCAGTAGAGGAGTGGCACGGTGGAATTTAGGCAGGCCGTGGATCAGGCGGGCATCCTGGTTCTGCACTAGCTGCAGACGGTGAATGGCGTAGGCCGGAGCGCCGTTGTAAATGATGTTACCGTAATCAAGGCGCGAGAGCACCATAGCCATCACTATGATCTTTAGGGCAGGTAGGGAAAAAAAGCGGGAGATCTTCCTAATGGTTCTGAAGGAGAAAAAGCAGGAGGAAACAACAGAATTAACCTGTGAGTGAACGGAGAGTGAAGGATTAAGGAGGATACCGAGGGTTTTGACCTTGGGGACAGGGAGCGGGGGAACACCAAGTGAAAGAGGCCAGTGAGAAGGGGACCAGGGACTGCAACCACCTCCGGTCAAGACTAGCTCCGTCTTGTCCGGATTGAGTTTGAGGTGGTTGCAGTTCATCCAATCCTGGATGAACAACATGACAGATTGAACGTTCTGGGAAGATGAGGGGGAGTGGGAAAGGTTGAAAATTAGCTGGAGGTCATCGGCGTAATTGAACACCGTGACCTCGAGCTGCTGTAACATAAAAATGAGGGGGAAGATGTATAAATTAAACAAAAGAGGGGAAAGTGAAGAACCTTGGGGGACCCCGCATACAACCTTACGGGAGGCAGCAGTGAAACCTGATAGGTGGACCGCCTGAGCCCTGTCACTCAGGAAGGACTCGAGCCAAGCGAGGGCCAGGCCCTCTATGCCTGCCGCCCTGACACGGGTGAGAAGGATGGAGTGGGCCACCGTGTCAAAAGCGGCGGACAGGTCTAAAAGAATGAGGGCCTGCGGGAGGTTGTTGTCAAAGCCCTCGCGTAGGCTGTCCATCACTGAGATCACCACCTTCTCCGTGGAGTGGAGGGGGCGGAAGCCCGCCTGCCGAGGGGAGAAGCAGTGATTGGTTTCCACGTAGGTGCTCAGGGTGCTGGTTACATGGGTTTCTAAGACCTTGCCCAGGTAAGTGCTCTTCATGCCACTGGAGTCAAGCTATTCAGGCTGAAGAGGGGTGAATCCCTGAAACCGGTCCTAGGATGCTTGTTTCCAGTACATTGAGGACCGGAATTGGCAGTTTGGGCTGGACTGTTCCCATTGGGCACAGGGTCAAGACTGATTTGCATATTACTGGGTTCAAACTGGAATGGCATGGTGAGCAAAAAAACGATGGATTTAGGCCCAGATCTCTGTACTGGGGTGAATGTATGACGTTGTTCTGCATTCTTTCCATCAATTGTTGCTTTTGCATTTGTCACCCCAAGTGTGATGGGTATACCCAGACATAGGTCCTGAGCTCTCCATGCCACTGGAAACAAGCTATCCTGGCTGAAGATAGATGAAACCCCAAAACCGTTCATAGGATACTTGTTTTCAGTCCAGGGAGAATCTGGCTTGGCAGTTCGGGCTGGACTGTTCCAATTGGGCACATGGTCAAGACTGATTTGCATATGGCTATATTCAAACTGGAATGGCACGGTGACCAGAAATCAGTGGGTTTAGGCCCAGATCTCTATACAGGGATGAATGTATGACATTGTTCTGTATTCTGTCCATCAATTGTTGTTTTTGCATTTGCCACCCCGAGTGGGAAGGGTATACCCAGACGTGGAGTTAAGCTACCCTGGCTGAAGAGGGGCAAAACCCTGAAACCAGTCCTAGGATGCTTGTTTCCAGTCCATTGAGGACCTGGCTTGGCAGCTCGGGTTGGACTGTTCCCATTGGGCACAGGGTCAAGACTGATTTGCATATGCATGGGTTCAAAATGGAATGGCATGGTTAGCAAAACAATTGATGGATTTAGGCCCAGATCTCTGTACTGGGGTGAATGTATGAATGTATGACATTGGTCTGCATTCTGTCCATCAATTGTTGTTTTTACATACCTACATGGGAAGTGCCCAGAGAATTGAATACGTGCATCAGTAGTGCCTACCTAATTAGATGAGTGCATGACTAGTGTTTGTGTGACTGCATGATTCCATTTTTTATTATTATTATTATTCGTAGCTTTTAGAGGACACAACTACCTCTGGGGGTGTCCCCGCGCCAGCAGCGGAAAAAGAAAGGGGCGGGGTGAGTTTTTCGAGTGCCACAGGGTACTAAGGAAGACTAAAGAGCCAAGTCTTCAAGGACTTCCGGAAGGTAGATTCTGAGTTGGCCTTTCTGATGTATTCGGGCAAGGAGTTCCACTTCTCTCAGTGAGGGACTGTCCCCATAGCCTGGCTTTAGCAAAGCGGGGAGTGACGAGGAGTTCAAGATGATTCGATCTTAGGTTTCTTGTCTGATGGGATTTACTGAGTCTTTTCTGAAGATAGTGAGGGACAACTTCATTGACTACTCTGTAGGTAAGAGTAAGTGCCTTGAATTCTGTTATTTTTTTTTGACGGGCAGCCAATGCAGACTACGTTAGTGAAGGGAAATGTGATGCCTTATCAGGACATTTCTGATAAGCCTACCGGCTGCATTCCATATAGTTTGCAACTTCCTAAGCAGGTAGGCTGGCAAACTCAGATACAAACTGCTAGCATAGTCCAGCTGCGATGTAATCAGGGCGTGGACTATTGTTTATCTGCAGTCCATCAGTAGGAGATGGAGGAATCTCCGTAATGCCCTCATTTTCCAGAACCAGGATGAGGACACATGTTCTATCTGGGTCTTGCACGAGAGGGTGTTGTTGAATTTGAAACCCAGGTTTCTGGCAGAGGAGACAGGAAGAGGGGGAGTATTCAGTTTTAGAGGCTACTATTGATCGGATTCTGGAGGGGAAGACTGATTAAAGATTTGTACCTCAGTTTTATCTGTTTTCAGCCATAGACAGTTCTTAGTTATCCAGACTGATATGTCCATGAGACACTAATTGAAGAATGTGAATGCAGCCTCAGAGTGATCTTTAAAAGAGAACTCAAGCTGGGTGTCATCAGCATATGCAATGACACTTACTCAGCAAGTGGGGAAAGGGGGGCAAGGTAAAGGTAAAGGTAAAGGTTAAAAAGGGTAGGGCTGAGGGGCGAGACCTGAGGAACTGCACACATCTGAGGGCGAGGGGATCAGACATGAGGGTGCAACTGTATTCTCTGGGACCGGCCCTTGAGAAAGAAGCTGAACCAGGCTAAGATGGTCACTGTCACTCCCAACTGCTTGAGCCTCTCTAGGAGAGTCTTATGAGACACCATATCAAACGCCACCGACAGGTCCAGCAGCACCAGCATTGCACAACTTCCCCTATCCATCGTCTATCAGACTATTTCAGCTACCTCAAACAGAGCTGTCTCTATGCTATATCCAGATCTAAATCTGGACTGAGAGTCATGGAGTAGTTTGTTAGACTCTAAGAAATTGGATAGCTGTTTCTGCAATTCTTTCTCAAGGATCTTAGATGGTGCTGGCAGAAGGGAGATTGGTCTGAAGTTTTTCAGTACAGCTGGATCCGCATCCTCCCTCTTGAGGATAGGTTGAACGAGTGCAGTTTTCCAGATGGACTGGTAAATACCTGATTTGAGAGATGCATTCCATACAGGCCCGGACTGGCCATAGCGGGCACCGGGCAATCCCCCGGTGCGCCGCAAGGGTGGGGCCGGTTTTGAGCCCCTGGGGGCCGATTTTGTTACATGGCCGTTTTTGCAGCATAGCTGCAAAATCGGCCCTGCAACAAAATCAGCAGAAAACCAGCCCTAGCAAAGCGCTCGCGGCACCTCCAACCCCCCCGAGTGGGGAGGTGGGGCCGGCCGAGCACTTTGCCAGGGCCGGTTTTGGTTCCCAGTCCGGCCCTGATTCCATAGCAGGTTTAATGAGGGGTTGAGCAGTGAGGCTAGTAGTTTAAAGAACCTAGCCAGGCAGGGATCCATAGGATAACAGGATTTAGTTTTTTCAACTGTGTGAGGGAAGTATCAGTGTTAAAAGGGCTAAATTCCGACCATGTGTTTGGATGGGAGGAAACAGGCAATGGTAAAGTTTCTGTAAATGAAGAGTTAATGTCTTGGATCTTTTCTAGAAAGAAGATTGAGAGACCTCCACAAAGAGTGGCAAAAGGGGTTATATTGCTTTTCATCCTCCCTGCTTTATTGAACTCTTGGACAATTTTGAAAACTTCTTTAGTGGAGTTGACTGATAGTTTGATTTGATTGGCAATATGATCCTTTATGGAGTTGTGTTTTAGCCTGTGGAATTGTCTTAGTGCTTTCCTGTAAGTATTTTTCGTCTCTATGTTGTAGGTTTTTCTCCAGCTCCGCTCAAGCTTTTTGCAACAGCTTTTTTCTGCTCGTAGTTCCGGCGTGAACCATGGGGCCGAGGGTTTGTTCCTGGCCAGTTTCATAACTTTCATAGTGGCTATTTTGTGTAGGGCAGGGGTGACCCAGTGGTTAAAAATTGCAGCGTCATTGTTGAGTTCTCCGGTAAATAACAAGGGGGTGTTGAGTAATGTCAGGCCTATAGATTTGGGGTAACTTTCCTCCAATTTCTTCTGACTTTGCATTTAGTTTCCCTGATGCTATCGTTTATGGTGGAAGTTAAATTAAAAGGAATGAGACTGTGATCCGTGAGAGGGGCGGGATATTCTGTTGTTAAGGTTGAGATGTAGCTAAAGATGACATCCAGTATGTGGCCTGCCACGTGTGTAGGCATAGAGACATTTTGATTGAGGACTATGAAGTTTTCGTATTTCAATGAGAAGTCAGCAATGAAATTGCATATATTTTCCATAGATCAATGGGTTTGGAGCCAGGAGGTCTGTAGATCAATATTCCTGAAATAGAGAGAGTGGGGGAGATTGTAACGTTAAAGGACATTGCTTCCATCAGGTCAGTAGATTCAATACTTTCGTGCAATATCTCCCAGTCATTTCTAATGATTACAGCTAGTCCACCACCTGATTTATTACCACCTCGGTTTTCTGTAACTATTTTTTAACCCTCAGGAATGGCCAACATTATATCAGGGGTAGAGCTTCCTCTCAAACACGTTTCTGTGAGGAATATGAGATCCCACGCACTTAATTCTAGGAATAGCCAGACATCATCCGTGTGCTTGGAGGGAGATCTACAGTTAATTAAGTAGGCTTTGATATTGACATTTGATCTGTTACTAGCGGTCCTTAATCGCAAGGGTGTGGCCCCTTCAATGGACTTACACCTCTTTCCAAGGAGCTCTTTGTTGAATTGAAAGGTGCAGTACTTGCGGTGTGACCTCTTGTCATTTAGTTCCTTTTCCAATGTACAGGGGTTTAGGCAGATTGGTCTAGGACAGCCTTTTGACTTCAGCTCAAGGATTTGTTCCCTGGACAGTATTATTTATTTAGATGATTGCAAACGGGCAGCGTGGCTGGTACTGGACACGGAACGGACACGGACGGGTGCAGATGGGCTTGCCATAGGTGTGCCTCTGGTGTGCCAGCTGCGTGTCCGCTGGCCCATCGGCTGATATGGGAGAGCGTAAGGGTAGCTCAGTCCCCTCTCAGCTCCGAGTGGAGTCAGCTGTGTGTTTAGGGTGATTTTGGCCCCCCCCTCCACACAAATGGCTCCCATCCGGTGCTTAATTTGTAAAATATTAAGTGCAGGTGCTCAATTTTTTAAGGAAGCCACACCCACACACCCCTGACCGCACCCACTCACTCCACTGGCTCCACCCACTCACTCCACTGACTCCACCCGCTTCCTCTATTGGCTGCACCCACCCACACCAAGAACTAGTATTGCTGACCGTGCCATAACAAGGGTTATATCAAAATCTACAGGTTGGAAGGTCAGGAAATGGGCCATATGCATCGTCATAAGGATGCACTACAGGACAGTCTATACCCTGTACTGTGCACCTGTGGCTGAGAGTAAGTCACTAGCCAAATGTCATTGAAGCACAGATGGGCCTTGGCACAGCAACATCCTGAGGAGGTGCCTGTCACCCACAGGGTTGTAAGTCTGAAAACACCACACATCCACCCAGAGAGGTGGAAGTCTGAGCACCACACACCCATGATATCTCACCTCCACATCCCTAGCCCACAGGAATCCCATCAAGGCCCCATCAGCTCCTGTATACACAGGCAGTCAGGATCTGACTTGCAGAACCCCTGCAGGTGATCGGCAGTTGGTAGAGAGCCATGCAAAGCACAGAGCTCCTGTCTGGAGTCTAATGCTGCATCGAGCGGACCCGGGTAAACTCTGAAAATAAAGCCCTGCTGTTCCTTTCTGATGATGCCTATTCTGGAATGTCACTTATTCACACCTGACTACCCCACCCTTCTCCCTAGCCGCAACCAGACCTGACCCTTCAAAACAGAAGGTTCAATCAATGCAATGCACTTGCAAGAAAGCAGGAATGCAGGCTCGTAGTAGCAATATCTGATCATAGCGTAATGACTAGCAACCGCTGCACCCTAAATACCGCAGGAGCCTTGGCCCTACCACATAGAACAAGACGTGATTCATTGCGATATTATATATAATATTTATACAATCTATGATTTTTAGGTGAGCCACACCAATTCTTCATAGACAAAAGTTGAAGTTGAGCTCTTTTTGCAATTGCTGCTCATATTTAATTTCCGGCTTAATAAGGTCCTCTAAGTTGTTTATTGCCACGCAATGTCTGGTTTTGTTTAGCATTACTCCATATGGACATAAACAAACCATTCCAATCTCCTCTAATCATTCCAAGCTTCAAATCAGGTACACTGTGAGAAAAAGTGGTGATGAATGTTCAAGGCAACAGCAAACCAACGCTCTCCCTTCCAGTCTCCTGAGAAATTCCCAAGTTAAGCAGCTACAAATTACTTCGAACAGAAACAGTTTGAATTCCTCCCTTTGCCAAACAATGAAGTGGCCAGGCAGCCAGAAGATACCTGTGAGTGTGCTAGTGTAAATTATGTGAAAGGGGCACAAAATGTGTGCGAAAAATGTGTGTGCGAGAGTGATAGTGGTATTTTTTTATTGGGCCAAAACACAAATAATACGCGTGCATTGTTTACATTCTGCTGTTTTAATTCGTTTCAAGCTCAAAAGAACAATTTTTCAATGTGGAACTACCCCTTTTTTCTGGAAAAAGTCAATCTCATTTTAACTCCATCAGTCGCCATGAGCCATAGAGTCTGGAGGTTCTCCAAGCAGCTTTCCTAAACAGTGTAGTCTTCATTTGATGTTACCTTGTGTTGGCGGGGAAGCAGTGCAGATGGAAACTGCCACATGAAACGTGGCACAGTCCGGGCCTTTGAGATCAATGCGCAAATTTAAAATATCTGTGAGTGTTCACACACAAGGCCTGTCTGATAATCATTAAACTGTGTGATTTACATATATGGTTACTACAAGAATAGAGATGCTAGAGCCAAGAGTCCTACAGTGGACCAATTTGCACTAGAAACACAAATATAGATAACCTGCAGGAACTTCTGTCCATACGTGTCACTGGGTTCTGCCTAAAACTTGTACTGCAGCTGCAGACAAGTGCTGTAACCAGCCCTTTTTCATTTGCAGATTCTGCAAAACTAAGAACATGCTGGTTTATATAGCACTGGCAAGTTACTCTGGTAAGCCATAAATTGGGAGGTCTGGTGTGGCAGAGGAAACCAGAGTTGACAGTTAACTTATATATTTATTTGCTGCAAAGGTATTGTTGAAGAGGACACACATTAATAAATCTGTTCCAGATCAATTAATAGTACTATCTACTACTCACTTACCTGTGACCTGCAGTCTCCTTGGCACTGGCTCCATTAGATCGCTGGCAAATAATGTGTTTTGGTGGGACCCCGGCCCAGGCCAAGAGCATCAGCATGCAATGCAAATGACAAGTCAAAAGGAATCATTTATGGCTTGCTTCTGCTGGGTTTTCATTTCAGTGCATGCTAGTTGTTAACAGAAAGCATCTACGCACTTTTTTATTACTTCAACAATGTCGTATTTAGGTTATTGCCGAGACCGGAAATTTCCAGGACCCAGTCTGCCTTGTCCGCAGCTCACCCATCAGCCCGCCCTCAATAATTAACCAATGCGAAAGAAAATGCTCCTTGAAAGGGTAGGCGTGCACTACTGACATCACTAACTTGATGCAGTCATCATGCCTGGACCTGGGTGGGCCATCCTGCAGGAAGAGGAGGACGACACAGGACACAGGACAGGTAGGTACATTTCTTTTTAATAAATATGGGCTTATCTCAATGGGGAGAAAAAATCAATAGCCCCGCCAAGTTAAAAAAGAGCAGGTGCTTAGCACCTGAAAGCTCCTGCACAAATTAGGAAGTGCTCCCATCGCGGTGGACCAAGGAAGGGGACAAAGTCCCAGGAAGTACTGTGCAAATGCGCAAGCACAGGCCTAAAGTAAGTTCAGTTAAAACTTTAAAAGTCTTAAAAACAATTTAGCAGTTTGGGAAGCATAGCAAGACTGGTTGAAAGTAAGTATACTGGTGGGGTGATTGTATTAGTGCAAAACTATTGGCTCAGTAAGTAAATAACTGCATGGGTACTGGATAGATGAGATGTTTACCACAATGGTACTCTCTACGTAATTACATGAGTGCTTGAGTAGAACCTGAGTGTTTCATCAGTGCACGCCAGTGCCTCAGTATTTCAATGACCACCTGAGTTGTAAGTGGGTGTTTACATGGCTGACAAGGTTCTGCGCAAATGATTTCTGACTTTACATGGACTGTATTGTCTATGATAACAAAGAACAACCTGAGAGGTGGTGACCCTGAGACAGTGTTGGCACGAAGAGAGGCATTTCTTATTACCAAATTTAATACCGCCTTGACCATCCTGAATGAGTTATCTGAAATTACTAAACTCTGAAATGTCACAAATTTAGAATGTGGACTACATGGCCCACAATACCCGGGGTCTTTGACCTCACAGTTTTGCTTCCAGGTTCTTTAAGGAAGCATCAGTGGCAGTTACCAAGTGCTGCTGGTTTGAATGAAAGGAGCGAGAAGATGTTCTAACTGCTTTTTACATGGGTGAAATAAAAGGCAAGTCATAATCTGCTGTTGGAACAGTTGGGGTTTCACATAATCAAGGAGTCTCCTTTCATGTAGTTTTCCATTCACACAGGAAACAGTCAGGATTATTTCAGAAGAAATTCCTGGCAATGCGCCCGTGAGCTCTAACTACATTTCACGAGTCTCAAGGTAACATTGTAGCGCAGCCAGCTTTTCACTGTTTAACTCTAATGTGCACAGAATGCAGGCAGAATCAGTAATGATAATAATTTAATTTACCATTTCTAGATCCTGGACCATTTTAAAATCATTATCAAGAGCTTCCACACACCCATAAAATTTAAGGTAGGTACTCTGTTCAATGATCCTTTGAAATACGATGTGTTTCTTTTGTAGTACATTGTACATTTAATGCCCTGATGTCTATCTTTTTGTAGCCTTGATTAATACTATGAATTGAAGAACAGATAATGGACATCTGTCTGCAGCACAATTGAGGTACCTATCATACATGTGCCGGCCATTAAGTTCTGGTCATACAAGGGGTCTTCAGATTTATAGCAACATATTAATTCTTTTTCTTTTTTTAGAGCCAAAATCAAAACCATGTCCGAGTCCTGAAGAGAATCCCGAAATTGTTGGGGATTCAAAACGCATTGGCTGTTGAGTGTGGCAGAAGGTAGAACAGAGTGAGCCATGAGGGGTCTGAATAGAAATGATTTCCCCCTTTTGCTAGGTTGTCAACACCCTTAAGCAGGATATGCATCCCACCCTCCCACAGGCAGGACAGTAGACATGTGTCTTTGAATGAGCAACTGTCCACCTTGTGCTTTCAGTGCAAATGCAGGACTGGTTTAATTTCAGGCTGGCACACATAATTTATCGATGTTTGTCTTGTGGTCATTGGTTTGCTGTATATATTTTTGTCACAAATAATGTTTGGCATTATATATGTGTTTCATATATTGTCTCACAAAAGAAATCTAAATCACATATACAAATATGTTGCAATTGTGTGATTTTCCAATCTGGTATTTCCTTTTAAAAGACATGCCCAATTGATTTATGAATGTATTTTTGAATTATCAAAACTAAGCTGAAGAAATGCTCAAAAACCTCAGAATTAGTGGTCTCAGGTTTATTGCGAATATTTAAAATTAACCTCCATTGACACCTTTCTGTGATTTCAATATTTTGGGTGGTCCAGTCTGGGGAGTACATGACCCAAGCCTTCCTTGTTTTCAATGGGAAAAAAACTATGCGGGAGCTGCCGCAAAGTCAGGCCGACCGGTGATGCACCATGGGTGGATAGACAAGCAGACTGGTGCCAGTGTCCTCTTGGAATATGACTTGGCAAGGTGGTTACGTTAAAACACACAAGAGCCCTCCGGTCTAAAGGTGTAGTCTTGGCTGAATACAGAAAGCGGAAATAGAAAAGGCGTCTCTTTTAAAGGACGGTTTCCCTCACACATCAAAGGTGGTATTGGCTTCATTGTGCGAGGAGGTTCCCCCATGATGAGTAATGGGGGAACCTCCTCGCACAATGAAACCTAGTTATTGTGAGGGCTACAACCCCTTCTCTGAGGAGCCCAGGGATCTTTTTGCATAGTAAGAGGGTAGGTACTAAATACCCAATTAGGAGTTATTTAGTTGGTTTTATGTATTCAGCTTGGACTTTATCTTTAGACACAAGGGCTCTAATTTGTTTGATTTTAGAGATTAGGAGAGTTAGCCCTCGTTGGTCGTTAAAGCTCAAATTGGCAGTTTAAAACTTTATTAAGTCTGCAATGGCAGGCTTGAGACCGGTTTTAAGGGGATTGCCTCAATAAGTGCTGAAGGCCCACTAGTAGCATTTAATTTGCAGGCTCAAGTTTATGGTATACCACTTTACTAGGGAATTAAAAGTAAATTAAATATGCCAATCAGATGTAAGTCAATTTTACCATGTTGTAGGGAGTGAGCACAAGCACTTTAGTGCTGGTTAGCAGTAGTAAAGTCTTCAGAGTCCTAAAGCCAATGAAACCATTTCAGTAAAATAGAAGCTTTAGGGCAAAACATTTGGGGAAAGACAACACTAATGCTGACAGAACTAACAATGACCAACCAGATGGAAAACAGGCCCATGACAACAACACTACAAAGTTCATTCTTTGCTGCATGATAGAGGCCCCAAGGTTTGAGATAATTCATAACAGGAGATTCTTGCAGCATAGTAGAAAATGGTATATGCAGCTTCACAAACAATTTGATAAAGAGTGATACATTCAGAAGTTCAATTCATCCAACTCCTATTCACTTATAAAGAAGGGAAAGAGTCTGGGTGATCCATCAGGAAATAGATGCTGCAGTAAATAGATACTTTTTTTGGACCACTCATTTGAGCATATTGGTACACCCTTAACCTGCAAACAGATAATATGTCAAATGGATGCCAATTGGTGAAATAAAAGGTGTTTTAGGAGATTTATCTTTGCAGTCATCCAGTTTTTGAACATGGATTGCCATGACTGCCATGATTTAGTTCTATGTATGTGAATGGAAGCATGTTCTTTGGTCATCGTAGTATTTTGTATTCATAAACTGCCCATGTTGGAACACCCTATGTTTGGAGTAGTAAAAAAAATATTTTAGATAGGTGAGCCAAATAGTACACTTGTATCCACAAACAGAAGAAAAGGAGGAAATATGAGTGCTCTTTACAAACAGAAGCAGTACTTAGGAAAAATGCATGGTTTCTTTAAAATGCCCTCACCCACTAATAGTGGCATGCTTAATCATAGAGTTGTTACAACATACCTGCATTGACTAACACCTGGGATGGAGCAAAGAGAAAGGGGAAGACAATACAAACAAAAAAATGGGATCCATGCAGCTAGACAAAAGCAGTAAAACTTTCAAGATTTCTCAGGGATGCCCTAAACTAGTCTTTCGTCTTCGACTCCCCAGATAGGATTAAAATAGAAAAAATGGGGGTTACCCAGAGGGTATTTGGCACCCCTTCATCTGTCTTTATTGCTCATTTTTTGTCGACATGTTTTGGTCGTTATTCATTGCCGTCATGGGGTTGTTAGGCCTTCCTCAGGACTAGCAATAACACTTACTTTCATCCCCTTAAAGAATAAATGAAGTTTTAGGATGCATTTATCCAAGTATAATGACCTAACATGTCACTGTCTATGTACAAACATTTGGATTTCCTGCAATGAAAAACAACATAAATAAGTATGACACAATGCGTTTTTCTGTCACAAAGATTGGATATCTCCCTACCAACTGATAACTAATTCCTGTGCAGGTATTCATTCCTTAAACTGGATCCATGTATTGCACATATGATCACACTCATAGTCCACATTCATCCACCTTAATAGCCACACCACCACCATTAATAAGCAACATCCAAAGTTTAAGTGTAAATTAATGAGATTTGAATACGTGAAATGTCGATTACCAATCTCCACCATATGCCTCACTGACACTTGACTGCATGCGCGAGAGTCTCCCTGTAGTCACACTCTGTAGTGTGGGATAAAAAGCACACACACACACATATATATATATATATATATATATATATATATATATATATATATATATATATATATACACATCCCCATGCTATACAGGAACATCAATGTCAATATTAATGGAATATTTAAGAGCTAACGTAGCCCCTAGAGATTTACTGGTCAACAGCGAGCCACCAATATTCTTAGAGGATGCATCTTTCAGAAAAAAATGGGTATTAATTGCCTGGAAGTGCACAAGGGATTGGCCTATATTATTCATCAGCGCAACCAAAACAAATTCTGATCAACTGTTGATTCAAATTCAGACAAATGAGCAATCATTGTGAACTAATATTGCCATGTACAAAAAGAAGCTTGAGGAAGCCAACAAAGAGGTATCAGAGTATAAAGAATATCTCATGCAGTCCACAATTAATAAATTGCAAAACAATCTTATACAGTTCTCAAGAGAACAGCACAGATGAGTAGGCCAAACAAAAGGAACTTGAAACCAAAAAAGGGAGACTGAGAAAGACGCTGAGACACCAAGTTCAGGAAGTGACAGCAGTGATTACGAGTACAGACCAAGAAGAAGAAGGAGAGGGGGAAGTTACTATCAGACTCGGCTACAGTTGTTCAACCTTACCTTTCCATTACCCCCTGGTCAAGAATATGAGTGGCCCCACTGTTTTCACTTATGCAACCCATACAATTGATGCTACCTTTTGGAAACCACCAGAACTCCTACCTTTTTTAGGGAGAGGAAGGGGCAGAGGAAGTGGAAGGCAGAAGAGAGGAGAAGGAGAGCTGGGAGAGGATCTCAATCAGAGGATCACCAGGAGCATGACCAGGGACAAGCAAGGACTGAATTTGGTCATGAACCTTACAGACATAGCACTATCAGAACATCACGAGAGAGTCTTAAACAAGGGTCTAGGGTTTGTTCCGACCAACATGTTGATAACATTCCAACTTAAACAAGAACTGGTTGTCTTCTTTAGGAAAGTACGCCTCAAGGTCCACTTTGACAAAAATGAAATTGGGTCAGTATAGAAAGGAGATACATCCCACCATCCAAAATCAACATTTGTACTCCAGCTGTTTACATTACCACCTGAACTAGTGGCATTTGAGCAGGCTGTCATACATGTTGCTGAGGGTATAAGCAGGATATTGAATCAACCATTAAGAACTGTATCTAGACTAGAGATGGAAACAATCCAGGATTTCAGGCAGAATCCACATATAGTCATGAAACCTGTGGACAAGGGGAGAGCCATTGTAATACATACCAAGGTGGTTTATTAACTTTAATGTTTACGCCTGCTGTCAAATAGGCATAACTACAGAATGCATCCAGAACACCCCACTCTTGAACTATGATCGGAGACCTGCTCCCTGGGCAATGAGGGGATAAGCAATGGTTGGATCTCCAAAAATGAAGGATCCTTTTTGGACATAAGATAAACCAACAATTTCATATTTTTACGCTCTCCCTAAAGTGCACAAACCAACCAAACCCACCCTGGACATCCCATTGTTTCCTTTTGAAACCACTACTTCAGAAAATCTAATCATATCTGAAGGATCCTCAAGATAACCTAAATCTCATTAAGGACAAGGAATTCAACCCTGCATCTGAATTTCTGATTGACTTGGACATGCAACCCCTTTATACAAACATACCTCTGATGGATACTGTTGCAATCACTTGTAGTTAGCACCTTTAAGAGTTAGCCAATGCATGCCAGGAACTCTCAGGGTCTCCATGGTATAAATTCCATGGTAGGCAGTTGGAGTCTCTAAGCTGAGCTGTCATGCTGTCACCTTTGATGGAACTGAGTTTATGACAATAAACGACTTTAACTACATTGGAATCAACAATTCAACAGAGACACTATAGGTGGTAGAAGACAACAGGTACCAAGAAAACTGAGATTAGCAAATTCATAGAGCATTTATACTGGATCTGGCTAAGATAGCTCTTACATTTTTTTATGTAATGGTACCATCTATGTACAGGCCCATGGTACTTCCATGGGCAGTGCTTTTGTGCCAGGTCTAGCATGCTTGTATGTCTCAGAATTTGAAAGAAAGGTACCCCAAGTAGGGATAGGTTTTTGGAAGCTAGCACGTGGGTCTCACATTTCTCTGATTTATATTCACTTAGTATTAACGAACCAACTCCTTCCAATGATGAACTAGGAATTCATTTAACCTCAACACTGTTATGCTTTAATATGGTTGATACTATTAATGCTATTATGGCATCCAGAACCGGACAGAATCCCTGGGGAATTATGGAAACATGAGAATATGATCTGGGCCCCATATATTAATTGCAAATGGCGCACCCATTCGAGTATCCTGGCGGGGCGCTGAGATTGTTACGATTTTTAAAAAGGGGGACCGTACGAATCCGGCCCATTACAGACCCATTAGTCTTATGGACGTTCTTCAAAAAGTATTTGCGAGACAAGTTTTAAGTAGGCTAAGTACTTGGATGGGGGAAACTAGTACTCTCACTAAGTACCAAGCAGGTTTTAGAGAGAAGATTAGTACAATTGACCAGGTGTTTAGATTTTTATGTATCATCTGGAAATACATTAGAATTAAGAGGGCACATCTTTACGTGGCATTCGTTGACCTTAGGGCAGCTTTCGACCTTGTTCCCAGAAATGCCCTATGGCTGAGACTGAGGGACATGGGAGTCCCTGGGGAGATTTGGGGCAAATTGTTAGACTACACGAGGCGAACTATGCCAGGGTAAGATGGGGTCCTAATTGCGAATTGACAGAGCGTATTAATATTAGTAGAGGTGTCAGGCAAGGGTGTGTCCTGGCCCCTACATTGTTTTCTCTATATGTAAATGACATACCAGAGACCCTCTTGGGCTGCGAGCATGACTCTCCCAAGTTGGGTGGAGACTATGTGCCTGCTCTGCTATTTGCAGATGATACTATTTTAATTTCTCAGACACCGCAAGCGTTACAAAATTTGCTGGACACCTTTGAGAGTTACTGTATGAATAAGGGTCTTGAGATTAATTTGTCTAAAACAAAGTATATGGCGATTAATCTACATAGGAGTTTTAGAAAAACACTGTTGGTCAATAAAGAAAAAATAGAGTATGTTTCCAGTTTTAACTATCTAGGCATTACCTTAGACACCAATCTTAATTGGAAACCGCAAATAAACAAGAGCAAGACAATTTTAACTCAGAATTTGGTTCCTATAGTAAGACAATACAAGAGTAGTTATACTAAAGCAATTTCACCGGTTTTAGAATTATATAAATATAAAGCACACGCATCTTCATTATATGGAGCAGAATTATGGGGCCATTGTGGTAACCAAGCATTTGCAATAAATGAGAATACCTTTCTTAGGAATATTCTAGCACTCCCTCAATGTACACCCCTCTTTCCTTTAATGCTGGAACTGGATATCCACCGTACAGATGACCACGCGGCACTACGTCCATTATTGTATTGGATTTGCGTGTGGTCGACAAGTGAATTTGGGAATTATAGAGAGGCTCTAAAGGAAATTATTCAAATAATAAATGTAACCAAATTGGTATGGCTCAATCACATTGAGGATTGGTTAACCAATTTAGGACTAAGCCATTACTGGTCGGATCCGGAGCCCCTTACACTAAACTGCATAAAACAACTAAAGGAGAGATACTGGGACTTCATCCGAAACTCTAAGTTACATAGTTCTGATTTGGGATCGGTTTCTCTAAAGTTTCTTAATGTAAAGATCGAGTGCAGATTTGAGCCATTCATGGATGATATTTTACCAGTTCTAGCAAAATCGCTGTATTTAAAATTTCGTTATGGTATTTTACAGATTAAATCTAATACCTCGCGATGGCTGTGTAAGAGGGTACCATAGTAAAGGATGATCTAATTAAATGTGAATTGTGCTGTACAAACGCCAAAGAGGATGTAGCGCATATATTATTTTTTTGTCCTGCCTATACACACTTAAGGAAAAAATGGATAAAACCCGTTTGTCGTCTCTTTGGATTTGTGCGCTTCTGGGAAGCAGAAAGAATTTTAAGAGCAGAAACAACGCATTCGGTTGTCTTTAGTGTAAGTAGGTATCTTTTCTTTGTTGCCATTGTAAGAAAGCGATTGGGCTTCAAGTTTTAATGTTTTTAGAGATGGCATTAATTATGATACCGATTAGCTTGTTTTATGAAATTTTCCTTGCAATGCCTAGATAGTATTATCTTATGTATTATTTTTAGGATAAAATATGTATTTATTTTTTTAAATCGCAAATGTATTTGAGGGTAAATTTGAGAAAATGGGCCAGGATATGTTTACTGTTCATCCTAATTTTTTCTTTTTTTCTTTTATGTGCTTCTGTATATCTTTCATGATTACCAAATCGAAATAAAGATCTTGAAATGAAAAATGAAGAAAGGTAATCTACAGACATGACAAGACCTGGATGAAACATACAAAATGTTAGCGTTGATCATTGACAATGTGCTATTTATATGGAAAGGCGATTGGAGAAGATTTTTTCAACTGGCTAAATGTTAGAAATCATCTTCTACATTTCACCTCCACAGTCACCACCACTTCTCTGCCTTTTCTAGACTGGGAAATCAAGGCAATGCAGGGAAAAGTAATCACACAAGTATATCATAAGCCAACAGATAGGAACAATCTGCTGTCTTACATTAGTTTAATCCTAAATCCCTTAGAGAGAGCCTTTCCTTAGGACAGTTCTTGCATCTCTGTTGAAATAGCTCATATATGATTTATTTCAAGATGGAATCATAAAAGCTAGACAACAAGCTGCAAGAGAAAAACTACCCATTTCGAGTTGTCCATCAGGTACAAGGGCGAGCCAGTAACTACAACAGAGTAGCCATTTTGGAAAACAGAGAAAAAACAAACATCGATAGGAAAATTTGTGACATGACATTTAGCACAGCGTCCAATCAGGTGAAACATATCATTGCAAGTCACTGGCATATTCTCAATTCCAATGGTTTAAAATTGATAACTTATTTAATAAACAACAGAAGAGTGAAAGTATCAAAACACCACTTCAAAAGAATAAATATTACTTTTGAAGTGTTTAGGGACAGGTGAAAAAAGGAAAACAAAAGACTGGTTAAATAAGAACCCTCACTCACCAACCTAGTGGTGACATGCTTCATCACTGGGTTCCCACTGGAAAGACATAGCGTCTTTCCAGTGTGCTACGACGCCTGTTTACAGCGGAGCTGGTTCTTGTGTGTGTTGAGGGTGCAAACAGAAAAGCCAAATCGTGCTAAGTGAGTGCAAAAAAAAAAGGTTAAAAAGTGCGTAGTTGTGACTGTAAACTATTTTATTCAAAGTCCAACCTGCACTGGTTAAAAACAATTTAAAGTGGAAACATAGGGATGGTCTCAGTAATTAGAGACACCTAGTCCACAATGTGAAGAAAAGGGTTAGGTCGACATGTTTCTGCTTTGTGTGAGCCCGAGTCGCTCAGCTTTCGTCAGGACCAATTTATGTGATCCTCCAGTGGTATACACGCACTAAGGTGCACCCTGTCGTGAGGAATTAGGTGTGAAAAGGTAAAAAGGATGAGTTTATCCAAAATACTTACGGCTTAAAGCCGATTTGGGACCCATGCAGCAATTCGCTGGGGTCAGTACCTGTAAAGGATAAATGTTTTAGGTTAAAAACAAATTTTTTCAGTTACAGTGTATTACCAGTACTTTTCAGTCAAAAATCCTTCACCAAGATTTACCACCCGTATAGTGAAAAATCGGCAGGTGGTATTTAGTTAGAAAGCAGCAAGCATTCCCTGTGGCTCATATTGAGTCGGCAAGGTAAAGCAATGTGATTACTTGTACTGCTATCCTTCAGGTGGCATCCCTGTGATTTTATATATTAATAAAATGCTGAGGGTATATTTTAATACTGGCTATTAGCCAAACGTGCACTTAATTGAAAGTAGAACATAGTCCAACTACGCTCCAAAGGGTGTGGGGGATTTTAAGGGGTTCAAGTGGTGACATAACCCCTGGAAGATTAGGGATCTTTCAGTGACTCACATTAAGAGGACGATTCTCACTCTGCATGGGCAAACGCGGCGGAGGGTGTGCTTCACGTTGCATCTCTGCTGAGTAAGAAGCCATACAAAAGTTAAAAATGAGAGACAATCAATGTTATGTAAGCGCTATTGTCTAAGAAGGCTTTGGTCAGAGCACGAGGGACAAGTTAGCCAAAAGCCAAACGCTTGTTAAAGGAGACTTTTTCGTGTAAATATAATATGCGATATCCAAGATATAAACGCATCATTCATTTACATTAATGCTGACGACTCCCCGCCAGCAACCTGTTCAGTCGACACCGCGGCCCGGAAGAACGCCGAGTCTGCGCGGTGCCGAAAGACGTAGTCAGTGTTCTGGTCACGTGGGAGTCATGTGACCTGATATTTGTAAACACTACTGGGATTTAAAGGAACCTCGCTGGTGTTGTGCCAGTTCGTTTTTTAATATATTGCTCGTTTTGCAATGCCCAGCGGTTTTCTCAAATATGGCATGTTGGAAAAGGGCCGTTATTGAGTGAGAACCTTCGTAATTGGAAGATGTGAATAAAAATAATAACGCATCGAATTCATGGTGCGAGGATATGCCCTACGTTATAGGTGTTTTAAACCACTGCAAGTGCCCAGAGTTTAACAGTCCAGCTCCTGTTAAGCCGAGAGAGGAAGTCGTTGCTCTTTTGCTGTAGAGGAAATATCACGGGTTGATAACCCTATACTGACGGATGGTGTTAAACAGTCTTGAAATGTGGTTTATATCAAGATATTCACTGTAGAGGAATTTATCACGAGGTGATGACACTAGACTGGCATATGCTATTACACAGTCTAGGATTGTGGCTTCGACCAGGATAATGGAGCGGGCCATAGAGGGTTATAAATTAGCGGATCAGGAGTTGAACACAATCCCTTTCTTTGAGGGTGAAACTGACATCACAGAGGGGTGGGAAAGAAATTGACCTATTTATATGAGGTTTTTAACGTACATGTCCTATGAACTATTCAGCGCCTCAATACTGATCCCTACGCAATGTCCTCATTTAGTCCCTGTTTATGGCTGGATAAACGATGAATCCACCGCTGTTCCTTTTCAAATAGCAGTTTCTCGTCGCCGAGAACTTGCTCCACCACAGTCCACCGCATATCGTTCGGTGTTTGATTATTTGTAATGAAGTGATTCGTGAGCTTTGTCGCACTGCGTTTACACCGGATACTACTCCTGTGCTCGCATATTCTCAGCTTCACCCGCCTCATGATCATACCAACATACTACAAACCGCAGGTACAGATGATTAAGTACATCACATTGCTGGTATTGCAGTTGGTATGGCCACGTTGTTCCCACTGTTTGCCTGGTTCTAAGTTTAAGAACTTTGTATGGGTGGTAAGGTGGCAGATACTACAGTCTCCGCAAGGAAAATGACCCTTCACGGCCGGGAGGCCCCAGGTGGATAATACAGTAGGTTCTTGATTGATCTGTTTTTTGGCTGGGCGTGTATGGACTAGAAAATCCTTCAAGCTGCTCGCTCTCTTGTAAGAAAAAAGAGGTTTTTACCACTTTAGTTTGCTGCTCGTCACAATTTTCCAATTTTTTTGGATGCTTCGGCTTACCATGTTAGACACCTATGTCCTGCTTCAAAAAGAGTGCAAGTATCTGAGACATTTAGTCCACACTGGAACACAAGATCACCGTCCACATCGCATACCCAGAATGTGGGACCTCCCACAAGTGGTTGACCAGACGGCGTGTGGATCATGTGGCGTTTGCAATCTGACTAAGTGGACGTTGGACTAAGTTACCCTTGGATTCAAACACACAAACTGCAATTGGGATAATGTTATTTATATTGCCCATGTAATCTCCTTTACAAAGTGATGACAACTCTCCTTTACATAGGGATGACAACTCGCAAGGTGAAGGTCAGAATAAGGGAACAGAAAAGTAATGTGACGTACAAGGAAACCATGACCAAGCTCCACAACACAGTTTGCTGAAATGAACCACACAATAGAAGACATCCATCACTAGACAAACCTTAAATTCACCTAACACCAGGGACATAAAGAACTTCCTGATTTAAAGGGAGCAGAAATGGATTTATCGAATCCGAAGGTCTTAACAAAGATATTCCATGGAATCAACTGAGTAACCTCTGGTGGCTTTTTGCTGTTTAATCAAGTGCATTACACTGAAGGGTTGCAGTGTATGTGCTATGACACTATTAACCTTCTTCTGGGCTCTCTTCACTGATTGACTTATGGGACTGGTACAGAAATTCTGCTTCTATGGATGAAATTGGGGTAGGCTTTGTCTTCTTATGCATGCATCCACCTATTTGATATAATGGGGGGGACATGGGGCCTTATGGCTCCCCTGTATTCCTTTCAACGGCGAGGCTTCGATGTCTACCCATGAGATACTCCTTTACACAGGCTGGTCGCGGGTGCAAGATGACACCACCCATCTGCAGTGACACCGGATGCACCGTGGCATCACCACCTGGTGACAGTCACCACAGGCACACAGCAGAGGGTGGATGTTGCTGGTTTTAGGGTAGAATCATGAATGAATTTAATACCAAATTGAGGTTAGATTTTTTTTAATATTCACATTTGGCCCAGGCCCACCTGTAACATGGTGAGTATTCTGGTAATAAGAATACTAACAGAATAAGCATTCCACTGTCTGTCCAATCATGTGACCGGAGGTGTGAGCCACCAGCAGGGGGATGTGGTCCACCTGAGTCAGGTGGACACATTTAAATGAGAAGGAAGGAAGGCACCAGATTCTACATGGGGCAGCAAGAGGTACTACTAAGTGGAGTCCTTCCCCTGAAGACGCGAGTACTGCATGTTAGCCGTAGTGCAGATCAGGTCTACGGCTGTAAGGGTCAAGCTAGTCCCAGCTTGGAAATCACTATTGATAGAATGGGAGCAAGGGGCTTGTCTATAAGACTTTATTCTTGACTGAGTATGTGCTCTTAGTCGATTAGCTTGATATTCCCGTAGGGCACGGGGATGTGTAATAAGTATATGTGTGTGTTTTTTATCCCACTCTACAGAATGTGACTACAGGGAGTCTCTTCCGCTGAAACTTGGTAAGGGACATTTCACTTGTACCCATCTCTCTTTTATTTGCAGATAACCTTTGAGTGTTGCTTATTATTTGTAGTCCTTTGGCCCTTAGGATTGAAAACTATAGGCTATGAGTGTGATCATACGTGCAATATATGCAGTATGTTCCATATAGGTACCCTAAGATAGGCCTGGGTAATACCATACACCTTTACCTACACTACCTCCCCTACACTACACAGTAACAAGCGTTTTAGGATTGAACCTTTACCTATTTCTAGCCCTGGGCGCAGAATGAGGGTTTTTCCCTGAACAATAGAATCCTATAACTTCATCAATAGACTCCCACAGTATGAATGGATAGTCATAAGGGATCTTGGAACACTGACCATAGACGCTAAGGATCCTGCATGCAGACGCTCCAGCTGACAGTGGTCTAGCACATCCCTCGTGGGGTGCTCAATTCGAGACCACAACGGGGTCCCACACTCTTTCACTTCAGGTAATGAGTTTCGACTAAATCCTAGAGGGATTTTTGGCTTCACACCTACTCACATGCTCGATACACTTAGGTAAATCTAGATAGGCATCATAGGAGTACGCACACTTTTATCATGCATTTTATATTCATTTATGTATTTATGATTATTGCAAGATTGTAGAACTGGTCTATTCTTTTATTTTCATTGTACTGCTAATCATATATATATTTATATATATATATATATATTTACATGTATATATTTATATATGTGTATATATATATATATGTATATATATATTTAAGTTTAAGTTTAAAGGGGTTTATAAAGCGCATGGTGACGCCTCCCGGCGTGTCCCCGCGCTGTGGAGAAGAGCAAGCAAGAGTAGAGAGGGGAGTGCCATTATGAGGTGAATAGAATAGAATAGAATAGAATATATATATATATATATATATATATATATATATATATATATATATATATATATATATATATATATACGCGGCGTTTCACAAGTTAGCTTTGTCAGTGTCAGTTTGTGCAAACATACAGAAGCCATTTTAAACCCTCCACTTTTTTTCATTTCATCAACATAGAAGATGATATATTTTATGGAAACGGCGGCCATCTTGTAGTGTAGTATTACAAGTATTGTACCTTAGTTTAAATGGCTCAGATAAAGTGCTCAAGTGCAAATTAAAATAGTTGACTACAACAAACATTACATTATTATTGTGCACACTGTAATCATGTATCAAATTATCTGTTCATATATGTACATTTCCAAAGTGGGATCCATTTGGATTTGCAAGACTAGTTATGTGGGGGTGTATCCCCTAGTCTCAGAAGTGAAATTCCCATTACAACATTTTACATTGCTTATCTTCTCTTTTTGTGAGGCCCTGTATGGGCTTGAATCCCAAAAATGTGTATGATACAGATATTTAAATATTGACAAGGCGTTAACCAGGGATCGTGCAAGTATAGACAAATACCTTTCTCCTAAATATATACATATTTACAAGGAATTCACCATGAATCATACAGGTTTGGGAAATACCTTTTTCTTATACACCATTCACACCAAGAGTATTGCCTCATTCTTTTTTAGAGGTGAAACCACATTTCTGCATCATTATTGAGGCCCCACGGTGCCATCGTTTTGAGGTCAAAAATGTACCTTGACTATGTGATGCGGAGTGTCTTTTCCCTGTCCCCACCACGTTCTGATTTTAAAACTTGGTCAATGCAGTAAAACCAGAGTAAATCCCTATTGCTTTTATGAAATTCAGCAAAATGACGGGCTACTGGATAGGTCTTATCATTGTGTAGCAGGGTTTCCGTTCTCCCACAGAACTGTGCATAGAGATCTAGAACCTCAGTGAGTTAGGATGATCCAAAAACTCATCTCAGTGTCAGAAATCCCCTTACCTAGCTAGCTACAGTGTCTCATGGATCATTATGGAATGATCCATGTCTTAGACAAACCAGAACATGATCTTTAGAATACCTCAGGAGTCGTGGAACACATGAACACTCTTTCGTTATATAATCATTTCAAACCAAAACTGAGAGTCAAAGAACACAAGTGCAAGTTTGAAATATTTATTATTCAATGCAAAGTTCTCAAACGCAGTACCTTGTATAATACCAAAATGCAGATTATAAAAATCAGAGTCAGCAGCATAGTCACTAATCCATAGTAAGCAAAAGGTGCTAGCATGTTATAATGCAATTTCTATAGAAATCTATATCACCTATATTTCGCGCACCCTATCTAGCATATTATTTTATATCTAAGAAGGTCTCATTCGGGCTTTAGCAGGGCGGCCCCATACCTCTCAATGTCAGTAGGAGCAGATCACATCAACAGCTACCAGCTCTCTTCATGCGCAGCACCAAGTGTCTACGTTCATTCCGTGTAACTCTATCTTAAACCCGCGTAGAGCCCAAAATGTTGGCATCAACATTATTTGTGTTATGTCTAATGTGGTGCGAGGATCAAGCCTCCCAGCAACCTTGTGTTAGGTTAATTTTAGAGTGTGCAGCTCTCAGTGTGCAGACAGTTGTACCAAGTGTACCAGGCAAAGCTGATAGCATAGAAATAACATATTATTCTCAAATAAACCACCTCACCGCTTCTAGGGTGAAGGCGACAACAACAAGTATGTGTCGTGTGCAAAACTGAAGCCGAAGGAAAAAAGGCTGTTTAAACATGTAATGCACTCATGCTAACTTAACGCAATATATGTAACGAAGTATCCATATGACACCCCCCCCATTGGTCCGAGCACCGTCAAACATAAGGGAAAAGGCAATACTAAATCAGATACAAAAATTGAAAGCAAAGTTCAATAATCTTGAGCTAAAATAAGCTAAAAATATGTATGAATGAATATGTATGAATGCCTACAGTGGCCTCAAGTCTAAAAATAAAAACAAACCTTTCGAACCAAAAGTTATTCGCCAGGTCTCAAAAATATGAAAGTAGGACCAGGCCGCATCAATCCAAATGTCTGTAAGAGAAAAAACAAGGCACTTATCCGATATCCAAAGTCATGTGCCACAATGACGTTATCCTCAGCGACATCACGTGATTGAATTCTCCATCAGCTGAACACACTCCATCTCTCCAAGTCAGCGAGGGGAAAGTCATATTTCACAACAAAGCACTCCTCCCAGGCATGTCATGAATGGAAAGTATATGCAAAGAAAGTTGCAACAGCCTCCAGTATGAAATCACTGCCATCATCCGAAAATAGTTCAGCAATCCAATTCAGCAATGGGAAAGAACATACGTGCTCCTCCAGCATCGGATCCTCCTGTAACGCCAGAGGACAACTCGGTGGGTTCACCAGATCGCTGTGTGTCAGAAAGGCATCCGCCGCTGCAGAGATCTCCCATTGGCCCAAAACTCCATTTATCGCTGCCAAGGCCATAACTCTTTCGCCAGAACAGATCAGCTCATGAGCCACCACGGGAGGCATTAGTTGATCAAAATCGACGTCAGGAGCAGTCCTCAAGCATAGGCACAAATCAATGGCCCAATCGAACTCGCAGCTCAGGCAGTGAAACACAGGTTGGACACACGTGAAGTCGGTGAACCGAAATGACAATCTATAGGCCGTGCTTAATGCTGCAAGCGGCAATGTTCCATAGTAATTGAGCATCCAATTACGGCACAGTGTCAGGAGGCATTGAACGGCGTCTTGCGCAGGATGGGCATCCAATTTTTATGAAGAAAAACACCAACAGAATGCCTGCGGCTACAGCCAGCAACACAGGTAGTCCACCAAACAAACTCGAAAAAATAGTGTGGAAAAACGTGGGAATGATACCAAAAACTTTTTCAAACGTAGTCACGAGGCCACTGCTTACTAACTTGAAAAAATGTGCAAGCCCAGTCGTTGAAGCAGCATTAAAAATCTGGTGTACCAGCTCGCAGAAATGAAACGGCAAATCAGTATTTAAAAGCGCCTGCACCTCCGTGCGGGTGTTAGCTATGTGAAGGACATAAGTTTCCCGGGCCGAACTCAGGGTCACTTGTTTTTGAGACAAAAGGGCCCTTATTCTGCTTAAACCATTGAATTTTGCTTCCAAGGTTGGAATCCGTGGCCAGATGGAGACATCTAAAGACCCATGCGTGGGTGGGTATAGAACATTCTTGCAGCACACCACACGCTCTGATACAGTTACCACATAAGCCACACCAATTAATAAACCACAACATAATTCGTTGTTTAAAAGCAAATAACTACCATTAGCTAATAATGTGAATGTGGGAACCACTGCTGGAACTGGCGTGCCTTTTAAAACACATGCTAAATTTGGGCGGTCCTGATTACAAGAACCGTGTAACTGAATGTGTCTGCATATTAATGAATGGTCAGGTGACTGTGTGCATTCCTCACCATTAAGATTCACTTCTTTCCCATCCTTCAGACATCTGTATGTGTATGGTAATGACCATGCCTCATGTAGGAATGCATTGCCTAGTGGTTCATATCGTCCTATAGCAATATACCGCATACAGTTAGTAAATTTATATAAAGGAAATGGTAATGTAATTAAACCATGAATAAGCCACGTGGCAGTAGTGGTTTCAGCAACAGAAAAAGGCAAGGATTCTAGCTTCTCAATATGTAACATAGAAAATGATGCATCACGCATTGAAAGCATGCGCTGTTTTTCAGTAAGATTAAAAGGGGCGAAAAGGGATGAAACGTTCAATGAGGTCCAGGGAACTCGACCAGCCTTAATTGTCTGTAGAGTCCAGGCAAACTGCATTACAGAACGCAATTGATTTTGACCATGGTATAACGTGGACACTTCATCATGTACAATATCAACAACAGAAGAAACAATATTATCCAATGTGTAAATTCTGGAAGAAAGCATGTTAATACTGTTATCGACCACTGCAAGCACTTTTTCCAAATTTGCTTGATCAATAGCCCTCAGGCGTTTAGCTGCTTCAACTTGTGAAAATTTCCAAATTTCATTGTAAACAGCATAAATAAAGCGTTTAGACCTACCCCTAGTCGGGCCTTTTATAAAATCATTTAGCTCTATATTCTCATTCAACTGGGACAGATGCAGTTTAACTGCAGCTAAAGTGGAATGTTGTAACCAGTTCTGACACAATTTGCCTACTGAATAAGTTGTAACAGTGTGATCTGTTTCAAACCTGGGATCTGGCCTGATGTGTGTAAAACCTTCAGACAAACCCAAAAAACGACGTTGGCAAGAATCAGAGCTTCTTTGCCACAAAAGCCACCCATCTGGATCAAAACTGGAAATATTAAAGGAGGAATTCTGCAAAAGTGCTTGTATCCCACTGATGGATAATGTAGTGAAATTACTCCAACCTGAATATTCTTCCAAATCAGGGATAGTAGGGGTATTTAATTTTTTAGATGTAGCCAATCCAAAACATGTTGTTTGGGAAATAGTAGAATTTAAAAACAACATGTGATTCGGGATGAGACATGCACGATGCAAAGCCTCAGTGCCTTGTACCTGCCAATCTTTGGTACCCCAAACCGATTTAAGGTCAATAGCATCCTTCCATAACTCATAGCCATCCACAGATAACCTTTCTAGAAAGGACTTTGAATACAGCAATTTTGTATCAGTTAGTCTAACTTTGGGCATGAATTTCTGGTTCACTTTAAAATAAAACGACTCAGGATTTGATTGATTAAAATCTGTAAAGTAAGAGTATTTTCCCAGAAATGTACTTGAGCTCCCCTGTAAAGGAGTAGGGCAATGTTCCCACTGAGTGTAATTCACAGGAACCCTCCTGGAACTTGTCTTGTGCAAGAAATGATTTCCATAATGTTGGTAACAAAACAAATCACCATAATTGACAGAATCTAAATACAAATCCTCATCATCAAAGGCCGCATAATATTTCAAATCAGAGAACAATGCTTCTACGGCCTGAAGATCCCAATCATCAGAACGAATATTTTGCTTAATCACATCTCCCATGTTTACTCTAAGCACATTAGGAACATTAATAACTTCTGTGGGGCCATGTATCTGAAACCTAACCGCATCCCACACAATCCCGTCAAGGACAGGCCAAGCAGTAATCTCTACTGAATGTAAGTCTCTCTTTAGTCTGTGTGCTGAATGTGAGGAGGAAAGAGGGGCCAATGTTCCATTAAGGTACCGAATTCCTGTTCTTTCTTTCACATAATGGCCATCGATCAGGCGGAAAAAATAAAACACAAAACCAATTGACATAAAAAGATAAAATGAAAATAGTATCAGCCAAATGTATGTCCAAGGTGGAATTAAAAAATGTTTTTTAAACAACGTGGCATATTTTCCAATAGTCGATGGTTTCTTTGAAAGTTCCGAATCAGAGTCAAAAGAGAATCTGGACTGGTTAGCCAAACGAGTATGTAAATCGGACATAGATAAATCAGCAGGATCTGCATATGTCACTTCATCAATGTTAGTAACAGGAATAGTATTTAATAAAGGACTGGATATGGCAGGTATCTCGAGGGACACCTCCTGATCTGCACCAGATGTAATAGCCAGCACAGAGTGCCTCACCATGGAAGGACAGGATACAGCCGGTGTCATGCTATGAAGAATCGGCCACCCTGTGTGTCTTGACATTGTCAATAGAAATAAATCTGTTTTCCTTACGACCAGGAAGTGGTGGTAAAATGACTGTTCTTGTGCCCTTCACTCCAAGGACTCGAACCGGCGCTCGATACGAGGGACCAAACTCTTTCTTGTTATCGATCTTCTCTCGAACCAGTTCTCCAACTTGGGGTAGCCAGCCAACTACCGGGATCTGCAACGCATCATCCGACGTGGAGGGCAAGTGTTCCTTTGCAAGACTGTCTCTGGTCTTTTTTAGATCCTGTAAAACATTGCAATGTTCATCTACGTCAAAGGCCGCGGCCTGGGCCTGGCAGTCTGCACCATCAAGGTCAGGGACGTACATCTTGATACCAAAGAGCATTTCGTATGGGGTCCGCCCACCCAGAGACCTTCTAGGGAGATTATTAAGCGCACGCTGCACGCCATAGAGGTGGGTCAGCCAGTTTCTACCAGTGCCTATAACACGGGCTGTCAAAGATTGCTTTAAGTCGCGGTTCATTCTTTCTACTACAGAATTGCCCTCAGGCCTGTAAGGACTTGAAAACTTCACCTGTACTCCCAACGAAACCATAGCATCCTTATACGCCTTAGAGGCGAAAGCCGGACCCTGGTCCGAATGGAAAGCACCACAAGCAAAGATTCCCACAAAGACACGCAAATCCTTAATGACAGTTCGCGAATCAGCGCTTCGATGCGGCCATACCCATACAAAGCGTGTGCATGAGTCAACTGCTACTAAGATGTATTTATACGCAGTATCAGAAGAAAAAGGACCGCAGTGATCCAAATAAACACAACCAAGTGGTTTATTAGAGATGTACAACTGTGTCTGAGGCGGACGCGCAGCAGTAGAAGGCTTAATCTGCTGACAAATGTCACACATAAGGACATAATCGCGCGTCTGTTTGTACAGTCCCCGCCACCAGAACCTCTGTTGTAGCTGAGATACAGTGGCTGAGACGCCCGCATGCGCAGACGCCACACCTTCATGAGCCGCTGTAATCAGAGACGCTCTGCGATCCGAGTTGGGAACTAGACGCTCTCCAACTTCAGGAATTTTCACATAAGGAACCTTATCGGGACTTAAGTGGTATGTGTACTTCGAAGGGAACCCCGCAGGATATTTACCTCCCTTCTCCGTGGCCGCAACAGCTGCCAAGATGTCATCATCTATTTTGCTTTTGGACCTCGTGACTGCTGCAACTAAGTATTTTGATACCGCTGACTTCGCTGCTTCATCAGCAAGCGAGTTGCCAACAGCGTGGACCCCCACGCGCTGGTGGCCGAGAGTATGAATCACAAACACGAGCGGCAGTTTCTCTTTAAGTTCTGCCACTCGGACCCAGATCATTTTATGTTTTATTGTGCTACCCTTGGAATCATGAAAATCATTCTGAATCCAAAAGAACAAGTTCTCATTGTAAGACTGGACACAATAGTAAGAATCACTTACGATTAAAGTCGTCACACAAGGATCAGCGTACTCCAATGCGAGCATCAGAGCACGCAGCTCCGCTAATTGTGCGGTGCAGTCCCCAAGCGTCTGCGTGTGCACGACACTGGACTTGAACTCATCGTTCATCATGGCACCGACCACAATGGCGCAAGCGGAAACGTAGGCATGTTTAGAGCCATGCGCAACCTGCGCCGAACCATCTGTGTAAATGATACAATGGAAATCCTCCAACGGCCGCATTGCTAAAGGAGCAGGATGAACAAATTCATACTGTAAATACTCCTGCGACCGTAAAGCGGCGTCAAAAATAAACGTGACATCCTGAGATGTCAAGGATGTAGCCCACTGAATCCACCGAGGGTGCAAAGCTTTAGAATTCGGTACACTGGCTTTCGTGACCGCCTCCAAGGCAGGACACGGGGTAACAACCAACATGCGCTTTCCCTGCGACAGGGCACGTTCTTTAAGAATTGCCATCTGCACAGCCATTAAAACTTTCTCCACAGTGGAAAAACGCAGTTCAGCCGAAGTGTACAAGTGTGACTTGTAAGCAATAGGTACAGTATCCCCCTCATTAAAAGTAAGGTACGTGAAACCCACCGTCCCAGGGATAATTCTTATCACCAGGTTGGTCTGGTTATCACGTGTCTGTAAGTAGTCAGAAGTGAGCAAATCAGCCTGCAAAGACTGCAGAATGGCTGAATGCTCAGGCAGCCAGCATGATTTGGAAAAAGATGGTTGTACCAAGGCATATAAAGGCTTGATACGCTGGGCATATTCCGGAATGTATGTCCTCCCGAAATTTAAAAAACCCAGTAAAGACTGTAATTTTTTCAGCGTTGTCGGAGAGCGCAACTGCGCGCACTTCTCCAGGAAGTGAGGAGCCAATCCCTTTCCTTCATGGTTAAGTTCATAACCTAGAAACAACACTGTGTACTCCGCAATGTGTGATTTTGCAAAGTTAAACTTGTAACCCATGTCTGCAAAGTTACAAATTATGCTGTTTACTCGACACAGATGCACCCAAAGTTCGTCGTCTGTGAGATAAATGTCATCCACATACGAACATGCAACTGGATCGAAACTCTCCAAAAGAGAGACTATGCGGGCGGAAAACACTCCAGGACTATTTTTATATCCCATTGGGAGTCGTTTAAACATTTTTTGTACGCCGCCGCACGTAAAACTGGTCCATTGGGAACTTAGACCATCTAATCTATGTGCATAAAAACCATTGGAAATGTCAAGCGTGGTTTTGAACCGTTTACGCTCAAGACTATTTACTAGGGCAGAGCCGTGAGTATTCTGTACTGCACAGTTACGGCAATGCGAGTTCAAATGCCGGTAATCCAAAACTAGACGATACGAGCCGTCCGGCTTGTTAACAGTAAAAAGGGGATTATTCATTGGTGGCACACACGTTTCAATTACACCTTGATATTCCAATTGTTCAAGGATAGCCGCGACCGAAGCTTTAGCTTCACGCCGTATGGGATACTGGGGTTGTGGCTGCGGCTGTGACCGTAAAGGAATCTCATGGCTAGGGGACAATTTATCCCAGCCACACTGATTTCGGTACACAGCCGGCGCAAGCGCCAGAGCCCACTCTTCTGCAAAATGCAGCGCTTCCACTCTCGGTACAGTGTGCGCGAAACTGGGGAGGATTACCTCCTCCCCTCGCGGAGCTGCGAGAACAAAAGGTGGGGGCCAGTCAGCCTCCGAAAGCAAAATGTCATACGTATCCGAAAGATTCTCCCAAAATACCCCTTTTACAGTTCGCTGCATGTCACCTTCAATTAACAGGACAATTTCAAAAAGTCTTTCAGGGGGAGCAACATGCGTATCTGCTGTTTCAATCACAATAAAAGTCTCAGTCGCTGTCACCTTCAACAGTGGACGGAGGGCCTCTCTCACTATGGTAATCTCCGCCGCGCTGTCCAGCAAGGTCAGAGCCCACGTCAGATTCCGAAGCCGCGTTCTCACTATCTGGGGCATATCGATGCGCCGTTAAGGCTGCGACTTTCTTCTTGGCAAACTGCGGTCTCTTTGGCGTAGAGTCGTCCCGCTGATCCCCTTCACTTCGCGTGCGGGGCTGGCCACGTCCTTGCTGGCCACCCCTGCCCCTGCCGCCCCCTCCACCACCGGTTGACGGAGCCGATGAGTCCTGAAAGGAACGAGGAGAGCGTTGGTCAGAAGCCTGATATCTCTCTGGCGTTTTAATCATCGCGCGATCGCGCAAATCATAAACTCGATCTGACTGCGCAGGCTGCGAAGGTGCAGGACCAGAAACCTGTGTCTGCTGTTGTTGTTGCTTACCCTGCTTCTGCTTTTTAGGCCAATTTTGTTTTTTGGACTTGGGTTGTCCACCCGTTTCCGAAGACTGTCCCTGGGGCTGCTTCCTCTCTTTTTCAGAAAAAGCTTTCAAACCCTTAGAAGTGCGGCCAACCATTTTATAAGCCGCCACAATAATTCTTGCCAGCTGACGGGGTTTCTCGGCCTCGGGAATTAACGCCAGAGCATTGGCCACCTGAAAGTTCACTGCATCCCCCTTGACATTTGCAAGGATAAGACCGCAAACCGTCTCAAACGAGCCGCTCAGGCGCATACCCAATTCAACCGCCGACTCCGGTCCGTGATCATCCTGAACACGTTTAAGGACCTCAGAAAGGTTTGACACAGACGGGGTGCCATAGCACCTCGAGTAAACCGCTGCAAAAGTCTTACCCCATGTTTCACAGTCAGCAAGTTCAGGGGCTAAATCTTTCGGTAAACTAAGCGTAAGAATCCGGTGTTTTTCACCCGGAGTCGTATTAGGAAACACAGCCTCCAGCTGGTCGAATTTCTCGGCAAGCCAGTAAGGAAAATCATCCTTATTCTCTGGCTTTCTGCCCATAACGGAATTCACCAAGACAGGACTGATTTTCAAACCAGACTGTTCTGCCCGAAGCTGCGCACCTGCGGGGGCTGCGCCATGAATATTACGACCAATGTAATGAACAAGCGCTCTAATCACTCCAACCGCGACATCATGAAGACGCCGCAGGTCACCCACGTTACAAGTGGCGCGATTAGGATGAGGAGTAAATCCACCCAAAGCGGGCCAATTTGTGCCCGGAATGGACAAAGGACCTAACCTCGGAGCCGTTAAAGAATGGGGTAGGGCGCCACCAAACCAAACTCCGTGCTGCCAAGCGTCGATAGGTACTTCCAGTGCCCTGTACGGAGCATAAACCGCCGGTACATCCGTGGCAGTGTATGAATGGAAGACACCCGAATTAGCGTCCACAGCCGGAAATGTTACCCAGGAATAAAACAATTCGTACAGGTACGCATGTTCCGCACTCACCACTAGAACCACAGCCAAGCCTTCCGCAGGTACATTATAACCCCGCAAGTGGTCGCGAACCGCGACACGGCTATGCTGCGCTATGTCCACGGCCATGTTAGCACAGGAAGTGAAAAGAGACAAAGAACAGTGTGTAGCACAACTGGGTAGTAATTCAAAGAAACCGTTTTCAGAAGAATTCAAGCTTGAAAAGACCTATTTCAAAAATAGGTAGGTTTTTCCGACACCACCGTTTACCGGAAACGGGAATGAAGGTGTCAAGGTTTGAATGATATACTACTCGAGTGTCATGAAATAAGGCCAACCAAACCGTTGGGCGCCATGTAGCAGGGTTTCCGTTCTCCCACAGAACTGTGCATAGAGATCTAGAACCTCAGTGAGTTAGGATGATCCAAAAACTCATCTCAGTGTCAGAAATCCCCTTACCTAGCTAGCTACAGTGTCTCATGGATCATTATGGAATGATCCATGTCTTAGACAAACCAGAACATGATCTTTAGAATACCTCAGGAGTCGTGGAACACATGAACACTCTTTCGTTATATAATCATTTCAAACCAAAACTGAGAGTCAAAGAACACAAGTGCAAGTTTGAAATATTTATTATTCAATGCAAAGTTCTCAAACGCAGTACCTTGTATAATACCAAAATGCAGATTATAAAAATCAGAGTCAGCAGCATAGTCACTAATCCATAGTAAGCAAAAGGTGCTAGCATGTTATAATGCAATTTCTATAGAAATCTATATCACCTATATTTCGCGCACCCTATCTAGCATATTATTTTATATCTAAGAAGGTCTCATTCGGGCTTTAGCAGGGCGGCCCCATACCTCTCAATGTCAGTAGGAGCAGATCACATCAACAGCTACCAGCTCTCTTCATGCGCAGCACCAAGTGTCTACGTTCATTCCGTGTAACTCTATCTTAAACCCGCGTAGAGCCCAAAATGTTGGCATCAACATTATTTGTGTTATGTCTAATGTGGTGCGAGGATCAAGCCTCCCAGCAACCTTGTGTTAGGTTAATTTTAGAGTGTGCAGCTCTCAGTGTGCAGACAGTTGTACCAAGTGTACCAGGCAAAGCTGATAGCATAGAAATAACATATTATTCTCAAATAAACCACCTCACCGCTTCTAGGGTGAAGGCGACAACAACAAGTATGTGTCGTGTGCAAAACTGAAGCCGAAGGAAAAAAGGCTGTTTAAACATGTAATGCACTCATGCTAACTTAACGCAATATATGTAACGAAGTATCCATATGACAATTGTTCATGATAGCCCTCATATGCTCCAGGATTCTCAGTTTAGTGGGTTTGATGGTACTCCCTATATAGCGTTTGTTGCATGAGCACTCCAGGCAGTATACTGTGAATTCTGAATTACAGTTTAGATGTTTCATGATCTTTCTATTAGGATTACCCTCTCCTGTTCTTCCTGATATTCTTTTACTTTTTGACTATACTTGCAGGCTTTACAGCGCAAGCACGGGAAAAAGCCAATGATCTTGTTAGTAGCTACGGTTACTTCGGGGGGGCGTAGTGGCTATGAATCAGGTGATCTGAAAGTGTCTGGCATCTCCGATAGGTGATCATGGGTCTCTCGGAAATGTGTTTTTTCAGGATGTTGTCTGTTTTTAATATGTACCAGTTTTTCTTAAAAGACTGGACCAGATCTCCCGATTTGATGTTAAAAGTGGTGATCATTTTGACCTGATCGTTCTCATTTTGCATCTCCTTCACCAACAGGAGATCCCTTCTGTTGAGGGTATCTGCTTTAGCGGCTGCCTGATTTAGTATGCTTTTGAGTAGCCCCTAGCCGGAAATCTATTGCTAGCATACCTTTGGGCATCTCTAAAATCTGTTTCCGCTGAGCAGTTCCTTTTTAGGCGCAGATATTCGCCGTAAGGTACGTTTCTGACTAGTCTTCCCGGATGGTGGCTAGCCACGTGTAACACGGCATTGCCTGCAGTGGGCTTCCTGTAGAGTCTAGTGTGGAGGTGGTTATTGTCCACAAATATTTCTAAGTCCAGATAACATACACTACTATCACTAATTGTGCTAGTGAATTTTAGGTTCAGATCATTATTGTTGAGTGCGGAGATGTAATTCTCAGCCGAGGTTCTGTCACCGCGTCAAACAATAAAAAGATCATCGATGTATCTAGTCCACATCAATATTCTTTCATGCCATTTTTCATTGTCACCTCCCCAGGCCTCGTGCTTCTCCCACCAGCCCACGAATAAATTCGCGTAGCTGGGAGAGAAGCACAATCTCATAGAAGTTCCCCTAATTTGCCTATATAGCTGGCCAGAGAAGAGGAAAATGTTATTGTATAGGCAAAATCGCATCATACACAAAATCATTTCGCTATGTGCCCGAAATTTCTCATGTTTCCTATCTAGGAACCACTTTGTGGCACTTTGTCCTTGTTCATGATCAATGCATGTGTAAAGGTTTACAACATCAAGTGTTATTAGTAGCATGTCGCTTTCCCAGGTCACACTGTCCATGATGCGGAGGAAATCCTGCGTGTCTCTCACAAAGGAAGGTAGATCCTTCACAATAGGAGCCAAATATGCATCGATGAAGCGGGAGGTGTTCTCAAGTAGGCTGCCTATTGCCGAGACAATCGGCCTCCCTGGTGGTCTTTTGGCATTTTTGTGGATTTTAGGCAGATGGTAAAATGTGGGAAGGACGGGGGAATCACATAAAAGGAAAGAATATTCCTCATGGCTAATCATGCCATAATTTCTCCATTGGTTCAGTAGTGTGCTATATTCTATGGTGCTCTTTAAATATTGTTCTCTTTTTGCCATAGCATAGCACTCTTTGTCTCCCAATTGTCTTAGTGATTCCTGTTCCTAATTGTCCTTGCTGAAGATAACAATATTCCCGCCCTTATCTGAGGGCTTGATCTCAATTATTTTATCGTCCCGTATGGATTTAATTGCTTCCCACTCCTTCCTTGTGATATTGAATGTTTTCATATCCATTTTTTTATTAGCCATTTTCTCCAAATCTGCCGTTACCGCTTCACTGAATACATCAATCGCATCATGTGATGTGTTTGGCAGTTTCCTTGATTTATTCTTTAGATTGTTTTGATCTCTAACCTGTATAATCGGAGTTGCATTGTTCCTCTGCATGTTTTGCTCCTGATTTAATAGTTCCTGTGTTGGAGTTAGCAGGATGTTTAGAAGATTATCTTCTGTTGTATCCTCCGTTGTTCTTTCTACCATTTCTGGGTTTGTTGATTCATGCCTGATGGTTGGATGTTGTAAAAAGATCTTCTTGAACTTAAGTTTCCTGATATATATGAATAGGTCTATTTTGGTATCCACAAGATTGAACTCAATCGTCGGGCAAAAACTCAGTCCTTTTTGCAGTACCTTAAGTTCATCAGTTGTCAAGTTCCTTTTAGACAGGTTGATGATATTGTTTTCTTCCATTCCAGTTATCTTCTCCTCCGATTGGAGGCACTCCGTGTCACCATCAAGGTGGTTGTAGCCTGTGAACCTCCCCTTGTGCCTCTTCCCCCGCCTCATCCTCCTCTTTGATTTTGCTGAGGGGGGTGGTTCCTTAACTGTGGTCTTTGACGGGTTTCTTTCATAACTTGGAGCTCGTCGAAAAAAGGTTTCTGTTTTTCTTTTTCTTTTTCTTTCTCTTTATTCCCTGAGACGGCATTCTGCTCACCGTCAGATATTTCCACTTCGGATTCCTCGGTGTCAATTGCCATTGTTTGTTCATTCCCTTGAGCGAGTCTCTTTCTTGTTGCATCATATTTGCGGGCAAAAAAAAATATATATATATACATATATAAATGCTACTGTCTAGCTGTTGTTACAGCACATCTGTTTTATACTAGAAGAACAACTGTGCAAAAAATTCTCATTGAAACACGCCCATATGTTTCTTTTGTGTAATTCTCTGAGATCGAATAAGTGAGCACAAGTGACTGAGCGAAATGTAGTACATTGTTTCCACGAAGGGTCAGTAAGTAAGAAATGTTATTATGCATGATTTATTAAAACCGTTGCATTCAGAACATTACAGGTTGATATCTAAAAGAGTTACACTAAATAAACAATTAAAGTAAGTATAAGATTAAAAAAATATCGAATTAAAAGACATAAACTTTTTCCGATTGTATTATCAGGGTTGTTATGTTCTAAGGTTGCCAGAAACTATTCACTCCCCGATAAGAGGAGATTCTAGTTGCACTATGAGTGAGCTAAAGCAGAAAGGCTAACATTCTCGGAGTGGGTGCTCAGAGCTAGTCTGCCACCAAACCCACAGTTTATGTTATCCGGAACGCGCAACTCCTGTATGGGTAACATAGGAACTACATGAAAATGGATCCCATTTTGGGAATCAATATCTGCACATGGACAGGATGCAGATATCGCTTCGTGGGGAGACATCTCATCTGTGTGACAGAAAACGCAGGGGCATATTACCAAGGGCATTATCGCCGCATTAGCGGGACTTTTTCCCGCTAATGCGGTGATAATTTTATCGCCCTATTACCAAGCTGTAGCTAACAACAGTTAGCGACAGCTTGTAGGCGATAGCGGGCATTTAGGGGCCCACTTTGCATGTCAGCGATAATTATCGCTAATGACATGCAAAGTGGGTGTGCCAAGATGTTAGCGACTGAAAACAGTCGCTAACATCTCTAACTCCTATTAACAACTTTTGGAAATATTCGCGCTAAGCGCGAATATCTCCAAAAGCTAATGCCTGCTAAAAGCAGTTCTTAGCCATGTTATCCAATGGAAGGTGGATAACATGGCTAAGAGCATTGTCACGATAATGCATGAATATCTCTGATTTTTCAGCGATATTTATGCATTTCGCAGGATTTTTACCGCTTTTGAGATAACCCTTGATAATATCAAGGTATCTCAGCGGTAAAAATCCTCGGTGCTCGGCGATATTTTTTTCCCGCTAACCAAGCAATAGCGATAATTATCGCTATTGCTTGGTAATATGCCCCGCAATATGTTGTACTTATTTATTTTGTCATTGCAGGAAATCCAAATGTGTGTACATAGAAATACATCCAAAAGCTTCATTCATTTTTTAAGGGGAATGAAGTAAGTGGGATCGCAAGTCCTGAGAAAGATGGAAGGACCCCTTGAGGAAAATGAATAACGTCCGACATGTTGAAAAAAAATGAGCAGGAAAGAGAGATGAAGGGGCACTAATTAACCCCTGGGTCATCCCAGTTTTTTCCATTTTTATCCTATTCAGGGAGTCAAAGAATAAAGACTAGTTTAGGGCATCCTTGAGGTAGTTTAACATTCTGCTTCTGTTGTTATGCTGCATGGATCCACATGTTTTTGTTTATATTGTCTACCCCTTTCCCTTTGCTCCATCCCAGGCGTTTCAATAGAGGAAGGATGGAATAAGAGTCGGACCTCTCTCCTCTTTCATATGAGATTGTACCAAATAGTACAATGGCATGCAAAAGAAACAAAGCATTCTAGCTTTAAGGGCCCACAATTACTGAGGCTTCAATCTAGGTGTCACTCCACTCCATACATCCATTTTAATGTTAGAATCAATTTGAACTACCAATGACTTATTTATCAGTATCAGACGCGCCCCACAGATGTAGTAAAATCTGGGTGCTATCGACATTTTGATTGTCTGTACTCTCCCCCACAGTGACAAATTGAGATGACGCTACCTTGTGAAGTCATTCATGATCCTAATCATCAGAGGGATCAGGCTATCTTTTACCATTTTCCACAGATCCCTTTTGAGGTTGATACTAAGGTACTTGAGTTTTTTTGGAACCCACTGAATATCTTGCCCCAGGGGCTCATTTTGGTGATGGAGTGGGGTACAGGCAATGCTTTGTATTTTCTATTTTCTCAAGTTAACCATTTATCCCAAGAAACCCTGGAATGAACAGATCAGGCATATCACAGAAGTTATAAAAGAATCAAGACTATAGAGTAGAGGCAACATATCATAGTGCATATAAAAACAACCTTAACTTTCCCAGATTGTATTAGTTTAATCTGAAGTCATCTAATCGATGGATTTCAGTCAAGAGTAGCAGAATACTTGACAGTGCTGGTGAGTTACTTGTTGAATCTTTATTAGTCTAGATAGAAAGATACCACAGTTAAACTTGGGTGGTGGGGAGTAAAATAACAATCTGAGCTTAGTGATGAAGTCTATCCTAATCCTACCCTCTTCACGGTTCCGAAAACGCACCTCCACTTGACTCTATTGAAAGCCTTCTTGGCATCTAGTGAGGTTGTTATAGCTTCAACTGGGGAGTTCTTAACTTGCCATAAGAGATGTGACCAAGTTCGCCTGTGACTTTAGTTTGAGCATATTGTCATTAATCTCACCTGGGGTGGCAATACTCTGAGCAGTTGTGGACTTTGCAAGAAATGTAAACATCAACATTGATTAGCGATATCAGATGGTAAGTGAAATAGACTAGGGGGTTTGGCCTTTCCTTACAGATAAGAGAGGTAAAAATGTAAATGTAAATGTTTTGTACTTGTATAGTGCACAGCTACCCGGACCAGGTCTCCCGGCGCTTGTACTCATACCGCTAAGGAACCCTTCCTGGCTTTTCCCTGTGAAATGTCCACTCCGGGGCATCCCCAAGGTGAAGCCAGGCATCCCAGCACTGTTGGGGCTGTTGTGGAGATTAAGCAAGCTATTGCCCATAGTTGCAGTGTGGGACCCATGATTAGAATAGGCATTGAGGCGAGAAATCAGATCCGAGGAATTTAGAGCTCAAGACCCTGCCAAGGCTGGCCGAGGCGGGAATTGAACCCTGGTCCTGGGCCAGAGCTCTGCATCAGGGTCTGCCGCTCTAACCATTGAGCCACAGGTAGTGGCTCTATTAATTGTGGAACCCAGGAGAATTGGGGTTTCTGCTTACTTGAATTGTAGCATATAATAGAAGAGCAATGAGCAATTTGCCTGTCTTGCAAACATCTCTGGGGAATTCATCCTCTAGAGGCTATCAGCAGGAAGAGATATCAGAAATGAACTTCTTCATCTTCAAGAAGACCTCTAAATTTGAGTGACAAACATGTACAGTTATAGTGTCTGTACAAAGTTTTCTTCTGGTGTTAGTGTGCAAATGCTTCCTGCACTACAGAGCCCCTATTTAAGGCTTCAGAGGTGGGGAAAAAAGAAGGTTATCGTTATCACAGGTGGAATCTTTGGACATCTGTGATTCCATTTTAAGTAACTGAGAAGCACATAGTCTCCCTTCCCTCTTACCATGTCCATTGTTTCTCTGTTTTAGTTCTTCTAATTCCCACTAGGCCAAATAAGTAAAGAATGAATAAAGGTAAGTGTAACAGTGTTTATTTTGCTTCTGAAGGGTTGGATATATGTTTCATTGATCAGTCTGTTCTGACTTGATCTGTTCAGTCTTTTTCAGAAACTCTCATTGTGAGCCCTTTTCAAATGGTTTTAACTATTCCCATAGTGCTACCAAGGATTTCATTATCTTGAGGATATCTGTAAGTGGTAGACAAGTGTCACCTTGTAATCTGAGATACAATAATCCCCAGGCAAAGGTCCAGCTGTACTGGGGATAGGTCAGCATTTTCACCTTGGAATACGTGGCAGTGTGAAGCAACTGATGATAATGATCCCTGGACCACGAAGCAGCCATTTAGTAAAAACACATGATAGGGAAATAGTGGAAGGTATACTCCCAGTCAGTTTGGGTTAGGGCTAGACTATGTCCCCCTAACAACTCAGTCAGTAGAGCTTTATTGTTCCCATTGCATTTCTTGGGCTGACCTGTTTTTGTCTAGAACCGGGTTAGGTACAGGTTCAGTGCTTCATTATTTACCACTGCTACTGAGCTAGGTTCAATAAACAGTATAGATAATGTAGAGAAAAAGTACTGTTTGTGTGTTTAGTATATATACTATGCCTACATCCAACATTCTGCCTAACAGAAAAGCATATCATCCTGCGCAATCTGGACCACGACTGGATGACTTTTTGTGATAAGGACTTCCATACAAATATAGCCATAACCCATTTCATTGAACCGTTATGAGGGTTGATAGATATGCACTGGGCAGTGACTGTGTGACTGCTACTAAGTACTATGCCCACCTTGTCCCTCTTCAATTTAGAGGATTCCCTGTCCAACAAGTGAGACATTGCAGGAGTAAAAGGTCATGAATTAGGGCACTGTTGAATATTTCCAAATGTACTACAGGGAGAGAGACCATTGTTTTTCAATGATTTCATGGTCAACAATTTCAGCAAAGGTGCTGAATGTACTCGTGGTTGAGGGTTCTGCAACTGAAGAAGTGGCTAAGGGTTCACCTCTAGTGCGTGGGTCTATGGCTACAAAAAATCATGGAAAAAAGACAATAGGTGATTTAAGATGCCAGACAACCTAGTCAGGAAGACACACCTGTCTGATGTACGTGGGGGGCATAACCTGTGATCAAGCAAAATAATTTACAAGTTATTAGCTGTTGACCAGAAGCCTAATATTTCAGTGAAGCCAGCATCCATCATTTTACCGTGTTGAAAACGAAAGTGGGGAAGAATGATTGCCATGACATCACTGAAAGTGTGATGAACAGTGTGCGACTATTCAAAGATCATTTAGAATCCACCTTTCCTTCATCTTGAAGTGCCAAAGATACTATTACTGATCTAGGTATTGGGGTCAGATCAGCAGGATCATCTAATATAGGTATGGGAGCATAAGAAAATACTTGGGGCCTTATTACAACTGTGGACCGACGTGGTGGCAGTGCACCAACGGCCGCAATGGGGGACCTCCTGCAGTAGTACAGCTAGGCTTGGACGGTAAACTCCATTCCATTTGCAGAGTTTGCAGAGTTTCCACAGTCCGCTGAGCTCGCTGAATTCTGAAAATCTCTTCTCATCATTAACTTGGCGAGTGGGGAAAATCAAAGCGAAACCACCTGCCAGTGAAATTTCTCAGCACGGGCGGTCACAGATGGTCACAACAGGTTGCATATAGAAACCATCTGTTAGTGTTGAGGATGCTAAGTAGAAAATCTACTCAAGTGGCAGAAAGACTCAGCACCCTCTTGTTCTGAACATGGTGCCGTTTGCACCGGAATAATACCTGGTGCTAAAAATCAGCTTGAACAACAGGACCTAACGCACTCCAGCACTTGCAGAACTCCATGAAGCATGGCAGTAATTTTTGGCCACTTTGTGAAGTTCCACGTAGTGGAACTCTGAGAACTCTGCACAGGCCTTATTAGTACTGCAGCGGTCAGATCGCACCACTGGGCTCAAGGATCCCACTGCGCCGGCAGTCTTTTCCTGGAAAACATATGTTGGTGGTGCTGCAGCCGGCACCGCTGAGCATATTTTGAGTTGGCTCACTGCAACCCTTTTCATGAAAAAAGTGGAAGAGAAGCAACAAAGAGTGCCCTAACAGGGCACATGCTTCACACAATACCTTCTTCAGAAAGACCTTTAAAAACTACCCGTTTCAACAGTTGTAAAGTGTCCACTTAGGTTGGTTAGGATCTCGGTGCCATGGCACCTTTTTTGAGATGACAGCAAGCTTTCCAAAAAATATTAATGTATTCATTCTTTCTTTGGTCTAAAGGTTGTGGAAAAAAATCATATGCTGTCTCTGATCATTAAGGCAAATAGAGCAAATATTTCCATTGAAGTAATGTTCCTGAAAATCCTCAAGGTCATCTGGATATGTGTATTCTGTGATCTTTCCATGAATGGTGATTAACATAGCTATCTAGCAGGCCATATCCGATGTTCCACTGTAATATCTTAGTTCATAGTACCAAGATTTTCCTCCTTTAGAGACTGGTTTCTGAGACATGCAATCAGCTGTTTAATGCAAACCTGAGCCAAACAGCATTCTTTATATTATTCTATAAAGAAAATCCAGATCCAGGGTATTCTTTTTGAAAATACAAAAGGTAATACTCCCTTTCCCATGGTGGAAGGGAGCATTATCTGGTCTTTACCCTCCCTTGCCACCAGGATTTACCTAGCGGTGATGGGTAATAACAAAAATGGCTACATATCCACTCTTCCTGATTGGGCGGGAGGACATGTAGCCAATTTTGAAAATAGCACTTTACATCGCATGCGTTGTAAACGCATGTGATTACAACTCAGTCATTACAACAACTGTGTTGTTACATTGCAGTACATTACAACGCAAGTCGTTACATCAACTTGCTGTAGGGGGCACACTGGAGTTAGGAATAGTACAATTTACTATTCCAACTCCAGTGTGAACAACAGTAGAGAAGGTGTTGGTATAGTAAATTATACTATTCCTTAGGCTAGTGCACTCCCTACAGCAAGTCGATGTGATGACTTGCATTGTAATGTACTGCGATGTAACAAATCGGTCGTAATAACATTCACGTTGTAATCGTATGCCTTGTAACACATGCAAAGTAATGTCTGTTTCCTGCCATTTTTCCGATCGCACTTGCTCTATCGGGCCCTCGGAGAGGTGTGGCTACGGTGGTAACAAAGTAGTTACTACTATAGGAAACCCAAAGTACGCTCCGGACATGCTGAGGCACTGATCCATTCAGTGCCCATTCAGCACGGCTAATTGAAATGGCCGGCTTCAACACTGCTTTCCTCGGCAGATACCCACCGAAATACGGCTTAATCACATGGCCGACACGAATGCTAATTTGCAGCAAGCTCTGCCCAGCAGCGAAGACACCAATTAACCAGTGACCCACTAAGCTGCCTCAAGCCTTTGAATTCTACTTGGTTACAAGGATTCCACTTCTTCAGGATACTTTGAAGCACTCCCCAAATCAGACAACCAGTCCTGATGATGATCCAAAATGATCCGGATCGAAACGCCGTTGACCCAACAGCCTGACTAACAGGCGCACTTCTCCTTAGTGACTTTAGACTTGAACCAAAATTAATAGTGCCCACTGTAATATCACTATGTCACATGCGCTGGTCTACTCACTCACTGTAAATAGTTTGCACCTTATGCACAGTGCGCCGACTACGCTGTTTTTCTTTCACTTGCGTCGCCACCTGTACTATTTATTCACGTTTGTTGCACCAAGTTCCATGTGGTTGTCAATACATTCTGTGCAGTGCTATTGATAACTGTATATATCCGACCTTGATATAATTGTTACCACAAAAGTTGAACAAATTATCTTTTGACATAAAAAAATGAGTAATCTCCTTCTTGCCCACCCAAGTAATGCTATGTGCATGCTATGTATAAATGTCTATTGACTTTCACCTTTCGGGACATTGTGTTCTAGTTGTACCCATTTAAATCAGGCAGGCGGACTGTCATGTTGACGGTATGTATACTCCATCACTGTTGCAATTAAGTATACATACCTGCCAACATACAAATGAGGCCCCTAGTCTACAGATATGCACAATGACTGGCCTTTCAGTAGGAATTGCCCATTTTCCTACTTGGCTAGAAAGATTACTGCACATGCATGCTGGTGCTATAGGAAATAGACAATTACAAATAACGGTAAGTCATTGATTGATTTTCATGGCAACATCCAATGGGTCGATCAAAACAAAAAAAACTCTCCAACGTGCATGTGGAGTAGATTTGGGTTTAGCTTTGCTAGAAAGTCCATCATGTCATGTTTTTTTGCTTTTCGATTAACCTGTAGTGGAAATGCATGTTTTATCTTTCTTTGGAGTAACCAGGTATATTATTCCTAGTCACGAAGCTTGTCCTATGAGTTCTCTAAGTCTTGTAATCTCTTTTCAGCAGTGTCAAGTCATTTGTAAGAGATTGGTAATGACAGTACAGATTAATTTTTATTTCTTGGACATCTGACATTTTAGTAGCTTGTTTGTCTGCACACCATGGACTCTTCACAGAAACCTTCCTCATGATGGAGTTAAGCATCACTTCAGAAATTTTGCAGTGCTATGTTTTGGCTATATTCATGTCACCGAGAGTGCCTCAGAGAGCAGCAATTAGTGTGCAGGGTGCCACAAGCCCAGTAATTCAAAATCATAGAAATCGTAGTGCTCCCTCACAGGAAACATATGGACAGAAAAAAGGGGGTTCAGACTGCTGTGGTACCAACAGGATAGCATGAGGTGGTACATTAGTCAGAGTCCATTAAATATGTAGGCCCACTATAAGCATAGCACTATAGTTTTAACAATTGATACAGAGCATTATTCAAGCCGTATTCACAGTGGGGATGCATGCCCAAAAATGCAACCCACGAGATCCCTTATGTTCAAAAAAATCACAGAAGTGAAAGAGTATATCGGCTATAAAAATAAAGGCATGCAGGGAAAGGCTCTTTCAGGCAAGGAGGCCTTCCTTAAGGTCCATGCAGTATTATATCTTCTTAATGGGTCATGATCCTGAAGCCTGTTCCAGATATTAAGGTCACCTCCAAGTAACAGTGGTTGAGTATAATTATCACACAGAGACCTAGTGCTAGTCCTAGAGATTGACAAATCCTGGAATTCCTTTGGCAGAAGTCGGCTGTCAGGGGTGTTAGAGAGGTCACCACCACTAGGAGTTTTACTTTCAGCTATCTGTACGGCACTGATTCTCAGTCTGACGCAGCATTAGGAATGCACTATCAGAGTCAGGTATGAGTATAGATGCAATACCTGTTCTGGGCTTCTAGTGCCCATTGTGTCATCATTGAACCCTCTGGGGGTTGCAGACCACGTGACCGACATCAGCTATGAATTCAGCCCCAGACCACAGTGCCTTAAGGCCAATATTGGTGTGCAGGAGTCAGGCAGGCTGAAATGATGTGTCAAGGCAGTAGATGCTCATCTGAGTTGGACGGAATGACAGCAGGCAGTGACATGCATGGCATAATCATCCTCACACTCAACCCTTTTATTTCAGTGGCAAGGAAGTTCCTCGATAGACTTGTATCAGCCCAGAGATAGAACACCAACACACAGAGCTAGTCAGGGGGTGTCCGTGTCGGGCGTTGCCTAGCTCTGCCTCTTCATTTGTGTTATATTAATCAGGACTCAGCAAAATTATAATTAGTGGTGTATTAAATTACGCCTGGGAGACATTTCACACATGTACATCAGCAATGAAAAATGTGCCATTCCAATGTCACTGGTGATGTTTTGCACTTAAAATAAATATACAAAACATGTAATTTCCTTAACATGACTTACTGTTCAGAAATCCAAGCTGCCCTGGATGTCCCAATGAGGGTGCATTTGAAGCTTCCAGCCCAGTCAGGGCTCTAGAGACCAGATATATTTTCTCAAGTGTCCCCCTCTGTCACTTGGAGTGTTACGATTACAAGAATGGGCAGTGCTTTGGTGGGCCTCTAATGAGGACTGTTTGGACCTGGGGTCTGTGAACTGGCCAGCCATGTTCAAAATTGCCTGTAGTGGCATCCCAGAGACCTTGGGAGTGCTCCCATGCTTGGACAGGTGAAGAAACAGCTCGGATCGGGCCACTGGTCAGAGCCTGTGGTAGAACCCCTCATCTTGTGATCGATTATCCAGCCCACCATGTCACAAAATGTGCAGCACGGTTCCCACTGGCAATGGGAGTGCTCCCTTGCTTTGATGGGCTATAAAGCTCTGACCAGAACTCAGATCAGAACGCTAGTTGTTCCTAAGGTGGAAGCCCCCATCCTGGGCTGCCTTCTTCAGGTTGCCATGTTGCAAAGTGCCTGGTACATGATCCCACAGGCACCAGGAGATTTTCCTGTATGGCAGAAGCTCTCACCAGAAACAGGGCTAGAGCTAAGGCTAGCAAAGGGGTGAAAGACCCACACTTGATTCCATGCTATGGCCTGCCATGTCTCAAAGCGCATGAGATAGGGTCCCATAGAACTCACAAGATCCCCCTAGTTAGCTAGGTTGAAAAGCTCTCGCTGTGTCTAGAGTCAGAGATCCAGCTGGCAAGAGGGTGGTAGCCTCTGTCCCTGTGCTCCATATTCCAGTCTGCCATGTCACTTAGAGCCGAGGATGGGATCCCACAGGCTTTGGGAAGGTTCCCTTGCTTGGCCGGATTAAGAGTATCTTACTGGGCCCTTGGGGAGAGATCTGGATGGCCGGGTGGGGGGTGAAAGCTGCCTGCCCGATCTCCCTTTCCCAGCATGGTATCTACCAAAGTGCCAGGGATGGGCTACGGCAGGCACCGGAAGGGTGCCCCTTCTTGTCTTGGGTTAAGAAGCTCTTACCCTGACCTGGTTCAAAGATCTAGCTGGCTCAGTAGTAAAAGTCTGCATCCCGGAACTCCATTCTCCAGTCTGCCATGACACCAGAGCTCAGGTCAGGGTTTGCAAGCCCAAGGAGAGCTCACTTCCTTGCTTGGGTTTAATACCTTTGAGAAGGCCCTGGGTCAAAGCACCAGTTTGCCTGGGGTGGAAGTTGTCTGCCTTTGGGCTCCCTTCCTTGGCAAGGAGTGTTTCTTAGATCCCAGAACGGGGTCCTTTAGGCCTGGGAGGTCACCCCAGCTTGGCACTGGTTCAAAAGCTGGGCTCTTTTACCCATCTGCAGTATCTTTTAGAGCTAAAAATAGGATTCTGCAGACCCAGAGAGGGCTCCTTTGCTTTGCCTGGTGATAAATCTATAACTAGGCCATAGGCCAGAGATTGGACTGGACCTGGAGTGAAAGCACACAGCCCTAAGCTTCAGCTTGCCTCAGTGACAAAGTGCCAAGACAAGAATCCACATGACCTAGAAGAGATTCCCTGCCTCGCTGTGGTAAAAAGGTGTGTACAAGCTCAGGATCTGTGCTATGTGAGCCCCATTCCCCTACATGCCTGTGCCTGAAGCCCATATTTGGCTCTGAAAATCCAGCCCAGAGAGCCCCTGGCCCCTCCAAGGGTGTGTGGAACCTGATTAATAAGCTGTGGTGTGACATGAGGGCCAACCTTCAAGACCCACCATCTGGTTGCTTTAGCCCAGTCATCTGGTCACACATGCCGTAGGAATGCATTGCATGCCCAGTTGGCCAGGCTGCCCAGGAAAGACTGATAAGGGCTCTTCAGGCTCGGTCAGAGTATCAGGGGGATGGATACATTTGTTGAATTTTCTCCTCTGTCACTTGGGGTGCATGGATTATTCTAAAGGTTTCTCTAGTTTAGTAGGGGCAAGGTACTAGGGACCCATTTCTAAAACAGTTGTACTCTCTGGGTGCTGGATGGGCCAGGCCAGCCGGGGGGTCAATGCCCATGGCTGCCCTTCAGCCCCATTAGATGGATATTTCTTCAGAACCTGTCTTTTCAGAGACCAGGCAGGGATGTGAAGCTGACATCCCTGTGCAGGACAGCTTGATCTGGGACAATTTGCCAGCACTGTTCAACACTCGGTCCATTTAGGGATGGCCTGCTTTGCCAGCCTTGGCCGTTGTTTCAAGAAAAGAGCTTCCACCCCTCCTGGACTGTCCAATGGTATGGTCAACCTTTTGTGAAGGACAACCAACTTAGCTAGGTCAAGCATCCTGGCAGCTTGTGCCCCTCCAGTGGTCTGGCCAGAGTTGATGGGGTTTAGTTGTGCTAGTCCCTGATGCAACCTGGTGGTCTGGGTCCTATGTGCTGCAACATTATACTTCTCCACCAACACATTTACACAGTATTTTGGAACTGCTATTCCATGGAGTGTCCACAGTGCTCAGGCTGGAACTCCTGTGTCTCTCTCAGACTGCATCTTGGCCCACTTTTCTCTCTTCCATTGTTGTGGCAAGGTTGGGGCTGCCAGTCCCCATGTGACTGCCCTGTCCATCCAGCTTTCTGCTGGCACACTCATACTGAAGGCTCCCAATGAGTATGAAGGTTGGTCCAAGATAGGCATGCATCTCCTCATGCTGTCTAGCAGGTGTGGTCACACTGTTGAACCTGCCAGTAGCATATAGGTGACTCAAAGATTAAGCCATGCAGGAAATAACAAAGTTTAAGGTCATTGCAGGTGAGAAACCAAATTTTTCTTGTGTGTGTTGTCGACGCATTCATTACAAAAGTCAAACTAGGTTAGTTGATTTATATTTTAAAAGTGAAGATGAAAGTAATAGTCAATGGAAAGATTTTGCAACTTATTTGTTGGTAGAAAACTATTTTGATTTGGGTTTTGAGCAACGTATTTGTAAGTAAATTAAATGAAAATAGAATGCCTGCTAGAGCTGTACATAATAATCTTGAGTTGATAAATATTCCATCGGAACTGATGGATTTAAATACTTATGAGACTATTCTGATTCAATGTGTACATCCTTTTCAGGCTATTGTTCGTATGGAGCCTAAGACTGGCAAATTAAATCCATCAGATTTACAAAGAGGATTAAAGGGTAGAGCTGTATATTTGGCACTTGATTCAAAAAAAAAATATGGAAACAATTGGTGTTGAAAATGTAGAAAAGGAACCTCTAGTTATTCTAGTTAATGGCGTACCTACAAAGAGTAAGAAAATCTGTGTTCGTTGGATCCGGTTAATGTTTGCAGATATTTTAATCATAGATTTGAAGCTATGATGTCTTTTATTAAAAACAAGAAAAATCCACCTCTTGGTGAAGTACTGGATTTCTTTTGGAGAAAAGAATATCAAGCAAGAGGTGCTCCTCATATTCATATGCTGGTATGGATCAAGGATACTCCTAAATTTGGAACAGACTCGGATGAGACTGTACTGTCTTTTATTGAACAATATACCACTTGTGACATACCTAATAGTACAACTGATAAGGACTTAAGAGGAAAAGTGTTACGCTTTCAAAGTCATCGTTGTGGAAAATATTGTCGGTGAAAATTCAAATCAAAGAGTAAATTCTACACCAAATGTCGTTTTGGATTTGCACGACCGGTACTTTGAAAAGGAAGAGTCAACGATTTGATGTCATCTTTGCGACATAATATCACAAGAAGGTCACCTAAAAATACGTACAATTTAAGAAGAGGTGAAGAGTCCAAATATATAAATGACTATAACCCAGTCATTTTGTCCATGTGGAATGCTAACATGGACATACAATATGTTGCAGACAACTCTATTGCTGTGGCTCGATATGTAACGTCTTACATCACGAAATCTGAAAAGACGCAACTGAAGGAGACGTGGGAAGACATTTCTCATGAAAAGAGCCTAAGCAAGAAATTGTATACTTACAGTATGAAGATGTTGTCTCATCGTGAAATAGGAGCATATGAATGTTGTGATCGCTTATCATCAGCAAGTCATTATGCAAAATCAAGAACTAGCCTGTGGGTGAGTTTGGGTCTTGCAGAAACACAAAACCGTGTTCTGAATCCTGTGCAAGAAATTGAATATTTAGCACAGAAAGAACCAAACAGTACAGACATTCTGAAAACAAATATGTTGGATACATACTATCCAAATAGAAGTACTCTGCTTGAAAACATTTGTCTGTATGAAATACTTCAAAACTACAGTTTTAAAAGGAATATTACAGAGAATATTGATAAAGGTGTACAAGCTGTAATTGGACATGAAGGATGTCTGGTGAAACAAAGAAAAGGACACTTGATTAATCACTGAAAACTGAGTTGCGAAACACCTGACAAAAGAGAATTTTACTATTTAGCTCTTTTGCAACTCTTTAAACCATGGCGTACAGAAGAGGAACTACTTGGTGACTTTGATAGTTATGAAGATTCATTTAACGCATCTAAAAGTAGTATTGAATGTCCTGTTTTTAGTAATTATCTCCAAATGTTGAATGATGAAATAGAGCAAGAAGCAACAATTGCAGCAGAGATTGCTAGAGACAGTTCACAAGGTAGTCAAAGTTCGGCTTCATTAAGTCAAGATCCACTGGGACAACCAATTATCCAAAATGAAGCAGCCACTGCCATGGATGAGGTGGAAAGAGCAATGCAGCAAGGTCAAGAGGAAGTAATAAACTTAGAAGAATTGGAGAAGCAATTCAATCTTGAGCAAAGACAGACCATATTGAGCATGGCTTTCGTCATGAGAAAAAAGAATGCTCATGTATGTCATTTGAACCTATTTGACTGTATGTAAGTGGAGAAGCTGGAACTGGTAAAAGTTTCCTAATTAAAGGAATTACTACATATCTACAGCAAGGAACTCAGTCAACACTGTCTTGTGTTGTTACTGCTCCAACTGGATTGGCAGCACATAATATTAAAGGTATTACTTTGCATCGTTTACTGATGCTGCCAGTTGAACATGAAAATAAATTACAATATCACAAGCTATCTGGAGAAGCTTGTTTTGAAGTTTCTAGTGTCCTTAAAAAAATGAAACTTCTCATTATTGATTAGGTAAGCATGGTATCCAATTTAATGCTTGGTTTTGTGCATTTAAGAATGCAACAGACACTTAAGACAGAGTATGATGTGTTATTTGGAGGTAAACATGTCATAGTTTTTGGAGACCTACTGCAGCTAACTCCTGTGAAAGGACAACCTGTATTTGAAACTGTTACGCATGAAGAGACTAGAAAGTGCCTGGGCAGTATTGGAAATGTTAATATATGGTCACATTTCAAATATACTGAATTGATTCAAAATATGCGACAGGCAAAGGATACTAAATATGGAAATATTCTTCAAGATATAAGGATTGGAAAACAAACTGAAGATGCGAAAGAAACTCTACGAACACGATTACTTTCCAAGCTGTTTCCTAATGAAGATAATGTACCTGAGAAAATATATAGTAAAGAGGTAGCAGATAAGTCTGTTATATGCTTGATGCCAACTCTCAAAGAATGTTCTGTTTTTAAAGAAAAATCAAGAAATTAAGAAACTGGAAGCTATACATAGAATAGAGCATGAAGGTAGTACTATTGTTTTGTCTGAAAAGTTGAAGTTAAAATTTTATTCTCTTCAGAAATCGATATCTAAAACTGCTGGCTTAGAAAAAAATCTGTATGTATGTTTAAATTGTTGGATTATTTTACTGAGAAATTTACATGTAGAAAGAGGTTTGGTAAATGGAGCAATGGGTAATGTTGTTGGTTTTGTGAATTACTGAAATAGAGATGAGATTGAATTTTTAAGAATCAAATTTGATGGAATTAAGGAAGTTCAACAATTCAGTCGCTGTTCAACTCGTTTTTTGCTTGTGAAAGACTTATATGACCGTTGGAAGCAATTTCCAATTTGTTTGGCATATGCAGTGACTATTCACAAATCTCAAGGTTTAAGTGTAGATTGTGCTTTGATAAATATTGGAAGCACTGTATTCAAAGAGGGTATGGCATATGTTGCTTTATCTTGAGTTAGAACTTTATCTGGACTTTATCTAATTGATTTTGATGAGACAAAGATTAGTGCAGATTTAAATTGTGTGAAGGAGTATAATAGGTTAAGAAGAGAATATGCTCCAAGTTTACCTCAATATCCTTTAATTGAAAAGTGTATGGTTGGTCAGAAAAGGAGAAATGAGGAAAAATGTACCGAAGTAGTAGAGAAACGAAGAAAAAAAGATGTAGCTTTCATTGGTAGTAGTAAGAAAAAGGTTAGTATTGAACAGATTGTTGGATTTAAGTTTGAAAACAGGTCTGGTGTCAACTGCTATGCAAATGTAGTAGTTAATGTTGTTTTTTTTCTAAAAAAGAATTCAGCAACAGATTGTACAAAATCGGGAGCAAACATTTTGTTGTTCATTAAATTCTGTATTTGAAAAATGTAGCAGTGGTAATAGTGAAGTAGGAAGTGTTTCAGAACTAAGGAATATTTTAGATATATGTGCAGGACTAAATCAATTTTGTCAGAATATTCAGCAAGATTGTCAGGAATTTATTATGTATATGCTTACAGTTTTGGAAGATGAAGGTGTAGATATTGATAGTCTTTTGGCCTTTCTTATAAATGGCAACATAATTGTGATAATTGTTCATTTTCGAGTACTACTGATATACACACTGAAATATTTATATATTTAACATTACCAGACGGTAGAGAAGTGTCCTTTAAAAAACTAGTTAAAGATGCGCATCAGAACATGGTCTGCTCTCAATGTAACTCTGAAATGTTATCAACATTATTTATCCACAGAAATGGACAACATGTAATTTTAATGTTTCAACGATGCAGAGCTGATGGGAGTAAATTGTCAACTTTAATTAAAAATGTTGTGGCTTCTCATGTATCTATTTCTAGAAGAACATTTATAACTGTAGCCATTATTTTTCATGAAGGGCCTTCAACATCATCAGGACATTACACAGCTTATTTGAAGTCTCCATCAGGCTGGACGCTCTGCAATGATAGTCAGTTGACTTTTAAGAAACGTTTGCCTTTTGACTTAACTAATTCTTATCTGCTATTTTTGCAACCCAAATTTCTGTAAAATTACTTGGTGTAGGAAGATTAATACTGTAAAGATATGAAACTCTGTTGTTTAGAAATATGATGTGACTGAGGGTGTGCAAATGTAGAAATGAAATTTATATTTGGCATAGTGATAGCATCCGGTACAAGTTTACTTAATGTTTGATGGTACAGAACACGTTAGAATCTTTATTTGAAAGGTTGAGAAAAGAATGGATAACACTAAGATTAAGTAATTTGAGAAAATAACTACTTAACTCATACTATTTGGCCACGCGGAAACATATGAGACAACAAAATGTGTACTTGAGATAAATGTTTTCGGGAACATATTTCAACGGAAGTTTGTTGAGAGGTATTTAAAAAATAACGAGTTAACTTATACTATTTGACCACGCGGAAAGGTATGGGAGAAGAAAATGTGTACTTAAGATAAATGTTTTAAGAACATACTTGCACGGAGCTTTGTTGAGATGTATTTAAAAATAAGTGGTATGGTTTAATTAGTTTGTAACTGTGGAAGATGTACTGTGCTATTAGAGAAAAACATTTAAGACATGTTTTTTCAGGTATTTATATTATGTATAGAGATCTTGTACGGGTTTTTTAAACACAATCATTTTGATTGTGTTTTTTTTTCCCCGCTGTTACATGATGATTACTATTGAAATCACTGTTTATAGTGAAAATCAATATATTCTGAGAACAGCAAAAATAAACCATGTAATATGTTGTTTAAGTTATTTTCTTACATTGGATTTAGAAATATGTATTATAACAGATTTTTTTATTGTCTTCCACAGATATTACATTTAAAAGGTAAGTACAACTAATAACATCCGAGGGTTTCCTCTGCCTCTCTCTTATCCTTATTCTTTTCATCCCCTTCCTTTGTCAGTACTGTTCAGTCACTCTTATTCCGTTTAACTCATCCACATTTTGCGTTCTTTAATTTTCTCTCCTGTTTCTCTAACATCTTTTCTGTCACTATTTTATTCAGTCTATCTATCTCTTCATTTTGTTTCTTCCGTTGTCTCATGGTAACTCACCTTTATTGATCTTGTATCACCTTTGTTTCTAGAATCTTAATTTGTTTGACTTACCGTACCTTAATATTTGTTCCCTTACTCTGCTTTTATTAAATATGCTCAATTCTTAAACTTAAATCTAAAGGGCTTCATTTATAAAAGTCTTGCGCCACCAATGCGCCACTGTTTCCCATGTTAAAAGTGACGCATGGGCGGCGCAAGGCCTTCATAAATAAGGCCCATACTTTACTTCTCTTACCCTACTTCATTTCTATTTATCTGTGTCTTACAGTCTTTGTCTATTCCTACTCCGTTCATCTTCTGTTACTCACCCTTTTTCACTCTGTTTCTCTTACTGTTGTTCCTTTATTTTATCTATCTCCTTAAGATATTCCTGTACTCTTACTGTGTTTCTTTAAGAGACTGTTTATTTCGTGTACTATCACTGATCATACTCTTATTTTCTCTCTCACTTTACTTTCGTTTAGACACTCATTCCTTCAGTGCTATTATCTCTTTCAATTAATTATCTTACTCATTGATTTATATACTACACATTCTCTCTCTGTCTCTTACTCTCCCTCAGTCTTTTTTTTGTTTCACTTTCTGTTTCATTCACTCCTACTTTTTTTTGTTTTATGAAATGTACATTATAACCTTATTTTTACTTTTCTTCCACAGATACTATGTTTTTTAAAGAAATTTACTTTTACTTTGTTACTATTTCTTAGGTAAGTATAAAAAATAAAGAAACTTTTCCATCACTGTGTTATTTCTTTGTCTATCCTGGTCATACCAGTGTCATATTTTATGTGAGCACTTCCACACAGGATTGGGTGCACTGTCATAAGGAGCGCCTTAAAAGTTATTTTATGAAATCAGTGACATTTCACTGAGTGAAATCAGCAACTCTGATATATGAAAACATTGGAGGTAAATGATGTTAAATGTTAAATGGTGTTGTTTCCAGGACTTAAAGAGGTGTTAAAAAAATTGGGGGGTCTCTTCAAAGAGAGTGTTGGTTGTAATTTAGAGGGTAGTTTAAAACACATAGGCTAAAAATCTGCGATTAGCATAGTGTTGCGCCCGACTGGTGTTATGTTGTTTCTGTCATTCTATGCAGATATATAATATAGCAAGTATTTTCTCACGAAAAAGACGCCATGACTATTGGCTTTGTCAATGATTGCTAATTTCTTAAAATAAAAAAGCAGCAACTATAGCATTGTTGAATATAGTATTGTAAATACTTATGTTCAAGAATGATGAGAGAGTAAAAGAAGGTTAACCTGATCTTTTAAACTTAATTCACAGGTTTCTTTAAAGGAAGTGTCTATATCATTGTAGCGTGGGCGTTTCACTTTTTTATACCTAACACAATCCCTTCTGTACGCTGCAGCAGGAGGAGCGCTACATACTTGAACATCCTTCAGTGCCCCATTTTCATTCAGTAAGTGGCAATGAGACCGATACAGAACTTCAATGGGCGGGAGGGGCTGCTCCTGTGCTCCTGGAGGAGTGTGAGGCAGCTCCTGCAGTGGGAGTGAGGCCTCTCAGAGGGGAGCAGCGCAGCTCCTTCTGATGGCCACAATTGCAGATAACAGGGTATGGATGTCCGTGGGATTTATAGATGGTTAGCAATGCACTGCTGATGATGTCACATATTACATCACTCATGACATGGTCAGTGACATCACTCATGACATCACTGATAACATCTAAAAGGACAACACGTATAACATCATTTTTGTAGTAGAGTGACAAACCTTACTTAGTCATCATATGTTCTTATACATTGATACATCCAAATCATCCTGTTACACACCGACATTCAACCATAGAGTTACTCACACATAACTTATATGTATTACTTTAAAACATATGTACTTAGTCAGAAAAAGACTATTAAAAACGTAATTCATTAACTTACACATTAATATATACATTCATACAGAAAAGGAAGAAATAGTAACCTATATATCTACTATCCACATGCAGTTATTCACCCATACAGTGTAGGACATATGCTGCCTACAACATATAGGAACAGTATGTCACTCATTCATGCATGTATACAGTATGTAAGATTTCCTAATGTAGCATATTAACACTTAGACACTCAGACACTCTCACTAATAATCGAAGAAACAATAACCTATATAGACATAATATATCAGTCATACAGCTACTCACCAACACATGCAGCCACTTAAACAGACTAGTGCATTGCGGGCACGCGAGTTATAGTTAGCTGAAGTAACTATAACGGGGGAATTTTATTGGTTTTATATGAGTGAAATGTCCAGCTAACTATACCATGTGTCAAACCTATGTTTTTTTCAGTGAATTTCATAGGTTTGGTAAATGCTACTTCCTAACTATAACGTGTGTAAAACCTATGTTTTTTTCAGTGAATTTCATATGTTTTTTAAACGCAACTTCTTAACTATAACATGTTTAAAACCTATGGTTTTTTCAGTGAATATATATATATATATATATATATATATATATATATATATATATATATATATATATATATATATATATATATTCACTGAAAAAAACCATAGTTTTCACACACGTTATAGTTAGGAATTAGCATGTAAAAAACCTTGCAAATTCATTGAACAACCCATAGGTTTCACACATGTTATAGTTAGCTGGACATTTCACTCATCCAAAACCTTTGAAATTCCTCTGTTATAGTTAGTTCAGCTAACTATAATTTGCGCGCCCGCAATGCACTGCTGTTGGCGTCACATATTACATCACTCATGACATGGTCAGTGACATCACTCATGACATAACTGATAACATCTCAAATAACATCACTGATTACATCACTGATGACATCATCCAGTAAATGTGTGTCTTTCTGAAAAATAAATATTTTTTAAATTTGTATATCTAAAGGCCGATGGAAGAATAAATGGTTAAATAAGTGTCTAAATTGATGTTTTTTTTGTAAAATTGATTGGTTAACTGACTTATTAAGTGTATCTTAGTGATTACATATATTAACGAGTAATGTTTAAATATTTAAATATATGTATCAGTGTCTCACTTTGTGTATAAGTGGCTGCATGGGTTGGTGAGTAGCTACATGAGTGTGTATATGGGTTATTAGTACAGACACTCATATCAGTATGAGTGTCTGTGTGGTTTGGTGGGGGTATTACTTAGCGCATAGATGCATGAATGACTGACTCCCTGTTTGTATGTGTTTTAAAGACAGCATGTGTGCAGGACTGTATGGATGGATGAATGTGTGTATGGGTGTGTTACTGAGTGAATGACTGTCTCAATATTATCTTTATGAGCAACTACATATGTTTTAATCTAGTATATGTGAGGATTGCTGTATATAAGTGAGTGTATGTGAGAGTGAGAGATTGGAAGTGTTCCTGTTTAAATAAGTATGCGTTTGTATAAGTGATTGCTTAAGAGAGTACGTATGTGTAAGTTTCCGTAGAAGTAAGTGTGGTAGTGTGTGTATAGCTGTATATGCAAATAAATGGATGTTTGATAGTTTATTTGCATGTGTGAGTATCTTTGGGAGTAACTCTATGGATGACTGACGGTGTGTGACAGGATGTATAGGTGTATCCTTACATATGATGAGTGTGTACATGTATGAGTGACTATAAAGAACTGTTAGTGAATGAGTGGATGTGTATATAGATGGTGGAATTACTGAATAGGTTGTTGTAACTGGTATTGGTATCTCCATTTTTTTTAAAATGTTAGTTTCTATTTTTGAATGTGTGTATCAAAGGTCATATTACGCTGAGAGGAGGTCTGCCACTCTTTCACAAGGATGATGTCATCAGTGATGTCATGAGTGATGTCACTGACCATGTCATGAATGATGTAATATGTGACGTCATCAGCAGTGCATTGCGGGGGCACGAGTTATAGTCAGCTGAACTAACTATAACGGGGGAATTTCAACGGTTTTGTATGAGTGAAATGTCTAGCTAACTATAACATGTGTGAAACCTATGGTTTTTTCAATGAACTTGAAATGTTTTTTAAATGCTAATTCCTAGCTATAACGTGTGTGAAACCTATGGTTTTTTCAGTGAATTTGCAAGGTTTTTTAAATGCTAATTCCTAACTATAATGTGTGTGAAACCTATGGTTTTTTCAGTGAATATATATATATATAAATATATATAAATATTTATATATATATATATATATATATTCACTGAAAAAACCATAGGTTTCACACCAGTTATAGTTAGGGATTAGCATTTAAAAAACCTATTAAATTCACTGACAAAAACCATAGGTTTCACACCAGTTATAGTTAGGTGGAAATTTTACTCGCATAAAACCATTGAAATTCCCACGTTATAGTTAGTTGGACTCACTATAACTTACGCGTGCAATGCACTGCTGATGACGTCACATATTACATCACTCATGACATGGTCAGTGACATCACTCATGACATCACTGATGACATCTCAAATGACATCACTGATGACATCATCCAGTGAATGTGTATCTTTCTGAAAAATAAATATTTTTTATATATGTATATCTAAAGGTTGATGGAAGAATAAATGGGTAAATAAATGTCTAAATGGATGTCTTTAGTGAATACATATATTAGTGAGTAATGTTTAAATATTTAAATATCTGTATCTGTGTCTCACTTTGTGTATAAGTGGCTGCATGGGTTGGTGAGTAGCTACATGAGTGTGTATATGGGTTATTAGTTGTTTTTTGAGTATCAGTATCAGTGTCTGATGGTACGGTGGGGGATATTAATTAGAGCACAGATGCATGAATGAGTGACTCACTATTTGTATGTATTTTGAAGACAGCATGTGTGCAAGACTGTATGGGTGGATGATTGTGTGTATGGGTGGGTTAGTGAGTATGTGTTTTTATAATTGATTGTTTAAGAGAGTAAATATGTTTCAGTTTCTGTAGAAGTAAGTGTAGTGGTGTGTATATAGCAGTATAATCAAGTAAATGTTTTTTTTGATAGTTTATTTGAATGTGTGAATTTGTGTGTGAGTAACTATATGGATGAGTATTAGTGTGTAACAGGATGTATAGGTGTATGACTACATATGATGAGTAAGTACATGCATGAGTGACTATATAGAACTGTTGGTGAATGAATGGATGTGTATGTAGATGTTGGAATTACCTAATAAGTTGTTGTAATTGGTATTGGTTTCTCCTTTTTTAAGAAAATGTTAGTTTCTATTTTTGAATGTGTGTGTCAAAGGTTATTTTATGCTGATAGGAGGTCTGCCACTTTGTCACAAGGATGTTGTCATCAGTGATGTCATTTGAGATGTCATCAGTGATGTCATGAGTGATGTCACTGACCATCCCATGAGTGATGTAATATGTGACGTCATCAGCAGTGCATTGCACGCGCACGTTATAGTGAGTCCAACTAACTATAACGTGGGAATTTCAATGGTTTTATGCGAGTAAAATTTCCACCTAACTATAACTGGTGTGAAACCTATGTTTTTTTTTCAGTGAATATATATATATATATATATATATATATATATATATATATATATATATATATATATATATATATATATATATATATATATATATATATATATATATATATATATACTACTATAATAAAGGAAGAACATTCAGCCTTTGAGGCGGGTAAACTCAGGAACCACAGCGCCAATCCACACACCCGATACACCGTTGGAATCGTGAGGGTGTGTAGATGGTTATAGGCTATATAAATAAATAAAAAAACGTTATTTAAAAAATTTACAGTAAAAAAAAAGTAGTTCCTCCGAAGTAGCGCTGGCCGCAACGTGCATGCTCATGTCAGGAGCGCAGAGAGGAGCGGCGTCCAGGAGACGAGGACGGCGGACAAGGCGCGGGGGAGGAGCGGCCATGTGAGGAGCAGCGGACAGGCTGGAGGAGCGGCAGCTGAGGTAAGGGAGTGGCGGACATGGCACGGGGGAGGAGCGGTGACGTGAGGAGCAGCCCACAGGCCAGCGGGGGTGCGAGCAGCGGACAGGCGGGAGGAGTGGCGGCTGAGGTAAGGGGACCCATGTCGGGGTAGGCGGGCGTTGGGGCAGGCGGGGGTCGGGGCAGGCGGGGGACAGGCCAGGCGGGGGCCCGGCTGCTGGACAATGTCAGGGCGGGCGGGAGTCGGGAAGCCTGTTGCTCCTGGACAAGGTTGGGACGGGCTGCTAGTATATATATATATATATATATATATATATATATATATATATATATATATATATATATATATATATATATATATATATTCCAGTACTCTATCTTTGGAATCCACTCGACAGACAGGATTCGGATAGACAAGCGCGGACCCAGTATTTCGTGCTTTCTTAAAGTTTATTTAAAGAAAAAGTTCCGCCTGCATCAGTATGCCGCCATGACGCGTTTCGGTCCGACCTGGACCTTGATCACATGACGCGTTACTCATGGACCCATGCCTCATTTAAAGTGACAAGCAATCAATGATTAGAAACAGCTGTTACATTTGCACTATAAAACTGGAAAACAGACTGTGCAATAATGTAGATATAGACAAGACCGCTAGTAGGATACATATGTACACTCATATTGATATTATGTACAATTAAAATAGATAGTATTTACAAATAATTTCATAAATATATACCTATACATTGATACAAAATTATATATAAATACATCTCAATAGAAAATCATGTATATAAAAATATATAAATATACATATTCAATAAAATAGAGATATATTAAAAGATGATTCCCAAATAATATAAGGAGATCATCAACAGTTATATATATGTATCTATTTACTTCAAAAGCAGTCTTGAAATTTGCTGTTCACGTTAATATAGCCCAAGTGGGCAAGCACTTCAAAGTGGGCCAAAGGGTCCTGGGAAATTAAAGGATCGATGTTATCAGCCGCCTAAAAATGTCTAGGCGAAAAAGTGATAAAGTGATAACATGTGCAACAGTGAAAAAAATAATAATTGACAAACATGTAAGACTCTGTACAAATAACAGAGATATCCCGCAATGTGTATGGGTGAATTAAAAATGAGTAACTACTCAAATATGTATTATAGCGCAACGATGTAAACTAGTCACTCACAAAAAATTATAGTTATGTGAAAAATGTCAGAACACAATAAAAGAAAAAAAGCCACTAAAATTCACCAGTTCTAGTTATCTCAAGTAAATAAAAGTGGTGCCCTAAAGTCACTATAGCTCAATCCTCTGCCATGCATGTTGTTGACATCAATGACACAATTTCAGATGTTGCAGTGATTTCATCAATGATGTCATCTAACATGTCATGAGTGATGTAATGTTTGAGGTAAGTAGCAGTGCATGGTAAGGGTATCGAGTTTTGATGCCAAAGTTGGGTCCAAGGTTTCGCACAATCTTCTGATCAATAAACAAAAAGATGAGAGCACTTGAGAAGAAATGTATGCGAAAGAAGACTACAATTATCCCTTTACAAGGCATCTTCACAAAGAGTCTGGTACAAGCCTGTAACATTATGGGCTCTACGTCCCCCAGGACCCCCAGGTCGGATGAGCTGCATCCGGGTCTGATCTATTCCTCACTACCTTGCCAGGGTGGATCCTTGTGATATCACAATTTGGACACACAATGTGTCCTCCAGATTCGGCTTTGTGCCCGTATGTGCCACTCTTCCTATCGTTCCCACCTCTCAATGCATTTTGCCACCAAATATCGTTAGGCACCTGTCTCAGGCCTTAATTGATGATCCCATCATTTTAGGGATTAAGACGCTGTCGGCTCCAGCCCCTTGACACAGATTTATTCAACATAATAATGTTAACATGTGCAATGGTGCTTGTTATATTCCTGCGGCCCAGTTTTTGATCATTTTGAGGTCACGCACTGTAATGCCTGATGTTTTGAAGCGCTCCTCTTCAATACTGTCCCACTTTCTATGTTTTTTCTATTTACAATGTGAATTAAAGTACATTCTTTCCTATTTGGATGTTTATAACAAAGTCTTCATTGTATCGTTGTGTGGATCATTAGGCTTTACCTACACTATATGGTAAAAATAGTTGGTGGCTCACAAGAGGTTCACCAGCCCAGTCATGATGCTTCACAAATGTAATCTTATGTCATCATCCAGGAGAGATCCTGAACATCTCACGGGGCCATATTATAGAAAGTGCCCAGGCTGAACAATATGCATACATCCCCATTTGGCACCCCAGGGGCAATTGGAATTACAGTAAGAGCCACAGGAAATTGGCCAGCACCTTCTGTAAAGCAGTTTGACCCAGGGCTAAATGTGTACCAGTGCAATCACCTTTGCCTCTGCACACCTGCCCTATTAATAAAGCAAAGAGTCTGTAACAAGGCGAACTGAAATATGGTGAGAAGATTGCGCACCCCCCAATAGAGCCCCATGATGGGATACAAAGAGTCGCATGCGTTATCCTGGCTTTCCCCTGAAGACAGATACAATCTTTCACTGCAGCCATCTGCACAACAATCTTTGCTTCCTTTCAAACTCATGCCTTTCAAACGCAGCCTCAGACAGGCAGTTCACCTTGCGCTGCTCCTAGTGGAAACAAAGGATTGTGCCTGAACTGGGAACCGCACATTCACAGCACTAAGGCTCATTGTCCTGGTCTGAGCTCTGTGTATCCATTTAAAAGGAGCTGCAGCAAAGATCAGGGAGGTGTGCCCTGTATGCAAAATGGACTTAGTAGGGGAAGCAAATAAATGGCAAATGTTGCATGGAATTCTCAACTAAAAAGGCTTTCACATAAAATATCTTCTTCAATCATTTTTTGCAGAAATATTTCACATGATTTTGTATGTGGAATTACATTCCATGTCTCTTGACAAAAACAAACATTTTAAATTGGAGAACACTTATATAATGGGTACATTTTGTTAGATGGTATCAAAGTTTTGTTCATAACCCTTGTCTATGTTGTCTTTCAAATATATTTTGTCTGCATTCTTTACACGTGTTGTTCTGACGTTTTCAATGGCATTTACCAATTCAAAAGCAACACAACAAAAAGACAAAACGAATTCTCCACTGCATACATTCTTTGAAATAATTATTGCTGTATTACACAAAACAATTTGCCTTCTACTGACAGAAGCTGTGCATTGATCAGTCACATCCTACTGCCACAAAATTAGATTTCCATCACTGAAAAAAGATTGTATGTAATAAATAGGGTTGGATGAAAAATTCTGCGCCACCGTCGAAGTTTTGCCCACTCTGCGTTATGCTTTGAGCGCGGAGTCCTGGCAAAACTCAAGGGAGTTTTACCTCATGTGCAGCTCGTCAACATTAAATTGGCAAGAATGAGTGAGAATTTGTGCCCCCTAGCAATATTTTCGGGTGCTAGAACACTTTTGCTCGGATTTCTCAACAAGGGCGGTCATAGCAGGTCGTGACCGTTCGCTTTGAGAAAACTGACACTGAAGTAGAAAATCTACTTGAGCAGCAGAAGAAAGCACCGCCCTCTGGCACACCACTAAAAATCAATTCGAGCATTGCAACGCACTGAATCATGCAAAAATCTTGCTGAGTTTTTTTGTAACTCTGCAGAAAACTCTGTGTGTTCTGTCCATCCTTAGTAATAAAGTCACCTTTCAATATGTGGACTAAATAAAAGTCAAGCTGAAATTTTCGAGGTACTGATGTAGTGTACTTCATATGTACCTATGACAGTTCCACAAATGTTGAACTTTAAATCTTTTTTATTATATGCATTCTTTAATGTATCTAACCATACAATAATAATCTCTTAGAACTCCTTAATGCACCCTATATCTGAAAGCATGAAACACAAAACTACTCCTAACGCTACCCTCTGAAATGTAAAAGCTTGCAACTACTCCTTGAGGCTACCAGTCCCTGAATCCTACAAACCTATTACTGCCCCTTAACCCTACACTTCCTTGTGCCCTAAAAGCTTCATACTATCACTTAACACTACTATTCCCTGAAACCAAAAACCCCTTAATACCACTTAATACGACCCTTTAATGCTACCTTAATCTTGGCTATCCATTAAATCCACCCATTCCTGAACCTAAAACCCCTTTCTTTCCCTTATTGCTACTCCTCCCTGAACTTTAAAAACCCCTTACTGCCTCTTACCACAACCTTTCCATGAACCCTAAAACCTCTTAATATTCTTTAATGCCACCTTTCCCTAAATCTAAAACAATCCTTAATTTCTTTTAATTCCACCCTTTCCTGAACCCTAAACAACCTTTAATACCTCTTAAGAGTACACCTCTCTCAACTCTAGAAATCCCCCTCCTATTATTTTACACTAACCACCCATGAACCCTAAGCCCCCAGAATCTCCCCGTAATACCCCCTTACCTGAATCCTAAAAGCCCTCTAACTACCCCTTAACCTGTCGCCCCCTGAATCTTACAAGCCCTTGCTACCTTACTACCTGTAAACACTGCCCTTCCCTAAGTCCTACAAACCTTCTACCTGTCCTCCACCCCCTTGACCAACCTCACTATAAATGCTCCTCTCTGCCTCAGCAGGAGCATGCCCCTTTGCACCTTCTTACCATAATGGTACCATATCACTGTGAGGTATACCCACAGCTTTTTCATTCTATTTTCCAAGTGGATGACATTTTTCTATACAGCGTTGCTCCAGTCTACATTTTTCCTACAATATTTTTAATAAGTATGGGCTGAAAATCCGTTCCGCTCACGGAATTTGCACATTTTTGACAATTTCGCGGTCCGCGAATTGCGCAAAAGTGTCAAAGAATTCGCAATTCGGCAGATTTTTTTTGCTTGGTTGCGCTTCAAAAATGCAATCTCGCACGCGCAGCGCTAACTTACCATGATTCTGAGTTCGCCGACTTGGTTTACTCTAGGTTTGCGTGCGCTTCGCCATTTTCGATCTTGCTGCGTGATCGCGCAAGACTTTTCGACCCCGAGAACGTCATTGCGTGATCGCGCTAGACTTTTCGACCGCGAGTACGTCATAGCGTCCCGCCATCTTGCACTGCGAGATGCTCAGAACATGAATACGTAATAAGGGCCCGCGATCACGGACCGCGGGAGTAAACAATTGCGAACATGTGGATGCACCTCGCAGCTGACTTCTGGCGGGAGATTTGAACTTCTCGCTTTCCCAAAATAGTAAAAATAGCAATTCTGCGCAAGAAATCTATCCCTGGTAGCATAAACCTTCTGAAATTGATGATTTGCATCAGAATAACTCCTCAGATTGACATTTGGCTGCACTTTTTTGTGCAAGGAGTGCATTTTTGGGGGTTTGGGAGGAAAGAAGTGCCCCAGAGTCTCCAACTTCCTGTTCCTGTCCAGCAGGCTCCTCCCAGTGCTTTGTCCATGTCCTGGTCACTTTTTATTTGGATCTGGAGCTGGAAGGATTACTCTTTGTGGCTGCTGCTGGATATTTGTATTTGAGGACTTTTTGTTTGGATCACTTTTGGAGTTGAGATTTTACAAGTAAGTTGGTGTTGTTTGTTTGGGGCATTGCTGTTGCTGCAACTACAATTTATAAACTTTTTCACAACTAAAAAAAAATGTTTAAATATATTGTGGGTAGCCACAGTATCTAGTAGGCCCAGAGTTAGTCATGGGTGCATGATACAACTGTTTCTGTGAGTTTTGTTGAACTTAAATATCATTTACGGCATGGATGGCATGGAATTGAATAGCTCACTGTTATTATATCTATGTGGATGTTTTTTGTAATGTTGGGGTGCTTGTTAAAGCCACACTAGCCAGTATGCCCAGGGGTAGTCAGTGGCGCATGGGCCATGTCTTTCTGTGGGGTCTCTTGAATTTAAACATCATTTAGGGCATGGATGTCATTGGATTGGGGTGATTTTTTGTGTGTATCTCGATTTTTGGGGTGTTGTTGGGGCCTGGTCCAGGGCCTGGTCATGTGGGTTGGGGCATTTTGAGGCCTGGTCCAGGGCCTGGCCATGTGATTGGGGGTCTAGGGTCCATTTTGAAGCCAGGCAGTGTGCTTTGTGCCATAGGCCAGCAACCAGTCTGCCTTGCTTTCATCCATTGTGCCTAGGGGTAGTCAGTGGTGTATGGGTCAAGTCTTTCAGTGTTCTTCTGATTTTAAACATCATTTAGGGAATGGATGCCATTGGATTGGGGTGATTTTTGTGTGTATTTCGATTTTGTGGGTGTTGTTGGGGCCTGACTCAGGGCCTGGCCATGTGGGTGGGGGCCATTTTTGTAAGGCCTGGTCCAGGGCCTGGCCATGTGGGTGGGGGTATAGAGGCCATTTTGAAGCCAGGCAGTGTGCTTTGTGCCGTAGGCCTGCAACCATTCTGCCTTGCTTTCTTCCATTATGCCCAGGGGTAGTAAGTACTGCATGGGCCAAGTCTTTCTGTGTGTTCTCTTGATTTTAAACCACATTTAGGGCATGGATGCAATTGAATTGGGGTGATTTCTTGTGTGTTTTCCGATTTTTTGGGTGTTGTTGGTGCCTGGTCCAGGGCCTGGTTATGTGGGTGGGGGCCATTTTGAGGCCTGGTCTAGGGCCTGGCCAAGTGAGTGGTGGTCTAGGGGCCATTTCGAAGCCAGGCAGTGTGCTTTGTGTCATAGGCCTGCAACCAGTCTGCCTTGCGTTCAGCCATTATACCCAGGGGTAGTCAGTGGTGCATGGGCCAAGTCTTTCTGCATGTTCTATTGATTTTAAACATCATTTAGGGCATGGATTCCATTGGACTGGGGTGATTTTTGTGTGTATTTCAATTTTTTGGGTGTTGTTGGGGCCTGGTCCAGGGCCTGGCAATGTGGGTGGGGGCCATTTTTGAAGGCTTGGTCCAGGGCCTGGCCCTGTAGGTGGGGATCCCGGGGCAATTTTGAAGCCAGGCAGCATGCTTTGTGCCATAGGCCTGCAACCAGTCTGCCTTGCTCTCATCGATTATGCCCAGGGGTAGTCAGTGGTGCATGGGCCAAGTCTTTCTGTGGGGTCTCTTGATTTTAAAAATCATTTAGGGAATGGATGCCATTGGATTGGGGTGATTTTTTGTGGTATTTCAAATTTTTGGGTGTTGTTGGGGCCTGGTCCAGGGCCTGGCCATGTCGGTGGTGGCCATTCTGAGGCCTGGTCCAGGGCCTGGCCATGTGGGTGGGGGTCTAGGGGCCATTTTGAAGCCAGGCGGTGTGCTTTGTGCCATAGGCCTGCAACCAGTCTGCCTTGCTTTCATCCATTATGCCCAGGGGTACTCACTGGTGCACGAAACAACTCTCTCTGTGTGGTCTCTCTCTATTCTATTAATTTAAACATCCATTTTGGATTATAATTGCAATTTTTATTTTGGGTCTTTCCGTTTTTGGGTGTGTTATGTTAATAATAATAAATGCCTAGCTGCAAATATTAATTGAAGCACGATATATGCAACATTTATTTAACTGATGTTCCTCTGGCTTCTTTTGCTTTAGGTGCACAAAGACTGACAAAATCATCCTCATAATCATCACTTGCTGTAGTGCCAGGAGGAAGTCCTGCTGCGGTGTGTGCACAACGTCATGTGACGTCACGTGTGGTGGACACAGTCAATTCTGCAACTAGTGCAACAGCGTCCTGCTGTTCTGACATCTGAAGAAGATGGGCCCAAAGAAAGGTGGCCGTAGCTCCTCTACCAAGAAAGTTGCCAGTGCCACTGCCAGTAAGAAGGAACAGAAGAAGCAGTGGCGCCACTTACCAAGGAGACTGGTGTGCCACCACGCCAAGTTAGTCCCAAGTCCATGAGTGCCGCAGAGGCAGCCTCTTTAATTGCTCTTTCACCATCGACCAGTGATGTTGGCGTTGACTCATCGCAAAGTAGCATCCCATCAACGCAGGGTGTAACTCATATGACAAGTGTTCAACCACAGCCGCAAAGACAACCACAGGTGCAACAAGGAGAGGTGCAAGGAGAGGCGCAAAAAGAGGTGCAAGGAGTGGCGCAAGGAGTGGCGCAAGGAGTGGCGCAAATAGAGGCGCATGGAGAGGCGCAAGTAGAGGCGCATGTAGAGGCATGACTGCCCACAATGCTTGTTCCTCCAGAAGTAGAGGGACACATCAGGAAATCGAGATTCAGGCGGGGGTATCATCCGAGCAAGCCACTCCTCCTGATGATCCATTGTCTTTCAGATCCCCAGCAAGAAAAAGGTCAAGGAGGGCAAGCACAAGTTCTTCTTCAAGCCCCCTTCCTTCTGATGATATAAATCTTGATTGGAACGCACCAATGCAGTCTGAGAGGGAGGCATGCCATGAGCCAACAAAGGTAGATAAAAGGAAGGTTCCCGCAAGGCTTTCACTTATGGGTGATGCTGATGAACAAGAAGTAGAAGTGGTGTATTCTGCTGCTGATGAACAGTCTGACGATGACGACCCAGTCATCACAGTTGTCACTCCAGCCCCAGCGGCCATGCAGCAGACAGACATTTTTACCCTATCCCGAAATGCTGCTGTGCAGGATGTGGGTGGCATGGCACTGGTACCACTACCAACACAGGTAACTACTACACCAACACGACCTACAGCTTCCATATTTTCTCATCAGAAGGGCCGGCAGGGACCTCCATCCAGCTCGACATCCATTACCTCAAGTTGAGGTTCTGTGACAATTATAAGTGGTGTTTTCGACTCGTTTGAATATGGACAAGTTTGGTATCTATGAACCGCAAATGACGAGTTTAGTGGGTGTACGCGTTTTCGTTACGCTAATCTGAACCGTTTATCTTATTCGTGGGTTTCTTCATCTGAACCCACGGGTTCCATTTTAGATACCGCATCCATTTTGTTTCTTGCCCTCAAGTAGCCAGCGAACGGACACTGTCCGCTTCGTGACCCTGGGATTCCCAAACTCTTGCGGAAGACACGTGTTCCTTTGAGGGTGTCTTTATGACGAGGGGGATGACACTGTAAAGGCAGATGGCCCCGCTCGAGGCTCATCTTGCCGTGCCGGTCTATTGTTTCAGCCGTGCATTCATAAGGCATGTTTACTTTTATCCTGCAATCGTGTTTCCGATATCACCCCCCTTACACTCTTCTTAATCTGTTGACTATCTTTGTCTTCCCTTGCACCTGTTTTTGTCTCTCTTCCTTAATTCGTTTACAGCCGGAATGGAATGTACTAATGGTGGGATGATGTACTTTTACAGTTGGGAACCGACGATGCTACTGTAATTATGTTCCGGACCCCTGAATACATGAAAGAGACCCTTCGAAGTTTACTGTGGGAACTGAATTGTAACCTTTTGTTCACCATGTTGTGCAATGACTAAAAACTGTATAAAAGGAGCGATCCACTTTAGCAATTTGAAGCAGTCTCCTAGAACCTACACACATTGAACTTCTTGTGACTTCTGTGTTCCCTGTAGTAAATAAACCTTGATCTTTGACACCGAAGGAAGTGTCCCGTGTCTCTGTCATTTGTACGCCGGAACAGGTAACCCACAAAGGTTTCAGGTGTTGTCCCCTGGCACCACTTGGCCTTAGAATAGCCCAGTCCTTCAGTTGGCGCCCAACGTCGGGCGACATCAGCGGTACCGGTCCAAAGCCCAACGATCGTGAGGAACTTCGTGTGAAATCTCCGAGGGAAGGTGCACCCCGCTTCATCGATCCTGTTGTCGAAACAAGTGGCCCGAAGACTTTTCCCGCGAAGATCTCCGCCTCCTGACGGCTGCGACGGACTGATGCCCTGACTGTCGACCTGTTTTGGCACCTGGCGTAGTCCTTTGTACAGCGAGACGATTGACGGGCCTTCCTGGTGACGCCATTGTTCTTTCAGTTAAGTATTTGTGGGTCGCTCCCAGAGTCCTTAGTTGTTGTTGGTGCTTGGTTGTTTGCATGGTTCCATTGCATTTGTGGTTCTTAGTATCTGGTTCTTAGTTGTTTTATTTGACGACTGCAATCGCCAAAGACCAAGGGTCTTGCATTTTTGCAAGGATATCGCAAATCGATTACCCTTGAAGTTTGTGAAACTCGGTTAGTGTGCACGATGCCTGGCCGTAGTAACTTGTTTAGTTGCTTTAAAGATTGTGGTACGGATTCCCGATTGGAGGACTCATGTCCGATACCTCCAGTTGGAACTCCGATCTATGAGTTATATAGTCGACATGGAGTGGGCCCTATTGCATATAATGATTGCTGGGTTCGCTATACAAAAGATGACGGTGTCCTTAATTGGCCACCTCATGGTAGTTTCGAAACAGCAATTTTGGATAATCTAGAAGCAAAATTGTTGAAGAAGAAGTCAAGGCCGGCCATGTTTGATTCCTTTCGGTTATGGCGCAAAGAATCCAAGCAGAAAGAAATCAAACAGCTTCTTCTCTGTTTTGGCCCCCTTCTCTTGGCTCCCCACCTGTCCCCTCTTCCTCAGTAAAAACTCTAGGTATCAAGCTTAATCCTCAGCTCACTCTTCACTCTCAGGTCAGTTCCGTGGTGTCCTCTTCTTTTCTTTCACTGCGTACTATACGCAAGGTGTCCCGTGTTTTATCTTTCCATGCTTTGAAATTGATCACCTTGGCAATGGTCATCTCCCGCCTGGATTACGGCAACGCCCTATATGCTAGTATACCTGCATATAGTCTTAGGCGGTTGCAACAGATTCAGAACTAGGCGGCGCGCCTGGTGTTCAAATTACCAAAATCCCATCATGTCACCCCCCTTCTTAAATCTTTGCATTGGCTCACAGTTCGTGAACGTGTCCAGTTCAAGCTAGCCTCCATCACGTTCCAAGCGAGACTGGGCACAGCACCGGCTTTCATCTCTTCGGAGATTATTCCTTATGTCCCTACCAGAGAACTTCGCTCTTCAACCCAATCCCTCCTCACTGTCCCGCGATTCCAGAGGAAGAAATGGGGAGGCTCGAAATTTGCGACCCTTGCCCCACTCCTCTGGAACTCTTTGCCTTCTGAGCTCAGAGCCTTGACTCTATATCCCCAGTTCAGAAAACAACTTAAAACTTACTTGTTTACCAAAGCCTTCAATTAACTGTTCTCCTGTAGTTTTTATTTCCTTTTCTTTTTTCTACTTTACATTTGCCCTCTGTCTTGTTTTCTGTAAGTTGTAGCGCCATGAAGCCGCTGGCGAACGAGCGCTTTATAAATAATTTTAAATTCAAATTAACTTCAAATTAAGAAAAATAGGAGAGAAGGTATCGTTATGACGATGAGAAATGCAGAGCAGTTTCAGCGAGACAAAGAAGAGAAGGAAAAGGAAGTTTTTGATAGATTACAACGTATGGCGGTGGATAAGTGTTATCCCGTTTTACCGTCGAGTGCTGATAAGAAGGGAGAGGAAGCAGTGGAGGACCCTTTGTTGTCCTACCTACTGAAGTCGCCACCTCCATACGCACAGGATACTACAGCTCCTGTAGTTCCCCCTGTTCCTCAACCTGTTGTTCTGGCGGCTGTTGGTCAGCCTGTCGCTGGTCCTGTTCTTGCGAATCCTCTTTTTCCTATTCCTTTACCTGCTTCTGTTCCTACTGCTCCACTGCCTATATCTTCCCAACTTTCTGTTCCCGCTGCTTCTGCCCTTGTGGCTACCCCTACTGCTCCTGCTGCTCCTGTGTTTAGTCCTCATGTTGTTGCCCCAGTACTTTTCTCCTCTTCTCCGTCTGTTCGAAGACGCATTCCTAACGCTGTTGCTAATCTTTACTCTCCTTTTGGACTGATTCTTGGGTCCGATGTTTCTGATGTTCCTCAACGACGAAGTCAACTTCCTGGTGGTAGGGAACGTGATACGTTAATTAGAATGGCACGTAATTGGATTAGGTATCGCGTTAAAAACACCCCGCGCATTATTTTTGGGACCTTCTCTCAATTCAATGAGCCAACACAGAGATTTGTGTTTGAGGAAATGTGTAAATGTTTACGTGAAGCGATAGATAATGATGAGGTAAACAATGTTCCGCTCGACGTAACTGAACTTCAGCATCAGTTTTCGAGTGGTATGATTGTGGGTAGTAATGTTCGACGTGCTGTAGAACATCTTCTATCTTTTCGTCCTACTGTAATACCTCGAGCATTGTTTAAAGATGAAACTGAGGAGTGGATGGCAACACCTGGTCAGTATCCCATGCGAGAAGTCCCCCCAGTGTGGATGCCAGGTGATGCGACTGTCAATCCTGCTATATTGCCACACTTCCAGAGGGTTTGGATACACCTCCCATGGAAGCGGTCGGAAGTCTTGCAGGTGAAACAATCTTTGCCTGACCCCCACAAAACTCCTGCAGGATACTATAAAGAGTTGTCCCAATTAGTGGATGCTACTATCATGAATCTTGCCGACATCGACATGTTGTTCGGAAACGTAGTACCTCAACCGGTTTGGGCGAAAATACGTCAAGAGAATCACACAGCTGAGTTAGGTGGTGATTGGGCTGCACTTGTAGCGGCCGATGCATTACAGGTTGGTGGGGCTAAGCCTGAGAAGTTAATTACGGCTCTGCCTCAAAGAATCATTACCCTTATGAAGACACTTATGCCAGCAATGAAAGTTAATTGGGATAAACTGTCTGCGTGCAAGCAAAAGAAGGACAAGAGTGTCTCCGATTTCTTTACGAGATTTGAGGAGGCATTCATCGATCATAGTGGTCAGGATATGAGCACAGAGGGAGGTCTGAGGTTGTTTGTAGATAAATTTGTATCGAATCTGTTGCCTGACCTTAGCAACAAATTGAAAAATTCTGAGAGTTCGTGGGCTGTTTCTACCTCTGCTCAAATATTAGCCACGGCTCAATATTACGAAAATAGGGAGAAGGAGGAAAATGATCGTGCAGATAAGAAAACAAAAGATCTCAAAACAAAAGTTCTGTTACAGCAAGCGTATCCTCGGCGCTCAAATCAAAATGATTCTCAGCAGCGGAATAGACCGCAATGACAATCTGCTAGGTCACAATCGCATAATGACTCTTCCACGCAGAGATCTATGCTCGGGTATAATCAATGTGTATACTGTATAGGTGAGGGCCATTTAAAGTTTGATTGTCCGGTTTTGCGGGACAGAAATAGTAGTGGTTCAGCTAGAGGAGGTCGTAGTGGTCCCCAACAGGCTTCACGTGGTAGAGGTCGTGGTGTTACACAGAATCAAAATAAGCATTCTAATATTTCGTCTGATTCTAATAATTGCTTTGATCAGCGTGGTTCATCGTCAGGTAGATCTGCACAGTATCATGTGGATGATTGTTACATCGAGCAGGATATTGATGACGGTAACTACTAGGACAGCCATAGACAAAGAGAGGGAGTAGTATCAGTTCCGGTTGATCAGAGAGGGCCTTACGTCGCAGTTGCCACATCGGGCGTAGTTGAGCCTTTTCTGTTGGACACTGTTGCAGCAAAAAGTTCCATCATGCATTCGAAACTCCCTGGCGCACCTTTGTCTGGCTTAACGAATGTTTCCGTTGGATTCTCTGGCCCCCCCGTTAGCAATCCAGTTTCTAGTCCTTTGCCCCTTACAATCGGGCCTTGTGAGCTGAAAGCTCCTTTGATTTTGACTACTGGTTGTGGTGAAAATCTTTTGGGCCTGGATTTGCTGAAACGGTTATATGCGACTTTGTACTGTTCTCCTGCGGGAGTGGAGCTTACTTTGGGTCAGAGAGTGATCTCTCCTATGTACTTGTCAACTGATAAGCTCCCACCGGAATTGAGTTCTCTTCCTCCATCTTTGTGGGCAACAGCTCCCAATGACGTGGGCCTGCTTGACATCTCTCCCTAGGTTGTTCAGCTGAAATCGAATGTGCGATTGCCACGTATTCCCCAATATTGTATCTCCCTTGATGGAGAACGAGCGTTGTTAGCGATCATCTATGATTTGATCGAGAAAGATGTTATTGAGGAAACTCAGGGAAACGTGTGTAATAGTCCTGTGTTACCTACCTTGAAACGCACTGATCCATCCAAGCCTCCTGTTTACCGTTTTGTTATTGATTTACGGGAGGTGAACAAAATTGTGATTCCAGAATTTCCTGTGGTGCCTGATATTACGGCTTTACTGACTCTGATTCCAGCGTCTGCTTCTTGGTTCTCAGTGATCGATCTGAAGAATGCTTTCTTTAGCATTCCGTTTGCTGAGGAAAGCAGAGATCTATTCGGTTTCTCATTAGGTGGTCGCAGCTTTAGGTTTGAACGCACTCCTCAGGGCTACTGTGAGAGTCCGTCGATATACAGCCAAGCCCTGAAGAGTCAACTTGATGCGTTTGTGTTACCGGCTGGTGCGGCCTTGATCCAATATGTTGATGACTTGCTGGTGGCTGCTGACACAAAAGAGATCTGCAAGACTGCTACGGTATCGCTGTTGCAACATCTCTGCGACCTACATCATAAAGTGTCACCTTCTAAACTGTAATATTGTTGTCAAGAAGTAACCTATCTAGGTCACTTATTGTCAAAGGAGGGAAGAAGGTTGACCCCAGAGAGAATTGCAGCGATCGCTCGAATGACTGTGCCAACAACTCAGAGAGATGTGCGTGCCTTTCTAGGTATCACGTCATACTGCAGGCAATGGATTCCAAAGTTTTCATTGCTAGCGAAGCCATTGGTAGCCCTCACGTGCAAGGATGTTCTGACTCCTTTGCCATGGACTGAAGAGTGTCAGAAAAGTTTTTCTGAATTGCGTGATGCGTTGTGTTCGGCTCCTGTGTTAGGTACTCCTGACTACAGTAAGCCGTTTACACTATACGTTCACGAGAAAGAGGGTTGTGCGTTGAGTGTTTTGACGCAGCAATTTGGTGGTAAGCAGCGTCCATGTGCATATTTTTCCTCGACCTTAGACTCGGTAGCTAGAGCATTGCCGAGTTGTCTAAGAGCGACAGCGGCGGCTGCGATGTCCATTTGACAATCTGCAGGGTTGGTCATGGATAATATGCTTACGGTAATGGTCCCGCATGCAGTTGACACTCTCTTAAATCGTACAAAGACTCATCATTTGACGAGTGCAAGATTGTCCGGTTACGAGTTGACGCTTTTGGCAAGTCACATACAAATAAAGCGCTGTAATGTCCTAAACCCGGCGACGTTGTTGCCAACCAATATGGAATCAGATGATGTATCACCACATGATTGCCATTTGCGAACTGAGGAAGAAACGAAGGGTCATGTTGACCTAAAAAACACTCCATTAGCAGATCCCGATGGTACCTTGTATGTTGATGGCTCGTGTTTTAAGTTGCCGAATGGTGATGTGACGACTGCGTATGCTGTGGTAACGTTGAATACGGTTGTGGAAACTGCGAGATTGAATCAGAATTCCGCGCAGGCGGCAGAGTTGATTGCGTTGACGAGAGCGTGTGTTTTGTCGAAGGGAAAGCGAGTGAATGTGTTTACCGATAGCCAGTACGCATTTGGCGTTGCACATAGCTTTGGTCGATTGTGGCGAGAAAGAGGCTTTATGACATCGCTCGTGAACGATCTTTTGGATGCACTTACATTGCCCAAGCAGGTGGCGATTATTAAATGTAGTGCGCACTGTAAGGTGACAGATGATGTTGGTCGTGGTAACGCGTTTGCGGAAGAGATTGCTAAAGAAACAGCTAGAAACCTTGCAACCCGAATGTACGTGACGAGTTCAGTAAGGTGGCCTGCAGAGACTGGTATGTGTGAGGACACTGTTGAGAGTGTGAAAGCGATTCAGAACGAGGCCACCGAAACTGAAACGACTAAGTGGAAAGAGAGCACAGGAAAGTTGGATGCGCACGGATGTTGGATTGATTTGTCGGAAAGTCATAAGTGGATGTTGCCGGATGCATATGTGCTAGCTGTTGTGACTATGGCACACGGCTTGTCACATATTAGTGCGAAAGGTATATGAAAGTTACTGTCCCCTGTATGGAAGGATGACGGTATCGCTAAGTGTGCTGAGAGAGTGGTTAAGAATTGTATGGTATGCATGATGTACAATCCCGGCAAGGGCACCCCTACACCACATGGCCATTTTGCTCCTCCTACATGTCCCTTTGAGGTTATCCAACTGGACTTCATCCATATGGAGAGATGTAATAACCTGAAGTACGTTTTAGTTGTGGTTTGTGCATTCTCCAGATGGATCGAAGCCTATCCTCTGAAAGATAATACTGCCTTGTCCACAGCGAAAGTCCTACTGAAGGAATACTTTCCTCGGTATGGAATGCCACGGATTGTATGGTCAGATAACGGAAGTGAGTTTGTGGGGAGTGTGATGCAGAGTGTGTGTAAAGGTCTTGGAATTAGACAAAAATTCCACAGCGCCAACCATCCCCAGTCAGCGGGTTTAGTGGAAGGGTACAATGGCACTCTGAAGCTAAAACTTGCTAAGATTCAAGCTACTACTGGTTTAGCATGGCCTGATGCCTTGCCTCTGGCTCTCTTATCAACCAGGGCGACTGTACACTCTCGAGTAGGGCTTAGCCCATATGAGATTGTGTTCGGCCATCCTGCGAATGTTTGGGGGGTTCCTAGGCTTAGGTCTTTCGATAGTCTTGAGTAACCATTGTTAATTGATTATCTTCATGATCTGACTGCTAAACTGAGGTTAATTCATCAACAGGTCTTTGAAGCACTGCCGGCACAGACAGAGGGTCCTGGACATCGGCTCCAACCGGGTGACTGGGTTGTCACCCGAAATTTCGCCAGGAAGCACAACTTGGAGCCGAGATTTGTGGGCCCTTATCAAGTCCTTCTCGCCACGAGAACTGCTGTTCGTTTGGAGGGTCGCAAAAACTGGGTGCATGCCACCCATACAAAAAAAGGTGCCAATACCCTTACCAGCAGACTTGTGGGTGAGAACAGGCATTGCTGCAACAGAAACAGAAATTCCTGTGAAATTTGTGCTGTTCAGTGATGCTCAGCCTGTAGGAGACACTTCAGTGCAATCAGATAAATTTGTTGAACCTTCATCATTGGAAAACTCAAGACTTGAACTATCATCTGATCGACAGGACTCTGTTCCACAACCTGAACAATTATTCGAAGAGCAGACTCGTCCTGGGAGAAGCAGATATTTTCTTCGTTCTCACAACAAAGACTAATAAAGCACTTTTTGCCTTTTTCTCCCTTTGTGAAATTCACATTACCTCTTATTGTCATTTTGAACATTATGAACCATTGTAGTCGCTATTAATTCTTGAGTTCTTTTCCACGTTTTTCCGCAGCTAGGAGATTTTGTATTACACTTGAATGTTTGATTAAAGAACCTCACATCCGGGTTGACCGTAGGGCCGTGCGGGTACTTCCATCTGTTTAGCAGGTTCCTGACACTAGGTCGGTACCTTTGTCGATTCCTAGGAACTCCTGGGAATTGATAATCGCTACTCAGAACGAAGTGCGTCAAGAACGTTGCGGACGGTTTTTAGAGGATGGAATTCTCAAAGTTGTCGGAAGTGGAGAAGACTTTAGCGCAAAGATCAACACTACACAGGGTTGTACGAACTAAATGCTTTCTGTTTCAGGTGTTCCTGTTGTTCTTGACTGTTTCCATGTTATTAGTGGGTGGAGTATATTTGGGAATACAATCGTTATTGCCTTCTGCTTTACCCACTTCTTCTTCTGAACCAAAATCTACTCCCACTGTTTCTCCACATTCCTTCCACCCTCTGCCTCAACACGAACAGGTTAGACGTGCGGAATTCATGAATAACTCCTTTGTCCATCTTCTTCATCAATATCAGTTGGTGATGAATACTACCAACTGTTGGGTGTGTGTGTTAATGCCACACACCATGGATAGGGGAATTCCGTATTTGGTTCTTCCTTACAGTTCCCAGGGGTCAGCTCAAGCATTCCAAACTATGTTTCGTAGCGCACTAGATTCCTACCCCCATCGAGAGCCACGCACTGCAGATCATGGTCCTGGCCCGTACCACAAACCTTTGGCAAGAACGATTGCCGACTTAAATAGAGATATTTTTGACGCATCGCTTATTCCAGAGGAAGAGGTGCAAGCATACCGAGATCTGAGTGAGGCTGAGTATAGTATGTCAGTGGGTGATAGGCAGCTTAAAAGCTCGTCTCCGATCTGGATCGTACCCCATCTCGGTAACTTCTGTTTGAAAGGCCTTGGCCGAAGCCCGCGAGCTCAGCTTGGGAGGAGTGCTTGTACTGAAACGTATGTTTTACCAACAGCCTCTTCCCCTGTTCTTTTGACTGCCAAGGGTACATACTTTGTATGTTATGACCGCGCATATGCATGGTTGCCTCGTGACTTCTCGGGCACCTGTTATATTGCGAATCTGTTGCCACCGACTTTCACAGTCGGGTCAGACTATCACAAGACTAGAGTTGTGAGAGGTGTTATTAGCGAAGAAGACACTGCCGGTCAAGAAGCAGGAGACTTCTTTAAGGGTTTCTTGCCGTTTTGGGGACCTCTGATTAATAGTAGGAACCTAAGACAATTGACTCGTGTGGTGGAATCGACTGCTAATATAACTGCAAGTGCCCTTGGTAATCTGACAGCGGAGCTTCAGGCGGACAAGATTATGACGTTGCAAAACCGTATGGTTTTAGACGTTGTTCTTGCAGATAGAGGTGGTGTATGTAAGGTGATCTATTCGAGTTGCTGCATTTTCATCCCTGATAACGCTCCAACTGTCTATCAAGCCATTTCGAAGTTGCATAAGATCTCCGAGTCCATACACCTGGACGTAGGTGATTGGACACTGCTAGGATGGTTTTGGGGCCTGATGTCGAGGTGGGGTTGGAAGATTCTGATGATCATAGGGGTTGTTGTAGCGTTTCTGTTCACGTGTTGTCTTTGTGTACAGTGTGGTCCTGCCTTATGTGGCCTCTGTGCTACGACGTGTATAAGACGGCCATCTGTTACCAAGGAAGCATTGATGGATAGAATAATGTTGCAGCAGCATCTGGATGATCTGATGAATATCGAGATTGATTCTGATAGCGATTAGTGCTTGCCTACATGAGGGCAAAAGGAGCGTCTGAGGTTCTGTGACAATTATAAGTGGTGTTTTCATTTGAATATGGACGAGTTTGGTATCTATGAACCGCAAATGACGAGTTTAGTGGGTGTACGCGTTTTCGTTACGCTAATCTGAACCGTTTATCTTATTTGTGGGTTTCTTCATCTGAACCCACGGGTTCCATTTTAGATACCGCATCCATTTTGTTTCTTGCCCTCAAGTAGCCAGCGAACGGACACTGTCCGCTTCGTGACCCTGGGATTCCCAAACTCTTGCGGAAGACACGTGTTCCTTTGAGGGTGTCTTTATGACGAGGGGGATGACACTGTAAAGGCAGATGGCCCCGCTCGAGGCTCATCTTGCCGTGCCGGTCTATTGTTTCAGCCGTGCATTCATTAGGCATGTTTTCTTTGAACCTGCAATTGTGTTTCTGATATCACCCCCCCTTACACTCTTCTTAATCTGTTGACTATCTTTGTCTTCCCTTGCACCTGTTTTTGTCTCTCTTCCTTAATTCGTTTACAGCCGGAATGGAATGTACTAATGGTGGGATGATGTACTTTTACAGTTGGGAACCGACGATGCTACTGTAATTATGTTCCGGACCCCTGAATACATGAAAGCGACCCTGCGAAGTTTACTGTGGGAACTGAATTGTAACCTTTTGTTCACCATGTTGTGCAATGACTAAAAACTGTATAAAAGGAGCGATCCACTTTAGCAATTTGAAGCAGTCTCCTAGAACCTACACACGTTGTACTTCTTGTGACTTCTGTGTTCCCCGCAGTAAATAAACCTTGATCTTTGACGCCGAAGGAAGTGTCCTGTGTCTCTGTCATTTGTACGACGGAACAGGTAACCCACGAAGGTTTCAGGTGTTGTCCCCTGGCACCGCTGGGCCTTAGAATAGCCCAGTCCTTCAAAGTAGTGGTGCTGTGGGTGCACAACAGAGTCAAATTCAGCCACGCCCATCCTCCACCTCATCTGGCATTGAAAGGAGCACCTCCACCACCACCAGAAATCTCCAGTGCCAAGTTTGGGACTTCTTTAGTATTAGTAAAAAGGTGGAAAACCTAGTCATTTGTTCAATTTGTAAACAAGTAATTAGTCGGTGTAAGCTTGGTACCAACTATGGTACCGGAGGCTAGAGAGGTCATCTCAAAAAACACTGCATTATCCAGTGGGAGGCGCATCTAAGTAACATCCGGAAAGCCAAAAGTACAAATCCAAATGTAGACATTGATATTGCATCCGATGACGAGGAGGAGATGATCGTGCAGGGGGGAGGTGAACAACCAAGAGACATTTTTCTGGTACGCACAGTACCCCTGGCAGCAGCACTGCAGTGGTAGCGCCCACACCCTCCTCTACCCCAACAACATCAAGGAGGCACAGTAGTCTGGTAGAGACACCAATGCGAAAAAGCCCATCAATGAGTTGTCCCAGAAACCTTTATGGTGGATGTCCTGTCTAAAGTAGAAAGTGAGGTTGCTATTTGTATGGATACAGCTGCGTCAAGTACAATGAAAGTGGGGGCTTTTGATGCTATCTGTAACCAAATTAACATCAATCTGACGACAAAAAATCGCCCTATAACTAATAAAGAAAAAACATGGTTTGACAGCTCCTGTTGTAAGGCACACTCAGCTTTGCTTAAAGCCCTGAAAGTATGCCCTAGAAATAGGGAACAGATTACAAAATTAAGGAAGACCTACAGACAGGCCATTAGGGACAGGAAAAATCAGATCAAAGAAGATGCCTAGGATAAACATCTCTCCCTTGAGGTTCTGAGGGATAATGGGAAATTTTGGTTGACTATTAATGAGTCCTTTTTCTCTGGTGAGGAGAATTCCCCACTTGACTGTAATATTCCTGATGACCAGTGGATAGCTCACTTTGAGAACATTTATGGGCTTCAGATGGTAGAGAGTTTGCAAGAGGGGATTTGGAATTTAGAATTAGCCCCCGCAGTGGTGTTTCAAGAGACAGAAGTGGAAAGAGCAATAGAGGAGACTAGGAAGAATAAGGTGCTGGGCCCGGATGGGGTCCCAGCAAACCTTTTTAAAAGTTTTCCTAAATTCAGGGTGAGGATACTGACAAATGTTTTTAATGCCTCAGGCACAAATTTATCCCCGGCATTCTGATCTAAATCAATTATTTTTCCGGTTTTTAAAAAGGGACAAAGAGGAGATCCATCATGTTACTGGCCTATCTCCCTGACAGACTCCGCTGTGAAAATCTTAGGCAGAGTAATCCTGGTGAAAATGACAGAGTGGTTAGAGGGGAGAGGGGTCTGTCTAACACCCAGTACGGTTTTAGAACTAAAAGAAGTACATAAAATAAATGTCTTAATTTGCAGCTTCTTATTAGGAAATACACTATAGCTAAAAAGGGATCCCTCTATATGGGGATTATGGATCTCTCAAGAGCTTTCGACCTGGTAGACAGGTCGAAGCTGTGGCAAATTTTACTGAATATAGGCATTGACCCTGCTTTAGTTAAATTTGTAGCTGACCTTCACTGCGGCCTATTAGCCACTGTTAGAGTCACCCAGGAAGGGAGATGCACTAGTTATTTTAAATCAGAAGGAGGGGTCAGGCAGGGGTGCATATTGGCACCCCTCCTTTTTATTCTCTACATAAATGCATTAGAACCTGCCCTGAAGAGAGCAACACTAGACGTCCCGCGTGAAGGACAAACTGTTATCCCATGTCTTCTTTACGCGGATGACGCTGTTCTATTGGCTCGCACTGGTGTTGGATTAAATAAGTTGCTGGATATGTTCGGCAAATTTATGGAGGCATTAGATCTGAAAATAAATGCTAAAAAATCCCATGTAATGATAGTGGGGGAACAAAGCAGAAAGAAAAAAAATGAAAACCTTTTTCTGTGGTAGAGATGAGGTTAAAAGGGTCCCCATTTTTACCTATCTAGGGCTCCTATTTGATGATAAAGGGTCCTGGGGTCCACAACTGAAACACAAAAGAAATGTATTAGCTAGATCTACCTCTGCCCTTATGGGCTTTACAAAACGATTAGGGGCTAGACCCATGGAAGCTATTTTGAAGGTGTACAAGGCCAAGTGTCTAGCAATAGCGACGTATGGCTCAGAAATCTGGGGGTATAGCTCACAAGATCATCATTTTCAAGTGGTAGAGAATACATTTCTAAGAACCTTATTATGTGTACCACAGTCTACCCCTAATTTTTCTATCCATGCGGAGATGGGGCTGGGTTATGTCTCTGACACATTGAAAATAGCCCCGTTGACATGTTGGCTTAAGACCTGGCTTAACCAGGAGATCTCTCTGAACCATATGATCCTAAAAGATTGTCTAGCTCTAGATAACGCTGGTAAAATTCCGTGGCTGGCATACATTGAAACCACATTTTAAAAACTTGGATGACCAGGGCTTTTTCTGGCCCCTGAAACTGTAAAGAAAGAAGACGTAGACCTGATTAAAACCGTCATGGTAAACCTTCTTACAGCCGAAAGGGAGGAACTAGAGTTGAGAAAACCTATGGTAAGATTGAACTTTGGTTTAGTGAGCTCACCTGGTATTGAGCCTTATCTGAAGTTAGTAACACGCCCTTTCCATCGGTATTTGCTAACAAGATTCTGATTTAATATAATTCACCTCACCCTGGGATATTTCCCTAAATGTGGAACACCAGAGAACGCCGACCCCTGTAAGTGCGACAATTGCTGCATACAAGATACTCTACCTTTTGTTATGTTTTGCGAGTATTACGCAGACATCAGGAAAAAGTACTTGTTACCTGTGTTAAGGGAAGCAGGGTTTGCGCAGGTTAGGCCTGCACTTCTTTATTTGCAACTGTTGAGTAGTGCACAGATTACATTTCATGTCGCAAATTTTCTAGTGGCAGCAGAGCGGATTAATAAGATTAAGAAAAGAGTAGGTTTAACGGGGGCAGTAGTGTGTTTATAAATATATGATATGTGTGGATCATTTTAAGCTTATTATATATATAACTGTTATACACAGTATTAAGAAGGATCTATGAGGAAATTTTAATGTACATATATGTGTGGAATTTTTCTTGTGTAATAACCGTACTGAGATGGATTTATAATGAAACTTTAATATATACGAATGTGTGAAATCTTTTTTCAATGTAAGGTATGTTAGATTTGCACAATGTGTAATGATTGTACCTGTGTCTTTTTATGATCTTAAGTTATCGAATAAAAGTATCCGACTGACTGACATCAATGAGCCTAACTGGGTTAAAGAGGTCTGGATCCTCCTCATCACATATGAAAACGGTCCAGACCACCATTAAAAGCATGTTTTGGTTGGAGGCGCCATTTGAACACAACCAACCAACGGCACATCTTTATAATGCTATGCTGGCTAAAATGTTAGCGCTCGACCTTCTCCCTTTTTCTTTCGTGGAAGGGGTGGGTTTTGTAAAATTTGTGGCAACAGTCTGCCTTAAATGGAAGGTTCCTAGCCGGTCCTATTTTGCCAGAGTTGCGGTTCCAGCACTACATCAAGATGGGGTTAGAGACAAGATATCTGCAGGTGTTGACAGTGCCACAATTTTTCAAGCTAGTCGGAAACATGCAACAGTAGCCATGTTTGCCATGGAGAAATCTCATACTGCAGTAAACATTTTGGAGGAGTTTAACAGTAAGGTTTTTAAATAGCTGAATACAAGAAAGCGCATGATTGGTTATGTTTCCACGGATAATGACAGTAATATAGTTAGGGCCATAAATGATGGTGGCTATTTCAGAGTGCCGTGTTGTTCAAGATTTCTTGAATAAAGAAAACAAAGTTAGCAAGTTACTGACCACCTGCCGAAGAATCTGCACGCATTTCAGCCATTCTTTTAAGGCCTCGAAGCAGCTGAGGATCATTCAACGTGTCCGCAGAGTGCCAGTCAGAGGACTCATTCAAGAGGTCGCAACACGTTGGAACTCAACCTTCTACATGCTTGAGCGTCTGAGCAGTGCTTGGTAATCAATGAGTATGCCTTTGTGCGGAGTTCTCCTATGAAAGACATGTGGCTAGAGGTGGAGGAATGGGACCTAGTTAAAAGCATGACAGACATGCTTCGTCGTGAAGTCAGCAAGGAGGACTGTACTTTGGGCAAAGCTATCCCATTGTTGCACATGCTAGAGCACCAACTGAAGGCAGTGTCTTCAATGTTCAAAGATGAGACTGACAAGCAAGACGCATATCAGTTGGCGGAGAGCTTATTAACCCACCTACTTGACAATGCAAGGCTTAAAGAAATACATTGTAAACAGCATTACATTTGTGCCACAATTCTCGATGCACTGTACAAAAAGGCACTGGCCAGCAATACATTCATTCCTTTTAATTAAGCAGATGTTTCAAAGTACAAACATTGACTAGCTCTGTCAGCCACTCGGTTCGAAATAGAAAGGCAGGAAATTGAAGGAACCGGCAGAAGTACTACTGAATCAGCAGGCCAACCGGCGTCAAGGTCCACTTCTGTGGCCGAAGGCAGTCACTTTGCCTCACAGCTGTTACTGACACCAGCAACCGTATCATCATCATCCTCACCTGCACCAGGCCCAGCCATAATATTGTCGGAAGCGGATTGGACAACTCATCAAGGGTTTGCTTGTTCCAGTGTTGATGCTGTAATGGCTGCCCTTTTCTGGCTCCTTTAAGGGGAAGAATGATGGAGAGTGACTCCAGCCTATCATCCCCATAGCATAGGGATTAGGACTATAGACAGGGCCCCTGCCTTCCATATATTAGAGTATTTTCGTGTCACTTTCCTTAATATAGGGCTTATGAATTTAAGTTAGGGGATAGATATATAAGTATTAGTCATGATTTGCCCATTTGCTAACATGTTAGGATATTTTCCATGGAGTTACGCATATTGTGGGCCCCGTAGGCCTTAAACGAGACAGACTCCATTTTGCTTTCTGCCCGGTAGCTCGAGAAGGCTTTCTAGGTCAAGTGTAGTGTTTTAGTTTCAAGCTGTTGTTCGCTTGGAGAGAACCGGCTCAGGCTGGCCCTTATCGAAGGAATGTATTTTTCTCTACACCGAAGACACAACTTCAGGCCGGCCGGCTGGGAACGTGTCCTTGGTACGGGGAGGTACAAGAATTTGGTGGGCGGCAGGTTACTGGCCGTAGCTTTCCATGAAGGAACGGGCTTTGATATTAGCGAAGGTGTTAGTCAGTTTAGTCAGTCAGTCCGTAGGCGGCATCTAGCCGTTAGCATCTCTGCCATTAATTATATCATGGCGGACAGTCGCCATCTTTGAAGTCCGAGAAAGATTTAAGACCGAAACTCTCTGAGAAAGACTGAAGGAGAATTAGCGCGGAGCGCACTGATACAGAGAGAGAGAGAGAGACGGTAGCTTATAACCAGCAAGGTTCCGGTGCCCTGGAGGGAAGCAGACGAGGTTGAGCCTAGCGGTGCAGACGTGTACTTGTGACGGCTGGGGTGTGACTGCAAGGCGAGCCAGGACACAGAGACGAGAAGGGAACCTAGATGACTGCCGAGTCCAGACTTCATATTAACCAGGTGACCTCCGTCCTTTTCCCAATTAGCACGCGTTCTAATCTTTACCTTTTCTTTGCAGAAATTATGTTGCATAGTAATGTGATTTGCGTTTATTGTCAATAAATATCCTAATTCTTATAGAATTACAGTGTGCCTCGTGTTCCTGTTCAATCTCGGTAAATGCATCTCCTAGTTGAGAGTTGTTTATGTGAACGGATGTGAAATCCCGATCAGGTAAATGGTGATCGAATAAAGAGGGAGTGAGTGGACCTTTGATGCCAAGAATAGGAGGTACATCATATAATTTGGGAACCGTATTAAAAGTCATTATTATAGTTTTATCCCGAGTAGATAACTGAGACATTGTCCTGATGACTGTTCATAGGAATGTGGTTGTCGTTGATATGCGGCGTTAGTGAGAACGTTGGGTAGGAGACCAGCGTGTATACCCACAAGATTGTGGCTTGAATAAGTGAGAGCGTCAGGGGGGAGACTGGCGTGGAGGTTTGCCGGATTGCGAACCGTTTGGAAAAGGGAGCATTGGGTTCTGCAGGCCCATGTGTAGACGCACCGGATTGTGTGTCAGATCTGCCCTAGGGTAGACCGGTCTGGGTCGGGGTGGCCGCGAGACCAACTGATGTGAATAAGATATTGTAGAAAATCAATGCATGTGTATTGTTATTCCCCATCCTTAGGTGCGACCTGTATATATCTGTATATCTATCCATTGTGAATACATTCTAAGGAGGGAAGGTGAGTACGTTTTGGCTGGGTCATAGGGGCCCCTGGGGCTGATCCCATCTAAGCGGAAAATCCAGCCATTACAGATGCAAAGGCCTCAGATGGTACGCAATGTTCAGCACCCCTGGATGACCTTGAGTGGATGGTGCAGGCCTATCTGGAAGACCCAACAGAGGTCTATATGGATCACAACCCATTGCTGTATTGGTATGGGAAAAGGGGTCAATGGCCACTGATCACCAAGCTGGCTCTAAATTATTTATCTTGCCGACTCGCAAGCGTGTCTTCTGAACGTGTTTTCAGTGCTGCTGGTGCCATTGTAACTTCAAAAAGGACCTGCCTCTCGCCCAAAAATGTGGAGAGGTTAACAATGATCAAGATGAATCAGCACTTCATACCACGAGGTTACAAAATACGTGAATCCACGCAGGAAGAAGAGGACACCGACTTAGGTGACGTAAGTTCTTCTCTGTTAGCTAACCTACTCCCATCTCAATTCATAGAGTTTGAGGACGAGCTCTACTTCCCTCACACCTAGGCCTGATACTGACTTCCTTTTTTTGTCCTTATTCACTTTTATTCCTGTGTGTCTTTCTCTGTTTTGCAACTTTTACCAAAACAAAACTATAATCACAACAAATCCATCAGCAGCACTGTCTTCATCTTATTTCCTTATTGAAGGTGCCGCTGTCTGCATTCCTGAAGTTCACAAGTTAACAACTCAGTCATGCTCCTCTATCCTCCTCCTCCAGACTCCCCCTATCCATTTCCCTCAAGGCAGATGGCTGGATTATGCAGAATCAAGAAACTGTCGCTTCGTAGACGGGTTCCCTCAAAAGAAGTGGGACTGGAATTACTGACTGTATGCTGATTGCTGACAGTTACTTCTGAAATTGGCACGAGAGGCTTCCCTGTGGACCTTCACTTTAAGAACAAGATGCAGACAAAAAGTGGAACAGATAATGAATAATGAGATGGCAAACAGTGGACAACATTGGTTGTCTGGCTTTGATGAAAGCAATTGCTGTTTGTTTGCTGTGCATGAAAGGAATCATATGTCTTCTGTTATTATTTAATCTTTTACACACTAAATGTAACTCAAGTCTACTCTGTTTTTACCATGTTTAATTCAAATTGTACTTCTACTGCAGGGGCCACTATGTTGCAATTTTTAATATGCAAAATGTCCTTGGACTCACTCTGTGTGTAGACTGTCTGTGACTGCATGAACAACATTGAGTTTGCCAATATACCATAATGATGATGAGTCTTGATAATCAAAGTTACATAATATCTTTTTTCTTTACAGTCACTCACTGGGATGGATGGATCATCATCGTCGGTTTACGGAAGAACTATGGCCATTTCGTGAGTGGCAAACAGGTAAACAAGTCAACAACAACTACAGCAGAACTACATGTCTGTCTAGTCGTGGTATGGAGTGGTCGAGCCAGTGTAGTGTTGTTATATCAGAGTCCAGAGAGCAGTTTATGTAAAATTGTGGCTATGTGGCTTGCTGCATACAATTAGATATGCTTTGTCTGTCTGTGTCAAAGAGGTATGCTACATCAGGTTGCTTCACTCAGTGGTGCCTGTCTTGACCGTCTGCATGGCCCTGGCCTGCTGTGTGCTAATTACTATCCTTGAAAAGGAGACTCAGAGAACGCACTTTAGAAATTATGCTTGTATGTAATACTGTCGCCTCTGAAACTGAAAGTGTCATTTTTGCACTACACACTGTACCTTATATTTTTTCTCCGTTGTGTTTTAATATCACTTCCTGTTTTTCCATCAACAATTGCAGGCCGGCTTTTACCCTGTGCGATGGGAAAAACGATTAACTTATGGTTACCATTAGCGATCCGCAATTCCGCATCCACCAGGCAGGCAGTGGATAGTGTGTCTGGTCACCAAGATTGATCGACGGAGCATCAGATGGAATGGAGGAGTACCGCGAATAAGAGGAATGGCTGGATGCATTCAACTTCCCAAATTGAACAGGACAACTACAACATGCAGTTACAGTATCCTCTTCACTTCTCCTTATCTTTAAATAATGTTATTTTTGTGAACTTCTATGAGTGTGACTCTGTGCGTTTGTTTGCTCTCTGCTTCAAATTCATCCCTCCAGCATTTTGATAAGTTTCTTTTACTATTTTTAAAACTAATTTAACATACGAATAACTAAGTGTTTATTCTCTCTGAGGGCAGATAGGCAAGTGGAATTGAGTAATTACTGCAGCCCTGTGCTGTCAAATTGTTTCTTCATAGTTAGTAAGTTGTAGTAAGTATTACTTTTCAGAAACCTAACCATTCATTTAGCAAACAACTTCATGCATGCAGTAGTGCATTTCCTTTATGTCCCTTAAAAGATTTATGGATATCTTCGTATCCAAAGATTTGTTTTTCTTCATTTGTTGTTTGTCCATGCTGTGTTTTTCCTCTCTCCACAAAACTTTCCCAAAAACCCACATTCTCATCCAATTTTCAAACCCTAACCCTCTTCCCCCTGGCTGTGTGGTTTTCATTGAGGTATGACTAAATGACAACAATAATTCCACACACTTGCTGGGGAGGGTAAGGTCAAAGCAACAGAAAATCAATTTCAAGGCTGGTGAAGAAATCCGAGGATATATTCTTATTCTTATTCTGCTTGACACACACCCATGAGTATTTGCAAATCAAATCAGAATTTCATGTGCGCCATCAAGTGGATTGATCATCAATAACATCCTCCTCCTACACGTGACGAATGCTTACGCTGCTGTGTCCTTCACCTTCAGTACTATTTCTTGTAGTAGCCATACTTCACGCAACTAATACTTATATTTGAAATACTTTAGCATTGCTTAGGCTACAATTTATGGCACTGTTCTTGTGTACTGTACTATCTATCGTACTATTCTAATGCTACGCTCAAGCTACTCAATGTTTCATTTCCTTTTTTTGATATGCTGCTACTGCCAGTGTGTACCACTACTACTACCACCACAACGATGACATTTCATCCATCCAGGATTCCATAGCCAACTTTAATCGCCATTTGCCATGCAGCCAGCGCTATGCCTAGCCCTATTCTCAAACACGAATCACAGGTAAGATAATTGCGTTAAAAGGAAGTGTAATATTTAAAGACAACAATGACTATAATCTTGTCCTGATGATGATGCCCCTCATTTAACTTAAGGCATCGAAACGTTGTCGACCAAAAAACCCCCTTATACAATATGACATTTAAAATATTGTAAAATGCAATGGTGTGGTTATAACAATCTTTGTCTGTAACACTGACTACAAGTACACAGACATATTTTTGCTTTGCTCCGTTTACCATTCTGTTCATTGTTTTGTCTGAATATTGTGGGTCACGGCCGTGCCCACTTGTTATTAATGTACTCATTCTGTTTTATTAAGAGAATTGTTAAATAAATGCCTTGTCCGGCTGGACAAAAGACATAACACTTATCAGGTGTGTGAGTATCATACTTGTAAGAAAGACACAAACATGGATGATTGTTGTCAACCAAATCAAACATTTAAAAAAAAATACAAATTTTTTCGGAAAAATGGACAACAATTGCACTAAATGTATTGACCTATCTGCTGTGGTCTACTAGGATATTAGTATTGCTGGATTCACAGACCATCTACTTGAAATGTTATGTAACGCCCTAAACCAACCACAACAAGGTTCTACTAGGACTGGCAGGCATCCCTCCGCAGCACGCAAAGTGACACACAGTCCGCCATGATTGCAGACTGCTAAAAAGTTTCCTACTAAATAACCAGTCATAATATACTCAAACTATCAATCCACCACCACTATCTCTTCTTAGTGGCAGGAGTACAAGGAAGGACTGGACTTGAGTCTCTAGTGTCTAGCATTACGCAGTTCTGTAAAGTACACTAATATATAACCACTCAGGCCAAATGAGCACAAAATTGAAAACAAGTAAGCATAGTAGCACTGCATGTGAGCAGGCACAGCACCTGCAATCACAGAACCTTTTGAAACATAATTTACCTGCAATATAATCTCTAGTGTCTAGCATTACGCAGTTCTGTAAAGTACACTCATACATAAT